>NC_136061.1:201963008-204798141 GCF_964261635.1 Lissotriton helveticus | reverse complement strand
TGGATTATGAGGGGTTTCTGTCTACAGCATCCAATAATATTTAGCACTTGTGGTTGAAAAATTCTTTTGTGGTCAAACGTTGGTCGTTGCTATTGTTTGTGTCTCTTAGCTCCACATGGCATCACTTTGCATAAACAAGAACCTTCAAAAGATTCCCCGTCCGTACCTAAGTCCAGCCCCCATTGGAGAACTACATCTTCTTATTCAGTTTGCTGTTTCAAGCTGGGGCACCTGTTAAGCACCATCTGAAAACATCCATTTTCACACTGACTGCAAGATCTCAGTTAAACTCACCCAGTGCTTAACCCCTTCTATGCGTCGGTCGTGCAGGTGCCGTCCAACGGCAAAGTGCTCATGTGCGTCGGACGGCTCTCCCATGTCCGACGCCGTGGCACAGGGAATCACTCTGGTGTGGGCACCAAAAGGATTGCCTTTCCACCTAAACAGCCCCGGGCGCTGGGGAAGAGCTTCCCCAGCTCCCGAGGCTGTTTAGTTGGTTTCCCTGAAATGACGATCAGCGCGCACGCCATAAAGACTCATTTCAATTTCACTTTCTATGTGCTATCCCAGCCCTCCTAGCACATAGAAAGACAGGAGAGGTATCATTGGAAAGAGGAGATTCACCCCTTTCCAATTGTACCCCTCCCTTGTGGATTCTGGCTTGTTGATCACCCCAGGATGTTGATCCCAAAGCAGGGATCCACCCACTGGACACCAGGGAGGGGGTGAGCGACCCCTTGGGCAAGGGCCTTTGCTCCCCCCAATTGTTTTAGGAGCAGTTCAGTCTTTCTGCCCACCGGGGGGGGGCAGAAAGCAGACTAGATGCCAGGGATTCTTTTTCCCATCGGATTTAGAGGTGGGAACTGCCCAAGATGGGCATGCCAATGTCCCCTACCCCTGCAAACTTCCACAGTCTTCCCGCCCCCCCCAGGGATGCAGGTGGGGGCAAGAGCTCTCACTCTGCCCCCTGGGGGAAGGCCACTTGATGCCAGGGATTTTGTTTTGTGTATAGGGGTGAGAGCTGCCTAAAATAGGCATGCCAATGCCCCCACACCTCCTAAAAAGTTGCCACAGTCTTTCTGCCCCCCCCCTTGGAGGCAGATAGGGGCAATAGCGCCTTATCTGCCCCAGCCCGGGGAGCAGAAAGCCCTCTAGGCGATTTTGTGACTGGGGGCCAGTTTTGCAGCAGTCCCCCCAGAGCTGGTCGAGTTGCAATCTGCCAGGGCTGCTTGCTGTTCCCAGTCCAGACCTGTTTTCTGGCGGTGTGCGTGGATGGCGCTAGGCTGGCGGAGGGCATGGGTGGTGCTTGGCTGGCGGTGTGCGTGGATATTGCTTGGCTGACTGTGCATGGTCAGCATTTGGCTGGCGGTGTGCGTGAATTGATTCTTGGAAGGAAAATGTTGCTTCATTAACGCACGCCACACATCCCTGGACGCCCACAGGGGTCTAGTTTTCAGAAATGTCTGCGTTTTTTAGGTTTCCCTAGATGTCTGTAAGCCCTAGAGACTGAAGGAAATGTTGTGTGGTAGACTATTTGTGCTGGCACGGTGATCCCATGCAGAAATATGTGAAGTTTTTTCAGCTAACTTTGAAGTTTGCAGGGGATTCTGGGTTGGAAAATGTTGGGGGCTCCACGCAAACCATAACCCCCTAAACTCCCCTGGCTGACTAGTTTTCAGAAATGTGTGGATTTGGTAGGTTTCCCTAGATGACCACCGAGCCCGGGCCAAAAACCTAAGTGCCCCTCCTTGCAAAACCAGGTTGTTTTGTGATAGGTAATTTTAATGTCTCCACAATATATTTTGGGCCCTTGCCTGTTGCGGTTACTTTGCCCACCCACATGAGTGAGGCATAATTGTTATCGGGAGACCTGGGGAAATGCTGTATGTGTTCGCCCGGTGATCCCACAACTTTCCCACACAGAAATATGAGAAGAATTTGATTTTTTCAGCAAAATTTGAGGTATGCAGGGGATTCTGAGTAGAGACACTTTGGGGATCCACATAAGACATAACACCCTTGACTCCCATGGGTGTCTAGTTTTCAGATATGAGTGGGTTTGGTAGGTTTTCCTCGATAGCAGCCAAGCCCGGGATAAAAAAACACAGGTGCCCCCCTTGCAAAAACAGGTCGTTTTGTGATAGGTAATTTTGATGTCTCCACAATATGTTTTGGGCCCTTGCCTGCAATGGGCACTTGGTTCACCCACACAAGTGGGGTACTATTTTTATTAAGAGAGTTTTGAGAATGCGGGGTGGGGGGAAGTTTGTGGATCCACGCATATTTCACAACATTCCAACACAAAAATGTGAGGAAAATGTGGCTTGTTTTACAAAGCTTGAAGTTTGCAAGGGATTCTGGGTAACAGAATCTGGTGGGAGCCACACAAGTCACTTCATCCTGGATTCACCTGGATGTCTAGCTTTTGAAAATGTATAGGTTTGCTAAGTTTCCCTAGGTGCCTACAGACTTAAGGTTCAAAAGTCACAGCTAGGTACTTTGCAAAAAAAGGGTCAGTTTTCACTTTAAAAATGTAGTGTGTCCATATTGCGTTTTGGCCCTTTTCCTTTCACGGTTCCTAGGATTACCCACACAAGTGAGGTACCATTTTTATTGGGAGGCTTTGGGGAATGCAGGGTGGGTGGAGTTTTGTGGATCCATGCAGATTCCAGAACTTTCTGTCACAGAAATGTGAGGAAAATGTTTTTTTATTACAAAGTTAGAGGTTTGCAAGGGGTTCTGGATAACAGATTCTGGTGAGAGCCACACAATTCACCCCATGCGGGATCCCCCAGGTTGTCTAGTATTCCAAAATGCATAGGATTGCTATGTTTACCTAGGTGCCGGCAGAGCTAGGGTTCAAAATCCACAGCTAGGCACTTTGCAAAAAAAAGGGTCAGTTTTCACAGTAAAAATGTGGTGTGTCCACATTGTGTTTTGGCCCATTTCCTGTCACGGGCACTAGGCCTACCCAAAAAACCGAGGTACCATTTTTATCAGGATACTTTTGGGAATGCGTGGTAGGTGGAAGTTTGAGAATCCACACAGATTCCAGAACTTTCCATCACCGAAATGTGAGGAAAATGTTTTTTTTCTTCTTTTTACAAAGATTGAGGTTTGCAGGGGGTTCTGGGTAACGGAACCTGGTGAGAGCAACACAAGTCACCCCATCCTGGATTCCCCTGGATGTCTAGTTTTGAAAATTGTATAGGTTTGCTATGTTTCCCTAGGTGCCGGCTGAACTAGGGTACAAAATCCAAGCTAAGCGCATTGCAAAAAAGGGTCTGTTTTCAGTGGAAGAATTTGATGTGTCCATGTTGCATTTTGGGCCGTTTCCTGTCCCAGACACTAGCCCTACCCACACAAATTAGGTATCGTTTTTATCAGAAGACTTAGGGGAACACAGAATAGTAGAACAATGGTTATTACCCATTGACTTTCCTTACATTTCTGCCTTCCAATTGTGAAACAATTTGTAAAAAAATAAGTCATTTTGATGACCTCTAATTCACAAGCTTTTATGGATACCCACAATTTTGGAGATGTGCAAAAAAACACTGCTAATAAACTCTATATTTTGTTCCCATTTTGGATATATATTGGGTTCCTTGGTACCGATGTTTCACAAATTTTACCAAATGAATTGCGATATACTCGGTTCACAATGAAAAACCATTGCATGATGCAGCTCAGGTATTGGCTCTGGGTTCCTCTGGTTCTTGGTGAACCTAAAAGTCCTATATATCCCCACAACTTGAAGGATCCGGCGGATGTAATGGTATATATACTTCTAAAAATCCGTCAGACTTAGAAGAAGTTACAGGTGAAAATGTTGGAACCAATGGCTGTTTTTTTCAACTCGATTTCAATATTTTCTATTTTCAACTGTTAGTTTAAATAAAAAAATCTTGAAGGATCTACACAAATGACCCCTTGCTGAATGCTGAATGTTGTCTAGTTTACAGAAATGTGTAGCCTTTTGTGATTCATAATTGTTTTCACATCCATTTCTACTACTAACTGGAAATAGGTTGAAAGCACAAAAAATAGGAAAAATAGGCTATGTTCCAGTAAAATGCCAAAACTGTATAACATTTTTTAGTTTTCTGCCAAAGATCTGCCTGTCCCTGAATGGTGAGAAGATGGTGATTTCAGCACCACAACCCCTTTATTGATGCCATTTGCAGGAAAAAGCAAACACTTTATTCTGCAGCAATGTTTTCCTATTTTTAAAAACAAAACAAAAATTTGCAGTATTTTGGCTAATTTCTGGGTTCCCTCCAGGGGACTACACAAACCCTGGGTTCCTTTAGAATCCTCAGGGTGTTGGAAAAAAAAGCTCACATTTGACGTGGATCCCTTATGTGGACAAAAGGTTATAGGGCCCTAAGCGCGAACTATCAAAATAGCAATAAAAAGGCTTAGCATGGTGTGGGGAGGGGGGGTGAGGGTTGTTGGAAGGGGCCCTACTGACACTACACTAATTGTTGGAGACTGGAACTTATTTTCCTCAATGAACTTTGATTGAGAGCAAGCAAGATAAAAATACAAAAGGGAGAAAGAAGGATGAATATAAAGATTGAAAAGCAGTGATGAAGGGAAAAGGCAGGGATGAAAAAGAACATATAAAAATGGAGAGAGCGTGTCTTGTGGTGAATTAAAGAGGCATGAGGTGGAATCAAGACTAAGCAAGGTGGCTGCTAGCTTCTGTATAAAACATCAGACCCCATTTTTTATAAATTAAGAACTAACCTCACTTCTACAATCTTGCGTGCTCCCACGTGCACAGAAAGAGGCTCTCTTTGTGGCAACGGCCAGCGACATCATATCATCAACAATCGGAAACAATCAGGGGTGTAACACAGGCCCCCGCAGCCCACACGGTGGGGCCCCTCAGTCTGAGCAGAGCCAGCAAGGCACGCCACAGCATATTCTGACATTCCTTATGGTGCTGGTGCGCAGGTCGGGTCCAGCCTCCTAATAAATCATTGGTCTCCAGTCCAGGCCCGGGCCTCTGAAAGTGTAAAGCAACTGAAGAGAAGAGGTACACGAAGCAGGGGTAGGATAAACGGTGAAGGAGCGGAGACAGATGCCAGCGGGGGAAAGGCAAGAAGAGCAAGAGAAGAGGAAGTAAAACCAATGAGGAAAGGAGCTTGAGGAGAAGACAGGCCTGTGATGGAAGACAGAGGACACACCAGGTGGGGGGGGGGCAGGCTTCAGTAAGTGAAGAGGGCCCCCCTCTGTCTCCCTAAAGCAGCCTGTAAAGCAGCCTGCCCTGCATGTGCTGTGGACTGAAGAGAAACAAAGTATCAACATTGTTTCTCTGGGGGTGGGAGCCCCAGAGAGGGCACTGCTCCTCTGAGGCAGCACAGAGCTGACTTAACATGGAGAATTTAAAGTTTTCAGCTCCAGGCTTCCCTACACTTAAAGGGGCCCCCTCCCCCCACAGTGAAGAGAGTGCTGAAGCACAGGCCTGAGCACTGCACACCAGTTCTAACCAGCTTCATCCTTTCTTTGAGCAGGAAGCTCTTGCACACTAAAAAAACAGTTACAATGTATAGCTTTTGTTTCTTGCTTGTGTACAGAGGCCTGGAAGGGAAGGCACCCCAGGATTTATAAGGAAACCAGAGTGCTGGAGTGCAGAAAGAAACAGTCAACAGAGCAGTGATCAGGAGAAGGTCAAAAGGAAGTTCAAAGGAAGAAGCAATGCTGAGAGGGAGAGACAGGTGATAGAACTCTGTGTGTGCACTCATAGGGGCCTACCCCCTCCCCCCGCCCCAGGTGCAGGAGGCCCCAGGACCCCTCAGCCTTGCACCTTGCTTGTCCTGCTATGCAGCAGACACCAGCATGATCTGTTCTTTGTGCAGAGACAGTACGATAAGGTGACACTGCTCTGAAGAAATGTAAGTAACCCTTTATTGTTACATTTTAGGAAGCCACTGATTCTACAGGAAGCCAGGCCATGTTTTTTTGATTTGCAAGAGTGGGTGAGGGACTCTTACAGAAGGCCTGGAAGAATGACTACAGTAATATTCAGTGTTTGACTGTGGACCAGGGGCGTAACACAGGCCCGACAGTCCCTGCATTGCAGGGGTGTGGGGGGCGTGCTCCATGGGCCCCCTCACCCAGCGAGAGCAAGCACTGTTGAGTAGAGCTGCTCTGCTAGTGGCTCGCAGTGTGCTCTTCATGGCAGAGTGTTGCCTGCATGGGTGAGGGGTGGCCGCCGATGGCAATTCACTTGAGGGAGGTAGGCAGAACCAACTCACGGTTTGGGGGTGATGGTTTTGCCACGGGCAATGTGGGGTGTTCATGGACCTTGGGGCTGGTGGTGGAGGCATACAAGAGCGGGTGGTTACGGGCAAGCGACGTGGCTTGTAGTGGCCACGGGGGGAGGGGGCTGCTGACTCCAGGCACTAGGAGTTGCCCCCGAGAGGTACACCAGGCCCGGCTCCAGGATTCAAGATCTGGGAGGGCCAAGAGAAAGCATGGTGGGCCGTGAAGATGAATGGAGTTGCATAGCATTTCCCAGGTATCAGTGAGTTGGGATCAGGCATGCTGGAGGGGCTTTGAAGGGGGGCTGAGCTGTATACTGTACCTACTGCTGAGAGCATGTAGAGCATGTACACTAGTTTTAGTTCTGCCTTTCTTGGGGTTTCACCTACATGCTTAATCTCTTCTGTTCTCTCTGCATCAAGCTTTTTTCTCTCTACCACATGATCCTTTCTCCCCACCTCACCCATCTCTCTTTCAACCTCAACCTCCTTCCTTTCCACTCCACCCTGCTCAACTACCCACCGCCCCCTCTTTTCTTTTCTTTTTTCCCCTTCCTTTTGTTTTCATCTCACCTTTCACTTCCTCTGCCTCTCCCTCCTATTTCTCCACCTCTCCCTTCTCTCTCCCTGCCTCGGCTTCCTCTCCTTTTGACCCACCCCCATCTTTTTCTCATATCACTCGCCGCTCTTTCTGCTTCACTCTCCCCTCTCTCTCCACCTCTCTATGGTCTGACTGCGCCTCCACCTCCACTCCATTCTTCTCTCTAGCTCACCCAACTCTCTTTTCTTCACCCTCCTCTCTGTCTCTGCTTCACCAGTCACCCTCCCTCTCTCTTTCCCACTATCCTCCCTCTGCCTAACCCTCCTCCCTCTCATCATCACTCTTCTACCTATAACCCTCCCTTCTCTCTGCTTCACCTATTCTTCATTCTATCTATCTCAACCTTGACTCTCTCCACCTCACCCTCTTTTGTCAGTCTTGTCTTTCCTACTGCTGCATGAGGGATAGTGGCTGTACATATGTGGGTGCATGGATGTGTGCAATCCTGCTGCCCTGCACCTGTTCCTGTTCTTCACTGGTGGCCTTTACCATTTGGAATGACAGCAGCAACGAGGCCTGAAATATTTACATAGGCTGCTCCTGAGCATGCAGAACATCTACAAACACTAGAAAGCCATACATATTTTAAAAAAGAAGTAATAGCCTATGCAACTTTTTTTTAAAGTTTTGGATAGTGCCTACTGCTGTACATGTACTCCAAATAAGAGTAGTAACAACTGGATGATCAATCAAAGTTGCCAACCTAAGCTGAAAGCTGAACCAACCAACCTTCAAACAGTGGTCTGTTTCAACCCATAGCTTCCCACTGTGCAAAGATTACAACTAGTGAGAATGACAAGTGGTTCTTCAATTTGGTGGCTAGTTTCTCAAACAATATTTGACTGTCAGCTCTTTGAGCAGAATGCATTCTGTGAATGCTTCAAAACTGAACTGTCTCTTCTAAATTGTGATTAGCTTGTTCCCTCCTCTTTCCTGTTTTCCTACTTTCTCCTACTAGTATATCCTATTCCCATCACCGTCCTCTTCCTTGTGTTCTACCACTCTCCTTTTAACACTCCATTTCCCCCAAATTATCATTTTCTTACCACCCTTCTCTCTGATCACCTTCCTTTCTCATCATTTTTATCTTTCATCAGACTCATCTTCCACCTTCACCCTTTCATACTCCTCTCCTACTACTCCCATCATATCACCCTCTCCCAGTACATGCCTACTAATCATCAGTCTACTTGCATCACCCAATTTGCTCATCTTTTTCCTGCTCCTATATTCTGCTTTCCCAGAGTCCTCTTTCATCTTCCTTCATCCAACTCGAACACCATCTTCATCACCTTCTCTAGTTTAACACTCATCACCCTCATACTCTTCTCTAATCAACATCTGTTAAATGTGTTCTCTTGCCTTCTACTCACTCAGTTACTCTTATTTCACCTACCTCTTTCTTCACCATTCGTTTGTTTTATCCTTTTTTCTTACCTTCATCTTTTTTATCCCCACTTTCTCCTCTAATCACCCTCCTCCATTTCTCATCCCTGCACCTCATCCCCATTTCCTCATCAAAATTCTATAATTGTTGATAATCTTCCCTGCCCTAAAGAAAACTGTTGACCTGGGTTTTTCAGAACTTCTGTTGAAAAGACACCATCCCAGCTGCTAGTTAATCGACAACATTAGTGTGTCATGTGTTCTAGTTTTGATATGCCCTAAAAGACCAGATTTATTTGAAGCTTAAATATCTGTGTTTACCCATATCAGAGACACTGAGAAGCTCAGAATATTTATACTGATGTAAGGACATACAAGTTGTCCCACTCTTGTTTAAGTAATGAAAGGCTGACAAGATTTTAACTTACTAAGTCACAGATTATAGGAACATCTTTGAAGCAAGTGCATTAGCCCACAGGAATATCTTAACTCTTTATGATCTGAGGGGCTACAGCTGTGCTATATTCCATTTGTATCTATTCATATGACACAAAAAGAGAATAAAACGAATACTCACTCACTGTTGCTCGCCGCAATGTGTGGTGTTTGTGCCATAATTGAGGTGTAATTATATTAGACTCAGCCATCAGCGAGTACCGCTGGAAATTAAAAGTAGGCAGTGCTGCCACAGGACAGCCGCCAGTGTTTGTTTGTTTTCGTTTAATAAGAACTTGCACTGCCCCAGTCAATGCTGTATATGTGTTGTATAAGTGAAACTTGTCAAAAGTCTTCACTTCAGAAAAGTCAAAGGATGTGTGTGGTATTTGCAATATATAGTGCTACACTTTAAGAATAGCACAAAAGCACACTAACATATAAATACTAATTCCACATTTCCAATTGCTTACCATGGGATGGTAAAATACTATCAGATTATTGTGGCCCTGTAGTATCTCTTAAATACTGTGTGATGAGAGCTTATGTGTCTCTTTTGATCTGGTAGGAGTGTCACAGGCTTTCCTCCTTTTCACATGTGCTCATTGATAACAGCAATCCTCACTGACTTCACGCCTGTCTCCAGGCACTTCAAGCAGCACATGGCATTGGTGCATATCATGTTTATTAAACAATTAGGATGAGAAAGCGAGGCCCTTGGCCCAAATAGATCATAATGAAAAAGAACAAACAATGTTTTTCTGCTTGCAAATCGGCTTTGGGAAGGCCATGGGGCTACCTTGGGTGGGCCTTGCCCACCTGGCCCTCCCGCTAGAACCGGGACTGGGTACATTCGATGTCAGGGGCATGCTTGACGAATAGCAGGCGGTTTGAGGGTCCCTAAAGGGCTCTCTGGAAGGGCTAACAAGGAGCACTAGAGTGCTGGTACGGCAAGCAAGTGTGTTTACGAGGTAGGGCCAGGTGCCCGGGGACTGGGCAAGGCTGATTGTAAACATTGGGGCATTGACTGCAGGCACTGGGGGCTGTTCACCTGGAAAATGGCGGCTCACAGGAGCACTGGAGAGAGGCTGTGGAGAGGCCTTTAGGGGCAGAGATTCACAGGCCGAGTCTGGGTGGCATGGGGCCCCCACTTACTGATGAGTCGGGGGCAGTCTGGCAAAGACCTGTGTTCCATTTAGGGTGACAAGACTCTAGAGAGAAGCTTAAGGAAGGGTCTGCTTTCTGTGGCACCCCTTACAGGCCTGGGGAGAGGAGGGTCTGTGACTGGCGCCTCTTTGCCTCCCAGCCACCAGTGCCGCATGTCTACTTCTGAAATCAGACCCCCAGATGGCCCTATTGTCCTGTCACCTCCCACTGCCTACTACGTCATGTGCATTCTAACCTTCAAATCCAGTCCACCCATTCCACTCACCCAAATATCCATCCATCCAACCAACCATCCACCCAACCAATCATCCACCATCCTCAGCCACACACCCATCATTCCATCCACCCGTCCATCCATTCAACCATTCAACTATCTATTCATCCATCCATCCAGAAGCGGGCAGTGCAGTTAAGCGCAAAGAGGGGATCTATAGACGATAGAATAGAGTAAATTAAATAAATCCTATTCCAACGTCCGTCAACATCAGCCACCGAGCTTAACTGCATCACCCGGTGCTGCATCCATCCAGAAAAGAACTTAAAACCTGGCTATTCGACAAATAATGAACCCCTTCCCCAAGCGCCTTGAGACCCTCTGGGTGAGTAGTGCGCTTTATAAATGCTCGAACTTGAACTATCCATCTGTCCGTCCGTCCATCCATCCTTTCAGCCATCCATTCCCAGCCATACACCCATCCTTTCATCCATCCAGCCGTACCTCTGTCCATCCATCCGTCCATCCATCCATCCATCCATCCATCCCCAGACACATATCCATCCGTGCATCCCTAGCCACACACACATCCGTTCATCCATCTATCCATCTGTCTGTCTGCCCATCCCCCCAGCCACACACCCATCCGTCCATCCATCCATCCATCCATCAATCATCCATCCACCCACCCACCCGTCCATCCATCCAACCATTCAACTATCTATTCATCCATCCATCCAGAAGCAGGCAGTGCAGTTAAGCGCCAAAGGGGGGATCTATAGACGATAGAATAGAGTATATTAAATAAATCCTATTCCAACGTCCGTCAACATCAGCCGCCAAGCTTAACTGCATCACCCGCTGCTGCATTCATCCATCCATCTGTCCATCTGTCCATCCATCCATTCAGCCATCCATTCCCAGCCATACACCCATCCTTTCATCCATCCAGCCGTACCTGTGTCCATCCATCAGTCCATCCATCCATCCATCCATCCATCCATCCCGACACATATCCATCCGTGCATCCCTAGCAACACACACATCCGTTCATCCATCCATCTATCCATCTATCCATCTGTCTGTCTGCCCATCCCCCAGCCACACACCCATCCGTCCATCCATCCATCCATCCATCCATCCATCCATCCATCATCCATCCACCCACCCACCCATTCATCGGTCCACCCATGCAACCAACCCCAGTCACACACCTATCCTTTCATCCATACATCCTTCCATCCATCTATCCATCCATCCATCCATCCCCAGCCACACCAATCCTTTCATATAGCCATCCGTACCTCAGTCCACCCGTCCATCCACCCCCAGCCACATATCCATCCGTCCATCCCTAGCCACACACACATTCGTTCAGTAATCCATCTATCCGTCCGCCCAGCCACCACATACCCATCTGTCATCCACCTATTCACCCATCCCTCCACCTATCCATCCATCCCTCCACCTATCCATCTACATCCATCCATCAATCCGTACCTCCGTCTGCTCATCCATCCATCGGTCCATCCATCTATCCCCAGCCACACATCCATCCACCCACATCCATCCATTCATCCCTACCACCATCCACCCACCCCTCTGTCAATCCATCCAAAGTGGGGCAAAGTGGTAGGTGGTGGGCTGGGCCATCGGGGGGCTCCGTGTATTTTGCAGGGGGGGCCCCCTCAAGTTTCGTTACGCCACTGGGTTTTGCCATAGTGTGCAACGTGTTGTCTCTGTCAGTTTTAAGAGATCCCTCTAAAGTGTTGATAGCATGGAGTCTCTCGGCTAGACTGGCTGTGTCTGAGCTACAAAAAGAAAAGAAGAAAACAACATACACCGCTAGAGGAAGAGTGACAGGTAACAGAGAGAAAAACATAATGTGAAAATAATAGGCAGAGCGCAAGACAGCAAGTAAAACAATGAAAACTGAAAAGCAAAGATTGGAGTGACAAAAAAGGTTAAGTCATACAGAGAGCGAAGGAAGGGAGAGAGTGTGGAAGGATAAGAGGGAAAGAGGAAGAAAGGTAGGAAGGGAGAAAGAAAGGATGAAAGGTGGGAAGAAAATTAAAAGAAAGATCAAGAGATAGCTAAATAGAAAGAAACATAGAGCACGTGGAATGGAATACAGGGAGAAAGAAGGATTCAAACATGGAAATAGTATGAAATGGATGAAACAAAAGAGAGAAAGCACCAATTAAAACAAAACCAGAGGTATGAAAAAGAAAGACGGCTCATTGCGGCTAGCCTCTGAATAGACGTAGTCCTAGTGTCACTCAACCATGCACAATGGCATCCTCTTTTGGACTAGTGTAGCAGTAATCTGTATAAGAAGGAAGTGAAAAAATAAATTCCATCTTAAACGACTAGAGCGTGTGCAGTCGGTGTGTGTGCCCTGCCCTTACAGTGATCCATTGTCAAGTGCCATCAATTGACACCACAATATTGTGTGCCATCACCCTATATCTGATGGTCACTTGTGCAATTCTCTGATCATGTGTGCTGTCACCTGATCCCGTATGCCATACTCTTCTCTGATTCTCTGCCACCCACTGATCCTGAGAATCATCCTTTAATCCTATACCATCATCTGATCCTATATACTATTCTCTGATCCTGTTTGCTATCCTCTGTGCTATCTTTGGAACCTACACCCTATCCTCTGATCGTCTCTGCTAACCTCTTATCCTGTATGATATCTTCTTATACTGTGGCGCACCATTTAATCCTGTATGCTATCTTCTGATCCTGAATGCTATCCTTTGATCCTGTGTACTATATTCTGATTCTGTGCCTCCTCCTTTAATTCTGACTGCTATCCTATGATCCTGTGTGTCTTACCCTGATCCTGTGTGCTCTCTTCTGATCCTGCTCCCCACTTTCTGATCCTGTATGGGATTTTTAGGTCTCGCCTGAAAGAGTGCATGCTGTCTCTTCGAGACATTTAGTAAGTGGCTTTTTATTATTATTGCTGTAATCAGGCTCCTCTGCTTGCACTACCCCCTCCCTTTTCCTCCTCCCTCCGGGTTAGCTTCATTTGTGTCTTCTAGCTCCCTTCTGCCCCTCATCTTCATCAGTTCAATTTGTGTCTTCTATCACAGAGAATGCCCCTGCTTCCACCAGGCACACACCATCAGTCGCTAGTTCACGCTTCCACCAGGCACACACACCACCAGCCGTCAGTGCATGCTTCCACCAGGCACACACACCATCAGCCATCAAAGACGCTTCCACCAGGCACACACACCACCAGCCGTCAGTGCACGATTCCACCAGGCACACACACCACCAGCCATCAGTGCACCCTTCCATCAGGCATACACACCACCAGCCGTCAGTGCACACTGCCACCAGGCACACACCACCAGCCATCAGTGCATGCTTCCACCAGGCACACACACCACCAGCCATCAGTACACGCTTCCACCAGGCACACACAGACCACCAGCCGTCAGTGCATGCTTCCACCAGGCACACACACCACCAGCCGTCAGTGCATGCTTCCACCAGGCACACACACCATCAGCTGTCAGTGCACGCTTTCACCAGGCACACACACACCACCAGCCGTCAGTGCAGGCTGTCACCGGGCACACGCACCACCAGCCGTTAAAGTGCACGCTTTCACCAGGCACACACACCACCAGCCGTCAGTACATGCTTCCACCAGGCACACACACCACCAACCGTCAGTGCACACTTCCACCAGGCACACACACCATCAGCCGTCAGTGCATGCTTCCACCAGGCACACACACCACCAGCAACCAGTGCACGCTTTCACTGGGCACACACACCACCAGCCGTCAGTGCATGTTCCACCAGGCACAAACACCACCAGCCGTCAGTGCACACTTCCACCAGGCACACACACCACCAGCCGTCAGTGTACGCTTCCACCAGACGCACACCACCAGTCATTAGTGCACGCTTCCACCAGGCACACACATCACCAGTCGTCAGTGCATGCTTCCACCAGGCACACACACCGCCATCCATCAGTGCACACTTCCACCAGGCACACACACTACCAGCCATCAGACACTACCAGCCGTCAGTGCATGCTTCCACCAGGCACACACCACCAGCCGCCAGGGCACGCTTTCACCATGCACACACACAACCAGGCGTCACTGCATGCTTCCACCAGACACACACACCACCAGCCATCAGTTGATGCTTCCACCAGGCACACACCACCAGCAGTCAGTGCACGCTTCCACCAGATACACACACCTCCAGCTGTCAGTGCACCCTTCCACCAGGCACACACACCACCAGGCGTCAGTGCACGCTTTCACCGGGCACACACACCACCAGCCATCAGCGCACGCTTTCACCAGGCACACACACCACCAGCCGTCAGTGCAGGCTTTCACCAGGCACACACACCACCAGCAGTCCGTGCTGCAGGCAGGCTCTTCTCAGAGTTTCTTGGTAAATATGTGTCTGATGCCTGGGAGGGAGTTGGTTGAGTTTCCTTAAACCATGCTGAGTATGCAGGTGCAGTGTATGAACTCCTGTGTGACTGAGTCATGCTGCCTGGGGCTCACTCACTCCACACTGGACCAGGCTTTTTCTCTTTTGCAAAGTTTGGCGCATGGGCACAGTTGGCAGCCCCCGCACCCCCGGGAATGACTGATTCCTACAACCAGAATGGAAACAACATTCAGAGCAATGAAAACAAGTTCATTTGATGCACAGAACTGTTAACATAAACCATGTCCAGCTATTGTAGATCTGACAAATTCAACAAAACAGCAACAAACAAACAAGCATTGGCATAGCCAATAGGTCTTGCTTTTTAGACCCTATAAGTATTTAGTTATGCAGCAGAATATCCTTGGTGCAACAACACCAACTGTTGCATGGCTAAACACTTAGAAGGTCCCAAATGCAAGACTTGTTGGCTATGCCAATGCTTGTTTGTATGCTGTCCTTTTATCTTTGATGCTAACTTCATCCTATGAGCCTCTATGCTATCATCTGATCCTGTCTTCTATCCTCAGATGCTGCTTGTTATCTCAGCATCCTGCGCCCTACCCTCTGGTCCTGTATGATGGCTTCTGAGCCTGTATGCTATCCTCTGAGCCAGCGCTCTGTCCTCTGAATATGTATGCTTTCCTCTGATCTTGTGTGTCAAGCTCTGATCCGGTGCCCTATCTTCTGGTTCTGCTAGCTATGTTCTGATCCAGTATGTTAGACTTTTCTCCTGTATGCTATCCTTTGATTCTGTGTGCTATCCTTTGATCCCGTGCCCCATCCTCTGATACTGTATGCTCTTCTCTGATCTTATTTGCTAACTTCTAATTGTATGTATCATCCACTGACTCCAGTATTTCATCCCCTAAATCACAGCTTTCCAAACTATGTGGCGCGACACATTCCTGTGTCGCGCCACATATCTAGGTGTGTCGCTTCGGCAGAGTCGAGCTGCAGGGGCTCTTAGAAGGGGCGAAGCAACAACAAAGCCCTATTAACATGCAAAGTCTTTAAAGACCTGTGAAGTGCTCGGGTGTGGATCCAAATGTCTCGGTTTTAGCATGCTGTTTAGATCAACCCCGGGGGCCTTCCAGCAACAGGCAGAGTGGCGCTGCAGGGGCTCTAATATGAATAACAACAGAGCCTTATTAGCACGTTAGATCGTCTTTTAAAGACCTGTGAAGTGCTTGGGTGCGGCTGTGTGTGTGCCCCCGGAAAACGTGCCACAATTCAATATAAGGCAGAGATAAACAGGGCATGCTACGTGCAGTACTAACTACGCCAGATGTATTTTAAATCAAGTAGCCCATGTGTATTGAAATCGCGATGGGAAGATAGCATAGGCAAGCCTATCCCGGACACGGTCTGGAGTCAGATCCTGAGACGGACGTGGAAGGGCACGAGGAACGCACGGTTTCAACAGGTACATTTTTTTTATCTTACACAGGGCGTACCTGACCCCGGAGAGGTTACAGCGGTACTTCCAGGTGCTTGACGCAGTGTGCCCGAGGTGCTTGGCTCCCGAGGTTGACTTGGATCACCTGCTTTGGGGGTGTCCGAAACTAGGGACATATTGGCCGGAAGTGGGGGCACTCTTGAATGCGGTGACGGATAGGGAGGTGGACTTTGATATGGCGGCTTGTCTCCTGCTCTGGTTCCCGCATACTAAGAAAACGAGAATCACGAGTACATTAATTGATTTAGGACTTATGTTGGCGCAGAGGGAGATAACCTGGCACTGGAAATCTAGAGAAGGCCCTTCAGTGAGGAGATGGATGAATGAGCTGTTGAAGTGGGCGGGCAGTGAAAGCATTATTAGAATGAGGCAAGCTACTAGACTTGGCAAGGAGAGCTGTCTGGACATGGCGAGAGCCTGGGAATTGGTGGTGCAAGCGTTGCGTGATTACATGGTGGGAGAGGATGAGGAGGAGTGATAGTCCCGGTGGATTCCATGCACTCTTAGCGATTGCGAACGACTCCTGATATGTGGCGAGCCCCTGAGATGGTACGGTTTTGGACGACCCGCATTGGCAGCAGCAGCAGTGGTAGTTGGGGGAGGTGGGGGGGGAGGGAAGGGGATCCGGAGGGAGGTTACTCGACATAGCGGCCTGGATCACTCTCGGCAGATAGTGTGTGGATCAGATCTGGGTAACGGGGGGTTCCTGAGGTAGTAGGTAGGCATTCTGGCTGTTACACTGGGGGGACCTGGGAATGGGACTCTGGAGAGGTATGGCTTGAACTATGTCGGACCGGGTTTGAGCTACTGGCGGTCCATCCTGGGGCATTTGGAGTGCGCTTGTTGATACATGGGGGGGGGGTGTTTTAGGGGGATAAAAGCAGATACTAAAATGTGATGCTGGTCGAATCCTGGGACAGGGGTACACAGAGCTATCTTCCTGGGAAGGAGGGTTCTGCAGCGCCGCCCAACCTCCGGGATGTGGGCTAAATGGCTGTGTATGGTGCCTCTGTTGTCTTTCAGGCTGTGTTGCAGCATGTGTAATGACTGGCCTCTGATGTGGTCTTGTTTCTAATTCTGCAATAAAAACACATTTAAAAAAAAAAAAAGTAGCCCATGTGTAGATTCTATCCTGGAACTATTCAGAGCAAAATCCTTTCCATCTATTCGATATTGCTTCTTTTCATATTTCTCTAAATTAAAAACAAATCCGGAGACAGTCTTGTCCACCGCAGTCTGATATGGTTTGGGGCTTCCAAGTATGTTCAAGTCAGTCAATTAAGATTGGAATTTAGGCTTACTAATTTAACTAGGATGGGCGATTTTACTTTTCATTAAATAGTGTCTGGGGAAAAAAAAGCTGTAGTAGGCCTGCTCAAGAATTTCTCAGGGAAGTAGCATTGTACTGATTTAAAAATGCATATTACAAATGTCATCACGAATCTTACCAGAATTATAAACGATTCAAGACTTAACAAAGATTGGAACAGTCATCAGAGCTACATCTCCCTCAAGGAAATGGCCAAAGAGTCTCTTGAAAAATTTGAGAAAAGAATTACGTTTATACAAATCAGGTTCTGCCTACTCTCAGGAGACGTATGAGTGAGCTGGAAATAACAAGGCTCAATGCACTGTAAATATTATTGCGGTTGTAACTATACTTGTGAATCATTCCCTCTTAAACTCTGTGTCTCCTCTTATTAGGGCTCAGAATTAGTTTATTAAGGCCCTGTTTCTTAAAATTGGGGATACACACTATTAATGAGGCGACTGCATTGTGTGTGCTGGTGGGTCACGATGTACAGCAATTCTGCAGATTGGTGAGATATTGTGACCTTGCTATCAGAGAACTTGAAAGGTAACGGATAGAACCCATGCTCTGGCTCGTAGGAAGGGAAGCATCCCAGATTAATGCACACTGTCACTTATGAATTGCACACCTTCTTTGAAGATTTCTTTCAGAACGTACCTAGCCATACATTGTAGCATTTTTAATTTCCCTATGAATTCCCAATTCTTTTCCAAGTTTGGCTTATAAAAATATTGTAATCTTGGTTTTTAGTGGGAATCGGCCCCTGTGCACTATTGTTTTGACCCCTTTTGCAAGGATATTAAAAATGAGGGAGAGGGAGTGAGACAGGGAGAGAGGGAGTCAGAGGGAGGGAGACAGTCGGACAGAGAGGGCGTGAGACAGAGAGGGAGTGAGACAGAGAGGGAGTGAGACAGAGAGGGAGTGAGACAGGGAGGAAGGGAGACAGTCGGATGGAGAGGGAGTGAGACAGAGGGAGGAAGACAGAGGGAGTGAGACAGAGAAGGAGTGAGACAGAGAAGGAGTGAGACAGAGAAGGAGTGAGACAGAGAAGGAGTGAGACAGAGAGGGATTGAGACAGAGAGAGAGGGAGGGAGACAGTCGGAGGGAGACAGATGGAGGGAAAGGCCACCTCCGCCACTGATTCCCTCACTAGTACCCTTTAACAGTGCCCTTCAAGTCTCTGTGTGTGTGGGGTGTGTGTGTGGGGTGTGTGTGGGGTGTGTGTGTGGGGGGGGTGTGTGGGGTGTGTGTGGGGTGTGTGTTTTGGGTGTGCATGTGTGGGGTGGTGTGTCTGTGGGGTGGTGTGTGTGGGGTTGTGTGTGGGGTGGGGTGTGTGTGGGGCCCGAACCCACCATAGATGGTTCGGGCTCGCTCGCTGCGCTTCCTCGCGTTACTGTGTCCCTGAAATTTTTTCACAAAAGGGTGTGTCACCAACATGAAAAGTTTGGAAAGCTGTGCCCTAAACCATATCATTCTCTGATACCGTGCTATTCTGCGAACCATTGTATTCTTCTCTGATTCTGTTAGATGCTGCTCCTCCTGTATCCTATGATCATACGTGACACCATCTGATCACTTATGCCATGCCCTGATTGTTCACAGTGCCATTCTCATGTGTGCAACCCCATATCCCATCTGCAATACCTTTAAACAGTGTGGCATCTAGAGATCACACATGCTATACTCAGAACCTGGAAAATCCTCTTACGATGTGTACCTTACCCTAACCTTGTAGGCCATCCTCAATGAAAGTTTCAGACTCTATGTGCCATCCTCTGACCGTGTGTGCCACCCATCTATTGCAAGTAATGTCGCCTGACCCTCTGTGATCATTTTTCTTTCCACTGACCCTATAAGTCATCTTCTGATCTAGTCTGCCTCACAATGTATGTAACTTCCTCATTTTTCATACGATCTCCTGACCCTAAATGCCATCTTCTGATCTTATGTGCCCTGCCCAGATCTTGTGCCATATCATGATCATATGTGTCATGCTTTGGGGGCGCCCCTTGGACACCAGGCAAGAAGGTGGCGGTCCTTTGAACTCAGTCGCAACGTGGAGCGTTTTTTCAGAATTTTGCCACTAAATACGTCATATTTCTGCTTCGCTGTGTTGCCTTCTGCCCCGATCTTTCAGAGATGTTTGTGCTTCTGGGGTAGCAACCCCTGAATTTTTCCATAACGATTTTTACCACCATAAATCAGCATTCATTCGATGCGACACTGCCATTTTGTGCATTGTACACTTAATAAATGGTGGTCCTCTGACATTACTGGCACTTTCTCAAATATGTGCCTTAAAATGTTAAATATTTTTTCATCAACCCACTGTGCTGTGTACTGTTACACTACCCAAAAGACAACAAGTGTGTAAACACAATTAACCCGAAAGGTGTACTTGGAAGACTTAGAAAATAGAATAATTCCTATACCATTTTCTTAATATAGTGTTTGAGGAAATGAAACAGTTAAAAGGTATATATATAAATTCAGGTGGGAACAAACACCAGATGAAATATTTTTAGAACATGTAAATAGGCCAAGATGGGTGAAAAGCGATTCAAATTCATAAGTGAGGTACACACCTAGTTTCTTCTTACTAGTACTAAAGCTGATAAGAATCAGTCCTGAAACAGAAAAGAGAGAGAAGGAAATAAAACAGGAGGAAGGAGTAGGAAGAACGAGAAAGTTGGTGGAGTGTAGGGATCGCACCAACAAGAGCCCATGCATTTACCTAAGTGGTCCGAAGTGAATAAAAATTATTTTAATAAGTGGGGTCCTTACTAAGAGATCTGAACTACTGGGACACTCAAAATCTTTCTTTGCGTAAAGTGGAAGATATTTGTAATCTGAAAGTACCCAAAATTAGCACTAATTTAAACTCAATAATTGTCTTTTGGCTGGTGCAACAGTACACAGCACAGTGGGTTCATGAATCTGTTACTTTCTATACGGAGGTTTCTTTGAGCCTACCGTTTTAGAGGTAGCGCGACAGAAGAGTTTTAAAAAATGCAGACTCAAGACCTGTCTGGCGCCCAGATTTTTAGGTCTCGCCTAGCGATGCAGCGCATGCGCTACTTGCCTTGGCGAGATCTATTGTTGTGGGGTTTACGTGAGAAGGGGGACAGGAGATGTGCACTCGTATGGACAGGAGATGTGCACTCCGTCCATGTGCACATCTCCTGTCCCCGCATAGGGCTTAAGTTACAACACTTTGTCTGCGAAACTGACCCTGACACCAGCCCGAATTATTGCAGCATGTGCTTCACCCCTCCCGCCGATGAGCTTGGTGCACCGCTGCCCGGCTCTGTCATTGCAGCACCTTTTATTGACTTCACTCCGCCGCTTGAAAGCTGAGCGACGGGCGAGGTGCATTGTGCTTCATTGGTTTTCTATCTCTACTGCTCCCGTTAGTGCTTTGAGGCGACTTGACGGTGTCAACCAGCGCTATAAAAATAATTAATATAACGGTTCACAAAGCAGATGTTTCAAATCATGGTTTGTTGCTGAAGAAAAAATTACTTTTAAAATACTTAGCTTCTATGCTTAAATTTCTACGTATCTCCTCGCTGGTTGTGACAGAGCTGATATCGTATGTAAATGTTTGGTGAAAGGGGATTACCGAAAATACAAATCTATCTTTTCCTGGCAATTTAAGGCAGTAATAAAACATGTTTAATCTTTCAAGCGCTCCGGAAAAAAGGGCTCTGATGAAACTGACCTCCCATTTGGGGGCCCTTCTCAAAAATATATTCATCACCATTAGCCAATCACACAGCGAGGGGCGAAGGAGAAGACAAAATGGTGCCTAGTGAAGTATCTAAAATGACAGGATTACTCGAGTGGCTTACTGAATACTGATGGCAGGAGGTGTGATAATATGCTGCCCTCCCATCAGTCTCGGCTTCCAGGTTCTGTGCGCGGTCTCTCATGTATGATGTTTGTCTTGGCAGGGCAACCACATTTTAACAGTCACAGTGCGTGTTCTTCAGTGCAAAAGCGTGTCTATGTATCTGAAGTATGGGGCACCATCTTCCTTTCAATGGCTTCGCTGCCATTTTTAAGCTGCTGCTTAGGTTTCCTCGTGTGCTTAGATGGTACAATGCTTGTGTGCAAACACTGAGCTCTGGTGGTACTGCAGCGTGTCGCATTCCTCGCAATGTTGCCTTGATTTTTCACATATCTCCCATTCTGATCAGTTTGTTCACATGTTCATTTGTTGAGTGCGTGTGTGGAAATTTGCCCACCAGCGGCTTCTATTCAAAGGCCTCTCTATCGGGCAATTAGTGAATGTGGATTGACGTGCTGCGCAGACCGATCGCCGAAGCGTTTATATGTAACTATATGGTTGGCTACACAGTGTAGGTGGGCCCAGTCCCTCAGGAGCGGGTTCGGGGCACTCCCCCCCCCGCTGCTCACAAGTACAGCCGCTGAGCTCACATGACAATGCAGCAGCGCCTGGCCCTCAGCGACTACTTAACAAGAGTAGAAAGAGGGCGTAACTTGTTTAGGGCCCAACAGGCGCTCCCACAAGTGTTCAGCGATGATTCAAAATTACTTGATGTGACACAGAAATCCGGTTGCCCTGTGCTCTGTTAATTGGAGTTTTGGTATTATTTACCGTGGGCCATTTTTTTATCCTTTCTAAAAGTTGTGGGCATTTTTAAGTGGAATCAGCAGCTGATCGTTTTAAAAATGGAGCTCGTAGTACAGTGGCAAATGGAGCCTCGAAGAAGTCAGGCCAGAGTGATTACTCTGAAGGGACGTAGATGTATTTCTGTGTCATTTATATGTGTATGTGTGCTTGCTGTTGTTTCTGTTCCTGTGCACACTTGAATGTGCACTTCCGTGGTGTCTGGTGTTTGTCTACTACTGTGTTTTGTATGGGTGTGTCTGGGCACAAGTCCTAAACAAGAATTGGCAATGCAATAGGTCTCGCATTTACGCAAGTTTAAGCTATTAGCATTGTAAATGACAATACCTTTTATATATGTTTTAAAAACGAAAACAAAACTATAAGGCATTACCAAGGAAGTGTAGGAGGATATTATTGAAAGATTAATAGAGAGGAAAATAGTTAGCAACGTGCAGGAGACAGTAGAGAGGTTGGTTAAAGAAGGTAAGTGAAGAATAGGGGATATAGAGGAAGAGGAGTTTTGGGCTAGATCTGAGGAGGAGAAATCTCAGGCGGAAAGTGTTTTAAAAGAGAAAAAACACAGAGATGGTGCTCAAAATAACACTGGTATATTGTAAAAGAAACAGGAAGTTCATCATTGTCTGGTGTCCAAAGCGGCACAAAAGAGAGGCAGATTAACCCTGCGATGGAGAGTTGGGCAGAGCCCACCTGGTTGGTTCTGGGTCAGAATGAGGATGTAGACTAATATATTTTGGATTTGGGATATAATGAAGATCCAGATGTGCATTTTGCACTTTGAGAGTACGAATAATAATAGCGCAATAGAGTTGAAGGATCCTCTGGGTCAGAATGTATTTAATCGTGCACAAATAAGGCGCGCAAGGAGTTCAGAATGGTGGCCATTGGGGCATGTGGCCAATTATATTAAACACTGGATAAGACGTCCTTTAGAAAGTAATGAGAGAAATCTTATGGGAGCGGAATGCTCTGGTCCAGTGATTGATGTCAAAGAAACAGTGACTACAAATCTAGACCCTGATCTTATTACTTACTTTTTTTAAGTTGGGTCGTGAACCTAGGAAAGAACTGGAAAGGTTCTTAAAGTAGTGCAAAGATAAATTGCTGGATGTTTTGGGTACATCTGCTAGGATCTTTGACATGGTGGAGGGGTCCTGTTTGAAATGGACTAAACAGAATATTAATTTATTGCAAGGATGAGCCAGAGGACTACATGTTTTATTGGTAACACCAATGCAGGGTTAAATGCAGAAAGGTGTAAAGCCATCCTTTTCAGGTTTAGCTCAAAATTGGGCGACTTTGCTAAAAAGGAGTTGAAAGGATCTTTGGTGAGACCTCTGGACTTTGTATTAATGTTGAGAAGTCGGATGGTGTTCCCAGAGGGTGGGTCCACTAGTGACATGATGTGGGTGTTGGGGTTAACGCTGGCTGCCACTGAGTTTAAGTATCTAGGGTTGTTAATTTTTCCAGACCCTGTTGTTTTCTGGGCTCACAATTTGGTCCTAATACTACCACGCATTAGAGAGGAGGTGAAGTCCTGGTCCCCACTGCCTCTGTCTCTGCTGGGCAGCTTGATGACTTTTAAGATTGTCTTGCTGCCCAGTATATTATACCTAGCTACCTTTACACTGTTCCCCCATGTGTTTCCAACAGATAAATACAGTTCTGACTCAGTTCCTTTGGAAGGGGTGTATGGTCCACATTGCACTCTGGGCATGCTTTCCGTCCACATATTATGGCCGTATTGCCGAGCCCAAGGTATACTCCTATTATGCAGCATCACACATATTAATAATCAATGATTGGTTTATAGTGCGCAAGATGACCCTGCACATGTGACAAAGCGTTGGGCGACACTCCCTCTATTGTGGGAGGGGGATGGGTTCTCTTCCGCCAGTGACGCAAGTCGTCATACTTATATGGAGGCGGTCCCTCCGGCAGCTGGGGTGGTGAGGGAGACTGACTTAGAGTACACCTCTGTGGGAGGGTAGCTTTCTTCGCCATGTGGCCTTTTGAGTGGGTTTCAAAAGAGGGATGACATAGGGATTTCCTCACTGGGAGATGGTATATGGGACACAGTATTAAAATCATTTCAGGAGCTGCAGAATGACTATCAATTATAGCATAGCCAGTTCTATAGACACCTTCAGATGCGCCATGCCATGTCCCCGTACCTAATAGATCTTCAAGACCAATCAGAGTTCAACCGGTTAGAGGGCACACTGTTTATGGGTGATTTGGGCACTTATAAGATAACACACATTTACCAATCCTTGATCACACGTAGTACAGCCACACTGCTCGCCCTTTGGGTTGCATGGCAGGGGGACATAGCTACTATTGATAAGGTTCACTGGACAGAGGCCCAAGTGGCCCTGCATGGAGCAGCAATCTCATCCCGTCTTCGCCTAATCCAGTTAAAATATCTCCACAGACCATATTATATTAGATATCGATTGTGGTATAAGGATGTCATTGGCTCCTCCTTGTGCCTTTACTTTGGGGTTGAGGAGGGCACCTTCATTTATACTAAATGGAATTGTGGGGCTTTGATGCACTTCTGACAGGGGGTGAAGTCCTCCATGGGGAGGTTGTTTCCTGGGAAGTCCCATTAGACCCGAAATTACTCTTGCTTCATAGCACTGAAGGAATAGGAGGCAACCAATATAAAATACTTCTATTATTTTTGGGTCTCGCGTTAGCGAGGAGGGATATTGCCAGACTGTGGAAGGCTACAACATCGCCCTTGGTGGGTGTCTGGAAGAAAGGGATGGATCATTGCATGGGACTAGAGGTTGTAGCGTTTCAGACGCAAGGATGCCCGCAAAAGCACTCAAAGATTTGGCAACGGTGGGCCCACTACAGGGTTATAGCACTGGCCCCGGTTCCCACCATGGAGTCCGAACTTGAAACTAAAACCACATTTTCCTACCAGGCCTTGAAAATTTGCAGAGGGGCCCAGTACTGTATTTGAATGATTGTTTTATTGCCAAACTGTGGGGTGTGGTCGGGGACCAACTGTGCAAATTGTAGTGTTTCCATTGCTTATGGGAATTTGCTTTATGATTTTTCATTTCTGTATGAAGTCCCTACCGGCCTGGATATTCTGCTGAAAGCTAATAAAATCTGTTATGAAAAAAAATAGACCTATGTATTACTAAAGTTCATGTTAATAAATTCGGTCATTCAGCCGCTTCTCTTTGTTGGTCTTGTAATATTGAGAATGGCTCTATAATACCCATCTTACTTAACTGTAAATATGTTACATCTTGTTGGTTACCTGTTTAGACCAAATGTTCAAAAATATTTCCTTGTATTGTACTATTTACTTATTCCAATATATTTTTGGCTTATTTTCACCTGGTTTTAACAGTTTTGTTAAAGTAACTGATCTGTTAGATATTTCCATTGCAATTGCATTTAAAGTAACACTATCTTGTGGAAAAGATTTCCCGAAATTATCCTTTTTCACTTGGTGGAACCAAATCAGTGATAATCGTAGAATTGGTACTGCTTCTTTACTCAGTTTTCAACAAAAGATTACATTTGATCTATTCTGGCTACCTTTATCAAATGTCCTATCTTTATTCTCAGCAACTAGCATTACTGTTTCTTCATCCTAGCCCTGTATTTTTCTTTCTTTTCCTTCTTTCCTTTCACTTATCTTGACGTTTTTCTTTTTACTTTTTATATCTTTCATTCTCAACATAAAATTTCTCTCGTATTGCATGTTTAAAACACATATAACTTTTGTTTTCATATAAAATTGGAAATGTGCTTTTTTTCAAGTGTTACTCTACTTTCTTGTTCTCAGCAGCAAATAACACATGTGCACCTCTGCTATAAATAGTGAATGCACACATATCGGTAACGCATCATTGATGCAATACCTGATAAATTGTACCACTGGTTCTCTCCCATTTAATTGATGTTGTTCCACATTTGTCCTGTGAGATAAGTTGAAGCTCGGATCTTCTGTATTTATGTATATAATACACACCTGCACTTGGGTGCCTGCAGGAGTTTACTAAACATGTATACTTTTATAACACGTTTGGGAAACGCTCCATTGTGGTCAGTATTTATTTCTTTGACACACATTAAACACACATTCTGGAGTTTCTATAATACTTTTGGTTATATACACATTATTGTGTTTAGTGAAATACCCTTGCAATTAAACTTGAAATGCTTTGAATGTTAATGCTGCTATGAAGTGTGCCACTGTAAGAGCTCTGGAAACACCACCAAAAACCGTGCAGGCTTCTTTGGCCTGCTCATTAATTTGCTGTGGACCAATTCAGGAGTGAGTAAGAGTCCGATTACGACTTTGGCAGTCTGGAAGCAGACCACCACACCAGCACTCCACTACCAGTCCACCGAAGTCGCCCATCGTCCACCCAACAGATCATGAGTTTCCTCGTTGTCTGGCAGGTGGGCGGCAGTCCCATTACGGTGCCTATTGAAAAATCAGCGCAATGGGAGCGCCTAAGGCTGTTCCTGCACAGCATGGACTCTGTAGTCAACGGCGTGCAGGAAAGAGGGTGCATTGGGACAGGGGGGCAAACATATGCCCACCTGCATACATCCCTGTGCACAGGGGCAGCCGGGGGCCCTGTAGGGTCCAGTTTGTTTGCCAACCACCAGCCTTTTCATGGCAGGCTCACTACCATGAAAAAGCTGGTGCTGGGGAATATTCGTAATATGCTTAGCAGTGCCGAAGTGGCACCTCCAAACATATTGCTTCCTCAGACCACAGCAAGACCTCCAGGGATCGTGGAACCCTGGCAGTTGCAGGGATCCCAAAATGGTGCGACCGCCATAGTCATAATAAGGCTGTCTGACCACTGGTACAGCATTTCCCGACCACCACTGCACCTCCACCACGGGTTCGGCAGTCCGATGGATTATCAAACTCGTAATCAGGCCCTAAGTAATTATGCTGTTTAATCTTGTGTAAACTCATTTATACATGTAGTCCTCAATAGGACCACAGTTTGGCGCAATCTAGGAGATCCAGAATATATGGTACGTCCTCATGTGCCAACTGTAGGTGGCACAGCCAGGGAATGCAATGGAGAAGGTTACGGAGTGCACAATGATGGTGGTCGCAGGGAGTGAGGAGGAGACAGTTATTCTGCTGGTCATGGTTTTTAGATCAATCGCCCCTGACTGAGGGCTCTAAAGCCCGAAATGCATTGGGTGGAAAATGTTTGAGGCTAGCCAGTATGAACAGTGAATCCCTACGTGCCACAGTGAAGGCTTGGATGGGCATGTCTGTGGCAGTTAAAAAATGGTGGCATCACAGTGCCTTTGTAGTGAATGGATTAAGCATGGAAGAAGGTTGAAATTAAAACAGGGATTAAACAAGGAGTATTGAATGCAAAGTGGATTATTGTGAAGAAGTTCTTGTTCTAAAGTGTTACCAGCGGTTCAGAAGTGAAAAGAGGAGTGCCACGAATGACTGCAGAGCCCATGTACAGGTGGGCATTTCCTGCCCTATCTAAACTGTGCATTAGGGGTGGGTGAGACACTGAAAGCTTGATCCAGGCTCAAGCCAGAAGCCTGGCTTTGTTCAGCTCAAGGTCCTCTTGGAAGCTCAACCATAAAACGAGCTAAGCTTTCATGGGAGGTGATGTAGCCTTGTGGCTACATACGCTAACCATGCAACATGGAAAACTAGGTTTGAATCCTGAATGGCTAATCTCCCAGTGCCAGAAAAAAGGAGTAGCGTAACCTGTTCATGTAAGTCTCAGTGGAGCGGGAACAATTTTCAGAGTGGGGGGTGCTTCCATCGATGTTACATCTCTGAAGTCATGAGAATTGTGAAACATCCAACCATCATACAAAGAAAAACCGTGGCAAATGAGCCAAATTCATTCAGCAGGAAAATGTAATAGGTGTTGTAAGTAGCCAGTGGTGCGTAATGTCAAAAATATATTCACTCAATCAATCAGGGAAATGTAAGCGTGCTACTCACCCTTGAGGGTCTCAAGGCACTGAGGGGTGGGGGGGGAAGCATGGTGTTGTTACACAGTATTATTCATAGACGGGGAACATCCTTTACAACGCAACTGTTACACGAAGTACCTTTACGACGCAACCATTACAACGCAACTTTTACAACGACTTGCGCTGGGGGGCGCTCTAGGATAGGGAATAGTTTCCAACACCTTCCCTACTATCCACAGGGACTTGAGTTGGGATAGTAAATTAAACTATTCACTATCCAGCGCCCCCTAACGCAAGTCGTTGTAACGACTTGCGATGTAAAACTTGCGTCGTACAGGCATGCGTTGTAATAGCATGCGTTGTAACGTCATACATCCTTCATAGACAGCACATTTTCTATTGAAATAACCCCAACATTTGCCCAGACATGTAATTTAACTGATGAAACTATGTAGCCCACAAAACTTAACATGTATACATCACCAAGTAATCAATCAATCTAGATTTTGTAAAGTGCAGCTTTTCCCTTGTGAGGGTATCCAAGCACTGAGAGTACTGCTGCAGAGGCTCAGTCGAACAGCCAGGTCTTGAGTCATTTTCTGAATTCCAGCAGAGAGGATGAGGTCCGTGGGTGAAGTGGGAGGTTGTTCTAAGACTTCACAACTATTGCTGCTGCAGATGCAAGGGGTGCGGTGAGGCAGAGGGAGGTGGAGAGCAGGTGTCTGGAAGGAAGGTGGAAGTTGGGTTGGAGGTGGATGTACACAGGCCCCTAATTGTGAAGGTCTTTGTAGGTGTGGATCAGCATCTTGAACTGAAATCTCTTCTGGATGGGGAGCCATTGTAGCTTCTTGCGGTGGACGGTGATATGTGTCCACTTGAGGAGGTCTAGGATGAGTCTGTATCATCTGCAGTCTCTTGAGGAGGTGCACTGTGATTCCTGCGTGGAGTGTGTTGCTGTAGTCCAGTCAGCTGGTGACCAGTAAAGAGTATTGGTCTGTTTTCTTCCTATTAAAATCTTTGGGCCAGATGTACAACCCTTTCATTTAACCCCTCGCAATTTGCGACACATTGGGAGTCGCAAATTTCGAGACACTAAATGAAATGTACAACGGTGTGTTTATACTGTTTTGCGATTCCCAATGGGGTTGCAAATTGCAAAGCTCATTAATATTAATAAGCCTCTCACAATTGCTAGACCATTGTGAATGCCAGCACTCCCAGGGATGGTGGCCTGCTCAGCTCAGCAGACCACCATGCCTGGGACTGCGTTTTAATAAAGCAGCTTTTTTTTAAAAATGCAGCCCGTTTTCCTTAAAGAAAAACGGGATGCATTTAAAAAAAAAATGAAACGTTAATAAAATTATTATGCATGCATTTGCAAAGGGGAAGGGGTCCCCTGGGAACCCCTTCCCATTTGCAAATACATTACCACCTACTTGTAGTAGGTGGTAATTGCGAGATTTTTGTGGCCGCCATTGCGTTCGCAAAACATTAGTACATTGTTTTGAGACTCGCTATTTAGAAGGGAATGCCCATTCCAAATAGCGTGTTGCAAAACCTATTTAGCAAGTCAAAAAGAAATGTGACTCGCTAAATAATTCAATTAAATTCAATTCAAAAATTCTTTATTTCGACCGTCCAGGTCATAAAAGAGTACAAATTAGAACATTTAAACTTTAAAAAGGAGATATTTACAGCCATTAGATAAACATCATAAATTACACTATACAGATATTAGAGGTGTTTGAAATATAAGAATAGTTTTCAATGATAAAAGCTTTAACAGTGGATATCAATTAATTTGCGCCTTCTAGTCCATATGGCTATAAGATACTTGGAAAGTTCAAATACGATGGAACTTGATGTATTAGACTTTAAAATTCTAAAAGCCTACAAACAATTTTTAAATCCTAAATTTCTGCAAAGTGGTGCCAGCCAGTACTTCCTGGATTTGCTGTATGCAGGACAGAAAAAAAGCACATGAAGTTCATCCTCAACATCACAGCTACATCCTGGACATGATTTATTATCAGCCGCTGACCATTTGCTTGTAAAAGCTTTAAGTGGCAGGGTACCATATCTCCATTGAATAAAAAGTTTTCTTGCTAAAATCGGAAAAAAACAATCCATAAAATCCTCAAACATAAAAGAATCAGTGAGGGTACCAACATTTGGAGCACAAAGAGCAGAGTTCAATTGTTTCTCCTTGAAAATCCTGGACAGGGACTTGCGCGATAGTTCAAGACAGCCCCTTTCTGGGTTGTCCCACAGATCGGATAGCCCTAGCCACAGAAGTTTATGCTTCACAAATGCCAATCAGGGAATTTTACCAGCACCGTTGAGGCTCAATACCTGTTTCAGCTCTTGCCTGTAGTATAGCAAATATGTGGTTACCCATAACCTATGCCAAAACCTAAGCGGTTTTAATGCTAGGTCATCTTCTATAGGTGAGAGTCCCAGATCCAGCCTTAGGGGGAGAAGCGGGATGCTTTGGGGGAGTGTCAACAACCGTCTAATAAATTTTGTTTCCAGCTTGGCAATTTCAGAGCCACAAGAATGACCCCACAGCTCTCCGCCATAAAGAGCTGCAGCCCTGGCTTGAGTCTTGTAAATCTCCAGAGCTGGGCTCACTGGCCTCAGTGTAGAAGTATTTTATACCTTAGAGATACCACCCACAAGCTGGGACAGTTTCAGTCAGGATTTTACTTGTTGAGGTCCCCAGGAAAGATTTTCATGTAATGTTACCCCAAGATATTGGAATGTCGTGACCCTTTCCAACCTTACACGACCGAGAGTTGGATTTGGTCGTGTGAATGCTGGAGGATTGAATATCATAAATTTTGTTTTATCTGCATTTTTCCCGAGGCCACGAGATCGACAAAAATGCCCAAAGGCAATCAATATCCGTTGTATCCCCATAGGGGATTTGGAAAGCAGGAGAGTGTCATCGGCAAACATGATCGCCGGGACCTTCCTGCCTGCCAGCTTTGGGGCGTCATTATTGGGGACACTGTCCAGATGTGAGATTACACCGTTAACATAAAGGCAAAACAGGGTCCGTGCCAAAACACAGCCCTGTCTCACCCCTCTGTCAACTGGGAACCTAGATGACAGTGCCTCATTCCTTCCGCATCTGACCTGGGCGAAAGCCCTCTCATGGAGCCTCACGAGCACATTCAATAATTGGGGAGGGACACCCAACACCTGGAGAACCCCCCATAGTTTCCCCCGTGGCACTAGATCAAACGCGGACTGGAGGTTCAGAAACACCATGTAGAGGCTGCCACCCTCGATCTTTGTTGTTTTCCAATACAGGAGAATCAGGCGAAAGATCTGATCCATGGTGGATGTGTTCCTCCTGAACCCCACCTGAAAGGGACTTAGGACCTCGTGTTCCTCCATCCATTCCAGGAGATGGTCCAGAACGAGCTGCGCGAACAAATTTTGTGGGACATCAATGAGGCTAATAGGCCTGTAGTTGGCTGGGAGCAGAGGAGAACCCTTCCTAAAAATTGGGACTATCCCTGCTCCCAGCCAGGTACAGGGAACCTCCATACCTCCTAAAATTGCATTGAAGAGAGTAAGCAAATAAGGGGCCCAGATCCCAGGTTCGTGCCTAAATAGGTCCCCAGGGAGTTTATCAAGACCCGGGGCCTTACCCACTGCAATTTTCCCTATCGCGGAAGTGACCTCACCCAGGGTGAACTCCTAGGGCTCATGTTGTGCATTTGCTAATACCGGGGCAGGTATGTTATGGGCAGCAGGTTCATCAGAATATAGAGCTTTCAAGTGAGCTTCCCACGTTGAAGGAGCGATATTAGGTTCTATTGCAGATTTTGGTTCCCCTGAGCCTGTTTTAACCAATGACCAAAATCTGCGTGCGTCTCTTGATTCTGAGTTAGTACTCCCTAGCAACAGTGCACTCAGTTGGGGGCCCCACTTTTGGCCACCCTCGCTAGGTGCTCCTCCACCCCCCTCCCAGTCTGCCAAAAGTCTTGGGGTTACTCTCAGTGCCGATCTCTCACTGAAGACCCAGGTTGGAACCGTGATCTCCTCCTGTTTCTATCAGCTAAGAAAGATCAAAAAAATTGCTCACCTGCTGACCAACTCTGCCCTCATCCAGGTGGTAATCGCACTGGTTCTTTCCCGGTTAGATTTCTCCAACTCTACCTACCTAGGCCTTCCCCTCACCATCGCCAAACGCCTGCAGATTGCTCAAAATCAAGCAGCTAGATTAATATTCAAGAGCAATCGCAGGAAGTCAGCCAAACCTCTGCTGGCCTCCCTCCATTGGCTCCCCATCACCCATCGGATCACTTTTAAGACAGGCTGTATAATCTTCAAGGCTCTCCACGGAAAGAGCCCCAGGTTCATCAACCAACTTATCAACAAATATGAACCTACCCGTGAGCTTCGCTCCACCCATTTGTCCCTCCTCACGGTGCCGACTTTCAAAAAGAAACGACTCGGCGGATCCAGCTTCGCACATCTTGCCCCTAAGACCTGGAACTCCTTGCCCTTGTCCATCCGGAGCTGCACCAAGCTGACAGAGTTCAGACGAGCCTTGAAGACCTGGCTATTTAAACAAGCGTACGGTTAGGGCATTACACCATCTGCTCTCTCACTTACCTTTTACCATCTGCTTTCTTCAGCGCCATGAAACCCCTGGGTGACCGTGCGCTTAACAAATTCCGTATAGATAGATAGATAGAATTGTACCAGGCTGAAGCTGCTGTTCTCTTTTTCCTTAGAGGAACTTGGGGATTGAAGACCTCTCCTAGACCGGAGACTAAATCTACATGAATTTGGCTTAGCTTCCCGTTAAAGTCTGGGGACATTGGTTGGGTGATCAAGGTATTGACCTCGAGAAGTCGAGGGAGGACTAAATCATACAGTTTAGCCAGTTGATCTTGGGAATCTACTATTTTGCCCCACTTTATCCTACATCTGTGGTTTGTAAGTAACAATCCTGCACCCAAATCATCCGTTTCTACGGTAGGAGTGTCCTTTGGTCCTGGAAAGACCATCTCCAGGCATAGTGCATTGTGGTCACTATCAACCCTAAGGATCACTCTAAAGTCAATGACCTTTGACCACATCCTCATTTCTACCATGATGTAGTCAAGGCGCGATTCTTGTCTCTTTTTTGTTAAAGGTGCACATCGATGGAATATCAGAAGGCGTGTGCCCATTACAGGCCCTTAACAAATTGTTTAAGATAAGGGACGTGATCTGGATCGCTAGGGGAGACCATGATTTTGGGCGTGGCGATTGGCACAGTGGAATACCCCAATAGTCATCCTCACCCATAAGTACGCCCTCACTCGTACCCAGCAGGGGCTCAAAGTGGCAATTGACATCTCCTGCCACCACAAGATGGCAGTCGGTTGGCAATGTGCTTAGAAAGTGCGATAAGTGATCTATAACGGATGATTCAGAAGTCAAACTCACTGGGCGTGAATATACATTCACAATAGCTACTTTGTCCGAGTTTGGCCACTTTAGCAGTATACACTGGACTTCTTCAGAGTGTGAGGCCTTAACCTCTACCGTACAGCCCAGTGAGTAGCAACCCAAATCACAAGACCGCCGGACGGTCGTCCTTTCCCTCCCCACCTGGCAAGTACATGGAATGTGGGGAAACCCTCTCTAGTGTTCTTCCCTGGCCCAAATCTCCTGAAAGAGACAAATATCCTTTTGGTCCACCAAGGCTCCCCACTCTGCACAGTTTAACTTATGTGACAAACCTGCCACATTCCAGGATAATATTGTCATCGTCTTAGGTGGTACAACCGAATCTGAGAAGATAACACTACCCACCTGTACTCCCTTCTCATGGAATACCCGAGGAGAGAGCACTGTATAGGGCAGGACTGCACTCCCCAGGCCCTCAGAGCCCACTTCCATATTGGGCCCCTGTATAAGTCTGAGAGGATCTGTTAGCAAATTAGGTGGACCGCCCCTACCCGGCTCCTCCAACCCACTTGAGTCGGGGGGGGGGGGTTGCCTAGGTTGAATAATAGGCACAATGTCCATCACACTGGGGTGCAGTCAGTCCACCGCTTCTAAACTACTAAACCTATTCTGTGTAGTTGGGTAGCCCTGAACAATCGGTTGGCCATACCTACCCCTCTCCACCCTTCGCCCACGTCGATGTGATACTAGGGACCAATCACCTGCACAGTCTGAGAAATCTGTTGGAGGATAAAAGAATGACAGTGGTTAGGATTGAATAGTTGACCCAGTGCTGTTGTAATTCCAGTTACAAATATACTCCACTGTACGGGGATCCCTAAAATTTACAAGGACACAGTCACCTGTAATGGTTTTAGGACTGTGGCCCACCCATGAAAGCTTGCGTACCATCAATATTTCGCTGGTGATGTGTGGGGGTAGTGGTCTGTTTTGATTAAGCCAGTGAGACACTTTATTTTTTAGGGACATATGTGATTCCTGTCCTGGGTTGCTTAATTCGGGAATGCCTGTTAAGACCACCAAATATGGACTCGTTTCAGGAGGTAAGTCAATTCTATTTTCCCCCTGAGTTGCTGCTTCCGATAAGATCTGTCCACTCTCTTTTTGATTCACCGTGGTTGAAGGGTTACACCTACTCCGATTGGCAGAATGAATGGGGCGAGTATCGGACGTTTGGTATATAGATGGTTTAGTAACATCGGGAATAATTAACACAGCGGGAGATAGAGGGGGATTATGAGTTGAAGCACCATCACCCTCAGGGTTAGTTAAAACATTACCCAGTCCTGAACCATGTGGCTTTTTCTTGACCATAGTACCCCTTGTATACAGTTCCGGTTCCAGTTGTGAGAGCTTGTGTTCAATACGGACAAGTCTATCTTCTAATGGGTCAAGCGAAGACCTTAATAAATCAGCCAGTTTTATTAACAAAGAATCTTCAACTGCCCTTGCACCACCGGAAAGCTGGAGGATACCTGATGAGTTGTGCCCGTTGCCCTGGGCAATCATTGCCGATGGCCCCGGAGTAGTCAAATCAGTCAAAGCATGACACCCCTTGACTGTAGATGTTGTATCATTGTTACCCATTCCTTTAGCGCGTTTGGATTTTCTCCCGCCCGCAGTAGTCACGGCAGTGCGCTTTCTTTTAGATTTATCCCCCTCCTGTCTTTCCCGGGTGCATCAGGTGGGTAGTTTCTCAGGGGAATTAGCCGGCATTAGGGAATCAGCAAACAGCGAACCCTCTGGTGTTTGAAGAGAGGCAACGGGTGAAATGTGCTCATGCTCCTGGGAAACAGGTGGGATGTGTGTGGTTACCGGAGCTAAGATTATATTAGTGTGGCTGTCACGATCAAGAATACGAGCATTAGCAATGTGTCCCATTGAGAAGCGTTTGGCCAAAGCGAGGTCTTGCTACACCCGGCGCTCCATCAGAATAATCCCCTGATCAATCACCGAATTTGCTCTTGTAATGAAGTTGTCCAGGGTTCCTGTGAGCGGTACCTTGGTGGCCACAGTTTTGTTCCTCAGCTCCTGAGCAGCCATACTGTTACTGTGGGTCGTCCGCCAAATCAGTTGGGTACTTACTGCGGTCCCTCATGAAGATTGTATGTTCTCCCGCAGTCGTAAGAGGGATGGCCCGGTCCGGTCTCTCTCGGTCTAGAACGGTCTGGCCCGGGCTTCGCCCGCCCGCGTTCCGCGAGGCGGAAAGAGTCGTCAAGTAAATACCTGCAGGCAAGTGGCGGGATCCAAGCGGGAAGAGGACGCAGCTGTGCTGTTACCGGGCTTCTGGTCCTCGCAGTCCTGTGTAGTCCAGAGCACCAGAGAATCAAAGGGAAGACCAACTGCTGCGAGCGGCTCCCGCGGAGCGGGGGCTGCGAGCAGTTATCAGGCTGCAGGCAGGGGGCGGGATCCAAGCAGGAAGAGAACGCAGCTGTGCTGCTACAGGGCTGTTGGTCCTCGCAGTCCCGTGTAGTCCAGAGCACCAGAGATTCAAAGGGAAGTCCAACGGCTGCGAACGGCTCCCGCGGAGCGGGGGCCGCGAGCAGTTAGCAGACTGCAGGCAGGGGGTGGGATCCAAGCGGGAAGAGGACGCAGCTGTGCTGTTACCGGGCTGTTGGTCCTCGCAGTCCTGTGTAGTCCAGAGCACCAGAGAATCAAAGGGAAGTCCAACTGCTGCGAGCTAAATAGGCTATGTATATGGCCCAATACGTATTTGCATAAAAAACGGGTTGTATATTAGGCCTTTGATCCATCACACTACAGGATTACCAACAAATTTACTTCTTTTGTGTTTTCCTTACTGCTAATATACAGTTAATTTGCAGGAATTTAAATGTGGTTGTATGTTCAAAAAAAATGTAAACTGATATCCTACATCCTTTCCGTTCACATACCCTGTATCCCAGCACATTTGTCACATAGTTCACTTTACAAAATCTTCTTAATTTGCAGTCAGAGAAAGGAAAGGAAACATCAGTCTCCTTGTTTAAAGAATAAGCAGCAACTTGCCACAAGTCATAGCCTAATATTTGACCACTGTCTTTGAAATGCACAGCAAATATAACAAGATAAAAACAAAATGTAAAGGCATCTTTATTGCTTTGTTCACCTTCTGAATTCCAGAATGGTTGATTTAGGTGTGCTGCTGGGCAGGGCCAGCGCTATGAAAAATTGAAAAAAAAAAAAATGGATTCTGTCTGTCAGTCACTCTCCTCCACGAGGAATTGAGAACAAAGTATTAGCCTTTGATGTTAGAAAGGGATATCAATCTAGAGGCTGAATCGCACAATATGAAACTGTGACATCTGTCATCAATCCCAGCTTCCCAAATTGTTTGATCATAGGCAAATTCGTTATTTCAGCAAGCCTCCTTTTTGTACATTATCACGTAGCACCAGCTAATCATATGCTTAAAACCGTTGCTGCAAAAATGGCAAAGGGCTATAAGTCTTGTTTCTAGCTCGGTGTGGAATGGATGACACTAAGCTAATCCCATGCCTAGACGTTCTGCTAGAAAACCAGACATTTGAGGTGAGCAATTTTAAAGTGTTGGTAGTGTTGTGTAGTGTTCCATACAAATTAGCCAGCTCTCCAATTAAAACTACCCAGAGTTCCCTATTTCTTTTTTGCATAATTTATGCAGCCTGAAAAGATATTCCTTTAAATTATCACTTATGAGAAAACCTTCAAATGTGTGAGTTCAAGATGTGCGATCTGTTTTTGATTTAATAACTTATTAATGTTTCTCCGTCTATGATAAGAATCTAGGCGACATATAGGGTACGCATGACAACCGATTTGCCACTTAGCTCATTAAAAACATTGTTATCAAGATGGGAGCAGGAATGTTTCTCAGGTCATGTTTAGAAACGCCCACTTCTAATAAACACCTCTCAATGCAGAAACACAATGTGCTGTACTACGGTGAAATCCTTCCAGAAAAAAAAGGTTGAATTTTGATGACACCTTAGCATACTCTAACTCTGATGTGTATTGCATTATTTGCTTGCCAAATATTTTCAAGGCTCTTCTTATGCTGGGCTCTTAGAGCCAACCCTCGGCTTGGCTCTGCTCTCCCTGTTAATTTGTTGGCTCAGTAACTTTTACTCTACTTGCAGATACTGATGTGAAACAAATTGTTTTCCTTTTTTATGAGTAAACCTGTAGCACGCAAAGTCTGACAGCCTCACTAATATTGTACACCAGCAGGGGCGTAACACATGCCTCTGCAGCCCCACCGAATAGCAGTCCCCCATTTTGCCTCAGGACGTATAAAACCTGTGACATATGTGATTTTCAGGGGTCTCTCCTCACATTTTGCCAGGGGGGGGGGGGGTGCGGCATCATTTTGTGTTTGCCACTACACCCATTTAAAATGGCTGTGCTGGGAGAAATAATCCACCTGATTGTTACTGTGACAGTTCATAGCCCATCAAAATGTGTCTGGCATAAAATGAAATAACATCAGATTTGTTGTTATTGTTTGTCAGGGTGATACCATACGACTGTTCCCATAAGGAGCAGGGCCAAGACTGATTTGCATATGGTTGGGTCCAACCTGGGGTGGTGTAGTGAGCTAAAACATGAAGGATTTAACCCAGATCTTTTGACTGAAGGTGAATGTTTGAGTTATTCAGCATTCCGGCCACCATTTGTTGCTGCAGCATTTTTCATCCTAAGTGGGATCGGTATGTGCAGGCGTGAGTCCCTTGCTCGCTGTGTCAATGAGTTCAAGCTAGCCTGGCTGATGAGGAGTGATACCCTGACACTGATCCCAGGATGCTTGTTTCCGGTCCAGGGAGGAACGGGCTTGGCAGTTTGGGCTGGACTGTTCCCATAAGGAACAGGTTCAAGACTGATTTGCATAAAAAACTTAAAGATACAACTAGATCGAGCCTTAACAATGTAAGATCAGATTGCAGCTATCACTAGCTCCTGCTACTACAGTATGCACCTTTTGCGCGGAATCTTCCCTCTCTCTCCCCACAAATGTCCGTAGAACTTTGGTTCAAGCAATGGTGACAAACAGATGGGAATTTCCTCCTGGCTGAAGTTAGCAATACTTTGCTTACCAAGCTCCAGGTGGTCCATAACACCGCGGCCAGACTAATACTGAACCGTCCTGCAGGCACCTCCTCTGTGCCTCTGCTGAAAGAACTGCATTGGTCCACCTGTGAAAGACGCTCCTATTTTAAAATCTGTTGCCTCACTTACAATGCCCTAAGAGGAAAAGGCCCACGATATCTCCAAAACAAACTGACGACTTACGTCCCCAGTCGCAATCTGAGATCCAGCTCCCAAACCCTTCTGTGCATTCCCTGAATTCGCCAAACTCGCACCGGGGGAAAGGCCTTTTCCTATCTTGCCCCATGTTACTGGAATAAATTACCTATAACTATCCGTGAGACTCCTGCATATAGCAAATTCAGGAAATTACTAAAAGCTTACCTATACTAACCTTTCCTGGTTTGCTTCCCATGCCAGGATCCGCAACAGCGCCCAAATGCTCCCAGGTGAGACGTGTGCTATAGCAAATAATATTCCCAGAACATAACTTATGGCTGGGCTCAAACTGGGGTGGCATGGTGAGCAAAAGAATGATGGATTTAACCCAGATCTCTTGACTTGGGGTGAATTCAGCACATCATGCATTGTGTGTCGATTCCTAATCCCATGCAACCCATATATACCCCTGCTAACACTACTTACTTATTGAGTTTACAAGACGTCTTCCTAGGAGAATTTATTCTAAAATAAAAAGTTGGGTTTGGCTTCTGTTGTGGCTGCCACTGACAGTCAAGGAACAGCTCCACGAGCTGCGTTTGAAGCATATACATTTTGATTTTCAAATTGTTTTACATGTCACATTAGTTAGACATCTGTTTGCATGGGAATCCTATGCACAGCTGTCCAGAGTGCATATATGATAAGTGGAACTGAAGGATAACCTTTTACCAGACACTTATAAAAGCACCAATGTGGGTTTACACTGCATATATTACATCCCATTTATAGAATATTAAAATGTTTCTTTCTTAGAGAAATGTAATGTCTGTAATTTCCTCAATGCCTGGAAACCCTCGTCCCGGTGAACATTTGCTTATTGAAAGAGACAAGTTAATAATGTCGCCATTACTTTTAAAATTTTGAATGGCAAATTTGATCAAACCAAATATGCACTGTGCAGATAACAGTGTGAAAGGATAATTGGTGAAATTAGATACCAGTTGCCACGTACCCTTCTCTTAGTTATATGATGAACTCTGCCACAGAGCAGTCACCTTACATACATATATTTGTTATTGGATTTCGCAGCCATTTCCACTAGGGCTGGGAGAAATATATATATTTTTTTAATATAATAACCAGTATGCGGCAGTGACACTTCAGGCAATTCTGTCCATTATAACTGCTCTCACATCTTCTTGTCCTGGATCAAAATAACGGCGGAATGCAGGTAGAACATTCAGCAGCACTATTATACCTCATCCTGCACAGCGAGGAATGCAAGGAACGCGGAATACCTATGCTGTCCAGCATTGCCGGGGGTGAGAAAATGTAATGACCTACATGATAATTGTATTGTTAATTACACTACCTAACAGCTACGCCTGGGGTGTACTTCACACATGGGTGATTTTCTCACATGGTCTGAAGGTTTGTGGTGCTCAGGCCCTTTGGGAGGGGGTGGGTGTTGGCATCACAGAAGACATAGATGGTAAAAGGCACAAAAGAGCTCTCCTGTGATTGGAACTGGTTATCACCAAAAGGGACATTGCTGAGGTCTGGAAAGACACGACCACACCTTTGATAGAGGGATTGACAGGGGCAGCTCCTCCGTTTGAGTGGAAGAGCATCGTCCCATTGAAATGCCCCCAGAGAGAAATATAAAATAGTAATTCATTCCCATTTTATTTTTCTTTACCCCGTCCCGAACAGAGCGTCAGGGTGGGGCTATTGCCGAATGACAGCAGAGAGAGCAGGGCACTTTCTGTTTAAAGTGTGCATGTCTTTTTGGCCGGCCTTCTTGCTATGGCCAGCCACACATGTGTAATTTAAAACTTTCTATCCCAGCTGTCTTAAGACAGCTAGGTTAGAGAAAGCCAAAGCCTTCAGAATGCTGTGGAGCGCCAAGTGAGGCAGCTCCCAACAATTCTAGCAATGCTGTCGTGCTGGTGAGGATTGGAGAAGGTTATTTGGAGCCTGCCTTCCTTGAAAAGAGAAGACCATTAAGGAGGACGTTGTGGCTCTTTCGTTGTAAGCTCTTTTTTATAAAAATTAAAAAGATGTAATGTCTCACCTACTACCTCGGGACTTGCCAGCCGCCACTGGGGATGGAAGTGGGGCTGGACCGCTGCCTGAGTTTAGAGCAACCCGTATATGTTGCTCTGGCTACCCCCAGAAACATAGCAAGATATGGAAGTAGTCGGCCCTTTATAGGTTTATTCAATTCGAACCCTGTAGAGGATGGCCTTGGCTGCTCAACTCAGCTCTATACACACTCGAGCCTAAGGTTGCAACATGGGGGCGGAAGATCACATGGAGCAAGGGGTGATGACCCGTTTTGAGGCTGCTACATCAAGTGAATATTTGGCAGCATTATTTCTTCATGGTGTTAAACTATTGTTTTGTTTACATTATGGCAAAAGCAATAAAACGTTTTCTTTAAAAAAAGTTAATTACACTACTACGTGCTTGACAGTACACCAAATGAAGCTCCCTATGAAGGTACTTTTGTGTGGTGCCTGACTGCGGTGGTGGTGCAATTGCTGCGGTGATTAAGATCGCATTTCCTTACCTGGTATCTGTAGTGCTGGTCCCTGGTCCGCCGCGGCTTGTGCCGTTTGTGCGGAGGGACAGGAAGCACTCGGCGCATCAGCAGCGTCATCAGAGCTGCCCGCCCCTTCCCTATTTAAGATCACCTCATAGCGCGGACGTTGGCAACCTTGCTGTGTGTCTAGTTAAGCGCTGTAAATTGTGTGGGATTGGGGTTAATATTCATCAAAGTGAAAGCCAATAAGCTGCGTGTGTGCAATGAACGTGCATCTTCTTAATTACTGACCGTGGTGACTACGACCGTGTTTTTATTTTTGTGTGCACTTTTGTTCTCGTTGTTTTAAATTGCTGCGGTGATTAAGATCGCATTTCCTTACCTGGTATCTGTAGTGCTGGTCCCTGGTCCGCCGCGGCTTGTGCCGTTTGTGCGGAGGGACAGGAAGCACTCGGCGCATCAGCAGCGTCATCAGAGCTGCCCGCCCCTTCCCTATTTAAGATCACCTCATAGCACGGACGCGCACAGAGGCGCGCCGAAGGTCCGCGCCAGACCGCTGCCAAATCCCCTGGCCAATTTTATTTTTCTCACGTCGCTTGTGCGATTTGTATATTATCATGTTACGTTATACCCGCCAGGAATTGTTTTTATTAAATCCAATGATTTTATCAGACCCCCAGGCAGCCTGCTTAACGGATTGCCCTTTCAGGAATAATCCGGACGCTTCGGTTGTCAGTTCCGCCCCGTGTAGGGTTGTGGAGGATATCAAGTCCAATAAGCCGTCAGAACCCAGTAACATCGGTCTGAATGTGGACGTCAAATTATTAACTGCTCTGTACCTCAATACAAGATCCATCCCAAACACGCCTTAGAGCTTTGGTGCCTACTAGATACCCAGAAGCCAGATATATGTTTCTTTACGGAAACATGGCTTCATAATCAGGCTTCCCCCGACATTGCCACTGCATTCCCCAGTGAATACCATCTGATCAGGCTGGATAGAGTGGGCAAACGAGGAGGTGGCCTCGCTGTTGCTGCTAAGTCCCCACTAGAAATTACTTGTATTGACTCGTTGTCATCTGATTCACTTGAAATACTGATAATTATTATGAAATATAATACGGTGGTGGTTGGTAGAGCTGCCCTGGTTTATAGACCCTCTGGAGGTAAATCTGAGTTTGTCAATAATCTGCTGGATATACTAGTCTCCCATGTGCTGGCTACAGACAATTTTATTTTACTCGGCGATTTTAATTTTCACGCCGAGTTATCACATGATGTGGATTCCTGTAACCTAATTTCTACTCTAGAAACTATAGGACTAATTCAACAGGTCGAGGGCCCTACTCATCTAGCTGGTCACTTATTGGACCTGGTATTTTCTAATATCACCGATTTGTACTGTGATCCCCCATTGCAGATGATCTGGATGGATCATTTCTTAATAAATTTTAAAATTCCCACGCCCTCCCGGCCTCAGACCGCCATTCACAAAGAATCCAGGCTTATTCGCTCTTGGCATAAAATGACACCTGAGGCGTTTATGAGGTTCTTTAAGTATCCGGACAATCATCCCAATGATGCAGGTTCAATGGCCAGATCACTGGAAATGTCTATCAGACATTCGCTCGATAAAATTATCCCGGAACGAGAGGTAAACATAAAAAGAATTGCTTCGCCTTGGTTTACTGATAACCTGAAAAAAGAAAAAAACGACTGTAGGTCGGCAGAGAGACTATGGCGCAAGTCCAAAATGCCGGAAGATCACTTGAAGTATAAATTAATTCATCATGCTTATATGAAACATGTAAAGGCAGCCAAGTCTCTCTACATTACGCAACGAATAAACAAGGCTTCCCACTCTAGCAAAGAACTTTATAAGATAGTTAAGGAGTTTACCACCCCGAAGGTTGAGCAATCTGTTTTTGCCCCCTCGAAAGAATGGGTGAGCTCACTGGCTTCCTTCTTTTACAGTAAGATTCAGCTAATATATTCCTCATTTCCTCTGCTACCTCAAGGGGAGGTCGCGGATGAGGTGGCCCATTCTAACTTTGAGTATATCCCCGGAACCATTGAGCGCCCTTCCTTGATAGAATTGGAGCCCACTTCCTCAGCTGAAGTGCTATTGGCTCTTAAGGAAGTTAAGTCGGGATCTCCTATTGATTCCTTGCTCCCGCGTAAAAGCAGTGAACTATTTCCATTGCTGGCCGATGGGTTGACTAGCATTTTTAACACCTTTTTCAGAGTGCTTCTTTTCTGAGTAGCTGGAAATTGGCGCAAGTCAGGCCAATTCTTAGAAAGCCTAACAGTGACCCCTCTATTTTTTCCAACTACAGACCGATCTCCTTGTTACCTTATTTTGGCAAAGTTCTGGAATACCTGGTTAATAAACGTTTATCTTCTTATGTTGAAGCCCATTCACTTCTGGCCCCGTCACAATCCGGCTTCCGAGCCGCTCATGGCACGGAAACCGCAATATTAGAAACAGTGGATAACATCCGACTTTCCTTGTATAGGGGCGAATCAGCTTTCTTGGTATTATTGGATCTATCCGCTGCCTTTGACACCATCTCCCACAGCATTCTGAAACATCGGCTGTGGGAGGTTGGTGTCGGAGGCAGTGCCTTGGCCTGGTTCGCGGACTATCTCAGGGATCGTCATTCCTATACCAGGATGAATTCCTTTCCATCCGACACCACTCCTCTGTCGATCGGGGTCCCACAGGGATCTATCCTCAGCCCTTTATTATTTAATCTCTATCTACGCCCTTTGGCCCTTATTATAAAATCTTATGGCTTCTCTACTGTGTCTTACGCAGATGATACACAGGTACTTATTACCTGCAAATCTAACCTTCAGGAGACCTGCTCCAGCTTTAAACAATGTATGACTCACATTAAAAACTGGATGAGTGAAAACAAACTCCAACTCAACTGCAGTAAGACCGACATTTTATTATTTGGCAAAGCCAAGATCTTCTGGTCTCAGGACTGGTGGCCCTCTGATTTAGGACCTTGCCCTGAGCCTAAAGAAGCAGTAAGAGATTTAGGGATTATGCTTGACGGGGATCTCTCCATGAAGACTCACGTTAATCATGTGGCTGGGACTTGTTTTGGCATTCTCCGATTATTGCGCAAAATCTTTAAATGGCTCCCGGTGGAAGCCAGAAAGCCTTTGGTTCAGGGACTGATTGTCAGTAGGCTTGATTATGGAAATGCCTTGTTTGCTTCCATTAATGCTAGCTTGCTGACTAAATTGCAAACTATACAGAATGCGGCGGCAAGGCTGGTGCTGGGCCTGCCTCCCAGATCTGCTTCTAAATCCTCCCTTAAACAGTTGCACTGGCTCCCCGTGCGCCAAAGATGTAATTTCAAAATCCTAAGTTTAACCCACAAACGTTTACATGGGACAGGCCCGTCCTATTTAATAAAGAAATTGGCTTGGTATATTCCCCCTAGAGCTCTCCGCTCTAGTTCTAGGTTCCTGTTGGCCCAGCCTCGAGCTCGTTCAGCTAGGAATGGGTGTCGCTCATTTTCATATGTGGCTCCCCAACTATGGAATAAACTCCCCACCCACATCTTATCCCTTGTTAACCATCTGGAGTTTCGAAGGGCTTTAAAAACGTGGCTTTTTCCTAAATAAGTCCCTAATGCTTAACTAGCTCCGGGGGGTCAATGCCTTTTTCCTGCAAAGCGCCTTGAGACCGTTCCGGTGATAAGTGCGCTATACAAGAGCATTTGACATTGACATTGACATTGACATTGGTGCCTGACTGCTGGAGTCCAAGGAGACCCTGCAGGTAGACCTTGCACATAAGCTGTCCTGATGTTGAAGTTGCATTTAATGGGGCTAGATAATTTTATTACCTTAATGCAGTTATCATTTTAACACCCTTAACAATGCTTTTAAAAGCAACTGAGTTGGCATTTGGCTGTTTTTCCACCAGTGAAACATCTCTAATTCTGCTCGGCTGGCGGAAAAAGGAGCATTTTGTCTGTTCTGAGACTTATCCAAAAATGTCACTGTTGTATCTGTGAGGCCTGCACAAATAACATGACTACATTTGCCCTTCACTGGGATCCAAGCACATAATTGTAGCACCTGACTCTCAGAGGGTACCGTTGCAGAGCAGTCTGAGGCTTACTCAAGGGAGGTGGTGTGGGCTAGTAATCGCCATTTGCAGGTGAGCAGAAATAACACTCAATAATTGATTGTCCAGTCTGTACTTTGCTTTATAAAAGTAAGAGTACATTTATTATACACCCACACTACTCAATACTATGCACCAATTTACAAATATACATAAGCTGTTGGAATCACTTTGTGACATTGAATAAAATCCCCACCCCTCCCGGAGGGGGGTGGGGTCTCGTACCACCACTCCCATGGATGTACATCATCTTGTCCCAATGCAGTTAGTTGAACATAACCTGGAGCGAGGGCCCTGCACATTTGCACCATCTCAGTGGCAACCCACCCCATTATCTCAACAAGCATTTAAAATAGGTAAGCCTGCCTTGGTGGCACATAACCCTGACTGAGCATTTCCTTCTGACCATGAAATATACACCTCTACATCTTAAGGGCTATCAGTCTGGTTTCTTCACTAAGGCGCAGCAGAAAGAATGCATGTTTAGGCTTCACTTTAGATTGACCGTACTCATCACATTTGTGGATCATAAGAATGCATTGCAATTACAGCCCCTAAAGGCATCACAGATGAAATCACGCAGATACAGCTAAACACCCTAGCAAGAATGTCTGACAACATAACCCCACTTTGCTTAGGACATCACCTTACACAGGTACTTCACATTACACATGTAAATTTCAGTCCCTCTAAAAGAAATAACATTAGTAAATGCACTTCTGGTGCAATTACACCTCTTCAACTCCAGGCGATGCCCTTCTCCAGACATCCCCAACTCAGCCCTTGACTCTTTGATGTACTTCTCCATACTCCCCCAGCTATAGAACACAAGTTCCAGCCCAGAAGGTGTTAAATGCTGGCTGAGCCCTTGAGGGATTATTCTTTTCAAGTCCCCAAGAGACTTATGGGGGGGACATCCATTCTCATGCTGGGGGAGACTGTGATGCTCCTGCAGCTCCCCTGCACCTTTACACACGTGTGGTGGTGACCCTGTTCTCCTGGGGCCACCACAAGCAGAGAAAAACACTGTTTGTCCTTGCAAGCCTGTCCTGGCCTGCAAGGCATTATGGGAATTCTTGCATTTTAGAACAGCAGCTCTCCCGCTGCTCCGGGGAGAGCCGCGATGTGGGCCTCCGGCCGCTTCAGTGCTTTGAAGGAGGGTCCGGTGGCCCCTGGACCTCCAGGTGAGGGATACGGCTCAGGGAGCCCACACCCGGGGGATATCTTGACGGGGAGTGCAACGGCGCTCCCCAACTTTGCTTCAGGGGCTGGGGATGGGGCCCGGGGCCTCTACAGACCTCTCTGCGGGGGGGCCCGGTGTTGGTATTCCGGGCCCCGGGGTGGCCCATTATTGGTATTCCGGGCCCCTCTCTCTGTTTCCAGGGGGGTGCAACGGTGCTCCCCTGCCTCCGGTTTCAGCGGGGGCTAGGTGGGTTCCTGGCACCCCACAAGGACATTTTGCACGGGGAGCGCGACAGCGCTCTCCGACTTTCACTTCTTGTGAGGGCAGCACCCAGGACTTGACCCACCTCGGGGCCCATTCAAGACCGGTGGCGGAGCCCCACACGCTTCGTCGTCGGTCTTCTTGGAGGTCAAAGGTCGCCTTCTTTCTGGGGGGCATATCTCAGCCCCCAGGGTACCGATCTGTGCCATTTTCACTTCCTCTTACTCCTGATGGCACTCCCCAGCCACTGGGTCTCCAAGGGGGGTGAACTCAGCAGGGAGCAGTCTTCACTGGCTCCCTGTGCCAGCCTTTTGCCTGGTTCTCCTCCGAGGCCCCTCTTCTACCTGCGCAGAGGCCCCTGCTACTGCACACTGGTCCTGGACTCTTCTCCTGGCGCTGTTCAGGATCCTGGGACAATCAGGGGGTTTCTCCTTCCAACTGCCCATAGCGCCAAGCTCCAGCACCTTCTGCCTCAGCAGACCATACCCCAGAGAGAGCTCCTCTTCCTGTGCAAGTTTGTTTAAGAAGTTGGGGAGGGGGCTGTCAGGAAGTCTCTGTTTGCCCTATCACACATATCTTCTCTGCCCCTGCTCCCTCCTTCCTGCTCAGGCCTCTGGGTTGGTTCAAGATGGCGTCATCCAGGGTCTCCTGCCACATGGTCACAGGGCTACCTTCTCCCTGGTGCAGCCTGGTGCCTGGCACCCAGTGATAGCTGCTGATGGATGAGCCTGTAGATCCACCCATCTTCTCTTCCTTGGAGAGGAGGCCTTAGCTCGTGCAAGACAGGTTATCAATCTAGCCTGCTGAGGGCAGGCCCCAGCCAGGCCCTGGTTATGCCTGACTCAGAGAAATATGAAATTTCTGGATGACCCAAAAGCATTACAAATATGACTTTGGACTCTGCAGAATATTTCTTCTCACACCCGTTGCAGTGGACTTTAGTGCGTGTCTGGAATTTGTAGGCCTTAGGAAAGTTCAACTAGCCCATGTGCTCCCTAGACACACAAAGCCCTACACGACCGAGGCCCGAGTTACCTCAACAGCCGAGTCAACTTCTACGCTCCCAAACGCCACCTCCGATCAGCCAACCACGCCCTCGCCGCCGTCCCCCGCATCCGAAGAGCGACTACGGGAGGAAGGTCCTTCTCCTACCTGGCCGCCAAGACCTGGAACTCCCTCCCGACCGACCTGCGCCTGACCCAAGACCACCTCTCCTTCAGGAAGAAGCTGAAGACCTGGCTGTTCGAGCAGTAGCGGCACCCCCCCCCCCCCCAGCGCCTTGAGACCCTACGGGTATGTAGCGCGCTCTACAAGTGTCATTGATTGATTGATTGATTGATCCCCATAACAGAATAATGGAATACACATTGTAAAACACACTGACTTTCCCTGGCATGTTTCTTTCCACTGTATAAAGCCTAATCCATGTCACAACCCAATTCTGCATAAGTCCTGCTACACCATTCACTTTGAAGCTGCTCCTGGACTGTGCACGCCAAGAGTCTCCTCTGCACAGCCCATACACGTGTGCACATGCATGTACACATGTGTCTGCATGTAACCAGCCCGGTGTCTTTTATTCCAGCTGTTGTGCAGCGGCCTGGTCAAGCCAGGGGGACACCAGTAAAATCCCCATGCCGTCTCTTTCATTATGCATTCACTGTGGTTAGTCCCAACATATGAGGCTCCCCCACAGTAAAAGCTAAACAATTAGGTGCTCAAAAAATGAAAAATCCGGGCGGCCCTTAGTGTCAGAACCACCTTCTAACAGTCACCAAGCCCACCTTCCCACAAGTTCATCAGTCCACTCTGCAGACTAGAGAAGAAACAGTTCTCAAACAAAGCTCTGGGGGTGACGCCTGGGCTGTTTAAGACACACCAGGGTGACCATATACATCTCCTTAGGACCCCTAAGATACATCCTGTTTCAGAAAGCCGAACACGATAGGCTTTCGGTGCCTCTACTCTCTGGGAGGGATGGGTTAAGTGATAACTACGGGAGTGGCATTCAGTGCTTAATTTGAGCTGATGTTTTCATGTACTCGGCACAAGCACTTAATTGTCAACACCGGTACTTATGACAGTATGCCACATGATGACATTGTTTGTCTAATTTAGAGGTCAGCACAACAGTTGTTTAATAATTCAATAATTTAAATAAATATGAATGTGTTCATCTGTAACGAAACTGGTGCTCATGTAAAGCGCTCTGATACCCGATATCTTCGGGTCTAGTTCGCGCTATATAAAATTCTTACATATTAAAAATAACTAATACCTGCCACCCAAGCAATTCACTTTGTGAGGCCTGGAATAGACTGAATTGTCACATTTCTAGGAGTGTGTGGATTGTAGCTGTGTTAGCACTGTCAATGGCAGGGCTAGCAGTGCAATGAGTAGTGCAAGCTGTGTTGGCCCCCGACGTGAGCCCTGGCACTGATTTTCTTTTTAATATTGTTTTTTTTTTACTAATTAGGCATTGATATTCCTTTGTTTTTCTCAGGGCTGTTGTGGGGGTATGTTGGGAGCTGTGGGGCAGAGAAGCAAAATGTATGGACAACTTCTGATCCTGACATTTTAAAATCTTAGTGCCGAAAATTTGATTTGATTTAAATTTTTGCAAAGCGCGATGTTTACCATAAGGCGTCTTGGTGCAGCCTGTAGTGTGAAGAAGGAGGCCAGCATTTAAAGTCTACAGAGAAAGAGTGAACAACAATGTTTTTAGTGATTTTCTGAAAGCCAGGAAGTTAGAAATATTCCTTAAGTGCTCTGGCATTTGGTTCTGGAGGTGAGAGGTGACATGGGAACAACTTCTTCCTCCCCAAGAGGCTTTGAGAATGAAAGGAACAGACACTTTCTTGGCTGTGGATGAGCACAATGATCAGTTTGGAGTGTACAAGACACTGAGAAAACAGAAGGAAAATATATTATTATTAATATTATTATTAATATTGTTGTGAATATAACAGTAATAATAATGATCATAATATTAGTACTACTACTTCTATTACTCATACTAACAACTATTGTTTGTAGGGGTATCAGAAGTAGTAGGTGGATAGAATTCTCCTTTTCTGCCTCTGGTGCTGTGAATAAAATTAAAGGAATATATGGAAAGTGTAAAATAGTGATTCTCAATTTGTGACAGATGATGATTCACAAAATGAGATTTGTTAATATTAATATTGATTTGCTAATTTCCCTTGCACTGAGATAATGAATTGTTATAAATTGCTAAATACTGAATCGCAATTAACAAATTCTTTAAGTTCAGAAATAGGTTTATTAAAAAGAATTCAAATAGAATTACATAATAAGATAGAGCAGTAAATGGTCACATAAACTGATAAAAGCATTAAAATGAATAGTTGGGTATAAATACAGATTTAACATGACATGGAAATAAAAGAAAAAAAGAGATATTAAATATATATGGTCAAAGAAGTGTTGCATTATGTATAAATAATAAAATAACAACAATAAACATAAGCAAATTAGTACAATACCAAACATGGTAAAGTTCATGCGGAGTTCCTCAGGGATCGTCTTTGAGTCCGACTCTTTTTAACATTTACTTGAGCTCACTAGCACACCTAGTGCAGGAATTCGGATTGTCCATTGTTTTATACGCGGATGACACCCAACGGGTGGTCTCGGTGGCTGATACCCCTAACTCCAACCACCGGTAACTAGTTCCCTGCCTGGAAAAATTAGGAGCCTGGATAGTCAACTGTAGCCTCAAACTAAATGGGGACAAAATAGAGCTCATGCTTCTAGGCAATGGTCTGGACCTTCGCCCTGAGATTGACTGGCCAGGAACCTGGGGACCTCCACCCATTCCTAAAACCTCCATAAAGAACGTGGGGATGTGCTTAGATCAAAACCTACAATTGAAACACAAGCCAAAAAACTCACGGAGCCCTGCTTTGGCATCCTTCAGATGATTCCAAAAATCTTGAGCTAAAGCCCAGAAAAATCGAGAAAGATGGTGGTACAGGCCTTGGTAGTCTCACTATTAGACTACGACAATTCCTTGTTCCTCGGATCTCCCAAATATGTCACTGACAGATTGCAGGTGGAGCAGAATGCAGCAGCCAGACTGCTTCTTAAGATCCCCAGACATCAGTCAATCATATCATCTCTGAGGAAGCTCCACTGGTTTCCAATTCAGGCCAGGGTTAAATTCAAGGCCGCATGGGAGAGGCCCTACTATGCTATGACCCAGTACTCTCGCAACAGATGCCTTGGGTCAGGAGCTTGCTTCAAGATGAATACTTTGAAAGTCAAGAGAGGAAGATGGGGGAAGATCTTTTTCACACCTAGCCCCTAATCTCTGGAATAGCATGGATCTAGAACTAAGGCTAACCAAGAATGAACAGTGTTTCAGGAAAAAAACTCAAAACATGGCTTTTCCCTTCAGACCTTACGTGCTGTTTGCTCCTCTGTGTAGTGCTGAGATGCCTGTAGGTAGCCATGAGCTTTATAAATCCCTTAAATTTAAGCTTAACAGGGATTAGAGAACAGGGATTAGAGAAAATTATCACTTAGCATTAGCATCCAAGAACATTGTAACAGGTAACCATAAATTCAAATGTTTCGTAGCAATTTGAATAGGATGTATAATAGCTGTATCTCAGCTTGAAATTATAATTTAGTGAAATCTTTCCAGTTCTTGGTAATTTGCTGAAAAGCAACTGCTAATATTAGGTCTAAGATCTTAACATTGGAATTACAAGTAGTCCAGGTAGGAGATAATCTTCCTAAAAATAAGTTAGTGATGGAGAAGGGAATTATGGAAGCAAAAATTAAGTTAATTTCAGACCAAACGCTTTTCCAAAAACTATGTACAGAAGGACAGGTAAAAATTAAGCGTTTTAAATCAACAATTGTCAGGAAGGGCAGTGTGTCTAATATGTAAAGCTACAGGGCATAGAAGAAGTCTATTATAGATGGAAAATTGTGTTTGTGTGGTATTTGCCTCTCTAGAGGATTTCCTAATTTTGGTCCATATTTTATTCCTTAAGAAAATCGACTAGTTTACCTCTAAATTGCTTTCCCAAGACAGCTCTATAGTTTTTTCTCTGGCAATAAGTGATATAAGAGAATAAATAGTGGACGCTCTGGGATAAGTGTGAAGAAGAGTGTGGATCCTATTAATTGGAGATGTAGTAGGAAGATTAAGAGAAAGACATTGAGCGTATACAGTGTGAAGGGCATGCTTCAGAAGAGTATATTTGGACTGAAAAGACGGGGGAAGGTCAAAGAGACGTCTAGCTTATGGGAAAGGAATAACCTCACCCTGTTCAAAAAGTTGATGTAGCCAGATTAGGCCTCTATATCTCCAAGATTTCCAATATAAGGGTTTTCCACAAATCAATATAAACGTATTATGCCATAATGTAGATTTAAGAAAGAAGTCTAGATCTCTAAAATGTTCCATGTATGTTTAAGGATAGGTGTAGATATGGTTTGTGGCTTGCAGGTAAAAGATAAATATTCTCGAAATGAAAAAGGAGAAAGATAAGAGCGCTCAAGCTCAACCCACAGTGGGTAATCCAAAAAAGACTCGGAAAGCCATCTTGAGAATTGGCAGAGCAAAAAAGCTTTTTGATACGTAGAAAAATCAGGAAAATCAACCTCACCATCAGATTTCGGACTGTTAATTTTCATAATGACATGCAAGAAATTTTATTATTCCACAAAAATGAAGATAATATAGAATTAATCTCTTTTAAAAAATTGCAGGGAATGGGGATATTAGAAACTGTATAGAGTATTATGGGAGTTAACATCTTCTTAATTGCTTTCAAATGGCCCCACCATGATAGGTATGCCATTTACAAGTTAATGAGGACAATGTCTGTTTACATTTATCCATACACAAGAAAAGTGTTGCTGGAAGTGAAGGATTGAAATATAAACCTATGTATTTTATGTGGTGTGGATTCCAAGTAAAGTTTGAGGAAGTAAAATCATCTTTAAAAGTATACTTAGTAAGAGGCACATTTTTACATTTTCACATTTATCATTATTCAATTTGTAACTGGAAACTAAAACAAAGTACTCAACTTCTTGAAAAATGCAAGGCGATAGAAGATTGAAGTTGTGAAATAAATAGTAATAAATCATCAGCATAGGCGCTAGTTTAATCTGCTGATTTTTAAAATCAAATCTATGTATAACTTGATTGTGGCGTGTTCTAACTAAATGGTTCTAAGGCTAAATTAAGAAGAAATGGGGATAGAGGACAAGATTGATGAACACTGCTGCCCAAAGTAAAATATGGAGATGTGAGGCCGGTAACACAAACAGCTGCACATGGATTTGATTAAAGAATAGAGATAAAAAAAATATTTAGGTATTTGAAAAAGATAAGGCCAATCAACTCGATCAAATGCTTTTTCCGCATTAAGGCCACTGCTGCTAGAGAATGAGGTAAGTGGGAGGATTTTTCAAAAATAAGGAAATATTGTCAGAAATAAGACGACCTTTAATGAATCCTGGGTCCACTCTACGAATTTATTCCTTTACTTTTTTGGTCAGGGCATTATATATTTTTTATATTATTATATATATCTTTCTGTTCTATGTTTAAGGAGTTCTGTTCATTTTCCCCTAGGACGCTTTGGACATTTGCTTGTTGTGTATATTCCTCTTATCCTTCCTTTCTCTGATTAGTTTAAATGTGGCGTTATGCACTATGAGGCGCTAAGAGTATTTTGTGATACTGTACAGGACTAACCATATGATGAGCTGGGGGGTCTATTTCTTAGTCTACCCTTGTCTTTGTCTATATGGGGATGCCTTAATGAACTTAGGTTGGATGTAAATGTCATGTTTCAGTGCCATGTTTTGTTCTATGTCAATAGGATTAACCATGTGTAGGTGTATTTTTATATGTCGTATTTTTATATATTCTTGTTCTTGTCTAAATATATATATGTATATATTTGTGGTTATTTATACGTTGTCTTATGTTGCAGCCCTGAGGAAGTTCCTTTCACAGGAACAAAACGCGCTGGCTGTTGTTAAGTGTTTTTATGAAGAAAAATAAAGAAGTTTTTGAAATAAAGTGACCAGTTTGTGACTTCATCCCTGGTGCTGCCTCCACTCTTTCATTGAATCTTTATACCAATGCGTGCAGCTGTGAGCTTAAGGACCTGCCTCTGGCCCTGTGGAGGAAACTACTCCAACAAGGAGACGGAGAAACTTCCATTCCAACACACAGCACGCTGCTGGAAGTCCCGAAGGTGTTTCTTAATGATTTCAACATTTTTTAGAAAAACATTTATATCAGAAAATTAAATAAGTACACATTTCGAATTTTGAAAAATTCTTCATTAGAGATCTCTTTGGCATTCAATTTTATGAGATCATGAAACTGTCAACTCAACAATAATGATATAAAAAGTTCAAAACTAAACACTTTCAAATGCCTGAAACAATATGCTCAATAACATGAACTTTAACAATTTGTTAAAGAGGACCCAATGCCTTTCGGGTTTTTATAACCCTACGTCAAGGGAAAAAGTCAATTCTATTCTAACATCTTCTGGTCTATGGCCTCCTCAGGGCATGGAATATCGCTGTGGAAGAACCAGTAGGAACTTCCAACATCATATATAAAAAAAATGTTGGCGAAGACGTAACTGCCTTCGTCTTCGAATTCGTAGGAGGGTTGTGTGTTCAATGCTTTCCGCGTCTAACTTATGACGCGATGCCTTGTCACCTGACTTCATGAGAACATATTTCAGGCACTTGAAAGTGTTTAGTTTTGAACTTTTTGTCAGGTCTGAAAGCGCCGGGACACTCTGTTTGAGTAGCTGAGCGCTCCACAAAACACCAGGTAACATAACGTAACATAACATAACAACTTTTGATATCATTATTGTTGAGTTGACAGTGGAGCTGTGTGTTGGAACGGAAGCTTCTCCGACTCCTTGTTTGAGTGGTCCTAGATCTACCATTATCAATGAAGGAAATATGGCTACCACTTTGCAACCGGAGGGAGTCCGTGCTGCTAGTAATATCATCACCTCAACACCTCAGCCCCAGGAGGCACCATAACATATTTATTTTACTTGAAAAACAAGTGCATGAAAATGAATATTAAATCATAGGTATAAACCCTCATGTGTTTTCCTTTTCCAACAGATCTAAATGTTAAACATCATATATACACATATGTGGTTAATAACTCACATCATAGCATATAAAAACAAAGCATTATTGTTGTGGTACTTTTAATACATAAAATGTGTGAATGTGAAAACACTTACGTGATTATATTAAATATTTGAAACTCATGTGTTCACCATCTTAAACAACATTCACAAGTTTCTTAGTAAAAAAAACAATTATTTTTTTATCTAAGGCGCTAATGTACTAACACATTTCACCATAGACACAGAATGCTTAAAAGCGTATGATACATATGGCCCTAAGTACTAAAATAATAATTCAGAAATCTATGTGTATCCTATGCTAATTTAACAAAGACATTTATTTATCATAGCTAATTTTAGTCACAACTGAACTATTAATGTAAAGTGTCCCTGAGGGGACATATAAGGAGACGCCAGAGAAAAGCCACAGTCCACAGTCTACATCCTCATTGGTGGCGATAATACACCTGAGCCAGGAACCATGCCAGCTTGATTATTAATCATGATGCACCTGAGGGAATGTTAGAGACACCAGCTACATCTGCACAGTTAATTTTTCTCAAAGACGCAAAATGCGCCACCCATTAAGAAGCACTGCAAGGCCACACACTAAACCAACAAGCGGAATAGAATGTGAAAGGGAAGATGCTGGAGCACTGGTACAACATTTGAGTAAACTGGAAAATCCCATGCTTGGAGTGGCAAAATACAGTAAAGAATGGCTTCGACATTTCAAAAGATGTTCAGACAGTGGCGGCTGGTAAAGATAAAAAATGGTGGGGGCGGGGGTAAAATGACATTTTGTCCATTAAATAAAGATGAAACAGGGAGGAAAAAACATATTGTTTTTTTAGGAGAATACGCTTTCCTAGAGAAATCAATTATTCAATAGTACAGAAGAAGTGCCCAGCAATTAAGTGGGCTATGGAGACACTACGAAATTACTGCGATGGTCGGGACTGGAGTTCAAACTGAATAAAGATCATGTCCCTCTCACAAAAATAGGAATAAGGGAAGATCACAAGATGGTTCCTGGCTCTCCAACCGTTTAGAATCATTATGTGGCAAAGGAAGGGAAATAACAGGACAACACTAACTTTGTATCCCATTACCCGCAAAACTGACTCCTTCCCAAATGAAAGGAAGTAAAGGGGCAGAGATGTGGGGAGGCGTGGGTATAAGCATACAAAGCGCAGTTTGGTGCACTCCTTTGTGTACCGTAGAGAGACTGTACAGTGCACAGCATTCGAATCATACACCTCAGTGGTGGCCGTCACAATGCAGAGGTGGTAGGGCAGATGGAGGGGGAGCGTGGGAGCATGCAGGTTTTTTTTATAATAAAAACATCCACTTACCAGGAGCTGCAGCCGCCTCCTACACTGCATCGTGCCTCTGTGTTCTCTTCTTGCTCTCAGTATGCACTGGGACATGCTATGAAAGCAGCATGGGATTGGTCTGAGCAGGCTGAAAAAATGCTCCGCTCAGACCAGGGAGTCTGGGGGATTTCTCCAGCTCGGCTGTTCAATGCAGCTGGGCTGGAGAAACCTAAGTGCACTTGGGTGTTCGGCCAGCCTGAAAAAGTTGGCCAAACACATATGCACACTTAGTGAGATAACATAGCACTCCTCCTCCCCCTCCCCATTCCTCAGCCCAACCCTCCCTGTACGTGCTGGCTCAGAGCCGGCAAATGAAAAATAAAACAATTTAGGTATTTATTTAATTTTTCACCTGCTGTCTCAGAGCCAATGGGGCGATGCTCCTCCACCATTGTGGAGGAGTCTCCCCTGATAATAATTAACAAAAGGGGGGAGGGAGAGGGAATAGTGGATTCTGTCTCCCCTGGCAATACTCATAAACAAAATGGAATCCACTCGGTGGAGTACGGTTGTTACCACAATGGTGGGGAGCAACCAGTGTTGTATAAATACCCCTCACACACCAACAGGCCCCTTGGTGTCATGCTTCATCATCGGGGTCTTCGCAAACCTCTACGGGATGCGGCGTGCTACGACTCACGGCTACGTAGGAGCACTATCTGTGAACTATGTGTTGGTGTGTGTGGATAAATAATGTGAGTGGTGAGGTGAAAGTGAAAAATAAAAAAATACCTGGCACGTGAGTACTGAAATTTTTTTTTAATTAGTCTCCGGCTGGTATCGTTAAAAGAGTGCTAGAGTGGTTGTTATCTACTGGTTAGGGTAAAACAACCATGTTAGTGCGTCGACATGTTTCGGAGTTAAAAAACTCCTTCTTCAGGACGAGGATGTGCACTACTTATCCCCACCTTACTCACATGTATGTAGATATAAAAGTGTGCTCTACAAAAATAAGATTAGGTGAAAATGTACCTATCTGTGTTAAATGTTGTAAGGTCCGTTGCGCCCAATTGGCGGATAAGGACACTTATAGTAAAAGGTCGAATGGCCTCATGAGCCAAAACGTTCAGAGGGGGTCCGTTCTACCCGTTATGGCAACGGTTACTTCTAGGGCTGTCTGGCTTCCTACCCCTCCACGCGGCTCCGACGTTTTGGCTCATGAGGCCATTCGACACCAACACATAGTTCACAGATAGTGCTCCTACGTAGCCGTGAGTCGTAGCACGCCGCATCCCGTAGAGGTTTGCGAAGACCCCGATGATGAAGCATGACACCAAGGGGCCTGTTGGTGTGTGAGGGGTATTTATACAACACTGGTTGCTCCCCACCATTGTGGTAACAACCATACTCCACCGGGTGGATTCCATTTTGTTTATGAGGAGTCTCCCCTGATACATCTTTTTCCCTCCACAATGGAACACGAACACTCCCTGACCCTAAATACCCTAGTCAGGTAAATCTGCATCAACCCTTCTCGGAACCTCTCGCATCCTTGAAAACAACAAATCTTGCTTCTATTTGGTAGCTCAGCCAATGTCTATCATCAATGAGCTCTTCGCTCCAGGATACTAGGGTGGTGGAGTAGGTTCTGGGTGGGGTTCAAGTGCCTAGAGGTGCCCTGCGCCACCATTCGTACAAAAAGGTTGTCCTTGTCCACTGTGAGCACCCACCAGCTCTAGTTTACCATGCCAGCAGCTGTCCAAGTCCAGCAAGTGTTAGCGTCGAGGGCCCGATGGTGCTGGGCACGTATTTTGGCTGTTTCTAGATGCTGCAGGCCGTGCCTCGGATTGCCTGTATCTATATAATGCCCAAGGAGTTCTTATGTGTGTCAAGAAGATCTTTTTGGAGATTTGCAGAGAAAGCAAGCTGGTTGGGGATTTGGATTGGAAGTTGGTGGCAAAGCTTTCTTTTATCACATAGGATGTGGATATGCAACCTGTGGTGTGTTTACAGATCCTAGCTTGCTGGTAGGTTGAAAAGGAGACTCTCCACCAAGGTTGGCCAGCCTAGGACAGACATTACACAAATGTACACTGTCATATTTATTTGGACAGCTTCAACAGTGCATAGACCGACACACATGCATAAACTTTAGTTTTTGGCAAATAACTTAAGCTGGCATACCCTAAAACGATGTCTCTAGTTAACCAACTGATCTCTACTGCCAGTGGTGAACACACAGACTGCTTCTTGTGGTGATAGAGCGCTCCTGGTTGCTCTGTCAAAATAGGTGAATTTATGCTCCTTTCTGCATGCAGTGAACAAAATTTTGAGATATTTAGAAAGCTTTTAAAAACATTATTTTTAATGTCTTGGCACAGCGCTCCTGGACCGATTATGTTGTTGCAGTCATTTCGCACATCTGCACAGGCTCTTGACGTCCTGTCAAGTAAACTTGGCCACCACATGGCTTAACTTCCTATTAACTTGTGCATTCCTACAGCAGCAGCGCTACTACTCCCAGCCGTCCCCAGGGCCCCCCATCCCTACTTTGCTAACTGTCCCCCTCATTCTACCACCATGTCGTGCAGGCCCCCTTGGGTGCCATGGGCCTTGGGATGGGCAGTGTGACCAATGGGTGGCTCCCAGTGTGAGGTGGAATGACACCACTCCAATAGATGGCATGGGACCAGGCAAGAGCTTATGTGACTCTTAAAAACGAGGTCGGGCATAGTGGGATCACCCTGGGGCCCATGGCTCAGCAGGATTCCTTTGAGTAAGGGAGTTCAAATCACCCAACCAAGTAACGTAGAATCTGGCCATGTCGACCGGGGAGCAGAGGAGGGTCTGTTGCACCGTGTGATAGCCAGGTCCTCAAGACTTGACCGAATCTAGTGGGAGTTTTGGGTTGTTAGGTCATTATGCCCAGGAGCACTGCAAGTCCACGTCGGATGTCTCAGAACAGAGGGCTTGAAGGCACGTCTTATGTAAGTGGGTGAGACTAGACTTCACTAGAACCAGTGAGGGCCCAGTCAGATCTCTTTAGTGTAGCGGATGGGGCCTACACAGTTAAGAAAAACACTTACCTGTGTGGTCCCACCCAAGGCCAGTGCCAGAGCCGACACCAACTTCAGTGGGAAAGAAGTACCCACCGAGGATGCCAGGAAGGAGGAGTGGTGGACGCATACCACGGTCCCAGCACAGAGATATGATGTGTAATGTCGCCTGCCAGCTAAACCAATCCTGATGCTGCTCTAATGTTGTTAGTATTAGTGAACATCATGAACACCACCTATCTTGTACAGCACCACCTTCTGGACCACACCCAGCCAGAGTTCCACAACAATGACAGCATGGAAGCTGCCCTTCTGGCAGCAACAAACGACATCTGGTTCATCTTGGACAGAGGAGAAACCGCCACGCCCATCATGTTTCACCTTTTGGCAGTCCTCAACACCATCTCCCATGGCACCCTCATCACCAGACTCCAGGACTCAGGAATACAAGGGTTTGCCCTGAGCTGGATTGCCTCCATCCTTTTCAACAGGACACAGTGAGTCAGACTCACAACTTTTACCTCTGAGCACAAGAAACTGAAGAACCGGGGTTTAACCCAGCGGCGTCAGGGATACGCCTAAGATCTTCGAGTTCACCTGTCTTGGTATTCAAAGACACGGAATACTGCTGGATGGCGTCAGAGACCAAGTTTATTAGCTGCAGCTAGTAACAGTGATCCTAGAAATACATCACGGTGTAAATTCTCAGGAGACTGCTCATTTTACTAAGGTGAGACGTCTCCTTTTATATCCAATATTCACATTATAAATGTACACCCACTGCACAAAATTCTAACCAATAAGATACATTTTCAAACAAAGTATCACATAGCAAAAACTCAATTTACAGTATCCCAACCCAAAAGTTAATCATTAGGAATGCCCCAAATTCAATCTCTACTAGCCGGACAAACCTATAATTGAAAGCATAACCCATGTAATGAAGAAACATAAAAAAGAAACAGTAACAGATGCTGAACAAGATAAAGCATGTGCAAGGAACCTAAAAAGTTAACGATGTCCTGAACATTGATTGGCAAACTCAGATAAAGATCGATCAGGGAAATTGGCTTTGCAAGGTCAGTTTCAGGTGAAGAGGTCAGTTTCTTATAGTTCATTTCAGAGTCAAAAAGAAACCTAGTTAATGTATACATGAACTAAGAAGGCCAGGCCACTTAGTTCGCCAGGTTACCTTTACAGGCCTACGTGAGGGCAACACAAAATGGTAGCACAGAACAAAATGGAGTCAGACTCGAGAATTACAGAACCTCAGGCCCTCCTTTTGCCATTACGTAGGCAATAACCTAAGACTCATGTTAATCTGAATCAAGGTCTATATCAATATTCATTAGGTCATCAAAGTGTTGCTGTAGCATCATTTTATTATTCTCTACTTCTCTTGGGACAGGTCTCCGAACATACATAGTAGTACAAAGACTACAAATGGCGGGACCACACTGGATGCAAAGACAACAAGAGAAAAATATGGCTAAAACCATACCAAGGAATGTCAGAATCTTCCATCCACATTTGGACAGCAGTCCCCAAAACCATCCCGTCAATGACCAGTCTCCTTCGTCTACATGGATAGACTCAGAGAACTGACACTACAGGGGGACTTGTTAAAATATTACATCAGAGTGCTGAAAGCGCACGAAAACAACCTTAAACATTTTCTAAAAACAATTTTCGGACAAGCGGGCACCCCATGGCACACTATGGTGGAGAAAGGTATTGCCTCACTGAAAATCGAGGGCAAGAGCATATCCCTCCTTGAAATTCCTTATTCAGCCTGGGCCCAAGCCATAAAGCGCCAAGTCCAGATCATCTCATTTGAGCTTGACTGCTCAACACTTCGGCACAACTCATTAACTCTGGCCCTGGATAAGTCTTATATCCCAGGCAAACCTCAACCATACTTGCAAGACTCGCTATCAATTCAAGCGAGGAAGAAAATTCTGCATTTGCATCTCTTGGCCCTCAGGATTGTGGACTTCAACCCAAAATGGGCACGTACGGATGGTGCCATCGCTTGCCGGCTATGCAGCTACCGCAGAGAATCCTGGCTGCATCTTCTGTGCTGCTGTACCAAGCTGGACAGCGATCGACATCGTCTGCTGCGCCCGGCCCTACGGAACCTAGGCTACAGAACCTGTAGAGAGGCCTCGGACTGGTGCTTCTCGGTAACTACGACCTGCCTACTAGCTAGGGTCGGTAAGTTCACCCACCAAGTCAGAATGGCACTTGAGCTCCACCAAAAGGCCACAAACCCCAAGGGTCCTGATATTGTGTAAGGAGTACCATCTGGAACCCCAACCATACAAGCTGTTGGTTAATTTAGCTTGTAAAGTAAGTGGATTCACCGGACTTAAAAATCAAAGCAGGGTTGGTTTATGGCCTCATGAAGAACATTACGACTGCAGGTATTGTGTTGAGAACAACCACGCCGAACTCCTACACAAGCTAACAATTCTCGAAGGTGGGAAGACAAGGACCAAATAAAAAAAAATATTTTTTATTTTTATTTTTTAGAAGTTTTAATGGACATGAAGTAGTGAAAATACTCGTTATGTTATTTTAAAGTTGTAACAGGGTTTTATTGGGTGAAGGGCTCTCTGGGGGGAGGACGTTCATGTGTTTTGTACTGTAAAGATTTTAATTAATCGCACAGTTAATAAAGATTACTAGTGACTCAGAGATCGTATGCAACCTAGAGATGGCTTGGTACAATGTAGGGGCATTATCTGGTATGTAAACACACTAAATCCAATCAATTACATACTCCTCCTCGATCTGCAAGTATGATGTCTAATACCATACGGTTCTGCAAAGTCATAAGGCGGTCCGCTTGAAGCTCAGCTGTAACATTACTAAGAGCACCTGCTGTCTCATTAATAGTAGCTTTAACAACGCGGACGAGCTGTCGAATATGCCTACTATTGATCATAGGACCCCAAAAGGGCAGGAAGCCCTAGAAGAAATCTCCTACTCCATGTGCTGCAGTATCTTCCTTATTGAAGACACCTCTACCATATCTCGTTCTATGATAGTCTGAAGCAGTAGTGTATGTAGGGGGAAGCAAAAACGCCACATAACATGTTCCTGAAAAATCAGGTGGCAACCATGTGTAGGCTCTGTCATGACAAACAAAATATGTGCCTTTAGCTGGCACAAACGGTGGAGAAGTCCGGGATGAATAGACATAGGTTTGAGCACACACACTCTTACCTAGTTGAACTTTCGGATTCCGACGAGTACCTTGCAGACAAAAATGGCCTCGGTGGGGTACAATCCAAATAGGGGGAGACCTTTTTCATCTCTCCTTCTCTGTCAAGCTGGTACTATATCCAGTCACGTTCCAACCAACATAAGACTGCACCTCATCCTTAGGGATAGTATTATATGCATCAATATCTCGGATCATAGCTACTATTCCCCTTATTAAGGCACTATTGCTGGAGTTATCTTTAAGGGAACGTAAGGGGCCTACCTCATTTGCATAGATAAACATGGTCTGAAAAGCCCACACAGACCCATTAAAAGAAAAAGGCAAAACCAAATATGCCATACCTTTATTAAGCGTGGGCGTAAAATCCGTTCCGCTCGCGGATTTTTCGGATTTTCGGTAAATCCGCAATCCGCAAACTCTCGCGGATGTAGCGAAAATACGCAAATCCGCGCGCTGCGGATTTTTTGCTTGTGTTCGCACTGCTCGCCGTCCGCGGCGCGGGCAGCAACAATCTCGCACTCGCGAAAATTACAAAAAATACAATCGGGGAGGGGTGAAGAAAGTGGCCCAGTCTCCAACTTCCTGTTCCTGTCCAGCAAGCTCCTCCCATAGGGGTGGGGTGAAGGAAGTGCCCCAGTCTCCAACTTCCTGTTCCTGTCCAGCAAGCTCCTCCCATTGCTTAGTCCATTTCCTGGCCACTTTGAATTCGATCTTGACTGGGAAGGATTACTTTTTGTGGATGCTGCTGGATATTTGGCTTTGAGGCCTTTTGGATTACTTTTGGATTCGAAATTTGATTTCACAAGTAAGTTGATAAGTTGATGTTGTTTGTTTGTGGTGATTTTTGTGTGTGTTTTTCAACTTTTTGGGCTGGGGTTGGGGGCTGGCTATGTTGGTGGGAGGCCATTTTGAGGCATGGTCCTGCAGGTCCTGGCCATGTGGATGGGGTCAAGCGGCCATTTTGAAGTCAGGCAGTGTGCTTTGTGCCCTAGGCCCACCCAGTCTGCTCTGATTTCTTTCATTATGCCCAGGGGGCCTAGAACTCCCGCGGATTTACCGAAAATCGGATTTAAAAAAAAAAAATTGCCTGTGTTCGCACTGCTCGCGTCCCGCGCAGCAACAATCTCGCACTCGCGAAATTGTAAAAATTACAATTCTGCACATGAATTGAAAACCACCAGGCTTAGTTATGGGTGCATGCATGATACAACTGTTTTGTTGAATTTTAACATGATTCTGGCCAGGGCATGGATGGCATTGGATTGTGGTGATTTTTGTGTGTTTTACGACTTTTTGGGGTGGTGTTGGGGGCTTGCTATGTGGGTGGGGGCCATTTTATTGCCTGGTCCCGTGTGGGTGGGGGTCTAGGGGCCATTGTTAAGCCAGTTTGTGTGCTTTGTGCCATAGGCCTGCACCCAGTGTGCTCTGATTTCATCCATTATGCCGAGGGGGCCCAGAATCGGTCTGTTCGCGGATTTTGCTGGTTTTTCGCCACGTTCGCGTCGTGAAGCAACAATCTCGCACTCGCAAAATTGCAAAAATTGCAATTCTGCACCAGAAAACCACCAGCAGGCAGCATAAACCTTCTGAAACTTGATGGATGGCATTGGATTGTGGTGATTTGATTTGTGGTGTGTTTTTTGACTTTTTGGAGTAGGGGTTGGGGGCTGGCTATGTTGGTGGGGGCCATTTTGAAGCATGGTCCTAGCCATGTGGATGGGGGTCAAGTGGCCATTTTGAAGGCAGGCAGTGAGCTTTGTGCCATAGGCCTGCACCCACTTTGCCTTGCTTTCACCCATTGTGCCCAGGGGGAGTCAGTGGTACATGAAACTACAACCCTCTCTGTGTGTGCTCTCTTGGATCAATGTTAAATTCCTGTTTCCCAAAAATTTAGCAATTCTTATTTTTGATATTTCCATAGTGTGTGGTGTGCACGTGTGTATTCATAAATGCCTACTTGCAAACTATTAATTGTAGCGCTACATATGCAACATATATTTAACTGATGTTCCTCTGTCTTCGTTTGCTTTTAGGTGCACAAAGTCAATAACTCCGCATCATCGTTGAGCATCAGTGCCAGGAAGAAGTCCTGCTGCGGCCTGCTGTTCCGACATCTGAAGAAGATGGCTCCAAAAAGAGGTGCCCGTAGCTCCTCTTGCAAGAAAGATGTCTCTACTAAGGAGAAGAAGAAGCAAGTGGCACCACTTACCAAGGAGACTGGTGGCTCGACCACTACATTTTTGTGGAAAAAACAAAGGTCCACCATGAGTGCTGCACAGGTAGCCTGTTTAGTGGTTCAATCACCAACGACCAGTGATGTTGGCTCATCGCAAGAAAGTAGCAGCACACCATCAACACAGGTTGTAACTCATCTCACAAGTACTATTCAACAACCAAAGCCGCAACAACAACTGCATGGGCTACTAGTACAAGCACAAGTACATGCGCAAGGAGCTGTCCGAGAAGGAGCTGTCCGAGAAGGAGCTGGCCGAGAAGGAGCTGGCCGAGAAGGAGAGGTCCATGGAGAGTTGCAAGTAGAGGTCAGTGAAGAGGCCCTTGTAGCGGCGCATGGAGCGGTGCAAGTGCCTACAATGGTTGTTCTTCCAGAAGTAGGGGCACAGGAGGAAATTGACTTTGGAGCCAGGGTATCATGTCAGGAAGACAAAGGCACTCCTCTTGATGATTCATTTTCTCCCAGCTCCCCAGCAAGGAAAAGATCAAGGAGTGTGTGTAGAAGTTCCTCTTCAAGCCCCGCTCCATCAGATGATCTAGATCTAGATTGGCAACTATCTCCGACGTCTGAGAGGGAGGCACACCATGAGCTGCGAAAGGTATCAAATGTTAAAAGGAAGGGCCCTGGAAAACTCATACTTATGGATCCGAACGTCGGACTTGATGAAGTGGTGCATTCTGATGTTGTTGAACAGGATGACAGCAATGACCTAGTCATCACACACGTCATTCCAGCCACACTGGCCATGCAGCAGACAGACATTTATACCCTATCCCGACGTCATGCTGAGCGTGACCCTGGCGACATGGCACTGGTAGCACCACCAACGCAGTCAAGTAGTACAACAAGTTCAACAAAACCTACAGCTCCCATATTTTCTCCCCAGAGGGGAACTCCATCCAGCTCGACTCCCTCAAGTAGGGTTGCTGCAATAATTGCACAACCCAGTAGATGTCTGCAAGGCTCATCCACCACTGCTTCATCTGGCATTGGCAGTATGACCTCGTGCGGCAAAACCAGAAGTTTCCAGTCCCCAGTTTGGAACTTTTTTAGTGTCCATGCAAAGTATGATAACTTAGCCATTTGTTCCATTTGTAAGACTAGAGTTAGCCGTGGTAAGCCTGGTACCAACTATGGTACCGGAGGCCAGATAGGTCATCTTAAAAGAAGGCACAGTATGGAATGGTTTGCGCACCTAGCAAACATCGAGGGAAAGCAATCCCAAAGGGCAAGTGGCCAAAATATACCCGTACTAGATGTTTCATCTGAAGATGACGGGGAGGTAGAAGAAGCGTCAGACATTTGTCCGGTTGCACCCAGTACCCCTGGCAGCACCACACCCTCCGCAACACATAGGAGGCACACTGAGAGTCTGGGAGACACACCAATGCGGAAAATGTCAACACTGAGCAGAACTGGGTCGAAGAAGGCATCAGCATCATCCAGTAAATTTGTCCAGCGCACCATTACAGCCATGTTCTCCTCAGATGCGCCATTTCAACGCAACCACCCAATTGTGCGCCTGTATAACACTAAGCTGGCTAAAATGCTAGCGGTGGACCTTCTCCCTTTTTCGTTTGTCGAAGGTGTGGGTTTCCTTGAACTCGTGGCAACACTGGCCCCTAAATGGAAGGTTCCTAGCCGGTTCTATTTTGCCAGGGTTGCTGTTCCAGCACTACATAAAGAGGTGCTTGAGTTGATTGGAACAATAAGAAAGGTGTTCCCTCAACGGCCACAATTATTCAAAATCTGTATATATCATATTCCTCATATAAACAGTGATAAATGTACAACAACCATGTTTTTTCAGTTTTTTTCAAAAAATATATATCATTTATTTTGTATTTCTCTTTTGGAAGTGTTTGATGTCGCCGGTTTTCGTGGAGTTCCCGTTTGACCCTGCACGCAGTGCATACACTCGAATCCTCTCTTGTGGGTCTTCGGTTGGAAACTGATTGATACGTTTTTCGTTTTGTATTGAGAAATTCAAGGAATTCCTTGTTATGGAACGTACGCATCCTGATTTACAACTCTAGTTTATCCTAGTGAAGTGTAAAATATGGACTTAGCCCCTAAACGTGTGCGACAGCATTCATACATCAATTCGGTACCTTCATAGAGACATCTCCAAATTTACAAGGAGAGATTGATTAGAACGAGAGTCATCCTTCCTGTGGCATATTGGTTTGCTACCATTGTCTAGAATATAAACAAAGACCTTACAGTGTCCCCTGGGGTCTCTTTGGGTTGCTGTTCATCTGGAAAAAGGTCCTGAGGAAGGTGGCCGAGAGCCGCCGAAACGCACGTCGACTTCCAGAGTGCGGGTCTCACATTTCATTTTGAGACCGCTCTAGTGGCAGGGGGCTCCCTGTTTACTAGTACCCAGATTCCTTTTGACATTTGTAGTGTATGTGAATGTGTATGTATGAGTGTGGATGTTGTTTTTGGGTGAGAACCTCCAGGGACACATGGATTGTTCTCTTTTACATATACATTTTCTTTTTTCAGATTTTCTTCTTTTGTGTAATGTTATTATAATATTGGTTTTCTTTATTGTATGAACTATGTAAATCTTTTTGATTTATTGATTTTGTGATTTAATGTCTTTTTGTATTCTCTAACAATGAACATTATAATGTATTCTTGAGAGCAATGCTAATATTTAAAAAAATACAAAATAAATGATATATATTTTTTGAAAAAAACTGAAAAAACATGGTTGTTGTACATTTATCACTGTTTATATGAGGAATATGATATATACAGATTTTGAATAATTGTGGCCGTTGAGGGAACACCTTTCTTATTGTTTCTTTCTTTCCCCTCTGTTCCTTGGCCGTACCTTACTTTTTTGAGGGGGTCCCATCATTACTGCTTTCTAGCTTGAGTTGATTGGGGCAGCTTTGAAGAAGAGTGCTGTTCACACTGTACACCTGACAACAGACATGTGGACCAGTTGCCAAGCCCTTGATTACATGTGCATCACTGCACACTGGGTCTCTTTTTCAGGGGTTGCAAAACAGATAAATGCAGGTGGTGACTTGGTCGAGATTTTTAAGGGTGCTCGTAAACATGCAACATTAGCCATGTTTGGCATGGAGAAAAGTCATACTGCAGACAACATTTTGGATGACTTTAACAAAAAGGTCTCGCAATGGCTGCCCCCAAGAAAATGCAAGGTTGGTTATGTTTCTACTGATAATGGCAGCAATGTAGTTAAGGCCATGGAGGACGGTGACTATTTCAGAGTGGCGTGTTTGGCGCACTGTATAAACCTGGTCGTGCAAAAGTTCTTGAAAAAAGAAATTGCAGTCGACAAAATACTGACCATCTGCAGAAGAATATGCACACATTTCAACCATTCTTTTAAGGCCCGGAAGGAGCTGAGGCGCAAGCAAAATGAATGTAGTATGCCAGTGAAAGCACTTATCCAGGAGGTGGCAACACGTTGGAACTCAACCTTCTACATGCTTGAGCGTCTGTATGAGCTGTTTCCAGTAGTCAATGAGTATGTCTACAACCTGGGTGGTGGTGCGACAGAAATGATGCTAGCGGTGGAGCAATGGCAGCTAGTTAAAAGCCTGACAGACATGCTTCGTCCTTTTGAGGTCTTCACGCGTGAAGTCAGCAGGGAGGACTGTTCTTTGAGCAAAGCTATCCCATTGTTGCTGAAGCTCGAGCACCAAGTCAAGGTGGTGTCTTCAAAATTAAAGGACGCTGGAAAGAATGAAGCATATGAGTTGGCGCAGAGATTATTACAACGCCTAGTTAGCAATGAACGGCTTGTAAATATCAAGAAACAACAGCACTACATGTGTTCTACTATTCTGGATCCACGTTACAAAAAGCCATTGTTTGGCAAAGTATTAATTCCTTTTGAAACATCAGATGTTACAGAGTACAAACGTTGGCTAACTCAGTCAGCCATTCGTTTTGAAAGAGAGCGCAAGGAAACTGTAGGAGAAGACAGTACTACTAGTGAATCAGCAGGCCATCAGGCGTCCCAAAAAAGCACTTCTGAATCTGTGCCTGTGGCAGAAGTGAGTGTCTTTTCCTCTGAGCCGTTAACCACACTAGCAACCGTATCATCTGCACCAGGCCCAGGCGATATGTCTGAAGAGGATTGGCTAAGTCTACTAGGGTTTCCTTGTCCCAGAAAGGACACAGAAGTGCAAAGTACAGGAATCCGGGAGAACATTGTTTCAATGGTGCAGGCCTATCTGGATGACTCAACAGCGGTCAATATTACTGAGGACCCATTGGCGTATTGGCATGGGAAAAGAAACATATGGCGAGAGCTCACCAACCTGGCTATCAATTACTTGTCTTGCCCACTCGCAAGCGTGTCTTCAGAACGTGTTTTTAGTTCTGCTGGTGGCACTGTGACTTCCAAAAGGTCCCGCCTCTTGCCCGCAAATGTGGAGCGGCTCACCATGATAAAGATGAACCAGCACTTCATACCACCAGATTACAAAGTACGAGAATGCACGCAGGAAGAAGAGGAGGACACCGACCTACCTGAGGGAAGTTTTCCTCAGTTACCAGAAGTACTACCGACTCAATTTGCAGAGTTTGAGGACGAGCTCTGCTTCCCTGACAGCGAGTTCTGAAAATGAGTCAATGATTCATTAACTTTATTTTTCGTCCTTATTCACTGTTATTCATGTGTGTCTGTCTTTCTTTGTTTAGCAAGTGCTTGATCACATTCACAACAAAACTGTAATCACCCCATCACAAGCAACAACAAGCCCATCAGCAGAACTGTCTTGATTTTGATGCCGCAGCATTCCTCATTTGGCCAATTACACGTGAACCAACACGATGACAGTGTTCAGTAAAACGAACTTACTGCAAAACCACCACCCACCAGGCTCAAAAGTAGTAAAAAACAGGTATGCTCAGATAAAGTTTGAAAAAGTATATTTTTATATCCCTAACAAAATAATCTCCCGCAAGACCCTCCCTAACCCCAACAAATAAATAGTCCTTCAAAAGTCCCCAAAAATGCCAACTCCCAATTCACACCCCCCAAAAGTCTCTAAAAAAGGGGCAAGGGACACTATAGGGATGCATGCTGTGGACTTTGGCCTCCAGGGCATCATGCCTTAGGGCCAGGGCATCGTACTGCTCCCGGAGGATGGCGTGGTCTAAGCGGAGGCCCTCCAACAAATTTTGATGTTCCTTCAACTTGCGGACCTCCGCCTCCAGGTCGGACACTCTGTGGGTTGCACGGCGCAAGCGAGCCTTGAGAGTACTGTGAGGGACAGCCTTTGATGCTCGGCGGTGGCATCTGCCAGCCCGGCTCCGTACAGCCGGAGCACTGCGCTGACCGGCAGAACGTGGGGGAGCGGAGGAGGATGCAGGTGTCCCATTAGATGTACTGGACTGCGTGTCCTCCCCCTCCAGTTCCACCAGCCGCCAATATTCCGCAACAGTGGCATCCAGCCTCCGTTGCCGGGCCAGTAGAGCCTGCATACTCCTGGATGGTTTGGATGTTTTAGTACGACCAACTATATGAAGAAAGAAAGACATAATCTGTAACCAATGCTCTTTAAGAATATGATTAACACAAAATGATTCAGCAGAAAGTTGTGTCACAGTACAACTAGCAACTAGCCAGCGCAGTACAAAACTATTGAGGCCAGTATCATGGGCGTCCGCAGGGAGGGGCAAGGGGCAAAATTGTTTGGTACGTTATCTGCAAGCCGGCATAATGCCAGCGCAGTGAACTTGCACCCGAGAAAAATAACAGACGCACGCCATGATGAGTGACATACACTTGCGTTACTGTACCGGTCCGGTACATGCAGGTGGTGAAGCTCTTACTTTTCTATTACGGGTGGCACTGAGAATACTCTGTTACAAGGGCTACTGCTTAATTAATTTAACTTTCACCCTACAATACAAATAAACACTAAGAAAAGAAAATCAAGGAGCTAAATAATGGGATTATCTATCACTTCACATGGGATCCATTTGCTTACATATGGGATGACTTCAGGTGCTTTGCTTTTTATTGAGTGACCAGTGATACATCGGTTACATCCACACATGAATGACGTACTACTACTAAAATTATTAAGAGGTGGGGAGTGGCCACCGTACTATTAACCGGATATATGCTGTGCTTGCAATAAAAACTACTGCTACTATTCATGGTAGTTTTTTGACAAAATTACAACTTCTTTTCCTTGCCTTTCCTACACTGGAACGGACGTGCGGGTGCGGTGTTACATGCTCTTCAAAGTAACACGTAGTTCATCCAATGACCGTCTACTCTCTGTGGATACACATCATATGCTATCTAAGAGTCAGATAGTACCATGATCCAGCTTACCTCTACCCGCCACCACCACTGTCTGCTTCCTCACAGTATCTTCTTGGGCGACTTGCGCCGCCTCCTCCCCAAAGTTGTCCTCGGAGTCGACCACCACCACCACATCCGAGCTCGCCCCGCCACCAGATGTTCCACCTACAAAGTAGATTTAAGAATGTTAGATTACACCACTCACTAGTATTTGGTCTAGGAATGAAGAAATGTGAAAACAACAGAAAAAGTAATTGACTGTCTAATCTAAAGTAAAAATGTCCCTCCTTCCACGGAAAGGCTGTTGTCTTGCTGCACTTTTTTGTCACAATTGATGAATGCTTGCTTAATTTTAACACACACCATTTTTCTCTGAACAGACAGAAGCTGGACTTCTAAGGACAAGAGCAACATCAACTTCAAACCAGGTGAAAGCTCGGCTCGACCACAAGAAATGTGTTCCATTACTCATCAACTCAGAACCAAACACTTTTCCATTTCCAGCTAACTTAATTTTAATATATGTGTTTACTTTTAATAAAGCTTTTAAACTTGAATAGACTCTGTGGTTTTTGGTCCTCCAGACTAGAGTGACTGAGCGAAAGGTTTTGCAATTTTTGCAAGGAGTAGTCCGTGCCTCTGACACTACCAGGTTTATACAGTGCGCCAAACACGGCACTCTGAAATATTATTACTCTGGTGTTTAGTGTCCATAGTTCGGTTTGTGGAGAATTGTCCCTGCAACAGTAGTATTATGGATTGTGCTCCTATCTAAACACTATTTCGAAAAAATTAAATTAGGACAACAATAGGTCCTCTATATTTAAATGAAAACTTACTGGGGCCAGCAAAGGAGCACTCGCCGCCCTGGCCTGCATCCTCCTCCTCCTCTGGAGCCACAGCATCCTCCTGTTCCGTCCGCTTGCCCCTGGGGGGACCTGACATACAACATGAAAGAAAGAACAGAAAACATTGATGATTGCTGCTTGTCGATGTCCTTGTCAACCAAATCAAACATTTAGAAAGAACAAGAACCAACTATTTCAGCCAAAAAGAGGGCTACAAAGGAAGGACTGCACCTGAGCCTCTACTCTAGGGGCAAATTTACAAGCCCCTTGCAGCTCTTTTGCTACGTTCTTGCGTCACTTTTGTGATGCAGCGCCACAACAAGAGAGGCGCCATGGTGTGGCGTATATTAACAACGTGACGCATATGGGAGATGCATCCCATTCTAAAGCCCTGCGCCATAAGGGAGTGTTCCAGCGCAAGGGAGAACGTTCCTGCGCAGGAACGCATGCTAAAAGTGGCTATGGGGAATATATAAAATTTCAATCAGTCATTTAGGACAATGATGCGTCACTCAAACCCTGCGCCTGCATGAAGCAGACGTACGGCTTGACGCAGCATTGCTGGAGCTGCGCCATCGTTGCAACGCAACTCCATCAATGTGCCGCCTTACGGCACCGATGCGTAACGCTTCGGTGACGTTTTGGGACCATGGTGTGCCGCATTGTAAATATGGCGCACCATGGGTGGTGCTGGCATGCCGCACACTTTGCAGGGATGCGCAGGTAATTGCAAATCTGAAACTTAGGGGCATACTTACGAGTTCTGGGCTGCACACCTCCAGAGGTGCGCCAGAACAAATGCGTAACGCAAAACTAACCTTGCGTCACGGTAGATGCGCCGTAATTACAATGCGGCACACCCTGGCGCAAGGGTAGGCAGATGCGTGACGCATCTCGTGACGAAAGAGGGGCGCATCTCTAGAGTCGCGTCGCAGGCGCAATGCAACTCTAGCAATGCTCAGGGCTGCCCAATACTCAACATACCGCATCAGTCCTTACGCCTGCTTCAAGCAAGCACGCATAAAGAATTGACGTAGCAGCGTCGCGGAAGTGCCTGCGTTATATCTTGTAGATTTCACGCAGGCACTTTTGCGAGGTGCACAGCTGCCTGACCGCCCCCCCCCCTGCGTGGGAACGCATCCATTGTGGCGCAGGCCCAGGCCTTAACCTGGCGCATCTCCCTAGATGCATCACGTTGTATATGACTCGCAGGGATGCGCCACGTTTACGTCGCTGTTGCGTCAGGTAAGGCAGCGTAAACATGGCGCAAGGGGCTTGTAAATCTGCCCCTTTGTGTCTAGCATTACGCAGTTCTGTAAAGTACACTCATACATTCCTCAGCACAATTAAATGAACACAAAATAGAAAACAAATAAGCAGTGGCACCGCCACAGAGAAGGAGAGCAGTGCACCTGAAATGCACAGAAGATTTTGAAATATTAATTTACCTCTACTATCAATGTAATCGGCAGCATTATTGCTCTTTGTAAAAAAGTTAAAACAAACATTTGCAATATAACACAAAGAGCAGGAGAAAAACAGAGTAGTGAGTGATGAAAAAATTACTACTACTACTCACCATGCCCGGGGACCTCCACTCCCAGCAGGTCGAGCAGGTCGCGCTCCCTGTCCAGGAGATCCGTCCAGCGGTGGGTCACCTGGTTGTAGGTGCGCTGGACCCCCGAGATGTCAAACAGGGCCCGGCACACCTCCTCCCACCGCTTCCGTCGCTCCTGGAGGTTGTAGCCACGAGCGATCCTGCCGCCTGCCGCGATGGTCCTGGGGAGGCGGCGCTGTACAAAGTAAACCAGTGCGCCCACTTCCTCAGGGCTGAAGATGTCCCCGGGCACCACCATTTCCGCCCTCAAACGGCCACACGGGAGCCGGGCACGGGCTGCGGGGCCCGTCTTGGGCAGCTTGACTGATGGCTTCACCATGGTCTGGGCAGGTGGTAGCAACAAGGAGAAAAAATGAAAAAGAATAAGACTAGGGAAGAAGAAAATAAAAGTTTAAAAAAGTAGTTGAAAAGTAAACAAAAGTAGCCTAAAACACAAAAATATAGAGCTAGAAAACTAGAGGGATAAATAATAAGTTAAATAGATCAAAAAAATATTAAAACAAGCAAAGGATGGCAGAGATATAGAGAGGATAGAAACACCATGCCCAGACACATAGGAATGAATGAAAAACAAGATGGCGGCCCGATCACGTCCGCGTAAGTAAGTTCGCACGCGATTTATCTCACGAACTCGTGCGAACTTGTATTCGCAAGGCGCTCATTCCGCGAGATTACACATAGCGGGCGGAAACGGAAATACGTCACGCAAACAAAATGGCGGCGCCCATACTCGACCTTGGGGTAATTCGCACGAGTTCACGGCTTCCACGGTCGATTTCGCACGACGCCGCGCCTCGCGAATAGCGCGAAATTACCGAAAAACGATTTTTGCAAAAGCAAAACCAATGAGCAGGTGCAAAAGTTCAAGCTCATCATTTGTAACCATTCCCTGTAGTGCTTCCTGAAGGGGCCCTCCAGAATTCGGTTGCCTACTTGCAACTATTGTGTGACCCTGCTCTGACAGTCACAGAATAGTTACAAGTGTGCCATTGCCAACAAAGATCCTGTTAAAAAAATGTACATTGCAACACAAAGTAAAGGGAGCAGACAAGCAGGTGCCAGCCTTCATTAATGTCAGTTGGGGCAGGGCAGTAATTTAATTTTGCAAAACTTAAAGAACTTAGCAGGTGTGCTTTGCTTTGCCACAATAATGTACACTGACTGGTCAACCAGAGGGTGCTGTGATGACACCGAGGGTGGCATGGGTGTGCCAGCCAGAGGGTGGCATGGGTGAACCAGAGTGCCAGTGTTGACAGAGGATGGCAGTGCTTTGCTTTCCCCCAATAATGTACACTGGTGAACCAGAGGGTGCTGTGATGACACAGAGGGTGACATGTGTGAGCCAGAGGGTGGCATGGGTGAACAAAGAGAGTGCCAGTGGTGACAGAGGGTGGCAGTGATGAAGAAAGGCTTGCAGACAGCCTGGGCACGTAGAAACAACAAGTTCGCAAAACTGGCGACCCGACAAGTAAGTTCGCAATTTGCGAAATTGTACGAAACCCTCGCGAACTTGCAGAAACCCGTGCAAACACAAAAAAAAAGCAAAATCCGCGAGAATTCGCGGATTTTGCGGATTTTCGCAATCCGCAAATACGCAAATCCGCAAATTCGCGGATTGCGAATCCTCAAAATCCGCCCATGCTTACCCTTTATCTGTCGTATGAGGCATAAGACCACAAACCCAACAATTAGTGGTATTTATTACTAACTGATGCTGATGCAACAACTGTATGAACGAGTTGTTGACAAATTCTGATCTCCTTGTTTGTTCATGTTCAGGCAACATATAAAACTGGTGCAAAGAAACAGTAGGGAAAGAAAGCATAGGTTGAGAATAAGCATGGGCGAATTTTGCGAATTTGCGATTCGCGAATTTGCGGATTTGCGAATTCGCGATCTGCAAAATTCGCGAATTTGCGGATTTTTATATTTTTGCGTGTTCGCGGGGTGCTTCGCGTGTTTGCGGGCGTTTTGGCATGTTCGCGGGGCGCTTTGCGTGTTCGCGGTTTTTTTTTTGGGCGAGACCGTGATGCGCCCTCTGGTTCATCACTGCCACCCTCTCGTTTTTTATGCCCTTCTGCCCTCTCTACCACTCGTTTTTGTGCCTTTCTGCCCTATGCCCCACTCGTGTTTGTGCCCTTTTGCCCTCTGCCCCACTCGTTTCTGCCCTCTGTCACACTCGTTTTTTTGTGCTCTTCTGCCCTCTGCCCAACTCGTTTTTGTGGTCTTCTGCCCTCTGCCCCACTCGTTTCTGTCCCCTTCTGCCCTCTGTCCCACTTTGTGCCCTTCTGCCCTCAGCCCCACTTACAATGGCGCCGGCAAGCTGCCAGCGCCATTCTAAAATAGCTACAAAGTCACCTTCAACAGGAAGCACTAATAGATAAAGTAAAGCAGGTGCTCCAGTTGAAGGTCAAATTAAGTTACACAATCATTAATCACCCCAAACTCGGGGTGATTAATGATTGTGTAACTTAATTTGACCTTCAACTCGAGCACCTGCTTTACTTTATCTATCAGTGCTTCCTGTTGAAGCTGACTTTGTAGCTATTTTAGAATGGCTCTGGCAGCTTGCTGGCAGCTTGCCAGCGCCATTCTAAAATAGTTACAAAAGTCAGCTTCAACTTTTGACCCAATCCGTTCCGCTCGCGGATTTTGCGGGGAATTCGCGAATCTCGCGGATTGCGCTTTTGCCGAAAATCCGCAAAATCTGCAAGCGGAACGGATTTTCCGCCCATGCTTAGTTGAGAGGTGGGTGCAGATGTCTGTTGTGTAACATAGACAATCCAACCCACACAAGCTAATGTGATACTTAAAAACATCAAAAAGCACAATATTGTAAAACATTTGCTATATATCAATGTACAAAATCTTGTCTTAAGATCTATTCTCTCAACATCTCTTTCAGTTACAACAGACTCCATCCTCTAATGTGCTGCTCGCGGCAATTTTCCTTCTTCACTCAAGTGTGCGTCCAGGCGTCCTAGACGCCCCTAGAACCGAAGACCTTTCATCAATACGCGGGCCACCCCTTGAGTCTTATACCGCGACCCTGCAGCTGAACCCGTATGGTGGTTCAAAAAAGTAAAAGAAAAATAGTCTTTTGTCTGAAAGAGTGTAATTCACAAAAAAAATCTGATTTGATTTGTCCTTTTTAGACCTTAAGTTGTAGCGTTCTTTACCAGGCACAGTTTGATCCTGAAAGAGTGTCTCTGGATACTTAGTATCAAATCTCAAACACGGAGGCACAGCTTCTTGCAAGACTTCATTATCCGCATGTTCTGACTGAGTCCATTCCAGATGTGCATCGCTAAAAGGTACAAATCTTGGAACCTTTTCACTCTCGGAATCGGCAACACCTTCCCGGACCCACTTATCGTACGGTAAGGGCAAAGGTATCTTCTTGCAATGGGTACCATGTACCCAGTTTTTCTTGCCGAACACCTTAATAGCAGTCCGAGTTGATAACAGGACTTGGTATGGACCGGTCCATCTTGGTTCCAAGTTCTTTGACCTCTGGAAATTCCTGGTTAGAATCCAGTCGCCAGGTTGAATCGTGTGGCCTGCGTCTACAGAAACTGAAGGCAAAGTGTCAACGACCTGTTGGTGAAGAACACGCAATTTAGCAGTCAAATCATGTAAGTAGTTAACCAACATAGGGTACTCGATATCACTGTACTTCTTAGGCCTCGGCACACCCCAGACATTCGCCGGGCGTCCAAAAACAATCTTGTATGGGCTAAGTCCCACGCGAGAATGTACTGTCATTCTCGTGGACAAAAGTGCCAATGGTAAGGCATCGGGCCATGTAAGACCAGAGCTCGCTTGCACCTTGGCCAACTTCAGCTTCAGAGTGCCATTATAGCACTTGACCAGGCCTGCTGACTGGGGGTGATTCGCAGCGTGAAATTTCTGTTTGATACCCAGACCCGCACATACTTTCCTCATAATCTGACCCACAAATTCACTTCCATTATCACTCCATACCATCCTCTGCAAACCATATCTAGGAAAGAATTCTTTGAGCAAAACCTTGGCTGTAGACAAGGCAGTATTATCCTTTAGGGGGTAGGCCTCTATCCATCTGGAAAAGGCACAAACAACCACAAGAACATACTTCAAGTTATTGCATCTTTCCATATGAATGTAGTCTATCTGCAACACCTCGAACGGATACGTTGGATGAGCAAAATGACCCGCTGGAGTTGGTGTTCCCTTTCCAGGATTATGCATCAAGCAAATCATGCAATGTTTAACCAAATTCTCAGCACATTTAGGAATTCCAACATTCTGCCATACCGGAGCCAACAACTTACATATCCCTTTTGAACTAATGTGAGCCAGCCCATGAGCCATAGTAACCACCGGAAGCACATATGCATCCGGCAACAACCATCGCCGGTGCTCTGACAACTCAACCCAACAGCCTGTTGAATCCAACATTCCCGTACTCTCTCTCCACATACTCAATTCTTTCTCAGTAGCTTTTGCCTGGATCATCTTCACACTTTCTGTTGTATCTTCACACATTCCTCCTTCAACAACCCATCTGGCAGGACCTGCAACATACATCCGACTCGTCACATCTTTCGCTGTTTCTCTCGCTACTTCATCTGCAAACGCATTCCCTCGACCCACATCATCCGTAACCTTCTTATGCGCACTACACTCTACTATCGAAATTTGAGTCGGCAAAGTAAGTGATTCAAGAAGTTCACTCACTAATTGTCAATGCTGAATTTTTGTACCATGGGAAGTAAGAAATCCTCTCTCTTTCCACAAACGACCAAAGATGTGAGCCACATCAAATGCGTATTGGCTATCCGTAAAAACATTCACTTTCTTTCCTTTTGACAACACACACGGTCTAGTCAATGCTATCAACTCCGCTGCCTGTGCTGAATTCTGTGCAATACGTGCTGTTTCAACAATTGTGTGCAAAGTTGTGACAGCATATGCTGCAGTCGTCTCTCCATTCGGAAGCTTAAAGCACGAACCATCTAGGGTACGATCAGGTTTCGAAAGAGGAGTATCTTTCAGATCAACTCTGTGGAAAAGTAAATTTTGCCATGTTCTGTGTCCCTACGTGTCATCCATCATATGTTATGTGTGCATGATTAAATATGCATATGCGTTCCCCATGTTCGATTAATGACGCAATTACAGTTGTGTCCACCTCTAGTATGCCAGTTTCCAGTTCTCGTGAATACTACGAATATCAGGCCTATGTAAAGCTACGTTGCCACGTTTCTCAGTGTGCACGTTATTCCATTGTAAAGTCCCCGTTTCTAGGCCTCAAAAGGGCCCGGACACCAAGATTCAGCTCCTGTCTCCTGAAGCCTCGCTGAGGAGCGATACAGCCCCCACCTGTATCCTCGACCCTTCACTTACTTCCTGCCTCGCAGTGCCCGGCCCAGCCTGGCTCAGTCTCTGAGTCTGCCAAGAATATGTTATGATTCCAGTTATCAGTTCAGTCCTCCTTCTCTGCATTCCTAAGCTACTGAACTGCATCAATAGTTTCCGTCATTGTCTAGCCTTCAGGGCTCCATGTTAGAGAAATACTGCATTTAATGGTCATTTAATATTCTTCATCACGCACTACATGTAGAATAATGCATGGTCCAGTCTTAGAATCAAGTTAGCCTTTCCCCCCCTGACTTCTAGTTTATATCAACATGTTCTCTAAACATCAGATACTAGATACTGTTTAGGTACATGTCGCCCTGACTCTCCAGACTTCAGTCTCTGCTCCTAGCACAGAGTTCATAGCCCCCAGCTTCTCCTAGTAACACGTCACTGCTAGTTTGCGCGCACCATCAGGTTAGAGGTCCTGGCTCCTTAGGTAGCCCCCTCCATGGTTTCCGCCCCATTCATGACATATCCTGTTACGTCTGCACCACATGTCTATGTATACGCCCCGTTACACCTACTTTCGCCCTTATCTTTCGCGACTGCTACGCGTCACACCTTCTGCTCCACCCACTGCTACGCCTACTGCAATGTAATGCTATGTGTTTGCGTTATGTATATATGCTCATGTATTGTTATTAAAAGTCAGCGCGCTCATCCCAGACCCAGCCCCAGCAGCTGCTGGGCCCTGTCATCCTATTCCTATGCAGGTTGTCCTGTTCCTGTCCTTATGCTGTATTAAACCTGCAAAACTCCTACTACCTCGAATCTTGACTCTTATTTATTGAGCTATCTGTTATGATATATGTCTAGTCAAAAAGAGAGGTATTATTTATTTATTTACCACATAATGGCGCCCGAACAGGGACTTGCCCTTTCCCCACGCGTCGGTGAAGCCACGCCGACCCCCTGACCCTCTGCAGTCGTGACGGAACTCTTCTGCGCACCGGCAGATATTTCTGCTTCAAGTATCCCTCAGGCCCACGGAGGAGACGGAGGAGGCGGTCCAGCATCCAAACGAGACGGTGGAGGAACGCGGCGAGTCCCGACCAGAGCCCAAGCCGAGAGTTCAAGGTCCGAGGTATCCGGAGGTCCACCCGTAACTGAAGTCCGAAGTCCGTCGTCGTCGTAGCAGTCCAGTTCAGTCCGAGGCTTTCCGTTCTTGCTGCCCGGTGAGTACCATTACTGGGGTAGTATCTAGACAGGGTCAATCTAAATTGACTCTGGTCCGTGGGTTGGTGGTACACAGACTCACAAATAAAGTGTTCACCTAGGTGGATACGGGTCTTGATGCGTCCCTTTATGGGACCGGTATGTTCCGTACTGTTTCAGCAGTGCATCCAGTAACTCTAGTCTGTTCCGTTCTCGAGAAATTCTTGTGTTTCTGTTCTCAGTATTCCAGGTAATATTCTGTCCGAACTGTTATGTTATGATGTTGTTCAATGTATTTCCAATGTCGTGGTATGCCTGAATTGTTTTCCCAGTTGTTATTGTTTCTCGTGTATTGTATTGTGTTCCGATTCAAGTTTACAATGTCTCTCTTTTCGAGATTACGTCAGCTAAAAACTAGAAAGGGTTTGTTAGAAGAAGCAGTTCCTGTTCCGCCTAGGGACAGTCCAGGTCACTTTATGTATCAGAAGCATGGCATAAGCGCCATATTGTATCTAGATTTATGGGTAGAGTATACCAAACAGTTAGAAGAAAAGTATAGATGGCCCGTATCGGGTACATGGGATGCCGAATGCATCATGCGAGTAGAAGAAGCATTATGGAAAAAGAAAGCCAGACAGTCACAGAAAGATGCCATCGAGTTATGGCGTAAAGAATCTCATAAAAGAACTGAAAAGGAAATCAGAAAGTCAGAATTAAGTAGAGAATCCTTAGAACGAGCACAAGAAAAAGAACTAATCGAGATTGGTGAACAAGTCAAAGCCGAACAGTCAGACAGACAGAGGCATGCCCTTATTAGGGGTATGTATCCTCTCCTTGCCGAGGGCTTGCCAAAAGCGACCCCAGAGGCATCCAGTAATTTCCTGCCACCATTGGTTCCGACCAAGCTACGTCACAAACAGACCGCAGCTGATATTTTCATTTCGTCCTATTTGGACGACACAGTCCCAGAATATGCAAATCCTGTTCGCGCTCCGCCAGTCCCTGTAAATCAGGCACTTCCCGCTCCTCCAGACACCGGAGTACCTGTTACGGTACCCCCGGTCCAGCCCGCCATACAAGTCCAGCCTACATTTCCATTTCCCACTCTGCCAGGGCGAAGAGCCTCAGTAGACGACTCCAGTTTAGGGGCCGCAGGAGGAGGTCCTCCTCAAACCCCGCCACCACACAAGCGTTTAACGTTATCCGAATTACATGCACAAGCGTCACAGCGTACGCCCAGACATCAGACTGTAGCAGAAATAAGAAAATCCCTTGCCGAATGCGGCTATGATCCAGTCCCAGGCGAGGATAATATGGTTTTATATTCATTCCGCGTAAGAAAGGTGGCCGAGTATCTAGTCACCTTACCGAATATGAAAGAAGATCTAGACAGAATATATCGTTTCATCCGTACAGGGGATGATCCAGAAAGTATTAGCGAGGCCATGTCTCAAAGGAAAGCCGAGATCCAGCTCATGATATTAAAGTTTCTGATCAATTGTCTAATAAGAGAACAAGATTACCCGTCTAAAGATCCGGCCGAAATGAAAATCCTGACAAGGTGGAGTGATAATATAGCCGAGGGTAAGCACAAGACCGTCGGTGCTATGGAGAGTATGTACAAGAAAATCCGTAGAGAAATAATAAAATTACACGAACAGCGTAAAGCAGCACAAGTAAGCGAGAAAGAAAGTAACTCTGATACTGAAGAGGTAGAGGACGAGAATCCCGCCAGAATAGCGTATGTAGGAAAATCTAGATTTCCAGATCGCCATTTACGCCTAGAACACAAGTCTATTTTTCATTCTCCAGCACCAGAACAAGGTTCACTAGAACAAGTATTCCAAGCTACCGATCACATTCTGAAATCACGAATCGGTTACAGTGAATTAAGTACCATGCATGAACAAGAACTAGCCCGATCAGCAGTCCGATGGGTTACTGATTCTACCACTTTTCCAGACGAAATAGTGGCACAAATGTTCCTAAAAATGCCCCCAGCCGAACAACGACTGGCGGGTATGTATATGATTCAGCACCTCATTACATTGTATGAGGGTCAGCACTCTGATCCAGGCCCGTTACATGATGTCCTGAACGAGTTACTCCAGTATAGATGGAAAGGTCTAGGTACCGATTTAATTAGTGTCATTCTAGAACAGCGTCACAAATATAGAACGTTTCTGAACCCACATTTTGTTCATGTCTCGCCCCCAGAAAGTAAACCATTTTACATGGAGAGACAGAATCCGTTACGAGAAGTCCACCCAGTTAAAGGAACGGGTGGCGAAATGCAGCGAGTGTTTGTATACACTCCGATTACAAAGATGGAACTCCTCGAGATGAAGAAATTAATTCCCTGTCATGACAAAGATCCAGCAGGGTTCCATAGAGAACTAAAAGACATGCTCCGTATGGGAGAATACACATACCCAGATATAATTAAAATGTTAAAGGTTCTGCTGCCCGCAGGGGTGTATGAAAAGCTCAAGGAAAAAGAATGGGAGGTGGGAGAGAAAAAGATCGATTGGGCAGTTCTAGAAGCTGAAGATAAGGCACGAGTACCAGGTACCGGTCTTGGAGATAAATGTAAAGAATTACCAGAATTATTAATACAAGTTTTACCCAGATTATTGACAACTAGAAAAGAAGACTGGGATGCAATCTCAGCCTGTAAACAGAAGCAAGACGAGGATATTAGTGATTTTTATTCTAGATTTGAAAAGTGTTTCAGCATCAACAGTGGCCTCAAGACAAGTAGTGAGTCATACCCTCACCTTTTTGTTACTAAATTAGTCGAGAATTCAAGCCCACCAATTAAAAATCGAGTTCTGAAAGTCGAAAGTACCTGGCAAGCTAATACCCCGTCCCAGATGTTGCAGATGCTTCAATACCACCAGAATAGAATCAGAGAAGAGCAAGAACACGAGAGAAAACGTATGAAAGACACGAAAATTAAAGTACTAGTTGCACAATCTGTTCCTCAAGACAGTCAGAAGAGGGGTCCGAATCAAGCCAGTCATCCTGCAGCTCCCGTTAAAGGGAATTGCAATTATTGTAAACAGCCAGGTCATTTCATAAATGAGTGTGCAGTTCTGAAACACAACATAGCTACTGGTAAGACTAAAGAAAGACCACGTCCGCCTAGACAAGAACAAGTTTCACAGATTCCTCAGCCACAGAATGCACCACAGACAGTTACCGCACCGCAGCCTATTGCTGCAACACAGCACGTTACATCGCAGATGTACCAGTATGCACAGTCTGAGTATCCAGAGTACCAGCAGTATTCATGAAACAGCCTAGAGAGGGAGTTAGGCTTGCCTCTCATCGAGATACCTGTAGATCAAGAAGGTCCCTATGTTCACAGTCAAGTATTAGGGAAAGACAGAAAGTTTTTGATTGATACAGGGGCAAGTAGGACCACAATTAGTCACGCCGAAGTTCCAGGGGCTCCGCTCTCAGGCTCAAGAAATGTTTCCCTTGGATTTTCAGGAAAACCTATCGTAAATGAGATTTCAAAACCAGTTTCTCTAGAAGTAGGTCCATTGTCCCGCACTACTGATCTGTTACTTACTAAATCATGTCCAGAAAATCTATTAGGCATTAAAACACTGAAAGAGTTAGGTGCAGTTATATGCTGTTCCCCAGAGGGAATACGATTGTTCCTACGTGACTTTAAGGGTCACTATGTATTACGAGATTTTGATTCAAGACTGTCTAATGTTCCGCAGCACTTATGGGCGCAAGGTCCAACTGATGTAGGTTACATGCAAATCACACCCTATCGTGTGACTCTCAAGCCAGGTGTAGTGTTACCACGAATCAGACAGTACAGATTGCCACCTGAGGCTGTAGCAGCCTTATCCAAAATTATTGACGAGCTCGTGGCTCAAGGAGTGGTTGTAGAAACTGACTCCAATGTATGTAATTCTCCGATCATTCCAGTCATGAAACGTACTGATCCAAATGCACCCCCAGTATATCGATTAGTGATTGACCTACGAGAGCTTAATAAATGTATTATTCCGCAGTACCCAGTTGTCCCAGACATCTCTTCCCTATTGACAGCCATTGATTCCGAAGCCATGTTCTTCACTGTCATAGACCTCAAGAACGCATTTTTCAGTGTTCCTATTCATCCAGACAGCCAGTTCCTTTTCGGATTTTGTTTAAATGGAAGGAGCTATATGTTTACACGAGCTCCTCAAGGTTTCACAGAAAGTCCTAGTATTTATAGTCAAGCACTTAAGAGACAACTAGACAACATTCACATGCCAACTGACACTGCCCTGCTCCAGTATGTCGATGATCTACTGATCACAGCCCGTTCTGAACGTGCTTGCGAGCGAGCATCCCTTACAGTCTTGTATTTCCTAGCCGAGATGGGGCACAAGGTGTCCCCTTCTAAGCTTCAATTCTGTGTCCAGCAAGTGGTCTACTTAGGACACTTGCTGTCCAAGAGGGGTAGGCAGTTGACACCAGACCGTATCCAGCTGATAGCGAGTCTTCCTCAGCCCAAGACACAGAAGGAGGTACGTGCTTTTATCGGCCTCACTTCTTACTGCAGACAATGGATTCCCCAGTATGCATTTCTAGCCAAACCACTGATACAGTTAACGACACAGGAGGCAGCCGTATCGACTGTCCTCCCTTGGACATCTGAACATACACTTAGTTTCAATGAGTTAAAGAAAGCCCTATGCCAAGCTCCAGTTCTAGCAACACCGAACTACAGTAAGCCTTTTACACTTTTCGTTACTGAACGCGACGGTACAGCATTATCTGTTCTCACACAAGATCAAGCAGGACAATACAAGCCTTGTGCTTATTTTTCGAGCACATTAGATCCTGTAGCCCAGGCTCTGCCTGCGTGCCTCAAGTCAGTTGCAGCCACAGCCCTAGCTATCAGACAAAGTGATTCCATAGTCTTAGGACATACCTTGACAGTACAAGTTCCACATTCCGTGGAAGTTCTTTTAAACCGAACACAAACTCAGCACTTGACAATTGCACGTTTAACAGGTTATGAATTGACACTGTTCCAGCCTCACATAGAAATCAGACGCTGCAACATTTTAAATCCTGCTACATTGTTACCATCAGTTACTTCAAATCCAGCCACACATGATTGCGTGGAAGTAGTTAACATTACGACAAAGCCAAGACAAGATCTGACAGATATTCCGTTACCAGATCCCGACCTGACACTTTATGTGGATGGTTCATGTATGAGAACAAGTACAGGAGAACTAGTCGCCGCGTATGCAGTGACTACTGACACTGAAGTTATTGAAACACACCGTATTGATACTCTGTCCGCTCAAGCAGCAGAGCTAGTTGCTCTGACACAAGCCTGTATACACGCCAAGAACTTGAAAGTTAATGTTTACACAGATTCACGTTACGCATTTGGAGTTGTACACGACTTCGGAGTGCTCTGGCAGGAAAGAGGTTTCATGACTTCTCATGGAACCAAGATTCAGCATGGTCTCCTTATTCAAGCTCTGTTAGATGCCATACATTTACCGACATCTATCGCTATCATGAAGTGCAAAGCACATACGAAAGTTACTGACACTATTTCCCAAGGTAATGATCTAGCAGATCGCACAGCCAAGCTTACAGCACAGACTCCAGACATTCAAGTTAATCCGACACAGACACATGCTCCAGATCCGACTACATGTATGACAGTTAAGGACCCTACACAAGATGTCATAGATATCCAGTTACATGCTACTCCCGAAGAAGTCAAGAAATGGTCCGAACAAGGAGGGGTCCAGACAGATCAAGGATGGTTAACGAAGGGTAGAGCCACGTGGTTTCTCCCCGACTCTATGGTTCAAGTCATTATTAATACCGCACATAGTCCAGCACATTTAGGAGAAAAAGCCATGTTAGACAGTATCCAGAACATTTGGTTCAACAAGCATTTACGAGCTGCAGCCAAGCAGAAAGTACGTACCTGTATGATATGTTGTCAGTTTAATCCAGGTAAAAGTGTCCCGGTGGAACAAGGTGGTTTCCAGCCCCCTGACCACCCTTTTGAAGTCCTCCAGATGGATTATATTCAGATGGAGCGATGTCGAGGTTTCAAGTATGTCCTTGTAGTTGTATGCGCTTTGTCCAGGTGGACAGAAGCATATCCAGTCCCAGATTACACAGCCGCGACCACTGCCAAGCAGTTGGTTCGTGAGTTCTTCCCCCGTTATGGACTCCCTAGAGTCGTATATTCTGATAACGGCCAGCCATTCTCATCTGAACTCATGAAGCATGTTTCCCTTTTGTTAGGGTACCAGTGGAAGTTCCATTGTGTACGCCATCCTGAAGCAGCCGGTCTCGTTGAGAGACATAACCAGACTCTGAAAATCCGTATTGCAAAAGTGTGTAAAGAAAAAGGTGTGGACTGGCTAGTAGCTCTGCCAGTCGCTTTATTTTATATGCGCATGGTCGCACATTCCAGATCAGGTCTGTCCCCGTATGAGGTCGTTTTCGGCCGCCCCCCTAATATGTGGGGTACTCCTAGACCCCGAAGTATTACCGATGTTTCAAGTAATATGCTGACAGATTACCTAGCTTCCTTGATGTCTGCCCTCAACTCATGTCGTTCACAGGTTGCTGCCGCATTTCCAGACAATACCGAGGTGGCACCGCACGAAATCGTTCCAGGATCCATGGTGATGGTCCGTAACTTTGACAGATCAAGTCCGCTGGAGCCTCGTTGGAAAGAGCCCCGACAGGTCCTCCTCACTACCCGTACAGCCGTGAAGTTGGAAGGACGCAAAGGCTGGGTACACCTTTCTCATATTAAACTTTTTAATGGACTGAAACCCGTCTTAAAGAACATTTCCCAGGATTCAAAGGATTGCCAGAATATTGTTCTCAAGGACTGTCCCGCAAAAGACATTGTTACAACCCCTCCCCTGTTAGAGAAAACTCCACAACAGGAGTATAAACAGAAACTACGGTCTAGTAAAATAAGTCAGTCAGTTTGATTGTCTAAGTCCTCCCCTAGGTGAAACGGTTAGACTGTTTCTGACATGTATAAAATAGACCCCCATAGTGAGAGAGTTAGTCAAAACTCAATCCGATGTATCGTTTTTCTATGTTTCATATTGTTTCTCAGCATTATGATTTCCTGCACGAGTTATGCATTCTACTTGTATTTCCCAGTTCTTCATGTAAATAAGTCTGCTAATGCTACAGTAGAGCACACGTTTAGTGATCTGCCTCCTCATGAACTCTCTTACCGCCTCGCCATGCGTAATAACTCATTCATCCGCATGTTACATTACTCACACCAGACCAGCAATACCACTAATTGTTGGGTGTGTGGTCGACTCCCCCCTTTCCAGACCCCGAAGGGAGTTCTGCCACTTTTTCCTTATCCATTTTCACATAATGGTTTGTGTGGAGCATGGTCCACGTTAACGTCATCCTCAACAGATATGTCTTTTCTTAACAATACATGTTTTCCAGACAAGCAAGGTCTTCCCCACAGAACAGGGTTAGATCTAGAAAATGAAGTGTATAATTTAGGTAATTATTCGTCGAATTTCATGGTCCTGAATGTTCAGTCTGATACTACTCCAGACTTACCTGCTATTTCAGTACTACCAGTCAAAGGCGAATTATGTGTCCGAAATAATGGTTCTGTACATGTAGGACATAGTGATTGTACTACTATTGTCAAGTATAGTGACAGTGGGAAATCTATCTTTAAAGCTTCACGTCATTCTTATTTTATTTGTGGTCAAACCGCATATATTCGTCTGCCCCTCGATTGGGAGGGAACCTGTTACATTGCCTTCCTACTGCCACCAGTTTTCCTAGCCCCACCTGATTATCATAGAAATACACATCTAGTACACATTAGACATAAAAGGGAGTCCCCAATTGTCGATTATACTGAAACTGCTCTAGAACAGTATACAGATTTCAACAGAGGTTTCTTTTTCTTTATAGGACCTATCCAGAATAGTAAACTAATCCGTAGGTTAACCAGAACCCTTGAAGTTGTAATAAATGAGACTGCCTCTGCTCTAGGTAACTTAACTGAAGAGCAATCTGCTATGAGATTTGTCGTTTTGCAAAATCGTCTCGTCCTTGACGTCATACTGGCCGATAGGGGCGGGGCTTGTAGAGTCATCGGATCTAGTTGCTGCATTTTCATTCCAAATAACGCGCCGTCTGTTTATTCAGCTATAACCAGACTCCATAAAATTGCCCATCTGATACACCAAGACCCAGGCACCTGGACATGGTCCGGTTGGTTCTGGAATATAATTTCCGTATGGGGATGGAAAATATTGTCCTTTCTAGGTATTGCAGTAGCGATCATATTCAGCTGCTGTCTCTGTATACAATGTGGCCCTGCGATTTGCGGCATTTGTGCTACCTCTTGTATTCCTAGTCCCAAGCCCCGTTCTAAATCCCGTTCCAAGAGGATTCGAGACGAGCAAATGATACTGTATGAAATGATAGATGGTATCATGAATATTGATGTTTCCTGATGGAAACGTAGTGACAAGGAGGGAATGTGGAAAAGTAAATTTTGCCATGTTCTGTGTCCCTACGTGTCATCCATCATATGTTATGTGTGCATGATTAAATATGCATATGCGTTCCCCATGTTCGATTAATGACGCAATTACAGTTGTGTCCACCTCTAGTATGCCAGTTTCCAGTTCTCGTGAATACTACGAATATCAGGCCTATGTAAAGCTACGTTGCCACGTTTCTCAGTGTGCACGTTATTCCATTGTAAAGTCCCCGTTTCTAGGCCTCAAAAGGGCCCGGACACCAAGATTCAGCTCCTGTCTCCTGAAGCCTCGCTGAGGAGCGATACAGCCCCCACCTGTATCCTCGACCCTTCACTTACTTCCTGCCTCGCAGTGCCCGGCCCAGCCTGGCTCAGTCTCTGAGTCTGCCAAGAATATGTTATGATTCCAGTTATCAGTTCAGTCCTCCTTCTCTGCATTCCTAAGCTACTGAACTGCATCAATAGTTTCCGTCATTGTCTAGCCTTCAGGGCTCCATGTTAGAGAAATACTGCATTTAATGGTCATTTAATATTCTTCATCACGCACTACATGTAGAATAATGCATGGTCCAGTCTTAGAATCAAGTTAGCCTTTCCCCCCCTGACTTCTAGTTTATATCAACATGTTCTCTAAACATCAGATACTAGATACTGTTTAGGTACATGTCGCCCTGACTCTCCAGACTTCAGTCTCTGCTCCTAGCACAGAGTTCATAGCCCCCAGCTTCTCCTAGTAACACGTCACTGCTAGTTTGCGCGCACCATCAGGTTAGAGGTCCTGGCTCCTTAGGTAGCCCCCTCCATGGTTTCCGCCCCATTCATGACATATCCTGTTACGTCTGCACCACATGTCTATGTATACGCCCCGTTACACCTACTTTCGCCCTTATCTTTCGCGACTGCTACGCGTCACACCTTCTGCTCCACCCACTGCTACGCCTACTGCAATGTAATGCTATGTGTTTGCGTTATGTATATATGCTCATGTATTGTTATTAAAAGTCAGCGCGCTCATCCCAGACCCAGCCCCAGCAGCTGCTGGGCCCTGTCATCCTATTCCTATGCAGGTTGTCCTGTTCCTGTCCTTATGCTGTATTAAACCTGCAAAACTCCTACTACCTCGAATCTTGACTCTTATTTATTGAGCTATCTGTTATGATATATGTCTAGTCAAAAAGAGAGGTATTATTTATTTATTTACCACAACTCTACCCTTCGTTTCCTCCTCTGTCCGGAGAAAACAGTCATGCTGTTCCTGAGCATCTGCCTCTTAAAAAATTGGCAACAATGTAGCTGGATTCAATGTGTTGCACCGCTTGATGTGCACATGGCTAGCCAAAAGCGTCAACTCATAACCTGACAAACGTGCACTGGTAAGATGTTGAGTCTTTGTTCTATTCAATAGGGTATCCACTGCATGTGGAACCATCACAATCAATGTATTATCCAATACCAAACCAGCAGACGGATAGAAACAGCCGCTGCCGCTGTAGCTCTTAGACAACAAGGCAATGCCCTAGCTACCGGATCTAAAGTGGCTGAAAAATACGCACATGGACGCTGCTTTTCTCCAAATTGTTGCGTCAATACTGACAACGCACAACCTTCTCTCTCGTGTACATAAAGTGTAAAAGGTTTACTATAGTCGGGGGTACCCAACACCGGAGCAGAACACAATGCTTCACGCAATTCAGAAAAACTCTTCTGACATTCGTCAGACCAAGGAAGAGGGTGTGGTGTGTCCTTAAGAGTAAGTGCCAACAAAGGTTTCGCTAGCAAAGAAAAATTCGGAATCCACTGTCTACAATACGAGGTGATACCTAAAAAGGCACGCACCTCTCTCTGTGTGCATGGCACAGTCATTTGGGCAATCGCTTGAATACGCTCTGGGGTCAATCGTCTTCCCTCCTTCGACAAGAGATGACCTAAGTAGGTCACTTCTTGACGGGAATATTGCAACTTCGAAGGTGACACTTTATGATGAAGGTCAAACAGGTGTCGCAACAAAGAAAGAGTAACTTCTTTACAAATCTCTTCATCATCAGCAGCAACCAACAGATCATCAACATACTGGATAAGAGTAGCACCAGAAGGCAATGCAAAAGTATCAAGCTGAGTTTTCAAAGCCTGACTATAAATGGAGGGACTCTCACAATAACCTTGAGGAGCGCGTTTAAACCGGAAACTGCGGCCTCCTAAAGAGAAGCCAAAAATATCCCTACTTTCCTCAGCAATCGGAATACTGAAGAAAGCGTTCTTCAGATCAATAACAGAAAACCAAGCAGCTGAGGCAGGGATCATATTCAATAAAGCAGTAATGTCTAGGACAACAGGAAACTGTGGCACAACAATCTTATTGACCTCTCGAAGGTCAATCACAAACCAATACACAGGTAGCTGAGAAGAGTCAGTACGCTAAAGGACAGGCAGAACAGGATTATTACACACATTGCCTCTCGTTTATTCAACCACACCTTTCTCAACCAAATCATAGATAATCGCTAAAAGAGCTCTTTCGCCATCACTGGAAATTTTGTACTGAGGAATGCAAGGTAATTTAGCATTCGATTTAAGGGTAACAACGTAGGGTGGAATCTGCAAAAGACCAACATCATTAGGACCTGTAGCCCAAAGTGTATCAGGGAGAGAACGCAGTTCCAGTGGAAGGCGATCCTTAGACAGATACATCGGGGAAATCACTTTCTTACCCACCGTAAGGTGTACTCCCAAAGGAGAACAATGTAATGTCGCATGCAATCTTTTCAACAAGTCCAAACCCAACAAATTCTCGCCACAGCCAGTCATTAGAATAAGGGGAGCCTCCAATTCACAAGGAAAGGGGCAAAGGACAAGAAACCGGGCTACGAACAGGGGCGCCAGAAAATCCTACCGAAACATTAGTCAAGCCAGACAAGTGTGCGCCAGGGAGTTTAGAGTGCATGATAGAACTCTTTGCTACACCAGTATCCAAAAGAAAAGGTTCTGCCACACCTGATGTAATCACTTCAACATAAGGTCCACTCTGGTCTACTGGAACTGACACTACTACCTCCCTTTGTCCATGGCTGTCCTAACTATCATTAAAACCAGCACTCTCACTTCCAACATAATAATCATCAGTGTAGTACTGAGTGGACTGGACGGTCGGAACATTCTGTTGGTCAAAATAATTTATAGAATTCTGAGGGGAAAAGGAACGTTCATTCTGGGGAAACGTACCACGTCCCCTATCCCTAGGTACTTGTTGGAAACCACTGCGACCTCTCAGACCAGACATACCATTTGCACACTGTAGCAAGATCGGGCAACTATTCTTGAAGTGACCTTCCTCTTTACAATAAGCACACCGATTAGGGCCTAGCGGGAGTCGCGAAGCAAAAGACTCAGGCTTCTGCAACAGTTTCTTAAACTGTGGGGGTTGCTGAAACTGATGCTGATTAGGGCGAGGCGGATAAGCCTGCTGCAGAAGAACTTTCGTTTTTAATTCTCTATTCTTTTTCTCTACTTTATCCTTCTCATCTTTATCTCTATTCTCATAGTATTGTGCCGTAGCCAATATCTGGGCCGAAGAAGAAACAGCCCATGAACTCTCAGAGTCCTTTAACTTATTAGAAAGTTCAGGAAGTAAATTAAAAACAAACTTATCTACAAACAACCTCTGACCACCTTCTGTACTCATGTCCTGATCACTATGATCAATGAATGTTTCCTCAAACCTAGTGAAGAAATGTAAATGTAAATGTAAATTCACCCGCAAAGGAGGCATCATAGTTTTCATTCAATTAATAATTCTACCAGGTAGTTCTGCAACTAAGGGTTCAGGTTTGGCACCTCCTACCTGCTGGCCATCTGCAGCAGTAATATTAACCCATGTATCTCCTAACTCTGACGCGTGATCCTCGTGATGGATCTTCACCCACAAGGGTTGAGGAACTACATTACCCATCAACATATCTATGTCAGCTAAATTCATAACACATGCATCTGCTTTCTGAGACAATTCCTTGTAATAACCGGCAGGATTTTTACGGGGGTCAGGCAAGGTCTGCTTAAGAACCAAGACCTCAGCTCTCTTCCAAGGGACATGCACCCACACTTGCTGAAAATGAGCCGGTGCGGCCGCAATACCATGAGTGGCATCAGCCACAACTTCTTCTCTCCATACAGGGGGAACCTCTCTCATAGGATACTGCTTCACTTTTCTCCTAACAGAAGGGTCAGGTTCGAACAATGACTGAGGTGGAAGTCTAGACCTAAAAGTGAGTAGTGTCTCTACCGCTTCCTCAACATCGGAACCCACTATCATTCCTTTAGCAAATTCAGACTGAACATTAATCAATTCCAGTGGAATTGAACCCAACTCATTATCTTCCCACTCCTGACGAAGGAAGGTACACATGACATCAAAAACATACCTTTGTTTTGGTGCCTCCCACTGTAGGAAGGTATCCATAACCACTTGTGGACCGTACTTGGAGGCATTCGAAACCCATCTACGAGCAAGGAGATCTAACACTGCCCGCTCTTCGGGACCAGGAAGCTGACTACCTCTCTGCTCACGTTCAGAAACAGGGGTCATATTTAGTGACCAAAAGAAAGGAGACAAAAGACTAGTGATAGTCTCAGTTATTCGTTGCCGAGCAGAAGGAGAAGAAGTTGAAATGAGGACAGGAGACAAAGTATTTTGAGGCAAGAGAGACGTAGGGACAGAAATAAGAGAAGTCAAAGATAAAGGAGTGTAAGGCAAAGGAGTTTGAGGCGAGGCTGGTGGCAAAGATGGCGGCCCTGGAGGGGGCTGCACCGCGGAAGGAAGAACCACCTGTGAAGCACCAGGTGGCGGAACAACAACAGGGGGTTGAACGACAACAAGGGGTGCAACAACTGGAGGTAACAGAGGTGCAGTAGCACCCTGCACATAAGGGGGTGGTAATCTCAGTAAATGTGACATCAAAGGATCCTTTTCAGGGTCTTCAGTCACATCTGAAAGGGGAGGTGGCAAAGCCGGGTAACATTTGTCAATAGCCATACAATGTTGTCTATCTAACACTTCAATCGCACGATCTTCTTCATTTTCCTTAAACTGCCTAGCAGCTTGCATTACCGACATATTCCTTTCCTTCTTATCTCTCTTATCTCTCTCGCTGTTTGGCTTCCTTACGCCAAAGGTGGAAAGAGTCAAACATCGCCGGCTGGGCTTTCTTCTTAAATAGCGCAACTTCTAGGTTATCTAAAACATCTGATTCAAAACTACCATTTTGGGGCCATCGTAAAACACCATCTTTCCTTGTATAACAGACCCATACTTCATTATAGGTAATGGGACCCACACCATGCTTTGAATAGAGCTCATAGGTTGGAGTTCCAACCGGAGGTATCGGACACGAGTCCTCCAATCGGGAATCCTTATAACAACTACAACAAAACCATTTCCTAATTTTGCCAAAACCAGGCATCTTTAGCTCCCTAGTCTTGCTTCAAACTTCAAGAGGTTATCAAAAAATGATACACTCGTAAATATACGAACCCCTCGGCTTCGACTATTGCAATGGCCGAATCAAAACCAAGAAACAAAACAAAGTCGTGGGAGCGACCCACTTATACTTAACCAAAATGTCTGTCACGCCACCAGAAGACTGTCTAACGTCTCGCCTTACAAATCATCACAAGAGGGTCCAAGACAGGGCGACAGTCAGGGCAGCAGTCCTTCGCAGCCGTCGGAAAGGGGAAGCTTCGCAGAAAAAAAACCTTCGGTCCACGTCGACATGCAGGGGTCAATGAAGTGGCGGCCGTCCTCCAGATTTTCCTCACGGGGCTCCTCACAATCTCCGGGCTTGGACCAGTACCGCTGAAGTCGCCCCACGTTGGACGCCAGTTGAAGAACCGGGGTTTAACCCAGCGGCGTCAGGGACACGCATAAGATCTTCGAGTTCACCTGTCTTGGTATTCAAAGACACGGAATACTTCTGGATGGCGTCAGAGACCAAGTTTATTAGCTGCAGCTAGTAACAGTGATCCTAGAAATACATCACGGTGTAAATTCTCAGGAGACTGCTCATTTTACTAAGGCGAGATGTCTCCTTTTATATCCAATATTAACATTATAAATGTACACCCACTGCACAAAATTCTAACCAATAAGATACATTTTCAAACAAAGTATCACATACAAAAACTCAATTTACAGTATCCCAACCCAAAAGTTAATTATTAGGAATGCCCCAAATTCAATCTCTACTAGCCGGACAAACCTATAATTGAAAGCATAACCCATGTAATGAAAAAACATAAAAAAGAAACAGTAACAGATGCTGAACAAGATAAAGCATGTGCAAGGAAACTAAAAAGTTAACGATGTCCTGTACATTGATTGGCAATCTCAGATAAAGATCGATCAGGGAAATTGGCTTTGCGAGGTCAGTTTCTTACAGTTCATTTCAGAGTCAAAAAGAAACCTAGTTAATGTATACATGAACTAAGAAGGCCAGGCCACTTCGTTCACCAGGTTACCTTTACAGGCCTACGTGAGGGCAACACAAAATGGTGGCACAGAACAAAATGGAGTCAGACTCGAGAATTACAGAACCTCAAAACTTGTCTTTGGAGTCTTCCAGGGCTCCTCCCTCGACATAACCCTCTTCAATTAATACATGGCTCCTTTCGCCGACATCATAAGACCCCATCAACATTGTCTCCTATGACGATGACACTCAGCTGGACAGCTCCCTCACTGAAACAAAAAACACCACCCCAAACAACTTTACTGCCTGCCTGTCCAACGTAGCCAACAGGATACGAGGGAACTGCCTCAAACTCAACATGGTCAATGGAAAAAACAGAGACTCGGATCTTTAGAAATGAGAGCTCCTCCTGGGACTCCTCCTGGTGGCCAGCTGACCAGGGTCCCACCCCCACATACCACACCAGAAACCTGGGGTCATCCTCGATGATAAACTTACAATGAACAAACAGTTCAAAGCAATGCATCCTGCTGTCACATCCTCAGAATGCTTCACAACATTTTTTAATGGCTCACCACCCACACGTGAAGCATGGTCAGCCAGGCTCTCATCACTAACAGATTCGATTATGATTACACACTCTACATTGGCATCTCCACCAAACTTACACAAAGACTCCAGACCATCCAAACCACAGCTGTCAGACTCATCTTAGACGCCCCCAGAAGCTCCCAAATCATTCCTTACCTCACTGAACTACACTGGCCACACATCCAGAAATGCTGAAAATTCAAGCTGCTCATCCAGGCCTCCAAAGCCCTCCACAACACAGGACCAGCTTAACTCAACAACCAACTCCAGCTCTACTAACCTTCCAGAAATCTATGCTGCACCTCTCGCTCCCTCGCACAAATCCCCTGCATCCGCAGAAGCAAGACAGGAGGTCGCACCTTCTCCTTCATCTCTGTCAAAAACTGGATTGAACTCCCTCAACACATCAGAGCTGCCACACAACTTGCCAACTTCTGCATGAAGCTGGAGTCCTGGCTGTTCCACTAGTAGCATCACTGGGCGTACGCTCATGCTCTTGGATACCCTCACGGGTGATAAGCTGTGCCATACAAATCCACATAACATAACATTTGAAGCTAGGGAGTCTTCTCATCCCCTTTCTAGACCGTTGTTGTCTAGAAGGTCTACCCCACACAGGTTAACATGTTGCTGAGTTGGACAGCACATATATATTTTCTGCTCTTGGATTCTCCTGATAGGAGACTCCCAGCTCCCCCACGCCCATCCCCACCTTCCTAATCACACTCCGGACAAAGGAAGTGGCTGGACCAGTCTGCATGTAACAGCAAAAGAACAGAACTGCCAAAACTCGTCACATAACTGATCTGCTGGATTGCATAAAGTCTGACTGCAACTTAGGTATAAAAATGGGGCATTAACTTTCATTCAAGGTACTCAGATTTCCTGACCAGAAGCCTGTAGAGACCAGGACACTGCTTAAAGTGCCTGCATTTAGGTAATAACCATCAACTCCATTTTGACTCTCTGCAGGGTCATCCCCAAACATTTTGCCTTTTATTCTTCACTTTTAGATGCTATTTTTGGTTGGCCTTAGGGTGCTATGCACTTTACCACTAAAGGGCTTGCGCTCACTCCCCTAAACATGGTTTGATTGCCTTACACCTGATTGGCATATTTAATTTACTTATATGTCCCTTGTAGAGTGGTGTACTATATACCCAGGTCCTTTAATTTAAATGTTACCAGTGGGCCTGAAGCACTTATTGTGCCATCTATTTAAGTAGCACCTTAAAACATGTCTCAGGCCTGCCACTGCAGCCTGAATGTAGTTTGAACCTTCCATGTTGACTTAGAATTAAAACCCCCTTGCCACGCCATAGACTCCCCTTTTATTACATATGTTATACTTCTAAGTTAGGCAATAGGCAGCTCATAGGGCAGGGTGCAGTGTAATTAAAAGGTTTTACATGTTCTGGTAGTTAAAAACTCCCAAATTCATTTTTTCACTACTGTGAGGCCTACCCCTCCTATAGGATAACCCACTATAAGTGCCCTCTGTGATAGTACCCAAAGGAAATGCCCTATGTGATAGTTCCCACTAGAAGTGCCCTCTGTTACAGTACCCACTAGAAATGCCCTCTGTGATAATGGTCAGCATTTCTATTTGAGTGAGTTGCAATAAAATACTTTTTTTCATAAATCACAATATTGGCTCTGGTGATTTATTGATGGCTGTTTGATTCGTGAGTTCTGTGTTTCTAACCCCACACCGCATCTCCAAGTAAGCCTTGGGCCGCTTGATTTGTCTTCCGTGAGAGGCGAGTGCTAAAGGGGTGTACTTGTTGATCAGTTTTGGGCCCAATAGTAGGGGTAAGCCCCAGTACACAATTGGTAAGTTACTTATATTAATGTAATTTTAAACCACTAATCCCTGATTGCCCTTTCCGGGTACTCCTGAAAATGTTCTTACAATGTGCAGCAAGTGGTGAGGACAATTAGACTCCAGTTCCAGTCAGTGGTAACAGTAGTAAATAAGTTTAGCTTTTTTGCATACAAGCTGAACATAATGGCAGATAGCAAATGGGAAGCAGCATCCCTGAGAAACCTGTGCCTAGATGAGTTGAAGGAGATGAGTTGGGACTGAGGTGAAAGTCTTCAATGTTCAAAGATAGGGATGTAATTATAGATTGTCATGATGGACTAGTGGAAAAAACAGGCCCTGAGAAGCAGAGTGTTGCAAAAAACTCAGGGACGGGTTAGATGCCCCGTGGAGAGTACAGTGAGCTTAACAATCAGAGTTCCAGAAAGCAGGCTTCTCCTACACTGTCTCCCACTGGTTCCCTGAGACTGTTTTCTAGAGCAGAGTTTCCCAAACGGTGAGCCGATTTTTGGTGGGGGCTGGGTTTTACAAACTCCTCTCACTTTGCAGTTAGAAAAATAAAAGTAAAGTGAATTATATGACATTCTTGTTGGAGTACATGAAGTGTAAAAGGAAAGCTGGAGGATGTATTTTTTTCCTAGCACATAACATATTGTAAATCAACTGTACACATTCAGCAGTTAGGAAAGCAAAATGAAGCATGTTTTTGTGTAATTCTGAAGTGTGATGGAAACAAGGCATTTAGGGGGTCATTAGGATGGCGGGCGGACTTTGCCCGCCATCCTCGTGGTAATAGGGACCGCCCACCATAAGGGCGGGGGTCCCGTGGGGGTATTAGGATCCACAGTGGCGGGCACATCCTGCAAGTTAAACATTGTGGCAGGCGGTGCTCTCAGCACTGCCCACCACAATGCTTAAAAAGCACCTTTGCATTTGCATGATCAAAGCGGCAGGCACCGCGCGGTGCCTGCCGCTTTGATCATGCAAATGCAGAGAGGTACCACAGGTACCCCCCTGTGTGCACCCCCTACTCTCCTTCACTCTGGGGGCCCACAGGGGGCCCCCAGAGTGAAGCCGGCATGCCTTGCCGTGGCGGCATTGCCGCCACGGAAAGGCATTGAAAAATGCCTATCATAATATGGCTGGCGGTGTCTGATAGACACCGCCACCATATTATTCCTTTGCCGCCTCGGCCGCAAGGCGACGGGGGGGGGGGAAAGTGACGGCGGGGGGAAATCAAGAGTGGATGTTGGGCGGATTGCCCCCGCCAGGCTGGCGGGGGCAATCCGCCCGACATCATAATGGGCCCCTATGTTGGATTAGAACAAATCAAGACACTGCTGATGCACAAATATTAAATATTCACTGTAAACAGAATTTCACACATTATCATTGCAGTAGTTTTATCTATAAAAGTGTATGCCTGTGCAAATTTAGGAACCATTTCAATGTTTTTCAATGTTAAATTTGCTGTTTACAAATAAGGTGCCACCACACATTGCTTTATTACATTAAAAAAACATGCCTGCCTCATGTCCATTAAAGCTAGGTGAGTCGCAATCTTTGCCGTTCTAAAAAGTGGGGCTTTATTCTAAAATGTTTGGGTGGCACTTTTCTAGAGTATCCCTGAGAAAGTCTCCTCCACCCATCCCTAGGGTGCCTATATCACCTGTCCTAGGTGTGGTTCCTTTGGGAGACTAGATTTTGCTGAGCTCCTGCAATTTGATCTAGAGGTTCTGAAAACTAAGGAAAAGTGGTAAAATAAAACAAGGGAAGATTGAGAAGGAGAAACTCAGGATAATCAGCCAAAAAGAAGAGGAGAGGCGATGGGACAGACAAGAGGAGTAGGTCTTGGACGAGAGGAAGGCAGGAATGACAAGAAAAAGAGAGAGCTAGGGAATATCCCTGGAGAAAAAGAACTCAGGTTATCTGCAGAGAAAAGGGTTAGTTCAGGGGATGGTTAATTTTCATCCAAGTCCAAGGAATCAACCACTAAGGTAGAAAAAGAGCTGAAATACATGTATGTGACAGTCACTGATGTTCTAGTGTTGTTCCACAGTTTTGAGATTGCAGATGTTGCATATAAGATGCAGAGGTGCAAAGTCTAAATGGTATATCCAAGACAACAACTCTACTGAGTTGTCTCCCATCTGCAATGACTGTGGTCATTGGAAGAATGCCTGAGATTGGCAATCTATTTTATGAGTATATGAAGATGCTCTTATTAAGCGGATTATGTTGAAGAAAGTCCAATACCTACACAGGTTTCTTGAGAGCAAGAAGGCGAGTGTAATTCAGTTTGAGAATTTGATTCATGACATAATGTGCTATTGGAATGAATGGGTGAGTGGGATAAAAGTGAAGGATTATCCAACCCTAGTTCAGTTTATGATTACAGAGAATCTTCGGGAAGAGAGCTCTAACCCAATAAGCAGTACTTGTCTGATTTGGCTTCAAGGGATCGAGAAACTACACAATGGGCTTAGCAGCATGAATCCAAGTCCACGCACGAGAGGAACTCCAAGCAGAATGGTTCTAGACTAAAAAGGAAGGCCCAGAATGGTTCTCAAGAGTCCTATACCAATTAGAAATCAAAACGAACTCATTTCTTTGTCAAAACCTGATGGAGAAGGGAAGGAAAGAGATCCCCTGCCACCCAAGGTGCCAGCCTATTTTAGGTGCCACATGGAAGAACATCCTAAGAAGGATTACTCAGTCAAGGATCCAAATGCACCTCTTATGGGCAGTACGCTATCAGTAGGAAGGGGTACCGGTGAGGGGCAAGTGACAGTAGTGAGCAAAAGAATAATAGATTTAACCCAGATCTCTGACTGGGGGTGAATGTTTGATTCATTCAGCATTTCGTCCATCATTTGTTTCCGCAGTACTTTTTTCCCTAAGTGGGATGGGTATGCCCAGACGTAGGAACCTTGCTCTTTGTGCCACTGGATTTAAGCTAGACTGTCTGATGAGGGATGATACCCAAACACCGGTCCCGGGATGCTTGTTTACAGTCCAGGGATGACCCAGCTTTGCTGTTCGGGCTGGACTGCTCTCATGAGGAGCAGGGTCAAGACTGATTTGCAAATGACTGGGTCTAAACCGGGGTGGTGCAGTGAGCAAAAGAATGATGAATTTAACCTAGATTTGTTGATCGGGTGAATGTTTGATTCATTCAGCACTCCGTCCATCATTGTATGCCGTAACACTTTTCGCCCTAAGTGGGATGGGTATGCTCAGATGTGAGTGCCTTGCTCGTTACGCCACTGGCTTCAGGCTAGCCTGGCTGATGAGGGGTGTTACCCCGAAACCGGTCCCAGGATGCTTGTTTCCCGTCCAGGAAGGACTCAGCTTGGCGGTTCGGGCTGGACTGTTCTCATGACGAGCAGAATCAAGACTGATTTCCTTATGGCTGGGTCCAAACTGAGGTGGTGTGGTGAGCAAAAGAAAGATGGATTTAACCCAGATTTCTTGACTTAGGGGAGAGTGTTTGATTCATACAGCATTCTGGTCATCATTTGTTGCTGTACCAACTTTCTAAAAGTAGCATTTTAAAAATTGTATTAAAAAACCTGACTTCCCCATTAAATAGGGGTTTGCACTACAGTTCCAAAAACACCAAACATGATACAGCACCTTATTCAAATTGGGAATTACAGCATATACAATATAATAAGGAATCTCCAATGTTATCTTATAGGAGGGGTAGGCCTCACAGTAGTGAAAAAATGAATTTGAGAGTTTTTAACGACCAGAATATGTAAAACCTTGTAATTACACTACACTCTGCCCTATGAGCTGTCTAGGGCCTAACTTAGAAGTATAACATATGTAATAAAAGGGGAGTGGGGGCACAGTACCCACTCTATGGTGGTAATTCACATTGGCCCATTATGTCAAGGTCTCCTTCCTGAAAAACTACAACACTCAGAATTGCTTCTCTCCAAACTGCTAACTTTACATCATTTATCAGCTTTGCTAACCACAGCCTGTACACTTCACAGCTTTATGAGTTTATGCATGAAAACCTGTAAGTATCCAGCAGCTTGGCTTCTAAATCTAATCTTAGAACAGCTCTCTCTTTCACACATACATACAACAGGCATAAAGATAACAATCTGGACGCCAATTGCGTTTTCATTATAGAAATATGGGCATTTTTAAAGAACTGGTACAAAAAAACACTCAATAAAACATCAATGACATACCAGTACAGTTCTTTACTCCGATCACTTTCCGCTTCCCAGTACTCACTTAATCATTATGTGTCCACCACCCTTCAACCACCAGGTAACCTAGCTAAAAGTACAAAATATACTATCCCCTCCCCCCACCCCGACTTCCCTACAGGAGAGGCCATAAGAGGAGGCCCATATAAGCCAAAGTAAGTCACAAGCAATTAAACAAGAGGCTAAGGACCAAGAACCAAATCCTACATAAGCAGGAGAATCCTTACAGAACAAGGCCAACAAGAACAGTGCAATGACTGCCATGCTGACCCTGGGAATCCAGGACAGCAGCATGGCAAAGGGGAAAAGTGGGAAGGGAGATGCCAACCCCATCACGTCCCCAAACTATGTATGTGAAGCAAAGAAGACTAGCCATGATACATCATGCAAAGAAGGCCCAGTGAGTTGACCCGAATCAGTCATTCAATGCAGATAATGGCATCTGAGGCAACAAGATGTTGCATGATTTGGAAACACCCAGTTGAGGTGAAACAGACACCACAGAGCCCCACCGTGAAAGCAGTGTTGTGATAGGGCCAGAAGATGCTACACTAGTTGCACACGATCAACAAAGTCACAAGGACACCACACGTGACCAGATTGACTGAGCTAAATTGCACAAATCCCATGGAGACCACAAAGGCCAGCTGGAATAGGGGAATCAGGAGACACACAGCCCCAAACACCCCAGAGAGAGCTTAAATAAAGGGAGCCAGCAAGCCACTTAAGTTGTACACAGATCCAAATTGCAGACCACAAAAGTCTCTACCGCAGATGCCAGAAGAGAAGGAGGAACATGAAGCTCATGGAAAAGTGGCAGAAGGCACTGCAGATTCATGGTCCACCAGGAGCAGAGAAGGGGAACACAATAAATCAAAGATAAAGAACAAAACCAGACCAGGAGACCCAGGAGCTGGTGCGTCCACACACCCAGGGCATAGGAGAAAGAGAACTCACCACCTCAGAAGGAAAACACCGAGAATCACCAATGCCCCTGAACCCAGCAGCAGACCCAGGTCAGAGCCCGAGACAAGAAACCCGACGGGAGCTAACAGGCAAAGAATGCTTCCAGGAGAAAAGCAATCCCTAATCAAGGCTTAAATAGATCCCAAAAACCTAAACCTAGTAAGGATGATAGGCAGAACAACAAATGCCACAAAAGGAACCGAAGGAACTGCCCCAACATGGCTGCATTTAACCGGGGCCCAAGATGTACAAAAAGGCAAAATCGAAATCAACCACAGAGAAGACTTTTGACCGAAAGGCGATATACTGAAACACCAAAGGCATCCCTGCTGCAGGCACAGGCGCTAAATAATTGCTAAACTTCTTCAGCACAGGGACTTCGCGTAATGGAAAACTACCCCATTCCCCTAGTATCATTGTGTTATCTATTCGGATACAAGAGTCAATAGGATTATGTTGATTAGCCGTGACTCCGGACACACCTCGACACTAATGGACCGCACAACATAAACACGGGTACCCTCGGCGGGACAGCCGAGGCCAGCATTACAGGGTAGAGGCACCCAATGTAAAACTAGCGTTACCAAAACCCCCAAAAAGTCGAAATCCCAACTACAAACTGGAAGTCTCTTCTGAGGGTTCCCAATCTTGTAGAAACAGAAAAAAACCGAAATTCAGCCAACTGACCACCTGACTCATTCTCTCTTAAGGCATCACACCGACTCTGCACAAACCAAAGGGGTAATACATGTTCTGTCCGGCTCACTGACTCCGTCTCAGTTTGAATCCTGTAGGCTTACCTTCCTCTGTACCCATATTACGTTTTTCCACAAAACAAAAGCCTTAACTTCAGGCCATGTTCCTAGGTGGGACTCAAACCCCAGAACCTCTGTTCCGATGCTACAACATGGCAGGGAGCTCCGCCCCTCTTTCGCCACATATCACTTTCAAGGACGAAGAATCACCCCACAGCTCCCAGCCAAAAGCTACAATCCCCCCGTGGACCCAGCCATGGCACTTCACAACCAAAATCTGGAAGTGGTTGTCAGTGCTTAATTTGATCCGGTGGTTTCCGGTGCTGGGCACCGGCACTTAATTGTGGACACCGGGATTTATGACAGTCTGCCACATGGTGACCCTGTCTGTAATTTACAGATGAGCAGAACAGCTGTTTTTTATTTCAATATACATTAAAAAAAAGATTAATTCCTGCCGCCCAAGACATTCTTATATCTTTGGGGCCCTGGAATAGTCTGAATTAGCACACATGTAGGAGCGTATGGGTAATAGTTGCGTAGGTATTGTCGCTGGTAGTGCTGGCAGGGGCAATGGGTGGTTAAAACTGCAATGGCCACCTGACCAGGACCCTGGCACATATTTTATCACAAATAAGCACTGATCGACGCGCCTTTTACCATATCCTCCTATGCCTGATTCTTTCAACTACATCATAGGAGAACCCAAGTGTAGTGGGATAGTTCGTGTATCACAAGAATGTGCACAACATTTGGTTTATTTTTAGACCAGAGACGTTTTGAGAAACTTACAATTTTAACACTTTTAGACGTTTGCACATTTTCTGAATATTAATTTGCACCGCATTACCAGATCATTGTCAGTGTAAGAAAACCTACCAATATGGGAAATGTAGGAGTTTTTTTGTCTCTGCACATTTACCTTTTGCACAGTTTCTCTATGCATAATGGAAAATGTAAGCATATTTATTTTTGGGACATTTACATTTAGTGCTTTAGGCTGTCACAAATGTCATACATTTCTCACAGATGTGAGAAAGCTTAGAACATCGGAACTTTGGAAGTTTGCCACGTTTTCCACAGAATTGAGCAAATGTTGTGAGGCAAAACTTTGCAACTTAGCACACCCAGGGGGATATTCTCAAGAACGTGTGATAATCATCGCCAAAATAGGCTAACGCAAATTTTCATATCGCCGTCTATCCCGGGAAAATAACTCTGTGTTAAAGTCGTATTCACAACACGGTGGTAACATGCAATAGTTTTCCAATAACACATCAAATGTCTGTGATAAAATCACAGTGAAGGCGTTAAAAATCCAAAGCCGAACGTGAAAAAAGTGGCGATGGGCCCAACTGCCATAAAAAAAATAAATGGTAAGCTATGCCAGGCCTGCAATTTACACACGTCAGGCGGGAAAAATCCCTATAAAAGCAGAAAAAAAAACAAACAAAACCAAAACAACTGCGGAGCACAATGGAGGTAGCTGGAGCAAGTATAGAGAACAACCAGAACCCCACAAGCCCCACGGAGGACCAGCCTGGGACCTCGGGGTCAGGGAAGGGCAAGGAGAAGAAGAGGAAGATAGGGTTCAGTCAGCAGGAAAACAGGATCCGGATAACGGAGGTGATAGAACACCAGCAGCTACTGTTCGTCACCTCCAATGTGTCATTGACAACAAAAAATTGAAGATGGCAGTCCATCGTGGACAAGGTGAATGTAGTTGGAGTGCTGATGAGGACAATGGAAGAGGTCAAGAGGCGCTGGAATGATGTTAAGCGCAAAACCAAGCAGAAACTTGGCAACAACCAGAAGGCAGCAATGCATACTGGAGGTGTATGGGTCTAGGGGAGAGGGGTTGGCCTAACGGCTAAGGCGCTTGACCTCGGACCTGGGGATCTGGGTTCGAGTCTCGGTAACGACGCCAAAAAACCCCTGTGATTCTGGGCAAATCACTTGCAGCCTGATTCATCAAGCCGAATTGCGCTCGCAAAGGGCCAGAATCTGAGAATCTGGCCCTTTGCGAGCGCAATTTTTGCATTTGGGATTCATCATCCCAAATGCAAAAATCGGTAATTGCTAATTCGCTAAATTGCGAGGAATTACATTTAAGGAATCTCTATTTGAGATTCCCTAAATGCAATTCATGAACCATTTTTAAATTGCTAATTCGCAATTTCGGGCCGCTATTTACCGAGAGGTCAGACCTCTCGGTAAATAGCAAAAACTTAGAAAAATGCTTTTAAAAGCATTTTTCTAAGTTGCATGTTGCACACACACATGTCCTTTGGACATGTGTGTGCGCAACACCTGTTTCAATTTGCATTTAAGGGGTGCTACAGGGTGTCCTTTGGACACCCCTGGCACCCTTTAAATCGCTATCTTATTTGCGATTAGCTAATTGCTAATCGCAAATAAGGAATACTCCCCATTCATTCCTATGGGCCTTTTGGCCCATAGGAATGAATGGGGAGTTATTCCTTATTTGCGATTAGCAATTTGCTACTCGCAAATAAGGAATGTGTAGGAATCGCTATTTATTTAGCAATTCCTACATGAATACCGTTTTGCGAGTCCTTAATAGCGATTCGCTATGAATCGCTATTAGGGGCTCGCAAAACGGCCCGTTGATGAATAAGGCTGTTAATCTCCCCGTCCCTAAAATGAAAAGTGTGTCCTCATGCAACGTAACTGGTGCTATGTAAAGCGCTCTGATAACTGATTCGGTTCGGTTCTAGTTCGCGCTATATAAAACTCTACAAAAAAAAAGGTGGCAGTCTAGCGCCACAGGAGGAGCTGGATGAGATGGAGGAAATAGTGTCCACTGTCATCAATGTGGAGATGGTGGCAGGGGTTGGGGGACCGAACACTGCTCAACATGACCTGGCACATCAGCAACAGGGTGAGTAACGACCAGGGACTGGGGGGACGGGGAGATGGGCACAATGGCACACATGCACAATTAAGTATAGCACAGTGCACACCCACAATGACTCTGGATCATGTCCCTGATTCCCTTGGCACACTGCAGCACACCTAGAAACAGCAGGTAGGACCCCATCGACTATGTGCCCAGAGGGGGCGCTTCCTACACATCACCAATCTCACAACCAACCCATGCACATGTGCCAAACCCAGCAAAGTAGCGTGTCTGTGAGCCACACTGACAATGCAAGTGACACTGCATGACAAATAGCATGGCTGCAGTAAATATATCATGACCTGTTGCACGCCACGACATTGAGGTGGCTGAGTGTGGATCACATCCGTAAATGAGCAGGGCACACTGACACATCCACATGAACAAACATCCCCTGACATCAACAACACATCTGCGGACAAACCATGCTCTAGACTCTCAACTCCTACCCAGAGACCAATGTACCCAAGTATGCAACATCTCAGCACTGTATAAGCACAGAAGTCAAAGGCACACCGCCTGAAAGGGATAAGGGGCAGCAAAATCAGAGCAGCAGGGGCGACTCTCCCAAAATGCAGCACACACACATAACATTCAGAGCACATCAACATTGACAACAATGTGGTAGAAACTGCAGTGACGCTTATGTGTAGAAACTGGCCAATCACATTTGGCATAGCAGGGAAATGTGAGATGATAATGTATAAGTACAAACAGACATCCGTGATGTTGTCAAAATGTCCTCTGATAGGTTTCATTTCCTGACGCCCCGCCCATTTACACTTTCATTTACATTTACGCTTATGAGTTAGCATGATGTGTCTAACAACGATATATTCATTTGTATTGCATTTACGTTTATATTCTTCATCTAATATTCATCTATGCGTGTGACAGTATTATGTTTTCTTAGCTTAGCTTGTGTGCCACCATTTTGGAGTGTTTTTCCTCTGCGTGCGAGTCGCACTCGCTCCCCCTCCCGTAGGAATAGAGAAAGAAATGCTAACGTTATAGTTTTCCTTTCTCGGCTAACTGTGACCGAAACTATAACAAATTCACTATCAGTGGTGTTCTCATGTGCTGGAGACGCTGAGGCCTGACTCCGCGGCCTTGGGCCGAGATAAGAAATGTTACCATCGCAGGTGCAGATGCCTCTTGTGTGAGGCCATTGTTCGCTCTTCCAGGGGTCCAGTATTTTTCCAGACTGGGCGTGTTTTACTCTAATGTACCCTGTTATAATGTATTGCTGTGATGAGATGGGTCAGTCCTCTCGGCGCACTCTTAGGGGTGAGGTCGGACGGGGCCCTCTCATATGAAAGTTTGTGGCCTAATAAATTTGCCTTGTTTATTCTTCTCCACTGTCTGGCTGACTTATTATTGGGTAACTATAGGTGAGTGCGGTAAGTCACTCGGGTGGATTTGAGCCACGCTTATCAGATGGCGCCCGAATAGGGACTCCGCGATAAGGATCTTTCTCACCCGTAAGTGGGCAGCAGAAGGCCGGGGACCCTCTGGTCGGCACGGTGGGTCTGGGTACCCACTTTGATGCCGAGCTTGGTTCTCGCAGCGCCTACCCACCCTGCTGATCGGGAGAGGTCCCGGTTCATGATCCTGCGCCTGAATCAAGAAGGCGGAACTTTGGAGCTGACCGTGTTGGTCCTGGCAGCCGGTGGTGGAAAACGGTAGAGGTCGGTACCGCGTACAGGAGGTGAGTGGTCCGACTGTTGGTTGAGGGAGCTGGGATGCTCCACGAGACCGGTGTGTCTCTGGTGATTGGAGGAGCCGGTGTGCTCCTGGGGCTAGTGTGCTCCGGGGGAACTCAGGGTGCGAGTGGCGCCCTGACAGACCTAGTGGAGATTTGTTTTGTCATCCGACCGAATGGTACTGCTGTCGAGGCGTGGCTCACTGCGGATGGATTTTGGGACTTACCCGAACTCCTAGGGTATGTGGTTCGCTGGGCGCGGGTCCCGGATCTCACGTGGTGTAGTGCGCAGCGATCTGTAGTGCCGCCCGGGAGGCGGAAGGTGTTCCCCGATTTTGGAACAGTGTGTGCACTGTGAGGTCTGCGGTAGGGTCCAGGTTCCCCAGGACTTGGTCGACGGGCCTTGTCCCATTTTGGTAACACGTGTTTGGTAAGGGTTGTTTTGGCGAAATAAGGAAGTGCGACTACGTGTGTGTGTGTGAGTCTTCTGTGGTGATTGTGTGACCCGGGGAAGTGAAAGTTTTGTGTTGGTGTGAGAGTGAGTGAGTGACAATGCCGTGTTTTAGTAAGCTGCGGTGCCTTGGGTGCTGCTGTGGCGCCTCGGACACTAGACTGGCTGAGAGCCAACCCGCCCCAGTGGAGGGGTCCCCTCATTTCGAGATGTATGTCAAACATGGACTGCCTCCGATTCTGTTTAACACTTTGTGGCATAGATATACGAAAGGAAATGTGGATTTGCAGTGGCCTTTGACTGGTTCTTTAGATGTGGCAAAATTAGATTATTTACAAGACAGATTGTTTGCTAGGCGCAGTCGCCAGAGTATGTTCGATTCCCTGAGAATGTGGCAGAAGGAAGTAAAGGAGCGACAGCTAAGAGAAGAGAAGGCAGCTCAGAAAAGAGCAGCACAGACAATGGCGCAGAAGGCGAGAGAACACACTAAGAAAGAGAATGAGCAGCGGATTGAGCGCGCAGACAGGCTTTTCAGGTTACAGGACAGCAAAAGTTATGTGGTCAGAGAAGAGGAACAAGATGAGATAGAGGACATTTTGAACGCTCGCCCTCCTCCCCCATATGCCCTGCAGCCCTTGTACCCTGTGTTAACGTGTTCTGTTCCCCCTGCATTGGTTTCGGTTCCGCAGACGAGTGCCCCTCCCTTGTCTGGCACCCCCACCACCTCCTTTGTTTCCGCTCCAAAATTGTTGAGTGATGTTGAACAAGCTTTGTCTTCTGTCACTTCTTCATTGACGGTGCCCTTGGTCTCTCTCCTGGCGGCGAGCTCAACTGCCCTCTCGGTGCCCCCCCCCTGCGCTTCCTACTGTTTCTGCTAGCGATACCCCTCAAGGTGGGTTGGTGACCCCGGCTCGGGGTGCGGGAAGTGGGCTGCTTACTCAGGCACGGAAGTTGCTCACTCGTTCTACTGTCGGGTTGGATGAGAAAACGGTGGTGGCTAATCAGGCTTGTCAGTGGGCTAGAAATAATATTTATTCAATTGAGGATATTTGGTCCACAATGAAAGATTATGAACCCCTGATGCAACAGCATGCTTTATGGCATATGTCGACGACATTGATAGCGTTGTGGAAACAGGGATATGGTGGGGAGGCATCAGCGATTCTTCATGACATTAAGAATAATGCCTATAGAGCTAATACTGGTATGAAGGATGTGTTACGCAGTTTGAGGTCCTTGTTGGAGTATAGAAATAAGTTGCCGTCGGCGGGAGAGCCTCGTTTCCCTGGGGTACATCCGATGCGAGAGGTACACCCTATTTTCCACCCTGAAATACCTGAGGTGGTAGACCCGGTCACTCATAATGTCACCCGAGTTCGCGTTGATGCTCATTTCCAAGAACAATGGGTGTATACACCTTGGAAAAGGAGCGAGGTTTTAGCACTTAAGGCTCAGTTGCCCGATTCAAGAAAGAATCCGACTGCCTAATATAAAGAACTAACAGAAGCAGCTTCCTCGACGGTCATGACTTTAGCAGATGTTGAGTTGTTTTTTGGACTGTTGGTTCCGGTGGATGTGTGGAGACAGGTAAAGGGTACGGACCATGCAGAAGAGCTGGGTGGTACCTGGGAGGAACTTAAGGATTGGGACAAGGAACGAAAGCCAGGGGAGAAGCCGAAGGCTGAGATTCTAGCGTTACCAGGACGCATAATAAAATATATGCACTCCCTTATCCCTCCTAAGAAGGTGGGTTGGGATAAGTTGACTGCATGTCGACAGAAAAAGGATGAGGCGGTTTCAGATTTTTTCACTCATTTTGAAGAGACTTTCATGGATTTCAGTGGTCAAGATATCTCCCAAGATGGAGGCCTGCGCCTTTTTGTTAATAGATTCGTAACGAATTTGTTACCGGAAATATCAGCTTGACTGCAGGCGTCAGAAAGTACGTGGACAACGTCCACCCCTTCTGGTATTCTGAGTATGGCTCAGTATTATGAACATAGGGAGAATGAGAACAAAGACAGACAAGAAAAGAAGGCCAAGGATTTAAAGACAAGAGTGTTACTGCAGCAAGTGGCGAAGGGTCGGGGACGCTGAGCCCCACCCATGGTAGCTGGTCGAGGAGGAAGGAGTTATGGAAGGGGAGAGAAGAGAGAGCGTCTGGGGCAGAATCGATGTGCTAACTGCAAAAAGGAGGGGCACTGGTGGAGAGATTGTCCGGAACTTCGGTCTACTGCAGGACAAGGCAGGGGACGAGGTCGGGGTGAATTTTGCAGGGATGATAGACAGTCTGACGGAGGCAGGCGACCTGGGGGGAATTGTTTTGATGGAGACAGAGATCGACAACACTTTCAGATGGAGGGCGACAATGGCAGAGATAGACAGTACTACAACGATGCATATACTATGGACGACCTGACCGGATTCTCTTATAACTAGGACAGCGTAGGACAGAGCATGGGACCGATTGCTGTGGATATTGACCAATGAGGACCCTACGTGACTGCAGATGTGTTAGGGTCTCCCCAGAAATTTTTAGTGGATACGGGTGCTATGAAAAGTTCGGTGGCACGTTCTCAGGTCCCAGGGGCGGCTCTGTCTGGCAAGAATAATTTCTACTTAGGGTTCTCAGGTACTCCGGTGATTAGCCCCATTTCTAAACCGCTTGCTCTTACGATTGGTCCTTTCACTGTTGATTCCCCTTTCCTTCTGTTGCAGGGTTTCTGTACTCACACAGAACTGTGCACAGAGGAGTGGAACCTCGGCAAATTAGGGTGTCCCAAAACTTACCTTAGCAACCAACTCACCCCTTACCGAGCTAGCTACAGTGTCTCATTGGACATATCAAACTCCCAATGTTTAGACAAACCAGAACATGAACTTACAGTACCTCAGGGTACGTGGGACTCATGAACACTCTTTCGTTATATTATCATTACAAACCAGAACATGGAGTAAAGAAGACACATGTGCATTTGAAATGTTTATTTACTAATGCCGTCTTCTCAGGCGCAGTATCTTAGATAATACAAGTATACTTATTATCAGTAGCAAAATTATCAGCATAGTTACTAAGACATAAAAAGCGAATGGTGACAGCATGTTAACATGCTGTAATGAATAAGAGTTAACAACACTTATATCTCACCCTCCCTAACACATATATTATATTATTAGCTAAGAAGGTCTCTTTGGGTTGTTTTAGGGCGGGCCCATACCTTAGTGTCCTAGCATGAAGGAATCACATCAGCATACACCAGCTCTCTCTGCATGTGCACCGCATCAAGTGTGTTAACAATTCTCGTGCAAAGCAATATCAATCCCGCCTCAAGCCCAAGTTGGCAAAGGCTGCACTTGTGTTATGACTATGAAGGCGTGGAGATCAGACCTCATAACAATTCCATATCGTGTTGCTCCTGAAACTTCAGCACTCTCCGTGCAGACATGGTTTATTAAACAAAACTGATACCAGAGCAATAACATATTATTCTCACATACACCACGGCAAACCACTAGGTTGAAAGCTAAGTCAACAATTAAGGGTCGTGTGCAGAAGTTGCAAGAAAGGAAAAATGGCGTTTAAATCTCAAATGTACCTATGCTAACTTAACACGATATAAGGATATATAGGAGCTATACAACACCCCCCCATGATCCGAGAACGGACTAAATAAGATAACAGAAGTGCCATCACATGAGAGCAGAATCCAATTATAAACGAGCATGAATAAAAATTCAATTATAAAAACTAATGCTAAAAAATAGCCCACAAGTATAATGTGGCTCAAGCCAATAGGCAAGCAAAAATAAAATGTCTTGACCAAAAGTCAATAAAATCAAGGAAATGCTATCAATCAGCATGTCAATTCGAGGCAGTGTCTATGATAAGACTGTATATGAAAAGTAAGCTGCAACAGCCTCCAGGAGGAAGTCACTGTCCTCATCCGAAAACAGTTCAGCCATCCAATTTAAAAGATGAAAGGAACATACGTGATCTTCCAGCACCGGATCCTCTATAACCATCAGAGGACAGCTCGGTGGGTTTTCAAGAAAACTTTGTTCCAAGAAATTTTGCGCTGCCGACAACACATCCCAGGGACCCATTAGTCCATGTGCCACCGCCAAGGCCATAATCCTTTCGTCAGAACAAACCAACTCGTGAGCAATGATAGGACTCATCAGTTGATCAAAATCGACGTCAGAAGATATTGGTCCGCAGAGACACAAATCAATGGCCCAAAGGAAATCACAGGTCAGGCAGCGAAATACAGGCTGGACACAGGTGAAATAGGAGAACCGAAAAGATAATCCAAACGCCGTGCTTAGAGTCGCCAACGGCAGTGTGCCATAATAATCAAGCATGCGGTTGCGAAACCGCGTCAGTAGCAGCTGTGCGTGGTCTTGCACAGGAAGGGCATCCATATTTAAAAAGGCAGAAAACCACCAAAGCGCCAGCCGCTAATGCAAGTAAAAACGGGAACCCTCCAAATAAGGACGAAAAAATAGAATGGAAGAAGGCAGGGATGACTCCAAAAATCTTCTCAAAGGAAGTCACGAGACCACCGCTAAGAACTTTAAAAAAATGTGCTAGGCCCGTTGTGGAGGATGCGTTAAAGATAGAACGGACCATGGCTCCGAAATGCAAAGGCAAATCAGTGTTTAAAAGAGCCTGAACCTCCGTACGGGTGTTAGCAATGTGAAGCACGAAAGTTTCACGGGCCGAGCTCAAGGCCACCTCTTTCTGGGACAATAGAGCTCTTATTCTAGCCATGCCGCTGAATTCTGCTCCCAAGGTCGGTATCTGTGGCCAAATGGAAGACTCCCTATGTTCACGTGTGGGAGGATAAAGAACATTTCTGCAGCAAATAACTCGCTCACTTACTGTTACTATGAAAGCTATACCTTTAATTAAACCACAACAGTTTTCATTATTGAGCATTAAATAACTACCATTCTCTAACAATTTAAACGTGGGGATGATAGCAGGAACTGGCGTGCCCTGTAAAACGCAAGCCATATTCGGTCGGTCCTTGTTACATGAACCGTGTAACTGTATGTGTCTGCACATTAAAGAATGATCTGGCGTCTCAGTACACTCATCCCCTGTTAGATAAACTTCTTGTTCATCCTTGAAACATCTGTATGTGTATGGGAGTGACCAGACCTCATGAAGAAAACCGCTACCTAAGGGTTCAAAACGACCTATTGGCACATATTTCATACAATTTGAAAACTTATATAAAGCAAAAGGCAGCGTTATTAAACCGAAGATAAGCCACGTAGCAGCAGTGGCTTCTGCCACAGAAAAAGGTAAAGATTCCAACCTTTCAATATGTAGCATAGAAAAGGAAGCATCACGCATTGAAAGCAAGCGTTGTTTGTCTGTCAAATTAAACGGTGCAAATAAAGAGGAAACGTTCATGTATCCCCAGGGAACTTTACCCATTTTCAGAGTCTGAAGTGTCCATGCAAACTGCATGATTGAACGTAATTGATTTTGACCATGGTATAAAACAGACACTTCATCATGCACAATATCAACAACAGACGACACAATATTATCTAATGTGTAAATTCTAGAGGAAAGCACGTTAATGCTATTGTCAACAACTGCAAGCACTTTCTCAAGATTCGCCTGATCAATAGCCCTAAGGCGTGAAGCAGCCTCAATCTGTGAGAGTTTCCAAATTTCATTGTAAACCCCATATAACCACCTTTTCGACCTGCCACTAGCTGGGCCTTTAATGAAATCATTCAAATCCACGTCTGCATTCAGTTTGGAAAGGTGATACTTAACCGCAGGTAAAGTTGAATGTTTCAGCCAAGCTTGACACAACTTGCCCACAGAGTAAGAGGTGACAGTATGACTCAAATCAAACCGGGGATCAGATCTAACAGTCTTAAAACCGTCAGTTATATCTAAAAACCTTTTTTGGCAAGAATCAGCACTACGGTGCCAAAGCAGCCAACCCTTGGGATTCATACTGGAAATGTTAAAGGAGGAATTAAGAAGCAGAGCCTGTATATCTTTAATAGACAATTGAGTAAAATTACTCCAATCCTCATATTCCTCCAACTCCGGGAAAGACGGGGTGTTTAACCTTTTAGATGTAGCCAATCCAAAGCATGTGGTCTGGGAAATGGTTTCATTTAAAAACAACATATGATTCGGGATGAGACATGCACGGTGCAAAGCCTCAGTGCCTTGTACCTGCCAGGCCCTTGAACCCCAAACCGATTTAAGGTCTATGGTTTCCTTCCATAACTCATAGCCCCCAGTAACTAATTGATCTAGGAAGGCCTTCGAGTACAACAATTTTGTATCGGTAAGTCTAACCTTGGACAGTGGCTGTTTGTGAAATTTAAAATAAAAGGACTCGGGATTGGACTGATTAAAGTCAGTGAAATAAGTATACTTTTTAAGAAACGTTTCTGAACTCCCTTGTGTAGGTGCCGGGCAATGTTCCCACTGAGTAAAATTAACAGCATCCCTTCGGGAAGATGTTTTGTGTAAGAAGTGATTGCCATAATGTTGGTAACAGAACAATTCACCATAATTAGCAGATTCCAAGTATAAATCGTCAGCATCAAAAGCAGCATAGTATTTCAAATCAGAAAACAAACTTTCCACAGCATTAACATCCCAATCATCAGACCGAATGTTTTGTTTCACCACATCCCCCATATTCACTCTTAGTACATTAGGAACATTAACGACTTCCGTTGGGCCATGAATCTGAAAACGAACTGCATCCCACGCGATTCCATCCAGAACAGGCCATGCTGTGATGTTAACCAAAGTCAAGTCTCTTTTTAATCTGTGTGTAGAATGTGAAGAGGAAAGTGGGGCCAAAGTTCCATTTAAATGAGTAATGCAAGTTCTCTCCTCGACATAGTGTCCATTCATAATTCGAAAAAAATAAAACACAAAACCAATTGACATAAAAAGGTAAACCGAAAAAAGGACCAGCCAAATGTATGTCCAAGGAGGTATCAAAAAATGTTTTTTAAACAGGCTAGCATATACTGCAATTTGAGAGGGTTTTTTCGAGGCAAGGGAAGCAGAGTCAAATGAAAATCTGGATTCCGTGGCTAAACGAGCTTGCAGGTCAGGCATGGACAAATCAGTGGGGTATGTATAGTCTAATTCATCAACGTTAGTTCCGGGCAAATTATTTAATAATGGACTGGAAACAGCAGGTAATTCGATGGCCACTTCAGGTTCAATATTCGAAGCAGTGGGCATAATTGAATTTCTCACAATGGAAGGACAGGAAACAGCTGGTGTCATGCTAAGAAGAATCGGCCACTCTGTGTATCTTGACATTGTCAATAGAAATAAACCTGTTTTCCTTACGACCTGGAAGTGGTGGTAAAATGACTGTTCTCGTGCCCTTCACTCCAAGCACTGGGACCGGAGCTCGATAGGAGGGACCAAACTCTTTCTTGTTGTCGATCTTCTCTCGAACCAGTTCTCCAACTTGGGGTAGCCAGCCAACTACCGGGATCTGCAACGCATCATCCGATGTGGAGGGCAAATGTTCCTTTGCAAGACTGTCTCTGGTCTTTTTTAGATTCTGTAAAACATTGCAATGTTCATCTGCGTCAAAGGAAGTGGCGCGAACCACAGAGTCTAGACCGTCAAGGTCAGGGACGTACATCTTGATGCCAAAGAGCATTTCGTATGGGGTCCGCCCACCCAGAGACCTTCTAGGGAGATTATTAAGAGCACGCTGCACGCCATAGAGGTGAGCCAGCCAGTTTCTGCCAGTGCCTATAACTCGGGCTGTCAAAGATTGCTTTAAATCACGGTTCATTCGTTCAACTACACTATTACCCTCAGGTCTGTAGGGTGACGAAAACTTGACTTGGACCCCCATCGAAGTCATGGCATCCTTATACGCCTTAGAGGCGAAAGCCGGACCCTGATCCGAATGGAAGGTACCACAGGCAAAAATCCCTATAAAGATACGCAAATCTCTAATGACAGTCCGTGAATCAGCGCTGCGATGTGGCCATACCCACACAAAGCGTGTGCATGAGTCAACTGCTACTAAGATGTACTTATACGCAGTATCAGATGAAAAAGGACCGCAGTGATCTAAATAAACACAGCCTAGTGGTTTATTAGAAATGTACAACTGAGTCTGTGGCGGACGCGTAGCAGTTGAAGGTTTAATCTGCTGGCATATGTCACAAAGAAGGACATAATCACGCGTCTGTTTGTACAGTCCCCGCCACCAGAAACGTTGTTGTAGTTGCGTTACAGTGGCTGAGACGCCCGCATGCGCAGACGCCACACCTTCATGAGCCGCTGTAATCAAGTCTGTTCTGCGATCCGAGTTGGGAATCAGCCGTTCCCCAACATCAGGAATTGTCACAAAAGGAACCTTTTCGGGACTTAAGTGGTATTTATACTTCGAAGGGAATCCCGCAGGATGTTTACTTCCCTTCTCAGAGGCAGCAATCGCTGCCAAGATGTCGCTATCAATCTTGGTTTTAGACCTAGTAACTGCTGCAACTAAGTATGTAGATACTGCTGATTTCGCTGCTTCATCAGCAAGCGAGTTGCCAACAGCGTGAACTCCTACGCGCTGATGACCGAGAGTATGAATCACATAAACGAGTGGCAACATAGCCTTAAGCTCTGCCACTCGAACCCAGATCATTTTATGTTTTATTGTGCTACCCTTGGAATCATGAAAATCATTTTGAATCCAAAAGAACAAGTTTTCATTGTAAGACTGGACACAGTAGTAAGAATCACTTACAATTAGAGTAGTAACACTTGGATCTGCGTACTCCAAAGCTAGTAAGAGAGCACGAAGCTCTGCCAATTGTGCGGTGCAATCGCCCAGGGGCAACGTGTGCAGTTCCCTGGAAACGAACTCATCATTCAACATAGCACCGACCACAATGGCGCATGCGGAAACGTAGGCATGTTTAGAGCCATGCGCAACCTGCGCCGACCCATCAGTGTAAATGATGCAATGGAAGTCCTCCAAAGGTCGCATAGCCAGAGGAGCAGGATGAACGAATTCATACTGCAAGTACTCCTGCGACCGTAAGGAAGCGTCAAAAATAAACATGACATCCGTGGATGACAATGACGCTGCCCACTGAATCCACCGAGGGTGCAAAGCCTTTGAATTCGGTACACTGGCTTTCGTGACTGCCTCCAAGTGAGGACAGGGTGTTACCACTAGCATGCGTTTCCCCTGAGACAGTGCTCGTTCCTTTAGAATAGCCATCTGTACAGCAGTTAAAACCTTTTCTACTGTGGGAAACCGCATCTCAGCCGAAGTGTACAAGTGTGACTTGTAAGCAATAGGTACTGTGTCACCTTCATTAAAAGTGAGGTATGTGAAACCCACCGTCCCAGGAATTATTCTTATTACCAGGTTGGTGTGGTTATCACGAGTCAGTAAATATTTAGAAGCGAGCAGATCAGCCTGCAAGGATTGCAAAATGGCTGAATGCTCAGGCAGCCAGCATGATTTTGAGAAAGTTGGTTGTATCAAAGCATACAAAGGCTTGATACGCTGGGCATAATCCGGAATGTAAGTTCTGCCGAAATTCAAAAAGCCCAGTAAAGATTGTAATTTTTTCAGTGTTGTTGGAGCGCGCAATTGTGCGCACTTCTCTAAGAAGTGAGGAGCCAAACCTCTACCTTCATTGTTGAGCTCATAGCCCAAAAACAACACTGTGTGTTCTGCAATGTGCGATTTTGCAAAATTAAATTTGTAACCCATGTCTGCAAAGGTACAAATTATGGAATTCACTCGACACAGATGCATCCAAATTTCGTCGTCTGTGAGATAAATATCATCCACATAAGAACATGCATCCGGATCGATTCCCTCCAATAGTGTGACTATTCTGGAGGTGAAGACCCCAGGACTATTTTTGTAGCCCATTGGGAGTCGCCGGAAGCATTTTTGCACACCAGCGGACGTAAAACTTGTCCATTGGGAGCTAAAGCCATCCAGTCTGTGGGCATAAAAACCATTGGAAATGTCAAGCGTTGTCTTGAAACGCTTACGCACTAGACTATCCACTAGGGCAGAGCCGTGAGTATTCTGTACTGCACAGTTACGGCAATGCGAGTTCAAATGCCGGTAATCCAATACCAAACGATATGATCCGTCAGGTTTGGTCACAGTAAAAAGGGGATTATTCATTGGTGACACACACGTTTCAATAACTCCCTGATATTCCAATTGTTCAAGGATTTCTGCGACGGCCGCTTTAGCCTCACGCCGTATGGGATATTGAGGCTGAGGCTGCGGCTCAGACCGCAAAGGAATTTCGTGGCATGGGGACAATTTGACCCAACCACATTGGTTGCGGTAGAGAGCCGGTGCAAGAGCACGAGCCCACTCTTCTGCAAAACGCTGCGCATGCTCAGTTGAGACAGTGTGCGCGAAACTGGGAAGGATTACCTCCTCCCCTCGCGGCGCTGCGAGCACAAAAGGTGGGGGCCAGTCAGCCTCGGAAAGCAAAATGTCGTACGTAGACGAAAGGTTCTCCCAAAATACCCCTCTGACAGTACGCTGTATGTCACCTTCAATTAACAGGACAATTTCAAAAAGTCTTTCAGGGGGAGCCAATCTCGTATCGGCTGTTTCTAGAACAACAAAAACTTCAGACGCTGTCACCCTCAGTAGTGGACGGAGCGCCTCTCTGACTATGGTAATCTCCGCCGCGCTGTCCAGCAAGGTCAGAGCCCACGTCAGATTCCGAAGCCGCGTTCACACTATCTGTGGCATATCTATGCGCTGTTAAGGCCGCGACTTTCTTCTTCGCAAACTGCGGACGCTTAGGCGTAGAATCCTCCTGCTTCACTGCGCCGTCTGTCTGGCGGGACTGACCACGTCCTTGCTGGCCACCACGTCCACGTCCACCCCCTCCTCCTCCACCGGTCTTCTGGGCCGATGTTTCCTGAAAGGAACGAGGAGAGCGTTGATCAGAACCCTGAAAACGATCAGGTGATTTAATCATCGCGCGATCGCGCAAATCATAAACTCTGTCTGCCGGCGCAGGAGCTTGTATAGCAGGAACAGAATCCTGAGTTTGCCTAGTCTGCTTCCCCTGTGTCTGTTTCTTAGGCCAATTCTGTTTTTTGGACTTGGGCTGGACATCTGTCACTGCAGATTGTCCCTGAGGTTGTTTTTTATCCTTCACTGGAAAATATTTCAGACCTCTACTTGTGCGGCCAATTGTCTTATAAGCGGCCACCACAATCTTTGCTAACTGGCGGGGTTTGTCGGCATCGGGCAGAGCAGCCAAAGCATTCGACACCTGAAAGTTAACTGCATCTCCTTTAACATTGGAGAGAATGAGATCACTTACAATCTCAAATGAACCACACAGGCGCATACCCAATTCAACCGCTGCCTCTGGACCGTGATCATTCTGAACACGTCTAATGATTTCAGGCAGGGCATTCATAGACGGGGTGCCGAAGCACCTCGTATAAACCGCCGCAAAAGTTTTTCCCCAGCTTTCACAGTCAGCAAGTTCAGGAGTAATATCCTTTGGTAGAGTAATCGTTAACATTCTATGTTTATCAGCAGGAGTAGAATTCGGAAAAACCGCCTCCAGTTGATCAAACTTCTCTGCTAGCCAGAATGGGAAGTCATCGTTGTCAACAGGACGCGCACCAAAAACCGAATTAACCATCACTGGATTGAGACGCATTCCGCCTCGTTCCATGGGAGCGGCCGCACCCCCCTGGGGACCACCAGGAAGATGTCGACCGATGTATTGCACTAAAGCACGAATCACGGAAATGGAAACTACATGTAGCCTGCGAATTTCTGCCAGGGTACAAGCCCCGTGATTCGGGTGCGGGGTAAAGCCACCCAACGCAGGCCAATTTGTACCTGGAATTGAGAGTGGACCTAACCTCGCAGCGGACAAAGAGTGGGGAAGGGCGCCATCAAACCAAACCCGATGCTGCCAATGATCAATAGGTATTTCCAATGCCCTGTACGGCGTATATTCAGCCGGGACATCCGAGGCGGTGTAGGAGTGGAACAAACCAGAATTAGCGTCCACAGCCGGAAACGTAACCCAAGAGTAAAACAACTCGTAAGGAAACGCCGGATCTGCACATACCACGAAAATCACAGCCATCCCATCTACCGGGACTTGGTACGTCTGAAGATGGTTGCGTACCGCTACGCGACTATGCTGCGCAATAGCCACCGCCGCCATGTCAACACTGGAAACAAGAACACACAAAGAATACTTTGTAGTACAACTGGGTAGTAATTCAAAGAAACCGTTTGAGAAAGAATCAAGCTTGAATAAAGACCTATTTCAAAAAATAGGTAGGTTTCACCGACACCCCGTTTTCCGGAAACGGATGTGAAGGGGTTAAGGCATGAACGATAAACTACTCGAGTGTCATGATATAAGACCACCGAAACCGTTGGGCGCCATGTTGCAGGGTTTCTGTACTCACACAGAACTGTGCACAGAGGAGTGGAACCTCGGCAAATTAGGGTGTCCCAAAACTTACCTTAGCAACCAACTCACCCCTTACCGAGCTAGCTACAGTGTCTCATTGGACATATCAAACTCCCAATGTTTAGACAAACCAGAACATGAACTTACAGTACCTCAGGGTACGTGGAACTCATGAACACTCTTTCGTTATATTATCATTACAAACCAGAACATGGAGTAAAGAAGACACATGTGCATTTGAAATGTTTATTTACTAATGCCGTCTTCTCAGGCGCAGTATCTTAGATAATACAAGTATACTTATTATCAGTAGCAAAATTATCAGCATAGTTACTAAGACATAAAAAGCGAATGGTGACAGCATGTTAACATGCTGTAATGAATAAGAGTTAACAACACTTATATCTCACCCTCCCTAACACATATATTATATTATTAGCTAAGAAGGTCTCTTTGGGTTGTTTTAGGGCGGGCCCATACCTTAGTGTCCTAGCATGAAGGAATCACATCAGCATACACCAGCTCTCTCTGCATGTGCACCGCATCAAGTGTGTTAACAATTCTCGTGCAAAGCAATATCAATCCCGCCTCAAGCCCAAGTTGGCAAAGGCTGCACTTGTGTTATGACTATGAAGGCGTGGAGATCAGACCTCATAACAATTCCATATCGTGTTGCTCCTGAAACTTCAGCACTCTCCGTGCAGACATGGTTTATTAAACAAAACTGATACCAGAGCAATAACATATTATTCTCACATACACCACGGCAAACCACTAGGTTGAAAGCTAAGTCAACAATTAAGGGTCGTGTGCAGAAGTTGCAAGAAAGGAAAAATGGCGTTTAAATCTCAAATGTACCTATGCTAACTTAACACGATATAAGGATATATAGGAGCTATACAACACTTCTAACATCGAATTGTGGTGAGAATTTGCTGGGTTTGGATTTATTGAAAAGATTGAATGCTACAATTTACTGTTCTCCAGACGGTGTGTACCTTATGTTGGGTCCTACCGTTGCGCATGCGCAGCAGTGCTTTTCAAAGGATGAGCCCCTCCCAGCTGAGTTTGAGGGGATTCCCAAGAGTCTGTGGGCTAGCAGTGATACCTATGTGGGAAAAATAGATATTGCCCCTGTGTCCATCAAGGTTAAGGTGGGAGCCCGACTACCTCGGATACCTCAGTATAAGATATCCAGGGATGGAGAGAAGGCTTTGTTACAAATAATACAGGATTTAATACGGTCAGGGGTAGTGGAGGAGACGGACTCTATCAGTTGTAATAGTCCTATTCTCCCGATCCTTAAAAGGCCCTCCGCAGATGCCAGTGATGGTACACCTGATGTCTACCGCTTTGTGATTGATTTACGCCACATTAACAAGGTGGTTGAGCCCCAGTATCCAGTGGTCTCTGATATTACCACGATCTTGACAATGATTCCTCCCGCTGCCAAATATTTCTCTGTTTTGGATTTGAAGAATGCGTTTTTTAGTATCCCTGTGCACCCAGATAGCCGTTACCTATTCGGATTCTCATTGGCTGGCCGAAGTTTTAGATTTTGTAGAATTCCCCAAGGTTATACAGAGAGTCCCAACATTTATAGTCAGGCTTTGAAGGCACAATTGGATGATTTGGAGCTTCTGGAGGGTAATGTTTTATGCAATACGTCGATGATATTCTCATTGCATCGGACACCGAGGAAGGGTGTCGTGAGTCCACTGTTAACCTGTTACACCATTTGGCTCACAAAGGACACAAGGTGTCCCGTCCTAAATTTCAATACTGTCGACAGGAGGTTACCTACTTAGGTCATCTCCTATCGAAGGAGGGGAGGAGGCTGACACCGGAACGCATCAAGGCGATAACTAACATGGCTGTACCTAACACGCAGCGAGAGGTGCGCGCGTTGCTGGGCATAACTTCGTATTGTCGCCAGTGGATACCTAATTACGCCTTACTAACAAAACCCCTTTTGTATCTGACTACTAAAGAGGTACGCGAACCCCTACCCTGGACTCCAGCATGTCAAGAAGCGTTTGAGTTACTAAAACTGCTTTATGCTCTGCACCTGTTTTGGGAACTCCTGGTTACCAGAAGCCTTTTGTGCTTTATGTACACGAGGCGGAAGGTTGCGTGTTGTCTGTCCTAACTCAATGTTTTGGCGGGAAACAGAGACCGTGCGCTTACTTTTCTGCAATGCTTGACAATGTGGCGAGAGCGTTGCCGAGTTGTCTAAGGGCTACAGCGGCTGCTGCAGTTTCAATTAGACAATCGGCAGGGCTCGTCCTGGGGTCAGCTCTAACAGTAATGGTACCGCATGCTGTGGACATTTTATTGAACAGAACACAGACGCAGCATTTAACTAGAGCTTGTCTTACTGGTTATGAGATGATGTTATTTGCACCCCATGTGACGATTAAACGATGTGCTACGCTGAACCCGGCAACATTGATACCTATCCCTTCAGATGAAAAGGATGATGAAGTACATGATTGTTTGTTTCGGACAGAGGAGGAGACCAAGGGGAGGATAGACTTGACAGACACCCCCCTAGACGATCCTGACGGGTAGCTGTATGTTGATGGTTCCTGTTTCAAACTTGCAGACGGTACCTCAACAGCAGCATATGCAGTCACGACTTTGGAAACTGTGGTGGAGACTTCTAGGATTCCGTATCATTCAGCTCAGGCTGCAAAAATAATAGCATTGATGCGTGCGTGTGAGCTGAGTGAAGGACTGGACGTGAATATTTACACTGGCAGCCAGTACGCTTTTGGTGTGGCTCATAGTTACGGGCGACTGTGGGCGGAGAGGGAATTTTTGACATCACACGGACAAAGGATTCAGAATGGCCCACTGATACTACGACTATTGACAGCATTCACGCTTCCCAGACGATTGGCAGTGATCAAATGTAGTGCACACAAAGTGGTGGTGGATGATGTAGGAAGGGGAAATGCATTTGCAGATCAGACAGCTAAGGAGACTGCTAGGACGAAACTCCCACGGATGTTTGTGGCAGGACCAGCTAGGTGGGTGCCAGATGTTACTATGTTCGTGAACACTGTACAAAGTGTCCGGAACATACAGGAAAAAGCAACTGATGACGAGATGAGGACATGGAAGGATGGTGGGGGAGGTTGGACTCGGATGAATGTTGGACGGATGTAACAGACAAAAGACGATGGCTACTCCCAGATGCATATGTCCTCCCAGTGGTGACAATGGGCCACGGGCCAGCTCATATTAGTGCTAGGGGAATATGCAAAGTGTTAGACCCAGTGTGGAGCAATAAGAAAATGTCCAAGGTGGCAACGCATTTAGTGCAGCAATGTATGGTTTGTTTGAGACATAATCCTGGCAAGGGAACACCTGTCGCAGTTGGAAATTTTGCCCCTCCATCTTTCCCTTTCGAAGTAATACAGATGGATTATATCGAGATGGAGAGGGTTAATAACCTTAAATACGTCCTGGTGGTGGTATGCTCATTTAGTAGGTGGGTGGAGGCCTTTCCAACTAAGGATTGTACAGCCATCTCGACAGCAAAAATGCTGATTAAGGAATACTTTTCGAGATATGGCTTGCCCCGGGTGATCTGGAGTGATAATGGCACGTCTTTTAAAACTGAATTAATGAAACAGATATGTAAAGGATTTCAGATATCTCAAAAATTCCACACAGCACAACACCCTCAGGCTGCGTGTTTGGTTGAGAGATTCAATGGCACCTTGAAACTAAAAATGGCCAAGATACAGGAGAGTACAGGGTTACGCTGGCCAGATGCACTTCCTCTGGCTTTGCTTTCCACTAGAGTGACCGTCAATTCCAATACAGGAGTTTCCCCCCACGTAATCATATTTGGCAGACCTGCCAACGTGTGGGGTGTTCCTAGACCTAAATGTTTCTCAGAAATTTAATACCCTTTGTTGATAGATTACCTGTATGCTTTGACTAAAGATCTTCGTTCTGTTCATCAGCAGGTAGCAGACACCCTGAAGCCGCTGCCAGAGGGGCCGGGTCACACCATCCAACCGGGAGATTGGGTAGTCGTAAAGAAGTATCAACGGAAGTCCTGCTTGGAGCCCAGGTGGTCAGAGCCAAGGCAAGTGCTCCTGACCACCCGCACCGCACTTCGAGTTGAGGGTCGGAAGGCGTGGACCCATGCCTCGCATGTAAAGAGGGTCCAGCTCCCACTGCCGTATGACGAATGGGTGAAAGGTGGCGTTGCTGATCACGAGTGCGAATCAATCCCTCGATACGTCCCCTTCTCGGATGCTTCATTGAGGGGTGAGGGACCACACGAAAAAGAGAAGAGACCGGCTCTGAATGATAGTGGTGAGGCCTCTTCTGATCGCAGTGAGCAACAATTGACGGATACATACTCTGCTGTTGACCACCCCATTCTGTTCACAGATCCTGAAGTGCGAGGCAGCACCCGTTATAATTTGCGGCCCAGAAAAGAGAGAAGGAAAAATTGAGCACTGGAAGAAGGGCTGCGATAGGGAATAGGCGTGGACAATGCTGAGGAGGATAGTTTAGTGTCAGGGATGGACTGCTGGTAAGAGCCCTGGTGCACTTTCGAGACATTGTTAAATGGAACACTAGAATTGTGTCTGGGCCCAGGTTCGGTGCTCCTGAGTTGCTGTAGTTGTGCGACTCCGTCGAGGGATTAGGGATTGAACAATAGAAGCCTGCCTGTGAGGCTTTAACGGACACAGGGAGAAGATCCCTTTTGAAGGTGAAGAACCCCTCTGGCCGGTTTCGGAGTGCCTGGAACATTTTCAGTATTGTATTAGTCTAGTTTTGGACTCTTAGCTAGGTGATATGCATCCCTTTGGCCGTCCTATTCCAGAGGACGAGCAACCTTTTGCAGCCCCCCGTAGACCGGAGCCAGATTCACCATGGCGTGCTCTGCCCCGAAAAGGAAAAATAGTGGTTATTGTGATATTCATCATTATATTTTTAATAATTCTTGGGATACTGTTTTTTCTGGATGAAGCTTACCCTGTTCATAAGTTCGTCCCCACTCCTACAGCCTTGCCGGAGCATAATACGATTACTGTTGATTATGGGGAACAGTGTATGCGTAAGGGCTACCGAGATAATGTTTTCATCAAGACTCTACACCATGCTCATGCTGTGTATAATGTGACAGATTGTTGGGTCTGTGGGTTGCTCCCTTCTGCTGCATACAAGAAGGATAGATTGCTGGCACTTCCCTTAACACCTGTGAATAGTTGTGTAGGCTGGTACACTTTGATTGGTATGGTGAAATTCTTTCAGCAGCCTGATTTTCTGAATCCCCGACTACCTGGTACTGGGTCAACGTTGACGATGCGAGTACGCCCTATGCCCACTTCATCCCTTGGACGGTTGTTTACATTTCATTTCATGAAGCTTTATTCGGTTCATAACAATTAATGACCATAAAAGCACATAGCAAAAATGCATCAAGATAAAATACAGGTAAATTACCATAATGTTTAAAAAATCATACTTTTCCTAAAAGCCATAGATTTACAAATAAAACTTGCAGTATAAAAACATATATAGGGGCAGTCCATATTATATAATAAACACATTGCATTCTCCACAGTAAGAATACCATACTTAAGAAATATTGGTTTTAGATATGTGATCCTTACATTCTGGAACAACGTACAAATGAGCATAAAGTGCAAGGTGCTTTGTTTAGAATGCCCGTCGCAGGGGCAAGGGCCAACCGGGTGCTTTTTTTGATGTGGGAAGGCCACCAATGCATGAGCATATCCAGCCCTTAATCTAGTCAATACAAATCTGTGCGCACACAAGAAGGATAGATTGCTGGCACTTCCCTTAACACCTGTGAATAGTTGCGTAGGCTGGTACACTTTGATTGGTATGGTAAAATTCTTTCAGCAGCCTGATTTTCTGAATCCCCGACTACCTGGTACTGGGTCAACCTTGACGATGCAAGTACGCCCTATGCCCACTTCATCCCTTGGACGGTTGTTTACTGACGGACGTTTTGATCAGACATTCTTAGAGACATGCTCGAAAAAGGTAGAACGATTTGTGACACCCAACGACACTGACAAAGTGAGGGAAAGTTTTCTACAGTTGAACTCTTCCTTGGCCTACAGACATCCTCCTGCGACAAATAGTAGTGGTCATTCTCTGGTACCCCTGGCGGTTGTTGGGCCTTCACCTTATTTCTGTACTTTAGGGAGGGGTCCCATTAAGGTGGGGGACAGCTCCTGCAATGTGACTGCTTCAATTCGCCTGCCCCTTAGTCCTTCATTAGTTACTCCTCCGAATATTTATTTTGCATGCGGGGGTTATGGATACTTGTGGTTGCCTGAGGGTTGGGGTGGGGTCTGTTACCTAGCCTATTTACTCCCCCCTGTTTATGTGGTACCTTCAGATTACCATAAGACTCATCGGAGGTTTGCCGTCATGCCTGGACAGCGTAAAAGGAGGGCACTCCAGGTTGAGGATGTTGATCAGATTGACACCTCTGTGCAGCAATTTACGGATTTTTCTAAGGGTTTACTGCCATTCTGGGGTGCTATCTTTAACAGTAGAGCTATTAGGAGACTCTCAAGGGTAATGGAAAAGGTAGTGAATACGGAGGCTGATATTGCAGCCAATATGTCCATTGAGATGCAGGCTATGAGATTATTTACGATCCAGAATAGGATGGTGCTTGACGTCATCCTTGCAGATAGGGGTGGAGCTTGTCGCGTCATCAGGACCTCTTGTTGTGTATATATTCCAGACTCGGACCGACTGTTAACTTAGCTGTATAGATTGGCAGCTGATCTTCATCAGGATACAGGTACCTGATCCTTAAAGACATGGTTGTGGAGTGTTTTCTCTTCCTGGGGTTGGAAGTTTTTGATGGGAGTTGTGGGAGTCGTCGGTATGATACTGACTTGCTGTTTATGCGTTTACTGCCTTCCCCCTTGTTGCTCCATGTGTGCCAGCAATTTGCGAGTTTCTAGGAGACCTACACGCCAATATCCTGTTTCGATGATGTGGAACTTCATGATATTCGTTGGTTAATGCTTATTGATGATGATATTTTGGATTAATTTGATTCCTTGCCCCTAGCATTTGCTGTAAAGGCCCTTCTTTTAGCTAATAAAGGCTGCGCTCATGTTAGCCACATCCTGCTAAAAGGAGGGTCTGATAGGTTTCATTTCCTGACGCCCCGCCCATTTACACTTTCATTTACATTTACGCTTATGAGTTAGCATGATGTGTCTAACAACGATATATTCATTTGTATTGCATTTACGTTTATATTCTTCATCTAATATTCATCTATGCGTGTGACAGTATTATGTTTTCTTAGCTTAGCTTGTGTGCCACCATTTTGGAGTGTTTTTCCTCTGCGTGCGAGTCCCACTCGCTCCCCCTCCCGTAGGAATAGAGAAAGAAATGCTAACGCAGTAGTTTTCCGACCGAAACTATAACAAATTCACTATCAGTGGTGTTCTCATGTGCTGGAGACGCTGAGGCCTGACTAAGCAGCCTTGGGCCGAGATAAGAAATGTTACCATCGCAGGTGCAGATGCCTCTTGTGTGAGGCCATTGTTCGCTCTTCCAGGGGTCCAGTATTTTTCCAGACTGGGCGTGTTTTACTCTAATGTACCCTGTTATAATGTATTGCTGTGATGAGATGGGTCGGTCCTCTCTCTTAGGGGTGAGGTCGGACGGGGTCCTCTCACATGAGAGTTTGTGGCCTAATAAATTTGCCTTGTTTATTCTTCTCCACTGTCCGGCTGACTTATTATTGGGTAACTATAGATGAGTGCGGGTGGATTTGAGCCACGCTTATCACCACTGTCCCGGATCAAATAGGTAGCTCCTCCCAAACAGTCACAATGTACGTTGTCATGCAGGCTGTATGTAAACTTGTACAATGTGCAACATACATGTAAACATAATGTTAAACTGCATCTCCCCTTCACATTGCAGAGGGAAAATCAACACCATCTGTAGAACAGACCGAACATCTCTTCACTGATGAAGAAGAGGACTTCCACACCTTCGACAACGACGCCCTTCAAGAGCTCATTAACAGCTTTGGCACCCCACCTCCAGGAGCAGGGCAGCCCAGCTGCATCGAGGAGACCTCACCCCTTGTACAGAACACATAGCAGGAAGCACCCAACATCACGGCTGCCTCTCGGGATCCCCACAAACAACATATGGCCTTCCAATGGCGTGTTTTGGGGTGCCAGGAGAAGATGGCTGATCAAGTGCTGGTGGGGTTCGAGCTCATGCCAGCCAGACTTGATGCCATAGGTGGGTGTCTAAGTCACATCAGGGACCATTCACAGTCCCTAACGGACACCCACAGTCCGCTCCATTCTCTCCAATGATCTATGACTGACATCACTGGAGTCCTGACTCTGAGACAAGAACAACTGTCTAGTCAGAGTGGCTCCAGCGATGTCATCTGGGAGTTGGGACACATGCAGGAGATCATGGAGAACATGGAGCGGACGCAGGCAGAAAGAAAGGCTGCCACGGCTGCAAACCAGCAAGAGGTAGCTGGGTTCTTCCATGCCCTGAAGACCTCCATCATGGCAAATGTCAGAAACGGGCTAGAAACCAACCAAGAGAAGCACTCCTTGAAAACAAAGCATCCACCAATGAAACAATTCCACTGACATGTGTAACAACATATAACGCCATCTCAAACCAAATGAGCAGAAGTGTCAATAAACATTGGACCATACTCAACACAGGCAACCTACATTGGGAGAAACCACTGTTCTCTTTTAAAAAATCTCATAGCTTGAAAGACACATTGGTCAACACAAGACCAAAAGAAGATAAATCAAAAAACACCCACAGTATCACAAAGGCCTGGGGACTTCCAGAAATCACAGGACACTTTCGATGTGGAAACTGCAGTGTGTGCCACTTAACAGACAACACCAAGACACTTGCCCTGGAAGAAGGAAACATTTGGAAACAACTATCGCACACAAATTGCAACAGTAGCAATGTTATATACCTAATTAAGTGTACATGCGGAAAACCCTATATTGGAATGACAACCTGAAAAGTCAAGCTGCGTATCAGTGAACACCGTAGCACAATCCGCTGCAGAAAAAGTGCAACTAGACTGACGGACCACTTCCTTGAAGCACAGCACACTCCAAATGACATGAGAAGGACAATAATTGAACAGGTGAAACTAGGCCCTAACCTGCAAAGCCGCCTGTTCGAGAAGGAGCAGCGCTGGCTTTATAGATTGTCACGTACCTAACAGGGCTAAATGACAACATCCCCATGTCATCTATACTGTAAAACCCTTGCCAGCCAGGTCTAGGGAAACTGATAGTTTCTGCCTCTGGGTCTAGTACAACAGAAAATTCACTGTTGCCCCCCATCCAGCATCTAATAATAGTATCCCTAAGTATTTATCATGTGGCCCAGTAACACCCAACGCTCCACTGGCGCACACACACCCGTTCTTACTATCACTGTAAACCAACATTGATGACACTATGTCTACCTGAGCAACCCCAGTACACCCTCTATGAATGACATGACCCTAGAGGGTACAAACCGAATTGCCCAAGGAGTTCCCTTATGGCATATCAATTTCCTGACAGTTCAAGTCAATCGGCTGACAACACACAGTGCAAGTCATCTGGTTTTACAGAATTTGATACTTCTACCCCGCCCGCCTACAATAGGTGTACCAATGTACCCATATCATCATATGCGAGCGTTCAAACTTATCTGTACGATGCATTTCCACTCACATTCCGAGAGTTACTGACCTAGTTTGTCCATTGCGGGCCGCCATGTTAGACAACCACGCTGTTTCCACAGCAACGAGCATACGCCCCCTTCCTATGCCCCGCCCACCCCGGAAGCAACGACGCTCATATCGAGCACCGGGCACACACGCGAGTGTAGCGGGGAGAGCAAGGAGGAACATAGGTAATCGGACAATTTGAGTTCAGCAATCTGTAAGTAGACTAATTCCTTTTCTTCACAGCCTTGATCGACTCCACCACCACGGAGCACGGATCCCGCGCTAGAACAATTATCTAAGGCTACGCTAGCACGCTGATTTCCTAACTAACGCTCAGCGAACCCTTTATCCCATTACCCATTACAGAATATGTTTATCGCTGAGATAGTCCTACCCTCTGCCCCACGATGTCTTAAAGGCACCGATTACGAGTAAGCCTTACTAGTATGTGTATTATATGTTTGTGTGTCTGTGTATGTCGGTACGGTCAACTGGAAATAATGCACACAATCAATTCCCATCTCACGTTCCTAAATGTGAGTATGGAGAGTATGGAGAGTCATCCCACCACAAGTATGGATGTGTGTGTGACTTACAGAATAATGTAATCTGCCACACCACACACACCTATTGATCTGTGTGCCTGAATGAGAAAATAGCTCAAACCGAGACACTACTATATGATTATATATACAATGTACTAGCACTCCAAAAAACTAGACGTGACATTGCTTACGCCTTTCTGCCAAATCACCATGTCTGGTGTGCTAATAGAATGGGATTCGCATGAAGCATGCAGACACGTGAGAGTCAACACTACGTTACAGGCACGTAATTTAGTTTGATTGTGATTGCCTCTTCGTTTTTTTTTTGTTTCGTTTTTTTCCTCCCACAGGTCTTTTTCATTTTTTCTCGCCTACATAGGCTTGAACATATACCGATTGCAGATTTTTGCAATTCTGGTACCAAGAATCTAGGATTGGACACACTTTTTAGGGAGTGTGGACCATCCATTTTCTTGCACCTTGGTCCTGAAGAAAACCTGGAAACTACCACTTTAAGGTTGAAACATGTAGACCACCCATATAGAAACTCTTGGTCATAATCACCTACTAAGTATCTCATCACTTTTTTAACATTGTCCAGTAGCTTGCGAATAAAGTTTTTTTCATACAAGTCATACCAGGACAATTTTTAACATTTTTTCTGCACTTATCACTCACAATAACCAGCTCCACTGTAGTACAGGTGTCGCAGCACACCCTGATGACATTCGGCCATCAGGGTGGACCCCAATGATGAAGCATGTCACCACTAGGCTGGTGAGTGAGGGTTTTTTTACAAAAGGAAAAATGTTCCTTTTCTCAAAGATACATCCCATTCAGAATCCATGATTCTCCGTGGTGGTACTCCCTTTTTTTGTTACATAGATACCTAGCGAAGGGGAATAGGAGTATACTCACTTCACATTTCATGATTAAATCCCTTACTCTCCACATTTGTTATCATATATCTTGGCAGCGCACAGCTGCGAGAGTTCCTAACAGTGCTGCATTACCAGTTTTTTGACACGACATTCCAGTTCACAATGGCAGAACATCAAGGCTTGTCATACTCGGCAGAGGAAGTAGACACTATTATGAGCAACCTTATGATGTTTGCAGATGCAAGCATCTCTCAAATTATCTCCCAGACTACAGACTGGGAAAAACTTTCAGAAATTAAACAAAATAGAATTAGAATAATCCTACATGGCACAATAATGAAGGAATATTTGACCAATAAAATGGCACCGAAGGGATTGCTAGTAACCAACGCCCCACAAACTTTTCTAGATGACCCAATCTTTAGAAAAGACTGGGCGCTCATTGCGCGGCATTGCACCCATGACTGGATTGTGCTAATACTAAAAACTGCACTACGCCTATCTGAAGCAATCATGATAGAGATCCAAACCACTGAAAGCCACATTAAAATCAGCATCACAGGCAACAAAAAGAAACTGGAAGAACTAAATAAGGAAATCAACGAATACAGGGATAACCTAACACAACAAAAAGTCCAGAAATTCCATAAAGACTTAAAGCGCTTTTCATTTGTGAAAGCCTACCCATACTCAGACCCGGACTACAAAGCACCTGTGGGACCGGACCCTGACTCTGATGCCTCAAGTAACACTTCAACCAACAGTAATGTATCAGGCACTGGGAATATGCGACAAAGACAAAGAGGTGGCTATAGGACCCAGCACCAATGGCCACAGTTCCACCAGCCCCTTTTCCAGGGACATTACAACCAACAACAACAATACCCAATGTATGGCTGGCAACCACCCTTCCAACCCCATCCTTTCCAGCAGAACAAATTTCCCCCTCCTTTTTTAGCCAGGGGCAGACGAGGGAGAGGAAGAAAAAAAACAATGAACCATGTCCAATGGGAGGAAGAAGACCCAGTAGGTAGCAACACCAGGAGCAGAGCAGGATTGAGCAGTGCGAGGATCTAGTGACCAATCTATCCTCCAGACCACTGACCGACACGGAAAAGACAGTCCTCAATAAAGGACTGGGTTTTGTCCCCACCGCCCGCCTTGACAAATTCAAACTACATTGCGAACTAGCAACCTTTTTCAGAAAACTAAGACTAAAGGCATTTTTTGAAAAACAAGGGGAGACAACCACAGATGCCAATCCCAATGAAACTGGTCTCAGGACTAAATCCACTTTTGTGCCGCCACCCCACACAGTCCCTGTGGAAGTCATCGCATTTGAACAGGCAGTATACAATGATGTTGAGACAATGACTGTCACGTCCCAATACCAAAATATGAGCAGAGCAGAAAACAATGCCCTATCTGAGCTGAGGTTGTGTGACACCATCATAATACACTTAATAACAACAAAAGAGTGTCTGATTAAATACGTACTGGAAAGAAAGAAACACACAAATGTTTTTGAAGGACCCTCACTCACCAGCCTGGGGTGACATGCTTCATTATAGGGTCCCCACCGGAACAACCGAATGTCGTTCCGGTGTGCTACGACGCCTGCAATTGCAGCAGAGCAGGTAAAGTGGTGTGTGTAAGTGCAAGTGATAAAGTGCAGATTTAAGAAGTAACCAGAAACTACCCGTAAAAACCTTTATATCTAGGTGATCTGGTTACTGATTAAAAACGAGTGGCGGATCTAACCCAGCCAAGTTTTGAAGCTGGAAGAACCGTAAACGTGTAGTGTTTGGTCGACATGAACATTTTTCAGCTTATATAGTGGTGCATGTTCTGCTAAGCATTCATCAGGACCATAAAAAAGGTGTGTATGACCATGGCGGTATACGCGCGCTAAGGCATACCCTAACCTCTGGTCATGTGTCAGTGAAAAAAAAAATAACGGTGTTACCATGAATTTCGGTCTTCTGGTATTCTCCAGGCCGGTAGTGACCTGTAAGGGAGAGAGGAAAACGAACAGGATATGCATCTCTATTTAAACAAATCATTCACTCCCTCGCTATGCAGCTACAGGCATCTCTGAAAAATGTGTGTTTCATTCTTTTCCTTATTTTCTGTCTTTGTACAAAAAGTTAAAAGGGAAGGGGAAATAGTCTAAGGCTGCACGTCCCTACAGGGATCACAGCTATCCCGCAACCCACTGGCAGACTGATCTGCCAATCTGTGGCCTTTCTGCCCAGGGGCAGACCCCACCAATGTTCGAATAACACCTTGTCTTATTAGGAGGCACGTTGCCACTTATTGGCAACCGCTGGGCGGTACTCTGTCAGTGGCCACCACCAATAGCCCTGTTAATCTATTTTATGTAACCAAGGTCGGGCTTCGGCAGGGTAAAGCTAAAACGTTGAACATACAGCAGCAAATCGAAAAAACTGGCTTACTTGTATCAAATATGATAGTCACTTCATGGAACTCAGACTGGGGGACCCCATGGGAGTTCTGGGAACAAAGAAACGAGAAGCGAAAAAGTGTTACAGACTACCAAGGGGTGGGAGGAACTGAAGGTAAACCCCCCCTCCCTCCCTCCTAGCGCCTTCATGCACTTACTTCCGCAATGACAGGGTCCCACGATGTGCCTACCCGTACACGTCTAGGTCCGAATATTGCCGGTGCAACGGCAAACCCGGAAGAAAAAGTGTTCCTCCCCGATCACATGGGGCAGCGTGAGGGAAACGTCAATAAGTTGCGTCAGCTTGTGTAAAAAAGACTAGAACGCTACCATCCACGCATCTAGCGTAGCGGTAATTTAAGCAAAAAAGTTATATTAACATACAGAAGCAAATGGAAAAAACTGTAAACCATCATAATAAAACCAGCAGACAAGGGCGGTGGTGTAGTGGTAATGGACAAATTCACATACAGAGAGGAATGTCTACGACTCCTGAACGACACAAGGAACTACATCATTCTACAGACAGACCCCACTATAGAGCTCCGTGCTGAGATCCAACAATTGGTGGAAACAGCCGAAATGTTGGGAAAAATATCAAAACAAGAAGCAGACTATCTATGCAAGTCAGAAGGAAAAACACCTTACTTTTACATAGTACCTAAAATGCATAAGGGTAAAATACCCCCCCCCCCCCGGGTAGACCGATCGTATCAGGGATTGGCTTACTGCTGGAACCCTTATCCAGATTCTGTGACTTTTTCCTAAAAACCATGATTTAGTCTACGTCAACATATCTACAAGATACCAAGAGCCTACTGAGACTCCTACAGGATATTAATCTTGATGCAAACACTATCCTACTAAGCTTTGACATCGAAAGCTTATATACAAGCATACCACAGGACGCGACCATAGCAGTCTTGGAAAAAACCCTGAACAACAGCACATGGACCTTCAACACCCCTAAGGTATTCATACTCGAATGTGCCAGACTAGCATTGAAACGCAACTACTTTGAATTTGAAGGCACACTGTACCTACAGATAGGCGGAACGTCCATGGGAAGTGTTTTTGCCCCCAGTGTGGCGGGACTGTATGTGTTTGATTTCGAGCAAAAATAGATCCTCACTGACCAGAACCCTTATGTGAACAACATAAGATTCTGGAAAAGGTACATAGACGATGTCCTTGCCATTTGGCAAGGACCACTTGACACCCTGCAAGAATTCATCACTTGGATTAACACATGCGACCCGAATCTAAGATTCACAAATTGCTTTGACAAAGAAAAAATGTTTTTTCTTGACATCGTGATCAACAAGGAAAATGATCACCTGGTGACCAAAACACACTTTAAACCAACCGCTAAGAACAATCTTCTGAGATTCGAGAGCTTTCACCCGCGCCCTCTGAGGGAAAATCTCCCCTATGGCCAGTACCTTAGACTCTGCAGAAATTGCAGTCAACTCACAGACTTTAAGGAACAAGCCATGGATATCACAACCCAACTGAGGCAAAGAGGTTACCTATCAAAAATTGTCCATAAATGTCAGAAACAGGCTAGAAACCAACCAAGAGAAGCACTCCTGGAAAACAAAACATCCACCAACGAAACAATTCCACTGACATGTGTAACAACATATAACGCCATCTCAAACCAAATGAGCAGAAGTGTCAATAAACATTGGACCATACTCAACACAGGCAACCTACATTGGGAGAAACCACTGTTGTCTTTTAAAAAATCTCATAGCTTGACAGACACATTGGTCAACACCAGACCAAAAGAAGATAAATCAAACAACACCCACAGTATCACAAAGGCCTGGGGACTTCCAGAAATCACAGGACACTTTCGATGTGGAGACTGCAGTGTATGCCACTTAACAGACAACACCAAGACACTTGCCCTGGAAGAAGGAAAAATTTGGAAACAACTATCGCACACAAATTGCAACAGTAGCAATGTTATATACCTAATTAAGTGTACCTGCCGAAAACCCTATATTGATATGACAACCAGAAAAGTCAAGCTGCGTATCAGTGAACACCGTAGCACAATCCGCTGCAGAAAAAGTGCAACTAGACTGACGGACCACTTCCTTGAAGCACAGCACAATCCAAATGACATGAGATGGACAATAATTGAACAGGTGAAACCAGGCCCTAACCTGCAAAGCCGCCTTTTCGAGCAAGAGCAACGCTGGATTTATAGATTGTCCATGCACCTAACAGGGCTAAATGACAACATCCCCTGGGCATCAATACTGTAAAACCCTTGACAGCCAGGTCTAGGGAAACTGATAGTTTCTGCCTCTAGGTCTAGTACAACCGAGAATTCACTGTTGCCCCCCATCCAGCATCTAATAATGGTCTCCCTAAGTATTTATCATGTGGCCCAGTAACACCCAATGCTCCACTGGCGCACACACACCCATTCTTACTATCACTGTAAACCAACATTGATGACACTATGTCTACCTGAGCAACCCCAGTACACCCTCTATAAATGACATGACCCTAGAGGGTACAAACCGAGTTGCCCAAGGAGTTCCCTTATGGCATATCAATTTCCTGACAGCTCAAGTCAATCTGCTGACAACACACAGTGCAAGTCATCTGGTTTTACAGAATTTGATACTTCTACTCCGCCCGCCTACAATAGGTGTACCAATGTACCCATATCATCCTATGCGAGTGTTCAGACTTATCTGTACGATGCATTTCCACTCGCATTCCGAGTGTTACTGACCTAGTTTGTCCATTGCGGGCCACCATGTTAGACAACCACGCTGTTTCCACAGCAACGAGAATACGCCCCCTTCCTAAGCCCCGCCCATCCCGGAAGCAACGACACTCATATCGAGCACCGGGCACACACGCGAGTGTAGCGGGGAGAGCAAGGAGAAACATAGGTAATCGGCCAATTTGAGTTAAGCGAAACTGTAAGTATACTAATTCCTTTTCTTCACAGCCTCAATCGACTCCACCACCACGAAGCACGGATCATGCGCTAGAGCAATTATCTAAGGCTACGCTAGCACGCTGATTTCCTAACTAACGCTCAGTGAACCCTTTATTTCATTACCCATTACAGAATACGTTTATCGCTGAGATAGTCCTACCCTCTGCCCCACGATGTCTTAAAGGCACCGATTACGAGTAAGCCTTACTAGTATGTATATTATATGTTTGTGTGTCTGTGTATGTCGGTACGGTCAACTGGAAATAATGCACACAATCAATTCCCATCTCACGTTCCTAAATGTGAGTATGGAGAGTATGGAGAGTCATCCCACCACAAGTATGGATGTGTGTGTGACTTACAGAATAATGTAATCTGCCACACCACACACACCTATTGATCTGTGTGTCTGAATGAGCAAATAGCTCAAACCGAGACACTAGTATATGAATATATATACAATGTACTAGCACTCCAAATAATTAGACGTGACATTGCTGACGCCTTTCTGCCAAATCACCATGTCTGGTGTGCTAATAGAATGGGATTTGCATGAAGCATGCAGACACGTGAGAGTCAACACTACGTTACAGGCACGTAATTTAGTTTGATTGTGATTGCCTCTTCGTGTTTTGTTTTTTTATGTTTCCTCCCACAGGTCTTTTTTCATTTTTTCTCGCCTACATAGGCTTGAGCACATACCGATTGCAGATTTTTGCAATTCTGGTACCAAGAATCTAGGATTGGACACACTTTTTAGGGAGTGTAGACCGTCCATTTTCTTGCACCTTGGTCCTGAAGAAAACCTGGAAACTACCACTTTAAGGTTGAAATATGTAGACCACCCACATAGATACTCTTGGTCATAATCACCTACTAAGTATCTCATCACTTTTTTAACATTGTCCAGTAGCTTGCGAATAAAGTTTTTTTCATACAAGTCATACCAGGACAATTTTTAACATTTTTTCTGCACTTATCACTCACAATAACCAGTTCCACTGTAGTACAGGTGTCGCAGCACACCCTGATGACATTCGGCCATCAGGGTGGACCCCAATGATGAAGCATGTCACCACTAGGCTGGTGAGTGAGGGTTTTTTTACAAAAGGAAAAATTTTCCTTTTCTCAAAGATACATCCCATTCAGAATCCATGATTCTCCGTGGTGATACTCCCTTTTTTTGTTACATAGATTGCTGCCACAAGGCCTGGCACGGATGAATGCTGCTGCTACTACTCCATCCACATCTTCGCCCCCTGAAGTGTCAGTGACACACAGTGCTGCAGACAAGACAACAACACCCACATGCGAGGCACATGATATATCAGAGGACGCAGATGCTTATGATTCTGTCTTAGTGGTAAGAAGGATGCAGTAGCATTCATCTCCACCATATGGCCTATTTCTGCTTGGTTCTGACCTCTGCATCATCATCTTCCACTGTCCCCTGATACACTCTGTGACACTCACCTTGGACCTCGACATGAACTGCCATATTCTGTTTGGTTACCAATGATACAGCAATCAGACTGCGGACTGAACTCTTCCTCTTCCGATGAACTTGTCATTCCCTAAAGGACTCTGGCTGGCCCTCCATGGGGCAACAATGTGAAGTGGGGTTTGCATGGCCCTGTACTGCTCCAGCTTCAACACTCCACTGAAAGTGAATAAAACATTCAAATTCACACAGATGTGTCCTGTCTATGATCATTCAAGTATGAAAGTATGGCTGTATTTAGGGTCAGTGATCTCCCTTATGTCCATTTTGCTCATGTTGCGGGACTTGAGTCACAGGGTGCAACATTACAGATTGCCGTCCGGGTGGCGCCGACATTACAGCAGAGACACATACATTAGTTACTTACTTGTTCATTCCAGAACAGAACCACGCCCAGAGACCCGGGCTCATTGTTCACACCCGACGCTGGACTGGCATATGTCAACCCAGCCCACTCCGCTTACGCTTACAGGGGGGTCGACAAAGCTACATGTCCCAGGTCTTAACAGTAGTGATCTCCTGATCACTGGTCTAGTTGTCAGCATGCCACAGTCACTCCCTGAGGGCTGGTTTACACCCACACCACACCCATCAGGCACAGGCATCACAGGACATGTGACCCTGCCAATAAAAGGGGCCAACCACATTACATTCCCTACTGCCGGAGGTGACATGAAACACCATGGAACTAACGTACTGTCCGCAACTCCCCCTCACAGGTCCACTCTGCACCAAGATGTATTATTACTGGTAACAGAAAGTGATGCCAGTGTGGGGAAAGCAGGGAAACAAAACAAGGAAAGGCGGGGAAACACAGGGTCTTGTACACAGGTAAGGTGGTCTGTTCAGGGGACAGGAAGGCTTCTGTTAACCGTCTCCTAGAAGACAAGAATAGAGGTTAATACCAATCCCTATGATTCTAATGAGGTATGATATAGAATAGTATAGGAGACTACCTGTTCGTTATGCTATGTGAATATTCGTAGTTTCCACCAATGTTCTGTTCACTTCACAGAATAGAGATAGATAGGGAATAAAATGCTGGGGACCTCCTGTAAGAGAAGTGTATAGTAGAACCCTTAGTGATAATACTCTAAGTAAGGATCTAGTAGGGCTAGAAGGACCTATGGTTACCTACGTGATGAATGTCTTGATATATATCCTCCTGTTATCTTCACACAAGAATATAGAAGACAATGATGCTGTGTAAACCCTGAAATATATAGAGAAATCAAAGTTGTGAAACCACTCAAACCAAAGATCTCTATAAGCAGGTATCCAGCTTATATTTACCTGTGTGAGGTTTTTTTGTCTGCTTTCATGAAAATCGGGACTCCTAAATATCATGAGCCCATGAACATAAACCAAGAGCTAGATGCTCTAAACCATAAAAGTTTCTGTATGAAACAACAACCAAAAACGACACAAACTCTTGATAATAAAGATCACATCCAAGCATGTAGAAATGAAATGCAAATAATGATTGTCTCTATCATGGAACGTAAACGATACTGACTCTCCGAGTACGGATACCTGTAATCACTTGAGACACCAGACCTAAGAGGGACAGAGGACGCCGATAGACGAATCCCGGCGAGACCCGAAAAACGCCACCACCGTGACCCGGAAGCACTGCAGCAACAACAAACCCGGAAGGAACGCGAAGCGTTCTCTGAACTTCGAGGAAGGACTATATACTGATTACACGCATGCGCTAACCTTCGCGCATGCGTGTTGGTGGCTCTCGGTGTTTTGCCAACCCTTCCTGGTACTAGAAGTGCCAACCACATTACCGCGATCAGTACAGGCACGACAGTACACCCCTCCCGAACCCCCTCCTACCGGTTTGGGTTTTCCGGGGTACCGTCTATGAAACAAGCGCAACAGCCGCGGAGCATGTATCTGACTAGCGGGCTCCCAACTGCGCTCCTCAATACCATAACCCTTCCAATGTATGAGGTACTGCAACCTGCCCCTACTTCTTCGAGAATCAAGGATAGCCTCCACTTCATACTCTTCCTCAGAAACAACAACAACAGGGGCAGGGGCCAAGGGAAGACGTGTACCAGGTTCAACAGGTTTAAGGAGCGAGACATGAAACACAGGGTGTATCTTCATGGACGATGGAAGGTCAAGCTTAATGGCAACAGGGTTCACTATCTTGGATACAGGGAATGGGCCTATGTATTTGGGTTGGAATTTACATGCCCCTCGCAGTGCTATGTGTCTGGTTGATAACCATACCTCATCCCCTATATGATATGTGGGTTCAGGTGTCCTGTGTGCGTCCGCCGCCTTCTTATACTGAGTCTTGGCCTTATCAAGATTGTCATGGATGGAATTATGCACCCCCTGCAAATTCTGTACCAAAGCTGACACTGCAGGGGTATCACAAGAAGCAGAAAGAGGTATAGGCAATACCCGAGGATGAAAACCATGAGACCCATAAAAAGGGGTGAACAGAGTGGAGAAATGGTGACTGTTGTTGTAAGATAATTCAGCTAACCAAATAATCTCGTCCCACTCTGTACTAGACTGGATACATTGGCATCTCACAAATTGTTCGAGGCTTTGGTTAACGCGTTCTGTTTGCCCATCCGTTTGAGGATGATGGCTGGAGGACAAACGAACGTCTATTTGTAACAACGTACACAATTGTTTCCAGAACCGAGATACGAATTGTGCACCTCTATCTGTTATCTGAACAAAAGGAATGCCGTGTAATCTGAGGATGTGTTGCAAAAACACCTGTGCTAACTTCATTGATGTAGGAAGACCCGGCAAAGGAATGAAATGGGCAGTCTTCGTGAATGAGTCGACCACCACCAACAAAGTAGTGTTTCCATTGTTAGTGCGCGGCAACTCAACAAGAAAGTCCATGGACACAGTGTGCCATGGACCAGGAGGAGTAGGGATAGGACAGAGAAGACCTACTGGTTTGATGTGTGATGCTTTCCCTTGAGCACAAACATGGCACGTTTTAACATAATCCTGTACATCTTGTGAAAGACTAGGCCACCAACAATAACGTTTTATCATCTCGATTGTCTTTTTGTACCCTGGATGTCCGGCTATTCCTTGAGTGTGACACCAATGTAACACTTTCTGACGCTGTTGGGTAGTAGGAACATACAAACCCCCCTGTGCATAACACAACCCTTTTTTCCATTCGGTGTCTTGGGATCTAAGATACTCCAGAGTGTTGGGATTCTGTTGGGCTTCATTGACTTCTCTTAGGAACCTTTCCTCAGTTGTGAGCACCCCTATTATTCTATTGCTATCTAGGATGTTAGGTGGATCTTCTGCTGATGGCGGAGGATCAAAACCGATGCGAGAGAGGGCATCCGCCTTCCCGTTTTTTCTACCAGCCCTGAAGTGGATTTCAACATCATACCCACTGAAGAATTGGGTCCATCTTAGTTGCCTCATAGATAGCGCCTTGGTCGTTTTGAGATATTGTAGGTTTCGATGATCCGTTATAATAGCAACAGTATATCGGGTACCCAACAGATATGGCCTCCACTCCTCCTATTCGTAGTTTCCACCAATGTTCTGTTCACTTCACAGAATAGAGATAGATAGGGAATAAAATGCTGGGGACCTCCTGTAAGAGAAGTGTATAGTAGAACCCTTAGTGATAATACTCTAAGTAAGGATCTAGTAGGGCTAGAAGGACCTATGGTTACCTACGTGATGAATGTCTTGATATATATTCTCCTGTTATCTTCACACAAGAATATAGAAGACAATGATGCTGTGTAAACCCTGAAATATATAGAGAAATCAAAGTTGTGAAACCACTCAAACCAAAGATCTCTATAAGCAGGTATCCAGCTTATATTTACCTGTGTGAGGTTTTTTTTGTCTGCTTTCATGAAAATCGGGACTCCTAAATATCATGAGCCCATGAACATAAACCAAGAGCTAGATGCTCTAAACCATAAAAGTTTCTGTATGAAACAACAACCAAAAACGACACAAACTCTTGATAATAAAGATCACATCCAAGCATGTAGAAATGAAATGCAAATAATGATTGTCTCTATCATGGAACGTAAACGATACTGACTCTCCGAGTACGGATACCTGTAATCACTTGAGACACCAGACCTAAGAGGGACAGAGGACGCCGATAGACGAATCCCGGCGAGACCCGAAAAACGCCACCACCGTGACCCGGAAGCACTGCAGCAACAACAAACCCGGAAGGAACGCGAAGCGTTCTCTGAACTTCGAGGAAGGACTATATACTGATTACACGCATGCGCTAACCTTCGCGCATGCGTGTTGGTGGCTCTCGGTGTTTTGCCAACCCTTCCTGGTACTAGAAGTGCCAACCACATTACCGCGATCAGTACAGGCACGACAGTACACCCCTCCCGAACCCCCTCCTACCGGTTTGGGTTTTCCGGGGTACCGTCTATGAAACAAGCGCAACAGCCGCGGAGCATGTATCTGACTAGCGGGCTCCCAACTGCGCTCCTCAATACCATAACCCTTCCAATGTATGAGGTACTGCAACCTGCCCCTACTTCTTCGAGAATCAAGGATAGCCTCCACTTCATACTCTTCCTCAGAAACAACAACAACAGGGGCAGGGGCCAAGGGAAGACGTGTACCAGGTTCAACAGGTTTAAGGAGCGAGACATGAAACACAGGGTGTATCTTCATGGACGATGGAAGGTCAAGCTTAATGGCAACAGGGTTCACTATCTTGGATACAGGGAATGGGCCTATGTATTTGGGTTGGAATTTACATGCCCCTCGCAGTGCTATGTGTCTGGTTGATAACCATACCTCATCCCCTATATGATATGTGGGTTCAGGTGTCCTGTGTGCGTCCGCCGCCTTCTTATACTGAGTCTTGGCCTTATCAAGATTGTCATGGATGGAATTATGCACCCCCTGCAAATTCTGTACCAAAGCTGACACTGCAGGGGTATCACAAGAAGCAGAAAGAGGTATAGGCAATACCCGAGGATGAAAACCATGAGACCCATAAAAAGGGGTGAACAGAGTGGAGAAATGGTGACTGTTGTTGTAAGATAATTCAGCTAACCAAATAATCTCGTCCCACTCTGTACTAGACTGGATACATTGGCATCTCACAAATTGTTCGAGGCTTTGGTTAACGCGTTCTGTTTGCCCATCCGTTTGAGGATGATGGCTGGAGGACAAACGAACGTCTATTTGTAACAACGTACACAATTGTTTCCAGAACCGAGATACGAATTGTGCACCTCTATCTGTTATCTGAACAAAAGGAATGCCGTGTAATCTGAGGATGTGTTGCAAAAACACCTGTGCTAACTTCATTGATGTAGGAAGACCCGGCAAAGGAATGAAATGGGCAGTCTTCGTGAATGAGTCGACCACCACCAACAAAGTAGTGTTTCCATTGTTAGTGCGCGGCAACTCAACAAGAAAGTCCATGGACACAGTGTGCCATGGACCAGGAGGAGTAGGGATAGGACAGAGAAGACCTACTGGTTTGATGTGTGATGCTTTCCCTTGAGCACAAACATGGCACGTTTTAACATAATCCTGTACATCTTGTGAAAGACTAGGCCACCAACAATAACGTTTTATCATCTCGATTGTCTTTTTGTACCCTGGATGTCCGGCTATTCCTTGAGTGTGACACCAATGTAACACTTTCTGACGCTGTTGGGTAGTAGGAACATACAAACCCCCCTGTGCATAACACAACCCTTTTTTCCATTCGGTGTCTTGGGATCTAAGATACTCCAGAGTGTTGGGATTCTGTTGGGCTTCATTGACTTCTCTTAGGAACCTTTCCTCAGTTGTGAGCACCCCTATTATTCTATTGCTATCTAGGATGTTAGGTGGATCTTCTGCTGATGGCGGAGGATCAAAACCGATGCGAGAGAGGGCATCCGCCTTCCCGTTTTTTCTACCAGCCCTGAAGTGGATTTCAACATCATACCCACTGAAGAATTGGGTCCATCTTAGTTGCCTCATAGATAGCGCCTTGGTCGTTTTGAGATATTGTAGGTTTCGATGATCCGTTATAATAGTAACAGTATATCGGGTACCCAACAGATATGGCCTCCACTCCTCCAGTACCTTCTTTATTGCAAGAAGTTCCTTTTCCCCAACTGCGTAATTGATTTCAGGGGCAGTAAGCTTGTGTGAATAAAAGGCCACTGGATGTAATTCTCCTGTATCGGGATGGACCTGTGATAGTACGCCTCCTACGGCTACCTGTGAAGCATCTACTTCAACTACAAAGGGGCTTTGTTGATCAGGATGTCTGAGAATAGGAGCGCTCGTGAAGGCCTTTTTTAAGGTGACAAAGGCTTCTTCCGCTTCAGGAGACCACACAAAAGGGATGCCTTTTCGTAAGAGCCTAGTGATGGGGGTTACAATGTCAGAGAAATGGCCTATAAAACGCCTATAAAAATTGGCGAATCCTACAAATCGTTGCACTTCCTTAGCTGTTGTAGGAGAAGGCCATTGTACAACTGCCTGAACCTTATGGGGATCCATCTCCAGTCCTTGAGACGATATGACATACCCCAAAAACGCTACTTGGACCTATGGAAAAAACATTTGTCAAGCTTGCAAAATAAGAGATTGTTCTTTAGCTTCTGTAAAACTGATTGAACCTGAAGAATGTGTTCTTCCAAGGTTGCAGAGTAGATAAGTAAATCGTCAATGTAGGCGATCACTCATTTGTCTAAAAGGTCTTTCAATACATCGTTAATAAAGTATTGGAAAGCTGAGGGTGCATTGCACAAACCGAATGGCATTACTAGATACTCGAATAATCCGAACTTTGTGCAAAACGCCGTCTTCCACTCATCTCCCTCTTTTACTCTTACAAGATGGTACGCCCCTCGTAGATCTAACTTTGTGAAGAAGTTGGCTGTCTTCACTTGATCAAGTAGAGAAGAGATGAGTGGCAGAGGGTATCGGTTCTTAATGGTAACTGCATTAAGGGAGCGACAGTCGATACAACACCGCAATCCTCCCTCCCTCTTCGGAATGAAGAAGAGAGCGGATGAAGCGGGAGATCTAGACACCCGAATGAATCCGATATCCAACATCTTATCCAAGTATTCCCTCAGATATACGTTTTCTTTTTCGGTCAAAGAGTATACACGACTAGTCGGTATACGAGCCCCTGCCTGTAAATCGATACGGCAGTCATACACCCTGTGTGGGGGCAAACATGTAGCTTCCTTGGCATCAAAAATAGACTGAAAAGCTAGATATTCTTTAGGTAATATGGCATCTGGTTCATCTATGCTGAATGCGTTAAAAGCGGCATTCGCAAATAGTTTATCTTGAAATGGACTGCAGTCCGGGTTATTGATCGTTTCCTGTCCTACCTCCAGGTTAGTGGTTTCTGGGATACACATATGATCTTTACATGACAAAGATTCAAACCGTACCGTACCCTCTTGCCAACCAATAGACGGGTTGTGGCATCGTAACCAGGGAAGGCCTAAAACTACTGGAAATTGAGGTGACAGAATAAGATCAAATTGGAGATTCTCCCTATGAGTCTCTGCTAATGTCACTATAATGGTGTCTGTAGCATGTGTGATGGGGCCTGACTTTAAGGAACTCCCGTCTATGGTGAATACGTCTTCTACTATGTCCTTTCGTACCATGGTGAGATTATGTTTCTGGGCCCAATGTAGGTCCATGAAGTTTCCTGAAGCTCCGGAGTCGAGCATAATGGGGATTTCTATCAGGTGCTGTTCCCATTGTAATAAAGAAGGTACGTAGAAATGGCTTTGAATAGGAGAGAGAGGGGAGACTATAGATCCGGAATGACCCGATGCCTCAGCCTCTTTCGGCCTCGGGTCCTCTAGTTTTCCGATCTCTTACCTTGTCTTGGTTTGATGAGACATTCCCTTAAAAAATGCCCGGCTTTACCACAATATAAACATAGTTTATGGTCCCTTCTCCTCTGTTTTTATACTTCACTTAGTGGACCCTTAACGCTTCCAATTTGCATAGGTTCTGTGCTATCAGAAGTAGATACAGAGCTGGACTCTGGTTCAGTTCTCTTTTCTCTATAGAATGTTCTATTAAAATCGAACCGTGTCTTGTCCTTTCTTCGTTCTCCTAATCTGTGGTCTAATTTCACCACTAAATCAATTAACTCAGGACATGTTTCAGGGGGATCAACGACATGAGCCAATGCATCCTTTAACTCCTCCCGCAGCCCCTTGTAAAACAAAGCGCTACGTTTCTCAAGAGGCCAGCCTGCTTCTGCTACTAGCCTGTTGAAGGTTGCAATATATGTAGGGAAGTCTCTAGTACCCTGCCTCAAATTGAGTAATTCGGTGTCGGCTGCATGTGTGAATGAATGCTTATCAAACAATTTGCGTAGTTCGCTCCTGAATGTCTCATAATCCAACAACATCGGGTCATTCCTTTCAATTAGGGGTACAGCCCAATTGGCAGCTGAACCCCCTAGGTAGGAAATCATAAAGGCTACCTTAGCCTGATCTGTGGGGAAACAAGTTGATTTACACATGAAGTGTAGTTGGCATTGGCTTATAAAAGCTGCGCATTTAGTAGGGTCCCCTGTAAACCTTTCAGGTGGGGCTAGGGGTATAGGGGGTGAGGGGGTGACCACCTGTATAACTGGGTTCTGAGAACCAGAAGCTCCACTTGCACCGTCTCTGTCTAGTCTATCAATTCGACTGGCTAACGCCTGGGTTTATAATTGTAGGCTTCCCATCATGTTGGCTAAATCACCTAGCGTCACTTCCATGGTGCTCGGGCGGCAAATGTACACTGGGCTTCGCGTTCTGTCAAGCTTGTAAATATGGTTGCCTCAGAAACACCATGGAACTGACGTACTGTCCGCAACTCCCCCTCACAGGTCCACTCTGCACCAAGATGTATTATTACTGGTAACAGAAAGTGATGCCAGTGTGGGGAAAGCAGGGAAACAAAACAAGGAAAGGCGGGGAAACACAGGGTCTTGTACACAGGTAAGGTGGTCTGTTCAGGGGACAGGAAGGCTTCTGTTAACCGTCTCCTAGAAGACAAGAATAGAGGTTAATACCAATCCCTATGATTCTAATGAGGTATGATATAGAATAGTATAGGAGACTACCTGTTTGTTATGCTATGTGAATATTCGTAGTTTCCACTAATGTTCTGTTCACTACACAGAATAGAGATAGATAGGGAATAAAATGCTGGGGACCTCCTGTAAGAGAAGTGTATAGTAGAACCCTTAGTGATAATACTCTAAGTAAGGATCTAGTAGGGCTAGAAGGACCTATGGTTACCTACGTGATGAATGTCTTGATATATATTCTCCTGTTATCTTCACACAAGAATATAGAAGACAATGATGCTGTGTAAACCCTGAAATATATAGAGAAATCACTGCTGTGAAACCAATCAAGCCAAAGATCTCTATAAGCAGGTAAATGTAAATGTTTTTGTACTTGTATAGCGCACAGCTACCCGCAGTGGGTTTCCCGGCGCTTGTACGAATACCGCAAGGGAACCCTTCCTGGCTTTCCCTGTGAAGTGTCCACTCCTGGGCATCCCCATGGTGCAGACCAGGCATCCCTCGCGTTGTGGGGGCCGTTGTGGAGACTAAGCAAGCTATTGCCCAGAGTTGCAGCGCGGGACCCATGATCAGAATAGGCACTGAGGCGAGAATATCCGGTCAGGGGAATTAATGAGCCCGAGACCCGCCGAGGCGGGAATCAAACCCCTGGTCCCTGGCAAGAGCTCTGCATCGAGGTCTGCCTGCTCTAACCATTGAGCCACACTTCTCATGAAAATCGGGACTCCTAAATATCATGAGCCCATGAACATAAACCAAGAGCTAGATGCTCTAAACCATAAAAGTTTCTGTATGAAACAACAACCAAAAACGACACAAACTCTAGATCATAAAGATCACATTCAAGCATGTAGAAACGAAATGCAAATAATGATTGTCTCTATCATGGAACGTAAACGATACTGACTCTCCGAGTACGGATACCTGTCATCACTTGAGACACCAGACCTAAGAGGGACAGAGGACGCCGATAGACGAATCCCGGCGAGACCCGAAAAACGCCACCACCGTGACCCGGAAGCACTGCAGCAACAACAAACCCGGAAGGAACGCGAAGCGTTCTCTGAACTTCGAGGAAGGACTATATACTGATTACACGCATGCGCTAACCTCCGCGCATGCGTGTTGGTGGCTCTCGGTATTTTGCCAACCCTTCCTGGTACTAGAAGTGCCAACCACATTACCGCGATCAGATTCTGAAAGTGAAAAAGTTTTATTGTTTCAGTTAATTAAAACCATAACAATACAATTTTATAAAATCAACTACTCATTTAAAATTCCTTTTATATAGATAAATTCTCTATTAGTTCATTCTGAGTCTAGTGCTAAAATTTGTTGTTAAAAACAATTAAGCAGTCCGTTGTTGTTTATAGTTCCAAGAGTTCTGATATTTATTCAGTTCAAAAGAGCCCTCTCACTGCGCTTCCGCAGTTTTGTTGTCATTGTGTGAGCCGGATGCCTGGTTGTGTTTTAACGCTTGAGCGTGAGCCATGAGGAACTTTAATAGTAAACAGTTCAAACGGGTGTCTGTTGGATTCAAAGTAGACATAATCGCGGATCTACACGTTCTTATGCCTCGTTCATTCATTGCCCTTTTTAAAAAAACTGCTCGTGCTTGGGCTAAATTCGGGCAGATACAAACTAGATGAGTAAAGTCCTCCTTGCTGCTCCCACATAGTCTACAGGTTTTGGGTCCGTCGTGTAGCCAAGTTGGTTGGTCCATAGTTGATGGAAAGTTTCCCAGACGGAGCCCCATTAACTTTTGTTTTTTGCAAGCCGGGAATGTAATTGTTAGATATGGGGCTGCAGTGAGAGTTTTATAGTTTGATATGATCATCCAGGCGTGTTTTCTTGTGCTGAACGTGGCTTTATCGAGTAGAAGAGAATGGAATTTTGTTGACTTGTTGATGGCTTGTTTAAACACTGGATAAGGCAAATTCAGTTCCTAGAGATTTCTTGTTCCAGTCTCGGTTATGGCCTTCTCAAGGTACTGGTTGTGTGGGGATTTAACATCATTTTTTATCTCTTCCCACAATGCTTGATGTAGATCTGAGGTTGCTATGTTCTGTTTCAAGCTATACCAGTACTTTATATTTGCGTACATTCTTCCCACTGTTTCATTTATTATTCCAGTAGTTGATTTTATAAAATTGTATTGTTATGGTTTTAATTAACTGAAACAATAAAACTTTTTCACTTTCATTACCGCGATCAGTACAGGCATGACACCCATGACCTGTGGCGCACTAGGTTGGTGGCATCTGATGCACTGCAGCCGGCAGGTGCCTACCTCCACGGGAAGAAGACTTGTGTTGCACAGAGTTGATGGCACTCGATATACTGCGGCCGGCAGGGGCCTATCCTCATGGGACGATGACTTGCGTTGAAGAGTTGGTGGCATCCGATGCACTGCGGCCGGCAGGGGCCTACCGCCAAGGGACGATGACTTGCAGTGCACAGAGTTGGTTGCACCCGATGCACTGCAGCCAGCTGTGGCCTACCACCACGAATCGATGACTTGCGTTGCGCTGAGGTAGGGGCACCTGAAGAGCTGAGCGGGTGTGCAGCCTGCGATGATGCGTAGGCCTCGATATGCCACCGTGCCAATTAAGAGTCAATTTGCATTGCGAGCCCTGCTGGACCGCAGTGTACGCCAAAGGCAGCAGTCAGCACACACATGACTCCACGGTGCAGTGACGCAGGGTGAGCTGGGGGCCTGTGGCGCGGAATCCAGAGATTTGCTGAGGAGGTTGAACTGGCACGTGGTGGGCCTACTTGGAGACACGCCAGTGGCGGCAGGTGAGCATTGAGGCCTGGGTGCTCAGGGGCAGACAGTCATCACTGGGCGGCGGACGGGGCAGGGGACCAGGGCTGTGGTGCAGCAGGTGCACAGGACCGCGCAGGCATCACCGGTCACGGTGGCGGCCTCGTGGCTGGGTGGGGGGCACTGCCCTGGCAGACACGACCCTGCATGGAATGACGAGATGTGCGCAGGTTGGCTGGGGATGTAGCCACCTCGCCTCCAGTGTGAATCTAGCCATTGAAGGTGGCCGGCCATGTGTGTGTAGGCCTATGGACAGGATATGGCAGACACAGAGACACACGCAGTAGTTACTTTGGTGGCCATCCCGGAACTGAATCACGCCCAGAGCCCCGGGCTATTTATTCACGACGTATGCCGCCCAGGCCACTCCGCTCATGCTTACAGGGGGTGACAACAAAGCTACATATCCAAGGTCTTCCACACTGCCCACACTACAAACACCAGCAGTATATGTCCACATGGACATGTCTGTGCTCTGCATACTGAAGTCTGTCCAGCACATCACCGCCACACTTGGCATTTTCTATATTCTCATTGATGGGCCACTTGCCTCCTTTGCACATACTTGATTCCCACCTTTCTTCACATTCTGTAATTGTGTGGCAGAGGTGCCATGCCGTGGATGGTTTCTCTATATGGCTGGCCACGGTTACCACAGTTACTTGTGTTGTCATGTCTGGTAGTTGGGCATGTTGATTGGCATGTTGCATGTGATTTTGTAATGTTTGCATTCCCACAGTTGTGAGTTGTATGATTGTGGAGTTGAGGTGTGCGGTGTGTTCAGTCTGTACTTACCGAGGAGCAGTGCATTTCCATAGGTGCCATCCTCAAAGCGCTGGTTGGTGATGGACTTGCGGAAGATGTCGGAATCATGCACACTGCCTGGGAAGTTTGTGCCGACATTGGTGAACAGGCCCCGGTGGTCCAGTTTTGCCTGCACATTGATGTAATGCGTGTGGTTTCTGTTGCGGTGATCGTGTGCAGTGTCGGCAGGGGGCACAAGTAGTACATGTGTGAAGTCAATTGCCCCCAACACGTGCGGAAAGCCAGTTATGGCGTAGTTCCCTTGCTTGGTCTCCAGCTGTTCCTGCTCAGTGTTGGGGAAGTGAAGGTGCAGGGGTATCAAGCTGAGAAAAACCGTGATGCTTACACATATGATAAATCCTGCATAATAATACCATAATCATAAGTTTGTGTGGTCACAACCTTCCTTTTCTTTCCTACGAAGGTTACGAGCACACAAACTTCTGTCACGGTCTTTTTTTGCAGGATTAATTATACCTATAAGCATTCCGGTTTATCCAAGTGCAATACACTGTACCAGATTACATTTGTGACTATACGGATGCTTGACCATTGTCACCATTTATCTAACAGGTTTCTGAATACTGACTTTCGGATTATGGAATTGTATTGGGGAGTTCCTGCAGCATATGCAGTTAATTGAATCCACACGTTGTCCTGATCAGGATCCCCGTTGGGAATGGAACGCGTTGGCTGAGCTTTTCATATTCTTGATTTATGTATTTGTAATAAAGAACTGTTTTTACACTACTGTTGACTACTGGATTTCATGACCTGGCGCAGCCCCATTTCAGTGACTACAATCTTAGATCTGGGGCACAGAGGCGACAAGCAACGGCAGGCATTGGGGTTGGTTGCGCACGAACACTACGAATTTGAACTTGCGGGTGGTGTGGATAGCGGGGCCAGCTGTTGCTTTTTTGGACCTGCATCCAAGACATATGTGAGGAAGTTTAATAGGGCTAGCTGTGTGACTCCTCCGACTCTGGCAGTTGTTGGTTGGGAGGTACCAGAGGCCAACAGGTGCGGTACAGTTAGCAGCTTTGTCTGCGGAGGAATGTTGGTTCTCCGCTGTGCTGGTACCGTCAGCCTGTGGGCAATGTGGGTCAGGATGAAGAGAATGGTTGTCCTTTTGAGCCTGTAGTGGGCAATAGCATCCTCTGGCATTGAGTCTCTGAGGCTGGAGCGTTTTGGAACGTCTGCTGTCTTGTTCTGCGCTGCCTAGGTGATAGTCTGGGGAGGTTATCCGGGGGGGTTCCTGGGGGTGGTGGCTCTCTTGGCTCTCTGAGCTGCATGATCAGTAGCTCCATGACATGTGTTGATCTTCAGATGTGGCTCTGGGCTGGGCTCCCTGTCATACTGCAGGTTGTCATCCTGCTTAACACCAGTAAAATGCAGGTGTTAAATCCCTGCTGCTAGCGCACCTTATCACCTGTTTTTGGATCACATCGCAGATCTGGCTAGTCATTGAGAATATCGCGGAGGGGTGTTTTCGTGTGTTTTTGCATGGGAACGCCTACTCTGCATATCATTAGCGTTAGTTGGTGCTCTCATCCATGGCGATGTTCTTTTGCGGCAGCTATCGTTAGAAAACTGGCGATATCTGCAGTTTGCACCAGCTTGAGAATAGGGCGATAAATCTATCCCCACTTTTGAGGTGCTAAAGTGCCGATAAATCAGCGATAAGTCCTTGAGAATATGCCCCCAGTCTACACATACAACCTTATTCAGAATTGCTGCCAAAATGACAGATTTTCTCAGTCAAGTCTTCCAGAATGCTGCTGTCCGACCTACACCTGATAAGTCAATTCAAATACTTTATTTCAGTTTCACTATTACAGAAATGCATTCCTCTGTCACACATTGTGTGCAAAACTATAATAATTAAACATTGTCTTTTGCACATTTTTACTTCCCGAATTGTTTTAAAAGAAACAAGAATTGTTTGATGTACAATTACGTTTGAAAATGTCTCTGTTACATCCCACATTTGCAAAGCAGGGAACTCAGGAACCCAATAGTTAACACCTTCAATTTCAGCTCACCCTTTATGTTCATTATATGCTCTCTTGTTTTTATGATCAATTTCCTAAAGATTGGCTTAAGTGTCTGACTTCTCAGAACAGCGTATTTGGAGCAGCTTAATACAAAGTGCTTTGTGTGCTCAAATCCACCTAAATCACATGAGCCTATATTGGTCATTAAATCATCTTTGCTCCATTACCCAATCTTGTTGGCAAGAAACAGCAAGTTTAATGTCATCTTTGTTGCATTGATGAGGAATACACATTCCAGATAGGTGGGTGCTTCAAAAGGGTGCCTATACACAGCATACATTTCGAATGATTTGTACATTACAATTACAGTTACTGGAATTATGTGACTTTGCAGCTGAGTCATTTCCCGCAAAAGTTTGGATTAATAGATATGTTGCTTGTATCTGTATAGCACAACTCAGTCGGGAGGGTATCTTGGTGCTGAAGCAGTAGCCGTCTAGGGCGAGCTAGGACTGGGGCTAAGTGAAGAGCCAGGTCTTCAGTTTCATGGGGGAATTCAAGAAATGAGGAGGCAGCTCTGATAGGCAGATGCAGGCCGTTCCATGATTTAGGAGCGAGGTAAGAGAACGCATGACCACCAGATCAGGTTATATGCAGACAGGGGGGTGTAACAAATCAATATGTTGTATTGATTTGTATAGCGCACTAATCACCTGAGAGACTATCCAGGCGCTTGGGCAGGTGGGTAGGTCCCCGACGTGCTTATACGAAGAGCCAGGTCATCAGCTTCTTGCGGAACTGAAGAAGTGAGGAGGAGGCTCTGATGTGTTGTAGGAGGTCGTTCCATGTCTTGGGTGTGCTGTAGGAGAATGACCGACCTCCAATTTTGCTTTTGCAGATGCAGGGAATGTGTGTGGGTGCGAGTGAGGCAGAGCATAGCTGTCTGGTGGGTAGGTGAAAGTGTGTTTGAGTAGGAGTTTGCTGAGCGAAGGTGTGGGGTAGGTTTGTGGATGTTTATGTAGTTGTTGAGGTACTTGGGGCCAATGTTGTGTAAGATTTTGCACATGTGAGTGAGGAGTTTGAAGAGTGCTCATTTGTGGATTGAGAACTAGAGGAGTTCTTTGCGGTGCAGGGTTATATAAGTGCAGGGTGGAAAGTTGATGGTGAACCTAACCATTGGTCTGGAGTCTTCTAATCAGTTGAGCGTTGACTCCGGCATAGAGTGTGCTTCCATAGTGCAGTTTGCTGGTGATGAGGGCTTGGGTAACAGTTCTGTGAGTGTTGGTAGGGGGGCGCACAACCAATCATCTGTCTCTAATTTACAGACTTCAACTAAAATTATTATTTCTAACTCACATGGATCAAAAGCTAGTAAAAGTGCACCATGCGTGGGACAGTGCAGTTGCAGATGTCTTGCAATAGTTAACTTGTCACCATTTGGCTGCTGAATTCTGTATTCTGATGTTAAACTGGTATTAATGGGGTAAATATTTTGCTCAAACTGTATTCATGTGTTTTAAAATACAACAAACATTGGCAGGGAGTTCTCTGAAACTAACTTGGGGTCTTTTGAAGAGCTGGTTAATGTGGAACTCACATAAGAGGGCCACCAAACCATGAATGGTTCTTGCGAAGGCAATAAGGACTGCTAGGATGCTTTGGATAAAATCTCTGGACTCGTCACGCAGAGAGAGAGCAGAAATTGCAGACTGCGTATCAGGCTTGGTAAAGGACTTCACATATCTTAACACCAAAGAGAGGGAAATAATGTTTGCCACATATGCTAAAGATGCCCCATCTAACTTTATCCTCAGCCAAACCAAATGCAAGGAACCGTGAGGAGGTTACTGGGCGCTCTTCCACAGAATACTGCAAAGCTCAGTTGAGGTACTGAACTACCAGGCAAACCGAATGGTCATTCAGATCAGCCTCTTAAACACATTGGCTATGTTCACTTCAGGGATAGATGAGAAAATCACCAATCTAAACAACTTGATAAGAAGACTGTTCCAAGCAGATCCCTAAAGGGTGTAACAATTCACTGGTCCTGGACAAACGTGTCTACCCTCCCCTAAACTATGGGCCTCATTTATGAAAACTGTTGCATCGCTGTGTGAAAACAGGGATGCAACAGTTTTCACTGCACCCTCCTTGGGACATGATGGATGCTTCATATTTACCGTATGACGCATCCTGTTGCAAGGAATGACAGATTTGTTAATATTACTGACCAATCTGTCAGCGCAAAAGGACGCATTGCTGGGGTGTGTCTGAAAACAGACGCAACTCCAGCAATTTGTCCTTTCACAAGGGGCAAGCCCCATGTGAAAGGGCCTGCATCAGTCTTACGCCTGCTGTGAGGCAGGCATAAGATATTGATGCAGTAGCGTTCTAGAAGTGACACAGTGAATTCTGATAGATCTCACTTCTCCACTTCTACGAGGCTTTATGTGTGGGGTCACCCACCTGCATACGTTATACATACCCAAGGCAGGTATAATGTAACACAGGGCTTTACAAAGTGACGTATATGCTTAGATGCGTGACTTTGGAAATAGGGTGCAACGTGGCACATTTTTTACGCCGCGGTGCGTCACCAAAAAGTGAAGCAATGGTGACATAAAAGTGTTGCAAGGCCTTATAAATAAGGCCCTATGTTTCAGCTCCTTAAAAAGCTGAAGGTCAACTCAACGCAAAGGGCACCAAACAGTTTGGGAGTCAAATGTGAATCCAGAATTAAACATCCTATCCGCACTGGGGGAACTGGAGCCAAAACAGAGGACTTGAAGCTGGACATAGCTGCCATGGAAGAAGCTCAGGCCGAAGATCCATGCCTGGGATCACCACAGAAGGAACCCGTCAGGGATACCCCCTTTAACCCTGATATTCGGTTCGGCAATGAAACTGCTGGTTTGGCAATTGCAGGGAGCATTGCATGGCTGTGGGATCCCAATAGGAGAGACTGCATACATGGTCTCCCTATATGCCAACGGGGCATTGATATATTTAAGGAGCCCATCATACTCAGTTCCTATCAAGCTGGCAGTTCTTGCTGAGTTTGATGGACTCACTGGGGTGAATGTGAACCATACTAAGTCACAGTTGTTCCTCTTGAGGTGCTGGAGGGTAGACCGGTTGGAGATTTGGCGAGGCTCGAGCTCCTGTGGGAAACGCAAATAGTAAAGTATCTGGGGATTCAGGTAACGTGCGGTGCTAAGGAATTTGAGGCTGCAAATATAGGTGATTGATGGCCTAAAGCCAACTATAACATTCGCCTCTCCCTGATAGAGAAGATTGCTTTAGTAAAAATGATAGTACTTCCTCGCTGTTTGTATATTTTCCAGGGAACCCTGTTTGAAATACACCGGAGGTTCTTTTGGGAACTAGACAGGCTGATCATGAAGTTGTTGTGGGCCACCGGTAGAAAGAAAGTTAGTCTGAGCACACTGAAGCATATGTGGTGCAAAGGTGGCCTGGAACTGCCCTGCTTGGAGCGGTACTACTGAGCTGCACAATTGCAGCATGCAGTCCATATGCCCAACACAAATGGTGGGAGGATGGCTGCACTACTCTAGATGACCTCTACCTTAACAATAGGTCTATTACCATGGCGTATGTCCAGGCGTGCAACACCCATTGGACTCTAAGGACTTCAGCCCCCCCCATCGTGTGTGGCAGCCCGGCAGAGACAGCTTTCCGGGCACACACACACAGCTGCACCCGAGCACTTCACAGGTCTTTAAAAGACCATTTGCATGTTAATGAGGCCTTGCTGTTGTTTTACCCCTCTAAGAGCCTTTGCAGCTCCACTCTGCCGATTGCTTAAAGATTCACCCCCCCCCCCCGAAATTTTTTCTTAGCCCCCCCGAAATTTAGCTCTAGTTGCGCCTCTGCATATGCCATTGACACATTCCAAATTAGACCATGCCAATTCTTTACTAAAATAGCGGCTACATTGCGTGGGATATGGCCATCATTCCCAGAGGCCCCACCAATATCCAATACACTGGAAACCCTGGGCCATATTATCAAGAACGGCAATAACATTATTGCCGCTTTAGCGGCAGGAAACTGCTGTTACAGCGGCGATATGGGGCTTCATAATATGTCCTTGTGAATTCCCATAGAAGCCCAGGTTGGATGTCCTTCACACCAGACCCTGGGCTTCTATGGGAATTCACAAGGGCATATTTTCAAGCCCCTTATTGCCACTTTAGCAGCAGTTTCCTGCTACTAAAGTGGCGATAATGTTATCATGGTTCTTGATAATATGGCCCTAAGTTGGTTATTTCGAGGGACAAGAGGCTGATTTTGCATATCTATAGGGCTCTGAGAGTAGACAATCCCCTGACTGAACTCTTGGTCGAACATAAATGGAATTCCACCTCAGAGACACCCCTAATGCCAAAAGCATGGGAGGGGATTCATGTAGGAGTAAAAACCACTTCCAATAATGCACGGTTTAAATTGCTGCGGTACACCGTGATACACCAGGTATACCTTTCCCCCAATAGACTACATGCCATAAACCCAGAACACTCAGTGGAGTGCCCCCAATGCAAATGGCAGATGGCAGACTTCCTGCACGTACTCTGGGGGTGGCCAAGCATAGATGACTACTGGCAGTCAGTACTGACGAAGCTCAATACAGCCACAGGTGGGGAGATACCTAGGGAGGTGGGACATGCCTGTTGGCACACATCCCTCTGCAAAAAAAAGAGGAAACTGAGCAGGATATTTCTTGTCTAGGGGCTGGTGCTGGCAAAACATAGAATAATAATCGGGTGGTTGTCACCGAATGCTCCAAAGTTTCCAGATTGGTTGAGAGATATGGCTGAATGGACGAGAACTAAGAGCAGCCACATGAGCAAGTCGCGAAGGGATGAGACATTAGAGGACGGCCTGCGAGCTTGAGCTGCGGTGCTCTCGGAGCGGCTAGCACCCCCAGGTGAGTTGCCCCCTTAGATCAGCGGGGCGCCATGTAACTGGGGACAGACGGGATTGCGGCAGTCAATGGGAAGGGGGTGGAGGGAGGGAAAGGGGTTCGAAATGGACAGAAAATGCACACGTAACACACACGTGACGAGATAAACCTATTCAATGCTATTGTTGTAACTTTGAAAAACTAATAAAAATCTACACCGAGAAAAAAGACACACCACAGATGGAAACAGCAGTGAGGGGACCGGCTCATGGAACAAAGAATGTAGCAACAGAGAATGTCAGCACCGAAAGAGTGTCTAACAAGACAGGGGCAAAGAGAAAAGGCAATGGAGCCAAGAGGAGAAAGGGACACAACTAAAAATGTCAAATAGCAAACCAGTCTGGCGATTAAAGGAGTCTCTCATAAAGGTGGCTCCAGAACTTTAACCACCGCCAGCTCTGGCACCTGCAGATGAGAAAGGCACAAACGACGACAGTGAGGAGCCCAAAGGAGCAATCCACCAAGGTGGTTGGACCCTTGAGGGTGGCCCTTTGCACAGCCAGTCAATGAGGAAACTATAATGAGTTCAAGCCACTTTTTAAAATCACCACGGGCACCCCTCTTTAGAGGGCCAATAATCAAGAGAGGCAACCCCCCACAGACCCCTCGAAAACTGTCACCTAATGGACATGCCAAAGATGTAATAGCGGTAACAGTAAGTCAAGGAGTAAAAAGTGTGTGCTGCATTCTAAACAAGCATTTGCAATGCATTAGGTCTCGCATTAGGAAAGTGTGAGCTATTGGTATTGTAAATGACACATTTTTTAATATGTGTTGGCTTTGAAAATATATAAATTAATAGCATTGCTATTCACAAAGCCAATAGCTTACACTTGCCTAATGCAAGCATGGACAGTGCTGTTGTGGTGTTGAGTGATGATGTGGTTTGGCTGAGTGATGATGTGGTTTGGCTGAGTGATGTGGTGGTGCACCTGAGTGATGTGGTGGTGCCCCTGAGTGATGTGGTGGTGCTCCTCGAGTGATGTGGTGGTGCCCCTGAGTGATGAGGTGGTGTCCCTAAGTGATGTGGTGGTGCTCCTCGAGTGATGTGGTGGTGTTCCCCGAGTGATGTGGTGGTGTTCCCGAGTGATGTGATGGTGTTCCTCGAGTGATGTGGTGGTTTCCCCGAGTGATGTGGTGGTTTTCCCGAGTGATGTGGTGGTGACGCCGAGTGATGTGGTGGTGTCCCTGGTGATGTGGTTGTGTCCCCGAGTGATATGGTGGTGTCCCCGAGTGAAGTGATGGTGTCCCCGAGTGATGTGGTGGTGTCTCCGAGGGATGTGGTGGTGTCCCCGAGTGATGTGGTGGTGTCCGCGGTGATGTGGTGGTGTCCCTGAGTGATGTGGTGGTGTCCCCGAGTGATGTGGTGGTTTACCCGAGTGATGTGGTAGTGTCCACGAGTGATGGAGGGTGGAGTCGGAGGGCGGAGTTGGAGGGTGGAGTTGCAGGGTAGAATTGGAGGGTGGAGTTAGAGTTGGAGGGTGGAGTTAGATTTGGAGGGTGGAGTTGGAGGGTGGAGTTGGAGGGTGTAGTTGGAGTTGGAGGGTGAAGTTGGATGGTAGAGTTGGAGGGTGGAGTTGGAGGGTAGAGTTGGAGGGTAGAGTTAGAGGGTGGAGTTAGAGTTGGAGGGTGGAGTTGGAGGGTGGAGTTAGAGGGTGGAGTTGGAGGGTGGAGTTGGAGTTGGAGGGTGGAGTTGGAGGGTGGAGTTGGGGTTGGAGTGTGGAGTTGGAGGGTGGAGTTGGAGGGGGAGGTGGAGTTGGAGGGGGGAGTTGGAGTTGGAGGGTGGAGTTGGAGTTGGAGGGTGGAGTTAGAGTTGGAGGGTGGAGTTAGAGTTGGAGGGGGGAGGTGGAGTTGGAGGGGGGAGTTGGAAGCTGGAGTTGGAGTTGGAGGGTGGAGTTGGAGTTGGAGGGTGGAGTTGGAGGGTGGAGTTGGAGGGTGGAGTTGGCGGGTGGAGTTGGAGGGGGAGGTGGAGTTGGAGGGGGGAGTTGGAGAGGGGAGTTGGAGGGTGGAGTTGGAGTTGGAGGGTGGAGTTGGAGGGTGGAGGGTGGAGTTAGAGTTGGAGGGTGGAGTTAGAGTTGGAGGGTGGAGTTAGAGTTGGAGGTTGGAGTTAGAGTTGGAGGGTGGAGTTAGAGTTGGAGGGGGAGGTGGAGTTGGAGGGGGGAGCAAATAAAAGCATCCAGGCAAATAATACACTGTGAGTATGCTCCTGGAAATACAATGCTCTGTAATGTAAAATCTGGCTCCCCTTTGGACCCCCTCCCTATTTCTGTACTTAGGGCGCTCGACCCCCCGCATTTGTTTAAAATCTGTTCCATCCTGAATTTATCACTAAAGACTGCCATGGTTCATGCCATCTGGAAACATGCAATGGTCACGCCACTTTTAAAAAAGCCAACTGCCGATCCTGAGCTTCTAGTCAACTATCGCCCCATCTCATTGTTACCTGCTTTTTCCAAGGTCTTGGAGCGTCACATCCATCTTCATCTTACTCAGTATGTGAGCTCCAACAACTTACTCCATCCTTCTCAGTCAGGTTTTCGGCCGGGTTTCTCGACGGAGACCACTCTCCTGGGCGTTACAGAGAACCTACGGTCCCTGCTCGACAAAGATGAAACGGCCGCGCTGATATTACTTGATCTCAGCGCGGCATTTGATACCATCTCTCACAAAATCCTTCTTGACGCCTTAGCCACCATGGGCGTGGAAGGATTAGCTTTGGACTGGCTTGCCTTCTTTCTTTCCAAACGCACCTTTCAAATTTTCTCCCGGTCTGCCACTTCCAATACCTACTCACAGTACCATGGTGTCCCTCAGGGTTCTATTCTCAGTCCCCTACTTCTTAATCTTTATGTTACCCCTCTAGCTCATATAGCTGATAATGTCGGTCTCACGTTATTCACATACGCCGACGACTCCCAGGTTATTTTTTCGCTTACGAACTGCGGCGAGGCCTCCTCCTCCCTACTTCAGTTTGGTCTTGGAGAAATAGCAAAATGGATGAATTACAACCTTCTCAAACTGAATGACGAGAAGACGGAGGTCCTTGTCCTAGGACAGAAGCCTAACCTGTGGACCTCGAGATACTGGCCAGCAAACATAGAAATTTAGGCGTTGTCATTGACAGGGGCCTGACAATGCAATGTTAAGTTAGTAAAGTATCTGCCATATGTTTCACCATTATACGTTGGCTTCGCAAGATCCTGTGGATGTTGCCTGATGACACAAGAAGGACGGTGGTGAGTGCCTTGGTCACCTCCTGGTTGGACTATGGCAACATACTCTACCTGGGGGCGGCCAAGACTGTCACCCGACGCCTGCAACTAGTCCAAACGCTGCAGCGCGTCTTCTCAGCGGTTGCCGCAAAACCGACCACATATCCAGCCGCCTTTGTGATCTTCACTGGTTGAAGGTTGAAAACCGAGTGAAGTTTAAGGCTCTCACCTACATGCAGAAGATCAGGCTTAAGGTGGCACCTAGTTATCTACAGGCCCTAGTAAAATCGTATTCATCTTCCCGTTCCCTCCGTTCTTCCTCCCAATGCCTTTTCTCAGTTCCCAGGATCAAGCTCTCAAGAATTGGTGGTCGCTCCTTTTCTTACTTAGGGCCCAAGTTATGGAATTCCCTTCCTCTGGCCATCCGGTCTGAGGACAGCCTTATTCGTTTTCGTAAAGCCGTTAAGACCTGGCTTTTCGATCTATAACTAGCTGGCCAATCATCTCTTGATAGCTGCAGTATCTTAGCGCCGGGAGACCCTTACGGGTAGCTGTCGCGCTCTACAAGCTTAAATAATAAATAATAAATAAAAATGCGCTCACTAGCAAACTCACATACTTTATCAACGCTCTTTCCATGTGGTGTTACTAAAGGAGACCTGGGCACTGCAGTCTGTGCCACTGTAGGGCTGCAATGTCTGTACCCCCATAATCAAAGCCCTTAATTATGGACACTGGAAAGGGGGGGCTTGCAAATTACATATCAACAGCCAACGAAATAGAAGTAAAAAAACTTGGAATCAAAGCAGAGGCTTTGCAACTTATGGCATTGGCCCTGAAATCGCCTGCAGGCTCCTCTATCACCATTGTCATAGTGAATGTATATATTCATCCCAGCACTAACGCACTTTGGGGCATATGTACAAGCCTCTATCGCTTCGTGAACATCACTTTTTACGATGTTCCTGAGGCGATAGGGGCTTTGCCCTTTTTACAAGGCAGCACTAAGCCACTTAATGTGGCATAACGCTCCCTTGTGGCAAACTCATAGATGGGTGCAAACTCATAGATGGGTGCGTAGGCTGAATTGCAATTTATTCTTGGGACCTCAGCAGCTATCTGCCATCTCTCACTTAGTCTCTGCACCCTGAGAATATGGAGAATGGGTAGGAGGCCTTGTTCTAAAATCTATTGTAACCGGCTAGGGTGACAAACTGGCATGGGTGCAAATTCAGGACAGTGAGTGTAAAAATTCAGGACAAAGAGTCAAAATTCAGGACAGGAGGTCGAAATTCAGGACAAAACTTCAGGACAAAAGGTAAGTTTTACGGCACATCAGAGGAGGTTGCGGAATTGCATGTAAGTAAGCCCATTCATACCCAAACATATTCAACCATTTGCAAACCTATCCATCATGTATAACCCTGGGCGGAGAACTACGCTCCGTTCGCGGAGTTTGCGAATTTTCTGCAACTTCGCACTTCGTGGCGAGCGTGAAGTTGTCGACTACTTCGCAATCAACAGCGTAGCGTAGTAGTTTTTCTTCTTCGCGCGCTCAATAGCATTCTCGCGTGCGTGGTAATGACTTACCGTGGTTCTGCGTTCGCTTTCTCGCTTTTCTCTCCCGGTCGCGTTCGCTACGATGTTTGGAATCCGGCCGCACAATCCCATGCGACTTTGAGAACGCAAATACGTCATTCGGACGCGCGAACATGTCATTGGGACGTGCGAGCCTCCTTGCAGCGCCATTTTGGTAAGATCACGTTTCCGAACACGCAGAAACTGCAATCTGGCACAGAATATCTCCCGGGCATGTTAAAATCTTCTCAAAATTGTTCATTTAACCCCTCAGATTGTGATTTGGCTGTATTTTTTTCGGCTAGGAGTCCTCTTTTTGTTTCTACTCTTTTTTTCAAGAGAAAGGAAGTGCCCCTGAGTCTCCAACTTCCTATTCCTGTCCACCAGGCTCCTCCCAGTGCTTTGTCCATGTGGTGTTGTTCACTTTCATTTGGATTTAGAGCTGGAAGGATCACTCTTTGTGTATCTCTGCTGCATCATAGCATTTAATTGGATTTATTGAGGAATTTTGGATTTGAACTTTTCTTTTACAAGTAAGTTTGAGGATTGAGAATTGGTGTACTGTAAATGTTTGTTTGGTTTGGTTTTTTAACTACAGTTTTCTGTGCTTCTCAATCTTTCTTAAAAATTATTATTGAGGGAAGCCTGTACTTTCATGAGGGGCCAAGTTGTATGTGTTTGAAATTTCATCCAGTACGCCTAGAGGTACCCAAGGGTCCACCCATGTTTCTGTTGTGTCTGTGGCATTGGATTTAATTGCATACTCTGTTGTAGTGGAATTTATTTATTTTCTAAAATTAGGTAACCCTAGTAGTTCGTGTAGTTGGTGTAGGCCTGCTTGAGTTCATTTGCTTTCTGTGGGTGGCTTGGCCAGGTGGTGGTGGCCATTTTGTGTTTGGAGCCACTATGTTTTTTTTGCCATAGGCCTCCAAGCTTGTGGCCTACTCTGCCAGTAGGCCCAAGTGTACTACTAGAGTCCTCATCATGTGGGTGCATGAAAGTTGTTCAACTGATTTTGGGTGTTTAAGTTGTAAGTGTTACATCATAGGTCATGGATGGCTTTGGATTGATTAGCAAAATGTTTTTTTGGTGTTGAATTGCAGGTTTTGGGTGTGTGTTGGATAATATGCGCACTAGGTAACCCTAGAATTCAGCTCGCGTAGTTTTGGTAACTTTGCACAGTGCTACAACGCGACCATACAGTTTTTGTCTTCTTCGCACGCTCAATGTGCATGCTCGGGCACGCGATAAAGACGTTTTGTACAGTTCGCGCTGCCGAACACGCCGAATTTGCATTCTCGCGAGCTATATCTCCCGAGTTGCCTAAAACGTTCCCGAAAATGTAGATGCTGTTCATTTTGCTAAAAGAAACTCTCCAGGTTGTCATTTGCTTGTAGTTTTTGGAGCATGGACCACTTACTGTTTCTGTCCTCTATGTACTTTGTTATTATTTGAGGGTGGCCTGACCATGTGGGTGGCTTGGCGGCCATTTTGTCAAGTAGCCAACCACTGTCCTTTTGCCATAGGAATGTATTGTCTGTCTTCTCTTTCTTTTCATGTTTTTGTGGGTGGCCAGGCCATGTGGGGGCGGCCATTTTGTGTTTGGAGCCACTGTGTTTTTTTGCCATAGGCCTCCAAGCTTGTGGCCTACTCTGCCAGTAGGCCCAGGGGTACCACTAGAGTCCTCATCATGTGGGTGCATGACAGTTGTTCAACTGATTTTGGGTGTTTAAGTTGTAAGTGTTACATCATAGGTCATGGATGGCTTTGGATTGATTAGCAAAATGTTTTTTTGGTGTTGAATTGCAGGTTTTGGGTGTGTGTTGGATAATATGCGCACTAGGTAACCCTAGAATTCAGCTCGCGTAGTTTTGGTAACATTGCACAGTGCTACAACGTGACCATACAGTTTTTGTCTTCTTCGCGCGCTCAATGTGCGTGCTCGGGCACGCGATAAAGACGTTTTGTACAGTTCGCGCTGCCGAACACGCCGAATTTGCATTCTCGCGAGCTATATCTCCAGAGTTGCCTAAAATGTTCCCGAAAATGTAGATGCTGTTCATTTTGCTAAAAGAAACTCCTCAGGTTGTCATTTGCTTGTAGTTTTTGGAGCATGGACCACTTACTGTTTCTGTCCTCTATGTACTTTGTTATTATTTGAGGGTGGCCTGACCATGTGGGTGGCTTGGCGGCCATTTTGTCAAGCAGCCAACCATTGTCCTTTTGCCATAGGAATGTATTGTCTGTTTTCTCTTTCTTTTCATGTTTTTGTGGGTGGCCAGGCCATGTGGGGGCGGCCATTTTGTGTGACCTTCCATCGTGGTTTAGTTTTTTTGCCGCAGGCCTACAAACTTGTGTGATTTTTTTCTGCCAGTAGGCCTACAGTCCCAGAGATAGTCAGCAGGATGATTGATGTAGCGTTGTCCATTTTGTCTGTTGAATTTAACATCATTTAGGGCATGGGTGGCAATGCATTGAATTTTCAAATGTGGTGTTTGGGGTGTTATTTGTTTGGGTGAAAAAAACTCTAAATGCCTTTGTTGTTTGTGTTGTTGTGTAACTTTCAAACCTTGTAGCCATGGGGATTTTCTTTTTTGCATTAAGCTGTGATGCAGGCATCCTCCTTTTTTCTGGCCATATAGGGAGGGATATAGGCCTGCTTGACTTTATTGTTTTCTGGCCTTTGCCCTTTACCCATGTACCTGTGATGAGAGTGCCCATGTGGAGCTGGGGTGGTAGTAGTAGTGTGCTGTTTTGTTTTTGACAAATTGGCCTGTGTCTTGCCATTGTTCCTGTTGGCTTACTACTGTTCACATCCCTATTGTTATCTGCTGCAGGTCACTGATGCTGCATCCATCCGAAATGATGCACAAATTAAGGATAAACAAGTTCCATTTCCACTACATTAGCTTTTTAGTTCTTTGCTATTCTTACTCTTACTGGTTGTACTAATACTTCTAGTAGTAATTAAAATTAAAGCTAAAAGAAATCCACATTTGACTGATGTTGTTAACTAACTTCTGCCTTCTTTGCTTGTAGGTGCTGAAGAGGAGGTGTCATCATTCATCGCCTGTTCTACTGCCAGACGGACGTCCTTCTGTACTACGTCACGTGTGGTGTGACTAACCTGACCAGACATCATTCTCAGCAACTTGTGCAACTGAGTGCTGCTGCTGACATCTGAAGAAGATAGGCCCAAAGAAAGCAGGTACCAGGTCCTCCAAGACCAAGAAAGTAGCTGAGAAGAAGGAAGAACAGAAGAAGGAAGTGACACTTAAGTCTGGTGTTGACCCGAAAACCTTTTTTGGGCAAAAAAAAAAGTACGCCTGCAGCAGCAGTGACCGGGGTCCAAGCTGGGGCCAGCACCTCCGCATCAGTGGGCCCAAGCCACCAACCCAGGCCCAAGCAGATGAGTGGGGAAGAGGTAGCCAGCCTAATGTTGGAAAGCAGTGATACTGAGCCTGAGCTGAACTTATCGCTATCTCAAGTAGTACACATTCCACGCAAGAGGGAACACAGCAGAAAAGTGGTGAACAACAACCAGCGCCCGCAATAGTACATGTTCAACCTGAGCCACCACCCACAATAGTAGTTGTTCAACAACAACCACCTCCCGCAATAGTAGATGCTCAACGAAAAGAACAACCACAACCACCGCCCGCAATAGTAGTTGTTCAACAACCACCTCCCGCAATAGTAGATGCTCAACGAAAAGAACAACCACAACCACCGCCTGAAATAGTAGGTGTTCCACAACCACCGCCCGCATTAGTAGATGTTCAACGAAAACAACAACCACAACCACCGCCTGCAATAGTTGTTGTTCAAGAACCACCACTGGCAATAGTAGTTGTTGTTCCTCCCGAAGTCGGACCAGTTCAGGAAATTGAGCCTGATGCTGAGCAAGAAGACGAGGCAGCACCTCATGCAGGAGATCTATTGTTTTCCAAATCCCCACCAAGGAAAAGGAGGGTTAGTCCATTGAGTTCTTCGCCAAGCATCCCTTCTGATTATCTTGATATCAATTGGGAGCCACAACAATCTCAGCATGAGAGGGAGAGACATCCCAAGAAGACCAGGCTAGGGAAAAGGAAGGTTCCAGGAAGCCTACCACTTATGGAGTGCGATGTTGAGCAGCCGGATAATGATGTGATGATGAGTCAGACCCAGTCATCACAAGCATTACTCCCGGCCCTGAGGACATGGAGACCAACATTTTAACCCTATCAAGAATGGCTGCGACTAGGGATGTAGCACGCATACCACCATTACAGGCCACACCAAAACTACCTCCAGCTTCCATTTTTACATTTGCACACAGCCGGCAGCGTCCTACATCCAGCACAAGTTCCACCTCAGCAGAAGTAGGTAGTGGTACTACTGCGCAGCCACATAGTGAAATTCACCACACAACAACCTCCAGTTCATCCGGCATTGGAAGTGGCACCTCTAGCAGGAGACAAAAGTTAAGCTCCCTAGTGTGGGACTTCTTTACAGTTAGCGCAAATGAGGAGAACATTGCTATATGCTCCATTTGTCATTCCTCTGTTAGTCGTGGTAAGCTTGGTAGAAACTATGGTACCGTAAGCCAAATGACCCATATGAAAAAACACCACGCAATCAAGTGGGAGGACCACCTACGTCTCATAAAAGCAGGAACCATTATTGTTGGTGGGGAAGCAATAGAAGGTCCACAGGTCGAACCGGAAGAAGAGGGAGACATTCTATCTGGTAGTGGTACTCTAAGTACCCCTGTCCTACTCCCCAGCACTGCAGTGGTAGATCCCACATCCTCCGCATCAGCAACATCTCTGTGGCACCAGAGTAAGAGTAACCCGGAGACACCAAGGAGTACGGGTGCAAAGTCTGCGACGCGAATGACAGCATCGGGCACAACAGAAAGAAATACCAAGCAGCGTACCATTGTTAGCATGTTGAGGCAGGAGGGAAAGTATGAGCGCAACCACCCAATAGCACGTTTGTACAATGCTAAGCTTGCTAAAATGTTAGCTCTGGACCTTCTCCCTTTTTCTTTTGGTGAAGGGGTGGGTTTCCTGGAATTTGTATCAACCCTCTGCCCAAAATGGAATGTTCCCAGCCGCTACTATTTTGCTAGAGTTGCTGTTCCAGCACTACACCACGACGTGCTGGAATTGCTTGGAAAAGCCTTGCAGCAGAGTGCTATGCATAGTATCCACCTGACAACAGGCATGTGGACCAGTAGCCAAGCCACTGATTACATGTGCATCACTGCACACTGGATCTCTTTTACAGGTGTTAGAGACAAGATATCTACAGGCATTGACACTACTTAGATTTTTAATGATACTCGCAAACATGCTACTGTAGCCATGTTTGCTATGGAGACATCGCATACTGCTGCAAACATTTTGGATGGGTTCAACAGCAAGGTCTTTGAATGGCTGCGACCAAGAGGCCTCAATATTGGTTTTGTTGCCACCGACAATGGCAGTAATGTAGTTAAGGCCATGGAAGATGGTGGCTATTTTAGGGTCCCGTGTTTGGCACACTGAATTAACATTGTCGTTCATGACTTTCTGAAAAGTGAAAGCAAAGTCAGCAGCTTACTGACCATTTGCAGAAGAATCTGCACGCATTTCAATCATTCTTTTAAAGTCTGGAAGCAGCTACGGGTCATTCAACGTGAGTATAGAATGCAGTGAAAGCACTCATCCAGGAGGTACCAACACGTTGGAACTCTACTTATTACATGCTTGATCGGCTGTTTGAGCAGTACATACCACTTAATGCTTATGTCATGACAAGAAGATCAGGGGATCCAACTGGTGTTATTAAAGCCATGACAGTTGAGATGTCGCAATGGGACCTCATTAAATGCCTGACAGAGATGCTACTTCCTTTTGAGGTATTCACACGTGCAGTCAGCAGGGAGGACTGTACTATGAGCCAAGCTATCCCATTGTTGTACATGCTGGAGCACGAGCTGAAGGAGGTGTCTGAAACATACGAAGGTGTTAAAGGAAAACTTGAAGCATTTAATTTGGCGAAGTCCTTAGCCGGCCGCTTATCTCAGAATACAAGGATTCAAAATAAGATTACATTACTGCCACAAGTTTGGATCCATGGTACAAATTATTTCTGAACAGTAATGCAGTACTTCCTTTTTCAGAAGGGGATGTTGCCAAGTACAAAACTGTAATAGCCGAGGAAGCCATTGATTTAGAAAACAAAGGGCTCTCAATTAGAGGCCTGCCAGTGCCAGCCCAGGACAGTGCAAGTACTACTGAGCATCCTACAGAGTCAAGTTCTTCTTCACAGCATGCGAGCAGTGTGTTTGCTTCCCAGCAGTCACCAACACAAACAATAACAACAACCGCACCAACAGGATCTGATTCATCAGACACAAGCAAAAAAATAGCTGCTTGGTTTCTACAGAAAGGGATGGGTAAGTCCGTTGCTGTCGCCAACGCAAAAAGAGGACGAGCAAACCCGAACACCAATGAACATTGAGCCGTTGGTCCAGGCCTATCTGAATGACACAACAGAGGTGTTCATGGAGCAAAGCCCATTGGTGTATTGGTATAGGACAAGAAGCCAATGGCCACTGCTCAGCAGGCTGGCGATAAAGTATCTAGCTTGCCCTGTTGCAAGTGTCTCTTCTGAGCATGTTTTCAGTGCTGCTGGTGCCATTGTGACTGTGAAAAGGACCAGTCCCTCGCCCAAAAGCGTGGAGAGGTTAACCATGATAAAAATGAATCAGCACTTGATACCACCAGACTACAAAGTACGTGAATCAGAGCTGGAAGAGGAGAGCGAGTTGGAAGAAATAATTAGCGGGTTACATGACCTACTTCTGTCGGAAGAACCACCAGGGTTTGAGGACGAGCTCCTCTTCCCAGACCACTAGGCTTTGCTTGCAGTGCCAAACTTAATCATCATCAATCACAGGTAAGAAGAGAAGTTTGCTAGGAAGTATAATGGAGGAGAGACTGGTAGTACAAATAGGACAAATACGACTCAGTGAGGGGTACCGCATCTATCTGTTGGCATGATGTTGTTACATGTGGTCAATTAATAATTATTTCAATCAAACGCTGGCCGCTGCCCTGCATGTAGAGTAAACCTTGTGACGTACAACAGTAACCCCACCACAAAACAACATCATATGTGTACATTGAAAATAAATAACATTTATTGATGTACATAAAAAAATATCCTCCTGGTCCTCTCCTATCCCACCCCTATCCCCACCCTAACCCCAACCAATGTCCAAGTCCAAAGAATGTCCCACAAAAATAAGTTAAACCCAACACCCAATTCCCATTCACCAACAAAAGTATTAAAAAAGGGGCAAATTAACAGGGTCCATCACAATCGGCGGGCTTTAAGGTGTTTGTCCACCAATATCTTCACACGCTCCTCTAATTGATCCTCCAACTTTGACACCCGGAGGAGAATCTTTTGCCGAAATGCACGGCACCTACATTTGCATCCATGTGGGGGGGCGGCAGATGTTGTTACATGCCGGCGGTGAGCAGATGCCTGACCACGGCGCCGTACTCCTGCAGGTGGGGCCTGGCTGGGGCCTGGGGCATTGGTAGAAGCAGCAACTGCTGCCTCTTCCTCCTCCTCGGCCTCAGCCACCAGCCGGCGGTACTCCTTACCAATGGCCTGCAGTTTCCTTTGCCGGGCCCTGGCTGCCAACTTCTTCCTTGATGGTTTGTGGGAAGGAGTATGAGTATCTATAAAAAAAGGAACAGAATTGTAACTGAAACTCTTCCAAATTAATTCAACACATAGTGGCATAGTAGCACTACCAAGCGCAGTACATACAAATGGTGGCAACTTTTAGTATCTATCTAATCTATCCTCCTGCTTCCCCTGCTTGTAACTTTTGTTGAAGTTTTTTATGGCATTATACTGGCCCTAGTACTATGGGTGGACTTGAGTACACAGAAGAACACCAGTCTTTTTGTATGTCCTTTTATATTTTCAAAGTAAGACTCTGCTTCCAGTGACAGTCTCCACCTATGATGAATACAATACATTTAGGGGGAAAACAAAACAACCAATAAAAATAAATGTCTATCATTCTTTATTATCGCCTTAGCTGGTTTCACGTTCACCAACAACCACCCATGCGTCCACTCCTTCCTTGCCTTGGGTTTCATTGTCACAAACTCCGCTCATGATTCTTGCTATCCACTATATCCATGCACCCATATTGTTTTGCCCAACCAGGCATGCATCTTCTCTTTCACCTTCCAGTTCTACCCATCCTTCAACAACCCATGCATCGGATTCATATCAGCCACGTGCATTAACCTTCCAAAGTATCCTTCTATGGTCTTTCGTCCTTCCTCCTTCCTCCCTAGTTCACTTCTTTCCCTTTTTGTTCAACACATCCCTCAAGGTCATCTGATCTGATTTTTAGTCTTCTTCATAACTTTCACAGCTGAGTTGGAGTCTGATAGAAGAGGCCTTGTTTACTCAACTCACGCTGGTAATGCTGCAAAGGGTGTCTTCTTCAACCATTGTATATTGTCCAGTACAATTTCAACTTCATACTTTCTTAATAAGTCTCATAGCACAGTGAGGGAAATGTTCCCCTTCCACCTAGTAATGCAAATAAGTAATGAATATAACTTACCACCGCCCACCGCTGAAGTTTCCTCCCCCACTGTTGCTACTGCAGGTGCTGCAGCCACTGTTCCCTCCTGGGTGGCATTAGTATCGCCGCTGGCCCCGTCGGCAGTGGCACTGGTCGTTGGTAGTGACTGTGCACCTATAAAAGCAAGTACACCTTTTGAGATGCCTGCACAACTTCCTCTATTTTACTAGTTGTACTTCACCAGGAAGGAAGATTGAAAATACAGTTACGTACAACATAAAGCATTGTAAGTGTGACTAGTCCAAATTGCGTACTACTGTACAGCAGTCATTAGACAGAGTTTAGTTTTACTTTATTAGATGGTCCCTAGGGTCATCTAATCTCTACTCCTACTCTAGTCTTTGGAACGTTAGCCTGAGCCATGTAACCATTTTAGAATGATCCGGGTCTACTGTTTTGCCCATGTTGTTACCTTGCAGCTTGTTGCAGTAAGAAAGAAACCTTTGAGGCCACATGAGTGTTGCATACAACTAAAGAGGTTGATTTACTTACTTACAGTATTGTTAATCCCTTTTGCTTATCCATAATGTTACACTTTTTTGGCATGACTGCTATAAACTGGCATAGTTATTCACTGTCTAACGTGCAACATTTTTCTCCTAGGCAGATGAGAAGATTCCCTTCTACGAACCAGAGATTAGCAGAGCTTTCGAAAGATACATGTGTAACCAGTATACGTTCAACGGTGAGGAGTCTCCCACAATTCCCACAGTTCTCTATCGTGCACTAGTTTTACAAAAATGTATAGTATTTAATCTTCTTTATTGTGCATGGTGGAGCTGGATGTTTTTCATGGAGCAACTTACAAGTTACAGCAATACAAAGCTTGTTGTTGAAAAAATAAAGTTTTTGAACTTGCACATAGACTCTGTGGTATATTTTGAGTGTTTGGGGTTTTGTGGACTTAAACGAGTGAGTGAGCGAAAGGGTGTTCTTCTGTTCTGGGTTGTGTAAGAAAATCATTGGGTATATCTAACTATCTTCTTGTGAGGGTCGGGACGGAGTGGGACAAATGACTATGACTGAGACACTTAGGTAGGTAGACTGTCGTTGAATTTTGGGTTCTTCTGACTGAGTTCTGTGACTAGGGTGTAAGTAAGGTCCAACCTCCCTATCACCAACATCCTATTTTCTTGTGCATAGTTCTGTATGTGCCTGTGCAGAGAATAATTGCAACAGTAGTAGTAGTATAATAACCTAACAAAAATTAGTAGGCAAACATCTGGTTGCGCATTTTTGGGGTGGGAATTGACAAAGACTAGAGATTACAGATGACAACGCAAAAGACAGGAGTGGACCCAGTGGCTACAGCTATTCTATCACAGCTTTATTCCAAAGAAAAGAATACCTTAACTAAAGAGTGTCCAACAGGGCAAGCTTAGCTAAAGACAGTCTAATAGTAGTAGCACAAAGAGTCATCAGGCAGAGGCAGTTTGAAGGAATTTAAACTAGTCAGGGATGGCATTAGATACCCAAAATTTGGAAAACAAATTGAAGACCAAAGAAGGTTTAGCCGCACACAAAAAACAGCCCCGTGGTATAGTGATGAGCTTCGTGCTGCGAAAGCAGCACTGAAGCGTGCTGAAAGACAGTGGCGAGGGGCTTTTGCCGCAGATGCTAAGGAGATCTACCTAAATGAGAGGCGAACCTATCATGGGCTAATCAGGAAGTCCAAAGCAGCATATTATGCCATCAGGATTAGTGAAGCTGGGAATTCAGCATAGGAATTGTTTCTGCTCTATAAAACTCTCTCGGGGGGGAATCCAGCCATCACCCCCGACGATTGTTGGGTGGAATCCTGTGATAGGATTGCAGACTTCTTCGCCGAGAAAGTAGCGAAGATCTACTCAGCCTTCCCCAGTCATTCCACCGCAGGGGTGGAGTTTGTGGAAGTCCCGAGGGAATGGGGGGATAGACACATACTGGCTAACTTTGTCACCCCGGCCCCGGAGGCCCTTTTAAAGATCTGTAGGTCCGTTAAGTCCGGCTCCCCCCGGGACCCAACCACGCAGAAACGGCTAGCGGAAAGCCTGATAGTGCTAGAACCTTATATCAGACACTTGCTGGACGTGTCATTTCGTACTAGGACCGTGCCCAGAGATTGGAAACAGGCAGTGGTTCTACCTCTTAGGAAGAAGCCCAACATCAGCTTCGAAAAGTTGGAGAACCTCCGACCCATTTCCCTTCTGCCAAACCTGGCCAAAGTGGCGGAAATAACGGTAACCATGCAACTGATGGACTTCGTGGAGGAGGCTGCCCTCCTGCACAACACCCAGTTTGGTGTCCGTCCCCGCCACTCAACCGAATCAGCACTTCTGTTGGCTGTGGAGACCTTACGCCAGGGGGTGGATGAGGGCCAGACCATGGCCCTCATCCTATTGGACCTGAGTGCAGCGTTCGACACTGTAGCTCATACCACCTTGCTACAGTGTCTGAACAGTGGCGGGATATCTGGCGCTGCACTCGAATGGATCCAATCCTTCCTGACGGGGAGAGGCTTTCAGGTTCGCCAGGGAGAATGCTTCGACGATCAGCTGAACTTTATGGCCCATGCAAACAAGGTGGCAGCTAACGCCCATTACAAGCTAAGAATGGTAAGGAAAATTACACCTTATTTACCAGACTCAGCAGCAAAAACTCTAGTTACCTCTTTAGTGCTCACTTCACTAGACTACTGCAACGGTCTGCTGCTCAATGCTCAGAGCAGAGTTACCAAAAAATTACAGACCGTGCAGAATGCCACCGCTCGCGTTCTGTCAAAAAAAACCAAGTTTGCACCCATTTCGGATACGCTTAGAAGCTATCATTGGCTGTCCATACACAATAGGGTCAAATTCAAATCTATGTGTACGGTATATAAGTCTCTACAGGATCAAGGACCTCGATTTCTCAAAAACCAACTGATACCCTACAACCCTACCAGAACTCTCAGATCCATGTCTCTTAACCAATTAGTGGTTCAACGAAGCCGAACTGTCTCTTGGGGTGATCGCCGCTTCTCAATTGCTGCCCCTAGACTTTGGAACACCTTACCTAACCATATAAAAACAAGCCCCACACTTTTTCAGTTCAGAAAAAAACTAAAAACATGGTTATTCAATCAATAAATCACATCTCTGTACTTCCTGATCATGGTGAGACACTACTGCATTTTAGCGCCGAGACGCCCAAGGGTATTTGTACGCGCTCTACAAATGACATTAATAAATAAAATAAATAAATACTCCAGGGAAATCGGGTTGGGACAGGGCGTGCCCCAGGGCTCGTCCCTGAGCCCCACCCTATTTAATCTTTATGTCTCCCCGGTGGCACCTATCGTCGAAAGCCATGGTCTACGCATGGTGTCCTATGCTGACGACACGCAGTTGATTATCTCCCTTTCACGCGCGCCCGGTCTTGCGGTGGACAGTTTCAGAGCTAGCATGCAAGAACTTGCAGCCTGGATGTCCACCAACTGTCTCAAGTTAAATGGCAGCAAGACCGAGGTGCTCGTGGTGGGGGGAAATACATCTGTTTGGTCATCAGCGTGGTGGCCCTCATGCCTAGGCGAAGGTCCAACTCCCTGTCAGGAAGCTAGGAACCTTGGAGTTTGGTTCGACATGGACCTGTCCTTTGGCCCTCAGATAAGCCGTGTGGTGGGTGTCTGCTTCAGTGTCCTAAAAAGTCTGCGGAAGGTTTTAGATCTCATTCCTATGTCAGCCCGTAGGACACTGGTGCATGCTCTCGTCACATCGCGCCTGGACTACGGCAATCTGCTGTACCTGGGAGCCACCAGTAAGGCAATAAACCACCTCCAGGTGCTGCAGAATGCTGCAGCCCATCTGATTCTCAAATTCCCCAAGAGATCTGCTTCCAAAGTAGCCCTTCAGACCCTTCACTGGCTCCCAGTGAGGAGTAGGATCGAATTTAAGGCCCTCTGCACTTGCCACCGCATCCTCACTGGGAAGGCTCCAGTACCGCTTCTGAGTCTGGTTACTCGATACGCACCTGCTCGCGCTCTGCGCTCCTCCCATGGTGGTCCCCAGGATAAGAAAGGCTCGCATGGGAGGCAGATCTTTTCGTTATCTGGCGGCGAAAAGCTGGAATGCCCTGCCCTTGGACCTTCGACTGGAGCCGTCTGAACTCGGCTTCAGGAAGAAGCTTAAAACCTACCTTTACACACGGTAATTCTCCTGACCGTGCGGCCCAGCATTGCCTTTTCCACTTGCCATAGCGCGGGGACACGCCATCTGAGCGTAACCAGGCGCTTTAGAAAACTCCCTAATAATAATAATAATAACATTTAATTAGGTAGGAGGCTTAATAGGTTTGAAACAATAAGGTGCGTTAAAAAGTTAGGGAAATATAATTCATAATAATATAAGCACTGGAGGACTTACTGGGGCAGCAGGATCCTCGGTAGAGGAGCGCTCCTCTGGTGGTTGTCCCGCCGACTCGGACCCCGTCTTCGTGACCCTGGGTGGTGCTGATCATGTAAGAAATAATAAAGAAAGAGAAACATTGAGTGCTGTGAAACAAATACAACATTCAAAAATCCTCTCAAACATTTTAGGAAACAACAATTGTAATAAAATTTAATTCGAAGTCTAAATGACTACTGGCTTGCAGGATTCACAGACCGTCTACTTATAGAACACTAATCAAATGTTCCATAAACATTGTGATTGCAGAATATACTAACGAAGCCAGTACCTCCTGACCTACACCACCTATTCCAGAATCCAGCCGGGCCAATTGTTCAGTAAGTCGGCATTTCCATTTTATTTTTGCCCACAAACATGCATAGATGAGATGGAGGAGTAGGACACATGCATAAATTTGTGCATACACGAAATTGTTCGTTGCTTGCGTCATATGAAGTGCTACTGACTGACGTGACAATGCTATTGCTGTTAAGCCTACCACTTAGTAAACAAACTGCAAACCGGTTCTATGGAGGGGTGGGATAAATAAGAACTAACTAAGCATTCAGTGACAGAGGAGGCGCCGCGTCATGCAGACCATTAAGAAAATATGAACTAATACTATCCATCCACCACTATTTCACTAAAGGACAATGTAAGGGCTAGACTCTAGCAATAGCATTAACTAACTTCAGTTCTCTAAAGTTAACTCTAACATCAATAATCACCAGCCCAAGATAGCACACAGTTACAAACCAGTAAGAGAAGTGGCGAGCGAGCAACACCTGTGTCATACGGTAACAGAAGATTTTGAGACAGAATTGATCTGCAATGTAACTAAGCGCACAAGTAATCGTGTTACTTATTCGTCCAAGAATTATACACAATACTTATACTACTATATATACATATATTAATATTACTAGCTACCCACCAAGCCCCACGACCTGTCCAGAATGTCTGCCCACCGGTGGGCCAGCTGCTGGTGGGTGCGCCGGATATCCGTGCGGCGGAAGACTGTAAAATAAAAAAGTAGAAAAGTTTAAAAAAGGTGAAAAAGTAGAAATAAAATGCAAAATATAAACTTAGGGACAGAGAGAGATAGATGATAAGTAAAAAAAGTAAGAAAAACTGTGAAAATAGGTAAAGATTGCACAGATATAAGATGGATAGAAAACTAGGCCCAGAACCATAGCATAGAGTGTGAAAAACAAGATGGCCGCGCCCATCGCGACCACGTGGGTAAGTTCGTGCGCAATTTCACGCGAACACGCACTTTGTCAGCGTGAACAAGTAGTTGTGTTCCCGAACAAGACGTGCACCGCGCGAACACGTTATACGCGACCCGGAAGAGTAAATAGGGGATGCGAGCGGGCGGGACAATTGAAAAAACAAGATGGCCGTGTCCTTAGCCCACCACATGGGTAAGGTCGCACGCTACAATCCCCCAAACACGCAGACAGCGCCCCGAACACGCATAACGCGCTCCCGAGCAAGAAAAACGGCTCGCGAACGGGACCAGCAAGCTACTACGCATGCTCGCGAAGCTACGCGAAGCTCGAGTAGTGCGAGAACGTCTTCGCGTAGCTTTGCGTAGCGCGACTACGCGTACTACGCCCAGGGTTAATCATGTATCCTTCCATCCATCATTTCACTCATCCATCCCCCCTTTCACTCATCCATCCATCCATCCACCCTTTCACTCTATCCACCCGTACATTCATCCATCCACTCTTCCACCCATCCATCCATTTACCTTTTCACCCATCCAGCCATCCTTTCACTTACTCATCCATGCACCTAGTCACTAATCCTTCCACCCATTCACCCTTTCAGTGATCCATCCATCCTCCCTTTTTCTCTCGATTGACCCTTTCACTTAGCCATCCTTACATCCATCCACCCACCCATCCATCTACTCATGAATCCATCCATTGACCCTATCACTCATCCATCCCTTCTCTCATCCATTCATCCTTTCATTCATCTATCCATTCTTTTGACCATCTACCCTCCCTTTCACTCATTCTTCCATCTTTACATCCACCCTGTCACTCATCCATCCATCTATTCACCCGTTCACTTATCAATTCCTCAATCCCTCCATCATTTCACTCATCCATCCACCCATTCATTCACTCATCATCCACCTTTTCACTCATCCATCCATCCTTTCACTTATCCATCCATCCTTTTACCCATCCATCTACCCTTCCACCCATACACTAATCTATTTACTTTTTCTCTCATCCATTCTTCCACTCACTCACTCATCCATCCATAAATCCTTTATTTCATTGTCCATCCATTCACCCTTTCATTCATCCATCTAGCCATCCATCCTTTCACTTACTCACTCGCCCACCTTTTCACAATAATTATGAGCTGAGCCTTTGCCTGCAGAGTTGCAGACAGAAGAGGCCCATCATAAATTTCACCTGTGCTGTAGTTCCTAAAGCAAAGGGTGAGGTAGGGTAGGGTTCACTATGCCCCTGCACAAAGGCAATCTGAAAAAAGTGAAAGTCATGAGTCATGCATGATGCACAGTACCATGCCATGATGTGACTGTTTCATGGTGTTGTTTCCAGGGCTTTAAGTGGAATGAAAAAAACTGGGGGGAGGCTCTCCAAAGGCGGTTTGGATGTAATTAAGGGTGTGGCTAAAAATCTGATTTTTTTAACCTAAGCTAAAAATCTGTTCTTAGTATAGTGTGCCGCCCAACTGGTATTTTGCCTCTTCTGTCATTGTAGCCAGATATATAACACAACAAGTAACGTTACACCTACAAAAAGCGAGAACTATTGCCTTTGTCAATGGTTGTTAGTTGCATAAAATAAAAAAGCAGCAACCATGGCTTCGTTGAATATAATATTGAAAATGCATCAGTTCTAAAACAGTGAGAATGTGAAAGAACTCTAGCCCCTTCTTTTTAACTTGTTTCACTATCTTCCATCTGACATTCTGCCCTGCCCTAGACGGAGGCCCAAAACATGCTTTTCAGCCCAGACTGGCCCATTGTCATACTGTATGTGGCAATCATCAGCGGCATACAGAATGACATGGGGCGAGGTGGAGCTGCTCTTGTGACAAAGAAAGAGGTGGGACTGCTCTTGTGCTCAGAGGAGGAGTGCGAGGCGACCCCATCAGAGAGTTGAGGCTTCATGCAGGGAACAGCGCTGTTCCTCCAATGCCTAAAATTACGGACAAATAGCGTCTGTAAAAGGGATTAAAATCGACAACAGACGTGAGATCCAAATTACGGACGGTCCGTGAAATTTACAGCAGGTTGGTCACCTTATGTAACACTGATTCACTCGGATTGTACATTGTAGGGAAAAGCTGTCCAAGTATTTCGTTTAATCCTGCACCTGATTCACCCGATAATAGACCCATATATAAATATGTTTAAACAGCTTATAACTTGGCAAACGCTAGGGCACGTGCTGTTTTAACGTTTTGTATTTGATTTGTTTTACTGTATTAAGAGTTATATGCATTGTAATGGTTTTAATTAAATATGCAAAGAAAAAAAACCTTGAAACTTGGCAGGGAGTTTTCTACCCGGAAAGTGTAATAGTGTCAAGGCCTTTTAAAAATTCGTTTTCAGGGTGGTGATAGCAGAGCAAACACCTTCAATAATAAGGAGGTTGTTAGGACTGGACTATACGTGGGACAAAATATTTGTTCCCACTTATATAGCAAAACATCTGCTACATTTCTATTTGCTTACAGTTATGTTGTAAGTACTCCTGGAAATCTGCAACTTTTCTATATTATGAGCAGTACTCCCAAATAGTCTTTAAGAATTGCTAAAAAGTCAATAATTTACTCTAAAAGTAGGAGTAATTGTACAAAATTACATTTAATCTAAATGTAAGAGAGATTGTACAAGGGTACATTTCTGACCTTTTCTCTCAGGCTTTTGTGAATCGGACACTGAACTTCAGGATGTATCTGAAATTTTAGCCTTCTGCCACCTTACTATTATATCCTCAGTCAACGGCATCTGTAGGTGATTCAATTCAGTGTTGTTTTATTTACACATTCTCCCTTTCTGCAATCTATTTTGTTATTAATTTATGTTGTTTTTTGATATTGTGATGTACAACGTTTCCAGAATCCTTTTAGTCTCACCTCATGAGCTAGAAGTTTGTACAGTGCCCTAAAGTTGAAAAGTTGTTTAAGGAATGAAAAAAAATAACTCTGTGGGTTGTTGGAAGATTAAATAAATGGCAAATGAGATGGGAAAGAGAAGACAGGTTTGAGGGAAAGAAAATAAAAAGCAGAAGGGAGAGAAAGAAAGAGAAGGGCGGGAAATAAAGGAGTTGAAAAGAACAAGGTAGAGGATAGAGCACAGGTGGGAAGAGGAGAGAAATAACAGAAGAGGAGAAGGGGAGGCAGAACGCAATCAAAGGAACAGGGGCAGTAAATTTACAGAAGAGAACAACATGCATTGAAAAGAAAGAAGTTGCAGATAAAGAGAATAGGAGAAGGAGAGTAGATGAGAATAGAGAAATGAAAGAGTCCTAAAAGTGTAGGTGACAAGGAGTTGGGGGGAAAATAAAAAGAAAGAAAGAGAACTGTAATGATGATGCTACACTCCGTTTTGTATTGAAATAAAGTATTTATTCGGGAGCGCCGGGGCTGCGTGACTCCTATTACGGTCGGCGCCAGCAAAACAACATGGCCGCCTTCCGCTTCCTGCCTAGCTGCTTCCTGTTCCGTCTCCGGAACAACTAGACCGCTACCACATATCTCCCCCCTTTTAATCACACAACAATAAACAATGTCTTACTTCTAGTCCATTACGAAATCTTTGAATCTCTCCGGTACCTTGGTTCTTCTTCCTGCACGAGTCTCCATTCTCTCTTCCTTCCTCTCACCTTCCATCATACCATTATCTCTTAGTTCTCTATTGCTCTCCTCTTCTCTATCTCTCTCTCTCTTCTCACCACTTCCTTCTCTTCTGTTTCCTTCTCTTGTAGGCTTCCCCCTTTCTCTTCCTTCACCTGCAGATCTCCCAACAGCCGCGTCGACGTTCTCTCCTTGTCTCTCACCACTTCCTCCGACATTCTCTTCCTGTCTCACACTCACTTCACCTTCTCCTTCTTCAATGACCTGTTCCGCTCCTTCTTCTGTCTCCTCCTCCCATTTCATTATCTTGCTGCACCTGGCCATTCTGTCCATAGACCATACCTTTCCGTCGCTCAGCAGTGCAGATCGGGAGTATGGTTCCACTACTTTGAGGGGTGGAGAAAACTTACTTTCCCCTTTCTTCTTCTTGATGGCGAGTTTAACCCTCACCCACTCTCCTTTGTCCAATTCCGTACTGCGCGTGTTCCTCCTTTTGTTGTAATGCACAGTGTATATGTCCTGTGCTCTCTCCAAGTTCTTTCTTACCACCGCTGGTGACCACTTGCTCTGCACCACCAATTTCTTCCAGGCCGCATTGTCTTTGGTGAATGCTTCCCTGCCTCTTAAGATCTTGAAGGGGCTATAGCCCGTACTTCCAGGTGTGATGCGATATGCCCAAATCATTTTTTCCAACTCTCTTTCCCAATCTAGGCCATCATCAATAGCTGCTTGTATGGTGCCCATTATCACCCGGTTGAAGCGCTCCACCTGTCCATTTCCCGCGGGGTGGTAGATCGGTGAGTGTTTCACTTCAATGCCATTCCTGCTGGTAAAGGCGATCCACTTCTCAGACGTGAACTGGGGACCATTGTCGCAGGTGATGATCCTTGGGATGCCCTCACTGACGAACGTGGTGCGCAAGAAGCGTATCACCGCCTCAGTGTCCACCTGTTCCAATACTTGCAGCTCCGGCCACTTGGAATACTTATCAATTGCCACTAGTACATACTTCGGAGTACCATCTTTGTCCAGGACTGGCCCCATTATGTTCACCGATAACATTTCCCATGGACCTTCCGGAATAGGAAATCTTCCCAATGGCGGCCTGAGCATGCTTTGAGATTTGTCAGCCCTGGCACAGGACTCACAGTTGCGCACGTGCCGTTCAACTTGTGCATCAATGGCAGGCCACCAGTATGCCTGTCTGGCCAACGCTTTAGTCTTCGTGATCCCCTGGTGCCCTTCATGGAGTAAGGACATCAGCCGTTCCAACATGCTCTGGGGTGGTACCACCTTGTCACCACGAAGTAGGAACACAGGGTTGTCCGCTATAGACAGCTCCTCCCGAACTTCCCAGTACTTTTTCAACTCCTCCTTCAAATGTCTCTTCTCAGGCCAACCATGTATCACGTAGCCTTTCACTGCTTCCAGATCTGTGTCTTCTTTGTAGGCCCTTTCCCAGTCTTGGGCACTTATTACTTCCTCAGTGTCCTGAATGGTCGCTACCATATATCCTTCCCATTCATTCTTTTCCTCATCCTGTGCCTCGTCCATGGCCGCCGCCCTGCTCAGAAAGTCAGCCACTTTGTTCTGTGGACCCGGTATGTGTTCAACATCATAGACAAAGTCCAATAATCGGAGGGTCATTTTGGCGATTCTGGGTGTGGCATGATCATGTCCGCTCGACGTCAGGACGCGAACTAATGGCTTGTGGTCCGTTTTGACAAGGAACTTGGCCCCCCATAGATACTGCCTGAATTTCTCCACTGCCCAGACTACAGCCAGCATTTCCTTCTCCACCACGCTGAACTTCTCCTCACTAGGCGTCAACGAACGGGAGGCAAAGCTGACCGTGGACATCACACCTGAATCCTCCCTCTGCATCAGGACTGCCCCTAGGCCCCGGTCACTTGCGTCCGTGGTGAGAACGGATTCAGCTCTGGGATCGAAGCCCTTGAGGGGAATTGCAGTGCTCATTTCTCGTTTGAGTGCATCGAACTCTGCTTGCTCTTCCTTACTCCACTGGAACCTGTTTCTGTCCTTAAGCAGTTGTCTCATACAGTGTGTTTTGGTTGCGAACTGTGGGATGAACTTGCTGTAATACTCAGCCATCCCTAAGAATGACCGAACATCCTCTTTCTTTTCTGGAGTTGGTGCCTCTTCGATGGCTCTGATGTTTGCCTTCTTGGGTGTTATTCCCTGTCCACTAATCTCATGACCGAGATACGTGACAGACTGAACTCCCAAACTGCACTTGGACCATTCAGCCGTCAACCCATTATCCTGCAGCCTCTGTAGCACCTTGTGAAGCTTTGCGTTGTGATCATGCATTGATTTCCCCATCACCAAAATGTCATCTTGGAAGAAAAGGACATCCTTCAGGTCTTTCAACAGTTTGTGCATTATTTTCTGGAATACGGCCGCTGCCGAGGCAAGGCCGAACGGCATCCTCACAAACTCATAACACCCGAATGGCGTGATAAAGGAGGTGAGGTGTGTGCACGATGGGTGAAGCTTCACTTGATGGTAGGCGGATGATAGGTCCACCGTGGAAAACCATGTGACATCCTTAGTTTTTGCCAACATCTCATTGATGCGCGGAAGGGGGAATTTATCCACGACAATGTTCTTATTTAATTCCCTCAGATCTACACATAGACGTACCTTGCCGTTGGGCTTCTGGGCAACGACCAGGGGAGACAGCCATTCCGCACTTTCAATCGCTCTGATGACGCCTTCCCTCTCCAGCCTTTCCAGTTCCATTTGTACCGCCTCTCTGCTGCGGAACGGGATGTTCCTCACTTTGTGCACTACCGGCACCGCTCCTTCCTTGAGTTTGATGAGGTGCGTGTATTTGCTCAGCTCACCAATCTGCCCGTTGAAGACTCTCGGATACGTTGCCCGCCACAACTGCACATTCTCCTTGACTTCCATGTCCATCAGTAGGATTTTTTCTATGCCACCCGGGTTGAGTTGAATTCCCAATGCCCCCTGGTCTTTCCAACTTAGTACAGATGGGCCTTTCTCAGCAACATACAGTTTACATTGCGCCTGCCGGCCTCTAAATTCGAACATGAGTGGACAGTAGCCCAGCATGGGAATCTTTTGTCCGGTGTACGTCACCGTTCTCACATCCATGGGTAACAAAGTGTCTTTGAGAATGGGTGCGAAATCGTTCTCCCACACACGTCTCTGGATTATAGATATAGGTGCTCCACTGTCCGCAATCATCTCCAGGGGTACTCCCCCGATGTGCATGTCTAGCCTGGGTCTATCCGTGTTGGAGCCATCCATTTCCAAAATCTGTACGTCGATGTAGAGGAATTCCTCCTCTTCCACTGCACTTTCCTGGTCGCTGGGATCTCCTCCTTGCTCGTGGTCTACCAGCCGCACCACTGCGCTTTTGGGCTTCCTGCGACACACCTTCTCATAGTGTCCGAATATGTTGCAGTAGGAGCACTTGGCCCTGAAGGCGGGGCATGCCTTGTCGTTGCCCAAGTGAGAGCTGCTACCGCACCGGTAACACTGTGTTTTACCCGCTTTGTGTGTCCTGCCGTCCGACTGCGGTCTTGCATGGAACTCTGCTCTGCTACCTCCTTGGTTCCTCCTCGCATCACTCTGTTTCCATCGGTCATTTCTGTTGGGCGTCATCACTCTGCACACCGTTTGAGATTCTTGGGCTTCTCTCTTCGCCGCCTGAGCGCACCTCTTCGACAACTCGGCCTTCTTTACCATCGCCCAGATCTCCTTGAGGGGAGCGTCGCCGTTGACCCACAGCTTCTCCTGAATGTGAGAGCTGGTGGTATGCATTATTATTTGGTCCCTGACGAGTTCATCATGTAGGGCTCCAAACTTGCAGGTGATGGCCAACTTCTTCAGTGCAACCACGTATTCGTCCACTGATTCTCCATTTCTCTGCTTTCTCTGAAAGAAATTGAACCTGTCAATTGCGACACACACCACTGGTCTGTAATGTGCGTCTAGATCCTCAATGGCGTGATCAAACACTTCCGCGTCCCCCGCCGTCCTCTCACCTTTCACAATGGTGTCGTAGATCCTTAGCCCTTCTGGGCCTAAATTGTGGAGCAAAATTTTCTTTTTTCTTTTGCTTGAGAATGGGGTGTCGCCTTCCTCTTCTAATGCCTCCAGGTAATTTAGGAAGTACCTCTTCCAGTCCTCCCATTTTCTCTCAGGTTCACCGCTCTTCGTGAGAAATGGCACCAGCTGCGTGAGGGAATTGCTCGGGTTCGCCATGGTTGGTGCGTTCCTCCTTCCAGTGGAAGCGGCGTTTGCCTGCCTGGTCGGACTGCCTGGAGCGTCCTGCTCCACTCCTTCGTCTCCCCCTGTCTCCTCTTCACTCTCCTCCACTAGCGTGCCCCTAGTGGTGTCGGATGTCGCCTGCCTTGCCCCTACCGCCCCTGGACGTGACGGGCCTGCTTTTTGCGCCAGCGTGTGTCACCCTGCCCGGGTACCTGGTCACCAGGTGATGTTCCTCCGCAGTGCAGCACACAGCCGTGCCCTCCTGGTTGTCAGCAGTGGTCCCTCACTGTCCTTTGGTGCCCTCTGCTGTCTGGGCGTTTTTCTGGGCGTTTTCCCAGCTTGGTAGGGTGGTGCACTATGCTTGGCTGGCTGGCTGTTAGTTGCTTGGCATGGGGACGTGGTGGTGTACCTTCGCGCCAAAATCTCCCTGGTCCCAGCTCCTCTGCCGCGCTCCGGAGTTTATTCTGTGCCTCACGCACAATGCGGGTGTAATCGCCGAGGTAGCGTGTGCTTGCGCGGGTCTTTAGAGATCCCGACTCGTCGCCATTGTAATGATGATGCTACACTCCGTTTTGTATTGAAATAAAGTATTTATTCGGGAGCGCCGGGGCTGCGTGACTCCTATTACGGTCGGCGCCAGCAAAACAACATGGCCGCCTTCCGCTTCCTGCCTAGCTGCTTCCTGTTCCGTCTCCGGAACAACTAGACCGCTACCACAAGAACGAAGGGAGGTGAGATGAGAAGATCACAAGAAGGAGATGAAAAGGTGTAGCAAAGAAAAACAGATGGAATAAGAAGAAAGACACCAAGATAAGGAGAGGACATATTGCAAAGAAAGAGAAAGGGAAAAACAGATAAGAAAGGAAGATGATATAATGACTGACCAAGAATACATGAGTGCCAAAAGGGGAAAGAATAGTAGACGAGCAAAAGAAGAAGTAGAGCCGAAGACCGAAGAAGTGGAGGAAGTGAGGAACAGCAAAGGATCATAGGGTGAGCAGAGGGATAAAGGAAGAAGAGGTAGAGAAGGAGAAGAGGGGCCTGGTGTAAAGTATTTTGAGAATATAAGAAGAGAAATATAAGAATTAATCAGGAAGTAGATAAAATGGAGTAACATGAACATAAATGGTAGAAGATGTGAAGGATAAGCGGGACACAAAAAAGAACAAAGAACATGTACTTGCAAAGAGGAAGATAACAGGAGAAGTGTGTGAAGAGGGATAAAATAAAATTAACAGAAATATGGAGAAAAGAAAGTTTACTAATGGAAGAGAAAAGAAAGAACAATTGAGCAGGAAAGGAGAGAAGAGAAGAAGAGCTAAGATGATAGGAAATGGAAAAATAAGGAGAGGACTTAGGATGAGATGAGAAGTTAAAAAAGAAGCTGAACAGTGAAAAGTTAAAGTGAAAAGAATGAAGTGAGGGGAAAACAAGGAAAGGGAAAATCATGGAGAGGACGATAAGGAGAGCGGAGAGGACTGAAGGATGAAGGAAATTAATGTAGACATTACAAGAGTAACGGACACTTAGGAGGGTGGTGGATGATGAATGCTGGGGGAAGGCTAGGGACAAAGGTATATAGGAGGCCAACCAAAAGCCCGCCTTTTAACTTGCTTTTTTGGGGGAATTTCAAGATCATGCACATGAAACTCAATCTGCAGATGAGTTATTCACTTCCATGTGTCTCACTGAAGACCTGTAGTAACCAGAGAGACAAGTCTCGGTGCCCTGGACTCCTCTTTATTTCTCCAGTGCCTGTGATTGCCTTCGCTGAGCTCATTCTCCGTATTGAGAAGCCTGTGATATTAACATACAAATATTCTCCCGACTTCCATTAACGCTGTGCTGTTTGAGAAAGAGGTCTTCAGTCATATTGATTTAGCATATGAGTTAACATGTGATCGGTCTATTATTTATTTAACACAAAATCACTCTGCTTTGATGTTAAAAGGGATAATGAAGAAGATGTCAATCAACCACAATATGTACCTATCAGATCACTTTACATCACAGAGCCTTGTTTTCCTTGAATATCATGTTTGAGCGCACCTTGAAGCAATTTAGTTCTGGGTGAGCCCTGTACAAAGTCATCTTTGTTGTACACGGTTTATAATAAAATAATATTGCTACGTATGTGCATGTGGAACAAAACAGGCCCTGTGGTTTACACATGGCATCGACGTCAGACGTGTGCAGGGGGTTATAAATGTTTCGAAGTTCATGTTTAGAAACTTTCTTTTTCATTAAATGCCTTTCAGTTCAGTAATAGAATTTAATGTACTAAATGGAAATATGTTCAAATGTTAACCAAACACACTTATTTATTTTAAAGTATGCTCTGTTTTACACGCTATTACACAATCTGGTACAAGTATTGTGATTGCTTGAATTGACCATTGGCTTATAAGGCTCAAACGATTAATCTTCTGCCTTTCCACATCTAGAAGCGGGTTATGTGCAAGAATAACTGCATAAGTAACAGCTTTCCCTTTAATGAAGGGCATCACACTCATGCTGAGAACAAGTAATCTGCCTTCGAGAGCATGGTGCATGGTATTGGGAACTCAACCCTCCATATCTGTGTCTGCTGTTCGTTGCCCATGCAGATGGGATTTCTCACCTGGGTTAGGAATATATAGCAAGTGGCGACCAGGGCCTCCCTTTTGTACATCCATGCAAACAAACATATTGGAGGGTCGCCACTGTAGATGTACAGTTGTGATTAGACCCACTGAGAGGACCCTCGGGTGGCCTGCACTGGAAACTTCGGTTGGAGAGGACAGATGAAGAGGTCGATAGATTGACAATCGCACCACTCGTGTTAGTTAGTTTGCTTGGGATGATATGCACCGTGTTTTCAAAAACCGTCCCAACATAGGTGCTGTATTGGTGGGGCACAGGGAAACTGTGCTCACTGCTTACTTCAGCTTTATAGTGAATGAAGATTAGAAGAGTTTTGCACTACTGATGCACTACTGATGTGCTGGACAAGCAACACACACACTAGATGGATCAATCAATGTCCTATTACTTACCGGTAATCTTCATTACTCCTGGTCCCGTTGTCCTCGTCCAATTCCTTAAAAATTGGAGATGACCATCTCCACGACAGAAAAAAAGAAAAGGAGCATGCTGGGATACCCTACCCACTCCCTCCCACTGGGAGTACATAAGCGGTACCAGCCCAGCATGCAGCCTGAAAACACCAAGCCAACAACAGGAAGGCCGGCCGCTACGAGGACAACCGGACCAGGAGTAATGAAGATTACCGGTAAGTAATAGGACATTACCCCCAGGTCCCTCCTGTCCTCATCCCATTCCTTAAAAATTGGAGAAATACCAAAGCAGAGAACCCGGCCTTCCGGAACCCCACCAACACAAAAGGGCACCAGACCGAAAGCATCACCACACAGGAGCAAAAAGGAGCCCCCAAGAAGGACGAAAAAGAAAAAGCAGGAAGGGGTGAACAACCAACCAGACCCCCAACCCAGCGGACAGAACCGAGACCCAAAAAGCCAGAAGGGGACAGCCGGCAAAAAACAAGAACCGCCACCCCTCATCGGCAAGCCAGAAAGGGGCCACACGGGCAGAGGCAAGCACCCAAGGGAGCAACCAGAGGGGCCAAAACCAAGGCCCCCACCACCGGAAAAAGGAGCCAGAAAGGCAACCGACCAGGGGAAAGCCCCCAAAATCGAAGCACCCGGACCCAGGCACCACCAGGCAGCCACCCAACCAGGAACCAAACAGGCCAACCCATCCCAACGGGCAAAAGCAGAGGAGAACAGCCCGCACAGGGCGGCAGAGCCGAAAGGCCAGGAAGGAACAAAGAGACATGACCAACCACAGGACCACCCCAACACACCAGGGGAGGCCACCAGCAGAGCCGCAAAGAGGGCCGACCCGCAGAGGCAAACAAGCAGAACCCCAGAGGAACCGCCAGGGAGAGGAGAGGCTGGGCACCAAACAAGGCCCCCCTTCCACCCCAAGCCGACAACAGCGTCGCCGCAACCGACACCGGGCGCAGGAGCGGCGTGCCCAATTCCCCGACCGGACACCAGCGCGAGCCCCACCGTTACACGGGAGCCCGTCAGGGGAAGAAACCCGCCCAGAAAGGAGGACACCACGGAACCACCGAAGGCGAACTCCCAGAGGCAGAAGAGCAAAACAGGAAAGACCAACAAGTAGGACCACCGCCCAACCCCAGGAAGCCAGTCACCGAACAGGCAGGCCAGCCAGCCAGGAGGCACACAACACCGCACCACCAGGACCCGGAAGGTGAGGCAAAACAACACCGAACCAGGAAGGGGCACAGGGAAAGGCACAGCAGCCAACCCCAGCCAGACCGTCAGAAAAGGAGAAGCAGAGGAAGGAAGCCCAGAGCCCACACTATGGACCCAGCGCCACAGCCAACCGAATGGAGCGGCATCGGAAAGGACAGAAGACAAGCCCAGGACCAAGACAAAGCCCAAGAGAACGAGCGGCCATGGAAGGACCGCAGCAAGGGCAAAAAGAGGACCCCAAGCAAAGAAGGGCCCCACAGCACAAAGCCCAACACAACCAAGCCGAGAGGCATACCAGCGACCCAAACGCACAAGCGAATGGGAGGCCAAAAACAGGAAACCCAAAGGCAAATCAACAGAGGCACAGCCCAGGCCCCAGAACACAACGGGACCACCCAGACACCGAAAGCAAAGGAGAGGAGCCCGAAGAAGCCAAAGGCGCCCCAACACAGAACAAGGGAGCAGGAAGGAACCCACAGCACCAAAAAGAGAGCAAAGGACCCAGGACGAACAGAGCCTGCACACGAGCACAGGGCCAACGACAGGCCCCCAAAGCCCTCGACCCGAAACAAGGCCAACCATAACCAAAAGCCGAAGGAGAGGGGCGAGAAGGGAAAAATGTGCCACACAGCAGAGCAAGCCGACACCCAACCCCCAGAAGCAGGGAAAGGCACAGCCAACTGGACAGGGCACAAGAGCCGATCACCGGAAGAACAAGAGGCCACCCAAGGCGGAAGCCAAGTAAGACCAACGAATCCCAGCCACCACCAGAGGGAAACAGACAACGGAGCCAACACTCCAACAAGGCCAAGGCCCACCAGGACAGAGGAGGGGCACAACAACCCCCCTCCCCCCTGGTAAAGAAGGGGGAGACCACACCAGAAGCCAGACACCCCGAGCACGGGAAAAGCAAAAGCACCCAAAAGGGAGCAAGAAGCACCCAACAGAAAACCCCAGGCAGGCAGACAGGCCAGGACCCAGAGAAGCACACACCCGGCCTGAACCCACAAAAGGGCAGGAACCAAGGGGCGGAAGGGCTCAGGCAACCAAAGGAAGACCAAGAAGCCCACGGCACCAGCGACAAGCAGCCAGAGGAGACCAGAACAGGCAACTGCAACGGGAAAACCCAGGCGCACAGCAACCCAGGCACCCCCCAGGGACGACCAGGGACAACAGAAGCCCGAAGGACAGGACGGTCAAACGACCCGAGGACAGAGCAAAGAGGACCCAGAGGAAACCAACAAAAACCCCAGGAGAGACCGCCCAAAGCGAGTCACAGCCCAGAAGGCAGATACCACCCCAGGGAGGTAGAAAGCCAACACAGCCAACCCACAAGGCGGGCAGCAGGCGCAAAAGAAACCAAAGCCACGGGCCAGCACAGGCAGAAACCGCCAGGTGGCGAGCACCAAGGAGACAGGCCACAGCAGACCCACAGGAACCCAGCCCAGACGCAAACCAGCAAGAAGCACCGAGCAAGCGAGTAGCCACACAGGGGAGCCAACGACGCAGCCACAGCAGGGGGCAGCGGAGGCAGAGCAACAGGCAGGAGACACCAAAGACCCCGGACCGAGGCAACAAACGGAGCAAAAGCAACCAGCCAAGCACACAGGGAACAGCAAGGGACGAGACCAGCCGAACCCAGCGCCAGAGCAGAGCGCAAGCAGCGCAAGGAGGAGGCCCCGGGACAAAACCCCGACCACCCCCAGGGGCGAGGCGCACAGGGAGGAAGAAAACCTGAAAAAGGGGGAGAGCAGACAGGGCACAAGCGAGCACCAACTAAAAGGAGGTGAAAACAACGCCGCATTCCCCCCCCCCGCACCAGGCCCATCCAAAGTGCAACAGCAGACCACAAGTAGCACAGACGGACACACAGCAGGCGGCAAGAGGGGAAACGAGGCAAACCACCCTCTGCAGACAGCCAACACAGGCAGTGAAACACCACAGAGTGAAACACAGATAACGGAAAAAAAAGTATATGACCACAACCACCAGGCCACTGGGACCCAGAGACAAGAACAGGCCAAGAGGCCAAAACCAACCGGGAAAGGCAAACACAGAGACCCACATGCACCAAACAAATGGAGCAGCAAAGAACAAGGGCAACCTCTAAACAACAATGCCCAGAAAGCGAACCCCCGAAGGAGGACAAGGGGCGAGCAAGCCAGACACCCCGGCCACAGCACGGAACAGCTTCAACAGGTGCAACAGGAAGCACATGTCACATGTACACAGCCCCAGCCCACACAAAGCAGGCAATAGAAAGCGCGGTCATGACCACCCTACCCAAAGGCCGCACCCAACACAAGGGAAACCATGCGAACACCCCAATCACAAACCCAGTCCCATGAGCAAGTAGGAAAAGGGGGCCGCTACTCGGTACTCACCAAGGGGGCAGGAAGGGCGCACCACTGACCCAACACCCCCATGAATCCAGCCCAGGCGTTCAACAGGAAACCAGCGCCGGGAGGAGCCAAAGGAAGGAGCAGGAAACCAATCCACCATACTCCGCACCTGAGGGAGAAAGCAAAGACCAGGCACCCCGCACAAAATGCAACATGTAAAAATGAATGAAACATGACCGAGCAGGAAAACCAATGCGCAGGGGCCATCAACTTCCTTGCCAAACTCCACAGTAGTGCACCAATGGAAGAACAGGAGCAGCCGAAGCGAGCACCAAACAAGGGGAAAAGAAACCGCTATGCGGTACTCACCACAGGGGCAGTCAATCACCAACACTCATAGACCGACCCCCAAACACCATCCCAGGCGGTATACAACCTTTACAACGAAACTTTTACAACGAACTACCATTACAACGCAACTTTTACAACGCAAACTATTACAACTATTACAACGCGGCTCCCTGCAAGCCCGGCAGGTCAGGAGACCACGGAAACAGGACGTCGAGAAGCCCAGCAGCACGACGTGACAAGTAGGAGGACATCAGGGGCGGAGAGGACAGCCCAGCAGCCCGACGAGACATCCCGGAAGCCAACAGCAGGTAAGGAAGCAAACTCCACATCCTTTCTGTCGGAAAACAGAAAAAAAGAACAGGCTGCATGCTGGGCTGGTACCGCTTATGTACTCCCAGTGGGAGGGAGTGGGTAGGGTATCCCAGCATGCTCCTTTTCTTTTTTTCTGTTGTGGAGATGGTCATCTCCAATTTTTAAGAAATGGGACGAGGACAGGAGGGACCTGGGGGTAATATGTTTTAAAAACCGAAACAAACGTGTGGAGGGTCAAGGGGGATATTTAACGACCTGTTTGCTCGCTCCCCTATTGTCAGGATATGAAATACAACAAAGAGCAAAACAGGTCAAGATGTGGTGTGTAGCTATACCAGTAACTGTAAACCAGTAGGGTGTATACGCAAACTAATGTCGTTGAGAGTTATTGGAAAACAAAGTGCTAGAAAAATTCCCATCAGACCACCCTTTCGGTGGAGTTTACGTCACGTGGGAATTGCTGATCAACCCATAACACATCCGGCCAAATAGTGCCGGTGTGGAACAGGATGTCAGAAAACTAGCCATGATGTTTGCCATGAAGTGGACTAAATAATGTGCAGTGCTCAAATAAAAGTGAAGGTGAAAGATAGAATTGGCTACACAGATTCTAAGAAAACGTACATATAGAAATCAGTGTGTCAAGGGTTAAAACCACGCCTGGTAGGAGGGCTACCATTCGGCGCTGTGCATGATGGTCAACATGTTTCAGCTCTCAGGGCATTACCCCAGCTTTCTTCAGGACCTAGAATATAGACTAGCTACTGCAACTATAACTACAAGTAATATGTTAGGTGAAAAAGTAACACAAGGTTTACTAATAGACTGATACATATCTACCAGCAACTTCAATGCTTGAACGTCCACTGGAGGGAGAGAAGCATGTCTTCTTCCCAGCCTTGTGTGGGTGAAGACCTCACCTCACCCGGCGACCGCTCGGGAGTATGAGGCCCCGCTCTGTCCGTCGGTACCCCTATCCATGAGCCAAGCGGTCGTGGATAGGGGTACCGACGGACAGAGCGGGGCCTCATACTCCCGAGCGGTCGCCGGGTGAGGTGAGGTCTTCACCCACACAAGGCTGGGAAGAAGACATGCTTCTCTCCCTCCAGTGGACGTTCAAGCATTGAAGTTGCTGGTAGATATGTATCAGTCTATTAGTAAACCTTGTGTTACTTTTTCACCTAACATATTACTTGTAGTTATAGTTGCAGTAGCTAGTCTATATTCTAGGTCCTGAAGAAAGCTGGGGTAATGCCCCGAGAGCTGAAACATGTTGACCATCATGCACAGCGCCGAATGGTAGCCCTCCTACCAGGCGTGGTTTTAACCCTTGACACACTGATTTCTATATGTACGTTTTCTTAGAATCTGTGTAGCCAATTCTATCTTTCACCTTCACTTTTATTTGAGCACTGCACATTATTTAGTCCACTTCATGGCAAACATCATGGCTAGTTTTCTGACATCCTGTTCCAAACCGGCACTATTTGGCCGGATGTGTTATGGGTTGATCAGCAATTCCCACGTGACGTAAACTCCACCGAAAGGGTGGTCTGATGGGAATTTTTCTAGCACTTTGTTTTCCAATAACTCTCAACGACATTAGTTTGCGTATACACCCTACTGGTTTACAGTTACTGGTATAGCTACACACCACATCTTGACCTGTTTTGCTCTTTGTTGTATTTCATATCCTGGTAATATGTTTTAACCATCACGCTAATAGATTGTAGTTATAGTTTGACTCATGCAATAAATATGGATTCAATATATGGAAGAACATTAGGGAAGGCAAATTATTCAAGGTCGTTGCTCTAAACAGGACAGCTATGACTGCATGTTTCAAGACAGCCACAAATTTCTCTCTCTTACATTTCATTTTGCGCCTGTGAGCAAAATAAGTGTATGAAAATGTTGATCTGCCACAACTCAAATCCCAACCTGTGCACTTTCACATGCAGTGAAAGTTGGACAGAAAACGGTGAAGGTGGACGTATGTTAGAAAGTGACAAGCCTTATTTTGTGGTTCTCGCCGATAATCGTGGACTAGACATTTCAGTAGTGCAGCATGACACTTATATATGTAGACATGGTCCTCCCAAGAAAATATCCTCAAGGAGGGAGTAGCATCCCATGGCAAAAGTCAGTGACTTAGGTAGCAATCGATAGGCATGATTGATTAGGATATGTAAGGTAGCTCATGTTATGCACATAGGGCAATTATGATTTCCGTAATAAGCAAATCTTCCTCCCCACTCTACCCCCGCATTTTTCCCCAGATAAAGTTCAGCAGCTCAATCCTGCCAAAATTTACAATGAGAAATTTGACAGAAAGCACCAAAATCCACATCTCATACCCTATTTTTCAGTCAATAATTGCAATTGGGTGCTATTAATATATCTGATGCAATAACTTTCACCCCCTTCCGCGTCATCCCAAAACAGGACCGTAGTAACAGAGCTGACAAATGCAAAGAGGGGCCCTTATGGTTACCTGAATGATGGATGCCACTCGTCACCTCTATGCCCAAACTCCTCATAGTCAGATTTCAAACACATTCCATTGTTCTTGGGCACCATGGATCAGAACCTAGAAACGTATGTGTTCCTGAGTAATATCAGCTACATACAAAGTTACTGCCTAGTCGACTATCAAGAGTTGTAAATGTGTGAAATGACTTCCTTGGCCATGCCAGAGATGAGACAGATCATGCACACTACTGCCAGCCTATTGATTTCTGGTACATTGATTTCAGGTCCTCATTTCTCATGCCCTTGCCATCTAAGGACAGTATGCTGACTTTGAAAGGCATCATTTTGGTTGGTATTTTATTTTGTGCCTCAGACATTTTAATTGGCTATTAATTGTCACAATACAAGTGTTGGCCTTTTATGTTCTTACAAACTCGTTGTCTCTCTCCTGACATATAATTTGTGATTGAATATTTTCTGGGGGCTCCCAGTGAACGTGACAAGTACTGCTATGTCTGTGGTGTGCCTGCTAGGCATCCGGTTGTTTTCTGTAGAAAACACTTATTTTAAATGCAGGTGCAAGATTTGCAATGCTGCCCAGGACATAGTTATTGTCAACACTTCTTTAGTTACACTTCAGTACTGGAAAAAGCTTTTGTTCTGCCAATAAAATTGCTAAATAATAGTTTAATTTGAACCACGCGTCCTAATTTACAAAACAAGCGTCAATGTCCTTGAATGACTTATGTAGAAGGGCTAGTTATCTCGCTGAGCTATATCAGGGGTGGTTTGAACTCTCAGAACATGGGAGAGCAAGAGAGCTTGGGGAGGATGCGGGTCCACTGAGGCACGTGGCACGGGAGGGGCGGGGTGTGTGAAAAAGCCGCTCATTCATGGGCCTGGGAGGAGCAGCTGCTACCGGGGGGAAGGGGCAGATATGGGTCATGGCAGGTTGGCGAGGAGCAGGTGGCGCAGGGGGGTGGGGGAGGGGGGCAGCGAGGAATGTGGGTCAGAGCGGGTGTCCTGGGAGCAGGTGCTCGGGCGATAATGTGTCTAGGGCGGGTGAACGCACGAGGTTAACCGAGGAAAAGGTCAGACAAGGTCATCCTAAAACAAAACAAGAACAATGGAACAGAGAACGAGGCCTCGGCTAAGTGTAAGCCGACGGGCGACGTGGGAAGCCCGCTGTCAACTGTGTCTCGTTAATGGCATTTAATAGGAGTCATACGATAACATGTATTATGGTTGACCTGCTTGAGAAGATGTCTCGGCTGAAAACGCCAAGAGTTATGTGGCCACTGAAACGAGAAGAGTGTCAGGTAAACGGAGGAAGAAATAAAGACACCGGGGTGAGTGAAGAAATAAAGAGGAGAGAGAGGGGAGTGTAAGGGAACAGGCACTGACGCGCTCGGAATGGAAGAGTAAAGTAAAGAAGGAAAAAGAGAGAAATCAGAAAACAAAGGAGAGTTTAAAAAGAGTAAGAGCCAGGGAGGAATTAAAAGGAAGGAAAGAAAAAACAGAATGAACAAGACTAATACAGAAAGAGAACAAATAATGCAATAGAACAAAATAAAAACAAGCATTTGCAATGCAATAGGTCTCGCAGTAGTTAAAGTTTGAGCTACTGGCGTTGCAAATAATGATGCAACGCCAATAGCTCAAACTTTCAGTAATGCGAGACCTATTGGATTGCAAATGCTTATTAGTCTTGCTACGTGGACGCATGAGCAGTGACGGAGCCCACAGTCATGTTGTAATTACCAAAAACAAGACAAAACACATGACTGTGATGCTGCAGCCTATTGTGAACCTCCCCTTTTTGTCAGCATCCATATGTACAAAGCACAGATTCAAAACAAAGGGATGACCGACCGGCTGAGACCCACGGGAAACAAGATTCAGGCACCAATGACAACGTGTGAGCAGGACTCCAGCAGTGTTGTTCACTTTGATCAGTCCAAATCAATAACAATAAAGGAGATAGAGAGATATACATAAATAACAATAAAGGAGAGAGAGAGAGATAAATAACAAACGAGAGGGAGGGAGAGATAAATAACAATAAAGGAGAGAGAGTGATAAATAATAAAGGCACGTGAGTTTTAGGTTTCGGCATGCAGAACAGTCACTTCATGCAGCAAAGCCGGTTTACAAAGATATGGGACGGTGGCAAAGAGCTATATGAACAAGTCCGGTGCATTGCTGTCCCACGCGCACATGTTCTGGTCTGACAGACAGCAGCATTGAGGAACTGCAGAACCCCGTCTCGAGTCAGTCACACTGTCCGTGCTGTTTAGAACTCTAACTCTTACTTGTATTTATTTACCCCGAGCACGCTCTGGGTTAGTTGCCGGACTGTAATTCTCAGAAATGCATGCTGCCCAAGCGCAGCACGGCAGAAATCTAAGTAAAGAAGCATTGTCAAAGGCAATCTGGTGGGATGGCTAGCGGGTGATGTTTTTTCTGGCGAGGTAGGAGGGGAAGGTCTGACAGAAACAACTGGAGGGTTTTGGGGATTTAAAAGCAACAGCAGGAGGGGTGGGGGTGAATTGAGAAAGCCACAGAGGGATAGTGGGGGATAACTGGAAATAGTGGCGGGGTGAGGGGTTTAAAACAATAATGGGAAGGTGGATGATGGCATTGAAAACAGCAATGGGACGGGGAAGCTTTGAAAGTAACCACACCAAAATAAAACTCGAGTATGCATTAACCTCGCCACAAGAAGTGGGTGAGAGGGACCAGTGTACAATACCTTTGGATCTATTTGGTGCTATATAAAGCTGCAACAAATAAAACAAGAAAGGATAAAAATCCAGCAATATTGACGCTTATTACAAACAGAAACATTTGGCTTCTGACAAGAGATTCAAAATGAATTAAAGTGAAAGATTACATGCTCAATGACGTATCACGTGTAAACAAATGAGTATATAACGGAAAGTATGCCAATCGTTTTTTAAATGTATATATTTATTTATGAGTTTTGTGCAGTGAGAACATGGGCAAAAGATGTGAGCGTGTTTAAAAAAGAAGAAACAATTTCAAGAGAAAATTAAGAGACACCAACAATAGCAAGAACATTGTTAAACAAACCTTGCCAATACACATTGCAGCCGGGTACATAATTAGGGGAGGAGAAGCCGCACAGCACACGCTGGGAGAAGCCCTTTGATGTGCTGTGCGGCCGCGATGCGCGCTCTGTGCTGGGGGAGGGCCATTAGGAACAGGAACAGATGGCCAAATGCGCGTGCCTGTACGTGCACTCGAAGAAAACGCCACGGAGAAAAGCGGTGGTTTGACTATCCGATGGAGCACATGAATTCTCCCCCATTTCCCATTGCTTCGCAATGGAAAAGGACGAGACCTAAAAATGGGGATGAGGGAAATGAGGAAAGAACCAGTAGGAAGAAAGACCACTCGGGAAGGATGAGATAATCCTGTGACACTACTCGAGGGCGGTGGAGACTTACAGTTGCAGTCTGCCAGGTGAAACGTGACCTATTGGCGCGGGGCCCATTACTGAAGAGGGTTGCAGTTACGAGGGATGACAGCAACTACTTGATTCGGTGTGATAAAGGAACGAGGTGAAGTCTGGTTTCCCCACCAGCCCTGACGAAGTTGCCTAAAAAAAGTTTGGCAACAAAACATGTTGGCCTTTCGTGGGTGAAAGTGGCCATATACATGCCTGTTTTTTAACCTGAGGACACTTGCAGCACTCAATAAAGAAATTATTGCATGTGAGTGGTACCTCATTTTAATTATGAAAATATGTTTTCACGGTTGGGGACCTGTGGGCACTGAGTGAGTCATTTAAACTCAGTGTTCTTCACATATCTTTTTGATTCCTTCATTGATTCTTCACCTCTAAGGAAGTTTAAGCACACACCTTCTTTTTATTTTTGGCCAGGAAAGCAACCAATGATGATAACGTGGGCATACTGGCGAGTACCAACCAGTAGCTCCATGGGTGTGCTTACGTGAGGTGCTTTCTGGTCTTCTCTCACACTTTTAATTTTTCTTTATATCTGTTGTAGCACACATTAATGTGATGGTGAGCAACCATTTTGTAGTATGTATGTGTTGTGGTTATTGATGTTTTATTTAAGTGGATCAGTAAGGACCAGCAGGTCACAGGCAAGGAGCTGGACTTGTGAGGGAGGTTGAAAAGATTTGGTGGAAACTCCCTGTGGGTTCCAAAAGTACTTTGTTAGATAGATGCCAGACCTGATAGTGTTTATAATTGATTGAGTCGGGGCGGTCTGACGTCTTAAATTCCCCTGTGCTCCAGTTGTATTTGGGAAGAAAGACCAAACAAAGAAACAGAAATAATTGAAAGAAGGTGGGAAAGGAAGCAAGGATAAAGAAGGGTGGAAAGAGAAAAGTAAGAAAAGAGCGTAGGAAGAAGCAAAGCGAAACAGTTTAACGGAGAAAGACTTAGAACAAGAACAGCAAAAGAAAGAATGAATATGAAATAAAGAAGGAAGTAAATACATTAAGAAGAGCAAAGGAAGTAAAAAAAAGGAAGAACAGATGAAAGAAATGAAGTAAAGAAAACAGAAACACTGAGAGGTCACTGAGGGCACAGACAAGAGAAGGTAGAAAACAACTCACAGAGTAGGAATCCCGTGCCATGGGAAAGTAAAATATGATTTGAGAGAAGGAATAAATAAAAAAAAAACATCTTCACTACCTTTTTCAGAGTGTGACTAGCGCCCTGTGGTAGAGGGACAAGATAAATATTCCTTAGAAACAAACGTCAGGCCTTTCCCCCTAACTAGATGACTTTACATTGGTGGTGATCCAGCCTCCTTAACCATGCAGTTCCCATTCTCACTCAGAGGATTTTGGAATTATTGGATTTCTGTCAGAACACATTTCAGAGGTCCACGGGGCACGCAGAGGTTACTGGGCCCAACCTTGGTGGTTGAGGTCTTTTACTCCTGGTGTCCTGGGGCCCGACCTACTATGAATCCTGAGCAACTGCGCCAGGGACCCCTTCTGCGCTCGACTGTCAGTGGTAGCTGTGGTCGAGCACTCAAGGTTTCAGCGGAGGGGGGGATGTAGATGCAGTTAGTGAACATGACTCATAACTCAAAGTGCAAACAGTATGAACAATAAATCATCGTCGAGCCAAATCCTTGCTTTTATAAGAAAAAGTAGTATTTTATATCTAACTCTACTCGTGCAAAGAGATATGACATTCAAATGCAACAACAGAATTCCCCCTGAAGTTGGAGCTCTAGTAGTTGTCAGGCGAATCCCTGTCCCACCATCCTTCATGTTAAGGGTTATTCCCCATTCACTGGTGGCCGCATCCAGGGAATGCACACTATTAGGCCATTCTCATGAGTTCCTTTGGACTCTTCAGGATTTCAGTCAAAAGTGTCAATGGTGCTGCAGTACCTTCAGCAGGGAATCCCAGAGGGACACAAAGGCCCATGTTAAAGTATTACCTGCTCTTGCAGCACGGAAGCATTTGGCGTTAAAGCAGGTGCCCTCAGGGTGGGCACTCATGAGATCAGATCCTGCTTGGAGAAGTCCGGCCACTCTTAGTACACGTGGCAGCGTCAGGCGAGTGCAGGCTCACTCTCTGGAGTGGTGCAGTTGCTTTCCCCAGCAATAATGACATAACTCAAGTTCTCCCCACTGGGGGGAATTCAGTCCTTAGATTGCCAACTGGAGTCATGCAGGGCCAAATCATCCTCCTCAGGGTCCTTCTGGTCCACAGGGGTCAGGGAAGATCCTTAGGTGTGTCTAAACCCACCAGGCATAGCCTCACTACAGTCCCGGGCGATGGGCCGCAGTTTTTGATTATTTGGTCCTGGAAGCCCCTCCCTGCACATGGAGTTGCCGCTGTACCTCCTGGATACAATGTAGACCCCTCAGGTGCAATCGCCCACACCACGGCGGTCCGTCCTGGCATACAGGGTCGCCGCTCAGGCGTTCATGAGTCCTGGAATGCTGGTCACACAACGTCCTCACAGTTGGCCTCCTCTGACATACAAGGTCACCGCAACGAGGCCGTGTGGGCTCAGCGCCCTCTGCACAGTACTTAATACTTGGCTCAGTCAACAGCGGCCTTCTCCTGGCCTACAGGGGTCACCGAAAACACATTTGCATACAGGCTACATCCCAATAGGTGCACAGCCGAATCCTCATACCTCACTCCGGGAGTCCTCACAGTAGGGCTCCCCACTGGCCCTTGCTCCCTTCAACACTCCCCTCTGCCTAACAGGGGCACTGGTCCTGGCAAGCAGGCTGGCACTGGTGCTACAGCGCAGGTGGCTTCCCTGAGTGATGTCCCCTGATGTCTCCTCACCCAGCAGGGAGACTAGCAGGCATTGGACCCCAGACCTGGTCACAGACAGAAGTCTTGCAGACCTTCCTCTTCTTACACAGCCCGTCTGACTACTTGGCAGATGACAAATGTTTGGGGACTCAATTTCCCCTTCTTATATTGCTTTTCCATACACCAAATGCGATTTAGAGCATGAGTCTTTGACGTTTTATGTTGAGGTTCTGCTTCTTTTGAAATGGGCGCTTTCTCTTTCTTCTTTCTTCATGACAGGTGTCTGTCATAGCAAGTTGATTGTTCGCAAAACAATTCATGGGAGTGACCAGAGTTCACACCTGGATGTCAGTCACAGTTATAAGTGAATCAAAAGGTTAATACCAGCTCCACCATTTTTGATTCCTTTATCAGCCTTGTATCCCCTCCTGAGATGTGTCCAGGCTCCTTTGATGTGATCTGTCCCGGAATCAAAGAGTGGTCTTTTGAAGTGTATAGAGAGCCTCTTTCTTTTCCCTCTTATGTGACCACCCAGCTCACAGGAATGCAGCAATACACAAATCCATCTGGGGGGATTCCACTCCTCCTCATATCATCACCAGGCAGGCCTGGACTTCCCAAAATGGAACCCAGGGACCTCTATGTACCGTTGCAGACATACTCACCTAGGTCCTGATTCACAAAGGTAAACGTATACTTTTATGTTATATGTTATGTTATATGTTATATTGAGTTTGTATAGCGCACGGCTACTCTGAAAGAGTGTCCCGGCGCTTTCTACAGGCAGCTCGGTGTAGAATAACACAACAAGGAACAACAGATACAAAGAAAGAAAAGAAAAACCCACCAGAAAAAGCCTAAAGATTAAAAAGCCTAAAGATTAAAAAGCCAGGTCTTCAGGCTCTTCCTGAACTGAAGCAGATTGGAGGTGCCGCGTAGCGCCAGCGGAAGCGAGTTCCACAACTGGGGAGCCTTGAAGCTGAAGGAGCGCCCCCCAGTGCGGGCCTTCCTCACACGCGGGACCACGGCATTAAAGAGAGATTATTAGTACCGTTTATGTTTTTTCATAATTCATCAAGGAATTTTACAGGTAGTACATTTTTGACTAAGGAATCTTCACACTCATGGCAGGGACTCCGCACATAAAAGGATAGGCAGTCGTAAAGATCCTACTCGTAAGATTGCTTTGTGAATTGCAAAAAATCATAAACTTACAAAAAAGTGTACATTTACCTTTGTGAATCAGGCCCTATGTGTACATTTAGAGCACACTTTATGTCCATTACTGCTACCTTTATGCACTCTACCCTTACATGTACACATGCATTCAGTACAGACATTTAATCTGAGTGCTCTATTTAGCACTGAAACTTTTCTGTCTTTAACCAGGGTGTGTTATTTGCAAACAACGCACACACAGACACTACGTGTGTACTGCACAACCCTTCGTGTATTGTACTTCATGCACGCTCAAATACACCCAGCATATGCTTTCCCTGCACACCAGGGCGCAACACTACATTGTTCATGTAATGTATTCCTCTCAGGCATACATACACTCAGTACATGTACTAACCACACATGCATTGTAGTGTACTGCTCCATCTTTGTACTGTACTATTCCCAGGCACACATACAATCAACACAGAGTCACTACTCCTGTGCTGGCAGCACTCCACTTTTTACCTGCTATAGGTCATGGGTGAGTTAAGCAAACAGCAGCAGAACTTTTAAACAGGTGATTGAGCCTGTAGACCTCACTTCAGTGACACTGGATAATAAGGTCCTGTTCACTTCTATTGATTCTACACTGTATGGTGCCACCACCATGCTCCTACTGCTTAACTCCTAGTGAACGTGATAGCCTATCACCACTATGAGGGTAGCGCTGTGGGCAAGGGGAACAGCCTTTAGATTGCATGCTTAACAACACATGCCATTACAACACGGTCGTTACAATGACCACATTGTTACAGCACCACCCATTACATTGCAAACCGTTACAGCGACTTGCTGTAGGGGGCAGAAGGTGTTGGATTGCAAATCCCTACTGTTGCACAAACTAGAGTAGGAATAGTAAATTATACTATCCCTAAGTCCAGCATGCCCCCTACAGCAAGTCATTGAATTGACTTGCGATGTAATGGTTTGCGTTGTAATGATGCGTAGTAATGGCATGCGATGTAAGGCATGCATACTAAAGGTATATATTCTGTGGGCACTTCCGCCGGTCCAACAAGACCCCAATCCATGAGACAGGCCAATGTCATGGTGCACACGTATGATCCATGTTCACTTATGACAGCAATTCAGCATTAGGGATCCACACAACAGTACAGTTGGGCATTCAGGGCAGGGGTGCACACATTTACCATGCAGAGGATTTTTCCGTGCCAGCAGTTCTCATGGATGGGTCTTATTCCTGCACCACTGGCAGACTGCTTTGTTCCAGCAGCTAGTCTGCAAAAAGTTACTATGTTTTTGTGGTGGTAGCCCTGTCTTTCATGGGGCAAGACTGCCTACATATAATTCTTTCTGCTGAGACCACCATGCAATGCCCAACTCTTCAGCAACAACTCACAATATTTGGCAGTATGTTGTTGAAAAGTGGATTGGCCACGACAAATGGCGGACTCTACTGATAACAGCCCTTTATCATACTCTAACTGGTGGCCTTGAACGGATCCCTGCCCTTCCCTAAAACTGGTACACTGATCAATAGGGGCTGTCCCCCCCATAGATACGCCTGAAGCGCACATAAGCGCTAACACATGTGCATCTGACGCACAGACCAGGCATGCAATGAGACTGCTGGTCCTTGCCTGGGGAAACCCCCCCACCTGCTGTTCCATCTGGAGCTCCAGAGTACACAACACATTATAAACTGCAACTGGTAATTAGACAGCTGACTGTCTAATGGGGACAAGGGGTGTGCCCCAAGGTCAGTGGCTACAGGCATGTGCAAATCTACAATAAAGTCTGTGTGACCCAGGCTACAAGGTGGCTACCAGAGGTGCAGCAGAAAGTTGAGACCATGGCTTCCATGTTGTTGTCATGTGCCACCCAATGTGACTCAATCAAGGCATACAAATCCGATGCTATACTCCAGGCCATACAGAACTCATGCACGGCCCTGGACAAAAAATGGATGCAATCACCATAGATGTGGACCTGCTGAGAGCTGACCAAAGGAGGCTCTCCTAGAGGGTGGTGGAAACTGAGTCGATATTATCCTGCAGCCAACAGTCTTCACTCTACAAAACCAGATGAAAGAAATGCACTGGGAACAGTGGCTCCTGCGAGACAGAGCCGAGGATGCATAAGGATGATCCTGAAGCAATAATATCAGACTAGTAGGCTAGGCCACATAGAAGGTCACTCTGCAGAGTTATTCTTGGAAGACTAGTTGATCAAGATGGTTCACCCGAATTCTTAGTCTGAATATTTTACTGTGAAACATACACAGAGTGCCCACTAAACTGCTCCCCCTGTGCGCCCTCTGAGATCACTGATCAACAGACTACCAATTCATTGCGACAGAGATGCCATCTGTCAAAGAGCCAGATCACATGGGTCATGGTCAGTGGAAGGCCACACGATCCATATCTTCCTCGTCCACTTTGGATGTGGTGCAGAGGAGGAGACAGAGCTTCCGGGAGGTCAAGTGGGTGCTGAGGACTCTGGAGATCCAATATGGACTGATCTATTCAGTGAAGCTGAGGGTTACGTCTCAAAATAAGTTAAATTTTTTCTCCACACCATAGGAAGCCTGGGGATGGCTGGAAGATGAATGTCAATATGTTTTCCGAATGAGGAATGGCAAGCCCGACAGTGCTGGAGGAAACTACCTTAGAGGCACAAATCTTCATGGCAATCTGGGGCACCCAAAAACGGGGGCACCCATAAACGAACAAGCAGCTGTGGAACGGGCGTCCCTGATCTTGCATACGTGCACAAGATGTAAAACAAACACTAGGACAGGATCAAGTAATGGAGAAGCCAATGAGGGGGAATTGGAAGACACATTATCCGGAGGACGGATCTCCCAAATGTTGGGCCTACCCGTTACCCCTAGATTGACAGATGAACTGATATGAATACATTCTTGGGGCGACCAATGGTGGCCTCCGACAATGCCCCCCCCCCCCCGATTCCCAAGAAGGAAGTCAAGAATCTAGGAGTCCTAATGGACAACTCTCTCTCCTTTGAGTCACATACTAAAAAGGTGTCTAGCTCCTGTTTTGGACGACTTCGCACCATTAACCCCATTCTGGGCTTCTTTGAGCCACCCACCAGACAAGTAATAGTCTACTCCTTGGTCCTATCGCACCTGGACTATTGCAATAGCCTATTGCCTGGTATCAACTTGATGACCATGAATAGACTCCAAAGGGCTCAAAACGCAGCAGCCGTACTCTTTTTGCCCTACCTAAACGCTGCCACACATCCCACATCATCCGCCGTCTGCACTGGCTGCCGGTGAAACAGTGAATCCAATTTAAAACACTCTGTCTAACCCACAAAATCCTACATGGCCATGCCCCCCAAATACTACAGGGTCTCTGCTCCTTTTACGTCCCCACATGTGCCCTTCGCTCTGCGGACCTCCACCTTGCACGCACTACCAAGGTACGCAAGAGCAGAGCAGGCGGACAGTCCTTCAAATTCCTGGCTCCTGTTCTATGGAGCTCCATCCCCCTTGAGGCACGCGCCACGCAAGACCACTGGCTCTTCCGGAACAAAAAAAAACCTGTCTGTTCGCCTCCATCTAGTTCGAGCCCCTATAGGCTCAGCCTCATTTTCTGTTCACTCCTCTGTACACTCCACAGCACCCCGCGGGTTGACGTGTCTGCAAGCGCTGGGACGCCCCGTTGCTGGGGCAGCCATGCGCTATACAAATATACCTAACATAACATAACATAACATAACCACAGAAAACGAAATGAACTATAGAATATATATTTGGTAATGACTGGCTGGGGCCAGTGGCCCACCATCATACCTCGGAGGAGATATGGCATTGGAGGATGGATGGGCCAGTGGCCCACCATCCTACCGCGGAGGAGATATGGCATTGTGATGTCCGACCTCAAGGACACCCTCCACAGAATACTGAAGATATGCAAGTTTTTGTATTTGATTTTGCTATTTGTATTTAAGGTGGTCAAAGACTATTTGGCTCTGATGGGGGCACAAGGGGATACCAGTGGCTACACACAATACTACTCATACAGTCTTAGACACTCAACTCACTTGAGGCACGAAATATAGGCTTCACTGGCCATGTACTGACCCCGGAAACACGAATATCCATCTGCTCCCTCATTGATCAGGTAACATGTCACATAATTATAACTTCCTCCCATGGAACATAGGAGGTCTGGGCTCCCCTGCAAAACACCATAGGATACACTCTTTCCTCCACAGGCAGAAAATACAGATTGCTTGCCTGTAGGAAACACATATGGCAGCAACATAATTGGAAAACCTAGGGAAAGGATGGAAAGCCACATATGTGGTACAGTGTTATCTGTCTTTGCGAAAGGCACGCTGATAAGGGTGGCCCCCGCTGTTACCCTCATGAAACACCAGACCATTGTAGACCCTGATGGTCAATTAGTAGTTGGAGCTTTAGACAGACTGAATATTTCGATGTATTTGCCCAACACCAGCAAGTGTACTTCTTTGAATCTCTCACCACGTACCTTCTCCATTCCCCGGACCCATACTGACTGTGTGGAGGGGACTTTAATATGGTTCTTGATTGCAACCTGGATTGCTCACTACCACCGCTTCCATTGGGTCCTACTGAGCTATTGGCATGGGGATTTCGATTATGGGCAGCACGATGGGAACTGGCAGATTTGTGCAGAGAGACACATCCCATGTACTGGGAGTATTCCTATCACTCAGGAGTAAATGGCATACACACACAACTAGATAGATAAATGGGGTAAATGCCACTTATTTTGATCATCCCTAACACAGAGTACCTGTGCCGCACAGATTCCGACCACATGGAATGACTGCTGTCACCCGGAAGCCCAACCAAGCCACTGAGCAGATTGGTGCGAGTAGTTAAGCTTTGCTGGAATAGATATGTTCAGCTTAGATGAGGCGAATGCCCTATGCCCTGCAATTAACGCTATGGAGCGCACCTGAAATGAAAACCTTGTGGACAGCACACAACCCGACTCCTTGACATGATGGGGCGAGGTGACCCGAATTGGCGACTTATATGACAAGGGGGCTCTGCATTCTTTTAAGGATCTGCAGGACCTGTATGACCTAGTGGCTGGCCTTTTTCTGGCCTATAACACATTGAACCTCGTGATACGAAACACTTGGGAGGTTAGCCAGGAGGAGCTACAGCTCCATTAGGCTGTGCAATGCATTCTCATACATGGGTTGGGCAGGCGAGCGCTCACGGTACTCTACACAACATCGCAAGCCGCTAATACAGCCCTTACATTGCACGGTAAGCATGCTTGGGAATGGTTTTGACGACCAAACAGTGGAAGATGGCACTAGAACAGGTGAAACGCGTCTCTAGGAATGCCTGCCTTAGGGTTTACACAGTTCAGTTAGCTACACCACACCTACCTTACACCACTTTGGCTCTATAAAATGTTCTCAGGCGTACTACCATATGCCCGCAGTGTGGACACTTAGATGCTACTTTTCTTCAAATGGTTTGGAAATGTCTCCTGCTGGCAAGGGTGTGGGTACAGGTGACGGAACACATTTAAGCTGAGTTAGATGTACACTTATCTCCTGATCCTCTGTTGTGTTTGCTAGGATTTTTTCCAAGGATAAAATGCACCAAATATTGCATGATACTAGTAACCCTCGGCGGAGTGCCTCTATGCGAAGTTCCACGGAGTTAGAAAGCAACTCCGTGAAACTTCGCTCCACTCCGCACACTCCCCCTTCCAAAGTAATTAAAAGTAACTAAAAAGGGACTTACCTGCCCCGTGACTGCCTCCTCCTCGACATGGCCACTCTCCTGCCTCCTCCATGCCATCCTTCTTCGCTAATAATCCCTATTTTGTACGTCTATTCATTTGAATATGAGACAACTACTAAATATCATGGCCCTGGTTGATAATCATCCAAGGGAGCCCTGGTTGACAGTTATCCAGAAGAACTAGAAGTGGTCTCACTGGACATTGAAAAGGCCTTCAACACCCTTACATGGCCCTACTTGTTCAATGTGCTTACTGTAATGGGAGTCATAGCTAATGACACCCATACTCTTAGTGTTGGCTCTAGCACCTCAAGTGCGCCTTTTGAGATCCAAAGGCCTGATATGGAGCATCTTATTTATTTATTTATTTATTTATTATAGAGTTTTGTATAGCGCGAACAAGACCCGTGGGTATCAGAGCGCTTAACATCGAGGTAGGTTACACATTGACAGTCCAATATCAATTCTAAAAACAAACAGATATAAGGTAAAATGCGCTATGGCTATAAGGGGTGCCTAAATAAATATATTCCAAACACATGTGCAATTAGTAATATAAGGTGAGAAAGGCCTAGTTCATAACACGGTCCATATCAGTAGATAAGGTAGGCCTTGCGAGACCCCCATTGCATGAGGACACGGGGTTGAGATTGCTTAGTTAATCCGGACTCGTTGAGTTCTGTTGCTTAGGAATGGATTAAACCATCTCAGCACACTACATCACATTACATCAAGGTAGGTTACACATTAACAGTCAGATATCACTTCTAACAACCAACAGATATAAGGTAGAAGAAGCTGTGGCTATAAAGGATGCCTAAATAAATATATTCCAAATACATGTGCAATTAGTAATAAAGGTGAGAAAGGCCTAGCTTATAACACCATCCATATCAATAGATAAGGTGAGGTAGAGGTTATATAGTTTGGCTCTGAGAACAGCAATTGGTTCACACAGGACTGTGGTATCGATCAGGGTACAGCCGAGGCTTGTGAGTGGAGTCAGTTTCTTGATAATGTTAGTATTCATGACGAGGGACCACTCTTCAGCTGATGTAGTAGTTCATACCAGCGATCCGTCGGCTTCCCTATGCCAGGTATTTACTCATCATATGGCTTTTCAATTCCCGTTTGAATGTTGCAATATTTTGGATCTTCCTAATGCTTGGAGGGAGTGAGTTCCAAACTCTGGGGGCAGCTCCAGTGAATGCTCGATCATATGTCTTTTTCTTTCGAAAAAAGGCCGGCCTCAACAGCAGCTCCTTGGCGCTTCTCGTTGGTCTGTTTCCTCCCGATAGCTTTATTTTCTTGCTTAGGTATCCTGGCGTGTTATAGTGCACCGCTTTGTGAGTGATACATGCTGTCTTCATTTGAATTCTGGCCTCATAAGGTAGCCAGTTTTCAGGTGAGGAGATATATGATCAAATTTCCTCGATCCAGTGATAAGTCTTGCCGCAGCGTTGAGACAGGCTTTTAGCGGTGCTGTAGATGTTTTAGGTAGACCAGTTAATGTAGAGCAACCATATTCGATCCTGGATATGACTAGGGACTGTATAGCCAATTTTAAGTCTGCCTCTGAGATGAATGGTTTTAATTTTCTTAGGTAGCTCAGATGGAAGCGGGCACTTTTCGCCATTGAATTAATGTGGGCTTTCATGTCGAGGTTCTCATCTAATATGATTCCCAATGATTTAGCTGAGTTGACTAGTGTTGGTGTGCAGTTAAGCGCAGTCACCAATTTGGTCCATTCCTTTACTTCCGGGTGGCTCCTTGGAGGTGCAATTAGCATGAATTCTGTTTTCTGGGCATTTAATTTCAGATGATTCGTCGTTAACCATTGCATAGCCATCTTTAGTGTCTTATTCATTAGATCTATGTCATCAAGGGAGGCGATCTTTAAGTATATTTGCGTGTCGTCAGCATACATGTGGTAGGATATCGTTGATTTCCGAAGAATGTCTGTAAGAGGTTCGACATACAAGTTGAATAGATCTGGGGATAGTGTTGAGCCTTGCGGGACCCCAATTGCATTAGGACAAGGGGTTGAAATTGCTTGGTTAACCCGGAATCGTTGGGTTCTGTTGCTTAGGAACGAATTGAACCATCTCAGCACATTACCGGCCAATCCCATCCTGTCCTGTAGCCTGGACAGTAGTGTTTCGTGGTTTACCGTGTCAAAAGCAGATGACAGGTCTAGGAGAATCAATAGGCATGCTTGATTTTGGTCTAGGGCTTGTAGCGCGTCATCAACGATTTGCAGGATCGCTGTTTCTGTGCTGTGCCCTGCTCTGAACCCTGATTGGCATTCGTCTAGTAGGGAGAACTTGGTGATGTGTTGCTTCAATTGGCTCTGCACGCATTTCTCAATTAGTTTGGCCAGTAAAGGGATGTTGGTTACTGGTCGATAGTTATTCGGATCTGATGCGTCCGCTGTCGGTTTTTTGATTATTGGCACTACTTGTCCTGTTTTTAGGCAATCAGGGAGGATCCCTTGTGTAAGTGAAGCGTTTATAATTTTGGTCCAGATTGGAACCACAATGTGGCTGATTTCTCTTACACATTTTCCAGGTAAAGGGTCTTGATAGTGGTTGTTTGGTCTGATTTCTGACAGTGTTTTGGCGATCTTGACCTGGTCGTATAATTCAAATGTGTCCCAGTTTGCTTCATTCTTTGTTTTATTACTCTCTGTTGTCACATCGGCCTCGCTCCTCGGCAAAGTTTGGGTCGGGAGGATAACCGCGGCGTTAGAGAGCTCTACCTCTAGCGATTTTGTTTTCTCAGAGAAGAATGTAGAGAATTCCTCACAGCTTAAGGGAGTTTTTGAGTTTTCTTGGGTTGATTTGGCTAGTTTATCTGATTGCTGTTTTAGTATCTCGAAGAGTTTTCGTGGTCTATTTTTGGCATTGTCTAGTTCTGCTCTTATAAATTCTTTTTTGGAATTGATTACCTTTTTGTTATATTCGTTTCTGATTTTTCTGAGGGCTTTCAGCTCAGGTGAGGAAGGGTGTTGTCTCCATTTTCTTTCGGCTGTTCTCAGTTTGCGCCTGTCCTCATTCAGTGATCCACTAAACCACGGATTCTTTGGCTTGTCGGTGACTTTTCTCATTTTTAGAGGCATGGTGTCATTGACGATATTTCCTATTGAGGTTATGTAGTGCTCAGTCAGCTCATTTACATCCTGCATGCTGTTAGGTGGCTTTAAGTCTCTTTCGCAGCTCTCGACCAATAGCTCAATATTCGCCTCTTTTATTTCTCGGATCAATTTTGTGGACTTGGGGGGTTGTACGGTTCTACCCTTTTTCACTGTGGGAATCACAAATGTTATGGCGTGATGGTCAGACCAGTCGCATGGATCTATGGCGTAGATCAATGTCTCTTTGTTTCTGGAGATGATCCAATCTAAGGTCGCTCCTTGCGCATGGGTAGGTTGGGTGCATGCTTGTAAGAGGTTTAGTTCGGCGAGGAACTCTTTTAACGAATTAACCAGTTTGTCATTGTCGTCGTCCCAATGTAGATTAAAGTCACCCAGGAATATGTTGTTGGCATCCGGATTGGAGTTGGCAGTTATGATCTCTATTAGTTGCTCTGAGAATTTTGCGTTATCTCCTGGTGGATGGTAGAATGCATGCAAGTTGCATTTTTGATTATTTGATGATCTTATATTCAGACCGAGGTATTCACAAGATTCTATGGGGTCGGCTTGAATCATGTTGACCTCTATCTCTGATCGATGAATACATGCTATACCTCCTCCTGTTTTTCTTGGCCTATCTAATCTCACAATGTTATAATGAGGTGGTACTAAGAGATCAATGGCGGGGGAGGATGATTCCTTTAGCCACGTTTCCGTAAGGATTGCCAGGTCGATTTCGTTATTGATGATGAGTGCTGCTATGTCTGATGCATGTTTGGATGCCGAACGACAATTGAGTAGAAGGCATTTCAAGGGATTATCAGGGTTAAGGATGTTCCCATTTTCGGATTCATTTGCTGATAACTGAATATGTTGTAGGTTGAGGTGAATTGCTTTCCTGTCATTCTTTCTGGATGTTCTATTGGAATCAATTGGTACTGTTCTGATTCTCTCCTCCCTCCCCCGGGCCGGTTGTTCATAGGTTCGGAGTAAGGCCTGAGTTTCTTCGTTTGACAAAGGGTTTATCCTGTCTGGTCTATTGGGCCTATTTTTTAGGGACAGGGCCATCTCGTCATTCCTTTTTTGTGCAGTGAGTACTAGATTCTGGATATCCGAGACCTTGGAGTGTGTGCTTGCCGTCAACTCCCACATTTTTTCGAATGCCTGCGAAATTATCATCAAGCCTTGTGCCAGGTTGCCTACTATTTTCTGGAGCTTCTTAATTTCTTTCTGGCTTCGGGGTGTTTTCTTAGGGAGGATTGCCCTGCCACTTCGGGTTGTGCATTTTGCTCTACTCCGTAGTTGTTCTGTTCTCATTTTCACAGTTCTATCCTTTGTTTCCTTGGTTGGGTTGTCGCTTCCGAATCTGTTTGGGATGTCGTGTGTGTTATTTATGTTGTGTAATGCAAGTATTGAATTTGTGGGTGGGGATCTATCACACTCTGGTATGCAATTCGGGAGAGGTATCGAGTCATTTAGTGACTCGCTAGGAGCTGAGGTATTCTCTTCAAGCAGATTCGCACTGACTGGTGGCGGCATCAGCTGTATCCTTTGGGCCTGGACCTGCTCTTCATTTGCCAGATTGGAAGATCTCTCTGTTCTTTCTGGCTCGTTCTCTGGGGTTGCCATCTCCCTTTCTGGCTCGTTCTCTGGGGTTGCCATCTCCCTTTCAGTTATGTCTCCCGAGCTGGAGGTTTGATTGTTATGGTCACCGGTTCGGTTGGAGTCTCTAGTTGTAGTATCAATGTTGTCGAGAGTGACTTCATGTGAGGTCATGGGTAGTTGGTGTCTTGGTCTCTCCAGAGTTTCTTTTATTGTTAGGAAAGACTTTTCAAACTCTTCCAGGTCCCTATTAGGTGCTTGTATCAGCACTATTCCCGTTTTATATAGCGTGATGCATAATTCTGCATTGCATCTTATTGACGGGGAGGACATTATTTTTGTGCCATGAGGGATGTTTCTCATAGTTTTTATGAACAGCATTTCTGTGAGGGCATTGCGCCATTTCGCTGTTTTATTTGTGTAGAAAATCAAGTCATTCATTATGGTGCCTTTGACTCCATCAAAGTATGGGTCTGCGAACAGTATGTCTGGGTTCTTTCTCAATGTGTTATGTTTAAACTTTTTGGCAGCATTTTTGGATAGCGAAGGAGGATATTTTATACTCTGTGCTTTGGAGCTAGCCATCGCCCGGTAACTATTATCCATATTCCTTTCCCGTTGTAAATCTTCAGGTGATTAGTTCTGAATTGATCGCTTGCAATTGTACAGTCGTAGTCAGAGGATTAGAAAATAGTTCAGGTACCAATATTTCGTGGTAAGTATAATTCCTCTGCTGTCCTCTAATTATATCCTTATGGCTGCGTTACCAAGCCGTAAGAATTAGTTTAGCTATCCCTTATTCAGTTGAGTTAAGTTACGATAAGTTAAGAGAGGACTCATGTTGAGCTAGCCATTACAAGATGTCCGCCGATTCTTTCCCTGTTGTTCTGGGGAGATTACACTTCCTTACTTTCCCCTCCTGTAGTTGGTCCCTTTTTCCTTTCACTTACAAGATGTCCGCCGTTTCTTTCCCTGTTGTACTGGGGGGAGTGCACTTCCTTCCTTTCCACTCCTGTAGTTGGTCCCTTTTTCCTTTCACTTATCCGATTCCTCAGCAGGCTCTCTTCCCTGATTTGGTATGTCGGCAGTCCCCTCTCAATGTCTATGCCCCTGAGTTGATGTTCTTTGCAGGCATTGTAAATTAGTCCGAAATTCTTTCCCCTTCTTTACTCGTAGTCAGGGTATGCTCTCACATTCCTTATGGTCATGTCAGGATAGACCTCTTGCCGATCTTTATATGTAGTGCTTAGGGGATCGTGCTTATACACAGTGACATGTCTTAAGCGGCCGCCATTTTAAGGTCAGGCGTGCCGCTTCTCCCTTTCCTCTCCGTTCCTCTCATTCCAACTCGATTTCTATCTCCCTTGTTTATAATCAGGGCGGGGGGGCCGTGCGGTGAGGTAGGGTGTTCGTACCTCGTCTGTCGTTCGCCGAGGCTCCACTTCAATTTGCAGTGACCGGACTTGCCTCCGTCACCGGAGGTGCAGTCTCCGAAGCCCCGACACCGAAGAAGAAGGTGCAGTCGAGGAAAACTCCTCTCTATCAGCTCCAGCCCCGAGCAGCCAAGGGTGACATCAGATGGCTCGCCACGGGTCCGCCCCCCGCTCCGAGCATCCACACAGTGAAGCTTGCACTCCGAGGTCCGTCGTCCTTGGAGTCCGATGAGCTGGGTCAGCCTCGTCGATCACTGACCAGGTATGTTGTATTCTGCTCTTCTTAGCTCTGATTCGACTATTTTTCGCTCCTCTGTATCTTCGGCGATATCTTCAGTGAATTCTAGGTCGCACCTAGGGTTATTCAGGGATTTACTCCATATTTGGATATCCCTAACCCCAGAGCTCTTCCCTCAAAATTGGCCGAAGAAATCATGCAGCAGCATGGTAAGCAGATGATGCATCACTCTTCATCAGAGATCCAGAACAGGCTTTACCCCTACTAGAACAAATATTAAGTATTTGGCGAGGTGTCATCATTCTGAGTTAACTGGGAGAAATCTGGTAGTTCTCACTCAAAAGTGGGTGCCCATCAGACCACCCCTTTTATCTATGACACTCTCTTTTAAACGGGAGCCCACCACCATTAAATATTTGGATGTCCAAATATACCACATGGATCACGACCTAAAGGGGGACAACTTGAATAATAGTGTATCCAGAATCGATAAATTCTTTCCAGTCTGACACCTTCTCCCACTCTCCTCTATTGGACTATTGGCTATCATCAATATTTCTCTCCCAACTTCTTTATTACTTTATGGCTTTATCTTTGAGCTTTCAGAAACCTTTTTCCATGAACTATCGTCCATAATCTTGAACTTTATATGGGGAGTGTCTAGTGATAGATAAAGTAATGCGCACACTGAATGAGGGTGGAGTTGAGGTAACTAAGCTGGACACCTACTACACGATTGCCCAGATGAACTGGCTGGCAGGGTGGCTGGCGGCAGAGACTGACCCTGAAAGTGTAGACATTAGCCACATCCTGGGAGATGGAATCTTTCTGGGAGTGCTGCTGGCAAGCCAAAACACTCTAAATCCTGGGAACGTCGGACTATCAAAGCTGTTGGGACGCCTACACCAGCACACTGGAAGTAAGCACACCATTCTCGTCAGACCGTCCAATCTGGGCGTCACTTTCCACAATGGCAGTAGCTGCTAACCACGCCATGCAGATATGTCACCAGGTGGAGATCAACAGGAACTATACTCCAAAGGTAAATTTATCACCTTTGAACACCTGGTGGAAGACAATGGCTCGCACAAAGGTCAACTTTGTGCGAGCCATACATTACAGAAAGTGGTCAGCAAAGCATGGAGGAAAGGCATACAGGAACCAACAAAGCTGGCGGTCCTGAACACGTTGTTGAGATACAGAACACAGCACAGAGCAGTGACCTGGTACTGTCATACCTGTCTGCAGCATGCGACACAGTCCCGCATGTCAGAGAGCTCGACCGTCTTTAGGAGATTGGCATTAAAAAAATACTTGGAAGTAGTTGAAATCCTTCCTAGGGGATATAGGAAGCAAGAGGTATGGCTACCTCCCTTTTCCTCAGGCAGCCTAATTGTCTTGATTGGGGTCCACCAGGAGTCAGCTTTAAGCCCCACGCTGTTTAATAATTGTATTCCTCCTCTCACTGAATTGGTGGAGTCATTTGGGGCCAAAATATTCTCCTATGCTGATGATACCCAGATTATTTTCACATTTGACAAGGGGGTGCCAGTCATACAAGGTGCCATAAAACCATGCCTCTCAGCCATTTTCCATTGGATGAGTTTCTTCCAACTGAAATGTAACACCGAGAAGACAGACGTGCTCTGTGTGGAGCATACGTTTGACCTCAAGTTGGGAGTGAATTGGCCATAGGAGGCACCTCCACCCAATAGGCATGTGGAAACAGTCAATAACCTGGGTGTGAAATTTGATAATAAATTGTCCTTCCATAATCAAATTAATTCTGTGGTTGGGAAATGTTTTGGCATACTACGAATACTCAAGAAAGTCCTACATTTTTTTGTCAGTGCCAGTAAGGATCATGGTGGTCTTGGCATTGGTCATGTCCCGGCTGGACTATGCCAGTGCCCTATATGGTGGCCTTGAACAATATTTGTAGCGGAAACTTCAAAATGGACAGAATTCAGCTGCTAGGCTCATTCCCGGATTATCTAGAAGGGAAAATATTTCTCCCCATTTGCGGAATTTGCGCTGGCTTTCTGTGCACAAGCGGATTCTTTTTCAGACATCTGTCCTCATCCACAGAGCACATCACCATTCAGGACCAGACTATCTGTCTTCAAGAATTTCCTTCTACAGCCTATTGAGAACGCTGCGGTCCTCCAACATTCGCTTGGCTGCAGTGCAGAGAGTTCAGCTTGTAAGAGTTGGCGGACAGTCTTTCTCTCTTTTGGGACCAATGGCCTAGGACAACCTTCCTTTAGAACTTAGGCTTATGGAGGATGAAAGACTGTTCTGGAAAATGCTTAAACCCTGGCTCTTTGTTCAGCAGATAGCTCTTTTTTCGCCCTCACTGCTCCGTTAGTGCCGGAACACTCTTTTTGAGTGGCTGTGCATTCTATAAATCTCATATAACATAACATAACAACAGGCACTAGCCCTGACCTTATATACACCAATATATGCTCCAAAAACTAATTGGTAGCAACAACTAGGAAAAGATATTTCTGATAAAGAGTGTGGACATATCCTGGAATATAGTAAGCTCAACTATTACATTGCACTTACCTGTCACCAGTGAGACTCACGAGCATGTACACTGGGGTTCCAGCATACTGCTGAGATGCAAAAATGCATTACTGTATTTTTTTCATATTGTCTCGGGCTGTCCACATATATGCAATTACTGGATGTGTATAATTGAATTCCTGAAAGAACTGACTGGACGACCGCTATCAAATACAATGATGGTGTACTACTGGGCAGTTTCGCCAGCCTCCCGAAATCTAAACATTACTAATTTTATAGATGATCCTCAAGCACTGTTTCTGAGCTCCAAGGACCCCCGGCTGGGTCAAATTGTACTCCTCCCTAACATCTTGAGGAACCAGGGACTTAAAAATGTTTTGGCTCCAAAAACCTCTGGCAGAATAGGGACAAACTTGCCAAGTCAAATTGATGAAGATGCATTGCCGCTGTGCCAAAGATTTAGGTTGCTGCTGCTGCTTGGAGCTTTTCAGCAGCAGCAAATCTGTTTCAGCATGGGCCTGTACAGCCACAGGGACATATTTATCATTATGTTGCATCCCCCCTGTGCCACGCAATGGGACGCAAGGGCGAGACAACAAAGTCACATTTATCAAGCCATGCAAGGCCACCTTGCATGGCCCTGAATGGCTTGATAAAACTGGGGTTACGTAACGCAGTGTAAATTGCCGCTTTGCATTACTTCCATGGGTGGAGCATGGGTGTTTCCACACAGATTTTGGTCCATTCCCAGATTTACCACTACTGGTAGACCTGGGAATGCATTAAAATGCTGCACCTCCCCAGGTGAGGTGCAATCAGGAGTAATATCTTTATTTCTCCTCATTTTGTTCCTCTTTCTATGTGTCCTGCTTTCTGCATCACACATAAATATAGGAAAATGCCTCAGTAGATTGTTTTTGTGCAAGAAGTCATCCCCTCCTATACAAAAACAGTTCCGCTTACAACGCAGGTACCCTTGCACCTTTGCACCATGGTGCAATGGTACCTTCATTGGCGCTACACAGCACATTGGGTGCCAGCACATGGAAAGGACAGGAATGCACGGTATAATGTTAAAGATGGCGCATTCCTTCCCTTTCCCTTTCATACAGTGCATTGCAGCAAGGGGTCTTGCTACGTTGCACTGCGTGAAAGTTTGATTATTTTTCCCTAGAGTTTGCAGCCTTGTTGCACTAGAGGAATCCAGGCTCCTAAAAAGTGACTAAGTCCGCAGTAGGAAATCTTCAATGGGTGAAGGAACCAAAAGGATTCAGCTGGTGAGGGACCTTACTTGGAAGAGAATTTTTTAATTCTCCCACTCCAAACTTTTCACTTTCATTGTCTTTGTTGGGGCTTTGTCCGACAGTTATCTGGCCTTGTTTAGCTTGTTTCAGCTGCAGGCTGCTGCCTTACCTCACTGAGGATTTTTGACGTCCATCTCAGAGGCTACGTCAGAAGGTAACACTTCCTACCAGGAACAAACCTGGTTTCAGTATCCGACCTGTACTCCATTGCAGTTGGCCTTAAATCACATGTAGGTACCAATCAAGCAACAACAAAATACCGATCAGGTTGAGGACCCATGGGAATATTTAAAGACCACGGCTCTAGGAACATTCCCAAACTATACTAAACAACAGTGTTCCAGAGGGTCTAGTGAAATAGTGAGTCAAACGTGCTAGTCACCAGGACACATATCAACCCATTAACTGACTACCTATAACGGTACACCGGGACGCCCTGACAGATGGTCCAAGGTACCCATCGGTCACCACTTGGAACCGCCCTTCATTATCTGGGATTCCTTAAGTAGACCATCGATGTATACATATGCTATTCTCATAGGCAAAGATAACCAAGATGGTATAGTGGTTCCTTTGGTTGGAATAGAAATTAGTATGGTCATACACCTCCTTCGGGAGTTAAATGGTAAGTCATAAGGTGACTGATAGTGTGCAGTGCAAAAAAAGGGGATTAAATGTGGAAGAAAAAGAAAATAAGGAAAATGTGCAATTAAAATTGGATTGGGGAGTACAGAACAACTTTATTCGGATGATACTCGCCCTACCAAATTTTAAAAATTTGCCATGGCAGGTTAAGAAATGACTGCCTAGAGGTGGTACCAGGTCGACATGTTTCAGCAATAATGGATACAATTATCCTTGCTTTCCTCAGGACCTAACAACAAATGAATTGCTACTGCAAAAACTAAAAATAGCTGGTACAGTGAAAACATAAAAGTAAAGACAAGTATAGAGATCACCTGAAATTCCTAGGTGTCACTTGTTGTCTTGCTCTCACAGATCTCCTCGTGTCATTTGATGTTGAGGCTCTGTAAACCTCTATCCCCCAAGATCAGACTTTGGAAGTCATCCAGTCATTACTGGAGACCAGGGATCTTGACAGCATTACACCTGTGCAATTCATTATGGATGTATACATCGATGGTCTACTTAAGGAATCCCAGATGATGAAAGGCGGTTCCGAGTGGTGACTGATGGGTACCTTGGACCATCTGTCAGGGCGTCCCGGTGTACCGTTATAGGTAGTCAGTTAATGGGTTGATATGTGTCCTGGTGACTAGCACGTTTGACTCACTATTTCACTAGACCCTCTGGAACCCTTGTGTTGTTTGGTACCAATCAAGCACCAGCAGATGATCGAGGTTGCCGCTTATCACTTTTAGACACTATTTTCATTTAAAAATCTAAGAATTCGTTGCTCTGGTTCCCCTTATTAAATTCTATTGTTTTAGTGTCATTTATTTTGTTCATTACACCATTCTCTGTTTTTATAAATTTGAACTTTTTTTGTTGTGTTTTCAACTATTTAACTGTTTTGGTACTTCTAAATGTTTTACACATTTTCTTAAGTTAAGCCTGCCAGCTCTGTTTAATAGCTACCAGGGATTGATCACAGGTTTAAATTGCTGAAACCTTCACTGGACCTAGCAAGAATAATTACATTATCACTTGTGGTGGACTACCATCCACCCCAACTAAGAATCTGCTTTCTTACAGAGGTATAGCCCTCCTGCTATCAAAGTGTGCATACGCCCCTCATTATTTACATATGGTGAGATTGCATAAAAACCACATAGATAAAGATGCAGGGCAAGGCTACTTGCAAAGGTTAGGAAACATTCCTTAGGCAACTTCAGAAGAGGGTGTGTTACCTTTTTAAAAAGAAATCCACATTCATACCTGTTTGTAATTGTTTCATTTGGTGGCCTTTAAAACCCAGAGAACAAAAAGTTACATGCTATGATGTTCCTTAAAAGTTTGTACCTGTTTGTTCTCTGGGATTCAAAGGCCACCAAATACAACAACTGCAAACAGAGGTAATAATGTGTAAAAAAAACAAACAAAACATTTTTTGCTTCATGGCACAACACCAGCAAATCAGCATAGCTGGATTTTAGACTTCGTGTTCAATCAGTCATTCGCCTCTGCAAAGAATGGCAATAGAAATGTCTATTTTGAGACAAATGTGATTGTACTTTTGAGAGAAGATTTTTGAGAATCAATAGTCAGGTCAGAACAACTTGACACAAGAGTTAGGTTGTGATTCCAAATAATGCTTTATGAAGTTGTGTAGTTCTACAAAATAAGATGGTGGTTGAGTCAAATAGTAACGCCTAAACCATTGTGCATACTCAGAAGAACAAAAAATAATGAGTGTAATATTGAAATTATTCGATTCCATTGGTAATTACTCTTAGTTGCATTCCAGCTCATCAATTATTTTGCTCATTTAGCAAAGACAGAGGTCAAATATATCCTACTTAGTCACGGACTTCCAAAATGGACAGCCAAGCCTTAGCCTAGAGGTCAACCCTCTGTCAGAACATACCTGTCTGATTTGGGGTTACGCACTGAAAGCGACAAAAAAATGATGCTTGAATTATTCTCCACCACATTACCTACTTAGTATGAGACAAGCAGTGCTTAATTTGTGGCGGTTGTTGCCGGTGCGCCATTGCTGTGGACTGGCACCTGTTTTACCTCATGAAGTATTGACACAAAAACACAAAAATTAGAAAGTAAGAGGAAGAAAAAGACAGAAAAATGGACGCAAGAGGAGGAAGCAGGGACCAACAAGAGAGTGATAGAGGGACAGCAGTGTCTGGTAGTGGATTAAAGAGGCCTGAGGGGAAATTAACACTATTCAGCCTTTGCATATGGCGCACCGATGTATCATAGCATCAACAGAGCAGGGTTTTGGGCGCAGGCTCTCATTCTTTTACATATAAAGCATTATAGACAAGCGTTGCACTTGCTGATGTTCTGTGGCTGTGCATCAGTTTTGCAGTTTATGTCTATGTAGGTGAAGAAGAAACCCCAAACACAAAAGTATTGATTGCTCTTTTCGGAAGCTCCCTTGCTAATACACCCAGGCAGACACTGCGCGAAGACAGAAGGCAACTTGCAGTTCCTCAATATCCTCTGTAGTAAAGCTATCTTTATTAAGACAGAATATTCTACACCTCGTTACGAGAAACTCTTAGTTTCTCCCAAGCAGTTGCCTAGTTCTGGTCCCTTATGTTCACTGACCACTTGATGTGCCCTTTTCTTTCCCTTATGTTCTCCCTAGCTCTTGCCCATTTCTTTTCCGTTATGCTCGTCCAAACATTTGCTTTTTTCTTGTTCTCTATGTTCTTCCTTGCAACTTAGTGTTCTTTTCTTGTCACTCATGCACTTTTTAGCATTTGCTCATTTATTGTCTCATGCTTTCCTTTCCTTACCACGTACACTTTTATTTTCTTTATGCTCTCTCTAGCATTTGACCTTTTCCTGTTCCTTATGCTCGCCCTAAAATGTTCCCTTTTCTTGTAACTTATACATTTCTTTGCACTGGTTTTTATTCTTTCTCCCTATGCTCTCCCCACCACTTTTCAATTTTGTTTTCCATTATATCCTCCTTAGCTATATCCATTTTCTTATGCCTTATGCTCTTCCAAACATCTGTCATTCCATTGTCCTTTTATGGCATCTCTCTAGAACTTCCCTTTTTATTGTTCTCAATGCAATCCTTAGCACTTTCTCTTTTATTATCCCTTACACTGTCCTGAGCAATTGCCCTTTTCATGTTCTTTAATGCTTCCATAGCATTTGCCCTTGCCTTGTCTCTTCTGTACTCTGTAGCACATATTTCCTTGTCCCTTATGTTCTGCTTAGCAATTAGCCTTTTTGTGTCCGTTTTGCACTGCTTATCGATTGTTCTTTTCAGGCCAGATGTACATGCCATTTTTGCCATTGTAAACACTTCGATTCGTGGCTTGTGGCTGCAAAAATGCTATTTTTAATGTACTAATTCTGATTTAGGACTCAGTAAACCTTTATTGACTCCTAAAATGGGATTGTAAACCCATACCAACAGTGGTGTAACAGAAAATGAGGGGCCTATAGGAAACGGGTTTCTGTTGCAGTAGCCCCCCCCTCCCACTTTCTGCCAGATATCTGATGGTAACTTGACTGAGTGTGTGCTGGGACCCGGCTAACCAGGCCCCAGCACCTGTGCTCTTTTCCTAAAACTATACCTTTGTTTCCATAATTGCCACCCCTCTGGGCCACATGTAAGTCCTTTAGTAAAGGTACCACTGGGCCTTGTGACCAGAGAGGTTCTCTGAGGGCCGCAGCATGCATTATGCTACCCTCAGAGACCCTTCCCCTTAACACCCACACACTTCCATTACAGGCTGCCTGTTTTGGTGCAGACAAAACTGAAGTGTCGACATGGCGCACATCCCTGTGTGCCATGTCGCCAAACAATGCCTGTGGCATTGGTAAGTCACCCCTCTAGAAAGTCCTTACTCCCTAAGGCAGGGTGCACCATACCACAGGACAGGGCATAACCACATGAGCAGTATGCCCCTACACTGTCGGAGTCCATTTTTGGACACTGTAAGTGAATTGTAGCTATTTTGTGTACATTGGCTGGGAGATTGTCAACACAAACTCCACAGCTCCATGATGACTTTACTGAAGACTGAGAAGTTTGGTATCAAATCTCTCAGTATAACAAACCCACACTAATGCAAGTGTTGAATGTATTATAAAATACACTCAGAGGGCATCTTAGAGATGCCCCCTGAAAAACGACCAGCTTTTAGTGAATGGCTTACTGGTCCCTGTCAGCCAGCCACCACCAGACAGGTTTCTGACCTCATGGGGTGAGAGCGTGTGTGCTCTCGGAAGGTCAGAAACAAAGCCTGGCCTGGGTGGAGGGGCTTCTTACTTCCCCCTAGCAGGTACAGCAACACTTGGCAGTGCGCCATAAAGGCTCTCACTTGTGCTATGCTCATTTGGGCAGCTCCAACTAGGAGAGATTGCCACCCCCCCTGTCCCAAATCCACTTTTTGGTGGCAGGACAAGCGGGAAAATTAGTAAGCAGAGTAGGAGTGTACACCTCACCCTGGCACACTCCTAGGGTCGCCAGGAGCTGAGGTGAACCCCTCTCTTGAAAATTTTCCATCTTTGTTCAGAGAATTATGTCAAATAAGAACAGGGATGTGCCCCTCGCCCCAAAGGGAGGGGGCACCCAAAGGGTGTAGTCACCCTAGGGGACAGCAGCCATTGGCTAATGTGTCACGACCTCAGTAACGCGCTCAAATGTATTATTTAACGGCTCCTCTGAACCTTGTACCTCATATTTGATGACCTACGAAGAAGAAGGATCAAAGAGCCATGCAGCAGTGGAGAAGAAGACAACAACTAACTTGGACCCAGACCTACCAGCCAGTCTCCTCCTCCAGAGACCCTGCTCCAAGAAAAAGATAGGAAAATAGTGACAAAGGGAGAAAGCAGGGATGAAAAGAACGTGGAAGAGTGAAGTAAAGAGACAGGAAGTGTAGAGTGATGAACTATCCTGCTTACAACACAGGGACACTTGCACCATGGTGCAAGGGTGTCTGCACTGTCACTAGGCAGCACATTGTGCGCCATCTCAAGGAAAAGACAGGAATGTGCAGTATAATGTTAAATACAGCCCATTCCTGCCCTTTCCCTATCACGCCGCGGAGCGCATCAAGGTGGCTTACTGTGCTGCACTGTGTGATTTTCAGGTTAAATGTGCCCCTTATACGTTTTACAAATAAAACCCTGGAGCAGGCTGATAGAAATGGAATGGGAACATTGCTTCCTCACATTCCAAGGCTGACCTAAAGGCGAATCCACATCTCTGGGACAGCTGAAACTTTCCATGGCTGTGCTCGGTAAGAGAATGGAAAACTAAATTTAGTGAATAAGCACTTTTCTTTGTGGCAACCAAAAGCTGCTTCTCTGTTGCACAATACTCAACTGCTGTTTTTTGAGAGGTTCTCTGCACAGAAAAGTTTATTCAATCAGATTCTGGCACACCATGTTTTGGCCAAGTTTTCTGGCAGGAGTTCCTTTTGTCAAGTGCCAAAAAAGAAGCTTCTAAAACTTTGACATCTGCCTCCTGACCTGGAAAACCTCAATTCTGCCTCTGTCTCAGATAACTGTGTAGGGTAGCTCTCTACTCTGGATTTCAGTGAGTGTTGTGGGGCTCATGTCAGAGGAAAGAGGGGGCCTGGTAAGTAAATAAGGAGCCACATGACTTCTTGGATTCAGAACCCTACTCAGGTTGTTGCTGAGTTAAACCCCACGCTGAATGGACTGGAAGGAACTTGACTGTCCGTTTGATACAGGGGCTCATATAATTTTGACCAAAACCCCAGACAAAGCAAATTAGAAGGCGCTGTTGGAATAGAGTTTGGAACAGGGCACACACTGTCCCTGAAATGTCCACAGTATAAATCATGTGGAGCAAGTTCATCACCTTGACAAGTGTTCTTGTTCCCCTTAAGAGCAGAGAGATGCAATAAACGAGAAACTGTGAGACACTGAGACAAGCCATTCCAGACCCCCGACCGTCCATCCTATTTCGATCCCACGTCCCTCATTCTTCCATAGGCTCTCCTTCTGTCTTGGCAAGCAGTAAGACAGGTCTATGACCCTTATACCCTTTGTGCTAGCACCTCCTTGTGCTTAGAATCCATGGTCACCATTAGGTGAATCAATGTAAGTAAGTTAATGTTGTGGGTTTTAATACGACCATGTACAACAAAAATGAACCTACATGTCATCAAGGAGCTTAATAACACTTTTTCCATTATTTTTCCTCTTATAAATATTATTGGCTAATTCAAGATTTTTTAGGTCGAGCCTGTCCCATTCCGCAAGGAATGGATAGGATCGAATTCATGTCGGCAAAATCCTCTTCAAACTAAGGGGTTTCAGCCCGGCGTTTTCTTGCAGTTCACGTCAACATGCACGAGCATTCACGGCCAGGGCTTCTCCTCCCCTAGCAGCACTCCTCCCACACCAGCAACTCCCCCCTCCCACACCAGCACCTCCCCTCTCTCTCCCCGCAAACACAGCCTTGCCGTAGCAGCACTCCTCCCACACCAGCACCTCCCCCCTCCCACACCAGCACCTCCCCTCTCTCTCCCCGCAAACACAGCCTTCCTTTCATTTCTCCCCCCCCCTCCCCAGCCAGCTTCCCCCAGGCCGTGTTCCCTCAGATATGCTATTGCATATCGTTTGCTACCTCTTGTATTTTGTTGCTCTTGATACTTGCACAACTGTCACTATTGTCTCATGTAACGTAACGTTTGCTTTTGTAACATGCTCACTTGTAATTTATCGGCGCAGCCAGGACCGTCAAGCACAGACACCCACTGAACCCGGAGAACAGACACCAACCTCGGAATGCAGACTGTAGGGATCTCTCCGGCCCCCTCCTCGTGAACATTCACCCTGCACAAAGCGCACGATGTCGAGAGCTGAGATTGACACTACGCAAAATAGCATAGTGCAGGGTGTAGTCCGAACCATCCTGCTGCACTCAGCCTCTCATCTTCCCAAGGTTGGTACAAAGAAGCAGCAGTGCGATGGGTCACGATAACACCACTTCAGCGCCTAGAAACAGTCCTGTGCGCATTTACTCTCAGTAACCTTTGCTACCTTTTGTTCAAAGTTGAACGGAGGGCTTACTTTGCTTCCGGGTAACTGAAATAATGAGCACTGCCCGCATTAAAGGGGTTCTACCCCCTTTGCGTCCCACTAAACTTTGTTTATTGCTGTCAAGAAGGGCTAACTTGTTCTCTTTACCGCCGGATTGCCAACCTCCTCCAGTGCCTCCCTCCTTATTGGAATGCCTTTCTTTAGTTTTGCACGCCACAGTGTGGTCCTCTGTCATGCAGCAGAGTCACACCTGGTCCCTTTTAACTGCAAGATTAGAAACGAAAATGAACGTACAGTGCTGTGTTTTCCTCCAAATTGTACGTTTGCAACTACTGTGTGTTTTTGATTCAGCCACGTCCCTACGTCGCTAGTGATTGCTTCATGTGTTTTTTTGTTTTCTTTTTACTTTTTACGTACACAGTTCACCTGCTGTGATGCTTTTAAAAAAGAAAAATCACCGTGGCATTCCACCACGACTAAGACGCCACCTTCCCCCCATGCTCCTTAAAGCACTGTTTGCTTTACCCCTCCCGCTTCGACTTAAAAGTCCTTCCCCCACTTAGCACACACGCAACCTTCCCCCTTAATGAGGTGGCAACGCTTCTTCAGTACTCACTCTCCTCAGCTACATTTGATCATGGTCTTGGACTGCCGGCCACCTCCCCCCTTGAACACCGACTGAATTACCCAATTCAACCAGTCAACACATGGGGGTCTTTGGAAGTCAAGGGGGGGTACGGGGCCCCCCCCCTGGCCGTATTTATTAAAATATAAAAACAAATCAAAATTTTAATCAAATAAACATTTCTGATAATTATTAAAATGCACACTTTTCAGAATATTAGATTGACATCCGTTTCGACATGGTATGATGGGCTAACCTTAACAAATAGCTAATACAGCGTGTCTCCTAACGTAATCTAATCATCCTGAAAATTAAACTGCATTCTAATATTTTTAATACTTTTCATAATTTTAATAAAGTCCTACGGCAAGGTCGCCAACCGGTGTCAGATCCTTTTACAGCTGCGCTCTCACGTTGAAGATGCGCATGCGCAACCCAGGGCACGTTTCACCCACGTGCGCTCCCCGAACTCCATTTAACCATAACAGGAGGGCCCAGACACTCGCGCACCTTAGTGACGTCATAGTGTTGTGAGGGGTGGCTACCAGCCTGAGGAAAGCGTAGACTCCCTCCCCCGCACCCTTTAAATTAATGGAGATCATCTCCTGCCCCTGAAGTTCTGAGAGAGACCAAATGGCCCCTCCCGCGGGCGGCCCCTTTCGTGAATGGGTCCGCCCCCCCCGTAAGGACCTTAAAATGCTGCTCACCGATTAATGACCTTACCGCCACAGGCCAGGTAGTTTACCGACTATCTGGCCCCCCCCAAACCGCCTACACTGAAAGGTCATAACTTCCTAATCCAAAAACCCTCTACCCCTGCTATTTAATTCCCTATCCCTAGGGCATCCCCGACTCTGTCCACTGGACCCCCCACCCTGTGAGTAGAGCCTCTAATAAACGTCAACCCCTCATTATCAACCGACTGTTAGTCTACTTGGTCCTGCGATGACCCCCTGTGGGATATTCTGCGATTAATGTGTATGAAATAGTTTCTCAAACCAAGTGTTGATCCTCTTTATCGAGTGATTCTTCACCGAGTGACTCCTTGCACTCGCCTAGTCCCCCCCCCCCTTTTACGTGCAGCCTGGGGGAAACTGAGCCCCCCCTATGGTGCCGTCTGTGTCCTATCACCGTTACCCCATGTCCTAACATGAATGAGGGTGTGGGGGGCACGCCTCTCGAGGCTCCCTGCAGATGCTATGACCGGGGGTATCCTGGTACTAACATTCTACCCTTCCCACTGGTATACTGTACAGTCTGCTAACCATCCACACCCAGCCACTACGCCTGGAAAGTGTTAAGTGTATGATACTACTTTTACCATGGAAGTCCCCACTTCCTGAACCGGGGAAACGAGGCGTTGCATAGGCCTATCCTTCCTGGGGTTGCCGAGGCTAGGACTGCACACCCTTGTGTACTGTCCCATCTCTACCGTTGTCACTTACCAATTGGTGATCTATGCATATCTGACACTGGTGGCCCTGCGTGCACAGGCGCTGTTACTGAAGGTATACATTTTTCTGTGACGGCAAATACTGCCATTTTTTGTGAAGCCACATCCTGCTACATTACTGCCGCCAGCCCCATATAAGGGCTTACACACCGAAACAAACAACTCTGTGTTGGCACCTCCTGTGTCCTTTAATCGCTCGCCCATCACACTTGCGTTGTTGTTTGCCATCCTCTACCTGACGTCAGCATCCCTTGGGCTGTCCACCTGTAGCAGCTGTTGTGATGTGGAGCACTCTAGATATCCACCATGGACCCGGCCATACATAAGTGAAAAAAGATAAACACAAACCATTAGTGTTTCTGGCAATAACTGCTGTACACGTGAAAATCTTACATTGCCATCCCTTGCCACGTTTGAGATACGATTAGTATCAGATGCATCCTCCTAAGCACCTCCGACTAAGTGTTGAGCATAGCCTCAGTTTGTGTCCCCTGTAGCGTGACTGTATTAGTGTCACGAAGAGTGCCCTGTAACATGGCCTTCCTTAACGAGTACTACCCGGTGTGTAGTGCAGTGACACAAAGCATGTAGTCCCCAGTGCATACCATAACGCCCTCATGACTCCTTTAAGGATGATTAGGATCTCAGTTTACAAGGAACAGTCTGTTCGCCAATGCCGTATCCAAGTCTTTACGCATAGTATTGGCCCCCACCCAACCACGACTTGATGAGATATACGTCTTCTCAGTATCGAACCCCTCGCGCCTGTCTGTTGGCTTCGACCGTGGCTGACACTGGTAATGCGTAATATAACTAAGGGGCAACCACAACCTATATCTATTATTGTTATGATAACAAAGCTGGCATCATTCCCTTAACAGGCTGCGTGCAACAGGTGGCCCTCCCGCTGCCCCACGTGAATTTCCAATCAATTCCTAGTATACCGCCACCTCTCGTAAATCCTGAAGTAACATTAGTTTCAACAGATCGGGGTTTAATGTGTTACCGGTCATTCCCCCGTTCTGCCTCCCCCAGTTCAGCCCTGGTCATATGCAAATCTGTCCGACCCCCCTGCCCATATAAGAGCACCAGCAGATCAGAGAGTATAGAGATCCACTCTACTATAGTGAGTCCTTTGCTTGCTATATGTCTTCTCAGAATATTTCCCTGAAACTAATAGGCATACTATGGAATGTCACTCTCCAGGCTAATATTTGGTACGACTGACTCAATTAGGCAATAAAACAGGGGGCGGAGGAATTCAGTGCCAAATGCTGCTAAGTAGGCACGCAAGTACACACAGGTGACCCAGAACTAGTATTGTTACTATTCCTGATAGCTATATACCTTACGTAGGCACTTGACCATGTTAACGTTTGCAAGTAGCATGACCTTGCTCCGGGGGCATCAAAGGTTTTTTACCCCTGCAACCAGGCTTAAATCGCCCTGTGGCTAGCAACTTGTGCTGCACAATCAAATCGGGGCCTACCACCTAGGCAAGTACGCACGCCAATGTAACTTGAATCAGCAAGCCCACAGGTGACCCCGAACTAGTATTGTCAATAATACCGATAGATATATTGATTACATAGACCACTCTGCCATGTTAACGTTGTAGGTAGCATTAGCTTGGTCTGTGTGCGGATACCCCGGTGAAGCGGACACACAATATTGTATACCGAGATCCCTCCTGTTGAACCAGACACGATCTATTATTCAATGAACAGTGAGGACGTTCTGAAACACAATCCCCGCACCCAGAAAGAAATATTGTGGGGTGGCGGGGTTAGTACCAGGAGGGTGTTAAACAGGGATCACAATTACAGTGCCCGCCCAGCAATTATGGTTACATTGTCCATTTACCAAATAAATAGCAACCACGACTGTCTTGTCGCCGAGTCAGACAGGAAAACAAGGGCACAGTAATTGTCATCCTGATGTCATAGCATTGAACCCCATGTGGTCAACCAAACTGATTAATCATCGTTTAAAGTGTTCTTGCCCAAATGGGCAGCATCTCTGAGATTAGCAGTAACATATTAAATACATTTCGCTACAGCGCATCCTGTGGATAACTTCCAACAAAAATGTAAGTACTGTAAACCAAAATCGGGGGCTCCTTGCCAGAGGTAGTATCTCAGATGTAGATTCCCTACCCAATGAAATAACTCCCCTGTTTGGCTTTCTCCTTTGACTTGGAAGTAATGTGGGACCTGGGAAACTGGCTTTCAGCTTCTCGTCAAGCCCTACCCTTAGATACGCGTTACTCACCCAGAAGTTCCCAAGCAAAGAGGTCTAACCTATTCGCGAATGGTACCACCATTGTTCTAACTTATCACCTCAGCAGATACGACTGATAGTAATTCTAGCGTGTCATAATTTTTTAACTGATGTCACTGGCTGTTCCTTGTGTAAGATAAATAAGCAGCAACCATAGCTTGGATAAACTACTGCTATTGCCTGGAGCACATCAACTAAAAAAGGCCCAGGATGAAACACCAAAGGCATGTGTAGCCAGGGCATCACGGCGATAAAGGAATGTGTTTAACGCCCGCACCCGGGTGATGTAAGGAACCATTTCGCGCTTTGCCCTGTCCTGGCATTAAGGCATACCCCTATGCATCATACCCCTTTTTCTGCATAATGGCTGTGCACATAGCTGATACGATCATTAAGCAGTAACCATCATTTGTTTATCATTATGAATAGGGTACCTGGCCCCTTTTAAGTCATGGATCGCTCAAATGTTGCATAGCTGACCAGGCAAATTACTCTGATCACATTTTATTAGGTAACACGCTAGATGCATCTGACAGGGATAGAACCATTCTTCTCATACAGTTATCTTACTGTTGCCCTTCATGTTATATTGCCACTGTTCAGAATTGCATTTATCAATTTAAAGGGATTTCGTCCGTGCACCATATGGCGTAGCAACTTTACCACTGCACTCACCCTCAACCCCTCACCCTCACTCACCCTCACCCACCCTCACCCTCACCCTCACTCACCCTCAACCCCTCACCCTCACTCACCCTCAACCCCTCACCCTCACCCTCACTCACCCTCAACCCCTCACCCTCAACCCCTCACTCACCCTCACTCACCCTCAACCCCTCACCCTCACTCACCCTCACCCCCTCACCCTCACTCACCCTCAACCCCTCACCCTCAACCCCTCACTCACCCTCACTCTCACTCACCCTCACTCACCCTCAACCCCTCACCCTCACCCTCACTCACCCTCACTCACCCTCACCCTCACTCACCCTCACCCTCACTCACCCTCACCCACCCTCAACCCCTCACCCTCACTCACCCTCAACCCCTCACCCTCACCCTCACTCACCCTCACCCACCCTCAACCCCTCACCCTCACTCTCCCTCAACCCCTCACCCTCACTCACCCTCAACCCCTCACCCTCACCCTCACTCACCCTCAACCCCTCACCCTCAACCCCTCACCCTCACTCACCCTCACCCTCACCCTCACTCACCCTCAACCCCTCACCCTCAACCCCTCACCCTCCCTCACCCTCACTCACCCTCACCCTCACTCACCCTCAACCCCTCACCCTCACTCACCCTCACCCTCACCCTCACTCGCCCTCACCCTCACCCTCACTCACCCTCACCCTCACTCATCCTCACCCTCACTCACCCTCACCCTCACTCACCCTCACTCACCCTCACTCACCCTCACCCTCACTCACCCTCACCCTCACTCACCCTCACCCTCACTCACCCTCAACCCCTCACCCTCACTCACCCTCACTCACCCTCACCCTCACTCACCCTCACTCACCCTCAACCCCTCACCCTCACTCACCCTCACTCACCCTCAACCCCTCACCCTCACCCTCACTCACCCTCAACCCCTCACCCTCAACCCCTCACTCACCCTCACTCTCACTCACCCTCACTCACCCTCAACCCCTCACCCTCACTCACCCTCACTCACCCTCACCCTCACTCACCCTCAACCCCTCACCCTCACCCTCACTCACCCTCACCCTCACTCACCCTCACCCTCACTCACCCTCACCCTCACTCACCCTCACCCTCTCACCCTCACTCACCCTCAACCCCTCACCCTCACTCACCCTCAACCCCTCACCCTCACTCACCCTCAACCCCTCACCCTCACTCACCCTCAACCCCTCACCCTCAACCCCTCACCCTCACCCTCACTCACCCTCACAACACATATTGTGTTACAATAGGTGTCACATTTGCGAAAGATAAAACTATTGGCATTGTAAATAACAAAGCTATTAATTTCGCTATTTTCAAAACAAGCACATAAATAAAAAATGTGTCCTTTACAATACCAATAGCTCAAACTTTCCTAATGCGAGACCTATTGCATTGCTGTGCTTCTCTCCCCTGCTGCACTCTCCTGCTCTCTAGAGATGTGGCCTAACGACCAGAGCTGCCATCTCAGTCACGTAAATACAAAACATGTTGCATTCCAAATGCTATAGGTGTCACATTCGCGAAAGTTATAACTATTGGCATTGTAAATGACAAAGCCATCAATTTAGCAATTTTAAAAACCAACAAATAAATAAAATATGTCATTTACAAGACCAATAACTCCAACTTTTCTAATGTGAGACCTATTGCATTTGCAATGCTTGTTTCACAGTGCACTGCACAGTCAGTACCACACAAGCACGAGCATCTCCGTAATCCGCCTGCCCCCACCAGGCTCGCATTCCCGCCCCCTCACCAGGCCGCACATCTGCCTGCCACACTTCTCCTCCCCTCGCACGCATTCCGCTGCCCCTCCTTTCTCCCCCTCCGCCCCCCGCCAGAAGCCTTGCAAAATAACCCCTCCTTTCTCCCCCTGCCCTGCTGCTCCCTTGATCCATTTTGGCTCTTTTTATTATTATTATACCTCCTTGCAGCCCTTTCAGTCCATTAGAAGACGTGTAAGTTGTTTATCAAGCATGCAATGCAGATTGTGGGTGCAGATTGTGGGTGCAGATTGTGGGTGCAGATTGTGGGTGCAGATTCAGAGTGCAGATTCAGAGTGCAGATTCAGAGTGCAGATTCAGAGTGCAGATTCAGGGTGCAGATTGTGGGTGCAGATTGTGGGTGCAGATTGTGGGTGCAGATTGTGGGTGCAGATTGTCGGTGCAGATTGTGGGTGCAGATTGTGGGTGCAGATTCAGAGTGCAGATTCAGGGTGCAGATTCAGGGTGCAGATTCAGGGTGCAGATTCAGGGTGCAGATTGTGGGAGCAGATTGTGGGTGCAGATTCAGAGTGCAGATTCAGAGTGCAGATTCAGGGTGCAGATTGTGGGTGCAGATTGTGGGTGCAGATTGTGGCTGCAGATTGTGGGTGCAGATTGTGGGTGCAGATTCAGAGTGCAGATTCAGAGTGCAGATTCAGAGTGCAGATTCAGAGTGCAGATTCAGGGTGCAGATTGTGGGTGCAGATTGTGGGTGCAGATTGTGGGTGCAGATTGTGGGTGCAGATTGTGGGTGCAGATTCAGAGTGCAGATTGTGGGTGCAGATTCAGAGTGCAGATTGTGGGTGCAGATTGTGGGTGCAGATTGTGGGTGCAGATTCAGAGTGCAGATTCAGAGTGCAGATTCTGAGAAAACTCAGCAGCACCACCACCATTGCAATGCAATAGGTCTCGTTTTAACGCAAATTTAAGCTATAGGCCTTGTAAATGCCAAAGCCTTTTATTTATGTTCCAAAAACCAGAACGCAAAAATAAAGGGCATTATCATTTACAATGCTAATAGTTCAGACTCGCGTTATTGCGAGACCTATTGCATTTCCAATGCTTGTTTCATGATGTGTCCGACTATTTTTGAGAGCTTCCCTCAAAACAATATAAAATAGCCTCAGTGAAATTGAGTGCCTCATGAATGAGGCTTTGCTGTAAGGCAGCACCGCAGGCCTTCCTGCTGCACTGCCCTGTGGCAAAAGAAAAAGGCAGGACTGCACCATATCTATAAGATACAGCACAGTCCTGTCATTTCCCCGTGCGCCGGCGCACATTGGGCTGCCGTGTGGACCAGTTTGGTCGGCTATCCGGGCTGCGGGTCAACTGGCTGAAATCCAAGCTTTTGGGTCCGCCGGTGCATCTGAGGACCGAGCAATGGGAACCTCAGGGCTTGCCGTACCTGGGAGTCAAGATCTATCATAACAGAGTAAATTTGCAAGAGGGCAACATGGGGCGAGCAATTAACTCCTTATGTTATGTTATGTTATAAGAGACTTATAACGCGCACAACTACTCTGGAGTATCCTGGCGCAGTACGGACTTGTGCGTGTGAGAGGAAAGCTTAGAGAAAAACTTGTTTGAAAAAGTGGGTTTTTAGTAGTTTCTTAAAAACCATGAGATCCTGCGTGTGGCGTAGGGCAATCAGGAGGCTGTTCCAAAGCCCTGCTACCTTGACCGAGAGTGACTGCCCCCCAAGTCTGGAGCGGCGAAAGCGGGGGGTGACCATCAGACGGTGCGAGGCAGAACGCAAAGAGTGATGGGGAATGTAGAAGGACACTCGTTTCCTAATGTAGGAGGGTCCTGAATCGTGCAAGGCTGTGTGTGCTAAGGTAAGGGCCTTAAACTGCACCCTCTGGGCCACAGGTAGCCAGTGTAGGTCACGGAGGCGTGCCCTTATGCCGTTTCTCTTAGAGATGTTCAATAAGAACCTGGCCGCCGCATTTTGAATCAGTTGGGGTTTGTTCATTAAATAGCCTGGAATGCTTGGAAAAAGTGCATTAGCGTAATATAAGCGAGACAGGATAAGTGCCCGGGCCACCATTACCTTAGCTAGCTAAGGGAGCAGAGGAAAAAAACGACTTAGAGACTTAAGTGTGCCGAAACAGACACCAGTAAGTCACATGATGTGATCAGAGAATCGAAGATCATCCTCGAACCAAACCCCCACATTTTTTGCCGGGCCTCCCTCAGACAGTGGCCGGGGAAAATCCGAGGGCCACAGGGCCTCCACAAAGTTAGGTGGAAATTGGCCATATAGAAGGACTTCTGATTTCCCCTCATTGCATTTTAACTTGGCATGCGCAAGCCATGTGAACACAGCGGAGAGGCAGTTCTGCGCGGTGCCCGTACGTAGATCAGGGCTGTTCCAGGTAAATAAGAGCTGGGTGTCGTCAGCATAGGCCATAATTTTGGCCCCCAGCTCCTCCGCCAGTGAGATCAAAGGAGTCAAGAAGATTTTGAAGAGCGAAGGGCTCAAAGTCGAGCCCTGAGGGACTCCTGCTGTGACCTCCCTGGCCGAGGATGAAAAAGGAGGTATCCAAACCTGCTGGGTGCGAGTGTCCAAGACGGACTCCAGCCAGGAACGCACAGCCCCCGAGATGCCAATGGCAGAAAGGCGAGAAAGGAGAAGCTGGTGAGGAACGGTATCGAAGGCGGCAGAGAGGTCCAATAAAATCAGAGCCGCCCTGCCGCCTCCATCCATGCACTCCCTGATGGCCTCAGCCCTTTCCACCAGAGCTGTCTCAGTGCTATAAGATGTTCTGAAGCCTGACTGTGCCAGATGTAAAGCCCCCGAGGATTCCACAAAGGCATCTAATTGGCGAAAAACCACTTTCTCGCAGACCTTTGACAGTGCCGGTAATAAAGAGATGGGGCGATAGTTAGCAGGGACAGCTGGGTCTGCCGTCGGCTTCTTAAGTAGTGGTTAGGAAAGTGGGGGACCTGTATAGGGACTCTGAGCTGCTCCCTTTTGAGGCCCTTAGAGAAGAGTTTGACCTACCACAAGGACATTTTTTCCTACACAGGGCACTCACGTCAGTGATGAGGAAACACTGGGGAGGGGGAACCACTGAATATGCTTCCTCCCAGGGTTGCCATTTTATGGCACTCTCAGCAGGTGTTATTAAAACGATATCATGCCTATATAGAGCGCTGCGAGCAGATCAGCAGCTGTCCCTACCTACACTGAAAACTAGATGGGAGGAGGACCCCGATAGGGAAAACAGAATAGGATAAGATTATGGAAAAGACACTGAAGGTCTCTAGAAATGCGTGTTCCAAACTCATAAATTACTACGTACTACACGGGCATACCCTACACCTGAAAGCATAGGCCGATACTTAAAACAGCTTGTCCCTGCTGCAGGGAAGAAAAAGCCCATATCCTGCATATGTTCTGGGCGTGCCCCGCACAGCATGATTTCTGGGAGGGAGTCATACAGGCGAATGAAGGCTGCATTGGGAAAGAGGTGCCTCCTGTGCTCATTACCCCACCCCTCCAAGATGAAAATAATGGGGAAAATATGGGGAGATTTCATTCTGGCTAAACGAGAGATAGCTCGGAACTGGAAGGCGACTAGCAGTTTGGAGAAGGGAGCTGATAAAGTAGGCAGGCTGCGAGGGAAGAGTCCTCCTATGAGAGGTTCGCAGAGGGGCATAGGCAAAAGCCTGAGCGTGGGGCGTGGAATGCATTGGTAGATAGCCTAGTCAACCTGCACTGACGAGTACCCCTGTGGGATCCACATGCTAGTTTTATGACTAGTAGTAGAGACCCTACCTGGAATCAGAACCGGCAGAATGTTTAATCAGAGCCAGCTACAGATGCAGGACAGAGCGTCCCCCCTGACCACATGAATGAATGAATGAATGAATGGGGTCTTGTAAAGCGCAACTTAGCCCAAGGGCATCAAGGCGCTAGAGCGGGTCATCCAACACACAAATCAGAGGGGGCAGCTTTACAAATATGCCTCAGAAAAAAGCCAGGTTTTTAAGGCCTTACGGAACAGAGAGAGAGAGGGCTGCCCTGCTAGCTCTGGAGGGAGAGAATTCCACAATCTGGGCACCACAGTGGAAAACGCTCTACCACCCCATTTTGCCTTGGCAGTCCTGGGAACAGCAAAAAAAAATGTGTTAGAAGAGCGAAGAGATCTACTGGAGGTTTAAAGATGAACAAGTGACTTGATACCCTCCGGCCTGTGCCATAGAAGGCTTCATGGGACAAATATAGAATTTTAAAGGTGATCCTACAGTTCATCGAAAGCCAGTGTAAGTTCTTACGTGCTGCCGAGGCTGAGGCAAGTCTAGGGAGGTTCAATACCATCCTCGCCGCAGCATTCTGGACCATTTGAAGACGATAAATAAGACTCTTGTTAATGCCCAAGTAAAGGGCATTACAGTAGTCCAGTCTGGAAGAGACTAATGCTAGCGTGGCCTGTTTCCGAGCATCTGGGGAAAGATAATGGGAAATCTTTCTAAGGATCCTGATGATCCCACAGCAGGTGGAAACGGTCCTGTTTACCTGACGGTTAAAGGAAAAGGCAGTGTCCATTTACCACTGGTATAACTGATTGATATGGAGGGAGTGGTGCTCAGACTCCCTGGGGGAAGTTATGTTTTTGTGTTCCCATGACGACGACGGGTACTGCCTACTATGCTACTGTGTACTGAATCCTTCTGATGTACAGGAATTGCATGCAATATATACCTTGTTTATGTTTGGAAAAGTCAAACAAAATCAATTTTAAAAAAAACAATGGGCTGCCATGCGCCAACACAGGCACCTTTGCACAATGGTGTAAAGGTGCCTGTGTTGCGGGCATGATTATTTTTTTGAAGGTAGGTAAACCTTGCTGCTCAAAAATAATCACAAGAGGCTTTTTCCTTCTTCGATGTGTGCTGCAGAATGCAGCACACAAAGAAAAAGGAAAAACGACGAGCAATATAGATATTTCTCCTCGTTGTGCTTCCCTTACGCCTCTGCCGAAGAGGCATATGTTTTTGGCGCTGCCTCAGATTCACGATTTCCCCTAAATCTGGGGCAGTGTCAAAAAGCCATGGATGTTGCTGGGAATGCCCCCAGCAACACCCGTTAAAGGGAACGATATTTATGAGGCAGCATTAAACCAAAAAAAGTGACTTAGTGCTGCCTCATAAATATGGAGCAGACTCTTGCGCCACGCAATAAGTCCGTTCCAGCAGCGTACCGGGCCTCAAAAATGCGGCCCTTTATGACTACTGGATGGGAACTCGGTTTCAAATGTGTTTATTGTTTTTTCTATAACAGTGATTTGTCAATGTCCAATAACAAACAATTGTTTTTGATTGCCTTTTTCATTATTAGTTTCCATTATGATCTGGTAAGTTTGTATAATGATGGAAGGTTATTGTACAACAACTTAGGGGCATATTCACAAGGAGCTATTGCTGAATCAACAGCACTTTATCGCTGCCAAAGTCGTGATAAATTTCGTGATAAATTTACCCCACCATTTACAAGCTGGTGCTAACAGCCCACAGCCCACAGCACCAGTTTCCCCAAGATACCAGCCGCAAAAAACATCGCCACGGAGGACCCCTGAAACTATCGCTAATGAGATGCAGAGTAGGCGTTCCCGTGCACAAAGCCACGACAACACCACACCTCAACATTCACAAAGACCAGACAGATCAGCAATAAGAACACAAAACGCGCGATAAGGCGCGTTAGCAGCAGGAAATCTACATCTGCTCTGACCTGGCGTAAAGTCGGACAGCAGCCTGCACCACAGTAGGGAGCCGAGCCCAGGGCATCATCGGAAGGGCAACAGATGCCATGGAGCAACTGAACATGCAGCCCGCACACCCAAGAGGGCCACAAAACCAACCCGGCACACCTCCCTACTCCGGACCATCACAGAGGCAGCGCAGACAAAGACAGCAGCCCCCCAGGAAACGCAACTGCCTCACAGGCACAACATCTGACAATGTCACTGTCCACTCCAGGCAGAAAGGGACAACCATCCTACGCATCCAGGCCGTCGTCACCCAATAGGCCAACGGCACCAACACAGCAGACAACCAACATCCCACCCCACACCAAGCTGCTGGCTTTGCTGCACCTGTTGGCCCCTGGCACACCCCATCCAAAACCCGCCAGAGTCAGCGGAGTATCACAGCTAGCCACGTCCATGTCCCCCACACCTGTCCTGGACATCACCATCACCATCAACCTGGCACCCCAGGCCCCGTACGGCCAACACAATGTGCAGGATTCTCTAGCGACCAAGCAAGGACAGTACGCCATAGCCGGATGCATACATGTGTTGGGTGCAATCCACTGCACACATGTCCCACCTGAACCCCCTGGTGACACAGCACACAATCAGTGCAACAGGAAGCACACGTCACTCATCAATGTGCAGGCAACATCAGAACCCCGTGGGACATACACCAATGTTGCCTCCAAATACACAGCCAGTGTGCATGATCCCTTCACCCTCCGACACTCCTTCAGCAACCAGCCTTCCCAGGATGGGTCCAAGGGAAATGCACAGCCCCTTGGCAAGATCCCAATTAACACCCCACTCACCTCAACTCCACAACCATGCAATCCACAACTCTGGCAATGCACACGTCACAAGCTCACAACCAACATGCACAACAACATGCCCACCCACCAGACACGATATAACAACTTACAATGGTAACTTGGGCAAGGCATGAACATGACCAATCAATAGCATGGCATCTCAGCCACACAATAGACGAATGTGGGGAAAGGAGGCAACCAGGCATGTGTGAAGGATGCAGATGAACCATTATTGGGAAAGTACACAATGCCAAGAGTGGTGGCGAAGTGCTGGACAGACCGCAGTATGCAGAACACACCCATAGCCACAGTGACATACATCTCTTGTGTATGGAGTGTAGTGGACAGTGGACGCAACCATGTCACCCCAGCCAGTGGTGGTCCTTGCAGAAATGTTGCCTGTTACCGCCCCCATAAGCGTGAGCAGAGTGGGATGGCCTGGCGTACACCAGGCCAGTGTAGGGGTGTGAATAAAAAGCACATAGCCCTGGGCGTGGTTCTCTTCTGCCAGGGTGGTGCCTCCCTCCCCGCCACAGTGCAGACGTTGTGCTCGTTAGCGGAGTTGCTTGAGATCCTGTGCGCCTGCCATACCCTGGCCCGCTGGACCACAAACCCGTCAGGCCAGACTCTACGCAGCCAGGCCACACTTATCAGCATCCGAGACTGGTGTGTGTCAAGGAGGGCCCACCATGTGCCTGTGTAAGCTCCAAGCCTGAGGCCCCCGACCTGTCCAGCCTGTCAGACCACCGCTGTCCCCCCGACGCGGGCCCACATTATTCCTTCCTCGTTGACATATTCTACCAGCGTCCTCTGCGGCCCAGTGGGTCCTATATGGGAAACTGTGTCCTGGCTCCTGAATGGCAACGACCCCAAATCCGGGACAGCGGCCACAGCACAAGACTCCCTTCGATCCGTGAGGCATAGTTCCATATGTTCATCCTGCCACACGTGGTGGCACTAACCCTGTTCAACGCCAGCTGGCAATACGTGCTGCCACAACCACTGTTCAATGCCAGCCGGCGAAATGTGCTGCCACAAACCCTGTGCAACGCCAGCCGGTAGCACATGCTGCCACAAACCCTGTTCAACACCAGCTGGCGACACGTGGATGAAGGACCATGACTACCCTGCAGACCAGTAGGTCTCACATCCAGCATCTAGTCACGAATCACAAATGGCAGAGTCCACACCAGAGGTCGCATAGAGAGGAGTAAGAGAAAGATGAAGCTCAGTCTGGACAAAAACTGCGTCACAGTCACGGAGGTGACCGAATACGTTGTGCCACTGAACCTGAACTACGCAGGCCGGTGGTGCCACCAACCTATGCCAGCAACACTCGGTGAAGTCCCGTGCTGACCGCAGCCTCTGGCCTACACTCCTCTCGGCCTAGTCTGCCCTCAAGTAGGTCACAGATTCGGAACTGAACATCGAGTGTGCAAAGGCAGATCACATATCATTGCACGCAAGGAGAGGCGTAAGAGGTTGACACCTTGCATCTTGGCGGAGAGAAAAGGATCATTGTTACGGAGGTGTTCGTACACTACTGACAACTGCCCTGGTGTCACTTGCCTTGCGCATCGCGAGCCACAACACGTGGCTGTGGCCCACTGCTGACCGCTGCCTCTGGCCTACACTGCTGTCCAGTAGGTCACAGAGTCATGATTCAGCAATGGCGGAGTTTATATCAGTGTACTGGCATCATCGCAGACTGCATTAATACTCAGCCCCGGTGCTACTAAGTCTGTTCTACGACATTCATGGACACTCTCCAGTCGAACTGTGATGGCATCTGAGCCTATAGACTAGGGGGCAGTTTTCATCGTCATGTAGCTGATATGGAATTGGTGGTGGCAACAATGACGCATCACAGCAGGAGACACATGCCACCACCGCAAGGACCACCTCCAAATGCCATCTGCCAGAGTTGCAGCGGAGGTCCTGACAGACCTCAGAGTTGCCCTGGCCTGTTGTGGATGCCATCATTTGCCTGATACCCGGCTCAGCATACCAGGTGTCTAACACACCCCACTGCATCTGCAGCTGCATCTGGAATATATCGAAGGGACACAATCCAAGACTTTTTTTTCACATGAGCGCACTCATCTCTAACGTCCAAAGCCCAGTGCACTGCAACTCACAGACACTTCTGTTTGCATGTTGTCTGTCCTCTGGACTTTCTCTGGCTCCCCCATGTTGCGCAGCAGTTGACTCTGTATTGCATGTGTGTTCTGTTTTTGTTGCACTGGTGTCGAATGTTCAAGTAGTTGCCAGCACCAGACATTCCGTGCGGAATGGCTTATACTCACCCCACACACATGCAGCACAGGCGTCACTGTACATGTGGCCCTGCCAATAAAGGGGCCTGGCGCATGTGCCCGTTGCCACTTCCACATGATATCTGCGTGTGTCCCTGTGGTCTTGTAGTATGCATGTGGGTCAGGGCCCTACGACATTAGATTGTGCTGTCTACATCAGATGCAGACATGTCATCGCAGGCAGTGGGTTGGGGCTTGGACATGTAGCTTTGTCATTACCCACTCAAATTGTAAGGGGATTGGCAAGGACCATCGTACGCACAGCCAACATGGGTGTGTGACTGCTATTTGCGCATCCCTGGGCGTGGTTCTGTGTTTTGAATATGCATCTTCATGTGTCTCCATGACAGTGTGGCCCTCCTCAGTGGGGTGAAGGGTGATAGACCCCTACGTATGTTTCCTGGTTCGCATTTCATGGGTTCGGTCCCCACCCACAAACCTTGGCCACCTCCTTTTGGGGTGCTGACACATGGCAGTGGGGTGCCCTGTGGGTGAAGTGTATTTAGCCAGCTAAGCTTGCGGGTGCATCCTGCTGTGTGGTCTGTTGCAGGCTCAGTGTTCACCCCTGAGTTGCTTCGCTGGCCGGGTACTGGCGGAGGGGTGCGTGAGATATCCATGAGCTGTTGTAGGGCGTTGGTGTTGACGGTGTGGTGGTCCTTTCGGGCATCACTGATGTGTTGTGTTCTGTGCTCTGCTGGTGGTGTTGTGTGCACCTCTACAAAGTGAAGGGGAGGTGCGTGTTGAATTTGTGTTGACACGTGTTGGGACATTGTGCTGGTTTGCATGCAGAATGTATGGAAATGTACATTGTGACTGCTTGGGGGTACTAGTTTCTTCTGCGGGACTGTGTACATTTGGACTACATGATGTGAGGTCGTACACGTACATTTCCATTTCACTGTTTCCGGCACTGTCAGATGTAGTGGGCATGTTTCTGTGCATGTGCAGAGCCAGTTGTGTCCTATGTTCGGCAGTGTCGGCTATGCACGTTGTTCCACGTTGTCGATTAATGTGGGTGTGGCATTCGTGCGATGTGTGTGTGCTGCAGTGTGCCAACGGGATCTGGGACATGATCCTGGATGTTTGTGGTTGTGCAGTTAATACATATAGTTAATGTTAAAGGTGTTAGACTCAATTCTAATCTTACCTGACTTTTTTGAGTTGATTGAACTCCAGATACAATTAAGAAATATTATTTCAAACTTTTCCATCTATTACAGCTTCCAGATGAGTTTTTCTTGCAAATTATAGAAATTAATTTTGTGTGTTGCTGCTATTAGAATTGGTCCTAATGCCGCCCTCCATTTTATTAAAAATCCTTTCATAGCACCAGTGGTGTAAGATGTTTTACTGATCAGTTCTTTACAGAGTAAATTAGATTATAAATTCTTATCTCATATAACTCCAAGGTATTTATAATGTAAGACATAATCGTTACTCGTAGTGCCCACAGCCCAACTGAACATTGGCTTAGTATACTTAAAACACATTACTATGGCCTTCTCATAGTAAATTTACAATTTATTTTGAGTTTTAGGAATGCAATCAGTTCAGTTGTTGCTATCCATTCTTTTTGGTGGAAAAAATAAATCATCAGTGTAAGCAGATGAGATATTGAGTCAGTTGCTAACTTAGGGACATCTCTGTTATTATGTTTTAATTCCTCTGGAGACTTACCCTCAGATGCATCAAGCACCCACTCTGCGAATTCTAAATAGCGAAAAATACCGAATCGCTATCTAGAATTCGCAGAATGGGATGCATCATCAAAATCGCGAATCAACTGCGATTCGCAATCGCCCGCAGTCGCCGTATGAGAATTACCCAAAATCGCTATTACATCGCAGACTCGGCTGTTTCCCAACCCCAAATTGCGATTTCGCAAATACCGAAATCGCAAATAGCGATCTCGCAGATTGCGAGATCGCAAAAATGGGAAGTCGCATTTTGAGCACAATGATGACATCACAACCAGGAAGTAGGCAGCTCCATGCCTCATTTGGAACACAGAGCTGGATAGAGGAGGAGGCACAGCACTGAGCTCCAGGAGACACATCCTGCAGTCCCAAGACAGGACACACATTCATACCAGAATGTCCCAGGATGCAGCAGGATCCAGTGAAACAGGCAGGAAGCGCAAAATAAAGTTCTCTCAACAAGAGCTGGAGTACTTGATAGAGGGAGTCAGCAGGGACCATGATCAGCTGTTTTGTAAGCTGTCCCGGAAGGTGCCCGAGGCTGACAAAAGGCGCATCTGGCTGCGCATCAGGGCAAAGGTCAACGCTGTTGGAGTGACACAGCGGTCAATCGATTACCTCAAGAAGCGGTGGTACCACCTCAGAGGCCATGCCAAAGAGTACATTGCCGAGAGACTGGGGGAGAGAATGGCCACATTCCTGCAAACACACAACTGGAGGACTTGATGGAGGACAACATCAACCCTGCAGCCTGCGTGGGGTCACTCAGCTGGACACCTCCCGTGCCACACACCAATCACAAGGTAAGAGCCATGCAACTGCGACCCCGTCCTCTAACAATGCCCATGCCCCCAGAGCAAGCCATATTGGTAACCCCAGTAATGCACTCCCTGCCCATCCCAAACGCCCAATTGCATTGTGGGACCCGTAGTGTGACAATGTGCCCTGATAGTCACACACAGCCAGAACAGTCAAGTGAAACATACCCCTAAAGCCAGTCAGGATATGCAAACCTGCATGCATGTTGCTACATCCCAGGTGCCTGAATCATATAATTAATCATGCACTCATTCACATCAGAGGTGCTGCAGATACTGAGACGTCAGATAGCGAGACACTCCACATCGTGGAGACTCCAGATGAGACAGAGGGAGAGAGCCAAACAGCACCAGCACCTGGACCATCACATGCACCTGCGCCAGCACCTGGACAAGCACCTTCCCAAACGCACAGGGCCACCCCTGCAGCCATAGGAGGAGCTCAACCACCCCAGGCGCCACGCATGGCAGTGGAGCAGACCCCACCACCACCCAGGAGGCAGACACGCCGCACAGCCACTGTGTGGTCCCGGGCAAGCGGCAGGTTGAGGCAGCAGCGCTCTGTGGCCACACCACCAGACATGGAGCAACAGGCACAACATCTAGGGCTAGGAATTGAAGCTCGGATGCTTGCTGTGCACTTCAAGCAGGCACAGCACATGGCAGCCATGCAGCTGCAGCTGTACAAAACTGCACGAAACATAAACCAACTAACCGAAAGTGTGCAGGAGCTAGCCGCAGCTGTGAAAGAGAGCAACCAGCTGATGGTGGCGAAGTAGGACATCACCCGCCCGACGCCACCGCCAGCTGCTGACACGGCTATCTGCCTACACCAGGTCAAACCACCTCATTGGGAATGCCACTTCACAGTTGTCGAGCAGGTCACTGGCCATGTAGCTACAGATGGTACAATGCTGCCAAGATGTAGCAAGGGCCCTGGAGCAGGTCACCACCGCTGTGGAGAACCAACAGGTGTGCGGCCATGGCCATGCAAGGGGGGGGTGATGATGCCAGTGAGGGTACATCGAGCCTGAGCAGCCTGTCTGTGCCGGTGCTACCTGAAAGGTGCCGCAGTTCCAGGCCCAATGCTGCATCACGGCCAGACACTCCCAACGTGGAGTTGGAGAGGCGACAGGGTACGTCCGGCAGGAGGCGCTAGTGACTGACTATACATTACCGGCAGTGCCATGGTGAGGTAACCACGCACGCCTGCTCTGGATACAAGAGCCTGTATGACTCAATACAGTTGCACACATTTTGGCTGATTTAAAGCACATCTAGAGCTTGTTGACCAAAAAAATAAGAATTTATTTTGAACACAAATCTTCCTCATGTCATTAATTCATGTGGCATACATGAGTGCAGTGTTGTGTGAGAGGTATGGGTGCACTAAAAATAGTTCAGTGTGAGGTTGTTACGGCGCCTGTGTCCTCCAGCAGGATTCTCCCCGCGTGCATGATGCACATGTGCAGGTGGCAGGTTTTCCCCCTTCGACTCACTACCAGACACCTCCACAGGTATCCTCTGCTTGGTGGCAATATTGTGGAGTATGGCATGGCACACACGGCCACAATGCGGCAGCAGACCTCAGGCCGGTATTTGAGGGCACCGCCAGTCTTGTGGAGGTGCGGAATCGACTCTTTAACATGCCAAATGTCCGCTCAATAACATTTCTGGTGTGTATGTGCGCAGCATTGTAACGCCGTTCCTGTGGTGTAGCAGGGTTGAGGTATGGGGTGAGGAGGTATTCACAGAGGCCGTAGGCGCTGTCACCTGAAGGGTAGGAGCAGAGGATCAGTGCCTGTTATGCGCAGCAACATGGTCTTGACATACTGCATGTGAGCATGTGTACTTACCTAGGAGATGTCCTTCACCAAATTCACCCCTGGCCAAGCGGGTGTGTATGCCGCTGTGCCGGAAGATGAACGAATCATGCGTGCTCCCCGGGTTTTGGGCCACAATGTCAGTGATGATGGTCTTCGCATTGCAGACCATCAGGATGTTGAGTGAGTGGCATGCCTTGCAGTTCCGGTAGATGTATTCGGTCTCAGCGGGAGGACAGATGTGAATGTGGGTGCAGTCAATGCAGCCAATTACATGGGGGAAATGGGCGGTGTGATAGAAGTCCAGTTTAGTTTGCATTAAGTCCTGTTGGGTTGTTGGGAAGGTGATGTAGTGGTGGATCCGGCTCAGCATGGCGTCCAGGAAACTCTGTAGGCAGCATGACGGTGTACTCTGTGATATACCCCCTGCATATAACTATCCCCTGGAAGCTTCCGGAGGCCAGGAGGTGCAGGCAGGCAGCACAGGACCGGGACATGGGTGGGCACGGCATTGGTCCTTTGGTCCTTTGGTGTTGGGTGCTGCATTAGGGGGTCAAGGTCACTGATGAGCTTCTTTATCATTGCCCCATTGAGCCTGTATTTGGAGTAGATCTCCGCTTCAGTCTGTCCCAGGAGTGTAATCCGCAGCCAGAAAGTTCTGGGCTGCAGCCTGGAGCCTCAGACGCCTTGCCACGATGTAGAGACCTGGATATGTGACTTTCCTCACGCCCCTGCTGAGTCTCCTTAAGTGTGTTTGATTTACCCTACACCTGTTTCTTGTTTGCATTTTTTTATTTTTATTTCCAATTGGACTTCATGGTTACCACCTGGTTTAGCTTCTCCTTAAATTGTGACACGTTTTTAGGGAATTTGGGTATTTTCGCAATTTGCGATTTATGATGAATTGGAATAGCGATTTGTTTGCGAATTCGCAATATATTTGTGAATTCGCAATATATTTGCGAATTCGCATTTTATTTCACAGAAAATGTGCAGAATCGCTGTTAAAGAATCGCAATGGGGGTTACCAAATGGTTTTGCAATTCTTTGTTTTGCGATTTCACTACTTTACTGCTTTTGTAGTTGATGGATTGCGGGAGCGAAAATTGCAATCACAATCGCTGTTTCGTAGCTATTGCGATTGCTATTTCGCTTGATGAATCTATGCCTTAGATACTTCCTTGTTTCAAACTGTTGTTCATTCTTATCTTAGGGCTCAAGCCCCTTCTATCAGATAGCTTAATCAAAACCCAAGTTTCACTATGAAGTTCACCTATTAGGTGCAATAAGACAGGATCAATGCTCCATAAATCTAAATCAGACCAAAATCATTGTCAGTCCACTTTATTGAATACAGTTGTATAATCAATATAGCATACATTCTGATTTTTAGTCTTTGATGTACAGCCCTTTGTGCTAAAGTAGTTAATGCAGCATTATTATCCACAATTGAGTGGTTAGACCTGAATCCCGTCTGGTCAAATGATATTATTTTTAATTCTTTTCTTGTCCTTTTCCCAAGAAAGATAGGAGATGGTTTACAAACATTTTTCCTTCAGCATCCAATAATGCTATCACAAAGAGGTATAAGAGGTATTTTTTGGGCATGTTGTATGTGTGGGCTGAAGTACTGAGCCTTTCCATGAAAGGATTATCTAGCCATTATGAGTCACAGAGTTGAATGAAGGAGTCAAAAGGTGACTGCAGTTTTCTAAATCAAGTTTCACAATGGCATTGGTATTCTGTTGGGCCTGGGTGAAAGTGTAACATTCTTGCTCTTGATTATCTTTTCTGTTTCTTGGTATATTGATCAGTAATGATTTGGATACCACTTGTATTCTGAATGTATTCTGAGACTCCATAGCTCTCCTGAGGCAGAAAGCCGGGAGACCGCTTGCAGTATTGCCAGCGCTTTTTAGAACTGACTTTGTTTAATTTTGTGTGTTGTAAATTTCTTTTGCGCCGTAAAGCTTCACCTTTTTAACAATATTTCTGTCCACTGCTACCCGCACTGAATTCACTGCTTTTGATTGCCCCGCATACAGCCGATTTAGGTGCTGAGTGGGAGGTGGCATTTCAGCGGCCTTATTGGGCGTAGACACTGCCCCTGCCCGTCTGCGCTCGACCGCACTGAGGACGGGCAAAGGGCAAGACTTTCTGCCCAGGTAAATACCCTACTTAGAGAGGAGCTAATAGCCCTAAATAAAGACACTATAAATTGTCAACATGCACTCAATGTGGATACCTGGGTGGGACCAATCTGCTGTTACGGCTGTAGACAAACATTAGAACCTCACCACATTCCTAAATGGGAAGCAAAACCCAAGCACCTAAAGGGGGGATTGATAAATGTTCGGTCAATGTGCAAAAATTCTCTCCACATATACGACCTGATTACCGAAAACGAGTTAGACTGCCTATTCATCACTGAAACTTGGCTACGAGAGTGGTCAAATCCTGATGTAGTTTATGCCGTACCTCCGGGATTCTCCATCCATAGATAGGATCGAGTAGAACAGCGAGGTGGCGGCCTGGCTATCATCTATAGAGACACCCTAAAATGCCTAACCACGGAGCTTACAGACATTAGGGGAGCCGAAAGCCTTAGTTTCTGCATCCAATGGTGTGACACCTTCACCTTTGCTGGAGCACTGTTGTACCGCCCTCCAGGCCAACCTACGCAGTTCCTGGATAGCGTAGGGGATGTTCTTGGTGATCTGACTCTCAGGTTTGCCAATTTTACTTTACTAGGAGACCTTAATTTCCATCTAGATGACCCAAATGATTCCCATGCATCCAGGCTCAAAGAAACATTGCATATCTTGGGGCTGACGACGAAGATATCAGAAGCGACCCACGAGGCTGGACACACTCTCGACTGCATTAGTTCCAATATGGATACAATGATGGTTGAACCTCCTGTACGATAATCTTGGACACATCATTATTTCATTGTATTTAGCCTTAAGATAGAGGGAAATGGGGTAAAGACAAGGGAGATACCTAATAAAGACATATCCTCACCCTGCTGGGGAAAAATTATAGAGCACCCGGATCTTGGTGAATGGGTTAAAGAGAGCAAACCTGCTCTCTCAGGGAACACTATGATTGATAATCAGAGATTTGAGGGTTGGATGACTGCGATCGGAAACCAGATTAAAAATCCAGTTAGAAGTCTTACATCAAAGAAAAGGAAGATATCTGCACCCTGGTTCTCCTGTGAACTAAAAGAAATGCTGACCAAAATTAAAGTGCTAGAGCGAAGATGGCGACGAAATTATGGGAATAAAGAAAAGGAGATATATAAGAGGGCAAGGAGGCTATATCATGCCTCTATAAAAGGTGCGAAAGCCAAGTACTTCACATCCCTAATTGAAGCCTCCAATAATAAACAGAAAGAAATATTTAATTTTGTCAACAGCTTTAGTAAACCCGTTTCTTTAACACAAGAGATCCCACCCTCCCAGACTTTCTGCGTCGAGATAGCTAATTATTTTGTGCAGAAAATAGATACCCTCACGAAAGAATACCCCCTGTTTAAGGAAAAAGAGTTTGAGGACAAAACCAACACAAATATATCCAAATTCCGATGGAAAACTTTTAACCAAATCAGCCTGGAAGATACTTACCAGGGGATATCGGCCATTAAGTCAGGATCCCCTTTCGATCCATGTCCCCCTACGCTGCTTAAAGCAATAATAGAAGAGGTCAACCCAGGAATTAACTCCATCATAAACTCTTCCCTCCAATCAGCAGAAATTTCCCCGCAATGGAAAGTGGCAGCAGTCAGACCACTGCAAAAGAAGGTTTTGCAGGACCCTACGATCCTCTCTAACCTGCGCCCCATCTCACTCCTCCCAGCACTATGCAAATTGACAGAATCATATGTCAACAAGCAATTGATGGCTTTTCTGGAAGAGAATGAAATTCTTCATCCACGCCAAGCAGGTTTTAGGGCACACCACTCAACTGAATCTGCACTATTATCCTCAACTGAAACCATTCGAGCTGCATTGGATCAGGGCAAGATGGCTGTCCTGATCCTATTAGATCTCTCTGCAGCATTCAATACTGTGTCCCATGCTATCCTTTTACATCACCTAGCAAATGCGGGCATAGCGGGAACCGTTCTCAAATGGTTTAAAAACTATCTAGCACATAGGCGCCAGATCATCATGTTGGGTAATTTCTGTTCTGAGGAGAAAGTGCTGAAAACAGGGGTCCCGGAGGGATCTAGTCTTAGCCCCACACTGTTCAATTTGTATATGGTTCCCCTAATCAAATTGATCTCCTCTTTCGCTATTAGTACGATTGCCTATGCCGATGAAACCCAGTTGGTACTGGTCCTTGAAAAGAATCAAACTAATGCGGAAATGACCCAGAGGGAATGCCTATCAGCAACCTTTACATGGATGACGAACAACCACTTAAAGTGCAACTCGGCGAAAACAGAAATTGTACCTTTTGGCTCCAATAACTGTTTTTCTCCTCACGACTGGTGGCCGAAGGAGGCAGAGGTTCCACCAAAAACTACCAATGCTGTACGAAATCTGGGTATTAAATTCGACAACACCTTGTCCTTCAAACAACAATTCAAAGAAGTGGCAGGTGCCTGTTTTAATATAATTAGGAGTCTTAGAAAATTCTTCGTTCTGCTCACTTTGAATGCCAGACGGACGGTGGCAGTAGCGCTGATAACATCTTGCCTAGATTACTGCAATAGTCTGTACGCAGTGTTAAATAAATCTGCCCTGCACAGACTCCAGATGGTCCAACATGCAGCCGCCAGACTGGTTCTCAGACTGCCCAGGAAATCTTCGGCCTCTGTTGCATTAGATGCCCTACATTGGCTTCCTATACAAAAATGCATCCTGTTCAAGGTCCTTACTATCACCTACAGAGCTTTCCATCACCAAGGCCCAATGTACCTGCGTAGGCACTTCATACAATACCACCCGACGCGGGTGCTCAGATCCTCGACAGCGAATCTCCTCCTCGTTCCCAGATTCAGGCTGACAACCATAGGAGGTAAATCCCTAGCAGTTATCGGCGCTAAGGCTTGGAATAAACTACCCTGTTTCCTCCGGGAAGCCACCACAGAGCTAAGATTCAGAAAAATGTTGAAAACATGGATTTATGCACTGTCAGACACAAGCTGTAAAGCACTGATATGAGCCGCCCTCGCCAACTTGGCCAGACCAGCTGCAGTTATCTGTGGGAACTAGGAGTCGCAGCGCCAAGATGCTCCTTGGAGCGGTAGCGCGCTATAAAAGTATCACATCACAATCCCTCTTTTTTAAGTGTCGGTCTAAGCCTGTAGCATTCCAAGATTAGACCATCATGATGTCTATAAATTGAACTGGATGAACAGAGTAGCTATCAGAAGTATCAACTAGAAGATATTTGATTTAAGGACAAACTTCAGCCTGTTCAACTCTTATTGATGTTACAGTAGTAGGGCTATTAATTATGCCTTGATTGTTCCTGGTAGCCCTGTGGTTAGGTATTTTGTCAGTGCCAGCATTTTTAAACAGACAGCAGACCTTCAGAAAACGCACCAGCCTCACAGACTTAACACCACACCACAATTGCCCACAACAGGCTCAAAAGGACAACCATCCTCTGCATCCTGAACAGCATAGCCCACAGCCTGATGGTACCAACAGAGAGGACAACCAACATCCCTACACAGACAAAGCTGCTGGCTGAGCTGCATCTGTTGGCCTCTGTTACCTTCCAACCAACAACAGCCAGAGCCGTAGGAGTCTCACAGCCAGCCCTATCAAAGTTCCTCAAACCTGTCCTGGGTGCCATCATCAGCTTGGTACCCCAGTACCTATACCCCCCCCCCCCACAATGCACAGGAACAGCCCCATGACATTGGCGACGTATACATAAGGGTGAGTCCCTGCCCCTACATTAGTCCATGCTTTTATTATTGTTTGATCATGGACATGGCAAGTCGGTGTGCAGGGGGTGTTGATTGTCCCTCTGCAATGTCATGAGATGCTGCTTCACCGTGTGTTCCATGTATGTTTTCATCATTGGCGCAGGTTACATACTGAATGCATGTCAATGTACATTGTGGCTGTTTGTGAGGAAATGCCTATCTGATGTGAGACTATTGTCATTTGTTCTACGTCACAGCTGTGGGGTTGTCCCTGTAGATTGTTATCTCACATTTTTCTTACTCTGCTTTTGTGGAGCATTTTCCGACCTGACGCGTGGGATTTACAGGCCTGTCACTGGTTTTTGATGCTTTTTGTATTGCGTTTGGCCTCAACGCTACTTTTTCTGCATTCCTGTTTCGCATTTTGGCGGCGTCCAGTTGACTTGATCGTGGAAATTTGACACATTGTCGGGGGCCTATTGCATGGTGCCTCTGTGTTGTGAATACTTAGTTAACACAGCGTTATTTTCCCGTGATTGACTGCGATGTTGAAAGTTGCGTTAAGCTAATTTTGCGATGGTTATCACACGTTCTTGTGAATATCCCCCATTCCTTCTAATACTGGGTAAGTAGAAGGAAACATGAGCATCACCCAGGATTTAGCAGCTTACTGTGTAGATGTTTTGATTAACGTTGTATGAAACAGAGGTAATGGTGCTTCACAAGTCTTGAGTATTTATGCCCAGTTCCTTTATTAAGTTTTTATCATCTAGGGAGTTGCCCATGTATATATGATTGTTAATAGCATTATACTGAGTTATTTGTTTATTTTGATAGCGGGAACTTAAGCCTTACAGGTATCAGGGTGCCTTACAAATTTACAGAGAGCAGCACAATGATAACAATCAAATCATATATGAAGAAGAAGAAAAATACAGGATATAGGTAGTGTCCAGAAAAGGCATGTAACACTTTACAATGTTCAGAGAGCAGAGGGGATGAATCAATAAAGGCCAAAATATCAAAGTCAAGAAAACTGTAGGATCAGGCAGTGTCAAGAAACAGAAAGGTAGAGTCAGGACTGTTAAGTCGAAAACACTGAAGTCGCGGTGAGAAGTAGGCAAGAGTGTCATTGAGGAAAGAAGGGGATCTTAGTTCCAGGAAAGAAATTTGTTCTTCTACTTCTACTTCGACTTCTTTCTTGAAGTGAATAGTTGAGGGATTCATTCTGACTTCAGGGGGCAAGGTGTTCCAAAAGTTTCTTTTTGAGCGGCGATGAGCCTTGAAGCAGCTTAAACACTCATTTATCCCATGAATAGATGTGCTGTCAGAGTTGCGGTCTGTCATTTCTTGTCATTGTGGAGCCATGTTTATTTGAGCAGTTATAGCAATTTGATTGCTGTATTGTGAGGTATCATTTGTGGATGAAAGAGCTTTTATTTTTATCCATGAGTCTAGTGGAGCAAAGCAAGCTGAAATAGTTTGTTGTTTCAACCCAGTAACAAGGGGCCGAATGTCAAGGGTTCTAATGAACTCCCTCAGTACCCCCATTACTTGTTGTAGGCTTTGGTTGTTCCAGTCCAGAATTAGATTTCTGAGATCTGGTTTTCATGTTTTTGGGATCTGGTATTCTCAGATCCATGGCCTATCTCAACACTCTTACTGGCAAGGAGTCACTTAAAGTTCCCTGCTGCCTTAGTAGTGTGTTGCTTAGCAAAACAAAAAAATGGCATCTGGATTAATTTCAGCCACTGCAGCATTCCAGTGAAAATTATTTTTGTAACTCTACAAAAAGACACGCTTGTGCAAATCAGACCCAAATCATATGTAGTTATCTTTCAAAAGCAACAGCATAGTCCATACTAGCATCCCAGGTCGCCTCCGGGCACAAACCCTTGCAACCCCAGACTGGTTCCTGCCTAGTCGGGCCAGTGAGGTGCTGCTTGAGTCCTATGGAATAGTGAGCACAGGATCCACGTCTGGGCATGCCTATCACACTTAAGAACATATTTATCAAGGTTTGCGTTGCCCTTGCGGCACACTAGGGCAACACAAAACCTAAATGAGATTTATCAAGTCGCGCAAGAACACTTTGCATGGGCCTGAGTGGCTTGGTAAATCAAGAGTAACGCAAGGCAGGGTAAATTCCTGCCTTGCGTTACTCTGCAGAAGAGAGGCGTGCCATGGATGGAGCATGTGTGTTCGCACACATCCAGCCATGGATTCGGACACATTACCAGATTTACATACCATGAGTAGACCTGGGAATGCATCAGAATTGTAATCCTCCACACTAGAGGTGCAACCAGGAAAAATATCTTTCTTTCTCCTTGTTGTTTCATTTAAACATCTTTAAAAATGCCCTATGTTCCTTATTCTAGAACACGTTTAAGACACACAAAAAAAACCTCCTCCTGTATTATACATGTAATTATCAGTAAATCAGTCAATTTGTGGGTGTAGTTCAAGAAGAAGCAAGATCTGTTGCGTGGCAACCCTGAAGCAGGCGGGTCACCCGTGATATGACACTCTGCCTTGGTACCAAGACTTGGAAGAAGGCCTGTCTGTGGGGGTAGGCGCATAATGTTCTACACCTCCCAGAAAAAAATGGCGCCGGGTTATTTTAACTTAGTTATGTAACTGATATTTCTATAGCCCACTACTCCTGCATGAGGGTATGGCTTTGCAGTATTGGGGATTGTTTCAGAGAGGATGTGGGGTGTCTGAGGCTCTTACAATGCAGGTTTCAGTCTGGTTAGCAGAGTTCTGCTTAGACTGCCTGTCCTTCTCCTCATATTTGTCTCTCATTCTCAATATCCGTGATTATTTCTTCTTCCCTGTTCTTGTGTTTCCTGTCTATCCCTGTGTCCCCCAGTCGTAGCATGTTCTGTCCTTTCATGCCCCTGCCCAGATCATGCTGGCCATTTGAAAAACAAGTGAAAAGGAAAGAGGAGAAGTGCTTAGTGGGATTCCATTAGAGCCCCCCCGGCAAAACCACAACTCCCAGCAGCCTCTACCACTGGGCGGGGACTTGTTGCCTGTTTTTCCCGCTTTTCATGCCTTCAAGCACCATATAGTAATGCACTCAAGCTGAGCCAGGCCAAGTGTGTATCTGTCTGCACCCATCAGAGCCCGGAGTAGGCTGGGCTGGGGAACCCCCTTTTTGTAGCAGTTCAGGTAAGTCGCTTGCCTCCTTTGCCACATCGCTCACCCCTGTCCTGCCCCCATGCTCAGCATCTGTCCCTCTGCCCTTTCACCATTGCTCTCAGCGCCCAGCCCCTGGCAGCCTTGGCCCGCTAGGTGTGTCTTTCTCTGTCATCCCGCCCTTCCCCTGGGCTGGCCAAGCCATTTATTGACCCCTGTCCTGCCTCTTGCCCCGCAGCATCGCCGGTTCCCTCTTCAACTGACCCTACGAGCAGTTGCCCCTGTTCTTCCACCTCCTGCTCCTTGTTGCCCATTGCTCCCCTGGCTGAGGCCACTGCCACTCCCTCCCTCGCCCTCCCCTCCAGCACCTGCTTCCCTCTGGCATGAAGAATACGGCGTGACCACGCAGTAGACAAACACAGAAGGCAAACCATGCATGTGCCTGGACCATGCCCAATGCAAGGACACCAACCCCTACGTACCGCAATATCTTCATCTCGGATGAACTTCGAGCCCTGAACCTCAGACACCAGGACAACAACAACTGCGCCCATGTCTGCCCCAGGGCAACCAAAGGCCCTTTTTTCTGCCAGAACTGCCCCTTCACCTGCATCACCGAGGATACCACCCACACCACTCCCTCCAGTCACACCACATCACACACAGCCACCAACAAGTCTGACACGAACAACTCTGGAAAAATCAACTGCTTGCTGATCAACACACGCTCACCAAGAAAACCCGGGAAACAACCTTTACAGCGCAGTCATTACATTGCACTACATTTACAATGCAGTCAATACATCGCAACATCCTTTACAACACATGTCACTACAACGCAGTCATTACATTGCATGTCACTACAACACATGACACTGCAACGCATGTCACTACAACGCAGGCATTACAAAGCAGGTCATTACAACGCATACCATTACAATGCATAGTACCCCTACACTATCCAACATTTACCCTACTATTGCACCCCCTGGAGTTAGAATAGTAATTTTTACCCCTGCACTATCCAACACTTACATGCAATGTAATGGTATGCGTTGTAATGGTATGCGTTGTAAAGGTATAATGCGATTAATGGAATGCGTTGTAAATGTAGTTTTAAAGAATTCATTGTAATGACATGCAATGTAAATATATGCGTTGTGAAAGATGTTGCAATGTAAAAACTGCATTGTAAAGGTATACGTTGTAAATGTATGCATTGTAACGTCATACATTCAGAAAACACGACCCGGAAATCTGAGACACCGTCACAACCCTCACCCTGGAGGACCTCGTCATCACAGAGACCTGGCTGAACCCCGCATCTGATCCGGATATCGCCACAGCCACCCCTGACGGACGCAAAAGCGCATACTGGGAGCAATCCAACAGAAACGGTAGTGGCAAAGCCATGATCCACACAGAGAACCTTGAATGCTCAACCTACCACATACGACTTCACCCCCTTCATGGAGCACCTCAACTCCCAACTCCGGACTAACAGCAAAACCACCATCAGAGTCACCCTCGCCTAAAGTCCTCCAGGACCCAGCCCTGCCTTCTGTTACACCATCCTCAAATTCATTGCCTCTATTACAATTGACTCAAACCTGTACATCTTTGTAGGAGATCTCAACTTCCACATTGAGAACACTACCAACGCCAACACGGCCAACCTCCTGGATAGTATGGCCAACCTTGAACACAAACAGCTGGTCACCGACCCCACCCACATCACAGTACAAACACTCGACCCTATCTTCTGAATCACCAACACAGTAAAATACACCCACACCAAGGAGCTCACCTCAACAGACCACCACTGCAACCATTTCATCATCTCGGAACCTCCCAATGCTGCCTCCACCGCCAGCGAGACATGGCGCTGATGGTCGAAGGAATCAGAGAAACGATGGACCAACACCCACAACTCCCGACCACCCACCACCCCCAAAGACACAGAACAAGCAGTGGACCACTTCGAGAAATGGATGACGGCAAGTACCGATGAAGTCACACCGAAGAAATTCACCAACCCCAAGAAACAAATACGACACCCCAACTGGTTCACAGCAGAACTGAAAACCCAGAAATGAGACTGCAAACAAAAGGAAAGAAGATGGAGTGTCAGTAAGACTCTCAAAGACGAAAACACTTCAGAAATGCCCTCAACTGATACCACCACCTCCTGAAAAACAGCAAGAAGACCTCCCTAGACACCCGCATCAAGGACAGCTCTAATAACAGTTAGAAACTCTTTAACATAATCAAGGAGTTCACCAACTACTCAGCAATCGAAAACATCATATCCTTGCACGCTCTCTGTTACACCCTCACAGACTTCTGCCCCAATAAACTCAACTCCGTCTACTAAGACTTCCTGCCAAGGATAGCATCAACCTCCTTACACCGATCAAAGCTCACCCACACCAGCTCACCTCATGGAACACCCTCATTGAGAAAGAAATGGCATCCTTCATGAGATTCATCGACTCTGGAGCCCCAACAGACCCGTGCCCCACCACAAATTCAACCTCACAGTCAACCCATCAGCGAAGAACTTACCAAAGTCCTCAACCCCTCAAACACCACAGCCATCAACATATAGCTAACTAGACAACTCTCTGGCACTTTCAATCTGGCTTCAGAGCAAACCACAGCACAGAGACAGCTTTAATTGCAGCCACGGAAAACATCAGAATGCTTCCAGACAATGGAGAAACTGCAGCCCTCATCCTCCTCGACCTCTCAGCTGCTTTTGAGACTGTATCTCACAGCACACTGATAAACAGATTCCACTAGGTAGGAAACCAAGGAGCAGTCCTCAACTGGGTCACATCCTACTTCATGGGAAGAACACAGAAGATCATGCTCCATCCTTAGGATCATCACCTGCAGTGTACCTCAAGGCTCATCCCTCAAACTTACCTTCTTCAACTTATACATGACACCCATTGCCAACATCGTCAATAGCTACAGACTCAACATCATGTCCTATACCCACAACACTCAACTCATCTTCTCCCTGACAAATGACCCAACGACCATCAAGGGCAAGTTCCAATATTGCATGGAAAACGTGACCTTCTGGATGAACAACAACTCCAATTCAACACCGTAAAGACAGAAGTACTTAGATTAGGGAAAGGCAAGGACACCCTCTAGAACACGGCCACCCAAGCTGAAACCAACCCCCAAACCCATTGAACACGCTTGTAACCTCTGCATTATCTTCGACATTCCGCAATCAATGAAGAAACAGGTCAGCATTGTCTCCTCCACCCGATTTGCCAACCTCTGAATGCTGAGGAAGGTCTTCAGATAGCTCCCACCCAACACCAGGAAAACAGTCATGCAAGCACTCATCACCAGCAGACTTGACTACGGAAACTTCCTCTACGTAGAAGTCACCACCCAACTCATGAGGACCCTTAAGAACAGTGGTATTCATAGTACGGCCCGGCAAGCCTTCCTTGGTGGCCCGTGGACCTTGCAGACAATCGTACCTGTGCTTGAAAAAATAATGTATTCGATTTAGCAAACACCGCCGCAGCAGCGCTTGACTAAGAGGACTCAGAGACTGATAATCACTGCTCCCCCGGCCCCCACAGAGCAGAGGCTTTGTTGTATTTCACCTCTTAGCGCCCCTGCATCTCCACTCTGACAATCACTGCTCCCCCGGCGCACCACAGAGCAGAGTGGAGATGCAGTGGCGCTAAGAGGTGAAATACGACAAAGCCTCTGCTCTGTGGGGCCGGGCGAGCGGTAATTGTCAGAGTGGAGATGCAGGGGCGCTACAAAAAAGCCTCAATAATATGTAAATGGTCTTTTAAAGACCTGCAAAGTACTTTGGTGCTGCTGTCTGTGTGTGCGCGCTGAGGAAGCTGTCTCAACCCGGGCTGAAGGCTGACACAGACAGACAGACACACACACAGTGAGATGACAGAGGGGGAGGGAGAGGGGGGGCAGGAGGGAGAGGGAGGGCAGGAGGGGGAGAGAGATGGAGAGGGAGGGCAGGAGGGAGAGGGAGGGCAGGAGGGAGAGGGAGGGCAAGATGGAGAGAGAGGGCAGGAGAGAGAGAGAGGGCAGGAGGGAGAGAGAGATTGAGAGGGAGGGCAGGAGGGAGGGAGTGATGGAGAGGGAGGGCAGGAGGGAGAGGAAGGGCAGGAGGAAGAGGGAGGGCAGGAGGGAGAGAGAAATGGAGAGGGAGGTTAGGAGGGAGAGGGAGGGCAGGAGGGAGAGAGCGATGGAGAGGGAGGGCAGGAGGGAGAGAGAGGGCAGGAGGGAGAGAGCGATGCAGAGGGAGGGCAGGAGGGAGAGGGAGGGTAGGAGGGAGAGAGAGGGCAGGAGGGAGAGAGAGATGGAGAGGGAGGGCAGGAGGGAGAGAGCGATGGAGAGGGAGGGCAGGAGGGAGAGGGAGGGCAGGAGGGAGAGAGAGGGCAGGAGGGAGAGAGAGATGGAGAGGGAGGGCAGGAGGGAGAGAGAGATGGAGAGGGAGGGCAGGAGGGAGAGAGAGATGTATGTATGCTGGGTCTAGTGGCTCAGTGGATGAAGGCATCTGCTGCAGGGACCTGTTTGTAACCTCATGGTTACAAGTTTTCTTTTTGCTTTAGCCCCGCCCCCACCCCCTCTGGCCACGCCCCCACCAGTGCGGCCCTCGGCCACAAACCACAATGTAAATTTGGCCCCCGAGAGAAAGTTTGTGAGTACCCATGCTTTAGAATTTCCAGAACACAGCAGCCAGACTCATCCTCAACCTCCCCAGACAGACGCACATCACCCCTCACCTCAGGAAACTTCAGAGGCTTCCATTTGTGAAGAGATGCCAGTTTGAGCTGCTAAACCATACCTACAAGGCACTACACAATGAAGGAGTGGCATACCTCAACCAACATCTGAATTTCCACTACCAGGAAGCTTTGTTCCAAATCCCTCTCCTCAGCAGCCACCCGACTAATTTACTGGACGAACAGTGGTGGCCGCTTCTTCTCCCACCTGGCGGCTAAGGCCTGAGAAAACCTCCCCCTACACCTCAGAGCCTCACCATCGCTCCAGCAGTTCATGAAGGACCTCAAAGCCTGGATGTTCAACCAATAGAATAGCAGGTAGCTTGATCCCACAGAGCCTCAAGACCCTCACGGGTGAAGCAGCTGCACTCTACAAATCCTGATTGATTGATTAATGGGCCACATGTTCAAATGTTTGGAATTGTGAGTTCCTAATTGCAATTCAATGGGAATTGCAATTAGGAAAACTCAATTTCAAATGTATGAAACTCTTAGAGTTTCATTTGTGATTACCAGTGGGTCGTGAATATACCTACCTCATTAATATTCATGAGGTAGGTTGCAATTTGTGACCCACTGAGAATCGCTAAAATCACGAGATGGTGGCCTGTTGGGACCATCATGTTTGTGTTTGCTTTTAAATAAAGCAATGTTTAAAAATAAATTGCAGCATGTTTTCCTTAAAGGAAAATGGGATGTGTTAAAAAATAAAATAAAAAGTTTTGGTTTCATTTTTTAGGCGTAGGCAGTGGTCTGTGGTACCACTGCCTGCAAATGTTCTTGCATACATTCACAAAGGGAAAGGGGTCCCCTGAGCACTGATTCCAGTTTGCGAATAGGTTACCATAAAATTGAATATGGTGTAAAAAGCTAATGTTTTGCAACCCTTTTCAGGTCACAAGACATTCATACGTACCCTTGTGATTCGTTATTAGGGGGGTACAAGTTACTGAATTCCAATTTGGACTTTGTACATCCCAAAATGCTTTTTTTTTGTTGCATATGGCCGATTCTGCGATTTTGGGCCATTTGCAACAGGAACGTTGCTTCGTACATGTGGCCCGCACCATGCCACATCTCTGCAGTGGCAAGAAGAACACAAATTTATGCTCTGATTAGGAATTTCAACAGGTCAAATGTAACAAAGCTTCTCGTTCATTTATGGTCACTTTTGGCAGATTTTGACATGGGAACTGCACAGGAAATGGGGAGTATATATGAATGTATATGATGTCTACTGGTCGAATATCTATTGGGCAGAGGACCAGTCACTTAGTTGAAAGAGATAATTGAGGTCTTTGAAATTAACTAGTTAACTTGAAGGCCGGTTATATATTGCACAAATGTATGTGTTACTCTTGCTGCTTCAGCAAAAGCTATATGCAATAATTATAATGTGTTTGATTATAACTCTCTTGACACCAATTAGAGGTTTGTTTTAGGGGGGATGTTTTCCTTGTTTTCTCATGATCAAGAACGTTATCCCCGTTAAATCTGCAAAAAACTATATAATACCGTTGAACGAAGGTTTCTCGCTCAAGAATCATATTATTCCTTAAGTTATGACAATCTTAAAATTTTACTAGCAGCTTGTGCTAGATTTACAGTTCTCGCATTTTTTATGGTTTTTATTGGTTTTTAACAAACAAGTTAACAGTAGCATCCATGATAGAAGGCACATTTTTGGAATCAGGTAAAACAGTTTCATTGCAATGAAAGCCACATATTGATCGGTGATCAATAAGCCTTAATCAATAATTCCTACACTACTTGAATTCTGAATAGAGGGTCTGAATGAGGAGGCAATTTGAAACCACAGGAGTCCTATTGCAATGCTACCATCTCCTCCCTGTGAAAATCATTATTCAGTCATCTCTCTCCAGTCGTGCCTGCTAACCCTAGCGATGCTGCTCTCTGCGGATATTTACAATGCTCTTCGATCAACTCCATAGATTGAGCAAAGAGCCCGAGCTCTGAAAAGAGTGGTTTTGTGTACCTTCCTGCACAAAAACAATCCTGAGAGGTGTTTTCCGCTTTATATGTGTGCTGGAAAATGCAGCACACGTAGAAAGAGGAAATAATGAGGAGAAATAAAGATGTTTCTCCTTGTTATGTCTCCCCTGGGGAAGCGTACACTTGTGACACATTCCCAGGTTTACAGATCCTTGTAAATCTGGGAATGCGTCAAATACCATGGGTGTTGCATGGGAAAACCCACCGCAGTGCCCATGGAATACCCTCGTGATGCAGTGTAAGACAATGCAGTGACTTGTACTGTGTTGTCTTACACCATATCTATGAGGCACACCTGGAAAGAGGAAAAGAATAGGAGAAATGAAGATATTTCTCCTTGTTGCACCTCCCTTGGGAAGGGGTAAGATTTTGATCCAAGAATGCTGGGAGGGATAATCCCTCCAAACTGACTGGCACACTTATCATGAAACTCCAAGGTTCCTTAATGTAGGTTATATAATTTTCTTGAAATTAATGCTTGATGCCAAACTTTTGTTTCAATGTTCAATGTTTAATCATTCCAATAACATCTGATTATATTCATCATTCATATAGGGTGACATATGTTCATTCCTGATTAACAACCCATCCATGATCAACCCAATGCACTTCGGGCCGTATCTGACCCTTCATCAGGAGTTACAATCAACTATCTAAAAAAATTAAACAGGTGGCTTTACTTAGTTGTCCACAAATATACGAAAATATAAACTCAAAATGAAATTTGTGAATCCTTGCAGAAAGTGATAGAATTACAGGTACTGCTCATAATTCCAGAAATACAAACGGTACTGCCAACGTTATCATGCAAACAATCTGGATCAGTGACCCGATCAGTTCAAACGTGCTCGAAAATGCGTCAGTACACATGATTAAAAAACGGAAGAATTAAGAATGCCCTTCTGTGTGAATTTTAAAAATTAACTGACAATACATCCACCTAGTGTCTTACCGACAGTGTGATCATACAAACAGTGGACCGTAACCAGAAGAGTTATACCCAACGTAAAAAAACGTCAATGCACCTAAAGAATAAAAGCCCTTATGTGCAAGTTAAAACTTATCAAAGATTTCCAGGGTGAACATATTAGCCAATGTGACTAGTGTTCAGGTAAATATAAAAATCATTACTGAAGTGGTTTGTTGCGCCTCATCGACGGTACAGCGTGAATTGTTGCCCAGCGTGCGACAAAGTTGAACGTGATATGTTAGACCCGGCTTCCTGGGCACCAGGGCACTCAGGGGTAACTGCGCTCCAATCGCATCAACTGGAGTGTTCCCTCACTGGTGTCCTGGGGCCTCACTACTAAGGGACCCAAAACTGGATAACCAAGTACTCCTCTCCAGCACTTGACTCTCTCAGGCTAGCGAGACAGAGCAGTCCAAGGCTTACTCAAGGAGGTGAGGTGGGGTTAGACATTCAGAATACAGTGTAAACCGTACCACCAGCTGATAAACTCAATGTCCAGTCAGTGCTTTACTTTTTATAAAAGAAAAGTACTTTAATACACATAATATAATTATACTACACATAAAACTAGGATAAACAGTGAAAACCAGAAGTCTCTACAATCCTCTGGGACAGAGTTCTGACCCCAAACAGTATTATAGTGCCTAGACTCCAAGCACTATAAAAACACAGTTAACATGAAAACACACAGTAAGCATTGCATATTACAGATCATGTTACACAGGGCTGCTCTCATTCACTAGAGCCTTGATACTAAACTTTGTATTGAAAGGATGTAGTTTCAGCATATGATGTGAAGTCAAATCTTCATGATCAGCCCCATAACCCCCCACCCAAAGCAACAGAAGTGCCCTCCCATTGTGAGCGAGGGCACCCCTCTAGTGGTGTCAGGGATCTGATCACATGTGCCTAATGTCTTGGCACAGTTTACTGGAGTCCCACTAGTCCAGTATCCACTGGCTAGCTGTAGGAGGGTAGTGGCTGGACAGAGTGCCAGTTCACCCTGATACCTCAGAGATCACAAAAAGAAAGGTGGGGGCCTGCTTCACTGGCCTCTCTTCCCAGTTACTGCTTGTACAGGCTCCCACAGTGCAAGGGAGGAGCCTAGAGGGGATTTGATCTCTCCTTCAAAGACTAGAATCAAGCATCCTCCTCTCTGGCTCTCGTCATGTGCTGCAAGCTTCTTTCCACCAGCCTCTGTGATGTGCTGTAAGCTTCCTTTCCACACCTTGGGTGATGTGCCGCAAGCTTCCTTTCCACACCTTGGGCAGCTGTCTGTAATTTTCTTGGCCAAAGCGAATGCCCCTCCAAGCCTCACAGAAACAGCTGGTCCGTAATGTTGCTGATGCCTTCCTTCCAGACCTCAGTGAACAGAGTCTTATCTCCTGCCTTCGCACCGCGGGGTCACGGCTGACTAACTTCAGAGGGCTCTGGTGTGGCCGCTCGTCAGTCATAGACCAGTCTTGAACAACAGCTGACCACTCAGGCCAGACTTTTATAACCTCTGATTGATAGGCTCATCCAATCAGAGGGTCTGCTACTTTTGCATTCTGAATACACCTCCAATCACAAACCATTCACCGCGTGTTCAATGCATGGGTAAAGCATGTACCAGGTCCTGTTCTGGTATCAGGCTGTGCAACCCCCTAGAGAGGAATTTTAATTAACTCCAGCCCAGGAGGCCCTGACCAGTGGGTGAGGGTCCTCTCCACACAGTTAGTGCAGCTAAACCCAGATAAGAGCTGAGTGTCTCCCCCAGCCCACCAGACCTTTCCAAGGAAATAGGGAGGGGAACGGGGGAGCTGGGATGTCCAGCAGAACAGCTCGCATTCCTCACACTGGCTCAAATCCCCATTCTTCCCCTGTGCACCCACGGGCTCTCAAACACACACCAGTCAGACAAAGGCAACAGGCCCACAGGCATGGCAAACTGCACCGACTTGGTCAGGAGGGTGCCTAGGGACTCACCCCTCCTGACTATAGATGTATTGCTGCCACCACTGTCAGTCTACCACAGCCTTAATAGAGAAGGCAGGAGCCACTCTCTGAAAAATAGGGGTGCACTAGGCATGCCCCCTCGACCTCAGAGCCAAGCTCTAGGGTCTCAATCCATGTAAACAGGGAGACCCTCAGTGGACATGTATGATTATCATGCTCACTGAGGTAGGGATCTAGAAACTATACAGTAGCTTTTGAGTGACTTGCCTGGAGATTAGCATAAGGCAGGGGAAGCACTCTCTCCAGAGACATGCAGGAGACTTCCCGTCCCAACATATGCCCTCCCCAGATCAGAATGGCCGGTACTTACTTCCCAGTGGGAGAAGAGCGATCATCTGATTGGATAAACCGGCGGGAAAGTCCATCTGCATTACCGTGCTGTAAGCCTGCTTTATGTTCCACAGTAAAATCTAGTCCCTGCAGAGATATGGACCACCTGAGCAACTTTGGGTTCTCCCCCTTCATTGCCATAAGCCACTTGAGGGGCTTGTGATCTGTCTGAACCACAAACTTTACACCAAACAAGTAAGGCCTGAATCTTCGAAGGGCCCACACTATGGCAAAGCATTCTTTTTCCACTGCAGACCAGTTCTGCTCCCTAGGGAGTAGTCGGCGGCTGATAAAGGCCACCGGATGCTCCCTTTCCTTTTCATTGAGCTGGGCAAGAACTGCCACCAACTCCTTTGTCTGAAGCATCTGTCTGCACAATGAAGGTCTGACTGTAATCAGGGGCCTTCAATACAGGTGCATTGCATGGTGCAGCCTTCAATCTATCAAATGCCTTCTGACACTCTTCAGTCCAGATCACCTTCCTGGGCTGCTTCGTAACAGGCAGGGTGTCCCCTGTGTCTGTGTCAAGCTCACAGACAGGCGTCAGCCCAGGGGTAAGTGAAAAGAGACGGGACAATCTCCCCAGCAGCTCTTTACACTCCACCTGCTGTTCAGGTGTCAGTTCAGAGGCAAGCTTAACTCCCTCAAATGAAACATCCTTCTCATCACCTTGCAATAAGTCAGGGACGGACTCACTCTCCTCTTCCAACTCTTCAGCCATTGCAAGTAAAGAAACTTCCTGGGAAGACACACCACCCTCTCTAAGTGTACCTCCATGACTGGTAGGGGAACCAAGGGTGCCTTCATTGGGCCACCAGACATGCTGCTGGCCTGACAGACCAGACAGGTATGGCAAAACTTCTCCACCTCCTGACCAACTCCTGGCCAGTAAAACAGAGGTGCTACCCTGTCCTTTGTCTTTTTGATGCCCAAGTGACCAGCTAGGGGTACATCATGGGCTAGCTGCAGCAGGAAATTCCTGTGCAGCTAAGGAACCACCAACCTTGTGCTGGCTCCTGGCTCTGGGTCAGAAGGCTCACTGTAAAGGAGTCCATATTCCCAAGCCACCTTGTGCTTTCCGACTACTCCAGTGGAGACCTGCTCCTGAGCAGTCGTTCGCAGGCCAACAAGTGCAGGACACTCAACCTGTGCCTTAAAAAACTCCTCACGGGACGGTCCTCCTGCCACAAGCAGCTCTTGCAGCTGTGGCAGGGACCCTGACTCCAACACCGTATCCGCCTCTGGATGCTCACCCTCCTCTCCAACAGGAGCAGGAGGTGCAGACACCAGGACAGGTGCCTTCTCAGAATCTGCCCTTAGTTCTTGTTCTTGCCTGTTCCCCTCTATTGTCTCTTCCACTAGAGCGGTCCCCACTTCACTAGGAAGCAGTTTTTCAGTCTGTGCCCTAGTGAGCACAGCTGATGAAATCCAGGCCATATAGGCCTCAGGGCCTGATACTAACCCGGGTTCAACAAGATCATTCCCCAGAAAGCACCCAGCACCCTGCTTCTCTCGCACCCCGACATTGACCATGGCCTTCTTGCCATTCACCCCTACCTGCACTCTTGCAAGAGGGTACTCCATGTCATCACCACTAGCTACAAGTCCATACCCCTCCGAACCAGGAATGATCTCTTCAGGTTTGAGATATTTGCGTTCAACCATAGTCCTGTGGGCACCAGTATCCCTCATGGCAGGAACCTTCCTTCCATTGATACTTGCCACACCCATATACCCCATTGAGTTAGGGTGAATATGCTTAAGGGCTTCTGGGTCAAGTTCCCAGATGTCCCTGGTGACTAAGTTAAACTCACTTGGGCCTCCCTTCATGTCTGCCCCCACTGAAAGCACACTTGCTATCACGGGTGCCACTCGCACCACGTCCTTCACTGGGCAGTCTGGCTTTAAGTGTCCCTCTCGGTGGCACTTATAGCATGTAATCGCCTTTGGAGTGAAAGAAGCCTTACCTCCTTTCCCCTCCTGATACTGACTAGAGGCTCCGTTCCCCTTAGACTCTTGTCCTGACTGAGAGCCTTGGGAACCGTTCTGGCCCTTCCCTTCTGATTTAGGGCCAGCCTGCTGGGAGTTCTTCTCCCCCTTGGGCTTGGAAAGGGGATGCCCCTGCCCCCTGTTCAGTCTGTTGGCAAGCCACTTATCTGCCATCACTGCAAGTTTCTCAGGATCCCTCTCAGGAAGGTCAGACAAATACTCTCTGAGTGGGACAGAGCACTCCTCCCGGAGACGCTCTGCAATCATCACCTGATTTAGGGACTGGTATTCATTTGCTTCCATCCCTCTCACCCACTCATTCCAGTCTCTCACTATGTCATGGACACAATCCTCAAAAGGGACCCCCTCTTCCTTCTTGTTCTCACGGAACCTCTGCAAGTACTGGGCTGGTTTCAACCCAAACCGCCTAATCAAAGCATCCTTCATGCACTCATATGTCAGACTGTCTTTCTCAGGCATCCTTTCAATCACTTCAGTCCCTTCCCGAGGGAGGCGACTCAGTAAAGTCGCTGCTTTGGACTGACCATTAAGACCTTGAGCCTTACAGGCTAGATGAAAGGCACACATCCAACTGAGAATATCAGTGCCAGGGACATACATGTGTATCAATTCTTTTGGTACCTTGGTGGTATTTTCCTTTCCCTGGGACTTTGAAGTGGATGCACCATCCACAGAGCTAAGCCCTCTATCAGCTGCTAACTTGAGCTTCTCTTTCTCTAGGGGTATCCGCTCTTTCTCCAATTCCCTATCCTTCTCTTTCTCCTGTCTCGCCCTTTCTTTCTCCAGCATCTCTCTTTCCCTCTCCTTCTCTCTCTCCTGTCTCTCCCTTTATTTCTCTTTCTCCTTCCAAACCCACTCTTCCTGTCTGACCCTTTGCTGCTCCTCTTCTGCCTGGCAGGCCATCCTTAGCTTCTCCCTTTCAAACTCCCTTGCTTTCTCCTCTGCTAAATCCTTAGCTTCCTGGAGTTTCAGCTGAAGTTTAAGGGTCTCTGCTAGCTCAGTCCCTCCTAAGGAGGCGAATCCTGGGACAGGGGAAAAGGTAGCCCTGGAGATAGGGGGAGGTGAAAGTCTAGGGCCAGGTCTAGGGGAATACCTAGGGGAAAGCATAGGGGAAAGCCTTGGGGAATGCCTTGGGGCTGGTACAGGAGAAGCCAGCACTGACTGACTTGGCAGGCTTGTGGTAACAGTGCTCTCCAACTCTTGCACAACAGTGACCTCTTGCTCATAGCATTTTGTCATGTGGCTAATCAAGTGCTCCCTGTCCTTAGACCTTGGGACCTTCCACCCCCTTTCAGCACACATTTGCTTTAACTGCTCCACAGTCATGTTCTGCAATTCCAATTCCTCTCCAATGTTATCTGCCATTTTACATATAGCTTATGGATATCTGCTGGAATTATCAACTGGCCTCAGTGTCCACTGAGCCTGAATCCTAGTGATCCCTCACTGCTTGCCACCAATGTTAGACCCGGCTTCCTGGGCACCAGGGCACTCAGGGGTAACTGCGCTCCAATCGCATCAACTGGAGTGTTCCCTCACTGGTGTCCTGGAGCCTCAGTACTAAGGGACCCAAAACTGGATAACCAAGTACTCCTCTCCAGCACTTCACTCTCTCAGGGTAGCGAGACAGAGCAGTCCAAGGCTTACTCAAGGAGGTGAGGTGGGGTTAGACATTCAGAATACAGTGTAAACCGTACCACCAGCTTATAAACTCAATGTCCAGTCAGTGCTTTACTTTTTATAAAAGAAAAGTACTTTAATACACATAATATAATTATACTACACATACAACTAGGATAAACAGTGAAAACCAGAAGTCTCTACAATCCTCTGGGACAGAGTTCTGACCCCAAACAGTATTATAGTGCCTAGACTCCAAGCACTATAAAAACACAGTTAACATGAAAACACACAGTAAGCATTGCATATTACAGATCATGTTACACAGGGATGCTCTCATTCACTAGAGCCTTGATACTAAACTTTGAATTGAAAGGATGTAGTTTCAGCATATGATGTGAAGTCAAATGTTCACGATCAGCCCCATAACCCCCCACCCAAAGCAACAGAAGTGCCCTCCCATTGTGAGTGAGGACACCGCTCTAGTGGTGTCAGGGATCTGATCACAGGTGCCGGATGTCTTGGCACAGTTTACTGGAGTCCCACTAGTCCAGTAGCCACTGGCTAGCTGTAGGAGGGTAGTGGCTGGACAGAGTGCCAGTTCACCCTGATACCCTCAGAGATCACAAAAAGAAAGGTGGGGGCCTGCTTCACTGGCCTCTCTTCCCAGTTACTGCTTGTACAGGCTCCCACAGCGCAAGGGAGGAGCCTAGAGGGGATTTGATCTCACCTTCAAAGACTAGAATCAAGCATCCTCCTCTCTGGCTCTCGTCACGTGCTGCAAGCTTCTTTCCACCAGCCTCTGTGATGTGCTGTAAGCTTCCTTTCCACACCTTGGGTGATGTGACGCAAGCTTCCTTTCCACACCTTGGGCAGCTGACTGTAATTTCCTTGGTCCAAAGCGAACGCCCCTCCAAGCCTCACAGAAACAGCTGGTACGTAATGTTGCTGATGCCTTCCTTCCAGACCGCAGTGAACCGCGTCTTATCTCCTGCCTTCACACCGCGGGGTCACGGCTGCCTAACTTCAGAGGGCTCTGGTGTGGTCAGTCATAGACCAGTCTTGAACAACAGCTGACCACTCAGGCCAGACTTTTATCACCTCTGATTGATAGGCTCATCCAATCAGAGGGTCTGCTACTTTTGCATTCTGAATACACCTCCAATCACAAACCATTCAACGCGTGTTCAATGCATGGGTAAAGCATGTACCAGGTCCTGTTCTGGTATCATGCTGTGCAACCCCCTAGAGAGGAATTTTAATTAACTCCAGCCCAGGAGGCCCTGACCAGTGGGGGAGGGTCCTCTCCAAACAGTTAGTGCAGCTAAACCCAGATAAGAGCTGAGTGTCTCCCCCAGCCATCAGGCCTTTCCAAGAAAATAGGGAGGGGGGAGGGGGAGCTGGGATGTCCAGCAGAACAGCTCGCATTCCTCACACTGGCTCAAATCCCCATTCTACCCCTGTGCACCCACGGGCTCTCAAACACACATCAGTCAGACAAAGGCAACAGGCCCACAGGCATGGAAACCTGCACAGACTTGGTTAGGAGGGTGCCTAGGGACTCACCCCTCCTGACTATAGATGTATTGCTGCCACCACTGTCAGTCTACCACAGCCTTAATAGAGAGGGCAGTAGCCACTCTCTGAAAAATAGGGGTGCACTAGGCATGCCCCCTCGACCTCAGAGCCAAGCTCTAGGGTCTCAATCCATGTCATGCTCACTGAGGTAGGGATCTAGAAACTATACAGTAGCTTTTGAGTGACTTGCCTGGAGATTAGCATAAGGCAGGGGAAGCACTCTTTCCAGAGACATGAAGGAGACTTCCCGTCCCAACATGATACGTGAAAGAAATAAGACACTTTCATCTTAAAGTGAACCGCGCGAGCGAACGTGTGCTGTGAGTCAATAAAGTTTCTTCCAGAATTCTTGGATCATTTTCAGTTAACGCCAATTGACATATCGACAGGGACACACAAGTTCATTTTGAATTAAAGGAGTTTATTAAAAGAAGAAGGGGCATATTATCAAGAACGGCATTAAAATTATCGCCGCTTTAGAGGCAGGAAACTGCCGCTAAAGCGGCGATAATGGGCTTGATAATATGCCCTTGTGAATTCCAACAGAAGCCCATGTTCTGGTGTAAACCTGGGCTTCTATTGGAATTCTTAAGGGCACATTATCAAGCCCATTATTGCCGCTTTAGCGGCAGTTTCCTGCCTCTAACGCCGTTCTTGTTAATATGCCCCGAAGTGAGTGCGCAGTGACAACATTGTCCTAAGGTGTAAGATTTTGCAACATTTCCAGGTTTACAAGTCCTTCTAAATCTGTGAATATGTCAAAATCCAGGGGAGTTGCATGGAAACACCCACTGCAATGTCCATGGAAGACTTACCCAGGGCAGAGAAATACCCGATACCTTCAGGTCAAGTCCGCGCGATATAAAACTCCAATAAAATAATATAGCAGCGATTTAAGCTGCGTTGCCTAACTCCAGATTTATGAAGCCACTCAAAGTCACATAAAGTAGCATTGCGTGGCTTTATAAATCTGTCATAGAGGTTTGTGTTGTACATGTACCATGGTGCGTGGAACAACCATGACACAAACATCTGATAAATATGCCCCACTATTTCAAAGAGAAAGCAATCGCGTCACCCACAGCAGTTCGCAATTGCATCACTACCATTCTCCATTGCTCTGTCATAACTGTGCAGGAGCAAATCATATGTCGGAAAAGTGTTTCCTGAGGTGACATTTTGGACAGCTATTGGTTGTGGGATGGATACATTCTTTGTACAACCACAGGGTAGTAGTGAGTTAGTCTCTTTGTAGGAACTTGAATTGAATGCAATGAAATTAAGTATCATCACAGTCTAATAATTGATAAGCATCTTGTGCCACTCAGCATCCAATATCTGCCCTCCATTGTCTCTCTTCCATTTATCTCAAGGCAGCAGATGTGTCACAGTGTAGTACCTGCAAAGTCAACATAAAATATAGAATGGATATTACTCTAACACCCTTAACTGTTAAATGAAGCTCCAATACTGTACTAGAGAGAGGTGGTCACCGAGGGACTCCCTCAGACTTACTTCAAGCAGCCCAAACCAACTTAGCATACATCAGAAACTACCTGACTGATCTCCAAACTGACTTTTAGATTCTTCAAAGGTGAAAAATGTATCTCCGATATGTATGTCTTCCCATGAACGGACATCCACCTTTGGTCATCTGAGTGACACTTGCCTCTCACAGTAGCCCAGAGAGCTATCAGGCTTCTTTGAAAATGGTGCAATCTTTTCACATTCTTCACAGTGCACAAGCTGAAGAGAAACATTGAAGATGTCACTATGTCACGCCGTGATCAGGTTCTCTAGGAGACATAAACGGAAACCTGAAAGATGAACTTTCACGGCAACAAGCCAACAAAGCTGTATCTCAGTTGTACAGGTCACACATAACCAAATGTTGTGGCTGAGATGCTAGACAATAGCATTCAAAACCTTTGAGGGCAAGTCCTAGCCTCTCACAAGGGAACTTAAGAGATGTTACCTTTCTTCCTGATGGGAACCAACTCATATCCAGGAGGTTGACATGCAGCCGATATTGTTGAATAATGATCTGTTCATTAGTCACATCATACCATGGAATATAAAGGTAATTGAGGGGCTAACACCATTTAAGTCAATGCAACATCTCTTATCAGTGACAAATGCAATATTGTCAAGGAGATTCAATAATGCACAATGTCTACAAACTGAATGATATTCAGGTGTCACAACAGGTCCAACTCTGGTAGGTCTCTTGCCTCATCTGAAGCCAGCACTCCAAGGTGGGGGAGTGGTGGCTTACCTCAATTTGGTTAAGATGCCTGACAGGTTTCTATGTTTATCCAATATTTGAAGCATGTGCTGGATGGCACTCTCAGGGTTGTCACAGGCCACTGTATCTCAAACATCAGGAGCTATAAATCCTTCACCTCTTTGGCATCAAGGGCATCATTGGAGAAGGGGAGTTTAGAGGCAACCACAAGCAAACAGATAGGTGTTGAAATGTTGCAACAAACAGCAGCCAGAAGGTAAATGCACAAGTAGATTGGCACCAAGTTGGATAGGGGTTTTCCGGCCAAATGCATGGTTGTCCCACTAGAAATAATTCATGAATGTAATTTTACAAAAGTATTATGGAGAAAATCGACTACCACAACAAGGTGGAAGTACGGTGTGTATGTAAACGACCTCCACATAGTTGCACTCAAAACAGGACTGACATTCGCCAATAGCCTTCAGCTGTGGGTTTCAAGTGAAACAGAACTCAGTAGCCCACCCAGTGCATTCTGGCCAATGTGGTCCATTCTTGCACAGCTGCAGTTCCTCCAGAGAAGAAAAGATTGAAAACAATAAATTTCTTCCAACATTTCATTTTCTTAGACCCAGATACGTGTTTCGCTCTTCATGATTTCTTTGGTGGAGCTTAGCAGACTCTAAGCACAAAACACTTAAAGACGAGTGTTTTCTTTTCTTGTTTTTTTTTTTACATTTTGAAAAAAATGTTTATTAGTTGATACATAACAATGATGACAAACATTATCAAGCATGTTTGATAGGATTCAGAAAATATTTGTACACAGCACATCCTATGACAATGATTAGCATATCAGCGATACAGTCTATCACTTTCATAGTTAGGTCAATTGCACATATTATGTAACGTTTTCAAATAGGTCAGGGTGTTCACGTAGGTAGATAGTAAGAGGTTCCCAAAAGTTAGAAGGATTAGCGGCTGTGGGTAGCCCCTATGCGGTGAACAGTCAAAATATCGACTACAAAATATCGACTAGACATTATATCGAGTTTTAAATATCGAATGGACAAAATATCGACTGGACAGAATATAGACATCAAAAATATCGTTTTTAAGGTAAGTAATGTAATATCGAATGTTAAAAATATAGACAGTTAAAATATCGAAGTATATAATATAGGTTATTAAAATTATCGAATTTTTAATAATATTGAATTTTTTATAGTTTTTTTATGTTATTATATGTGTGAAAAGTGTGTATTTATGTTATAAATAATTTTACTTAATGAAATATTTATTTTTAAATTTTTGCGTGATTTAATTCTGTAGCCGGTTGTGGGTTTATAGGGGAATAGGGTGGGAAGTAATTTAATTATAATTAATTAAATATGTAAATTTATTAATTGTTATTTATTTTTAATTATGTGTTAATTAATTTATATTTGGTAATTAATTAACTTTTAATTGGCAATTAATTCAAATTAATTGATTAATTGCTAATTATGTTAATTTTACTAATGTATTTTCTGTAGCGGGTTGTGGGTTTATAGGCGAATTGGGTGGGAAGTAATTTATTTATAATTAATTAAATATGCAAACATATTTATTGGTATTGTTTTAGAATTAATTGTTAATTAATTTTTTATGGGTAATTAATTAAATTAGAATTGCTAATTAATTGTATTTAATTGATTAATTGCTAATTATGTTAATTTAATAATTTATTTTCTGTAGTGGGTTGTGGGTTCATAGGGGAATAGGATGGGAAGTTATTTATTTATAATTAATTAAAGAAATCAATTTATTTAATTGTATTTAATTTGAATTTATTGTAAATTAATTTTTAAATGTTAAATTATTAATTGTTAATTTGTAATTAATTTGTATTAATAGTTAAATAATTGTAATAATTAAATTTAATTTGTAATTTTAATTGATTAATTATTATATTATATTAAATATGTAATTACTTTAAATTAATTTTTGATAGATATTAATTTTATATTTATTGAAATAATATATGAAGTATTTAATTTCCCTACTGTTGCACTCTCTGGAGTGGGAATAGTAATTTTTACCTCTACGCTATCCAACGTTTTTCCTACTGTTGCACTCACTGGAGTTGGAATAGTAATTTTTACCCCTACGCTATCCAACGCTTTCCCTACTGTTGCACTCACTGGAGTGGGAATAGTAATTTTCACCTCTATGCTATCCAACGCTTTCTCTACTGTTGCACTCACTGGAGTGGGAATAGTAATTTTTACCCCTACGCTATCCAACGCTTTCCTCACTGTTGCACCCACTGGAGTGGGAATAGTAATTTTTACTGCTTCGCTATCCAACGCTTTCCCTACTGTTGCACTCTTTGGAGTTTGAATAGTAATTTTTACCCCTACGCTATCCAAAGCTTTCCCTACTGTTGCACCCACTGGAGTGGGAATAGTCATTTTTACCCCTACCCTATCCAACACTTTTCCTACTGTTGCACTCACTGGAGTGGGAATAGTAATTTTTACCCCTACGCTATCCAACACTTTCCCTACTGTTGCACTCTTTGGAGTGGGAATAGTAATTTTAACCCCTACGCTATCCAACGCTTTCCCTACTGTTGCACCCACTGGAGTGGGAATAGTAATTTTTACCTCTACGCTATCCAACGCTTTCCATACTGTTGCACTCTTTGGAGTGGGAATAGTAATTTAAACCCCTACGCTATCCAACGCTTTCCCTACTGTTGCACTCTTTGGAGTGGGAATAGTAATTTTTACCCCTACGCTATCCAACGATTTCCCTACTGTTGCACTCTTTGGAGTGGGAATAGTAATTTTAACCCCTACGCTATCCAACGCTTTCCCTACTGTTGCACTATTTGGAGTGGAAATAGTAATTTTTACCCCTACGCTATCCAACGCTTTCCCTACTGTTGCACCCACTGGAGTGGAAATAGTAATTTTTACCTCTACGCTATCCAACGCTTTCCCTACTGTTGCACTCTTTGGAGTGGGAATAGTAATTTAAACCCCTACGCTATCCAACGCTTTCCCTACTGTTGCACTCTTTGGAGTGGGAATAGTAATTTAAACCCCTTCGCTATCCAACGCTTTCCCTACTGTTGCACTATTTGGAGTGGGAATAGTAATTTTTACCCCTACGCTATCCAACGCTTTCCCTAATGTTGCACCCACTGGAGTGGGAATAGTAATTTTTACCTCTACGCTATCCAACGCTTTCCCTACTGTTGCACTCTTTGGAGTGGGAATAGTAATTTAAACCCCTACGCTATCCAACGCTTTCCCTACTGTTGTACCCACTGGAGTGGAAATTGTTATTTTTACCTCTACGCTATCCAACGCTTTCCCTACTGTTGCACTCTTTGGAGTGGGAATAGTCATTTAAACCCCTACGCTATCCAACGCTTTCCCTACTGTTGCACTCTTTGGAGTGGGAATAGTAATTTAAACCCCTACGCTATCCAACGCTTTCCCTACTGTTGCAGTATTTGGAGTGGGAATAGTAATTTTTACCTCTACGCTATCCAACGCTTTCCCTAATGTTGCACCCACTGGAGTGGGAATAGTAATTTTAACCCCAACGCTATCCAATGCTTTCCCTACTGTTGCACCCACTGGAGTGGGAATAGTAATTTTGAGCCCTACGCTATCCAACGCTTTCCTCACTGTTGCACCCACTGGAGTGGGAATAGTAATTTTTACCCCTACGCTATCCAACGCTTTCCCTACAGTTGCACTCTGTGGAGTGGGAATAGTATTTTGTACACTTCTGCTATCGTACGGTAATAATATTGGATATTATTTAATTATATTATGTTTATATATATATATATGTTTTAACAAATATGATTGTAATTTTTTTTATAACTTTCATTAATTATTTAATTATTATAAGTTAATTTAAGTATTTTTAAGTATATTTTAGTAATTAATTTTTAATTTTAATTTAATTTAACACTGTTTTTAATAAAGTCGATATTTTTTAAAACTATATTTTTGTAAACGATATTTTGTACTCGATATTTTTGTACTTACCTGTTTGTAGATACAAACTCGATATTTTGTCTGTAGATATTTTTTCCTCAATATTTTTGCTAGTCGATATTCTGTCACTCGATATTATGTCAGTGATCCTCCTATGCATATATCATAAAATTGTCTCTGCAATAGGTGAAGTCCATTACCCAGCGTGCCACCGTGGGTGTTTTTTACTATCCCAATGCATTGCCACTCTCCGTTTTGCCAAAAGCAGCACTTTGGCAGCTAAATAGTTTTGTAGATTTCAGAGGTCTTAAGTGGCTTAGTAGACATAATTTATTTTACAATTCAGGATTTCTCCCAGTTGATGCACTACTTACTCCTAATACAGTTTCACTCTACAACCATATTATGCCAGGTGTCCAAAATCAGCTTGATCAATCCCACACCTTTTACATTTTGCATCAGCACGGAAACCATATTTGTGTAGCCTAAGTGGAGTATGATAGGCCTGGTGTAAGTATTTGTAGTGTATGATACAGAGATTTTCGTTGGGTGTAAGCGATTCGGTGAGTGCATGGCAAGATTGCCAGTCATCGACACTCAGGGGCGTCTCCAGCATCGTTTTCCATTTGTCGTGTGCCTTTTGCCCACTGACACCAATCTCTGCTTGGAGGGTTATGTAGAGTCTTGCTACTGTGTGAATATTGTCCGGAGTGGTGATTAGTAGCTGCAACGATTCTAGTGTGGGGGGTTCATGTGGATATGTGGGGTATAGCTCTTTGACTGCAGAGTGTAATCTATGATAAGTGAATTTGAGTAACAGCAATTGATTACTCACATATAACAGGTCGTCTGGGGGTGATAAATGTGCCATTAGGGTAAGGTCGCCCATCATTGTGATGCCGACGTGTTCCAATAATTCAATACTGCCATTGTCTTGTGTGACCGATAAAGCGGGGTGTTGACCTAAAGACATGTTTGGGGCATAGAGTAGAGTTTTGTCAGTTATTTGGCTAATGTGCTTCCATGCCATCATCGTGGTTAGTATTGTGTTCATTTCTTGTTTGGTCAGATGAGGTCGCTAATGTGGCAGTATATTTGGTAGCTTAATAGGGTTGGTGTCACCATCTTCCACCGCCTGGTGCGGCATATATCGTACCGGGTGAAACTAATAGTACTTGTATTGTGCGTGGGCACAAAAATAATATGAGTTTAGATCAGAAACCGTGAAGCCGCCAGAGGTGTACGGCAATGTCATTGTATGAAGGCTTACCCGTGCTTGCTTACCAGGCCATATTAGTTTAGTTAGGTTCGCTCGTAGCCATTTAAAAATTGGGGTTGGTGGGGTTATAGGAACGTTGGTGAAAAGATAAAGTAGTTTAGGTAGGATCACTAATTTTATACGGGATATCAATCAATCAATCAATCAATCAATCAAGAAATTTGTATAGGGCGCTACTCACCCGGAAGGTCTCAAGGCGCTTGGGGGAGAGGGGTCCGCTACTGCTCGAATAGCCAGGTCTTGAGTTGCCTCCTGAAGGAGAGGTGGTCTTGGGTCCGACGGAGGTGGATGGGGAGGGAGTTCCAAGTCTTTGCTGCCAGGTAGGAGAAGGATCTTCCTCCCATGGTGGCTCTTTGAATGCGTGGAACGGCGGCGAGGGCGTGGCTGGTCGATCGTAGCTGGCGGGTGGGAGTGTAGAAGGTCAGGCGGCTGTTGAGGTACCTGGGCCCAGGTCATGGAGGGCCTTGTGTGCGTAGGTGAGGAGTCGGAACGTGATTCTCTTGCTGACGGGGAGCCAGTGCAGGTCTCTCAGGTGTCCGGAGATGTGGCTGTGTCGGGGGATGTCAAGGATGAGTCGTGCGGAGGCATTCTGGATGCGTTGGAGTCTTTTCTGTATTTTGGCTGTGCTTCCGGTGTAGAGGGTGTTTCCGTAGTCCAGTCGGCTGGTGGCGAGTGCCTGGGTGACCGTCTTCCTGGTTTCGGTGGGGATCCATCGGAAGATCTTTCAGAGCATGCGTAGGATGTTGAAACATGATGATGAGACGGCGTTGACTTGTCTGGTCATCGAGAGGGAGGAGTCCAGGATGAAGCCCAGGTTGCGTGCGTGGTCCGTTGGTTTGGGTGCGCTGCCCAGGGCAGGGGGCCACCAGGAGTCGTCCCAGGCAGAGGGTGATGATCCAAGGATGAGGACTTCCGTCTTGTCTGAGTTCAGTTTCAGGCGGTTCATCATCCACTCGGCTACATCTTTCATCCCTTCGTGTAGGTTGGTCCTGGCGGTGGCTGGGTCGTTGGTGAGGGAGAGGATCATTTGGGTGTCGTCGGCGTAGGAGATGATGTTGAGGTTGTGTTGGCGTGCGATGGCTGCGAGGGGGCTCATGTAGACGTTGAAGAGGGTGGGGCTGAGTGATGATCCTTGTGGTATGCCGCAGATGACTTCGGTGGCCTCGGATCTGAACGGGGGGAGGCGGACTCGAGATGATCCACTCTAGTGCCTTCTTGCCTTGTGGATTCCAATGTTGCTGAGGCGCTGCACTAGGGTGCGGTGGCAGACAGTATCGAACGCTGCGGAGAGGTCCAGGAGGATGAGGGCCGCTGTTTCCCCGTTGTTGAGCAGGGCTGGGATGTCGTCAGTGGCTGCGATGAGAGCGGTCTCGGTGCTGTGGTTGGCTCGGAAGCCGGACTGCGAGTAGTCGAGGGATCTGTTCGTCTCGAGGAAGGCGGCAAGCTGTCTGTTGACGGTCTTCTCGATGACTTTGGGAGGAAAAGGGAGGAGCGAGATGGGGCGGTAGTTCTTGAGGTCTGTGGGGTCTGCTGAGGGTTTCTTCAGGAGGGCGCTCAGTTCGGCATGCTTCCAGCTCTCTGGGAAGGTGGCGGTGTTGAAGGAGCAGTTGATGATGTCCCGGAGTTGGGGTGCGATGACGGAGTCGGCCTTGTTGAAGACGTGGTGGGGGCATGGGTCGGTTGGTGATCCGGAGTGGATGGTGTTCATCGTGTGGATGGTGTCTTCGGTGCTGACCGGGGTCCAGGCTCGGAGGGTGGTGATGGGGGGCGTTGGTTCGGTGGTTGGGTGCGTGGTCTGTGCGCCGAAGCTGTTGTGTATGTCGGTGATCTTGCTGTGGAAGTACGAGGCGAGTGAGTCGCAGAGGTCTTGTGAGGGGGTAATGTCGTTGTTTCCGGCGCTGGGGTTGGAGAGCTCTTTGACGATGCGGAAGAGTTCCTTGCTGTTGTGTGCATTGTTGACTAGTTGTTCCTTGAATGCTGTCTTCTTGGTGGTGTGGATCAGCTGATGGTGCTTGCAGGAGGTGTGCTTGAGGACGGTCATGTTGTCTGTAGTCGGTTTTTTTCGCCAGGCTTTCTCGAGGGTGCGGCAGTTCTTCGTGGAGTTCTTGAGGTCGTCATTGAACCAGGAAGCTTTCTTGCTGCCAGGCCTGCTGGGATGGTTTTTCAGAGGTGCAAGGTCGTCAGCGCAGTTGGTGATCCACTGTTTGAGGTTGTTGGCTGCTTGGTTGGGGTTCATTGAGCTGGCGGGAGGGTTCTGGCTCAGTGATGTGGTGAGCTGGTCGGTGGTGATCTTGTTCCAGCTCCTACGGGGAACCTGTTGCGGGTGGTGGTGAGTCGTGGTCCTTCTGAAGCTGAAGTGGACGCAGCTGTGGTCTGTCCAGTGGAGTCCGGTGGAGTGGCTGAAGGAGACGTACTTGCTGGAGGAGAAGACTGGGTCAAGCGTGTGTCCGGCGTAGTGGGTGGGGGTGTTTACCAGTTGCTTGAGTCCAAGGTTGGCGAGGTTGTCCAGCAGGGTGGTGGTGTTATTGTCGTTGTTGTTCTCTAGGTGGAAGTTGAGGTCCCCTAGGAGGATGTAGTCGGCGGAGGGGAGGGTGTGTGGGCTGATGAAGTCTGCGATGTCTTCGCTGAATTGTGTGCGGGGTCCAGGGGGTCTGTAGATGAGGGTGCCTCTGAGTGTGGTGTTGGGGTCGGTGTGTATCTGGAAGTGAAGATGTTCGGCGGCCGTGAGGGTGTCGTCAGAGTTGGTCGTGATGCGGATGATGTTTTTGCGGACAATGGCGATGCCTCCTCTTGTCTGGTTGACGCGGTCCCTCCGGGTGATCTTGTATCCGTCCGGGATGGCGATGGCGATGTCGGTCGCTGAGGAGGCGTTCATCCATGTTTCTGTGAGGAAGGTGACGTCTGGGGATGTGGTGTCGAGCAGGTTCCAAAGTTCCACAGTGTGTCTGTGGACGGATCGGGTGTTGAGCAGGATGCACTTCAGGTGGTTGCTGCTGGTGCTCGGCTTGGCGGGTGCGGTACAGGTCCGGATTCAGGAGAACTTTCAGGATTGGCAGGTGAAGGGTCCGTGGGTGCGTCTTGGGGTGGCTTGAGAGCAACCGGGGATCCGGCCGGAGTTGAGTGCGTTGAGTGTGGCGGCGGCATAAGTCCGGCGGGTGGGCTGTCTGATGCGGGGGCCAGGGGGTCTGGCGCTGGGCACGGTCCAGGCGCAGACGGGCGCAGACGGGCGCTGACGGGCTTGCCTTTGGCGCGCCTTCGGTGCACAATCGGCGCGCCCGCTGCACGTGAACGCTGTGCGCATGCGTGGACTCTGCCATAAATGGAGAGTCGGGGGGGGCGGGAGGAGCAGCTGGGAGGTGGGAGCGGGGTGGCGAATGGGAGAGTGTAGAGGGAACAGAAGGGGAGGGGGCGGGGCCGCAGGGGAGCAGCGGCAGGGAGCGGGGTGGGACAGCGGGGGGGAAGGCAGCTACGATAGCCTAATTGCAGAGGACACAATCAGGGGCACAGCAGCCGAGAAAACACGGCGGGAAAAAGGCTAACTATGAACCCAATTGCTGGGACACAATCAGGGGCACAGCAGCCGTGGACACACTGCGGGAGAGGCGGCAGCTAGAGACAGAAAGACGATTGCCTTCCTAACTGTTCATCAAACACCATGCTATTGGAAAGATCATCTCCGTCTGGTGCATAGCCTCTGTAAACCAGTTTGGCACCCAGAAAAGCCACTAATGAACTTATGAATGAAACACATTTTACTATTCTTAAGTTCGCATGTATCTAGATTGTCAATATACATATATCCACATATATCTTTATCATACATAGATGTGGAGTTAAAAATAGTAAATCTATACTGACTTTGTAGAGTTGTGCTGACAGTACTTGTAAGAGGTCATAGATTGAATGTGTGTGTTTTGTGTCTACTTCTGTTTCTAAGAAGTGGCATTGCTCCTAGTTTGAAGACTAGGGACAATGTCACTCCTTAGAATGTAAAACAATTAGAAGCTAAATCCTCTTGTCCCAGGCCCTTTCATGACACTTATACAACTATATATAATTAATCTATTTATTGTTTTGCTGGCAGTACTTATATAGAAGTGGTTGGCATTATTGACCTGCATCCCGGCAGCCAAAATAGCATGAGGGATATTTGTCATGACCATAGACGAGAGTTCTCCAACGTCAGTCCTGGAGGCCAGATCCATGCCTGGTTGTTAAGATAACTACATCTATCTAAATGGGGATATGCTAAAAGTATGGCATAAATCTGGTCCTCCAGGAATTACTTTGGAGAACCCGGCCATAGACTACCAGGATACTACTTCCTCAAGGGCTTGTATTTCACAATTTCACTTACATAAGTCCAGGTATTACCTGCTGAACTGTCCATGTTCCTATGCAAGATGGGCATATGTCCTGCATGTGTTATATCCAGGATGTGACATCTGATGATAAATGACAGGCCTACTGGAGCCATAGCATCTAGGCCAGTGACCTTCCTCTAGCCATGAGCTATCTCTCTGCATCACTGCTATTAACTGTGATACACATCATTTAGGGAGCACTGTGAGTCTGTTAGGAAGAACATGTCCTGGCCAAAGACATCTATCAGTGTGTTAAGGACCAGTTGAGGATCTTACAGATAGCCTATCTGAAAAGAATGTTGCATGCTGGTTGGAGCCAGTAGCAAATAATTCCAGTAATGCAACAGTATCAGGAGGGCAATAGCAAAGCCTGTGACAATGTTAGGGTCCAAAGTACGGACACTAGGATATTGCATATGGTGCCATTGTTCAGGTGATAGTTAGTCAGGAAAACGTGGACCTCTGACATGTTGAATGGGTTGAGTTTGTTCTGTGGATCATGGCCCTTTTTCTACATTTGTGGACAGGCATTTGTCTTTGGCAGCCTGGTCGTCTTCCTCCTGCTACAATGGGAATTTGGCTCAGCAGGGTAATCTGGCAAAGTATGCAGTCACGCATGCAGCCTACATGGACAAAAGGGAGAGTGCGCATGACTGCTTCGGTTGTCCCAAACAGTCAGGGCCAGCAGCATTGGGCTAGCGCTCCTCCTCTGCCCTCCAGCAGAACCCTCCCACCCACCCAGCTCCAACCAAACCCTTCTGCTTTCTCGCAGTGTGAGAAGCAGAAACTTAAAATGGTAATTTTACAATTTTATGCTTTTGCTACTCGCACTGCGAGAAAGCAGACACTCCTCCGCCCTACTGGAGGAGCCACCACTGAAAGTATTGAAAAATGTCTGAGCATATGCACGTCCATGGTGGCAGTCTTTAATATATGTGAGAGGTGCTGTATGCTTTTTTAAAACAACTCATTAGGTGTTCCTTATTTTGTTCATGGCACTGTTGTTCAAATAATTAAAATGTGTTTCCTTGGCCTTTTGGGTCCTATTTGCAGGTTTTCTACTTTCTATTGTATGTTTCTTGCCATTTGATAACATTTGCTACCTGATTCTTTGTGGAGCAGGTTTTCACAAATAACTTTTGCTGATTTGTAGTCAGGCATGTGCCTCACAATTGTTGGGCATTGCATGTATTCGAGTTTTAAAGCATGCAGTATTTAATAAGCTGTATGGTGCAGCATTCTTCCATGGTGTCAAAAATACATACAGTACTCCAGCTTGTGACTTGGAGGTGACAGTGACACATCTGGTATATTGTGATCCAAGGAGTAATACCATAAGAACATGACTCACTAAAAGGGCTTATGGTTTCTACTGAGGTGTGACATCAGGTGAAGAATCCTGTTTATTATAGCCGGACAAATATCCCCTCTTAAAAAAAATAAAAAGAATGTTATTGTGATTTTATTGGTAGTACAACAAGGCCTGCATATACAAATATATCAAACATTGCACAGTTCTGAGTAATACCAGTGTTAACAAATGTCCCTTTTATATTTTGTAAGACAGCAGTTTTTACTCCTTTAACTTTTGTGAACCCCACTAAGGGGCAGATTTACAAGCCCCTTGCGCTACCAGTTTGTCACTTTTTGTGACGCACCCACAGCCCATTTCTCTGCCTCATATTTACAAGGACAGTAAAAGCCACCCTGCGTGGCTTTTCCTATCCTTGAAAATAGGCCCCTTTATAGCCAACACTAAGGGTCTCATTAGGATGGCGGGCGGATTGCCCCCGCCAGGCCAGCGGTAGTCACCGCCGGCCTGGCAGGGTAAATCCACCCGCCATCCGCTCCAGAATGACCCCCGCCATATTAGCCACTGTGGCGGGCGCATCCTAATGCTGCCCATGGGACCCCGCCCTTATGGCAGGTGGTCCCTTTCACCCACAGGATGGCGGGCAAAGTCCGCCCCCGCCATCCTAATGGGCCCCTTTGTGTGGATGTTGCTGTGGGAGTTCCAACGCAACACCCATGGAACCGGACACATTTCCAGATTTACAAATACCATTACAATTGCAGCGTTGGGATTGGTTTAGGGTAGGGGAGGGAGGCTGCCAGCTGGCTGCTTCAGTGCTGCTTCCTGTTCCTGGACTTCTGCGGGAACACGCGGGATCTGGCTGCAGCATTACACCATCTAGGAGCGGAGGCCGGGCAGGGCACAGGGTACCCGGTGGTAAGGTAGGTAAAGTTTTTATTTATTTTATTTTTATTCCCCACCCAGAAACGTCGAACACTCCCCCCACCCTTTCTTCTGCCAGCATGGCAGCTGTTTCATGCTTTAAAAGAGTAGGGATGATGAGGTAGCAACACGTGATAACATATGCAGCTCTCCTCAGAAATCTGTGATAATATTGTGTATTTGAATTTTGAATTTTTAGAAATGTATAGAGCGCACATACACTATGCAGTTTCTTGGCGCTAGGGGTTATTTTACAGAGCCGGAAGGGCACAGCGGGCTAGGGGCTAAAAGCTTGTTGAAACAGAAAAGTTTTGAAGGCCTTGCGAAACTCCATATAGGAGGAGGAAAGTCTAACAGGGGGCGGGAGAGCATTCCAAAAAGTAGGAGCAAGGACCGAAAATTTCTGACCTCCTGATCTTTGCTTCTTAAAACGGGGGATAACCAAAAGAGATTTGGTGGACGAGCGCAAATCTCTAAAAGGGCAGTAATTAGTGATGGCCGAGTTTATAAAGGCAGGAGCTGTGCCCGCCCGGGCTTGAAATGTAAGGCATCCTAGTTTAAAAAGGGCCCGCTGTCTAATAGGGAGCCAGTGTGTGATAAATGTTTCAGTGAGCAAGAGTGGCTCGGATATAAAAACCACACAAATTGACTTCCATAGTATTGAGGGAAAACGGCTACACTCAAGTATACATTAGAGAGCAACCAACAATGCCCCCACTGGCCCCAATGACCGTAGACCTGTCTAGTTTGCTCATGTATTCTGGAGTAATGGAAATTGACTGTCCCCGTTCTGGTCCGAAAGTTCAGGAGTCCTCTACACAGCCTCTCTCCCTCCGGGCACTCCTCCCCACCATGCACACATTCAGACAGTAAGTACCTCACCCCCTCTTTCCCCTACACAGCCCCTCTCCCTCTGGGCACTGCTTCCCATGCATGGAAACATTCAAACACTATGCCGCTCTTCTCCCTTAAATCAGGAGAGGGAAATTTGGATGTGAATGTTGCATATCATCAGCTCACCAATCTTTAAAAACTTGCATTCTCGTATTCTAGATCCGTAGATAAAACAAATTTCGAATTTAAGTGAAACAGCTGCACCTGCTACCTTGATTTCAAACTTAGGGGCCGATTAGGATCGCGGTGAATCCGCATCCTCCGGGCCGGCGGAAGCCACCGCTGGCCCGGAGGATGTGGATTCACCGCTGCGGTGCCCCCAACGACCCCCCCGCCAGATTAGGATGGCTGGGGGTCATCGGCGGATGACAAGACCGTCCGTCGCTTTTCCACCACAGTCATCTTCCGACCGCGGCGGAAAAGCTCTAATATGGTGGCGGTGTCTATCAGACACCCCAGCCATATTAGGATGGGGCAGAACACATGCCTTTCCGCGCCGGCTTTTCCGCCGTGGAAAGGCATACAGTCTTTTCTTTGGGGTCCCGTTGCGGGCCCCCAGGGTGAAGGGGGGTGGGGGGTGCACATGGGGGGTACCTATGGTACCCCCCTGCATTTGCATGCACGAAGCGGCAGGCACCGCGCGGTGCCTGCCGCTTTGTGCATGCAAATGCAAAGCATGCATATTTAACCTTGCGGCGGGGGCTGCTTAAAGCAGCACCTGCCGCAATGTTAAATATAGAAGTTGTTACCGCCAGGGTGGCGGTCACATCCTAATTGCACTGGAGGGAACGCCGCAGCCCCTGCGGACATTCCCTCCACCCTAATAGGCCCCTAATTTAGAATTACAGTTTAGATTTAAGGAGCTTTTAAAATATTGCTACTTAAAAAAAAAATGTCATCACTGCTCCTCTTTTTTCTGACTTAATTCTATTATTAAAAAAGGCACTTTTCTAGGCACATAAAGTTTAGCTATTCAAGGTTTATTGGTTATGAATTTATTTTCATTAAACATTTTTTATAAGCATCTTAAAATGGGAGCACAACCTTGCAGGTTCATACCTTTAGTACAGCTTTCCCGCTGCAAGTAAATAGTGCAATGTGATACCGCCTTCGCATAAAAAACATGGCTATTTCTTTACAAAACGACCTCACGTTAAAAGATGTCAGCAGAACAAGCAATAGAGCACAGAATGGGCAAGAAAGAGATGGCCAGCAATGCCTGCGAAGCCGCTGATTTATTGGTAAAATTCAGTCGCATAACACAGGGCCTGCTTTCTTAAATTTGCTTGAATATGCACCATTTGCCCACTCTTTTAGCAAAATTTTTAGGGGGTGGTTCGGGCACACTCGCAACGCTTGCACGCTACAGTGCTGTACGACAATTGATTTACGCCTCACCACTTTCAAATGTCACCAGCCGCCACTACCCTTAGTTCATCCTGAAAATCCACAAATGAGTCAAACCCACCCATGAAGCTAAGCTTAGCTAATTAGATCAATAAACTATCCTTTATCCAACATGATACGTACCCAATGATCCTGGATAAATTTGACTTCTCCGTTGTCTCTTTCTCTCCACTCTCTCCCTCCCAGTTGTTTCCTATTGCCTAAAGAGTGCTCTCGCTTTTCACCCCGGTGGTGCCTGCACGTTTCTTGATTGTACATTTCCTTCCTCTGTTTGTGTGTGATATTTCCACGCCAGGGGCTCTGAAAGCGCATTGAACTCTGAGAACTAGTTTACCCACCTCACTGACCGCGCTGCTGGAGGTAACTGAGACCATTCGTGAATCCGTGGATGCAGGCGAGTAGGCCATGTTGGTGCTCCTCGACCTGTCCGTTGCTTTCGATACCGTCTCACATACCATTTTGTTAGATAGACTATATAGTCTTGGGATTCGGGATATTCCCTTGGCCTGGATAAGATCGTTTCTGAGTGGCAGAACTCAGCAGGTCTTCCTCCGGCCTTTTATTTCAGAGGAAAAACCTATCCGCTGAGGAGTACCTCAAGGCTCTGCACTGAGCCCCCTCTTCTTTAATGTCTATCTTTCACCTCTGGCCGAGGTAGCTGAATCTTGGGGGGTCAGAGTGATCTCCTATGCTGATGACACTCAGCTTGTGTTTTCATTTAGAGATCACACTGACGGCGGCCTTGCCATCTTTAGACGCTGCCTGTCCAATATTTCATCTTGGATGACCCTCAACACCCTCAAGCTCAATACGGATAAAACCGAGGTGCTGTTCTTCAATCAAAGTGCCCCACTCTCTTCTCTTCTGTGGTGGCCGTCTGAGCTTAACCTCTCCCCCCCCGGTACCTGTAAAATCAGCTCGAAATTTGGGTTTCCAATTTGACAATGAACGGTCTTGTAAGAGTCAAATTAATAAGGTCACCTTTGCATGTTTTGGCAAACTGCGTATGATTAGTAAAATCCTCCCTTTCCTGCCTCTGGTTTCACGTAGGACCGTGATCCAGCCCTTATTACTTCTCACCTGGATTACACCAACAGCCTTTATGTGAGAGCCCCAGCCTATCTCATTAAGCGGCTGCAGGTTGTGCAGGGTGCTGCAGCAAGGCTGATATGTAATATCCCCAATCCCCACTCAATAACCCCTCAACTGATGAAACTTCACTGGTTGCCTGTGATCTATTGCATCCAGTTTAAAGCCTTGGTCCTGGCTTTCAGGGCTCTAAATGACCAAGGGCCGGCTTATCTCAAATGTAGGCTAAAGCCTGTTCAGTCTGCCCGAGCTCTCAGATCCAATCACCTTCGTCTTCTTCTCCCCCCCCCCCCGTTTCCGCCGCTTCAGAACGGGGGGCAGAGCTTTTGCTGTGGTGACTGCCAAACTTTGGAACAGCCTACCTATGTGTCTGCGGCTGACCGAATCTGAATCTCTGTTCCGGCGCAACCCAAAAACTTGCTTGGCTGTTCTCCAACCTCTAGCCGTGTTAGACATCCCTGCTGCTCTTAGTCTGCAGCGCCGGGACACCCCTGTTGGGGGTAGCCGCGCGCTTTATAAGCTTAAAAAAAAAATGTTGCAAGTGTTTGCACAGAAACCAATGTTTGTGAGAATGATAATGAAGCTGTTAAGCAGACCCGGATGTTACGACGACCTGTTCTCACTCTGCAGTCTAGGGTCACCGCCTTCCTTTCTGTCTTCCTTACCTCGAGCGACTGCACCCGCCTCCCCCTTCAGCCCCCTCTCAACAGCACTCCCCCCACCAGCCCTCTCTCAATAGCACTTCTATTAATAGTAATATGCGTCGTTTAGGGAGCAAGACACATGTGCTCAATGATGTACATTTTAATACCGAGTACAGCAGGCCAGAGTCATTAATCATGACCTGCGACACAGCCCCAGGCAGCCATTTTAGATTATATTGTGTCTGTGGAAGGGCACTGTGAATATCCAACTGCATCACGCAGTGATGTCCCGCCGTCCTCAGTCATCGTACACTTCAGTCTAATTAGTAATGTTATCAATTTTAGACATCCCAAAACGTACCTAAAACATTGTGCCAACAATTCGATATATCTGAAACTGTTAAACCTCACGTTCATGAGACAATGTGTCCCCGCATCAAAGCACCTCAAAATAGATCAAAAATATCAGAAATAAAGTCAATTAAGTAAGTGGGCCCTCTCAATAACTGGGTTTTAGATCAGCGAAATAGATAAAGAGTTTATTACAAAATTAAAAAGAAAGCAATTCAGAGTCAGTGCCATTAAAGCTCTCAGGGCATAGGGCATTACAGAGAAATGTAAAATCAAACAAGCATTTACAATGCAATAGGTCTCGCAGTGACATTGTTTTGAGTAAATGGCCTTGTAAATGACATTGTTTTTTATGTTGTTTATGTTTTGGAAAAAATGATTAAAATGATTGTAATGTAAAATGCAAATAGTGTTAAAATTTGTAAATGGAAAAGTTATTAATTGCATTTATATGAGTGCGAGCTATTGGCTTTGTAAATGTTAATTCCTTGGGTCAATGTGAGTTTTGTTAAGCAAAATAAATATAATGTATTTGTAATGCTAATAGGCTAAAGTTAGTGCCGATGCTCAGCACCGGTGAGGCCCAGGACCACTTAAAGCCCTGCACCCACGCATACAACTCCCCCACTGCATTGTCATTTCCTATGCTGCTCCCAGATTTTGACAACTGTGTACCTTCGTCACACAATTAACACTATCACATATATGAGGTTCGCTCTGCAGAGTGGCCGGACTACAGATTCATTAGTCATCCGGGAACATCTGGTTATGTCCCAGGAGCGTGCTGTGTGGGGGAGGCGGGTAGGGTCCACTCATCATGCTGGCCAGACACAGGTATCCCCGCCCGCGTGACTCATGCTGACTCCATGCCTCTGTGGCCCAGTTAGTGCATGGGAGAGTACCAGCCCCTCCCCCTTGTGCTTAGAGGGTGGTGGGTGGCTTATCATGATGATAACCATTAGTAGTTAAATCTTTCGGGCCAGGGGTGGGAAGTTTTGGTTCTTCTGGCGAGTGATTTGGCCTAACTTAACTGGTTAGTTTCGGTGTGGTTTGTTTTTATTTCGTAAACCTAATTTCACCTTAACTTCTAATGGAACATCTATCTGTTATATAGTCAGGGTCACTGGAGTTGTGATTGAACGTTCGCAGCCTTTTCCACATGATTATTGCAATCATGGACGTGCACCTCAGAATATAAGAACACATAACATAGAAGGGCGACAATGGCCGCCCATCCATCCGCGCCTCACTGAAAATAAACACTAGTAACGCAGGGATGCACTGAAAATGCGCAAATATTTGGAAATCTTGCAAAGCCTTTGGCACCTATCTAATGATCTTTTTATGTAACAAATGTCTCAAATTAAGAGAGCCGAAGAACGGTGATCTGCCCAAGATCACATCATTTGGTAAAGTAGAAAAGCCGGGATTAATACTGAAGTATACCAGACCCAGGGGCATGAACTTTACAACTATCCCATATCATCCTACTCTGATGTCCATTTATGGAAACTGGGTTATTTTAGCTCGGAAGTAGGCGCAGGAGAAATAAGTGTTATGCGAACTCATTCTACAGACGATAATAACAAAAAACACCTCTACTACGACCAATAAGTATGCAATAACATTAAAACCACCCCCTTGCTAGTACTCCTACCAATTAGACTGATACTAACAACATAGTTATTAACGGGAACAACATATGATTCACATATCCAGCTCCATGACACAGCTCCCTCGTGTGAAATGCTGTAAACACCACATTTTGTAACCCGATGAATGCACTGCAAGGATTGTCTGTACAACCGATCAGCCGTCCACAGAGACATCAATCCGGTGGGACTGGCGCAACCTGTCACCCTTCTGAGGTCGATAAAACACTAGGTCCATTCAGCGGGCTTCTGATGAGGGCGCCTATTGTGCTTCTGGGAGGCAGCAAGACCTGGCAGAAAGTGTCACTTAGGACCCTGATTTTAACATTATCCCTTAGTCCATTTATTCGCAAGTAGCACACAACTGTGAAGCCCCCCAGCACAGATATACAGCCTACACACGTCACAACAAGAGCAGTGACAACAATACAGGCACGCGCCTGTGCACGAAAGTAAACCCTGCACCCTGCACCCTTACTCTTGGTGCTTTAATTAGCGCACCATTCCATTAGCTGAAGTCACAACCTATGCAGGGGTCAAAAACCCCTCCCCCGCACATCCCATATTCCCACCCACAAACACCACACACGTCGAGAAAAAGGTGGACCACAGACCACAGCACTGGTTGTGAATCAGAGAAAACCTGAGCTTAAAGCTGGGTTCTTTTTTTTAAACCACTGTGATCCTGGGCAATTTACTTAATTTTTAGTGCCGCTGTTCGTGTGTGTACCAACATAATCCTTTAAACACATCCTGTACACCAGAACTAGGCGCTATGCAACAGAGGCCCAGACCCTTCCCAATTACCTCCAGTTAGGGAGAGACCGAGAGAGAGGGAGAGGGAGAGAGCACCAATGCTGGGGGCATAGAGAAAGAGGCAGTAACATTAAACATGGGACAGTGACACAACTGGCCGAAGAAACAGTGAGACACACAAGATGTACTACGGTGGCAAAAGCACTCGCACCCCCTCATATGTTTCCAGAGACAAAACTGTGCATTATTTAAATAGGGACCAAATTGATGTTAGTTTATAGTTCTTCAACCAAAACCCAACCACTGCTGCCAAGGCGGTGATGGGTTGTCCGGCCAGCGCTGTAGAGATGGGGTTCGTGGTTCCACCATTTTGGGCTGCTGAACTCCGGGGGGCTGCAACAGGACGGGCTTGAATCCCACGGTCCTAAAGCCGGACTCTGCCCCGGAATACAGGGGGTCGCAAACCCGCAAATCATTTTTTATTTCCCGCTGCTAAGGCTACCGGCACCACACCCCCAGCACCCCCTCCCTGGACCTGAGGCAAAGAATGCTGTGGTGACCTACCCAACATCCAGTTGAGGATGGCAGCTGGGATCAGACCCTCCGCATCGGGTTATGGCGTGGGGAACCGGCGGGAAAAAGAAGCGGCATCAGTAAGGGCGCCAGGAGCAGCGGGCTTCACTTTTGCACCTTTTTTCGAAGGCGGGCTGCAAAGGACGATCGACACGTGGACATGGGGCAGCGTGACTGGAGCCTCCACCCCCACCTGTGCCACAGATCGAAGCGGTGAGCCGGGTCTCATCTCTGCATTCCCGGTGGTAGTAGGGATAGAACGAGGGCAGCATAGCGAAAGCCTTCACCCCTGCCCAGCAGAACAGCAGAAGCGGAGCACTGTGGCTGCACTGCGGAGAAGACGGCGCCATTAAAAATAAAAAAAAGCAGAAGGGACAACATAGTAACCAATCTAAAGACGCAATACCGTAGCGATAAACGTTTTAAGCATTTGTCCACTATAACAAAATTAATAATCGACCGTCATAAAAAAAAAACCTTGCTGACCTGCAGCAGGCGCCACCCCCCGCCCTCTCTGCCCTCCCCCTCCCCACACTCTCCTCCCAATAAAAACAAGCACATTAGTGGCGGGAAGGGGCTTCCGTAGACATCTCCCTGTTGCGCCCTTAAGTCGAAACATAGCAGCACCCCACTCCCCGGCCCGTAAACCGGACTCACCGGCAGCGAGCAGCAGCAGCGGGAGGCACGGCTCCATAGCCGCCTCAGGCTCCATCAGGCTCCGCCCCTCCCGCCCGGCGTCGAAGTCCCACCCGGCGTCGACGACACTTCCGTTGCCAGGCAACGGCCCCGCCGGCACCAATCCCAGCGCGGCTCCTCGTCTGACGTCAGAGGAGCTGCGCTCGGGATTTGTGCGGCTACCGAAGTTCCCGGGCTGCGGCAGTGTTAACGGGGAGGCAACTTTTAATTTACATACAATGCCGCTTTGGGAGGCGGCGGTGATTTGAGACAGAGCACCTTCTACCACAGTGCCTTCCCATGCGTAAGGGGAGAGGAGCCCGGTGAGTGGGGTTGAGGGTCGGGGTGTACGTGCGTGTGTCTCTTTGAGTGTGTTTGTGCGTGCGTGCGTGTGTGTGTCTGTTTAAGGGGGGTGCGTGTGTGTATGCAGCGTGTGTCTGTTTAAGGGGGGTGCGTGTGTGTGTATGCAGTGTGTGTATGTGCGCATGCGTGCGGCAGCCTTTCTGTGCATGGGAATATCAGGCACGGCGACGTGCGCGCTCACGAGCTACAATCTCCAGGAGGAGAAGCTCGTGACAGTCTGCAGTCCACATTCCCCCGAAAGTGACAACATTAGTTGTCTCCCTAGACAGCAAAGCTTCGCTTTGCTTTCGTCTAGGCGAGACCTAAAAATTAGTCCATGTCCCAAGTGGACAGCACAATTATTAGAGAAACGGACAACATCCCTATTAGAACAGGAAAGTCTCTATCTCACCCCAACAATTGAGGGGTTTTATACATTATTTCTGCATATGAAATTAACAGAATTTGCAGAGTCACTGTGGTAAGAGCAAAAGTATCATTTCCAACAAATCCAAGTACAGATTCACAAAACGCCATACTGCCTTGGCGCCTAAGCATAATCCCACTACATGAATAATTATTCTTCCCCTTTGATGCTAATGCCATCCGGAGATGCTAAACCAAACTAGATCAGTGCTTTCCCAACTTTTTAGAATCATGACCCAGATTTATAGACTACAAACGTATGTGACCTATCTAGCTTTCAGGGACATAAGGAGGGCGGTAATTTAAATGTAACTAAAGAATCTTGTGGTAGCACACCGTCACTTACAGACAGGGGGCAGATTTACAAGCCCCTTCCACCGCCGGAGCATCACCATGCGTGACAACCTGTGCTTGTAAATATCACCCCTGTTCACGCAACACTTTGCGTGTTAGGGGCATGACATGGGTGTTCCCACGCAACGCCCATGTCCACTGATGCATTTCTAGATTTACGAGAAATTGTAAATCTGGAAAAGTGCCAGAGTGCTATGCCACGGCGTAGCGAGGTGCAATGAGGAGAAATGTTTTCATTTTTCCTCGTTTTTTTCCTCTTTCAATGTGTGATGCATCCTATAGCACACATTGTAAGAGGAAATCACCTCAATTGACTGTTTTTGTGCAGTAAGGTGCCCCTTCCTGCACAAAAACAATCTCCCCATGATGCAGGCATCCTTGCACCATGGTGCAAGTGTGCCTGCGCCAACGCATGGCAGCAGATTGTGCACCAGCACAGGGGGAAGCACAGAGATGCAACCTATTGTTGTAAATATGATGCATCCCTGTGCTTTGAACCTAACGCAGGGCGGTGCAGCAAAATGACTTGCGGCACCGCGCTGCGTTAGTTTCTGGTAGATCTGCCCCAGGATATTTTGTATTGAAATGGCTGCAAAATGTGCACAGACATACAGTCTTACTGATAAAACTATATTGCACACAAATTAAGATGTGTAGAAATCAGGTATCAGTGTACATTTAAAATGTGTGCATCACAATGTAAAGTAACTTAATTTTCTTTGTCCCTATTGAAATCCTTGTTTCCTTTACACATCAGAATAACCAAAAACAAAATGAGGTTCATTTTTGCTTTCCTATCTGCTGAATGTGTACAGTCGTTTACATTTTGTTGTGTTACAAAAAAATGGCACCTACAGCCTTTCCTTCCATGCTGTCTGTACCATAACAAGATTGATACATAATTCACTTTGCTTTTCTTTCACCAGCTGCAGTGAGAGGAGTTTGTAAACACCAATCCCCATGTTAAAATTATAAGCAGCAATGTGTCAGAAGACATAGCCTGAAATTTGACCTTTGTCTTTGTAAATGTGACGAGATAAATACAGAATTTAAAGGCATCCTTGTTTATTGCTTTGGCTTTCCCCTATCCACCACACTCATTTAAATACATAAACATCAGTGTTTTTTTATGTGAATGAATAGGCCACAGTGAACTAGTGGAGAGATCTTGAAGAGGTAACTGCAGCTTTGTGACTGAGGCAATGAGAGTTCAGTGAACACAGGATGAACAATGACAATGGAAATAAACAAATAGTAATTTACTGGAATGTCATGATACAGAAAGGACAGGCAGTGGATTGTGCAGGGGGGAGACAAAAGTGACAAGGGTGGCATCCATTTTGAAAATGAAGACGGAGAATAGGCCAGGTGCAGCTGGCACAAATAACAGATGTGGGGTGGTGAGGCGGGGTGGGCGAGTGGGGGGGAGTGGACAGACGACAGGATAGGGAAAGTGAAAAAAATATATATAAAACCACTTACCTTGAGCTCAATTCGGCCAGCGTAAGGTAAGTAGTTTTATTTATTGTTTTATCCTGTCGTCTGTCCACTTCCCCGCCCTCGCCCCGCTGCCCCACCACTGTACCTGTGCCGGCCACCCCTGGAATAGGCCCAAATGGAGGCTTACTTAACAAGGGTCAGAAAAATGCACTTCTACACATACATAACGTGCTTAAAACACAAAAGTACTATTGTGAAAAAGATGAATCTACAAATGTTATTAGGTAAATGTTTATTCAATGTCCAACATAGACAGTTACAGGCAAGTGGTGTCTCCCTCAGGTCTCTCCTCTCAACTGTTGTTCTGCACTATTCCACATTACTCCCTCTCACATCCCACTCACCATCATTCCATGCTTTTACGTGTGCATACATACATAACTACACATACAGCCCACCGCATATCCTCCTGAAAATCACATCTAGAGACAGCATTGATTATCTGCTGTCCTTCTGCTGCCTTCCATTGTACCATGAGACACATTAGCCATGCTGTGGCATTGAGTGATGCTGCTATAAGCTGTGTTCACAGTGAGAGGATACACTACAGAGAGTGAAGAAGCTGAGGAATGCGAAGCTCACTCAAGTGGAGAAAGCTTCCACTGTTACCTGTTGCCTGCCTGTGGCTCCATGAGATAGTTGAACATCATGCAGCAACAGTTTTCTGTTCATCTGGCTTGTCTCATTCTTGCTCTGCGGCATAAACCCCAACTCTCATGAGTGGAGGTTGAGGAGTATGCACTGTTGCTTTATATGGCACACAGGAGGTGCGCAGCATGGGTCGTCTAGATAATAGCAGCTGTAAATGTGTGAAAATCAATTTTACCCTTCAGCTTCACACATGTCCATCAACTGAATGAACAACCGAGGCCGTATGATCTTAAATGGCTAGTCTAGAAAAGTCAGACTTTTTCACATGCTCTGTGTCACCTTTCTATAAGATGACACTCAATGCCAGTTCATCTACAACAACAAGAGGAGAAAGAACTGAGCTCCTTGCTTGATCTAAACATCATTTTGCCACCTGTGTTTGCGAAGCCACATATGCCACCCAAATGTCCTATACTGAAGAAAATCACAAGAACAACAGATACTTGTGAAGACATGTGCCTGCCTAGCATAGATGTTCTGTGAGGATGGCTTCTTGTTCTTCAGACTGAGAATACAATCAGCCATCCTAATGGACCTTGTGTTTTGTAAAACTGAATCGTAAAGAGGATACCACCAGCTTGACTACACCCAAGTCGAAGATTGTCATCATGTTTAACACACACATTTATGTATACATATCAGTACACGGTTTCTTCAGAATGTCACTGCTTAATTTAAAACAATCACATTCTTGTCTTTGTGGGATCATCAGAAATAAATGATCAAGAGCAACTTTGGGTGAGTGCACCATTTAAAAAGGCTGTTCATTACTGGTAAATGTGAGTACAGCAAATCTGAGCTCAGATTCTTCTGCCACATTGTTAATGAAGAGGTCATGGAACCAGACCATAAGAAAGTCTACACTACAGAACACTCTGACCTCAACTGATCTCAGTGACCTAATATCCTTCATATGCATGGTAGGCCACAACATCGAGGATCATGTCACCAAGAGTATACCATTGAGACTTTTCACAAAGAAGGATCAGGAGTTTGAGCAGTCTATCCTTGCTAGTGTGGACTCTAGAAGATAAAGAATGAGTTAAATCCACTCAGCTGGGACAGTACAAATCAGAAATCTACCCGAACAATTTCACCAGACACCCATCTGTGAGACAGACTTAATGATGAGCAGAACAAGCTGTTTTTCATATTATTCTTCAACATAAACATCATGTATTTCTGGGCATAAATCACATTGGTATTTATTACTAGCAGCACTAGACCCAGCTGTGTTCAAATGACATCAGTAATATGCACACGTGTGAAAAATCCTAATCTACACTCCCCCCAGCAGCCTATTCTGGCAAGAAATTAACATATCAGGCAAACCGCCATCCAGTGTCATGTATCACAGGCAGTTTCCCACTGTTATTCCCACCCACACACAAATTCACCCTGCACTGCTATGCACTCATACGCACTCAACATCCCAATGTGGTGCACTGATACCCAGCAAGTCAATTGGTTACACACTGCAGACCTCATTGCCCCAAGCCTCCCTCTGACCTCCAACTAACCCTAACTATCTTACAACCACAGATTGAAGACACCCCATCCTGCCTCAGACACCATGCCACACAAGGCTAAAGTCACTCTTAGTGTCAGGGTCGCAGGATGCCGGTGGGGGTAGGCAGCAAGTTCAATTAAGAGGTAGTTGGCAAAAGGGGTTTGGCAACTACTCGAGAAGTTCATCCACAAGATGTGGAGAAGACACAGGCCTAGGGCAATAGACGGTCACACCAAAGGGACCTGCAAGGACCTTCTGGAACCAGCCCGAGTCTGCGAAGCACGGGGGGGGTCGTGCAGTCAATTGACCTGCTTCCAATTATTCTCTGAAGTGTTACTCCAGCCAAGTCAGTCACTCTCACCACCCAGGCCTGAGCCGGGCAATGCTACTTGGCAACATGGTGTAGTTATAGAAGGCTGGGTGAGGAGAGGGCAGATGGTCTGCCGCACAGAGGGTCAATTAAAGGGAGAGCAGATAAATGGAGAATGATTTGAGGGGGGCTCTCAGAAGGAGGAGGCACCCCATCAGGTGCACGTTGATCAAAGACGCACCCAGGCAATGGAGACACAACGTCGGGTGCACGTCAATGTTTGCCACACCAGACAGCTCACACACACAACGTAGAGTTGCAAATTCCTTGCCTCCCTGGAAATGTGGCACAACGTTTGGTGACATCGATATTGGTCGCACCACACAGTTCCGGTCACACACACAGGTACAAGTTCAGCAATGCTTCACAAGGTAGAATAAGACACTACTATGGTTACTCCCCCAACCCAAGGGTCGCAACCTGTGAATCAGACACTGTGCTCAATGGGCATGCAGTCGGCATGTTGCACGAGAGAGATGCGGCACGATTGATGAAGCAGGCTACCTGGGTCCTGCAACCAGTGAATCCGCTCATCACTAACAAGACGCTTATGCGTGCCAAGGTCCCCACGATGCAGAGGCCACTCGACTTAGATGCGGGCCAAACTTCGGGCTGCGTACAAGGCAATCCGTTCTCCAGGCACAGTTTTTAGATCCATGCCCACACCCAGCTACAAGTTGGAATCCAGCAGATGATATGGGCACTTGAGGGTGCACTGTGCTCCAGGTGTCACAGGTAGATGGTATGGGTCCCTCTTAGAAGTCATTTGATGACCCTGACACCTCAGAGAGAACAGGGGCAGTCTCAACAAGCCCTTGGAGAGCACAATTAAGTGTGCCACACAGAAGAAGGTAGTTGAACCAGCCCATCCACTATTCAGGAAGGGCAAGCAGTCATTTTCAATTGCAGTAATCCTCTTTGTGCACAACAGAGTCCTCTAGTAATGTGCACCATGTAGTCTAGGTTCTCTGGTCCTATGTCCCCATAGGCATGTCTCACCTTTTCCTGCAGGATGGCAGCAGTAATTATACTGGAGTGTTCCTATGAAGTTGGGGGGGGGTGGGTTCGAAGGGTCACCCTTTCAACCACAGATGTCTCCCCTTAATTTAGGTCCAATCTGCCATGAGAAAAATACTACGAGTTCTGCCGGGTCCAACAATGCATTTTGGGCGTTACAATAGCCCGGCTATTGTAACACCCAAAATGCATTGGGAGAAACCGTTTGTACTACAATATCTTTGTTATCATGCAACTTGAGTTATTTCAATGAACTCTACATCGTCTGCAACTTTTGGAAATAAAGCAGATTGAGCAACATTCAACCTTTCACTGTTTGGATTGATGAATGGATACTTTCTAGTAGTGAAATTTCTACATGAATCATGACATGGCCACCTTTACCTCTGGCAAGATATTTTTGCTGTAAATCGAAAGATGCAAAACATCATGAGGCTGCTCCACTGCAATCCACTGTTGCAGTCTGAAGTGATATCAACCATTTCTCTATGTTAGCCTAAGGGAAGAGCAAACCTCATAGGCAGTGAAAGCACGCATAAGTATTCCTCACTACCTGGGCAAGGGACACATTTGTGTACCTGCCCTGCCTTTCACCTTCCACTTGCTTCACCCCTTAAGACATACCATCAGTGTACATGGGTGGAAGTAAAAGGTCCTCTCAGGATTGCTAGTGACTTGAAACATGCCAGTCGGAGTAAACGCGTAACTATGTGCAACAGCCTGCAACGACAGGCTGGGCACGCATTTAAGAGTACAATTGGTGCAAAGCGCATAGTAGCCTGCAATGGCAGACTGAACAATGACAGGCCGGGCACGTATTTAAGAGCTCCATTTGTGCGAGTACGCACACCAATCTGCCCATGCTTGCAACCCCAGGTAAGCACTATTTCCTAACGGGTGTAAGAAGGATCCGCGCCACCTTTCGCACTATAGTGGGAAAGCGCCCTTGGCCCTAAGGTCCTAACAAGAAAATCACTAAGACCAGGTAGGAGAAACCAAAAAGTTTGGGGAATCGCTACCTGAAGGGTTCAGGTCTAAGACCAAGGATGTTTCCCTGGTTCTGAGGTGAACAAAAGTTGAATGTGTAGTGTAGATTTGCACAGTTGCATCAATGTTTATCTGGCAACCATTATACAGACAGATGCCCACAGGGTGTTCTATTGACACACCAGTTATAATCCAGACTTGAGTGCAAAACTGGAGTTTGAGCACAAATCAAATCTGTCTTTGGAGCAAAAATAATGAAATCTCCAGGCTAAAGTAAAAAGAAACATTTTAAACCACTCTGTATGTTTTGGCCAGGACACATCATTATACTATAGCAGAGATCTCAAGTTATCAGGTGTGAAAAATATTAATTCACCCAGTCACATCAGTATAAAAGCCTATAGGTTGGTGTTGTTAGTCTGTCCTTTCCTTATTCCCCTCCTCCTTTTCCCCTCTCCCATTGAAAATTCCCCTGCAAGTGGCAGATTAAAATGTTGACAAATGTACCTCCGAGTGATCTGAAGAGAGTCTGAAGACGAGTCAGCACTTTTTACATCAAAAGTGCTGATTGATGGATCGGGCTATGAGTGAGCCTGTTCCAGATGAGAGTCCTACATTTATCATAGAATTTACCAACAGACAAATACAATCTACTCAGAAAAATCAACACAAGACAGGATTCAAACTGAAAACCATGAAGTTGTATTAAAAAATAGGGAATCAATATAGAAAACAACAAGGTACTGGTTAGTCCATCCAAAGTATACACATGTAAATGCTCATTGACAGCTGTACTAAGCCCTAATCTTGTTATAGCCAGAACTGAACACTGTCTAGCATAAAGCAAATGAGGATCAAGGAGCATTTATCATAGGACTGCTCGATAAGACAAGAGAGAAGTTTGAAAAAAAATCCAAGCCCAGAATGACAAACAGATAAACATGGAATCTGCTCTCCATGAGGGCCAGAGGAAGACCTGTGGCGATTCCCAAACAGTGGGTTTTTATACATTTGCAGAGTAAGAAACTAAGAAACTGTGCAGTTACTGGGTCTGACAAAGAAAGTTACATATCACAACCAATAGGAAATCAGGAAACACATCACATGATAATATTGACATTTGCCCTAGATCTAATGAATGCAGTGTGTATTGTAGCTTACACAGAAAACAATACCACATTCAAAATATAGTTAGCCCCTCCATTTGATTCAATTGTATGCAGCTGTAAATCTGTCCTCTCAAGGAACATCAGGATTAGAAAGCATTACATTTTATAAATGTTACAGAATGAGCTGCCTGGCCATTGTAACCTTTTGCATGTCAAGTCCACATAGCCCTTCCATGAAGGCTCTCAAGGGTGCTAAGATAACTCTAGTAAAGGCATGAATTTTCCTCCAACCCTGCTGACTGACTTCTGCTTGCCCTCAACTGCCCTTCTTCATTGTATTTTTGCTTGCCCTGGATAGGCTGTCTTTTTGATTGGGGACTCTTTCAGCCATGTTTTTTTGAAATTGGGGCCCTCGATGAACAGTGGCAATTCCAAGTTGGCCCTGAAAACTCCACTGCATGGCCTTGGATACTCTGGGCTTGCCTACCTGGCATGGGGAGCACAGTCTGGTGATCTTTTAAACTTCCTTGCCTGTTACTATACCTGCAAGTGCGTGTCCTTGTTTTACTGCGAGGTCTCTGTGGCATCTTCAGCATGCCTGGTAATCATGGGTGGCCTTGCCTCTTAATTTGGCAGCCGCTATATGCTAGTTGGGCTGCTTTACTTTAGGTTTTGAGACTAACAGGTGTGGTTACTAAATGGTTCTTTCCCCGACATCAACATCCAGGTGATGAAAAATGTAGGAGTGCAACTAGACCAAAAACTTACATTAGAGGAGCATGTGAAGAGCACAGCCGGGGCATGCTACCACACACTTGGCCTCCTCCGTAGGGTCTTCCCTCTCCTGCCGACATCTGTATGTAAAACTCTAGTTCAGACCCTACTCCTCAGCCGCCTGGACAATTGCAATGCCCTGCTGATCTCTGCAAAGGAATCCTCCCTTAGCAAACTGCAAGTGGTCCAAAACACCACGGCGCGACTGGTGACCAATGCCCCCCCCAGAACCGCATCCACCCCTTTACTTCAAAAACTACACTGGCTCCCAGTGAAAAAGAGAATAAAATTTAAAGTCTGCTGCATGGTATGCACATCCCTAAACAACATGGGATCCAGTTATCTGACCAAAAAGTTGGTCAGATATATTCCATCCAGACACCCTGCAGTTGGGTCACCAAGGACTCCTCCATACTCCGTGCTTCAAACTAGCCCGCATGGGCGGTAAAGCATTCTCCCTCCTTGCCCTGCGATACTGGAACCATTGTCCCTTCTGTATTATCTATGAACCATTTAAGCACCACTGCTGCTGGGACCTCAGTCTACTCCTCATTCCCCTCATTTCAGAGCAGGCTTGGTCATATATCTTGCAGTCATCCTGTCCTCCCAGCACCCGCAGGCCACTGACTGCAGGTGTGACAGTTGCTTTAGGACAATCATGTGGATATTCCCCCTGTGTGTCTAGTTTTCCTCTGTGCTGCATCTCACCCACTGTGTTACATGTGTGCTTTTCACTGCTCTGGGTAGTTGTTGTTCAGCGGTTTCTACTTGGCTGCCTTCTGGCATGATTAGCTGGGTACCTGATATTGTTCATTCCGCTCCACATTCGGATGTGGGTGGTGGGACCGGTGGGCCAGGCTCTCTTGCATCCTCTTGAGGTATCTAGCACACTGGGTACATTTGGTTACATAGTGAGTTGAGAAGTCAGCAGCGCTCATGTACTTCTGCTCAATCCACTGCTGCTTCCTAGACATGTAGGTTTTTAGACTGTGGCCATTTGAAGGTCGTTGTGTCAAGTAGTTCTCATGGCGTCATGCTGTGGTAAAGTGCCTTCCCTTATCTGGTGCCCAGGGCCTCTCCTTAGGGTTTTGGATTGTTTGTCCTCTTTTGGGTTAGACCATGATTGCCTCAGTTTTCCTAGGTGCTGGAAGGTGCCTTTGGCCATTTTCCTTTGTTGAAAGGTTGGTGCTCCACTCAGGATCTAGGCTTCTTGGTCGGGGGAGCATGGACATCAATGTACTCTGGCCCATGCCTAGTGGTTACTGATAAGTTTTTTCTCAACTCTTTGAATTATTTTACCATGGTGGTTAGGTGTGTTTTTTTTCTTATGGGTTCTTGGACTCCCCCGATACCCTCTGTTGCCTCTTTGTTGACTCATCTAGTTCTTGGTGGCTCATCTCAGCTGGTTGTTGACTCCTGGTGGGTTGTGACTGCCTTGTGTGGTGGGGAGGCAACCAAATCTCACTTTCTCATTCTTCTCAATGTGGCTTTCTTTTCTTCCTGTCTGGGCTTCATATGAGACTTCATTTATTTTCCCTTTGCCTGGGCACCCTCATGTTTGCTTCAGTGGTCGATACACCCTCTTGATTACTCCATCTGGTGTGTTATTTGCCTTCTGGGTTCCTTTTCGTATTCTGGTGTCCTTACCCTCTTGGCTACTCCTCCTGGTGTGCTCTTTGCCTCCTGGGTTCCTTTTCGTATCCTGGTGTAGTTCCTGGTTGTTGATGGGGATACTTTTCTCTTTGTAGCTGCCCTGTTTCGCTTATCACTGCACCGCCTGTCTGGGTTTCTGGCCCTTGTCTGTCCTGGGGTTTGTAACTGTATTCATCTTCTATGTCAGTATTTATCTCCCTGCCTCTGGGTTCGTGCTCCTCTGGCCAGGAATGAGGACTCAATTGTCTTCTGCATCCTCTAGATGACCTTGTACTTGCTCTTGCAAGTTTAGACCCTGATGAGTCTACCCAGTGTTTCCTACTCTTGGGTTAGGTGGCGTGTCTGTTATTGGCTTCTGTTCAATAGAATAGACATCTGTTCTTCAGCACCAGGATACACTGTGGGGTGTCAGGGCACTTGCTGTTTGCTTTTTTTTTTTTTTTTTTTTTTTAAAACACTTGGGCCTGATTTAGATCTTGCCGGTACTACTGTCGTCCCACCCCGAAAGCGGTACCAAGAACTCTGTGGAGCTGACAGCAGTTTGCCAGCTGTATTTAGTTGTTGCGGCAACAGAGAGGTTCCCGCGGGGCGGAGGTCTTTTATGCTGACTAACAATACTCCATCTTGCCGACAGGCTTGCACCAAGCCAGTTTAGATGTTCCTGTTGTGAAGGTGGTGTCCTGGCTGTGGAGTCCGGACGGAGTGAGGCCATGCTTGTGTGGAGACAGGTGAATACTCTTATCTCACTACACATATATATGTTGCAAATGTGTCATAATGCATATGTAGGCAAAGTGTAATGTCCATTTCTTACAAATAGTATTTCCAAAGTATATGATTTATTTATAGCATTTAGATTAATGTGTGGGTTTTGAATAATAGTATTTTGTCTGCGTACATGGACAGTAAAATCCAACGACCTAATTTATGAAAAGTGACGCATCGCTGCGTGAAAACAGCGATGCGTCACTTTTCATTGCGCCCTCCTTGCGACACCAATGATGCGTCATATTTACAGTATGACGCATCATTGCGCAAGGAGTTACAGATACGTCAGTATTTCTGACGTATCTGTATGGCGCAAAAGTGAAGCATTGCTGGAGTGTGTCACAAAAGTGACGCAACTCCAGCAATGCATTCTTTCACATGGGGCAAGCCCCTTGTGAAAGGACCTGCATCAGTCTTACGCCTGCTGTGAGGCAGGCATTAGATATTGACGCATTTGCATCCTAGAAGTGGCGCAGTGAAATCTTATAGATTTCACTGCGTCACTTCTACGACCCTTTCTTACGTCAATACGCCCACCTTGCATACATTACACCTGACACAGGTATAATGTGGCGCAGGGGTTTACAAAGTGACGCATCTACCTAGATGCTTCACTTTGTAAATATGGTGCAACAAGGCGTATTTTTTACGCCACTGGTGCGTCACAAAAAGTGACGCACCGGTGGCGTAAAAGTGACGCACAGCCTCATAAATGAGTCCCCAAGAGTTTTCAAATGTTAAGCCACTGTCATGATGGAACTCTTTATGCAGACTGGCAAGTGGTTCAAGTGCCAGTGACATCCTATATGTTAACACCATAAGGTGAATAACCACACAAAAAAACTATATTCACATAACAGGAGTACAATTCATGAGTTTCAATGTGCAAATATTGATTAGAGGTTACAATTTTCACTTCTATGTCACTAGATTCTAACCTGTGATCAATATTTGTACATTGAGACTCATGAATTGCGCTCCTGTTACGTGAATATGGGTTTTTAGTTTGGTTATTCACCTTGCGGTGTTAACACACAGGATGTTGTTAAGTGAAGGGTTTCCTATTTGTCTAGGAGTGTGTTTTAAAGCATAGGGGCATATTATCAAGGACGGCGTTAAAATTATCGCCGGTTTAGCGGCAGAAAACTGCCGCTAAAGCGGCGATAATGGGCTTGATAATATGCCCTTGAGAATTCCAATAGAAGCTCATGTTCTGATGTCAACATGGGCTTCTATTGGAACTCTCCAGGGCATATTATCAAGCCCATTATCGCCAATTTAGCAGCAGTTTTCTGCCGTTAAACCGGCGATCATTTTTAACGCTGTTCGTGATAATATGCCCCATTGTTTTTAAGATATCATAAGATATGGTTTTCATATATTACATTGTACTGCCGCCTTGAAGAAGTCCACTGCTGCAGACGGAATAAATTGGCTGAGGCTGTGACATTTGGAATATGAAAACATAAGAGTATTTTGAAATATAAAAAAAAAGAAGAAACACTGAAAATTGGAAAATCTAATTGGACTTTGTTCTTTTCGATATTGTCCTAATTTTGAGTGCACCACTACATTTATATAATGCCATTCTATATATCTAACAGTCTTTTTTGTGTCAATAGTCTGAAAATAATTCCCTTCTGCCATTTTGACATAATTCTCCAGTTTGCTACGCTATTTGTGAATGGACTTAAGAATGGCCTCTAACCTGGCGATACACTCTCCATTTTATAACTTTTAAAATCCACTCACTGCACTTCAATCGTATTGCTCACGCTGCTCTGTTCATTCTTGGGTGCCTCCCTGTTCCACCACGGATCGTGCCGTTTGTGTGGAGGGAGTTGACACCCACTGGAAGTAACTCAGAGTCTACTTCCGGTGGGCTCGAGATTGGGGAGGTTAGCAGTGCAGCTGCCTCCATATAAACTGATGCAGGGCAGAACGCCAGCGGACGCACATGTGGTATCTTAGGAGACTATAAGCTTGCTACTGCAACTGGAGGAGTGGCTGGTAAAGGGCTCCCAGATCGGATGTCACTCTGTTATTATCGCTAAAGCGCCAATTGTATTTTTATAACTTTTAGAATCCCCTCACAGGACTTCAATCATATTGCCCACGCTACTCTGTTCATTCTTGGGTGCCTCCCTGTTCCACAGCGGATTGTTCCGTTTGTGTGGAGGGAGTGGACACCCACCGGAAGTAACTCAAAGTCTACTTCTGGCAGACTCGAGATTGGGGAGGTTAGAAGTGCAGCTGCCTCCATACAAACTGATGCAGGGCACGATGCGCAGCAGACACGCCGCTGCCGCACCGAAGGCGTGCCTGAGGCAAGTTCGTCTGCAAAGTCCACGCCAGGCCGTCGCCAGGAGCCAGAACCCCTGCCGGTTTTACATCAGATCCGGACAGAACCCACACCATCAATCTGGCCTCTTTTAGCTCACGGACCACCAAAGTCACTAAGGGGGTACTGCAGGGCTCGTGTTTGAGCCCTACATTATTCAACATCTATAGTGAACAAAGCAAAATGGGGCTGACCACAGTTCAGCACCTCAGTCCCAGATAGATGAATTCATAAAGAGAAGGATGGTGCACCAGGATGGAGTCAATGGGCTTCACATTTCTTCCTAAATATATCCTTTATTGTATTTTCTGTTTATAACTTTTTCAGAGATCAGCCAACGCGTTATGTTCCGAATGGAACTTTGTCAGGGCTGAGGTATTCTGATCTTGATTCAAATAATTGGTATACACAGTCAGTAGATTCCAAAAAGTAGATGAAAAAGAGAATAAAATTCAAAGTCTGCTGCATGGTATGCAAATCCCTAAACAACATGGAATCCAGTTATCTGACCAAAAAGTTGGTCAGATATATTCCATCCAGACACCCAGCGGTCGGGTCACCAAGGACTCCTCCATACTCCATGCTTCAAACTAGCCCGCATGGACGGTAAAGCATTCTCCCACCTTGCCCCGCGATACTGGAACCAACTCCCAATCCAGTTACGCCAATGTACCAACTTCCTGGCCTTCAGAAAGCTGCTGAAAACGGCACTGTTCTAAACTATGTAAATGTAAATGTAGTTGAGCTTATATAGCGCACAGCTACCCGCAGTGGGTTTCCCGGCGCTTGCTTAGGGAACCCTTCCTGGTGTTCCCCTGTGAGATAGCAGGGTATCCACAAGGTGAAAGTCAGGCATCCCGCCACGAGGGGCCGTTGTGGAGATTAAGCAAGCTATTGCCCAGAGTCGCAGAGTGTGAACCTGTGGTAAATAAATAAATAATACCCTATTTTTGAATGTATAAATGAATAACAGATAGCTCAATAAATAAGAGTCAAAATTCGAGGTAGTAGGAGTTTCGCAGGTTTATTACAGCATAAAGGACAGGAACAGGACAACCTGCATAGGAATAGGATGGCAGGGCCCAGCAGCTGCTGGGGCTGGATCTGGGATGAGCGCGCTACTTTTTGATAACAGTGCATGAGCATATATACATAACGCAAACACATAGCATTACATTGCAATAGGCGTAGCAGTGGGTGGAGCAGAAGGTGTGACGCGTAGCAGTCGCGAAAGATAAGGGTGAAAAGAGGTGTAATAGGGCGTATACATAGACATGTGATGCAAACGTAACAGAATATGTCATGAATGGGGCGGAAACCATGGAGGGGGCTACCTAAGGAGCCGGGACCTCTAACCTGATGGTGCGCGCAAACTAGCAATGACGTATCACTAGGAGAAACTGGGGGCTTCGAACTCTGTGCTAGGAGCAGAGACTGAAGTCTGGAGAGTCAGGGCGACATGTACCTAAACAGTATCTAGTATCTGATGTTTAGAGAACATGTTGATATAAACTAGAAGTTAGGAGGGGAAAGGCTAACTTGATTCTAAGACTGGACCATGCATTATTCTACATGTAGTACGTGATGAAGAATATTAAATGACCATTAATACAGTATTTCTCTAACGTGGAGACGTGAAGGCTAGACAATGACGGAAACTATTGATGCAGTTCAGTAACTTAGGAATGCAGAGAAGGAGGACTGAACTGATAACTGGAACTATAACATACTTTTGGCAGACTCAGAGGCAGAGCCAGGCTGAACCGGGCACTGTGAGGCAGGAAGTAAGTGAAGGGTCGAGGATACAGGTGGGGGCTGTATCGCTCCTCAGCGAGGTTTCAGGAGACAGGAGCTGAATCTGGTGTCCGGGCCCTTTTGAGGCCTAGAAACGGGGACTTTTCAATGGAATAACGTGCACACTGAGAAACGTGGCAACGTAGACAGTACATAGGCCTGATATTCGTAGTATTCACGAGGACTGGAAACTGGCATATTAGAGGTGGACACAACTATAATTGCGTCATTAATCGAACATGGGGAATGCATATGCATATTTAATCATGCACACATAACATATGATGGATGACTCGTAGGGACACAGAACATGGCAAAATTTACTTTTCCACATTCCCTCCTTGTCACTACGTTTCCATCAGGAAACATCAATATTCATGATACCATCTATCATTTCATACAGTATCATTTGCTCGTCTCGAATTATCCTGGAACGGGATTTAGAACGGGGCTTGGGACTAGGAATACAAGAGGTAGCACAAATGCCGCAAATCGCAGGGCCACATTGTATACAGAGACAGCAGCTGAATATGATCGCTACTGCAATACCTAGGAAGGACAAGACTTTCCATCCCCAAGCGGAAATTATATTCCAGAACCAACCGGACCATGTCCAGGTGCCTGGATTTTGGTGTAACAGATGGGCAATTTTATGGAGTCTGGTTATAGCTGAATAAACAGACGGCGCGTTATTTGGAATGAAAATGCAGCAACTAGATCCGATGACTCTACAGGCCCCGCCCCTATCGGCCAGTATGACGTCAAGGACGAGACGATTCTGTAAAACGACAAATCTCATAGCAGATTGCTCTTCAGTTAAATTACCTAGAGCAGAAGCAGTCTCATTTACTACAGCTTCGAGGGTTCGGGTTAACCTACGGATTAGCTTACTATTCTGGATAGGTCCTATAAAGAAAAAGAAACCTCTGTTGAAATCTGTATATTGTTCTAGAGCAGTTTCAGTATAATCGACAATTGGGGACTCCCTTCTATGTCTAATGTGTACTAGATGTGTGTTTCTATGATAGTCAGGTGGGGCTAGAAAAACTGGTGGCAGTAGGAAGGCAATGTAACAGGTTCCCTCCCAACCGAGGGGCAGACGAACATATGCAGTTTGACCACAAATAAAATAAGAATGACGTGAAGCTTTAAAAACAGATTTCCCACTGTCACTATACTTGACAATAGTAGTACAATCACTATGTCCTACATGTACAGAACCATAATTTCAGACACATAATTCACCTTTGACTGGTAGTACTGAAATAGCAGGTAAGTCTGGAGTGGAATCAGACTGAACATTCAAGACCATGAAATTCGACGAATAATTACCTAAATTATACACTTCATTTTCTAGATCTAAACCTGTTCTGTGGGGGAGACCTTGCTTGTCTGGGAAACATGTACTGTTAAGAAAAGACATATCTGTTGAGGATGACGTTAACGTGAACCATGCTCCACACGAACCATTATGTGAAAATGGATAAGGAAAAAGTGGCAGAACTCCCTTCGGCATCTGGAAAGGGGGGAGTCGACCACACACCCAACAATTAGTGGCATTGCTGGACTGGTGTGAGTAATGTAACATGCGGATGAATGAGTTATTTCGCATAGCGAGGCGGTAAGAGAGTTCATGAGGAGGCAGATCACTAAACGTGTGCTCTACTGTAGCATTAGCAGACTTATTTACATGAAGAACTGGGAAATACAAGAAAAATGCATAACTGGTGCAGGAAATCATAATGCTAAGAAACAATATGAAACATAGAAAAACGATACATCGAATTGAGTTTTGACTAACTCTCTCACTATGGGGGTCTATTTTATACATGTCAGAAACAGTCTAACCGTTTCACCTAGGGGAGGACTTAGACAATCAAACTGACTGACTTATTTTACTAGACCGGAGTTTTAACTTATACTCCTGTTGCGGAGTTTTCTCTAACAGGGGCGGGGTTGTAGCAATGTCTTTTGCGGGACAGTCCTTGAGAACAATATTTTGGCAATCCTTCAAATCCTGGGAAATGTTCTTTAAGACGGGTTTCAGTCCATTAAATTGTTTTACATGAGAAAGGTGCACCCAGCCTTTGCGACCTTCCAACTTCACGGCTGTACGGGTGGTGAGGAGGACCTGTCGGGGCTCTTTCCAGCGAGGCTCCAGCGGACTTGATCTGTCGAAATTCCTCACCAATACCATGGATCCTGGAACGATTTCATGCGGTGCCACCTCGGTATTGTCTGGAAATGCGGCGGCAACCTGTGAACGACATGAGTTGAGGGCAGACATCAAGGAAGCTAGGTAATCTGTCAGCATATTACTTGAAACATCGGTAATACTTCGGGGTCTAGGAGTACCCCACATGTTAGGGGGGCGGCCGAAAACGACCTCATACGGGGACAGACCTGATCTGGAATGTGCGACCATGCGCATATAAAATAAAGCGACGGGCAGAGCTACTAGCCAGTCCACACCTTTTTCTTTGCATACTTTGGCGATACGGATTTTCAGAGTCTGATTATGTCTCTCTACAAGACCGGCTGCTTCAGGATGGCGTACACAATGAAACTTCCACTGGTACCCTAACAACAGGGAAACATGCTTCATGAGTTCAGATGAGAATGGCTGGCCGTTGTCAGAATATACGACTCTAGGGAGTCCATAACGGGGGAAGAACTCACGAACCAACTGCTTGGCAGTGGTCGCGGCTGTGTAATCTGGGACTGGATATGCTTCTGTCCACCTGGACAAAGCGCATACAACTACAAGAACATACTTGAGACCTCGACATCGCTCCATCTGAATATAATCCATCTGGAGGACTTCAAAAGGGTGGTCAGGGGGCTGGAATCCACCTTGTTCCACCGGGACACTTTTACCTGGATTAAACTGACAACATATCATACAGGTACGGACTTTCTGCTTGGCTGCAGCTCGTAAATGCTTGTTGAACCAAATGTTCTGGATACTGTCTAACATAGCTTTTTCTCCTAAATGTGCTGGACTATGTGCGGTATTAATAATGACTTGAACCATAGAGTCGGGGAGAAACCATGTGGCTCTACCCTTTGTTAACCATCCTTGATCTGTCTGGACCCCTCCTTGTTCGGACCATTTCTTGATTTCTTCGGAAGTAGCATGTAACTGGATATCTATGACATCTTGTGTAGGGTCCTTAACTGTCATGCATGTAATCGGATCTGGAGTGTGTGTCATGTTAACTGGAATGTCTAGAGTCTGTGCTGTGAGCTTGGCTGTGCGATCTGCTAGATCGTTACCTTGAGAAATGGTGTCAGTAACTTTCGTATGTGCTTTGCACTTCATGATAGCGATAGATGTCGGTAAATGTATGGCATCTAACAGAGCTTGAATAAGGAGACCATGCTGAATCTTGGTTCCATGAGAAGTCATGAAACCTCTCTCCTGCCAGAGCACTCCGAAGTCGTGTACAACTCCAAATGCGTAACGTGAATCTGTGTAAACATTAACTTTCAAGTTCTTGGCGTGTATGCAGGCTTGTGTCAGAGCAACTAGCTCTGCTGCTTGAGCGGACAGGGTATCAATACGGTGTGTTTCAATAACTTCAGTGTCAGTAGTCACTGCATACGCGGCGACTAGTTCTCCTGTACTTGTTCTCATACATGAACCATCCACATAAAGTGTCAGGTCGGGGTCTGGTAACGGAGTATCTGTCAGATCTTGTCTTGGCTTTGTCGTAATGTTAACTACTTCCACACAGTCATGTGTGGCAGAATTCGGAGTAACTGATGGTAACAGTGTAGCAGGATTTAAAATGTTGCAGCGTCTGATTTCTATGTGTGGCTGGAACAGTGTCAATTCATAACCTGTCAAACGTGCAATCGTCAAGTGCTGAGTTTGTGTTCGGTTTAAAAGAACTTCCACGGAATGTGGAACTTGTACTGTCAAGGAGTGTCCTAAGACTATGGAATCACTTTGTCTGATAGCTAGTGCTGTGGCTGCAACTGACTTGAGGCACGCAGGCAGAGCCTGGGCTACAGGATCTAATGTGCTCGAAAAATAAGCACAGGGCTTGTATTGTCCTGCTTGATCTTGTGTGAGAACAGATAATGCTGTACCTTCACGTTCAGTAACGAAAAGTGTAAAAGGCTTACTATAGTTCGGTGTTGCTAGAACAGGTGCTTGGCATAAGGCTTTCTTTAACTCATTGAAAACAAGTGTATGTTCAGATGTCCAAGGGAGGACAGTCGATACGGCTGCCTCCTGTGTCGTTAACTGTATCAGTGGCTTGGCTAGAAATGCATACTGAGGAATCCATTGTCTGCAGTAAGAAGTAAGGCCGATAAAAGCACGTACCTCCTTCTGGGTCTTGGGCTGAGGAAGACTCGCTATTAACTGGATACGGTCTGGTGTCAACTGCCTACCCCTCTTGGACAGTAAGTGTCCTAAGTAGACCACTTGCTGGACACAGAATTGAAGCTTAGAAGGGGACACCTTGTGCCCCATCTCGGCTAGGAAATACAAGACTGTAAGGGATGCTTGCTCGCAAGCACGTTCAGAACGGGCTGTGATCAGTAGATCATCGACATACTGGAGCAGGGCAGTGTCAGTTGGCATGTGAATGTTGTCTAGTTGTCTCTTGAGTGCTTGACTGTAAATACTAGGACTTTCTGTGAAACCTTGAGGAGCGCGTGTGAACATATAGCTCCTTCCATTTAAACAAAATCCGAAAAGGAACTGGCTGTCTGGATGAATAGGAACACTGAAAAACGCGTTCTTGAGGTCTATGACAGTAAAGAACGTGGCTTCGGAATCAATGGCCGTTAATAGGGAAGAGATGTCTGGGACAACTGGGTACTGAGGAATAATACATTTATTAAGCTCTCGTAGGTCAATCACTAATCGATATACTGGGGGTGCATTTGGATCAGTACGTTTCATGACTGGAATGATCGGAGAATTACATACATTGGAGTCAGTTTCTACAACCACTCCTTGAGCCATGAGCTCGTCAATAATTTTGAATAAGGCTGCTACAGCCTCAGGTGGCAATCTGTACTGTCTGATTCGTGGTAACACTACGCCTGGCTTGAGAGTCACACGATAGGGTGTGATTTGCATGTAACCTACATCAGTTGGACCTTGCGCCCATAAGTGCTGCGGAACATTAGACAGTCTTGAATCAAAATCTCGTAATACATAGTGACCCTTAAAGTCACGTAGGAACAATCGTATTCCCTCTGGGGAACAGCATATAACTGCACCTAACTCTTTCAGTGTCTTAATGCCTAATAGGTTTTCTGGACATGACTTAGTAAGTAACAGATCAGTAGTGCGGGACAATGGACCTACTTCTAGAGTAACTGGCTTTGAGATCTCATTTACGATAGGCTTTCCTGAAAATCCAAGGGAAACATTTCTTGAGCCTGAGAGCGGAGCCCCTGGAACTTCGGCGTGACTAATTGTGGTCCTACTTGCCCCTGTATCAATCAAAAACTTTCTGTCTTTCCCTAATACTTGACTGTGAACATAGGGACCTTCTTGATCTACAGGTATCTCGATGAGAGGCAAGCCTACCTCCCTCTCTAGGCTGTTTCATGAATACTGCTGGTACTCTGGATACTCAGACTGTGCATACTGGTACATCTGCGATGTAACATGCTGTGTTGCAGCAATAGGCTGCGGTGCGGTAACTGTCTGTTGTGCATTCTGTGGCTGAGGAATCTGTGAAACTTGTTCTTGTCTAGGCGGACGTGGTCTTTCTTTAGTCTTACCAGTAGCTATGTTGTGTTTCAGAACTGCACACTCATTTATAAAACGACCTGGCTGTTTACAATAATTGCAGTTCCCTTTAACGGGAGCTGCAGGATGACTGGCTTGATTCGGACCCCTCTTCTGACTGTCTTGAGGAACAGATTGTGCAACTAGTACTTTCATTTTCGTGTCTTTCATACGTTTTCTCTCGTGTTCTTGCTCTTCTCTGATTCTATTCTGGTGGTATTGGAGCATCTGCAACATCTGGGACGGGGTATTAGCTTGCCAGGTACTTTCGACTTTCAGAACTCGATTTTTAATTGGTGGACTTGAATTCTCGACTAATTTAGTAACAAAAAGGTGAGGGTATGACTCACTACTTGTCTTGAGGCCACTGTTGATGCTAAAACATTTTTCAAATCTAGAATAAAAATCACTAATATCTTCGTCTTGTTTCTGTTTACAGGCTGAGATTGCATCCCAGTCTTCTTTTCTAGTTGTCAATAATCTGGGTAAAACTTGTATTAATAATTCCGGTAATTCTTTACATTTATCTCCTAGACCGGTACCTGGTACTCGTGCCTTGTCTTCAGCTTCTAGAACTGCCCAATCGATCTTTTTCTCTCCCACCTCCCATTCTTTTTCCTTGAGCTTTTCATACACCCCTGCGGGCAACAGAACCTTTAACATTTTAATTATATCTGGATACGTGTATTCTCCCATACGGAGCATGTCTTTTAATTCTCTATGGAACCCTGCTGGATCTTTGTCATGACAGGGAATTAATTTCTTCATCTCGAGGAGTTCCATCTTTGTAATCGGAGTGTAAACAAACACTCGTTCTAGTTCGCCACCCGTTCCTCTGACTGGGTGGACTTCTCGTAACGGATTCTGTCTCTCCATGTGAAATGGTTTACCTTCTGGGGGTGAGACATGAACAAAATGCGGGTTCAGAAATGTTCTATATTTGTGGCGCTGTTCTAGAATGACACTAATTAAATCGGTACCTAGACCTTTCCATCTATACTGGAGTAACTCGTTCAGGACATCATGTAACGGGCCTGGATCAGAGTGCTGACCCTCATACAAAGTAATGAGGTGCTGAATCATATACATACCCGCCAGTCGTTGTTCGGGTGGGGGCATTTTCAGAAACATTTGTGCCACTATTTCGTCTGGAAAAGTGGTAGAATCAGTAATCCATCGGACTGCTGATCGGGCTAGTTCTTGTTCATGCATGGTACTTAATTCACTGTAACCGATTCGTGATTTCAGAATGTGATCGGTAGCTTGAAACACTTGTTCTAGTGAACCTTGTTCTGGTGCTGGAGAATGAAAAATAGACTTGTGTTCTAGGCGTAAATGGCGATCTGGAAATCTAGATTTTCCTACATACGCTATTCTGGCGGGATTCTCGTCGTCTACCTCTTCAGTATCAGAGTTACTTTCTTTCTCGCTTACTTGTGCTGCTTTACGTTGTTCGTGTAATTTTATTATTTCTCTACGGATTTTCTTGTACATACTCTCCATAGCACCGACGGTCTTGTGCTTACCCTCGGCTATATTATCACTCCACCTTGTCAGGGTTCTCATTTCGGCTTGATCTTTAGACGGGTAATCTTGTTCTCTTATTAGACAATTGATCAGAAACTTTAATATCATGAGCTGGATCTCGGCTTTCCTTTGAGACATGGCCTCGCTAATACTTTCTGGATCATCCCCTGTACGGATGAAACGATATATTCTGTCTAGATCTTCTTTCATATTCGGTAAGGTGACTAGATACTCGGCCACCTTTCTTACGCGGAATGAATATAAAACCATATTATCCTCGCCTGGGACTGGATCATAGCCGCATTCGGCAAGGGATTTTCTTATTTCTGCTACAGTCTGATGTCTGGGCGTACGCTGTGACGCTTGTGCATGTAATTCGGCTGTCGTTAAACGCTTGTGTGGCGGCGGGGTTTGAGGAGTACCTCCCCCTGCGGCCCCTAAACTAGAGTCGTCTACTGAGGCTCTTCGTCCTGGCAGAGTGGGAAATGGAAATGCAGGCTGGACTTGTATGGCGGGCTGGACCGGGGGTACCGTAACAGGTACTCCGGTGTCTGGAGGAGCGGGAAGTGCCTGATTTACAGGGACTGGCGGAGCGCGAACAGGATTTGCATATTCTGGGACGGTGTCGTCCAAATAGGACGAAATAAAAATATCAGCTGCGGTCTGTTTGTGACGTAGCTTGGTCGGAACTAATGGTGGCGGGAAATTACTGGATGCCTCTGGGGTCGCTTTTGGCAAGCCCTCGGCAAGGAGAGGATACATACCCCTAATAAGGGCATGCCTCTGTCTGTCTGACTGTTCGGCTCTGACTTGTTCACCTATCTCGATTAGTTCTTTTTCTTGTGCTCGTTCTAAGGATTCTCTACTTAATTCTGACTTTCTGATTTCCTTTTCAGTTCTTTTATGAGCTTCTTTGCGCCATAACTCGATGGCATCTTTCTGTGACTGTCTGGCTTTCTTTTTCCATAATGCTTCTTCTACTCGCATGATGCATTCAGTATCCCATGTACCCGATACGGGCCATCTATACTTTTCTTCTAACTGTTTGGTATAATCTACCCATAAATCTAGATACAATATGGCGCTTATGCCATGCTTCTGATACATAAAATGACCTGGACTGTCCCTAGGCGGAACTGGAACTGCTGCTTCCAGCAGACCCTTTCTGGTTTTTAACTGACGTAATTTCGAAAAGAGCGGCATGACTGAACTATAATCTAGACACAATACAATACACAATAAACACGATACTTATTCCCCATTCATACCACGACATTAAAATACATGAAGAACATTTAAAAATAACAGTTCGAACAGAATACTACCTGGAATACGGAACACAGAATACATGAATTTTCTCGAGAACAGAACTGACTAGAACAGGAACTAGATGCACTGCTGAAACAGTACGAAACTTACCGGTCTCATAAAGAGACACGTCAGGACCCGCATCCACCGAAGTGGACACTTCGTTTGTGGGTCTGTGTACCACCAACCCACGGACCAGAGTCAATTAGATTGACCCTGTCTAGATACCACCCCAGTAACGGTACTCACCGGGCAGCAAGAACGGAAGGCCTCGGACTGGACTGGACTGCTACGGCGACGGACGACGAACTTCGGACTTCAGTTACGGGTGGGCCTCCGGATACCTCGGACCTTGGACTCTTGGCTTGGGCTCTGGTCGGGACTCGCCGCGTTCCTCCACCGTCTCGTTTGGATGCTGGACCGCCTCCTCCGTCTCCTCCGTGGGCCTGAGGGATACTTGAAGCAGAAATATCTGCCGGTGCGCAGAAGAGTTCCGTCACGACTGCAGAGGGTCAGGGGGTCGGCGTGGCTTCACCGACGCGTGGGGAAAGGGCAAGTCCCTATTCGGGCGCCATTATGTGGTAAATAAATAAATAATACCCTATTTTTGAATGTATAAATGAATAACAGATAGCTCAATAAATAAGAGTCAAAATTCGAGGTAGTAGGAGTTTCGCAGGTTTATTACAGCATAAAGGACAGGAACAGGACAACCTGCATAGGAATAGGATGGCAGGGCCCAGCAGCTGCTGGGGCTGGATCTGGGATGAGCGCGCTACTTTTTGATAACAGTGCATGAGCATATATACATAACGCAAACACATAGCATTACATTGCAATAGGCGTAGCAGTGGGTGGAGCAAAAGGTGTGACGCGTAGCAGTCGCGAAAGATAAGGGTGAAAAGAGGTGTAATAGGGCGTATACATAGACATGTGATGCAAACGTAACAGAATATGTCATGAATGGGGCGGAAACCATGGAGGGGGCTACCTAAGGAGCCGGGACCTCTAACCTGATGGTGCGCGCAAACTAGCAATGACGTATCACTAGGAGAAACTGGGGGCTTCGAACTCTGTGCTAGGAGCAGAGACTGAAGTCTGGAGAGTCAGGGCGACATGTACCTAAACAGTATCTAGTATCTGATGTTTAGAGAACATGTTGATATAAACTAGAAGTTAGGAGGGGAAAGGCTAACTTGATTCTAAGACTGGACCATGCATTATTCTACATGTAGTACGTGATGACGAATATTAAATGACCATTAATACAGTATTTCTCTAACGTGGAGACGTGAAGGCTAGACAATGACGGAAACTATTGATGCAGTTCAGTAACTTAGGAATGCAGAGAAGGAGGACTGAACTGATAACTGGAACTATAACATACTTTTGGCAGACTCAGAGGCAGAGCCAGGCTGAACCGGGCACTGTGAGGCAGGAAGTAAGTGAAGGGTCGAGGATACAGGTGGGGGCTGTATCGCTCCTCAGCGAGGTTTCAGGAGACAGGAGCTGAATCTGGTGTCCGGGCCCTTTTGAGGCCTAGAAACGGGGACTTTTCAATGGAATAACGTGCACACTGAGAAACGTGGCAACGTAGACAGTACATAGGCCTGATATTCGTAGTATTCACGAGGACTGGAAACTGGCATATTAGAGGTGGACACAACTATAATTGCGTCATTAATCGAACATGGGGAATGCATATGCATATTTAATCATGCACACATAACATATGATGGATGACTCGTAGGGACACAGAACATGGCAAAATTTACTTTTCCACAAACCCGTGAGTCGAGGAGGCACCGGGGCAAGAATTATCAAGTCCGTGGAATTTTTAGCCCAAGACCCGCCGAGGCGGGGAATTGAACCCTGGTCCAGGACCGATCTCAGCTTCCGGGTCTGCTGCCTCTAACCCCTGAGCCACACTTCTCCACGGGTTGGTCACTAGCAGTCAGAGCGCGGAGATGCCCCGATGGGGGCGATTCAGGCATTATAGAAATCATATAAATAGATCACCTCCTTAAACCCTTCCCACAATGTTGCATATGTGTCGACTGACCCCTCATTAGACCTAAAGTAAGATGGCTTGTTATATTTTCTCATTGAGTGGTGTCTAATTGCATATTTGGCTGAAAACTCCACCCGTTATATATGGGCATACTATCCAAATGGCTCAGGATCCCTACCACTGCAGAGTGGTATGAATTAGGCCTGGGCAGAGTTCACCTAGTCGCACTACATGGAACTTCATGAAATGGTAAAAAAAACTCCACTGCGCTACACGTGGGTTCCGTGATTGGGCGTAGTAAGTTGTTCCGCCCGTTCGCATGACGTTTACATCATGGTGCAACGCGAAGTGTGTTCTTCACCCGGAAATCTCACAGAAACTGCAACACATGGTCGCATGGGCACGGTCATCTTGTTTTTCACTCTGTTTATGGTGCTGGGGCCTATTTTATTATCTTACCTTTTGTCTTTGTGAGTGTGTATGTAATGTATTTTCAATTTTTTAGTGTGTTTTTGTGTGAGTTTTGTACTTTTTTATGTATTTGCTTTATTTCCCTATTTTTACCTTCCTTCCTTCTTTTTCCTGTTTTTTTGTTTTTTCTCTCTTGCCTCCCCCAGCATCATGGCAGATCAGAACACTAAAAAAAGAAACTTCAGCAGCTGCCTTCCTTGCGAAAGGCGTTACTAGGAAGGGGTGCAGCCCTGTGCCTTATTTTCAGAGTTGGAGGAGGCAGAGCTGTTTTTTTTTTCCAGTGCCACCTCCCCTCCACCTTGGCAGCAGACGGCAGCCCTTGGTCCGGGTAAGGACTCCGGGGGTTCCTTCATCATTGGGTGAGGTTGCGCCGGGCAGTGTACCACTGCTCTGGGGTCCAGGGCAAGCAGCAACAGATGATACACCGGTGGTTTGACGTCCTCGACCGAGACCAGGACCTGCTGAACCGGCTAGGGGTTGAGGTTGTGGGGCTCGGTGAGTAATTATGAATATTATTACTTGTGTTCTATGCTAAAAAAGAAATCCCAAATTGCAAGCATGCTGCTCATACGCAGGTAAGTTAAGTTTACAAATATTTTGTGATCTTTATTCTAGACAGGTGCACGGTGCTACCTAATCATACTTGTTGGCACTTGCTTGGGCTGATCATTTAAGAAGTAATGCAGAGACCCCTTTGTCCTGTCACTAAGATAGTGGTAGTTAGTATTAGTGATTTAGCACATCCTCTCACTTCTTAAAACCTTTATTTTTGTAGCTTGTAACTCTCAGGCAATTTCCCAGTGATGTGTATACATGCGTCCATCTATGTATTTAAAGCAATGCAAACTTGGTGAAATGGCCTGTCAAAGGGGGTTGAGAGATTGCGAGTGAGATGAGAAGCAAATATCATTCATTGCAATTTATTAGTAATTCCAAAATCTAGTTTAGTAAATTTGGAATAGGGCTAGGTAGATTTAAGAAATTTAGAATAGGACGGTCCGCAATGCTCCTAGTCGATCTGATTTTGAAAAGTTCAATGTCATTGCGATTGCCTTTTCCTGCCAAAAATATTTTTGGAGAGATTATTTATTTACCACCATTTATTTTTATCTTTATGTCTTACATCAGCATCCAGGGGCAAGAAGAGGGCTGAGGCAGTGAGGGATCTGGAGGTGCCTCCCAAAGGTCTTTGGCCAATGGCTCTGCTGGCCCCAGTAATTCCTCCTGTTGTTAACATTAATATTTATTTCCCTAACTTTTACCACTCCTTCTTTTGAATTATTTTTACCTGTTAGGGGAAAATGGAAAGATTTTATTAACTGTTCTATTAATTAAAATCTTTACAGTAACATGAGCATCAATAGATATTAACCATCTCCCCCCACCCCCTCTTACTCCCCAAGTTCCAAAGCAACTTCTCTCCTCAGTTCATTTGTCTTTTAAAGCCCAAGTTTTTCTTTGCAGATGAAACAAACATCGATTGATATTATATAATACTTTTCCTACATTAAAATTGTCCCTCCATAAAAGCAAGTTTGTTAAAAGTCCCTAATTTAACTCATTAATCATTTTGACTGGCTAAACAATCCTTCTGCCTGATTAAATACCTTATTCTCAGCCATGAAGTGCAATTTGCGATGTATGTATGAGTCTTGTAAAGCGCACTGCTGCCCTGAGGCGTCGTGGCGCTGTAGACCGCTGGGGAACCCGTCCTGGCTATCCCTGTGAGATGGTCCCTACTGGGTATCTCCAAGGTGAAACCAGGCACCCCCAGCGAATGTGGGGGGCCGTTGTAGAGATGAGGCAAGCTAATGCCCAGAGTTGCCGAGTGTGATCCCTGGTTAGAGTAGGCACCGAGGCGAGAATTATCGAGTCCGCTGACCCTGGTCCATGACGCTGCCACGTCGGGAATTGAACCCTGGTCCCAGGCCATTCTCTGCTTCCGGGTCTGCCGCCTCTAACCAGTGAGCCACACCACTCCAAGGGGCTATCTCCTTAGACCCGGCGCAATTCTTTGACTGCCGACTGGAGCACACCAGTAAGATTTGGGATTCAGGAGATAATATTCTTGTGCGTATTTTGTATTGCCCAATATAAATACTTAGTTTACGCTTACTATTGGTGTGTTCTACAGAGGCCATGGAGTGATAAAAAGTGCATCGTGCAGGCAGACATGTTTTAAAGTGCGGTAGCCCCTGTCCTTAACATAGCTGTCAGCTGCTACTCTCCTATGCACTTGGGAATCCTGGACTTATTGTCCTTTGGTTGGAGTTCGGTGGCCCTTGTTGTGCGCTTCTTTTACTCCAACTGGACGAGTGCTCTGCCACCTCTATATAGTGATGGTTATACCTTGTGCTGGTTGAACATGCATGACCTACTGGTCATTAATCTTCAACCATCAGCATGCTGGTGATCTACAGTAACTGGTGACCCCGTGGGATAGCGCTGACGCTGTGCATATGTTATTAGTGCATTATATGGCCTGTTAGTGGAGTTTGTCCAAACCACTTGGTGTTCACCTATAGATTGAGGTACTTTGTGCCGGTTAATGAATGCAGTGTCTTCGCCCATCCCCGTACTATAAAACTTTAGACTGTTCATCAAGTACCAGTCTGATTAAGTGCATGAACTTCACCATTCTTGCTAGATTGCTTGCCTCAGTATCGGTGAAGTACAAGTCCAAGGCCTCCTTGCAAGTGCTCAATCCCTTAGCCCTAACGATTGAATGAAGCAACTGTGGGCAATCCTCAGCCAAAGTTGAACAGCAACACAACAGGTGCAGCCAAGATACCTTTCTGTATGATCATAACTTGCATGAAGTACTTTCCTCATTGCGTGCCTATGCTGGATAAAAGTCTGTTATTCTTAATACTGTCAGCCACATTAAAAACATGTCCTGCTTACCTGAACTGACAAGGCTTTACATAGGTAAGGCTGGGCTTTCCCCAGGGCATATGCTGTATCCAATGCTGCAATGATGGAATTAAACTGAAATATTCCAAAGTCTATTTCAGACGAGATGATCTATTCCTGCCTCATCACCATTTATTTCCATGCTGATATCGGGATTGAAGGTAAATGCAGGCTTTCAGCTAGAATCATAAGACTGCCAATTGCTTGACCAGGGTGAGTGATCTTCCTTGAAGATTGTTCCCAGGTGGTGTTTGAGTGTGTTTTCTGGAGCTCTCAAGACTCTTATGGAAAACCTAGGGAGGCTCCCCCGTAACTCCACCTTATGCCTCCCGAGACCAAGCTTCAGTCTTAACCTTGCTCTTATGGCTTGCTGTGGTGCTAGCATTGCTGATTTATAAGCTTTTGCCTGTGCCGCTGTTATAAAAATATCCAACAAGCCTGGAAAGGCCAGGTGGCTGTAACTAATAGCCAGGATAAGTTTCGCTTTCAAGACTGTCAGCATTGGATAAGCTGTTGAGCTGAACAGTTGTTGCCCCAATCACTTCAATGAGTGGGTGACGTAATCTGCTTTTACCCTAAGGTGTTTTAGATGAATAGCCGAACTTGCCCTCTCAGAGAACCAGGCCCAAGGTAATTGTAGGCTGTGCTTGTCCCAATTTGATAGTCACCCAGCTGCAAGTGGGCTTGCTTCTTTTTTGAGTACTTTCCGAACACAAATATCTTGGTTTTGCCCTGGTTGACTTACAGGTGGTTTGCCAAGGAGTGCATTGAGAGCTCTCTAAAGGCCCACCCTAGTGTGGTCCATTATTACTGTGTCGTCTGCGTATTGTAGTGATTGGGAACCTCACCTTCCCCAACTTTGTAGCAACTAGACTAGCTCCTTGCGCAGCATCCCCCAAGTCTGTGGTGTATAGATTGTAAAGTAGGGGGCCAAGACACAGTCCTGCTTTAGCCTGTTGTTTGTGGCTACTTTTGATGTTACTGTGGTAGGGCTTGCTTTGACCTCCCCAGGAGGATAATTTCCCCAAAGTCTTCCACGGTCCACCCTATCAAATGTCGTGCTGTAGTCTATGAAACGTGCTACGCAAACAAATGATAGACCAAATGCTGAATAAATCATACATTATCCTCCCCTCCCCCCCCCCGTCAAGAGATCTGGGTTAAATCCATCAGTCTATGAAACAGCAGTGTATGGGCTGTTTGTTTTTCTTGACCGCTTGTTTCGAAAAATATGCCAGTGCCATGATATTGTCCATTGTTGAACTGTGTGACCTGAATCCTGACTGGTAAACTGGAGCGATTCCTTTTTCTTTTGCCCATGACTCCAACTCCTTTAATAAAATACGGGCAAAAGTCTTGGCTTCTAAGTCAAGCAGGGCTACCAGCCTGAAATTTGCTGGGTTAGTTCGATCACCTTTTTTGTATATGGGTGTAAAATTGAGCCTCTCCCGGACTGCTGAGTCATTGATGTCAAATAAACCTATTGAAATAGTGGGATCAAAATTGGAGTAATATATGCCTGAGCTATTTAAATACTGGAGCTGGGATCCCATAGGGCCCTGAGGCACCATCATTCCTCATTCATTTTTCTGATGACTTTGGTGACTCAGCACGTATTGGCATTGGTGGCTTTGCCTTCTGCAATTTGAATACCTTCGATGTTATGGCTAACTACTTCAGGTCTGCTCCAATCGATGGGCCCCTTGTCAGGAGAATCTTTTAGATAAAGTTGTTTGATGCATCTTTCCCCGTCATTTTGTCCTTTGACATGCCCTGATTTTCGAGCCGAATTATATACCTCCACATTTTGGTATGATTCTTTTAAGCCATTCCCCTCTGATGCATTCCTTTTAGGGCTCCCATCATTTCTTTTTAAATGCTGACCTTAAAGCAACTATGGAGAGCCCCTATGGCGCTTTGCCAACTTTTTTCTTGGCTCTCAATGCCCTTCGGCGGGCACATTTTCTCTATTTGTTGTTGGGCGCATGATGTGTAATTTCTGAACTCTTTCTTTGGATCTTGTATTGAATTTCGCCCAAGTTCTACTGTAACTCTGTAATCAAGGCTTCCCAGCCACCTATTACTTAGATTGAAGTGACTTACTTTGAGCTATTATTTGCATTTCTACTCACTCCTTCAGGTTATCTCATAGGTTGGTTGACCATTTGATTCTTCGGAGAACCTTGTGCCGCTCTTCACCCGTAGGCCCACCTATCACTTGAAGTGAAGCTGCTAGGCTTACTTTTATTTGCAGAGTAATACGCAGTGACCTGTGAACGCTTTTGCCTCTGTCATCCACTTCAATGTCCCACATTCTGTCTCCTAACTTTTCACTGACTACTATGTAGCTAATTGTAGATGTGTTCTTAGACGTGGGTTTATAGCACCATGAAGGAAAGCGTATAGCTTTTAGTGAGTGGGTTGAATATAGTTTGTTGTATGGAGAAAGGTGAGGAAGAGTGCAGCCTCACTCATATGCCTGTACATGTTGGTTTTCTTTCTAGACCCCTCATATTGAAGTCTCCAGGAACAAGCTTGTGATGTGTATCGTATTTGGTGAGCAAGTCTTCCAATGTATCTATGAATGGTTCAATAAAATCTTTCTTCTGGCTCTGCACTGGGTGAATGCAACAGTTTACTAACAATTGGAGTGGTTGTTGGTTCAGCCTTGGACCTTTTATTCATATTGCTTGTATCTCTGGTAATTTGACAGGAATTTTGTTGGCAACAAACTTACAGGCATGTATTACGTAGACCGAAAGTCCTCTTGACGGGCAGCCAAAGATATTCCTTTTGGTCGCTGCTTTTCAAAATTCATAATAACCTGCCATGGGAGCTGCTTACAATACCGAGGTTTCCTGGAGGCAAACTATGTTTCTGATGGCCAGGTATTCCTGAACTGACTTGTTCCAATTTGATTTTCCTGATCCCAGCTATATTCCAGGAAATTAGTGTCAATTAGTGTTGTTCTTGGGACTCTCCCATTATCCCCTCACAAATGACCTGGTTTTGACTAATATTAGGGATGCCGCCTCAGTATCCCGTGCTCCTCAGTAAGTGCAGACTAATTGACTATGTGTGCTTCCCAATGGTTATTGCTATAAGTGGCCCAGATGTTTGTGGGAACACCAAGTCTTGGTTGATTCCTACTACTGTTTGAGTTTTTATTATTGGTGCTCCGCAAGACTGAGATAGTTTGCTTTTCCTAATCGGTAGGAAGAAGCACATGCGGATATTTCTTCAGCCGAAGGGGTTGCGCATGAATAACCCATTCAGCTAAATGCTCCACCTCTTCTAGTACTGCAAGTTGTAATCGCTGTTGGCTGAATCCCAGTGAAGTTGAATCCCCGTGGGTATCGCCTTGGAGCTTTAAAAATCTAACCCACTCCAGGTCGTCTGTCTCATTTGGGATTCAATATGTTTAAATAATCAAAGCATATTGGTCCTGTTCAGGATGTAATGAAGGCCCTGGATGTAATATCCTGGAGTGAGCACTACTTTGTAGATACGAGGAGATCCTTGAGAGCCAATGGAACTTCAGAGCCCTGGGCTTGAGCTTGCGGATCATGAGTAGATTGATGCAGTGGCATGTGTGCTTACATCCACTTTTGCTGATCTTTTCACCAACTCTTCTTTAAATCCAAAATCAAACTCTAACCTGACAGATACCTGGGGGGCCCTAGACTTTTTGTGAGGCAGCAATGCCTGGGGTCCTTGAGGTTGTCCTCCTTTTACTTCACCTGTATTAGCTCTCTGTGCTGCTATGAATATAGGGTAAAGCGGCCAGATTTTGTTGCTGTTTTCTAAAATGAGTTATTTATAAATGGGTTGCAGTAACGATCTTCTTCTGGTTTTCACCTTTTTTTTGCTGTTTCTTCAATTTATTCTTGGCTCTCTTGTATATGGTGACTTCTGGCAAAACTGAGGCAGTCATTTCTTCTGCATTATGTCAGGGCCTTGTGGCAACTTCCCCTTCGCCTGTTCTCATCCCCAATAAGGTACTGGGTCTTTGAGATTCCTGCAGTGTATTGCAATTTAGGTCTTCCTTTGTATCAAGGCTTGGGGTAGATGCCTTGAAAACAAAGAGCACATCTTGCTGAACAATTCGGTGGTAGTCCCATCCTCTTAGGACCACCCCAAGCACAGTTATGGGCAAAAATACAGTCACAACCAAAGGCCCTGCAAAGCATTATGGGACGAGATTAGCAGTGTGCAGTGAATATTATGGTACCCAATATCAAAATACTTCTACAACTAGTCGTTACTAGGTGTCCCTCACGAGTCAAATGCAAAAGCATTGACATTTTTACATCATGCTGCAGTTCCACTAGTCGTTACTAGGTGTCCCACATGAAGCAAATGCAAAAGCATTTGACTTGAGGGACGCCTAGCAATGACTAGTGGAACTGCAGCTTGATGTAATAGTGTCAACGCTTTTGCATTTGACTCGTGAGGGACACCTAGTAAGGACTAGTTGAACTGCAGCTCTTTGTGGAATTATTTTGATATTGGATGCTATAATATTCACTGTTTACTGCTAATCTCGTCCCATAATGCTTTGCATGGTGTTTGGTTGGGATTGTATTTTTGCCCATAACTGTGCTTGGGGTGGTCCTAAGATAAGAGGATGGGACCACTACTGAATCGTTCAGCATGATATGCTCTTTTTGCCCCGGGCATCTGCTTGGTCCTCCCTCTAGGTTAGGGGGACCCCAAAATCATCACCTTCCTCATTGCCTGATATGTTTAATTTTCAAAGTTCACTTTTGTGAATTGGTTATATGCTTTTTAGCATGTAAAGTTGTTTTATCAAAGCATTTGTGGGTGCAGTTTAGTAGCTGACTCTGCATGTGGAGGAAGTAGCTTTTGCTTGAATTCCGTGTTTTTAATGGAATGCGTAGTTAACGAATCTCGGAAAATTCGCTAGCAGAGTTCATTGCCCAGGCTTAGTGAAAGGATGCATGGGTGGGCAAATGTATGTTGGTGAAAGAATCTTTGAGACTGAGAGCCATGTTTGGATGGATGGATATATGGATGGATGGTTTTCAATGGTGAAGACTGGATGAGAGAATGTAAAACATAAACAGTGAGTTGCAAAGCCAACGGTGAAGAAGAATAATACTAGAAGAACAATGCAATTATGAATGGAAAAATCCTTGGAATGAAGAAGAAACAATGGACTAAGGAGCTCCTCTGGAGTGGCATTTTCACCTACTTAACTTGCTTGGAATGGTTTCATCAAGGCGGGGAGACAGAGGGTGAGGCCAGGGAATAAAGTAGGACTAAGTGCCATGACTTTTGCGGATGGTATATTCTGTAACAAACGTGCTAAATACAATATCCTGTTCCTTATTCCTTTCCCTGTACTGTAGTGCATTGATTTTCCCACCGTCTACTTATGGGCAGACAGAAGGAAGCCTGAATCATTGATTTTATAGTACCTCACGTGACGATTATCATTCATAGTATTCATCTGCCTTGTACAAAGGGTGAAATTGAAAGGTATTTGACAGAGCATGGCCATGATAGCAATAATATAATTGTCTAGTTCAGCTGCCCCACTGCTGCAGACGGTAGCAATGTCACGCAAGTATTACTAGGGAGCCAGTTGAGCTAGCACCCCTCTATTAATTTAGCTCAATAAGAGACAGAAGATACTTGTATACTCCATAGTGCATAATGTCTGAAACTCTAATCACATCAAAATCGAATGGCCCGAGGGTACCAACAAATGTACTGCTACTGTACCACTACATGATTTTAAATGTTTTGATTAGGGGTGGGCGAAGTTTGCGTAGTCACGTTACGCAAAGTTCTGCGAAACTGTAAAAAATCTCCGTGAGCTATGCAGAATTCTGCGAGCATGCGGAATTGCTTGTTCCACACATTCGCGATGCGATTTTCCTGTTCGGGGACGCTGTTTGCGTGCTCGGGGCAAATATCTTGCGAACCTGTCCATGCGGTGGTGGCCATCTTGTTTCACTTGTCCCACCCGCTTGCGATGCTTGTTTCCTGTTTGCGAACGTGGATGTCCGATGGCGCATCCGAATTACGTGTTCGCGATCACACACTCTCGCGGGATCGTGCGGCCAGACGTAAACGGATAGCAAAAATCATCAGTGAACACAGGGATCCTGGTGAGTAACCCCAGCATGCGAGAACACGCATTTTGAAATCACGAACAAGGAAAAAATTCCGCTTCTCTGCGGATTGCGGAATTTCTGGCAATTCCGCGTCCTCCACTGAACACAGAATTGCCAAAATTCTGCGAATTCCGTGAGCGGAGCGGAATTTACAGTCCAGGCCTAGTTTTGATAAGAGTGTTGTTTACAATTTGTCTTTTTTTCATTCTTGATATTGCTATTCCTGCTGTTCCTAACAGGCAGGAGATAGCATCCTGATGTGACAGAAGAAACAGGAGGCCATCAGAGCAGAATACAAACAGATGGCGGCAGCAGGTGCAGATGCTCCGGGCCCCAGCCAGACCCCAGTGCCTCCAGTCTATAGGCCCCGAAGTACAATGGCAGCCACCTGCCACCATTCCGTCACTGTTGCCCCCCCCCAATTTACGTGCATTTCAGTGTAGTATCATGCAGAGGCTGGCGTGCATGGAAGCCAGGCAAGAACGGATGGAAGAGCACATGAAGAAGCTCAGAGCGCATTGTTAGTGCCCTTTATTGTAAACAGGTTTTTGGTGGGTGGGTGGGAGTTATTGTGGGGAGAGGGTGAGTATGAGGGGGTTGGGACATTTAGATTTTTTATATGGACAATTTAATTTTGGGACTTTCTTAAGGTACTTTGATGCAACTTTCTTATGGGGCATTGGTTGGGGACGGGGAGAAGGGTGGGACAGTTGTGGGTTTCGTTTATATTATTAGTAGAATAAATATTTCATCGTTTTACATAATCATTTAAATTGTTTTTGGGGTGTTACGGTTTTATTTAGCACTGCTGCCTTTGCCCCAGTCTGTTTTAAAAATCTGGTGATAGTGTGTAACAACAAATTAATTATGCAGTACCCTCCCTTGTCCTACTACACTCTCCTCCTAGTCTCTGAATCGAGGGCTGCATGGTTTCCCAAGGTGCCATGGTGGTGGTAGTAGTAGCATGTTAGCACAATAACAGTGAAGGGATCAGAAGATAGGTTCCACTCCCTCCTAGGTGGACTAAAACTGTAGGATAAGGACAATTCAAAGAAGGGAACTAACTAAATTGAAATAAAAACGGAGTCAATGCCAGTTATATATTATTATATGGAAGGTTTAAAGAAATTGAGACAGTCACCAGACTGGAAGATCTGTCCACAAGAGGAGAGACAATAGAGAAATTATAATAAGCAATGCTAACTTAAATTATTTAGAACAATGGTGAGCTAGTAAAAGTTACGAATTGAAGTGAACTCGAACTGCGAAGTGGACAAAGTTAAGCTTGATGCAACATAGTGCCTGGATGATGATGCTGGCAATGATGTTCCTCTGAAAATATCAAACACTGTTTTTATGTGTGGGTGGGTAAATGTGGCCAGTGTGGGCTATACTTAGAGCTGAGGATCCTGCACTGAGTTGGATTTGCTTTCACCACATCTGCCCCACCAAGTGAGTAAGCAATTACTGGTGGAAGTTATCAAGTCACACCTCAATAAAATCACACAGCCTGGGGGAAGAGGTTTAGGGGTTTGATGAAAGGATAGGAAGGCAAGATTTGGGGAAACGCTTGACAAAGACTAACATACAAAAGGACAACATTCATCTCGGCAATGAGCAGCCAACCATCATAGATCTATAATGGGATGCAAAGAAATGCAGCCCCCAGAGAGACCCAAGTTACATTCTATATCTAAATGTTCTGTGTTACCTAGCTTTGAAAGGTAGCAAATATATTACAAATTATGTAGGAGTCAAGCAAACACCACACACAGTTCTAATTTTTACTAAAAGAAAAAAGGATATTGGATTATCAAATTGAGAGTTGTAACTGCATTCCTCTTGAACTGCCTGTCCATCTTGGGAACCTAGCAGATGTGGACCGGTAAGGTAAACATGAGTGTTCTGTTGATTTTCCAGTTTGGCGCAGGGTATGAGATCCTGTGGATTGAAAAACAAAAATGATATTGTAGAATCAAGGAGAAAGACAGAAGTTAAACTTCATGAAGAGTGCACCAAGAAGACTCAGAGGCAGAGCAATAGAGAATATAAGAAGTTTGTTTTGCACTCATTCATTTTATGACTGGTGTGTGAACAATTAGCTGAGGGCAATTTTACAACAACCAAAAATCACAGAAAAGTGGCAGCATGTAACTATCGGTATCAGGCTGATCAAACTCAGAACTGCCATAATCATCAATTCATCATCATGAATCATAACAATAATATGTAGCCTTGACAGCACATGCATAAGGTGATGCTCATTTAAGACTAAATGTCAATCTCTAGTTACCTACAACAACAGGCCCTGTTGAAAGGTAGGGCCGAATTCGACCAAGAACCCTTCAGTATTTGCCCGGCGTTAGCCGCCTCTCATACCATTCGAGATTACCAAACAAAGAGGCAGGCGCTGGAGACAGAAGGCAGGAAACAGGAGTTTATTCCGACGGAGCAGAACACGTCAAATCAGACAACAGGGTATCTTCTCGAGGTGCTCTAAACGCATCCTTGGGGCCTGGCCTCTTATACACAGGTTTATTGCTTTATTACATAAAACACATTCTTGTTAATGCTTTGATGTACGGGAAGGCATCCTCGGAATCTCCGCTCCAAACCCGTTCCCACACATATTTACAGTAAAAGTCCCACCCTGATCTCAGTAGGTGATGACTATCGCGCAGCTGGATATCCCTCCGGCTCCCGGAATGTGCGCGGCTGATCGGATCTCATGGGGTGGGGGCCTTTATCATTCATAGATTCTTCGAAGAAGGACAGCTCCCTACTGTAAGGGGCAATAAACTGTATCCGCGGGGCTAGGTGATGGCCTGGGATCGGGCGGGACAATCGGGCACAGAGGAAGGGGGTTCATCAAAGGATGCGTGATCATTAAAGGGACGGAGGGAGGTGTTAGTCGGGTACGGAATGTGGCTCCGAGGCAAGGCCGCGCTGAAGGGGTGGTTTATGGCCCAAGCATGTGAGAACGTGGGCTGTCAGCGCGCGGGGGATGCTGGCGGGGTCAGAGAGAGAGAGAGAGAGAGATGCGCGAGCTATCGGTAGTGGGCAGAGAGGCCATGGTGTTCAAAATGGCTGCTATTTACGCGCACATTTGAGCTAAAAGGGGACAAGATGGCGCCGATAATGTTTACGTCGCAATCTAGATTTTAACAGTCCTCCCTTTTCAACATATCTAGCCAGCTTGTCAATTTATGTCATATTACGGATTTCTGATAAACAACAAAATTGCTGACCCTTACAATAATTTATCTCTCTAATTTGTGAGAATACAAACAAAGAAAAAATCTTCAGTTTGTTTGGGGTTCTTTTATTTCAACCCATTTAAGTCTTTTAGATAATTTTTATAAATTTTTCATGAACGAGAAAAACACTTTACACAAAAACATTTACAATATTTACAACTATCACACAACTGACATATATACAAATAAATTCACATTTATATACAACCTCCTTTTCAGTGAAAACAATAGAAATAACAATTCCACAAATAGTTATTTTTTTTAGAAAAATGACACCATTGTAGTGCCCAACAAGGTCAAAATAAACAAGCAAGGCAACAAACAATTGAATTTAAACTCTTTCAAAGTAGTTTAAAGAAATGAAAAATCAATTCAAGCCACTAATAAGTTATGCTGCCTATTTGCCGTCTGCCAACGCGTTTCGAATCTGGAAACAATTAACAGATTCTCCTCAGGGCTCTGTCATTGTAGTTATCTATAAAGGTAAAGGAAGTTCGTTTTAATTACTAAAATATAAGAATATACAATCCCCTATGTACAACTGAAGCTAACTGATTTGAGTTGCCTTCACTCGTGTGTGGCACGGTACCGCCGTTCGTTAATTTCAGGTAAGGACGGGGGCCTTGGGCTTTTAAAGTTTGGTTGAGAAATCTGTGGTTGGAGAAAATACGTAGTATTTACAAGACCATCCATTGCAGGACAGTTGGGTTATCTCTAGGAGACTAAGGCACATGTTTCCTACCTTTGCACTTTAACGTGGTGTGGCTGCTGATGTTTACAACTTGAAATGATTCTACTCGCGGAGCACTGCCGCTGGAATCTGTGGAGCACAAGTGAGAATTATGCTTACTGATCTTGCCTTTAATTGCAGACAGTACGTTTAATTTTTACATTCGGGTTCTGGCATACCTGTGGGGGTTAGAAGCGGAGTTAAGTTTGCCGGTCACATTTTCATTACTCCGACTCCCGCCGTGTATTTCAATGGAAGCGGGATACATGTTACCGACTTCTCAGCAGCGTGAAGAGGTGCGTGCTTAATCGCGCTAAAAACGAAAGGGTGAAATATCGGGGATTATTAGATTTAAAGCGATGTAAGGGAGGCTGTCATGTGCGCTCCTACTTCACAGTGAACCCACCGCTCGGCATTGTGGTAATTGTAGTTGATTCATTGATGGACGCTTTAGGATTTTAGAGGCGAGAAATCTCGGACAAAGAGTTCAACCTGGTTTGGGTCCGAGATTACTTCACTGTGAAGTAGGAACGCACATGACAGCCTCCCAACCAATGAGTTTGCATTTCCTGAATCGGCTATCTGAGAGTGAGGTGAGTGCCACACAGATCCCGGCCCTTGCCAAATACATTGCAGCGTACATCGCTTTAAATCTAATAATCCCCGATATTTCACCCTTTCGTTTTTAGCGCGATTAAGCACGCACCTCTTCACGCTGCTGAGAAGTCGGTAACGTGTATCCCGCTTCCATTGAAATACACGGCGGGAGTCGGAGTAATGAAAATGTGACCGGCAAACTTAACTCTGCTTCTAACCCCCACAGGTATGCCAGAACCCGAATGTAAAAATTAAACGTACTGTCTGCAATTAAAGGCAAGATCAGTAAGCACAATTCTCACTTGTGCTCCACAGATTCCAGCGGCAGTGCTCCGCGAGTAGAATCATTTCAAGTTGTAAGCATCAGCAGCCACACCACGTTAAAGTGCAAAGGTAGGAAACATGTGCCTTAGTCTCCTAGAGATAACCCAACTGTCCTGCAATGGATGGTCTTGTAAATACTACGTATTTTCTCCAACCACAGATTTCTCAACCAAACTTTAAAAGCCCAAGGCCCCCGTCCTTACCTGAAATTAACGAACGGTGGTACCGTGCCACACACGAGTGAAGGTAACTCAAATCAGTTAGCTTCAGTTGTACATAGGGGATTGTATATTCTTATATTTTAGTAATTAAAACGAACTTCCTTTACCTTTATAGATAACTACAATGACAGAGCCCTGAGGAGAATCTGTGAATTGTTTCCAGATTCGAAACGCGTTGGCAGACGGCAAATAGGCAGCATAACTTATTAGTGGCTTGAATTGATTTTTCATTTCTTTAAACTACTTTGAAAGAGTTTAAATTCAATTGTTTGTTGCCTTGCTTGTTTATTTTGACCTTGTTGGGCACTACAATGGTGTCATTTTTCACAAAAAAATAACTATTTGTGGAATTGTTATTTCTATTGTTTTCACTGAAAAGGAGGTTGTATATAAATGTGAATTTATTTGTATATATGTCAGTTGTGTGATAGTTGTAAATATTGTAAATGTTTTTGTGTAAAGTGTTTTTCTCGTTCATGAAAAATTTATAAAAATGATCTAAAAGACTTAAATGGGTTGAAATAAAAGAACCCCAAACAAACTGAAGATTTTTTCTTTGTTTGTATTCTCACAAATTAGAGAGATAAATTATTGTAAGGGTCAGCAATTTTGTTGTTTATCAGTTATATTAGGTCCAGCTGCCCTTTAGACCCAGGACCAGACTCCGTTGTTTCCCCCCAAAAAAAAAAAATATTACGGATTTCTACATCATACAAAGCTTTCATGCATTCAGCTTCAAAGTTCGGAGTCTTAGGGCACACACAGTTAGCAAATAGTGAACACAGAGGTGGCAAGCATTGAATACCCAGGCAGAGTCCGCATATTACAACGATTGGTATCAGTGCAATCATGAGCAACCTCCATCCCCAGTCTTTTACAGTATTCCAGAACCAACTCCCGAGCGACCATCCTTCTTGTTCCTGGTGAACTTCTGAGGAGAGTCTGTGGAGGTGTTTGATGGCCTTGTAAACGGAGAGTGAATTGTCTGGTATGTAGGTACAACAGCTGGACCCGATGATACGACATGCTCCTCCACGGTCCGCCAGAACCACATCCAGAACAAGACGGTTTTGAAGAGCCACCAGACGGACCGCCTGAAGCTCGGCTGTATTGTTTGTGAGGATACCAGCTGTAATGTTCATCGTTGTCTCGACTGCCTGGGATAAATGTCGAATGGCACGACTGTTCGCCATCGGACCCCAAAGTGGAACGAGTCCTTTCATTGCATCCAAGAATTGTGCTCCAGTGGAGTCGGCCTGCTCGATGTCCTTTGCTCGTCTCTGTCGGTGATGGTTTGCCGGAGCCACATAGGTTGGAAGAAGGATGAAAGGCTATGTAGCAGGTACCTCCCCAGCCCTTTGGGAGCCAGGTGTAGGCTTTTGTACCACAGACGAAGTACATGTTTGGAGAGGTGACAAAAGAGGGTGAGTCGGTTGAGTACAAAGTTCTGGTGATGCGGCAAGTGCTGTGGCCCACCATTTGTGTCCCACGGCCTGTGATGCATACGAGGCCCGAGACATTGACGACAGATAGGGCCACAGTCAGGGTGGCAGCTGTTCGTTTCCGGAGGTAGGAGAAGGTGGGTCTGGCTGGATTGTTGAATATTTGCATCTCCACCCTTTCTTTGGCGGGGATGTCCATGTGAACAGAGGCATTGGAGGATAGAGGGCAAAAAGGAGCAGCAACTCTCCCGGTTTTGTTCAGCCAGACTCCATGATAAAAGTGTGACATAGTTTCGCTGGAAGTGGCGTTGTCTCTGTAGCTCTCTTGCAAGAGGATCAGCCAGGCAAGGCAGGAGCCGTGAACAGAGAAAGGTGAAGGGATGAAGGGAATGGAATGTCCGGTGGCATGTGGTATCAACCCACAGATCCAGCAATTTGTGGCATTTGCAGCAAGGTTGTGTTGGTGCAGCAACTGTACGAAGGAGTTGTTCCAGAACTCCTTACGCCTTTCTTGGATTTGAGGTGAAAGAGAGACCAGGTAGTGTTCTTTCATGGTGGTAGGCTGCGCAGTCGTTAGAAATGTCTTATGAGCCGGTGCGTTCTCTTCCACGATCCAGAAGGTAGTCATGAGGAGGAGGCAAAAGAGAAGAGTGATAAAAAGAGCAATAGTCTTTGAGCTGTGCAAACTGTCAGTTTTCGGGTTCCTGTAGCGGGTCTTCGGATGTCCGGTTGCTTCCATCATCTTCGTATCGGGCGCTTCCATCAACTTCAAGGTGCTCGGTAGTGGGCAGAACCACAGACTTCGTTTGGTTTCTCTCCTGGCAGCCTTTGTTGTGTTAGGCCGCCGCTCTGAGAATGATAACTTAGTCAGTGGTCTACTTAGCCGAAGCTCCCTCCTTTCGTCGCAGGTTATACCCTTCTCTGGATGGCACAGTGGGATCAGGGAATTTCGCCAATTCGAGTGTCTCTGTTTCAGGGTAGCAGCTCAGGGATGGTCGGTCTTTGTTCAGGAGCTCTTCTTGGGTGGTCACGTCTTCGGTCGACGTCAGGGTCGGAGAGATTTTCTTGCAATGATGTGCATGCAGCCAATTTCGCTTCCCCTCCACTCGAAGAGCTGTTCGGGTGGTGATCAAGACTTGCCAGGGGCCCGTCCAGCGAGGTTCCAGACTCTTCTCCCGCTGGAAGTTCCGAATCAGGATGAAATCTCCAGGCCGGATGGCATGTCCGGGGCCCCTGGAAGCATCGGGGATGGCCTGCAGCACCTGATGATGAATAACAGACAGTGTTTTAGTTAGGTTATACAGGTAGTCAGACATTAGGACGTCCGGGACGTCGTGAATAGATGTTGGTTTGGGTGCGGACCAGATACTCATGGGTTGGCCGAAAACGACCTCGTAAGGGGTCAAGTGGTGTTTGGTGGGGGTGGAACGCATTGACAGCAATGCTAGGGGGAGAGCGTCTGGCCATTTTAGTCCTGTGGTAGCCACTATTTTCGCCAGTTTTAGATTCAATGTGGCATTGTGCCGCTCGACCAGTCCAGCAGATTGGGGGTGGAAAACTGCGTGGAATTTCTGTCGTACCCCCAGTCCTTTCAGGATGAGCTGGATAACCTCGGCTACAAAATGGGGGCCATTGTCACTCCATAAAATACGGCAAAGGCCGTAGCGAGGGAAGAACTCTTTCAGTAGTACTTTTGCAGTGGCAATAGCAGTGTTGTCACGCGTTGGGTAGGCTTCCACCCATTTGCTAAAAGCGCACACAACAACAAGTACATACTTCAGTCCTTGACATCTCTCTAACTGGATATAGTCCATCTGTAGGACTTCAAATGGATGGTTGGGGACCCCAAACCCTCCCCGGGGTACGACAGTTCCTTTCCCAGGGTTGTGTTGCAGGCAGACTAGACATTGTTGGACTAATCGTTTGGCCGTCTGTAATTCTGTCATTATGCCAAACTCGGGAGACAAGTTCGGCCATAGGGGCAGATCCTATGTGTGCAGGGGAATGGGCCATCGTCAGTATGGGGATCAGGTACGAGTTGGGTAGCAACCATTTGTTTGTGTCTTTTGCCCGCCAGCAGCCTTCATCATCTTTTAATCCCACCCGTGCCCATTCAGTCAATTCTTGTGGTGAGCTGGCCATTTGGATGTCCCTAATAGTTTCCCTAGCATCCGTCCATTTTTCTGCTTGTGACCTAGTCACGTACATGCAAGTCGTCGTCCTGTTCTCAGCTGTGGTTCGGGCAGTGATGTCGGCCAGTGCATTTCCCTGCCCAATGATGTCTGTCACCTTTTTGTGTGCTTGGCATTTATTTATTTATTTATTTATTTATTTCTGGTATTTATAGAGCGCGACATTCATCCCAAGGGATATCAAGGCGCTAAAAAGAAAAGGGGACTGCTGAGGTTGTGCGGGGGAATTAGTTTTTAGGGAAGAGGTGGGTTTTGAGTTTATGCCGGAATTGGAGGAGGTTTGTAGTGTGTCTAAGATCCATAGGTAGTTCATTCCATCGTTTGGCCGCCAGGTGAGAAAAGGCTCGTCCACCTGTCCTTGTTTTGTAGATGCGCTTAGGTTTTGCTAGGGCTGAATTATTGGATCTTAAGTTCCTATTTGGAATATAGAACTCGATTTTCCCTTGTAGGATTGTAGGACCTGTTTTGTGGAGGGCTTTGTGCGTGTGACAGAGCAGTTTGAATGTGGCACGCTGGCGCATTGGCAGCCAGTGAAGTTGTTTCAGGCATGCTGATGCCGAATCTCGTTTGCCTTTATTGCATACCAGTTTGGCTGCCTGGTTTTGAAGGACCTGTAGGCGGGAGAACAGTTGCTCGTTCATCCCTTCGAATAGGGCATTGCCATAATCCAGGCGGCTGACTAGGAGGGCCTGGGTAATCGTACGTCGGCAGTCCAGTGGGATCCAAGAGAAAATTTTGGCTAGGAGTTTCAGGATTGCAAATCCTTTACCCCAGAGTATGCGTACATGATCTTTCATGGACAGTGCGTCATCCATCATAATGCCAAGGTTTCTGGCGTACTGTTTCGGGGTGGGGGCTGTTCCCAGTGACGGTGGCCACCACGTATCGTTCCACGATAGTTTGGCTCCTCCGAACAGTAATATTTCCGATTTTCCGGCATTGAGCTTAAGGCAGTGGTTGCGCATCCAATCTGCCATTTCGGAGAGGCAGCTGTGTAGTTTGTTTTTGGTTGTTTCCGATCTTTCCGATCTTTCGTCCATAGTCACCATCAGCTGTGTATCGTCGGCATATGAACATATGCCGATGCCCCACTTTCTTCCAATGTCGGCCAGAGATGAAACGTAGACATTAAAGAGAGTGGGGCTTAGAGAGGCCCCTTGTGGGACTCCACAGCCGATGGGACGGGGTTTTGAATGGAATTGGCCCATGTGCACTGCTTGGGTGCGGTTGCTCAAGAAGGATGCAATCCATTGTAACGCCATGGCTTGTATTCCTTTGCTCCGGAGGATGTTTAGTAGGCATTCGTGCGACACCGTGTCGAACGCTGCCGACAGGTCTAACAGTATCCGAGCCACCGATCCCCCTTGGTCAGTGATGCATCTGACACTGTCCGACACTGCCAGCAGCGTAGCCTCGGTGCTGTTGTTGGATCTGAAGCCAGTTTGGGTGGGGTCCAGAAGCGAGTTGTCCTCCAGGTATTTGGACAATTGTAAGTTGACCATTTTCTCCAATGCCTTGGAGAGGTAGGGGAGCTGTGAGATTGGTCTATAGTTCTCGGGGTTGAGGATATCGGAACCGGCTTTCTTCAGGAGGGGGGTTACAGATGCGTGTTTCCAGCAGTCTGGAAAGGACGCGGAGGCGAGGGACTGGTTGAAGAGTTTGGTAATGAGGGGGCAGAGAGTCGGTGCAATTTCTGAGAACACAAAGTGCGGGCAGGGGTCTGCAGGAGAGCCGGATTTTATTGCTTTAAGAACTGCTAACACCTCTTCTTCGGAGAGTGGTTGGAAGTTGGTTAGACGTGGAGAGTTGGCTACGTCTAGGTGAACATTGTCTTTGTCGGGTGTAGATGGACATACATCAGAGTTGTCGTAGGGGGTATTGGGATGGGAGGGGGTGAAGGTGGAATAAATTTTGTTAATTTTTTCGGAAAAGAAATTGCTAATCCGTTCGCATGCTTCTGTTGAGGGGGTGAGGGTTTGCGAAGTGCTAGATGGGTTGCTGAGCTCTTTCACGATTTTGAACAACTCCTTTGCGGAGTTGTGGTTTTCGAGAATTCGTTGCGTAAAAAATGCTTTTTTTGCCTCTCGAATGGCAAGGATGTATTGTTTCCTTTTGGCGGTATAGTTGGCTCTGGTTACGGAGTCTTTCGTTTGTCTCCATTGGTGTTCTGTTTTTTGGCATTCCCTTTTAAGGCTCTTGAGGGTGGGGGTGTACCATTTTTCGTTAGTAGTTGTTTTTTTCATGACTTCTCGTAAGGGTGCTATTTTGTCCAACGTTTGGCGGATTCCGGTTTCTAGCCGGATGACGTTGTTACCAAAGGATGCATTGTCTGGTAGGGAGATATCTGTTTCGTGAAAGTGATTTGATTACGGCAAGTTGTTTGGGGAGGAGAACCGCTTCAGTCAGAGCGGAGACTAGATCTCCGTGCAGGATGGGTGTACCATGAGATGTCAGAAATCCCCTCTCCTTCCATAAGAGCCCAAAATGATGAACCACCCCGAAGGCATACTGGCTGTCCGTGTAAATGTTTGCTGTCGTCCCCTGTGCTAGGATACATGCTCGTGTGAGGGCAATCAGTTCTGCCGCCTGCGCGGATCGTTGCGTGATGCGGGCGGTTTCAACTACAGTTCGGGCTGTGGTAACTGCATAGGCAGCTGAGGTGGTGCCGTCGGGGAGTTTAATGCAAGAGCCGTCTACCCATAGCTCTCCGTCAGGGTTTGGGAAGGCAGTGTCTCGGAGGTCAACTCTACTCCTAGTCTGTTCATCCGTGAGGGTCACACAGTCATGTATTGGGGGCACATCGGGATCGTTTTCAGGCAGAGGCAGCAAGGTGGCTGGGTTCAGCGTGGTGCATCGTTTCAGCGTGATGTGAGGTGCGAGCAGTGTAAGTTCATACCCAGTCAGTCGCGCGCTGGTCAGGTGTTGTGTCTTTGTCTGGTTTAGGAAGGTGTCAACAGCATGAGGCACTAGTACCGTGAGGGAATTCGAGAGTACGATTCCCTCACTTTGTCGGATAGATACAGCAGCAGCGGCTACTGCTCGAAGGCAGGCAGGCAAAGCTCTTGCTACAGGGTCAAGAGTGGCAGAGAAATAGGCACATGGTCGTTGTTTGGGGCCAATGGACTGAGTCAGACAGACATAGCACATCCCTCCCTTTCGTGAGTGTAGAGAGAGAAGGGCTTTGTATAATCAGGGGTTCCTAGGACGGGCGCCGAACAAAGGGCGTCTCGCAGTTCCTTGAAGGAGGATTGACATTCAGGGGTCCACGGGAGCGGAATGGGGACATCTTTAGCCAGTAGGGAAAGTAGTGGTTTCACAATGAGGCTGAAATTTGGCAACCATTGTCGGCAGAAGGAGGTGAGGCCCACCAAAGAGCGGACTTGCTTCGGGGTTTTAGGGATAGGGGTCTCTAGAATAGCCTGTATTCGATCGGGTGTGAGCTTTCTCCCGTCTTTTGACAAGAGGTGGCCTAGGTAAGTGACTTGAGGTTGGCAGAATTGCAACTTCTTCTTGGAGACCTTGTGGCCATTTTCCGCGAGGAATTGCAGGAGTTGGATGGTGGCTGTGACGGCAAGTGGAGTGGTGTCGGCCGCCAAAAGGATATCATCGACGTACTGTATCAACACCACTCCATCCGGCAATTGGACTGCGTCCAGCTGTCTCTTGAGGGCCTGGCTGTAGATGCTGGGGCTTTCAGTGTAGCCCTGGGGTGCTCTGCAAAATCTGTATGAGCGGGATTTTAAAGTGAAGCCGAAAAGGTAGCGGCTGTCCGCGTGAATGGGGATGGAGAAGAATGCGTTCTTGAGGTCGATTACCGTGAAGGTGGTGGCAGTGGAAGGAATCAGGGTCAGAATGGTGGTGATGTCTGAGACTACAGGGTACTGGGGTACAACCACTTTGTTGACTTCTCGTAGGTCGATGATGAAGCGGTACGCTTTTTCATCTCCCTCACCCTGCTTCTTCACAATGGGTAGGATAGGACTGTTGCAAACATTGCTAACTACTTCTTCTACCACTCCTGCATCTACCAGGGACTGGATGATTTTTACCAACGCCTTCTCGCCTTCAGGCGATATCCGATACAGCGGGAGTTTGGGGAGTACTGCGTCCTGTCGAACAGTTATGTGTACAGGGTCTATCATCATGCGTCCTACGTCCGAGTCGGTCTTTGCCCATAGGTACAGAGGTAGGGTGTCGAGCAAGGACAAATCAGTGTCAGTGATAGAGAACATGCGTTGTGTGCGGCAAGATCTGAGCAGTGTTGGGTTGTCGTACAGAATGACTCGAACTCCGTCTTGTGAACACCTAATAGTAGCTCGAAAGTGTTTCAATAAGTCAAGTCCCATAATGGCGTCGGGGGTGTTGGAGGAGAGCAAAAACGTCGTGTCAGTGGTGTTATTGTCCAAATTAAAAGAGATCGGTGTGGACAAGGGATTAGTGGAGGGTGTTCCATCAAAACCTATTGATGTCACATGTGAGCCAGACAAGGGTGCCCTGGGAATCAATCGCTTAGACAACGCACTACGTGTTGCACCAGTATCTACCAGAAATGGAGACTTCGTACCTAGGACCTTAGCGGTGACATAAGGGCCTTCCTGGTCAACATAGAGCTCGACTGGATCCCTTCCTTGCCCTTGGCAGTCCTATGCAAAGTCGTGGGCATTGTTGCAGTCAGACTGTTGGCACTGATTCTGTCGGGGACGGTCAAATGTGTTCGGTCTACCAGGCCTGTCATTGTTGGTGTCGTTTGGGTGCCCTCGTCCCTGTCCTCTATTTCTCGGCCCGCCCGCTATGTCTCTCGTGTCTTTATTTCTGAGTGCTTCTAGCAGAACTGGACATTGAGATTTCCAATGGCCATATCCTTTGCAAAACGCACACTGGTTCTCATCGAGGTCTGTTCGTGGAGCGCCGGGTGCGGGTGTGCGGTCTCTAGGGGGTGGATTTCTAGGAGCATTCGACTGGTAGTTCCCTCTATACTGTTCCCTTCCTATAGTCACCCCTTGCAACTGAGCAATCATTACCCTCTCTTTCAAGTCCTTTTTCTTTTTCTCAGTCGCTTGATCGTTCTCATTCTTTTGTCGCTCATAGTATTGAGCCATCTGAAGGATAGCTGCAGGCTTGGAGGCCGCCCAACTACTCTCGCTAGTCTGTAGTTTCTGCGAGACTTCTGGTGTCAGGCCTTTCACATAGTTCTGGACAAACAAGTGATGTCTGGTTGCAGTGGTCATGTCCTGGCCGCTATAATCGGAGAACACCGTTTCAAACCGGGAGAAGTATTCTGATACGTCTTCCTGGGGTTTCTGGCGACAGGCCGTTACTACTGACCAGTCCACTTTCCTTTCTGGGACTAAGGTTTTTAGTTTCTGCACGATCTTATCTGGTAGGTCTAGAATGGCTTTCATAGGTTTCTGTCCCGGCTCTCGCTGTTTGTCTACATCACCGAGTTGTACCCAGGTATGTCCGAACAGCTCAAGGTGGTCGACTTTCCGGATTTGCTTCCACACATCAGCTGGCAGACATAACCCGAAAAACAAATCGATATCCGCTAGGGTCATAATCGTTGAACCCAGAGCGGTGGCTAATTCTGTATAGAAGGCTGTGGGGTTCTTTCGCAGATCAGGCAAGGACTTTCGGAAAGTCAGGATGTCTTGCCGATCCCATGGTTGGTAAACCCAGTTGTAAACTACCCTCCCTCTCGCATCTTGGTTATTAATATCGTCGTGTGTTCCCAGTCCTCGTGGGGGAACCCAATAGGGGGCGGCCTCCTTTATGGGCATCATGGTGTCAATTTTTTCTACTCTGGCTTCAGTCACTGCAGGAGTCGTGGTGTTAGTTTCTGGTTTCAGTTCCGTGAGGTGGCGAAAAACTTCAAGCGTACGCGTGAAGAGGTTCGTCACATCACACTCGTCCCCATCTCCGATATCAATTTTCCTATACAGAGTCGTTAGGTTTTCAGGGCCTTTTCCTTGGTAGCGGTCTTCGTAGGCATTAAGGTATGGTAACAAAGGCGTACGACAAAGTGTCGCCTGTGGCTATTGGCATATGTATGGTACATATCCGTTATATAATCCTCATTTTCCTTTCGCACCACCAGTGTCTTTACGATCTTATCGATCCCAGCTCGTTCGTCCTTGCTTAATCTATTCGATCTCGCGGGGTCTTTCCTCCCCGCTTCGGGATCACCTGAAGTTGCTGCCTGTGCTGCGCTGAGTGCAAGGGATTCGGTCGGCGCAGAGGCCATGAGGACCGAGGCTCCGGCACTACTCTCGCCTGTCGTTGGGGGTTGCGGGTGCTGTGCTAAGGGTTGGGAAGGGGCGTATGGAGGGGGCATGTAGATGATCGGGGGACCTAGTAGTAAATCATCGTTCGTTCGCTGTTTCGAAGGTAGCTCAGGGTAAAGTTTAGAGGGTGTCCTGCGGGACACTGGCCTAATGATTCGGAATCTTGTTTTAGCTTGGTTTCCTCTCTTTCTTTTATTTCTTCCTTTAATTTGTTAGCGGCCAGGTGAGCTGCCTTGCGTAATTCCTTTTCTAACCTGACCTCATTTCTTTTCTTGCGTTGTTCTGTTTCTTTGCACCACATGCCGAAGCTATAGAGCATAGTGGGTGTTGTCTTATAGTTATAAAGGGCTGTTTCCAGCGCGTTTATTTTGTCGTTATCGAAGGACCCTATCAGTGGCCACTGACTTCCCTGATCCTTTCTCGTGTATTTATGCCACAGCTTGCTATAAGCCACGGTGACTAGTCCATATTTAGTAAACATGTCCTTATTAGGGGTGCCCTCCAGTGGAGCCGGATGGTTCACCTCTCATAAGCGGTCCGGGCTGAACCAACTACCAACAAACGGGGCGAAGACAGGCATGACGGGTTACAAAGGGGACAAAAGTCTGCACTACCTATCCTTCACTATCCGCAAAGACTAAACAGAGTATTGCGACCCTGTGCTTATTTGTGAATAGAGAATAACCCAAAGAGAACCAATTCCGAACGATCAATGTTCGGATAAACAATCAATCAAATGAGGGATAAAAATAGGCACGACGGATTACAACGGGGGCAAAAGCCTGCGTTACCTATCCTTCACTATTCACAAGGACTAAACAGAGTATTGCGACTCTGTGCTTTTTTGTAAATAGAGAATGATCCAAAGAGTACCAATTCCAAAACAGTAAATGCTTGGATAACAATCAATCAAATGGAGAGGGAAGTAGGCACGACGGGTTATACCGGGGGCAAAGGCCTGCGTTACCTACCCTTCACTATCAGCAAAGACTAAACAGAGTGTGGCGACTCCGTGCTTGTTTGCAAATAGAGAATCTCTCAGAAACAATCAAATGAGTAATACTAGTATTTTCAAACAATCAAACAATCAATTCGCAATTCGTCGTGTTACACGACCTTACCCGGACCGCATTGACAGTTTCTCGTCTTCCGCTTCCAGCGCCTGATCGTCCTCCGTTCTCCGTAATTGCTGTGGCACTCCTGATGGTTCCCAGTCAGGACCGTAGATCACTCGAGAGAGGTCTGCTCGGAACCGGTGAAGTTCGGATGATCGGCTGCCAGACGAGGGTCTAACGGGCAGGAGCTCTTCCCGATCGTTGCAATCGTTCACTCTGTCGTTGGGACCTCTCCCACTGGATCCACGCGTCGCTGATGGGCCCCACGTTTGAGACGCCATTTGTTGAAAGGTAGGGCCGAATTCGACCAAGAACCCTTCAGTATTTGCCCGGCGTTAGCCGCCTCTCATACCATTCGAGATTACCAAACCAAGAGGCAGGCGCTTGAGACAGAAGGCAGGAAACAGGAGTTTATTCAGACGGAGCAGAACACGTCAAATCAGACAACAGGGTATCTTCTCGAGGTGCTCTAAACGCATCCTTGGGGCCTGGCCTCTTATACACAGGTTTATTGCTTTATTACATAAAACACATTCTTGTTAATGCTTTGATGTACGGAAAGGCATCCTCGGAATCTCCGCTCCAAACCCGTTCCCACACATATTTACAGTAAAAGTCCCACCCTGATCTCAGTAGGTGATGACTATCGCGCAGCTGGATATCCCTCCGGCTCCCGGAATGTGCGCGGCTGATCGGATCTCATGGGGTGGGGGCCTTTATCATTCATAGATTCTTCGAAGAAGGACAGCTCCCTACTGTAAGGGGCAATAAACTGTATCCGCGGGAATAGGTGATGGACTGGGATCGGGCGGGACAATCGGGCACAGAGGAAGGGGATTCATCAAAGGATGCGTGATCATTAAAGGGACGGAGGGAGGTGTTAGTCGGGTACGGAATGTGGCTCCGAGGCAAGGCCGCGCTGAAGGGGTGGTTTATGGCCCAAGCATGTGAGAACGTGGGCTGTCAGCGCGCGGGGGATGCTGGCGGGGTCAGAGAGAGAGAGAGAGAGAGATGCGCGAGCTATCGCTAGTGGGCAGAGAGGCCATGGTGTTCAAAATGGCTGCTATTTACGCGCACATTTGAGCTAAAAGGGGACAAGATGGCGCCGATAATGTTTACGTCGCAATCTAGATTTTAACAGTCCCCCACCCAACCGCCAGTGCTTAATTTAAGCAGGTGCTTTCAGGTACTCAGCACCGGCACTTCTTTCACAGGGCCGGGGCTACGATTTCTGGTCCTGCAGGTGGTGGTCTCAATAATAATTGCCTAATTTAAAATAAAAAGAACCACATACCTTGCATGGTGACGGGCTGGTATGTTTTCATAGGCAGGCATACATATGTTCAGGCAGGCATAATTGTGTATCATCACTTTAGTGATGATGTTGTCACGCCTGTCATGAATCCAAGAAATCATCATTAAAGAATGGCTTGCATTCTATTCCTGGAGTCTGCTGTACCCTGCCACTGCCTGAGCCTAAGCCTCTCATTGGATAATTGTAGTGGTGACCTGCAGCCCTGCATTGCTACTATCCTCAACGTGCTTGATGTGGCGGTGGCCCACCGCAACTTTTGTGCGCTATGGAGTCACCTGCAGTTTGCATGCGCTGGTAATTGCTGAGTGTGTTTGAGCCCAGCAGGTGCAACAGTAATACTCACATTTCACAGGCATTGCGGCTGGGGACAGTGCTTGTGCTGTGGCAGGCAGGGTCACAGCAAGCTGAGCAGTAGATACCTATGCCGTAGTCATAACTGGACCAAACTACTTACAGGCAGCACTAGCAGTGACATGACCTGCTGTGCTCAAGCAGCCTCCTGACCTGCAACAAACCCAGTCAGACCACACTGATTAATATGTTCAAAAAAAGCATTTTCATTTGGTGTACATTTTGCTTTTGCACTCATTTGTTGGTGTAGGTAATGAAGTAAAACGCATGTATTAGGGGACAGACAGCAGAGTCTGGTTACAGGATAGAGACTGAAGCAGTGCGGGTGTTGAAAGTTGTGCACACCGGAGGTAGAAGTGGGCTGCATCCTCCTTGGCAGCATTTTCAGCCCCGGCACTTAATTTTTTATAAATTAAGCACTACCAACCGCCAATTAGCATCAAATTTGAGCCAGACATTACTGAGCACACACACCCAGCAACATTGCATTTTCCAAATCAAGTAAAATCCACACACCGCTGTCACCACTCACCACCACTCCACAGAGTTGGGAAGGCCACTTTAAAGTTATCACCAAATTGGTTGGTTTCAGTGAAGTTGAAAACTTCCTTCTTCTGTGACAGTTTTCGAAGTAGTCATACTCACGCTCTGAGTCCTTCCATCATCCCTGATCCAGCTGACTCTGAGTAAGGTGTCCAATTCCTTTTCAACTGTGTCCCGACTCAAATGCAATTGATCGACCTGTAGTACAATGCTGTTGATGCACAACAAGAGAAACATTGAGTCCTTTTTTGTGTAGACTAGGTTTGTGTTTGCGCTATCTATTCTAAAGGGACTGGTCGGGTCTAACTCTTTGAGGAATATAAAGCAGAAAACAAAGCAGTGTGGAGTGGGGTGGATCCAGTGACCAAATCTCGCTAACTCTTAAAGGGGAAGGAAAAATCAACTTCAGGGAAAAATGATCAGCCTTCGGTAGGCCACCAACATTGTAAATCAACACAAACACTTTTAAGCATAATAGTTACAGATAAACAAACACCCGGTGTCACTGCCTTTGACCAATTGAATCATCTCGACACACTCACAAACAACAACCAATTAGCGTGCAATGCATGCCATTTACCTGTTCTTCTAATTCAGGCATGGTCACTGTGGCACATTGCTGATCCATTGTTCATGAAACAGACATCGGCCAGGCTAAATCAAATAATATTGGGCAGTCTGGCTATGGAAATAATAAACTAGGAAAGGTTAGATAGTCACGGCCCAATCAATCAATCAAGGCCTTTATAGAGCGTGCTACTCACCCATAATGGTCTCAAGGCGCTGTGGGGGAGGGGGTGCTGCTACTGCTCAAACAGCCAGGTCTTGAGTAGCTTCCTGAAGGTCAGAAGGCCTTCGGTCTGCCGTAGGAGGATGGGGAGGGCGTTCCAGGATTTGGCGGCGAGGTAGGAGAACAATCTGCTGCCGGTGGAGGTTCTTAAGATGTGGAGGACGGTGGCGAGGGCGAGGGCGAGGCAGGCACTCATTTTTTTGTATCGTCAATGCCTTTGAGGGAAATGGGTAGAGGGAGGGCATTTTCACTACGTACTGTTGTAACTCCAATCCAGCAATAAAATGTGTTTAAGAGTAAGATGGTGGGGCTGAATTAGTCAACCAGACAGAAACAAATACAATTAAATAAAGTTCCCAACAGCTATATTTTGTTTTTGGTGTCAAAGCATTAGAAAGAGAAAGTTCTATGGTTGTTGGCCCAGGCCTAGTAGTCAAGGAAGTAGAGCTCGTCCTCAAACTCAGGTGGTTCGCCAGGAAGTAGGTCATCTAACACACTAACTCTATGACCTGAGTCTCCCTCATCTTACCCCTGTCGTACTTCAGGTATGGAGTAATCCAGTGCTATAAAGTGCTGATTCATTTTAATCATGGTTAATCTCTCTACATTTTGAGGTGAGAGACTGGTCCTTCTCACTTTAACAATGGCACCATCAGCACTGAAAATACGCTCAGCAGAGACACTGGCTACTGGGCAAGCCAGTTAATTTTTTGCCAGCCTGCTGAGCACTGGCCATTGGCATCTCTTCCCATACCAATACACCAATGGGTTTTGACAGGTAGACATCTGTTGGGTCATCCAGATAGGCCTGCACAATCCGCTTAATGGTCATTGGTGCTCAACCTTGTTTGAACTCTAATGTCTTCACCTCTGCACTGGGCTGAAGCACTGCCAGTAGAAACCATTAATTTGCAGATTTTGTGGCTGATGCTCCTGTTCTTGTTGATGATGGTGTTCTCGTTGTTGGTTTTGCCTGCTATGAGCCAACAGCCCTGCCCCAAGGCTCTGAATTTGAAGGCTGCCCCGCAGAACTTGTGCCCTGGAGGGCTGGGCCTCTAATTCCCGACCATTCCTTTTCTAGCTCACTGGCTTGCCCATGCCCATCTGAAAAAAGAATGAAAGTGGACAGTAACGGTTTGTACAGTGGATCAAGAATTGTGGCACAGATGTAATGTTTGGGTGACATAATGTCTCTTTACACTCTTGCATTAACAAATAAGCGAAAGACTAAGCTCTCCCCCAACTCAGATGCATCTTTTTTCCCTCCACACTAAGCATGAGCGCAAAATCCGCTACGCTCGCGAATTTTGCGAATTTTCGGTAAATCCGCGATCCGCGAACTCTCGCGATTTTACCGAAAATTCGCAATCCGCGAGCGGCGGATTCCGAGGCCAAAAGTTCAAGCCTTCCTGGCCTGTTGTTGTAACTAATTTATGATGGCGCCGGCAAGCTGCCAGCGCCATCGTAAAATAGTTACTAAATTAGCTTCAACAGGAAGCACTAATAGATAAAATCAAGCAGGCGCTCGTGCATCTGCTTTATTTTATCTATTCGAGCTTCCTGTTGAAGCTAATTTAGTAACTATTTTAGGATGGCGCTGGCAGCTTGCCGGCGCCATCGTAAAATAGTTAACAGGCCAGGCAGCTGTGCCCTCTTCCCAAATATACCATCGAAAATCGGCTGTGATGCTGGACAGAGGCCTTTGCATCCTTGACTGTCACGAGCGCAATCCTCGTGCTGTTCCTGGGGACAGGAGCTTTTATAGCTCACTCAAGGGACCCCTGCGCCCTTCGGCGCTATTGCATAGTAACACACACCTGGTCGCTGTAGACAACTCTCTGGCACTTTAGGCAGCTGTAGTGTAGTGTAGTGAAAGCACTATACATTTAGCCAACGAGGTATGGCACAAAACGGTGGCGTCTTCTTGAATAAATATGGCCCTAGTTGAAGCTTAAATTCAGTGACTCATTCATCGGCCCAAAAAAACAATCGTGAGCGTTGTCAAGGCTGGGCAGCTGTGCCCTCTTCCCAAATATACCATCGAAAATCGGCTTTGATGCTGGACAGAGGCCTTTGCATCCTTGACTTTCACGAGCGCAATCCTCGTGCTGTTCCTGTGGCCAGGAGCTTCTGTATCTTCTTCATCCGCTGCTCTGATCGGTCTCTGACCTTTTATACACACAAGAGGCATGTGCACTCGCATGTAAGCCCCGCCCCAAGTCCGCAAATCCGCAAATACGCGGATTTTGCAGATCCACGATCCGTGAATACGCAAATCCGTGAATCGTGGATCCGCAAAATCCGCCCATGCTTACTCCACACCTGCGGACATTGCAGAGACCTGTTCCCGTAGCATGAACCCCTCAAAAGGTAGCAGCAACTCTGTCAGGCATTTGACTAGGCCCCCTTGGTCCATCACAATGAACATTTCTTGTACAGTTGCATCCCCTCTTTGCATGACATATTCATAGATCAGTCTGTACTGCTCAAACAGACATTCAAGCATATAATATGTTGAGTTCCAACGTGTTGGCACTTCCAGTATAAGTGCTTTAACTGGCATTCTGTTATCGCGCTGAATGAACCTCAGCTGTTAGTGGGCTTTAAATGAATGGCTGAACTGAGTGCAGATTCTTCTGCAGGTGGACAGTAAGTTGCTTACTGGGTCTTCTTTTTTGAGAAAGTCCTTTACAATGATGTTGATGCCGTGCGTTCATACTGCCCCTCCTGCCTAAACATGCCAGGAATAGTCACCCGGATTTTTTTTCTTTTCTGGTGCCACCGATGCAGGTGACTTCTTGAGAGCAGACGTTGGTAGGCTCAATGTGCACTTCTGTGGGACAGTCTTTGTACTCTCCTGCCTTGGCATCTTGACCTGAGTCTTGTGCCATTGCGATGTTGCTGATATGGGCAATACTACTGCACTGCTAGGGATAGGGCTGCTTTGTGTAACAAAAATATATTGATCTTCTCCACCTTCCATCAAGATCAGATTGGATTCCCTGCTGAGCCTTTTACCCCTTCACCATGAAACACTTGCATTTTTTGGCCGCTAAGGTACACCTCCCACTGGATCGTGTGGCATTTTCTCAAATGGATTATTTGACCTCGGGGACGATAGTTTGCAGCAAGCTTATCCCGACTAACACTTGCTTTACAAAAGAAGGATATGGCAATATTCACCTCCTTCTTGCTAATCGTAAAGAAGTCCCAAACTGGCGAGGTCAACTTTCTGATGCTTGTGCCACTGCCAATGTCGGATGAACTGGCTATGGTGGGTGTTTTGATGTTTGACCCTCTACAGTACCTACTTCTACTGAGGTGGTAGTGGATGTAGGTCGCTGCCGGGACTTTGCAAATATGGCAGCTTGCAGTTGTGCTGGTGGTATCTGTGGTGCACATCTCTTACAGCAAGTTGGGATGGGATAACAGTCAGTCTCCATTGGGGCTAGGCTAACATCCATGATGACTGGCTCATTGTCATCTTCATCTTCTACATCTACATCTATAACTCTAAAGCTTTCTAGGAACCTTCCTTTTCCCTAGCCTCTCATGGCGTGTGTCTCACTCTCAGATTGAGGCGGGATCCAAGTGGGCCTAGACCATTTTGGAGTAGAAGATTATGGAGTAAACCTCCTTTTTCTTGCGGGAGTTCTGGAAGACAATGGATCTTCTGAAAGAGCCTCTTCCTCTGCTTGCCCAGCATGAAGCTCAATCTCCTGAACTGTTTCTAATTCAGGAGGAACTATTATTGGTGGCCGATGACCTTGCATCGCTGAAGAACCCTCCCAGCAGACCCGGCAGCAAGAGGGCCTCGTGGTTCACCAACTACCTCATAAACTCCAAGAAAACCTGCCGCACCCTCGAGAAAGCATGGCGCCACGACCAGACAACAGAAAACATGTCAGCCCTCAAGGACGCTACCCGCAAACACCACCAGCTGATCCGCACCACCAAGAGGACAACATTCAAAAAACGATTGGACAACAACACCCATAACAGCAAGGAACTCTTCAGCATCGTTAAAGAGCTCTCCAACCCCAGCGCCGGAAACAACGACATCACACCCTCGCAAGACCTCTGCGACTCACTTGCCTCGTTCTTTCACCACAAGATCGCCGACATACACAACAGCTTCGGCACACAGTCCACGCACCCAACCACCGAACCAGCGCCACCCACCACCACCCTCTGCACCTGGACCCCGGTCAGCACCGAAGAAACCACCCGCATGATGAACAACACCCACTCTGGCTCCCCAACCAACCCCTGTCCACACCACATCTTCAACAAAGCAGACACCATCATCGCACCCCATCTCCGGGACATCATTAACTGCTCCTTCGCATCCGTCACCTTCCCGGAGAGCTTGAAACATGCCGAGCTCAGTGCTCTCCTGAAGAAACCCACCGTGGACCCCACGGACCTCAAGAACTTCCTCCCCATCTCGCTCCTCCCTTTTCCTGCCAAAGTCATTGAGAAGACCGTCAACAAACAACTCTTCGCCTTCCTCGATACAAACGGATCCCTCGACCCCTCGCAGTTTCGGCTTCCGAGCAAACCACAGCACCGAGACCGCCCTCATCGCAGCTACCGATGACATCAGGTCGCTGCTCGACAAAGGGGAAACAGCCGCCCTCATCCTCCTAGACCTCTCTGCAGCCTTCGACACCGTATGCCACCGCACCCTAGTACAGCGCCTCAGCAACACCGGAATCCAAGGAACGGCCTTGGAGTGGATCATCTCGTTCCTCGCCGGAAGAACACAGAGAGTCCGCCTCCCCCCATTCCGTTCCGCGGCCACCGAAGTCATCTGCGGCGTTCCGTAAGGATCCTCGCTCAGCCCCACCCTCTTCAACGTCTACATGAGCCCCCTTGCAGCCATCGCACGCCAACACAACCTCAACATCATCTCCTACGCTGACGACACCCAGCTGATACTCTCCCTCACCAACGACCCCACCACCTCCAGAACCAAGCCTCCAGGAAGGAATTAAAGACGTCGCAGAATGGATGAAGCTCAGCCATCTGAAACTGAACTCAGACAAGACGGAAGTCCCCATCCTGGAACCTTCCCCCTCTGTCTGGGAGAGACTCCTGGTGGCCCCCGGCCCTGGGCTCCGCCCCCAAGCCAACGGACCATGCACGCAACCTGGGCTTCATCCTGGACTCCTCGCTCACAATGACCAAACAAGTCAACGCCGTCTCGTCATCCTGTTTCAACACCCTGCGCATGCTCTGTAAGATCTTCCGGTGGATCCCCACCGAAACCAGGAAGATGGTCACCCAGGCCCTGGTCACCAGTCGACTGGACTACGGGAACACCCTCTATGCGGGAACCACAGCCAAACTCCAGAAGAGACTCCAGCGCATACAGAACGCTTCTGCACGACTCATCCTGGACATCCCCCGCCACGACCACATCTCTGCCCATCTGAGAGACCTGCACTGGCTCCCCATCAGCAAGAGGATCACGTTCAGTGTCCTCACCCACGCACACAAGGCTCTCCATGACACGGGCCCCAAATACCTCAACAGCCGCCTCACATTCTACACACCCACCCGCCAGCTTCGATCCGCCAGCCTCGCCCTCGTCTCCATCCCACGAATCCGCAGAACCACCGCCGGAGGAAGATCCTTCTCCTACCTGGCAGCCAAGACATGGAACTCCCTCCCCACCCACCTTCAGCTGACCCAGGACCATCTCTCCTTCAAGAAGCAACTCAAGACCTGGCTGTTCGAGCAGTAGCGTCTCCTCCTCCTCCCAGCGCCTTGAGACCCTAGCGGGTGAGTAGCGCGCTTTACAAATTTTGTTGTTGTTGTTGTTGTTGTTGTTGTTACAGCTGTTGTTCTCCACTTATCTGAGTTTCCTGCAACAATTAGGCACTTCTTTGCGAAAGAGATAAGCCAACTTCAACGTCACTGCTGGTCGGCGTTTCCGTGATTAGACTGACTGTCTTTGTGACAGACATGGACTTGGGCCTAGGTTGGGGTGGGTATGCTGATGCGGGGGTGCTGCTCCCAGTTTGCACACCGAAGGCCAGTGCAGCAGGCACAGTTTTTTTTTCCCCAAAGAAGGTCTGGGTCTACATATAAGTCGTGGTAAGCCCTTTCTTCTTATCACTGGTTACTTTCTTGGTAGCACTTTCTTTGGGGTCATCTTGAAGCTGTCAGTTACCAATGGCACTTAGCTTCACAAGTTGAAGAGATGTCTGTGGTCCCACGTCACGGCGTGCACAGGCCTTCTGTCCGGCAGTACTTTGGGTGAAGTTGTCTCTTATGCACCTAAAAGCAAAGAAGCAAGAAGAACATCAGTGAAACGTGGCATTGTTGCAGTTCATTTAGTAGTACAAACAAACAAATCATTTAGTGTGGTCACTGGTTACTTACGTTATGATAAATAATACAGTGTAACATAAACTTTCATGGTATACAGTACACTCAGGAAGGATAAGAAAGAGCAACAGCAACATACAGATGTAACTGTTTGCTTTATGTGCGTCACGTGGGATGTGGCACTCAGGAAACTGCTGCTGACAAATGACAATGGAATAATTTTTAGATAATGAATGCTGTTGTCTACCTATAACAGATATGGAGTTCATGATTCATTGATGCCAGATGTTACAAAACTTGTAAAAAGAAAGGAACTTTAAAAAAATACATAAAATATTGCAAATTAAAAAAATTACAGAAATTAAAATGAAGCAAATAACACAAATGTTCTTTTTTTTTTAAGTTAAGAAAATGAAAATAATAAAAAATTTCAAAATTAAAAATTAAAAAAGATTACAATAAAAATAATGTTTTTTTTTTTTTTTTTAAATAAGTAACATTATCCTCAGGCATAACATTTGTATTAAACTGCTATCTTATTGCTCAACCATCCATGCAAGCATATGGCAAAGGTCCACACTGGCTGGATGCACAAAATAGCTGCCAGTGCCATATGGTCGTCAACAACAACAACAATGAGCAAGAAGGCATTGGGAACAAAGAGAAGACATACAGACCTATGGCAAAAGCCCACTGGCTGCCTACACAAAATGACCACAGACGAAATGGTGAACCAGCAAGGAGGCATGTCCAAAACATAATAATAGATGTACACCACATGCAGGCCTATGGCAAAAACACACTGGATGCCTATGCAAAATGGCGGCCAGCCACATGGCAACAAGTAGCAGGAAGCCTGGAAAAGAAAGAACTCATGCAGGCCTATGCTATAGACACTGACTATACAAAAAGCCCCTGGCCACATGGCATGGGGAACAAAGAAAAATGGTGGCCTATGGCAAACACACAAGCACACTCTGGCCAGACAAAGGAGGCATGGTAAAGTAAAGTAAAGTAAAGTCCACATTTGTAAAGCGCACAATCACCCGTAAGGGTCTCTAGGCGCTGGGGGCCGTCGGGAAGATTAAGCGAGCTACTGCCCAGAGTCACATGGTGCTGGGCTAACCTGCTGCCGGAGCCGGGGATCGAACCGTGGTCCCCAGATTCCAGCGTCAGTCGCCCTGGCCGCGGCGCCACACCTCTTCCCTATGGTAAGATAGAGAACACAGCATTGATTAATTTGGCAATGCTAAAAACTAACAGGGCTAACAATTTTTACAACACACATCCTCCAAAGGCATTAGCACATCTATACACTGTTTTCAGAAACAAATACAGGGAAATAGCACAAAATAAACACTGTTTGGATTTTAATCCAATGCCATCTATGGCCTAGTTGGTGTTTCAATTTAACAGACACCACACAAACTGCTGTCTTTCATGCACCCATGACTAGGACTCGGCCTACTGGCAGGAAGGCCCATTACATTGGCAGACTAGGCCACATAGTAAATTAAAAGAATATAGCAAACTTATTAAAAACATGAAGAGAATGTACTAAACTGTGCAACATTTTTCCTTTACAAAAGAAGAAAAATCACATGCAAAAAAACAACCAGCAAGAACGCATGGCCACAAATAAAGAATACATGCATGCCTATGGCAAAAGCACACTGACTGGTTATGCAAAATGGCCGCCAGCCACATGGTCACAAGTTACAAGAAGTAGGAGCCCTGGAAAACAAAGAACACATGCAGGACTATGGGGAAAGCACCCTGGCTGGCTACATAGAATGGCTGCCAGCCACATGGCAAACACAACAAGCAGGAGGCCTGGAAAACAAAGAACACATGCAGGCCTATGGCAAAAGGACACTGGTTGCCCACATAAAACGTCCACCAAGCACATGGTCAAACAGCAAGCAAGGAGGCATGGCTGCAACAAAGACATGCAGGCAAAAGCACACTGGCTGGCTACAGAAAATGACTAAACAACAATGGAGGGTCAAGGGGAATATATTTACTGACCTGTCCGCCCAAACCCCTATTATCAATACAAAACACACAACGGAGCGGAACAGGTCCAGGAAATGGTGTGTAACTAGACCAGTAACCCTAAAAGCAACAGAATTCATCCGCGAACCTGAGCTGCTGGAAATTATTGGTAACCCCATGGCTGGTTCAAGACCCATCAGACCACCCTTACGGTGGAATTAACGTCACGTGGGACTTGCTGATCAAACCAAGCCACATCCAGCCAATCAATGCCAGTGTGGGAATGGATGTCAGAAATCCAGCCATGATCTATTACCATGGAGTGGACAAAATAATATGCAGTGCTTAAGTGATTGTGATAAATTAAGATTGGCTACACAGATACTGACAGAGCGTGTATACAGAGATCTATGTGTCCAGTTTTAAAAGCACGCCAGGTAGTAATACTACCCCGTGGCGCTGTGCAGATTGGTCGACATGTTTCAGCTTGCAGGGGATTGCCCCAGCTTTCTTCAGGACCTTGAGTGTAAACTAGCTACTGCAACTATAATTACGAGATGGTATATTAAGTGAAAAAAAGGGGGGGTATTACTAATAGATAGATTCAAAGATACATATCTACCAGAAACCTCAGTGCTTGAACGTCCACTGGCGGGAAAGAAGCTCGTCTTCTTCCTAACAAGAAACAAAGATAATTGTACAACAACACTAGTTCACGCATACATCACTATTAGCGTCCAGAGAGACTGTACAAGAACACACCTACATGAATAATTGACATTCTGCATATAGGAAAGCATAATAGCTTAATCACTTAGAGGCATTTCCTCCCAGTGATACTCACCCAGCCTTGTGTGGGTGAAGGCCCCACCTCACCCGGCAACCGCTCGGGAGTATGAGGCCCCGCTCTACGGTGTAGAAAAAAGGAACAGTGAGAAACTCTACCATGCCTAAGCCAATTGCTCTACACACATAACCCAAAGAACGTGTGGAGGAGCCCGTCTGTCAAGGCAACAACCACCCTCACCATCCCTTGTGACACATAGCATGTAAAATATCTAATCACACATGACAAAGTCTAGGTGTCAAAAAGTACAAAGTGCCTCTAGATGGTCTAATGTAAAGAATATCTTCAATTGTATAGACTCTAAAATACTATACACCCCAAATCAGAGGAAAGACATTGCTGAGGGGAACTCCTTATCTGTCAGAGAATACTAAAGAGGAGGGTCCCTCCTTGTAAACAAACGTATCAAGACTAAGGACCCACCCACACCCGCTCTAATGGTGTATAGTCAGCAACATTCTGACTGATATTGCCAAAACTCACGAGACTGCTAAAACGGGCTAAGTCCAAAAAGCCACTCACCTATCCGTCGGTGCCCCTGGTCGTTAGCCGAGCGGCAGTGGAGGTAAACGGAAACCCGCCTTTCAAGCTTAAGTACCCATCGGTAGTGTAGACGCCGAGGTAGAAGGGGGCGTTCTCTGCGCCGAATTCACAGAGCAAGCGCGAAAGCAAACGCTACTATGTCGCGCATGCGCACTGATTATGCCCATCCCAAAGTGGATAGTTCGTTATTTTATACAAGGGGTTCATATGGTACAACACTGGTAAAGCTATCATGTTGTATAGTGCGACTGCTACTGGAATGCTCCCTCTATTAAGAATAGTAATTGCCTCTGAGCTCACGCGCATGAGGGAAAACGGGAGACACTAATCCCATGAGCATGCGCCCTGCGTCAGGCGCTTTACTCGAACTTTAAGTCCACAAAAAAAAAAAAAAAAAAAAAAAAAAAAGGGGTTTGTTGGCGAAAAAGATTCACCAATCACCTAAAGACCAATGGTCTTGTTATAGCATGAGAATTGAAAGATGCTGTTCAGACTCGTCGTGGCAATATCTACATTGTGTCTAAAAAGAAGTATGTTTATTTCACACACGCACATTCTGTAGATAGTTTCTAAACCCCCTGGAGAGATTATCCCCGAACAGGGTCATTTTTAGTTTTAATGAGCGTGTGGATCAAACGAGAGTCATTCAATGATGGAGTGACCTTAGACTCATGAAGAGTTATATGTCTGTAAACAATAAATATCGAAGATGATGCACACATGCAAGGTACTGTGGACATTGTTAAAGTGTCCGAAAGGAGGGATAGTGGCTGTGACTGGGCAGACTAGGGCCACACACACAATTAGTTTGGGTGAGCTATAAGGTGCAACTAAAATTTGTTCGCAACCTAATTGTATGGACCCGCAACTAAAAAGTTGCTCTTAACACTAAACAACAATGGAGGGTCAAGGGGAATATATTTACTGACCTGTCCGCCCAAACCCCTATTATCAATACAAAACACACAACGGAGCGGAACAGGTCCAGGAAATGGTGTGTAACTAGACCAGTAACCCTAAAAGCAACAGAATTCATCCGCGAACTTGAGCTGCTGGAAATTATTGGTAACCCCATGGCTGGTTCAAGACCCATCAGACCACCCTTACGGTAGAATTAACGTCACGTGGGACTTGCTGATCAAACCAAGCCACATCCAGCCAATCAATGCCAGTGTGGGAATGGATGTCAGAAATCCAGCCATGATCTATTACCATGGAGTGGACAAAATAATATGCAGTGCTTAAGTGATTGTGATAAATTAAGATTGGCTACACAGATACTGACAGAGCGTGTATACAGAGATCTATGTGTCAAGTTTTAAAAGCACGCCAGGTAGTAAGACTACCCCGTGGCGCTGTGCAGATTGGTCGACATGTTTCAGCTTGCAGGGGATTGCCCCAGCTTTCTTCAGGACCTTGAGTGTAAACTAGCTACTGCAACTATAATTACGAGATGGTATATTAAGTGAAAAAAAGGGGGGGTATTACTAATAGATAGATTCAAAGATACATATCTACCAGAAACCTCAGTGCTTGAACGTCCACTGGCGGGAAAGAAGCTCGTCTTCTTCCTAACAAGAAACAAAGATAATTGTACAACAACACTAGTTCACGCATACATCACTATTAGCGTCCAGAGAGACTGTACAAGAACACACCTGCATGAATAATTGACATTCTGCATATAGGAAAGCATAATAGCTTAATCACTTAGAGGCATTTCCTCCCAGTGATACTCACCCAGCCTTGTGTGGGTGAAGGCCCCACCTCACCCGGCAACCGCTCGGGAGTATGAGGCCCCGCTCTACGGTGTACAAAAAAGGAACAGTGAGAAACTCTACCATGCCTAAGCCAATTGCTCTACACACATAACCCAAAGAACGTGTGGAGGAGCCCGTCTGTCAAGGCAACAACCACCCTCACCATCCCTTGTGACACATAGCATGTAAAATATCTAATCACACATGACAAAGTCTAGGTGTCAAAAAGTACAAAGTGCCTCTAGATGGTCTAATGTAAAGAATATCTTCAATTGTATAGACTCTAAAATACTATACACCCCAAATCAGAGGAAAGACATTGCTGAGGGGAACTCCTTATCTGTCAGAGAATACTAAAGAGGAGGGTCCCTCCTTGTAAACAAACGTATCAAGACTAAGGACCCACCCACACCCGCTCTAATGGTGTATAGTCAGCAACATTCTGACTGATATTGCCAAAACTCACGAGACTGCTAAAACGGGCTAAGTCCAAAAAGCCACTCACCTATCCGTCGGTGCCCCTGGTCGTTAGCCGAGCGGCAGTGGAGGTAAACGGAAACCCGCCTTTCAAGCTTAAGTACCCATCGGTAGTGTAGACGCCGAGGTAGAAGGGGGCGTTCTCTGCGCCGAATTCACAGAGCAAGCGCGAAAGCAAACGCTACTATGTCGCGCATGCGCACTGATTATGCCCATCCCAAAGTGGATAGTTCGTTATTTTATACAAGGGGTTCATATGGTACAACACTGGTAAAGCTATCATGTTGTATAGTGCGACTGCTACTGGAATGCTCCCTCTATTAAGAATAGTAATTGCCTCTGAGCTCACGCGCATGAGGGAAAACGGGAGACACTAATCACATGAGCATGCGCCCTGCGTCAGGCGCCTTACTCGAACTTTAAGTCCACTTCTGCCTTCTGTGAATACCAAAATGGTAGTAAGTTTAGGATTTTGTCTTAAGTCAGTTCTGTGAATCGGGCCCAGCATGTTGTTTTTGTGTCTGTTTGCATATGCTACTACTTGGTGGATTTTCTTATAATCATTTAAACCCTTTACATTCCATGACATGGCCTTAATTAAGGTTAATTTTGGAGTCTTGTGCACCATCCTACTTTCTATTGTACTATAATATCATACATTTTGTACCAGTCTTTTCCATGTCTGTATCCTGTACCATGTCCACTGTCCCTTCAAATAATGACATGTGGAATGCCCCTAACTCTCCCAATCCTGCCCAACACATTCACTAGATCTAAGCTTTCCAGTGTATTTCTTCCTCCCATCATTCTATTCTTAGAAGGTTGCTAGTGCCTCCCACTATTTTCCATTGATGCTGCTAGCTAATTAGCTAATCACTGGGGAGTGACCGATTGGGCTCTCTTGCTTTTGTACTGTTTTGTCACCACCTTGTTGCTTTCTGCATAACGTTAAAAATGTTCCTCAACTGGTAATACCTATTATGTCATACATCAAAGATTTGCAATCTTCAAAGGTTTTCAACGTACCTCCTTAATACTAATTTATAGGTACTGCTTATGGAAAAGCTCTAGTTATGCTATTCTCGTAATGCACTACATTTATGGCAGGATTTCTATCACTATTTTGTATATTATTTTACACTGAGTCGATAAGTGACCATCTTATGCCCAGTCATGCCTCCTTTTCCATTTCAGGGAATTGGTTGTCATCATTCCACATCACTCAGTGCCTGGCTGTTCGTGCTCTACCATTTCTTGTTAGGTGATTTCCTGTTAATATATGTTGACACAGTCTCTGGAATGTTAAAATTTGCGTTTTACCATTGATTATGAATTTCAGTCTCGCTGGGTACAGCACTGCTTATTGAAAATTAAGGACCTCATTTGGATGTCGGTGGGACTGCCACCGACAGGTCGTCGGTGGGGGTACCACGAACTTCCAGGTCATTGTTCCGACTGTCACATTATGTTGCAGACAGTTGGACCGGAGCGGTCTGGGGACAGACCCCACCTCCGACAGGATCAAGGATCCCATCGGGGTGACAATTCAACTTCTATTCTTACCATGAGTGTGATGCTTGCGCAGGAACCACTGGAGGGTTTATAATTTCCTTTTCTGACTGCCTTTTGCCATGAAAAGGCAGCCGGAAAGGGAGTTTGGGGGCCTCAAGTAGGGCCCCCATTCCCAGAGGGCCACTGCTGAGAAGCCTGGGGGGACACATGTAGTGACCCCCCCCACACATCCATGCACAGTGTTCCAGGTTCCTTGAGGTGCCTGGCACACGGTGCATGGATGCGCACAAAGGGCCTTTTACTACTGCTGTATGTGCTGCGGCCCTTTTTCCTGAGCCGCAGAGCAAGCTGAAGTAGAAGAAGGCACTTTCTGACAACCTGCACAGTGGTCTCATCATAATAGGGTTGGTGGGATCACTTACTCATTGTCAGGTGGTCTCCTGCCTGAGGTGATGGCAGGCGGACACTAGTATGGCCACCACCGTAATAAGGCCCTAAGTGTTTTTTTTTAAATTCTTGACTGGGAGGAACTTTGTGCCCACATCTTGCACTGTTTGTCTAACATTTATGTATAAAGTAAGTAAAGATCTTGCGTAGCTGATATCACTCCATTCTCTTGCCATTTTTAGTATCTTGTACCAATTTCTGTAGTTCAGGAGCTTAGCAATAATAGGGCGCAGAGGGGCCCTCGGCATGGAACTTGGGGCCAGAGATCTGTGTACTATTTCCCCCACAAAGGTTTGTGACAGGTTGGTACGATGAAAGAAATTCAGTTAACATGTTCTCTGTGTAAAATTAAATGTGCCCTAGGAAAGTTGATTCAGGGATTCCTCTAATCTGGATATTCCTTTTTTATGAGTGGACCTGTAAATCTTCATTTTTAGCCTTGACTTTGTCTAACTTATTTGCCATTTATTTTTGGTGTCTTCAACAATTCTGTGAAGGCATTTCAACTTCAGAGGTACAGCTTTCAGCGCAATCTCTTCAGGTGAGTTGTGTATTTAAGTGATTTTTCATCTCATTATGTCTCCTTGTCAGTGTACCCATTTTATTATCAATTGATTTCAATCTATTTTTCATTTTAAACAATATCTCTCTGATGTCCAGCCAAGGCCAAGATTCTGCTAGCTTTACAGCTGCATACTCCGAATCTAGGTCTAATCCCTATTCCTGTGTTCGGCCACTTTCCTTGGCCGTGAATATGATATTGAGCTTTTTTGTATCTGTTTTCTCCATCTCTGCAAGGCTGTGCTTGTACCTCTATGCCAATTGTATAATATTTATTTCCTGTGTTTGCATGTTTTATTTTTCTTCCCTCCCCCACAGTCTTACATTCTGATTGCAAATGCTACTGCACCGCTGACACCCCCCACTCTCATTTTGTTGTCTTGAAAGCAAGTTTTCCTGGGCTGCATCATCGTTTTCTTTTAATTGGCGGGATCCAATGGTCGCAGTCTTGTATCAGCCCACCACTACATCTGCAGAGAGGCTGGAAGGTATTTAGCTGACCATTATTCTGAATTCTGCATTGCCTTCCATGAATTGGCTTGATTTCCGATCCTGTGCATGTGCCTTTGCACCTGTTCAAGACCCTAGTCTCAATTATTCCGACATGCCTTTATTGGCTTCAGGGTATTTTTTTCTCTTGCAGTATGTTCTGGTTCACCCTCACACCAAGGGGCTTATTTACAAGCCCCTTGTGCCGCCGGTGTGTGACTTTTTATATGAGAAAAAGAGATACACCTGCGGTGCAAGGGGCTTGTAAATAAAGCCCCCTAGTGCCTAGTGCAGTGTGGCTTTCCCCCGGTTGTTCACCGATTCCAAGAGCTTGCACTGCGCCAGCACCTCCCTATCTGCTCAGCTCCGGCCACTGTTCTACCAGTAGTCCCCTTTCTCTGCTGCAACTGCCCCAGCACCCGCGGTGGCTGGCAATACAAAAATATAGGGGGGGGGGTTCACCATACACCTAACTGACCTTAATGATGCTACCGCCCGGTGCGGCACTCTCAGCGATGGTGGTCTGACGTCCATGAGCAGGAAAGGGAAGGACATCCCTTCCTGCCGTGTGGCATGTGACTCCTGGACAATCGTGGAGCTGCTCTCCGCAGGAAAGCAGCCCCAGGATTGGTGGGAGACGGCTAACCCAGTACTCATTTTAATGCTGAGGGCCTGTGCTAGCAATTCCCAGGCTGTTTCACAAGCCAGGGATTGCTAGGTGTGCATTGTGCATGTCGGGCTGGCCGTAGGTAGCTAACCGACCAACCTGACATGTGCACTGGAAGGGGCAGTAGTAATCCTGTGATAGCAGGATTCAGCCCGGCCCCCCTGCCTCAAGCTCATGCTGTACACAGCGCGAGCTGGTGGCAAATAAATAAAATGGACTTATTATGCCATTTTAATTATTAGTGTTTGCCTGCTGTGCTCGCAGCAGGCCGAGCAACGCTCCTCCGCCTTTTAGGAGGAGCCGCCCCTGCGCAGCAAACCTCACAGTCTCTGATCCTGGCACAGCAGGACGGCCTAGGAGTCTGACAGCCACACCTCGCGAGGTCAGGTCTGTCATCCTCCAATCTGTTCTTGTACTTGTGCCTTTCAGACCTCTACTCAGGTGCACCGTCGCATCTGGTTTATTCCAGCCATCACAATGCAGGTGCTTGTGGATTATAATATGTAGGGCGGGTGAGAATACCTCACAGATTCTTCAGTCTGGCTGCAGAACCACCATTCTTGTGTAAAAATATTATTTCCTGCCCTTTGTCTCCCCTTTTAGGCTTCCTTTATTCAGACCCCCGTGATATTGTGGCATAGATTTGCAAATTTTGCGGCACAAAAATGGAAACTTTGTGGCTTCATTGTAGTACTTTCTTTTACTTGTAATCATTCCTTTTTAGCCTTTCAATCTGTTTTCACGGAGTATTCCACTTTGAAATAGGCATGTTTGAAGTGTCTGGAAGTGTTTGTTTGCTATTAGTATACAATTTAAACATGATTCAGTGAAAAATTCAAGGCCAAATAAGTATACCATTACAAACAAGAATGCTGCCTAACATAATCCTTTCTGCATCAAGTAGTATGAAATAAACATTCACTGAAACAGTGGTTAAGTAGTAGTTAAGCTCCAGAGGTTAATGAGTGTGTGTGGCAGTGATCTGTTCAACTTTCTGGAAGACTGGAAGACTTGACACTAGATGGGGACCCAGCAAAGGGAACAAAATGAGTGAGAGAGGTCTGTGACAGGGGCGTAACACAGGCCCCTGCAGTGCGGGGGGGGGGGCTGCGCTCTGGGGGGGGCCCTCAGGGGCCCCTCAGTCTGAGCAGAGCCAGCAAGGCATGCCACGGCATCTTCTTTATTACTTAAGGTGCGCAGGCCGCCCCCCCTCTTAATAATTGGTCTCCAGTCCAGGCCCGGGCCTCGCCCCACCCGGGCCTCTGAAAGTGTACCAGGCACATGAAGCAGGGGTAGGACAAACAGCGAAGGAGTGGAGACAGATGGGCGGGGGGGGGTTGGGGGGGGTTAGATGCCAGCGGGGGAAAGGCAAGAGGAGCAAGAGAAGAGGAGGTGAAACCAAATAGGAAAGGAGCTTGAGGAGAAGACAGGCCTGTGATGGAAGAGAGATGACACACATGGTGGGGGCAGTCTTCAGTAAGTGAAGGGGCCCCCTCTGTCTCCCTAAAGCAGCCTGTAAAGCAGACTGCCCTGCACGTGCTGTGGACTGAAGAGAAACAAAGTATCAACATTGTTTCTCTTCAGTCAGAGCCACCAGCCAGGCCCAAGACAAGGATGGGGGTGGGGGCCCCAGAGAGGGCCCTGTTCCTCTGAGGCAGCACAGAGCTGACTAAACCTGGAGAATTTAAAGTTTTCAGCTCCAGGCTTCCCTACACTTGAAGGGGCCCCCTCCCCCCACAGTGAAGAGAGTGCTGAAGCACAGGCCTGAGCACTGCACACCAGTTCTAACCAGCTTTAGCCTTTCTTTGGGCAGGAAGCAGTTTTCTGAAGATCTTGCAAACAAAAAAAAAAACAGTTACAATTTATAGCTTTTGGACACGCTGTTTTTCTCGGCCATACCTGTATTCTGCCATTAAGGATTGCCTCGCGCTGACCGGGGAAGGCTCCCCTTCAAAGACTTTGCTGTAGGCTGTTGAGACCCCCCACCGCCTCCCTCCCGCCGTCCTGCTGTTATTAACATCTTCAGCGGGGCCGCCGAGTGGAGCGAGGCGAGGGGCTGCCTACAACTCCCGGCAGCCCTCGAGGTCTCCAGCCACACCCCCAGCACGCAGCGTCAGGAGGCGCATAAAGGGCGTCACCGCTGCATTGAGCGGTGACACGCTGTTTTTCTCGGCCATACCTGTATTCTGCCATTAAGGATTGCCTCGCGCTGACCGGGGAAGGCTCCCCTTCAAAGACTTTGCTGTAGGCTGTTGAGACCCCCCACCGCCTCCCTCCCGCCGTCCTGCTGTTATTAACATCTTCAGCGGGGCCGCCGAGTGGAGCGAGGCGAGGGGCTGCCTACAACTCCCGGCAGCCCTCGAGGTCTCCAGCCACACCCCCAGCACGCCGCGTCAGGAGGCGCATAAAGGGCGTCACCGCTCCCTCTCGCGGGAAGCGAGCGGGACGCTGGATGAAGCCTGGGCCAAGGGTGGGCCCGTCCTAGCCCGTCACAGACCGGAGGAGACCGGGCCGGGCGCACCCCCCTAACACCCAACCCAAGGTAAAATTTCGTCCTAAACGCCTGCTATTAAGTTCCATAGGGTTTTATTACCACTCACGACCCACTTATAATCTGAGGTCCAACCACTTAATCTTTTTGGTTGATTATTTATAATGACATCAAGAAGCTCCAGAAGCAAAACCAAAAAAGCTAACATGGTGACCACAGTCGGACCCATCGAACAATTCCTGCATAAAGTCAATGAAACCATAGACCAAACAGTACTGATGATCGACCGCCGAGTCTCTTATGAGCTGGATCAAGCACGACGCTCATCTATGGGCATGTTAGCACAAGCCCAAACTCCAAATATTGTACCTCAAAATAAGCCATCTGGGGAAACAAGTGACGAAACACAAACATTGCCAAACACAGTCGACCTGTCGGTAGCCTCACAATTGTCTAAATCACAATCCTTTCAGGACCTTGAACAGACCCCTGATATTTTTGTGAGCCTACAGCCAATAAACAGTGCTCAAATATAGCCAGAACCCAGAGGAGTCAGGGAAGGAGCAATCCCTAAACAACAGACTCACACAGAATCGAATCCTAAGAGCCCAACATATATTACCGACACAAATTCTGAATCCGAACAATCGTTTACCAACCAAAGTCAACAGATAATTGTCAACACAGAATCTACCAATAATATCTTTTCTGATGCTCTCAGAGTCGGTGACCATGTGAATAAGCCAAATTCCAAAAACACACGATTAGAAATGTCGGGTTCTCACCCGTTAAGAACCACGAGACATTCCAAGGTAGAACAATCCATGCTAAAAGAAATCCTGGAAATAGTAAAACACCAGTTACAACCCGTACAAAAAAGCCTTGAAATAATTGAAAAACAAATGGCTATACTAATTACAACCGTTAAAACAATCACCAACTCAAGGAAAAATGATCTCCCACCCTCAATAGGTATAACCGCCAATACCAGTAAAGTAAATGCTACCAACACACCGAATCAATTAACGAATAATCCGACTATTACAAACATCTCAAATATAAATACAACAGAATCAGCAAAAAAACAAACGAAGCAAACTCTCCCTTTGAAAACTCAGTCCAACCATGACAACGTTAAAACTACTCCAGCTCCTCAAAGCCAACCACTCGCAAAACCTATCCAGGCGAAAGCCCTGCGGGAAACAACCCCTTCCATACCATCAGTATCAAATACAACCCGACAGGAACAACCACCTAGACAAACTAGTAAATCAGAACGACAAACGAAAAGATGGCCAAGGACAGTAAATCTACCACCGGAAGCTGCGCCTTTCGTAGCAATATTAACAGGGGTCCCAGAACTTAATAAAGACACAGACGAACCTACCTGGTCCTTACTAAATAAAGCACGCTACTGGCTAAACATCAACAGGCCCAGTCACCCAAATAACAATACCAGAATTACAACGGTGAGAAGGGCCTCCTGGATAGGACATCAGCCAAAAACAATCCAGGGCGATTGCATAATAATTAACTTTGAAAGCCCACGAGCAGTGGACCACATCTGTTCTTGGGACACTCTAGAAAACAAAGAAGGAATAGACATTAAACGTTTATCCTTTTTTTATCCTCGACAAAACCATCGTCTTGAGGATCCAAACTGGCCATTAAATTGGTCATGGGGTCAATTTGACCAAGGACCAAGAAATTGGAATCAGGGTGACAGAAATCAGGGAAACAATCAAAGGTACTACTCTCAGGGGGACTGGGGATATGAGCAAAGAGACCGAGGAGATTACAATAACTATGGTAGGAGGGGATACCAACACCTCAACAGAGAACCCTGGACCGGAATTCCAACTTTCAACCATTACAGCTGTTTAGATATGGTCGATTGACCGTCACCACACTTCCCATCATCAAGATCTTTGCCCAATATCAGAGTATGTTTATCTTCGTCACCTAATAATCCAAAGACAAGGACGCCTAAAAAGACCCAAAGTCTTTACAAAGTCAGAACACACGACCAATCTTTAAAAAATATAACTCAAAATGTAGACAGTCAGACTAAAGTTCTTTCTAATCATTCCAATTCTGAAACAACACAGCAAACCCTCCAACACCCCGCCTCAAACAAACGTCATGGTGAGACCACTCTGAATGTTAATCCTCTAAATATAACAACAGAGGCAGAATCTCCTGCCCCGCAGTTTCAGTCTGACAACACCACCGCAGAGGTTGAGAGGAATATGCTATTCTGGAATGTGGCGGGTCTAGCGACTAAGCACATGGAGAAAACTTTTCTGGACTTAGTACACATAAACGATCTAATCTGTCTTCAGGAGACATGGTTGAACGAACCAATTCACCTGGTGGGATACAGAACATACTTCTCCCAGGCAACGAAGTCACACTCAGGGAGAAGTAAAGGCAGCCTAATTACGTACATCTCCAATCTTTGGCCTATTCAAGAAACCATGCCTATTGTACTCCACCAGAACTATCAGGTTATCAACATTAAAGTAACCAACCAGGTTATTTACACCATAATAAACTTTTATAACAATATGAGTTTGACCGATTTAATCAAAGCTCTCAGCGAAATTAGAGATCTGACAAACGAGTTAAAAACGAAATATGCCAGAATCACACATTCAATAATCTGGGGCGGAGATTTCAACCTCCATATATGTGCTAAAAGTAATGCCCCTATATGTGGGATCACGGACGATCAAGACAACCTTTTGGAGCATTTCTCCCATACAGAGGAAGGAAGCAACATGCAGACTATTATGTTTGAGCTAGATTTAGGGTTCGCGAACAGGATAATGTCCCCGATAACTCAATTTACACCAACTTTTCATGGAAGAGGCGCTCAAACAGTAATTGACTATATCCTAGTCTCCACAAACAACGCCGCATACATAAAGTACTTTGAAGTAAACAAAAATGCACTCAGCGACCATTATCCACTCAGACTAACATACCTTGAGCCTGTTCGTCACAAGAATCAAGCCGTGGACCATCTGGGTTTACTGCACCAAAATGCACTTACATTAAACAGACTGAATGGTTTTACTCTAAAATGGGGCAACCTAGATCAAGAATCAATCAGCGGAAAGATAATTAAAAAATGCCGGACTTACATCGATAACTGCCTAAACCCCATCACAACGGCATCTGAAATTTTGACCAACTATAGTGCAATAGTGGAAACTATAGGTAATGAACTAACTAAACCCAGAAAGAAACATAATACACGAAGAAAAGGTTGGTTTAATACTCAATGCACAAAGGCTTACTCTGACTTAAAGAAAGCCTTAGCAAAGAAAGGTCGACAAAAAGAAGAGATAGCGCAACTTAGGAAATCTTATACGCAAGCACTAAAACAAAGGAAAAAAGAGATACAGGGTAATCTCTGGACTCAATTGATAAACAGCAGCTCTCAAAAAATAGTGCTGCCTTCTGGAAAATAGTCAAATCCCCATTTCTAACTGGAAATAATGAGGGTCCTTCATTAGATGTCGCAATAAATGCGGAGGACTGGGTGCAACATTTTTCGGGGGTTTTCAGAGAGGTCAAACCTGCAGGCCTGGCTCCTATGCCTCTCCTTCCGCTGGTGACATACCCGATAAAAATAGAGTTTACCATAAATGAAGTAACAAAAGCAATAAAGATAGCAAAATACGGTAAAGCTCCAGGTCCAGACTCCGTTCCAATGGACTTATACAAATTCCTTCCTGATCTCTGGTCCCCTCTTCTAACCAGAGTTTTGAATGCAGCCAAAGAAACCAACCTCCCTAACTCCTGGTCAACATCCATACTGGTTCCCATCTTCAAGAAAGGTAACAGGGACAGTCCATCTTGCTATCGCCCCATTTCCCTCCTGGACTCTGTAGGTAAGATGGCAGGGAGAATACTTCTTGATCGTCTCCAGGAGTGGTCAAAAGAACATGGGATTCTTTCAGATCTTCAATACGGGTTTAGGGCTGGCCTGGGCACCGTAGATCAAGTGTTGAATCTAACATTGTTGGCTGGAAAATACATAACAGCAAAAAAAACAAGCTTACACATGGTCTACGTTGACCTAACGGCAGCGTTCGACTGTGTGGAACATTCAAAACTCTGGTTTATAATGCTGCAAATGGGGATCGAGCCAGCAATTGTACACTTTTTACGTGAGTTATATTCCGGCGCCATGGGAAAAGTACGCTATGGGGTTGAAGGCCAATTGACAGACAGCTTCCAAATACAGAAGGGGGTCAGGCAAGGATGTGTGCTGGCCCCCTTCTTATTCACGCTCTACACTAATGGACTGGAAGCCGCAATGCTGCAGGGTGTAGCAGATTACCCAGAAGTCGATCGGCGACCAATCCCGGCATTACTATACGCCGATGACGCGGTGATTCTCGCGCGCACCCCTATCCAGCTACAACAGGCACTAAATAATTACTGCACCTTTATGTCAAGCCTAAATTTAAAAGTCAACATTAAAAAAACTTACGTGATGCACGCTGGTACAAAGGGGAAAAAATGGAAGACAATTTTTGTAGACAAACTGCCCCTCGAAAGAACTAAAACTTACTCATACCTCGGCATTACTATAGATGAAGAGTTTAAATGGAAAGAAGCAATTAACTCACGCATGTTATCATTAATAAAAACAGTCGGTGCTTTAAAAGCATTCTCTCTTCGTCTAGGAAAAAGACCACTGGCCGAGATGATCAAGATCTACAATGCAAAATGCATTAGTACAGCGATCTTTGGAGCAGGAGTTTGGGGAATAACAAATGTCGAACAAATACAGAAAGTTGAAAATACATTTTTAAAATTTCTTTTAGCAGTCCCAAAAAGCACAACTACCTTTGGCTGCCACTTAGAACTCGGAGTGGATCATATTTCAGACATTATTAAGATCCAACCCATAATGCTGTGGCGCAGAATATGGGCCACGGACGAATGCCAGCTCACAAGAGAAATTATCAAGGACTGTGTGAAACTAGAGTGTATGAAGAAGATAAAATGGTTATGCTATGTAAAATTCTTTCTCACAGACATTGGTCTTTTGAGGTTTTTTGAGGAACCACAATCAGTAACAGACATATCAAAAAAGGATTTAAAAAAGCTATGTCTGTCTCATCTAACCCAACTACGAATAATGACTGAAATAAGAAAGCCAACAGTTCAACACTGTCTAATGATACAACAGGCTCCATCAATCCAACCGCATGACTTGACGCAATTCGAAAAACTTCTTCTCACCCGTTTCAGGTTCAATCTTTTTCATATCATGGTTTTATTCCCTTCCCAGAATGTTTGGACACGTAATACGACACCATGCCCCTGTGACCTTACTTCCTCTCAGTCCACACTTCATGTAGTTTTCTTTTGTAAATTTTATACGCCACTTCGTAAAAGGTGGATTTTACCAATTTTAAAATTAATGAACTTCCGAAGGTGCCGCCCTGCATACCTGGCGCTGCTGTTCTTGGAAAACAGCTTAGTGTCAAAATCTGTGGCACATTACTTAAAGGTGTGCCTGAGGCATCGTACGAACTTATGAAAATTATAGAGATGCCAGAAAAATGGACTTAAGTAAATGCTCTGTCCTACTTTTAAAGAATGAATAATTTTAACATATTATGAACTTAATGTTTTACAAACTGCTTCTTTTTTTGTGTGTCAATATCTGTACTTTCATGGCTTTCAAAACGAAAACCGAATAAAGTTGATTTGATTTGATTTGATTTATAGCTTTTGTTTCTTGCTTGCTATGGAGGCCTGGAAGGGAAGGCACCCCATGATTTATAAGGAAACCAGAGTGCTGGAGTGCAGAAAGAAACAGTGGACAGAGCAGTGATCAGGAGAAGGTCAAAAGGAAGTTCAAAGGAAGAAGCAATGCTGAGAGGGAGAGACAGGTGATAGAACTCTGTGTGTGCACTCATAGGGGCCAACCCCCCCCCCCTCAGGTGCAGGAGGCCTGGGACCCCTCAGCCCTGCACCTTGCTTGTCCTGATATTCAGCAGACACCAGCATGCTCTGTTCTTTTACAGAGACAGTGGATAAGGTGACACTGCTCTGAAGAAATGTAAGTAACCCTTTATTGTTGAATTTTAGGAAGCCACTGATACTACAGGAAGCCAGGCCAGGGTTTTTTAATTGCAGGAGTGGGTGATAGACTTGCAGAAGGCCTGGAAGGATGACTACAGTAAGATTCGGTGTTTGACTGTGGACCAGGGGCATAACACAGGCCCCCACTGTCCCTGCATTGTCCCCCCACCCCCTCCGTGCTCCAGGGGCACCCTCACCCAGCAAGAGCAAGCACTGTTGAGCAGAGCTGCCCTGCCAGTGGCTCACCGTGTGCTCTTCATGGCAGAGTGTTGCCTGCGTGGGTGAGGGGTGGCCGCCAATGGCAATTCACTTGAGGGAGGTAGGCAGAACCAGCTCACGGTTTTGGGGTGATGGTTCTGCCGAGGGCTCTGTGGGGTGTTAACAGACCTTGGGGTTGGGGGTGGGGGCATACAAGAGTGGGTGTTACGGGCAAGCGACGTGGCCTGTAGTGGGCACGGGGGAGGGGGCTGCTGACTCCAGGCACTAGGAGTTGCCCCGAGGGGTACATTCTGGCCCGGCTCCAGGATTCAGGATCTGGAAGGCCAAGAGAAAGCATGGGTGGGCCGTGAAGATGAATGGAGTTGCATAGCATTTCCCAGATATCAGTGAGTTGGGATCAGGCATGCTGGAGGGGCTTTGAAGGAGGGCTGAGCTGCATACTGTACCTACTGCTGAGAGCATGTACACTAGTTTTCGTTCTGCCTTTCTTGAGATTTCACCTACGTGCTTAATCTCTTCTGTTCTCTCTGCATCAGGCTTTTTTCTCTCTACCACATGGACCTTTCTCCCCTCCTCACCCATCTCTCTTTCCAACTCAACCTCCTTCCTTTCCACTTCACCCTGCTCACCTACCCACCTCCCCGTCTTTTCTTTTCTATTTTCCCCTTTTCTTTTCATCTCTCCTTCCACTTCCTCTGCCTCACCCTCCTATTTCTCCACCTCTACCTTCTCTCTCTGGCTCGGCTTCCTCTCTGTTTGACCCACCCCCATCTTTTTCTCATCTCACTCACCTCTTTCTGCTTCACTCTCCCCTCTCTCTCCACCTCTCCGTGGTCTGACTGCGCCTCCAACTCCACTCCATTCTTCTCTCTATCTCACCCAACTCTCTTTTCTTCACCCTCCTCTTTGTCTCTGGCTCACCAGTCACCCCCCTCTCTCTTTCTCAGTATCCTCCCTCTGCCTCACCCTCCTCCCTCTCATCATCACTCTTCTACCTATAACCCTCCCTTCTCTCTGCTTCACCTATTCTTCTTTGTATCTATCTCAACCTTGACTTTCTCAACCTCACCCTCTTTTGTCAGTCTTGTCTTTCCTACTGCTGCATGCGGGATAGTGGCTGTACTTATGTGGGTGCATGGATGTGTGCAATCCTGCTGCTCTGCACCTGTTCCTGTTCTTCCCTGGTGGCCTTTACCATTTGGAATGACAGCAGCAACAAGGCCTGAATTATTTACATAGTGTGCTCATGAGCACGCAGAACATCTACAAACACATGTTTTAAAGAAGAAGTAATAGCCTATGCAACTTTAAAAAAAAAGTTTTGGATAGTGCCTACTGCGGTACATGTACTCCAAATAAGAGAAGTAACAACTGGATGATCAATCAAAGTTGCCAACCTAAGCTGAACCAACCAAACTTCAGAGGTCTGTTTCAACCCCTAGCTTCCCACTGTGCAAAGAATACAACTTCTGAGAATGACAAGTGGTCCTTCAATTTGGTGGCTAGTTTGTCAAACAATATTCGACTGTCAGCTCTTTGAGCAGAATGCATTCTAGGTGAAACACAAGAAAACATACACCTTATGTGAATGCTTCAAAACTGAACTATCTCTTCTAAATTGTGATGAGCTTGTCCCCTCCTCTTTCCTTTTTTCCTACTTTCTCCTACTAGTATATCCTATTCCCATCGCCGTCCTCTTCCTTGAGTTCTACCACTCTCCTCTTAACACTTCATTTCCCCCAAATTATCATTTGCTCACCAAACTTCTCTCTGATCACCTTCCTTTCTCATCATTTTTTATCTTTCACCAGACTCATCTTCACCATTTCATACTCCTCTCCTACTACTCCCATCTTATCACCCTCTCCCAGTAAATGCCTATCAATCATCAGTCTACTTGCATCACCCAATTTGCTCATCATTCTCCTGCTCCTGTATACTGCTTTCCCAGAGTCCTCTTTCATCTTCCTTCATCCAACTCAAACACCATCTTCATCACCTTCTCTAGTTTAACACTCATCACCCTCATACTTTTCTCTAATCAACATCTGTTAAATGTGTTCTCTTGCCTTCTACTCACTCGGTTACTCTTATTTCACCTACCTCTTTCTTTACCATTCTTTTGTTTTATCCTTTTTTCTTACCTTCATCTTTTTTATCCTCACATTCTCCTCTAATCACCCTCCTCCATTTCTCATCCCTGCACCTCATCCCCATTTCCTCATCAAAATTCTATAATTGTTGATAATCTGTCCTGCCCTAGAGAGCCACAGGTATGAAAACTGTTGACCTGGGTTTTCAGGACTTCTGTTGAAAAGACACCATCCCAGCTGCCTCTGCCAGGGCGGTGCCTCCCACCCCGCCACGAAGCCGACACCGTTCTCATTAGCGGAGTTCCCTGCGATCCTGTGCGCCTGACGTACCCCGGCCTGCTGGACCACAAATTCGTCTGGCCCGACCCTGCACAGCCAGGCCACACTGATTACTAACCGACACCGGCGTGTATCAAGGAGGGCCCAGGACGTGCCTGTGTAAGCTCCAAGCCTGAGGCCCGCGACCCTGCCAGTCTCTCAGACCATCGCTGGCCCCCGACGCTGGCCCTCATTACTCCTTCCCCAGTAGGTCCCATATGTGAAACTGTGTCCTGGCTCCTGAATGGCAGTGATCCCAAATCTGGGCCAACGGCCACTATACCAAACCCCCCCGATCTGTGAGGCATAGTTCCATATGGGCATCTTGCGACACGTGCTGCCACAAACCCTGTTCAATGCCAGCCAGCAACACATGCTGCCACAAACCCTGTTCAACGCCAGCCGGTGACAACTGCCGCCACAAACCCTGTTCAACGCCCGCCAACGACATGTGGATGAGGGACCAGGACTGCCATGTGGACCAGTGGGTCTCACTTCCAGCACCTAGAGGTGAATCACGAATAGCAAAGTCCACACCAGTGGTCGCAGGGAGAGGAGTAACAGGAAGATGAGGCTCAGTCCGGATGAAAGCTGGGTCACAGTCACGGAGGTTACTGAATACGTGGTGCCACTGAACCTGAACTACGTAGGCTGGTAGGGCCACCAACCTATGCCGGCAACACTTGGTGAATGGTCCGTGCTGACCGCTGCCTCCGGCCTACACTGCTCTCGGCCTAGGCTGCGCTCAAGTAGGTTCTGTATTGGAAGAGTTCATATCAGTGTACAGGCATCATTGCAGACTGAATCCCCTCTTGGCCCCAGTGCTACTAAGTCTGTTCCCCGACATTTATGGACACTCTCTGGTCGAACTTTGGTGGCGTCTGAATGTATGGACTAGGGGGCAGTTTTCATCCTCATGTAGCTGATACCGAATTGGTGGTGGCAACGAGGCTGTAGCATTCCACTCCTCCATTTGCTGCTTCCGGATAAAATCACACCTTCAGCATCATGCCCTGGAGGACACCTTCCACTGTCCCCCACAACCCTCCGCAACATACACTTCGGACATTGATGAGGAACGGCTCAGGTTGCATGGCCCATCTGAATGCACTGCAAGTCACCGTCCCGTGGCTGGGTGCCTGTGCCGGCCACAGTGCATCCGGGGCCACTAACTCTGTGCTGGTCCGGGCAGGGACCCCTTCTCCTGAGATATTGGATGGCCCCTGAAGCATTGGCCTTGGGGTCATTAACGCCATTTCTCTGTGGCCTTGCGCTGCACGCAGCCTCCGGGCCCAAATGCGTCCTACCTGGCCTCACACACCAAAGAGAGTCCAGACCGGCCTGGACGTAGCATCACCACAGGGGACACAAGCCAGCACTGCAAGAACCACCTTCCCTCCAACCGCCATCTGCCAGAGTTGAAACGGTGGTCCTGACAGACTTACGGAGTTGCTTTGACCTGGTGCGGATGCCATCATCAGCCTGATACCCTGCTCAGCACTCCAGGTGCCAGTGATTCAGTGCACTGCAGGCCATTGTCCCTTGCGGATTGTGTTTTGTGCTGTGGGGCGGTTGCGCATCTATGTCACCTCAAACAATGTGGGGGCCCTGAGACGTTGATGGGGAAGATGATGCAGGTCTAACACACCCCACTGTATCTGAATCAGGAATGTATCGAGGGACACAATCCGAGACTTTTTCTTCACATGAGCGTGCACATCTCAAGTGTCCCAACCCCAGTGCACTGCAACTCAGGGACACTTCTGTTTGCATGTTGGCTGTCCTCTGGACTTTCTACGACTTGCTCCATGTTGCTCAGCAGTTGACTCTGTGATGCATGTGTTTTCTGTTTCCGTCGCACTGGTGTCCAGTGTTCAAGTGGTTGCCAGCACCAGACATTCCGTGCGGAATGGCTTATACTCACCCCACACACATCCAACACATGCATCACTGTACATGTGGCCCTGCCAATAAAGGGGCCAGGCGCATGTGCCCGTAGCCAGTTCAACATGATATCTGCGTGTGTCCCTGTGGTCTTGTTGTATGCATGGGGGCCCTGGGCCCTAAGACATTACATTGTGCTGTGTACATCAGATGCAGACATGTCGCCACAGGCAGCGGGTTGAAGCCTGGACATGAGGCGTTGTCGTCAGCCACTCAGTTCGTAAGGGGAGTGGCCAGGGCCGTAGTACGCAGAGCCAACATGGGTGTGTGACTGCTATTTGAGCGCCCCTGGGCGTGGTTCAGTACTGTGAATGTGCATCTACATGTGTTTCTATGGCAGTGTGGGTCTCCTTAGTGGGGTGTAGGTGGGCCCTGAAGGGTGATAGACACCGACGTATGTGTCCTGGTTCGCATTCCATGAGTTTGGCCCCCACCAACACCTGTTGGGCACCTCCTTTTGGCATGCTGACACATGGCATCGGGGTACCATGTGTGGGTGGGTGAAGTGTCGTGAGCCAGCTGTTCTTGCGGGTGCTTCCTGCTGTGTGGTCTGTTGCAGGCTCGGTGTTCTCCTCTGAATAGCTTGGCTGGCCGGGTCCTGGTGGGGGGTTGCGTGGGATATCCATGCGCTACTGTAGGGCGTCGGTGTTGATGGTGTGGTGGTCCTCTCCGGCATCACAGATGTGTGGTATTCTGTGCTCCGCTGAAGGTGTTGTGTGCCCCTATGCGATGTGAAGGGGGGATGCATGTTGACTTTGTGTTGATATATATGTTGGCGCATTGTGCTGGCTTGCATGCAGACTGTATGGCAATGTACATTTTGACTGTTTGGGGGTGCTGGATTCTTCTGTGGGACAGTGTACATTTGGGCTACATGATGGATGTGAGGTTGTATGCGTACATTTCCATTTCACAGTTTCCGGCTCTGTCAGATGTTGTAGGCATGTTTCTGTGCATGTGCTGAGCCAGTTGTGTCCTCTGTTCTGCAGTGTCGGCTATGCACATTGTACCATGTTGTCGTCAATGTGGGTATGCTGTTCATCGTATATGTGTGTGCTGCAGTGTGCCAAGGGGTTCTGGGACATGATCCTGGGTGATTGTGGGTGTGCAGTGTGCTACACCTCGTTGTGCATGTGTGCCATTGTGCCCATCTCCCCCGTCCCCCCAGTCCCTGTTCGTTGCACTCCCTGTTGATGTTGTGTCAGGTCCTCTCATCTGTACTCCCTCCTCCTTGCCCCGTCCCCACACTGATAACTGTGGCCTGGGTTTCCTCCAGCTCCTCTGGTGGCGCTGGACTGCCAACTCCTGTCGCTGTTGCTGCCTTCCTGTTGGCAGGGGGTTGGTGCCTGGTTTAGGTTGTCATGTCATGACGTTGCCTATTGGCCTCCTCGATTGTCCTCCTCGGCACTCCGACTGCAATCCAGGTGGTCTGCTAGTGGTTCAGTTGCTGGTAGTGTTCTGAAACCTCTGTGATGCTGGTCTTGTCTTCCTGCGGTCTGCACCCCATCTTTCTCTCCCTCTTCTGCTAGGCCTTCCCCGAACCCGTTATTCCTTGCTGGTAGTCTGTGGGGGTTTTGGGGTTCGAGTTGGCCTCTGTGCTGGGTCAGGGTGCATCCATGTTGCTACGTGCCTTGGCTTGTTTCTGGTGTGTTTTTTCTGTGGTTTTTATGGTGCATTGTCTCACCAGGCGCGTGGGATTTGCAGGCCTGTGGCTGGTTTTCGCTACTTTTTGTACCGCGGTTGGCCTCAGCGCATCTTTTTTTGCCTTCGAGTATCACATTTTTGTGGCATGGCATTGATTTTCACGCAGACATTTGACGCGTTATCTGGTGTCTCTCGCATGCTACCGCCGCGTTGTGAATTCCATGTTGACATCGAGTTATTTTCCCGCGATGGGCTGCGAGGTTGAAAATTGCATTATGCTACTCTTGCGGTAGTTATCACACGTTCTTGTGAATATACCCCTTAGACTCCTACAATGTAGAATGTATGTTAGGTGTAGCCTGTAGCGTCTTCCCCAGTCCTGGAGCATGCAGATGAAATACTCCACACAATATAAGCATGTCTCTATTCCTCAGCATACATTTGCACTTTGCACATTATCTCATGCTCAACATAATCACAACCTAACACCTCCCTGCATATGACGTAGTTCCTGTGCAGAGTTTGCCCCAGAACCACGAGAGTCCAGTGCGTATAACAACAATATGCTACATAGCCTATACTGAGGAATAGCCAACGACATTGTAAATTTACAAAAAATATTTAAAACGGAACCACCTTTGTGAATTATAAAACTGGTGTTGTTAAAAATTAAGTGGACTAAAATGTGGCACTGAGCTGCTGTGGTAACTTAGCCACTGTGGCAAAGGGCTGGCACCAGTATGCCTTTACCGTGTTTGTTAGCAACACAATGCTCTCTCTCGCTCCTTTTTCTGTTGTCATAAAGCCATGGACTGGACTTCCAGTAATAGACACTGTGTTACCTCACTGTCACTCAGGAGGCAGGGACGATACGAACCCCTGCAGTCTGATAGCCCATCCGTGTTGTGTGGAACATGAAGCTGCAAGTGTGCCAAAGGTAACTAAACCAGTCTTGGCAAATTCAGGGAACTTCATAACTCTTCATGAAGTTAGCAATTTCTAACATTTGCCAGACTGCAATGGCTTAATTAAAAATGCGTTCACCACTAATACTGACGACAGATGGCTCAAATGATCATAACATCGTATGCCAACCTGAATGTGGATCCAAAAATAGCCTCTTCCGGAGTCAGTTGAGGAGAGCAGAGTGAAGGAATGAAGAATTGCCAGCCTTGCACTGTTAGGGAAAAGGGGTAAGGGCTGATTTATAGGATTTTGGGCAGGACACATGGTTATCAAATGGTCCAATGTCAGGTGTGATGCTTTCAGTCAATCCTTTTCTGTTAATCAATCAATCAATCAATTAATCAATCAATCAATGCACTTGGAGAGCGTGCTACTTACCCGTGAGGGTCTTAAGGTGCTGAGAGGGGGGGGCAGGGGGGGGGGAGATGCTGCTACTGCTCGAAGAGCCAGGTCTTGAGGAATCTTCTGAAGGCGAGTAGGTCTTGGGTCTGCCGTATGTGGGTAGGGAGGGTGTTCCAGGTCTTGGCGGCGAGGTAGGAGAAAGATCTGCCTCCAGAGGTCATTCGTTGGATGCGGGGGACAGCGACGAGAGCGAGGCTGGCGGGTGTGGGTGTAGAAGCTGAGTCTGCTGGTAAGGTAGGCTGGTCTGGCGTTGTGAAGTGCTTTGTGTGCATGGGTGAGGAGCTTGAAGGTGATCCACTTGTCGACGGGGAGCCAGTGAAGGTCTCTTAGGTGGGGGGTGATGTGGCTGCGGTGGGGGCTGTTGACAATCAGTCGGGCGGAGGCGTTTGGATGCATTGTAGTCGTTGTAGATGGTTGGCTGGGATTCCTGCGTAGAGTGCGTTGCCGTAGTCCAGTCTGCTGCTGATGAGGGCTTGTGTCATCGTTTTTCTTGTTTCAGTCGGGATCCACTTGTAGATCCTGCGGAGCATGCGGAGGGTGTTGTAGCAGAGGAAGGAGACGGCGTTGACCTGCTTGGCCATGGAGAGGGAGGAGTCGAGGATGAATCGTAGGTTGCGTGCATGGTCGGTGGGTGTTGGTGCTAGTCCCAGTGTGGTCGGCCACCAGAAGTCGTCCCAGGCTGAGGGGGTGGGTCCAAGGATGAGTACCTCCGTCTTGTCCGATTTCAGCTTCAGACGGTTGCTCCTCATCCAGTCGGCGACGGCTTTCATTCCCTCGTAGAGGTTGGTTTTGGCGGTGTGTGAGTCCTTGGTGAGGGAGAGGATGAGCTGGGTGTCGTTGGCATAGGAGATGATGTTGAGGTCGGGCCACTTGTGCGAGGGGGGCCATGTAGATGTTGAACAGCGTCGGGCTTAGGGATGGACCCTGGGGGACGCCACAGATGATGTCGGTTGCTTCTGATCGGAAGGGTGGAAGGCGGACGCTCTGGGTTCTGCCAGAGAGGAAGGACGTGGTCCAGTCAAGGGCCTTCTCTTGGATTCCTGCTTCTAGGAGGCGTGATTTTAGAGTACGATGGCAGACTGCGTCGAAGGTGGCCGACAAGTCCAGGAGGATGAGGGCCGATGTTTTGCCGTTGTCTAGTTGGCGCCTGATGTCGTCTGTGGCGGCGATGAGGGCTGTCTCGGTGCTGTGGTTTCGTCTGAATCCGGACTGGGACGAGTCCAGGATGTTGTTGTCTTCCAGGTGGCGAGTCAATTGCCTGTTGGCGATTTTCTCGATGACCTTTGCCGGGAACGGGAGCAGGGAGATGGGCCGGAAATTCTTGAGGTCCTTGGGGTCCGCCTTGGGCTTCTTGAGGAGATTTTGGCATGCTTCCAGCTTTCCGGGAATGTTGCTGTTTCGAAGGAGATGTTGACCTTCCGTAGTTGGGGTGCGATGGCTGCGTCTGCTTTGTTGAATACGTGATGTGGACATGGGTCTGACGGAGATCCTGAGTGGATGGAGTTCATGACCTTGCGTGTCTCGTCGTCCTTGACTTTGGACCAGGCGGTCAACCACACCTTTATTCTAGGGCTTATAGTCTTGCTGTTCTCGCCTCAAGTATGAGCGTACAGTACAAGTATCAGCATAGAAAAGGTTGTTAGCTAACTAAAGGAGACCTCTTACAAACCCAACCTGAGGAGCTCATAAGGTACTGCCTTGCATGTGGTTTCTATGCACCTATATCTTTTTTACGGCAGATCTGTCACCATACAACTGGCTTCATGCAAGATGGCAGGGCAGGGCAGGGCCTCTCTTAATACTGTCTTGGCAGGGCAGTGACTGCTGCAACCTCAGTTGCCTCTGGATTGCCATTCAACCTGCCAAAACAGTGTTGAGAGAGGCTAGGGTCCTCCTCATTTTACTGATGATGAGTCTCTGGAGCCCACCTCTATTCCCTTGTAGCAGGAACACTCATTGGATGCCCTGGTTACTTGGAGGACCTAGGAAAGGGGCATTCATTCTTGCACTCAACTGGAATTTTGTATGAACAGAAAAAGGGGGCTGAATGATTGATTTGGATTGGACTCTGGGTCAACTTATACTACCCTCACATGATTCTTATAGAACAGAGGAGTATCCCCCACCCTGTAGACAGATGGCATGCTGATCTCAATGCAGGCATCTAGAAAGTGGGAAGGCAATCGTGTGTGGTGAACAGTATAGTGGAACAAAAAAGGAGTTGCTGTAGCTGCCCACTCGTCAAAGCCTGCCAGAGCTTGGAGTGGGGTAAACCCCCATCTGAGAGTTGGGAGCACTAGCTTGTAGAGTTGGCAGATTTGGGGGGTTGCCTGAGGAGCCAGTGCAGTGGAGGGCTTGAGGGACGCATCAGCCTGAGACTCGAGACCTTAGGGAAAGGGCTGGTGGAACCTGATCCAGGCTGCCAGGCTGCCTGGTGCCCTTCACAACTCTCCTTCCAGTTTCTCCCAAATTGTGCCCTACCTAAGCCTAGCTTGAAGCAAGCAAGGAGTCCTGGGAAAAAGCAGCAAGAGGGGGGTGGGGCGAGGCGGGGAGAGAGCGGCGGCCTTGGCATGTCGTCGCACGGAATGGGCTCCGGGAACTTCGCAGATGCGGCTGAGAAAGCTCTGGGCACAGCTTGTGAAGCCTCGTGGAGCCCCCACTCTGACTTATCCAGGACTTCCCAGTGTAGTCAAATGCAAGACTAGCAAGATCAACACGACCAGCAGTAACCAGCTGAGCACAAAGGAAAGCTGAAGGAGTAGGAAGAGAAGTAGAGTCTCAAACTCCACGGACCACTAGCCCCACTGATACTTGTCAAGCTGGGGGCTATGGAGATTAAAGGGACAGGTCTTTGTTGTAGGGTCTCTGGACAGCAGGCGGTCGATCCAGGGAAACAATAGTCTCGCCCAGCGGAGCCAAGGAGAGCCAAGGTAAGCCCTTTCAAGCAATAGTAATAGCAATAAATAGCAACAGTCATTAACATCCAGATAGCTTAAACTGATTCCCTCAGTCTACTCCTCCTACAAATTCATGGTGCCAAGAAAGAAGAATGCACACAGTCCAGCGAATTTCTCTGAAGCAATATAGTCTCCCCTATCATTACAGGCAATTATTACAAGGAGCATTGCTCATTCACTCACATTAGAGAACCCCTAGATATCATATCACTCAGATATCACTCAATATTTTCAAACACCCAGCAGTCATATGGCAAAGTCTGCCAGCTCAACAGAGGAAGCAAATGGAGAGATAAAAGCGTGTCAGGATTTCCTGGGTGGCATGACTTTGTCCTCTGTCCAGCATGGTTGAGGCCCATCAGTCAGGTGGCCCATGGGTAGTAAAGTACATACTTCCTCGCAAAACTTCTTGGACTCCTACCCGGTTTCCCCTATACCAGCAAACCATTCACACCATCTAAAACACTCTTTTGTCCCTCTTCCCTACTCTCAGCCTGTGCATGAAAACTTACCTGTTAGAGTGTGGTCTGCCCTGTTGGGCTGCGACTCGTCCTTATTTTCCTTATCCTTCCCACCTCCCGCCCCCCCAGGCAGTGCATGATCCGGACGACTTGAAACCTGAGTAATTTACCAACCCTGTGGCGGCTGTGGCTGAGCACATTCTCTTGGCCTGGTAGGTCCTTAGCGGCTGGACTTGCGCTCGCCGGCCCTGCAGCAAGGACAGCCTGATGCAGCTGGGGCTTCCTCTACATGGCCTGCTGCCCCCATGGGGTCCATCTTGATTCATCAAGTGGGTATTTCAACCCTGCCCTAGCAACACCCCAAAGCTTCGCATTGAGGAATTCCCCTGGAGCAGTCCAGCGGAGCGTTGTCTCGTTTCTGGAGGCTCTGGTTGGCGGTTATTGGGCTGCTGTGAGTCCTGCTATTCACAAGATAAGTCCCTGAACTGCATTTCCTGTACTTTAAAGCTGTTCTTTTTGGTTTCCACTTACCGTAGAGAACTTTACTTGAGGTGATTGGATTTCTTGACTGCCAAACTTCTGGACTTCTTTTCTTGCGTGTCTTGCATTGAACATTTCTTTATTTGCTCGCAAGGACATTTTCACATCCCCAAGCCTGTCTGAGCCAGGATTCTGTTGTTGATATTGTACCATATTTTGTGTATTTATTTTTCTCCTGTTTGTTTGCTCATTATCACTTTCGCTGTAGTCTCCGTTGGAGAAGGTCTTGGTAACACTCCCAAGCCTTATGTGGAACTACAGCTTATGGGTATAAGCACTGGTTGGATTTGGATTAACGTCCTACCTATTGAAGTGTGCGTACTATCTGTGTGCAAGTGTGAAGTGTGTGTGTGTTTTTAGTTCTTACATACTATGGTGTATATGTTTACTGATTTTCTGCCTGACACTAAGGCATCTTCAGACACAATGCAGAAGGTTATGTATGCATGTCATTTATGTTGTTAAGTTCTTTGTGTGTTCTTATGTTCGCAACAGGAGCTGGTCTCCTCACTCTTACCAGTTCTGAGTCGCCTCACCATCTGCCAACGCGATTCTGTGACCCATCTTTTGCTTTCTCCCCAGTATGAATGTGCACCAGTTGTTTCCTTGTTTGTTTTATCTTCTTATTTTAATTTCCTATGTTAGTTTATTGTGTGTTACCAAACCCCCTTCCCTTGAGATCATGGGATGAGCACTGGTGTCTCTGGTTCAGTGCTCATCGGATGGTGTTCGGGGATTGTTGGGTTCCAGCAGCCTCTGCGAGCCCAACTGAGAGAAGAACACGTTACAATGTTCATCACCCCAGTTTGTCCCTGATAGAATGCAAAACTTTTAAAACAAATTGTCTTGCCTAGGCAGCATGGGGTCTGGTTCTTTTGACGTATCTGCCCTACATGACACCTTGAGCGATCTCCAACAACAGGTGGAGTTAGCACAAGTGGAGAATCAAACCTTGCGGTCACATGTGATAGAAATGTCCCAAAGATTAGATCGCGCTCATCTTGGGGGTCTGCCCTTGGACCTCGCCCACCCATGGGGGGAACATATGCCTCTCACTCACAAGCTTGTCATCAGGTAGAGATTCCTTTGGAACCTCCCGAGAGCTATCAATGGGACCCTCAGAAACTGCATGTCTTCCTAAGCCAATGTAATTTACATTTTTTATGTAGATCAACTGCATTTCTGACACCTGAATCAAGGGTGGGCCTTGTCCTCTGGTATCTCTCTGAGAATGCGGCGGCCTGGTCCATGATCCTCATGGCCAGTAATGATCCTGTTTTGTATTCGTTTGAGCGCTTTGAGTATGCCCTGAGGTGCATTTTTGACAGAAGAACTGCCACTAAGACTGTAGACAATGAACTACTGGACTTATGGCAAGGTAACAGAGACCTCCTTGCTTACCGCGCACAATTTAATAGACTGGTTGTAGAGGCCAACTTGCCTGAATACAAAAGAGCATCATTGTTCTAGTGTGGATTGCGTGATGAACTAAAGGACATGTTGGCTCTGGTAGTGGACCGCCCTCAAGACTGTGATGCTCTCATTTCCCTGGAACTACAATTGGATCAACAGCTGTCGAAACGACAGGGGGAGCAGAAGCCACCTGGGAACAGACTGCCACCCCCTTTGCCCCACTCCGACTCCCAACTTTCCAAAAACTCTTTGTTGGATGGCTCTGTTCGGCCCCCTCTATCCAAGGCCGAAAAGGACAAGAGACGGCGCGACCACCTTTGTCTTTATTGTGGCCTGAGTGGTCACTTTGTTAAGGACTGCACAAAAAAGCCCCCAAAAAACTGAATATCAGCCACCTTCTGGAAGGAGATTGTGACCAACACTACCCAGATTGCTACCGCCCACGTCACTTTGGATGTATCCTTTGACTAGTCCCAATATCCACGTCCAGAATGTGTCAGTCATGATTGACTCAGGGGCCACAGGGAACTTCTGTGACTTGCAGTTTGCTCTCACTCCTCAAATCCCTGTGAAGAAGAAAGACATCATAGAACAAGGCTGTGCCGTTGATGGTTCCCCGTTGTCCTCACGGCCCCTTTCTCATAGTACTATCTCCTTGATCATGGACACAGTAAGTGGGCATAAAGAACAGTGCCAGCTGGATTTAATTGATGCTCCCCGGTAAGGAATCATTCTAGACATTCCTTGGTTAGTAAAACACAACCCCACCATAGACTGACATAAGTGCACCCTCATCGTTCTGTCTGAGTACTGCTCTCTGTTTTGTACGGGTCAAACCCTTCTGGGTCCTGCTCCTGTGCCCTGCACCACCACTCATCTACCAGGATGTCAAGCAGTCACCACTGTCCCTGCAGGGCTGCCAAGTACATACAAGGACTTTGCTGATGTTTTTGATGAGCGAAAGGCAGAAACTCTCCCTCCCCATCAGAAGTTTGATTGCCAAATTGATCTAGAACCAGGGGCACACATTCCTTGTAGCCATATTTACACGTTGACGGAGTAAGAGAACGACTTCTTGACACTATACCGAGACATGTATTTGGCTAATGGTTTCATCTGACACTCAAGGTCACCAGCCTCATCCCCTCTTTTCTTTGTCCCTTAGAAAGGGTGATATCTTTGCTCCTGCATAGACTATCAAGCCCTGCTTGATAGTCTATGCAGGTGCATAGATATCTATCAAGGCCTTACTGCTCATCGCCTCAATGATCAATCAAGTATCGTTAGCTACCATCTTCACCAAACTTGACTTATGTGGTGCATACCATCTTGTGTTTATGAGGCAAGGCTACAAATGGAAAACTGCCTTTCACACTAAGTTTGGGCTTTTTGAGTACCAAGTAATTCCAATCAGCTTGCGCAACACATTGGCCGCCTCCCAACACTTGGTGAACAGCATTCTGCAGGTATATCTGGATGTTTTCATGTTAGCGTACATTGATGACATTTAGATTTTTTCAACACTCTTGTACCGAACCCATTGAACATATATGGAAAGTGTTACAGGCATTACGCGAAAATAAACTATTCGCCAAAATTGAAAAATTTGAGTTTCATGTCACAACAGTACACTTCTTGGGGTTCATCATCTCACCTGGAGGTTTGGCTATGGGTCCAGCAGAGTGCAAGCCGTTCTCCAGTGGCCAGCATCAACCTGCATCAAAGAAATCCAAAGCTTTATTGATTTGGCCAATTTTTCTTGGCGCTTCATCACTGATCTTTCTCGAGTGGACGCCCCCATTAGCTCTCTCCTTCGTAAAGGTCAGAAGTTTTGTTGGAGCCTGGAAGCAGAGAATGCATTTTCACCATCTCAAAAAGGTCTTTACATCTGCCCCAATTCTCTTGCACCCCGACTCTAACCAACCCTTCTACCTAGAAGCCGATGCCTCTAATATTGCACTGAGTGGCATACTATCTCAAAGGCACCAAGACACGAGAAAGTTACATCCAGTAGCCTTTTACTCCCGTAAACTATCCAAAGCCGAAAAGAACTACACCATCTTCGATAAAGAGCTGTTAGCTGTCAAAGAATTTTTTCAGGAGTGGAGACATTATCTTATGGGTACCAAACATCCTACTACCACATACACGGATTATAGAAATCTACAGTTCTTAAAATCGGTCAAAGCACCCACGCCTAGACAATTGCGCTAGTATTTATTTTTTGCAGATTTCTCTTTTGTAATCACCTTTCGACCAGGGCGTGGGAACGATAAGGCTGATGCTCCTTCCCGACCCATTCTGGAGGCGGAACAAACAAGCAAACCAAAATAAATGTTGTGAAGAACATCATCACCAGGGATGATACATGGTGTGAGCAAGTGCACCAAGCCTCTGCTCATTTGGACCTAGCACAATGGATAAAGGAACACCCAAGCAGAAAGGCTGCAGGAGGTGCACTTTATTATCAAAACCGATTGTTTCTCCCCACAGCGTATCTTCAAAAAAAATCCCTGGGACGGTGTCATGATTCTCCTCTTTCTGGTCACCATGGGATCACTAAAAACTCTAGAACTACTACAAAGAAACTACTGGTGGCTGAGCTTGCATTCTAATTGTCATCAGTACATTAAAATGAGTGAAATTTGTGCCCGTACCAAACCTGAGCGACAGAAGCCTTCCGGGCTACTTACTCCTCTTCCAACACGACCAGCACACTGGCGTTCTGTAGCCATAGATCTGATCGTCGTTTTACCTCAAGACCAGGGGCCTCATTTATGAAAAGTGACGCATCGCTGCGTGAAAACAGCGATGCGTCACTTTTCATTGCGCCCTCTTTGCGACACCAATGATGAGTCATATTTACAGTATGACGCATCATTGCGCAAGGAGTTACAGATACGTCAGTATTTCTGATGTATCTGTATGACGCAAAAGTGACGCATTGCTGGAGTGTGTTACAAAAGTGACGCAACTCCAGCAATGTGTCCTTTCACATGGGGCAAGCCCCATGTGAAATGGCCTGCGTCAATCTTACGCCTGCTGTGAGGCAGGTGTATGAAATTGACGCATTTGCATCCTAGAAGTGGCGCAGTGAAATCTTATAGATTTCACTGCGTCACTTCTATGATCCTTTCTTGCGTCAGAACGCCCCCTTCATACATTATACCTGGCGCAGGTATAATGTAGCGCAGAGGTTTACAAAGTGATGCATCTACCTAGATGCGTCACTTTGTAAATATGGTGCAACAAGGCACATTCTTTACGCTGCTGGTGCATCACAAAAAGTGACGCACTGGCGGCGTAAGAGTAATGCACTGCCTCATAAATGAGGCCCCAAGGGTTTTCATCTGTTGTGCTCGTAGTCAATCTGTTAACAACAATGTGTCACTGTTTTCCAGAGAAAGGAACACCTGATGCCCTCTAACTGTCCAACTTGTTTTTACAGCACATTGTACGGCTCCATGGTTTACTATCACATATCATTTCAGACTGGGCAACACAATATGTGTTGTATTTTTAGGGGGCGTTTTGTTAATTACTCAAAAGTTTGTGGATCTCTCTTCTGCCTATCACACTGAGTCTAACACACAAACTGAGAAAAACAACCAGGAAATTGAACAATTACTTTGTAATTATGTAACGGAACAAGAATTATGGGTTGATCACCTGTGGCTAGATGAATTTGCCCATAACAATGCAGTTAATTCATCCATTGGTTTCTCTGCTTGCTACACTGTCTATGGATACCATCCCAGGAATTCATCTCTACTTACGAACTACTCCTCCTACTCCAAATTCTTATCACAAAGTCACACCTTGCAACAACAGGTTCTCAAAGAACTAAAAAGGAATGTGACTCGGGCAAAGCTCATGTACAAGCAGTACGCAGACAGAAAGAGACGCCCGCCCCACCTTACCAGGAGGGCCAGCAAGTGTGGTTATCCACCAAACACTTACGCTTAAAAGTGCCTCATAAATTTCAGCCATGGTACATTGGTCCTTTCCGCATACTAAAGGTGTATCAAAACTCTGCAGTACATTTGGCTTTATCGGTTCACTTAAAAATGCATCCTATCTTTCACGTGTCTCTCATAAAACCCACTCATTCTGACACTAAATGCCTCACTCCACTGTCATCAGTGGATGTTGAGGGTCTTTTAGAACATGAAGTGAGCTCCATTATTGATTTTTATTGTACCAGAGGTTTCTTGTATTGCCTGGTGGCCTGGAAAGGGTATGGCCCCCACAAACGAACCTGAGTACTGCCTTCTCATCTTCATGCCCCTTGCCTTTTGCATATGTACCACCAGTGTAATCCTCACAAACCTGGCCCTGCCCCTTGGCCTTAGAGAGGGGGTACTGTCAGGATTCCCCGTGCGGCTCGACTTAGTCCTTCGTCCAGCAGGGTTGGGTCATCAGTCAGGGGGGCCCCCGGGGAGTAAGTGCATACATCCTCGCAAAACTGCTTGGGCTCCTACCCGGTTAGCCCTAGTCAAGCACACCATTCACACCACCACACATCTTTTGTCCCTGTTCCCTACTCTCACCCTGGGCATGAAAACGTACCTGTTAGAGTGTGGTGTGCCCTGCTGTACTACGTCTTGTCCTTGTTTTCCTGATGCTTTTCCCCCCAGGCAGTGCAGGATCTGGACGCCTTGAAACCCGAGTAATGTATTGGCCCTGTGGCAGCTGGAGCAGCACACTCTCTCTTGGCCTGGCAGGCCCTTAGCGGCTGGACCTGTGCTCTACAGTCCTTCAGCAATGCTGCCTGATGCGGCTGGTGCTCCAGCTATGCTACTTGATCACCCCGCAGGAGCCATCTTGATTCGTCAAGCGGGTATTTAAACCCCTCCTTTGTAACGCCACAATGCTTCGTTTTGAGGATTTCCCCCAGAGTGGTCCCGTGGCTCGTCATCTCGTTTCTGGAGGCTCTGGTTGGTGGTTCCTGGGTGGCTGCGATTCCTGCTGCTCACAAGATAAGTCCCCTCACTGCATTTTCTGGACTTTGAAGCCTTTCCTTTTGGTTTCCATTTACTGTAGAGAACATTACTTGAGGTGATTGGAGTTTCTTGACTGCCTAACTTATTGATTTCTTTTCTTGCGTTTCTTGCATTGAACATTTTTTTTTGCTTGCAAGGACAGGTTCACGCCCCCAATCCTGTCTGAGCCTGGAGTCTGTTGTTGATATTGTACCATATGTTTTCCTTTTCTCCTGTTCGTTTGCTTATCATCACTTTTGCTGTAGTCTTCATTGGAGAAGGTTTAGGTAACGCTCCCAAGCCTTATGTGGAAATATAGCTTAAGAGTACAAGCACGAGCTAGATTTAGGAGAACATCCTACCTATTGCAGTGTGTGTACTATCTGTATTCAAGTGTGAAGTGTGTGTGTGTTTAGTTCTTACATACCATGGTGTAGATGTTTACTGATTTTCTGCCTGATGCTAAGGCATCTTCAGACACAATGCTGAAGGTTATGCATGCTTGCCATTAGTGTTGTTATGTTTTTTGTGTGTTCGTGTGTTCGCAACAGGAGCTGGTCTCCTCACTCGCCAGGTCCGAGTCGCCTCACCATCTTCCAAGGCGATTCTGTGACTCATCGTTTGCTTCATCCACCAGCACAAACACGCACCAGTTGTTTCCTTCTTTGTTTTATCTTCTTATTTTAATTTCTTATATTAGTTTATTATGTGTTCCCAAACCCCCTTTCTGTGAGGTCATCAGATGAACACTGGTGTCTCTGGTTCAGTGGTCATCGGATGGTGGTCAGAGATTTTGGGTTCCAGCTGCCTATGCGAGCCCAGCATAGAGAAGAATGCGTTCCAATGTTCATCATCCCAGTCTGCCCCAAATAAAGAGTCTCCACAAAGGGTTGGCTCAAGCAAGGCCATCACCCCCACATTAAGGAAAACCTAAAGCGCAATACCCTGCAGGAGTGTCAGAGACGCAATTCCCTATTGGGGACAAGAAAAGGCAAACGGGAACTGGCCACAAGGCGTTGCCCGAATGCAGAAAGAAATGACTGTCTCAGTTTTGCCAGACGCCCATATATCCAGGAGAGCCAAGAACAACTAAAAAAGGTGAAAGCCAAAAAAAATCCATACTGCAACCCCTTTTGAATAAACATTGTAGAAAACAGTAATAAAATCAGGCCACTTTACCCTATTTTCACAGCCCTACATAGGGCTAATGCAGAGGAAGTAAAAGGAGGAAAACCGCAGGGACCCGAGGCAATGCAGCCTCACAGCAAGTCTCAAGCCACCAGGCATCCATCAGGTCAGAGTTCGATTTTGGATCTAATGAAGAGTTGGTGAAAGGCACTGCAAAAGTGGACGTAAGCACACAGTACACCGCAACAATCTGCTCGGGACCTATGGTGCCAAGTATATCCCCTCAGATGGAACTGTAGATGAAGGAGTGCCAGGCAAGCTCATGAGGAAGGGTAACTAGTCAACAGCAGCATGGAAACACAGAAAGACCCCCACCAGGTTCAGGATCCACAAACCAGATCACAAGCCCAAGCCCAGGGCTCTGAAGTTCCATTGGCTCTCCTCGTATATATGAGGTAGTGCTCACTCCAAGATATTACAGCAATGGCCCTCGTGACATCTTGAGCAGGACCAATATCCTTCGATTATTCAAACATAATGCATCCCTCGCTCCGATCAAGATGGACGACCCGGAGTGGGTTAGATTTTTAAAACTCTACGGTGATACCCAGGGAAAATCAACTTCAGTGGGATTCAGCCAACAGAGTTTACAACTTGCAGTGCTAGACGTGGTGCAGCAGTTAGCTGAAAGGGGTATTGATGCTCAACCCCTTCGGCCGAAGAAATATCCACATGTGCTTCTTCCTACAGATAAGGAAAAGGGGGCTATCACAGTCCTGCGTGTCACCAATAATAAAAACTCCAACGGAAACAGGAATCAACCATGACTAGGGGCTCCCGCAAATATCTGGGTCACTTATAGCAATAACCAATGGGAAGCACACATAAGCCAATCCGCATCTGCACTTACTGAGGAGCACAGGTTACCGAGGCAGCATCCCAAATATTAGTCAAAATCAGGTCACGTGTAAGGGTATAATGGGAGAATCCCCAAAACAACAATAATTGACACTAATTTCCTGGAGTTTAGCTGGGATCAGGAAAATCACTTGCAACAGGTCAGTCCATGAATATCTAGCCACTGGACACAGTGTGCCTCCAGGAAACCTGGGCATTGACAAAAACTCCCATTGCAAGTTATTATGAATTTAAAAAAGTAGCCACCAAAAGGAATATCATTGGCCGCCCTTCGGGAGGACTTTTGGTCTACGTAAAACATGCCTGTAAGTTTTTTGCCAACAACATTCCTGTCAAATTACCAGAGATACAAGCTATATGAATAAACGGGCCACGGCTGAGTCAACAACCACTCCGATTGTTGTTAATAACTGTTACATCAGCCCAGTGCAAAGCCAGACCAAAGATTTTATTGAACTGTTCATAGATACACTGGAAGACTTGCTCACCAAATACGATACACATCATGTGCTTGTTGCTGGAGACTTTAATATGAGGGACCTGAAAAGGAAAACCAACACATACAGGAACTTGAGTGAGGCTGCACTCTTTCTCACCTTTCCTCATAACAAAAAACTACATTCAACCAACTCACTAAAAGCTATAGGCTTTCCTTCATGATGCTATAAACCCATGTTTAAGAACACATATTAGTAAGTGAAAGGTTAGGAGACAGATTTCTGGCCTTTGAAGTGGATAACAGAGGTGAAAGTGCTCACAGACCACTGTGTGTTACTGTGTAATTAACAGTAAGCCTAGCGGCTTCACTCCAAGTGATAGGTGGCCCTACAGGTGAAGAGCGGCACAAAGTTCTCCAAAGAATCAAATGGTCACTCAACCTCTGAGATAACCTGAAGGTGTGGGAAAACATGAGGAAAAATATCTCAAAGTCAGTCACTCCAATCTTAGTAATAAGAGGCTGGGAAGCCTTGATTACGGACTTTACAGCAGAACATAGGGGAAGTTCCACGCAAGATCCAAAGAAAGAGTTCGAAAATGACACATCAATTGCTCCGACAACAAAAATTTCTGCTTCAGAGCAAACGTGCCTTTCGGAGGGCATTGAGAACCAAGAAAGGAGGTGGCAAAGCACCAGAGGGGCTCTCGATAGTTGCTTTAAGGTCAGTATATAAAAAGAAATTATGGGAGCCCAAAAAAAAGAATGCATTGAAGGGGAATGGCTGAAAGTGTTTTCTATTCTGAAAGAAAAGGCTCATACCAGAATGTGGTGGTACCTAAATCGGCTCAAAAACCAAGATATGTCAAAGGAGAATGGGGTAGCCAAAAAAGATTGGAAAGGTATGTCAAACAACTTTATATGAAAGACTAGCAGCCCGTCCCGACGTTGTCCGGGTATGAAATAGAATGTGTGTAATGTGTATATTCAGATACGGTCATTCGCGTGTTCCCCAGCTTGAGGCCCAGCTGCAGCCCTGGTTGATGTTAGCAGGCGCGTGTACCCCCGCTTGAGGCCCAGCTGCAGCCCTGGTTCATGTTAGCAGGCGCATGTAATTAGTGCAGTGATCCGCCGCTTTAGCCCGGCTACAGCCCTGGCTGATGTTAGCAGGCGCGTGTAATTTGGTTTAATGTGATACTTCAGTAACAGCATGCATGAGAGGCTGCAGTAATTGTCCACGCAGACACGCTCAGTCGTGTGTGCCCCCGCTTGAGGGCCAGCGGCGACCGCCTAACAATTAGAATTGTGTGAGTCTTGAATGATTGTTTCCCGCTGTTCTTATTTTTTTATGACCCACACCGATGCTCTTCGGCCCGAGTGCTTTTTAGACGCACCCAGGCCAAGCCACACACTGCGTTCTGCCCTTTCAGACGCACCGAGGCCATGGCACACACTGCATTCGGCACCCCCAGTATGTGTGAGATAACGGGCAGTCCCCCAAGGGAGTCTTGTGAATGGTGAATGCCTTTGTGACGCCCCCAGCATACGGCCGCAGCAGACAGAGTCAGAGTCAAAAACACTTTATTCGATTAAATTAAAATCACAAAAGTATGCTATACATTCATAGTTGCTTATTGAAATATATAGAGAAATTTTTTTTTTTTAAATAGCTTAAAAACAAAACACTTTATATACAAATACAAAATTTCATATTTACAAGTTTCATTTTACAAAAGTTATAAAAGAATTAAAATATTTATCCTCGTGCTGCACTGTCTCTGGTTTGCTACTCAATTTCATTTTTACATTATTTAGAATGGAGTTTGTTCAATAATATATTTACAGCAATATTTACAGACCTATAATACAATCCTATTAACAGTGCTACCCCTACTGGGCATACAGTTTTTAACAAAGGCTAGGACAATTGATCGATACCTTCACTCTGTTTCGACGCGACCTGATGGACATGGTGAGAAAGTTTGCCACCCCGTACATGATTAGGGGTGTTTCCATTAGCTGTAAGAACAGAAAGGCCGGTTTCACTTGGGTAAACTTATTATCCTTTAATATGGGCTTAATGTATTTCTCTCTTGCAATTCTGAAAAAAGGACAAAAAAAGAAAAAGTGAAGAGAATCCTGGTCTGAGAAATCGTCACACTTGCAGGGGGCGTTCTCATGTGGTTTACACCATTTATTGTATTCACCCAACAAGAAGTGAGACTGATCAAAGCGAAATTTAGTGAGAAGCCACCGGTGGAAAGGTTTATTTACTACCGCCAGGTATGGTTCCATAGCTAAAGATGTTATTGTCAAAAAATGGGACCTCACAGTTGGCTTCATAATCTCGCGAGTTTCTCTATCGGCTTCTCTTTTCTTTATATATTCCAGTTTTGCCCAACTGATATCATCTTTTTGTAGGCCTTCAGGATTGGTATACAACTCAGGGCGGCCCAGATAATGTGCTATTTTCTTAATATAGGAAAGCCACTCGATCTCAGCCACACGATCCCGCCCCATACAGTCTTTTATAATCGTGTGGTTCAAGGTTAAATTGGGATTAAGCCAGGTTTTAATCCATGCCCTCAGCGGTGCAAAAGACACCATATCTTCAATGTAACCCACCCCTAATTCCATATGTACTGAATAAGCAGGTGTGGAGTTAGGTAAACCCAGAACATTTCGCAAGAAAATGTTCTCTGCCCTTTGAATTTGGGTTGTGTTCTTATGTCCCCAGATGGAGGCTCCATATCTTGCTATTGCCAGGGTTTTAGCTTTGTATATGGATAATATAGCTTCAGTTGGTTTGCCGCCTAGACGTTTTGCGAACCCCAATATAGCAGCAGAAGATCTTTTTACTGCTGCGGTCTTGTTCTGGATTTGTGGTGCCCATGTCCCTTTCTCGTCGAACACCACACCTAGATATGTGAAGGTTTTTACCTTAGTAAGTACGGCACCGTTACAGGTCAGGGTTCTGATATTGCTTTTTGAACTACCCACAGCCATGACATGTGATTTTCCTGCGTTAATCACTAAATCCAAGTTTTGCATAAAAGCCCCAAAAGTGTTAAGGAGAAGTTGAAGACCCCTCGGGGTCCTTGACATCAACACCGTGTCGTCGGCATATAAGAGTACCGGCGTCACGGAACCACCCATGCAGGGCGCATCTGCAGAGGCAGTTTTCAGCGAGTCACCAAGGGAGTTAATATAAAGGGAGAAGAGCATAGGTGCCAAGATGCACCCTTGGCGCACTCCCCTACCTGATTTAAAAAAGGAGGTACAGTTCCCTTCTTGGGTCATGCGGATAGTTGCCTTTAGATCACTGTGGAGTCGTGCCAAAAAATCCACAAGAGCCCGATCTAGTCCCAATTCTAGGAGTATTGTCCACAGCTTTGACCTATTAACTAGATCAAAGGCTGTGGACAAGTCCATGAAGGCCAGATACATCATCCCCCTTGATGCTACAGTGTATTTGCTAAGCATAAGGTGCAAATTGAGGCATTGGTCTTCTGTACCTCTTGCGGATCTAAACCCATACTGTGCATCACACAAGATATTTTTGTCGGTTGACCAGGCTGAAATTCTCTCTAGTATTATTTTACCCAAGATTTTAAATGAGGTATCTAGCAGAGATATGGGTCGGTAGCATCTAGGGTCCCCCCTTTGGCCCTTCTTGAATATGGGGATGATGACAGCTTGTGACCAAGTAGTTGGAGGTTTTATCTTATCAATACCAACTACATTAAAAACATTAGCAAGAACCACTGACCACATTACTGAGTCTGTTTTGTACATATCAGCGGGTACGCCATCTGGCCCAGGGGCCTTCTGTGATGACATGCCTTCGATAGCACTCTGTACCTCTTTAATGGTAAAACTTAAAAGAGGGGCTTGAAAGTCGATTGATGTTAAATTAACAGGACCTAAGTCAATATTGCTGCCATAAATTTTTTGGAAATGGTCAAGCCATTCCTTCTCAGAGATATTTAATTCCAATGGCGCATTTTCTTTCCCATTGAACAGCGGTGTATTAACAATGGTCCAGAACTTTGCGCTGTCCCTCAGGGTAGCTTTTTCATATAAATTATCCCATGCCTTGATTTCCTTCTTCCTAGCAAGGATATCTTGATTGTATTGTTTTCTAAGCCTCGCCACCTCCATTCTATCACGGGGAACCTTTTTGAGTGCTTTCTGGAGTAATCGGTGTGATTTGGAGCATTCCTTATTGAACCACCCCTCAGCCTTTCTCTCTCTCTTTGTGGCTTTGCATTTTAGGTCATCTGCCACCTGGCGACAGATGGCTTCAAAAGACTCAATAATGTTCCCTTTAAATCTCGAGGGCTCTCTACAAACATTAATATCGCTGCCCACTTTCTCATTAAGAGAGTGAAAGAACTCCTCTGGAATAACTTTGCTCCATTTCACCCGTCTCCCTTGCTCTTTTACAGTTATGTCAACAGCGATATCTACTTCTGGGTTTTTATTAAACAGTGATAAAATATTATCCTCCATATTCAACACAACCGGGTTGTGATCACTATGTATGGTATGTATAGCATTGTAAAATATAACATTCTGCAACATAACTGGTGAGATAAAAATATAATCTATAATACTGTTACAATCCCTAGCTCTGTAGGTTGGGACCCTTTCTTTGCAGTCAAAAAACTCTGGTTCATAAAGCTCGTTTTCTAGAAGCAGATTTTCTAGGGTTGATCCTTTAACAGAGTGTTCAAAATGTGGGGGTTGGAACATATCTACATTCAAATTATCTATAAAGTGACAGTTTTGCTGGCATAGATGTACATTAAAATCTCCCAACAGAATGAAATATATCGACGCGGTTTGACTCTCTTTAAAATCATTCAGAAACTTATTCAGGGAAATGAGATTTTCGATATCACCAGTGCCTTGGGTGGCGTTATAGAAGTTAATGTAAACGCATTTAGATTGATTAGTCAATGTGACTTCCAAGGCTAAAATATTTTGGGATAGACTGTTTATTACTTTTATGGTTCCATTCATTTTTACTGACATTAAAAATTGTAAACCTCCTTTGTTTCGACCTGAGTTTGAGGCTTGTGCAGCAAGAAAATAGGATGTATACCCATCTATCCAAAAATCACAAGCCGTATCCCATGTCTCCTGCAACGCTATCACATCATATTTTTTCAGTATAGTCAACCAATTTAAATCTTCCCTTTTAGAGCGGAGTCCAGCAATGTTCCAGCTCATTAGGTTAACTATAGAACCCCTAGCAATGCTATTAGTAGATGTAGACACGGGGTCAGTAACACTATCATCAGGTATTAGTCAATCAATTTCCTCCAAATTTGATAGTGCAGAAAACATATTTGATAGCTCCAAGCCCTTACTTAGTTCATGTCCCCGGTTTACATGAGTTATAGGTAACATACCAGTTGTTTGTGTTGCCCAGGGGCTAATACAGTGAGTTTTAGTTGGGGGCACATTGTAACTAGCCCTTTCGGGGAGTTTTTTTGGGAGTACAGGTGGGGGATAGAAAAAACCTAAGGGTACTGCTCTTATTCTATCCTCTCTAATCTCAGTTGCATCCCAAAATAGGCGGGATGCCTCGTGGGGTCGATTAAAATTAACAATTAGACAATCCCCAGGGAATTTCTTCTTTGTATATCCCACCCAGTCCACACGTCTACCTGTTTGGATGTATTCAGAAATATTGTTAGGACCAGTGCAATTAGCATTACACCAAGATTTTATATTGGCCAGTACTGAGTCATTTGACTCAGTTTCCCCGGGTTGTAAGACGGGAATATTCACCAAAATTGCTACAAAAGGAGTAGCTTCTGGGGGGAGGTGAACTGGTGGTCTCGGGCGAGGTCTTCTTGACCCTGCTTTGTTATGCCCTTCTTGGGTAGATGTCAGGGGCATTATCTTTGGAGGGCAAGGTTTGGGCGCGGGGTGCAGTTTAGTGCAAATTTCGCTATCCCCTTTCCCCAATCCTTGACCAATCATCCCTTGTAATGGTACTGGTGGAAGCTGGGGGTTGGCTCGTACAATATTCCCCTGCTCCATAGGGGATTGGGGTAGCCTCAGTGGGTTGGTAGGGGATTGTGGGGTGATATTGGGTGCTAGACACCACTGATGTTTCTCAAAAGAGTTTACAAATTTATTTATCCTGTCACATTTCTTTAAAATATCGGAAACACAATCCCTTAAAGTGTCAATAATATCTGTGGAGATTTGTACAAGTACCCCTTCAAGTTTGTCAACAAGGATCTTCTCCACCATGTCCTTGATAGATGATTCTAGGGCACTCAATAGGGTATTTTGTTGCTTGCTACTTTGGGATTCAAGCTCAGATTTCTGGGTGCAGTCCAGAGAGGAATGTACAATTTGGCAAACATTCCCATTCCCCTCTTCATTTTCTTGTTCCAGTGTATTGTCTGTGACTGCGCCTGATACCCTAGAAATGGGTGCTTTTTTAATCACAATTACCGGATCCAAAGGGATTGGGTGTGTAGATAGTGTAGGCAAATATTCACTATCCGATGGTAAGGGTTCCAAGCCTAGTTCGCGCTCTTTTTCTGCTATTTCCTGGTTTAGCTTACCAACAGCTGTAGTCAGGAACGACATAATGTTAGCGGATGCAGGGGTTTTCCGCGCAATTTTTGCCTTAGTTGTACCCCCATTAACAGAGGTTTGTAGTTTGCGCTTACCCATTATCCGGTGTGCAGATCAAAGGGGGGATGCCCGTCCCGTCCCCTGACGTCCCCGGACGGCCACAGACGGCCCGCCCTCTGCCCGGGCTCCGCCCGGCGCCGTCCGCACGCGTCCGCGAGGCGGAGGGGGCTGTTGCCTTTTGTTGCGCCTCCTGGCGCTCGAACCGGAAGTGGGCGGTGAAGAACTCCTAGGCACGCTGGGAGTTGTGGTCCGCTCCGCTCCGCGGCCGTGCGATGGCGCTGCACAGCGGCGGGGGCGGCCACAACGTCAGGAACCCAGTGGCGCTTTGGTGGTGCAGTGATGCGACCCCTCCTGGAGCCGGTCTGTGTGAAAATGGTCCCCGCACCTCACCGGGTGCTGCTGCCTTTTGTTGCGCCTCCTGGCGCTCGAACCGGAAGTGGGCGGTGAAGAACTGCTAGGCACGCTGGGAGTTGTGGTCCGCTCCGCTCCGCGGCCGTGCGATGGCGCTGCACAGCGGCGGGGGCGGCCACAACGTCAGGAACCCAGTGGCGCTTTGGTGGTGCAGTGATGCGACCCCTCCTGGAGCCGGTCTGTGTGAAAATGGTCCCCGCACCTCACCGGGTGCTGCTGCCTTTTGTTGCGCCTCCTGGCGCTCGAACCGGAAGTGGGCCGCAGCAGACAATCTGATTGATGTACGACCCAGATGGCATGAAGTGCGGACCATAGCACATGCCCCCAGAATTTGTCACGCCCAAGCGTGCCCCTTGATGCAGCGCAATTACGTAATTGACGCTTCACATGGCATGAAGGGCAGACACATGCCCACAGCGCGGACACACACCCACAGTGTTTGTCACGGCCTCAGCGTGTCACACCCCCAGCGTACCCCTTGATGCGGCGCAATTACGACTCACATGGCATGAAGGGCGGAACGTACCACACGCCCCCAGCATTTGTCACGCCCCCCAGCACACGCCCACAGCAGAACGCAGACACGCCAACAAGGAACTACTTTGCTGGCACGGTTCTTTTACCTTTTAAATGTATATGGTGGCGTCTGCATAGTTAGTTATGGATATCTATACTAATATAATGAAGAGAGAGCCCAAACCTTTGAGGCGGGTAATCTCAGGAACCACAGCACCAATCACAACACCCAATACAGCATTGGAAAGGACAGTTGCAGCAGATGGACATAGGCTATACAGCTGTCCACCATATACATTAGAAACTTAAAAGAACCTTACCGGCAAAGTAGTCCCTTGTGAGCGTGGGCGTTCTGCTCGGGGCATTGTGCTGGGGGCGTGTGCATACAGCGATGGGCGCAGCATTCCGACATTAAAACAGCATTCCGAAAAACAAAGCCTTCACACTACTTCCTTGTGGGCCTGGGCGTTCTGCCGGGTGCGTGGCCATACAGCGATGGGCAAGGCATTCGCGTGGCTTTCGGGGAAAATGGGCCACAAATCCTGGATGCGTTATGGAGCCGCGACACCCCGTAACAGATTGCTACGGTGCTCAGGTGGGCCCTGAGGTGAGTCAGCGTACCAGCGGTGCTCAGGCGGGGGCTGAGGAGAGTCAGCGTATCAGCGGGGGAGTGTCGCATGCACGCTCTCACGCACTGAACTCTCAAGAGGCTGAGGAGAGTCAGCGTAACAGCAGGGATACCCGGACAACAAAACGGGCGCGGCTTTCAGAACCGCAGAATCCACTCGACGCCATATAAATTAGGATTTACTATTACAAACATTGCACACATTACATTTCATCCCCGGACAACGTCGGGACGGGCTGCTAGTATATATATATATATATCATGTGATCACGCCTCTTTTGGAGGCGAAACGCGTCATGGCAGATTGCTGGCACGATTTTGCACAAATAGAGCACTAAGGGTCTCAGCACGAAATGGTGGTTTCACTCTACGTTATTCGGTCTCTGCAGTAATAGGGGACATGGTGAATGGCGTTTTCCTGCATATATATATGTATATATATATATATATATTGATACCCCTCGGTTCCTTTTCGCCAGAATTTGCAGCGCTCTCTCGCCGGTTCGTAAATCCCCGCGGCAGAACCACGCCGCATTTAAATACACAACCAATTCCCCCAGCTGAGAGAAAAATGGGACGAACTCGCATTTGTCTTCACTTATGTGTTTTTTTATTTAATCCTCACAGCATGGAGTTTCTCAAGCAGGCAGGCACACATCTACGCGTTTCGGGATAGCATATCCCTTGTTCACGATCAATTTGGCTCCAGGCTCTCAGTCTCAATATAGTGAGTCACATTATTACATCATTTCCTGTTTGATGTTATTTTGGCCCACGGCCTTCTGGATGATGTAGTTTTTTTCAATTTTTGTTATACATTTTTTTATCCATCTGCATAGCCTATGTCCTTCTGCTGCTACTGCCCTTTCCAACGCTGTATTGGGTGTTGTGATTGGTGCTGTGGTTACTGAGATTACCCGCCTCAAAGGTTTGGGCTCTCTCTTTATAATATTAGTATGGATTCTCTTGTCAAGGGGCCCATCGATTGGAGCAGACCTGCAGCAGTTAGCCATAATATCTAAGGTATTCTAATTGTGGAAGGCGAAGCCACTGATGCAAATACCAGCTGTGTGGGATCAGCTACCCACAACATCGAAGGCGCTCTAATCACCGAGGGCGAAGTCACCAAAGTCATCAAAAAAATGAGGAATGATGGTGCCCCAGATCCCAAAGGAATCCCAGCTCCAGTATTTAAAACAGCCCAGGCATATTTTACTATGATTTTGACCCGACTATGTGAACAGGTTTATTTGACAGCAACATCGTCGCAGTCCTGGAGAGACTCACTTTTCACCCCATATACAAAAAAAGTGATCGAACTAACCCAGAAAAGTACAGGCTGGTAGCCCTGCTTGAGTTAGAAGCCAAGGGTTTTGCCCTCATTTTACTAAAGGAGTTGGAGACATGGGCATACGGATAAGGAATTCGCTCAATTTACCAGTCAGGATTCAGGCCACACACACCTCAACAATGGACAATATCAGGGCACTGGCATATTTTTCCAGATAAGTGGTCAAGAAAAACAAAACGCCCTTGCACTTTTGTTTCATAGACTACAGCATGCATTTGATAGGGTGCCCCAAGGAAGACTATGGGGAAATTATCCTCCTGGGGGATCCTGCCCAAGCTCCTGATGGCTATCATATCCCTATACCAGGGAACATGGGTCCAGGTCAAAACAAGCCCTACCACAATAACATCAAGAGTAGCCACAAACAACAGGCTCAATCAGGGCTGTGTCTTGGACCCCTTACTTTTCAAACTATACACTGCAGACTTGGGGGCCACCATGCAAGTAGCTAGTCTAGTTGCTCCAAAGTTGGGTGACAGTACGTGGACAACACAGCAATAATGGCCCACACTAGGGAGGGCCTTCAGAGAGCCCTCAAGGTGCTCCACGGCTACAACCAGGGAAACCCCCTGCAAGCCAACCAGGGCAAAACCAAGATAAATGCTAGCCCCACAACAAGCCAGAAGAGCAAGGCTAGGACTGGAGCTTGGTCTTGGGATGCCGGAGTTGGAGTTACAGGGGGATCTCATTAAGTTTTACATCAGAGTTGTGAGAGCTCCAGAAACACACTCAAACACCACCAGGGAATGATCTTCAAGGAAGAGCACTCACTGTAGTACTCCAAGCTGGGGCAAGCAATTGGCAGTCTGAGGATTCTAGCTCAAGGCCTGCACTAACCTTCAATCCTGATATCCTGAATACAGTGGACCTCCTCACAGTGATCTGCCATGAGGAGGTCCGTAGTACACACGCTACAGATCTGAAACTGATTGCGATCGCCCTCTAAAGCTGATCACCCTCACGGCGCCCTCATCAGGATTTTTAATCTTTACACAAAATGTTTCGAATCTGGCGAGTCCTACACTACAGCACCTCGCTTGGCCAAAAGGATATTATCTTTGCCAACAGCGCGATATTGCAGATTGAGTCCATTTTTCAAGGACCACGTTGGGGATAGCCGGTGAATAACTTAACCGGCAGCGCAACGTTTTTATGTACACAGATTCCAACTGCTCTTAGTGACGAGCCCAGCCGGGTTGGAATTATCACCAGAAGCGCAATGTTTTTTTATACACAGATTCCAACTACTCTCAGTAACTAGCCCAGCCGGGTTGGAATTAGAACCGGCAGCGCCATTACAAAGACCTTATCTTCACCATTCAGCCCTGAGGATGTCGGGGAACTATTTCCACATGCGAGGAAACACGTGTCGCCTTGTTCTGTTTTGGCTGAAGGAAAACTGAATTAAAGACAAAGCAACATCGAACTTATATGTTTATGCATCATTGTTTGGATTGTGTTGAACTTTTGTAGTGAATATACATACTATTGATTTACCTTGATGTGTGCCTAGGTTTGGATAAACATTTAGTAAGTGTGAGGACCTCTTCCCACACAACACTGAGGGGTTACAGGGACTATCCCCTCCCATAGCAGCACCATCTGACTGTTTTTGAAGAGCAATCAATAATTTGCATTATACATCTGAGCGCCTACAATCTCTGGCCTTTAAAAACCCTTCATTATAGATTCACTGTTGCTACCAAGATTGCTTTGGTGCTGGCATCACTTTGCTGCTTTTCTCCACTCTTGAGTTTTTTCCATGGATAAACTCGAAATTCTCCAGTGGGACAAGGCTGCTGCCATTGCCGAGCTTGGCTCCATTAGGCCAGATATCTTCAAAGTTCCCACTGAAGTTTATTTTCTCATGGCTAAAAAGCTTGAGCTGTATGCAAAGATCTCGCATCTCTCGCCTAACCAAAGTTTCTTATCCTGACCCTTGGGAAGTAATTTTTTCCTATATTCCAATTTTCTTGGATGCTGAATTTCTTTCTCCTGGTCACTTTCGAATCTCTTCTGATCTTCTCCAACTCCAGTTGTGCTCTGAAACCTCTGGAGTGGGAGACTCCCTTATAGGAGCCACTGGCTAGAGATTGGTGAAGATCTAATCTAGCTCAAGAAAGTTCCCAGCAGACAAGGACCATTTTGTAATACTTCCTATCCCTGTAGCATAACACCATTTGAGAATACATGCTCTATGGGTGTTTCAAGATGGAGGGATCCAAGACCTCCTTGCTCCCTCTCAGCAGCAGTCCTAGTAAAATGAGACAAACCCTATGGAAAATCAACCCAGTGTAGTTCCTACCCAGGCCACTTTCTTTGGTGACAGGGTACAAATTTGCTGGAGCTCACCATCATCAAAAGAGAGGCATACACCGAGCACTGTTTAGCATAAACATGCACCTTTGAGGGCTCTTGTGGAGCCTAAATGCTATCCATGTCAATGGAGGCCCTTTACATTCTAAGATGCATTTGCATGGATGCTCTTTAACTAACATCCCTCTTCCATCCTGCCTGACATCAGTTTTATTAACCTGATCCACAGTGCTGGTAAAGATAATTATTAAGAAGCCTTTTACAATATGAAAGGGATACTATAGCCTATTAAATTAGCTAGCTCATACAATCTTATCCCGCGGTAGACATGCTAATCCCATATTTTAACATATGTCATTTTTGAACAGTATGTCCCCAGCCCTGGTAGTCTTTAATAGATTACTTATGGGTTAATTAGTTAATGTAAAAAGTAGGTATTACCGCATGACACAAACAATGTATTTTGGCTGTATTTTTTGGCAACAGGCACAGAGGCCTACGAAAGGTTTTCCGAAACCAGGCTTTTAAATTCACATGTGGATGTTGTAAGGGCACACTGGAGCCAATGTGGGATAGGTGACATTTAAGGCACTGGTGCCTTATGCATCTCATTTGCATAGGCTTACTAAAGAGCCATGTATGCCCATTAGAATTGACCGCGGCTTCTAAGCTGGAAAGGGTTTAGCAGCCTCCCAGTGCTCGGAGTAAAAAAAGTAACCCAGTTCCACAAAAACAAAAATCCGGGAAGACAATGCAAAATGTATATTTCCCAGTGCCAGGTCATAGGACAGTACACTTTGTAAAGATTAAGGCCCATTCTTTCAAAAATATAGGTTGATCTCTTGATGCTGAGTGAAGCTATTGACTGTATGCCCCCGAATACATGTCCCTCAGCTGGGTTAGGAATTTAGTTATGAAAGAGCTTCATACAGTGTTTCCTTTTGGCTACTTCCAAATGTTATGATTCTGTGGGCTTGCACTGGGACCGAGAGAATGATGCTCCAGGTAGGAACAGCGCGGTACAAAAGGGGGTGGTGATGGACGGAGCATCTGAACCAATCAAACACTCACACCCAGTCAACAGATCTGGGTTTAATCCTTCACCGTTCTTTAGCCCACTCTGCCACCCCAGTTCAGACATGGCCATATGCAAATCAGTCTGACACTGTGCCTCATGGGAACAGTCCAGCCCGAACTGCCAAGCCATGCCTTCCCTGGACCGGAAACAAGCTTCCTAGGACCGGTTTCTGGCATTACAGCCGTCTTCAGCCAGGTTTGCTTGAATCCAGTGGCAAAGTGAGCAAGGGACTCACGTCTGAGCATACCCTGCCAACTTATGGCGAACAAAGTGGTACAAAAGGGGGTGGTGATGGACGGAGCATCTGAACCAATCAAACACTCACACCCAGTCAACAGATCTGGGTTTAATCCATCACCATTCTTTAGCCTACTCTGCCACCCCAGTTCAGACATGGCCATATGCAAATCAGTCTGACACTGTGCCTCATGGGAACAGTCCAGCCCGAACTGCCAAGCCATGCCTTCCCTGGACCGGAAATAAGCTGCAGTGATGACTCTCCACCTTTTACGCACCCATTCGCCCTCCCCCACTTACACACAAAGAACAAAGTAACTAATCTGTGGGAAGAGCTCAGGCGGGCCAATCTCGATGAAGGAGTGTCATGTCTCAGTACTGTTGTGCCAGTCTTTCGACAATCCGTTGAACCTGGAGATAGGGCGGGCATGAGAGTTCCCTGAATTCCCATGACAGAAATGTCATGAAGGGCACACATGTCTCCTGGACAGCGACGGTTTCTCCACGAGGTCTTGGGAGAATCGCATGCCTCCCGCTGCACGTGAAAAAACAAAATGGCAATGAAAGAAATAATCTCATTGATATTTTATTTTTACCGATGTGTGCGCTGCAGTGCCCCAAACCAAGACACATGCGGGGTGTATCCTCTGTAGCCCATTGGCAGCATAGAGGACTGGAGCAGTGGCTGGCTAGATGCTCCTAAGTGTGCATGTCAGTTTGACTAGCTGTTTTGCGACAGCCAGCATGACATGCGCCCCAAGATGCCTTAGACATTTGGGTGGAGAGCAAGTACAGGCTTCCTGAGCCTGAAGTAGCAAACGGCCAACCGGCTCCATCCATTCCAGGCACACCTCTCATGCTGGTTAACAGCATGAGAGCAGTATCTGGAATGGTTAGGGGAGCTCCATAGCAGACTGCAGTTTCACCGAGGAGGTCTTGTGCCAGTGGGTAAGAATAATTTGTTTAAATTTTATTTATTTAAAACGTTAGTGTACTTTTATATTAGGTGGAAAGAGGGGTTGTTTAATTATGGGCTTTTGGTGGGAGGGAGCGTTTATTTTTGTGCTATTGGAGGGAGGGGTGTTTTAATTTGGGATTTCTAGATGGGAGGGGTGTTTTGTTTAGTTTTTTTGGAAGCGGTGGGGCACTTTGCTCACCCATCACTTTTAACAGTTGCCAACCGACCCTGCTCCTGGAAAGCCTTTTTCCCTGTTGTCGGAGGTAATTGTTAACTTTTCCATCCCCAGAAGGTCCAAGATCTTTCAGAGCCAGTAATTGTAATCTGGGAAGTGCCCAAGTGGTTTGGTGTACAGCACAGAGGGCTAATCTGATATGCTCCTTCCCTTCCCCGCGATTTAGAGTATGGGAAAAGTTTGTGAATCTTGGAATCCTAGCATGCTGATGCATGGGATGCTTCAGAAATCATTATTTTCACCTTAGTTAATAATATATTTTGATACTCATACATCAAAAACATACAGATTTGCCTATGGGTCTCAAATGATGGGAACGCTTCCTCACGCTCCACCACACTCTACAGTCATCAAACCTTGACCAGCTCCATATATTGCGACGCTAAATGAATCGAAGACCGATGATCTTCCTTAACTGGATACTAGCATTTCAAATTTAAGATATGGCTCATAGTGCTCATGACAGCCGATCTCTCCTTTGAACCACCCACCAACCGAGAGCCAGGATTTGGCATCTGATTTAAATCTTCTACTAGCCAAAACAAGTGGGCTTGCAGTGTTGGAGTGTCACTTCAACCAGTGCCTGCTTCATTACTGCTTATAGATTTTACTTGCATCTCCATGTACAATAGAGAGTGACCAGGGCAGTTCATTGCTTGATTAAGCCAATTCTCTGTACATGGTAATTCCTAATTATCAAGAGCCGTGAGGTCTGTGTAACAAAATCCAGCAACCCACTAATCTCATTACCTTCCAAACGAGCCTACAGTCAGGGAACCTTTCAGGTTCTTGGTGTGAAGCTCTTTGCTCTCTGCTAAAGTCGGTCGGTCTAGGACCTCATCCCCCGGCCAACAGATGGGACATGACTGTTTCCCTCATCTGAAGTAGAGCCCCTGGTTCCTTAGATTTAGGGGTTCGTTGTGAGTTTACCAGATTCATCTGGTGCTCACTCCACCCTGAGGCGATATTGATTATTAATGTTGCATTTGTTCTGGGAAGATATTAACCCTCATTTCAAGTTTTACTCTCAAAACATGAATGTTGCCTCTTTCCACACAAACTTCCCATGTGAATTTTGCAAGATTTCTCTGGCCGAATTTGCATTGTTAAAACTCTCAACTGTGTGATAATGTGGCATATTATATTGCCTAATAGGGGACAGAACCAGTGTGGGTCTGACTGGCCATTACAGGGCCACTCAGATTGAGGTCCTTCGTTGTATAATAACGGGGGAAGGGCTTTTCACCTGTGAATCTTCACAAAGTTTCCGTTATTGTCCTTTACAAAGGAAATGGAGAAGGAAGCACCTGGAAGATGACAAAAAGACTTACAAGACAGTCCTTAGACGCTACCACCAAATAATCAAAGAATCAAAGAAGTAGGCTAGGGTGACTGGTACCGGAAGCTACAATGTCATTACATACTGGAAAATGTGGTAGGCAAGTGCCCTCAAGAAGCTCACACCTTCTTAGGAGGAACAACATGAAGGTGTAAAAAACTTCCTTGCTAGAGGAAGACTGCAGTGGATTGAAGAAGACGAGAGATCCGGAGTCCAAGAGTGGATTTCTTTAGGAATGAAGAGTTATGATCAGCAAATGGAAAAAGCGAGGAAACAAGCAAAGGAACACAGGGGCATATTACCAAGCAATAGCGATAATTATCGCTATTGCTTGGTGAGAGACAACATTTTACAGCTGAGCTGCGGCGATTTTTATCGCAGATAAACCTTGGTATTACCAAGGTTTATCGCAAATGCGATAAAAAACGGCCGCAATGCATGAATATCGCTGTAAAGTCAGCGATATTCATGCATTACCGAGCTAATGCTCTAACGCTCTTAGCCATGTTATCAACCTCCCATTGGATAACATGGCTAAGAACTGTTCAGGGCAGGTGTTAGCTTTTGGAGATATTCGCGCTTAGCGCGAATATCTCCAATAGTTGGTAATAGGAGATAGCGATGTTAGCGACTGTTTCCAGTCGCTAACATCTTGGCACGCCCACTTTGCATGTCATTATATATCACTGACATGCAAAGTGGGGCCCAAGATGGTCGCTATCTCCTACTAGCTGTCGCTAACTGGTGTTAGCGACAGCTAGGTAATAGGGAGATCATTTTATCTCTGCTTTCTTGGCTTTTAAAGCCAAAAAAGCGGAGATAAACCCCCTTGATAATATGCCCCACTGTTATTTTGCCATGCACCCTCAAGCCAGATTGAAGCCTTAATATAGTAAAAGAATAGAAAAAGTTATTGACATTAATACACCAAATGATAGGAAACCTATTGGTTTGGGAAAGTCAGTAAGAAACCAAGGTAGAATCAGCCATGATAGAAAAGGAAAAAAGAGATAGCAAAAACCTGAAGTGGATAAGCTGTGGAGCAGCTTAAAAAAGCAGCTTCAACCCCTCAGACAGGTGATTTAAAGTTTGGAGCTCGAAGAGAAAGAAGCAGCAGCTAGATGCCCAGGAGCTGATGGGAAAAAGAGCACCAGGTTAGAGTGACTCACAGCCCAGAGCTAAAGAATTCTTCCAATGCACGGGTACTCATAGCACGGCCCGCGGGCCGCCAGCAGCCCGGCAAGCCCTCCTTGGCAGCTCGCGGACCTTGCAGACATTGTACCTGTGTTTAAAAAGAAAAAATGAAAGAGTATCCGCAGCAGCGCAGACTCCAAGACACTCTGCTCTATGGGGGCCGGCCGATTCACAAGTAATTGGTCTTTTAAAGACTTGTGAAGTACTCAGGTGCTGTGTGTGTGTGCCCGGGAAGCTAGGGTGTGGTGACAGAGGGAGACGGAGGGAGGGAGACAGAGGGAGGTAGACTGAGGGAGGAAGACAGAGGGTGACAGAGGGAGACAGGGAGACAGACAGAGGGAAGAGACAGACAGAGTAAGAAAGAGGGAGACATATAGAGGGAGGAGGGCAACAGAGGGATTGAGTCAGAGGGAGGGAGACAGATAGAGGGAGACAGACAAAGGGAGAAAGACGGAAACAGACAGAGGGAGAGAGAGAGAGGGAGACAGAGAGAGGGAGACAGACAGAGTGAGGGAGAGAGACAGAGTGAGGGAGACAGAGGGAGACAGATTAGAGAGAGGGAGAGAGAGGGAGAGAGAGAGATAGAGAGAGATAGAGAGAGGGAGGGAGACAGAGGAATGGAGACAGACAGAGGGAATTAGAGGGAGATATAGAGGGAGAGAGACAGAGGGACGGAGACAGAGGAAGACAGAGGGTGACAGACAAAGGGAGACAGAGGGTGACAGACAGAGGTAGACAGACAGAGGGAGACAGACAGAGGGAGGGAGACAGACGGATGGAGACAGACAGAGGGAGACAGACGGAGACGGACAGAGGGAGGGAGAGGGAAGGAGGGAGACAGAGGGCCCAATTCACAGAATGAACTTAAGACTAAATCCTAAACTTACTACTATTTGGTATTCACAGAATGCACTTACTACTTTCGGGATTCTGTCTCCCTCTCTCTCTGTCTCCCTCTCCCTCCCTCTGTCTCCCCCGGACTCCCTCCCTTGGTCTCTCTCTGTCTCCCTCTCTCTGTCTCCCTCTGTTTTCCTCTGATTGGGCCCGATTCACAGAATGAACTTAAGACTAAATCCTAAACTTACTACTATTTGGTATTCACAGAATGCACTTACTACTTTCGGGATTCACAGAGTGAACTTACTACTTTTGGGATTCACAGAATAAACTTACTACTTTCGGTATTCACAGAATAGACTACTAACTCTAAGTCCGAAATCGGGGAGTAAATTCCGGCCCGGAGGCGGAGCTTCCGGCTTGGGGGCGGAGCTTGCGACCCGGAGGCGGAGCTTCCGGCCCAGAGGTGGAGCTTGTGGCTTGGAGGCGGAGCTTCCGGCTCGGAGGTGGGGATTTTTGCCATGCTGAAATCTCCAACTCTGGGCCGCAAGCTCCGCCTCCGGGCTGGAAGCTCCGCCTCCGGTCCAGAAGCTCCGCCTCCGGGCCGCAAGCTCCGCCCCCAAGCCGGAAGCTCCGCCTCCGGGCCGGAATTTACTCCCCGATTTCAGACTTAGAGTTAGTAGTCTTAAATCTATTCTGTGAATACCAAAAGTAGTAAGTTTATTCTGTGAATCCCGAAAGTAGTAAGTTCACTCTGTGAATCCCGAAAGTAGTAAGTGCATTCTGTGAATACCAAATAGTAGTAAGTTTAGGATTTAGTCTTAAGTTCATTCTGTGAATCGGGCCCAATCAGAGGAAAACAGAGGGAGACAGCGAGAGGGAGACAGAGAGAGACCAAGGGAGGGAGTCCGGGGGAGACAGAGGGAGGGAGAGGGAGACAGAGAGAGAGGGAGACAGACAGAGGGAGATTGAGGGAGGGAGACAGAGAAAGGGAGACAGAGAGAGGGAGACAGAGGGAGGGAGACAGAGGGACAGAGACAGAGGGACGGAGACCGAGGGAGACAGAGAGAGGGAGACAGAGGGCAACAGACAGAGGGAGACAGACAGAGGGAGGTAGACAGACAGAGGGAGAGGTAGGGAGACAGTGGGAGAGAGAGAGAGGGAGAGAGAGGGAGGGAGACAGAGAGGGAGACAGAGAGAGAGGGAGACAGACAGAGTGAGTAAGTCAGAGGGAGACACAGAGAGAGAGAGGGAGGGAGACAGAGGGAGAGAGAGAGGGAGGGAGACAGAGTGAGAGAGAGGGAGGGAAACAGATGGAGAGAGAGGGAGGGAGACAGAGGGAGGGGGACAGAGAGGGAGACAAAGAGAGAGAGAGGGGGAGACAGACAGAGTGAGTGAGACAGAGGGAGACAGAGAGAGAGAGAGGGAGAGAGGGAGGGAGGGAGGGAGAGAGAGAGATAGAGAGAGGGAGGGACAGAGAGAGAGAGAGAGAGAGAGGGAGGGAGACAGAGAAAAAGAGGGAGAGATAGAGAGAGGGAAGGAGAGAGAGAGAGAGAGAGAGAGAGAAAGATGTGTGTATGCTGAGCTGGTGGCTCAGTGGACGAAGGCGTCCGCTGCAGGGGCCTGTGTTCAACCTCATGGTCAGTTTTTTTTTGCTCTAGCCACGCTCCCCTATCCCACTGACACCCCACCCACTGGTGCGGCCCTCAGCCACAAACCCCACTGTAAATGTGCCCCCGAGAGAAAGTTTGTGAGTACCCATGTTCCAATGAGTCCAGGAGCTCCAGATAAAACAGCCCCAGGTGAGAGTGACTCACAGGCCACAGCGACAGGCTTCTTGCAGTACCTTCTGAACCCCAGGAAGCGCTAAACTCTTCAAGGTACTGCAATTTTCAGGCACGCAGGAGGCTGAGACACCCTGGATGCAACACACTCAAGCAGAATCCTCTGTTGATGCCCAAATTAAGATTACCTTTAACCTCAAACGGCCTGATTCACAAAAGAGACGTATGCTTTTGAGTAATTAATACTTTTGAATAAGTTTACTATTGCTTGCTTAGTCATAAAATCTGAGTACAAGTTACTACCAAAAAACATAACAGTAGTAATTCCAGTACCATTAATGGCCAACCAGTGGTACTGCAGCAACCTCCCATAGAAAATATTTAAGGTAGGGAATTAAAATAAAACCTCAATCAAAATTATGTTAAATAAAATGATTTAAAATTTTAACTAATATACTTAAATATTATCTATGGTTAAAAATATATAAACATTATACATATTTATCATTTGCTCATAAAATTTGTTTATACCCTACCAATTCAAAAAATCATATATCAATATGTATTAGAAAATAATTAGCGTTTTTATTAATTCTATGCATCACTTTAAATAATTATTCATACAAATATTATTTTTCCTTTCAGTAGAAATGTATTCTTTTATTAAAAAGTTCAGAAAATTATTTTAATTTAATATGGTTTTAATTCAAATTCAAGCAAATAGTGCTGCAGCATTTTTTATTTTACATTTTAAATCAATATATATGAATAATTTACATAAACATTTAGCATAAAAATATCTGTAATATTTATTTTTACATTACATAAACATTTTTTTATTTTTCTCTATACTTTATCCTCTGGAGTTCTCTGCCCCAACAATGGAATCTTTCTATGGTAATATATAGCGATAAATAAAGAAATGATTTAATTTAAAAAGAATTAATAAAAATGTGTTTATATGAAATATTGATGTAAATACATTGTATATATTTGTTTTAAAAGTAGAATAAAATATGAAAAATGCTACAACACTATTAAATTAATGTGTAAATGTATCTTTATTTAATGGAAATATATCAAATTACAATTAGATTTCAATATCAAATTAAATGAATTTTGTTCCAAAGTTTAAATTAAAAAAGACATTCCACCTAAAGCAAAGAAGATCTTTTTGTTTAATATGTATTAACAATTATTAAAAGTGAGGTATGGAAGTAATTAACATTAATTTAGTCACACCTTAAATACAAAATGTTTTTACAAAATATTTTATATTTAAAATTGAGTATTAATAGATCATATAATTAAATAATATATATGTACTATTTTTGTAACATTAAATTACATGTACTTATATTTTATTTAAATTCAGTTAACATTATTTCTTACCGGGTTTTATTTTAATTCCCTACCTCCATTATTTTGTACGGTGGGGTGTTGCAGTACAAGTGATGGACTTACAACTGTTTTTAGTAGTAACGTACATTCATATTTTGTACATATGCAGAAAATAGTACATTTACTCAAAAGTGTAATTTACTTAAAACTGTAAGTTACCTGTGTGAATCAGACCCATTTTGAAAAACCAAAAGTAGTAAACCTACTCAAAAGTGTAAGTTTTCTTTGTGAATCAAGTCCAAAGTGTCCTCTATCTTGCAAAACTATGCTCTGCATCAATATATGTTATCGTTAGATGAGTATATATGCAAAACATATATGCAAAAAGAACATTCCAAAGTTTCCCCTAGACTGTTTAAGGCTCTAAAAAACAACTGTGCACATTTGTTCATGGTGGCTATCAATATGTAGGAGGACAGTATTATACATCTAATATCATAGTCAAATGTGAAACAACATTAAGTACATAATATATCTAATCACTATGGTGAACTTGTATCCAACGTGTAAAGCTATATAGTCACTTCAAAATGAATATAAAGGCAGACACAATAGGATGAGAAGGAAAGGGGTTAAGGCTAGAAAAAGACAACATATTTATATAATTGTATACATTAATGCCAAGGCTTCTAATTCACAGAAGTTACCACATGTATAGGAATATCCATATAACAGACGTTGTAGAATGCAAAACAGGTTTTCATTTGGAAACCAACAAAAGATCTTTGATCCAGCCCTCCACAGATGTAATTGTTCTCTTCTTCCAGTGGTTGGCAACCATATAGCCATGGTTTAGCTACCATTGCTGACTCAACCCAGGACAAGTAGACAAAACTTGAAATAATACCACCATAGATGACTTAGTTTAATGTGGTCGAACAAGTCAATCAATCTCATTCTCGATACCACAACCCAAAGTTTTGGCATTTGAAATGCATTTCAATCAATCAATCAATCATGCCATTTGTATATCGCACTACTCACCCGGGAGGGTCTCAAGGCGCTTGGGGGGAGGGGTATGCTACTGCTCGAACAGCCAGGTCTTAAGTTGTTTCCTGAAGGCGAGATGGTCCTGGGTCAGCCGAAGGTGGATGGGGAGGGAGTTCCAAGTCTTGGCAGCCAGGTAAGAGAAGGATCTTCCTCCGGCGGTGGCTCTTCGGATGCGTGGTACGGCTGCGAGGGCGAGGCTGGTGGACCGTTGCTGGCGGGTGGGCGTGTAGAAGGTCAGGCGGTCGTTGAGGTACTTGGGGCCCAGGTCGTGGAGAGACTTGTGTGCGTGGGTGAGGAGCCGGAACGTAATCCTCTTGTCGACGGGGAGCCAGTGCAGGTTCCTCAGGTGGCTGGAGATGTGGCTACGTCGGGGGACATCCAGGATGAGTCGGGCGGAGGCGTTCTGGATGCGCTGGAGTCTTTTCTGTAGCTTGGCTGTGGTTCCGGCGTAGAGGGCGTTTCCGTAGTCCAGTCGGCTGGTGACGAGTGCCTGGGTGACAGTCTTCCTGGTCTCGGTCGGGATCCAGCGGAAGATCTTGCGAAGCATACGCAGGGTGTTGAAGCACGATGAGGAGACGGCGTTGACTTGTCTGGTCATCGAGAGGGAGGGGTCCAGGATGAAGCCCAGGTTGCGTGCGTGGTCGGTTGGCTTGGGTGCGGTGCCCAGGGCTGGGGGCCACCAGGAGTCGTCCCAGGCGGAGGGCGAAGATCCCAGGATGAGGACTTCCGTCTTGTCCGAGTTCAGTTTCAGGCGGCTGTCCTTCATCCACTCGGCGACGTCTTTCATCCCTTCGTGTAGGCAGGTTCTGGTGGTGTCGGGGTCTCTGGTGAGGGAGAGGATCAGCTGGGTGTCGTCGGCATAAGAGATGATGTTGAGGTTGTGCTGGCGTGCGATGGCTGCGAGAGGTTTCATGTAGATGTTGAAGAGGGTGGGGCTGAGTGAAGATCCTTGCGGGACGCCGCAGATCACTTCGGTGGCCTCGGAGCGAAACGGGGGGAGGCGGACTCTTTGTGTTCTTCCGGCGAGGAACGAGATGATCCACTCCAGTGCCTTCTCTTGGATACCGATGTTGCTGAGGCGCTGGACTAGGGTGCGGTGGCAGACCGTGTCGAACGCAGCGGAGAGGTCCGGGAGGATGAGGGCCACTGTTTCCCCCTTGTCGAGCAGGGTCCGGATGTCGTCGGTGGCTGCGATGAGGGCGGTCTCGGTGCTGTGGTTGGCTCTGAAGCCGGACTGCGAGGGGTCGAGGGATCCGTTCGTCTCGAGGAAGGCGGTCAGCTGTCTGTTGACGATCTTCTCGATGACTTTAGCAGGAAAAGGGAGGAGCGAGATGGGGCGGAAGTTTTTGAGATCGGTGGGGTCTGCTGTAGGTTTCTTCAGGGGGGCGCTGATCTCGGCGTGCTTCCAGCTCTCCGGGAAGGTGGGGGTGTTGAAGGAGGCGTTGATGATGTTCCGGAGTTGGGGTGCAATGGTAGAGTCGGCCTTGTTGAAGACGTGGTGTGGGCAGGGGTCGGTCGGTGATCCAGAGTGGATGGTGTTCATCGTGCGGGCTGTGTCTTCGGTGGTCACCGTGGTCCAGGTGCGAAGGGTGGCGGTGGGGGGCATTGGTTCGACGGTTGGGTGCGTGGGTGGGGCGCCGAAGCTGTTGTGGATGTCGGCGATCTTGCGGTGGAAGAACGAGGCGAGGGAGTCGCAGAGGTCTTGTGACGGAGTGATGTCGTTGGTGCCGGTGCTGGGGTTGGAGAACTCCTTGACGATAGTGAAGAGCTCTTTGCTGTCGTGGGCGTTGTTGTCCAGTCGTTCCTTTAGGGATTTCTTCTTGGTGGTGCGGATGAGCTGGTGGTGCTTGCGGGTAGCGTGTTTGAGGGCGGTCATGTTGTCGGTGGTCCGGTCGAGGAGCCAGGCTTTCTCGAGGGTGCGGCAGGTCTACTTGGAGTCCTTGAGGTCGTCGGTGAACCAGGATGCCTTCTTGCTTCTGGGTCTGCTGGGAGGGTTCTTTAGTGGCGCGAGGTCGTCGGCGCAGGCGGTCAGCCACTGTGTGAAGTTGCGGGCCGCTTCGTTGGGGTCCGTTGTGTTGGCGGGTAGGCTCTGGCTAAGGGAGGTGGTGAGCTGGTCTGCGGTGATCTTGCTCCAATTCCTGTGAGGTACCTGTTGCGGGTGGTGGTGGGTCGTGGATCTTTTGAAGCTGAAGTGGACGCAGCTGTGGTCGGTCCAGTGGAGTCCGGTGGCGTGGCTGAAGGTGATGTACTTGCTGGAAGAGAAGACGGGATCAATCGTGTGGCCGGCGTAGTGGGTGGGGGTGTTGACCAGTTGCTTGAGTCCGAGGTTGGCGAGGTTTTCCAGCAGGGCGGTGGTGTTGTGGTCCTTGTTGTTCTCCAGGTGGAAGTTGAGGTCCCGGAGGAGGATGTAGTCAGTGGAGGGGAGGGCGTGCGGGCTGATGAAGTCTGTGATGTCTTCGCTGAATTGTGTGCGTGGTCCCGGGGGTCTGTAGACGAGGGTGCCTCTGAGGGTCGTCTTAGGGTCGGTGTGAATCTGGAAGTGGAGATGTTCGGCTGCGGCGAAGGAGTCGTTGGCGTCGGTCGTGATGTGGATGGTGTTCCTGTGGACGATGGCGATGCCACCTCCGGTCTGGTTGATGCGGTCCCTCCTGATGATCTTGTACCCATCCGGGATGGCGATGGCGATGTCGGGTGCAGAGGAGGCGTTCATCCAGGTTTCCGTGAGGAAGGCGACGTCCGGTGATGTAGCGTCGAGGAGGTTCCAGAGTTCCACGGCGTGTCTGTGGACCGAGCGGGTGTTGATCAGGATGCACTTGAGGTGGTTGCTGCTGGTGTTTGTCTTGGCGGGTGCGGGGCAGGTTCGGAGGCAGGTGAACTTGCAGGTGCAGCAGGTGAAGGGTCCGTGGGTGCGTCTCGGGGTGGCTCGGCAGCAGGCGTGGGTCCGGCCGGCATTGAGTGCGTTGAGAGTGGCGGCGTCGTAGGTCAGTCGGGTCGTCTTGCCTTGGCGGGGAGGGCCAGGGGTCCTGGCGCTGGGCGCGGGCCAGGCGCGGAGGGGTGCAGACGGGCTTACCTTTGGCGCACCTTCGGCACTCAATCGACGCTCCCGCTGCGCGCGTCCGCTGCGCGGTCGCTCTGGGGGCGTCATAAGTAAGGAACCGGGAGGGAGGAGCAGCTGGGTGGCGGGAGCGGGGCGGCGAATGGAATCACAGGGGGGCGGGGCCGCAGGGAGGCAGCGGCGGGAAATTCCAAGAAGCAGCGGGCAGCGGGAAATTCCCAGGAGCAGCGGGAAATTCTCAGGAGCAGCGGGCAGCGAGCGAAGGAATCTGCAGGCAGGAGGCGGCAAAGGCAGGCAGGAGCGGCAGCAGTGAGTGGGGGGCCAAGCCCTGTGGAGGGCTGAGCGGTCACCAGTCCATGAGGCTCGGTAACCTGCGTTTTTTTATTAATGGCCCAGCCAAGGCTGGACATAGTAAACCCAAACATACCAGTGTCCAATATAGCTGGGAGACCAGTTTGTTTGTTATAACTAGGACTTAGATCACAGTTAAAATTGTAGATTGCCTTACATACAGATACGAATTACGAAGACTTGTAATGCAGCCCCACCTCTTCTGCCCAGTTCCTTGAGACTTGTTAGAAGAGCTTCTGATCTGTGTGTGTTCATCCAACAGAAGAGAAATTAACATAACCTTGATGACCTCCATGCCATTTTGTTTGCAATGTTCACATCATGCTTTGGGTGAATATCCCATGATGACATGTCATTAACCCTTTTCTCTCAATGAACCTTTAATTACATCTTTCTATCCACCAATGAGTCCATCCACCCTGTCCTACCTATCATTTCTATCCACTCCCTTAAACCAACCTCTCTGCCCACTCCTCTTCTGTGGCACCACAGCTCTATCCTCTCTCACCTAACCCTGCCTCTTAATGTTTTCTATGTTCTCCCTTCTCTAGTCTCTCTTGTGATCCCATCTCTGTCTTCTCTCATTTACCCTCTTTGCTCTGATCCGACATTTCTTCTTTTTTTTATGTTTGGAAAGCTTTATTGAATAGACAGAGAAATAGGCAAAAATACCAGCAACAAAATCGAATATTGAAGCAGAAGTGTAACAAAGCTATTTTTAAGGTTTTATATGGAATAGGGATGGGAAGAAGGGTAAGGGAAGGAAGGAAGAGGGAAGGGAGAATATTAACACATTAATATAAAAGAAGAATGCATATTACATTGCATAACACAGCATATTACATTGCATAACACAGCATATTACATTGCATAACACAGCGAAATGTGAGTAGGCCATTGATCAATTAATAACATATATCAAATCATCTTGGATGAGTGAGATCTCGGAGGTGGGTAGGGTGGAGATCCAGTGAGATCCTGGATGCTGCCTATTAAATATTTGGCAGCCTACTGACCTTAATCTGGGACTACAGAATTGGGCAACGCTTGGGATGACGATGGCTAAGCGGAATATAGCCAGGAACTGGGGCTCCAGGGTGGTGCCTACACAGCAGCAGTGGGGGAATGACATGGATGCCGCTATGGTGGCTGAAAGAGCGGTTTACACCCACAGGGGATGTCCCAAAAAATGGTCCAGAATATGGGGGAAGTGGAATGAATCCCGGGGGAATGTCTGTGAACCTCTGCAAGCGGCGTCAACCCCTGAAGATAGCCCATGAATAGAGACGGGGCCTGGTGATCTGTTTACACTAAAAACTTGAACATAGTACGGTGGGAGGGACACTGGGGGAATGGTGTCACCTGTTAGGCTATACGACATATGTGTCACGGTAAATTGTCATGTACGCAGTGGAACATGTAATGTGCTACGTAATCACAACTGGAGACGATTAATGTTTATTGATGTATGTGAATCTATGCAAATGAAATACCAATAAAAAAGTAAAAAAAAAAATCATCTTGGATGGTAAAGAAAGAGAACAGACAAAGGGTATTCAAGGAGGTTTAACATTTTCAGAATTGAGGGAGGAGTTATGTTTTAAAACAATCTGAGTAAAGTAAATAAGTAGTAAGGGGTAAGCAAAAAAGCTCTCTATTAAGAATTGGTTTACAGGAGGAGGCGATGGCAACATCAAGTCTATGAAAGTGGCAAAGGCTATTCCACCAGTGTTGTCTAGAAAGATTAGTGAGAGTTTTCCAATTGAGGGTAATGTGCTGAAAGGCTAGAGCAAGCATGAGATCAAAAAGACTATGATAACGAGAGGGTATAGATAAAGACTCAGATAGGCTTCCAGTAAACAGTAGGGGTAAAGAATAAGAGATAGAAAGTTTAAAGATACGAGAGATATAGGACCAAACGGATTTCCAAAAATTGGAGACTGAAGTGCAGAGAAAAAGAAGATGCATGAGGTTAGCGTCAGAAGAACCACGGGACCAGAAATTAGAATTTGAATCAGAAGAAAAACCGGTAATGGAGACAGGGGTAAGGTAAAGCCCATGTTAGAGAAAAGACATAGATTGGGTAGGAGAGGCTGAGCGAGAGATTTTTAAGGATCTAGACCAAAGTTTGTCCCAAAAAGAGATAGTTCATTCGCATCCCAGATCAGACTCCCAGTAGTGTTCCAATTTAGATTTAACTCGATATGGATTGGGGGCTAAGAAATATTTTTATATAAGAGAAGCTTTGGGTGAGGAGAGGAAAAGTTTAAGAAGAGAGACTTGGGACTCAGTAGGAGATGAGGGGAAAAGTATACATCAAGAATAATTGCCATGAGAGTGGTATATTTCTGTAAAAAGGAACGAGGACAGTGGAATAAGGCTTGAAATTCGGGAAGCGAACATGGCGAAACACCATTAAAAAGGTGTTTAACCCAAATGATGTTCTTTGATCTCCAGAAAACAGCGGACAACTGCGGGAATGTGGTGGTAATGGATGTTCTAGACTACAACAATGAGATTTTTACCCAACTTAATGACCCTACTTGTTATGCGCGGCTGATGCAATAACTGACAAGACCTCTTACAGTTGAAATCAATCAGAGACTACATACTTGGCATCAAGTGGGACTGCTAAATGATGATGAACTTTTATATCTGAAGATTTCCAAACCGACATATCCTTGGTTGTATACTTTGCCCAAGGTACATAAGCATATGCCCTTTCCTCCTGGGAGACCTATAGTCTAAGGGATGGGGGGCCCACAGAAAGAATAGCAGAATACATTGATTTGTTTCTGGGACCCTTGGTACAGAATCAACCATCATATATTCGTGATACTAAACACATACTCAGTTTGCTTGCTGATTTGGAATGGCAGTCAGGGACTATTCTAGCCACATTAGATATAGTATCCCTATACACCAGCATTGATTTAGACCTAGGCATGCGTGTCATTACACGACTTCTCCACAACAGACCTGCCACACAATATCAACATACGAACATGCTTATTTCAATGATGGAGTTACTACTAAATAATAACTTTTTTCTGTTCGACAAGAACTGGTACAGACAACTAAGAGGGGTGACGATGGGGTCGAAAATGTCCCCTTCGTTTGCCAACCTATATAGGGGTTCTTTGGAAGCTGATCTGATTTGGGGCGACAAAGGTGCTCATTGGATCGACGCGATTATTTTTTGGGGTCGATATATCGATGATTGTCTATTACTATGGTCTGGTTCACAACAACAATTGGATGAAGTCCATATTTTTCTCAATAACAATACATGGGGAATGCAATTCTCTATGGAATTCAGTCTCACACACATTGGGTTCTTGGATCTGGAACTCTACATTAAAGATAATCATTTACACAGCAAACTTTTTAAGAAATCCACTGCGTGTAACGCAATACTTCATGCAGAGAGCTCCCATCCGACTCATCAGATTGACACAATACCCTATGGTGAATTTTTGAGAGCCAAGAGAAACTGCAGTGAGGATTCTGAATTTAAAGCTAACATCATAGATATGAAAGAACTTTTAAAAAGAGAGGGTACCATCCAAACTCTCTTCACAAGGCAGAGAGCAGGATTATGAATGTCCGTAGGGAGGACACTCTCACCACACAGACTAATCGACAAGCACAGAAACAGACAACCAGAATGAACACAGAGTTTAACAATCTTCATACCGCTTTAAGAAAGAGCTTCAAGAAACATTGGGCTATTTTATAATCAGATAAACTACTCAATGAGTTTATAAGCGACTATCCACAGATAACCTTTAAGAAAGGAAGAACTCTTAAGAATAGACTCAGTCCTACAGTGCCTCGGTCAATTTCGACCACCAACTGGCTTACGCCACGCACTCTAGGTTTCTACAAATGTGGATTTTGCAACATGTGCAGGTGGGCGAAACAGGGTACAACACAATTCACTGACTTTGCAGGGAAAAAGTTTATTATCAAAGATAACATTAATTGTACCAAAAATTTGTGACGTATGTAATTGAGTGTTTGTGCAAGAAACTGTATGTAGGCAGCACAATCAGGTCACTGCAAGAAAGGGCAATGGAACACATTAGGGCCATACATAAATGTGATCTCAAATACCCCGTAGCACTACATACTGCCACATGCCCAGCACAGGGTACCGACAAAAAGGTGTCTTTTTTGGAATTGAAACCACCCAAGCAAGCGCTCGCGGTGGCAAAAGAGAGCTCCGACTTAGGAGAACTGAAGCTATGTGGATTCTGCGCTTACAAACTGTGGAACGGGGGTTAAACTTTGATCAAGAAATGCAATACTTTCTGGGTGATTAGTAATTCAATTCATGAAAATTTCCGAGGCTCGTTACAGATTCTGATTATAACATGAATTGGATGTGTTTCCTCTGTAAGGCAAACTGGCCAGACACTCTTACCATACAGCACGCCCAACTAAGTGATGTATGAATTTGATGTGTAGACAATATGGACATTTTGCAAATCATGAAATCGTGGTCCTTGATACTGACAACTAATGTAATTCAACAGGTAGAGAATATTCTGTTGATATTTCAGTCCTTGTGCACTTACTGTCACTGTAGTCTAATTATAATTGTATTGTAAAGTATTGATTTGGCTCTGAATAATAATCGTACCTAATAATGTTTATAAATGAATACATGAGATCTCTCTTTATCACCAAAACGCACTGGCAATATCGTTGCAAATGAAAGAACAGTGATCCTAATGTTTCACAGACTTGTGTTCTATCTCTGTCCTTCTCTGTTTTCTTCTCTCTCGCTATAGTTTCTCTCATGACATGTGATTCTGAACAGAGATTGAAATTCAACCTCATGGGGTTTTTAATTAAGATCCGCATAAGTACACATTTCATTTTGAGGCACGTCTGGAGCAGATCGGCATTTCACTCCTTTCTCATTCGAGAACATTGTGGGATATACTTTTATACTCAGTGGCAACTTTAGATATGCTCCCATTTGACAGTGATAAGAAAGAACTCCTACACCCGGCAGCTCTTTTTTTAAACTTATCATTGCTTCCCCTTTTCGCTCATATCATGCGATTTGGAATAACTAAGCTCATTTTATTCTCCTACCATAGTCTGTCTTCATCGAGACAACTATTAGCAGCCTCCAGAAAAGAGAAGCGCGCTAGCTTTTGTAATCTGATTAACCAATCAGGGTCCTTAGAACCACAGTTATCCACACTTCCGGCGCCCGCGCCGTCACTTGTCCATTACCCGATACAGAAAAGGGGGTGGTGATGAACAGAGTGTCTGAATTAAGCAGACCACTCTTACCCAGTCCAAAGATCAGGGCTTGATCCATCACCGTTATTTATCTCACTGCCCCATCCCAGCTCAGAACCTGGCTATATGCAAATCAGTCTGTCCCTGGCCCAGTGCATCATGGGAACAGGGCAGACCAAACTACCAAGCCAATTCTTCACCAGAAAGGAGACAAGCTACCGGGGACCGGTTTCTGGCATTTCAGCCTCTTCGGCCCGGCTTGCTTGAATCCTGATGGAGCAGTGAGAAAGGGACTCATGTCTGAGTATACCCTGCCACACCTATAGTGGCCAAAAACGATACAGAAAAGGGGGTGGTGATGAACAGAGTGTCTGAATTAAGCAGACCACTCTTACCCAGTCCAAAGATCAGGGCTTGATCCATCACCGTTATTTATCTCACTGCCCCATCCCAGCTCAGAACCTGGCTATATGCAAATCAGTCTGTCCCTGGCCCAGTGCATCATGGGAACAGGGCAGACCAAACTACCAAGCCAATTCTTCACCAGAAAGGAGACAAGCTACCGGGGACCGGTTTCTGGCATTTCAGCCTCTTCGGCCCGGCTTGCTTGAATCCTGATGGAGCAGTGAGAAAGGGACTCATGTCTGAGTATACCCTGCCACACCTATAGTGGCCAAAAACGATACAGAAAAGGGGGTGGTGATGAACAGAGTGTCTGAATTAAGCAGACCACTCTTACCCAGTCCAAAGATCAGGGCTTGATCCATCACCGTTATTTATCTCACTGCCCCATCCCAGCTCAGAACCTGGCTATATGCAAATCAGTCTGTCCCTGGCCCAGTGCATCATGGGAACAGGGCAGACCAAACTACCAAGCCAATTCTTCACCAGAAAGGAGACAAGCTACCGGGGACCGGTTTCTGGCATTTCAGCCTCTTCGGCCCGGCTTGCTTGAATCCTGATGGAGCAGTGAGAAAGGGACTCATGTCTGAGTATACCCTGCCACACCTATAGTGGCCAAAAACGATACAGAAAAGGGGGTGGTGATGAACAGAGTGTCTGAATTAAGCAGACCACTCTTACCCAGTCCAAAGATCAGGGCTTGATCCATCACCGTTATTTATCTCACTGCCCCATCCCAGCTCAGAACCTGGCTATATGCAAATCAGTCTGTCCCTGGCCCAGTGCATCATGGGAACAGGGCAGACCAAACTACCAAGCCAATTCTTCACCAGAAAGGAGACAAGCTACCGGGGACCGGTTTCTGGCATTTCAGCCTCTTCGGCCCGGCTTGCTTGAATCCTGATGGAGCAGTGAGAAAGGGACTCATGTCTGAGTATACCCTGCCACACCTATAGTGGCCAAAAACGATACAGAAAAGGGGGTGGTGATGAACAGAGTGTCTGAATTAAGCAGACCACTCTTACCCAGTCCAAAGATCAGGGCTTGATCCATCACCGTTATTTATCTCACTGCCCCATCCCAGCTCAGAACCTGGCTATATGCAAATCAGTCTGTCCCTGGCCCAGTGCATCATGGGAACAGGGCAGACCAAACTACCAAGCCAATTCTTCACCAGAAAGGAGACAAGCTACCGGGGACCGGTTTCTGGCATTTCAGCCTCTTCGGCCCGGCTTGCTTGAATCCTGATGGAGCAGTGAGAAAGGGACTCATGTCTGAGTATACCCTGCCACACCTATAGTGGCCAAAAACGATACAGAAAAGGGGGTGGTGATGAACAGAGTGTCTGAATTAAGCAGACCACTCTTACCCAGTCCAAAGATCAGGGCTTGATCCATCACCGTTATTTATCTCACTGCCCCATCCCAGCTCAGAACCTGGCTATATGCAAATCAGTCTGTCCCTGGCCCAGTGCATCATGGGAACAGGGCAGACCAAACTACCAAGCCAATTCTTCACCAGAAAGGAGACAAGCTACCGGGGACCGGTTTCTGGCATTTCAGCCTCTTCGGCCCGGCTTGCTTGAATCCTGATGGAGCAGTGAGAAAGGGACTCATGTCTGAGTATACCCTGCCACACCTATAGTGGCCAAAAACGATACAGAAAAGGGGGTGGTGATGAACAGAGTGTCTGAATTAAGCAGACCACTCTTACCCAGTCCAAAGATCAGGGCTTGATCCATCACCGTTATTTATCTCACTGCCCCATCCCAGCTCAGAACCTGGCTATATGCAAATCAGTCTGTCCCTGGCCCAGTGCATCATGGGAACAGGGCAGACCAAACTACCAAGCCAATTCTTCACCAGAAAGGAGACAAGCTACCGGGGACCGGTTTCTGGCATTTCAGCCTCTTCGGCCCGGCTTGCTTGAATCCTGATGGAGCAGTGAGAAAGGGACTCATGTCTGAGTATACCCTGCCACACCTATAGTGGCCAAAAACGATACAGAAAAGGGGGTGGTGATGAACAGAGTGTCTGAATTAAGCAGACCACTCTTACCCAGTCCAAAGATCAGGGCTTGATCCATCACCGTTATTTATCTCACTGCCCCATCCCAGCTCAGAACCTGGCTATATGCAAATCAGTCTGTCCCTGGCCCAGTGCATCATGGGAACAGGGCAGACCAAACTACCAAGCCAATTCTTCACCAGAAAGGAGACAAGCTACCGGGGACCGGTTTCTGGCATTTCAGCCTCTTCGGCCCGGCTTGCTTGAATCCTGATGGAGCAGTGAGAAAGGGACTCATGTCTGAGTATACCCTGCCACACCTATAGTGGCCAAAAACGATACAGAAAAGGGGGTGGTGATGAACAGAGTGTCTGAATTAAGCAGACCACTCTTACCCAGTCCAAAGATCAGGGCTTGATCCATCACCGTTATTTATCTCACTGCCCCATCCCAGCTCAGAACCTGGCTATATGCAAATCAGTCTGTCCCTGGCCCAGTGCATCATGGGAACAGGGCAGACCAAACTACCAAGCCAATTCTTCACCAGAAAGGAGACAAGCTACCGGGGACCGGTTTCTGGCATTTCAGCCTCTTCGGCCCGGCTTGCTTGAATCCTGATGGAGCAGTGAGAAAGGGACTCATGTCTGAGTATACCCTGCCACACCTATAGTGGCCAAAAACGATACAGAAAAGGGGGTGGTGATGAACAGAGTGTCTGAATTAAGCAGACCACTCTTACCCAGTCCAAAGATCAGGGCTTGATCCATCACCGTTATTTATCTCACTGCCCCATCCCAGCTCAGAACCTGGCTATATGCAAATCAGTCTGTCCCTGGCCCAGTGCATCATGGGAACAGGGCAGACCAAACTACCAAGCCAATTCTTCACCAGAAAGGAGACAAGCTACCGGGGACCGGTTTCTGGCATTTCAGCCTCTTCGGCCCGGCTTGCTTGAATCCTGATGGAGCAGTGAGAAAGGGACTCATGTCTGAGTATACCCTGCCACACCTATAGTGGCCAAAAACGATACAGAAAAGGGGGTGGTGATGAACAGAGTGTCTGAATTAAGCAGACCACTCTTACCCAGTCCAAAGATCAGGGCTTGATCCATCACCGTTATTTATCTCACTGCCCCATCCCAGCTCAGAACCTGGCTATATGCAAATCAGTCTGTCCCTGGCCCAGTGCATCATGGGAACAGGGCAGACCAAACTACCAAGCCAATTCTTCACCAGAAAGGAGACAAGCTACCGGGGACCGGTTTCTGGCATTTCAGCCTCTTCGGCCCGGCTTGCTTGAATCCTGATGGAGCAGTGAGAAAGGGACTCATGTCTGAGTATACCCTGCCACACCTATAGTGGCCAAAAACGATACAGAAAAGGGGGTGGTGATGAACAGAGTGTCTGAATTAAGCAGACCACTCTTACCCAGTCCAAAGATCAGGGCTTGATCCATCACCGTTATTTATCTCACTGCCCCATCCCAGCTCAGAACCTGGCTATATGCAAATCAGTCTGTCCCTGGCCCAGTGCATCATGGGAACAGGGCAGACCAAACTACCAAGCCAATTCTTCACCAGAAAGGAGACAAGCTACCGGGGACCGGTTTCTGGCATTTCAGCCTCTTCGGCCCGGCTTGCTTGAATCCTGATGGAGCAGTGAGAAAGGGACTCATGTCTGAGTATACCCTGCCACACCTATAGTGGCCAAAAACGATACAGAAAAGGGGGTGGTGATGAACAGAGTGTCTGAATTAAGCAGACCACTCTTACCCAGTCCAAAGATCAGGGCTTGATCCATCACCGTTATTTATCTCACTGCCCCATCCCAGCTCAGAACCTGGCTATATGCAAATCAGTCTGTCCCTGGCCCAGTGCATCATGGGAACAGGGCAGACCAAACTACCAAGCCAATTCTTCACTTGTCCATTACCCGGCTTCGAGTGAACGACCTGAGGGTCCACGCTGATTGAAACTTTCAACGTAGGACTCAATTGAGATCGTAACTTGTGACCTCGACCTCTACAAGTTTATGGTTAGACAGTTTACTATATTATTCACGTAAATACTTTTAAACAGGCTGACGCACTGGTTTGCATTTTTTAGAACTATTCCGTGATCGACAACACACCCTGTCAAGTGACCCTCACATGACCGTATGTGTATCGACGCACTAGAACTCAGGTAGCCCTTTTTTTCTCACCACTTGGTGTTTTTGTTTTAGTATTTTCAGATTACAGTTCATTGTTACGGTTAAACGTTTCAGGCACATCTATTTAGGTCCCTTTTTTCTTTTTTTTTTCTTCTTTGACAGAACGTGCTTGTATTCATTTTCTTGTGGATTACTGGCAGTGGACAACTTCCGCTCCAGAATTCACTGGTAAGTCTTAACAATCACTTCACTTCGGGGCCCGTTTCGTAACCGTTAGCTATGACTTGCTGGGACATAGTTGCCTTATCTGGGCTTCAGTTTTGGTTTTGTCTTTAATTTTTCAATAGTGTTTCGTATCTACTTCATCTGCCTACAATTTAACCCGGCCGGGTTGGAATTATCACCGGTCGAGGGGTAAGATTCCCTTCTTCTCTTTTTTTAAATCTCTTTCGCCCTTATCACTCTTGTGGATTCCACCGTTTCATAGGTACATTGGTTTCCCTTTTTCTTTTCATTTTTTCCGTGCCCCTTTACAGGACCCTTACCTTAGATACCTATTCCCTCTTTTCTCTACGATCACCATTTGAATCTCTTTTCCGTGCTTTCCACCTATCTTCAATCTATTTTCCTTGATTTTTGTTTTGCTCTGCAGCTCTCACGTACCAACAATATGTATCCACAGGTATTTTTGTACTGTTTGTTCTTTTGATTCTTTTGATTCAGTAATTGCGTTTACTAAGCAACAACTTAGAATTCTCCTTCTCTTCTCAATTATGTGGTTTCAATGACTACTTTTCCCCCATAAATATCCCTTTTTTTGTATCACCTCGATTTTCACTTGTCCTGGGACAGCATCACTCCTTTTTCAATGTACATAGCTTTCACAATGTCAGGTTGGTTGGGTTTCCACGCATGTTTTTTCTTTACACGTATCTACGATAGGGCTTAAGTTGTAAAGCTCTTAGCATGAATGTTTGTACTTGCCATATATTCATTGTATTTATTGTATCCATTCCCAGCCCTGAAGAAGTCGCGGAGCAATTCTCCATTTGCGACAAAACACGTGTTGGCTGGTTTTGTTCACCCTTATTTCGTGTTTGAAAAGGATTAAAAGATTGCAACTTGATCCAGACAAGACCTTTTTCCTTTCATCCTGAAGACACTTGTTATCTATATGCGTGGTTTCTCTACATACAGCTATCATTTCTGTTTACTGCCTTTTATGTGTGCCTAGGCTATTGTTTTCTTTAACCCAAATGATATTGTTTGATCTCCAGAAAATGGGCCTGTTATTGAGAAGAATAAGAGAATTATGCCAAATAGGAGAATCCAAGAGGGCATCACGAGAAAGGGGGTTTGGTAAAACTAAAGGCTTTAAAAGGGAACAAGTATGTCTAAACAGAGGAAAGGATACATGATACGTTTTGACAGAAAAAGCCATTACTTCCTTGAAAGAGAATGGTAATAATAAAGTTTGCTCAATGGATAGCCAGAGAGGAGTAAAAGGAGAATGATCGGATAAGACCCTTTTTGAGGCTTGACAAAGAGAAAAGGATTTATGATAAAGACGAAAATCTGGAACGTTCACACCACCATTAGATTTGGTCTTACGAAGAGAAGAAAGGGCAATTCTAGCCTTCTTATACTTCCAAAGAAATTTGGAAAGACATGAATCAATATATTTCATATATATGGCAGGAATGTGGACGGGAAGCATAAAAAGTATATAAATTAAATAGGGGCAATCATCATTTTATTCGAATCTAATCGACCCCACCAAGAAAGAAAAGGGAGATTCCAGGAAGAGAGTAATTTATCAATACGAGACAGAGCAGCAGCCATGTTTAGGTTAATCGTAGAGGCAATAGATTTGGAAAACCATATACCTAAGTATTTCATTTTTGAGTCATTCCAGGCGAAACCAGCAGACAAAAAAGAATGGGGGAGACAAAATTTAGTGAGGGGAAGGATTTCTGTTTTGTCCAAATTGATCTTGTAACCAGAGACCTGGGGAAAGGATTCGAATTCATGGAGCAAATGAGAGATAGAGGTGTCAGTATCGGAGATAAATAAAAGGATATCGTCCGTATATATGGAGAGTTTAAGTTGCTGGTCTCCAAAAGGAAAACCAGAAATAGAGTCATTGTTACGGATTGAAGACAGAAAGGGTTCAGGAGCTTGGACAAAAAGAAGAGGGGATAAAGGGCAACCTTGACGTACTCCGTGTTGAAAAGGATAATAGGATGAGATACAACCATTAAATAATACAGAGGCTCTGGGGGCAGAATACAATAGAGAGATAAATGAAATCAATTTGGGACCAAAACCATGCAAATGTAACAAGGCAAATAAGAAAGACCAATCTACTCTATCAAAGGCCTTCTCTGCATCAACAGATATGGCAGCTAGAGAAGCAGTTAAAGAGGGAATTTTGTTTAGGACATTAAGGAAAAGTCGACAATTATCAGAGGTGTGTCTTCCTTTGACAAACCCACACTGTTATTTCCCAATAAGGTGGGGCATGAGAGGATCTAAATGTAGAGCAAGCATTTTAGCAAACAATTTGTAATCAACATTTACCAAAGATATTGAGCGATAATTTTTACAATATTCAGGATCTGAACCCTCCTTATGAATTAAACAAATTGTTGCTTCCTGAAAGGTACCTTCTGTTTTACCAGCTAAAAAAAAAGAATGAAAAAGTGTTAAAAGTTTTGGAAGTAATAGACCTGAAAAGTGCAAATAAAATTCAACAGTAAAACCATCTGGGTCAGAAATCTTCCCTTTGTTGAGAGAATTTAGGGCATTGGATAAATCTGTAAGGGACAAGTCAGATTCAAGAGCAAGAAGATTAAGATGTGATGAAGGGGAGGAGGAATTTTATCCAGATATTCCTGGATGGCAGAAACAGAAGGAGGAGATTTTGGAGTGTAAAGATTTTGATGGAAGACTTTGAATTCATTAAGTATTTCTTGGTCTTTGTGTAAAAGGGAGTTGTTGGAGGAATATATAGCATCTATGAGGGTGCAGTCTTTGCGTGTTTTGAGATAATTTGCCAAACGTTTCCCTGCATTGTTACGACCACCATAATAGCGAGCACTACTACGTAAAAGCACAGAGGACGCATTATCAGTAGTGGTTTTATTAAAAGCGAGTTTAGCTCAGATTAGCTCTGGCAAAACAGAATGTTTCAAAGAAGTGTAAAATGTGTGTGAATAGGGAAAGAAAAAACAACTCCAAATGCGAAAACTGTACACTGAACCAAATATGCATCAGTAGAAGAATAAAGGGCAAAACGAACATTGAATAAGGGAAAAGAATTAGGAAAGAGGGGAGAGAATATAGGGAATAGAGGAGAATTACAAGGAGAGAAAGTACATATCCAGGAGGGACGACTGAAAAAACATACCTGAGGGGGAAGGAAACAGGATAGGACTGGGGCAATGGCGACGAACGGAAGATGGGACGTCCGAACAGGGAGTCCGAATCACACCAGGACAAATAGGGGAATATAGATGGACCAAACAACTTTAAACTTTAAAAGTGATAGACGGAACCTGTATAAATATAAAATGGGTTAAACAAACATTAGAAATTAGTAAAAGATGTAAGATAAACATGTATCAGACAAAATTTTAAGAAGTACAGAAAACAAATATAGACTGCACAACCATATTTAGATAAAAGTGTACAAGGAATAAAGGAGATAACAAGGGAAGAAAGTAAGTGAGAGGAGAAGAACAATTATTAGAGCATGGAAATAACATATAATCCAGAACAGAAATAGCATATAAGAAATAACATGAAAAACACACAAAAAATGAGTGTATTATGGACGAGAAAAAGCGTAAGTGAATATTCCTTATTCAAGGCAAAACTACAAAACTTTAGGAAAGGGAAGAAACAGGAATATAGATAAACAAATTTAGGACATATACAGCTGTGTGAACATTTCATGTAACCAAGAAAAAGATGAGGGCGAATGTTAAATGTCAACTATTGGAGGGACCAGCAGAAGTATCCATGTTGGATGAAGAATGGGAGTGAATAAACTTCCGAAGCTCTACAGGTTCCTCAAAGAAAAGAGTACGATTTTGGAAAGTCACCTTGAAGATACAGGGGTGAAAGAGGCCATATCGGGCACCCAAGGTAGGGAGTGCTGGTCGAAGATTGAGAAATTCTTTGCGTCTGGCAGCAGTGGCGTTGGAGACATCTTGAGAAAGAAAAACCCTCTGTCCAAGCCAAGAGAGTTGTCGCTTTGTACAGGTAGCAGCAAGGACCGAGAGTAAGTTGGTATATTTCAGAGAAAGGATGATGACACCACGGGGTCTGACTGAAGTTGGATTTGAAGTTGAAGTTGAGGACGAGTTCAAAGTCTGTGAGCCCTTTGTATTTTGAGAGATACTGATGGAGACATATCTAGGAGCTTTGGGAGGAAAGAGGTGAAAAAGGCAACAGGGTCATCACCTTCCAAGGCTTCAGTTAGACATAAATACTAGATTATTCCGTCTGTTGCGATTCTCCAAATCCTCAGTATGATGCTGAAGCCTGCGAAACTCTTTCTCCAACGAACTAAGCTTTGAGAGTCAGCTTGAACAACCGAAAGTTGTTGTTCCATTGTAGATACCCTCCCCTCCATTGAGGACCATTTTTCTTCTATAAATTGCATTTTGTTATTAATTTCTTCCACAAATGGGCGTAATGCGCGTATAACATCTAGTAGCAATTCAAAATAAATAGTCAGAGGTGATTTATCTGGAGGGGGAGAGTCTTGTTTCAGGTGTTTAGGTGTTGATGTAGGTGGAGAGGCTTTTTGCTGCAGTGCCTTCGATGGTTGGTTACGATTAGAAGACACACCAGCCATGTCTGTATGCAATGATGAAACGCTGTTTACAGCTGGTGTGGAAGTTGAAGGGATCACCACGGAGGAAGATTTGGGGTTGAAGATGAATTGAGGTTTACGTATTCTGCCCGTATATGAGTATCGCTCTTGCAAATACCAATATAAGGTAACAACAGAGTTAGTATGGGTGAAAATTATCTTCAAAATTTGAAAAAATGCAGAGAGAAGGAGAGTTCTTAAGATAATAAGGCATCAAGGCAAATCACATAGTGCTCTCTCAGGGTCGGTGACAAAAATATAGCACAGTGCTCATTAACAGAACGCGTGGTAAACAGCAGCCAGGAGGAGCATTCCGAGGTAATTAGTAAACAAAATAGTGGCTGCTATGAGGAGCAGTGAGATGCGGTGAATATAGGCTGAGAAACGCAAGAAACAAAGTACAAAGAACGGCTCACCATGGTTTGTAAGCGTTTCGCCGTTGGTAATGTCCAGAGGGTCAGGATAACGAAGGAGAAATTTGAGAAGGTCTCACTCGGTGCACATAATACAAAATGGCGGTCCTTCTGTGATGAGGCAGCAATTCTGAAAAACTAGCAGAAAAACGATGCACTGATACTTCAATAGCCCAACACTAGGCTCACAGCATGTTCATGTGCAAAGAAAGAGGTGAGGTCCACGTATAAAAGGTGCGAGGGAATGCACCCGCGGCTCGTGAGAAGACTCGTTGCGGCGGAGCTTAAACCTCAGACCGCCATCTTGAGCGGCGCTGAGACCACGTCTGATCCCACATTTCTAACTTCTCAACTAGCCTGCATTTCTCCCCTCTCCTCTAGCCCCTCCACTGATACCACATGTCTAACCTCTCATTTAACCTCCATCTCTCCCATCTCCTCTATCCCCTCCACTCTCCTCTAATCCCACATATCTAACCTCACATGTAGCCTGCATCACTACTCCCTCCTCTGATTACACATCTCTAACCTCACATATAGCTTGCATCTCTCACCTCTACTCTAGCGACTCCTCACACCTCTAATACCACATCTCTCACTTCTCGTGTAGCCTGCATCTCTCCCTTCTCATCTAGGCCCTCCTCTCTCCCCTAATCATACATCTCCAACCTCTCGTGTAGCCTGCATCTCACCCCTCTCCTCTAGCTGCTCCTCTGATCCCACATCTCCAACCTCTCTGTAGCCTGCATCCCTTCCCTCTCCTCTAGACCCTCCTCTTTCCTCTGATGCCACATCTCTAATCTCTCATGCAGCCTGCATCTCTCCCCTCTCCTCTAGCCTATCCTCTCTACTCTGATACCACATCTCTAACCTCTTGTGTAGCCTGCATCTCTCCCCTCTTCTCTAGCACCTCCTCGCCCCTCTGCTCCCACAACTCTAGCCCCTCAGGTAGCCTGCATGTATCCTCTCTTCTCCGATCCCACATCTCTCACCTCTCATGCAGTCTGCATCTTTCCTCTCTCCTGTAACCTCTCCTCTCTCCTCTGATCCCACATCTCTAAATTCTTGTGTAGCCTGCATCTCTCCCCTCTCCTCTAGTCCCTCCTCGCCCTTCTGCTCCCACATCTCTAACCTCTCAGGTAGCCTGCATGTCTCCTCTCTCCTCCAATCCCACATCTCTAAATTCTTGTGTAGCCTGCATCTCTCCACTCTCCTCTAAACTCTCCTCTTTCCTCTGATCCAACATCTCTAATCTCTCATCTAGCCTGCATCTCTCCCCTCTGCTCTAGCCCCCCCTCTCACCTCTCATATAGCCTGCATGTTTCCCCTCTCCTCTAGTCCCTCCTCTGTCCTCTAATCCCACATCTCTAACCTCTCATGCAATCTGCATCTCTCCCCTCTCCTGTAGCCTCTCGTTTCTCCCCTGATCCCATATCTCTAACTTCTTGTGTAGCCTGAATCTCTCCTCTCTCTTCTAGCCTCTTCTCTATCATCTGATCTCACATCTCTAACCCCTTATGTAGCTTGCATCTCTGTCCTCTACTCTAGCCCCTTTTGCCCCTCTACTCCTGCATCTCTAACCTCTCATGTGGCCTGCAACTCTCCTCAAGCCCCTCTTCTATATGTTATTCCTTCATCTATATCTTATAGCACCCTACCTCAGTTCTCTCACCTCTGGTCCTATCTGTTGATCTTCTCTCCTCTACCTTCAGTGCTATATCCTCTCCTTTAGATTTCCTCTCGCTCCTCTGTCCTCTAGCCCCACCTCTCTCGTCTCTCCTCTTGTCTGCTTCTCCTGCCCCACCCTCCTGTGTCACCTCTTGTCTGCTTCTTTAGCCCCTCCTCTCTCCGCTACCTTTCTTCTCTCCTTCTGCCCCACTTTGTAATGTCCAATCCATCCCCACACCTCCCCTCCACACTGCCTTGTCATCCTATGTTCTCTGGGCCCACTCTCTCCTCACCTGTATCTTGTCACTATACGGATTCCCTTTTTAGCCTCAACACTGACTCTTCTCAACCGTCTCCAGGGCTTTAAGTGGGCCGGGTCTCACCGGGCTTTAAGTGGGCCGGGTCTCACCAGTGCTGAGCACCGCCAGTTTTTTCAATGGGGCCTTAAAAATGGTCCTGGCACAGGCGGTCCGTTTTTTCCGGACTGTTGTGACAGCTGGCACATCGATGTGGCATGCTCACACTGCTCACTTCTCCCTAGTGGAGCAGTTACGGCATGAGCGTTGTATGGGAAGGCAAATCCTTTAAAAGAGTCATTTTCTGTCTGGATTTCCCTTCTCTTTTTGAAACTCAGGAGCAGCAACATTGTCGTGGTGTCACCAGGGCTTTAAATTGGAAGATTTTTCAATACTATATACAACAAGCCATAGTTGCTGTTTATTTATCTTATTCAACTAACAACCAATGACAAAGTCAATAGTCCTGATTTGTTGTAGGTATGATGTTACTTGTTGTATCATATATCTGGATGCAATGACAGCAAAAGCAAAATACAAGTCGGGCAGTACGCTATGCTAAGAACAGATTTTTAGCTTATGTGTTTTTAAGCCATGCCATTAATTACATTGGCCACGCCCCTTTGAGAGACCCCCAGTTTTTTCATCCCATTTAAAGCCCTGCCCGTCTCACTATCTCTTTCCGTTGTAATACTTTATTCGATGGAAATACATCATAAAAGTACAAACATACAGACATGTAAAAACAAATAATCCATAGTACTACAATTGCATCTCCTAAAATCAAGTAAAAACGATATTAAAAATAATGTCTTCCCCTTTCCCAATTTTTACACATTGTTCAACAGTCTGGAGCGTATTAACCATGCGCCCCCCAAATATTTGGCCACCCCGCAGATAATGTACATAGAAACAGTGTTGGTTGTAATAATACGTAGGGCTGACATATGATCTTTTACACCCAACTCCCTACATACAGGTTTCAGCCATTTAGCTCTAACAGATTTATATGTTGAACAGGCAAATAGAAAGTGGGGAAGGGTTTCCTCAGGACAATGACAACCTGGACATTTTAATTCAGATCCCCCCTTAGATTTCCATTTTCCCAAAAAACCATTAAGAGGCAGGGTGCCATACCTTAATTTCAGGAATAGAGTTCTGTGACTGGATACTTGGATAAAATCCAAGAACGGTTCCAACTTCATAGATGGCTTATGAGCAAGAAAATTCATTGTTAAGGTGCCCAAGTTTGAGCTGATATTAATCTTGGCCTCAACCCAGTCCCAATACAATTTCTTTACAATCTCTTTTGGGGGAGGATCTTGTGACACCCAAGACTCCCCGAGACCTAATGAAACTACTAGTTTCTTGAGGTTGTTAAGCCATTTTATTTGATTAGAAACATTAAGAGTTATTAGCTCATCCAACACTCGAGCATACCCCATTAGTTCCTCGGTTCTTCTAAGGCGTACCCAAAATAACATTGGTCTTAGCCGAACTTTATCCGAAATCAAAAAATAGTGGTAACAAGGGTGAAGAAATCGGAAGTGAGACTAAGTCTCTAATAAACTTATTTTCAGCAATTACCAGTGGCCTAGTATTTTCTGCGCCCCATAATTCGGCGCCATAAACTGCCGAAGGTAAAGCCTTCCCCTCATAGATTATTAAAGCAGGGACTACCGGTCTACTTATGGAGAGTCGCTGGTTCTTTATTATTGCACCGGACACCCTTTTTAAATTTAGTACCATCTTAGAAATATGGGAATCCCAGGTCATACGATTAGACAGTCTCACCGCGAGATAGTCAAATTCATTCACAACCTCCAGGGGGGATCCTCGCATGGTAACATGAACCTTCCTGATTTTTCTGTTGGGGGTTAGGACCATTAGTTTTGTCTTCAGGGTGTTGACAGTTAACCCACGGTCATCACAAAATAGGGAAAAACGATCAAGCAGCGTTTGTAGACCCTTAGGGGTTTTAGACATCAAGAGGGTGTCGTCAACAAAGAGGAGTGTCGGAGTTTTCTCCCCGGCAAGGACGGGGGCATCTGCCGGAACCTCCCTCAAATGGTCTACCACCCCATTTATGAAGAGGGAGAATAGAGTTGGCGCCATCACGCATCCCTGCCGAACCCCCCTGCTGACTGGTACCCTCTCTGTCAGTTGACCCTGTCTGCCCCACCGTATTCTTGCATAGGTGTTCTCGTGCATTTTAATAACTAGTTGGAGTAATGGGCTTGGGAAACCCATGGCTTGCAAAATCTCCCATAGCTTGGCACGAGGGATGACATCGAAAGCCGTTTTCAAATCGATGAAAGCCAGATACAGGCAGCCCTTAATGATCGATACTGTCTTCCAATATACGGCACAAAACCGGAAAACTTGGTCCATAGCACCAACATTCCGCCTAAAACCAGCCTGAAAGTGCGTAAGAATGTCATTATCCATTAGCCAGGTCTCCACTCGGTTTATAATGACCCTGCCAACTACCTTTTGGATGGTGTCAATCAAACTGATTGGTCTGTAGTTGGCAGGGTCCTCTCTGTCTCCTTTTTTAAAAATTGTAACTACCTCTGCCCCTTTCCAAGAATCAGGGATAGGATGGCCTAGCTGGATAAGAGCCAATAAAGTTGCTATATACTTGGCCCAGATTAGGGGATCATGTAATAAAAGATCTCCAGGCAGGCCATCTGGACCGGCCGCTTTGCCTGGTAGTATCTTTAAGATTGCTGCCTTGACTTCTAGTTCAGAAAATATTATTCCATTAGCCATCATTTCCGGGCCAGAGACATTTTTATTAATATCTGTCGAAGGGGGGATGGGTGTTTGAACCACAACATTACAGTATCATTTTAAAAAATGGGCATGCCATTGCTGGTCGGTGATATGATTTAAGATAGGGTTAACACCCCTCCTATCTAGCTTGTTGATCAGTTTCCAAAATATAATGGAATTTTTACCGCTAAACAGACAACCAGAATGAACACAGAGTTTAACAATCTTCATACCGCTTTAAGAAAGAGCTTCAAGAAACATTGGGCTATTTTATAATCAGATAAACTACTCAATGAGTTTATAAGCGACTATCCACAGATAACCTTTAAGAAAGGAAGAACTCTTAAGAATAGACTCAGTCCTACAGTGCCTCGGTCAATTTCGACCACCAACTGGCTTACGCCACGCACTCTAGGTTTCTACAAATGTGGGTTTTGCAACATGTGCAGGTGGGCGAAACAGGGTACAACACAATTCACTGACTTTGCAGGGAAAAAGTTTATTATCAAAGATAACATTAATTGTACCAAAAATTTGTGACGTATGTAATTGAGTGTTTGTGCAAGAAACTGTATGTAGGCAGCACAATCAGGTCACTGCAAGAAAGGGCAATGGAACACATTAGGGCCATACATAAATGTGATCTCAAATACCCCGTAGCACTACATACTGCCACATGCCCAGCACAGGGTACCGACAAAAAGGTGTCTTTTTTGGAATTGAAACTACCCAAGCAAGCGTTCGCGGTGGCAACAGAGAGCTCCGACTTAGGAGAACTGAAGCTATGTGGATTCTGCGCTTACAAACTGTGGAACGGGGGTTAAACTTTGATCAAGAAATGCAATACTTTCTGGGTGATTAGTAATTCAATTCATGAAAATTTCCGAGGATCGTTACAGATTCTGATTATAACATGAATTGGATGTGTTTCCTCTGTAAGGCAAACTGGCCAGACACTCTTACCATACAGCACGCCCAACTAAGTGATGTATGAATTTGATGTGTAGACAATATGGACATTTTGCAAATCATGAAATCGTGGTCCTTGATACTGACAACTAATGTAATTCAACAGGTAGAGAATATTCTGTTGATATTTCAGTCCTTGTGCACTTACTGTCACTGTAGTCTAATTATAATTGTATTGTAAAGTATTGATTTGGCTCTGAATAATAATCGTACCTAATAATGTTTATAAATGAATACATGAGATCTCTCTTTATCACCAAAACGCACTGGCAATATCGTTGCAAATGAAAGAACAGTGATCCTAATGTTTCACAGACTTGTGTTCTATCTCTGTCCTTCTCTGTTTTCTTCTCTCTCGCTATAGTTTCTCTCATGACATGTGATTCTGAACAGAGATTGAAATTCAACCTCATGGGGTTTTTAATTAAGATCCGCATAAGTACACATTTCATTTTGAGGCACGTCTGGAGCAGATCGGCATTTCACTCCTTTCTCATTCGAGAACATTGTGGGATATACTTTTATACTCAGTGGCAACTTTAGATATGCTCCCATTTGACAGTGATAAGAAAGAACTCCTACACCCGGCAGCTCTTTTTTTAAACTTATCATTGCTTCCCCTTTTCGCTCATATCATGCGATTTGGAATAACTAAGCTCATTTTATTCTCCTACCATAGTCTGTCTTCATCGAGACAACTATTAGCAGCCTCCAGAAGAGAGAAGCGCGCTAGCTTTTGTAATCTGATTAACCAATCAGGGTCCTTAGAACCACAGTTATCCACACTTCCGGCACCCGCGCCGTCACTTGTCCATTACCCGGCTTCGAGTGAACGACCTGAGGGTCCACGCTGATTGAAACTTTCAACGTAGGACTCAATTGAGATCGTAACTTGTGACCTCGACCTCTACAAGTTTATGGTTAGACAGTTTACTATATTATTCACGTAAATACTTTTAAACAGGCTGACGCACTGGTTTGCATTTTTTAGAACTATTCCGTGATCGACAACACACCCTGTCAAGTGACCCTCACATGACCGTATGTGTATCGACGCACTAGAACTCAGGTAGCCCTTTTTTTCTCACCACTTGGTGTTTTTGTTTTAGTTTTTTCAGATTACAGTTCATTGTTACGGTTAAACGTTTCAGGCACATCTATTTAGGTCCCTTTTTTCTTTTTTTTTTCTTCTTTGACAGAACGTGCTTGTATTCATTTTCTTGTGGATTACTGGCAGTGGACAACTTCCGCTCCAGAATTCACTGGTAAGTCTTAACAATCACTTCACTTCGGGGCCCGTTTCGTAACCGTTAGCTATGACTTGCTGGGACATAGTTGCCTTATCTGGGCTTCAGTTTTGGTTTTGTCTTTAATTTTTCAATAGTGTTTCGTATCTACTTCATCTGCCTACAATTTAACCCGGCCGGGTTGGAATTATCACCGGTCGAGGGGTAAGATTCCCTTCTTCTCTTTTTTTAAATCTCTTTCGCCCTTATCACTCTTGTGGATTCCACCGTTTCATAGGTACATTGGTTTCCCTTTTTCTTTTCATTTTTTCCGTGCCCCTTTACAGGACCCTTACCTTAGATACCTATTCCCTCTTTTCTCTACGATCACCATTTGAATCTCTTTTCCGTGCTTTCCACCTATCTTCAATCTATTTTCCTTGATTTTTGTTTTGCTCTGCAGCTCTCACGTACCAACAATATGTATCCACAGGTATTTTTGTACTGTTTGTTCTTTTGATTCTTTTGATTCAGTAATTGCGTTTACTAAGCAACAACTTAGAATTCTCCTTCTCTTCTCAATTATGTGGTTTCAATGACTACTTTTCCCCCATAAATATCCCTTTTTTTGTATCACCTCGATTTTCACTTGTCCTGGGACAGCATCACTCCTTTTTCAATGTACATAGCTTTCACAATGTCAGGTTGGTTGGGTTTCCACGCATGTTTTTTCTTTACACGTATCTACGATAGGGCTTAAGTTGTAAAGCTCTTAGCATGAATGTTTGTACTTGCCATATATTCATTGTATTTATTGTATCCATTCCCAGCCCTGAAGAAGTCGCGGAGCAATTCTCCATTTGCGACAAAACACGTGTTGGCTGGTTTTGTTCACCCTTATTTCGTGTTTGAAAAGGATTAAAAGATTGCAACTTGATCCAGACAAGACCTTTTTCCTTTCATCCTGAAGACACTTGTTATCTATATGCGTGGTTTCTCTACATACAGCTATCATTTCTGTTTACTGCCTTTTATGTGTGCCTAGGCTATTGTTTTCTTTAACCCAAATGATATTGTTTGATCTCCAGAAAATGGGCCTGTTATTGAGAAGAATAAGAGAAGTATGCCAAATAGGAGAATCCAAGAGGGCATCACGAGAAAGGGGGTTTGGTAAAACTAAAGGCTTTAAAAGGGAACAAGTATGTCTAAACAGAGGAAAGGATACATGAGACGTTTTGACAGAAAAAGCCATTACTTCCTTGAAAGAGAATGGTAATAATAGAGTTTGCTCAATGGATAGCCAGAGAGGAGTAAAAGGAGAATGATCGGATAAGACCCTTTTTGAGGCTTGACAAAGAGAAAAGGATTTATGATAAAGACGAAAATCTGGAACGTTCACACCACCATTAGATTTGGTCTTACGAAGAGAAGAAAGGGCAATTCTAGCCTTCTTATACTTCCAAAGAAATTTGGAAAGACATGAATCAATATATTTCATATATATGGCAGGAATGTGGACGGGAAGCATAAAAAGTATATAAATTAAATAGGGGCAATCATCATTTTATTCGAATCTAATCGACCCCACCAAGAAAGAAAAGGGAGATTCCAGGAAGAGAGTAATTTATCAATACGAGACAGAGCAGCAGCCATGTTTAGGTTAATCGTAGAGGCAATAGATTTGGAAAACCATATACCTAAGTATTTCATTTTTGAGTCATTCCAGGCGAAACCAGCAGACAAAAAAGAATGGGGGAGACAAAATTTAGTGAGGGGAAGGATTTCTGTTTTGTCCAAATTGATCTTGTAACCAGAGACCTGGGGAAAGGATTCGAATTCATGGAGCAAATGAGAGATAGAGGTGTCAGTATCGGAGATAAATAAAAGGATATCGTCCGTATATATGGAGAGTTTAAGTTGCTGGTCTCCAAAAGGAAAACCAGAAATAGAGTCATTGTTACGGATTGAAGACAGAAAGGGTTCAGGAGCTTGGACAAAAAGAAGAGGGGATAAAGGGCAACCTTGACGTACTCCGTGTTGAAAAGGATAATAGGATGAGATACAACCATTAAATAATACAGAGGCTCTGGGGGCAGAATACAATAGAGAGATAAATGAAATCAATTTGGGACCAAAACCATGCAAATGTAACAAGGCAAATAAGAAAGACCAATCTACTCTATCAAAGGCCTTCTCTGCATCAACAGATATGGCAGCTAGAGAAGCAGTTAAAGAGGGAATTTTGTTTAGGACATTAAGGAAAAGTCGACAATTATCAGAGGTGTGTCTTCCTTTGACAAACCCACACTGTTATTTCCCAATAAGGTGGGGCATGAGAGGATCTAAATGTAGAGCAAGCATTTTAGCAAACAATTTGTAATCAACATTTACCAAAGATATTGAGCGATAATTTTTACAATATTCAGGATCTGAACCCTCCTTATGAATTAAACAAATTGTTGCTTCCTGAAAGGTACCTTCTGTTTTACCAGCTAAAAAAAAAGAATGAAAAAGTGTTAAAAGTTTTGGAAGTAATAGACCTGAAAAGTGCAAATAAAATTCAACAGTAAAACCATCTGGGTCAGGAATCTTCCCTTTGTTGAGAGAATTTAGGGCATTGGATAAATCTGTAAGGGACAAGTCAGATTCAAGAGCAAGAAGATTAAAATGTGATGAAGGGGAGGAGGAATTTTATCCAGATATTCCTGGATGGCAGAAACAGAAGGAGGAGATTTTGGAGTGTAAAGATTTTGATGGAAGACTTTGAATTCATTAAGTATTTCTTGGTCTTTGTGTAAAAGGGAGTTGTTGGAGGAATATATAGCATCTATGAGGGTGCAGTCTTTGCGTGTTTTGAGATAATTTGCCAAACGTTTCCCTGCATTGTTACGACCACCATAATAGCGAGCACTACTACGTAAAAGCACAGAGGACGCATTATCAGTAGTGGTTTTATTAAAAGCGAGTTTAGCTCAGATTAGCTCTGGCAAAACAGAATGTTTCAAAGAAGTGTAAAATGTGTGTGAATAGGGAAAGAAAAAACAACTCCAAATGCGAAAACTGTACACTGAACCAAATATGCATCAGTAGAAGAATAAAGGGCAAAACGAACATTGAATAAGGGAAAAGAATTAGGAAAGAGGGGAGAGAATATAGGGAATAGAGGAGAATTACAAGGAGAGAAAGTACATATCCAGGAGGGACGACTGAAAAAACATACCTGAGGGGGAAGGAAACAGGATAGGACTGGGGCAATGGCGACGAACGGAAGATGGGACGTCCGAACAGGGAGTCCGAATCACACCAGGACAAATAGGGGAATATAGATGGACCAAACAACTTTAAACTTTAAAAGTGATAGACGGAACCTGTATAAATATAAAATGGGTTAAACAAACATTAGAAATTAGTAAAAGATGTAAGATAAACATGTATCAGACAAAATTTTAAGAAGTACAGAAAACAAATATAGACTGCACAACCATATTTAGATAAAAGTGTACAAGGAATAAAGGAGATAACAAGGGAAGAAAGTAAGTGAGAGGAGAAGAACAATTATTAGAGCATGGAAATAACATATAATCCAGAACAGAAATAGCATATAAGAAATAACATGAAAAACACACAAAAAATGAGTGTATTATGGACGAGAAAAAGCGTAAGTGAATATTCCTTATTCAAGGCAAAACTACAAAACTTTAGGAAAGGGAAGAAACAGGAATATAGATAAACAAATTTAGGACATATACAGCTGTGTGAACATTTCATGTAACCAAGAAAAAGATGAGGGCGAATGTTAAATGTCAACTATTGGAGGGACCAGCAGAAGTATCCATGTTGGATGAAGAATGGGAGTGAATAAACTTCCGAAGCTCTACAGGTTCCTCAAAGAAAAGAGTACGATTTTGGAAAGTCACCTTGAAGATACAGGGGTGAAAGAGGCCATATCGGGCACCCAAGGTAGGGAGTGCTGGTCGAAGATTGAGAAATTCTTTGCGTCTGGCAGCAGTGGCGTTGGAGACATCTTTAGAAAGAAAAACCCTCTGTCCAAGCCAAGAGAGTTGTCGCTTTGTACAGGTAGCAGCAAGGACCGAGAGTAAGTTGGTATATTTCAGAGAAAGGATGATGACACCACGGGGTCTGACTGAAGTTGGAGTTGAAGTTGAAGTTGAGGACGAGTTCAAAGTCTGTGAGCCCTTTGTATTTTGAGAGATACTGATGGAGACATATCTAGGAGCTTTGGGAGGAAAGAGGTGAAAAAGGCAACAGGGTCATCACCTTCCAAGGCTTCAGTTAGACATAAATACTAGATTATTCCGTCTGTTGCGATTCTCCAAATCCTCAGTATGATGCTGAAGCCTGCGAAACTCTTTCTCCAACGAACTAAGCTTTGAGAGTCAGCTTGAACAACCGAAAGTTGTTGTTCCATTGTAGATACCCTCCCCTCCATTGAGGACCATTTTTCTTCTATAAATTGCATTTTGTTATTCATTTCTTCCACAAATGGGCGTAATGCGCGTATAACATCTAGTAGCAATTCAAAATAAATAGTCAGAGGTGATTTATCTGGAGGGGGAGAGTCTTGTTTCAGGTGTTTAGGTGTTGATGTAGGTGGAGAGGCTTTTTGCTGCAGTGCCTGCGATGGTTGGTTACGATTAGAAGACACACCAGCCATGTCTGTATGCAATGATGAAACGCTGTTTACAGCTGGTGTGGAAGTTGAAGGGATCACCACGGAGGAAGATTTGGGGTTGAAGATGAATTGAGGTTTACGTATTCTGCCCGTATATGAGTATCGCTCTTGCAAATACCAATATAAGGTAACAACAGAGTTAGTATGGGTGAAAATTATCTTCAAAATTTGAAAAAAATGCAGAGAGAAGGAGAGTTCTTAAGATAATAAGGCATCAAGGCAAATCACATAGTGCTCTCTCAGGGTCGGTGACAAAAATATAGCACAGTGCTCATTAACAGAACGCGTGGTAAACAGCAGCCAGGAGGAGCATTCCGAGGTAATTAGTAAACAAAATAGTGGCTGCTATGAGGAGCAGTGAGATGCGGTGAATATAGGCTGAGAAACGCAAGAAACAAAGTACAAAGAACGGCTCACCATGGTTTGTAAGCGTTTCGCCGTTGGTAATGTCCAGAGGGTCAGGATAACGAAGGAGAAATTTGAGAAGGTCTCACTCGGTGCACATAATACAAAATGGCGGTCCTTCTGTGATGAGGCAGCAATTCTGAAAAACTAGCAGAAAAACGATGCACTGATACTTCAATAGCCCAACACTAGGCTCACAGCATGTTCATGTGCAAAGAAAGAGGTGAGGTCCACGTATAAAAGGTGCGAGGGAATGCACCCGCGGCTCGTGAGAAGACTCGTTGCGGCGGAGCTTAAACCTCAGACCGCCATCTTGAGCGGCGCTGAGACCACGTCTGATCCCACATTTCTAACTTCTCAACTAGCCTGCATTTCTCCCCTCTCCTCTAGCCCCTCCACTGATACCACATCTCTAACCTCTCATTTAACCTCCATCTCTCCCATCTCCTCTATCCCCTCCACTCTCCTCTAATCCCACATATCTAACCTCACATGTAGCCTGCATCACTACTCCCTCCTCTGATTACACATCTCTAACCTCACATATAGCTTGCATCTCTCACCTCTACTCTAGCGACTCCTCACACCTCTAATACCACATCTCTCACTTCTCGTGTAGCCTGCATCTCTCCCTTCTCATCTAGGCCCTCCTCTCTCCCCTAATCATACATCTCCAACCTCTCGTGTAGCCTGCATCTCACCCCTCTCCTCTAGCTGCTCCTCTGATCCCACATCTCCAACCTCTCTGTAGCCTGCATCCCTTCCCTCTCCTCTAGACCCTCCTCTTTCCTCTGATGCCACATCTCTAATCTCTCATGCAGCCTGCATCTCTCCCCTCTCCTCTAGCCTATCCTCTCTACTCTGATACCACATCTCTAACCTCTTGTGTAGCCTGCATCTCTCCCCTCTTCTCTAGCACCTCCTCGCCCCTCTGCTCCCACAACTCTAGCCCCTCAGGTAGCCTGCATGTATCCTCTCTTCTCCGATCCCACATCTCTCACCTCTCATGCAGTCTGCATCTTTCCTCTCTCCTGTAACCTCTCCTCTCTCCTCTGATCCCACATCTCTAAATTCTTGTGTAGCCTGCATCTCTCCCCTCTCCTCTAGTCCCTCCTCGCCCTTCTGCTCCCACATCTCTAACCTCTCAGGTAGCCTGCATGTCTCCTCTCTCCTCCAATCCCACATCTCTAAATTCTTGTGTAGCCTGCATCTCTCCACTCTCCTCTAAACTCTCCTCTTTCCTCTGATCCAACATCTCTAATCTCTCATCTAGCCTGCATCTCTCCCCTCTGCTCTAGCCCCCCCTCTCACCTCTCATATAGCCTGCATGTTTCCCCTCTCCTCTAGTCCCTCCTCTGTCCTCTAATCCCACATCTCTAACCTCTCATGCAATCTGCATCTCTCCCCTCTCCTGTAGCCTCTCGTTTCTCCCCTGATCCCATATCTCTAACTTCTTGTGTAGCCTGAATCTCTCCTCTCTCTTCTAGCCTCTTCTCTATCATCTGATCTCACATCTCTAACCCCTTATGTAGCTTGCATCTCTGTCCTCTACTCTAGCCCCTTTTGCCCCTCTACTCCTGCATCTCTAACCTCTCATGTGGCCTGCAACTCTCCTCAAGCCCCTCTTCTATATGTTATTCCTTCATCTATATCTTATAGCACCCTACCTCAGTTCTCTCACCTCTGGTCCTATCTGTTGATCTTCTCTCCTCTACCTTCAGTGCTATATCCTCTCCTTTAGATTTCCTCTCGCTCCTCTGTCCTCTAGCCCCACCTCTCTCGTCTCTCCTCTTGTCTGCTTCTCCTGCCCCACCCTCCTGTGTCACCTCTTGTCTGCTTCTTTAGCCCCTCCTCTCTCCGCTACCTTTCTTCTCTCCTTCTGCCCCACTTTGTAATGTCCAATCCATCCCCACACCTCCCCTCCACACTGCCTTGTCATCCTATGTTCTCTGGGCCCACTCTCTCCTCACCTGTATCTTGTCACTATACGGATTCCCTTTTTAGCCTCAACACTGACTCTTCTCAACCGTCTCCAGGGCTTTAAGTGGGCCGGGTCTCACCGGGCTTTAAGTGGGCCGGGTCTCACCAGTGCTGAGCACCGCCAGTTTTTTCAATGGGGCCTTAAAAATGGTCCTGGCACAGGCGGTCCGTTTTTTCCGGACTGTTGTGACAGCTGGCACATCGATGTGGCATGCTCACACTGCTCACTTCTCCCTAGTGGAGCAGTTACGGCATGAGCGTTGTATGGGAAGGCAAATCCTTTAAAAGAGTCATTTTCTGTCTGGATTTCCCTTCTCTTTTTGAAACTCAGGAGCAGCAACATTGTCGTGGTGTCACCAGGGCTTTAAATTGGAAGATTTTTCAATACTATATACAACAAGCCATAGTTGCTGTTTATTTATCTTATGCAACTAACAACCAATGACAAAGTCAATAGTCCTGATTTGTTGTAGGTATGATGTTACTTGTTGTATCATATATCTGGATGCAATGACAGCAAAAGCAAAATACAAGTCGGGCAGTACGCTATGCTAAGAACAGATTTTTAGCTTATGTGTTTTTAAGCCATGCCATTAATTACATTGGCCACGCCCCTTTGAGAGACCCCCAGTTTTTTCATCCCATTTAAAGCCCTGCCCGTCTCACTATCTCTTTCCGTTGTAATACTTTATTCGATGGAAATACATCATAAAAGTACAAACATACAGACATGTAAAAACAAATAATCCATAGTACTACAATTGCATCTCCTAAAATCAAGTAAAAACGATATTAAAAAGAATGTCTTCCCCTTTCCCAATTTTTACACATTGTTCAACAGTCTGGAGCGTATTAACCATGCGCCCCCCAAATATTTGGCCACCCCGCAGATAATGTACATAGAAACAGTGTTGGTTGTAATAATACGTAGGGCTGACATATGATCTTTTACACCCAACTCCCTACATACAGGTTTCAGCCATTTAGCTCTAACAGATTTATATGTTGAACAGGCAAATAGAAAGTGGGGAAGGGTTTCCTCAGGACAATGACAACCTGGACATTTTAATTCAGATCCCCCCTTAGATTTCCATTTTCCCAAAAAACCATTAAGAGGCAGGGTGCCATACCTTAATTTCAGGAATAGAGTTCTGTGACTGGATACTTGGATAAAATCCAAGAACGGTTCCAACTTCATAGATGGCTTATGAGCAAGAAAATTCATTGTTAAGGTGCCCAAGTTTGAGCTGATATTAATCTTGGCCTCAACCCAGTCCCAATACAATTTCTTTACAATCTCTTTTGGGGGAGGATCTTGTGACACCCAAGACTCCCCGAGACCTAATGAAACTACTAGTTTCTTGAGGTTGTTAAGCCATTTTATTTGATTAGAAACATTAAGAGTTATTAGCTCATCCAACACTCGAGCATACCCCATTAGTTCCTCGGTTCTTCTAAGGCGTACCCAAAATAACATTGGTCTTAGCCGAACTTTATCCGAAATTGATTTTTTTCCCATATCAAAAAATAGTGGTAACAAGGGTGAAGAAATCGGAAGTGAGACTAAGTCTCTAATAAACTTATTTTCAGCAATTACCAGTGGCCTAGTATTTTCTGCGCCCCATAATTCGGCGCCATAAACTGCCGAAGGTAAAGCCTTCCCCTCATAGATTATTAAAGCAGGGACTACCGGTCTACTTATGGAGAATCGCTGGTTCTTTATTATTGCACCGGACACCCTTTTTAAATTTAGTACCATCTTAGAAATATGGGAATCCCAGGTCATACGATTAGACAGTCTCACCGCGAGATAGTCAAATTCATTCACAACCTCCAGGGGGGATCCTCGCATGGTAACATGAACCTTCCTGATTTTTCTGTTGGGGGTTAGGACCATTAGTTTTGTCTTCAGGGTGTTGACAGTTAACCCACGGTCATCACAAAATAGGGAAAAACGATCAAGCAGCGTTTGTAGACCCTTAGGGGTTTTAGACATCAAGAGGGTGTCGTCAACAAAGAGGAGTGTCGGAGTTTTCTCCCCGGCAAGGACGGGGGCATCTGCCGGAACCTCCCTCAAATGGTCTACCACCCCATTTATGAAGAGGGAGAATAGAGTTGGCGCCATCACGCATCCCTGCCGAACCCCCCTGCTGACTGGTACCCTCTCTGTCAGTTGACCCTGTCTGCCCCACCGTATTCTTGCATAGGTGTTCTCGTGCATTTTAATAACTAGTTGGAGTAATGGGCTTGGGAAACCCATGGCTTGCAAAATCTCCCATAGCTTGTCACGAGGGATGACATCGAAAGCCGTTTTCAAATCGATGAAAGCCAGATACAGGCAGCCCTTAATGATCGATACTGTCTTCCAATATACGGCACAAAACCGGAAAACTTGGTCCATAGCACCAACATTCCGCCTAAAACCAGCCTGAAAGTGCGTAAGAATGTCATTATCCATTAGCCAGGTCTCCACTCGGTTTATAATGACCCTGCCAACTACCTTTTGGATGGTGTCAATCAAACTGATTGGTCTGTAGTTGGCAGGGTCCTCTCTGTCTCCTTTTTTTAAAAATTGTAACTACCTCTGCCCCTTTCCAAGAATCAGGGATAGGATGGCCTAGCTGGATAAGAGCCAATAAAGTTGCTATATACTTGGCCCAGATTAGGGGATCATGTAATAAAAGATCTCCAGGCAGGCCATCTGGACCGGCCGCTTTGCCTGGTAGTATCTTTAAGATTGCTGCCTTGACTTCTAGTTCAGAAAATATTATTCCATTAGCCATCATTTCCGGGCCAGAGACATTTTTATTAATATCTGTCGAAGGGGGGATGGGTGTTTGAACCACAACATTACAGTTTAATTTTAAAAAATGGGCATGCCATTGCTGGTCGGTGATATGATTTAAGATAGGGTTAACACCCCTCCTATCTAGCTTGTTGATCAGTTTCCAAAATATAATGGAATTTTTACCGCTAGCAGCAGTTTTAAGCTGTTGCCAATGCTCTTCCTCCCAATTTTTTTTTGCCAAAGCAATGGAGCCTCGATACTCCTTCCTTGCTAATTTTACTGCCAGTGGATCCTTTAGTTTAACTGCTAAACCAATGGCTTTTCTCTTGGCTCTACACTCCGCAGTAAACCACGGATTCTCTTTGGGCAATCCATTGGCCACCACGGATTTTCTTTGGGGAGTTTTAAGGAAGTATGCTCCTATTTTATCGGTAAGAATTTGGTACTGACCCAGTAGTTTTTGGCCGATAAGGGGGATCTCTCCTCTTACCGCCTCTGCAAGGCTGGAAATTTCCGTTTTAACTAGTTCCCTGATATTATCAATTTTCACCTCTTCAAGTTTTACCATGTCCCACCTCAGTTTACGATTACAATTAGTTGGTCGAACATCCTTTGTAACCATCTCAGGATCCCCTTCATTGGTAAGCCCATGGCCCCAACTGATTTCCATGCAGAGTGGGTTATGGTCACTGTCGAAGGACTGTTTAACTTCCATATCTTTTAGACTAGCCCAAGAGTGTACATCTAAAAAAATATAGTCGATACGTGATGGGCAACTTATCCTGTTGAAGGTCATAGCTCCTTCACGATCAGAGGTTGTCCGACCGTTTAATGCCCGTAAATTATGGTCCAGGGCTAATGCATTCAACTGAATTGCTCTTGCGGTCCACTTTTTAATAGGCGCCAATGTTAAAAGTGGAATGGCCTGACTCCAGTCTTCAGAATTTAAGCCCAGAACATCCTCATCATCTAAAGGTTCAAATGTACAATTAAAATCACCCCCCAACAGAATCTTAGACCTAGGTGGAAGCTCAGTCAATTTAACATCTAAGAGCTCAATCGTTGGAGAGATTGAACCACCCGGGGTTCCTCTTGCATAAACACAAAACAAGTGAACACAACTCCCATTAGGGCTTTTCAATGAAATATGCAGGATATCACTTGACGGTATGTTATGTATCGTAACAGAATAATTCAAGTTCACCTTTACCCAGATGAGAAGGCCACCAGAGGGGCGTCCTTTTCCTATAGAAACTGCTGGGACAAAATAAGAGGAGTACCCATTTTTATATTGAGGGGTCATACACCATGTTTCCTGAAACATACAAATATGGAACTTATCAACAAAATCATTCCATTCTGGAATTTCAAGATTTTTCCTTAGTCCCGCTATATTCCATGAAATAATATTGATTGAAGAAGAGACAGTGGCTATTACAGGAGATAAGGGCGGGGGGGGGTGCAGGCAGGTTCCATCGTTATAGTGGGCATGTTGTTCACAGACTCCACTATATTTTCTCCGGCTATGGGGATTGTCTGTAATAACCCAACATTCCCTGTAGGGACCTTGTGACCAGGGGAGTGGGTTAGATGTCAATCCACTGCCTCTAGACTACTAAAGCGATTGAAGCAGGGTAAAGGGGTTGGGTAATGATGAAGACCAATCCAATCTCCCTGGAACTGGGTGACCCCCTGTGGGTGTCTGCCTACTCTCCTTCACACTGTACTCCATCCTCTATCTTCCCCCCCATCCCAGTAGTTGGCTTTATGATCATGAAAAGACTCTTCTCTCAACCCCCTTCTTGAATTGTTTGGAGCTCTTAACCAACTCCATCTATTACTGCGTTGATCTGACAGCATATAAAAATGGGAAAGTGATTTGACTTGGATAGGGGAACTGATGTCACATGGGGATCCGGCACAGATATACTCCACTGTGCACGGGTCCTCAAATGTCACCACAATACAATCACCCTGAATGTTTTTGGGCTTCTCACCCACCCAAGGTGCTCTCTCTAACATAAGCATGTTACTGCGAGTATTTGGCGGTAATGGATAATTCCTATCAAGCCAGTAACATACCTTATTTTTAAGAGCCCAAAATGGTTCAGAAGATGAAGGAGGGAGCTCTGGAACTCCTGTTAATACAATTACATAAGGGTGGGCATCAGGGGGTAGATTAATATTCCGGCGTGGTTTAGTACTTACTGGAGGGGCAGAGGATGGTTTGAGATTAGTTGTATTGGAAGGTTTAGGGGCAATAATGATGGGACCATTCACTTTTGGAAGTAAACTGTTTGACGTAGGGGGCAAAATGTTACAACTATTTTTATTAGCCTCGGTAGGGGGAATTTTAGCAGAGCGCGCATTTGGGGCAGGGGTGTTCCCTACAACTTGTGAGATGGACAAAGAAGGTACATCACCAACCGAAGCTTGCCCTCCATTAGTCTTTTTAACAATGGGTTTTGGTGTGGTTTTTAGTTCCATATTTAAGGCTTTCAGATTATCTTCAATGCCTTTTAGTCTGGTTTCCAAAGGGGACAGAAGAGATGTTATCAGTGCGGCTATAGAGCTCATAAAAATACCTTTACTATCTTCCTCCCCGACGGAAGGTTCAACCTGAGTACAATCCTCTAGAAAATTTTCCAGACTTTGGGTTGAGGCTGTATCATCGGGGATGCCCAGAGGTAGGAGGTGAGAAGCACGACGCTCCTCAGATTTATCTTCACTGATTGCTAAGGTGACCACTATGTCCTTCTCCACCTCCGACCCATGGGACGAACCACTTGAATCTCTAAGAGTTCCCCCCTCATCCGGTGTGAACATTAAGACAGAGTTATCCTGATTGGTAGTATGGGTGGATTTGGGAATAGCACCCTCCCTAAGGCCTCTAGTTGCTATTAGTCCATCATGTTCATTTGAGATGTTTGGGGGTACTACCAGGGAAGTCAAGGGGGCAACTTGAGGGGACAGTAAAGGAGTGTGATCCTCAAATGCAGTTTGGCTGGTAGACACGAATGGGTTTTCAGAGATGGGTTGGGAAGGGTCTAGGAGGCGAATACATTGGGAACTATTTGGTGAGAGTACGTGGGCTAAAGGGCCTAGAGATGATCTCCTAGCAGCTTCGAGGTCCCTTGACACTCTTCTTTCCATGAGGGCAATTCCTTCATCGATTAAAGTGTTAGTACGCACAATGAAATTGTCCAGAGTGCCCGTCAGTTTGGCGGCGCTGGCTGCAGCCTTACTTCGGGTTTCCCGTGTGCACATCCCTGTGGCCATTGTACAACAATATAGTAAATAAAGGTAGACCCGAATTTGCAAGCAGTTAGTGATCAATAAACCAAACCAGGTGCTATGTCCCAGACCAGACTCTACAGGCCTCGGAGGGCCACAGAGGGCCCGCCCTGTGCCCGGGCTTCGCCCCTGGCTTCGACCCGCGTGCGTCTCGCTAGCGCGTTCAAGAAGAGGCTTTGTCCTAGCACTGTGCGGGCGGCGCTTCCGGGGAGAGCGGGTCAGGTGGTCTCAATCTGACCACGCAGGGGCTCTTGGTCACTGGAGTCCCTGCACTACGCTCGCAGCCCCGTTAGACTCACCACGCCCCATCCAAACACAGGTGAAGCGGGACCCGCGAAGCGGGTCCGGCGGAAAGTAAAGCTGGAAGGTGGTGCTCGGTGTAAATTAATCTGAAGGGTCCTTTCCCCTCACAGTCTCTATGCCACAAGAAGGATTCCCACCAGATGAAGAGCAGGCAGCTGGTTTTAACAGGATCCCACACTGTGCGGGCGGCGCTTCCGGGGAGAGCGGGTCAGCTGGTCTCAATCTGACCACGCAGGGGCTCCTGGTCACTGGAGTCCCTGCACTACGCTTGCAGCCCCGTTAGACTCACCACGCCCCGTCCAAACACAGGTGAAGCGGGACCCGCGAAGCGGGTCCAGCGGAAAGTAAAGCTGGAAGGTGGTGCTCGGTGTAAATTAATCCGAAGGGTCCTTTCCCCTCACAGTCTCTATGCCACAAGAAGGATTCCCATCATTTTATTATCATTAGTTTTTTTTTTGCATAGAAAATTCATATTATAGTACATTGGACAGTATATATAAAAAAATTCATATAGCGTCAGCCCAGAGTTGCAAGGAACAATAAAGCATTTTACATACATCAGTCACTCATGCAATCAATCACAGACACACTCATAAAGCAAAAACATCCATCTCAATCCTACCAACTACAAAAGAACTCTCAACAACCAAACAGACAAAAGCGCCGACGCGCGTTTCGGAAACATGCCACAGTGGGGAATTCCTTCATCATCCTTCACTTATTTATGGCCAACAAGGTCCTCAAAAGTTCCAAGAAGGTATATTTAAAACAATAACAGTTTTCCGGGCAGACAGCAGCGTCTCACAGCGTATCATGGAGGAATTCTTCCAAGCGCATAGATAATGGGGATGGTCGACGACAAACCTCACACAAATAGAAGGTCAGAATCGTTGCAAGCGTAGAATAATGCCCCTCTAGTCTTTAGTTAGAATTCCAATACATATCTAGGATACAGTGAGGTATACTAGTGGCGACTCCAACCGGAAATGCCCACAGGGTCAGGAAAATGATTCATAATCAAGCCGTCCTCGTACGAGATAACAAGAAATTTAAAGTTCGTGCCACACGTAGAATCCACTGCACCGATCTCTTTCCTCTTGTCTCTGCCCTCTCACACTCTTCATTTTCTGCCCTCTCTCCTTGAGTCTGCTTCCGTGTCTTCTATCCTCCTCTCACCTGTTACCCCACCCCATCTTCCTCCACAACACAGCCTTTACACCCCTCTGCTAGCCTGCCTCTATTCTCTTGCCTCAAGCCGCACCGCCCAATACTACCCTCCTCACCCAACCTCTCTCTACCTTCCTCCAGTCTCCCTCTGTCCTCTCTTCCGCCCCATCTTTCTGTCCTCTCTACTCTAGCCCTACCTCTACCTTTACTCTCTCTAGTCTCAGGCCTCCACCTCATGTGCTCTCAGTTTCAAAGAAAACAGCACAGACGAAAATGCTGTAGATAGTCATGCAGATCTGTGGCTGGTGGGTATTGAGGCAGAACAAGTACCAAAGGTTGAAATGTTTTAAAGAACATACATTTTCTTTCAACTTATTTTATATATACTTATCTGATACTTTGACTCCCTCGGTGAATTATTTGTGTGTTTTCCTTGGGCAAAGTGACCATAGCGCATGAATAAATCAAACCAAACCAAATGACCGCTGCCCCAGGCTCACACCTCCCGCCCCTAACGGCCCTTTAGGTTTTTTTTCTCCACCTCTTCCTCACTCTACTTCTCACCCTTTTAACCACGCACAGTTCGCATCTCCCTGCTCTCATCTTCCTCGCACCCTCTCTCTCGTATATGCCTCATTATCCAACAATATCTTGCACCAGAGAGTCTTTAAATTGTGCAGTAGTAATTGCCTTAATTCATTAAGGCTGTTTCTTGCTCGATGGCAGCCAGTGCAGGAAATGTTCAGCTTCTGTGTTGAAATAGATGCAGTTGCCTGACCACCATACGGCCAACCTGCACCGGCAATTCTGCACCCGGAAGTACGGATATCCTGGGTTCTGCGTTTCTGGAGCACCAAATTACAAATAACCTAGGAAATGGGGAATAACCTTGGGAATCTCTGCTTCTCCACCGATTCCAGCAGGCTTTTTCTTCTTTTCAGACATTTTCCGCTCACAAATTTGACCTGCCAAAATGTGCACTGGGGGGAAAAACGAAAGTGTGTTTAAAAGAAACAATTTGCAATTCTGTTGCTTGTTTGCAGGTTAGGCTACGCAATTCCACTGTATATGACACAGGAAATTGGCAATGATCCCTGACCTTGGTGGTTTAAACTGTGTTTTAATACTTGAACAGTAGGGCAGGATTCTTCTATTTTAAGGACACATACACATAATCAAGACATTCAATTAAATTGATGATTGAAGCCCTGGTGATATCAAATGAATAACAAAAATTATATTTAACACAGCTACTTTAAAGTAAACAACATTATATTCAATATTTAAGAAAACGAGAATATGTACATGAAAAAATATGGGCCAGGTGTTAGGTTTGCGATTACCAAATAGCAAATTCTTGAGATTCACTAATTTTACAAACATTCACAAAGGGGACGGGGTAACATGGGCCCACATGCATCAAGCATTTTTGCAGTCGCAGACGGTGCGATTCCTTAAAATCGGCCGTTTGCGAATGCAAAAGTGCTTGTTGGGATGCAACATGCCATTTTAGAAGTCGCATCTTTTTTACGATTTCTAAAATTGCATTAGCATTTAAGAAATCGCAATTGTGCGATTTCTTAAATGCTATGCATCATTATAGAAAAATATGCTTTTTTAAAAATTGGAAGTGCAAATTACCACGAAGTTCAACTTCGTGGTAAATTGCGAAATTGATTAAATATGCACAAAAATGCATTTTTTAAACTGTAAAGTTACACACACACATGTCCTTAGGACATGTGTGTATGTAACTTATGCTGAAAAGTACATTTCAGGGGTGCATGGGGGGGTCCTTTGGACCCCCCCCCTGCACCCATGAAATTTTCTAAGTGCCACTCGCAATTTCCATTGACTCCTATGGGCCTTTTGGAAATTGCGAAAATTAAGTTAAGAAATCGGTATTTCTTTGGGATTCGGTAAAAAATGCGATTTTTACCGAATCCCACAAGAATACCGAAAATATTGATGCATATCATTTTGCATTTCTTAATTTGCGATTCCTTATTTTTCGCAAATTAAGAAATGCAAAAAGACACAATGATGCATGTGGGCCTAGGGGACAGCTTCCCATTTGCGAATGGATTGCCACCTACTTGAAGTAAGTGGTAAATTGCAAATGTTTTGCAACTGCATTTCGGTTGTAAAACAGCCACACATGCCACTGGGATCTGGTATTAGGAATGGACGCCCTAAACACGTCCCTTCCTAATACCGAATTGCAAACTCAATTTGCGACTCGGTATTACGTTACCGAATCGCAAATAGGGCCTTTGTACATTGAAAATGTCCTGTTTTTGTAGGCAAAGGGGCCGATTGTAGTGACAATACTTTTAACACAATAGTCATGTCACACAATTGATATTTTTGATGCAATATTTGTATAATTCAACAACTGAATATGTTCTCTTCCCTGCACTTTAGAGCTCACAGTAATTGAGAAACACTTTCTCATACACTGCCCCAACCTCATATGTGGATTCTCCCGTTAAGATTTCTAAATTCACAAAGCTGAATGAGGAATTTAATGGCAGCATCATCCACCACAGATGGCAGAAAAAGCGGAAAATACCCTGTAACTTATGAACCTCCAGCACTTTGGCAATAATTTTGCACCATGCCAATAAAACGTTATTGAACTCAACTCAATAGAGAGAGGGAAAGTGGACAGTGCTTTCTTGTAACACTTTTTACTTCTTTAGGATAACTAAGGCTACTTTGTGTTATCACAGCATACTTTTTTTTATCAGCTTCTTATTATTCAAGCTTGTACTTGTTATTCATCTCTATGGGTGTTCCACCTGATAAATTTGCTCTTTAGTGTTTATCTTTAATCATTTAGCACTTTTGGTCAGAAAGTGCATAGCAAATCTATAGCATAGCATAACACACAGCACAGTGCGTCTTTTTCTGATGACCTTGTTCTTTTTTTTACTCACTTTATACTTTTCTATCACCTCTTTTATTAATTTCCTTCATAAAAAAAAGAATTATTCGAATTTTAGAAAAGCAACATACAGCATGAGGCAACAAATATATTGGTAACAAATAATTAGAGTACATGCACAAGTCGCGGGGTGCAGTGGTTGTGGTTAGTGCCAATAGTCACGGATGAGTTTGGTGTAGCCCCCGTTGGTCATATGGCTTATACCTTCCCTAGAAAAACTGTGCGTTTGATGGGCAACATAACCATCAGAGCTGTGCAAGACTGATGCCACACACACCGGATGGATATGATGGCCTAAGTCCTGCAAGCTCGCAGTGTCCCATCTGTACCCCTAACCTTACAGGGTAATATATGGCTGTGCAACCTAAGAGAACATTAAAATCCTAACTCCACATGGAAATCGTGGTATCAGATCTAGAATCTTTTCATTTGGTTACTCCAGCATACCCAAAGAGAGACACAAGATATACTCAACATGCTGTTTTAATATTTATTGAAGCATTGAGATTTTTGAGAAAAATACGTGTGCTGCAATAATCAATAGAAGGAAACAGAATAATGTGATTAGTATTACAGAATGGTGAAAAAGATATACAGTTTAACAATTTTGCTATAGTAGAATATATGCTTGCATATAAGTACTGTCTAACAAAGGATCGATGTTGTATATATAATATCCTCATCCAAATTACCATGTCAAAGCACCAGTCATGTCACTATTGTTTATTCTATTGTTATCGCTCTGTTGCCGAACAGCCAAAACAAATAACAGTGTGAGTGATGAACTCAGCCTTTGTACAGAATGGTCAAGGTATTTGATAGTGTGCCTACGAACTTGAAATGTAAGCAAAGCTTAGTTCAGAGAATATTATCCTGTAGTTGTAAGGAAATGAATGTATGTCAAATGTCATTGTGTTTAAGGAGAGAAGGCAACTTAACAACGTGAGCAAGTAAAATGATGTTTCAATGCCGGCCCATTGTAACCATGTGACAAGCAGGACCGGACTGGGAACGAAAACTGGCCCTGGCAAAAGTGCTCGCCCCCCGCCCCCGGAGGGGGAGGGAGGGGAGCTGTTGGGGGTACGACTGAGCTCTTAGCCGGGTCTGGTTTTCGGCCGATTTTTTTACAGGGCCGATTATGCTGCAAAAACAGTCCTGTAACAAAAACGGCCCCCAGGAGCCCAAAACCGGCCCCCACCCATGCGGCGCATCAGGGGATTGCCCGGTGCCCGCAACGTCCAGTCGGGCCTGGTGACAAGTCAGGAGAATACTCCCTCCAGGGGAGGAGATTGCTCGGCTGTCAGAGTCTAAGGGCCCAGTGCAAGACGTAAATGGCACCAGAACTCAATGTATTAACCTGAGAGGGCAACATTGAGGAAGGAACAATGGGAGGTTGAATAAAAACAAATGGAGCATGAGGAGTAAGGAGGATGCTCTTGATCCACCACCTGACAAGGGGGCATTTCATCAAGGGCCTTATCTTGGCTTTTTTGGCTTTAAAAGCCAGAAAAGCGGAGCTAATGTTTTCGCCCTATCAACCAGAGGGTGTTAACATGCATAATCGCATGTTAGCACCCTCTTTCCCTACGCTTCCCTTTGCATCTCTAATGAGATGCAAAGTGGGCGTTCCTGCCCAAAATAACTGGAGAACTGTCACTAAATGACATTTCTCCAATTATCAATGGGCACACTATCAAGCATAGCAATAAAAAAAAGTAGCGCTAACCGCGGTTATCGCTACTTTCCTTACGCCTGCTTTTAGTTTGACTTAGCTATGGTATCCAATGGAAGGTGGATATCATGGTTAAGTATGCCCTTCCCTATTATCAATGTAGCACCAAACGGTGTGCAAATATCGCTGGAATCCCGGCGATAATTGCACATTTGGCAGCTAACTCGGTTGCTTTTATCGCTCTGGGGATAAGCGTCGCTGATAGCACGTTATCTCCGCGATAAAAACAAGCAATAGCCCGCGATAATTATCCTAGTGCTAAGTCCGCTTAGCGATAATTATTGCCGGTTTTTGATGATATGCCCCAAGGTGACTAGTGAACAAGGGCAGGTTGAGCTATGCGCCAATGGGTTTTGTAACACAATGGTCTAATTTAGGATAATCAGGCCTGTGACATGGGTTGTTGAACTTTAGGTAACGAAAAAGGGGATCAGGAAAAGGGCTCAACATCTGCATTTGTGTCAACGGTATTCCTATTGGCGTCTAGCAGACACTGCTGCAGCCCTCTGGATGTCCACACTTTCCACCTCCACCTATACTTTGAGAGACCAGCACTAAGAGGTTTTGAGCGGGTAACAATGGTTCTTCCAGTTAGTGGTAATACTTTTTTTGCAAGTGCCAGCATCAAGTTAAGGAAGCGGGAGGCTACCTTGTGTTTCTTCAGCCGCTGGTATATGCCTATTGCCACCACCTCCCAGGAGTTCAACTCCAGAAACCCAATCATCTCCTTGATTAATCCCAGCACCTCTGCCATTAATTGCGCAGAGAGGGGCAAGCCTAGAAAATGTTTTTGAAATCAGCTGCCGGTGAGGCACATCTAGAGCAGGAGTCTGAGGCTCTGAGGAATGTATTACTAATACTGGTGAAAGGTGAGCCCTGCACAGGAGACTTTGTGCAGGAATTCTAGCACCCGAGGCCATTCCTTCTTATGAAGGGCCCTGCGGAATTCACCCTGCCAGGTTTCCCATGTGCCTAGCAGGAAACCCTTGTGTGATTGTTCATTCCTTTATGTTTGTTAAGTTGTGTATTTCATGTTTTTACATAAATGTGTTTTCCATTTTTCCCCTTTCCCTCCCAATAACATGTCTAACATATAATGTTGATCCTTGATCTGTTACCAGTTCCCCATAATATTTATAGTGATTTGACCCCCGCAATGAATGTCAAGTCCCAGTCGGATTCACTCCAAGAGGATCAGAGGTCAAGGAGAGAAAGTGAAATTGAAAGAGAAAGAGAGCAAGAGAATAGGAAATAAGATCAATGGGAATGGAAAAGATAATTATAAAAAGTGACATAGAAAGAAATACAAGGGCAAAAATAGAGGGTGAAAAGCACCAAGAAAAAGAGAGTTGTTAATAAAGAAAAAGGAGATAAAACAGGATGAAGAAAGAAACACAGAAAAAAGAGTGAGTAAGGAAATGTGAGAGAGAAGAGAGAGAGACAGGGAGCAGAGAAAAGACAAATATATAGGAAGAGGGAGAGAACAAAAAACCATGGCAAATTGTGGACCCTGCCGGTAAATCTGGATCAGAAAAGAATCATGGACCATAAGTACTTTTACATGAGGAACTCTTCTGTTGCGTGAACAAACCTAGCTAATGCCTCCCTCAATTACTTACCCTTAATCTTAATTACTCTGAGTTCTAGTCTTTCTTGTCCCATGCCTTACATCATGATCTTTGCCTGTTTACGCAAACAGAATTTACCTATCCTACTCTTATTTAAACTAAATTCAACAAAAGAAAGGCTTCACTGCCTTCTAGGGAGCCGTAAAGAGAGACTCCTCATGCAATACTTCCGGAAGTACCAAGCATCTCCCTGCCCTGTAGGCAATCTTATCCAGGCAGAGAGGGCTGCTACCGAGGACTGTAAGGAGGGAGGCTGAAGTCTGAGCAATAAACAGTCTGATTAAGTAGTCAGGCATAACTTCGTCATTAATCTTCTGTTTATCAGTCCTTACATCCGATGCTGTAGAAAGCAGAGAACCTCGTCCAAAGTACAGTTAGTAAAACTAGAAAGGCCCGGAAGTAAAACTGCTGGTAAAACTGTTGAAGTGAAACCCCACCCAAAAAACAGATATGACTTAAGGACTCAACACAAGGGAGGGACTATGGCAGCCCCGCCCCCCCCCCCTTCCCCCCCCCCCTTCACCAGGGATAATATATGAAGAGACACAGGAACGACTGGTCCACTTCCGATAGGGAAGTCCCTAAACTACTACCTAAGGCAAGGCCACTCCAGAGCTTGACACCTTTCTGGTTACCCAGCTTTTGAAAAACTATTCAATAAGATATAAAAAGCAAGGGAATGACCCACTAGACTCAATCAAAGTAATCACAGCAAGATGCTGACCTGAGTCCAACATGCCAAAGGAAGTGTAAAGAGAAACTGAAGGAAAAAAATAGAGACAGCAAGTACCACCAGTATCAGAAGTTCCTGAAAAGATGCAAGAACAGAGTGAAACCAGGAAAAGGAACCACTGGACAATGGAACAAATATTATGCAAGAGAGAAAACATCATCTGACACTTTGCCTCGTGGAATAGTGATGAGAAATAGCTAAGGTACAAATGGTCAGACCCTCCAGTGCAATCCACAAAAGGCCAGAATTCAAACTGAATCATAAATGGAACTCTGGAATCAACAAGAAAGAAAGTGCAATCAATGGTAAGCGAGTCCAAAAAGGAAGACCAGTTGCTTCGTAGGCTTAGCTTGGAGAGGCCAAAGGAAGCACTCTGGGAGATAAGGGAACAGCAGTGGGTTGGTACATGGGAAACCCACTGAGAACCTTTCAAATCCAAAACTAAGTTACCCATTTGAACCGAACCAAGCCTTCCATTGACCGATCAGGACACTACCCAGCAGCAAAGTGGCTTACTGTTTATAGGAGATTCCATGGCCACAGAATGTATAGCACCTTCTTATTCCAGCCTCATGGGGTAAGAAAGAAGCAGAAGAGCTGAACCAACAACCCTCAGCACCAACAGGGGACCTGGCCCAAATAGGATGTTCAAAATCTGCCAAAGGAATATCATGGCCAAAAAATTGTCTGAAAGGAAAGTTATATCCTAAATATCGTTTACAGAAATATCGTCCCATTGGAGTTAATACCCACAAATCTACACCCAAAGAAGCAAAACTCTTGTAAATGATATTTAAACCACACTATTTATGTCAGGTAATATTTTTGTTATTGATATTTTGACCTAAATCCAGCAGAGCAGCATGAAAACCCTGAGAGTACTGGGTGAAGAGAATCCCAGCCACCCCACGACAGGTATGGACTGAGCAACTATCAAGAAATGCATGACCATGAGGAAAAGGCTAATTGTTAAAGCTGGGGTGAGGAGGGGACAGGGAGCCATCCTGGGCCAAGAGGGTAAAACTCAAAGTGCCCTTGAGAACCAGAGCCCAGAGAAGACACAAAAGAGGATGGACCAATGAAATGAGGTAGAAGCAGACGAGAAAACCACCTGTAGGCATGCCACCATCCCATCTGCACTTGTAGCCAGACTCCTGCAGACAGAATATAGCCATCCAACATGAGCAAACTGTTCTGGTGGTAGAGGAACAACTGACCTAACTCAGTCCTAGGTATCAGGCCCACACCAGATCCCACACTATGACATTACAGCACCCTGACTCTCCGGATGTATGACATTACAACGCATGCTTTTACCACGCATGCTTTTACATTGCAAGTTTTACAACGCATGCCTTTACAACGCATAGCGCTTTGGGGTGCTGGATAGTGAATAGTTTAATTTCCTATTCCAACTCCAGTCCCCGTGGATAGTAGGGAAGGTGTTGGATAGTAAATTAAATCTATTCCCTATCCTAGAGCGCCCCCCAGCGCAATGCGTTGTAATGGTTTGCGTTGTAAAAGTTGCGATGTAAAAGCATTGCGTGGTAAAAGTTGCATTGTAAGTGATGTTTCCCTGACTCTCCTACTAGTGGAGTTGCATTAGCAACCCTGGCGCACAGACATGTTGCCTGCCCTGTTAGTAAAGCTGCACTTCTGAGTGGGTCTTCACCTCATAACAATGCTGCTATGCCCCTCTGGTTGGAGCCATCTCTTGCCTACTCCAAAACTGCTCTTAATCAGGATGGTCTGTTCCCTGAAGACGATCCTCCTGTCAACCAGACCATATTCTGGTTTGGTTGTAGCTTCAAACGAGACCATGCTGTAAACAGGATCTCACAGGAAGAGAAGATTTCATGAGAACTAGCAGCCCTTCTGGGCTCGGATTTCTCTATAAACCACCCACAAGGGCGAAGAGCTTGCTTTGCCAACAGAGCCTAAAAGAAGAAGGACGGCGTTCATACTTATGTAAAGGACACAGTTCTATCTGTCGCTCTCTTCCTTTACCCCTTCCCCATCCACTCCCATCTGATTCCAATTATCGAGCTAACTGGGGTAATGGGTCATATGACATAATTCCTGCAAGACATTGGTTCTGTAGACCAGTGGCAGCTCCTATCTCAAGTTTGACATCAGGAAGGTAGGGTAGGACCATTCTAAAAAGCTATCAACTAGTCACAAAGATGAGCAAATAATAAAAGCGATCCTCACTCTTGTCCAAAAAGTAGAGGGAAGGCCAGCCGAGTTTAAAAAAAACTAGACCGCCTTAAACAAGGAAAGCAGCAGAGACCCTAAGCAAGCTATTTCAAGACCAACATAGTGGATAGGATTTAGGCAGATCACAAAAAATACCCTATTGCATGAAATTCATAGTAACAAAACCAGGAGGAAGATGTGTGAAGGCATGGACATTAAGAATTCTCTGATAGCTTGGTCTTGGCAAGCCTGTGATAAGGGTGGTGCCTTCTGGTAGCCTCCTAGCTCCTACACAGATTAGAATATGAAAAGGATAAGGGTCTGTGGTGAAGAGTTACAATCTTGAAATGACGAAAATCCCTGAATGGCATAAAAACACTCCTGTGGCAAGTGACAGGAAATCTATTAAGATCTACTAAGAAGGAAGGAACACAGCCTCAAGAAGAGACAGTACAACAAACCCGAGGAAGGAGGAATGAAGCACAGGATCAGGCTGAAGCAACAACCAGCATGAAACACAACAAAGAAAAGTCCAGCTGCACTGTGATGCAGTGCATGATCTTTCCTGCATCCTTTTCCAGCTAGGAAAACAGGAAACAACAAAAGAATGCGGAAGTAAAAATAAGCCATGATGGATTGATAAGAAAGTTCAATACGTATATTTGAAGTCATCTTGGATTGGTCTCCGTTGGAGGAAGGTAATTTCTGGCCCAATAGTTCACAAAGCCTGCAAAGCCTTCCGGCATATAGTCAGTACTTTGGTTGTTGCCATGTGTGCACCAGGAAGTAGTCGCCCGAGAAATGCCAACCTACACCCAACCAATACAACACCAGCACCAAGGCCAAGCAGCGCATTACACTCTGCTACCGTCCCTGCATTCAATCAATGCCAGAATTCAGGGACTGCATGCCTGGAATACAGAGGGCAGACAAAAGTCCACCAAGCACATGGAGTGGCCAAGAACCTAGGCAATGTGCACCTCAAGACCAACACTAGATAAGAGGTATGCGGGTGTCATCTCGGTGTGCAGCGTGAGAGGCATGGTTGTAACAGGAAGGCTGGGAGAACCCATGGCATTCAAGCCCACAAGGAGGGAGCCCATACCAACCACTATAGAGGAGGCTCCACTGAATACAGAGCAGGAATGTAGTGCATTATGCCTTACTCTTCCAAAATGTATTCTGCAGAAACTCTAGACTGTTCAGAATATGGCAGCCAGAGTCATGCTGAATCTTTAACGAAGAGCCGCAGTCTCTGAACATCATGCCCATCTGAACTGGTTGCCCATTGAAAAACAGGTAAATTTCAAAGTGCTCTGCAGATGCCATATAGCTATTTATGTTCCATACCCAGAATTTATTATGGAGCCGATCACCATTCATACACCTTCTTGAAACCTTCCCTCACCAACAGCTTGCTTGTTGGCCATCCTAAAACCTCTAAGGTCAAGCAAAAATGCTTGCAGCCTCTTTGCAGTGGAATGCCCTTCTAAACCATTTACGTCTCACAAATCATCATATTATATTTAGGGAACTGCTGAAAACCCACCCTTTTCCTGTATAATTTAATTTCATTGTTGCCTTACTCAGACCTGTCTCACTGGTAATGAGATGCCCACAAAATACTTAACGTAATATAACTCGAGAACATCCACCAGCTGGAGCCAGATATCTTAAACACTCGGACTGTAGGTCCCTCAACGCATCATCAGCCAGGTGAACACAACCCTTGCCAACAGCAAGCAGGAATCAAGCCTTCAACAAAGATACTAGCTAGAACAGGCAAAAGGTGCCACTTGGAAAGTTCACAACTTTAATATAATTGCAAAAATATAGTTGGACACAATATTGTGCCAAAAAATAACGTGGGACTGAATCTCCCAGGTAAGAATATCACTTTTTAGTGTTTAATATTGTTTTATTTAATATAGTTGTATAGAATATTATTTTTAATTATTCCATAGTTCTATTAATTTATGTGTTAGATTATTATTTGTTCATGTTGATTATGATTATGTTTCACTAGAGTTTAACTTTGTTTCGTTTTGGTAATATATTTAATTTTAGGGGTTTTATTTTCTTTATTTATTTGTGGGCTGGTGGTAGGTTTCTAGGGAGGAGGATGGGAGTTTTTAAAAAAATATATATTGTATAATTGTTTTTAAGTAATGTATTTAATTCTCCCATGGACTACCTTGCCTCAGTGCCCGCTACCCGCACTGGTCAATTGCACATAATCACTCTTGACTCCTGGCCACTCTTGGACATTGTAACATTTACCCAACACCTCAGTCATATTAAATCAGGATCCCCCTATGATTTATTGCCCATTGCAGTCTTACAGCAAATTAAACCACCCGCACTCAACCACATCCTTCAACTTCTCAACACATCCCTAACGTCTTCCACTGTTCCCCCTGACTGGAAACATGCAATGGTGGTTCAATTATTAAAGAAAACGGACTCTGATCCTGCACTCACGTCGAATTTCTGCCCAATTTCACTCCTGCCCGCTCTCTCAAAAATCCCCGAGATACATATTAACGGACATTTATCGAAGTTTATTGAAACCAATGGACTGCTGCATCCTTCCCAGTCCGGCTTTAGGAGTGGCCACTCCACTGAGTCCACCCCCCTAGGGGTCACAGAAATGCTTCGACACAACATTGATGCAGGCGCAACCATGGCTTGGATCTTACTTGACCTGAGCGCGGCCTTTGATACGGTCTCTCACATCCTACTCTTAAAGGCCCTTCAAACCTCTGGTGTCACTGGGACGGCTCTAAACTGGCTTAGATCCTTTCTTTCTGACCGCACCTTTCAGGTCTTCTCTTCCACCTCCAAATCCAAGCCTCATTCTTCACTGTACGGGGTCCCCCAGGGCTCTATTCTCAGCCCCCTGCTGTTCAACATTTACATTAGACCCCTGGCAAATCTGGTCGAAGAATCTGGGCTGTCGCTTTTTTCATATGCTGATGATACCCAGATCATCTTCTCTCTCTCAGCCGGGAAAACCTCTGAGCCGTCTGCACTCCGATCAGGCCTTTTCAAAGCAGTGACCTGGATGAATGCCAACTTTTTAAAACTCAATGGCGATAAAACTGAGGTCCTGATTCTGGGCAAAGATCGAGGTCTCTGGGGCCCTCAACATTGGCTGCCAGAAATGGGCACGTTTTCTCAACCCTCTACCCAAGTACGCAACCTTGGCTTCATTATTGATGACACCCTCTCTATGCAGCAACAAGCCACCAAGGTTGCGGCCACTTGCTTCACCATCCTAAAATGGTTGAGGAAGATTGCGTGGATGCTCCCAATTGACGCCCAGCGTACCGTAATCCAAGCCCTTGTAACATCTAGGCTGGATCACGGGAATATTCTTTACCGGGGAGCTAACAAAGAGGTAACACGCAAATTGCAACGAGTACAAAACTCAGCTGCTAGACTGCTCTGCCGAGCACCTAGAACAGCCCCGACGTCCGGGCTGCTGGCAGACCTCCACTGGCTTCCTATGGAGAAACGGGTCAAGTTCAAGGCATTGATTTACATGTGTCGTATAAGCATGCAAAGTCTCCACATTACTTACAAGATCTAGCAAGTCCCTATGTTCCTTCCCACACCCTCCGGTCCTCCACCCAAGAGAAATTCCGAATTCCGAATTCCTAAAGTTAGACTTGCTCGAATGGGAGGATGCTCATTTGCCTACCTGGGCCCCACTTTTTGGAATACCCTGCCATTACCTCTCCGCATGCAATCAAACCTTCTATTATTCCATAGATCTCTCAAAACGTTGCTGTTTAGCCAATAGTTCCTTTCTTGTCTCTGCTGTTCCATGTAGCGCCGGGAAACCCTTGTGGGTAGCTGTGCGCTAATATATAAATTTAAATAAATAAATAAATAAAAAATAAATACATTTCTTTTGCATCACACTGCATCCACACACACCCTATCACCACCTTACGGCGCTGGTGCCTAGTGCCTGGTGTGGTTCAGATACAGTGCTGTAAAAAAATAATCCTTCATTGCGAGAAAAGCTTCTGACTCGCTTTGGCATTAGCTTTTGTTAAACAACATCAAAGTGCTTATCAAAATAAATACCATGGTTTAACTGACAAAAGAACTTATTACCTGGTTACCAATGAGACACTTATTAACCTTTCCCTATCTAAAATTCATGTTATCCTTCGTGCAGTCCGTAACAATTTTTACTGTGATTAATATTGTATAATTCGATATGTTTCAAAACATCTTATGAAACTTATAGAAACAGACAACAGACTTCAGTTTTTGTAAATATACCCAAATATATCAGATACATTTAAATATAAATCATAAGTTTGTCTGTGTCGATGATGAAAATATTCTGTAGATTGTCTATTCTACCATCATCCATGATTAAGAGGGACACTTATTAAAAGTCCCTGTTTGTAAATAATGATCATGAAGAAAAGACTGCCATTAATGTAAGTACCAGATCCAACAAGCTGATGGATAACTCTGACGTATGTAGACATCAGATTACACAAGCATCCAGTGCCTCAAACTGAGATTGCTATCACCCAGAGATACAACAATCATGTCCGAGTGGGCTAATCATGTATGCAGGTTCAAATGCTTCACATTCAATTCTATATCAGTCAAGGCAAAGTGAGCTAGTTGTGTGAATATCAAAACCTTTGCTCATGTGTGACGGCCACTAAGATAAATTTATTTTATACTCTACATAATCTAGTGCCCATTGTCTTGTGATCGTGAAAATATATACACACTTGATATATAAGAGAGACATGCAACCCTCCTTCCTTAACCTTAAATTAGGTGACCAGTTCCTGAATAATATGGAATGAGAGTTCCTCGTTCTGATTCACCCCTGCTGCACATTTTGTGTTCAATGCCAAGGTGTACTTGGATTGCAAACTTCTCAGGATCCTCTCACTCTTTCCTCCTTTAGAATAGATCGTTACCCTGTTGATAGCAAAGAATTGTAATGTCAGCATCTTGATTGTGAACTTGAAGTGCCTTGGAACAGGATAAATGTAATCCTTGTGATTTATGGCACTCATATGTTCCAACACTCGTATGCCTATGGAAAAATGGTACTACTCACATATTGTAAGCCTAAAGGACATGCTAAATCATATAAACAATAATTTAAAGCACAGGCTCTGTGCTTTTTGATGATTTTATTTTCCCCTATCAGCAATAAGTAATCCCTCCTGCTGGTGCTAGACGTGCAATTGTTGCAATTACAAGATTTGATACACCCCTTTGTGGGGACAACCAAATTCTACTGTCTTGTTTATAGGAAAATGTATGCACAAGTATGTCCCTAAGCGATCTAGATTTGCAGCAAGTAATAGGCACACGTGGGCCAATATCTCCCCATATCCACGTCATCACCTCCACGGACTACATTCTACTCGGGGACCTGAACTTCCACCTCGACAACTGAAACGACCCCGACTCCACCACTATCCTCGACAACCTCGGACTGAAGCAGCTGGTCAACACGCCCACTCACAGAGCTGGACACACCCTCGACTCCATCTTGCAGGAGGGACAAATATCTGCTTCAGCCACACCAGCCAGCCTCTCTGGACCGACCACCACTATGTCCACTTAACCTTTAACAGCACCACCGCACCCAAGCCCCCCCAAGCCCGCCACGAAGGAACTGGAGCAAGGCCACAGAGGAACACCTCAACACAACCCTCCTCCAAGAGCCCCCAGCGCCACCAACTATGCAGCCAGAGAATTTCACTGCTGGATCTCCTGCTACGCCGACAAGCTCGCACCACTCTTCCACCCCGCCAAACAATGCCCTCTGAAGGCCGCCTGGTTCACCACAGAACTACATGAAGCCAGGTGCTCCTGCAGACACCTAGAGAAAACCTGGCGAAACTAGAAAACCACGGAAGCACGAAACAACCACAGGAATGCCCTGAAGGAATACCACCAGTGCATAAGAGACACCAAACGGACCTTCATAAGAGACAAAGTCCAGACTAACAAGACCAACGCCAAGGAACTGTTCAACGTCATAGAGCAGTTCACCAAGCCCCCCAACGAAGCTACGGAAGTCACACCTTCCCAGGAACTCTGCGACAAGCTCAGTGCCTGCTTCCATCTAAAGATCAAGGTCCGCTTCGACAACTTCAGCGAACAGACGCCTGACACCACCCCCTACCCACCACTGCCGAAAAGCCAACCGTCATGACCTGGGATCCCGCCACCATCAAACACATCACCAGTACCATGAAGAAAACCTACTCAGGAGCCCCTGCCCCCCACACATATTCCACAGGGACACCGCTGCCATTGCTACCGAACTAGGACTGACCATCAACGCCTCCTTCAGAACCAGCATTTTTCCAGACAAATGGAAGCGGGCGGAGGCTAAACCCCTCCCCAAGAAACCAACGGCCGACCCAATGGACCTGAAAACTACTATCCCATCTCTCTCCTCCCCTTTGCGGCCAAAGTCACCGAGAGACTCGTAAATGCCCAGCTCACCGTTTTCATCTAAGATAACTCCATCCTAGATGCCTCACAGTCTGGATTCCGTAGCAACCACAGCACCGAGACCGCCGTCCTCGCCGCCACTGATGACATCCGCATGCCACTCGACCAGGGACACTCTGCGGCCCTCATTCTCCTAGACCTCTCCACAGCTTTCGACACCGTCTCACATTGCACGCTCACAGCCAGAATCCACGATGCGGGGATACAAGGAGCCACCCTCGACTGGATCCAATCCTTCCTCTCCGGCAGAACCCAGAGGATCAGACACCCTCCCTTCCTCTCCGAACCAACTGATATCAACTGCGGAGTAACCAAGGATCATCGCTCAGCCCCACGCTCTTCAACATCTACATGGCTCCCCTCGCGGCCATCATCAGACAACATGGGCTCAGCATAGTATCCTACGCCGACGACACCCAGCTCATCCACTCACTCATGAAGAATCCCGAAGACACCAGACTCTGCTTCCATGAAGGAATGAAGGACGTGGCAGCTTGGATGAAAGACAGCTGCTTGAAGCTCAACTCAGAGAAAACCGAGGTCCTCATCCTCAGGCCCTGCACCTCAGCCTGGGACAACACCTGGTGGCCCTCCACCCTCGGGAATCCACCCACCCCTACAGACCACACACGAAACCTCTGCATCAACCTCGACTCCTCCCTCTCGATGAACCGCCAGATGAACACCGTCGCTTCAACCAGTTTCAACTGCCTCGCATCCTCCGCAAGACCTTCAAATGGATCCCACCCGATTGCAGAAGGACCGTCACGCACTGCTCATAACCAGCAGACTGGACTATGGCAACGCCCTGTATGCCGGAATCAACAGTACTCTTCTATACAAACTCCAAACCATCCAGAACGCGTAGCCAGACTCGTCCTCGGGACACCACGTCACGAACACATGACCCAACACCTACAAGAACTCCACTGGCTCCCTGTCGAGAAGAGGGTCACCTATAGACTCCTCACCCACACCTACAAATTCCTCAACATCGGACCCAAATATGTCAACAAGAGAGTCTCCTTCCACGTACCCAAGAGGAACCTCAGCTCCGCCGACATCGGCCTGGCAGAGGTCCCCCGCATCCACAGAATCAGAGCAAGGGGAGAGCCTTCTCCTACATCGCAGCCAAGACCTGGAACGAGCTCCCTATGAACATCAGACACTCCCTGACCCTGCACACGTTCAGGAGAGACCTCAAGACCTGGTTCTTCGACTGATCCGGATCTGCCTCTCCACCCCCCCCAGTGCTTTGAGACCCTCACGGGTGAGTAGCGCGCGCTATAAACCCATGATTGATTGATTGATTGATTGATGTATTATTGTCTGCCTTTAATATACCCCAATGTTTGGTTAGGATTTTTCGGACTTCCTGCGATTTTATACTGTAAGTGGTGATAATCGGCATAATCATTGTATCATCTTTTTTGCCATCTTTAATATCATAAAGTAACAATCTGGTGCTTGACTCTGCTCTGATGCAGGCCGGAAAAAGAAATGTTAAGGAATAGACTCTTTATGGAGACGTTCAACCATCCTACTCTCTCCCTTCTTATAAAGTTTAAATGAGCTGCAAATAATTTTGGCATTTAGGAATTCCCCAAAAAGATATTCCATCTCAGTGTAGGTGGGTAATTGCTCCTTACATGCAAAATGTTGTACCCTGGCTGCACGGCTTTTGTAAATTCATCTGTAAAAAAAATTCTTCTGAACTACAATATGAATCAAAAGAAAATCCTCTTCCTCCAGATGCTGTTAGTTGCTTACCTTTCACAAGTCCCTAATGCGAAGGAGAAAACCACTCTGTGTTCAAAAAGTGTGCGCCCTGTGCACCGTTTTTCAACCAGAGCTACAACAGTCACAAGATAAGGTGCCACTGAAGGGACACATCGTTTATATGATGCACTCTTTGGAAGGGGGTCCCTATGCCAGGAACGACCCAAGAGTGTTTGCTGTCCTTGCTATCCCCAAACATGCCCCCCCAAACTCCGCACCCCCGCTCAGCGTGTGCACGCATGCCCATGCCCACACATAACGCACCATCAAATCCCACAAGTTATTTATTTAGCATGTACAGTGCATTCTTAACCAGGACCATTAGCAAGAATGCATTTTGTAAAGTATGTGAGGACTTCATAGCTCTCTACGAGTAAACATATCTCTGCAGTCAGCCCCATGGGCTTTCCCGTCAGGCAAAGATGAAACACAAATGAATGAGTGAATTGATCGCTTTAAGAAGCCATGCACTTTAATGTTGTTATCACTTATGCTTCAAACCCATCAACTCCATGTCCGGGATACTTAAACACCACGTGTGACATGGAATATGAGAGATGCCAGTGTGCTGTGCAGCCGCCTCCTACCTGTTTGAGTGCTAAATGAAAACAAGTACAATTTATAGAATCATACGTATACATGTGGAAAAAGCATTCAGATGTCATTTTTCACCTATTGGAAATCAAATGAACCTCTTAAGGGAATAACTGGGTCTAAGACGAACTCAAAGGGGAAACATTTTTAAATAAAGGCCAGGTTACTTTGGTCAGGCCATTTAAACGGGAACATTTTACGGTCACTGGGTAAATAAACTGTGCACCTCCTTATTTTTACAGGTAATGGGGTTGTGTATTAAGATTTTTGAACGGATATTGGTCACAGTCATATACGCATCTCATTTTGGGCCTGCAGCAGTGCAGTCACCTCTACACGGCCCCTGAAAAACAGACGCCCTGGAACTAAAGCAGTCAAGCTAATAGCTTTCATGGACGAAAGGATTGGTAATGGCAAGAACATTTTTTAAAGCACAGCATTTACCCAGTGGGCTTCTTGGCGCCGAAAATAGTAAGCCGCAGGCGGTTAGAGCGCATGTAGCCACATTTCTTATAGATTTCAACTTCAACAAGCTGGGCCTTCTAATCTGCTCGGTGCTGCTGGCAGGCCAGTCCACAATTTTGCTGCTGCTACTGACAAAAAGACTGGCCCCGGCCCGGTTCTGAATTCGTAAATAGCGGGCCTTTGAAGAGGAGCCCTATTCAGAGCTTCTTTTTTGCCGATAGCGCATCGTCACGCAGGGGCCGCCTCGTGATGGGCTTTCCTGCCGCAGCGCTGAGCCGAGCAGCTTTAGTGAAGGTGAACTCTTTTGACCCGATATTTCTCTAAGTTGGTCCATTATTTTTCGCCGCCACAGCTCGGAAACAGAAATAGCACAAACTTGTTCACTGTTTCCTAGCGGTACTACATGAAAATAAAGGACTTACTCTGAGAAATATTGGGTTACATTTATTCACTTCACGTCCTGAAGAAGCGTGAAACAGACACGCGGCCCTTATCAGTGACGTAATATCAAAATGACGAGGCACCCGAAAGCACGTGACGAGGGGGGCGCGTCTGAGTCTCACATCTCACAAATTTTCAAAGGCCTTGGGCTGTATTGAAAGGCCCCAGGGGATAGACTACCCATTATGAATCGTATTACGGTCCAAGCAGAGGGGTTTTAACTTGATAAGAGCTGCAACAGGAAGTCAATGCAAAGCAACACGGCACATTCTAACTTAAAGAACATTTGCTTTACGTGTCAAGATTAATTATCTCCTGATACCCCAGCCAAGTGCCTTGCTGTGGGTGGTTGTAGTCAGGGCTTTAAGTGAGATGAAAAAACTAGGGGGTCTCTCAAAGGGGCGTGGCCAATGTAATTAAGAGCGTGGCTTAAAAACACATAAGCTAAAAATTTGTGCACAGTGACAGCAGTGGTCGAAGCGGGCGGAATCGCCAGGGCACGGCGTGCCCCTACTTCTCTAATTTCATAGATTTCGTCCCCCTACTTTCTTATTTTAAACATGACTCCCGGACGGCAGAAATCGGCAAGGCCGATAGTTAAGCCTCGGCTTTTGGGGACGGGCAGAACGGGCAGAGAAGGAAAATGCCTCTGTCTTTTCCTTCATGCCCAGAGAAGATAAGGACAGTGTCCAGTTCTCCTGCCGCTGGCAGCTCCCCTATAGTGCAGGGAAAAGTAACAGGAACACTCGAAAACGTCCTCTGCTCTGTCCAAACGTTGCTTTATTTGAAGACAACAAATAAAGATTTAAAGTAGGAAGCCCACAGCAGGAACAGCTGCACGACCAGGAGAATAGCAGCAACTGCCAGAGCTTGCATAGAACGAGACATGACACAATACAGGCTCTAAGAACCACATTCCAAAAGTTAAAGAAACAGTATAGTAATCACTTACCACATTACCCCCCCCCATGGAACACAAACACGAATACAAAACATAATCATGAAATTTGACAGGTAACCTAGAAACCCGCTGATTACGTACATGACCATCCTCAAGTGATCTACAGCAATAGGAAGGTGAAACAGTGTTAGAGCAATCAGGAGAAACAACATGTGTGGCTAAGTCAGAATTAACATTCGATGTATTGTAAATATTTATGTAAAAACCAGGACCGTAAGTGAAATCGGAATTTTTTTTATCAGACCTGTTAGCATAAACTTTATTGAAAATACCAACTTGAGATTCTGTGAGTTTGACAACATTGTTCTTATTCCACCAACCTCTATTTTCTAGGAGAACAGAAGGTTTAATTACTTTGAAAACCTGAACATGTAAAGTAAATTTAGACTTGCCTTTGCACACTTTGTAAGGTTTTTTTTTATAAGGAGCCATTAATTGGTTTTGAGAACAGGACCTAGGGATTTAGAAACTCTGTCATAGGATTTTTTCTGCAAAGATTGTTTTGCAGCAACTCTACTTTTGATCATCTGTGGGTCTGCCAAAGTGTTCCTCTTGTAATACAAAGCAGAGCCCACAGCTAAATCACTGAACCACTGAGGCATGAGTTTGGACCTTGCTTCTCTACCACTAAGAGCCTTGAAAGGTGTAACCCCAGTGGTAGCATGAGGTGTTGTTAAATAGGCCCATACTTTTAACCTGATGGGAAAGGAAAGGTTGACTATTGTCAGTAATAACACAACTAGGAGTACCCTCAATCTTGAAGAGACTTTAAAGGAAAGAAATAACAGTGGAGGAGTTGGCTGCTTGTACAAATGAATAATAGATTCATTTGGAGTGATAGTCAATTAGAACTAAACAACATTTTTTATCCGATGGTAACAAACTGAAAGGTCCTGAAAAATCTAAGGCAAATTTATCCCAGGGAAAATCAGAGAATGGAACTGGAAACAAAGGCTTCTTTTGTGTTTTCCAGTGTTTGTCTGAAACAATACAGCTAGGGCAGCTGTCTATAAAAAGAATCACTTGTTTGTCTAAACCTGGCCAGCAGTCTATGTCTTTTAATTTTTTGAAAGAGGCAGAAATGCCTAAATGGCCTTCATGAGAAATGTTAATGATTCTGTCCCTGAGGGAAGCAGGAGGAACAAAAAGGCCATTCCTCACACACACTCTGTTTTCAAAAGATAAATCCTCACTGATTTGTGCAAAACATCTTAGATCAGTGCTCACACTCTTATTTGCAGGCCATTTGCTCTTTATGAATAACTCTACTTTCTTAAGAGTTTCATCAAGTGCCATGGCGGATACCCATTCATCTTGTGAGATGCTGCCACTGCACATGGAGACAGCATCTACTAGACCACCTACACAATCTTTGTGAAAGTCATCTTCACCTTCACTACAATCAGGAAGAGGTATCCGTGAAAGACAATCTGGTCGGACGTTTTTTCCTCCTTGAATGTATTTGACACAGAGATTGTACTCTTGTCATTTTGAAAGTAATCTGACAAGTCTTGCAGAAGATTTACCTAATCCATTGCCAGACAGTAAAGTTACTAAAGGTTTGTGATCAGTGAAAACTTCACACCTTGTTCCCCAAATGTAAGTTTTACATTTTTGAACTGCCCAGACAATGGCAAGAGCTTCACGTTCTATTGTGCTGTAGTTGCATTCATTGGGTGTGAGGGTATGTGATTCAAAAGCAATGGTGTTTACTTTACCATTCACCCACTGCCCAAAGACTGCCCCAAGGCCATTCTGACTTGCATCTACAGCCACAAAAGAGTGATATAGAGCAGGTGCACTGATAACTAGAAGTGTGACCTTCTCAAAAATGTCATGAAGAGTGTCATTCCATACAAACTTTGCACCTTTTTTAAGGAGACAGCTCAAAGGTTGGACCAGTTGTACGTAACCTGGGACAAATTTGGCATAATATTTGCAGAGCCCAAGGAACGAGTGTAAAGCATTTTTATTAACAGGAGGAGGGGAATTACGTATTGCTTCCACATTGCAAAACGTTGGTTTGATACCTTCATTTGAAATTATATGACCAAGGTATTCTACCTCATTAACAAGTAATTTACATTTATTGGCTTTTACAGTCACTCCTTTTTTTGCAAGATGGTTAGTACCTTGTCAAGGATTTGTAAATGTTCCTCTTGTGTTTCTGTGTGTATTAGGATGTCATCTTGAAATGACTGTCCATACGTTTTAGAAAAACACTCGCAGCTGAGGAGAGACCAAAAGGTAGCCTCAAATACCTAAAGACACCAAAGGGAGTCACAAAAGCAGTGCGTGCTTGACAATTAGGAGAGAGTTGGACTTGGTGGTAGGCGGAATGTAAGTCAATGGTAGAGAAAAGCTTTGAATTCCCGATATTGGCTAGCATTTCATGTATGTGTGGTAATGGGTGACGATCTACGAGAATATTTTGATTTAGAGATCTAAGACCACACATAACCTCAGGTCGCCAGTTGTTTTCATGTAAAACAACTGGAGAAACCCATTCTGTAGCATCAATAGGAGAGATAATACCCTCACTCTGAAGATTGGACAAAAGCAATTTCAGTTCCTCTCTGACACGAAGAGGCACGGGTCTAACCTTGTGTACAATGGGAACAGCATCGTTTTTAAGCATAATAGTGTGTTCATAACCTTTGACAGAACCCACAGAATTTTAAAACACACTCGGAAAACTTTGTACTAGTTTATCAACAATAGGATCAGGTTGGTTGATGGATAGAATGTTGGGAGGGAGATCACCCAAAATTATGGGAGGATCCTGCCCAGGATGCAAAATGGTGCCTAGGAATGCTAGGTCCTTCCATCCTATGATATAGATCCCTTTGATAACCACATCATTTTTAGTTTTAGCAGATCTGCCTAAACACTCCACATTGTCCCAAAAGTAGCCTGATAGATCAATATCTTGTTCCCCAAAAGCTTTGGGGTTTACATCAGGAGTAAGAAGAACCATGTCATTAGGCTATAATTTGTAAAATGTGCAATCTGCTAGGATAGGAATAGGAGCTCCTGAATCAGCCATAGCTAAAATGGTTTTACCATCGATGGAAATGTCAACTAACGGTCCTTTAGTAGGTTTATCTGAAAATTCAGGGATGTCAACAGTGACAAGAATATTATCAAATTGAGAAATACAATCTTGAATGTCAGGAGTGTCTGCTGAAATGTTAGAGACTTTATCTCTACTGGAAGTAGTACTGGGTGTAACATTTCTCCCACTTCTACACACACCTTGAACATGTCCAAATTTCTGGCACTTAACACACTTCCAAGAACCACACCGAAAACCAATCAGTAGGTTTCTAGAAAATTGATTGTTGGGAACCTTTTATCAGAAATTTGTTTAGCTTTGACAGCATAAACAAAATTTTCATCGGAAACTAGATTCACAGCAGAAGGATTTGCAAGTTGCATTGAAGATTGAGTAAGGACCATAGAGTGATTGGAGTGACCAGACAAAACTTTGCTCGTAACAATTGACCACCAATGCTTTTGGCAATGCCAGTTGTCTCAAGTAAAGTAGGATTCCGAGAGGTCAGAAGACGCTCTTGAATTTTCTTGGAGTAGCAATAAAAGACAAATTGGTCCCTTATGTACGTGTCGACATTGAGACCAAATTCACACTTTTTGGCCAAAACTCTCAAAGTTGTAATATAATGCTCTACAGATTCTTCAGAAGACTGTTTACACATGGCAAAATTAAATCTTTCTAATAGTACACTGGTGGAGTCAGAATAATGTTTGCCCATGCGTAATTTACCTTCAATAAAAATATTCCATACAGTATCCTCAGATGCAGGTGCAGGATAGCGTGGAAGATTGTTGAAAATTCTGCACCCAGCTGTGCACAAATGATTAAGTAATAAGGCTAATTTACGTGAAGGAGAGAAACCGTCAGTGTCAATCACAGTAAGATAATTTTCAAAATCTCCAAGACACTCGGTCCATTTCACGTCAGGTTGCTTGTTTTTTGTAGAAATGGAGCAAGTTGAATGACTCCTTGACTGGTTACCATAGTGAGTGAGCACAGAACTGCAAAGTAAATAAAATAGTAATGAAGAGAGTACAACAAGTAAATGGTGTGTGAATCACCGAGAAGTGTCACACAAATGCACAAAAAATAGTTGAAACAAAAATTACTGTATTTAGATTCTCCTAAATGTGAAAAGTCATGTAGTAATAAGTAAATGTACTCACTTGTGGAGTACAATGTGAAAGAAAAGGTGTACAAATCACTGAGTGTCGCACCGTAAGTGGTGGTCAGATTTGAAGGATGGTCATAAATAAAGTTTTGCCAAAGTTGAATAAGGTGTGTGAATCACTGATTGCAGCGTCGCACAGAGAGAGAGAGAGAGAGAGAACAGCTGTTGTAGACAAACAGAAATGAAGTTGAATGAGGTGTGAATATCACCGATTGTAGTGTCGTCCACAGAGAGAACAGCTGTTGCAGTCAAACGGAAGGAAAACCATACCTGACAGATCTAAAATGGTCGCCGTGCGTGTGACGTGAATACGTCTCCCACAATGCACAGCAGCAGTTCTTGGGTGAAGTAGTGGCAGCTGACGTCAGAAGGATGAAGAATTCAAAATTTGCAAACATTCGTGACAAGAATTTTCAATTCTATTAAGGACTAGGAGGCGAGGATTATGCTAGTCTCATTTCTTTATTAGAAATGCCCAGCAGCCATGTAAAAAACTACATTACCCAGAAACACTTGGGTCATAACCATAGAGTCCGTACTATAAATAGCCATGTAGACAATCCCACTTCCTCTTTCTTTGGTGATAAGGAAATCCAGGAAAGCAGTAAACAGTACAAGAAAGTCAATGTCAAAGCAAACCCAATCCAGGGCAACGAAGGAAAGTTCAAAACAGCAACCGCCAAAGGCAGAAACAGGAAACAATCTTCAGAGAAGAAAGCAGGAACATCCACGTCGCACTGCAGGCACATCATTTGGGATCAGATCCTGAAAAAAGATACAAAGCCGTAATACACGCCCATCATATATAGGAACATGTCAAAGAAGGGCGGGAAAAGAAAAACAAGGCAATAGTAACAATCGAATACAGAGTAAGTCATGAACATTGTGCAATAAAGACAAAATATAAACAATGGGTGGGATAATCCTCGCCTCCTAGTCCTTAATAGAATTGAAAATTCTTGTCATGAATGTTTGCAAATTTTGAATTCTATTTCAGGACAGGAGGCTCCGATTATGCTTGTTTAAAGCTCTTCCACCACAACAGAAGCAACAGGAGCAATAGGCTTAAAGTAAAAGGTTTTAAAAACAGAATCTGACGACCAGTCGGCAGCTTTCATAATGTCCCACAAGGTGGCACCCAAAGAGAAGGCCTTAGAGGCCATGGCCCCACGGGCAGAATGAGCCCCAAAAACAGAAATATCAATGCCTGCTTCCCCCATAAGCCACCGTACCCATCGAGCCAATGTGGCAGGAGTAACGGTGCGAAAGGGCTTTTGCAATGCAATCAACAATTGACCTTGCATATCAGAGCGAGGAGAGAAGTACTCACCTCATAATCTTTAAGGCACTGGACAAAACAAAGGTTAGGACGAGCAGGAAACGAAGGGTAAGAAATGACCTCAGAATTGGTTTTAGTGCGCCTGGAAAGGCGAAAGGTAAACCCTTCAGGTGTAAAGCAACGTCCAGCAAGATCTAACGCGCGGACATCTGAAACACGTTTGCAGGAAAGCAAACACAACAACATGGTAAGTTTGGCCGAAAGTTGTTTTCGAGATAATAAAGAATTGATCGTCCAAGCTTCCAAAAAACGTAAGACAACCGAAACGTCCCATAAAGAAACATACTTGGGACGTGGAGGAGTAGCCAGCCGGATACCCTTAAGGACCTTAGTCACAAGAGGATGTTCTCCCACAGGTTTCCCATCTACAGGAAGATGGCCCGCCGAAATAGCGGAACGGAAATTGTTTACTGTGCGGTACGCCAAACCAGAAGAAGAAGATAGAGATGCCAAAAAATTGACAATCAAAGAGACATTAGCTGATGTCGGATCAACTTGCCGTTGAGCACACCAATCACTCCAAAGTTTCCATGAACCTCTGTAACGTTTGTGAGTACCTGGGGCCCAGGCGTTGCTGAGGAACCTGGTAGCGTCCGCAGAAAGGCCTGACACCGCCCAACGTTCCCCGAAATCTGCCACGCCAGGAGAAGGAGGGAGCCTGACTGAACCAGGGGATGCGGATTCTGAAGCGGATCGAGTAGGAGATTCCACTTCGGAGGAAGAAGAAACGGTAATGCGCATGCCATTTCCAGAAGAACAGGGAACCACGGCAGAGCCCTCCACAGAGGAGCAATCAGAATCAATTCCGCCTGAAAGCGTGTCGCATAAGCCAGAACCCTGGGGAGCATCATGAATGGGGGAAATGCATAACAGAGGGACGACGGCCACGGTTGAAGGAAAGCATCCGTGGCCAGAGCCTCCGGATCCGGTCTCCAACTGAAGAACTGGGGAAGTTGGGAGTTGAGATGGGACGCAAAGAGGTCGATCAGACAAGGGCCCCAAGCCCGAAGGAGCTGGCGAAACACACGAGGATGGAGCCTCCAGTCGCTGAAGTCCTTCAGATACCTGGAGTTCCAATCCGCCACAAGATTGCGGGAACCGGGAAGGTATTCCGCAATAACTGTGATCTTGTGCTGAAGACAGTAGTGCCAAAACTCCTTGGCAATCTCCGCCAACAATTTTGACCGAGTCCCTCCCAGCTTGTTGATGTATCGGACTGCCGACACATTGTCCATCCGAAGAAGGATACAGCAGTGGGACTGAAGAGGCGACAGGGATTTGATCGCAAATGATCCCGCCAGCAACTCCAAACAATTTATGTGGAGAGAAAGTTCCTCCGGAGACCACCGTCCCCCCGTCGAGATCGAACCGCAGCGGGCCCCCCAGCCCCAACGACTGGCATCCGACTCGATCACAATCTCCGGAGATGAGCTGAAAAGAGCGCGGCCGTTCCAGGCGTCCATATGGTTCAACCACCATTGCATTTCCGACTTCGCCTCCTCCGAGAGGGGAATCTGATCGGAATAACGAAGGCCCCGTTGAAGATGTTGAATCTTCAGCCGCTGCAGTGCACGATAGTGCAGCGGAGCAGGAAAGATCGCTTGCAGGGAAGACGCTAAGAGACCGACAACTCGTGCTAACGATCTCAACGATACAGTCGGACTCAAGATAACGGAATTCAATTCCCGCTTGATGTAACGAATCTTCTGATGAGGTAGCAGAAGTTGACAAGTGAGGGAATTGACCCTGAACCCCAAAAAATCGATCACTTGAGTAGGTTGCAGTACAGACTTGGGAACATTCACAAGAAAGCCGAGGGACTGAAGAAGGTCTATCGTCCAGTCCAGATGAGTCATCAGCTTGACAGGACAATCCGCCAGAAGGAGGATGTCGTTCAAATAAATGATCAAGCGAACTCCGCGACTGCGGAGAGACTCCACTACCGGACGCAACAGCTTCGTGAAGCACCAAGGTGCTGACGAAAGGCTGAAGGGTAGGACCTGATATTGATACCAAGTCCCCAGCCACTGAAACTGTAGAAAGCGGCGGTGGGGACGGAAGATCGGAACAGAGAGGTAAGCATCCTTGAGGTCCAGACGAACCATCCAATCCCGTTCCCGCAGGAGATCCCTCGGCAGATGGATGCCCTCCATCTTGAAGTGACGATAAACCACTCCCGCATTGAAGTCCTTCAACCAACCTCGATCCCCCTCCCTTCCTCTCTACCAGGAAGACTGAACTGGCAAAACCCTGAGGATGGCACACTGTCGGTACAATCGCCCCCTTCAATTCCAGAGACTTGAGTTCCTCTGTGATGAACTCTTGACTTTGCTTTGAGAATTGAAGGGAGAAGGGAGCACGAGACTGGCGTAAGGGATGGTAGAACTCGATTTTGAATCCCTGAACCGTCTCCAGCACCCAAGCATCGCTGGAGATTGCGCGCCAATTGGCTAGAAAATGGCGAATCCTGCCCCCCAGAACAACACTGCAAGCAGGAAGAAGTCTCACCTGAAGTGGCGGAATTCTGATATCCTCCGGAGGCGCCACCGGAACGTCCTTTTTTGTATTGGCCACGACCCTTTCTGGAGGGGTAGAAATTTGAACGCTGGGAGTAGCCCGACTCCTGCTGGCCTCCCCTATGGGACTGATACCCACGTTGACTGGGTGGTTGCTGACCACGGCCGGACGAGCGTCCCCTGTATCGTCCGGCCCTGCTGAAAACCGGACGCATGGCCCGCTTTAAAGATGCCTGGGCTTTGTCAATACTGCTGAAAGTACTGACGAAATGAGTGAGCTCCTTTAGGAAGGGTTGGCCAAAAAGGAGGCCTTGAGCTGCAGCTCCCGCCTCAGAAGCCGAAAGTTCGGCCAATTTCGGGTCCAACTTAAGAAGAATAGAACGCCGACGCTCACTAGAGAGCGCACAGTTTGCGTTTCCCAACTGACAAATTGCGCGTTGCGCCCATTCAATCAGCTCATCAGGATCAACTGTGGAGGACGCCTCCTTGGCCATGAAACCCAGGTCCAAGATCTTAGTGAGAGGCCCTAGGAGATCCAAGACCTTGTCCTGACAAGCCCGCCAGGACCGATCCAGACCCTTCTTGGGGTCCTTAGAAAATTTCCTTAAGTAAGTCAACATGTTAGGATCGACCTCAAGCGTGTCCGCTAAGTTATCCGCCAAATCAGGCCGCGGAGACGAGCACGCACGTCCTTGCTTATGCTGTTGAACATACTCCGCAACAGCCGGGGAGGGAAGCCATGCAGAGCAATGAGGATGTACTATGTCTGCCGGCTCGAAATTCAAAACAGTAGGGTGACTAGGAGCATCAACAAAATGTTCTTTACATTTACGCTTCTTTGGCGGAGGAGGCAGAACCTCAGAGGAGGATGAGGAAGTATGTTGGTCATCACTGTCAACTTCCACCGGAACAGACTTCAATTTGCAGGAGGACAAGGACTGCGCCAGCCTACGAAAATCAGAAGTATGGGGATTGCCAGGGGAAGAAGAGGACTTCCTAGAAGGCACCCAACCTTGCTTTTGTGCATACTGTGTCAAATGGCGCTTTAGGGGCGTAATGGCGCGCACCAGCGCCTTGTTCATGGAATGCTAAACCCCCTTGTCCAGTGCCTCAACCAGGTCCTGTTCAAAGAACTCGGACCCCTCTTCCTCGTAGTCACCTTCCTCCTCATAGTAATATGACTCACTCATGGTACACAGTAAATGTGCAAATACAGCCCACTAGGTGACTAGAAATCCTGTTTGCCAGTGGCAAGGTCTGAGGGAGTGAAAAAACCTCGCAGCAAGCAAGTGAAAGCAGAAAAAACGGCGTGAAAAATACCAATTAGAGAGTGGAGGGAGGCTTGCTGACAAAAAATGCTCACTCTCGGCAAAGCCTATGCAAATTATACAACCGGCACTTTTTCTGAAGCCCCGGTGTCAGAAGGGGTCAGCTGAGAGGCAGTGGGCGTTTTCGTCAATATGACGAGTCTTAAAGCCGGCTCCGCGATGTCAACAAAGGCAGCGTGAAAGAAAGGCAGCGTGAGGAGAGCTGCGCATGCGCGGGCAAACGGCCGGCCAAACAGCAAGGAACAGCTCGCGCTAGACACGCGCGAGGCAGAACCACCCCTGAAACTCCACTCCACAGATTCACGGGACACAGGCGGCACGCGCCCGACCCAGGGAGGTAGCACACGCTCCCTACCGCGAGCGCCGAACGCGGCGAAGGACACGCGACGAACGGCAGCAATAGCGCGAAAGAAGCGCACAACAACGCGGCACACAGCGCAAGCAAAGCGCGAACAATAGTAGAAGAAATGCACAAGTAAGCAATTAATAACAAGTAGAAAGCACTTAACTGGCTGCGGAGCAGCAAAGAAAGAGGAAGTGGGATTGTCTAAATGGCTATTTATAGTACGGACTCTATGGTTATGACCCAAGTGTTTCTGGGTAATGTAGTTTTTTACATGGCTGCTGGGCATTTCTAATAAAGAAATGAGACTAGCATAATCGGAGCCTCCTGTCCTGAAATAGAATAGAAGTCGGAACGCTAGGGGTGCAGGAATCGGGAACACTGAAGGTAGGAGCGAGCGAGGTAGGTGATTGTTTGGATCGGGGCACGAGCGCATCAATGAAAAATAAGGTTGGATGCAGGCCCAAAAAAAATCCGTCGACCCACCTCGAAGTAGAGGTCTGTAGAAAGCTGTAGTTGACGTCAAAGTGAAGTTATGCAGTAAGGCAGGCCGATGGGCTCCGTCCAGTAGTAAAATATAGCAGAGACAACAGTAAAAAGTACCCCACTCCTGGTACCAAATTGTGGTGGAGGAGAAAGTAACAGGAACACCCAGAAACGTCCTCTGCTTTATCCAAACGTTGCTTTATTTGAATACAACAAATAAAGATATAAAGTAGGGAGTCCACAGCAGGAGCAGCTGCACAAACAGGAGAATAGCAGCAACTACTAGAGCCAGCATAGAACGAGACATGACACAATATAGGTTCTAAGAACCACATTCCAAAAGCTAAGGAAACAGTATAGTAATAATGTACCACATCCCCCCTTTCTTTGTTCGCCCTCTTCCCCCTCTTTCTTTCTTGCTCCTCCTCATTTAGTGAAAACCCAGACTGGGTATTACACTCTCTTTCCTCCTTTTGTTAATTTGCTTCCCTGTGAAATGGATCCAAAACAAAAAACACTTTTGCTGGAAACGTTGTCTTTTTCTGACATTTTTCAATGTCTAAGTGCAGCCTCGGTTTCTGACATTTTTCAATGTCTAAGTGCAGCCTCGGTTGGAGAGAAATAAAACATTCCCAATATGAAAAATAAATAACTACCTAACTAAAGCAAGAAAGACAGAGTGGTTGCAAGGTGGCCAGAGTGAATTATTGTCACCTAAACACATTAGGGCCACTTTGCAGTGTTTGCCAGTGAAGCACTACTTTTGTTTTTCCTCTCTCTTTGAACAACATTGTTTTCCCTGGGTGGGAAAGGACACCTTTCCTGGAGGTACTGAAAACCCAGTTTGATGGATGACTTGGAAAACAAAATGTGTACCGTGGCTGTGTGTTTACGAATGTGGTCTTTTTAAACCATGCAGCCTATGTTTTGTAAGGATATAAGCAATGGACATTGAAACAGGTCCCTTCCGGGCCCAGTAGTCAAGGCCTTAACGTTTCAGGCAAAAGCACTCACTGATTTTTGAATAATGAGTGTAAAAGGAAAAAGGTAACCATCTTGTTCCTGCTTACTTTTCACATGCTTTACTTAATCTTGCATTATCTATGAGTGTTTGCTTTTTCTAGGATGTTAATTCTTTTTAGGCAGCATATTGCTCTTGTCTAGTGCACAATTTGAATTGAGTCACATCCAGGTGTTAGGGAGAGACCTATGAAGCAGCACACCATAGACTGGCAGTGACTCTGTCACTGAGGTCACAGGACCCTTAAGCAGGGTGGCTCTAGGGCAGTACGACCACACTGGGCACTGACTTCCGGTGGGGGCGTCGTGTCTGTAAGTATAATATGGTTTTAAAAGCACTTGCTGCCTACATCCTGGCCTCCAATAATTTTTGGCAACAATAAAAATGTCATGATAACTCCAGTGATCAATGTTCTTAGTAGAGACAGATGGTGTTTTGTCTAGTGGAAGTTTTGACCCATTAAAAGGAAGTGCAGAGGTGCATGCTGCTAAGAACATGTACCATGCAGATCACAAAGTGCATATAATGTAAATAGGTCAGTGGGTTACTGCTTTGTCAGAGAGACATTATTGTTACTTGCATTTAGTAAGTTAAAATCCTAACATAGAACAGTGAGCTATTAACTTATTATGCAAGAGCTGCATGCAAACTGCAAGGTTTAAATTAGAGCGTTATGGTTTTTTCCCCCAGTCTGATTATCCTAATGTTGCAAAAAAAGGTTAATTTGGGTGGAAATCAATTCTGATTATTAAAGAGAACCCCCAACCATGGTATTACGTTTTAAATTCTGAGTTTGTGTTTCTCCAGACCAATCACTATTTAACTATGCTGCCTACTAGTATGGTTGTCATGTGACTCCTACACCTTGTAGTTCTTTGTCTTATGTAACATTATCTAAACAGTGAATTACACATATATGAATGATTGTCTCTGTGTAATATGTGTAAAGAAAGTGCTCTGACACCCTACACTGGTATTAGTGGTGCTGTAAATTTTCTGATACTTTATTATTTTGAAATTTGTACACATGCTAACAGTCTCTGCAAAGATTTTTCCTTATTAGTACCAGTGAAACATACAACTGCAGCAGTGAGAAAGGTGACCAGTCAACCTTTGCAAAGGGCCCTCCACTTTACAGCAGCTCAAGTCACATTTATTAGTAACTTTTGATCAGTTTGAGCTATAAACAATTTATTAGTTAAAATCGTCAGATTATGCTGCAGATGATGTAATATATGGAAAATATGGCAGAGGCATATATATATGGGGAAGACATTTGCAGACTAGAATATTTTGCCATTCATGTTTGAACTGCTCTTGTGGAAAAAGGGAGAAGTGATGATGACAGAAACTCCATGGCTGGGATACAAATGGCTTGCGGTTCCACTGTTAAGGATATTTGGGACATTCTGTGATTGGAAACGTATCCCACTTTGTGAATGTATTTTAATGTTAAAAACTCGTATTAAACTTTAAATAATCATGTGTATCTATTTGTTAAATTAAATAACATAATGAGCTGTGACCGGTTAGTGAAATGGGAAACAAATACTACAAATTGGGATATTTTGCTCTTTCTGCCACACCTCTGACTCCGCCGACTGACCCAATTCACACATTATTCCTGCCTTCTGATTCTCCGCCCACAGTTCCCCTACTTTTTTTCCCCCACTTCGACCTCAGTGCAGAGCATAGTGTGCCGCCCGACTTGTATTTTGCTGTTTCTGTCATTGCATGCAGACATATGATACAACAAGTAACAACATACCTACAACAATGCAGGACTATTGGCTTTGTCAATGGTTGTTAGTTGCTTTCAGCACCGCCCGCTGCAATGTTAAAAATGCGGGATGCGCCCGCCAGTGTGGCCGGCGCATCCTAATGGGATGTACGGGACCGCCGCACCATTAGCGGGCGGTCCCATTTCCCACTGGTATGGTGGGCGGACTTCAGGCTAAACTAAAGAGGCATAGTGTAAAGTATTTGTGCGCACACACACAAACATACACACACACACACAGTGAAATCACCACAAACACACTCCACAATAGTTTAGAAAAGCAGTCAATACTTCTCTGTGTAAAACAAGACCACAATGCTAAAAATCCAACATACACAAGTTAAGTTATGCATTTTGCAAGACTAAACAAAAATGCAGTGCTTAAAAATCAATAGTACCAACTGGGGCTACCGGGTCCCGCTTGACCAGGGAAAATCCAAAGCTCCATTCTAACCGCAATGGAGTACGAGCTGGGTTCGGGAGTCACGCACACCCGCAGACAGTACCTTGGTTGCATCGAACCTCGGAGATGATGCATTGAGCAAAGAAGGGGATGTGTCGCTGTCAAAAAAAATGTGTAATTTTTGGAGTCAGGCAACGTCATAAAGGCATTGATGTCAAGAAGCAATGTGCGTCGTGGGCAATGCGTCATGGTCAAACCGCTGGGCTGCAGGCAATGTGTGCAGTAAAAAGGGATGCATTGGCGAATAGCCGTGTATAACCGGGGATGCATCGGAGTCCAGGGATGGTGCATCGCAGACGTCATTAATGAAGTGTCCGAGAACCGTGCAGCAACGGTGATGTGGAGGCACTGCGGTGGCAAAGTTGGGGCTGCATTGTAAGTCATGGCCGTTGGGTCATGCAGTCGGCGAGCTGTGTCCACGGCTTCGGTGCAGGCAGTAGTGATGCATCAATAATGCAGAGAAATGTGCCGGTTCCAATCAATGCATCTGTGTCGATGCATTGGTTTCGTGGATTGCAGCAACAAACACTCACTTTTAAGGGCCCAGGATAAGATTTGACACCCTTTGGCAGGGTAGGTGTCACAGCAGAGGAGCTCAGGTCCTGGTAGCAAACTGCAGGTGTAGTCTTACATATCCCTGAGACTTCAGAAAAAGGAGGCTAGCCCATCAAGCCATTGGAGTACCTTTAGAGATGCAGTATGTAGAGAGACACGTCCAGTCCTCTCATTCACAGGCAGGCATCAGGTAGGCAGAAGGTCATTATAACAAAGCAAGCAGCAAAGTGGTAGTCCCTCCTGGCAGCACAACAGCTCTTCTTCTTAGTATAATGTCCTCAGTTCCAGAAATGTTCTTTGTATATGGTGTCCGAGGTCCAGTACTTATACCCATGTTAGCCTTTAAAGTAGGGAGACTACAAAGAATGGTATTTGTACTAGTTCCTGCCTTTTCTGCTCTGGCTCCAGACTCAGTACAGGGGGGTATACAACCCTTTGTGTGGGAACAGCCCTATTCAGGTGCAAGTGTCATCTCCTCCCTCTCTCTCTCTAGCTCACAAAGACCCATCAGCCTAGTGACGGTCCATCTGGATGTGAGTGTCACACCTCCTCTCTCTTTGTGTGTGGCTTTCTAGAGGGATTGCACAACCCAGCTGTCACCCAACCCAGACGTGTATTCCAGAGATAGGCAGAAGGCACAGTATGGTTAAACAAAAAAAATGACAACCTTCTAAAAGTGGCATTTTCAGACCTGCAATTTAAAAACCAATTTCACTAAAAGATATGTTTTTCTTTTCTCAATTGCAAGTTGCACTTGTAAAATTGTACAAGGCAGCTTCAATGTTAACCTATGGGAGAGATAGGCCTTGCAGCAGTGACAAAAGAGTATTTCAATACCAGGACATGTAAAACTTAAAAAGTAAATGTCCTTTTAAGTGCAATGCACCCTGCCCATGGGCTGTCCAGTGCCTACTATAAGGGTGACCTATGTGTAATAAAAGGGAAGGTTTAGGCTTGAAAAAGTGCACATAGCAAGTAAATGCAAGTTAAGTTAATCAATTGAAAATGCACTATCGTACTTTATTAAACCTCTTTTAACTAATGCACTGCAGAGGTCTGTCTCTGTAACCAAGATCCACTAAAATTACTCCTGGTTGGAGCAGTAAAGAGTAGTGGTTTTTGTATGTTTAGTGCCAGAAGGTCCAGTCTGGGACAGAAAACACTGTGGATATTTAAGTCATTATTTTAAACATTTATTACACACAGTACAATATAGGGTACTACAAAATGTACAAAAAGGTTTAAGATAAAACAACATGTTTCCAAAATGTAGATTTTAGTAATACCCAGACTGTACATTGTGCAATTTATTTTTATAGCTGTCCTTTAAAAGCACACACTTCACAGTTGAGATGGTAACTTCCTTACAATACCCCTCAAAAAGAATACATCTGTGTCATCAGGAACCCTCAAGTGATTCCATCAATTATAGAATTACTGGCTTCAGAGCAGCCTTTGCATTGCAGAATGACCAGTTGCACACATTTACATTTCTTTGGAGTGGAGTGGAGAGGTGTGGCGCAGCGACCAGGGCAGCTGACTTCAGAGCACAGGGCTAACGATTCAATCCCCAGATCAGCACCATGTGACTCTGGGCAATAGCTCACTTAATTTCCACAGTGCCTTGAGACCCATAGGGGTGAGCGCTTTACAAATACCCTATTTATGATTTATATTTTTCAGGAAAGCAGGCACTCTGGCAAGAAGGCTTGTTAGTGGGCTGTCCCTCCCTTGGTTTCACAGTACAGGAGACTACCTGCCTTAAACTGCAGCTGAAGCATTTCACCTATCGGAATTAACCATCCTAGGGGAACTATTTTTCTTAAATAAAAAAGCATGGGCACAGTGTACCCCTTCAATCCTGTCCACTTTGACCACTGAGTGCATTCATGTTTGTCTCCATCAATGCCTTCTGAGCATCCCACAATGGTCTAATGAGTTTGGCCAAATGCCCGTTTGTGGCTCGCCCACAGACCCATACCCATGCTTTATTGCATTGCATACTGCGTCATTGGAATTTGAACGCAGTTTCCATTAAAACAGAGCCCTTCCGCCCTAATGGTTACAAGAACTACAGTGTTGGGGTGACATTTGTCCCGCTTAGTCCTGAAGAGGCCACCAATCATGAGGCCGAAACAAGTTGACCCACACCCCCTAGGATTTACCCCATGGAGGAAGAAACAACATAGAAACGGAATCTTGTTGTACACTGATCTTTGATTTATATCTATATGCAATTGATTTGTGCACAATTTGAGTAGGTCTACTGTCACCTGGCATCTTTACCTAGAGATGGCAATTCTATCTCTCCTTTTAATAACTATGTATTGTCCGTCTTTCTGGTTTATAATGTGGAAGAGCAGTGGGCCAGGCCACATGCTCACGCTCACCGATCCACAGGCGCACTCACACCCCTCCATTCGCAAGCACAGTTACATACTTTCACCAGTCAATTAAATTCAATTCAATTTCATCTTTATTCGGGTACAAAAGTATCCACAAAAGTTCATACAGGCACAGTAAAAACATCTGATAAATAAGCAGTAAAACAGATAAATATTTAAAACAAGTCATGATAACTCACAGTTAAATTCCAAGCCATGGCAACCATGCATGAGAAAGTACTGCATAATTATGTATTAAAATGTATTCAGTGTTTATCGTAAGTAACATTATATAATAAGATACCCTGCAAATCTGGCTATCAGTTTTGATGTTCAAATACACCACCATATTCGGCTTCCTAGACTCTGCGGCCAATCTTTTGTCATGGAATCATTTATACAGGGATAGCTCTAACTGCTTTCTGGTGATAGTGATATTACACTGGGGGTTCTCAAAAACATGCAAAAACATGCAGATGAGCAATCTTACGCAGACAAGTTTCCACCACTACTTGCCATGCATGGCATGTCCATACCTTTATCCCAGCTGAAGAAACCCATGATAATATCTCTAATGTGACTCGCCACCTTGTTTTGCCACACAGCGAACTAGAGCAAATGTGGGCGAACTTTAATATAATCTTCTATAAAAGATAGGCAAAACCTGTGTTCTTTAACCTGAATGATATTACAATTAGAACTGCCCCAGACCTAATTTCTATGTTGCCGTCAGGAGGCATTGCATTTGAAAAATTTGCAGAATGGGTATGAGAGCTCCCCCCCTCCTAGGTTGCTGTAGATTAAACACTGAGCTGATAGCCTTGGATTGTTTCCTACTATAGTGGGCAATGTGTGCAAACCAGGATCCATTAGCGGCACAAACTAAACCCAGATATGAAAATGAGCTAGCACTTTTCAAGCTATAAATATCAGTGATAAGAGAGGACACATTGTACTTCCTAGGACTACAGGCCATAATATAGAATTTTGCCTAATTAGTCCGTAGATCTAACGAAGTCATAAAATCCACAAAATCTTGTACTAAAAGACGCAAAGCTCTTGGTGTACGTGCCATCAACACAGCGTCATCCGCATACAATAGGGATGGTAACATAAAGCCTTTCATTTTTGAACTATCTAGAGTGACAGTTATTAAAAAAGGTTGAAGGTTATTAATATATAAAATAAATAAAAGTGGAGCTAAAACACACCCATGTCTCACTCCCCTCAATAATGTCTGCATCTTTGGGGACATCCCCCTTGTATTTATTCAGATTCTAGCCTTCATATCCCTGTACAAATAAGCTAAAAAGTGCTGCTCCCATTTTTGTTACAGGGGGCTGATATTGCATCACTGCTGCAAAACACACCCCCGTGACAAAACTGGCCCCCACAGGCAGAACACTGAACCCCACCCCTCCGGTCCATCGGAGAAAAGCTCAGTGCCCGCTACGGCCAGTCCCTGGTGGACCTTCTTTACCTCGTCACAGAATGCGACGGGAGTCAGTGAGAGTGGCTGACCCTACCCCGCTCTGTGAAGAGGTGTCACTGGTTGATAATCAACCCTGGGCACTTTAGGTCCTAAAGCTCAGGTTCCTGTATATCGGTGATACAGCCACTCATATTGAGGAGGAGGGCTGCACTGGACTTTGCAGGGCTGAGGAGGTCACACCCTTAGGGCTGTTAAATATTAAGTCCAGCAAAGTTTGGCTCACGCTCGCAGATGCTGGCATGTTTAGCACATGTACAGCACCTAGAAGTCTAACCTGAACATAAGTATCTGTACAGATGCTCCTCATGCTTTGCAAAAGGGTTGGGCCCCTTCAACATTAATGACAGGATTCTCTTGCATGCTCCTGCACACACACACAGTGCTGGTCCATGCACAGGTAATCACAGACAAACTGGCAAATCATTACATGGACAAAGCAGACAAGTTGGACTCATACTAAAAATAGAGACAAAGCACCAGCACTAACCCTTTTACAAAACAACAATCCAAGAATACTCTAACATAGCCTCTCTGTTTCAACCAACACATTTGACCCGTGTCCACCGCAAACTTTCAACACAATTCCTCTAACAACCTCTGTTGCCACTCAAGTAAGAAGAATCATCAACAGTTCCTTAACTACGGAAATATTTCCAGAAGAACTCAACAAGTCATACATACGCCCTTTACTGAAGAAAACAAACTTGGACCCGCTGAACCCTGACAACTACAGACCCATTACAAATGGACCTTTCCTGGGTAAACTGAAGGAAAGAGCAGCATTCACCCAGATGTCACAATTCATGGAAGAGAATGCCATACTTTCAGATTTCCAAACAGGATTCTGTCCAGGCAGAGGCACAGAATCTGCCCTCCTTGCCATCTGACCTAAAGAACACCATTGACTGCAACGGGGTTGCTGCGCTACTCCTTTTGTACCTCTCGGCTGCCTTTGACATGGTTGACCATGACACTCTGATACAAAGACTCTACGAAGCCGGCATAGAGGGGACAGCTCTAGACCGGATCACGTCCTACCTTCAAAACTGAACTAATGCCATCCATATCCCACCTTTCTCTTCCAAACCGTACTCCACAAAAGCAGGGGTCCCTCAAGGCTCTATCATCTCGCCCATGCTTTTGAACATCTACATGAAGTTATTACCGGTACTGATCAATCAATTTCGCCTCAAGTGCTATAACTATGCAGATGACATGCAAATACTCCTTCAACTGGAATGCCCCAAAGAAATTGGAAACTCACCAATTTTTAGTTGTCTCAGAGTCATTAATCAATGGATTACTTGGAGCCATCTCAAATTGAATGCTTCCAAAACGTAAATACTCACATGTGGGATTGGAAACATTATGACCCTCTTGCCGCCTGGCTAGATTAACTGGGATCACAAGCTAAAGTATCGAAGGAAGTAAGAAACCTTGGCATGACCATGGATTCCAAGCTATTGATGAATGCGCAAGTGGACAAACTTGCAAGATCAAGCTTTGCTACTATAAAAAGGCTGTGACAAATCTTTCCCCATTTGGGTTTTCCACACAAGGTCTAAGCTACCATCGCCCTTGTTCTGTCCAAACTCGATTACGCCAATAGCCTCTACCACAGATAATTTTTAACAACCATGAAAAGACTACAACGGATTCAGAACTCTGCTTCCAGACTACTCTTGCATATCAAACTACGAGACCACATTTTCCCTGTCTTGAACTGCAAACTGCTTTGTATCACCCACTGTAGTGCTAGAGGCACTCTTGTGGTTTGACACCCTGTGCCTTTGACTATCATCATTTTAATTGACTTTAGTGTGTTATTTTATCCTAGCCTGAATGTACGATGTTCTGCATATGCCTCTTTCTCTTTCTTGTAATCTTGCAGTCTTTCAGTGGGAGCTGTCACGTAGTAGGACAGCCTTGGCAAGAACAGACGTGTAGGATGTGCATTTGAAAGCATGAGAGGGAGAGAAGTATGGAATGTACTTTTTGGTCTTGAAGTGCAGTGGTATGAGCAGTGGTGCCCATAAGTGCACTATGTTGTACATTAAGAGATGAAGTATGTGATGCTATTAGGCAGTGGTCAACAAATGTGCAATGTGTTGTACTTTGGTAGAATTATCAAGTTCTTACTATTGGCTTTGACATGGCCTCATGTCATCCTGAATACTGACTTTGCATTGCTTGAGCTTTTCTGTGTGCACAGCAGCGCTTGCAAGTTGTTTGGGTTATTCACGTGCAAGGATTGTTTTTGTGAGAGATTGTTTAATGTACCTGGAAGGCTTTGTGAGGTTCGTCCAGATAAAGGCTGGAACATGCAAGATTGGAGAAGGGGACGTGAGAACTCCTTCCTGCCAGGGAATGCTTGCTTGGAAGCTGGCCAGTTCTGGTAAGATTTCTCTGGCGAGGGGGAGAGGGGAGGTCTCTCTTGAACCTTCTTGTGTGTTTTGAGATTATAAAGCTGAGGGTTATTGACTTAAAAAACGGGGACGTACGCGTCTGCCTCGGAGCGTGGAACCCTTGTTGCTGAGCTCTTGACCACGGCTGTTTAATTCCCCCAGTCAGGAGTGGGCTACGATGCAGTGTTTGCACCAGGTGAAATATTGAGTTTCTGATGCATGGTTCCAGTGGCTGTGGTCGAAGTGCTTGAGCTTTGATTATTGTCATAGTGAGGTTTGGCCAGTGGCTTTGAACATTTGAGGTGTTTCTTTGTGATGTGTGAGTGAGTTGAGGTGCACATCCAAAGAAATCATTTGATGTATATATATCTTTCTGATCTCTTGCAGGACGTGCAGTATATTTGCTTGAGTCTTATTTCATTTTATTTGCTGCTTGTTTATTCATCAGTATTATTCATGCATTGTATTTACCAAGTGTGTTATTATTGCTTGCATATAAACATATATATATCTTTGTGTATTTTAATGTTTTGCATTTGGCATCTGGGAAAGCCTTTCTGTTGGAGAGCATTGTGTAAAATAAAACCCTGAGCCTTGCATTTTGTAAAATGATACCCCTTTCTGAAGGTGTTGTTTGTTTTGTGTTAAAGTCTTTTGCTTCGCCGAGTGTTGAGCCATTGTGTGGGAGCTGCATTATCTGAAAGGCGAAAGCAAGATACCCACTAAGCGATACATGGAATGGGACCACTCTTCATCAGGAATAAAATCACCAAACACATTCAACAAAGGAATCTCTGCTCTAAAGTGGTACCTCACCTCAAAATCCCAATATACCAAAAAAAAACATGGGCGGCACATCATTCTCTGTCAAACAGCCAAAATATGGAAGTCTTTACCCACAAAATAAGATCCACAGACAACCACCTAATCTTCAGGAAACAACTCAAGAATTGGCTCTTCCCCACATAAGCACTATACGCAAACAGAAATATACTGCATATTACTCTGTATATAAGCATTTATTTGTATTATAGATATGTACCTATATATGTGTATTGCTTTGTATAAGCATGTAGACAAATTATGTTTAAAAAGAAAATAAATGTTTAAGTACAACAACACTTGAAAACTAGGGTGTATCTAATGCATCTATAATAATAATAATAATAATAATAATATAGAGTATTCTAAAGCGCGAACAGCTACCTCAACCAGGAGGTGTCCCGGCGCTGCAGAGCACAATTTGACCCTGAGGACTGAGCAGGATAAGTGACTAGCGTGGTTGGGTGAAGAGCCATGTTTTCAACATGCGTTTAAAGCAGGGCTCGGAAGGGGCCTGCTGGAGGGCTTCAATAAAGGTGTTAAGTAGGCGCTGGATTGCTTTCTCAAGCATTTTGCCTGGAGCTGCCAATAAAGAGATTGGGCGCAGATTACTCAGGTCCAGGGGGTCTCCGTTAGGTTTTTTCTTTAGTGGGAGAAGAGTGGCATGTTTCCAGACATTCGGGAAGATCCCGGAGGAGATGGACGTGTTCCATATTTGCTGGATTGTGGGGGCTACAGAGACAGCTATGGTGCTCCATATTTTAGGCGGGCATGGATCATCCGGTGAGCCTGATCTACATCGGATTAATTCTTGCAAGACCGTGTCCAGAGTTAAAGACTGAAATTGTGACAAGGTCGACCAGTCTGATATTGTTTCAGCTAGATCAATTTTTTGAGTATTCTTATCTGGCCCAAAGGACTCATGGACTAGTTTGATTTTTAGGTAAAAAAAGTCTGAGATCCTATTACACATGAAGGTTGACGGTTGAATCTCCCTCTCAATGCAGCGCGGTTTGATGAAGGACTGTATTATTTTAAATGTTTCTTTGCTTGAATGTTCTGCTTTCAGGATCGAGTCCGCATAGAACAGTTTTTTTGCTTTTCTGATCGCTTTGTGTAACTTTTTGGAAGCTTCCTTATATCTGGCTTTATTTAGAGGATCGTATTTAAGCCTCCAGAGCCTCTCCAGCCTTTTGCATTCGGACTTCTGAGCTCTAAGATCCTGCGAGAACCAGGGAGCCGAGGGCGAACTGCGTTTGGAAATGGCTAGTGCGGCAGGTGCAATTGAGGACACCATATTCCCAACCCAGTCATTGAGCATCTGAGCATCCAAGTCAGCATTACCGGAGAGGGTGGGCGTATTCTGGGCTAGGACTGGACCCATGGAGGCAGGGGTTAGTTTCTTCCACTGTCTTTTCATAAAAGAGCGTTTACTTGTCCCGGGTTTGTCTGCCGCTAACTTTATTTGAAATGGGATCAGGGAGTGGTCTGACCATATCAGTGGTAGTGGCGGGTCAGAGACGGCTTTGTCAATGTTAGAAAAAATTAGGTCAAGCATATGGCCTGCTCTGTGCGTGGGACCTGCGTTTAAGATGCTTAAATTGGCTGTGTTTAATGTTGACCTCAATGTATCAGCGGGGGCAAAGTCCTCCCTCTCCATATGTGTATTAAAGTCTCCCACCACAAGAAATTGGGGATGAAGGAGGGAGCTTTGGATGATAGTGTCCAGTAGAGAGGTCAGATTGTGTTCTTCTCTTCCCGGAGGGCGATAAATCACTAATCCTGCCAGGGATAGCTGATGGCCCACCTGAAAGCAAAAATGGAGCCCCTCGAATTCCGGATTTGGGGTGGGGGCTGACGAACTGAGTATGAGCTGTTCTTTAAAAATAACAGCCACACCCCCCCCTCTTTTATCGCCCCTCCGGTTGGCTAGGCATATTTTATACCCAGAGGGTACTGCCAGTGTAATAGAGGACGTATTGTCCTCATTTAGCCAGGTTTCTGTTAGAAACAGTGCATCCCATTGATGCTCTTCCAGTAGCAGCCAAATTTCATCTGCGTGTTTTGCAAAAGATCTACAGTTAAGCAGGCCTGCTTTGAAGTCCCTGCTGATCTGTGGTTCTGGATTGGCGGGGACTTTTACTTTTGCGTCGTCCAACGCTCTGAGTAGTGTCCCGCATACTCCACAAGTGCGAGGGAGGGTGGTGGAATCAAGGTTGATCCTATGAGTACAGGTAACTGCCCCATTGTTGAGAGACCTAAGATTGTCCTGTGACCACATGATCCTTCCCCTATGTGCAACCTCACCGGCAGCATGTCTGGCCGCGGTCTGGTCGCGGACGGGCGCAGACGGGCTTGCCTTAGGCGCGCCCGCTGCGCTCGTCCGCAGCGCGTCCAGCGGAAGCACAGATTAAATAGCAGGAAGGGCAGAGGCGTGGCCTGCCTGGTGGTGGGCATGGCCTGTGTGTCCCAGGGGGGTGGCGGCAACACAAGGGAGTACCCCGCGGCAGCTTTCCAACCGCTGCGCGGGAATGCCCCGGAAGAGAGAGGTAAGTTTTGTATTCAATCACAAAAATACACTGAAAAGGTTAAAAACGCTGTCTTAAAATCACAGTATACAGTTTTTAAAATTACAAGAGTGACGCTCCCGGCTTCCGCCTCAGGAGGTCAAAGTGTTCTGACTCGCGCTAGGCTCGGCACGCTATTTAAATGCTCGATAAAAAGGGGTGTGGCCTGCCTGGTGGTGGGCGTGGCCTGTGTGTCCCAGGGGGGTGGCGGCGACACAAGGGAGTATCCCGCGGCAGCTTTCCAACCGCTGCGCGGGAATGCCCCGGGAGGGAGAGGTAAGTTTTGTATTCAATCACAAAAATACACTGAAAAGGTTAAAAACGCTGTCTTAAAATCACAGTATACAGTTTTTTAAATTACAAGAGCGACGCTCCCGGCTTCCGCCTCAGGAGGTCAAGTGTTCATGTACTTACCTACTTTATGCATCTATATACCTTCCATGTACTTGGATCTATATATTTATTACTTTTCTCCTAAAAAAGCACACAATGCAATACCCTATTTCTCATCCTCTACCTCTCTCAATATATCTTCAACCTCAACTCTCTGACTCATCTCAAACCTCAATCTACTACTCTTTGCAATGCATTATCCTATTTCTCACCCTATACCTCTATCAATATATTTAATCTACATATGCTTACTTCCTTTATGCATCTATATACTTTCCATGAACTTATGGATCTATATATTTTTAACTTTCTTCTAATCCAGCATATCTTTTGCACTACCCTATTCTCACCCTATACCTCTTTCAATATATCTTCTACCTCAACTCTCTGACTCATCTCAAACCTTTTTCTACTACTCTTTCCAATGCACTAACCTATTCCTCACCCTATACCTCTATCAATATATCCTCTACATCCACTCTCTCATTCATCCCAAACCCCATAACGCTACTATGATCCCAAAATTAACACTTTCTATACTCTCCCCTACTCTACCCCTCCTTGCATCTTCTGACACTTCTTTATTATACCGATCCCCCAAAACAAACCTTTCTAAACTCTTCCCTCTGACTCTTCCCCTGCACATCCCTTTTCACTCATCCTAAGCCTCCTTCTACTGCAATGATCTCCGAAACAAAATCTAAATCCTTCACTCTTCTATCCCTCCACTATCCTTTCGAACAAAATAACAGACTAACATGTCTGCATCTCAAATTTCACATTTCACTATACTAATTCACCAATAGTCCTCTATGGATCCCAGAGTAGCGTGCTACTGGCCGAAAAAGCACTTCAACACCCCATCAGGGATAGCAAGCACTATATAAATACTATATATACAGTCCCTGGATAATACTCCACTGCTACCTACCTCTGCCTACAATCTGCACCCACTTGATAATGCTCCACCTCCTCAGGCACCCTACAGCACCTTGAAAATGCTCAACATCACCCTACCTCTTCCTTCTTCCCCGATCCCCACTCGTTACCTCCTCCCGGAATGAGGCTGAGCCCAGGTCAATGTGCGCTCATCGAGGCTATCTCAGGACTTCCTCACCTCAATGACGCGCAGCTCACTGGGTTCTCTGAACATTTCTGTGGGACTATGCCTTTCTTATGTGATTACAGTTCAATTTCTGTTGTAAAGCGCTCCGATACCCTTGGGTCTGGCTGGCGCTATATAAAACTTCTAAATCAATAATAAATAAATAAGTAAGTGCAAACCGTTTTTCCTCTCCTATCCCTCCGCTAGCCTTCTCAATCCAAATAACTGACTAACATACCCACCACACAAATTCCTTCCTTATTTCACTATACTAAATCAACACTAATCTTTTATGGCTTCCGGAGAAACCTGCTACTCACCAAAAAAGTGCTTCAACACCCCATCAGCGGTAACAATCGCTATATAAATGCAAACCTTTAACCCTCTTCTATTCCTCCACTACCCTTCTAAATCAAAATAACTGAGTAACATACTCCCCACTCAAATTACTTTCATATTTCACTATACTAATTCAACACTAATCCTTTATGGGTTCCGTCATAGCGTGCTACTTGCCAAAAAAGCGCTTCAACACCCCATCAGGGTCAACAGATGCTATATAATGCAAACCCTTTTTTCCTCTTTTATCCGTCTGCTATCCTTCTCAATCCAAATAACTGACTAATGTCACCACTCAAATTAATTTCATATTTCACTATAGTAATTCACCACTAATCCTTTAGCGTGCTATTCGCCAAAAAAGCACCTCAACACCCCATCAAGGGTAACAAGCGCTATTTAAATGCAAACCTTTTTCCCTCTTCTACCCCTCCGATATCCTTCTGAATCCAAATAACTGACTAACCTATCCACCACTCAAACTACTTTAATATTTCACTATACTAATTCAACACTAATCCTTTATGGGTTCTGGAGTAGCGCCTCGTCAGGGGTTGTTAGAGCTATGTAAATACAATTACAATACAACACAATATTTCTGAAATGAGCAGAATGGTGTACACTGTTTTAACAATGCTTACAATCAAGCTGGAACTTGAACCATGTGTGAGTCACCCATAGATTATACAATTTACAACAACAGCGAGATGGCAGATGAGAAAAGAGGCCCTCCTGGCCAATCAGATTGCTCTATTATTTAAAGTTACATGCTCGAGGGACTCATCCACACATGCATACATTTTGAACCTCAATTTCTCAAAAACTAAATGGATGTACACCAAATCAAGAAAAGTACCCTTTCTGGTTAAAGAACTAGCTATGTGCCAAATTTGGTATCATTTTGCGTAGCCGTTTGGGCTATAGCACGTACGAAAACTGCATTGGGAAATTGCATCTTTGGATCCCCTTTTCTCTGGATCCTATTAGGCTTATCACCCAGAAAGAAACAAACTGAGGTGGATGAACTTTTTTTTTCAAGGTATTGTGAAGATTTGTCAAACAACGCCAAAGTTATTATCAAACCAAAAAAACATCCTTCCTATGCAAACTGGGTCCTGACTATAACTACACAGTGGTGATCGCCACTGTGTAATATATTCCTGTATAAATAATGTAAAAATGGGTCTAAGAATTGCCCTGGCCGTTGCATTTTGTACAACGTGCATTCGCTGAATGAGATAACCTGGTAGGCCCTAGTACAAGACATTGGCGTAGTCCAGTCTTGACGTCACCAAGGCTTGGACCACAATCTTCCTGATGTCTACTGATAGAAGCGGAAGGAATTTTTATAGAATAGGAAGTATGCCGAAACAAGAACCTACCACAGCTTGCACCTGGGACTTCATGGAGAGGGTGCAATCATTGAAGATACCCAGATTTCTGGCTACCGTTTGTGCTGAAAGGGGGGGAGATAGCTCCTCCGGCCACCATAAACTCCAGTTGCTCATACTGGCTGGCCAAAGAAGACAATCTCAGATCTATCCAGATTGCATTTCAACTGATTCATTTTAAGCCAATTAAACATTTTCGTGGGACAGGATCTAATATTGTGACCCTCAAAGTCAACGCCTTTTTCACTGGTGAAAATCAGTTGAGTATCGTCAGCGTAGGATATAATCTTGGCACTGTAAGCCTCTACTAAAGATGCAAGACGAGACATATATAGATTGAAGAGAGTGGGGCTAGGTACAGAGGCCTGGTGTACTCCTACCTTCATGCTAGGTATGTGAGATGAAAAAAGACTTATCCAGATTTGCTGATATCTGTCTTCCAGGAAAGAGTTCATCCAGGCCATAGCTGTCCCACCTATGTCCAAGTGCCTCAATATATCAAGAAGCCTCTCGTGAGGGACTTTGTCGAACGTTGCCAATAGGACTAGTAATATCAGGAATGCCTTGCCACTCTGATCCAGTTTTTCCTTAATGTGCTCTGTCACTTCCAGCAGGGCAGACTCTGTGCTATGATTTGCCCTGAAACCTGATTGATGCATGTGCAGCAAATTGTGGCCTTCTACATGTTATGAGATTGTTTTATTAACATGTTTCTCCAAAACTTTAGGGCCAGGAATAGGGGGAGATAGGCCTATAATTAGCCGGATCATTCTGATTGGTGGATGGTTTTTTCAAGAGTGGTAAGATTTTTGGCTGTTTCCAAATATACGGCACTATGCCGGTGGAAAGGGATGAATTAAGCATATTTTTAACTATGGGATTAATAGTAGGGGCTAAAGAAACTAGTAATTTAGGTGGACTGGCATCTGTCGGTGAGCCAGACTTGAGTCTTTGAAGGTAAGCAAGTGACTCTCCTAGTTGAAGTTCAGGGAGCTCTGATAATTTAGGAGGCTGCAAAGAGCCGGACTTCTCATTCAGAGGTTCATATAAGACATTGTCCTCCGCAGTAATTTTATAAAAAGACTGTTGGATTGTGGAGATTTTATTATAGAAGGATAGAGCCACCTGTTAGGTCCAATCAACTGAATGCGGGGAATCTTTCTTAACCGCCTTATGGGAGGTAAAGGATTTTACAATATTAAAAATGTCCTTTCCTTTATTATGAGATGTTTCAATCTTTGCCTGGAAATAATTTTTCTTGACCTCTTTCACTTGTGAATAGTATGATTTTAAGGCAGCTTTATAAATCTTCCTGTCTTCAAGTGAGTACAATTTCCGACCCTCTTCACTCCCTAAGCTGGACATGGGCAGAACCTCTATTGTTGTGAAAGCTAAGCTATGCACCTTATTGTTCTGGTTGCGTCTAACTGCTTCCATACGCTGCTGCCCTTGTTGAAGTAAGTACTCTTTACTGCGCTAAGAAACGTGGTTGGCTCTCCAAAGTGAAGTCCCTGCCTACTACTATACGCCTGGAGGGATCATAGGACACAAAGGACCCACCATTACTGCCTAACAAAGACCTGGATCCAGTCCTCTATTTCCTGTTCGCCATGGGGCCGCCTCACAATGGACTTTATAGAATTTAAACTGTCAGGTGTTTATGAACAATATCTGAAGAATATTATGATCCCGCAGGACAGGAAGCTTTATATGCAATTTAGATTTGGCTCAGTCACAGTGAACATTTTTAGAGCCTCATGGTGACAGCCTTCCACCACACTGCAGTCTTGCCCAGGTTGTCCCTTTCATACTGAGTCAATTGGTCACATTTTCTTTGTTTGTCCCTTGTACTGTTCTCTGAGAGCCAAATGGCGCACTCCTGTCTGTAGGCTTGCAGCATTGTGATTGGCTTAGGGGAGGGAGCCTGGCTGCCTGCTTCCTATTCCTCCCAGAAGCAGGAGAGCAGGGGAGCAGAAGCAGAGAAAACACGGGACCCGAACGGTGGAAAGGTAAGTTTAAAAAAAAATGTAAAAAAAATTGAACCAACACCCCCGCGGGACATTCCCGTGCGACCCCCCCCCTCCTCACGCGAACCCTCCTCCCTGCGTGACCCAGCACCTCCCCACCCGCGAGCCATGCCGGCCGCGACTACAGAGAAATAAAAGTTACCAAGCTCGTTTGGAAGGCAGAGCCTGACATTGGACCTCTGTCTTTGATTGCACATCACATGTGACAAGATAAGAACAAAATGTAATGGGAAAGCGAGCACTGTGGACAAATTTAGTAATCAGGGCATGCTCCACTGATGAAGTAACTCAAGCTGAACAGTCTAAAACAAATAAAGTTAGCAAATTTGAAATCCAGCAAATGTGAGTTACAAATCACATAGTCAATGGTAAGCAATGGGTGAAATGCATTCCTAGGTCAGCTTTCTGTATGTCCCCAAGACGTCTTTAGCAAACCAGACAGTTGCGCTGGCTTATAGGCTTCAACCTAAAAACGGCTGAATTGATTTACACCAAAGTTGGCAGAAAGCTAGATCTTCACCCTGAAAGTGTGATTTTTGTGAATAATACAGTAGGACAGCAGATCAAAAGATAAGATCTGATTGGCTGCCTCACATCAACAAAGATGTTTTGCATCCATTGTAGGACTCGGGGATTGAGGGGCATATTATCAAGGGGCTTTATCTCCGCTTTTTTGGCTTTAAAAGCCAAGAAAGCGGAGATAAAATTATCTCCCTATTACCAAGCTGTCGCTAACACCAGTTAGCGACAGCTAATAGGAGATAGTGACCATCTTGGGCCCCGCTTTGCATGTCAGTGATATTTATCACTAATGACATGCAAAGTGGGCATGCCAAGATGTTAGCGACTGAAAACAGTCGCTAACATCGCTATCTCCTATTACCAACTTTTGGAGATATTCGCGCTAAGCGCGAATATCTCCAAAAGCTAACACTTGCCCAGGAGCAGTTCTTAGCCATGTTATCCAATGGGAGGTGGATAACATGGCTAAGAGCATTTGCTCGATAATGCATGAATATCGCTGACTTTTCAGCGATATTCATGCATTGCGGCCGTTTTTTATCGCATTTGCGATAAACCTTGCTAATAGCAAGGTTTATCTGCGATAAATTTTGTCTCTAAATAAGTTAGAGACAAAAATTATCTCTATTGGTTGGTAATATGCCCCTGAGTCCCCCTGTCCTGAGAAAAAAAATATATATACAGGGAGGCAGGGTAGAGACACCATGACCCCCTAAACCTTGTGATGGACCCCTCTGAGGCCATAAAATTATTCTTTTGATTTTTACGTGTGGTATTGATGAGTACCGTCCTTTTTATTTGAATCCCCCTGTATGGGTCAGGGCTCAGGAGGGGGGTCATTGCATTAAATATATTTTATGGGAAAGGGTTGTGCCGTCCACTCTCTGGGCCTGGGGATCTCAACCCCCAGGGCCTGTTTTTTTGCTGGGGAAAGGGGTGTGAGACCTCCCCTCCCAAAGCCATTTAATGTTCCCAGGGACCCCATGCCCAGGGCCCAATCTATTTTTCATTCGAGGTAGGGGACGTGGGACCCCTCCACCTGAGCTATATAATGGCTGGGGTGGGTGGAACTCTTGGAGTTTTACTTTGAGGAGTTCTGCAGAGTTGCATAAAAACTTAGCTGAGTTCCGCCCACCCCTAAATACACCGGCTATCGATCTGAAAGGTAATGTGGGGGGAGATCGGATTCAGCGTTCCCACTAAAAAGCAAACTCTCATTTAGGTACCAGAGGGCTAGGAACTCGGCACATCTCTAATCAATGCAGCCTGAGAACAGGATTGGGACAGAGGAGACGTGGGTTTCCATAGCTGTTTGTACATGCAGAACCCCCTGGTGTCTTCTTCCCTGCAGTCATTAACATTAACAGAGACCACTGAGAAACTTACGCGAAATCTTTGTTTATGGTTGTCAGAGACTGGCCGCCATGACCTCCCGCTTATGCCAGTGAAGCTGCTCAGCTCACTCAACCTCTGTGCCAGGCTTGGTGAGTGGGGCCGGCTCAAAGTCACTGCGACAGTCCAATCTGACCATGATACTCGGGCAGGACCATGGATCTTTCTGGTCATGCAACACACGGTCATTATCTTCTCAACCCGTAAGACTTTGCACTTGACATCACAGTTGCCTTCATTTTTTGCACTTAAAGTAAAGCTGTTCTATTTGAATAAATGCAGACGTGGGGTTTCTCAATGACACAAAAAAATGCACCTTGTCTCTTCACTAAGGAAAAAAACTCAGAATCACAGTCACAAGCAGTGAAGTGTCAGACTTATGAGCCATGACTCGCACCCAGACACATGACCCAACACGTTTGAGAGAGGTCCCAAACAGGTGTCTGACTGTTCTACCAGTAGGAGTTATGACTATGTTGTCCAGCAAAGTGAGTTGCACAACGTCCGGCATATGTGAGAACAGCCACTGTGGTCATAGACATTGAATGATAAGTATGACGCTTGCTCGCATTTGAGTAGCGTCATACTCATCCTCCTTCAATGTCTATGGCCACAGTGGCTGTTCTCACAATATGGGAGAGGATATAGCCTTACGGCTACAGCGGTCGACCTCGAAGTTGGGGAACCAGGTTCAAGTCTCAGCAACAACACTCAACATCCTGTGATTCTGAGCAAATCACTTAGGGCCAGATGTACGACCATTTTTGCATGCGCAAACGGGTTTGCGAACTCGTTTTGCGCATGCAAAAACAGCATGGGTAATGTACAAATCCTATTTTGCAACACAATTGTTTGCGACTCGCAAAATAGGGTTTTGCGGCTCGCAATTAGGAAGGGCATTACCTTCCTAATAACGAGCGCGACCCTAAGTAAGAATGTTTTGCATCCGCAATTACCGGCGCAAAACACTCACAAATTACCACCCTCTTCAAGAGGGTGGTAATGAACTAGCAAAACGGAAGGGGTCCCCAGGGACCCCTTCCCCTTTGCAAATGCAGGGGAAAATATTTTTTAAGGGCAGGCAGTAAAAAAGGTTCAAAAATTAATATTTTTCAAAGCATCCTGTTTTTCTTTAAGGAAAACGGGCTGCATTAAAAAAACGGCTTTATTTAAAATCAGTCCCAGACATGGCGGTCTGCTGAGCCCAGCAGGCCACCATACCTGGGAGGGCCTGCCATTCCCAATGGGGTCGCAAATTACGAGAGGTTCATTAATATTCATGAGCCTCTCAATTTGCGACCACATTGGGAATTGCTAACAGTTTGAAATACACTGTTGTACATTGGAAATAGCGCTTTGCAAATTGCGAGTCACAAAAAACTCACAATTTGCAAGGCGCTTTTTGCACAGTCGTACATCTGGCCCTTAATCTTCCCGTGTGTAACAAAAAATTAATGTGTCCTTCTGTAACGAAACTGATACTTATGTAAAGCGCTCTGATACCCGATTTCTCGGGTCTAGTTTGCGCTATATAAAAAAAATAAATTATATACATATATATATCTATATATAGAGATATATATATAGATATAGATATATATATATATATATCCATAATTGTCTACGTTATGGAGTGACATTTGATTTGACGACATACCCGAGTACTCGTTCAATCGCCCACAACTGCATGCGGGAAACTACAGTATCCGTCACTTAGTCCTCTCTGCTTTCTTGCCATTATTTACCTACCAAAGTAACAAGAAAAACACCAAAAAGAATTTTAGTGTGGGTGGTTACAATGCATGAAATCACCAGCAGGTACCACGATTGCCATGATCCTCTGGGTTATCGGATAATATTTGACAACATATGCAGGACAGGTGCACAGTTGCCTGCAAAAATGGGTGGAGAACTACAGTACCCATGATCCTATAGGTCGCTGATAATGTCTGATGCCATATAGAGGGACACACTGGCCTATTATGGCTTTTGAGTATCAGATAATATTAAGTAATGGCACTGCCAAATGGCACTGTAGCTGGACACAAGCCCCCTAGAAATAACTTTTTATATGTCAAGGGAGCAACTTTAAAAAGATTTATGCCCCGAAGTTGGGTTGTTTTTACTAGGGTGGGCCGTGGGTGCCGGCATGCTCCGCGGCGGTGATTGGAGGTTTTGCCAAACACAGCACTCCAAGTGGAGCGCAGAGTGGCAAAACTCAATGTACTCCGATGGTGGAGCAGAGTCACCCTTAATAATGACCGCGGGGCCCACCCCCAGGGCCAGATGTCTTATTTGGGAAGCAGCTGTGGGGCCATAGACTTGCCCCAGGGTCCCCATTACCTAGGGCCCGATTCCAGACAGAGTGGTATCTGCTTTGTTTTCCCACTTTATTTTATATATAAGGCTATGTACCAGAAGCACTACATAAATGCCATTTAATAACTACTTGTATTTCACTTCTTGAGGTATATGCAGAATTTTGGAGTTTGTTTTTTATGTGTCATTTGTCAAGAAGTAATGGGGGCGTCCAGGTTTTGTTCAGCATTAATTATTTAGAGCAATCTTTTGCACCTTCATTAATTGTTTACAGAACACTAGCTGTTTGTTTCCACTAAGATTCTCAATGTGTACAATTGTAGAGGTATGTGTAGCTCCAGACTTCAATATGCCCAGTACTGTGTTTTATTCATATATCCCGTGACTTTGTGTGAAATTGCTGTTTCAAGTACCCTGAGTAAGAACCCTCATGTGGTATACATTCTAGTTTTAAAGATGTACTACCATTGGATATTGTTGTGTAGTTCCTACTAATCCGTAGGGTCTGCACATTTGTTGGAAACATAAACTTTGGGTGAGGCGCCTAGACTGATTCCGAGCACCCCGCAGGATATGTTGGCCTAGAGACCATCTAGCTCACAGTGCCACCATAAGCCCCCTAACTTTACCAGGGGGCGAATAGTTTCTGACAACCACTGAACATGACAGCCCTGACCCCTCAGGGATCATGGAAACAGATCAGAACATTTCTCTCAATCACTTGTGCTTGTGTTCAGTGAAAGATACAGAATACACAGTGTGACATTTTTAGTACATTAATTGAACCAACATTATTCTTGTATAGAAATCATGTGCTGCGATAATCAGTAGACAGAAGCAGATGAAAGTGATTACAAGCAAGATAAGCTGTAAATAGTAGATATAGTTTTACTAAGGTGCTAAAACAGTGTATTTACAGCCATATAAACAAAGCAGTAATCAGGTGTACTCCTACAATGCCAACCCTACTCCAAGTGTACCTACAGTGTGTGTAGGTGTGAAGCCAAGAATCCACGTGACCCAAGGGACCCTATTACCTGGCGGGAGAGAATGTTGGAACCTGTCTTGGTCACAAACTGGACACCCCCTCATGGAGATGTCAGACCACTACATGGTGAAGTCTCAGCATGCAGGGACACTCGGTGTCAGCTGAAGTACCTCCTCTGATAATCTTTTGGGATGCTCTTTATTTATAATAGAAAGTAGCCTTGCGATGCGCATAAAGATTAGTGATGTTATGGATATGTAGATAGCCCCGTCTCCCTGTGGATGAAGATATAATGACATTTGTACATAGTGCGTAGAAGGGCCTATTAAATGATGTTCGAGGCATTGCAATAATGTTATGCGAAGCTAGATGTGTAAACAAAGTAGTTTTACAGAAACTAATCCAACATTGTCGTGCACGCAAATATGTGCAAAAAGGTCACAGCAGAAATGTTATTGTGAAAAATAGGACTATGTAAGAAATGAGCCGCTTCGCTATATTGGCCTACCCCGAGCACATAACAATACAGTCGCTATCAACTGTTATATTGACATTGTATTTGCTATGAGATTGATCATTGCAAATTAATTTCCACTTTATTGGAGTGCCAAGAATTAACTCCTTCATTATTAACGAGTCCTAATGTTAAGCTTGAAATCATGCGAGTGCACCTTTACACTAGAGGGAATGAATATATGTATACACCGAGTGAGTTGTCAAGGAAATCCTTAGTTAATATGCTTCTTCTCTTTCTTTCAGTCACTGCAGGTTTCACATGTGTGGTGGTGACTCTAAGCAGACGGTTTACCTTAGACAATGCCCTGAAGAGACAGCAATGGCAATACAAAACAAAAACAAGGGGATAACAGGCTGTTGATTGTTATTTTATCCACTCCCCCATTCCCTTGGGTGTACGTTTTTGGGAAATGGGATAGCTTGTTCTCCAATCAAAAACCAAGGGGAGTGGTCGGATTATCTTTACATCATGGTCCCTGCCAGTATGTCAAGCCAGGTTAGTCATATCATGCATGTACAGTACTAACTGGTATACAGCGAAACACTAATCTTCATTTCTTCCAGAAGTAGTCCTAAGGTCCGTGGGTTTACTAGAAGTTATTGCTAGGTTGCTCATGTACATGGTCCATAATGGTCAATAATGTTGGGATAAAATGGTACCTTTTTTCACTCTTTGCTCTTATTGAAGCTGTTCAACTTTGTTTTGCTTATATTTGTGCTGGGTTTTGTTTGTAAGAATATGTCTTTGATCACATCTTATAGCCTCTCTCAAGTAGAAATTTTAGGGAGTTTTAGAATTATCTGTATGTGCCAAATTTAGTTAAAAGCCTTCTGAAAATCTTCAAAGCATGCACATCTTTTTCCATTTTTATAATATGTGTATGTGGTGAATTCTCTTGTGATTGGTGAGGCACCCAATTAGGCTTGATTAAGACCTCGTTGGATTCTTCGGCTTAGGAAGACCGAAGTCATTATTCCCCAGTTATGGTTTTCAGCAATACCTCCATAGTCAATACCAAATTTAGTAATTCCTAGTCAGACTAAATTTTAAGGTCTGATTTTAAAGCGCTGCTGTCTGCAAGGCACATTGTTACAAATTCTTTAAAATATACACAGCAAGGCTTTAGCTCCAGTGAGGTGACAGTTAATCTCCCACCTCATGGTGATGGCTGTTTGATGTATCATTCCACCTCCTGTGGCATGCTTGCCTTGCAAAGCACAGAGGACTATTTTACACTTGAAAAATACAGTGACTCATCACACAGTCTGCTTTTTACCTTATTCATGTATACCATACAAAAGCAGACCTTTTCGCAATTTTATTTACTATAGGAGCTTGTTTCATCTTTTTGTCAGATTAGACTGCAAGACATTACCACTACTACCTTTATGACCATTACCAGCACTATCACCACCACTACAACCACCACTACTATCACCACCCCACCATTGCTAGCATCAATACCACCACCACAATTCGTTTCTTCCATCATTTTCCCAACACTACCATTACCAATATAGTACTTGTGCATTCCTGTGTTCAATATTCTTTACCACAGAAAAACGATAAATATTGGATTTGCTAATGTTTATTGTATATGGTGGTGATTACCCACTTCGATCATGCCTTGGAGAATTGTCCTGAACTGAATGTTAAACTGAATTGTTGACTTTACTCTCGGAGATATGTGTTAAAACATTTTAATGTTAGTGTCTGATTCGGATGCTTTATTTTATGTTTTTCAATTATTTGTTTAACTCAGCTAATGTTTTCGATGCCTGCAGTTTTTTTAAAGAATCTGATTGTGTTTCTCAGCTTTTATAGTTTATTTGCTGTTTTTAAGTGGTCTGATGTACATTGTTCTTTTTTAGGTAGAAGCCTACCAGATAGCTCAACTGTCTAATTTGCTAAAGAAATCTTGGGGACATTCAGAAAGCTGACCTAGGAATGCATTCTGCCTGTTGCTTTCAATTGGCTTTGTGGTTGGTATCTCACATTTTCCAGCTTTGTATTTGCTAGCTTTATTTGCTTTAGGATGTCCAGCTTGAGTTTGTCCCTCCCGTTTCTCTAACCTTGTTTACTGTATTCTTCCACGAACACCCTTTATGTAAACAGGCCTTTAAATCTTTTTCTTATCTTGTCACATTTGCTGTGCAGTCAAAGACAGAAGTCAAATATCACACTCCAATCTGCCTCACTCCCCAATCTACCCACCTCTATTCTACCACACTCAACTCCAATCTACCCAAATCTAGCTCACTTCCTGCTCAATTCAGATCTACCCCACTCCACTCCAATCTTACTCTCTCCACCCTCTTCACCCCACTCCAATCTACCCCACCTCACTTCACTCATATCTACCCCACCCCAATCTACCCCACTACACCCACCTCAACTCAATATACCCCACCCTAACCCACTCTAATCTACCGCACTCAATCAACACCACTCCACTTTACCACACTACATTCTACTATACCTAATCTACCCGGCTCCCCTTCACTCCATACTAACACATGCCACTCAAATCTATCCCACTCCAGTCCAATCTAAGCCACTCCACCCTACTATAATCTACCCCACTCCAATTTACCCCAATCTACTATACTCCATTCCAATGTAACCTACCCTAACCTAATCTATCCCTCTCAAATCTACCGCATGACATTCCAATCTTCCCCACACCACACTAGCTAACACCACTCCAGCCGACTCCACTCCAATCTATCCTACTCCAAACTACCCCACTGCTATCTATCTCACTCCAATCTACCCCACTCCATTCTACCCCACTTCACTCCAAGCTACCCTGCCACAATCCACCCAATCTATCCCTCTCCAATCTATCCTACTCCACTCAACCCCACTCCACCTTAACCTACTCACCCCACTCCACTTCAACCTACTCTTTTCCACTTCAATCAGGCCCCCTCCAATCCAATTTACCCCAATCCACTGCACCCCACTCTTCCCCAATTTACCCAACTCCAATCTACCTCCATAATCCCAGTACAATCTAGCCCCATCCACTCCAATGTACACCACTTCCCCAATCTACTCCACCAACCCCAATCTACCCAAATTCAAAATACCCCACTCCAATCTACTCCATTCCAATCTCCTCCAATCTTCTCTACACCCCATCTGCTCCACTTCATTACACCTATTCTACCCCACTCTACCCTATCCCACTCCATCGTACCCCACTCCAATCTATCCAAAACTGCCCCACCTTACGCTTCCTCAATCTACCCCACTCCACTTCAATCTACCCCAATATATCCCACTCCACTCTACCCCAATCTAGCCCGATCTACCCTACTCCTATCTCCCCCACTCTAATCTACCCAAATCGACTCTACTCCACCTCACTCCAACCCAATCTATCCCAATTCAATCGACTCCACTCCAATCTACCACGCTAATCTACCCAACTCTGTCACTCCAATCTGCCCCACTCCACTTAACATGGTTAAACAAAATGCCAAAGCCAATAGTTCTGGCATAGGTGAGACATATTGGCTTTACCAGGGCTTGTTTTACTTTGGAGCGGTTTGAGAAGTGTTATTTCTATCTGTGATGCCTAGCTGTTACCTCCTTCTTTAATGTGAATACTCTAGGATAGCATCCCCAACTACTTTGAGCTACATTTCTAGTCAGTGACTTAACTTTTTATGGCATCCTGGTATCTGGATTCTAGTGATACATTGATTGTTTAGTTATGTTTTTGGTTCTACCATATTCGTCGATTTGTGCAAAAGGCTTTATTGACAGAATAAAACCTGGGGGCATATTATCAACCAGGGCGTTAAAAATTATCGCTGTTTTAGCGGCAGAAAACTGCGACTAAAACGGCAATAATGGGCTTGATAATATGGCCTTGGGAATTCCAATAGAAACCCATGTTCTATTGGAAAACTGCCACTAAAACGGCAATAATGGGCTTGATAATATGGCCTTGGGAATTCCAATAGAAACCTGGGCTTCTTTTGAAATTCTACACGGAATATTATCAAGCCCATTATCGATGCTTTAGTGGCAGATTTCTGCTGCTAAAACGGCGGTAATTGTAACGCCCTGCTTGATAATATGCCCCCAAATTTTCTGTTGTTTCTTCATTCCTTTTCTTTGGGTTTAAGTTGTGGTTTAGGATAGATTAGTATATTTAACATATTTGCGGCATGTGGAGGTTTGTATTCCATATACATTGTACTTTATAGTAGTAGTAGTATCTTTATTCGACCAAATAATGATCAATCACAAGAATGTACCCAACAATCTTCCTTATAAAATGCATTATACGTAATTACATTTTTTACTTAACGTAAAAAGATCACAATTTTAAAAACATAAACATGGCAATAAATATTTCAAAATAGATAGTCATCAATGTTAAAAAGACGGTGTCAGTAAAATCAACATGTCAATTGACATATGGAACCTTATCCTAAATCATACAGTGTGTTGCCCTGACATCATATGACCTTTTGCTTTGGTAAATGCCACCCTTCGATTAAGACCATATTAAAAAGACAAACCTCTCCTGATAACATCATATTGGGACCAAATTACTTAGTCTAATGACTTCATCCTAGTGCGCCAGGCGTAAAGCAAATATCTTGTTAATGTGAACACTAGCCATTTTGTTGTATCTGATCTTAGCACTCGCAAAGTTTCAGATGGACGCATAAATGATAAGAGACGCCAAACCGATAGTATCCATTTTTTCCCTATTTGTGCATAGGAGGGACAAAAAGCAATGAAATGGTCTGCTGAATAAGGCTGCATACAGGGCACAGTGGGGTTACAGTAGCCTGCATCCATTTACTTATACTGTAATTCAGGGGCAAAGTTCAATACCACAATTGTAAATAAAGTGCACATACATGAAGAGGTTCAATCTAATCGATAACAGCTTCAAATGAAACATGCATTTAAAATCTAGGAACCTTCCAGTTAAGGATCCCAGTGCTGCAACATTAAAACAGGAATCCTGAATATGGACCCCCAAACTTTGCCTTCTACTACAAATTATATTCTTAAAGAAGGAAATGTTTCAGTTGTCGTCAGTTATTATTTTGCAGTAGAAGTCTTGTTCCCATTAGTCTCTACTACTGTTTTCCCATTTATACCCTACTAGAAGTTCTGCTTGCTCTTTGACATTGTAGGTTCTTTCTTTTCTAAAGCCTGTTTGAGAGGATGGTTTGGTTGTGGTCAGATAGATTAGTCTTACACCTAGATTCATCAATGTCCCGTTTTGCGAGTCCTTAATAGCGATTATTAAGGAATCGCTATTAAAGACTCGCAAAACGGGATTCATGTAGAAATCGCAAAAATAATTGCGAATTCTACATGTTCCTTATTTGCGATTAGCAAAGTGCTAATCGCAAATAAGGAATAACTCCCCATTCATTCCTATGGGCCTAAATTTACATTTCAGGGGTGCTACAGGGTGTCCTTTGGACGCCCCTGGCACCCTTGAAATCGCATCCTTATTTGCGATTAGCAAATTGCTAATCGCAAATAAGGAATAACTCCCCATGGGCCTATGGGCCTTTAGGCCCATAGGAATGAATGGGGAGTTATTCCTTATTTGCGATTAGCAATTTGCTAATCGCAAATAAGGATGCGATTTCAAGGGTGCCAGGGGCGTCCAAAGGACACCCTGTAGCACCCCTGAAATGTACATTTAGCCTGATGTTGCGCACACACATGTCCAAAGGACATGTGTGTGTGTAACATACCACTTAGAAAAATGCACTAAAGTTTTCGCTATTTACCACGAAGTCAAACTTTGCGGTAAATTGCGGCCAGAAATAGCGAATTCGCAAATAATAAATGGTTAATGAATTGCATTTAATAAATCTCAAATAGAGATTCCTTAAATGCAATTCCTCGCAAATATGCGATTTCGCAATTAGCGATTTTTGCATTTGGGATGATGAATCCCAAATGCAAAAATTGCGCTCGCAAAGGGCCAGATTCTCAGAATCTGGCCCTTTGCGAGCCCATTTTTCAATGATGAATCTGGCTGTTAATGCCTTAAAACATTGATAGATGTGTTAATGACCACGTGGCACACTGCTCTCTGTCTCTCCCTCTTTGTCGCTCTGTTGCTCCTTCGCTCCCTCACTCACGTTCTCGGACACATCCCTTTTCTTAGCCTCACCTCTACTTCACTTCAATGATCTTTCTCGTTTATCTTTCTCCCTCTCCCTCTCTCTCCTGCCACCTTTCTTTCTGTGTCTCTCGCTCTCCCCCTTTCTCTGCCCTCTCTCTTTCTCACTCTCTCTTCTCTCTTTCTGTAACCACTCTCGCTGTCTCACACACACATCCTTCCTCGACCTCCTCTCTGTTTCCTCTGTTTATATCCCTCCTTTATCTTTTCCTCCCACCCCTCTCTATCTCTCCTTCTCCCATCTCTATCACTTTCTCTATCATTTCCCTCCCAGCTCTCTTTATTTTGCAGTCTTTTTCCTCTTTCTCCCTCCTCTCTTCTCTCCCATAGTCTCTGAATCTGTCTCTTTCTCTCTGGGAATTCCTCTTTGTCCCTCACTCTAATTTATAATTATATTACATTGAAGCATTCTTTCTAGCTACTGAGGGTCATATTTATGAGAGGCTTGCGTTGTGTTTGAACCATGCAACGGGGTATATGTGCAATGCAAGTCTCTCTCTAAGTCAGATTTATGAAGCCACGCAAAGCCACTTTGCATGGCTCTAATTGGCTTCATAGATCTGGTGTAACTCTGTGCAGATCACTGCGTTGTGTTACTCTGCCTTGGGAAGACATTCCATGGGCATTGTGTGGGTATTCCCACACAACTCCCATGAATTTTGACGCATTCCCAGATTTACATGAACTTGTAAACTTGTGGATGTGCCAAAAGGTGTACCAAGGAGAAATAGCTGTATTTCTCATCATTGCTCCCTCTTTCTATGGGTGCTACATTTTGCAGCACCCATAGAAAGGGGAATATGCCTTCCTGCACAAAAATAAACCTGCATGCAACATAGGCACCCTTGAACCAGGCTGCAAGAGTGCCTGCATTGGCGTTAGGTAGATAAAAGGACGCTGGAGCTTGGGAAAGGACAGGAATGCATCGTATCGCCTAAAATACAGTACATTCCTGCCCTTTCCCTGTCACTCGGCGCAGCTAGGTGACTTGCTGCGCTGCGCTGCTTACCTTCTTCATAAATGAGCTCTTAAATGTATTCATCTCGTTCCCTTGGAGACACAGCGCTGCAAGTGGAGTAGCAGTGCATCGACATCTTGCAATCTGCCCTGGTGATATGTACGACTGATAATGGGCAAGATGTAGATGGGCAGACCCGGGGTCTGGGCTTGCATCCTCAAGTAGACAAAATAAGTTCCACTCTCTTGTGACATGCCTCCTCTTTACTAATTTCTTATTGGGGCCTGCAGAGGCAGCACTGAATGATGACTCATTAGGTAGGAGGCGTTTTTTTTATTGGCATTTACACTAATGGACAGTGAAAAAACAGCATTTGCAATGACTAAAAATTATGTTTTGTAGCCTGTGTAAATGCTGCTACAAAATTCCTCAGTCAGTGGTTTCCAGTTCAGTGTATAATATCCAGCCTGGGCTGGAATGCACAGAAGGAGGTTTGGGCTTGGATTAACTGGCTTTTGGGTGAATGCACTCAAGGAGGTTTAGGCTTGTGTTGAACTGGTTTTTAGTGCAATGCACAATAGAGAGTTTAGGCTTGGTCTGACTGGCCTTTTATGGAATGCCCAAAACAAGAGCTTAAGGTTTGACTGACTCGTCTTTTATGGAATGCACAAAAAAGGAGTTTAAGTTTGGTTTGACTGATGTTTGGTGGCATGCACTAAAGGGAACTTATGGTTGGTTTGACAGGGCTTTGATGGAAAACACAAAAGAGAGTTTAGGCCTAGTTTGACTAGCCTTTGGTGGAATGCACAAAACGAGGTTTAGGGTGGCTTGACTTGCCTTTGCTAAAATGCACCAAAGAGAGTTTAGGCTTGGTTTGACTGGCCCTTTATGGAATGCCCAAAAAAAGAGCTTAAGGTTTGACTGACTGGTCTTTTATGGAATGCACAAAAAGGAGTGTAAGCTTGGTTTGACTGATGTTTGGTGGAATGCACTAAAGGGAACTTATGGTTGATTTGAGAGGGCTTTGATGGAAAACACAAAAGAGAGTTTAGGCCTAGTTTGACTAGCCTTGGGTGGAATGCACAAAAGGAGGTTCAGGGTGGCTTGACTGGCCTTTGCTGAAATACACTGAAGAGAGTTTAGGCTTGGTTTGATGGAATGCCTTTTATGGAATGCCCAAAAAAAGAGCATATGGTTTGACTGGTCTTTTGTGGAATGCACAAAAAGATGTTTAAGCTCAATTTGACTGACGTTTGGTGGAATGCACCAAAGGGAACCTATGGTTGATTTGACTGGGCTTTGATGGAAAACACAAAAGAGAGTTTAGGCCTAGTTTGACTAGCCTTCGGTGGAATGCACAAAAGAGAGTTTAGGCCTAGTTTGACTAGCCTTTGGTGGAATGCACAAAAGAAGGTTTAGGCTGGTGTCAAACTTACTTTTGGTGGAATGCACAAAAGGAGGTTTAGGCTGGTGTCAAACTTACTTTTGGTGGAATGCACAAAAGGAGGTTTCGGCTGGTGTCAAACTTACTTTTGATGGAATACACAAAAGGAGGTTTAGGATTGGTTAGACTGGCCTTCGCTGAAATGCATCATAGAGAGTTTAGGCTTGGTTTGACTGGCCTACGCTGTAATGCATCATGGAGAGATTAGGCTTGGTTTGACTAGTCTTTCATGGAATGCACAAAAAAAGAGTTCACGCTTGGTTTGACTAACGTTTGGTGTGTAGCAGGGATTCTGCTCCTACACAGAACTGTGCATAGAGACTTGGAACCTCAGTGAATTAGGGTGTGCCAAAACTCACCTTAGTAACCAAAATCCCCTACCAGACTAGCAATCAGTGTCTCATTGGTTCCTCCATACCCCCAATGATTAGACAACCCAGAACACGGAACTAAGAATACCTCAGGCAATGTGGAACACAGGAACACTCTTTCGTTATACTTTCATACTAGTCCAAAACTGGGAGTAAATGAAGACACGTGCAAGTTTGAAATATTTATTTCTAATGCCGTGTTCTCAAGCGCAGTATCTTAGCTAATACAAGCAGACATATTATAAGCAACAAGATTATGGCTCTTTGAGTAGTAGCGGTCCTGGTAACACCAAGTTTAGCAGGCAGTGGTCGAGGCTCTTGAAGAGCCCCAGCCTTCCCTCTCTAATTCCGAGGGGATTTTCTCTGGGAAAGAACGCGGAGGAAAGCTACTCAGCCCTTTGTCCGCAGATTCTGGAGTCCCTGGACAAGGTGGCTCCGTTACGAAAGACGAAGGATAGACCTAAGAGGGCTACTCCCTGGTTCTCTAGTGACCTTCTTCAACAGAAACTATGCTGCAAACAGGATGAGAGAGCCTGGAGAAAGCACTATCTTGAACTGGACAAACTGGCCTATAAAAAGTCTCTTTTAGACTACAAGGCACAGATTAAGTGTGCTAAAGCTAAGTATCTGGAGGTTACACTGGCCCAGGCAGTGAACAAATCTCAGACCTTGTTTAAGATTGTCAATAATCTCTCTAATCATGCCTGTGCCATGAATACCATCCCAGCCTCTCAGGTGCTTTGCGACTCCCTAGCTACCGTCTTTGAAGATAAAATCACGACTATCCTGAACGGCCTCTCGGCCTCGTGTCAGTCTGGTATATCATCTGTTACAGGATCCGTTCGGACGGCCGTCCTTGATGGCTCCGAGGAGGAACTGGCACAATCTCAGCAGACTTGCTTCCCTGCCCCTTCCTATGAAGACTTTTGTCTGTTGGCGCACAGTGTGTCTTCTGGGTCCCCTTTGGATCCGTTACCCCATAGGTTCTGGAAGCTATGTCACGAAGAATTGTTTTCCCCCCTTTACTCCATCTGTTGCCAATCCCTTACTACGGCTATGGTTCCGGACTGCTGGGCGCTGGCAGTGGTTTCTCCTTTGCTTAAGAAGGACACGTTGGACCCCCTGTGCCCGGCGAATTATCGACCTATCTCGCTGTTGCATTTCCCTGTAAAGATTCTGGAGAAATCGGTCACAAGAGCTCTTTCCAGCTTTCTTGAAACCAATGCCTGCCTGGACGTGGCCCAATTCATCTTCAGGCCGGCCCATGGCACGGAGTCTGCGCTGGTGACCGTTCTGGACGATCTGCGTTCGCGGATTGACATTGGACGAGCAGCTGTTTTTAGTGCTGCTCGACATGTCGGCCGCGTTCGACACGGTCAATCATGCCATGTTACTAAGCAGGCTTCGGAATATTGGGGTGACCGGCCTGGCCCTGGACTGGCTGATTGCTTATCTTTGTAATAGGCAGCAAGCGGTGGCTCTGCCGCCTTTTCGGTCTGCTACTAGAAAGGTGGAACAGGGTGTTCCCCAAGGCTCGGCGATTAGCCCTATTTTATTTAATCTGTATCTCTGCCCACTGATTAGATTGATCAAGTCCTTCGGCATATCAGTCATCAATTATGCCGATAACACCCAACTCATCTTCTCTTTCGAGGGTAGTGATACAGTTTCTAGGGAAACATTTCATCACTGCATGACTTCCACGGCGGATTGGCTTTGCCAAAATTCTCTTCAGTTTAACGGGTCAAAAACTAAGGTACTGCACTGTTCTCTGGATCGCACGCCTCTCCCCCTGCCTGAGGAGTTTTGGCCTACTTCCCTTCTAGGCACAGTGACCGCAGCAGAGTCTGCTCGTAATTTGGGTGTTACGTTTGAGCCAAGTCTTCAGCTGGACGCTTTCATTAATAAAACCACTGCGACATGCATGCTGCTGCTTCGCACTCTGCGGAAAGTCCTTCCTTTACTTCCTCCTTTGGCTAGACCTGAATTAGTGCGCAGTATCATTCTCAGTAGGCTCGACTACTGCAATGCGCTGCTTCTGGGAGCCCCTAACATTCTGATTATGAAGCTGCAGCGTGTTCAGAATATGGCAGCTAAGTTGGCTCTTTCTCGTCCACGTTCCGCTTCCTCTTCCCTCGCACTCTCGGACCTCCACTGGCTGCCGGTTCACCAGCGGATTTGTTTCAAGGCCTCTTGCCTTGTCTTTAGAGCCCTTCACGGTTTGGGACCGGTGATGCTGCAATACCTTTTTTCCTGGTACTCAGCTGCTAGAAATCTTAGATCTTCTTCTGCCTTCCTAGCGAGAGTCCCTAGGATTAAAAGGGTGAGGATGGGCGGCCGCTCCTTCAGCTTCACTGCCGCTAAGCTTTGGAAATCTCGCACTTTGTCGTTACGGAGCAGGCAGGATCTGTCCTCCTTCAAAAAGGGCCTTAAATGCCACCTCTTTCCAAGGGTAGTGTAATGTCCGCTATATGTAGGTAAAGTTAAGGTCAAAGCGCCAGGATACCCGCTGGGTGACAGTCGCGCTCAACAAGTATGTGTTACATTACATTACATTATCAGCATAGTTACTATTCCATAAAATACAAAAGGAGAAAGCATGTTAAAATGCTAAATGGAAATAGACTAGATTACACCTAGATTTCACACTCCCTTGTTATTAGGGTATTTTATATCTACAGAAGGTCTCTTGGGTTTACAAGGGCGACCCCATACCTCTGGTCCAAGTAGAAATGGATCACATCATTTTCGACACCAGCTCTCTGCATGCGAATGTTCTCTAAAGTGTGTGTGAGCATGCCTGCGCAGTGCATTATTAAACGCGCCATAATCAGAGGTGGCCACAGCTGCATACATGTTATGTCTAGAACGTTCATCCGAAAACATGTCAGCCATCCAATTCAGCAAACGGAAAGAACATACATGTTCCTCAATTACCGGAGCCTCTAGCACCATCAGAGGGCAACTCGGTGTTTCTTCAATGAAGCTGCGTGCCAAGAAATCTTGCGCCGCTGCGAAAACATTCCAATGTCCCAAGACTCCAATCATCGCTGCAAAAGCCATAATCCCTCCGCCAGAACAAAACAATTCATGAGCAACTAAGGGGCTCAAAAACTGATTATAATCCGCATTGGGAGACACCGTATTGCAGAGACACAAATCCAGGGACCAGTCGAAATCGCAACTCAGGCAATGAAAGATGGTCTGGACACATGTGAAAAAGGAAAATCGAAACGATAATCCATAAGCCGCACTCAATGTAGCAAGAGGCAGCGCTCCATAATACTCAAGCATTCGGTTGCGGAGCAGCAACAGTCGTGACAGATCTTCTCGCAACACAGGATGTGCATCCATTTTAAAATAAACAAAACAACAGAAGTACGCCTGCGGCCAGAGCTAGCAATAAGGGAAATCCACCACACAGGCTGGAAAAAATCGAATGAAAAAACGCCGGGAATACACCAAATATAGTTTGAAAAGAAGTCACAAGGCCACCGCTAACAACTTTAAAAAAGTGCGCCAGCCCTGTGGTGGGGGATGCATTAAAGTTAGTGTGAATTAACTCACCAAAATGCAAGGGCAAATCAGTATTTAATAAAGAACGCACCTCTGTGTGGGTGTTTGCCAAGTGAAGGACAAATGTTTCACAAGCAGATGTGAGGGCGACTTCTTTTTGGGACAATAGACAATCCTCATTATTTAAAAGTAAATAACTCCCGTTTGCCAGTAATGTGAATGATGGTATGATTGCAGGTGCTGGTGTGCCTTTCAAAATACAGGCTAAATTCGGCTCGTTCTGGTTACAAGAGCCATGCAATTGGATATTCCTACACATTAGTGAATGATCAGGCGTTGTAGTACAATCCTCACCATTCAAGTAAACCTCTTTTCCCTCCCTAAGCCATCTATAGGTAAATGGTAGTGACCAAACTTCATGGAGATAAGCGGTGCTCAGAGGTTCATATCTGCCAATTGCATAGTACTTCATACACGCTACAAATTTGAAAAGAGGAAAAGGCAGAGTTATTGACCCGTGGATAAGCCACGTTGCCGAATTGGTCTCAGCCACAGAAAATGGTAATGGTTCTAACTTTTCAATGTATAACATAGAAAAAGTTGCATCTTTCATTGACATAAGACGTTGCTTTTTAGTCTAATGAAACAGGGCAAATAACGATGACGTATCCATGTAATGCCATGGCACTTTTCAAGCCTTCAAGGTCTGTAAGGTCCATGCAAACTGCATAATAGAACGCAATTGATTTTGACCATGGTACAAAACAGACACTTCATCTTGCACAATATCACCAACAGATGACACAATATTATCTAATGTGTAAATGCGGGAAGAAAGCGTGTTAATGCTGTTATCTACAACAGACAGCACTTTCTCTAAATTCGCTTGATCTATAGCTCTAATGCGGGAAGCCGCCTCTATTTGGGACAGTTTCCAGACTTCGTTGTAAATAGCATATATCCATCTTTTTGATCTACCGGAAGCCAGGCCTTTCACGAAATCATTCTGATCAACATCGTCAGTCAATTTAGATAAGTGCAGCTTAACTGACGCCAAAGTGGAATGTTTGAGCCAGTTCTGACATAATTTGCCTACATAATAGGTAGTTACAGAATGGACACTTTCAAAACGGGTATCCACCCTGACCTGTATGTCGCCTGGAGCTAAACCCAGAAAACGATGGTGGCATGAATCAGCACTTCTGTGCCACAGCAATCAACCCTCAGGATCCAAACTGGATATATTGAAGGAAGAATTCAGTAACATTGTCTGTAATTCTCTGATGGACAATTTGGTATTAATATCCCAACCAGAATATTCTTCCAATTCAGGAAATGAAGGGGCATTTAGTTTTTTACTAGTAGCCAATCCAAAGCAAGTCGTTTGTGAAATTGTAGAATTCAAAAACAACCTATAGTTCGAGATGAGGCATGCACGATGTAAAGCCTCCGTGCCTTGCACTTGCCAGCTTTTAGTACCCCAAACAGATTTAAGAACAATAGTATCTTTCCACAGTTCGTAGCCCCCAACAGCCAACTGGTCTAAAAAGGACTTAGAACACAATAATTTTGTGTGGGTAAGTCTAACCTTGGAAGTGGACTTTTCAGTCATTTTAAAATAAAATGCATTAGGATTCGACTGATTAAAATCAGTGAAGTAAGTGAACCTCTTTAAAAAAGAAGTGGAACTGCCTTCTACAGGAGCGGGACAATGTTCCCAGTGGGTATAATTAACAGTATTCCTCCTGGTATTTTCTTTATGCAGGTAGTGATTCCAGAAATGTTGTTAACAAAACAAATCACCATAATTTGTGGAATCAAGATACAAATCATCAGCATCAAAGGCAGCATAATATTTAAATCAGAAAACAAAGCATCAACGGCCTGAACATCCCAATCATCAGAACGTATATTTTGTTTAATTACATCCCCCATAGAAACTCTCAGGATGTTTGGGACATTAATAACCTCGGTGGGCCCATGGATTTGAAATCTAATAGCATCCCACACAATCCCATCTAAGACGGGCCAAGCAGTGATATTAACAAAAGCCAGGTCCCTCTTCAATCTGTGCGATGAGGGATGAGGAGCCAATGTTCCATTAATATGTCGAATGCATGTTTTTTCTTCAAAATAGTGTCCGTTGACAAGGCGGAAAAAATACAACACAAATCCAATAGACATGAAAAAGTAAATCGAAAAGAGCACCAACCAAATGTAGGTCCAAGGAGGAATCAAAAAATGTTTTTTAAAGTGTTGCAAGAACAGAAACCTTGGAAGGGGTCTTCGATGTGTGAGAGTCAGTGTCAAATAAAAATCTGGATTCTGTAGCCAAACAAGTTTGCAAATCAGACATCGATAAGTCAGAGGGGTAAGTATAGTCAGTCTCATCAAGATGAGCACCAGGTAGTGAACTCAATAAAGGACTTGAAACTGCAGGCATCTCGAGGGCAACATCAGGCCGGGGATTAGGAGCCGGGGCCAAAACAGAATTTCTCAAAATCGATGGACATGAGACTGCCGGAGTCATGCTAAGAAGAATTGGCCACTCTGTGTAATTTGATATTGTCAATGGAGATATACCTTTGATCTTTACAACCTTGAAGTGGTGGTAAAATGACTGTTCTTGTGCCATTCACGCCAAGGACTGGAACTGGAGCTCGATATGAGGGACCAAACTCCTTCTTGTTGTCGATCTTCTCTCGAACCAGTTCTCCAACTTGGGGTAGCCAGCCAACTACCGGAATCTGCAGCGCAGCATCAGATGTGGAGGGCAAGTGTTCCTTTGCAAGACTGTCTCTCGTGTTTTGTAGATCCTATAAAACATTGCAATGTTCATCTACGTCGAAGGAGGCAGCAACTGCCGCCTGGTCTAGACCGTCAAGGTCCGGGACAAACATCTTGATACCAAAGAGCATTTCGTATGGGGTCCGCCCATCCAGAGACATTCTAGGGAGATTATTAAGGGCACGCTGCACGCTATTGAGGTGGGCCAGCCAGTTCCTGCCAGTGCCTATAACCCTAGCTGTCAAAGACTGCTTTAAATCTCGGTTCATTCGTTCCACAACACTATTACCCTCAGGTCTGTATGGAGACGAAAACTTGACTTGGACCCCCAACGAAGCCATGGCACCTTATACGCCTTAGAGGCAAAAGCAGGACCCTGATCCGAATGGAAGGTACCACAGGCAAAAATCCCTACAAATACACGCAAGTCTCTTATGACAGTAAGTAGAGATTATATTGCTTGGTGCGGCAGTCTTTTTGATCATGAATATGAAATTTAATCACAAATGCCTGTTTGTTGATATATGTCACTGGAGATGTCAAGAGGGAATCATATGTATTAAATTTGGCTTTAACGATTTTGGTACTTATGTTGGGGAGTATCTTATCAAATTGAAATGTCAGGGAAATTGAGGATTTGTTCATGGAACTTGTGTGGGTTGAATAACAAAAAGAAGAGGGGGATGTGTGCACAGATGATACAGTCCATGCGAATAGACCTTTTATGTATACAAGAATCGCACCTGACCTGGAATGATCGGCATCGCTTTAATGATCTAGGCATGCATTTATTGGCCTGCACACGTCAAGGAACCACCACAAAAGGGGTGGCAATACTCATGAGAAGAGGGCTGGGCTCTCTTAAGCGTAGTAAGGCTGATCCACATGGTAGATGGGTTATTTTGGAACTCAACATTGATAATAAAATATACACCATCTGCTCAATTTACGCTCCTAATACAGACGATCCTGAAATTTTGAATTTCTTAAATCTGGAGCTAGCGCAATGGCCATCTCCCTTGATATTTTGTGGAGACTTTAATATTCATCTGTATGGGGGCCCGGAACTTTATGGCAGTGCCGATTATACGGGTTTAAAGAAAAAGACTTACAAAGCTTTAAATGGTTTAATAAATGAGTATGGCCTGTCTGATGTAGCATTCGCAAAGAATCCTATTTCACCTGACCATACTTTTTTTTCCGCACCACATCAGAAGATGGTGCGGTTGGATTATTTCTTTATTGATACCTCTTTCATTGATAACACTGTATTCGAGATATTTCCCCGAATATTATCGGATCATAATCCAATCATGATAGAATTAAAAATCCATCCTAGTACTAATCTCAAGCAGTGGACATTCGATCGGAAACTGTTAGCGGATTCAAAATATATAGAATATATGGGCAAGTGGATCATGGAATGTTTTGAATTTTACTGAGGAAGCGCCCCTTCTGAAGTTGTATGGGACGCTTTCAATGCGGGGGTGAGGGGAGAGACCCTTTCATACTCAATTAATAAACAGAAAACCATCCGTGATAAAATGGACCTTCTATATAAAGTAGTTCGAGATTGGGAAGAGAAACTGACACATGCTATCAGGAATAATCAGGATACTGAACCTATAAAAACTTCATTACCCATTCATAAAGCAAAACTTTATGAAGCTTTTGCAGCCAAACTGGCAGAACAATCTGCAGTCATGAGAGCACAGATATTCGAAATGGGGGAACAATCTAGAAAAGTTTTGGCAAAAAAGATGAGACAAAAAGAGGCATCAAATTTTATTGGTTTAATCAAAGATGAGGCTGGTCAGACATATACTAAACCTGATGAAATCTTAGAGGTCTTTCGACAATTTTATTGCAAGTTATATACTCAACATACCCTAGATTATTCTAGTGATTTATTTCTGAACTTTATTGTAAATGACATTGTGGCCAAACTCCCTGTTGAACAGACTCAGTTTTTAGACCTGGATATCACTTGGGAAGAGATAAACTCTGCGATTCTATCTATTGCTATTGGCAAAGCTATGGGACCAGACGGGATTCCCTCAGAATTTTATCGGATGTTCAGGAACTTGTTAAAACCAGACTTGCTGACAACATTCTTGGCAGCACAGAAAGGTGACACTCCTCCTTCGTGGGCCGAATCAACCATTATGGCATTTATAAAAAAGGATAAACCTCCTGCTGACCCGGCTTCCTACAGACCGATATCACTTATAAATGCCGACAGCAAAGTTTTTTCTAAAATATTAGCAACTCGGCTATCTTCGATAATTTCTACTATAGTATCTCGATGGCAACATGGGTTTATACCCAAACGTGATACCACAGATCATGTTCGCCGAGTAATTGCTTTGCTTGATTGGGCAGAAGGTACAAATACATCTGTGGGGGTTACTCTTTTAGACGCTGAAAAGGCGTTTGATCGAGTGGCCGGGCCTTTTCTTTGGGACCTGCTATCATTTAAGGGGTTTGGACCTGGTATGGTGAGAGCATTGAAAGCTTTGTACAACTCACCTACCTCATCGATTAAAATTGGAGTAAATAATTCAACGATGTTCCCTATTTGTCGAGGTACTAGGCAGGGGTGCCCTGCCTCTCCGTTGCTATTCGCATTTTATATTGATGTTTTTTTTAATAAACTAAACTATGCGCATGATATAATACCGGTGGTAGCGGCAGGCATACATTATAGGGCACTGGCATATGCTGACGACGTGGTTGTCCTTACTACAGATATAGTCAAAGCAATCCCAAAGATAGAAGATCTGGCTAATCAGTTTGGTGCCTTTTCGGGCTATAAATTAAATATGGCTAAGACACAAATTGTATTTACCGGCCAAAACCCCCCTTTACTCCGTAATATAGTTTCCACTGCGAGATATTTGGGTATTAAGATCACATCACCAGTTTCACAAATTCCCGAAATAAATATTGTACCTATGATAAAAAAGTCTGATACTATACTGGAGCGCATCAACCATCTACACCTTTCTTTATACGGCAGAAATAACATCATGAAGATGATGATTCTGCCGAAATTATTATATCTATTTTGTTGTATCCCTCTAGAGTTCCCTATGCCCTTCTTTAAACAGCTGGAGAGAATGACAGGAAGATTCCTCTGGGGGTATAAACGACATCAAAGAGCCTACCAAAAAATGGTAATACCAAGGGATAGGGTGGGCTGGGGTATCCCATACTTTTTTTATTATTACTTATCATCAGTGCTGCAATTCATCTCTCCCCTAATAATCGGTGACAAGGCTCCGATTTTGGATTCCCACTCCCCGTCTATTTATGAACTGGTTCTAGGGGTAGAGGCTAAGGGCTGTCTATTAAAATTTGTTGAGCCCAGTTATTACAAAAGAACTAAATTTAAGATTTTAAAAGCTGCTTTTAGGGCTTGGAAATCTATCAAACGACTTGCTGACATCCCTAGAATCACGAGATATACTCCTTTGATTTCCCACCACATTTTTCCATTTGTGGGTACAGACAGTATTATGAAAAGATGGCGCAACCTTGGTATAATTCAGCTTAGTGATCTTCTACAGGATAATAAACTCCTATCATTTATTGAGCTCCAAATTAAATATAAACTCACGAATGCTGATTATTTTAAATTTCTACAGTGGCATAGCTATTTTAATTCACTAACAGTGCAAGAACGCATATCGCTACAACGAATTCCCTTGATTGATTCTATGTATCAAAGAAGGAAAATTGGCTATTTTTATAATCAGCTGTTGTCTCTACACTCAGATGACTTACTTTTTAGACAAAATCTCTGGGCTGAGAAATTGGGATCGGACACCATTAAGATGGAGGAATCCATCCATTTGGCCAATTCTATTCTGTTTTCAGGAAGGAGTAGAACTCAGCATTACATGGTGTTGTATGATCTTTATTATACGCCAGCCAAAATTTCAAAATGGGGCTCCTCAGCTGGCACTGCTTGTAATAGATGTGGTTTGTATGCAGCAGATATTGTGCATATGTTTTTCTATGTCCACATCTAAGCAGAATCCTATCAGAAATACAACATTTTCTCTCTTTGATACTTGGAATTCCTGTAACACTCACATCAGTGCTTGTTTTGATTGGAGTATCCTCTACTTCTATGGTAGACGATCACAAAAAGCTGTTATTTATCTCTTTTGGGATTTTTCGCTCATGTGTGACTCAAGACTGGATTAGTCCAGACCCACCCTCTTTTTTTTACTTGGAGAGGGCGTCTGTTGGCAAGGTATATTTTGGAACATGCTGTATATAGAACGAAAGGACGTAAAAGAAGGGCAACGGGAATAAAAATTTGGGAACCGGTAGAGCGATAAATGGAGAGGGAAAGTGGGCCGGAGGTTTTGTTATCTATCTTTTTTTGAGTCATTAACTGCCGCCCATTCAATGTATAATTCTGACTGGAAACTGTTATTTCTCTATTTTTTTTTCATGCAATCTTTGTCTTATATATGAAACATTTACTATTGCCTTGTTTTTATGTTGCCTTTATTTAGTACTAAACATGCTTGTAACCTGATCAACTTGCAATAAAACACAATTAAAAAAAAGTCTCTTATGACAGATCGTGAATCAGCGCTGCGGTGTGGCCACACCCACACAAAGTGTGTGCATGAATCAACTGCTACTAAGATATACTTATACGCAGTGTCAGAAGAAAAAGGACCGCAGTGATCTAAGTAAACACAACCAAGTGGCTTATTGGAAATGTACAACTGTGTCTGGGGCGGACGCGCAGCAGTTGAAGGTTTAATCTGCTGGCAAATGTCACATTGAAGGACATAATCACGCATCTGTTTGTACAGTCCCCGCCACCAGAAACGTTGCAACTGGGATACAGTAGCCGAAACGCCCGCATTCGCAGACGCAACACCTTCATGGGCAGCTGTAATCAGTGTGGACCTGCAGTCCGCGTTGGGAATTAACCTTTCACCAATGTCCGGTATTTTCACATAAGGAACTTCATCAGGACTTAAGTGATATGTATACTTCAAAGGGAATCCCTTAGGATATTTACTTCCCTTCTCCGTCGGGGCTACAGCCGCCAAGATATCATCATCAATCTTACTCTTGGAACGTGTAACTGCTGCAACCAAATATGTCGATACTGCTGATTTTGCGGCCTCATCGGCCAAAGAATTACCAACAGCGTGAACTCCCACGCGCTGATGACCAAGAGTGTGAATTACATACATGAGTGCAACTGCTCTTTAAGCTCAGCCACGCGGACCCAGATCATTTTATGTTTTATTGTGCTACCTTTGGAGTCACGAAAATCATTCTGAATCCAAAAGTACAAGTTTTCATTGTAAGACTGGACACAGGAATAAGAATCACTCACAATAAGAGTCGTCACACTAGGATCAGCGTACTCCAATGCAAGCATAAGAGCACGGAGCTCTGCCAATTGTGCGGTACAGTCCCCTAAAGTCTGCGTGTGCACGACTTTGGACTTGAATTCATCATTCACCATGGTACCCACCACAATGGCGCAAGCTGAGACGTATGCGTGTTTAGATCCATGCGCAACTTGCGCTGAACCATCAGTGTATATGATACAATGGAAATCCTCCAAAGGTCGCATAGTCAATGGTGCAGGATGCAAAAGTTCATACTGCAAAAACTCTTATGACTGTAAGGAAGCATCAAAAATGAAAGTGACATCCGGAGACGTCAAAGATGCTGCCCATTGTATCCACCTTGGGTGCAGAGCTTTTGAATTCGGTACACTAGCCTTCGTCCCTGCCTCCAGTGCAGGATATGGGGTAACAACCAACATGCGTTTCCTTGCGACAGTGCACGCTCTTTAAGAATCGCCAATTGCACTGCTGTCAAAACTTTTTCCACAGTGGAAAACCGCATTTCTGCCGAAGTGTACAAGTGTGATTTGTAAGCAATAGGTACTGTGTCTCCTTCGTTAAAAGTAAGGTAAGTGAAACCCACCGCCCCAGGGATGATTCTTATCACCAGGTTGGTGTGGTTATCACGAGTCAGTAAGAATTTAGATTCTAGAAGATCAGCCTGCAGTTATTGCAAAATGGCTGAATGTTCAGGCAGCCAGCACGATTTGTTGAAAGTAGGTTGTATCAAAGCATACAAAGGCTTGATACGCTGGGCATATTCGGAAATGTATGTACGCCCGAAATTCAAAAATCTCAGCAAGGACTGTAATTTTTTCAGAGTTGTAGGAGCGCGCAGTTGTGCACATTTCTCCAAGAAGTGAGGAGCTAATCCTCGACCTTCATTGTTGAGCTCGTAGCCCAGGAACAACACTGTGAACTCTGCAATGTGAGACTTTGCAAAGTTGAATTTGTAACCGAAGTCCGCAAAGTTACAAATTATGCGGTCAACTCGACACAGATGCGCCCAAATTTCGCCGTCTGTGAGATAGAAGTCACCCACATACGAACACGCATCTGGGTTGACTCTCTCCAAGAGAGAGACAATACGGGCCGCAAACACACCTGGACTATTCTTATAGCCAATCGCCAGGCGTCTAAATTGTCGTTCTTTGCCGCCACAGGTAAAACTGGTCCATTGGGAACTCAGACCATCCAAATTATGGGCAAAAAAAAACGTTGGATATGTCAAGTGTGGTTTTAAACCGTTTTTGCACAAGACCGTCCACTAGAGCAGAGCCGTGGGTATTCTGCACTGCACAGGTACGGCAATGCAAGTTCAAATGCCGGTAATCCAATACAAAACGGTACGTACCGTCTGGCTTGGTTACAGTAAAAAGTGGGTTATTCATCGGTGACACGCAAGTTTCAATTACACCTTAATATTCCAATTGTTCAAGGATTTCCGCAACGGAAGCCTTATCTTCACGTCGGACGGGATATTGAGGTTGAGGCTGTGGCATAGACCGTAAAGCAATCTCGTGGTGTGGGGAAAATTCATCCCAACCACAATGCGTACGGTACTGAGCCGTCGCAGGGGCTTTAGCCCACTCTTCTGCAAAATTCAGCGCATGCTCCTTCGAGACTGTGTGCGTAAAACTAGGGAGGATCACCTTCTCCCCTCTCGGAGCTGCGAAAACAAAAGGTGGGGGCCAGTCAGCCTCCGCTAACAAAATGTCATAGGTAGTTGTAAGATTTTCCCAAAATACCCCTTATATTGTACGTTGTATGTCACCTTCAATTAAAAGGACTATTTCATAAAGTCTATCAGGGGGAGCTACTCTGGTATCAGCTGTCTCCACAACAACATATCGGTCAGTCGCTGTCACCTTCAGTAGTGGACGCAGGGCCTCTCGCACAATGGTAATCTCCGCCGCGCTGTCCAACAACGTCAGAGCCCATGTCTGATTCCGATGCTGCGTTCTCACTATCTGTGGCATATCTCGCTGTTAAATCGATAACTTTATTTTTCTGAAACTGGGATCTCTTCTGTGAAGAATCGTCCTGCTTGCCTTTTCCGTCTTTTGGGTGGGGTTGGTCACGACTCTGCTGGCCACCCCGACCTCTGCCACCACCGGACGATAAGGCCGATGTGTCCTGTAAAGAACGAGGAGAGCGTTGATCAGGAACCTGAAAACGATCAGGCGACTTAATCGTAGTGCGGTCACCCAAATTATAAACGCGCTCAGTGGACTCAGGCACTGGTGATGGGGGACGGGACTCCTGTTTCTGTTGCTGTTTACCCTGTTTCTTATTTCTGTTCCAATATTTCTTTGGAGCTGTGGGTTGAACGTCCGTTTCAGACTTCGCACCCTGTGTTTGCTTCTTATCTTTAGCAGAAAAGGGCTTGACACCTAAACTATTGCGGCCAATGGTTTTGTACGCAGTCGTAATAATTGTCGGTAACTGTCGGGGTTTTTCGGCATCGGGAACCTCGTGTAAGGCATTAGTCACCTGAAAGTTTACTGCATCTCCCTTTATATTTGAAAGGACCATTTTGGAAACTACATCAAATGAGCCTACGAGTCTCATTCCCAATTCAACCGCAGCCTCAGGTCCGTGTTCATCCTGAACACGCTTAATGACCATCGGAAGGACAGCCATTGACGGCATATCATCCTTATCAGCCTTATCTTGGGGACGTTTGCCCATCACTGCATTGACCATCACGGGACTAAGCTTCATTCCTCCCGGTCCAGCTGGAGGGGCCGCAACACCAGGTGCCCCACCCTGGAAATTGCGGGTCATATATTGAACAAGGGCCCGAATGACACTAATAGAAGATTCATATAGGGTCCGTAACTCAGCAACGGTGACCTGCCCCGCACGAGGATGTGGGGTGAATCCAGCCAAACCGGCCAGGAAGCGCCTGGAATGGACAAAGGACCCAATCTAGCCGCTGTTACACTGTATTTGTATTTGTATATTGGATTTATACCGCGCCAATCACCTACAGGTCTCTAGGCGCGCGGAAACAATGGAATATATACCATAACCATATACAACACAAAACAATAGTGCACCAACCTACACTACACCCAAAGCCCTCCCAAACAACCATGTTTTTAAAGACTTTCTAAACCTCAAAAGAGTCCCCTCTCTGCGCAGTGCCTCTGGCAGCTTGTTCCATAACTGAGGGGCCAATACAGAGAAAGCTCTCCCACCCTTAGTCACCAATCTGTACCGAGGACAGGTCAGCAGCTGGGAGGCAGAGGATCTGAGTGTTCTTTTTGGGCTATACACAACCAAGCGATCTTTAATATAGGTAGGTGCCTGGCCATAAATTGCCTTATGGGCCGTGCATAGGATCTTGAACTCTACCCTCTCCTTTATAGGGAGCCAATGTAGGTTCTACAGTAAAGGAGAAGCTTTAGTACTTCTGGGGAGTCCAAAAATCAATCGCGCCGCATCGTTCATCACGACCTGCAGCCTATTTGTCAGAGTTTTTGGGAGGCCAAGATAGAGGGCATTCCCATAATCTAATCTAGAGATAATGGTTGCCGCCACAATTGTACGTAGCATAGCCTGCGATATAACTGGGGCTAGCTTACGTAGCTGCCTGATGATGTTCGTGCAGCTTCCCACAACAGAGGAGATTTGGCTGCCCATCGACAAATCGCAGTCCAGCTTGATCCCCAAACTCTTTACAGTTGCACTCGGCTTCGGAGTTGGACCTAACTTTGGTGGCCAATAAAGATCGCTCCAAGGTGAGGTGGCTGATGTAATTACCAATACCTCAGTCTTGTCTGGGTTGATCTTCAGCAGATTTCCCGTCATCCACCCAACCGTGTACCTCAGAATAATCTGTACTTGGGCCTGCACAGCCTCGGAGTTATCAATGCTCAGCAGAAGCTGAGTGTCATCAGCATAATTAAAAACTCCGCAGCCCATGCTGTCCAAAGCCACAATCAGGGGCTGAAGATATAGATTGAACAGCAGTGGGGACAGCGCGGAGCCCTGGGGCACCCCACATCCTAAAGTCCCCACATCTGACGTCATGTCCCCAAGTTGTATCCTCTGTGTCCTTCCGAAAAGAAAGGATTCCAGCCATTTGAAGGCCATGCCCTTGACCCCGAAGCTGTCGAGTCTTTCCAGGAGCATAGCATAGCTGACGGTATCGAACGCCGCTGACAGATCTAAGAGAATCAGGGCGCTCTGTTTCTTAAGGTCAGCCATGCCCCTTAATTCATCCAGCACCGAAAGCATCACCAATTCGGTGCTGTGATGAGCTCGAAATCCTGCCTGCCGCCCGTGGAGTAGATCATGAGTCTCCACGTAATGGGACAGAGATTTCAGGACATGCTGTTCTAAAATCTTGGAAAGAAAAGGCAGCTGAGAGATTGGTCTATAGTTTTTCAAGACCACGGGATCGGCCCCGGGTTTCTTCAATAGCGGCTTGACACTGTGGGGAAGGGCGCCATCAAACCAAACACGGTGCTGCCAAGAAATTGGAATTTCCTGTATCCTATATGGGACATAGTCCCTGGGCACGGCTGTGTGAGTGTAAGTGTGAAAAACCTGTGTAGCTGCTTCTACTGCAGGAAACGTCACCCAAGAGTAGAATATCTCAAACGGGTAAGCAACCTCAGCACTTACTACCAAAATCACTGCCATGTCCTCCAAATCAACATTGTATGCTTCCAAATGATTGCAAACCGCAATGCGACTATGCTGCAGTATAACAATGTCAGCCATAATGACACAGAGAAGAAAAGGGCACAATGTGTAACCTAATAGCACAACTGGGTAGTAATTCGAAAAGAAACCGTTCGAATAGATTCAAGCTTGAAAAGACCTATGTAACTGTAGGTAGGTTTGTCCAACACCACTGTTATCCGGAAACAATAGCAAAGGGGTTAAGGACTGAATGAAGTACTACTCAAGTGTCATGTAATAAGACCACCAACGTAAGGGCACCATGTAGCAGGGATGGATTCTGCTCCTACACAGAACTGTGCATAGAGACTTGGAACCTCAGTGAATTAGGGTGTGCCAAAACTCACCTTAGTAACCAAAATCCGCTACCAGACTAGCATTCAGCGTCTCATTGGTTCTTTCATACCCCCAATGATTAGACAACCCAGAACATGGCACTAAGAATACCTCAGGCAATGTGGAACACATGAACACTCTTTCGTTATACATTCATACTAGTCCAAAACTGGGAGTAAATGAAGACACGTGCAAGTTTGAAATATTTATTTCTAATGCTGTGTTCTCAAGCGCAGTGTCTAAGCTAATACAAGCAGACATATTATAAGCAATAAGATTATCAGCATAGTTACTATTTCATAAAATACAAAAGGAGAAAGCATGTTAAAATGCTAAATGGAAATAAACTTGATTACACCTAGATTTCACACTCCCTTGTTATTAGGTTATTTTGTATCTACAGAAGGTGTCTTGGGTTTACAAGGGCGAACCCATACCTCTGGTCTAGTAGAAATGGATCACATCATTTTCTACACCAGCTCTCTGCATGTGAATGTTCTCCAAAGTGTGTGTGAGCATGCCTGCTCAGTGCATTATTAAACGCGCCATAATCAGAGGTGGCCACAGCTGCATACATGTTATGTCTAGAACGTGGCTGATCAGACCAAACAACAACCACTGTGTTGAAATAACCTTGAAGGCCTCGGCACTCACTGTTCAGACAACGCTTACCAAGCCAAGCTGCTAGTATAGAAAAACATATTATTCTCGTGTGAAGCAAAACAGTCCTCTAGACTCCAAACATTTGTAATAATGTGTGCTGTGTGCAAATGCAGCAGAAAGGAAAATGGCGTTTAAACTTCTAATAAGCTCATGCTAATTTAACACAGTGTAAATGCAAGACTCAATCCCATGACAGGTGGAATGAACTAAAGGGAACTTATGGTTGATTTGTGTGGGCTTTGATGGAAAACACGAGAGTTTATGCTTAGTTTGACTAGCCTTTGGTGGAATACACAAAAGGAGGTGTAGGCTTGGTTTAACTGGTTTTTGGTGGAATGCACTCTAGGAGGTTTAGGCTGGTGTTGAACTGGTTTTTGGTGGAATACACAAAAGGAGGTTTAGGGTGGCTTGACTGGCCTTTGCTGAAATGCACCAAAGAGAGTTTAGGCTTTATTTGACTGGCTTTTTATAGAATGTACAAAAAAGAGCTTAAGGTTTGACTGGTCTTTTACGGAATGCACAAAAAAGAGTTTAAGCTTGATTTGACTGACTCTTGGTGGAATGAACTAAAGGAATCTTATGGTTGATTAGACTGGGTTTTTATGGAACACACAAAAGAGAGTTTAGGCCTAGTTTGACTCGCCTTTGGTGGAATGCACAAAAGGAGGTTTAGGCTGGTGTCAAACTTACTTTTGGTGGAACGCCCAAAAGGAGGTTTAGGCTTGGTTTGACTGGCCTTCGCTGAAATGCATCATGGAGAGTTTAGGCTTTTATTTGACTGGCCTGCGTGGAAATGCATCATAGAGAGTTGAGGCTTGGTTTGACTGGACTTTTATGGAATGCACAAAAAATAATTTAAGCTTGGTTTGACTGGCCTTTTATGGAACGCACAAAAAAGAGCTTAACTGGCCTTTTGTGGAATGAACAAAAAGGAGTTTAAACTTGATTTGAATGACGTTTGGTGGAATGCACTAATTTATGACGTTTAATGAATTAATAAATAATGACCTTTGGTGGAATGAACAAAAGAGAGCTTAAGCTGATATGACTGGGTTTTGATGGAAAACAGAAAAGAGAGTTTAGGCCTCGTTTGACTAGCCTTTGGAGGACTGCACAAAAGGAGGTTCGTGATTGGTCTGACTAGCCTTTGCTGGAATGCACAAAAGTTTATGCTTGGCTTTACTGGCCTTTAGGGAATGCACAAAAAGGATCTTCAAGTATCGGCCATTCTTGAGACATACATACTAGCACTGGAATCAGCACTTGCTGCAATTCTCTAATGAAAATGAGTGGCAGATGAGTTTCATACAAAGTCAATCTTTTACAGGCACGCAGTTGATGGTAGCATCACGGTCTGGCTCCTTAGGAGTATGCGAATGTAATATGTAGCACAGCCATGTGAGTCACTAACACTTTGTCTCCCCTAGATAGAGCCATTTTAGAATGGTGTCCATGGCATCTATGACATACTATTGCATTACCTGCATTGTTTAAGCATACAATGCCACTTGTGTTGTATTCTAGTCATGTTGCTTAGTGTATGAGCCTGGATGCTTGAGTGGAGAGGCATGTTAGTGCACTTGGTTGGAAGCTGTTCTACGTTGGAGTTTAAGTTTTCTGGTGTTATTGACTGCAGGTTTCTCCCTTTCTTTAAGCTGTCTAGTGTGGCAAATTAGGTACTGGAGAGATAAGGGTTTATAGTCCTGCATGAGTGGCTAGATAAGTGGGTGGGGTTTATATTTGTGGGAAACGTTGGATGTGATGTGTGGGAGCCCGATCTGTACACCGACCATGATGAAAGGGCTTGTCGATGTAAGTAAAAGTGTAATATTTGCATAGATCTTTGGATGAAATAGAGTGCACTTTACACACATTCCCTGACTCTGACTGCCATTCCAAGTGCACCCTGGGTGGGTTTACAGTACCTCTGTAATGGCCGTAGCGTCTCCGTGTTGCTAGTACTGTGTAGGATGTGGGCAGTTTAGAGGGCAGCAGACACAATCAAGAGCTCCCAAAGGAACTCTACAGTGCTCAGTCCATCACTGAGTGGGTCAACAGTGGCACTAAGGGATTCAAGAACTAATGAAAGAAAGGAACAGACACGTTTTAAAGAATGGTTGGGAAGTACGAGGTCAGCTGGTTAGGATAGTGAAGGCCCAACAGACGTAATTGCAAGCTGACAACCTGCGCTAAAGCACACGTCAAACCATTCTATTGGCCCAAGACAGAGGTAAGACAACCAGGTGATAGCAGGGTACAATGTTCCAAACCGAGTCCACTTCAAAGACACAAGACTAGAGTGATAGTCAAGCACAGGGGAGCAAGGAGTTACTTGCTGGGAAGCAGGGCGATGGTATAATACCGCGATGTCACAGAGAAATAAGCATGGTTTAATCTGTCCCTGGGCATTATATACTAATCCAAAGTCCATACACATTATCACTGTCTCAATATGGCCACAGAAAAGTTAAATAGCACAGAGACGGCTTGGCTGATTAGTGGCAGACCTTATTAAGACAGCCAGAGGTGTTCCTCTTCAGATTCCTGCTATTCCAAAAGCACTTAGCAAGGTTCTGCCCAGGCATGGCGCAGTGGCACTGTGAAAGATAAGGGCTGCCAGTGTTTCCATTCAGAGTGATACTCTATTGCAAGCATGAACGAAAGCCATGGAAATTAACCCCGCAAATGACATCATATACATGACATTCACTCCTAACATTGTCAAAAATGTAACTCTAATATAACTTTCCGTAATATCCCCCTCTCCTCACTCCCCCGAGGCATGCCACAGTCATTGCTGTGTACGAATGCAGTATGTGCGTGCGAAGGTATATCTTCCAAATATACCAGTAATATCACAACCAATTAACATGGTCAGCAGGTGCAGTAATATATTGCAACACTGCAATTGAATTAGTACAATCGATCCAAATCATGTAGAATCTATCTGGTCTCTTACTTCCGGGACAGGCATTCTAGGATCTTCCCCTCTATCGCTATCAGGGATTTTGAGGAGGACTACTAATGTTTCCCATGCCCTTGCAGCAGCCAGGGCTTTCTCATTCCCCACGCTCTTTGCCATTTGCATTTGAGTTACACTCTCGCAGTCTACCCATTTGAGGAATTCTTTCTTCCAGCGATCTATGTTGCGGCCCCTCTGCGCTTTCCAATGTAGAGAGATCTCTCGTTTAGCTAATAGGAGTCCCATGTCTATGAATTTGCTAGTGGTTTTATTTTTAGCTGTATGTGGAAACCAATGTAATATTCTGGGTCCTGTGGCCGTTTTCCAAGTCCCGGTCAGTGAGTGTATTAAGCAATGTCATTACTTCAGACCAATATGCGTCCAAGTGTGGGCATCCCCAAAACATGTGGCGAAAATCATCCCCTTCCCAACGGCAACATGGACAATTGTCGGTACCTATGTTGAAATATTTCTTAAGTTTTGCTGGGGTAAGGTAGGCCCTATGGAGAATATAAAAGTGCACTAACTTGAAACGAGCGTTCCTAGTACTTTTCCATGCTCTCCCCACAATCTCAGCCCAGGCCTTATCCGGGATCTCTGTTACCACATCCTCCTCCCATCTACTTCGTAACAAACACATTGCCTTGATGTAGTACCATTAACCACTACCAAGTAGGAAGGCAGAAGATGTCACTACAAGTGGTGACTCAGGTCAGAACCTAGAAATAGGATACAAGAAGCACTGAGGGGAAATCAGACCCAGAAATCCAGTTCCATTTCTACTGCCACAGTGATGCATGCTAGGACAGCTCTGTTATGATCTACAAGGAACATGGAGAATTACTGGCATTGGAGTAAAGAATCGGTTAGCTCAAGGGCAGACATTTGGGCTGATGTACTTGAAATACTCATAAAACAAATTGATGCAGAAAGAGACTCTGGGTGGCTCCTCCTACACAGTAACCCTGACCATCTGTCATTGCATGTGCCTTTGGGACTGCAGGTGGTTCCATGTATGGGGCCACCCAGTGCTCTCGCTTCAGGACTTTAGAGAAAGCACTGTGACACTGAACACAGATGATAATGATTTAGACTTTTATATAATTTCTACACTTCTATGCACACTACAGTTGATTGAAGCAGGCTTTTCTAAAAAAAGAAAACTATAATTTAAATGGATCCCCGTTTTCGTTAAGGAAAATGGGCTGCATTTAAAAAGATAACGTTTGCTTTATTTAAAGGGATTACAGACAAGGCTGCTGACTTCAGCAGGCCACCACCCCTGATGTCCTCCAATCGCAGCGAGTCACAATATGTGACCTCCATCGTTAATATTCATGAGGTAGGTAGGATTGCACACCAGTATTATTTGGACTTCCAAGAATCAACCTATTGGCTCCTAGATCAGTTCTTGAAATTCTTTAGAGGGCGCAAAAATACTAGTTGTACAGTGCGACTTCCACTTACTCTCTCACCCCATCTGTCCAGTTCTCTCCATATCGAGCTTCAGTCTCACCCCTCCCCCACTCCCATAAGTGCCTTTACAGTAAGTCCAAGTAAGGCCCCTGTATCAGGTGAACGGCAGACAGGAATCCTCGCTCAGACAGCCACGAGGCGGTGGACATCTGAGACATCTGGGACCAGCATCTGTGCTAGGGAGCTGCTTCCGCTGCCAAACAAGAGGTACCTGGGACCAGCAAGCACGTCAGTGGCTCGGAAATTGCAGAGCAACACCCGCAATTACAATTAATCATGCCGCCACACCGTAGCAAATAGAAAACTATGTCACCCAGAAGAATTACAAATAACTATAATTATATCTATATTCCACTTAAAGCAGCAACCTTCTCCCCAAACATATGAATCATCTTATACCAAAATCCGGTCATTACGGAGCCCTAATACATTACACTGCTCTCATAGGAAGATTTCTTTCACATTTCACACATAGCTGTCTTCGAGGTGGGTCTCTTTTTCCAAACCAATGGCCGTTCTGCAGTAAAGCCTGGCTGCCCTGTCACAGCTCGGAATCAGGCCATTTACTTCAAATCTCACTTCCCAACTCAAGCATTTTGTGATCTTGGCAAGTTTATTTGTCACCCTGAGCATCAGTGACTGAAGCGAAATTCTGGAGTTTGACCATAAGGGCTTGAAAGACATTAGGGGGCATATTTACAAGCCCCCAAGGCAATCTGAACGTCACTTTTTTTGACGCTCCAGTGGCGTTGCTCTCTACCCCATATTTACAAGGTGGTGTTAAATGACGTAACGTGATTTAACACCGCCTTGTAAATATGGCTGTTAAAGCAGCAGTCCGCTGTGGCTAAGCTGTGGGCAAAGGGTGTGTGGTGGGCATTCCACTGCAACACCCATTGTTTTTTGACTTATTTACAAGGATGAGAGAATGAGGCAGCACCAAAGGATTTAGGTAGGCAATACAGTAGAAATCTGAAGCACACCTAGAAACAGCAAATCCAGCCACGGCCCGTGGAGGGAGTTACGGTGGAGCAGGGAGGCGGGGAAGGGGAGGGGCAGGGTGGAGGGTGCTAAAAACCGGCATACGGATAATTGCAGGTAAGTACGCAATTTATCTAATAAAATGAAATTCGTAGCGCGCACAGCATCGCATTTTGCGATCCAGTGCACGCTACGAAATTTGCTCTATATCTCCTCATGTGTTGTTCACTTTCTCTTTTGTGTGCACTGCTTCAAGGCTACAGATGAGGTATTGAGTGGGAGTATTTTACTCGTTACTTTTGAAAAGTGTGCAAAAATATTTGTTTTAGGAATTAAAAGCACTCATTTTTATCCACAGTGGTAATTTTAAGTGCTTTAAAAGACTATTTGAAATTGGGTATTTGTAGCTAGTAATTCCTATAAATGAAACAATGTCATTATTTTTGCATAACAGGAAAAGGTGCAGCCCTTTTTTTTGGACAGTGCCAATAATACAGGGGCGCTATTGTAGTGAACCTCGTAAGGAATCGGCTCCCCTGCAGAAAGTAGACTTATTGATTAATCGCAAATTCCCTATAATATATCACATGCTTTCACTACAAAAAAGAAACAGAAGTGATTCCATTTCTGTGCATGAACACTATCGCGTCCACAGGGCTTAAAGTGGGATAAAAAAACTGGGATGGGGCGTGGCATACCTTGTAAAGAGGTGTGGCCAACTCACTCAGGGACGTGGCCAAAACTGTGAGAACTAGCATTGTGTGCTTAAGAAAATTATAAAGTCACATTCAGCAAAGACTAATAAAATAGCAAATCGGCATATTTAATAACTTTAAGCAACAAGCTACCACTGAACGACCCTAGGGGGCTGCAAATCTCCAACGCTGGAAACGGTCTGTTGTGCTTTGCTGAACAAAGCATCTGAATGAAGTTCAAATAAATGCTAATTTTATTTTTAAACGCTCTTTATTGGTCACTCATTGCAAACAGTAGCCGAATATGAAGTCTGTAGTGAGTTGAGCTGGCTTTCTGCTTGGTTAATTAAGGCAGCAACGTTTTAGTTCAACAATTCTTTTTTTTACCAAAGTGGTTTTCATTTTATTTAATGTTTGCTATTAGATCACCATGTCACCCAATGTAACTGAACTCAATTTAGCAACCTGGGAAGGATTAATACCCGAGTCACCCTACCAAAATATGACTGTGTGACCTGAAAAACTATCTCTAATGTGTAGGCCTTGTCTATATAACATGGGTGATAGACTCCATCGTCTCTGTCACTCACCAAATAATCTTCACAGCATCCTCTCCTGCATTAAATTCTCTATTCACATCCAGTCCACGCAGGGCCTAACTAAATAGTAACATCTGAGAAGTAACGCGGGCAGACATTTCGGGGCATATTCTCAAAGATGTATCGCCAAGTTAATGGCCCTTTATCACAGCCATTCACAAGCTGGTGCTAACAGCCCATATCACCAGTTTACCTGCGATAGACGCCGCAAAAAACATTGCCACAGATGACCCAGGCAACTAACGCTAATGAACGTAGGCTGGCAGAAGACATTAATACCCTGAAGCGATCATTTGATACTGCTCCCACTGCAGATAAGCTGGCACAAATCCGTGATCTAGTCCCTGAACATAATGACACTGTTGATCAGGAGCTGCGGCATTGTTCACGGCATCGAATAGCTCGGTATTATGGGTAGGTGGGCGGCCTGGCCGCTCCTTCGCCCAGAAGTTGGCAGAGCCCCATAGTCAGGAGCCCATAAATGAGCTTATTGATGACACTGGTACCCCCGCCATTCGACGGAGGAGCTGTGTGATATAGTGTTAAAATTCTATAAGGATCTTTACGCTGCTAGGAAGTCTCCTCCATCGGAGGAAGTGCATGATTATCTTGATGATGTGGCATTGGGGTGATTGTTCAAAGCCCATTGCGAATACTTGGCACAGCCCTTTGGTGAGGAGGATGTTCGGGACGCTATAATGGCCTTTCCCACTTGTATAGCAGCTGGACCGGATGGCCTACCAAGTGAATTTTACAAGGCGTTTGCAGCAATTTAGCTCCACGGCTGCTGGAGGTTTACGTGGAAGCGTATGATAATCGGACTCTGCTACCTTCGCTCCAGGAGGCCCAGTTGGTCACCTTGCTGAAACCAGACAAACCCCCTAACCAGTGCGGATCCCATAGGCCACTATCTATCATTAATATTGACACCAAAATATTGGCGAAAATGATAGCAACTAGACTCCAACCTCTGATACCTTTGCTGGTGTTGCCAGCACCCGTCTCGCATACGATGAGTATGAGGAGGACGCACGCAAGCCCAGCGCGCACCCACATTTCTCACCGAATCAGCAGTCAGATGTGTTTCCTGAAGGAAAGCAACGTTCACACTCAAGCGATTGAAACCTGCAAACACCATCCTGATCTTCCGGTGCGTGTTCAGGCCTCGGACGTTCCATGTGAGATATTTAATAGAGCTACCCATCTCTTAATCAATCAATCAATCAATCAGTGACACTTATAAAGCGCGCTACCTACCCGAAGGGTCTCAAGGCGCTGGGGGGGGGGGGTGCCGCTACTGCTCGAACAGCCAGGTCTTCAGCTTCTTCCTGAAGGAGAGGTGGTCTTGGGTCAGGCGCAGGTCGGTCGGGAGGGAGTTCCAGGTCTTGGCGGCCAGGTAGGAGAAGGACCTTCCTCCTGATGTCGCTCTTCGGATGCGGGGGACGGCGGCGAGGGCGTGGTTGGCTGATCGGAGGTGGCGTTTGGGAGCGTAGAAGTTGACTCGGCTGTTGAGGTAGCTCGGGCCTTGGTCGTGTAGGGCTTTGTGTGCGTGGGTGAGGAGGCGGAACGTGATTCTTTTGTTGACGGGGAGCCAGTGAAGGTCTCTCAGATGTCCGGAGATGTGGCTGGTTCGTGGGAGGTGGAGGATGAGTCTGGCTGAGGCGTTCTGGATCCGCTGGAGTCTCTTCTGGAGCTTGGCGGTGGTCCCGGCGTAGAGGGCGTTGCCGTAGTCCAGCCGGCTGGTGACGAGGGCCTGGGTGACGGTCTTCCTGGTCTCGGTGGGGATCCACCAGAAGATCTTCCGTAGCATGCGTAGGATGTTGAAGCACGCCGAGGAGACGTTGTTGACTTGCCTGGTCATGGAGAGGGAGGAGTCCAGGATGAAGCCCAGGTTGCGTGCGTGGTCCGTCGGTTTGGGTGCGGTGCCCAGGGCGGGGGGCCACCAGGAGTCGTCCCAGGCGGAGGGCGAGGAGCCCAGGATGAGGACCTCCGTCTTGTCCGAGTTCAGTTTCAGGCGGCTGGTCGTCATCCACTCGGCTACCTCTTTCATCCCTTCGTGCAGGTTGGCTCTGGCGGCGGCGGGGTTGTTGGTCAGGGAGAGGATCAGCTGGGTGTCGTCGGCGTAGGAGATTATGCTGAGGTTGTGTTTGCGTACGATGGCCGCGAGGGGGCTCATGTAGACGTTGAAGAGGGTGGGGCTCAGAGAGGATCCTTGGGGGACGCCGCAGATGACTTCGGTGGCCTCTGACTTGTACGGTGGTAGGCGGACTCTCTGTGTTCTTCCGTCGAGGAAGGAGATGATCCATTCCAGTGCCTTCCCCTGGATTCCGGCGTTGTCGAGGCGCTGCGCTAGGGTGCGGTGGCAGACCGTGTCGAAGGCCGCGGAGAGGTCTAGGAGGATGAGGGCCGCTGTTTCTCCATTGTCCATCAGGGTTCGGATGTCATCGGTGGCGGCGATGAGGGCGGTCTCGGTGCTGTGATTGGCTCGGAAGCCGGACTGTGAGGGGTCGAGGGATCCGTTCGTCTCGAGGAAGGCGGCCATCTGCTTGTTGACGGTCTTCTCAATGACTTTGGCTGGAAACGGGAGGAGCGAGATGGGGCGGTAATTCTTGAGGTCGGTGGGGTCCGCTGTTGGTTTCTTGAGTAGAGCGCTGAGTTCGGCGTGCTTCCAGCTCTCAGGGAAGGTGGCGGTGTCGAAGGATGTGTTGATGATGTCTCGCAGGTGGGGTGCGATGACAGCGTCGGCCTTGTTGAAGACGTGGTGAGGGCAGGGGTCAGTTGGTGATCCGGAGTGGATGGAGTTCATCGTGCGGATGGTGTCTTCGGTGCTGATCGGGGTCCAGGCGTGGAGGGTGGTGGTGGGGGGTGGTTGTTCGGTCATGATGTGCGTTGGTTGGTTGTTGAAGCTGTTTTGTATGTCCGCGATCTTGTTGTGGAAGTATGAAGCGAGGGAGTTGCAGAGGTCTTGCGATGGGGTGATGTCGTTGTTTCCTGCGCTGGGGTTGGAAAGCTCTTTCACGATGTTGAAGAGTTCCTTGCAGTTGTGTGCGTTGTTGTCCAGCCGGTCCTTGAATGCTGTTTTCTTGGCGGCGCGGATCAGCTGGTGGTGTTTCCGGGTGGCGAGTTTGAAGGAGGTCCTGTTGTCCGGTGTCGGTTCCCTTTTCCAGACTTTCTCGAGGGCTCGGCAGTTCTTCTTGGAGCTCTTGAGTTCGTCGGTGAACCATGGGGCCTTCTTGCTGCCGGGTCTGCTAGGCGGGGTCCTCAGAGGGGCGAGCTCGTCCGCGCAGATGCTGATCCACTTCGTGAGGTTGTCGGCGGCCTGGCTGGGGTCTGCTGAGCTGGCAGGAGGGTGCTGGCTCAGGGACGTGGCGAGCTGGTCTGCTGTGATCTTGTTCCAGCTTCTGCGGGCGGTCTGTTGCTGGTGGTGGTGGGTCGTCGTTCTCTTGAAGGTGAAGTGGACGCAGCTGTGGTCCGTCCATTGAAGCTCAGTGGCGTGGCTGAAGCTGACGTCTTTGCTGGAGGAGAAGACTGCGTCGAGTGTGTGTCCGGCGCGGTGGGTGGGGGTGGACACCAGTTGCTTGAGTCCCAGGTTGGCGAGGTTGTCGAGCAGGGTGCTGGAGTTGCGGTCGTTGTTGTTTTCCAGATGGAAGTTGAGGTCTCCCAGGAGGATGTAGTCAGCGGAGGGGAGGGCATGCGGGCTGACGAAGTCGGCGATGTCCTCGCTGAAATGTGTGCGTGGTCCAGGGGGTCGGTAGATCAGGGTGCCTCTGAGGGTGGTGTTCGGGTTGGTGTGGATCTGGAAATGCAGGTGTTCGGCGCTGGTCAGGGTGTTGTCGGTGCTGGTCGTGAGACGGATGGTGTTCCTGTGGATGATGGCGATGCCTCCTCCCATCTGGTTGGCGTTGCGGTCCCTGCGGACGATCTTGTAGCCCTCTGGGATGGCGATGGCGATGTCGGGAGCTGAAGAGGCGTTCATCCAGGTCTCCGTGAGGAAGGCAACGTCAGGGGCTGTGGCGTCTAGGAGGTTCCAGAGTTCTACGGCGTGTCTGTGGACGGAGCGGGTGTTGAGCAAGATGCACTTGAGGTGGGTGCTGCTGGTGTTCGACTTGGCGGGTGCTGGTGTGAGGCAGGTCCGGATGCAGGCGAACTTGCAGGCGTGGCAGCTGAAAGGTCCGTGGGTGCGTCGTGGGGTGGCTTGGTTGCATTCTGGGAGTCGGCCGGTGTTGAGAGCGGTGAGGGTGGCGGCGGAGTACGTCCGGCGGGACGGTCGGGGTCTTCGTGGGCCAGGGGTCCTGGCGCTGGTCGCGATCCGGTCGCGGACGGGCGCAGACGGGCTTACCTTTGGCGCGCCTTCGGCGCACAATCGGCGCACCCGCTGCGCGTCAACGCTGCGCGTTCGCACGGTCACCATTTAAGGCGAAGTGCGCGGGTGGGCGGAGCAGCTGGGAGGCGGGAGCGGGGAGGGTACAGAAGAGAAAGGGGCGGGGCTGATGGCGGTGGCGGGAAGCGGGGAGGGAGCGCGGCGAGGAAGGCGGGAAAGGAGGCAGGGAACGAGGGTCAGAAACGATCACAGGAGGCGGAGAGACACAGAAACCTAGACAAAAAGCAAGCACAAATGGCGGAAAAAAACAGCAAAACAGAAATCCTGACAATTCCAGACAAGCACAAGTGACGGTCAAAACAAGAGGAAACTGACGAACTAGCACACGGGGAGAAGCAGAGCGGCCGCGAGGCCGTCGGCGAGGCAGGCAGCTAGGCAGAGCGAGGGGGCACCGCAGCAGCTGGTGGCCGTGCGGCGCGGGGGTGTCCCACAAGTGGGACACCCCCGCGCACCCCTTAACGGCATGAAAATCAGATAACGATTGAAGAATACAAAGCAATGCGACCACAAGCAGCAGTAAATATAGAACATCACCACCTGGCACCTGGGGAAAAACAGAAACCCCCCACCCCAAAACCCAAACTCACCCACCCACCACCCACTTCAGCACCCCAACCATGCCAAAGCCATCCCAAAACACTACCTGCGTTTCAGCTTTTTCACATAGTCCATTGCAGCTTTTGGGGAGAGAAGAGCTCATTATCGGCCGCAGCTTCAATATGAAGTTGGGCCGGATACATCATGGCGTATGGGACCCCTTCGCTGCGCAGAAAGTGCTTCACAGCTCCAAACTCCCTCAATGCAGCCTGGACTGCGACCGTGAAATCTGGGAAGAAAGCAAGCGTATTTCCCTGGTGTTCTATAGTTCCCTTCTCCCTTGCCAGGCACAAGATGGTGTCCCGGTCCCTATAGTTTAAAATCCCACCTATTATGGGCAGGGGGGAGCCCCCGGGACAGGACGTGCAGCCAAGGAGCGGTGGGCACGCTCCACAATGAACATATTTGATAGCTGTTCCGTCCCAAAGATATCTGTGATAAGGCGCTTCATGTAAGTCTCTATCCTGCCCACATTCGTGGACTCAGGCAGTACCGTAACGCGGATGTTATTGCGCCAGGACCGCGCCTCTAGATCCTCATTCTTTGCCTGGATAAGGGATAGCACTTTTTCCATGTTTAATGTCTTGTCTGTAACCGTGGACAGCCCATCCTCCGCCGCCGAGAACCTCTGCTCCACTTCCCTCATGCGTGTGCTCTGCCTCTCCAGTTGAGAAGACATATGATCCAGCCTATGATTGACAGCCGCTATTGCCCCTTCAATTGACTGCAAAGTCCACTGCATGGCTACCAGAGTAGCCTCCAACGTGGGGCGCCCGTCCGACGCGGCGTCCGCCTCCGAGTCCGAGGCAGCCTTCTGCGGGGTCTTGGGTGCCCGTCTTGACTCAAAGGTGAGTTTAGATTGATGTTTGTCTGCCCGCCCATGTTCATAGGCCAAACCGCAGGTGCCAATGTGGGAAACAGCAAGGGACAGTACCCTTAGGCCACTAGACCCTCTCACACACACCACTACACGCCGCCAGACATGGGGGTGGCACCGCAGCCCCACACTTGGCCCCAAATTATCGGACAGGATCTACCGCCAGTTCCAGCTGTTAGATACCACCAGAGCAGCTTCTCATCCACTAAGATACCCCCTCAGCCAGGCCTCACAAGATCCAGCCGGGGCACTAGGCCGCCCGAAGGTGCAGGTACAGGTGCAGTGAAGGCCTCAAACCGCTGATTCTGAGGGCAGACATTGTGATAGTCAGAGCATCAAAGGCAACTGCTCACAGTGTCCGTATGCCCCTCACCATCGGGGCTCCATAAGGCAGTATGCAGCAGAGAACAGTTGAAATTGCAGCCCCTGTAGCTGTCTGCTCTATATTGAAGAATGCCCTGCCGCAGATGGAACTGCCGTGAAATCTAGGGCCGTTTTTTACTCAGGGCCCGATATCGCCAGCAGTAAAGGACTCCCACCGTCGCTGATTTCAGGGCTGCTGTCCCCGTCAACTCTTCGCACGTGGCAACTCTAGAGGCTCCCACCGGGCCACAGACGCCCCCCCCGCTTGGTGCAGGGCCCGCACCAGACACAGCAAGCCGGGCAGGCCCCAATCCCAGGCCCGACCCCACCTCCGCAGCCGGAGCCACAGATTGGACCAACCCACTCACCGCATCCGACGCTGACAGGCTTCACAGTTCAGGATTGCAGGGCCAGCACCTCCGTAGCCGCAGATCTTCAGCTTCGGTCACCGACCCCCACCGGCAGCGCAGTCCGCGCGGCTTACAGCTGCGTGATGAATCCTCCTCCAATCCGGGTAGACGCTACCCCGCACCAGCCGCCGTCCAGCAAGGCACACCGCAGTCTCCACAGCAGCCCCAGCCGCCAACAGCTCGAAGGGGGCCTCGCCCGAAGTCCGCAAGGCCCAGGGAAACACTCCAGCTAGTGACCTACCGGGATCCAGCGGCCACCATTACCAGGCCGAACAGCAAGGCAATGGGAGATGTCCCGCTCACAGCTACAGGTAGGAGAGTGCGGACACAAGTTGCACCAGGCTGTACAGCAGTAGATTTTAAACCCACACAAGACTTTTTGCGTTGTCAGGGGTGCGGGATGCAGCTGATTATAGACGGATGAGTTCTCGGTCAGGCAGAGCCTCACAGCAGTGCGGCCATTTTGCTGTGCGCCCTCCACCGCTCCCCCCTAGCAGCAGGAAATTAACACCTGCTCTGACCTGGTATAAAGTCAGACGATAGACTGCACCAGAATAGGGATCCCAGGCCAGAGCCACACCTGAAGGGCAACAGATGCCATGGAGTCACTGATAATGCAGCTCGGAGCCCCAAAAGGGCCACAACACGCCCCACCACCACTCCCAGGACCCTGCCCACCCCCAGTACACCCACTGCGCCCCCCTGGACCACCACAAAGGCAGCATAGACAAAGACAGCGACCTTCAGAAAATGCATCAACCTCACAGACCCAACACCAGAGAATGTCATTGCCAACTACAGACTCAAAAGGACAACCATCCTCCGCATCCTGAACATCATGCCCACAGGCCGGCGGTACATACACAGCGGACAACCAACATCCCACCTCAGACAAAGCTGCTGGCCGTGCTGCAGCTGTTGGCCTCTGGTACCTTCCAACCAACAACCGCCAGAGTTGGAGGAGTCTCACAGCCTGCCCAATCCATGTTCCTCACAACGGTCTTGGATGACATCATCAGCTTGGTACCCCAGCACCTTCACTTCCTCCACAATGCGCAGGAACAGCTGGAAACGAAGCAAGGCGTCTACGCCATAGCTGGCTTATCGCAAGTGTTAGGGGCAATTGACTGTACACTGTAGTGGACAGTGGACGCAACCATATCACCCCAGCCAATGGGGAAGATCGCGGAAATGTAACTTGTTATGTCCCCCCCTGTAAACGTGACCGGAGTGGTCTGGCCTGGTGTACGCCAAGCCAGCGTAGTGGTGTGAATAAAAAGCATGCAACCCTGGGCGTGGTTCTCTCCTGGAATGCCTAACATCTCTGCCAGGGCGGAACCTCTCACCCCGCAACGAGGCCAGCGCCGTGAGCGGTGTTGCCTGTCATCCTGTGCGCCTGCTGCACCCTGGGCCGCTGGTCCCTGAATCTGTCTTGCCCTCCCCTGCGCACCCTGGCCTCACTGCTCACCTGCCAACACCGGCGTGTGTCAAAGAGGGCCCACCATGTGCCGGTGCAAGCTCCAAGCCCGAGGCCCGTGACCTTGGCAGCCTCCTCAGACCATCACAGCCTCCGCGACACAGGCCCGCAGTACTCCTTTCTCATTGACATACTCCACCCCTGTCTCCGGCCTACACTATGGTCGAGTAGGTCACACATTTGGAACTGAGTCTTGATATCTTGATGGCCTAGTTCATATGTTCATGGGACGTTTGATATCACTGTACTCCCTTCGATGTGGTGCCACCAAGTCTGTGTATAGTATTCCAACCACACGCGTCTGTGGTCCCTCCTTGACTACTGCCTTTGGCCCACACTGCACTCGAGTAGGTCACACATTTGGAATTGAGTCTTGAAAACACTATGGCAGAGTACATTGTTTATGGCAGTGTTTATATCACAATACTCCCTTCGGTGTGGTGCCACCAAGTCTGTTTACAGCATTCAAACCACACGTGTGTAAGGGCCCAGATAGACTACTGCCCTCGGGCTACACTGTGCTCGAGTAGGTCACACATTTGGAACTGAGTCTTGAGTTCATATCATTGCACGCAAAGAGAGGTGTAAGAGGAAGACGCGTGTCATTCAGGAGGAAAAAGGATCATTGTTACGGAGGTGATCGAACACTACCAACAACTGCCCTGGTGTCACTAACTCTGTGCATCGCAAGCCGACGACACGTGGCTTTGGGTCACTGCTGACTGCTGCCTCTTGCGTACACTGTGGTCAAGTACGTCACCCATTTGTAACTGAGTCTTTATTTAGCAATGGCAATATCATTGTACCTGCCTCATCGCAGACTGCATCCCCTCTCTGCCCCGGTGCCACTAAGTCTGTTCCCATGGACACTCTCTGGTTGAACTTTGGTGGTGTCTGAGTGTATGGACTGGGGTTTGTCTTCATCCTCATGTAGCTAATACCGAATTTGTGGTGAAAACGAGGCTGTAGCATTCCACTCCTCCATTTGCTGCTTTCGGACGACTTATGACCTCTGCATCATGTCCTGGAGGACACTTTCCACTGTTCCCCACAACCCTCCGCCACATTCACCTTAGACTTCGACGAGGACCCGCTCAGTCCACATGGCCCTACCTCAGTGTACCGCAAGTCACCATCCCGTGGCGGTGTGCCTGTACCGGCCGCTGTGCATCCTGGGCCAATAACTCTGTGCAGCTCAAGTCAGAGACCCTGTCTGCTGAGATACTGGATGGCCTCTGAGACGATGGCATTGGGGCCTTCAAAGCCATGTATCTGTGGGCCTGCGCTGGCTGCTGCCTTCGGCCTCAACTGCGGTACACCAGGGTTCACACATCAAATCGAGTCCTGACCGGCCCGGACATCGCATCACCGCAGAAGGCACACGCCACCACTGCCAGGACCACCTCCAGATGCCAACTGCCAGAGTGGAAACAGTCGTACTGGCAGACTATCAGAGTTGCTCACACCTGTCGTGGATGCCATCATGTGCCTGGTCCCCTGCTCAGCACTCCAGGTGCCACTAACTCTGTGCACCACAACTCATGGACCATTTCTGATTGAGTTTTGTGCTGTGGTGAGCTCACACAGCAATGTCACCTCAGGCAGTGTGGGATACCTGGGACAATGAGGAATACGATGCAGGTGTAACACACCCCACTGCAGCTGGATCAGGAATATCCCGAAGGGACACAATCCTAGACAATTTGTTCACATGAGCACGCTCAGCTGTAGTGCCCCAACCTCAGTGCACTGCAACTCACGGACACTTCTGATTGCATATTGATTGACCTCTGTACTTGCTCTGGCAACCACCATGATGCTCCGCTGTTGTCTCTGAGATGCTTGTGTTTTCTGCTTCCGTTTCAATATTGTTTACTGTTCAAGTTGTTGCCAGGACCAACCACTCCTTGAGTGGCTGGCTTACACTCACCCCACACATATCCAGCACAGGCATCACTGTACATGTGACCCTGCCAATAAAGGGGCCAGGCGCACGTGCCCGTAGCCAGTTGAACAGACTATCAGCGTGTGTCCGTGTGGTCATAATGTATGCATGAGAACCCCGGGCCCTACAATATTACATTTTGCTGTGTACAGCGGATGCAAACATGTCACCGCAGGCAGCGGGTAAGACCTTGTACATGTAGCTTTATCGTCACCCACTCAGTACATAGGAGGAGTGGACTGGGCCATCGTACGCAGGTCCAGTGTGGGTGTGTGAATGGTAATTGCGGGGTTCTGGGCGTGGTTCAGTACATGAAATGTGCAAATGCATGTGTCTCTGTTGCAGTGTGGGTCTCCTTTTTGGGGGATAGTTGGTCCCCGATGGGACTTTAAACACTCACATATGTGATGTAGTTCAGCTTCCATGAGCTCTGACCCAACCCGTTCGGCCACAACCTGTTGGCATTTGACACCTGGCATTGGAATGCGATGTGTGCCTCAGTAAAGTGTTGGGAGCCAGCCGTGGTGGCGGGTGCTTCCTGCTGTGTGGTCTGTGCAGGGGCTGGGGTCTCCTTTATTTAAGTCCATGGAAGCTGCCCTTCTCCTGGAGGTGCGTTGCCTAAGATGTCTATCAGCAGTTTTAGGGCGTCGGTGTCGAAGGTGTGGTGGTCCTCTCCAGTATCACTGATGAGTTGTCTGGTCTGCTCTGCTGGAGGTATTTTTTGTCCCTCTGCAATGTGAAGGGGAGATGCATGTTGACATTGTGTTGACATGTATGTCGGGCGCATTGTTCTTGTTCACATGCAGACTGTATGACAATTTTGCTTAGATCACCCTTCCTGAGGCGAAAAGCCAGGAAGTAAAGAGGACGCTTTTAACTTTGATTGTTTTTATTACTGGTACACTTTATTTGCATTTACCAGCGCTCGCTGGAGTGTTTGCCTGCTTTCCTCTTCTCTGGCCCCCCGCAGCCGATTTAGGTGCTGTCACGGGGTTATTCTCGATTCTAGCCGCCATCTTGGGGGAATTAGTCGGGTAGCGGTGCAGCAGCCTGTCCCCTCCCGCCCATAGTTGTGCATAAATAGCGCGTCATCTAGCGCGCCACACTTTGCTTAGACCACCCTTCCTGAGGCGAAAAGCCGGGAAGTATAGAGGACGCTTTTAACTTTGATTGTTTTTATTACTTGTACACTTTATTTGCATTTACCAGCGCTAGCTGGAGTGTTTGCCTGCTTTGCTCTTCTCTGCCCCCCCCCGCAGTCGATTTAGGTGCTGTAACGGGGTTATTCACGATTCTAGCCGCCATCTTGGGGGAATTAGTCGGGTAGCGGTGCAGCAGCCTGTCCCCTCCCACCCTCATCTGCTTCAAATGGCCATTTCCATCCGACCGCGCAGCGGACGAGCGCAGCGGGCGCGCCAACGGCGCGCCTAAGGCAAGCCCGTCTGCGCCCGTCCGCGACCTTTCCGCGGCCGGGGCCATAAACTATGCCGGTTTCAGCCCCCATGGTAACATCATTTACAGTCAGCAGGAATTACTGTCTCTCAGACCCTTGGGGTGCCTTCATTTTCAGTTATTTTCTCCCGATTTGTTTGTCAGCAATCACCCATGTAAGGCCTGTGATTCTCGGCGAAATAATAATATCTCTGTACAAACATGCCCTTTGCCGATCGCCCAAACTGCATCTCAGACCCCTCAAATGACTCTCACTCTTAATGCCGGCCTTATTAACTGCTGCTCCTTAGTGAAACACTCCCTAGACATTTTTCAAACTCTCAGTGATAACGATTGGGATTTACTCTTTTTAACTGAAACATGGCAAGGTGAAGAAACCAACCCAGCATTGAGCCTAGCCATTCCTGTGGTATACAACATCTTATGTGCTAACCGTCAGAGTGGCAGACAGGGCGGCGGGATTGCTATTATCCATAAATCCCGCTGGAAAATTTCCTCATTTCCTTACGAACAAATAGATTCTATAGAGGCACTCCCCTTCTGTATTAAATTAACCACCTCTATCACTTGCTCAGGCTTACTGGTATACCGCCCTCCTAAATCCAGCCCGTCGCACTTACCCAGCCTTACGGATTTTATCCTTCAATCCAGCTCTTGCTACGCAAATTTCACTCTGCTAGGTGATTTTAATCTTCATGCGGAAGATGAATTCTGCTCACCCAGCAAGAATTTCTTATCCACCTTGGCCGATTGTGGATTAACTCAATTGGTCACTCTTCCCACACATAGAGCTGGACACACGCTGGACCTTATCTGTTCTAATCTCTTGACCATCACAGTTAGGGACCCAAGCCCAGTGGTATGGTCTGATCACTACATCATTCCATTCTCTATTCTCATGTCCCACCAGGATAGACCCACGATATTAGCCAAGGAGTATGGCAGAAATTGGAGCAAGATCTCCCTGGAATGCCTACTGGAACATCTTCCCTCTGTCGATCCTCCAGGAGCTATGGACCTGGACTCACGTATAGACCATCTCAACAAATGGGTGATTTCGGCAATCGACTCCATTGCCCCTCTCCGCATTATTAAAACCCATCGTTCAGCCCCTGCCGCACCCTGGTACTCAGATGACCTTCGAAAATGCAAGTCTGTCTGTAAATCTTTGGAACGCCGTTGGAGACAGACTTATTTGGCAGAAAGTAAACTTAAATATAGAGCATCTCTTAAAGATTACAGAAAAATAATCATAAATCATAAAAGATGTTATCTAACGGAAAGAATTAACAAGGCTCATGGTTCTTCCAGGGAGATTTTCAATACGGTTAAAGCCTTTACTGATCCTCAGGCTCTTAATCGCCGTCCTCCGGTGTCTCAGACTCTCTGTACTCAGCTCTCCGATTTTTTCGAAGAGAAAATAGCCTTAATCTATGACTCCTTTTCTAACAAAGATAGTCATAACTCCATGGAAGCTGTCCCCCGGACTTCACTCCCTGTCTTGGCAGACTTTCAGGAAATTCCAGTAGACCGTTCTCTTCAGGATCTACTGAAATGCAAGTCAGGTTCACCCAATGACCCAAGGCCGGCTAAACAATTAAAAAATTTAGCAGCTTTCCTTAACCCCTACTTTAACAGCATCTGGAATACCTCCTTGAGCACCAGCAATTACCCTGAGGCATGGAAACATGCCCTCTTGATTGGGCCGGCCCTAGGCATGTGCAAAGTGTGCACCTGCACAGGGCCGCCAAACCCCAGGGGCCGCCACAACGAGGATCGGACACTGCTGGCTCGTTGTGTAACACAAACACGCACGCACCTGCTTACAAATGAAAATACTGCAGTCAGTGCAGTGCACGTCGCCTGCCGCCACGCACGCACCTCCTACTATAGTATAGAAGTGGTGATGTTCCCAGCGTGCCCAGTTTGTGGGTCCCAGGGCCGTCAATCTTTAGCGCTACCAATGACGGCCCTGGGACAGCCCCCGCGCGCCTCTGACGTCTGTCTCGGCAGGGAGTGCGTGCGCAGCGCTGCTATACATTTGTCACCTCTGTCGGTGTTTGAAATGGCGCGCCGGCTGTCGCATTCCCTTCATCCGGTAATGGGTCTGGTCTGGAGGCCGAGGTGAGAAATATTTATGTTATGAAGTTTACTTAAATGTGCACACAACAATCAGATCGCATCTGCTGCTATGAGCAATCGCACCAGCACTTTTTGGATAAGAGCACTTTATAACACTAAAATGTCAGCACAGCCTATGTTTTCACCCGGGAATGCTCTCTACGAAGGCATGGACTGAGAGACAGAAGACCCAGTACATGATGAACAAAGGGAAATGTATTCCATGTAAGTGATAATGTGTAAAACGGTGCAAACAAAGGTATAAATTACGGCGGACGTGTTTTGGCAAAATGTCTTCCACTGGGCCTAACTTACATTAATGTTGTATACATGTATACAAATTTCGAGTTTCTGTCCATTCTTGCTTTCCACAGCCCCTCAGCTACTGGAATGTTACCGTTATTTCTACTAGGGAACTTTTTAGCATCCGTTTTCCATCCCAATCACTGCAATGTGTGTTAGCCCCATGACGACTAAAACGTTTAACACTTTCCCACTGTGCAATTTTTGGTATCCATTTTCCAACTTCACCTTCATATACCCTTATTCAGCTTGATGACCTTCATCCTTAATTAAAGTGCCCCTTGCTATCCTAAAAGGCGGAGAGAGAGTGATTTACTATTATAGCACTACATTAAGGAAAAGGAGAAACAAGATTTAGAATTGAAAAACTGAAAAATTAAAAAGCAGAAAGATTAATTCCTATTTCACGTACTTAAAAAAGCCCAAAAAGTGCACAATGCTCTCATAAACAAGAGAGTGATATTACTCTTATTGCACCGTTTGGATTAATTCCTATTGCACCTAGTTAAAGAAGCTCAAAGCTTTCTTTTACATTTTATTGCACTGATCCACAAATAAAGTGCTGAGTGCTTTGCTTTACTTTGTAAAGAAAAGTGCAAAGTGCTTTTCCTAAATTAATACAAATTCAGTTGTGAGCAAATTCAAATAAGAACAAATTAATTTCTATCCCGTGCATTCATGGAAGATAAAGGCTAGTTCTTATATTATATTCTTTGTACTGATCCTCAGAAAGAAGTCCTAATTGTTTTCCTTTAATTCATAAGGATAGTGAAACGTGATTTATGATCATTTAGATTTACACCAATTTCCATTGTTCCAAGCCCCTCCCCTCTAAATGTTTAGTGCAGTACGGATGTTAATGTCTATAAGTAATTTAAATTGCTTCCTTGCATCCAACGTATGCAGAATTCTTTTTGCCAGTACTGTGCATGAGTTTACACCCAACGACTGGGCTTGATCACATGATAAGATTACAATCTTTTTTCGTTTTTAAAGCACCATCACCATGCAAGTGTCATGTGACTTAGTGAAAATGAAAAAATACTCCGCCGAAAAGCATATTAACAAGGCTAGGTGATGTTTACACAAATAATCAATAAATATAGTAGCATGGGGTAAACAGTTTTTAAATGGTTTTTAAATCATTTTTAAATAAAACCGTTAAAAAACAAACAAAGATTCCTGGTTAAATCCATTAATGATCTTTCAAAAGCACAAATGCAGATAACAGTATGCATATGACAAACAAAGAATCATACAGTTGAAATGTTAATTATGCATATTTTTGGTTTTATCTAAATGTTTTTTTGCTTAACATTTGATTAAGTTGTCCCCAACATAATTGGCTACTTCCTAGTCTAAATCTGAGTGGAGCATAGAAAATGTAAACATGTGCATTTAAAGTGACTGTGCAAAAAACATATGCATTTGCTCTGATATTTGAAAAATAGCGAGACCTGAGAATTTCAGTGTGTCTTTTCAATATGTGCTGGTGACCTCATTGTTAGGCAATGAAGGTCGACAGTTCCCTCCAGCCAGTTACCGGTTCGGTACCTTTTAAGAATCGCACAAGCACTTTTTCAAGGTAGATCATTTGGGTTCTTACACTTTCACAACGAAATGTCAATCAAGTTCACTGTGATGAATCTTCCAGTGAATGCACAATGAACTGATTTGAGACTTCACTACTCCTTAATCTATTTGAAAATATTGTGCGCTTCTCAAGTGGGAGAGTTCAATGTTATGTAACACGGAAGACAGGTATTTTTTATACATAACTACTTGCACAAGCACCTTACCACACTAGTCCAGTCATTTAGCAATGTTGCCACCTGTCAAGGATTCCACATTCAATCTGAGTTTGGACACACAGTGAGTCAGCACCTGTGATTGTTTCTTAAGTATTATGCAATATGGCTGGATGACTCCCATAAGTGAATTTTACGTATCTATAACACACTGCACAACCTTTGTTTCTTAATTTCAGATAAATTGGACTCTAGCACCAACAATTTGCTGAATTTCAGACCTAGCCCAATTCATTGCGATGTATATATTTGTGAGTCTCCCTTGAATTGACTGTGATTTTATCATTTGTAAACCTGCGAATACAACATGTGTTCATTATGATTGACAGCCTTTTTAGACATATTTTTCATCATTGCTAACCTCTCTGCACAGGCACTTTACTGCCATTAGTTTAAGCATCGCATCTGTAACCTGTTATAACAATAGGCCCGTCTCTTTTTACATTCATGACGTGTGTCCTGGGCTGCACCGAGTTAATAATCCTTGCTTTTTCCTGGTGCAGGACTTAGCTGGTCAACAGTGCACATTTTTGTTTTTTTTTAGTAGTAAATACTGATCAATGATTGTAATCAGTTTTTCAAATTGACGCTGGTGACTGGTCCCCTTGCCAGTGGTGCTCAATGTTTGTAATGTCCGTCAGGGTCACCTTTGTGGTAGGGACAGACTGTCAACTATTCTGTGCACCGTCGATGTGAGGTTCACAAGCTTCTTGTGTTTTTCTTGCTATGTGCATACGTCAGCGGTAAGTGGAGATTTTAGGTGGGACAAAACAAACAACATGTTCTGGAAGCAACTACCCAAATCTTATAAATATACTTGTCCAAGATGGAGGAGCAAAGTCTGTTAGATGAGGCCGCTCGTCGAGGACACCATCGGTACTGCTCTAGCAAAAATGTCACTTTTCCTGGAAATCCAAAAGAGAGGAAACTCAGGCAAAAAAAAAATTATTCACAGGCTCAACGTATAAGAGTAGTAGGACTCCTGCAGCGGTTTGCCAGATGTGGAAGTACTGTGCATTCACGAGTTAGACCCAGTACCGGCTTGCACATGTATGACCAGGGGGGCGGGGTGGTGGAAGCCGACAGACTACGGGTTCAATACTATTACATTTATTTTTTTTATTTTACAGAGTTTTATATAGTGGAAACTTGACCCGAATCGGATATCATACAGAGTTTTGTATAGCGCGAACTTGACCCGAATAGAGGTGGAGAGAAAGGGTATTTCTGCACTATTAAGCGGCAGACAGTTGAAATATGGCTCCAAGTCCCAGCGACTCCTGGGGGCCCCTAGAGCTCGGGGGGGCAGGGGAGCGACCGGGCCAACCCGAGCGCTTTCAGTTTGCCACAGCCAGGCGCGGGCCCCGGTGGAGCGCAGAGTGAGCTCCGCCCCGTCCGGACCCCCTCTTCCGGGGCCCCCACCTACGCTCCCTGCACAGGGCCACCATGAGCCTAGAGCCGGCCCTGCTGTCTTGAAGAAAGTCAATGCTGACCCTGAGAACCCGGCTAACTATCGGCCCATTTCTGTACTCCCAGCTCCGGCTAAGATTCTTGAAAGACTCGCGCATCAACAGCTCAAAAGCTTCATCGAATCTAATGGCCTACTTCATAATACCCAACATGGAGTTCGGTCTGGCTACAGCACCGAGTCGGCCCTGATAGAGATGGCCGACTCCGTGCGGGGGACGCTGGACAGAGGATCGAGGGCGGTGTTGGTGCTGCTGGATCTTTCCGCAGCATTCGACACCATCTCTCACCCGATCCTGCTTAACCGCCTTCGAGATATAGGCCTTCAAGGTACAGCCCTTAATTGGATCACTTCCTTCTTGACCAACCGTACACAACAAGTGTATACCCCTCCCTTCACATCTCTCAGTCGCCCACTCAAATGGGGAGTGCCGCAGGGCTCCTCTTTGAGCCCACTTCTCTTTAATGTCTATTTTTCCCCCCTGGCCGAGTTAATATCCCAGACGGGAATTAAGATGACATCATACGCTGACGACATCCAGCTTCTCTTTTCGTATGATAATTCCACTCTGGACTCGTTTGACCGCCTGAAAAACTGTCTCAGAGACATTGCAAACTGGATGGATCTTAATTTCCTGAGACTTAACGCGGGAAAGACTGAGGTTCTCTTTTTCAATCAAGCCTCTCCCTTGGATTCCAATCTCTGGTGGCCTGTGGATCTGTATCTCGGCTTATCATCAGGCTTATCCCACAGACTCCAGATAGTCCAAAATGCCGCAGCTCGGCTAGTTAGTGGCATTTCTCTCCGAGAACACATTTCCCCTTATCTGCGAAAGTTACATTGGCTTCCTGTCCATAAAAGGGTCGAGTTCAAAGCCATGATTTTGTCTTACCGGGCTACAAAAGGCCTCGGATTCGCCTATCTTTCATCGTGCCTTCTACCCTACAGTAGCACTCGACACTTGCGTTCCAATTCCAAACTGCTACTCGTCATCCCCAGATTCAAAAAAGTGCGCACAGGAGGAAAGACATTTCAAGTATGCACTTCCACCCGATGGAATAAACTTCCGATCTCCCTTCGCCTGATTCAAGATGAATTGGTTTTTCGTAAATCTTTAAAAACCTTCCTCTTCTGTTAAATTGCCTCTTCTGGTCTCATCTAGTGGTCTAAGCATGAGCGCCGGGACACCCCGTTGGGATAGCTGCACGCTATATAAAATACACAAATAAATGTACATTGTGACTGTTTGGGAGGTGCTGCATATTTGATGTGGGACAGGGTACATTTGGACTACACGTACATTTCCATCTTACAGTTTCCTGCTATGTTAGATGTGATTGGCCTGTTTCTGCGCATGAGCGGACCCAGTTGTGTCCTCTGTTCTGCAGTGTCGGTGTTGCACTTTGTACCACATTGTCGTTGGATGTGCCGTGAATGCTATGTGTGTGCACTGCATTGTGCCATGGGGATCAGGGTCATGATCCTGGGTCATTGTGGGTGTTCAGTGAGATACACATCGTTGTGCATGTGTGCCATTGTGCCCATCTCCACCCGTCCCCCCAATCCCTGGTCGTTACTCACCCTGTTGATGTTGTGTCAGGTCCTATCGAGCTGTGTCATTACTCCCAACTTCTTGCACCGTCTCCACACTGATGACTGTGCCTCCATTTCCTCCAGCTTCTCCTGTGGTGCAGGACTCCCACCTCCTGTCGCCGTTGCTGCTTTTCTGTTGGCAGCGGGTTTGTGCCTGGTTTGGCTTTTCACATCATACCAGCGTCTCTTGGCCTCCTCCATTGACCTCCTCGACACTCCTACTGCATTCACGTTTGTCAAATTGACGTTCAGTTGATGTTAGTGTTCTGTCACCTCCGTGAGGCTGATCTGATTTTCCTGTGGACTGCACCCCGTCTGCCTCTTCCTCTTCTCCTTGGCCTTCCCCGACCACGAGGTTCCTTGCTGGTGGTCTGTGGGGATTGTGGGGTTCGCGTTGGCCTCTGCCCTCGGTCCGGGTCCAACCATGGTGCTACGCAGTTTCTTTTTTTCTCCTCTTTTTTTGTTGCTTTTTTGGTGCATTTTCCCACCTGACGCGTGGGAATTGCAGGCCTGTCGCTAGTTTTCTCAGATTATTGTATTGCAATTAGCCTCATCGCAACTTTATTTGCGTTCGTGTTTCGCATTTTTGTGGCGTCGCGTTGACTTTATCGCGGACATTTCATGCGTTATCGTGAGCCTATCTCATGGTACCGCTGTGTTGTGAATAGTACGTTAACACAGCGTTATTTTCCCGCGATTGACTGTGATGTGAAGAGTTGCGTTAAGCTAATTTTGCCGTACTTATCACACATTCTTGAGAATATCCCACTAAATGTTACTTACAGCTGTTGATATATTACAGTTTGACAAGAATTCCATCATGAACCGTTGGAGATCTGATATGGTTTACGAAATGAGATTAAACAAAAACATAAAACAATGAGTGAAATGGGCATCTAGTTAATTTTGCAGCCTAACATAGGGCCGTGAAATCACACACAAGCAACATTGTTTGGTAAGCAAACTCTGGCCGGATAGCAAAGCTAGTGCTGGCTTGTAGCTTTGCTAGCCAAACCAACCATAGAGTCTGTTCTGTTTCCCTGGAAATACCAAAACAATTATCTCCCCTCCAATACACCTATCTTCAGAACACAAGGCATACAGATCGTTTTTCAGGTGTATTTCAAGTTCAGCAGGCTTTAAACTTGCTGGTGCTGTTAGGGATGGTGCCAGAGCACGCAGATTAGTTCCTCCGCAAGCCACTTTGGATGAGGAGGGAGAAATGCTTTGCTTGTAGCTGGATTCCACTGCAGTTTGCGCCCTTGTCACTCGCCGTGAAAGGTCAGAGCAGGATTGCACTGGTGGCTGGCTGCCACTGGCCCTCTGACTTCAGTTTTCAAAGCAGGATCGTGCTGGTCCGGTCGTTGGTGGTTCTGACGATGTTCCCAATTCAATGGCTGGCACGCCAACAATGTTGCTGCTGCTGTATTGCATAAAGAGAAGGGAAATTGAGAGATAAAATGTTTTTCCTTCCTTCTACAACTCTCACCTGGTGTGACGTCAGCACTAACTTCTCCACTAGTGAGAAGTGAGTGAAAAATGTGCATGCGCACATCATTGTGCATGCTCACTCCTGCAACAGGGCATAAAAACAGAGCCCGAAAGAGACCCGTATTAATGCCCCCTGTTAAAAACTACCAGTGCTGAGTACCGGCAGGACCCAGCCCACTGAAAACCCAGGTCGTCCAATCGGGGCATGCAAATGGCCATCGCCATCTACTAAAAATGTCAGGATCTTTGTGTAAAACAGAAAATGTTGGGGGCATATTAGCAAGAGCCTCGTTAAAATAATTGCTGTTTTAGCGGCAGAAAACTGCCGCTAAAATGGCGATAATGGGCTTGCTAATATGAGTTATAGAATTCCAATAGAAGCCCAGGTTAGATATGCAGGACATCTAACCTGGGCTTCTATTGGAATTCTATAACGCATATTAGCAAGCCCATTATCGCCATTTTAGCGGCAGTTTCCTGCCGCTAAAACAGTGATAATTTTAACGAGGTTCTTGCTAATATGCCCCTCGGAGTTCCTTGGCCATAAGGGATTGCGTACACTCAGACACCGTCACAGTGTAGGTTTGACACACGGACATAGTCACAGTGTAGGTTTGATACTCTAACACACAGACACAGCGCAAAAGAAAATGTTGGAGTCGCTTGGCCATAATGAATGTTGTGTACACCCGGACACCGTCACAGTGCAGGTTTGACACATGGACATGGATACAGGGCACCGACCACTCTGTCCCGTTCTCCCTTCTTTTCCTGACACCAGTTCACTCTAATTTAATTGTCACACCGCTTCTTTGGATGAGGCAAATATTCATCCAGATGAAGATAAGAAGGTTAGGGGAAGAAGGGAGGGCCATTTGTAGTGAATAAAATAAACACATAATTGTAAAGAACTGCCACACCTCCATGACTTTTTTGAAGCAGACACAGACTAAACTGTCCTTATGTGCTGGGAGGAGCCTTTCAACACTTGAGTGCCAGGACCTTCAAATAACCCTGCTCGGTAGTGCTTATATTATTGACCTTAGTAAAGTAAAAGTCTAAGTGGGCTGTGCCAATATTGAAACTGTCTGCAGCCTATGCATTAATCCACTGAGCTATCTTGCCAAGTAACCAGAGCCACTGGAATTATGCGGCAGGGGACTGCCAAAGTATGCAGCAGGGTTGACTTCACAATGCAGCAGGAAAAGGCAAATTATGCAGCATAATGCGACACATTTTGCGATAGTAGTATTTAATTGTTTTCCCTTTTTTAGGTCGCAGCCCACTAGTCAGCACAGCTTCCTGGTTTCCTAAACACACCTTAGAGACATTTAGAAAAGAATGCATTCAGCCTAATGCTTACCATTGACTTTCAATTTGTAACTCACAGTTTATGGCTTTTTATTTGCGGGTTTTATTTGCTTTAGGCTATCCAGATTTAGCTCATCCCTCCCGTTGCCCAAACCTTGTTTACTATTTATTTATTTATTTATGAGTGTGTACCGCGCTGGAATCGACTCCCGAAGGAGTATCTCCGCGCCAAGGCAAAAAAAACAGCTCAAAGATGGAAAGAACTTGAGAAAATAGAGAAGGTGCTCAGGTTGGAATAAGAATGTTTTTAACAGTTTCCTGAATGACAAGTGATTGGTGCACTGCCTAAGGAAGTCAGGGAGTTTATTCCAGAGGCAGGGGCCCAGATAGGAAAGTGCTTTCCCACCTTGTCTAGCCCTTCTGCTAGTTGGAATTTGAAGAAGGGACTGTTGCTGGAACGAAGATTGTGTATTGGGTTGTAGGGGATAAACTTCTCAGCCAGATACACAGGGCCCAGACCATGTATGCCCTTGTGGACAACACAACAGATCTTAAATTTGATCCGTTGACGGATCGGCAACCAATGGAGTTTTTCCAACCACGGGCGTGAGGGGGATCTAGGCGGTGCATTTAGAACTAGCCTTGCAGCAGTATTTTGTACTACCTGAAGCCTACTAAGTAGGCTATCATTAGCTGAAAGCAACAGTCCGTTGCAATAATCCAGGCGGCTGAGCACTAGGGCCTGAACAAGGGTCTTTCTAGCAGTATCTGGTAAAAGAGGAAACACTCTGCGAAGCAGTCCTATAATGTGAAAACAGGACCCAGCTGTTTGACTTACGTGTTCCTTTAAAGAGAGACCCTGGTCAATCCGCACACCAAGGTTCTTCACAACCTGCTTAGGGCAGGGGACGGAACCCAGGTCTGGGGGCCACCAGTCTGGAGTCCACAACAGTGTGGCCTCCCCAAAGAGCAGCACCTCAGTCTTTCCCACATTACACTGTAGGAAATTTGAAGCCATCCATTTCAATACGGCCTTCATACCTTCAGAGAAGGACTGTTTGACCGTGGCGCTAAGTGTCTTAAAAGGGAAGAGAAGATGAGTGTAATCAGCATATGACACTGGGATGAATCCGTACGTTCTCATAATGCCAGCTAGGGGGGCCACGTAGATGTTAAAAAGTGTTGGGCTCAAACAAGAGCCCTGCGGCACCCCCTTAGTGAGCTCAACAGAGGCAGACCGAAAGAAGCCCATGCTGACACACTGTGTACGGCCAGATAGAAAGCTCCTCATCCAGGACAGCGCCCGACCAAGTGACTGAGCAAAATGTCATGGGATATCGTATCGAACACTGCTGACAGGTCCAATAGCACCAGAATCATCGAGTTCCCCTTATCCTGGGACATTCGAATGTTATCTGTCACTAAGAGGAGAGCTGATTCGGTGCTGTAATTTGGCCTGAAGCCGGACTGGGAGTAGTCCAGGCCTCCAGTTAGTTCGATAAAACTCGACAGATGAGTATTGATGTACTTCTCCATTAATTTGCTCAGAAAAGGAAGGAGAGAAATGGGACGAAGATTGGACAGTTCCGTCCAGAGGATGGTGGAGTTTTTCCGGATCGGTCTAACCTGAGCCATCTTCCACTCCTGAGGTACTCTACCCTCGGAGAGAGAGAGATTGACTAAGGACTGGATCATAGGACCAAGTGACTTGCCTAGAAGTGGCACAACTCTAGCTGGTATAAGGTTTAGGGGGAACCACTCTTAATTTGACCCATAAGAACCTCTACCTCACCCAAAGAGATAGCCGGGAACTCAGAGAAAGAGGACGATTTAGAGGTCCCACTCTTCTGAGATGATGACAAACGTCAACTCGAGGAGAGACTATTACTAATGATTTTATCATAAATCATCTCTATTTTGTTGGTAAAGTATAGAGAGATATCATCACATAATTGTTGTGATGATGAGTCTAGACTCTCACAAGCAATGGGTTTGGTAAAGGATTGAAGAATCCGATACAACACCTTGGGAGTGTTGGCCGCTTCAGCAAGTGGCGAGGCAATTTGGTTCTTTCTGGCCAGTCTGATATTCTTATGGTATAGGGATAGGGCGGTATAATAGCCGTTTTTATCATCCTCAGAGCGGGATGATCTCCAGGTCTTTTCTAACTTTCTGCAAGCCTTTTTCTGGGAGCGTAGTTGGTCAGAAAACCAAACTTCCTGCCGTTGTGCGGGACACAGCTTACATAGTTTCATAGGGGCTATAGCGTCCACCGCAGTGAGAATGGCATGATTGTATTTAGACATTGCCATCCCTATGTTATCCGAGGTTGTGATTCGGGGTTCAATAGGTGTCTACTGAAAAGCTTCATAAGATATTTTATGCCACTGTCTACGCAGCAGAGGAGGGGGAGCAAATTGATTGCTAAGTTTGACTATATTGAACATGGCAAACTCAATGACAAAATGGTCGGTCCAATTGACCTGTATGGGGGGATTACACACAATATTGGGGGAATTAGACAGAACATATCTAAAGTATGGCCCACTAGGTGGGTAGGGCCCTTGTTGTGCTGTTTTAATCCTAGTAGGGATAAATCGGCTAGAAGGGACTGGGCCTCAGCGTTGTCCGCTAAATCACTATGCACATTAAAGTCCCCCAGCAGTAAAAAACTTATTGCCGGGTTTAATGTGCGGGGCCAATGCTTCGACTAGAGAGATGGAAAACGTCGAACATGGGCCCGGTGGGCGGTTGACCAGGGCCCCTTTCCAACCAGCCCTAGAGGGGCTGTTGATCCTAAAGATCATTAGTTCCATATTGGCGGTGCAACTGTGGTCCATTATGGAGATAGTTATCTCATTTTTATAAACTATGGCGATACCACCACCAGTTTTTATAGATCTGTCCAGCCTCGCCATTTTATATCCTTCTGGGATGCCCATGGCGATTGCAGGGACAGAGTGGGACTTCAGCCACGTCTCGGTCAGAAAGCACAGCTCAGGCTGAGCAGTGGAGATAAGATCCCAAACCTCAGTATAGTGTTTTGGCAGGGATCTCACATTACAGAGCAGGTTCTTCCACCCCTTTGGTGAATGTTTAACAGCCTGGGGTGGAATAGAAGGCTGATTAACATATGAGACCTGAAACGGACAGTGCCGGCATGAAAAAGGACCTTCTAAACATGGCCAGGTCTCCCTGGTGCACCCCTGCAAGGGAGTGGCCCGTAAATCTAGCAATTACTGGGCCGGATAACTAATATACCTGGATGCATTAGAGTCCCAATCTAAAGGATCTGGGTCCATGGCCCCTGGCCCAGTCCAGTCACGTACGGGCGCAGACGGGCTTCTCTTTGGCTTGTCTTCGGCGTGTTTTAGGCGCTCCCCTTGCGCGCGAACGCTGCGCGCTCATGATGATATGGGGCTAAATAGCCCTTCCCTTGCAGCAACTAGAGCACTAACTGCTCTAGTGGTAGGGCGGAGGTTCCTGGCTCTCCCTGTCCCGCCCTCCGCTCAACGGTACGGGCTACCGAGTCGGACTGGTGCGGGCAGGAGCAACACCGAGCACAGGTTTCCCTACGTAGTAAGTGCCAGGCCCCCCTTAAATTCCCCGTATGGCACAGAGGTCTATTTAAAAAACACGAAAATTGTCACCTTTACAGTTCGTTTGTGAAATAAAATATTAAGGTTAAAATTTATGCACCATCGGGTAAAGCTCTCAGTTTGGCTGTCTTTGCATAGGCGGCTCGGGAGAGACACTGCCACCGTCCTCCTTACCGCCAATGCGCCCGCTGTTCCTCTCAGCCTAAATAGCCCTTCCCTTGCAGCAACTAGAGCGCTAAGGCGGCTCGGGAGAGACACTGCCACCGTCCTCCTTCTTTCACAAATTTGGTTTCTGAAACAGATCATTAAATCTTGTTCTTATCTTGTCACATTTGCTGTGCATTTAAAGACAAAGGTCATATGTCAAGCTGTGTCTTCCAGGGACCTTGGTGATTATTTTTCTATCTGTGACTTCAAAGTGAGAGGATATATGTGACAATCATGCTGGCTAGTGGGGGGCCAGCTTGAGGAAGGCTGTACAGATGTTATATTTTTTTAAGCATACAACAAAACTTAAATGTCTGTAAATTAACTGTGCAGACCATCAAATCAATACTTTAGGTGATGACATTTCTACACATTATCATTTGTGCGCTGTATTCTTTTATCAGCAAAACTATATGTGAGTGCAAATGTAACGGCCATTTCAACTGAAGATATGTTCTCTGTAATGGCAGTATACTACCATACCATGCATATCCCATGTTACCCCACTTCACTCTACTCTGCACCACTCCACACCACTTCACTCTACTCTAAACCACTGCACTTCACACTATGTCACTCCACTCCACACTGCGTCACGTCACTCTTCTCTGCACCACTTCACTTTACATCTCTCTACGCTACACCACTGCTCTCTACTCTATATCAATGCACTTTACCCCCACACTACTCTGCTATGCACCACTGCACTCTTTGCCACTGCACTCTACACCACTCTGCGCCACTCCACTCTATACCACCCTCCTCTGCAACACTGCACTCTATACCACTGCACTTTACGCCAATGCATTCTACACCACTTTACTCAAAACCAGTGCACTCTACGCTAATCTATTCTACACAAAAACACTCTACGCCACTATACTCTATGCCACTGCATGCTACATCACTCCATTCTACTCTGAACCACTGTATTCCATGCCACTGCTCTCTATACCACTCTACTCCGAGCCACTGCACTCTATGCCACTCTCCTCTGCACCACTGCACTTTACGCCACTTTACTCAGCACCACTGCAATCTACACCAATGTACTCCATGTCACTCTACTTTACACCACTGCACTCTACAACAGTATACTCTGCAACACTGCACACTATGCCACTCTACTTTATGCCACTCTACCATACTGTACTCTACGCCACTGAATTCTATAACACTGTACTCTGTCACTGCTCTCTACGCCTATCCACTCTAAACCACTCTAATCTCCTCTGCACCACTGCCCTCTACAACACTCTATACCACTGCACCCTATGCCAATGCACTCCACGCCACTCTACTATACACCACTGCACTCTATGACAGTATACTCTGCAACACTGCACTCTCTGCCACTCTACTTTATGGCACTCTACCCCACTGAACTCTATGGCATGAACTCTATGACACTGAACTCTATGCCACTGCACTCTACGCCACTGCACTCTACACCACTGCACTCTACATCTATCTACTTTAAGCCACTGTAATTAAGCCTGGGCAGAGTTTGCGGAGTTGCGCTACGCGGAACTCTGCGAAGTGGCAAAAAAACTCTGCAGCGCTACGCGAAGCTCTGCGGAGTTTCATAGAAAAATGCCGTTCATGGTGATTGCACAGTGCGGATGCTCGTCCGCACTGTGCAAGCATCGCGAATGTCACATTGGACAGCGCAAGCAGTCCCTTCTTTCCTTTTTCTGCCGCTCAAGTAGATTTTTACTCAAGCAGCAACTTTCTCAACGCGAACAAGCAGCTTCTCATTGCGACCAGTCGCGAGCATACGCGACCACTAGCAATGAGAAACCTGACCAACCCGCATTGAGAAATCTCACCAGCATGTTTATTTTCATCGCTCCCACTCGCCAACTTGATGTTGACGATCGTGAACTAGGAAAAATCTCGCCGGGATGTTGGTTTTCCTCGCTCGCGTCGCCAACTTGACGTTGACGATCACGAGCGAGGGAAAAAACTCTGCTACACTACATGCAGCGGAGTTTTCGGAACACTGCAAGCTCCCTGTAATGCGGAGTGCGGGAAACTCCGCAAACTCCGCGAGCAGAGCATAGTTCACCACCCAGGGTTAACTGTAATCTACTCTGCACCTGTGTAAATCAACAACACTGTACTCTATCCCACCACACTCTACACCACTAAACTGTACCCTGAAACAATCTACTCTGTCACTGCAGTCTATGCCACTCTACTGCACTCTGCACCGCTCCACAAAATGTGACTCCACTCTATGCCTCTGCACTGTATGCTAATCTACTCTAATCTACTGTGCACCACTTAACTCTGACACTGCACTGTAAGCCACTTCACTCTAAGTCTCTCCACACTACTCTGCACCACTCTACTCCATTCCAGTACACTCTGCCTGCTCTACTATGCACCACTGCACTCTACATCACTACACCCTGCAACACTGTACTCTCCTCCAATGCATGAGACGCCGCTACTCTGTACCACCCCACTCCACGCCACTTCACTCTTCTCTGGAACAATTTATTCTATGCCACTGCAATCAACGCTGCACCACTCTATGCCACTGCACTCTTCTCTGCACCATTATACTTCACCCTGTACCATACCACTCTACTTCACTCTACTTTGAAACAATCTATTCTACGCCAGTGCATTCAATGCCAATGCAGTCTATGCCACTCTGTGCCTCTCCACTCTACACCACTGCATTCTATGCTGTGCCACTCTACACCCCTGGACTCTAGGCTAGGCCACTCTACTCTAAACCCCTGCACTGTGCACCAAACCACTCTACACCACTTTACTCAAAACCAATACACACTATGCTACTATACTTAAGCCAACTACTTTGCACCACTGCACTTTCTGCCACTATATTCTACACATTCTACTCAATGCCACTCACTCTTCATCACTGCATGCTTTGTCACTCTACACCATTGCGCTCTACGTCAGTGCACTTTACACCACTCAATTCTACTCTGAACCACTGTACTCTACATCACTGATCTCTGCACTACTCAACTCTGCGCCATGCTGCACAACTCCATGCCACTTCACTCTCTGACACTGCATTTTATGACACTGCACTCAACAACACTGCACTCTGCATGACTGCACTCTGCACCACTGCACTCTATACCACTGTACTCTATGCCACTGTACTCTATGCCACTCTACTGCACCCTATGCCACTGCACTGTAACACTTTAATGCACTCTATGCCACTGCACCACTCTACTCTGTTCCAATGCACTTTACACCACTCCACTCTTGTGCCACTGCACTCTTATCTGCCCTGCTTGACTCTAGTCTGCACCACTCCACTCTATGCCACTTCACTCTACGTCACTCTACTATGAAACACTAATCTCTCCTTCACTGAGCTCCATGCCCTTCTACTCTGCATTGCCCACTCTGTGCCACTCTACTCAATGACAATCCACTCTAAGCCACTCTAAGCTACTCTGCAACACTGTACTATATGACTCTGTACTCTATACCACTGCACTCTACGCCACTTCACTCTGCTCTGAAACAATCTACTCTATTTCACTGCAGTCTACCACACTATGTTCCACTCTGCACTAATCCACTCTACACCACTAGATTTCATACTGTTACACTCTAGTCCAATGATCACTACACCACTTAACTCAAAACCAATACACTCTACGGCATTGCACTCTATACAATCTACTCTGCCCCACTACACTGCACACCACTATACTCTACAACACTGCATTCAACGCCACTCCACACCACTGCACGGTATCACTTTACTCTGCACCACTGTGCGCCACTGCACTCTACACAAATGCACTCTATGTCACTCTACTCTGCCACACTGCACTCTCTGACAGTGAACTTAATGCCACTTTACTCTACTCTGCACCACTCTATGTCACTCCACTGCACTCTATGACAATGCACTCCATGCCACTCTAATCTACTATGCCCCAGTGAACTCTATGATACTACACTCTACACCACTCCGGTCTAGGCCGCTCCACTCTGCCAATACTCCACACCACTCCACTCTGCAACACTGCACTCTATACCACTAAACTAAACCACTTCACTCTACACTGCGCCACTACACTCTATGCCACTGCAGTCAATGCTGGGCCACTCTACTCTACACCACTCTACTCTATGCCACTGTGCTGCACTCTGCACCACTAAACTCCACCCTGCACCAGTCCACTCTACTCTGGAACAATCTACTCTATGCCACTGAATTCTATGTCACTGCACTCTACGCCACTCTACACCCCTGCAGTCTAAGCTATGCCACTGTACTCTAAACCACTGCACTCTACGCGAATGCTTTGTGCACAACTTTACTTAAAACCAATGCACCCTATGCTACAGCACCTATGCCAACTACTTTGTACCACTAGTCTTGATGCCATTATACTCTACAACATTCTACTCTATGCCACTAAACTGTATGCTACTTCATGCTACGTCACTCTAAACCACTGCACTGTAAGTCACTGCACTCTATGCCACTGTATTCTATTCTGAATCACTGTACTCTATGTCATTGCCCTCTGCACCACTCTGTGACCCTGCGCTCTGTGACTCTACACACTGACACTCTACTCTGCGTGACTATACTCTATGCCATGGAACTCTACTCTGCACCACTCAACTCCACACCACTCTTCTACAATCTACACCACTGCACTCTATGCCAGTGCACTCTACACCACTGCACTCTACGGCGCTGCACTCCACACCCCTGCACCACTCCACCTTATGCCACTACAGGCTTTGCCACTCTACTCCACTCTGTGGTACTCTACTCCACTCTGCATCACTCCACTCTATGTTATTGCGCTGTATGCCACTGCAATATACTATGCTCCGCTCTACTCTATGCCACTGCACTATATGCTACTGTACATCCTTGCACTCAACCAGTTTAACCCCTTAAGTGCACCCGTCAGCCAACAGCTGTCGCAAGCACTACCTCCGTAGTGCTGCGCATGTCCGTTGGCCGACGTGGCCCCGCCCGCTGATTAAAACCACCGCACCGCGGCGGAATGCGCACTGCGGTTAAGCGGATAACACATCAAATATAGCAAGGCCAGAAAGGTTTGAAAAGTCAACAGTTCCAAAGAGACTTCCACAGCGCAACACATGTTGTTCTGTTTTTATTAACTTTTGAACCATTTGGGCTCGAAGCAAAATGTTTTTTTCTTAAATCCGCAGATTATGCAGCAGATGATTGATTATGTGGCAAATGCTGCAAACTCTTAATTATGTGAATAATGCAGCATCCGCACAATCATATAATTCCAGTGACCCTGCAAGTAACAAGGAGAGGATTCACAGCACCTATAGGCAGTAGCACCCCGTATAGGGCGTGCTGCCGGGCAATAATCTGGGGCGGGGGAGGGGCAATGTGGGGGGGTAGTAAACACCGGAATACGGATGAATGCAGGTAAGTAGACATTTAAATCAATAAAATGAATTTCATTGCGAGTGCTGAATCGCATTTAGCGATGCGGGCGCGCCCATGTCTTCAGTCTTAGTGCCCCTCATTCACCGTGATACCCCGGACTGCACTTCACTTTGCATCCCTAATCTGACCTCAAGCACTGCATCCTGCCTACAAGAGACTCCCCTCACACACCTCTAACACTGGTCGAGAGACTCCCTGTCCTGCTTTGGGTTTCCAGCGCCACAATCTCCTACGACCACTGCCTTCACTCCTCCACTGCACAAGAGGCTTCATTCACTTGCATGCATGTGCCTCTAGCTCCCTTGCATCCGGACCCCAAGGGCCACCTTTGATAAAGTCGCATGCCAATTGCTGGCTCAGCAAAATGTCAAATGTGTGGTTATTTCGACAAAAGCAGTTGCGGCTCGCAGTACTCGCGGAGGGGTCGCGTGGGGGAGGGTGAATACAATTTTGAAAACTGACCTGACCGCCTCAGCTCCTGGTCCGCGTTGGTGCCTCTTCAAACAGGAACAGCAGCACTGGAGTGGCAACCCCTCAGCCAATATTGGTGCTGCTCCAGCAGCGCCAGGATTGGCTTAGGGCATGGTTAATCTTCGCCCGCCGCCTGCCCATTAGGAGACCGAGGGGCTCCTAATGGGCATGTGCAATCCAGTGCAAACACAAGTGCGCATGACTGGGCATGGGCGAAAATTTCGCTGCCCTTCCCCACTCATGCGCACTTGTGCTGCTGCCTGTCCCTGGCTGGTCTGACAATGCATGTCACTCAACATGACATCGGACCGCGCACTTCCTTTAGACTCTGAAGGGGGTGGGCGATCCGACGTCATGCTGACTGACATGATTGTCAGTTCTCCCTTGGCGTCTCTGAACTTAAGTAAACTGAGTCAGTTTACTTAAGTTCAGAGATGCCGAGGTAGCTCGGGCGCGGGCGGGGTGGCAAAGCCCCAATGGACGCACCGCGCCTGCATAGCAGCTTGGAAATCAATTAAGATACCGTCTCAAATGGCCACAAGTCCCATTGTGTCTTCTTTGTGAAGGGCGATACTCTCAGCCCACCTGGCCATGGTCGTCTCCCCAGGCAGTAGGCATAGGGGGAAGAGATGATTTCTACCTGAGAGTAATCAGTCGTTTGGTCAGTAGGAGGCCTAAGTCTTGAAAGCAGGCGGAGGCCCTATGTGTCTTGTCTTTGCTTGTACAAGCCACAAGACAGACCTTCCATGTGTGCAGTGAGGTACACCCTGTGCTGTTCGATAACTGCAAAATGACCCCATGGCAGTACTGGATAAGAGACAGACAGGCTGACAGCATGTGTAAGAAATCAGCATCATGCACGCAACTGAGGGGCAGGTGGCGTCAGTGCGGTGAAAATAATGGTTTATTTTGTGCGGGGTGATATAGGTCCTATGTAGAACATAATACTGAAGAGATGGAAACAGCCATTGCCTGGTACACTGACAGGACAGTATGGAACTCCACTCCTTATCCGTGCAGGGGCAGCTGAAGTCTGTCTCATACTGGCGACGTAGGGGGTAAGTGGGAACGCCACAATTGTCCACAGAGAGTTGGCTAACCAACATGTTAAGTGCTTCTTCGTACCAATGACATGTAGATATTGAGTGGTGAGATGCATCTGGCGTTCTTGCACCATATCAAATCAAATTAATAAAACTTTATTCGGTCATCAGATCATAATAGTACAATACATAAGTACAGCACAGTGAAATTTAAAATTCTTATTAAAAAAAAAAAATGTTCACAGCGTTAAAACACACCAAGCCATCATTGTAAACACAGTCTCCTTCTGTCAACAGTTTATAAAAATTACCATAGTACTGCCTGCTGTTTAATTCGAAATACCTGGTACAAGGATGTGGCAGACCGTTTAAAAATGAGTTACAAAAGTAGAGAAAGTTGGATTGTTTTAGTTGTGCTACTGCTAGCATAAAAAAAGGATAACAACTAGAATAGGGACCTAAAAGAAAGTGCCCAGTGTCATAAAATCATGACGAGCAGGTTCAATTCCCTCGTCAGCATGATCTAGACGTATTAGGAAAGGGTCAAGGTTAATCTCAGGGCCTTCCTTCTAATCCCCCAAGAGTGACCCAGGAACTTCACAATTGCGCACACAAATAATGGTCTTGTATCTGAGTTCCGAGATGTTTGCAGATGGGGATTAACCGTTTGGCCCTTGGATGGCTGTATGCAGTGCACGCAAAAAGAACATGACCTATTGATTCGGTCGGGGCAGGGCAACAAGGGCAGCCTTTGATTTGGGCAGCGTTAAATAGCCAGGAATTTGTCAATACATTTACTGGCAGATTGCCGTGCCTAAATTGTAAGTAAAGCTTCCTATCGGCCGGCACCTTGATAAAATCGAGATAACTTTCTAAGGAGCGAATAACTTTAAAATATCTAAATTCCTCGGTTAATCTACCCTGCTTGCCGAATCATATCACCCCAGTAATCTATTAGGGCCCCAATAAGGGGGTTATGCAGAAGGAATTGACCATGAGCTATGCCATCTTCTGCAATTAGAGACTCCAGAGGAATGGCAGTAACATCATGATACAGATCGCCTGGCATATGTATGCCTGCCTCGTGCCAGGGTGCCATTTCTGCCAGTGAAGTGATTCAACCTTTACTCGGGGTGCCAAGTAACAGAGGAGCTGGGGAACAAGTAGGACTCTCTATAGTAAGAAAGAGACTCCGCTTTTAACAGTGATATGCTACCTGCAGGAGAGTGAGGCCGGGTATCACTGCCCTCGTACATGGAAGAAAAAGTGCAGGATTGAAGTCAGACTCAGGGTCGGCGAGGTAGTGGCGGTATCAGCTGTGTGGAGGCTCCTAACCTTCCAGCCACCCATTGAAGCTGGGAAGCCAAATAATATTGCTCAAAGTTGGGAATTGCCAGACCTTACCTGTCCATAGACAGGTAAAGCTTCTGTAACGCCACCCTACAGCGCATGTTGTGCCAGTTAAAGTCTCGCATTAACTTCTCAAAGGAATGGAAAATGTGTTTTGTAATATAGGAGGGAAGGCTGGCAAAATTATAAAGCAGGCGTGGCAACATTGCTAATTTGATATGGGAAATCTGGCCCGCCACAGATAGTGATAGCGATTTCCAGAGCCCCATCTGTGCTCGCAAAGAGGACCCTGCATAAGTAAGGTTGCCATCAACGAGATCAGTAGATGTGTGATATATCCAAATGCCGAGATAGCAGAAGACGGTAGGGCACCAGGTCGGTAAAGCTCCATTAAGGTAGGAAATAGGATCAAGGGTCGTGCTAGTAAGCGGAAAATGATTTGGCCCAGTTGACCTTGAGTCCTTTAGAGGCTGCGAACTAATCAAAGGTCCGAGCCATTTTAGGCGGGGTAACAGATATCTGGTAGGTATAAGAGCAGGTTGTCAGTTTTAGACCTGGCTTTTTCAGTGGGTTTATCCCCAGACTTTTTGCTATTTGGCCTCCTGTTTGTGACCCTGTTTTGGTTGGTTTTATGACTCTGGGCACTTTACCAGTGCTAAAGTGTATATGCTCTCTGTGTAAATTGTTAATATGCATTGGTGTTTCCATGATTGGCTTGTCTGACTTACTACTAAGTCCCTAGTAGAGTGCACTGTGTGTGCCCAGGGCATGTAAGTCGAAGGCTGCTAGTGGGCCTGCAGCACTGATTGTGCCACCCACACAAGCAGCCTTGCGAAAGGTTCTCAGACCTGCCACTGAGTGTCTGTGCACAGTTTGGTACTGCTATGTTGACCTGGCAAGTACACTTGTCAGGCCCTAACCTTCACTTTTCTTACATGTGAGTCACCCCTAAGGTAGGCTTAAGGAACCACTGTGGGCAGGGTGCAGTGGATGTGAAAGGTAGGACATGTACTGGTAGGTATCACATGTCCTGATAGTGCACTACAGTGAATATCGTTTTTCACTACTGAAAGGCTATCTGTCCCATAGGATAGAATGGAAGTTTATTTATGACATCTTATAAATATAACTTCCCATTGGGAAAAGATAGGAAGTTGAGGTATAGTATGCCTGAACTCAGAATCTAAAGATGCATTTTTTAGTAAGGATGATTTTTACATTCTGTGTTTAACCCAATCGTTGCTGCCGACTTTCAGGGGACGTCGCGTGCTCTACCTCGGTAGTGCTGCGCACGTCCGTTGAACGTCGCGGCCCTGCCCACGCAATAGAACATTCCACACTAGCACGGAACGTTCAGCGCGCAGGCAAAGGGTTAAAAATACTACTTTTATAAAGTAGATATTTTCTTGCTTAGCCATCCAGTGTGCCTCTGCTAGGGTTGTGTATTGACTGTCTGGCATTGGAGTGTCAGGGGCTGGGGATGTGCAATCTGTTCAGACTGCCACTTGGGGGGAGGAAGGGTGAGGTGTGTCCTGCCCTTCCAGGGTGAATCAGGTCTGGGTTGAGTAGACCTGGGCTGCATTCAGAGTAGGGGTGGAGATTTCTTTCACACCTGAATAGGCCTGGTCTGCCTTGGACAATGCGGTCTCCACCTCCTGCCAGGAAGATTCACCAGAGAGGACATAACTGGTTTTGGCTGGACAAGGAGCTTCACTGCCACCAGAGAACAAAGGAATTTGTGCTATAAAAAGTGGGGCCCAGACCACAGACTTTTAGATTACTTCTGGAATTCAAGAGGAACCTCTGCCAAGAGGAAGAGCTGGGAAAACTGATGGAGAAGTACTGCCCCTTAGCTGTGTGCTGTCTGGGGTTGGCCTGCAGTGGTTGTGTCTGCCAAGGTGAGGATAAAGACTTTGCTGTGTGCTGTGTCTCCTGCTTTAGTAAGATCTCCAAGGGCTTGAAGTAGGACTTGCGGCTTGAAGTAGGACTTGCCTACTGTTTTGAAGTCTCCGGGATACAAAGACTTCACCATCAGCTCCCCTGAACTTCCTTGCTGGGAGTGCTGACCTGCCAAGTGATGCCTGTTGCTGTATTGGGCCTCTGAAGTCTTTTCTTGCTGTTGGGGGCTGGAAAAGTAATGCAACTACGAGAATCGCAACACATCTGTATCTGTTTCCAATGCATCACCGAAGAAACCGATGCAGCGCCTGCCCGCGGCTGCAGAAATCACTGCATGCCGAATCCCGTGTACCGATCTCCGACATCACCGCACTGATTCCGACGCAGGCTCTGCTGTGTCGCTGCAAGAAACAACGAATCATGGGACCGCGGCTGGAGAAACCAACGCAGCGCGGGTTGCCGCCACCGCATCGAGAAATGCTGCATCCCCGATCCCCATGCATCACACCAGGGCACCAAGTCTACAAGAATGTCGGGGCAGCAGTAAGAAACCAAAGCATCACCTCCCCGCACAGTAAGAAACCAATGCATCACATCCCAGCACAGTGAGGTACTGACGCATCACCTCCCCTGTGTGGCAGTAAGGAACCGGCGCATCACCTCCCTTGAAGTAAAGAAACAACGCATAAACTTCCATGGGCATAATGAATCGACGCATCACCATCCCTGCGGCTGTTTTTGATTGTAATTGTGGCGTATCCCAGGTTCTTTGTGTTGAAAGTGTCTCAACTATAGTTTGCTATGGACAAAACTGTTTCTACCTTTTGAAAGTCATATTTTGATTACTGTATTGATGATTTGTGTTGTTTGGTCTTGTTTGGTTTAGATAAAGATTACTTATTTTTCTAAACTGGTGTGTTGTCCATTGTAGTGTTTTTACTGTATTACTGTATGTGTACACAAATGCTTTACACACTGCCTCTGAGATAAGCCTGTCTGCTCATGCCAAGCTACCAAGGGGGTGAGCATGGATTATTTTAGAAGAGTATCCCCTTTACCCTGCCTAGGAAGAAGGGTCCCTACTTCGACAAAGGTGCAAACCATTGCCAACTAGAGACCCCATTTCTAACATTCAACATATAGTGAGACTGAACGCAGACTGTCACCCAATGGAATTCCCCAGGTCTGGCTTTGGGCACAAAGGGTAAGCGCCAGTGGTGCCATGGCCAGTCAAAAATGCAAGGGAGACAGTGGACAGCCTTGTTGAGTGCCCCGGTGAATTTGGATAGGGTCAGATATGAGGGCACAAGTTTTCACCCTTGCAAGTGGCAGCGTATAGAGTAACTTAACCAGCGGAAGAAATTTGTTCCCCAGGACATAGCGTGGCAGTACCTCAAGTAAAAAAGCCCAGTCCAGAGAGTCAAAAGCTTTCTCTAGATCCAACACCAGGCAGCCCGCCTGGGGCCAGGAGCAGGGAGCATACTCCAGGATCAGAAAAAAACCTATGCAAATTGAGGAAGGTTCTACGAGCTGGGAGGAACCCGTTTTGATTTAGGGGTACCAAGGTTGGGACTAGGGGAGCCAGGCAATCAGCTAGCACTTTTGCTAATATTTTATAATCCATATTAAGGAGTGCCAATGGATCGAGAAATGCTGCATCCCCGATCCCCATGCATCACACCAGGGCACCAAGTCTACAAGAATGTCGGGGCAGCAGTAAGAAACCAAAGCATCACCTCCCCGCACAGTAAGAAACCAATGCATCACATCCCAGCACAGTGAGGTACTGACGCATCACCTCCCCTGTGTGGCAGTAAGGAACCGGCGCATCACCTCCCTTGAAGTAAAGAACCAACGCATAAACTTCCATGGGCATAATGAATCGACGCATCACCATCCCTGCGGCTGCTTTTGATTGTAATTGTGGCGTATCCCAGGTTCTTTGTGTTGAAAGTGTCTCAACTATAGTTTGCTATGGACAAAACTGTTTCTACCTTTTGAAAGTCATATTTTGATTACTGTATTGATGATTTGTGTTGTTTGGTCTTGTTTGGTTTAGATAAAGATTACTTATTTTTCTAAACTGGTGTGTTGTCCATTGTAGTGTTTTTACTGTATTACTGTATGTGTACACAAATGCTTTACACACTGCCTCTGAGATAAGCCTGTCTGCTCATGCCAAGCTACCAAGGGGGTGAGCATGGATTATTTTAGAAGAGTATCCCCTTTACCCTGCCTAGGAAGAAGGGTCCCTACTTCGACAAAGGTGCAAACCATTGCCAACTAGAGACCCCATTTCTAACATTCAACATATAGTGAGACTGAACGCAGACTGTCACCCAATGGAATTCCCCAGGTCTGGCTTTGGGCACAAAGGGTAAGCGCCAGTGGTGCCATGGCCAGTCAAAAGTGCAAGGGAGACAGTGGACAGCCTTGTTGAGTGCCCCGGTGAATTTGGATAGGGTCAGATATGAGGGCACAAGTTTTCACCCTTGCAAGTGGCAGCGTATAGAGTAACTTAACCAGCGGAAGAAATTTGTTCCCCAGGACATAGCGTGGCAGTACCTCAAGTAAAAAAGCCCAGTCCAGAGAGTCAAAAGCTTTCTCTAGATCCAACACCAGGCAGCCCGCCTGGGGCCAGGAGCAGGGAGCATACTCCAGGATCAGAAAAAAACCTATGCAAATTGAGGAAGGTTCTACGAGCTGGGAGGAACCCGTTTTGATTTAGGGGTACCAAGGTTGGGACTAGGGGAGCCAGGCAATCAGCTAGCACTTTTGCTAATATTTTATAATCCATATTAAGGAGTGCCAATGGCTGCTACAAACCTATTAATGTAGGATCTCTAATGGGTTTAGGGAGGGATATAAGCAGTGCCTCGCAGAGTGCAGCAAGCAAACAGACAGACCTTCATTGTACACTATCTACAGACGTTTGGGACCAGAAGTGGGGCCGACGCCTTGTAAAATCCAGTTGGGAGACCAACCGACCCAGGGGTCTTGCTGGTGGCAAGCGAGCGGATGGCTTCCTGTATCTCAAATAGTGTGTGCAATGGGGTAGTCTTAGTCAGTTCTCTTCTACAGTGTAATTCGAGGTAGGGACACCACAGATAGTAAGGAGTTTACCTCATTCTGCAAGGCAGACGTCACTGACAGATATAAGGCAGTGTTTTGGCAAATTAATTCAGTGTGTATGTCAGTTTGTGTATAGAGGACGGTACTATTGCTGGCCCTCAACTCTGTTATGGGGTGTCTTGGTTGATCTTGGCGAATGAGCCATGCCAGTAGCGATCCTGATTTATCAGCCCCAGTCTGTGTTCTGGCAGAATGAGCTGTGTAATTAAGGCACCACAGCCTCTCCAGCAAATCAGTATGTTCTTGCTGCGCAAGTACAAGGCGATCCCTGACGGCAGGATCACGCAGAACCTAGGTTTGATTCCCCAATAATTCACTCTCGATCCAGTGATATCTATATTGAGTTGGCGGCAGATGTTCCATGTAATACTCAGACTGTTCCAGAATGATCACATTGAACGCATCCCACTCAAGCAGTCTGGATGTTGCAGTGTTAGGAATAATGTCAAAATAATCTGTGATGGTGGCTACAAGGGAAGCGCGGAATGGGGGATCTGCCAACGTTGCCTGTTGTAGCCTCCACGTCGGGAAGGAAAAGACCCTTGGTCCCAAGTCAATTGTATAGACCAGAGATTGTGGTCAGAATGTGTGTGAGCTAAATAGTCAATATGAGTAATGCATGGGAGACCGTCAGTAGTACTGACAAAGCGAACATGGAGAATAAAGTGAATATACCCTGGTAGTGGCATTGCACATGCGCCAAATATCAGATAACTGCCAGTGCCTGAGCCTAGCACCCAGTGTCTAGGCATTAGATGTAGCAACTGTGCGGGGGAAAGGGGGAAAGGAATGATCCAGATTGGTCCTCAAAACACTATTAAATGCCCCTCCCAAATTCAAAGTGATTCCACTCCAACTTGAAAGCACCTCAGAGCTTTTGTTCAGGAATACCCACCTGTCAGTATTGGGGGCATATCCGCCCCACGGCATTATATGACGGCAATCCAGACGGCCCTTTATGAGGATGTATCAGCCTTCCAGTCAACAATGGTAGTGTCTGCTTGAAAGGGAATACCAGCTTTGACCCAAACCAGGATGTCGCGCCCATAGGTCGAGTAATTTGTAGACTAAAAAAAAAACCTGACTTCGCCAGTGCTGCTGCAGTTTCTCACCTTCTTTCTTAATGAAATGAAACTCCGGTAAAAATGCTATGTGAGTGGAGCGGTGGCATAAAAAGGGGTAAACAGCATATCTGCGGGAGGAAGTGTGCATGCCCTGCACAGTACAGGTTAGGATAGTTCTCTGACATTTTAAAGGCATTCAGACTACGGAATCATGCCTCCACATAGTCACATTTTTCCTCTGTGATAGTAGGTGGTCCTTTATTCTATATATTATCCTCTATAAAAATGCCTAAGTCGAAAACATAGTAGTTTAATCTTTTTCATAGTATACTTGTAACACTCGTTATTGTCATGTGGTCACCGAGATCAACACTTTTTTTTTCATGCACCTGTTGACATAAACACCGTGAACTCGATTCACAAACTGCCTTTTGAATGTAAAGCAGTACTACGCCTCTCTACCTTTTCTGTACATAGTTCTGTGCCACGATGAAAGAAATCTCTGCACGTGTAGGTAAACCTTTTTTTGGTAAATAAGAGAGGGATAGGTGGGAGGGGCTATAAAATAGGGGATACTTACTCAAAATTGAGGGGCAGATTTACAACTGCTGCCGCATCTCTGCTAATCAGCAGGGATGCGCCAGAACAGTTGCGACACACCAAACCAACCGGGCGCCACCACTGATGCGCCACATTTAAAATGAGGCGCACCGTGGCTCACAGATGGGCAGATGCGTGTCGCATCCCCCGGCGGAAAGGCGGCGCATTGCTGGAGTTGCGTCGCAGGCGCGACACAGCTCCAGCAAGGCTCGGGGTGCCCCTATGCCTAACATGCTGCGTCAATCCTTATGCCTTCTTCAAGCAGGTGCAGGGTTTTGGTGCAGCATGGCCGTAACAGTGACTGAGTGAAATCTTGTAGATTTCACTCAGCCACTTTTCCGAGGCGTACCTGCGCCGGAAAGCCCCCCTCTGTGCCGGAACGCCCACATGTGGCGCAGGGCTTTACAATGTGACGCATCTCCCAGATGCGTCACGTTGTAGATACCCCACAGCATGGCGCTGGCTTTGCACCGCTGCTGCATCAAAAAAGTGACGCAACGGCGGCGCAAATGTGCCGTTCGGGGCTTGTAAATCTGCCCCTGAGAGGGGATTAGGGAGGGACACATTAATACTAACGCACACTCTCAAAAGAGCAAAACCATTGCTAGTCACTAACTACGCTACAAAAGTTACTACAACAGGCTCAAGTATACTAATATATAAATAGATAAAATAAAATAAAAATATAATTATATATATATATAGCTTCAATCTGTCAAACCGAAGAACGAGCCTCAATCCAGGTAGCGTGTCATTTTAGTTGTTTTATTTAGCAGATTCTAAAGCACTGACGCTTCTCGGCAAAAGCCTTTCTCGAAAATACAATTATACTCTTCACCATAGACATGAATATTATTATAAACCCTTCAATATGAAAATTCATTGAAATGAACACATTTAAAAAAACAGGCATAATCAATCTGGGACAAATCATAAGATTTAAAATATTTAATTCATCATAGGAAATTACTTGTGCAAACAATTCATAATGGATAAACACCATATAACAGCTAATGTTTCACTCATGTCCCTTGTGCATAATACACGCATCTGATATACTTTACTTTCAAAGAAAGGAACGTTCTCTGGTGGAGCCTTACTGTGAGACTGGTCATGTTTTACCAAATTAACGGTGAAGGGGTCATGTTAAAACCACTTAAGAGATTTTACAAATCTACATTATTTTTCCTTCAAAATTAAATTGTTTAATTTTTGTAACTAATATAATTGCCGCCATCTTCCCAAGCAGTGCTTATGATGTCACATATTACAGCACTCCACCTATGTGTGCTAATTTGTAGTAACTTTACATTGATCAAACCTGTTGTAGGCGACTCCAGCCCTCTGATTTGAAGGGGATGATGGGTAGGCATATACATTTGCACCTAAGCGTAAATCCTGAAATCGTGAACAGCAACAAAGCTAGGTGTAGTGGTTAATATTCATACGAGTAAATGTTTACATGTATATTTATTTTGTGAATTGGGCCCTGTATCTAGATACTGCTGCATGCAGATGCTTATTATGAACAGACACAGAAGGAACCTTTGATTTATAGATGTAGGAAGGTATAGAGAAAAAGCAATAAATGCAAAAAATAGAGCGAGAGAGGGAAAGGGTTTTAGATTTAACATTCACAGAGAGTGTAGAAAAGAAGAAGGAAAACAGAGACATGCAAAGAAAACATAGGAACATATATAAAAAGATACAAAGAAGCAGCTCAGTAGCTTGATATATAGATGGGCCCTTTGGAAACCGTAGTGCGCCTGCCGTATAAGCCTATGCAATCTGTCAGTCAGCGTTTGGAATTTTGTGGGACTAACTCAGCTTTCTATCCTCAGGTGCTCAATCAGATGAATACCACTCAGTTTTGTAACATTAATTACAGCAGTTACATAACATGGTGTAGATGCATATGAAAACAAAGCTAGTTGATGATATAGAACAGGAATACTAAAGTATAGCCCAGGGAGCTTCTAGCCAAGCGACCCCTTGGTGAACAGCAGCACTGGGCTGCTCTTTACATGACTGAGCACCGATATTCAAAAGCTGTTAAACATGCAAGCATTTATTTACATGTTAACTAAAGAAAATGAAAAGAAACAAAAAAGCTGTCGTACACCACTTATCTTTAGGAACACGTTCATTTCTAAAGATACTGTGAAATAAACATGTAAAAATATGATAAACTCGCTGCAAAATTCAAAAAAGTGTATTTCACTACCATACAGAAACACTTCTACTTAGTACATCAGATTACATCAATGCTGGAGAGGCATCAGTGATAGTTAAAAGTGATAGCTTTCAAACGTTTACTCAGAAACATTCACACCAGCCCCTCTCCAGATGGCAATGCCATTAGTGAAGCAAGAGGCAATTAATTAGTCATGTGCACCCTCTGGATAGTATAGGTTGCTATTATACATGGAACAGCATTATAGTTTATTAAATCAAACACAAACAAAGGTTTTGTACAGCTCACATTGTGAACTTATGTACTGCAATGGTCTTTCATATGTGATAATGAAGAAAAAGGGGGCAAAGTGAAAAAATGCATCGGCCTAGAATCACACAATGTGGTCAAGCAGGGAAGCTGGGATCGATCCCTGGTTTTCTGGATTTACATTGTGCAATTCATCCTCTAGGTAGGTATCTTTTCCCGTCTCACGTTTTACATAAAAAAAGAATGCTTTGCCTTTAATTCTTGGCACATGAGGTTAGTGTGTGGCTGTCAGACAGAATCCAAATGAAGGCTTTGTTCGGGGTGGTCTCACGGATCCAAGAAAAGAACCTTGAGCTGACCCAGCCCCAGGCATCTGGCTCGAGCTTGACTCCAGCCTTCCTGCATTAGCCTTAGAAGGCATATGATTTGACCTGAATTAACCCCACGTTTCGCTGTCCACACCATTTACATGCTCCGGTTCCCCTTCGACCACCTTGCATCTCCCGACCCTCACCTTGCTTACTTCCCTCAATCATGCCAAAGACCATACTTTTTGGCCCCTGGATAATGTGTGAGTACCCATATGATTGCCTAGCCTCGCTTTAAGCAGGGGCGTAGGAGACACACAATTTCTGGGGGGGGCCAGACAACCTTGCGCACGTGTGCATGCATGTGTGTGTGTTTTGAAAATGCTTGCTGCAAGAGTGGTGAATCACCAAGGCAAATACTGTATTTACCCAAATCTCCTTACTTTACATCTTCAAATCGTACTGCTGCCTTCAGGCCTGGGTCTTCGAGGTGGCAGGTAGATTAGGGCTAAGGAGGGGCCGTATCAGACAGCAATCAACAAAGGACCTCTCTCCTTTGTTCTCAGAAGTGCAGACTGCTGGCAGCTGTGGCTGAGATTATAAACAATTCCTGGAGGGTTGCAGTGCAACAAAAGTGTTGGGAGCGGGTGGCATCTGTGGCTGTCAGATGGGTAACAGGTAACTGGAGGCTGGTCACAGGTTATGTTCAGTCAGGGCCGGCCTTTCGAGGTGGGCCCAGGCCCTGGTCACCAATTTTATGAGGGGTGCACAGAGCTGTGTGCATTATGGTTATGCCAACAGCGCCCCTTTTCATCTTTCTCCAGCCTTGTCCATGTCCCTGCCTGTTTGTTTCTGTCTGGTTTACCAATTTAAAGTGGTTTTAGTACTTCATTATCATATGGCAGGTGATGTTTTTAACACCCATCTAGCCCCTTTGCTTACCCTCCCTTCACCCTCTGACCCCTGCTGGCACACATCACCAAACCCATCATTTGCCTGGGCAGCCAAGCTAAATGTGATTTAGGTGAGCTCCGGGAAGTCCAGGATGGTTGTGTTAAAGTGCGAGTCCCTGCTCATCCCGGTATTGAAGAGTGTACACAAAAGTAACCCTCTGCTGCCTCATTCAATTTACTACCATCAGCAAGGGACACAAAATGTCTCTCGCCCAGTGCCCTATCTTAGGGAAAGCTGGCTCTGCCAGCAGCCAGGTCATCAAAGGTAGCGCCTGTGCGCGCTAAAGGCCCTTTGAATTATAGAAGGGAGACACGAAATGATTCTGCCTTCTCGTCCCCCCCTCACCCTTGTCCCCTGCGTCCGTCCACTCCAAAATCTGGGGGGGGGGGGGGTATGCCCCCCGCATCCCCCACACTTCCCACGCCCATGGCTGTAAGTTCCCTATTGGGTGGCTTACAATCCAGAAACGCTTGGAGGAGTCTTGCTTCTTGCAAACCTTGGCTCACTGACAAGCACTTTACTGCGTGTTCCCTGTCAGTAAGTATCCTGGGCTGGCTTCCAGTTTATAGCAGGGCCACAACCTCGGCGGGTTAGACTCAGGAAGCGATGTAAAATCCCGCCATTGTGTATGACCTGCCATCACCCTGCGAGCGAGGAGCCACTCTGCCTTAAGGAGTATACAGAGCGCACTCTTACGCTGCGTGCACGCCCGGTCAGAGCCTAATTGGATTGTTCCAACCCAGCGCTGCGAAATAAATCACGCCCGGGCCATTTAGCAAATGAGTATTAGCAAAAGTGACCGGATTTTCATAAGCAAAGAACTAGACAGGTCATTGACATAGTAGGAGAACTGTAACAATAGCACCGACTGATGATTGAAAGGATAACGTGGCAGAAGAAGCCACAAACCAACCCGGCGTTAGGGTTTCGTGGAACAGTTCTGCATTAGCAATAAACAATTCCTGGAAATAACTTATCCAAAAACCGTCCTTTCTCACTAACACAATGCCGATTCCTAACAACAATCCACACTTGAGCCAAATCCCCCCCCCCTCCACCCCCCTTCTGCCCCACACCCCGCTTTAACAGCTCTCCCAGTCTTCTTCAAACCTTTAACCCAACAATGGTCGCTATACATACACGTTGCATTCTCACTTCCCTCCTTCATCATCTGCCCTCTCTTCATGCCCCTTTTACCTCCTCTCCCGTGCCCCTTTCATCTTTCTCAGGGCATCACAACCCACCTCTATCGGCTCCCACCCAGCGGACTCATCCTATCCACCTAATGTCCAAATTAATACCCCTGTCACCACTCCAGTTATACCCCAAAGAGTCAAAAACGTTATCACCAAATGCCATCTTTGCAAACGTATTCACCAGCAGCAAACCTATATAACCCTGTGGTGCCCAGCCCTTTCAACAAAGCAGCATGCATGCTGGGGAAGCGATGATGGAGCCACTCTGAAAAGCCTGTATCTCAAGGAGAGAGGGCATGATAAAACTGAAGATTCTACAGGGGCTCAGGGTAATGCAAAAGATGAAGGGCCTCATTTACAGGAAGCTGACGCATCGACATCAATGTTATGTTATGTTATGTTATGTTATGTTACGTTGTTTTTATATAGCGTACGGCTACTCGAACTGGAGTGTCCCGACGCTTTGTCCACCAACGGCTGATAAAAGGTAATCAATGCGTTAGTTTCCTTGCGTCTGCGCCAAATGTCCTTTTGACACGATGGATGCGCTGTATTTACAGTACAGGGCTGCATGACGTAAGAATTTAACAGATGCGTCAGAAAATCTGACACATCTGTTGGTGCAATAGTGACGCATTGCTGGAGTTGGTCGTAAAACTGACGCAATTTCGGCCATGTTTCCGAACCCACTGGCGAGTCCCAAGCTCTGGGTTAATCCTTACTCCTGGTCTGAGCAGGTGTAAGGATTTTGACGCAGTGAAGTTATAGAGTGAAGCAATGAAATGTAAATTCTACTGCAACACTTCTACGTGGCTTTTTTGCATTAGAATGTCTACCCTGTATACAATACACATGGCGCAGGTAAAATGTGACACAGGGCTCTACAAACTGACTCATTTGGCCCAATGTATCAGTTTGTTTGCATACTATGGAGCAGTGTGGAGCACTGATTGCGCCACCACTGCATCAAAAAAAAGTGAGGCAGCGGTGGCGCAAGCTCCTCGTAAATGAAACCCAAAGCTTTAACTCACCAGCTCTCAGCTAGCGCTTGAAGCTACCTACTCAGTACGCACGGAGCAGCTGCATGTCAGGGTATTCACACATAAATTGCCTGTCCTAAAAATTGCTTATAAAATTATTGTAACATTCACTGTAAAATTTCTTTTATGCTCAATGGGGTGATAATTTTGAAGACAATATTTATGACATGGCATTTATGTCAAACGATACCCTGCTAACGATATTATGGTACACATTGTACTCCGCGTCACCGAGGCAACACCGCCTGCCTGAAACGGCTAGGGGGAGAACACTCCTCCAACTCTGGGGACCCATAAGGTCAGCTGGGGCAGACACCAGTGTATATGCTAAAAGCTTCTTTGAAGGAACAGGAATACACTAATAATAAATAATTCCTGGCATTGCCTTACATTTCTTTCTGCTAAAAAGATCTACATTCCTAACAATGTTCACTCCTTAAAAAACCTCAAATAACCCCATTGACTTAAAATATTACCCAGTCCTTTTGACTACATCTTTTGTGATTGTATCCTTCTCATTCTTCCTTCTGTAGCTCCTTTTACTGCCCCCTTTATGCTTTCCCCTTTACTCATCCATCTTTACCAGAGCTTTACAATTCCACTTAACCTCCCACAGAAGCCCACCCTCTAAGTAACTTTTCCAATCAGTGTCCAAGTCAGCCCTTCTGTCACCCTTCCAGCTTACTCCCAAGTTTCAACCTGGCAAAATCCATCCCTTATGCATTTCCTTACCCACTCTCCGGGAACCTCTAGGGGCATATGTACAGCAGAATGACGAAGCATGGCGTTAAGCAAAACTTGCTAACGCCACTCTCCACCATATTGAAAATGCAGGGATCCTCCGTATTTATAAAGATATGGTGCACCCCTGCATATCCCCTAGCGCTGGCGCTAAATTAAGCTGCTTAGCGCCGACTCAGATACTATTATGGGCGGAAAGATTGTTTATGTGCAGGAAGTTGTCCCTTCCTGCACTTAACCCCTTCACTGCGGCAGCTATTCCGCCGCAGTGCTAAGGGGGCGGGGCGGAAGAGCGGCGGGCGCATGCTGGTGACGGAACCGCTCCGTCACCAGCGTCGGTTGCGCTGTGCTTATGACAGAGCGGTTCCGTCATGCCCCGCCCCGCTCAATAGAACGCTCAGCGCAGGCGCGGAATGCGCGCCGCGCAGGCGTGCCATAACGGAACCGCTCCGTCATCAGCACAGCGCGACCGCGGCTGATGACGGAGCGGTTCCGTCATCAGCAGGGGAGGGGTTAAAGAATCACAAATGGCGATTTGTAACTCCTATATGTGATGTCCTACATGTGCTGCATTGTGCAGCACACATAAAAGTTGCAAATCGTCATTTCTTTAATGATTGTTTATGTGCAGGAAGGGAAACCTTCCTGCTCATAAACAATCATGCTTGGTGGAAATCAAGCATTTCTCCTGGTATCGACATGTTTTCCCTGGTCTTTATTTTTATGCTGCCTCCTATTTAGGAGACCCTTGTAAATAGGGGGTGATGGGTGTTGTGGCGGAACGCCCACCGCAACACCCATTGCAGGTCCCTTTCATGCTAAGTATTGCGTGAAAGGGTGCCTTATTTTCAAGGCGACGTTAAGTCACATTACGTTGCTTAAATCTGCCTTGTAAATAAGGCGAAGCGCCAGTCACCACAGGAACATCTTTAAAAGTGATGTTTCTGTGGTGATAGGGGCTTGTAAATATGCCCTTCGACTCTCCACTGCCTTTGCTTAGTTCACTCCTTGCCCTCACTGCCACAGCAACTCACCAAACATCTTTACGACCAGATCATATACACAACACAACAAGAAAGAAAGGAAACATGTGCCCCGTTGTCTCAAAGCAATCGCATTCCTCCAACTTTTGTTTTTTAGGTCATTCTTTGAGACCATTCTGAAGAACAAAACGCCACAAACTCGCACTTCACCTTCCTTTTCGCATTGGTGAGTGTACTTGACTTCACTGTCCCCCACCACACTCTCGTCTACACCAGTTAGATCCAAACTATGGATGTACTGACCCAGTGCTTCTTCATTTACCGTAAGTCAATCTTCCTTTACTTTGGCAGTATCACCCTCATCATCTGGAGTATGCCATTCTCACATAAATGTATCACTGATAAATTGTGAATTCCCATAGAAGCTCAGGTTAACACCAGAACCTGGGCTTCTATGGGAATTCAAAAGGGCATATTATCAAGCCCATTATCGCCGCTTTAGCGGCAGTTTCCTGCCGATAAAAGTGGCGATAATGTATCGCCCTTGCTTGATAATATGGCCCTATGTTTCTCAAATAGTGTACAGATATAAAACATCACATTGTCCACAGATTACCCATGTATGACATCAGGTGGGCTGCACTGGATCTAGTGATCTTTTATGCCCCTGAGCTACACCAACTCTACCAGTGACAGGAACATATCCCTGACCTTACACAACAGCTCGTTTGTCTTTGCCCCATCTGAAGATGAAACACGTGTCGGCAAGCCGTGTGCTGGGAACTTTTATTGAAGTGATTTTTTTGGAATAAAGAAACTCAAAGAATACTATACGTCTTGGATCCTAATGTTTCATCACAGCTGTTGTTGTTGTCCTTATGCCTAAGTTAAATAGGGTTACAATTACCCACTAATATCATTGATGTTTGTATAACTAGCAGGTGACCACTGGTGTGCTGTCCAAGCCCTTTCCTTGTTTTCGTGTATAGGCTGGGTCTGACCACCCTCCACTGAGCCAATAGTTGATGATCAAGAGGTGGGGTCCCAGATAATATAAGTAAACCATCCTGGGCCTCTATCGTACGAAGCATGTTGACAGATGGGTAAGGCTAAATGGGACCTGGAATTGTGCCACAAAAAGGAGACGGCCAATGAATTAATCTCTCGGAACCAATAGCAAGAGATACTGTGAGGGAAATTTTGAAAGAAATACAAAAATCGGGACAGTACCATCATTTTGTAGAGGGCTATTTGTTCCATGATCATCAAATGGTAATGCCTGCCATTTCTTAAGGTCCGCTTTCACCTTGCGAGTGAAAGGGGTGATGTTAAGAGACCAAGTGAGGTCTGCGTCGAGAGCCCAGATAACTGAAACTAAAACAACAGATTGGGATAGTTGTTTGCCAAGCTACTCAGTCTCTTGAAGGCACAAGCAGAATGAGAATTTAGCTGGGTGGGTTGATTGTCAGTCCTGAAGCCTCTGCAAAGAGCTGCAAGAGGCAGAGATATCGTGGGCCACTATCCGGTGGATTTGAGAGATACAGCAACACATAATCCTCATAAAGTGCAAAGTGGTCACCGGGTCACCGGGTCCCGATTCCCATTCCCACTCTCTGATCTGTGTGTCGCACAGTATTAGCTGGGGTAGGGGCTTGATGGTCAATGCAAAAAGGAGGGGGGGATGGGAAATTCATTAGAGACTACCCCATTAATTTGCACTCGGGCTGTTGGATTGGAGTAGAAGATCCGCACAAGTCCCAGGAAGCAGTGCCCAAAGCCCACCCTCTCCAGCACGTGGGTGAGACAGTTCCAGTCCACTGTATCATAGGCCTTTCAAAATCTATCAAAAGTTTAATCATTGGGGATGAAAGCCTATGACGGTGGGTCAGTGCCATGTGTAAACAGTTCAACATACTCCTAGCGGGCATGAAGCTGCATTGGTCGAGATGGATAGAGACTGGAGTACTTGTCATAGGCGGTAGGCTGCACAGTTGCCAAGATCTTAACTTCCCTGTTAATTGGAGAAATAGGCCGGTAATCAGCACAGGAGATGTATGGTGGATGCGTCATTGGTATGGCCACTATAGTTGCTTGATCGAGGTCTTGGGAGAAGGAGCCCGTCTGTATCACCTCCTTATAAAGGGCTAATAAATGAGGCACTTAGATGTCTTTATATTTAGGGTAAAAGTTCAGAGGGTGGCTGTGTGGGCCAGTTGTTTTCCCAGATGCCATAGCGGAGAATGTATCTCCAATTTCTTTGAGGGTAATTGGCTGGTCCAGCTCCCGCTGTTCAGTGCTAGAAAGGTTGGACAAGGGTATTTCATCAAGGGTGGGGGTGTCCCTTGTGAGTGGGGTGGATGACAGTCCCATATCGGGTTACACAGTAGTCCACAAACAATTAGCCAATATCTAGGGAGGAAAGGTGCATGCAGGCCTGGCTATCCTCCAGTTCGGGTATCATCCTTCGGGCCAGGGTTCGAGAGGTCAGCCAGTATCACAATTTGCTGTTTTTGTCCCCCCATCCATATAACCATGCTGTAGTGGCACAGATTTACTTTGCCGCTTCTAGCAAGTAGGCCCCAATCTCTTCTCGAAACAGAGTCCGTTCCCTAGTAACAGTGCTGTGATTAATGCCAGAGACCCTGGTCTCTAGGTGTAGAGCATGAGCTTCAAGTTAGGTAACTCGATTGTGTTGTGCCTTTTCTTTTTGATGGAGGAGAGTTTTGGCATGCACGCGAATTGTAGCCTTACATGCCATCCAGAGAATACCCATTGATTGGACTGAACCTGCATTTGTTTGGAATTACGCCACTATTTTGCACCTCACATCCTGAGTATGTGTGTTGCAGCTTGAAGATGCCAGACGTTTGTTGAGCCGCCAAACGGGACGTCTAGTAGAGTTTGGTATACCGATGCAAAAAAGCAAAGGGGCACGATCAGAGAATCCCCATGAGAGGTTCTGTACCTGCGAAATTGACAAAACATCAGTAGATAAGAAGCAATGCATGTGTGTGTATGGTGTGGTGCAGAGGTATGTGTGTATTGCTTCTGTCTAGGGTTTCGGGTTTTCCACACGTCGCATAAACCTAGAGTGGTCACCCACTTGTGTAGGGAATTAGCTCTTTGATGGTGAGCATCTGATGGGGATCAGTAGAGTCCATCACAGGATCCAGGCCCGCTTTAAAGTGGCCTCCTATAATAGTTAGACCTGGAGGCAATTGAACTATGACACCAAGGAGTGTGGCCAAGAAGCAGTGGAAGAAGCATAGAGGGAGACAATGCTCAAGGGCCCGCCAAGGCAAGATACCACCAGCCTTGTGGATCCGTCCAGGTCTGGGCAACCATCAAGGGCTGTCATGTGTCTGAGTTAGGCCTGGTATAAAATAGTGCCAATTTACATGTACACTGTTACTTCCTAAAGTTGCCATCCCTTTGTCACATCAACTTTTGACACACATTTGCGGCACTTGGGTTAGTTTCTAAGAAACACCGACCTTGCTGACACAAGAACTTCGTAAAAACACTAACACACTACCTTGGCATTATGTGCAAGGCCCTCACTTGCGTGATACAAATGTGTTTGTTCTTACGTCCATATGGCATAGCTGTGGAATACAAACAATGGCAGCCTGATCACAATCCTGCTCTAGGCAAGGATGCCCTTTATGAACAATGGGTGTTTCCTTTCACATTCAGGTGCTGTAATACAGATACTGAAGTCTTTCTCAGCGGCTCAGGCTGCAAGAATACTTTAAGTGGGTCTCTAGTATGCCAGGACATTTCGTTGCACGGAGCAAACAATGTGTCCGTGGTAAACCTTTCTTGCTACTTGAAAGGGTCTTCGGCGGCCATGATACATGCAACTTTCAGATTACTCTCAAATGGGAGTTACCTGATGTTGAACAGTCAAGGTTGTTCTTGGATGCAGCCAGGGATCGCCCATGTGGTGACCGTATCTTCTATGTAACATGTTGCAAACAAGTCCTGTTTCCGCCTGCCCGTGTAGTTAGGGAGGATACGCTCTGACCTTTAATTAATCTTACTAATGTGCACTTTGACGCCCTCAGCAAACTGAAAGCCTTATTATTTCAAAAAGATGTGACCGTAACTTCGACCAAGGAGATGTTTGATCTTCAGGTGGCGTTCTCCTCTTTGGTGATACAGGCTCTTCTCTGTACCAACTTCCAAGGACATTTTGCGGCTCTGGTTCATCGTATTTTTATTATGTCTAGTACTACTGGAATTGGAGGGTTTTTCAGGAGCATTGGCTCTGGGTCGGTCAGCACCTTCCAGATGGTGTTTGTAGTTATTCAATCATTCATCTACTCCGTCCTCGGAAGAATCTTTGGAGTTCTTCTGCTGGTCCTGATCATAGTTGCTATGATATTGCTTTTATTTATTTTTGCTCCACAATGGATGTCCCAGTTCGAGATCAAATGGATTGTTTCACGGCATTGTTTCACGTTCTGCTGTGACGTGAATGCATGGTGCATTTCTTTGGTGCGAACGTGGGACACTGTTGCTTGGAGAACGGGATGAGCATTGGTTCCTGTCCTTCAGGCCTCTATGGCTTCTTTGTGTACACCCGGTGTTCTGCTGCCTTGTGTGCACTTATGAGTGTGGCCTGGACTTGTGCTTGGGGTCGCAATTTGTTGACTCTGCGGATATACACATACTGGTGGACCCGCTGAAGGCCCAACTGCAGGGTGCATTTCTTTGGTGCACCATGGCGCACCGTTACTTCGAGAACTAGATGAGCCTTGGTTCCTGTCTTTCAGGCCCGTATGGCTTCATTGTGTACAGCCTGTGTTATGCTGTCTCATGTGCACTTACGAGTGTGCCCTGAACTTGTGCTTGGGGTCGCAATTCATTTACTCTGCGGATATACACCAGTACGGTGGGCCCTCTAAAGGCCCATCTGTACAGCTGTCCTCTGCAGATACCTTTGCTCCTGGCATCGTTCTACGAGCTTCCCTGGGTTGTCTCCACACGTAGTTGTTTGGATCGAAACTCTGTTTCACCAGAACTTTAATTGACGGTATTTGCTTCCTCAGCAGGTGCTGGAGGAGGTGCATGGCAACATATTTGCTCCATCAGTTTGCTCCCAGGTGTGCCTCTGGGAACATCGTCTGCGGACACTGGGAACAGCAAGATTTCTCCTACCACTAAGCACATGCAAACATCTGGCTCTCCATGTGGTGGGAACTTTCCATGTGGCCTGTTTTTTAACTACTACATTTCTTTTAAATTGATTTACCTTTTATTGCTTTTATCTTTTTAACAGCTATTGGCTTTCTGTATGCTTTTGGCATCCAAATAGCATGAGTGACCTGATTTGAGGTGATTTTATCATACACGCTTTTAGATGAAAATGTATTTCCGAGGTGGGATTAGTTGCTTTAGATAGCTTTTCACCGACCTATGTACAAGGAGTGGGTTGCATGTGCCCAAGTTAGACCTGGTAGGAAATAGAGCCAATTTACATGTACCCTGTACCTTCCTAAAGTTGTCTTCCCTTAGTCATATTGACTTGCGACACACATTTGCGACATTTGGTTTAGTTTCACCGACCTTGCTGAGACAAAGAACTTTGTGAGAAGACTATCACCCTACCATGGCATTTTGTGGAAGGCCCTCACTTGCTTGATACATATGCGTTTGTTATTACATCAATATTAAGGGAACAGCTATCTGTGGAATACAAACAATGACCAAGACGAGGTCCTACATTCTTAACCATCAGGTATGTAGAGGTTAGATCATCCAGAAGGTTGTTTTTTTGCAGACCATACATTCACACCCTAGACATGTAGGATAGGGTTTGCATCGTAGGAGTGCACTAGATTCTTATTATATTGTATATGTATGCATGCATAAGTTGTTTCAACAAGATGGTGGAACTCTTTGTTGTATTCACTATTTTGACACTCATTATCACCTTTGTCTGCTTCTGTCTTCTAATCACTGATGCACATATTTTCTATTCAAGAATTACTATGGTTCCATAAATATTTTAAACGTCCCTTCGTGTATACTGTGTATATTTCTCAGAGTGAAAGAGAGCACGAGTGAAACGTTTTAGTTCTGTCACCACGGTTCCTGAGGAAACAAAGTTGTCATGTTCTGCAGTTGCCAGAACTGCTTGCTTCCTGCCTCAGTTTATGGAGGGTTCAAGGTGGCTCTGTGAGCTAGCTGGTCCAAGGACCAACATATCCTGCGGGGTGCATAGAATCAGTCTGGCACCATCCTAAGTGTATGTCGTCCGCAAGCATGAAGTTCCTACTGATTAGTGGAAAGTACACGACAGAGGCAGGAGTGGCGCAGCAGGATTGCCAACCAGGGGACCCCTGATTGTACCCAGCATGATAGACTTTGTTAAACCCTTGACGTGCCCGAAATGGACAGTTAATGCCTTCAGGTGCATTTCCTGGATCAATGGGATAGAAGGGAGATAGCGTTGAAAATACTGCAGCACGGCTGAGCGCATGATCCGGTCTAAAACCATTTACATTGCAGGACATAGCACAGTAAAAGGCCATGACAAGCCTGAGGACATGAATTGTGCGTGAGCTGGGGGGCGTGCCTCTTGTCCGAAAGGGGCTGGGTGCGTAACATAATGCATGTGTGGTTGGGTGGATAGAAGGCATAGCTGGCTGGATAGTGACTGGACTCTTTGACAACCTGGAAAACAAAAGGAACCAAGAGTCATGCAATAACACTAAACCATAACAAATGATGGCAGAAACTCCACCTCCCCCAACCTGCCCCACTCCATAGTGTTATGAGAAAAAAGATGAAATAAATCATGATCATTGATATTGAATACAGTGGCCATAAACAAATATAAAAGTACGTAGTGTCAGAGTCAGTATTGGCATATTGCATGTTGGTTTTAATTTTGAGTGGCCTAGCCTTGCTAACTAGTTACGGTCACATTCCCCAGCATAGGTATTGCACTTTCTAAAAGTGGCATTTTCAAACACACAGTTTTAAAACCACCTTTACTAAAAGATGTGTTCTCAAATCCTGTGCTTTGAGAGGCCAAACTCCAAATCTCTAGCTGTTCCCAATAGAAAGTTATACTTGTGAAATGTTACAAGGCAGCTCCAATGGTAGCCAATGAGAGAGCTATTCCTTGCAATAGTGAAAAACAGAATTGGCAGTATTTCACTATTAGGACATAAAAAGCACACCAGTACAAGTTCTACCGTTCACATACATCGCATGATGTCCATGGGGGTACCTTGGGCCTACTTTAGGGGGTGCCGTAAATGTAGTTCAAGGAAAAGTTAGTTCTTAGAAGTTAGCTCATTCAAGAGAGCAACAATAGTACCATACCCCTTGACAAATCCCCTCTAGTAACTGGTGAGACATAAAAAGCCATACACCAATAGCAACCAGACCTGATCAATGTGGGCACTGCCTCTCAATAGCTTTCCGAGAGGGTAAGGGAATTAATTTCATACTTCCCACCAACAACCCTTCATTTTGTCACAGGTATTGTCTCAACTCGTTCAAGCCTTACTTCTTTCAATTTAAAACAACCTTCAAATTTAAAATCACTGTGTCTATAACAAATACCCTCCACTGAAACAGGTGTATAAGAGACAAAGATTTGTGAAAAAAACGAGATAGTACCTTACGTGCGCTTCACCATAGGAGCTTGCTGGTTGGTTCTCACGAGGTATGCCCACGTTTCTCATCATCAGTAACTATCTCGCATGAAAGAAATAAGTGTCCAGAAAAAACAGTGAAAAGAATGTGTTTCGTGTATGCCACAAACACCAACCAATCCCGTGAAGTTTAAAATTGAGATAGGCCCAAGAGCTAGGTGTCAACTTTATTCACAATGTATGGGCTTATTCAAAGTAAAAACAAACTGCATGCTCGCAGACCAATTAATGATGGGCCGAAATGTCTCCTTGCCTATTTAGTTTACTGGCAATTTTGTCAGGGCAAGAGGTCTTATTCCACCTTTCTGGACCCTTTTCTTATATGCACAGTGACTGTAAAACTATGAAGAAGAAAAGGTTCATTACAAGGACAGCCAACCAACTAGTTCTCCAGAGTGTCTCTTTTTTGTTTATACAATTATTGTGAATAGTCAATATTTACCGGGTGGCAGCCAAGGGCCTCATACCAGCTATCCACCTCATCAACAGGAACTCAATTCTACAGTGATCCTTTCTCAGGAGACACTTATGTTGTCCAAATGCTATATGAAAAAACATAACCAAGCATTAGTCTCTCTTTTCCAGTGAGCACTCCTTCCCGATCACGTATTCATACTGTTAATACAGCACTTCTTCGTGCCCCTCTACATATCAATAGCCATGTTAATGCAATTTACACAATGCCCGCTGGTCTATTTAATTCTATATAGCACCACTCGCTGTTTAGCACTGTTACTCAACTATGATAGAAATTATCACTCGCACCCTTAAGATACGAAAATAATAAGACAGCATGATTGCTGTATGAGAGCCCTCGCATGCTCAAAACAATTGTAGATAAGTTCTCCAACCACCTGGGATTTACAAACTACTCACCCGTCTCTACGACTAGCTTTCCCCAATCACCTTCCCTCACGTGCAGGGGGACGAGCGTTGTCTCGTTCCTCTGTTCATTGCGGTTAGGAAGCCTAGTTGACTCGACGGTATGCGTACCCGAAACCAGCCTATTTCCGTATCACGTGACCGGCCGAGTTGGGGGAGCGCCATCTTGAAATTGTGAGTTCATGTATTGTAATGCTGCCAGAAATTATGCTAAAAGCCACTCATGCCCATAATTATTCTTGAAAGTGTGGTGTGCGCTCTAGTCTATGTGCGCATACGCGATGACGCGGTACGCACTAGACTAGAGCGGAGTAGGCGGCGCATGCGCAAGGCGGCATTGGAGATAGGCGCGAAAGACAAGAGCGGCAGTTGGCGACCGGAGCTTGGGACAGTTAGACGCTCGGCGCCCTTAGCTCTAGGATATATAATTTGTTGTATGAGAATAAACCTGTGATATCTACAATACTGATTCAGTGTGCTCAGTGGGGAAATCAACTTTACAGTGGCGACGAGGCTGGGACCTGGACACCACCCGGTGCAGGGACGACAGCAGACACCCCCACAGCCATCCTCATGAGTCAGTAAGGCTAATCACCGGCAAAGAAGAGCTAAAGGGCGTGGCAGCAGCGCAGCATCAAGGCAATAAGCTGAACACCAACCACACAAGTCAGGTCAGTGTGGCCCAAGACTCCAGGAGCCCCCAGGCAGCATCCTGGCAACCAAGGGAGACTCCCCAGAGCCAGAGGAAAGGGGGGAGAGTGCACAGTCTGTGCACAGTGCGAGAGGTACAACCCCAGGGAGCCCAAGGGGCCAAATTGACGCATCAGAGAGCGCAGGAGTGTCAGGTGAACCCACTCAAAGGAGGGCCCAGGAAGGAAGACCCAGAGTCGAGGAAAGAATGGCGAATCAGGCGTCAGCCCTGATGGCACCAGTTCCGTTCCTACCGAGACCAGGTGAACCCCAACTTAAATGGGAAGACTGGAAAGATTATTTCCTAAATTACATTGAGGCTCTGGGTGATGAAAGCGAAAGTGAATACACGCCGGAAAGAAAAAAAAGACTGTTGCTCCACAACTTAGGCCCAGAAGGGGTGAGGGTGTTTAAGAACCTGGTGCCCAAAGAGAGGGGTGCAGCGGAGACGGATGTGTTTGCAAATGCACTAGATGACCTGGACTGCCATTACCGCCCAGCGGTCTGCGTCTCGATAGACCGCTATAACTTCCAACAGCGGAAACAGGAGGCGGGAGAGTCCATTGATGATTACGTGGCAGCCCTTCGCCGACTAGCAATCACATGTAGGTATGGGAACCTGCAGGATGAGTACATTAAGGACCAAATTGTAATGCACACCACCAGCAGGTCGGTGCAAGACAAGCTATGGGCAATGAATGAGACAACCCTGAAAGAAGTGGTGGCGATGGTCAAAAAGGCCGAAATGTCGAAGAGAGGCGCAGACGCGGCGAAAAGGGAAAGTGGCCCAAGACAGATGGTCAACAAGATTGAGGAGGCACCACAATCCAGTAAACCCAAAAGCAATTACGGAGACCCGAGGAAAGATATGAGAGGAGCTGGAAAACAGGTGACTCGCTCTGGCCAGGGATCAAAATTCGCATGCTACAGATGTGGCAGTGCAGCACACGCGGCCCAGGACAGGCGTTGTCCCGCGTTCCGCGCCAGGTGCTCGTTCTGTGGGTTGACTGGTCATTTCGAAAAAGTCTGCCGAAAGAAAGGGGCGAAGTCCACTGTTAAGTGCATCGATGCAGCAGCGGCCAACATAAGTGAGGAAGACGAAGTGGATGATGATGATCTAGTCCTGTGCATAGAGGACCAAGTTTTGGACGTGTCCGGCAAGCGAAGAGACAAGCCCCGCACCGACATGCTCATTGGGGGCGTCAAGGTACACGTGGCCGTGGATTCGGGATCCCCCTGGACCATTGTACAAAGGTCGATATGGGAAGAGGACTTCGTGCCCGCCATAGGTCCTGACTTGATGCCGCCGGACATCAGACCCATCTCGTATACTGAGAATACCATCCCCCTGGTTGGGTGCAGGGACCTGGAGTTCGAATTCCGAGGACGGTCAGCCACGTGCACCCTGTATGTAGCTGAAAAAGGCCCGTCGGTACTGGGATGGAGAGATGCAGGTGATCTCGGTATCATCCTCAACCCTGGGGGGAAAGAACAGATTCTGCTAACAGACGAATGGCCCCTCTCGAAGGAGGAGGATTGGAAGGCAGCATACCCCAAGGTATTTGAGGGCACGGTTGGAAAACTGGACAAATTCGTGCACAAGATGGTCATCAAGGAGGGAGCAGTACCAGTGGTGCATAAAGTACGGAACATACCGATGTCTACGAGTGAGGCGGTGCGCCAAGAACTAATGAGGCTGGAAGAGCAAGACATCATTGAACCGGTGGACAGTGCGGAATGGCTATCGCCCTTGGTGGTAGTCAAGAAGCCGAACGGCAAGGTCAGACTCTGCGTGGACCTAAGGGAGCTCAACAAAAGCCTTGTAGTGGAGAGATTCCCGCTCCCCAGAATAGATGAGATGCTGGCTAGGACTAAAGGGATCAACCACTTCTCCACCATAGACCTGACGTCTGCGTACTACCAGATAGAACTGCATCCATCGAGCAGGAAGTACACAGCCTTCATAACGCCCTTTGGATGCTACCAATTCAAGAGAATGCCGTTCGGTCTGGCATCCGCTGCGGCCGTGTTCCAGAAACTTATGCACAGGTTGTTTAAGGACATTTCGGGAGTGCAATACTTCCAAGATGACATACTAGTGATGGGCTCCGACAAAAGCGAACACGATAGGAAGCTACACCGAGTGCTGGGAGTGCTGCAAAGCAGGGGATTGACGGCGGAATGGAGCAAGTGTAGAATAGGGTCCCGCTCTGTGACCTACCTGGGGCACGAGATAGGGACGCATGGCATATCACCGAAGGAGCAAAATGTGAAAGCAATAAAAGATGCCAAGGCCCCAACTACCAAAGAGGAAGTGCGGTCATTCCTCGGAATGGCCGAGTATTACAGCCGGTTTGTCAGACATTTTGCCACCAGAACGCACCGGATGAGACAACTAATCAGGAACAATGCAAAATTCGAATGGGATGCGGAGGCCCAATCCGAATTCGAGTCCATTAAAGACTGTATCAGCCACGCCATCCCACTGCAAGGGTATGTCCCCACCGGCAAAACTGTGGTGACAACTGACGCAAGTGACAAGGGCCTGGGAGCTGTCTTGGCGCAAGAAAGGGAAGATGGTGCCAAGGAAACGATCTGTTTTGCATCCAGGGCGCTGTCCCCGACGGAACAAAGGTACAGCGTAATCGAAAAAGAGATGCTGGCGGTCACGTGGGCGCTGAGCAAGTTTCGTCAGTTCATATGGGGAACAAGATTCAGGCTTCAAACGGATCACAAGCCACTTATCAAGGTGTTGACGTCATCGGGTCATGACACGGCCACCCCGAGAATAGCGAAGATGACCTTGAAGTTGCTAGACTATACATATGATGTAGAATACCTTCCAGGAACACAGAACAAAGTAGCTGATTACCTCAGCCGGGCGGCGGCAATGGAGGAGGCGCCAGGTGAGGCCCAGGACACAGAGGAGATGGTAGCCAGCATGGAGGACCACGAAACGTCAATCAGTGCACAAGAATGGCAGGCAGCTTATGAGCTCGATGAGGAAAAGATGGAAGTAAGGAAACACCTTACCATGGGCTGGCCGGACAAGAAGAAGCTCAAGGAGGGTGTGCGACGATTTTATGAAATGAGGGAGGAACTATCCCTGAGTGACTCAGGAATATTCTTGTACAGAGGAGAGAAAGTGGTGCCCCCAGTGACACTGATACCAAGACTGCTGAATTTGCTCCATGAGGGGCATTTGGGCATCGTAAAAACCAAGGCGCTGGTCAAACAGATGTATTGGTGGCCGGGAATGGATAATCACATAGAGAGGCAAGTGAGGGAGTGCGAACAGTGCCAGGGAGCGGATAAGGTGCTTCGGCCACTCAGACCAGCTCTAGGGAAGTTCGACACCCCACGAGGCCCGTGGGAAGAAGTGGCCATTGACATTCTGGGGCCTGTGCTGGACAGCAGAGGAGTGAATAAGTACATTTGTGTGATAATTGACAAGTACTCCAAGTGGCCGGAAATAGACGTACAAGAGTCGATGGACACGGAGACGATCCTTAAGTTTCTAACCTCGGTGTTCCTCAGAGAAGGAATACCCAAATCCATTCTTAGTGACAATGGACCGCAATTTGTGTCAGACAAGTGGGGGAGATACATGAAGAGGAATGGGATCGAGGTGAAACACACGGCTGTGTACCATCCGGCTTGCAACGGCCAGGTCGAAAGGTTTAACAGGGTGCTCATGGGCTCCATCCAGGCGGCCATTTCGCAAGGAAAAGACTGGGAGGTGGAAGTGATGAACATGCTGTGGGCCTACCGGATAACGCCCTCGGTGGTGGGGTACAGTCCGTTCCTAGTGCTTAGGGGACGTCATCCTTTCACCCGGGACAATGTAGTATGGAGGGAGAAGACCATCACCAGCAAGTGGTCCCCGGCGGTGGTGCAACACAACCTGGAGAAGGCCCAGAGGATCTACGCAGCCCACTATGACAAGCGACGAAGCACAAAGGACACGGCATTGGAAAAAGGGGAGTGGGTTAGGATCAAACTTCCCACTCTGCAAAAGAAAGGCGAAAGTAAGTTCAGCCAGCCGCTACAAGTCAAGGAAGTGCGTGGTAGGGCGGCTCTCCTCAGCGATGGAAAGGTCTGGTCGCAAGACCGCATGGCCAGAGTCAACAAAATATTAGTATGGCCCAAGGTTGAGGTGGAAGAGAGTAGCATGAATGACCAGGAGGCCAGAGCCGTCTCGGAGCAGGGCACGGATAACCATGAAGAAGGTGCAAAGGACGACAGTGAAACGGAAGCCTGGGGAGCCAGGATGTCCGAGGGCCGTGATGCACAGGCGAAAGCAGAACAGAGAGCAGATGCGAGAGAAGCTGGGGTGTCCCGAGGAGAGACAGAAGTGTCAGAGAGCATGCCGGTAAGACACACCCGCAGCGGAAGGGCAGTTATTGTGCCCTCTCGTTATAGAGACTTTGATATGGAAGGACAATAGATGGGTGCTGCTCTCCCTGGGTGCCCCACCAAGACTATCACAGTTGAAGGACATTTAACCTGGTGGGAGGGGGGAACACGTTACCTGTTTTCATTAAAGGAGGGAGATATGTGGTGTGCGCTCTAGTCTATGTGCGCATACGCGATGACGCGGTACGCACTAGACTAGAGCGGAGTAGGCGGCGCATGCGCAAGGCGGCATTGGAGATAGGCGCGAAAGACAAGAGCGGCAGTTGGCGACCGGAGCTTGGGACAGTTAGACGCTCGGCGCCCTTAGCTCTAGGATATATAATTTGTTGTATGAGAATAAACCTGTGATATCTACAATACTGATTCAGTGTGCTCAGTGGGGAAATCAACTTTACAGAAAGTATGGCTCTCTAGTTACAATTTATGAGATTTATGAAAGCAAAAGTCATGGAATCCATCTCGAAGGATGGTTTCATTTACAGAGCTGCACAGGTTTATTTTGACACTGCGCATCAATTTACATATATGATTTTGTATCAAGTTCTAAAGGTTCCACCCTCCTGGACAGACCAGCTTGACTCGCAGGGCAGGAACAAATCCCAGAATAGGAAGACATAAAAGAGCTTTTTGGAGGGGTAGAGAGCACCATCTCAGATTTCAAAGTTCGGTTGTGTAACTAGTCTGCATTGAGAGGGTTTTTCCTTTGTAAATGATGAGGTGCAGAGTTTCCCCTCTGTTATGTGTTGGGCTCTCACAGTATTGTGTTAACTCATGCTCCATTAAGAAGGATTTGAGGCAATTTACTGCTTAATCTTTTGGGTTAGACCAGTGTAGGTTGAGGTCACCCAGGTAGATTTGGGCAACCAGGGTATCATCATTGGAGGAGATGATTTCCATTAATTGTTCAATGAATGAGAGATTGTCACCAGGTGGGTGATAGAAAGTGTGTAATTTGCAGACAGGACGGTGATTGCTTGCAATGTTGAGGCATAGGTACTCACTGGAGGTCAGAGCGGAGGAGTCAGATTGTGAGACTAAGAGTGTATTCCAGTGTATACACGCAAATCCACTGCTCTGTTTTTTAGGTCTGTCTAAGCGAATTATGTCATGGATAGGTGGGACTAGAAGGACAAGGATAGGGCTGGACGAGCAATTTAGCCAGGTCTACATGAGGATGATAATGTCAAGCTCATTGAATTGTAGAGGCGTGTGGGCTGTCGGGGTCTGAATGATATTCACATGCTTGAGGTTGTCGTTGTTTATCGCTCTGATGTTGTGGGAAGGTACCCTGATTGGGTTGGCAAGGAGGACTTGGATTAGACCCATCGGGGCCTTGTGTGAGTCTAGAGGGGTCCTGACAGTATTTAATGGGAGGGCATAGGAGAGGAAAAGATTATCAATATCAGTGGTCGATAGCTCGGTCTTAATTCTTCTGGGGTGGGAGGGAGCGTTAGGGAGGGATGAGGTTTTCGAGGAAGGTTGGAAGGAGCGCTTGGTTGGGACAAGGGTTGTGCCTGTGGGGATCAAGGGCGGGTTCCCTGTTGTACATAACGTTCTGAGCAGGGGGAGATGATCAATAGCGAGGGCTTTCAGTTCATGAAATTCAACCATGAGTAGGCGCAGGTGGAGTGAGATCTCGTCCAGTCGAACCGTAAGGTCTGAGTGTTGGATAAAGGATAGTGGTCGTGTGGCTAGTTTTGAAAGAGAGGTGGAGTCTCTTGGGAAAACTGGTGGGTCTAAGGTGGCACTGGGGAGTATAGGGAGAGTACTTGAATCAAAGGTGTCTTGTGTTGTACCAAATTGCGTGGAGTTAGGTGCCAGGGGTGGAAGGGTTGTGTGGAGAGAAAGGTGTAGCTGATGGACGGTGGGTGAGGGGAGGTGGGATGGGATAGGTTGGGTGGGATCCTCGGAGGGTAGGAGCCTAGGCTTCGATTGAGATGGTGGTATGTTAGGTGGGACCGTGCAAGGGAGTTCACCATGAGAGAGATAGGACGTTGGTGCATGAGATGATAACCAGCCATGGGAATCGTGTTGTAAGCACTAGCCATCAGAGTTGGTGGACGAGTGGAGCGGCTGGTGTCTGGTGAGACAAACACAGGGGTTTTGTGTGTTTCCGAGAGCGTTTGATGGGTGCGGAGGGTTATGAGGTGTAGGAGGCATCATTTGTTTAATGGTAGGAGTGAGGGTGATATATAACAATTGGAAAGATAAAGGAGCATTGGCAAAACTGATAGGTCTCGTTCGTAATACTTGTGGGCTTTGTTAATACTTGTGTTATTCTTCTATCTTCATCTTTGAAGTGATTTTCTTTCACTTTAGGAAAAGCCATTTAAAGATGGTTACCATTGACACTTGCACATTTGTGGCGGTCATCTTTGAATGTATTTTGTTACATTTTAAGAAACCTAATTCAAAGATGGCTGCCGTGATGTGAGCATATCCATGACAACCAACTTTGAATATTGGATAGCATTGGGTTGGTATGGGGGTGTTTAATAAAAAAAGAGGGGGTAGTGGAGGTGCTGGAACTAAGCGAGAGGGAGAATAAATAATCCCTAAAATGCCCTGTAATACAATTTCTGAAATCAACAGTGGGAGGATACATGCCATCTAAGTGAAATAGTAGGAGGCCGAAACGCTCGTTGGCTAAACAGACCTAGCAATAGGAAGGAAAGCATTGAATCAGGAGCAGGGCTGAGAGATACACAAGAAAATCGCCCCATTATGAGTACACGACTGACCCAAAACCTGCTCTATGTATTGTATTTTTTGCCCTATAACTTTGGCTAATGTACCTAAACTGTGTGTAGGTGAGATTTTAAAAAGTGGAGCCAAAATAAATGATTGAAATCTTAAGTGGCAAGTGCATACTTTGTTATCTAGCTGCATATTGGAAAATGGTTAATAATACTTGGGTATTTCAACCATAACAGTACGGGTGCTATTATAGATATCAGCCTGGGGTGATGGTGCTATCTCATTGGCGGCAATACAATGGAAACACGAGGTACCTGTACTGCTTGAAATAGCAAAAATGAAAGAGCAGTCTAAATCACAGTTGTATGATTCGGGCTGTCTCCTTCCCATACTATAAGCAAGATTGTTTTGTTGGTTTGTTGGTTTTACTGCATATATTTCCAACTTGATTGCATAAAAACTTTGATTACCTGCATGCCATTTTGATCTCCGCGTCCCCTTTCCTGGACACCAGTGAATGTGTAGCACAAGCTGCTGAAATATGTCCAATGTTTCCCTTCAGCGATTCCAAGAAAAACATCGAAATAGCTGGCACCTTCTAACGCCAGCCCCACTTGCCGTTCCCAGATGAAACAATGCATCTCTCAAGAAGGTTCGGCAACCACAGACGCATTTCGACCTGTCTGGGAGACCTTTAAAGGCTGCCCAGGCGGGAAGTGTAGTGTGTAAATAGCTAAGGACTGTGGAAACTGTGGGCTGTTTAGCATATTGTTCTGTAATTCGCCTGCTGTAACAATGAGATAGTTTGCTACCAACGAAAGGGGTCTTCCTGGAAGTTATGCATGATAGCGTGGGTTATTAGCAGTGAACCCCTCTGGATAGCTGACTGGAGGCAATGATTTGTGAAAACAAAGGCGCTAATAATGGTTGGATTACTTACCGGTAATCTTCATTACTCCAATCAGTGACGTAGCAAGGGGCGGGAGTGGTACACCCGATGGCACAAGGTCTGGGGGCGGCGGCCTCTCCCGCTCTTACCTGCTGTCGCGAGGCTGCAATCCTCCCACTTTTCAATCAGCTGCCGCGGGTAGCAAAGAAAAACGTAGTAATCTCGCGAGCACCCCTCCCTGCTCTTCAACGCAGCGGCCGCAACGGGCAGCCAAAGGGCTAGCTACGCCACTGACTCCAATTCTTCCTCACTTGTCCTAGTACTCATGTGACAAGAGTAATGTGGTAACATTACTGCTACCTCTTACCATTTCTCAAAGATTTCAGTGCTATCTAAGTATAAAATCGTTCTTTGCTTTCCCCACTTCCAGTATTCCTTTATGAATAAATTAGGTCGTTGAGGAAGTAGGGAGGGAGGGCGATTGTATGCACTGGGAGGAGTGAGGAAAATCAGGCAAATGAAGGTTACCGGTAAGTAATCCGGCCATTACCTCCTCATCAGCTCAATCGTCCCAATGCTTACGCTACTGAGGTATAACCAAGCTGAAACACCTAATCAGCTGTGAAAGAAAGAAATGTACACCTGGAATGTTCATAGATGCGAAATTGAAATCATTCAGTTGTCCATCAACCAAACACCAGAAAAAAACAGATTTAAGCGCCACTTCAACCAAAAGATAGACAGCCCTTTATGACAGAGGTACCACATTTTAACTCTGAATTCTGAGCTATGTCAAATTATAACATATAATGAATGTGGATGGAGAAGCGCAAGTTGCAGCCTTACATATGTCCGCCACAGAAACTCCAATCCACTCAGCCCAAGACTTGGCAATTCCTCAGGTGAAAAGGGCTCTAAGAGAAAGGGAGTTTCAGTGGCACTGCCTCATAGGTCATCAAAGTAATTGTTTTGACCCATCTTCATAAGGCAGATGAGGCATTTGGACAAAATATTGAGTTGTAAATATCGGGAGACAGAGATTTCGGGAAAAATATTGTGATACAAAAATATTGTGATCCAGAAATATTGTGGCCAAGAATTTCATTTTTTTCAGGTAAATAATATTGTTGTTAAGAATAGTGTTGTTGTTGATATTGGTTTCAATAATATGATTGTAAAAAATATTGTTTTTAAACTATGGTAAAGTGTCTTAGTTCATACAACAATTTTAAGTGTTACTATTGTATTGTTTGTATAATTGGTATTAATTGCTAATAGTAATGTATAATGTTGTAACAGGTGCAGGGGGTTGTAGGGTGATAGGGTGGGAATTTAATTAACTAATAATTCATGATTGATATTAATTATGTACATGATTTAATACTGATTTATTCTACTTCCATTTTAGGTGCCGGTTGCTATGTTTCTAGGTGTATAGGGTGGTAAGTTAATTAGGTAACAATTAACAATACATTTTTTTAAAATATCTTTTTATTGATTTTATAAACAAAAACACAAACAATCGGCAAATCACATGTACTGAAAATTAAGGCATAGTAAATATGACATTTCATTCAGGATAGACAGCAACTATGAGAAACAGCACGTGAATCAGGCAGATTTTTCAAGGGGACAAAGAGTCACTGTCAGGAGGAGTCGTAAGCACAACACATATATCTCCCCTGTATTTCTTCCACTTGGCCCACACTCTGGACCATTTCTGGGGGCACCCTCTTGCCACATAAACAGTTTTCTCCCTAAACATGCACCAATCAAGGTTTCGCTACCAAATGGTGATAGTGGGTGATGTGAGCCCTCCCCATAGTTGAGCTATATCTCTTTTAGCGACTGCAGCACCCAGTGTGACCCACAGCCTTTCCACCCCCACTAAGTCAGTGGGCTCCCACACATTGAGTAAACATCTCTTAGCCCCTGGGCGGACAGTCTTGTGAAGGACCTCACTCATGACCATATGTATCCCCCTCCAGTATCTCAGAATCTGCTCACATTCCCAAAGGATGTGCATTAAGGTGGCAATCTGTCCACACCGTTGCCTGCAGTCTGCTCTTTCCCCACGCCCCATGTGGACCATTTGTAGTCCAGTGATGTAAGTCCTGTGGACAATTTTCAATTGTACCAGACGGAGACGTGCAGAGATCGCCACCTCCCTGAGGGAGGCAACTGCCTCTCCCTACTCCCCGTCATCCAGTAAGAGGCCATCCCTCTCCCATGACTCGTGTAATTTAACCCCGGATCCGGCGTGTTGTTAACAAGCTTTTTATAGGTTAACGAGATAGCTTTCTGCAGGAGTAGCCCATCCAACAACCTATCCTCTAGGGAGGAAGAATCGGGGAGGGGGGAGTCCCTATCTATGGCGGTGGTCAGTGCATGTCAGATCTGCAGATAGCGAAAGAACTCCGAGTCGGCGAGCTTGTACTGTTGTTGTAATTGGTCAAAGCTAAGCATGCTACCCTTCACAAAAGAGGTCGCCTACCTGAGAGATACCAATGAGGTTCCACTTATCAAAACCTTTGGAGGAGTGCAGACTACCCAGTCGTTCTGAATCCCACAAGGGGGTCGCAAGCATCAGTTTACGGTCCCACCCTAAACTTCTGTTAAAAGCGTGCCTTATTTGTACCGAGTGGGAGGTGGGCCCAGTCACGGGGAGTTTCTTGGGGTTGGCATAGAGGGCACTATTCTATGTCCCACCCGGCAGCAACCATCTATCCATGACATAGCCCGGGTCTCCCGGAGCCTGGTATGTACCCTGGTTGATGGCAGCAAGGTGAGCTGCCCAGTAATATTTCTTTATGTCGGGGAGGCTAATGCCACCATCATACCAATTAAGGGTTAGTTTGTGGAGTGCTATTCTTGGTCTCCCATCCCATAGCAGTTGCCGCTACAAGACCTCTTTAAAATATCGCGCTGGGACTGGGACGGGATAATTTTGGAGGGCATAGATATAATCTTAAAGAGAGCGGCTCGACCGAGCAGCGAGAGAGGAAGCGCCATCCAATTAGCAACATCACGTCTCAGACGCTGTAGGAGCGGGAGCAGATTTCTCTCATAACAGAGCTTGGGGTTGGCGGTAACAAAGATCCCCAAGTATCGGAAACCGGCAGACACCACCTGTACCGTATAGTCCCTGGGGAGAGCCGAGTCTCACCAGACAAGATTTAAACAAGGGATTTCTTCCAGTTGATGGAGTATCCAGAGAATCTACCAAAGATGTCTAAAACACATCGGAGGGATTTCTCGGGGGAGGCCAAGTAAAGGAGAATGTCGTCCGCGTAGAGCGAGATGTGGTACTCCCGCTCCGCTGACCACTGCCGTCCTTGTATGGCCAGATTGCACCGGATCCAGGCAGCCAGAGGCTCCAAGGACAGGGCGAAGAGCAAGGGCGACAACGTGCATCCCTGCCTAGTACCTCTACTGAGAGCAAAGGAGTCGGACTATTTATTGTTGACTACCACCTGTTCAATAGCAGCGGAATAGAGGAGCCTGACCCAGGATATGAACTGCGGCCCAAACTCCATTTTGATAAGTACTGCAAAGAGGTAGTACCATTCAATAGTATCAAACGCCATGGAGGCATCCAAGGACAGGATTACAGCGTCCTCTTGGATAGTGTCAGCTCGCTCTATCACCCCATGCACTCATCTCGGGTTTAAAGCAGTGTTGCGGTGGGGCATGAAGCCCGATTGATCCGGGTGTACCAGGGCACCAATTACTCGGAGAGAGGTGGGTGGCCAGAAGTGTGGCGAGGATTTTTGGTTCTGCATTGATCAAGGAGATGGGTAGATAGGAGGCGCATCTATCTCTAGGTTTTCCCTCTTTGGGGATGACCACTATCGATGCCAGCGGCTGGTCAGGTGAAAGCTCCCCCACTTTCCTAATCTCCTCAAACATAACCCGCAGATGCGGGGCAAGTTTGTCTGGATGCAGTTTATAGCGCTCAATGGCCAATCCATTATGCCCCATTGCTGTACCCAGATTGAGAGCCCTGATCGCCTGTGCGATCTCATCATTAGTTATGGCGCTATCCAGAAAACTCCGGTCGTCCTCGGAGAGGACCGGGAGCTTAATGTCCCTGAGGAGGCCAGCAGAGTCTGCCTCGAGGAGGGACGACTGTGTCCAATATATAACGTTGTAGTGTGAGGCGAACTCGTTGGCAATGTGAACTGGGTCTATGATCTTTGCACCCGAATCGGTTGTCAGCTCAGGCACAAGGCGGTTGGCCCTTTCCTCCCTGTCCAGCCAGACAATGTGTTTCCAAACCTTGTCCCCCCATTCGTACACCCTGCCGTCTCTTTCCCTCCCCAGGTCCTGTCCCGTACAGTGGCAATGGCTTTTCTATTCATCTGTCTTCAATCACAAGAGATGCGCAGCCTCTTGGGTGTCCCCCCTTCCAAAGTCTGCTTCTGGTCGTAGGACTTCCCTTTTAACCTCCTCAAGCTCTTTCGAGTTGTCTTTCCTGACTCCCGATATGAGGGAGATGCCTGCCCTTTGAACAACTGACTTGAATGATTCCCAGAGTGTCTGAGGGGAGTCCACTGAGCCAAGGTTCTCCTGAAAGTAGCAGTCAATCGCCTTTTGCAAGTCTGTGCGGACCTTGGGTTTTCGCAAGTACCAGGGACTAATGGGCACCGCCATGTCAATTCATTGGTCCCCCAGTACCAACCTAGTCCACACAGGGGAATGGTCAGATATGCCACGTGCGAGGTGACGGACCTCGTGCAAGTGTAGGAGTTGAAAGGCCGGTAAAAGTAAATAATCAATGCGGGAATAGCTATGGTACTAACCAGAAAAAAAGGTGTATAGTGAGTCCCCCGGAAGGAAGTCGGGGAACCAACTATTAGAGGACCCCATGACCCGAGGGGGCTGCCGGTCCAGTGTACCAGACCACCACATTAAAATCGCTCCCCACTAACAATCCATTTTTAATTAATGATCAATTATTCAATAAAGTATTAATTATGTACGATGTGTAATCATATATTTTAGTTATATTTTAGGTGATGGCTGCTCGGTTTGCAGTGATATAGGGTGAGAAGCTAAGTAATAATTAATTAATTATTGACTTGATTATTAATTCTGTACATTATGTAATACAGATTTATTTAAGTTGTGGGATGCTAGGTTTCTAGGGGTGTAGATTGCGAAGTTATTTAAGAAATACTGAAATATTAATACTTATTAATGTATAATTAAATATTTTATTTATTAATAATTATGTACATTTTGTAATAAATATATAGTTTTGTTACATTTTAGGTGTGGGCTGCAAGGTTTTTAGGGTAATAGGGTGGGAAGTTAATTAAGAAATAATTGATTAGCAATTAATTATTAATTGCTAATTTATTATGTAATTGATTATAAGTTATGTAAATTGTGTTATACTGATTTATTTTAGTTACATTTTAGGTGTGTATTGCTAGGTTTGCAGGAGAATAGGGTGACAAATTGAGTAATAATTAAATAATAATCTTTTTTTTACTTGAAAATAAATTAATACATTGTTTGTGAATTTTGGAAATTGTTTCATGTATCTATGTATCTTATTTTATATATATATATATATATGTGTATATATATATATATATATATATATATATATTCGCTCCTGATGCACCTAAACAGCAACAGGGCACTCGTAGGCGGGTGCCGAAAACACGGTGGTGCTCCGTGTTAAAATCGGCGCTCCTGGGTTCCCCTCTCCCAACCGGGAAAGAAGCACGGCACTCATGGGATAGTTGTCACTTGTTTTTATTTTTCACGCTCACACAGACGCGTTTCGAGTAGTCTCTTCCTCAGTGTGTTCACGAGTTGTGAACTCAGGAAGCGTGTATTTATTAAAGCCGCTTGGTTTCATAAAGTACAAAAATAAAAATAGGACTGGTCGCCTGGGATGTATGGTAGGCGCCATCTTGGAACGTGCAAATACTGACATTGTCGTGAATACAAACAATGTCCCAGTTATTTTTCACAGTGTCTCGTAATAATAATATTATTGTTTTCAACGAGATAGTAATTAATTATTACTTTGCACATTACATTGACAATCTCGCCGTGTATCGGCATTGGGCGGTTCCGTGGATTGGAGCCGCCTGTTGTCCTCTTGTGTTATTAGGCCGTATATCGGCTTATCAAAAAGTACTTCATGATTCATTGTTTATTCCACATTGATAGGGTCTTTGTCGGATAAGGGATGGATTAATTCCCTAGGTGGACTGCAAGTTCTTCTCCACTGTTCAGTCCTCCAGGGTTTTTTGTTTGTAAGTCAATGATAAACCTGGATTCCAGTCTTCTTAGTTTCAGTGTTATATCCCCACCATGTTTGTCATCATAGCCTCTGACTAGGAATCTTTCCATGCTTTCTTCTGCTGCCTTTCGATAATCTTCCTCCCTGGAGCAGTTCCGTTTTAGGCACAATAATTCGCCATATGGGATGCTTTTTTTCAGTTTCATCGGATGGCTACTGGCCGCGTGTAAGATACTATTTCCGGCGGTAGGTTTTCGGTACAGAGATTTTGAAATTTGATTATCTTTGATTTCGACCTTCAGGTCGAGATAGCTCACTGCCACTGAGCTGATCTCTCCCGAAAATCTTAGATTGATGTTATTGTCATTTAGGTGTTCTATGTATTGTTTTGCACTTTCTTCAGACCCCCTCCACACCAGGAAAAGATCGTCTATGTAACGATGCCAGGCGACGATTTTTGCTGTCCATTCCATGTTGTCTGTGGACCAGGCCACCTGCTCCTCCCACCAGCCCACAAATAAATTTGCGTAGCTGGGGGCGAAGCAGGTGCCCATCGCGGTCCCTGAGACCTGTCATGCGTGCAATCGCCAACAAAGACTTTTCATATCTGGTGGCGAGACATTTTGCAGTCAAACATCAAAGCAATAGAGATCTGCTTCAATATTTCGGATTAGACCAGATTCCTACACATATAAGAGGTGGGGATATGACACTGAAACTAAGAAGACTGGAATCCAGGTTTATCATTGACTTACAAACAAAAAACCCTGGAGGACTGAACAGTGGAGAAGAACTTGCAGTCCGGCCTAATAACACAAGAGGACAACAGGCGGCACCAATCCACGGAACCGCCCAATGCCGATACACGGCGAGATTGTCAATGTAATGTTCAAAGTAATAATTACGCCGATATATATATATATATATATATATATCCAAACACCAAGCTGTGGCGTGCTTAAGCCTCTTTAGGCGGCGGGCTCTTGGTGGGGTCGCCAACCTCTTAATGTAACAAATCCTCCTGGTACATAAAATCCTTTATGCGGGATAAAGAACCAGAGCCGAGGCCCAAATAGTGCTCAGTGCGAAAGTTTATTGGCACACACAAAGATACACCCTACACGTTTCGAAGTTCTTGCACTTCTTGCTCACGGGTGAGTTGGAATTTTGCGGCCATTCTTTTTAAAGATACAGTGTATTTTAGTTACGTGCACGTGATCAATAAACATAGAAGAGTTACATTGTTGCCAGTCTTGTCCATGTCAAAATAATAACGTTTTTTACGGATGTACTGAATGCTGGAATTATTTAAACAAAGCATTATCACAAAATATCAAAACAAACATGTGGCAATTCGTTAATCAAACAATTGAAATATTACCGCCAACCAACGTATAGTGACATTTTTAGTCCATGAATTCAGCCTAAGTGGGCAAATAATATGGCTCAACTGGTTAACGAATAATGATTTACATTCGTACTTTGACATGATATCTTTTTAACATAATATTTTTCTGGGTGCATCTACATGTTGTTTAATGGGGGGCATGATTCTCCGAGATTTTAAGATTTTTACAGTTTGTGCTGTTTTTGCACGCTTTGCACTTATTACACACAAAGAATCCCTGTATCGGATTGGGTTGTCTTTGCTCTTTAATCAGAGTTGTACTCAGAGTGCCCTTTAATGATTTTGCTTTTCTAAAAGTTATCGAGGGGTTGTCACTAATGACCTCACTCAAGTCTTTATCCAATTTTAGGATATCCCAGAATTTTTTCAAACTCCTCCTAACTTCCCATGACTGACAATCATAGTTGGTAATAAATCTTATTTGTTCTTTATTATCTCTTTGCTTGGGGATAAGTAAATCCTTTCTTAGCATTTGATCTACTTTTGTCTCCGCCTGTTTGATTACTGTTTTACTGTATCCTCTCTCAACAAATCTTTTGTTCATGACAGTTTTTTCTTTCTCATATCCTGCCTGTGAACTACAGTTACATTTAGCTCTGATTAGTTCACCCAGAGGGATACTGTGAATTAGGTTGGTCGGATGACAGCTTCCTGCGTGAAGCAGGCTTTTGCCAGCTGTCTGTTTACGAAAAGGACACTCGTCAATACATTATCAATTACTTCCAATCTGACATCAAGGAAGTCAAGTTTATTTTTATCCATGTGACTAGTGAATTGTAAATTCAATGAATTATCGTTTAGGATGATTTCAAATTCCTTGGCCCGCTCTTCTGAGCCATTCCAAATGCAAAAAATATCATCAATGTAACGAATCCAGAGAACGACGTGGTCACTGAAATGGAGATGTTATTCACCACTTGCTCCTCCCACACGCCCAGGTACAACCCCGCGAAACTGGGGGTGAAGCAAGTTCCCATCGCCGTCCACTGGATCTGCTTGTATAATTGTTTATGGAAGATGAAAAAATTGTGTTTTAAACATATCAAAATCATCTCAAGTAACATATTGGTGTGCATCAGAAATGAAAGAGACCTGCCTCTAAGAAAATGTTTGCAGGCGTCAATGCCCAAATCTTGTGGTATACATGTATATAAAGTGGTTACATCAAAGCTGAGTAACCAGTAGTTTGATCCATGTTATTTCATTGATTATTCTCAGAAAATCATAAGTGTCTCTCACAAAGGATGGGAGCGATTGGACGAAGGGCTGTAAAAAATAATCAATGTACCTAGACGTATTTTCAAGAAGGCTCCCAGTTGAGGACACTATTGGTCTCCCAGGGGGGATAGCTAGGTTTTTATGTAGTTTAGGTAATAGGTAGAGAGCAGGGATTCGTGGAAGTTTACATAGAAGATAATTATGTTCTTCGTCTTCTAATATTCCCTGATGCCTCCAATCAATCGGCTTCACAAAATATTCATGTTTTGTATCATCATACTCTTTCATAGTTGCAATGGTATATTTATCTAAATCACCCAACTATCTCAATCCTTCTGTAAGGTACATGTTCAAAGGCCATACAACAACGTTACCTTCTTTGTCGGAGTTTTTACATATGGAGCACCATAAAGAAAGCTAAACTCAGAATTTTAGAACATCTGAGAGCTATTAAAAATGTAAACCAACAATACCCGATCGCACATCACTTTGCTTTGAAACACAATCAAAACCCTAATTTACTTAAATTCTATGTACTGGATTGTATTACACAGCAAGAAAGGGGAGGTAACAGACTGTTAGAATTAAGAAAACTTGAGTCCAGATACATCATCAATTATAATACCACACACCCCACAGGGCATAATCTTGATGAGGAACTGTCAGTCCACTTACATAATTAGGTTAGAGGATGATTAGAGTATGCTGTGGGAGATTGTCAGTAAACATTGCCTTCTTGTCCTTTTAAATTCCAGGTAACAAACGAGGATGTCCTGTGCGGAGTGAAGGGTTTGGCCCACTTGGGCTATACTCACAAGAAGCATAACCATTAGTGCAACATGTAGATGCACCCAGAAAAATATTATGTTAAAAAGATATCATGTCAAAGTACGAATGTAAATCATTATTCGTTAACCAGTTGAGCCATATTATTTGCCCACTTACGATGAATTCATGGACTAAAAATGTCGCTATACGTTGGTTGGCGGTAATATTTCAATTGTTTCATTTACGAATTGCCACATGTTTGTTTAGATATTTTGTGATAATGCTTTGTTTAAATAATTCCAGCATTCAGTACATCCATAAAAAACGTTATTATTTTGACATGGACAAGATTGGCAACAATGTAACTCTTCTATGTTTATTGATCACGTGCACGTAACTAAAATACACTGTATCTTTAAAAAGAATGGCCGCAAAATTCCAACTCACCCGTGAGCAAGAAGTGCAAGAACTTCGAAACGCGTAGGGTGTTTCTTCGTGTGTGCCAATAAACTTTCGCACTGAGCACTATTTGGGCCTCGGCTCTGGTTCTCGGGAACCACAGCGCCAATCCAAACACCCGATACATTGTTGTAATTGTCAGGGTCTGCAGATGGACATAGGCTATATAAAAAAATAAAATATACGTTCTTTAAAATATTTACGATTAAAAAAAAGTTGTCCCTTGGAAGTAGCACCGGCCGCGACGTGCGTGCTGACATCAGGAGCGCGGGGAGGAGCGGCGTACAGGAGCACGAAGGGGAGCGGCGGACATGATCGCGGGGAGGAGCGGCGGACAGGCGGGGAGGAGCGGTGAGGAGCGGTGGACAGGCAGTGAGGAGCGGCGGACAGGCGGGGAGGAGCGGCGGACAGACGGGGAGGAGCGGTGAGGAGCGGCGAGGAGCGGCGGACAGGCGGGGAGGAGCGGCGGCTGAGGTAGGTGAAGCGGCCCATGTGCGGCTCATTGGGGGCCCTGAAAGTGGCGGGTGCGCTCCGGGGGACCCACGGACAACGTCGGGGCGGGCGGGGGCACTGAAGCCTGAGACAACGTCGGGGCCGGCGGGGGCCCAGAAGCCTGATTGCTCCCGGGCAACGTCGGGACGGGCTGCTAGTATATATATATAATTGACAGAATTGACAAAAAAAACCAGTCAATATTGATACGAAGATCGACTGTAATACTTTCCAACAGTATTTCTTAGAGAAAGTGGAAATTATTCTCTCTGAGATCAAAAACAATACAGTAAGTGGGTTTATCCCATTGCAGAATGCTGAAATTCCTCAAGACTGTAGCATCTCAAGTTTTCCCGAGATCGATTCCACAAAGCTTGAGCAATTGATGAATAGCATCAAATCAGGTTCACCAGCTGACCCTTGTCCCCCTAGGGTCTTCCGGGCGGCGCGTCCCATCCTGGAAAATCATATTGTTTCCTTTCTCAATACATCATTGTCAAAGGGCTATCTTCCATCTAGTCTTAAGGAGGCTTGGGTCAGACCTCTGATAAAAAAAAAAACGGGAGCGGACTCAGCTAATTTAAAAAACTATCGACCGATCTCCCAATTACCATTTGTATCTAAGATTTTAGAACAACATGTGCTGCAAGATCTTTCTTCTTTTCTGGAGTCTCATAATCTCCTCCATGTGCATCAGGCAGGTTTTCGGGCACACCACAGCACCGAGTTAGTGATGCTCTCAGTGCTGGATGAGCTTAGAGGCATGGCTGACAGTAGGAAACCAAGTGCCCTGATACTTTTAGATCTGTCAGCGGCATTTGATACTGTCACAAAAGGGGGTGGTGATGGACGGAGCATCTGAATCAATCAAACACTCACACCCAGTCAAAAGATCTGGGTTTAATCCATCACCATTCTTTAGCCCACTCTGCCACCCCAGTTCAGACATGGCTATATGCAAATCAGTCTGACCCTGTGCCTCATGGGAACAGTCCAGCCCGAACTGCCAAGCCATGCCTTCCCTGGACCGGAAACAAGCTTCCGAGGACCGGTTTCTGGCATTCCAGCCGTCTTCAGCCCGGCTTGCTTGAATCCAGTGGCAAAGTGAGCAAGGGACTCACGTCTGAGCATACCCTACCACACTTATGGCGGCCAAAAGCGGTACAAAAGGGGCTGGTGATGGACGGAGCATCTGAATCAATCAAACACTCACACCCAGTCAAAAGATCTGGGTTTAATCCATCACCGTTCTTTAGCCCACGCTGCCACCCCAGTTCAGACATGGCTATATGCAAATCAGTCTGACCCTGTGCCTCATGGGAACAGTCCAGCCCGAACTGCCAAGCCATGCCTTCCCTGGACCGGAAACAAGCTTCCGAGGACCGGTTTCTGGCATTCCAGCCGTCTTCAGCCCGGCTTGCTTGAATCCAGTGGCAAAGTGAGCAAGGGACTCACGTCTGAGCATACCCTGCCACACTTATGGCGGCAAAAAGCGGTACAAAAGGGGGTGGTGATGGACGGAGCATCTGAATCAATCAAACACTCACACCCAGTCAAAAGATCTGGGTTTAATCCATCACCGTTCTTTAGCCCACTCTGCCACCCCAGTTCAGACATGGCTATATGCAAATCAGTCTGACCCTGTGCCTCATGGGAACAGTCCAGCCCGAACTGCCAAGCCATGCCTTCCCAGGACCGGAAACAAGCTTCCGAGGACCGGTTTCTGGCATTCCAGCCGTCTTCAGCCCGGCTCGCTTGAATCCAGTGGCAAAGTGAGCAAGGGACTCCTGTCTGAGCATACCCTGCCACACTTATGGTGGCCAAAAGCGGTACAAAAGGGGGTGGTGATGGACGGAGCATCTGAATCAATCAAACACTCACACCCAGTCAAAAGATCTGGGTTTAATCCATCACCGTTCTTTAGCCCACTCTGCCACCCCAGTTCAGACATGGCTATATGCACATCAGTCTAACCCTGTGCCTCATGGGAACAGTCCAGCCCGAACTGCCAAGCCATGCCTTCCCTGGACCGGAAACAAGCTTCCGAGGACCGGTTTCTGGCATTCCAGCCGTCTTCAGCCCGGCTTGCTTGAATCCAGTGGCAAAGTGAGCAAGGGACTCACGTCTGAGCATACCCTGCCACACTTATGGCGGCCAAAAGCGGTACAAAAGGGGGTGGTGATGAACGGAGCATCTGAATCAATCAAACACTCACACCCAGTCAAAAGATCTGGGTTTAATCCATCACCGTTCTTTAGCCCACTCTGCCACCCCAGTTCAGACATGGCTATATACAAATCAGTTTGACCCTGTGCCTCATGGGAACAGTCCAGCCCGAACTGCCAAGCCATGCCTTCCCTGGACCGGAAACAAGCTTCGTTGGACCGGTTTCTGGCATCCCAGCCGTCTTCAGCCCGGCTTGCTTGAATCCAGTGGCAAAGTGAGCAAGGGACTCACGTCTGAGCATACCCTGCCACACTTATGGCGGCCAAAAGCGGTACCAAAGGGGGTGGTGATGGACGGAGCATCTGAATCAATCAAACACTCACACCCAGTCAAAAGATCTGGGTTTAATCCATCACTGTTCTTTAGCCCACTCTGCCACCCCAGTTCAGACATGGCTATATGCAAATCAGTCTGACCCTGTGCCTCATGGGAACAGTCCAGCCCGAACTGCCAAGCCATGCCTTCCCTGGACCGGAAACAAGCTTCCGAGGACCAGTTTCTGGCATTCCAGCCGTCTTCAGCCCGGCTTGCTTGAATCCAGTGGCAAAGTGAGCAAGGGACTCACGTCTGAGCATACCCTGCCACACTTATGGTGGCCAAAAGCGGTACAAAAGGGGGTGGTGATGGAAGGAGCATCTGAATCAATCAAACACTCACACCCAGTCAAAAGATCTGGGTTTAATCCATCACCGTTCTTTAGCACACTCTGCCACCCCAGTTCAGACATGGCTATATGCAAATCAGTCTGACCCTGTGCCTCATGGGAACAGTCCAGCCCGAACTGCCAAGCCATGCCTTCCCTGGACCGGAAACAAGCTTCCGAGGACCGGTTTCTGGCATTCCAGCCGTCTTCAGCCCGGCTTGCTTGAATCCAGTGGCAAAGTGAGCAAGGGACTCACGTCTGAGCATACCCTGCCACACTTATGGCGGCCAAAAGCGGTACAAAAGGGGGTGGTGACGGACAGAGCATCTGAATCAATCAAACACTCACACCCAGTCAAAAGATCTGGGTTTAATCCATCACCGTTCTTTAGCCCACGCTGCCACCCCAGTTCAGACATGGCTATATGCAAATCAGTCTGACCCTGTGCCTCATGGGAACAGTCCAGCCCGAACTGCCAAGCCATGCCTTCCCTGGACCGGAAACAAGCTTCCGAGGACCGGTTTCTGGCATTCCAGCCGTCTTCAGCCCGGCTTGCTTGAATCCAGTGGCAAAGTGAGCAAGGGACTCACGTCTGAGCATACCCTGCCACACTTATGGCGGCCAAAAGCGGTACAAAAGGGGCTGGTGATGGACGGAGCATCTGAATCAATCAAACACTCACACCCAGTCAAAAGATCTGGGTTTAATCCATCACCGTTCTTTAGCCCACTCTGCCACCCCAGTTCAGACATGGCTATATGCAAATCAGTCTGACCCTGTGCCTCATGGGAACAGTCCAGCCCGAACTGCCAAGCCATGCCTTCCCTGGACCGGAAACAAGCTTCCGAGGACCGGTTTCTGGCATTCCAGCCGTCTTCAGCCCGGCTTGCTTGAATCCAGTGGCAAAGTGAGCAAGGGACTCACGTCTGAGCATACCCTGCCACACTTATGGCGGCCAAAAGCGGTACAAAAAGGGGGTGGGGATGGACGGAGCATCTGAATCAATCAAACACTCACACCCAGTCAAAAGATCTGGGTTTAATCCATCACCGTTCTTTAGCCCACTCTGCCACCCCAGTTCAGACATGGCTATATGCAAATCAGTCTGACCCTGTGCCTCATGGGAACAGTCCAGCCCGAACTGCCAAGCCATGCCTTCCCTGGACCGGAAACAAGCTTCCGAGGACCGGTTTCTGGCATTCCAGCCGTCTTCAGCCCGGCTCGCTTGAATCCAGTGGCAAAGTGAGCAAGGGACTCATGTCTGAGCATACCCTGCCACACTTAAGGCGGCCAAAATCGGTACAAAAGGGGGTGGTGATGGACGGAGCATCTGAATCAATCAAACACTCACACCCAGTCAAAAGATCTGGATTTAATCCATCACCGTTCTTTAGCCCACTCTGCCACCCCAGTTCAGACATGGCTATATGCAAATCAGTCTGACCCTGTGCCTCATGGGAACAGTCCAGCCCGAACTGCCAAGCCATGCCTTCCCTGGACTGGAAACAAGCTTCCGAGGACCGGTTTCTGGCATTCCAGCCGTCTTCAGCCCGGCTTGCTTGAATCCAGTGGCAAAGTGAGCAAGGGACTCACGTCTGAGCATACCCTGCCACACTTATGGCGTCCAAAAGCGGTACAAAAGAGGGTGGTGATGGACGGAGCATCTTAATCAATCAAACACTCACACCCAGTCAAAAGATCTGGGTTTAATCCATCACCGTTCTTTAGCCCACTCTGCCACCCCAGTTCAGACATGGCTATATGCAAATCAGTCTGACCCTGTGCCTCATGGGAACAGTCCAGCCCGAACTGCCAAGCCATGCCTTCCCTGGACCGGAAACAAGCTTCCGAGGACCGGTTTCTGGCATTCCAGCCGTCTTCAGCCCGGCTTGCTTGAATCCAGTGGCAAAGTGAGCAAGGGACTCACGTCTGAGCATACCCTGCCACACTTATGGCGGCCAAAAGCGGTACAAAAGGGGGTGGTGATGGACAGAGCATCTGAATCAATCAAACACTCACACCCAGTCAAAAGATCTGGGTTTAATCCATCACCGTTCTTTAGCCCACTCTGCCACCCCAGTTCAGACATGGCTATATGCAAATCAGTCTGACCCTGTGCCTCATGACAACAGTCCAGCCCGAACTGCCAAGCCATGCCTTCCCTGGACCGGAAACAAGCTTCCGAGGACCGGTTTCTGGCATTCCAGCCGTCTTCAGCCCGGCTTGCTTGAATCCAGTGGCAAAGTGAGCAAGGGACTCACGTCTGAGCATACCCTGCCACACTTATGGCGGCCAAAAGCGGTACAAAAGGGGGTGGTGATGGACGGAGCATCTGAATCAATCAAACACTCACACCCACTCAAAAGATCTGGGTTTAATCCATCACCGTTCTTTAGCCCACTCTGCCACCCCAGTTCAGACATGGCTATATGCAAATCAGTCTGACCCTGTGCCTCATGGGAACAGTCCAGCCCGAACTGCCAAGCCATGCCTTCCCTGGACCGGAAACAAGCTTCCGAGGACCGGTTTCTGGCATTCCAGCCGTCTTCAGCCCGGCTTGCTTGAATCCAGTGGCAAAGTGAGCAAGGGACTCACGTCTGAGCATACCCTGCCACACTTATGGCGGCCAAAAGCGGTACAAAAGGGGGTGGTGATGGACGGAGCATCTGAATCAATCAAACACTCACACCCAGTCAAAAGATCTGGGTTTAATCCATCACCGTTCTTTAGCCCACTCTGCCACCCCAGTTCAGACATGGCTATATGCAAATCAGTCTGACCCTGTGCCTCATGGGAACAGTCCAGCCCAAACTGCCAAGCCATGCCTTCCCTGGACCGGAAACAAGCTTCCGAGGACCGGTTTCTGGCATTCCAGCCGTCTTCAGCCCGGCTTGCTTGAATCCAGTGGCAAAGTGAGCAAGGGACTCACGTCTGAGCATACCCTGCCACACTTATGGCGGCCAAAAGCGGTACAAAAGGGGGTGGTGATGGACGGAGCATCTGAATCAATCAAACACTCACACCCAGTCAAAGGATCTGGGTTTAATCCATCACCGTTCTTTAGCCCACTCTGCCACCCCAGTTCAGACATGGCTATATGCAAATCAGTCTGACCCTGTGCCTCATGGGAACAGTCCAGCCCGAACTGCCAAGCCATGCCATCCCTGGACCGGAAACAAGCTTCCGAGGACCGGTTTCTGGCATTCCAGCCGTCTTCAGCCCGGCTTGCTTGAATCCAGTGGCAAAGTGAGCAAGGGACTCACGTCTGAGCATACCCTGCCACACTTATGGCAGCCAAAAGCGGTACAAAAGGGAATGGTGATGGACGGAGCATCTGAATCAATCAAACACTCACACCCAGTCAAAAGATCTGGGTTTAATCCATCACCGTTCTTTAGCCCACTCTGCCACCCCAGTTCAGACATGGCTATATGCAAATCAGTCTGACCCTGTGCCTCATGGGAACAGTCCAGCCCGAACTGCCAAGCCATGCCTTCCCTGGACCGGAAACAAGCTTCCGAGGACCGGTTTCTGGCATTCCAGCCGTCTTCAGCCCTGCTTGCTTGAATCCAGTGGCAAAGTGAGCAAGGGACTCACGTCTGAGCATACTCTGCCACACCTATGGCGGCAAAAAGCGGTACAAAAGGGGGTGGTGATGGACGGAGCATCTGAATCAATCAAACACTCACACCCAGTCAAAAGATCTGGGTTTAATCCATCACCGTTCTTTAGCCCACTCTGCCACCCCAGTTCAGACATGGCTATATGCAAATCAGTCTGACCCTGTGCCTCATGGGTACAGTCCAGCCCGAACTGCCAAGCCATGCCTTCCCTGGACCGGAAACAAGCTTCCGAGGACCGGTTTCTGGCATTCCAGCCATCTTCAGCCCGGCTTGCTTGAATCCAGTGGCAAAGTGAGCAAGGGACTCACGTCTGAGCATACCCTGCCACACTTATGGCGGCCAAAAGCGGTACAAAAGGGCGTGGTGATGGAAGGAGCATCTGAATCAATCAAACACTCACACCCAGTCAAAAGATCTGGGTTTAATCCATCACCGTTCTTTAGCCCACTCTGCCACCCCAGTTCAGACATGGCTATATGCAAATCAGTCTGACCCTGTTCCTCATGGGAACAGTCCAGCCCGAACTGCCAAGCCATGCCTTCCCTGGACCAGAAACAAGCTTCCGAGGACCGGTTTCTGGCATTCCAGCCGTCTTCAGCCCGGCTTGCTTGAATCCAGTGGCAAAGTGAGCAAGGGACTCACGTCTGAGCATACCCTGCCACACTTATGGCGGCCAAAAGCGGTACCAAAGGGGGTGGTGATGGACGGAGCATCTGAATCAATCAAACACTCACACCCAGTCAAAAGATATGGGTTTAATCCATCAACGTTCTTTAGCCCACTCTGCCACCCCAGTTCAAACATGGCTATATGCAAATCAGTCTGACCCTGTGCCTCATGGGAACAGTCCAGCCCGAACTGCCAAGCCATGCCTTCCCTGGACCGGAAACAAGCTTCCGAGGACCGGTTTCTGGCATTCCAGCCGTCTTCAGCCGGCTTGCTTGAATCCAGTGGCAAAGTGAGCAAGGGACTCACGTCTGAGCATACCCTGCCACACTTATGGCGGCCAAAAGCGGTACAAAAGGGGGTGGTGATGGACGGTGCATCTGAATCAATCAAACACTCACACCCAGTCAAAAGATCTGGGTTTAATCCATCACCGTTCTTTAGCCCACTCTGCCACCCCAGTTCAGACATGGCTATATGCAAATCAGTCTGACCCTGTGCCTCATGGGAACAGTCCAGCCCGAACTGCCAAGCCATGCCTTCCCTGGACCGGAAACAAGCTTCCGAGGACCGGTTTCTGGCATTCCAGCCGTCTTCAGCCCGGCTTGCTTGAATCCAGTGGCAAAGTGAGCAAGAGACTCACGTCTGAGCATACCCTGCCACACTTATGGCAGCCAAAAGCGGTACTAAAGGGAATGGTGATGGACGGAGCATCTGAATCAATCAAACACTCACACCCAGTCAAAAGATCTGGGTTTAATCCATCACCGTTCTTTAGCCCACTCTGCCACCCCAGTTCAGACATGGCTATATGCAAATCAGTCTGACCCTGTGCCTCATGGGAACAGTCCAGCCCGAACTGCCAAGCCATGCCTTCCCTGGACCGGAAACAAGCTTCCGAGGACCGGTTTCTGGCATTCCAGCCGTCTTCAGCCCGGCTTGCTTGAATCCAGTGGCAAAGTGAGCAAGGGACTCACGTCTGAGCATACTCTGCCACACTTATGGCGGCCAAAAGCGGTACAAAAGGGGGTGGTGATGGACGGAGCATCTGAATCAATCAAACACTCACACCCAGTCAAAAGATCTGGGTTTAATCCATCACCGTTCTTTAGCCCACTCTGCCACCCCAGTTCAGACATGGCTATATGCAAATCAGTCTGACCCTGTGCCTCATGGGTACAGTCCAGCCCGAACTGCCAAGCCATGCCTTCCCTGGACCGGAAACAAGCTTCCGAGGACCGGTTTCTGGCATTCCAGCCGTCTTCTGCCCGGCTTGCTTGAATCCAGTGGCAAAGTGAGCAAGGGACTCACGTCTGAGCATACCCTGCCACACGTATGGCGGCCAAAAGCGGTACAAAAGGGGGTGGTGATGGAAGGAGCATCTGAATCAATCAAACACTCACACCCTGTCAAAAGATCTGGGTTTAATCCATCGCCGTTCTTTAGCCCACTCTGCCACCCCAGTTCAGACATGGCTATAAGCAAATCAGTCTGACCCTGTGCCTCATGGGAACAGTCCAGCCCGAACTGCCAAGCCATGCCTTCCCTGGACCAGAAACAAGCTTCCGAGGACCGGTTTCTGGCATTCCAGCCGTCTTCAGCCCGGCTTGATTGAATCCAGTGGCAAAGTGAGCAAGGGACTCACGTCTGAGCATACCCTGCCACACTTATGGTGGCCAAAAGCGGTACAAAAGGGGGTGGTGATGGACGGAGCATCTGAATCAATCAAACACTCACACCCAGTCAAAAGATCTGGGTTTAATCCATCACCGTTCTTTAGCCCACTCTGCCACCCCAGTTCAGACATGGCTATATGCAAATCAGTCTGACCCTGTTCCTCATGGGAACAGTCCAGCCCGAACTGCCAAGCCATGCCTTCCCTGGACCAGAAACAAGCTTCCGAGGACCGGTTTCTGGCATTCCAGCCGTCTTCAGCCCGGCTTGCTTGAATCCAGTGGCAAAGTGAGCAAGGGACTCACGTCTGAGCATACCCTGCCACACTTATGGCGGCCAAAAGCGGTACAAAAGGGGGTGGTAATGGACGGAGCATCTGAATCAATCAAACACTCACACCCAGTCAAAAGATATGGGTTTAATCCATCACCGTTCTTTAGCCCACTCTGCCACCCCAGTTCAGACCTGGCTATATGCAAATCAGTCTGACCCTGTGCCTCATGGGAACAGTCCAGCCCAAACTGCCAAACCATGCCTTCCCTGGACCGGAAACAAGCTTCCGAGGACCGGTTTCTGGCATTCCAGCCGTCTTCAGCCCGGCTTGCTTGAATCCAGTGGCACAGTGAGCAAGGGACTCACGTCTGAGCATACCCTGCCACACTTATGGCGGCCAAAAGCGGTACAAAAGGGGGTGATGATGGACGGAGCATCTGAATCAATCAAACACTCACACCCAGTCAAAAGATCTGGGTTTAATCCATCACCGTTCTTTAGCCCACTCTGCCACCCCAGTTCAGACATGGCTATATGCAAATCAGTCTGACCCTGTGCCTCATGGGAACAGTCCAGCCCGAACTGCCAAGCCATGCCTTCCCTGGACCGGAAACAAGCTTCCGAGGACCGGTTTCTGGCATTCCAGCCGTCTTCAGCCCGGCTTGCTTGAATCCAGTGGCAAAGTGAGCAAGGGACTCACGTCTGAGCATACCCTGCCACACTTATGGCGTCCAAAAGCGGAACAAAAGGGAATGGTGATGGACGGGGCATCTGAATCAATCAAACACTCACACCCAGTCATAAGATCTGGGTTTAATCCATCACCGTTCTTTAGCCCACTCTGCCACTCCAGTTCAGACATGGCTACATGCAAATCAGTCTGACCCTGTGCCTCATGGGAACAGTCCAGCCCGAACTGCCAAGCCATGCCTTCCCTGGACCAGAAACAAGCTTCCGAGGACCGGTTTCTGGCATTCCAGCCGTCTTCAGCCCGGCTTCCTTGAATCCAGTGGCAAAGTGAGCAAGGGACTCACGTCTGAGCATACCCTGCCACACTTATGGCGGCCAAAAGCGGTACAAAAGGGGGTGGTGATGGACGGAGCATCTTAATCAATCAAACACTCACACCCAGTCAAAAGATCTGGGTTTAATCCATCACCGTTCTTTAGCCCACTCTGCCACCCCAGTTCAGGCATGGCTATATGCAAATCAGTCTGACCCTGTGCCTCATGGGAACAGTCCAGCCCGAACTGCCAAGCCATGCCTTCCCTGGACCGGAAACAAGCTTCCGAGGACCGGTTTCTGGCATTCCAGCCGTCTTCAGCCCGGCTTGCTTGAATCCAGTGGCAAAGTGAGCAAGGGACTCACGTCTGAGCATACCCTGCCACACTTATGGCGGCCAAAAGCGGTACAAAAGGGGGTGGTGATGGACGGAGCATCTGAATCAATCAAACACTCACACCCAGTCAAAAGATCTGGGTTTAATCCATCACCGTTCTTTAGCCCACTCTGCCCCCCCAGTTCAGACATGGCTATATGCAAATCAGTCTGACCCTGTGCCTCATGGGAACAGTCCAGCCCGAACTGCCAAGCCATGCCTTTCCTGGACCGGAAACAAGCTTCCGAGGACCGGTTTCTGGCATTCCAGCCGTCTTCAGCCCGGCTTGCTTGAATCCAGTGGCAAAGTGAGCAAGGGACTCACGTCTGAGCATACCCTGCCACACTTATGGCAGCCAAAAGCGGTACAAAAGGGAATGGTGATGGACGGAGCATCTAAATCAATCAAACACTCACACCCAGTCAAAAGATCTGGGTTTAATCTATCACCGTTCTTTAGCCCACTCTGCCACCCCAGTTCAGACATGGCTATATGCAAATCAGTCTGACCCTGTGCCTCATGGGAACAGTCCAGCCCGAACTGCCAAGCCATGCCTTCCCTGGACCGGAAACAAGCTTCCGAGGACCGGTTTCTGGCATTCCAGCCGTCTTCAGCCCGGCTTCCTTGAATCCAGTGGCAAAGTGAGCAAGGGACTCACGTCTGAGCATACCCTGCCACACTTATGGCGGCCAAAAGCGGTACAAAAGGGGGTGGTGATGGACGGAGCATCTGAATCAATCAAACACTCACACCCAGTCAAAAGATCTGGGTTTAATCCATCACCGTTCTTTAGCCCACTCTGCCACCCCAGTTCAGACATGGCTATATGCAAATTAGTCTGACCCTGTGCCTCATGGGAACAGTCCAGCCCGAACTGCCAAGCCATGCCTTCCCTGGACCGGAAACAAGCTTCCGAGGACCGGTTTCTGGCATTCCAGCCGTCTTCAGCCCGGCTTGCTTGAATCCAGTGGCAAAGTGAGCAAGGGACTCACGTCTGAGCATACCCTGCCACACTTATGGCGGCCAAAAGCGGTACAAAAGGGGGTGGTGATGGACGGAGCATCTGAATCAATCAAACACTCACACCCAGTCAAAAGATCTGGGTTTAATCCATCACCGTTCTTTAGCCCACTCTGCCCCCCCAGTTCAGACATGGCTATATGCAAATCAGTCTGACCCTGTGCCTCATGGGAACAGTCCAGCCCGAACTGCCAAGCCATGCCTTCCCTGGACCGGAAACAAGCTTCCGAGGACCGGTTTCTGGCATTCCAGCCGTCTTCAGCCCGGCTTGCTTGAATCCAGTGGCAAAGTGAGCAAGGGACTCACGTCTGAGCATACCCTGCCACACTTATGGCAGCCAAAAGCGGTACAAAAGGGAATGGTGATGGACGGAGCATCTAAATCAATCAAACACTCACACCCAGTCAAAAGATCTGGGTTTAATCCATCACCGTTCTTTAGCCCACTCTGCCACCCCAGTTCAGACATGGCTATATGCAAATCAGTCTGACCCTGTGCCTCATGGGAACAGTCCAGCCCGAACTGCCAAGCCATGCCTTCCCTGGACCGGAAAAAAGCTTCCGAGGACCGGTTTCTGGCATTCCAGCCGTCTTCAGCCCGGCTTCCTTGAATCCAGTGGCAAAGTGAGCAAGGGACTCACGTCTGAGCATACCCTGCCACACTTATGGCGGCCAAAAGCGGTACAAAAGGGGGTGGTGATGGACGGAGCATCTGAATCAATCAAACACTCACACCCAGTCAAAAGATCTGGGTTTAATCCATCACCGTTCTTTAGCCCACTCTGCCACCCCAGTTCAGACATGGCTATATGCAAATCAGTCTGACCCTGTGCCTCATGGGAACAGTCCAGCCCGAACTGCCTAGCCATGCCTTCCCTGGACCGGAAACAAGCTTCCGAGGACCGGTTTCTGGCATTCCAGCCGTCTTCAGCCCGGCTTGCTTGAATCCAGTGGCAAAGTGAGCAAGGGACTCACGTCTGAGCATACCCTGCCACACTTATGGCGGCCAAAAGCGGTACAAAAGGGGGTGGTGATGGACGGAGCATCTGAATCAATCAAACACTCACACCCAGTCAAAAGATCTGGGTTTAATCCATCACCGTTCTTTAGCCCACTCTGCCACCCCAGTTCAGACATGGCTATATGCAAATCAGTCTGACCCTGTGCCTCATGGGAACAGTCCAGCCCGAACTGCCAAGCCATGCCTTCCCTGGACCGGAAACAAGCTTCCGAGGACCGGTTTCTGGCATTTCAGCCGTCTTCAGCACGGCTTGCTTGAATCCAGTGGCAAAGTGAGCAAGGGACTCACGTCTGAGCATACCCTGCCACACTTATGGCAGCCAAAAGCGGTACAAAAGGGAATGGTGATGGACGGAGCATCTGAATCAATCAAACACTCACACCCAGTCAAAAGATCTGGGTTTAATCCATCACCATTCTTTAGCCCACTCTGCCACCCCAGTTCAGACATGGCTATATGCAAATCAGTCTGACCCTGTGCCTCATGGGAACAGTCCAGCCCGAACTGCCAAGCCATGCCTTCCCTGGACCGGAAACAAGCTTCCGAGGACCGGTTTCTGGCATTCCAGCCGTCTTCAGCCCGGCTTGCTTGAATCCAGTGGCAAAGTGAGCAAGGGACTCACGTCTGAGCATACTCTGCCACACTTATGGCGGCAAAAAGCGGTACAAAAGGGGGTGGTGATGGACGGAGCATCTGAATCAATCAAACACTCACACCCAGTCAAAAGATCTGGGTTTAATCCATCACCGTTCTTTAGCCCACTCTGCCACCCCAGTTTAGACATGGCTATATGCAAATCAGTCTGACCCTGTGCCTCATGGGTACAGTCCAGCCTGAACTGCCAAGCCATGCCTTCCCTGGACCGGAAACAAGCTTCCGAGGACCGGTTTCTGGCATTCCCGCCGTCTTCAGCCCGGCTTGCTTGAATCCAGTGGCAAAATGAGCAAGGGACTCACGTCTGAGCATACCCTGCCACACGTATGGCGGCCAAAAGCGGTACAAAAGGGGGTGGTGATGCAAGGAGCATCTGAATCAATCAAACACTCACACCCAGTCAAAAGATCTGGGTTTAATCCATCACCGTTCTTTAGCCCACTCTGCCACCCCAGTTCAGACATGGCTATATGCAAATCAGTCTGACCCTGTGCCTCATGGGAACAGTCCAGCCCGAACTGCCAAGCCATGCATTCCCTGGACCGGAAACAAGCTTCCGAGGACTAAGCATGGGCGTAAAATCCGCTCCGCTCGTGGATTTTTCGGATTTTCGGCAAATTCGCAATCCGCGAACGCTCGCGAATTTGTCGAAAATCCGTGAATCCGCCCGCGGCGGATTTTTTGCTTGGTTGCGGCGCGCGGCGTGGTGCACGGCGTTCACTTTCCGTCATTTTAGCGTTTGCCGAGTTGTTTTTCTTTGCGAGTGACGCGCCATTTTAGATCTTCCTGCGTGTTCCCGCGGGAGTTTGTCGCCCGCGAATACGTACTCGCGGCTTGCCACCTTGCACAGCACACCTCGCGAGAGTTCGCAATTGCGAACACGTAGTTGCGGCGGAAAGGAACAATCTCGCACTTGCGAAATAGAGATTTTGCAATTTCGCACAAGAAAATCACCAGCAAACAGGATAAACCTTCAGAAAATTATGATTTTTATCAGAATCACTCCTCAGGTTGACATTTGCATGGCCTTTTTTTTTTTGCAAGGAGTCCATTTTGGGGGGGGGGGAGGAAGGAAGTGCCCCACAGTCTCCAACTTCCTGTTCCTGTCCAGCAGGCTCCTCCCAGTGCTTTGTCCATCTCCTGGTCACTTTCATTTGGATCTGGAGCTGGAAGGATTACTTTTTGTGGGTGCTGCTGGATATTTGGATTTGAGGCCTTTTTGACTGTCTTTGGATCACTTTTGGATTAGAAATCAACTTTCACAAGTAAGTTTGTTTGGGGCATTACAGTTGCTGCAAGTACAATTTTTGAACTTTTTCAGAAAATTAAATAAATTATATTGTGGGTAGCCACAGTATCCAGTAGGACCAGGGTTGGTTATGGGTGCATGATACAACTGTTTTGTTGAATTTAAACACCATTGAGGCCATGGATGGGCTGGGATTGTGCAGATTTTATTGTTTTGTGTCGTTTTTTTGGGCCTGCTGGTGTGGCCCTTTGCCCAGGGGTGGTGAGTGTTGCATGGGCCTAGTCTTTCTGTGGGGTGTCTTCTTGAATTTAAACATAATTGAGGCCATGGATGGGCTGGGATTGTGCTTATTTTATTGTTTTTTGTCGTTTTTGGGGGGCTGCTGGTGTGGCCTTTTGCTTGCCCAGGGGTGGTGGTGGTGCATGGACTGAGTGTGCCTGTGGTGTGGTCTCACTCTCTTTGATGTAAACATCATGGATGGCATTGGATTGTGGTGATTTCTGGCTGTTTTTCTGTTTTTTGGGGGTGTACTGTTGATGTGGACTGGCCATGTGGGTGGTGGTGGTGGCCATCTTGAGTGCTGGCTGGTACAGGCAACATGTGCTTGGGGTGTAAGGGGGCCATTTTGAGGAGAGGCAGTGTCTGAGGCCTGCACTTATTTTGCCTACTTTTCATCCCTTATGCCCAGGGGTAGTGAGTGTTGCATGGGCCTAGTGTTTCTGAGGGGTGTCTTCTTGAATTTAAACACCATTGAGGCCATGGATGGGCTGGGATTGTGCAGATTTTATTGTTTTTTGTCGTTTTTTTGGGCCTGCTGGTGTGGCCCTTTGCCCAGGGGTGGTGAGTGTTGCATGGGCCTAGTCTTTCTGTGGGGTGTCTTCTTGAATTTAAACATAATTGAGGCCATGGATGGGCTGGGATTGTGCTTATTTTATTGTTTTTTGTCGTTTTTGGGGGGCTGCTGGTGTGGCCTTTTGCTTGCCCAGGGGTGGTGGTGGTGCATGGACTGAGTGTGCCTGTGGTGTGGTCTCACTCTCTTTGATGTAAACATCATGGATGGCATTGGATTGTGGTGATTTCTGGCTGTTTTTCTGTTTTTTGGGGGTGTACTGTTGATGTGGACTGGCCATGTGGGTGGTGGTGGTGGCCATCTTGAGTGCTGGCTGGTACAGGCAACATGTGCTTGGGGTGTAAGGGGGCCATTTTGAGGAGAGGCAGTGTCTGAGGCCTGCACTTATTTTGCCTACTTTTCATCCCTTATGCCCAGGGGTAGTGAGTGTTGCATGGGCCTAGTGTTTCTGAGGGGTGTCTTCTTGAATTTAAACACCATTGAGGCCATGGATGGGCTGGGATTGTGCAGATTTTATTGTTTTTTGTCGTTTTTTTGGGCCTGCTGGTGTGGCCCTTTGCCCAGGGGTGGTGAGTGTTGCATGGGCCTAGTCTTTCTGTGGGGTGTCTTCTTGAATTTAAACATAATTGAGGCCATGGATGGGCTGGGATTGTGCTTATTTAATTGTTTTTTGTCGTTTTTGGGGGGCTGCTGGTGTGGCCTTTTGCTTGCCCAGGGGTGGTGGTGGTGCATGGACTGAGTGTGCCTGTGGTGTGGTCTCACTCTCTTTGATGTAAACATCATGGATGGCATTGGATTGTGGTGATTTCTGGCTGTTTTTCTGTTTTTTGGGGGTGTACTGTTGATGTGGACTGGCCATGTGGGTGGTGGTGGTGGCCATCTTGAGTGCTGGCTGGTACAGGCAACATGTGCTTGGGGTGTAAGGGGGCCATTTTGAGGAGAGGCAGTGTCTGAGGCCTGCACTTATTTTGCCTACTTTTCATCCCTTATGCCCAGGGGTAGTGAGTGTTGCATGGGCCTAGTGTTTCTGAGGGGTGTCTTCTTGAATTTAAACACCATTGAGGCCATGGATGGGCTGGGATTGTGCAGATTGTATTGTTTTTTGTCGTTTTTTTGGGCCTGCTGGTGTGGCCCTTTGCCCAGGGGTGGTGAGTGTTGCATGGGCCTAGTCTTTCTGTGGGGTGTCTTCTTGAATTTAAACATAATTGAGGCCATGGATGGGCTGGGATTGTGCTTATTTTATTGTTTTTTGTCGTTTTTGGGGGGCTGCTGGTGTGGCCTTTTGCTTGCCCAGGGGTGGTGGTGGTGCATGGACTGAGTGTGCCTGTGGTGTGGTCTCACTCTCTTTGATGTAAACATCATGGATGGCATTGGATTGTGGTGATTTCTGGCTGTTTTTCTGTTTTTTGGGGGTGTTCTGTTGATGTGGACTGGCCATGTGGGTGGTGGTGGTGGCCATCTTGAGTGCTGGCTGGTACAGGCAACATGTGCTTGAGGTGTAAGGGGCCATTTTGAGGAGAGGCAGTGTCTGAGGCCTGCACTTATTTTGCCTACTTTTCATCCATTATGCCCAGGGGTAGTGAGTGTTGCATGGGCCTAGTGTTTCTGAGGGGTGTCTTCTTGAATTTAAACACCATTGAGGCCATGGATGGCCTGGGATTGTGCTGATTTTATTGTTTTTTGTCGTTTTTTTGGGCCTGCTGGTGGGGCCCTTTGCCCAGGGGTGGTGAGTGTTGCATGGGCCTAGTCTTTCTGTGGGGTGTCTTCTTGAATTTAAACATAATTGAGGCCATGGATGGGCTGGGATTGTGCTTATTGTATTGTTTTTTGTCGTTTTTGGGGGTCTGCTGGTGTGGCCTTTTGCCCAGGGGTGGTGGTGCATGGACTGAGTGTGCCTGTGGTGTGGTCTCACTCTCTTTAATGTAAACATCATGGATGGCATTGGATTGTGGTGATTTCTGGCTGTTTTTCTGTTTTTTGGGGGTGTACTGTTGATGTGGACTGGCCATGTGGGTGGTGGTGGTGGCCATCTTGAGTGCTGGCTGGAACAGGCAACATGTGCTTGGGGTGTAAGGGGCCATTTTGAGGAGAGGCAGTGTCTGAGGCCTGCACTTATTTTGCCTACTTTTCATCCATTATGCTCAGGGGTAGTGAGTGTTGCATACTTGCATGTCCCTAGTCTTTCTGTGGGGTGTCTTCAATGTAAACATCATGGATGGCATGGGATTGTGCTCATTTTTCTGTGTTTTGTCGATTTTTTGGGGTGTATAACTGAACTGATGTTCCTCTGTCTTCCATTGCTTTTAGGTGCACAAGAAGACTCAAGAGAACCACCAGTGCCAGGAAGAAGTCCTGCAGCGGTGTGTGCAGCATAACGTCACGCGACGTCACGTCTGGACACAGAACCCTCTGCAACTCGTGCAACTGCTGCCTGCTGACCTGCTCTGAAGAAGATGGCCCCAAAAAAAGTAACCCGTAGCTCCTCTAGCAAGAAAGGTGCCAGTAAGGAGCAGAAGAAGCAAGTTACCAAGGACACTGGTGTGCCGCCCGCCCCTTTTTTTGGGAGTAAAAAAAAAAGTATGCCTGCAGCAGCAGCAGCGGGATCTGCTGGGGACCAAGCTGGCAGCAGCACCCCCGCTCCATTGGGCTCAGTGCCACCACCACCACCACCATGCCAACTGAAGTCCAAGCCCTTGAGTGCTGCAGAGGCAGCCAGTATAGTTCTTCAATCACCATCGACCAGTGATGTTGGCTCATCGCAAGAAAGCAGCAGCAATGTCCCTCAATCAACACAGGTTGTTGTAGCTCATCTGACGAGTGTTGAACAACCACAGCCGCAACAACAATCACATGTGCAAGTACAAGCCCAAGTACTTGTGGAAGGAGAGGCAGCGCAAGGAGATGCGCAAGCAGAGGTGCATGGAGGGTCACAAGTGCCCACAATAGTTGTTCCTCCCGAAGTAGGGGCACATCAGGAAATCGACAATCAAGGCGAGGTATCATTTGAGGAAGCCACTCCTCCTGATGATCCTTCATTGTCTTCCGCACCCCTAGCAAGGAAGAGATCAAGGGTGGTGTCTACATCCTCTTCAAGCACACCTCCTTCTGATGATACGGATCAAACTTGGGAACCAGCACCACAGCCGTCTGAGAGTGAGGCACACCATGATCCAACAAAGGTAGTTAAGCGTAAAAGGAAGCTCGTCCAAAGTCTCAGAGTTATGGAGTGTGATGAGGCTCAACAAGAAGTGGCGGATACTGCTGCTGATGAAGACTCTGCCAACGATGACCCAGTCATCATAAAGGTCACTGCAGCCCCAGCGGGCATGCAGCAAACAGACATTTTGACCCTAGCCCGAAGAGCTGCTCAGCGTGATGATGATGATGATGTTGTCGATGAGGAGGCAGTGGAAACACCACAATCATTGGAGTTAAGTAGTACACCAACTCGTCCCGCTTCCATATTTCTTTCTGGCAAGAAGAGACCTCCGTCAACCTCGACCTTAATTAGTGGCGGTGAAAGTGCAAAACGTACAAAAGTTGGGCAATCCAGATCCTCCACTTCATCTGGCATTAGCTTCATGACCACCACCACCAGTATCGCCGCCTCCTCCAGGTCCCACAGACACTTCAAGTCCCCAGTTTGGGACTTCTTTACTGTTTGTCCAAAAAATCCAAAGTTTGCCATTTGTACCCTTTGTAAGCTTGCAGTTAGTCGTGGTAAGTCAGGTACCAACTATGGTACCGGCGGCCAGAGAGGTCATCTTGAGAGAAAGCACACTGTCAGATGGTTTGCGCACCTAGATGCGATCAAGAAAGGGCAAATTCAAGGAAACGTTGATGTTTCATCTGATGATGACGAGGAGGAAGAAGACGTGTCAAAGACTTCCCTTACACCCAGTACCCCTGTCAGCAGCACACCCAATGTGAGGCACACTAAGAGTGTTGGAGCGAGTGAGACACCAACGCACAAAAGTTCACCAGCGAGCAAAATTGGGTCAACGAAGTCATTATCAGCCCGTAAATGCTTGGTCCAGGGCAACATTAGAACAATGCTTACTTCAGACGTGCCATATGAACGCAACCACCCACTGACGCGTCTGTATAACACTAAGCTGGCTAAAATGCTAGCTGTGGACCTTCTACCTTTTTCTTTTGTAGAAGCGGTAGGTTTTCTTGAATTAGTGGCAACGCTCTGCCCTAAATGGAAGGTTCCGAGCCGGTTCTATTTTGCCAGAGTTGCGGTTCCAGCAATACATGAAGATGTGCTGCAGGCGATTGGGGCAGCTTTGCAGAAGAGTGCTGTTCACACAATACATCTGACAACAGACATGTGGACCAGTGGCCCAGGCGATGATTACATGTGCATCACTGCACACTGGGTCTCTTTTTCAGGTGTTAAAGCAAAGCTAAACGCAGGTGTTGACCCGGACCAAGTTTTCAAAGCTGCTCGGAAACATGCAACACTAGCCATGTTTGGCTTGGAGAAAAGTCACACAGCAGAAAACCTTTTGGAAGAGTTTAACAAAAAGGTCTTGACAATGCTATCCCCCCTAAAACGCAAAATTGGTTATGTTTCCACGGATAATGGCGCCAATGTAGTTAAGGCCATGTTCATGGGTGACCATGTTAGAGTGCCGTGTTTGGCGCACTGTATCAACCTGGTAGTTCAAAAATTCTTGAGTGATAAACAGAGTCCAGCGTTCGAGGTAATGGCCACCTGCCGCAAAATGTGCAACCATTTCAGCCATTCTTTTAAGGCCCGGAAGCATCTGCGGAGACTGCTACTTCAACGTAGAATGCCAGTGAAAGCACTCATCCAGGAGGTGGCAACACGTTGGAACTCAACCTTCTACATGCTTGAGCGTCTGTATGAGCAGTATACGGTACTCGATCACTATTTCTTCACAGAGGCTACATCTCAGAAGGAGGACCTGCGGATGAGTGCGGCGCAATGGGACATAGTTAAAAGCCTGACAGACATGCTTCGTCCTTTTGAGTTCTTCACGCGTGCAGTCAGCCAGGAGGACTGTAATTTGGGAAAAGCTATCCCATTGTTGTGCATGCTGGAGCACCAACTGATGGCGGTGTCTTCTGAGTTTGAAAAAGATGAAAAAAAAAAAACCATTTCATTTTGTCTGAGAAATTATTAGATCGCCTACGTGGTGATGAACGTCTTCAAAACATCAAGTCAGATCAGCATTACATTTGTGCTACTATTCTGGATCCACGCTACAAAAAGGCGCTGGCAGGCGAAGCATTCTTTCCTTTTGCTGATGCAGATGTTCAAAAGTACAAACATTGGTTAGCCTGGTCAGCCAAGAGGTTTGAAAAAGAACGGCAGGTTATTGAAGGAGAAGCCAGTACATCAGCATCAGCATCAGCAGGCCATCCGCAGTCACAAGAATCCACTTCTGCACCTGTGGCTGGGGCACAAGTGACCTCTCAGCCGTTAAAGACACCGGCAACTGGATCATCTGCACCACACACAATGACAACACTAACAGTGGCTGCGGAGGAGGATTGGCTAAGTTTGATGGGGTATGGTTCTCGAAAAAATGTCACAGGCACAGCAAAAAGAAAGCAAAGTGGAGGAACAGTTGATGACCTTGAGTCGATGGTGCAGGACTATCTGAATGACTCAACAGAGGTCTTCCTTAATGATGAGCCATTGCAGTATTGGCATGGCAAAAAACAATTGTGGCCACAGCTCTTCAACCTGGCTATAAACTATTTGTCTTGCCCACTCGCAAGTGTGTCTTCCGAACGTGTTTTCAGTGCTGCTGGTGGCATTGTAACTCCCAAACGGAGCCGCCTCTCGCCCAAAAATGTGGAGCGGCTGACAATGATCAAGATGAATCAGCACCTCATACCACCAGATTACAAAGTACGAGAAAGCACGCCGCATGAAGACGAGGAGGACAGCAACGTAGATGAGGGGATTTTTTCTCTGTTCGGTGCCACTGACCTCATCCAGCCTGAATTCGCAGAGTATGATGACGAAATCTTGTTCTTATTCCCTGACACCGAGCCCTGAAAATGAGACAATCAATCAAGAACTTTCTTTTTCGTCCTTATTCACTTTTATTCCTGTGTGCTTTGTGTCTCTCTTTCTTTGTTTTGCACAGTTAATTTAATTCAAACTTTAATCACCTAATCCCAAAAACAAGACCATCATCAGAACTGTCTTCACTTGTTTGCTTATTGATTTGAAGGTGCCGCAGTCTACATTCCTCAGGTTCACAAGTTCTGAAGAACATGCTCCTCTATCCTCCTCCTCCAGACTGCGATTTCCCTCCAAGCAGAGTGCTGGATTACGCCCAATGAAGAAAGACTCAGCACTTGTGGGGGTGTTGTACTTCTTTGCGGGTGAGTTGACGGATTTGGGCCCATTGCTGTGAAGCTCTAATAATGGACAAAAGTGTTTTGGACCAAATATGAGGTGGAAATTTCTTGCCGTTTTTGCTGACTTGCTTGCCTTTGAGGTGCTCTTTGGCGGGGTTCCGGGGGTTTGTGGGTAATTTTTGGTGTCTGTCGAAGCACTGCTGCGACAGTCTAATCTTGATTGCATTTGCTTTTCAGGAAATCCGTGGTGGAAAACAGGAGTTATGATGATTGATGATGATGACCTAGCTGAACAGCGCCGCATTTGGAACAAAGGCCGAGAGATATTGTAAGTATGAGATTTAGCTTTTTCGCTGTTTGGGGGTGTTGTCGGGTGTTTTTTTGCGGGTGGGTTGGCGGGTCTTGCCTGGGGCATTCCTGGGAAGGTCTAATACCGGATAGAAGTGTTTTGGACAAAATCCATAAGGAACAGCCTTTTTTTTGCTATTTCTTCTGACATCTTGCTCAATGTAGCGTTTTGGGGGGCTTCCTGCTGTTCGTGGGTGGGTTGCGGCCGGGGTCTCTGTCGAAGCACTGCTGCGACAGTGTAATCTTGATTGCATTTGCTTTTCAGGAAATCCGTGGTGGAAAACAGGAGTTATGATGATTGATGATGATGATGACCTAGCTGCACAGCGCCGCGTTTGGACCGAAGGCCGAGAGACATTGTAAGTATGAGATTTAACTTTTTCGCTGTTTGGGGGTGTTGTCGGGTGTTTTTTTGCGGGTGGGTTGGGCGGGTCTTGCCTGGGGCATTCCTGGGAAGGTCTAATACCGGATAGAAGTGTTTTGGACAAAATCCATAAGGAACAGCCTTTTTTTTGCTATATCTTCTGACATCTTGCTCAATGTAGCGTTTTGGGGGGCTTCCTGCTGTTCGTGGGTGGGTTGCGGCCGGGGTCTCTGTCGAAGCACTGCTGCGACAGTGTAATCTTGATTGCATTTGCTTTTCAGGAAATCCGTGGTGGAAAACAGGAGTTATGATGATTGATGATGATGATGACCTAGCTGCACAGCGCCGCGTTTGGACCGAAGGCCGAGAGACATTGTAAGTATGAGATTTAGCTTTTTCGCTGTTTGGGGGTGTTGTCGGGTGTTTTTTTGCGGGTGGGTTGGCGGGTCTTGTCTGGGGCATTCCTGGGAAGGTCTAATACCGGATAGAAGTGTTTTGGACAAAATCCATAAGGAACAGCCTTTTTTTTGCTATTTCTTCTGACATCTTGCTCAATGTAGCGTTTTGGGGGGCTTCCTGCTGTTCGTGGGTGGGTTGCGGCCGGGGTCTCTGTCGAAGCACTGCTGCGACAGTCTAATCTTGATTGCATTTGCTTTTCAGGAAATCCGTGGTGGAAAACAGGAGTTATGATGATTGATGATGATGATGACCTAGCTGCACAGCGCCGCGTTTGGACCGAAGGCCGAGAGACATTGTAAGTATGAGATTTAGCTTTTTCGCTGTTTGGGGGTGTTGTGTCGGGTGTTTTTTTGCGGGTGGGTTGGCGGGTCTTGCCTGGGGCATTCCTGGGAAGGTCTAATACCGTCTAGAAGTTTGTTGGACAAAATCCATAAGGAAACACCAGTTTTGGCACTTTTTGTAAGTTAGGGTTCGTTAGGGTTAGCCCTAGCAGCAGGAATGCATGTGTTTCGGGGGGTTCTATTGCAACGCGGTTCTGTTGTTGTAGAGCACTGTTGGAGCGATGCTGGCTATGGATACTTTTGCTTGCTTGCAAGTGGTTTGAATACAATCCACGGTCTGTATTTGGGCCTACTGTTACTTTCAAAGTACGTTTTGTAAACATTTTTCTGCTAGGCATCGTTTTTGGAGATATGATTGGGGTTCTTCTACATTTTTGCGACTGGCTTTAGTAAGGGTCTTGGTGGGAGCATTGCTGGGAAGGTCAAATTTTGTTCTAAAACACAGTAGTACACCTACCTTGAGGGGAAAGATCCGCTATAATATTTTGGCCATACTTATTGATCCTTAAAAAGGTGACTCAGACAGAGCACGCAATTTCAAAAATATTGTACTGTCTATTAGGGAAATCAAAGTGTGACTTTTTGCACCACACAGCATACATACCTTTTATTTATTTATCAGTGGTATTGTAATAGCACTTCCTGTTTTCCGTTCGATAATTACAGGCCGGGTTTCAGTCAACATCCGCCAGGCAGGCAGTGGACAGGGTGTCTTCTGTCAGTGGTCACCAGCCACATTGATGGACGAAGCGTCAGCTGGAATGGAGGAGTGCCGCCAATAAGAGGAATTGTTTGCTGCATGCAACTTACTTACCAAATTCAACAGGACAACTCCAACAACATACGCAATACAGATACAGTATCCATTGTTGTCTTTTATTCTATGAGTGTGACTGCATGTGCTTACCTTTAGTTTGTAACCAAAGATTGTCTGTATCTTCAATTATTGTTTGTCCATGCTCTGCTTTTTTTTTCTTCTCTCAACAAAACCTACCCAAAAAGAAACCCCTATTCCCATCCATTTTACAAACCCTAACCCTCTTCCCCCGGGCTGTGTTGTTTTGCTTGATGTCTGACTAAAATGACATCAATAATTCCACACACTTGCTGGGGAGGATAAGGTCATAGCAGCAACAGGCTGGTGAAGGAATACGAGGATATCTTCTAGACTTACTCAGCTTCAGTACTATATCTTCTAGTAGTAGTAGCCAATGTCAAATAAATTCAACGCAAGTACTAGTTATACTTGCAAGCAAATACTTTACCATTTGTTAGGCTACATTATGGCACTGTTCTAGTGTACTGTCACCTGCTATTTTCTCGATCGTACCGTAACCGTTGTAATGCTACAGTAAGGAGGACAAACAAGGTTTCGTTTTCTTTTTTTCCATAGGCATGCAACTGCCACTGTGTCACACCACTAGTACCACCGCAATGAGGAAATGTCACCCGCCCAGGATTGACAACGTTAATCCCCATTTCACCTGGAGCCAGCCCTGGGCCTAGCCCTAATTTCTAACACAAATTACAGGTAAGATAAGCGTTTGGTGGGAGGTAGTATAATGGAGTATTATTTCGGAGTAGACAAGAGATTGACGGTTGTACTACTAAAGTCCTACGACTGTTCAGGAAAACAAAGTTACTGTTACACCCCCGCCCCCCACCCACCAGACTGAAAAGCAGTAAAAAACAGGTATGGTCAGATAAAGTTTAAAAATATATTTATTTAGCCCTAACAAAATAATCTCCCTCACCCACCCTAACCCCAACGATTGTCTTTGAAACGTCCCAAAACGATCCCAACTCCCAAATCCCACCCCCCAAAAGTCTATAAAAAAAGGGCAAGGGACACTCCACTACTGGAGGGTGCTGGTGCTGGTGCATGATGCGGCATGGGCATCATACTCCTTGCGGAGGGTGGCAAGCTCGGAGCGGAGGCCCTTAACCAAGTTCTTATACTTTAGGACCTCCTGCTCCAGGTTGGACATGCGGACTCGTAGGCGGCGTTGGCGGTCCTTGCAGCTCCTGTGGGGGGCAGCTGGTATTTCGGTTGCTTGGCGGTGGCGGTCGTCTTTCTTAGCCCGGCTCGGTCCCGCTGGCTTAGTCACGGAGGAGGATGCAGTGGTCACAGTCGAGGATGTCGTTGTTGCCCCGCTCGACTGCGTGTCCTCCTCCTCCTCCAGGGCCACCAGCCGCCGATATTCGGCGACTGTGGCCTCCAGCCTCCGTTGCCGGGCCAATCTAGCCTGCTCCCTCCTTGTTGTTGATTTGGAAGGAGCAACTATATGAAGAAAGAAAGACATAGTCTGTAACCAATGCTCCTTATTAATAACACAAAGTGATTGAGCCGAAAGTTGGGTCACAGAGTACAAGTAGCAAATTGAAAGCACAGTACATAACTATTGAGGACAGTATCTATGTAACCTCCCACTTCTGCATCCTTGCTCTAACATTAGTGGTAGTTTAATGAACAAATTCTACGACCACTATGGACTTCCATTACAGTCGACTATGACAGTACACCAGTCTTATTCTTCTTCTTCTCTCTTGTTTAGGGAAATTGGTACATTATCTTATGCAAGCCGGCAGAATGACATGGACAGCACAGTGAACTTGCACCCGAGAAAAAAAGTTGCACACCATGATGAGTGAGACAGACTTGCGTTACTGTACCGGTCCAGTACATGCAGGTGGTGAAGCTATTACTTTTCTATTACGGGTGGCACTGAGAATACTCTGTTACAAGGGCTACTGCTTAATTAATTTACCTTTCACCCTACAGTGCAAATGAGTACTAGAAAAGGAAAATGAAGAAGCTAACTAATTTGATTATCTATCACTTCACATGGGACGTATTTAATGACAGATGAGATGACTTTAGGTGCTTTGCTTAATATTGAGTGAACAGTGATACACCCACACATGAATGACGTACTACAAGTAAACTAAAGTTATTAAGAGAGGTACGAAGTGTCCACCGTAATAACCAGATATATGCTGTGAATGCAAACGCAATACAAAGTACTGCTACTATTTATGGTAGTATTGGACACATTTACAATTTCTTTTCCTTGCCTTCCCTGCACTGGAACGGACGTGCGGGTGCGGTGGTACATGCTCTTCAAGGTAACACTTACTTCACCTGGCGACCATCTACTCTCTCTAGATACACATGTGCTATCTAAGAGTCAGAGAATACCATGCTCCAGGCATCCATTCAGTCAAAGTATACGCACACATACAGTTTCTGTTTCACCCACCCAGGCTGCTGTCCTTCCACCCATCCTTGCTTCATCATTGACCCAGCCATGCACCATACCATATTATTTCCTTCCCAGCCACCTCGGGGGCCAAGCAAACACATATCGTTCTTCTTTGACAGCCATCATACAAGTTCGCGTCCCACTTACTTACACCCTTCTTTCGCTTTTCGTTCATCCCATCCATCACGTTCGTCTAAGAACTTATTGGGATTCTTCTCACCAAAAACTTCACAGCTAAGTCGAAGTACATTTCGAGGAGGCTACTACCTGGTTGATTTGTAATTGTAATACACCCGTGCAGAAAGCACACTATGCAGTCTTCAATCTCAATAAGTAAGGAATATATAGCTTACCTGTTTCCGCCACCACCGTTTGATCCCCCACAGGACCGTCCGCCGGCTCTTGCACCGCCTCCTCCCCAGAGGCCTCCGAGTCCTGGTCCAACACAGCCACCTCCGCGCTGGCCCCGTCACCAGATGTTACACCTACAAAGTACATTTAAGAATGTTAGAATACACCACTCACTACTATATAATATTTGGTCTAGGAGAAATGTTAAAAAAACAGAATACAATGTAATAATTTGTGACTGTCTACTCCATAGTAAAAATGTCCCATTTACCAGGGAAGGCTGTTGTCTTGCTGCACTTTTATGCACAACTGATGAATGCTTGCTTTTGATTTTTAACACGCACCACTTTTTCTCCTAACAGACAGAAGCTTGACTCCTAAGAACACGACCAGGATCAAGTTCAAACCAGGTGAGAGCTCGGCTCGACCACAAGAAATGTGTCCAATTAATCGTCAGCACTAACCACTTTTCCGTTTTCAGTTAAATAGTTTTATGACAAAGTAGATTTTAATAAATGTGTTTACTTTTAATAAAGCTTTTAAACTTAAATAGACTCTGTGGTTTTTGTTCCTCTAGACTAGAGTGGATGAGCTAAAGGTTTTGGAATTTTTGCAAGCATGAGTGCCTCTGACACTTCTTGACTGTGCTGTGACTCCGTACTACTCTCTTGTCCTGCGTACGATAATCTAGAGATCATTGGGGATCTATAATCGGTGACTTCGGGAGCTGAATGACTCTGCCACACTATCTAGTCAGTAAGGAGACAGTGCATAGAGGTATTGCTGAATATAATGGGAGTCCAATGGAATTGCCAAATGTCCAATCTTAGTTAGCTACACAGACAGACTAATAAGAATAGTCTAGTAATACCACAGGGAGTCATATTCGAGGCAGGATAAGAATTTATATCCAGTCTACAAGAAGATCAAAGACGATTTAGAAAAAATCGAATGAGGAACGCTAGGAAAAAATAGGTACTGTTTATTAAAATGTAAACTTACTGGGGCCAGCAAAGGAGCCCTCGCCTGCCCGATCCTGGCCTGCATCCTCAGCACCCTCCTCCTGTGTCCTCTTGCCCTTGGGGGGAGCTGATGTACAACATGAAAGAAAGAAAAACCAGAAAACATGGATGAGATTTTTCAACCAAATCAAACATTTCAAAAGAACAATAACAAAATATTTTGGAAAAATAGCAAATAGATAGACAACTATTCCACGGGATCTATCTCATGTGGTATACTACGTTATTCGTATTGCCTGATTTGCGGAACGTTGACTTAGAAAGTTCCTATGTAACTCAATAAACAGACTACTAAAGAGGTTTGCCTAGGCCTGGCACTGCAGGCAGCAGTGCGCAACACGCGAAGTGACAGACAAAGTCCATCCTGCTTGCAGATCAGTGAATACTCAAACTATCAATCCACCCGCCACCACCGCCACTATTTCTTCTTATAGCCATGTGTCTAAAGGAAGGACTGGACTTCAGTCTGTTGGGGCTGATTTAGAAGTCCCTTGCGGAAGTTGCGGCTCATTTTCCTCCATTGTTGCATGCCTTTTGTGACGCAGCGGCAGAACAAAAGACTCGCCATGGTGTTGGTGCGGCGTATATATTAAAAAAAAAGACATATGGGCATATGGGCGATGCATCACGTTGTAAAGCCCTGCGCCATCAGGGGGCGTTCCGGCGCAAGGGAGGGCGTACCTGCGCAGGAACGAATCCTAAAAGTGGCTGAGGGAAATCTACAAGATGTCAATCAGTCACTTTTAGGACAATGATGCATGACTCAAACCCTGCGCGCTTGAAGCCGACGTACGGCTTGATGCAGCATTGGGGAGATAGGGTACCCCAGAGCATTGCTGGAGCTGCGCCATCGTTGGCACGCAACTCCAGCAATGCGCTGCCTTTACGGCACAGATGCGTAAGGCTTCTGTGACGTTTTGGGCCAATGGGTGGTGGTGGCATGGCACACAATTACTGCCGCATCCCTGCTACTTTGCAGGGATGCGCCGGTAATTGAAAATATGACCCTTACTGTCTAGCATTACGCAGTTCTTTTCTTTACACTACACTCATACATAATTTCTCAGGCCAATGAAATGCTTCTGAACACAACATACAAAACAAAGAAGCATAGTAGCAAGCAAGGCTACTGAGAAGGAGAGCAGTGCACCTGAAATGCATAGAAGATTTTGAAATATAATTTACCTCAATGTAATCGGCAGCATTATTGCTCTTGGTAAAGAACAAAGATTTGCAAATAACAGAGCAGGATAAAACAGAGTAATAAATGTACTACTACTACTACTCACCAAGCCCGGGGACCTCTACGCCGAGCGCGTCCAGCAAGTCCCGCTCCCGGTCCATGACATCGGTCCAGCGGTGGGTGGCCTGGTTATATGTGCGCCGGACCCCAGAGATCTTGTACATGGCCCGGCACACCTTCTCCCACCGCTTGCGACGCTCCCGGATGCCATAGCCAGTCGCGATCTTGCCGCCTCCCAGGATCGTCTTGGGGAGGCGGAGCTGGACGTGGAAGATCAGTGCCGCCACTTCCTCCGCGCTGAAGATCTCCCTCGGGACCACTTGCTCCCCCCTTAAACGCCCGCACGGGAGCCGGGCACGGGGTGCGGGACCCTTCCCCTTCTCAGGGTGCTTCCCGGCTCCCTTTACCATGGTCTGGGCAGAAATAGAGTTAAATGATAAACAAGAAATAGAATAGTGAAGAAGAAAAGAAAAGAGTTTAAAAAAGTAGTTTAAAAGTAACTAAAAGCTGCAGAAAACACAAAAATATAGAGCTAGAAAAATAGAGGGATAGATAATAAGTAAAATTAGATCAAAAAAACTTCAAACAAGCAAAGGATGGCAGAGATTGAGAGAGGATAGAGAAAGCATGCCCAGAACCATAGCAATGAATGAGAAACAAGATGGCCACGCCCGTTCACGACCGCGTGGGTAAGTTCGCGTGAGATTTTCCTTGCGAGTACGCGCGAAATTGTACTAGCGAGCAGCACACTTTGCGAGATTACACATAGCGGGCGGAAACGGAATTACATCACGCCAACAAGATGGCCGCGCCCGTGTACGACCGATAGGGTAACTTGGCAAACGTATAGCTAGAAGCGCCTCGCGAACACGCGCAAGATCACGCGAACATACACGTCGCAAAAAAAACAATTTTGTATTCGCACGTATTCGCGGCTTCCGAAATCGATCTCGCACGGATTCGCGCCCCAAAAAACGCGCGAAATTGCAGAAAAAAACGATGTTAGCTAAACTGAAAGCAATGAGCAGGTGCAAAAGTTCAAACTTAACATTAGTAACATTCAAGGTAGTGCTTCCTGATGGGCCCCTCCAGAGTTTGCAACTATTCTATGACCCTGCTATGACCCAAACAGCAGGCTCATAGAATAGCTACAAGTAGACCATAAAGGTCCTGTGAAAAAAAAATTTCACTGCAACAAAAAGCAAATTACAGATAAGGAAGGAAGCAGGTGCCAGCCAGACTGGAACTTTCAAAATTACTGACACATTAATGAAACACAAATTAATTGATGGCAGTTGAAGAAGGGCAGGTGTGCTTGCTTTTTTCAACCACCATAATCTACAGTGATAAATAAACCTAATGGGTGGCAGTGAGGATGTACCAGAGGGTGGCATGGGTGTCCCAGAGGGTGGCAGTGGTGAAACAGAGGGTGCTGTGAACCTGTGATGATAAACCAGACGTAGAAACAACATAGTCGCGGCCGTTGCGAGCCGAAAAGTAAGTTCGCAATTGCGAACTTGTCCCAAAATCGGCGCGAACGCGCGCCAACACAAAAAACGGGAAAATCCGCAAATCCGCTAGAGTTCGCGGATCTTCGCGGATTGCGAATCCGTAAATCCGCAAGTTCGCGTACGCGAGATCCGCTAGATCCGCCCATGCTTACCGAGGACCGGTTTCTGGCATTCCAGCCGTCTTCAGCCCGGCTTGATTGAATCCAGTGGCAAAGTGAGCAAGGGACTCACGTCTGAGCATACCCTGCCACACTTATGGCGGCCAAAAGCGGTACAAAAGGGGGTGGTGATGGACGGAGCATCTGAATCAATCAAACACTCACACCCAGTCAAAAGATCTGGGTTTAATCCATCACCGTTCTTTAGCCCACTCTGCCACCCCAGTTCAGACATGGCTATATGCAAATCAGTCTGACCCTGTTCCTCATGGGAACAGTCCAGCCCGAACTGCCAAGCCATGCCTTCCCTGGACCAGAAACAAGCTTCCGAGGACCGGTTTCTGGCATTCCAGCCGTCTTCAGCCCGGCTTGCTTGAATCCAGTGGCAAAGTGAGCAAGGGACTCACGTCTGAGCATACCCTGCCACACTTATGGCGGCCAAAAGCGGTACGAAAGGGGGTGGTGATGGACGGAGCATCTGAATCAATCAAACACTCACACCCAGTCAAAAGATATGGGTTTAATCCATTACCGTTCTTTAGCCCACTCTGCCACCCCAGTTCAGACATGGCTATATGCAAATCAGTCTGACCCTGTGCCTCATGGGAACAGTCCAGCCCGAACTGCCAAGCCATGCCTTCCCTGGACCGGAAACAAGCTTCCGAGGACCGGTTTCTGGCATTCCAGCCGTCTTCAGCCCGGCTTGCTTGAATCCAATGGCAAAGTGAGCAAGGGACTCACGTCTGAGCATACCCTGCCACACTTATGGCGGCCAAAAGCGGTACAAAAGGGGGTGGTGATGGACGGAGCATCTGAATCAATCAAACACTCGCACCCAGTCAAAAGATCTGGGTTTAATCCATCACCGTTCTTTAGCCCACTCTGCCACCCCAGTTCAGACATGGCTATATGCAAATCAGTCTGACCCTGTGCCTCATGGGAACAGTCCAGCCCGAACTGCCAAGCCATGCCTTCCCTGGACCGGAAACAAGCTTCAGAGGACCGGTTTCTGGCATTCCAGCCGTCTTCAGCCCGGCTTGCTTGAATCCAGTGGCAAAGTGAGCAAGGGACTCACGTCTGAGCATACCCTGCCACACTTATGGCAGCCAAAAGCGGTACAACAGGGAATGGTGATGGACGGAGCATCTGAATCAATCAAACACTCACACCCAGTCAAAAGATCTGGGTTTAATCCATCACCGTTCTTTAGCCCACTCTGCCACCCCAGTTCAGACATGGCTATATGCAAATCAGTCTGACCCTGTTCCTCATGGGAACAGTCCAGCCCGAACTGCCAAGCCATGCCTTCCCTGGACCAGAAACAAGCTTCCGAGGACCGGTTTCTGGCATTCCAGCCGTCTTCAGCCCGGCTTGCTTGAATCCAGTGGCAAAGTGAGCAAGGGACTCACGTCTGAGCATACCCTGCCACACTTATGGCGGCCAAAAGCGGTACAAAAGGGGGTGGTGATGGACGGAGCATCTGAATCAATCAAACACTCACACCCAGTCAAAAGATATGGGTTTAATCCATCACCGTTCTTTAGCCCACTCTGCCACCCCAGTTCAGACATGGCTATATGCAAATCAGTCTGACCCTGTGCCTCATGGGAACAGTCCAGCCCGAACTGCCAAGCCATGCCTTCCCTGGACCGGAAACAAGCTTCCGAGGACCGGTTTCTGGCATTCCAGCCGTCTTCAGCCCGGCTTGCTTGAATCCAGTGGCAAAGTGAGCAAGGGACTCACGTCTGAGCATACCCTGCCACACTTATGGCGGCCAAAAGCGGTACAAAAGGGGGTGGTGATGGACGGAGCATCTGAATCAATCAAACACTCACACCCAGTCAAAAGATCTGGATTTAATCCATCACCGTTCTTTAGCCCACTCTGCCACCCCAGTTCAGACATGGCTATATGCAAATTAGTCTGACCCTGTGCCTCATGGGAACAGTCCAGCCCGAACTGCCAAGCCATGCCTTCCCTAGACCGGAAACAAGCTTCCGAGGACCGGTTTCTGGCATTCCAGCCGTCTTCAGCCCGACTTGCTTGAATCCAGTGGCAAAGTGAGCAAGGGACTCACGTCTGAGCATACCCTGCCACACGTATGGCGGCCAAAAGCGGTACAAAAGGGGGTGGTGATGGAAGGAGCATCTGAATCAATCAAACACTCACACCCAGTCAAAAGATCTGGGTTTAATCCATCACCGTTCTTTAGCCCACTCTGCCCCCCCAGTTCAGACATGGCTATATGCAAATCAGTCTGACCCTGTGCCTCATGGGAACAGTCCAGCCCGAACTGCCAAGCCATGCCTTCCCTGGACCGGAAACAAGCTTCCGAGGACCGGTTTCTGGCATTCCAGCCGTCTTCAGCCCGGCTTGCTTGAATCCAGTGGCAAAGTGAGCAAGGGACTCACGTCTGAGCATACCCTGCCACACTTATGGCGGCCAAAAGCGGTACAAAAGGGGGTAGTGATGGACGGAGCATCTGAATCAATCAAACACTCACACCCAGTCAAAAGATCTGGGTTTAATCCATCACCGTTCTTTAGCCCACTCTGCCACCCCAGTTCAGACATGGCTATATGCAAATCAGTCTGACCCTGTGCCTCATGGGAACAGTCCAGCCCGAACTGCCAAGCCATGCCTTCCCTGGACCGGAAACAAGCTTCCGAGGACCGGTTTCTGGCATTCCAGCCGTCTTCAGCCCGGCTTGCTTGAATCCAGTGGCAAAGTGAGCAAGGGACTCACGTCTGAGCATACCCTGCCACACTTATGGCGGCCAAAAGCGGTACAAAAGGGGGTGGTGATGGACGGAGCATCTGAATCAATCAAACACTCACACCCAGTCAAAAGATCTGGGTTTAATCCATCACCGTTCTTTAGCCCACTCTGCCACCCCAGTTCAGACATGGCTATATGCAAATCAGTCTGACCCTGTGCCTCATGGGAACAGTCCAGCCCGAACTGCCAAGCCATGCCTTCCCTGGACCGGAAACAAGCTTCCGAGGACCGGTTTCTGGCATTCCAGCCGTCTTCAGCACGGCTTGCTTGAATCCAGTGGCAAAGTGAGCAAGGGACTCACGTCTGAGCATACCCTGCCACACTTATGGCAGCCAAAAGCGGTACAAAAGGGAATGGTGATGGACGGAGCATCTGAATCAATCAAACACTCACACCCAGTCAAAAGATCTGGGTTTAATCCATCACCGTTCTTTAGCCCACTCTGCCACCCCAGTTCAGACATGGCTATATGCAAATCAGTCTGACCCTGTGCCTCATGGGAACAGTCCAGCCCGAACTGCCAAGCCATGCCTTCCCTGGACCGGAAACAAGCTTCCGAGGACCGGTTTCTGGCATTCCAGCCGTCTTCAGCCCGGCTTGCTTGAATCCAGTGGCAAAGTGAGCAAGGGACTCACGTCTGAGCATACTCTGCCACACTTATGGCGGCAAAAAGCGGTACAAAAGGGGGTGGTGATGGACGGAGCATCTGAATCAATCAAACACTCACACCCAGTCAAAAGATCTGGGTTTAATCCATCACCGTTCTTTAGCCCACTCTGCCACCCCAGTTCAGACATGGCTATATGCAAATCAGTCTGACCCTGTGCCTCATTGGTACAGTCCAGCCCGAACTGCCAAGCCATGCCTTCCCTGGACCGGAAACAAGCTTCCGAGGACCGGTTTCTGGCATTCCAGCCGTCTTCAGCCCGGCTTGCTTGAATCCAGTGGCAAAGTGAGCAAGGGACTCACGTCTGAGCATACCCTGCCACACGTATGGCGGCCAAAAGCGGTACAAAAGGGGGTGGTGATGGAAGGAGCATCTGAATCAATCAAACACTCAAACCCAGTCAAAAGATCTGGGTTTAATCCATCACCGTTCTTTAGCCCACTCTGCCACCCCAGTTCAGACATGGCTATATGCAAATCAGTCTGACCCTGTGCCTCATGGGAACAGTCCAGCCCGAACTGCCAAGCCATGCCTTCCCTGGACCGGAAACAAGCTTCCGAGGACCGGTTTCTGGCATTCCAGCCGTCTTCAGCCCGGCTTGATTGAATCCAGTGGCAAAGTGAGCAAGGGACTCACGTCTGAGCATACCCTGCCACACTTATGGCGGCCAAAAGCGGTACAAAAGGGGGTGGTGATGGACGGAGCATCTGAATCAATCAAACACTCACACCCAGTCAAAAGATCTGGGTTTAATCCATCACCGTTCATTAGCCCACTCTGCCACCCCAGTTCAGACATGGCTATATGCAAATCAGTCTGACCCTGTTCCTCATGGGAACAGTCCAGCCCGAACTGCCAAGCCATGCCTTCCCTGGACCAGAAACAAGCTTCCGAGGACCGGTTTCTGGCATTCCAGCCGTCTTCAGCCCGGCTTGCTTGAATCCAGTGGCAAAGTGAGCAAGGGACTCACGTCTGAGCATACCCTGCCACACTTATCGCGGCCAAAAGCGGTACAAAAGGGGGTGGTGATGGACGGAGCATCTGAATCAATCAAACACTCACACCCAGTCAAAAGATATGGGTTTAATCCATCACCGTTCTTTAGCCCACTCTGCCACCCCAGTTCAGACATGGCTATATGCAAATCAGTCTGACCCTGTGCCTCATGGGAACAGTCCAGCCCGAACTGCCAAGCCATGCCTTCCCTGGACCGGAAACAAGCTTCCGAGGACTGGTTTCTGGCATTCCAGCCGTCTTCAGCCCGGCTTGCTTGAATCCAGTGGCAAAGTGAGCAAGGGACTCACGTCTGAGCATACCCTGCCACACTTATGGCGGCCAAAAGCGGTACAAAAGGGGGTGGTGATGGACGGAGCATCTGAATCAATCAAACACTCGCACCCAGTCAAAAGATCTGGGTTTAATCCATCACCGTTCTTTAGCCCACTCTGCCACCCCAGTTCAGACATGGCTATATGCAAATCAGTCTGACCCTGTGCCTCATGGGAACACTCCAGCCCGAACTGCCAAGCCATGCCTTCCCTGGACCGGAAACAAGCTTCAGAGGACCGGTTTCTGGCATTCCAGCCGTCTTCAGCCCGGCTTGCTTGAATCCAGTGGCAAAGTGAGCAAGGGACTCACGTCTGAGCATACCCTGCCACACTTATGGCAGCCAAAAGCAGTACAACAGGGAATGGTGATGGACGGAGCATCTGAATCAATCAAACACTCACACCCAGTCAAAAGATCTGGGTTTAATCCATCACCGTTCTTTAGCCCACTCTGCCACCCCAGTTCAGACATGGCTATATGCAAATCAGTCTGACCCTGTGCCTCATGGGAACAGTCCAGCCCGAACTGCCAAGCCATGCCTTCCCTGGACCGGAAACAAGCTTCCGAGGACCGGTTTCTGGCATTCCAGCCGTCTTCAGCCCGGCTTGCTTGAATCCAGTGGCAAAGTGAGCAAGGGACTCACGTCTGAGCATACTCTGCCACACTTATGGCGGCCAAAAGCGGTACAAAAGGGGGTGGTGATGGACGGAGCATCTGAATCAATCAAACACTCACACCCAGTCAACAGATCTGGGTTTAATCCATCACCGTTCTTTAGCCCACTCTGCCACCCCAGTTCAGACATGGCTATATGCAAATCAGTCTGACCCTGTGCCTCATGGGTACAGTCCAGCCCGAACTGCCAAGCCATGCCTTCCCTGGACCGGAAACAAGCTTCCGAGGACCGGTTTCTGGCATTCCAGCCGTCTTCAGCCCGGCTTGCTTGAATCCAGTGGCAAAGTGAGCAAGGGACTCACGTCTGAGCATACCCTGCCACACGTATGGCGGCCAAAAGCGGTACAAAAGGGGGTGGTGATGGAAGGAGCATCTGAATCAATCAAACACTCACACCCAGTCAAAAGATCTGGGTTTAATCCATCACCGTTCTTTAGCCCACTCTGCCACCCCAGTTCAGACATGGCTATATGCAAATCAGTCTGACCCTGTGCCTCATGGGAACAGTCCAGCCCGAACTGCCAAGCCATGCCTTCCCTGGACTGGAAACAAGCTTCCGGGGACCGGTTTCTGGCATTCCAGCCGTCTTCAGCCCGGCTTGATTGAATCCAGTGGCAAAGTGAGCAAGGGACTCACGTCTGAGCATACCCTGCCACACTTATGGCGGCCAAAAGCGGTACAAAAGGGGGTGGTGATGGATGGAGCATCTGAATCAATCAAACACTCACACCCAGTCAAAAGATCTGGGTTTAATCCATCACCGTTCTTTAGCCCACTCTGCCACCCCAGTTCAGACATGGCTATATGCAAATCAGTCTGACCCTGTTCCTCATGGGAACAGTCCAGCCCGAACTGCCAAGCCATGCCTTCCCTGGACCAGAAACAAGCTTCCGAGGACCGGTTTCTGGCATTCCATCCGTCTTCAGCCCGGCTTGCTTGAATCCAGTGGCAAAGTGAGCAAGGGACTCACGTCTGAGCATACCCTGCCACACTTATGGTGGCCAAAAGCGGTACAAAAGGGGGTGGTAATGGACGGAGCATCTGAATCAATCAAACACTCACACCCAGTCAAAAGATATGGGTTTAATCCATCACGTTCTTTAGCCCACTCTGCCACCCCAGTTCAGACATGGCTATATGCAAATCAGTCTGACCCTGTGCCTCATGGGAACAGTCCAGCCCGAACTGCCAAGCCATGCCTTCCCTGAACCGGAAACAAGCTTCCAAGGACCGGTTTCTGGCATTCCAGCCGTCTTCAGCCCGGCTTGCTTGAATCCAGTGGCACAGTGAGCAAGGGACTCACGTCTGAGCATACCCTGCCACACTTATGGCGGCCAAAAGCGGTACAAAAGGGGGTGGTGATGGACGGAGCATCTGAATCAATCAAACACTCACACCCAGTCAAAAGATCTGGGTTTAATCCATCACCGTTCTTTAGCCCACTCTGCCACCCCAGTTCAGACATGGCTATATGCAAATCAGTCTGACCCTGTGCCTCATGGGAACAGTCCAGCCCGAACTGCCAAGCCATGCCTTCCCTGGACCGGAAACAAGCTTCCGAGGACCGGTTTCTGGCATTCCAGCCGTCTTCAGCCCGGCTTGCTTGAATCCAGTGGCAAAGTGAGCAAGGGACTCACGTCTGAGCATACCCTGCCACACTTATAGCGGCCAAAAGCGGAACAAAAGGGAATGGTGATGGACGGAGCATCTGAATCAATCAAACACTCACACCCAGTCAAAAGATCTGGGTTTAATCCATCACCGTTCTTTAGCCCACTCTGCCACCCCAGTTCAGACATGGCTATATGCAAATCAGTCTGACCCTGTGCCTCATGGGAACAGTCCAGCCCGAACTGCCAAGCCATGCCTTCCCTGGACCAGAAACAAGCTTCCGAGGACCGGTTTCTGGCATTCAAGCCGTCTTCAGCCCGGCTTCCTTGAATCCAGTGGCAAAGTGAGCAAGGGACTCACGTCTGAGCATACCCTGCCACACTTATGGCGGCCAAAAGCGGTACAAAAGGGGGTGGTGATGGACGGAGCATCTTAATCAATCAAACACTCACACCCAGTCAAAAGATCTGGGTTTAATCCATCACCGTTCATTAGCCCACTCTGCCACCCCAGTTCAGACATGGCTATATGCAAATCAGTCTGACCCTGTGCCTCATGGGAACAGTCCAGCCCGAACTGCCAAGCCATGCCTTCCCTGGACCGGAAACAAGCTTCCGAGGACCGGTTTCTGGCATTCCAGCCGTCTTCAGCCCGGCTTGCTTGAATCCAGTGGCAAAGTGAGCAAGGGACTCACGTCTGAGCATACACTGCCACACTTATGACGGCCAAAAGCGGTACAAAAGGGGGTGGTGATGGACGGAGCATCTGAATCAATCAAACACTCACACCCAGTCAAAAGATCTGGGTTTAATCCATCACCGTTCTTTAGCCCACTCTGCCCCCCCAGTTCAGACATGGCTATATGCAATTCAGTCTGACCCTGTGCCTCATGGGAACAGTCCAGCCCGAACTGCCAAGCCATGCCTTCCCTGGACCGGAAACAAGCTTCCGAGGACCGGTTTCTGGCATTCCAGCCGTCTTCAGCCCGGCTTGCTTGAATCCAGTGGCAAAGTGAGCAAGGGACTCACGTCTGAGCATACCCTGCCACACTTATGGCAGCCAAAAGCGGTACAAAAGGGAATGGTGATGGACGGAGCATCTAAATCAATCAAACACTCACACCCAGTCAAAAGATCTGGGTTTAATCCATCACCGTTCTTTAGCCCACTCTGCCACCCCAGTTCAGACATGGCTATATGCAAATTAGTCTGACCCTGTGCCTCATGGGAACAGTCCAGCCCGAACTGCCAAGCCATGCCTTCCCTGGACCGGAAACAAGCTTCCGAGGACCGGTTTCTGGCATTCCAGCCGTCTTCAGCCCGGCTTGCTTGAATCCAGTGGCAAAGTGAGCAAGGGACTCACGTCTGAGCATACCCTGCCACACTTATGGCGGCCAAAAGCGGTACAAAAGGGGGTGGTGATGGACGGAGCATCTGAATCAATCAAACACTCACACCCAGTCAAAAGATCTTGGTTTAATCCATCACCGTTCTTTAGCCCACTCTGCCACCCCAGTTCAGACATGGCTATATGCAAATCAGTCTGACCCTGTGCCTCATGGGAACAGTCCAGCCCGAACCGCCAAGCCATGCCTTCCCTGGACCGGAAACAAGCTTCCGAGGACCGGTTTCTGGCATTCCAGGCGTCTTCAGCCCGGCTTGCTTGAATCCAGTGGCAAAGTGAGCAAGGGACTCACGTCTGAGCATACCCTGCCACACTTATGGTGGCCAAAAACGGTACAAAAGGGGGTGGTGATGGACGGAGCATCTGAATCAATCAAACACTCACACCCAGTCAAAAGATCTGGGTTTAATCCATCACCGTTCTTTAGCCCACTCTGCCACCCCAGTTCAGACATGGCTATATGCAAATCAGTCTGACCCTGTGCCTCATGGGAACAGTCCAGCCCGAACTGCCAAGCCATGCCTTCCCTGGACCGGAAACAAGCTTCCGAGGACCGGTTTCTGGCATTCCACCCGTCTTCAGCCCGGCTTGCTTGAATCCAGTGGCAAAGTGAGCAAGGGACTCACGTCTGAGCATACCCTGCCACACTTATGGCGGCCAAAAGCGGTACAAAAGGGGGTGGTGATGGACGGAGCATCTGAATCAATCAAACATTCACACCCAGTCAAAAGATCTGGGTTTAATCCATCACCGTTCTTTAGCCCACTCTGCCACCCCAGTTCAGACATGGCTATATGCAAATCAGTCTGACCCTGTGCCTCATGGGAACAGTCCAGCCCGAACTGCCAAGCCATGCCTTCCCTGGACCGGAAACAAGCTTCCGAGGACCAGTTTCTGGCATTCCAGCCGTCTTCAGCCCGGCTTGCTTGAATCCAGTGGCAAAGTGAGCAAGGGACTCACGTCTGAGCATAGCCTGCCACACTTATGGCGGCCAAAAGCGGTACAAAAGGGGGTGGTGATGGAAGGAGCATCTGAATCAATCAAACACTCACACCCAGTCAAAAGATCTGGGTTTAATCCATCACCGTTCTTTAGCCCACTCTGCCACCCCAGTTCAGACATGGCTATATGCAAATCAGTCTGACCCTGTGCCTCATGGGAACAGTCCAGCCCGAACTGCCAAGCCATGCCTTCCCTGGACCGGAAACAAGCTTCCGAGGACCGGTTTCTGGCATTCCAGCCGTCTTCAGCCCGGCTTGCTTGAATCCAGTGGCAAAGTGAGCAAGGGACTCACGTCTGAGCATACCCTGCCACACTTATGGCGGCCAAAAGCGGTACAAAAGGGGGTGGTGATGGACGGAGCATCTGAATCAATCAAACACTCACACGCAGTCAAAAGATCTGGGTTTAATCCATCACCGTTCTTTAGCCCACTCTGCCACCCCAGTTCAGACATGGCTATATGCAAATCAGTCTGACCCTGTGCCTCATGGGAACAGTCCAGCCCGAACTGCCAAGCCATGCCTTCCCTGGACCGGAAACAAGCTTCCGAGGACCGGTTTCTGGCATTCCAGCCGTCTTCAGCCCGCCTTGCTTGAATCCAGTGGCAAAGTGAGCAAGGGACTCACGTCTGAGCATACCCTGCCACACTTATGGTGGCCAAAAGCGGTACAAAAGGGGGTGGTGATGGACGGAGCATCTGAATCAATCAAACACTCACACCCAGTCAAAAGATCTGGGTTTAATCCATCACCGTTCTTTAGCCCACTCTGCCACCCCAGTTCAGACATGGCTATATGCAAATCAGTCTGACCCTGTGCCTCATGGGAACAGTCCAGCCCGAACCGCCAAGCCATGCCTTCCCTGGACCGGAAACAAGCTTCCGAGGACCGGTTTCTGGCATTCCAGGCGTCTTCAGCCCGGCTTGCTTGAATCCAGTGGCAAAGTGAGCAAGGGACTCACGTCTGAGCATACCCTGCCACACTTATGGTGGCCAAAAACGGTACAAAAGGGGGTGGTGATGGACGGAGCATCTGAATCAATCAAACACTCACACCCAGTCAAAAGATCTGGGTTTAATCCATCACCGTTCTTTAGCCCACTCTGCCACCCCAGTTCAGACATGGCTATATGCAAATCAGTCTGACCCTGTGCCTCATGGGAACAGTCCAGCCCGAACTGCCAAGCCATGCCTTCCCTGGACCGGAAACAAGCTTCCGAGGACCGGTTTCTGGCATTCCACCCGTCTTCAGCCCGGCTTGCTTGAATCCAGTGGCAAAGTGAGCAAGGGACTCACGTCTGAGCATACCCTGCCACACTTATGGCGGCCAAAAGCGGTACAAAAGGGGGTGGTGATGGACGGAGCATCTGAATCAATCAAACATTCACACCCAGTCAAAAGATCTGGGTTTAATCCATCACCGTTCTTTAGCCCACTCTGCCACCCCAGTTCAGACATGGCTATATGCAAATCAGTCTGACCCTGTGCCTCATGGGAACAGTCCAGCCCGAACTGCCAAGCCATGCCTTCCCTGGACCGGAAACAAGCTTCCGAGGACCAGTTTCTGGCATTCCAGCCGTCTTCAGCCCGGCTTGCTTGAATCCAGTGGCAAAGTGAGCAAGGGACTCACGTCTGAGCATAGCCTGCCACACTTATGGCGGCCAAAAGCGGTACAAAAGGGGGTGGTGATGGAAGGAGCATCTGAATCAATCAAACACTCACACCCAGTCAAAAGATCTGGGTTTAATCCATCACCGTTCTTTAGCCCACTCTGCCACCCCAGTTCAGACATGGCTATATGCAAATCAGTCTGACCCTGTGCCTCATGGGAACAGTCCAGCCCGAACTGCCAAGCCATGCCTTCCCTGGACCGGAAACAAGCTTCCGAGGACCGGTTTCTGGCATTCCAGCCGTCTTCAGCCCGGCTTGCTTGAATCCAGTGGCAAAGTGAGCAAGGGACTCACGTCTGAGCATACCCTGCCACACTTATGGCGGCCAAAAGCGGTACAAAAGGGGGTGGTGATGGACGGAGCATCTGAATCAATCAAACACTCACACGCAGTCAAAAGATCTGGGTTTTATCCATCACCGTTCTTTAGCCCACTCTGCCACCCCAGTTCAGACATGGCTATATGCAAATCAGTCTGACCCTGTGCCTCATGGGAACAGTCCAGCCCGAACTGCCAAGCCATGCCTTCCCTGGACCGGAAACAAGCTTCCGAGGACCGGTTTCTGGCATTCCAGCCGTCTTCAGCCCGCCTTGCTTGAATCCAGTGGCAAAGTGAGCAAGGGACTCACGTCTGAGCATACCCTGCCACACTTATGGTGGCCAAAAGCGGTACAAAAGGGGGTGGTGATGGACGGAGCATCTGAATCAATCAAACACTCACACCCAGTCAAAAGATCTGGGTTTAATCCATCACCGTTCTTTAGCCCACTCTGCCACCCCAGTTCAGACATGGCTATATGCAAATCAGTCTGACCCTGTGCCTCATGGGAACAGTCCAGCCCGAACTGCCAAGCCATGCCTTCCCTGGACCGGAAACAAGCTTCCGAGGACCGGTTTCTGGCATTCCAGCCGTCTTCAGCCCGGCTTGCTTGAATCCAGTGGCAAAGTGAGCAAGGGATTCACGTCTGAGCATACCCTGCCACACTTATGGCGGCCAAAAGCGGTACAAAAGGGGCTTGTGATGGACGGAGCATCTGAATCAATCAAACACTCACACCCAGTCAAAAGATCTGGGTTTAATCCATCACCGTTCTTTAGCCCACTCTGCCACACCAGTTCAGACATGGCTATATGCAAATCAGTCTGACCCTGTGCCTCATGGGAACAGTCCAGCCCGAACTGCCAAGCCATGCCTTCCCTGGACCAGAAACAAGCTTCCGAGGACCGGTTTCTGGCATTCCAGCCGTCTTCAGCCCGGCTTGCTTGAATCCAGTGGCAAAGTGAGCAAGGAACTCACGTCTGAGCATACCCTGCCAAACTTATGGCGGCCAAAAGCGGTACAAAAGGGGGTGGTGATGGACGGAGCATCTGAATCAATCAAACACTCACACCCAGTCAAAAGATCTGGGTTTAATCCATCACCGTTCTTTAGCCCACTCTGCCACCCCAGTTCAGACATGGCTATATGCAAATCAGTCTGACCCTGTGCCTCATGGGAACAGTCCAGCCCGAACTGCCACGCCATGCCTTCCCTGGACCGGAAACAAGCTTCCGAGGACCGGTTTCTGGCATTCCAGCCGTCTTCAGCCCGGCTTGCTTGAATCCAGTGGCAAAATGAGCAAGGGACTCACGTCTGAGCATACCCTGCCACACTTATGGCGGCCAAAAGCGGTACAAAAGGGGGTGGTGATGGACCGAGCATCTGAATCAATCAAACACTCACACCCAGTCAAAAGATCTGGGTTTAATCCATCACCGTTCTTTAGCCCACTCTGCCACCCCAGTTCAGACATGGCTATATGCAAATCAGTCTGACCCTGTGCCTCATGGGAACAGTCCAGCCCGAACTGCCAAGCCATGCCTTTCCTGGACCGGAAACAAGCTTCCGGGGACCGGTTTCTGGCATTCCAGCCGTCTTCAGCACGGCTTGCTTGAATCCAGTGGCAAAGTGAGCAAGGGACTCACGTCTGAGTATACCCTGCCACACTTATGGCGGCCAAAAGCGGTACAAAAGGGGGTGGTGATGGAAGGAGCATCTGAATCAATCAAACACTCACACCCAGTCAAAAGATCTGGGTTTAATCCATCACCGTTCTTTAGCCCACTCTGCCACCCCAGTTCAGACATGGCTATATGCAAATCAGTCTGACCCTGTGCCTCATGGGAACAGTCCAGTCCGAACTGCCAAGCCATGCCTTCCCTGGACCGGAAACAAGCTTCCGAGGACCGGTTTCTGGCATTCCAGCCGTCTTCAGCCCGGCTTGCTTGAATCCAGTGGCAAAGTGAACAAGGGACTCACGTCTGAGCATACCCTGCCACACTTATGGCGGCCAAAAGCGGTACAAAAGGGGGTGGTGATGGACGGAGCATCTGAATCAATCAAACACTCACACCCAGTCAAAAGATCTGGGTTTAATCCATCACCGTTCTTTAGCCCAATCTGCCACCCCAGTTCAGACATGGCTATATGCAAATCAGTCTGACCCTGTGCCTCATGGGAACAGTCCAGCCCGAACTGCCAAGCCATGCCTTCCCTCGACCGGAAACAAGCTTCTGAGGACCGGTTTCTGGCATTCCAGCCGTCTTCAGCCCGGCTTGCTTGAATCCAGTGGCAAAGTGAGCAAGGGACTCACGTCTGAGCATACCCTGCCACACTTATGGCGACCAAAAGCGGTACCAAAGGGGGTGGTGATGGACGGAGCATCTGAATCAATCAAACACTCACACCCAGTCAAAAGATCTGGGTTTAATCTATCACCGTTCTTTAGCCCACTCTGCCACCCCAGTTCAGACATGGCTATATGCAAATCAGTCTGACCCTGTGCCTCATGGGAACAGTCCAGCCCAAACTGCCAAGCCATGCCTTCCCTGGACCGGAAACAAGCTTCCGAGGACCGGTTTCTGGCATTCCAGCCGTCTTCAGCCCGGCTTGCTTGAATCCAGTGGCAAAGTGAGCAAGGGACTCACGTCTGAGCATACCCTGCCACACTTATGGCGGCCAAAAGCGGTACAAAAGGGGGTGGTGATGGACGGAGCATCTGAATCAATCAAACACTCACACCCAGTCAAAATATCTGGGTTTAATCCATCACCGTTCTTTAGCCCACTCTGCCACCCCAGTTCAGACATGGCTATATGCAAATCAGTCTGACCCTGTGCCTCATGGGAACAGTCCAGCCCGAACTGCCAAGCCATGCCTTCCCTGGACCGGAAACAAGCTTCCGAGGACCGGTTTCTGGCATTCCAGCCGTCTTCAGCCCGGCTTGCTTGAATCCAGTGGCAAAGTGAGCAAGGGACTCACGTCTGAGCATACCCTGCAACACTTATGGCGGCCAAAAGCGGTACAAAAGGGGGTGGTGATGGACGGAGCATCTGAATCAATCAAACACTCACACCCAGTCAAAAGATCTGGGTTTAATCCATCACCGTTCTTTAGCCCACTCTGCCACCCCAGTTCAGACATGGCTATATGCAAATCAGTCTGACCCTGTGCCTCATGGGAACAGTCCAGCCCGAACTGCCAAGCCATGCCTTCCCTGGACCAGAAACAAGCTTCCGAGGACCGGTTTCTGGCATTCCAGCCGTCTTCAGCCCGGCTTGCTTGAATCCAGTGGCAAAGTGAGCAAGGGACTCACGTCTGAGCATACCCTGCCACACTTATGGCGGCCAAAAGCGGTACAAAAGGGGGTGGTGATGGACGGAGCATCTGAATCAATCAAACACTCACACCCAGTCAAAAGATCTGGGTTTAATCCATCACCGTTCTTTAGCCCACTCTGCCACCCCAGTTCAGACATGGCTATATGCAAATCAGTCTGACCCTGTGCCTCATGGGAACAGTCCAGCCCGAACTGCCAAGCCATGCCTTCCCTGGACCGGAAACAAGCTTCCGAGGACCGGTTTCTGGCATTCCAGCCGTCTTCAGCCCGGCTTGCTTGAATCCAGTGGCAAAGTGAGCAAGGGACTCACGTCTGAGCATACCCTGCCACACTTATGGCGGCCAAAAGCGGTACAAAAGGGGGTGGTGATGGACGGAGCATCTGAATCAATCAAACACTCACACCCAGTCAAAAGATCTGGGTTTAATCCATCACCGTTCTTTAGCCCACTCTGCCACCCCAGTTCAGACATGGCTATATGCAAATCAGTCTGACCCTGTGCCTCATGGGAACAGTCCAGCCCGAACTGCCAAGCCATGCCTTTCCTGGACCGGAAACAAGCTTCCGGGGACCGGTTTCTGGCATTCCAGCCGTCTTCAGCACGGCTTGCTTGAATCCAGTGGCAAAGTGAGCAAGGGACTCACGTCTGAGTATACCCTGCCACACTTATGGCGGCCAAAAGCGGTACAAAAGGGGGTGGTGATGGAAGGAGCATCTGAATCAATCAAACACTCACACCCAGTCAAAAGATCTGGGTTTAATCCATCACCGTTCTTTAGCCCACTCTGCCACCCCAGTTCAGACATGGCTATATGCAAATCAGTCTGACCCTGTGCCTCATGGGAACAGTCCAGCCCGAACTGCCAAGCCATGCCTTCCCTGGACCGGAAACAAGCTTCCGAGGACCGGTTTCTGGCATTCCAGCCGTCTTCAGCCCGGCTTGCTTGAATCCAGTGGCAAAGTGAACAAGGGACTCACGTCTGAGCATACCCTGCCACACTTATGGCGGCCAAAAGCGGTACAAAAGGGGGTGGTGATGGACGGAGCATCTGAATCAATCAAACACTCACACCCAGTCAAAAGATCTGGGTTTAATCCATCACCGTTCTTTAGCCCAATCTGCCACCCCAGTTCAGACATGGCTATATGCAAATCAGTCTGACCCTGTGCCTCATGGGAACAGTCCAGCCCGAACTGCCAAGCCATGCCTTCCCTCGACCGGAAACAAGCTTCTGAGGACCGGTTTCTGGCATTCCAGCCGTCTTCAGCCCGGCTTGCTTGAATCCAGTGGCAAAGTGAGCAAGGGACTCACGTCTGAGCATACCCTGCCACACTTATGGCGACCAAAAGCGGTACCAAAGGGGGTGGTGATGGACGGAGCATCTGAATCAATCAAACACTCACACCCAGTCAAAAGATCTGGGTTTAATCTATCACCGTTCTTTAGCCCACTCTGCCACCCCAGTTCAGACATGGCTATATGCAAATCAGTCTGACCCTGTGCCTCATGGGAACAGTCCAGCCCAAACTGCCAAGCCATGCCTTCCCTGGACCGGAAACAAGCTTCCGAGGACCGGTTTCTGGCATTCCAGCCGTCTTCAGCCCGGCTTGCTTGAATCCAGTGGCAAAGTGAGCAAGGGACTCACGTCTGAGCATACCCTGCCACACTTATGGCGGCCAAAAGCGGTACAAAAGGGGGTGGTGATGGACGGAGCATCTGAATCAATCAAACACTCACACCCAGTCAAAATATCTGGGTTTAATCCATCACCGTTCTTTAGCCCACTCTGCCACCCCAGTTCAGACATGGCTATATGCAAATCAGTCTGACCCTGTGCCTCATGGGAACAGTCCAGCCCGAACTGCCAAGCCATGCCTTCCCTGGACCGGAAACAAGCTTCCGAGGACCGGTTTCTGGCATTCCAGCCGTCTTCAGCCCGGCTTGCTTGAATCCAGTGGCAAAGTGAGCAAGGGACTCACGTCTGAGCATACCCTGCAACACTTATGGCGGCCAAAAGCGGTACAAAAGGGGGTGGTGATGGACGGAGCATCTGAATCAATCAAACACTCACACCCAGTCAAAAGATCTGGGTTTAATCCATCACCGTTCTTTAGCCCACTCTGCCACCCCAGTTCAGACATGGCTATATGCAAATCAGTCTGACCCTGTGCCTCATGGGAACAGTCCAGCCCGAACTGCCAAGCCATGCCTTCCCTGGACCAGAAACAAGCTTCCGAGGACCGGTTTCTGGCATTCCAGCCGTCTTCAGCCCGGCTTGCTTGAATCCAGTGGCAAAGTGAGCAAGGGACTCACGTCTGAGCATACCCTGCCACACTTATGGCGGCCAAAAGCGGTACAAAAGGGGGTGGTGATGGACGGAGCATCTGAATCAATCAAACACTCACACCCAGTCAAAAGATCTGGGTTTAATCCATCACCGTTCTTTAGCCCACTCTGCCACCCCAGTTCAGACATGGCTATATGCAAATCAGTCTGACCCTGTGCCTCATGGGAACAGTCCAGCCCGAACTGCCAAGCCATGCCTTCCCTGGACCGGAAACAAGCTTCCGAGGACCGGTTTCTGGCATTCCAGCCGTCTTCAGCCCGGCTTGCTTGAATCCAGTGGCAAAGTGAGCAAGGGACTCACGTCTGAGCATACCCTGCCACACTTATGGCGGCCAAAAGCGGTACAAAAGGGGGTGGTGATGGACGGAGCATCTGAATCAATCAAACACTCACACCCAGTCAAAAGATCTGGGTTTAATCCATCACCGTTCTTTAGCCCACTCTGCCACCCCAGTTCAGACATGGCTATATGCAAATCAGTCTGACCCTGTGCCTCATGGGAACAGTCCAGCCCGAACTGCCAAGCCATGCCTTCCCTGGACCGGAAACAAGCTTCCGAGGACCGGTTTCTGGCATTCCAGCCGTCTTCAGCCCGGCTTGCTTGAATCCAGTGGCAAAGTGAGCAAGGGACTCACGTCTGAGCATACCCTGCCACACTTATGGCGGCCAAAAGCGGTACAAAAGGGGGTGGTGATGGACGGAGCATCTGAATCAATCAAACACTCACACCCAGTCAAAAGATCTGGGTTTAATCCATCACCGTTCTTTAGCCCACTCTGCCACCCCAGTTCAGACATGGCTCTATGCAAATCAGTCTGACCCTGTGCCTCATGGGAACAGTCCAGCCCGAACTGCCAAGCCATGCCTTCCCTGGACCGAAAACAAGCTTCCGAGGACCGGTTTCTGGCATTCCAGCCGTCTTCAGCCCGGCTTGCTTGAATCCAGTGGCAAAGTGAGCAAGGGACTCACGTCTGAGCATACCACACTTATGGCGGCCAAAAGCGGTACAAAAGGGGGTGGTGATGGACGGAGCATCTGAATCAATCAAACACTCACACCCAGTCAAAAGATCTGGGTTTAATCCATCACCGTTCTTTAGCCCACTCTGCCACCCCAGTTCAGACATGGCTATATGCAAATCAGTCTGACCCTGTGCCTCATGGGAACAGTCCAGCCCGAACTGCCAAGCCATGCCTTCCCTGGACCGGAAACAAGCTTCCGAGGACCGGTTTCTGGCATTCCAGCTGTCTTCAGCCCGGCTTGCTTGAATCCAGTGGCAAAGTGAGCAAGGGACTCACGTCTGAGCATACCCTGCCTACTTATGGCGGCCAAAAGCGGTACAAAAGGGGGTGGTGATGGACGGAGCATCTGAATCAATCAAACACTCACATCCAGTCAAAAGATCTGGGTTTAATCCATCACCGTTCTTTAGCCCACTCTGCCACCCCAGTTCAGACATGGCTATATGCAAATCAGTCTGACCCTGTGCCTCATGGGAACAGTCCAGCCCGAACTGCCACGCCATGCCTTCCCTGGACCGGAAACAAGCTTCCGAGGACCGGTTTCTGGCATTCCAGCCGTCTTCAGCCCGGCTTGCTTGAATCCAGTGGCAAAGTGAGCAAGGGACTCACGTCTGAGCATACCCTGCCACACTTATGGCGGCCAAAAGCGGTACAAAAGGGGGTGGTGATGGACGGAGTCCCTTGCTCACTTTGCCACTGGATTCAAGGAGCAGGTGGCCTGGTCCCCATCAAACAAGAAATGGAATGAACTTGTCAGATGTTGGTATCGCTATATCGACGACCTCTTCATCATCATAGAGGGGTCAATCGATTTAGCGAAGGAATATGTTGCGGTACTCAATGCCAACAGTAACAATTTGAAGTTCTCAGGGGCAATTAGCCAGATTGAGGTCAACTATTTAGATTTGACAGTCTTTGTAGATGATGGCAGGTTACACACTAGGCTCTTTCGTAAGGAGACTGCTGGGAATTCCACTTTATTTGCGACTAGTAGTCACCCAAAGAGCTTGGTGAATAGTATACCGTACGGTGAACTATTAAGGATAAAGAGGAACAACACCAAGGAACAGGATTTTCGAAAAGCAGCTAATAGCAGTATACAAAGATTCAAAACTAGAGGGTATAAAGAAGGAGTACTTAGACAGGCAATGAGCAAAGTTTGTAATATGGAAAGGACAGAACTGCTCAAAAAAGAAAAAGATAAAAATGTTGGCAAGAAAAATACTGTTGGAGGTACGTTTAGATTGATCACGACCTATTCTAGTAATGCCACTGATATTAAACGTATTATGAGAAAACATTGGAACATCTTGCTTACTGATACTGTCATAAAGCAAGATCTACCGTCTTACCCTCTTGTAACTTTCAGGAAAGCTCGAGCACTTAAAGACTATTTAGTTCATAGTCACCACGAAGAAACTACACCTAAATCTAAGTCTGAACCCTTAAAAGGCTTCTTTCCTTGTGGTAAATGCAAGGCGTGTAAAGGAAGTAGACGCACTGCACAATACAATGTACCAGGGGTGAAACAACCTAGAAAAATATCCAAGTTTCTTACATGTTCTACACCCTACGTTGTGTACTGTCTAACATGTCCTTGTGGCAGAAGGTATGTTGGCAGCACAACGAACCCGGTTAAACTGAGGATTTTGGAACACCAAAGAGCGATCCAAAATGCAGATGTGAACTACCCGGTAGCTAGACATTTTGATAAAGAACATGCGCGTAACAGGGACCTGTTAACGTATTTTTGTCTAGATTCTGTCCCTGTCCATGTGAGAGGGGGAGACAGGCTACATGAACTCAGACGACTTGAGTCGCGTTATATAATTGATCTGCAAAGCAAGATGCCAGGGGGATTAAATGGACATGAAGACTTAGCGGTCCATTTGATTTGATAGAATTCAGATATGTTATGACTGATCAGCTGTAAAACTTATTATTTTGTTTATAATTGCTTATACCCGCTTTCTTTCTAATTACTGCCTGTGAAATTTTTACCATCAAATTTTTACCATCATGTGATTTCGACTAGAATGAGTTTGAGCCCATCCAGGGCTGTACAATTGTGTTATATTAGAGGAGTCATTCATAACTGAGTATGAAACATGAAAAGTCCATTTGTGGGCATTATAGTAATGGCAACATTGCATGGTCGATTTCGATTTATGTGTATTACGGTCATTGATTTACATGTTTGTATATTTTTATATTGCTCGGATTGAAGAATGTCTGCCACATATAACACTTTGGACCCATTCAAAGATGGCGACCATGTTTCCATCACTTGGTCCTATTTCTATGTCGAATAGAATTTACACGTGATGGCTTTAAATGAAATGAGGCTTTGCGGCACTTTGTTTGTTTGAAAACTGACGAAGGCCGAGTGCCGAAAGCGCATTTTGAACTGAATTAAACTGAACCGTGTATTTACCCTGGAGTGCTGCTTCCTGATTCTCGTTGTATACGAGGTGGGATTTTTCGGAGCCGATATATATATATATATATATACATATAGTGGTAAATGGCTTATGTCATTTTACAGCTCGGCATGGACAGCACTGTGCTATCCCTATGCTTAAAGACTTTGGTGTAGAAATGGCAAAAGACTTTATCCCTTTCTAGCTCGGCATTGATGGCACTGTGCCAATTCTATGCCTAAAGATTTTGATAGAAAAGCAGACGTTTGAGGTGAGCAGATCTAGAGTGTCGCTGGTTTGAGAGTGCTCTATACAGGAGTTGCTTTCCACCTAAACTTGAGAACTACCCAGAGTTCTCTGCTTCTTTTTTACATAGTTTATGCATCACTTTATGCCTAAAACGTTTTTTTTTTTATTTATACTGGGTGCTCCTGTGTGTCCGGACAAAGCTATACCTCTCTGAAGAGCTCTAAGTAGAGCGAAACACTGTGTCACGGTTTGCTTTTACTCATTTCAGGTTGGCTTGGTTGATATTTTACCAATTCAAAGCTGTAATACTGTGCCTGGAGTGGTAAATGGCTTTCTTCATTTTACAACTCGGCATGGACAGCACTGTGCTAGTCCTATGCTTAAAGACTTTGCTGTAGAAATGGCAAAAGACTTTCAGCCTGATTCATCATTCTCCCGTTTTGCGAGCCCCTAATAGCGATTCATAATGAATCGCTATTAAGGACTTGCAAAACGGGATTCATGTAGGAATTGCAATAAATATTGCGATTCCTACATGTTCCTTATTTGCGTGTAGCAAATTGCTAATCGCAAATAAGGAATAACTCCCCATTCATTCCTATGGGCCAAAAGGCCCATAGGAATGAATGGGGAGTATTCCTTATTTGCGATTAGCAATTTGCTACTCGTAAATAAGATAGCGATTTAAAGGGTGCCAGGGGTGTTCAAAGGACACCCTGTAGCACCCCTTAAATGCAAATTGAAACAGGTGTTGCGCACACACATGTCCAAAGGACATGTGTGTGTGCAACATGCAACTTAGAAAAATGCTTTTAAAAGCATTTTTCTAAGTTTTCGCTTTTTACCACGAGGTTTGACCTCGCGGTAAATAGCGGGCCGAAATTGCGAATTCGCATTTTTAAAATGGATGATGAATTGCATTTAAGGAATCTCAAATAGAGATTCCTTAAATGTAATTCCTCGCAAAATAGCGAAATCGCTATTACCGATTTTTGCATTTGGGATGATGAATCCCAAATGCAAAAATAGCGCTCGCAAAGGGCCAGATTCTCAGAATCTGGCCCTTTGCGAGCCGATTTCGGCTTGATGAATCAGGCTGTTTGTCCCTTTCTATCTCGGTGGAGATGGCACTGTGCTAATCCTATGCTTAAAGACTTTGATAGAAAAGCAGACATTTGAGGTGAGCAGGTCTAGAGTGTCGCTGGTGTTGTGAGTACTCTATAAAGGAGCTGCTTTCCACCTAAACTTGAGAACTACCCAGAGTTCTCTGCTTCTTTTTTGCATACTTTATGCGTCATTCTATGCCTGAAAGGATTTTATTTACATATATATATATACATATATATATGTATATATATATATATATATATTCACTGAAAAAACCATAGGTTATAGACCATATATAGTTAGGAATTAGCATTTACAAAACCTTGAAAATTCACTGAAAAAACCATAGGTTATAGACCATATATAGTTAGGAATTAGCATTTAAAAAACCTTATTTTACTCACACAAAACCATTGAAATTCCATATATAGTTAGTTGCACTAACTATATATTGCGCACCCGCAATCCACTGCTGATGATGTCACATATTACATCATTCATGACATGGTCAGTGACATCACTGATGACATCACTGATGACATCTCAAATGACATCACTGATGACATCACTGATGACAACATCCAGTGACTATGTTTCTGTAAAGTTAAAATATGTCTTACATATTGAAGAATGAGTGGATGTATAAGTGTCTGGACGAAGGATTTAGTAGGTGCATGACTGAATGTATGAGTGAGTGATTAAATGTGTCTCACTGAGTGCATGGGTTAGTGACTAAACTGTCTTAATTTGTGCATCATTATGTCTGTTGTTCTGTAAACTGCTGCATGTGTTGATCAGTAGCTATATGAGTAACTATATGGGTTATTGATTGATTGCCCAAGTATTTGCATGGGAGACTGAGTGTGTGTGTGGCTGGCTGGGAGGTGTGTGACTCTGTACAGATCAATGTGTACTTGTATCAATGATTGTATAAGAGAGTAAGTATGTGTTAGTATATGGTTGAAAACGTAAGGTGCTCTATGTTTAACTGTATAGAGTAGAAAATGGAAGTGTGATTGATTCTTTACAGGACTGACTAGGTGTGTGAGTAACTCCATGGATGAGTGGCAGAGTGTGAGTGTCTGTATAGGTGTATGAGTGCATATGATAGTGTTCTAAACATGAGTGATTCTATGTATGAATGATTGTATGGGTGAATGAGTGAATGTGTGTGTAGACGTAGGGATCAGTGAGTACGTATGTAGTAACTAGTATTGGTGTGTCAATGGTTTCAAAAATTATACTCTGTTTTTAACACTGGGTGAAACAGAGGTTATATTAAAATGTGAGGAGATGCATTGTATTGTCACATGAATGATATCATCAGTGATGTGGTCATTGATGTCAAATGAGATGTCATCAGTGATGTCATCAGTGATGTCATTTGAGATGTCATCAGTGATGTCATCAGTGATGTCACTGACCATGTCATGAATGATGTAATATGTGACATCATCAGCAGTGGATTGCGGGTGCGCAATATATAGTTAGTGCAACTAACTATATATGGAATTTCAATGGTTTTGTGTGAGTAAAATAAGGTTTTTTAAATGCTAATTCCTAACTATATATGGTCTATAACCTATGGTTTTTTCAGTGAATTTTCAAGGTTTTGTAAATGCTAATTCCTAACTATATATGGTTTATAACCTATGGTTTTTTCAGTGAATTTCAATGGTTTTTTAATAGCAAATATCATAAGCTGTCGAATGTCAAGTACGTGGTAAGTGAAAACATTTTCGTGTTTATGCACACTGATCTGCTTTGAATGGTGCCCCCCCCCCTCATTTCTATTACGAGTACTCTCTCTTTGCAGATAGTGAAAGGTAGTTAACGCAGGCCTTTGCCCCCGTTGTAATCCGTCGTGCCTGCTTCTCTCTCCATTTGATTGATTGTTATCCAAGTATTTACTGTTTTAGAATTAGTTCTCTTTGGTTCATTCTCTATTTACAAACAAACACAGAGTCGCAATACTCTGTTTAGTCTTTGCAGATAACGAAAAATCGTGTAAAAAAAAAGAAAAGGAATCGAGCAAAATCAGTAGGCCACTAATGGGATCTCTTTTTGACCTCGCTAAAATAGAAACATTAGGAACAACCCCTCATGACAAATACAAAACTAGTGAGATGAACTGAACTCCACACAATGATGGCTGCAAAACAGCTCGGCTCCGCCACCCACCCCGCCCAAAATAACGATAAAGAGCGGCTGCCATGATTGGTTGCGGAATGGCCACAACGGAGCTACGAAATGGTGCTGCTCTCATGCTAACCCCAGCTTCGGTCTGAAACATCCAGAAACACTGTAGACTACCAATTCGATCAGTTCCGGTAGCGCCCCAATGTAACCCGGTAGAGAAGAACTAGCCCTCCCCTCTTTGACTGATGGTTCTTGTTGCCTGTCCTTTCTGTTGTCATTTAACAGAACTATTTAGCCTGCTGAAAGGGGTTGTGTTTCGACCGCTGGTTGGTGGAGACATTTTGACTATATTCTGGACCTGCGTTGTCGCGTAATGCGTCATATGACGCGCCGCGTTAGCGCATCCGGAAGTCATCCGGGGCGCGCAGCGCGTAACGTAAGCATAACAAGTCATGTGACTTGTTAATAAAACTTTTCATTGGTTCATTTTACTTTTCTTATTCTAATGATGAAAGCCTTGGTCATATCACCTAAAAATTACGCTTTTAATTACTTCCGAACATTATTTTCTCTTAAATATATGTTATAATGTTCCAGGCTAATGTACTTTCCCGGAAATTTTACAACTGTCCTGCAAGTAAAATATATTCTTTTTTCGAGAAAAAGAGCGTTTCTTCGTCCCATGACGGAGCCGTTGAGCAAAAGAGGGTCGACCTGCTGTCTTAGTCGCCGATACGCCTGAATATGAGATTCTTATCGATCACTTTATGTTGCAGGAATAGAAAACACAACAGCCCTTGACCATTTATCTTTACTGCGTTCCTTCGTATTATACCTTTTACCCTTCATGTAATTGGTCTGCTTTATTTCACTTGCCTTTTAATGATTCTAAAACAGTGACTATTATTAAAAACTTTACCAATGTATACACTACTACCATGTTTTCTTTTAAAAACCTTTATTGTGAAAATTTCATTATACAAATACGAGCCTATAACCACGTGGGCCTGCCACGGAGCAAACTGTAATCGTATATGATGAATAGACATTTACACTGTAGAGGAACGTAACGGGCGGGCCATTAGGTTGCAAAAACTAAGGTGTCTAACAGTTACGGAATCGGTGGACGTACATTTTATAATTAAAATACGACAGGGCCAGTTACAATAAAATTATCTAGATATACATTTGCGGGCAAGTACCATGGGTGACGTTAATTCGAATTTTCAATAGTACAGTAATCAATAACACATCAGAACTTAATATCAATAGGGATGTCGAAATATTCAATCAATTCTCGTCCCCGCCCGCCATGTGCTTCAAAACTGCATACGTATCTCGTGATTTCAAGGTTCTGCAACCAGTACACAACAAGGAGTTACGAGTCCCATTTATTCCGGCACCATTTTGGGCGAGGACGGGCAGGTCCAGGATATAGTCAAAATGTCTCTACCAACCATCGACTATGATGATGTTCATATGCTGTATTTATTAGAGTAACACTCATCTGCCCACATGAAATTAATTTACCACAATCTAAACATGTCATTTTAATCTTTCCAAAGTTCTTCTAAATATTTGGGACCGTTTCCCTTGCCTCTGAAGCTCTCAGTGCCACTTCTTTGATGAATGTACTAGCAGGTCAGGGGTTCTCCTCCAAATCTCTCTTTTATGCAGCACTATAATTAATTGGTGCCACCTCTCCATATGACGATGCATGGTATAGTTACCACAACTATATATTTTTTCGGTTCCTCTGGAGAGTTCATCGTGGCAGATGAAGCGTGTAACATACCGGGCATTTACCTTTTTTTGCATGTACAGGAAAGGAAAAAAAAATCGAGCGTTCGAGTTCTTAGGTGTCCCAGGGCCATTTTAGTGGACCAGGCCCAAATCCAAAGAACAGCTATCTCACAGGCTAATGGGGCGACCCACGCCGAGTTTCAGCATTGTAGGATGACCACACAAGTACAGCAACTTGCTAGACATCACCTCGGTGCCATCCGGATCTCGGCGCCCCACTGCAGATGAAGTGCCTCTCAACTATGAAACCACCACGGTGACATCCGGATCTTGGCGCGTTGTGCTGCCTTCGGCCTATTCGCACATCGGTCCGCTACTGACGCCATCTCACAGGCTAATGGGGTGACCCACGCCGAGTTTCAGCATTGTAGGATGACCACACCAACTTGCTAGACATCACCTCGGTGCCATCCGAATCTTGGCATCTCAACGCCTAGTGGTATCTTCCATACAGAAAATATTGTTACGCTGCCTTTGGCCCCATTCGCACATCAGTCCGCAACTTAGACATCACCTCGATGCCATCCGGATCTTGGCATCTCAGCGCCTTGTGGTGTCAGTCAGAAAATATTGTTGCGCTGCCTTTGGCCCCATTCGCACATCAGTCCGCTACTGACACCATCTCACAGGCCAATAGGGCGCCCCACGCCGACTTTTACCATTGTACGATGGCCACACCAGTGGCACAACTTCCTAGACATCACCTCGGTGCCATCCGAATCTTGGCATCTCAACGCCTAGTGGTATCTTCCATACAGAAAATCTTGTTACGCTACCTTTGGCCCCATTCGCACATCGGTCCGCAACTTAGACATCACCTCGGTGCCATCCGGATCTTGGCATCTCAGCGCCTTGTGGTGTATTCTCTTCAGAAAATATTGTTGAGCTGCCTTTGGCCCCATTCGCACATCCGTCCGCAACTTACACATCACCTCGGTGCCATCCGGATCTTGGCATCTCAGCGCCTTGTGGTGTCTTCTACTCCGAAAATATAGTAGAAAATATTGTTGCGCTGCCTTTGGCCCCATTCACACATCAGTCCGCTACTGACACCATCTCACAGGCCAACAGGGCGCCCCACGCCGACTTTTACCATTGTACGATGGCCACACCAGTGCCACAACTTGCTAGACACCACCTCGGTGCCATCCGGATCTTGGCATCTCAGCGCCTTGTGGTGTCTTCAAATCAGAAAATATTGTTGCGCTGCCTTTGGCCCCATTCGCACATCGGTCCGCTACTGACGCCATCTCACAGGCCAACGGGGCGCCCCACGCCGACTTTCAACATTGTAGGATGGCCACAGAAGTGCGACAACTTACTAGACACCACCTCGGTGCCATCCGGATCTTGGCGCGTTGTGCTGCCTTCGACCTATTCGCACATCGGTCCGCTACTGACGCAAACTCACAGGCCAACGGGGCGCCCCACGCCGACTTTCAGCATTGTAGGATGGCCACACCAGTGCGGCAACTTACTAGACACCACCTCGGTGCCATCCGGATCTTGGCGCGTTGTGCTGCCTTCGGCCTATTCGCACATCGGTCCGCTACTGACGCAAACTCACAGGCCAAAGGGGCGCCCCACGCCGACTTTCAGCATTGTTGGATGGCCACACCAGTGCGACAACTTACAAGACACCACCTCGGTGCCATCCGGATCTTGGCGCGTTGTGCTGCCTTCGGCCTATTCGCACATCGGTCCGCTACTGACGCAAACTCACAGGCCAACGGGGCGCCCCACGCCGACTTTCAGCATTGTAGGATGGCCACACCAGTGCTGCAACTTGCTGGACACCACCTCGGTGCCATCCAGATCTTGGCGCGTTGTGTTGCCTTCGGCCTATTCGCACATCGGTCCGCTACTGACGCCGCCTCACGTGCCAACGTATTTTCTCCTAATTTTACACCCTATGCCGCATAACAGGTCATGTGACTTGTTTATAAAACTTTTCATTGGTTCATTTTACTTTTGGTTTCCTAATGATGGAAGGCTTGATCATGTGACCTAAAAACAACACTTTTCATAGGATGAAAACTTATTTTTTTCCCCAAACGATGAAAGCCCCACCTTGTTTCTGGATGTTTCAGACTGAAGCTGGCGTCAGCATGAAAGCACCACCATCTCGTAGCTCAGTCGTGGTCATTCCGCGAGCAATCATGGCAGCCGCTCCCCACCAGAAGCCTGCAGGAGTCGGAGCCCCCAAAACTTTTGATGAATTCTCAAGGCGGAGGGGACGCTTTCGAGAATGAGGTCCAAGACCTAGCAGACAAGCGTCCGATTTCCAAGGTGTCCCAGGGCCATTTCAGTGGACCAGGCCCAAAAAGGAAACAGCCTGCCGCCATTTTGAGAGTCCTGTGACAGCCGCCTATCGCTGCACCGCAAGAGTGGGCGCAACTCAGCTGAATTGCGGCTTTTGACACAGTGGACCAAAAACGGACGGAATGGCAACTGAAACGGTAAAGGGGCGCCCCACTACAACAGATGACACTCCACCTGGAGAGGCCCGTTCACGCCGCCTCCCCCGGGGCGCTCCACGCCGTTATTCGGAGCAGCATTGTAGGATACCAAAACCAGTGCGGCAACTTACTGGACATCACCTTGGTGCCATCGTTCTGCTGCCTTGGAACTATTCGCGCAACAGTTTGCTACTGATGACCCACCCCCCGCGACGCCCCATGCCGTTATTTGCTGGGTGGCAACTTACTAGACATCACTTTCGTGTCATCTAGATTTCAACGCGTTCTGCTGCCTTGGAACTATTCGCACAACAGTTTGCTACTGATGACCCACCCCCCGCGACGCCCCACGCCGGAAATCTGGACGTTGTGCTGCGTTGGGACTATTCGCACAGCCGACCGCTACTTTGTTGTTTTTCCCTAAAAATGTTTATATGTTATTACTATTTTTGTTTTCTTGTATATATTTATAAATTATTAAAGTTTTATAATCTTACTACTTTGTCGGAGTGCTATATATTTTTAATGTGACACATAATTGTAAAAACTTTGATGTACAAACAGTCATCCCTGGAATCTTCCGCTTCAGGCTCGGTCCCCTCCCCAATCACAATACAGGATGGTTTTCAGATAATAGCAACGCTTCTGCTGTGACGAATCTCATCGAGTGTGGGCCTTGATCTACTATAACTCCTTTGAAGAGGGGTGATTCTTTACAGCTGTGGCCATAAACTACATCTGCAGGGCTAGCTGATACCCTAGGACCAGCCTGGACAATCGGACACAGAGGAAAAGGAGTGTCAGAGGGTGCGGTAGTGAATAGGGCGAAAGGGAGGTGTCGGGCGGGCACAGGGTGTGATTCTCAGGGAACAGCAGCGCAGATGGGGGAGGTTTATTACCCATGCATAAGACAGAGAGCGGGGGTGACCACTGCCTGGGGGAGATGTTTGCGAGGGTGGGGAGCCATGCTAAGGATCGACAGCGTGCACAGAGTGGGTCTGGTCAAGGCATCTAAAATGGCTGCCGTGCACGACAAAAGTGTGGCATTTGAAAAAAGACAAGATGGCGCAGACAATGTTTTTCAACACTTCCTGATTTCCTTCGAATCGAACGTTAACAGACGTTGGGGCATATTACCAAAGTTAAGCGATATTTATCCCTAACGATGCTTAGCAACGATTTTTTTACCGTCAGAAATTATCGCAGATAAACCTTGCTATTATCAAGGTTTATCGGAAATACGATAAAAAACGACCGCAATGCATTAATATCGCTGAAAACTCAGCGATATTCATGCATTACCGAGCTAATGCTCTTAGCCATGTTATCCACCTCCCATTGGATAACATGGCTAAGAACTGCTCAGGGCAGGTGGTAGCTTTTAGAGATATTCGCCCTTATCTCGAATATTTCCAAAAGTTGATAATAGGAGATAGCGATGTTAGCGACTGTTTCCAGTCGCTAACATCTTGGCATGCCCACTTTGCATGTCATTAGTGATAAATATCACTCACATGCAAAGTGGGGCCCAAGATGGTCGCTATCTTCTACTAGCCGTCGCTAACTGGTGTTAGCAACAGCTAGGTAATACACATATAATTTTATCTCCGCGAAGCGGAGCGCTGTTACAGATATATATCTTGTTTCTGAACGTTAATTTCTCAAAATGCACTGAAGCACATATATTGAGACCTAGCAAAGGCACATCGGGCTACCAGTCCCTACAATTTTGCCAAGTTTCGTGCAAATCCATTCAGCTGTTCGATCCTACCGAGAGACAAGATGGCGGCCGCTACGGACTGTTTGGAATGTTTACAGACACCGGAGAGCCAATCAGCTTCGCTTCGCAAAGCTCCGTAACGCGAAAAGTACGCGAAGCGGTGCGCTGTTACAGATATATACCTTTTTTTGAACGTTAATTTCTCAAAATCCACTGGAGCACATATATTGAGATCTAGCAAAGGCACATCGGGCTACCAGTCCCTACAATTTTGCCAAGTTTCGTGCAAATCCATTCAGCTGTTCGATTATTATTATTTTTATTTTTTTTTGCCCCGCGGGGCCCTTTTAAAACCTCCACATCAAACCTAGGGGGTGAGCGACAATGTACTATGCCCCCTTATGGTCATTTGCCCCTTCGCTTCGGCCTCCTCTTGTCTCTCGATCCTACCGAGAGACAAGATGGCGGCCGCTACGGACTGTTTGGAATGTTGACAGACGCCGGAGAACCAATCAGCTTCGCTTCACAAAGCTCCGTTGCGCGAAAAGTCCGCGAACCAGAGCGCTGCCCGGTCCGCTGTTACAGATATATATCTTTTTTTAAACGTTAATTTCTCAAAATCCACTGGAGCACATATATTGAGACCTACAAAAGGCACATCGGGCTACCAGTCCCTACAATTTTGCCAAGTTTCGTGCAAATCCATTCAGCCGTTCGGGCTAAAAGTGAGGCCAACCGCCCTATGGAAAACTCAATGTTAAAAACACGTTTTGGGACCCCCTTTTTTCTCGGCCCCCACTGGACGAACCCCCCCCAAATTTTCAAGGGCTGCTCAGAAACAAAATGTGCCATTTTCCTGAAAATTTCAGCCAATTCCGTCCACAAACGCCAAAGTTATTAGACATAGAATTTTCAAAAAACCCATAGAGAAAAAATCCTAACTATATATACCTACTGGCGACCGCCAGTAGGTAATATATATATATAGGGTTCGGAGAATTATGGGGCGGTGTAGTAGTCATTGACTGCACGTTGGGCATAGCGGATTTCCTGCTTAGCCCCCGCCGATTTCTTTCCGGAGACTTGGGGGTTGCTGCAGTCAGGGACTGGAGGAGAGAGCTTGATTTGGCGCACCAAGGAACTTGGGGGTTTGATTTCCAAAGACTGCTCCGCCACCGCAACGCCTCACGATACGGAATGTGGCATTCTGGGAACTGTAGTTGCCATGCACCGGGCAGCACAAAGGTGGCGTTGGCGCTTATGACAAAGAGGGGCGGAGCAGATGTCCACCTACCAGGACGCAGCAGATATTTAAATCAGGCATTTGGGCTGCGTTCTCACTACTAACCCTGGCGCTGAAGAAGGCATAATAGCCGAAATGCATTCGCCATGTTTCACTGTGCTCCTCATTAAAGCTCGCTCCAAGCTTTTCCCTGGTGTGGCCTCTTTCTTCCTTGTGGAGATATGTGCGGATATATATATATATATATATATATATCGTTGCAAATTCTGTTGCTTTCGGCGATTTCCACACCACACAGAAAGAAGGACCTCCAAAAGCAGGCAAATTATCAGTGAGAAGATTTAATAGCTCGCATAAAATGGTATTCCAGGCATATATATATATATATATATATATATATATATATATATAATTCTCTGCTTCCGTTCAACTTCATGATTGGTATCCAGGAAAAAACGGCACACCAGGTAAGTCCAGCACATAAAACTTTATTGTGCACTTAACAACTAAAGACTTTATATATATATATATATATATATATATATATATATATATATATATATATATATATATATATATATATATATATATATATATATATATATATATATATATATATATATATATATATATTACCTACTGGCGATAGCCAGTAGGTATATATAGTTAGGATTGTTTTCCATAGGGAAATTGCAACATTCTATTGGGAATAACTTTGGCGTCGGTTGAGGAATCTTCCTGAAATTTTCCTTAACTTTACCTCGCGGCGCTCCGCTCCTTCCCTGAAAGTTTGGGGGGGATTCGTCAAGTGGGGGCTGAGATAAAAGGGAGGTCCCAAAACATGTTTTCCCCATGTTAATTTCCATAGGGCGGTTGGACTCACTTTTAGCCCGAACGGCTGAATGGTTTTCCACCAAACTTGGCAAAATTGTAGGGACTGGTAGCCCGATGTGCCTTTGCTATATCTCAAGATATGTGCTCCAGTGGTTTTTTACGAAAACTAACTTTGAAAAAATATATATTGGGCTACATTGGGCTATATATATGTTAGAGCCCAAATGTAGCCCAATGTAGCCCAATGTAGTCCAATGTAGCCCAAAGATGCCACCAGAGACAAAAAAAAACAAATGTAGCCCAAATATCAGCCAGATGTAGCCCAACTATAGCCCAATGACAGAATGTCCCAGAGTGTTCTAAAGAACAACAAGAGCGGTAGCAGTCGTACTTATGACAAAAGTATGGCACACCTGAAGACATCTTGATTGGAATAAAGTGTTAACACTTAAAACATTTAATTTGCAAAGGAACAAAATGAGGGGGTTCATTTTTTTTGCCATAGAAATTATGATTAGTGCTGAAGAAAGAAAAATGAGGGCACATTTTGAGTGACTTCTCAAATCCTCTTATATTTCATTAAAAAAAATTCTGATATGCAGTCTCCCAAGATGGCCACCAGAGACAAAAGAGCCCAAATGTAGCCCAAATATCAGCCAGATGTAGCCCTCTCCTGGCTCAATTCCTTCCTGTGCGATAGGGCACAGGCCGTTCATCTCGCTGGTTTCACTGCCTCCTCACGAAAGGTGGAGTGCGGCGTCCCCCAGGGCTCTTCTTTATCCCCTCTTTTGTTTAATTTATACATCTATCCCCTTATTTTTTCATTGCAGCAGCTCGAGGTCACGGTGTTTAATTATGCCGATGACCTCCAGCTCATCTTTAACCTCTCTCACTCCCCCTCCTCTGTTGAGAATTTTCAAACCGTTATGTTATTCATCCAAGACTGGATGAACTGCAACCACCTTAAACTCAACCCTGACAAGACAGAGTTGGTCTTGACAGGAGGTGGTTGCAGTCCCTGGTCCCCCTCGTTCTGGCCCCTTTCACTTGGTGCCCCCCTCTCCCGGTTCCTAAAGTCAAAACCCTTGGGATCTTTCTTAATTCCCAACTATCTGTAAACCCCCAGGTCAGTTCGGTGATTTCCTCTTGGTTTTTTTTCCCTCCGGATAATTAGGAAGATTTCCCGCTTTTTCTCCCTCCAGGCACTGAAAATAATTGTGATGGCAATGGTGCTCTCGCGCCTCGATTATGGGAACATAATCTATAACGGCGCACCGGCCTATGCCATACACCGTTTGCAGCTAGTGCAAAATCAGGCTGCCCGCCTAATCCATGGGTTGCCCAAATTCCACCGAGCAACCCCACTGCTGAAATCATTGCACTGGCTACCCGTGAGGGAACGGGCCTTATTCAAACTAGGCTGCCTCACCTTCCAGGCCAGGATGGGCACTGCCCCTGAGTTTATATGCTCAGCCATCAAACCCTATCTGCCGGGCAGAGAACTCCGCTCCACCCACATGGCACTCCTGGTCACACCTCGCTTCAAGAAAAAGAAAGCAGGTGGGGCGAAATTCGCGGTTCTTGCACCTGCCTTCTGGAACTCCCTTCCCATGACACTTAGGTCTGCAACTTCCTATTTAGAGTTCCGGAAGAATCTGAAAACCCTCCTTTTCTCCAGAGCTTTTGCTGCCTAACCTGCCCCTCTTGCTGCAGCTGCTAGTATTAGCTCCTTTAGCGCCATGAAACCGCTGGGTATAAGCGCGCTCAATAAATGTTTTTAAATTCAAATTCAAATTCAACTATAGCCCAATGACAGAATGTCCCAGAGTGTTCTAAAGAACAACTAGAACGCTAGCAGTCTTACTTATGACAAAAGTATGGCACACCTGAAGTCATCTTGATTGGAATAAAGTGGTAACACTTAATACATTTAATTTGAAAAGGAACAAAATGAGGGGTTTCATTTTGCCATAGAAATTTTATATATATATATATATTCACTGAAAAAACCATAGGTTACACACCAGTTATAGTTAGGAATTAGCATTTAAAAAACCTTTGAAATTCACTGAAAAAAACCATAGGTTTCACACCAGTTATAGTTAGCTGGAAATTTTACTCGCATAAAACCATTGAAATTCCCACGTTATAGTTAGTTGGACTATAACTTGCACGTCTGCAATGCACTGCTGATGACGTCACATATTACATCACTCATGCATATATTTAAATATTTAAACATTACTCGCTAATATATGTATTCACTAAGATACACTTAATAAGCCAGTTAACCAATCAATTTTTTTTTTTTAAAACACTGTAAAAACCATTGGTTTCAGGCCTTATATAGTTAGGAATTAGCATTTAAAAAACCTTTGAAATTCACTGAAAAAACCATAGGCTTCAGGCCTTATATAGTTAGGAATTAGCATTTAAAAAATCTTTGAAATTCACTGAAAAAAACATACGTTTCAGGCCTTATATAGTTAGGAATCAGCATTTAAACAACCTTTGTAATTCACTGAAAAAACCATAGGTTTCAGGCCTTATATAGTTAGGAATTAGCATTTAAAAAAACCTTTAAAATTCACTGAAAAAACCATAGGTTTCAGGAGTTATATAGTTAGGAATTGCGATTCTCCTATTTACATGACCAGAGAATCTGGATTTCATTAAAGACACGGAGGCTAACATTATGCATTAATCCTTTTAATGCAGCTCTCACACAGCCGCTTACGTCACAAAGAAAGAACAAGAACTAGGTGACATCACAGTATCCATAAAGGCCAGGTGCCAAGGGAGATCAGCCTCTTTTAAATGCCTCGAGTGACAGGAGAAGTTGAAACGGAGGGACGAAGCTTGAACTTGAAAGAGGAACTGGAGACCATCTTGAATTCCAAGTAGATTCATCAGTTAGAATTGTCTGAAATGGAAAGACGAGGTAAATCAAGGAGAAGGAAGGAAAGTGACTTCATGAGAAGCATGAGCAAAACATCACAATAAGAAAGCATTGCAAAACTTAAGTGATTGTAAACCAGATTAAATAACATTCCCAATTGCCCTCAGGGAGGGACGGGAGGGATAATGTTAGCCTCCGTGTCTTTAATGAAATCCAGATTCTCTGGTCATGTAAATAGGAGAATCGCAATTTCATTACAAGACAGGAGGCTACATTATGCATGTTGGTAGCCTTGAATAACTGCATCAGAAACATGTTCAATTGGTTTACAGTAGTGATGTGCAAAGGTATAGGCGTTAGACCAATCAGCGGATTTAAGGATAGCATCCAACTTACCACCGGACCAGAAAGATTTGCTGGCCATAGCGCTCCTGAGAGAGTGAGCCTGGAACTTAGACAGGTCAATACCAGCAAGGTTCATAGCGATTTTAACCCACCTAGCGATAGAGCAGGATGAGATGGGTTTAAAGGGACTAACGTAAGAGACTAGGGGCCAGATGTAGGTAGGCTTTTACCGGTCGGTAACGGCCGAATTCGGCCGTTACCGACCGGTAAAAGGCATTTGAGATGTAGGGGGCAGAATCGGTAAATTTACCGTTCTGTAAATTTACCGATAGGTAATTTTACAGAATCTGTAAATATACCGGTCGGTAAATTTACTGACCGGTATATTTACAGAATCTGTAAAATCGATATGTAGGTGGGACTCTTATGAGTCCCACAAGGCCTTAGAAATCGGTATTTTACCATCAAATTCAATTTGATGGTGAAATACCGATTCAGGTGTGCATGCAAATGTGCGCATGCACACCTGTGCCATATGACAGGCAGACCTGCCCTTAGGGCAGGTATGCCTGCCATATGGCCCCCGAACCTTTTTTGGGGGTGCTAGAGGGTGTCAAAGTGACACCCCCTGCACCCTTGCCAAAAATCTGTATTTACCGATCGGTAAATACCGACCTGTAATGCCCCATTCATTCCTATGGGCTTCATAGCCCATAGGAATGAATGGAGCATTACAGGTCGGTATTTACCGAATCGGTAAATACCGACTTTTACCGATTCGGTAAATAAACATCTGGATTTCCCTACATCTCCCCCCTTCATATTTACCGACTTTTAAATACCGAATCGGTAAAATTCGGTATTTAAGGGTCGGTAAATATGCTTTACCTACATCTAGCCCTAGAAGTTGATTTGCACCAGGAGGACGAAGGTCGGACATTCTGGAATCGTATTCCTTCATGCAATCAACGACACATAGTTTTGGGTGAGAATCAAAACGAGGGTAGAAGATAGAGTCAGACATGGTTTTAGTTCTTCTAGATATTTCGAATTTAACACCAAACATGTCGTAACATCTATTAGAGATGTCGAGAGCCTTTACATCAGAAACTCTGCGACAAGAGACTAGACATAAGAGGGAGGCGAGCTTAATAGAGAGACATTTCCTGTTAAGGAGAGAATTATTAGGCCATGAACAAAAAAGATCAAGCAGTAATTTAACATCCCAAACTGATTGATATCTAGGACGAGGGGGTCTCTTGAGACGAATGCTTTTAAGAACTCTGCACATAATAACGTTTTTACCTACCGTTTTACCATTGACAAGGGCATGGCCGGCTGAAATTGCAGATCTAAAGCAATTAATTGATCTATAGGAGAGGCCATTATCATAGATTTCAACGAGGAAATTAACAACAGAGACTATAGGAGCCTCCACGGGATCCAGGTTCCTTTCCAGGCACCAACTAGACCATTTTTTCCAGATGTTATTGTATCTGTAATGGGTTCCGGGTGCCCATGACTCTCCGAGGAGAGTGAGAGCAGACGACGAAAGTCCAGACAGTTGGTGAGATTGCCTGACACTTTCCAGGCAAGAAGGTTCAAACTCCCCGAAGCGACCAGGTGATGGTCCTCTCCGTCTGCGTTTAGGAGGAGGCCCTGAGTCGCGGGAATCAAGGAGGGAACGTCGCAAGAAAGTTCCAGAGCAGTGGGGAACCAGGCTTGAGACGGCCAAAAGGGGGTTATCAGAACAAGGGAGCATTGTTCTTGTCTCACCTTCTGAAGAACCCTCTGAATCATCGCAAAAGGGGGAAAGGCGTAAGGGCAAAGGGGAGCCCAAGGCTGGAGGAAGGCGTTCACAGATTTCCTTCTTCAGAAAGTTTTTAAAGGAGTCGCTATTGTGAGAGGGAGAGGAGGCAGTGGCATCCTCGCTCTCCATATCTGACATTTTGATTGGTAGAGGGAAACAGAGGGCTTAACCTGTCTGTTATCTTGCTCCCTTTTTTTTTATTTTTTTTTTAAGTTGGGTAAATGCCACGTTTTTTTTTTTTTAAAGAATGGCACGTTTATCTGCCTGCGCGAGTGTATTTGGGCAGGGTTGTTGTGGGTATTGCCGAAGCAGCAGTTTGTCTATCGCGGGAGCCTCAGAGCAACTGACGTGCTCGAGGCAGTGCTAAGAGGAGAGGAATGGCCCTTGAGAGGCAGGGGGCGTCACGCCGCCGCTGCCGAGGGTCATTCCTCTAACGCGGAAGGCGCGAGGCGGCGGAAGACACCGGGATGGTGTCGGAAGGCAGCGCGAGGAGAAACGGGCAGCTAGGGCGGTTTTGAAGGTAATCCATATTAGGGTTGAGGCATGCTTGAGGGCCGATTCCGTCACGGGTAGTAGACGGGGGCCGAGTTTCAGCGGTCGGCAAGGCGGGTGTGAACGCGTGTACTGGGGGGTACAGGGAGGACACACAGCGCGGGGGAGACGACCGAAAATTGGAAGTCTCGAGGGTTCACAGCGAAGGGGGGTAACAACAACAGATGGGAACACACGAGTCCCTACGGGGTCAGCGCGAGCATGTAGGCAAAAGCGCAAGTAGTACCATACAGTAAGCATACATATGTATGGGCAATAAACAGCGATAAATATTAAACAGCATCAACAATTGTCAATAAAGATATAAAGTGCTAACATTAAGAAAGCAAGGAGTAGTAAAGGCAACTTATCTGTTTGAGAGCCGCATTTAAAAGAGGCTGATCTCCCTTGGCACCTGGCCTTTATGGATACTGTGATGTCACCTAGTTCTTGTTCTTTCTTTGTGACGTAAGCGGCTGTGTGAGAGCTGCATTAAAAGGATTAATGCATAATGTAGCCTCCTGTCTTGTAATGAAATTAGTTTTTAAAAAACCTTTGAAATTCACTCAAAAAACTATAAGTTTAAGTGGTGTTATAGTTAGCTGGACATTTTACTCATACAAAACCAATGAAATTGCTCCTATATAGTTAGTTGTACTAACTATATTTCGCGCACCCGTAATCCACTGCTGATGATGTCACATATTAGATCATTCATGACATGGTCAGTGACATCACTGATGACATCTCAAATGACATAACTGATGACATCACTGATGACATCATCCAGTGAATGTGGTTTGCTTCGTTATTTAAATATGCATTATATATATAGCAATTTACATTGAAGAATGAGTGGATATATATAAATTAATATTTGGATGGAGGATTTAGTAGCAGTGTAATTGACTGTTTACTTGACCAATTTATAATGTCTCACTAAATATAGTGGATAGTGACTAAACTGTGTGAATATCTGTATCACTTTGTCAGTTGTTGTGTAAACTGATTCTACAGTTGGTTACTAGCTATGTGAAAGTCTATATTAGTTATTGATTAGTTAACTGAGTATTTGTATGGGAGTGTGAAAGTGTGTGTGGTTCGGTGGGGGGGGTGTGACTGTCCAAAGATGTGTGAATAGTTGATTCAGTAGATATATGAAGTTAAAACTACATGTTCTAACAGTTTGGGTGAGGGAATATCTTTATGGGTGTGGTGATGAGCAAATATATTTCTCAAAGGTAAAGGTCCAACAAACTAGAAAAATAAAAGGCAGTGTATGTGTCAGTTGTTGTATATAAATAAGTATACATAAGACACAATGATTGTGTGAGTGACTGTATGGATAACTGTATACTTGTAATAATGATTTTATAATTCACTAAGTATGACTTACTATCTAAATGAATAGAAGAAGTGGTGTTTGTATAAGTGTTTTGCTACATAAATATGTAAGTATGATCCATTGTTTGCATAAGTGAGTAGGATGACTTCATATGTGAATAGGATGCGTGCTGTTGTTTAATGTCGATATAGATGTATAAGTATTTTTGATAGTGTTCTATTGTTCATTGACAGCATGTATGAGTGAATCCATAGGTAAGTGATTAGATGTGTGTATACATCTATGAATCACTGAGTGGATTTTTAGATACTTGTATTGCTGTGACAATGGATTTAAATATGATACTCTGTATTTTACAAACAGTGATGAAAAAATTTAATAGTGTATGAAAAGGTGTATGTGATTGTCGCGTGGATGATGTCATCAGTGATGTCATCAGTGATGTCATTTGAGATGTCATCAGTGATGTCACTGACCATGTCATGAATGATCTAATATGTGACATCATCAGCAGTGGATTGCGGGTGCGCGAAATATAGTTAGTACAACTAACTATATAGGAGCAATTTCATTGGCTTTGTATGAGTAAAATGTCCAGCTAACTATAACACCACTAAAACTTATAGTTTTTTGAGTGAATATATATATATATATATATACATATATATATATATGTATATATATATATATATATATATATTCACTGAAAAAACAATAGGTTTCAGGGGCGTTATAGTTAGCTGGACATTTCACTCATACCAAACCATTGAAATTCCCCTGTTATAGTTAGTTCAGCTAACCATAACTCGCATGCCAGCAATGCACTGCTGATAACGTCACATATTACATCACTCATGACATGGTCAGTGACATCACTCATCACATCACTCATGACAAGTTATTCAAATAAATAATATGCTTGAAGTGAAGTGGGTAACCCACTGTTGCTTATCCTGGAGTGAGAATAGTACATCATACCCATCCAAAGTAAAAAACTTTCTCTACTGTTACAAAGACTGGAATGGGAATAGTAAATCTTACCCCTGAGAATTCCAACACTTTTCCTACTTTTGCGCTGTTTGGATTGGAGTCGGAAAAGAAAATCTATCTCCTCCAAAGTACAACCCTGTTTGGAGTGGGAATAGTAAATTGAACCCTTTGAAGTCAACACTTTCCCTACTGTTGCCTTGATTTCAGTGGGAATAGTAAATCTAATCCCTCGCAAATCCAACATCTTCTCTACTGTTGCGCAGTTTGGAGAGGTAATAATAAATGTAACCTCTTCAAAGTCCTACACTTTTTCCATTGTTGCACAAACTGGGGTGGTAATAGTATATAAATCATTCCCAGACTCCAATATGTTTCCTAATATTGGTTAAATAGATTAATAATATTTGTTTATATCTTTAATTTTATATTAAATGTTCATATTTTTACTTGTTTTGACATTTTATTAGTGTTTGAAAATGTCATTTTTGTTTTTCAATTCTTTATATTTTATTGGTTTGGGAATTATTTAATGTTTTAGACTTGAATTCTTAATATTTTTTTATTCATGTAAAATATGTCTATATATATATATATATATTAATAGATATATATATAGTATAGCAAATGTAAAGAATTAAACAAAAAAAATAATATAATGTTAAACATATATTTTGAAACTTGTGTTACATTATTTATATAAATAAATACACACACATGTGTATGTGTTTATACAAATATATATTTATATATAGTATTAAATATTAGTGATTTTTTTATTAATATTATATAAATGATATATATTAGCATATTTACGATTTACTCCCTTAAAATATATACATATTAGAAAGCAATATCTTTGTATGTTTTTTAATAATATTAGTGGGAAATTATATTTAAAAAAATATTTTTGTACTTATCATTATAAGGATATTTACACAATATTTCTATAAACAATACTTTTGACACAATATTTTTCGTACGCGATATTGTTGATTTCGATATTGTGTCAGTGCTCCAGGAGACAGAGATGATCTCTCTCCTCACCTCACAGGTCCAAAATTATCAGAAAAACCGTCAAACTTTCTAAACTCAGCAAGTTTCCTTAGATAAATTGTTAGTGCTTGCAGCACATTTAAGGCGTTGGGCGCCCCAGAATCCTCATCAGTAGAGGATCGCAGCACTATTTCCTGCACCCTATGAAACCTAGAATTGATTTTAGGTAAAAATTGAGGGTCTAGAGACCAAAAAATCCTGTTGCTAAATAGTCTGAGATACAGATATCGATAGACCAAAGCCCCAATCCCTCCTATATTGTCTGGCTATTGTGATCACAACAAGAAAGAGTACCTTTAGGGTAAGTAATTTCTCCTAGATGGAGTCGAAAGGTTTAAACATAGAGGCCTGAAGGTATGAAAGCACCAACTGGAGGTCCCAGAAAGGAAAGGGATTTCTTACATTAAGGCGTAGTAAGGCAAATCTAAAGGTTTTTTGGCTGCCAGCTGTAGCTTCAGGTGCCATTCGAACGTTCCTAATCAAATTCGTCCTGGAGAAATTGTAAAATATTAAAGCTAAATAAAAAATAAAATAAAGCTAAAGTTGGTGAGATGGCTTATGCAGCACATCAAGAATTAAAAGATGTCCAGTGACAGCTAAAAGCCTTATTTGTTGAAATTCTCCTGGATGCTTATGGATACTAGGCTACAGATAAAGAAATACCCTTTTTCGTAACCCTCCCTTTAAACCTCCAAAGTAAGAGATATAGGAGGGAGGGAGGTTCGCAGGCGGTGGCTCAGTGGAGGAGGACATATGGTGAGAATCTTGTCCTGATCTATCCCTAGTTGACAAAGCAACTGAAACCATGTTCTCCATGTCCAACATGGAACAACCAATAACATTTCCCTTGCTCTCTTTGTAATCTTACAAGAAGTTTGAGAATTAAGGGTAGGGGCAGAACAGCATAAAGCAGCCCAATCGGCCATTGACTTGACAGAGCCCCCACTCCTGTTATCTGGGGTTCTCTGAACCTAGAGAAAATTCTGGGTGTAAGTGTTGGATTGAGTTGCAAAAAGATCTCTATCTGAAGGATGCCCCATCGGCTGCATATTTCCTGAAATATTATTGGGCACCACACATTTCCTGGGCGAAAGGGAACATCCTACTTATGTATTCCACCTGACAATTCAGATACCAGCTGATGTGAATGGCTCTCAAGTGTAAGAGATGGCCCTTGTCCTGTCAGCATATTTGTTAAGCTAGCCGACAGACCGAGTGAGCTTGTCCTGAATTAGTGGTTCAAGTAAGACATGGCTACTCTGTTGTCTGTTCTGAGTAGAACAGCCCCGCCCATCAGAAGGTGAGAAAAAGCCTGAATCGCCTTCCAGAGTGCCATAATTTCCTTCAGTTGAAAGAGCTCACTTTCTCCAATGCCTCCCATTGACCCCCTGTGGAAAGGTTGCCTAGAACAGCACCCCAACCCTTATGACAGGCATTAGCAGTTATTACTATGAGAGTGAGGTAGGCAAACATGGTTCCCTTAGAAAAGGACTCAAATCTTGGGTGTCACTATAATCGTCTGCTTGATACTGTCCAATGCTCCAGGAGATGATGAAGCAAATCCCCCAGATGTAGCTGAGACCATGGGATAACATTCAATTTTGCTGCCTGGTTAGAGAAAGAAACGCTGAATGTAGACAGAGAGGGCAAGCACAATCCAAATTAGTGGAAAAGGATTCCCTAGATCCACAACCACTGTCTCACTGGCTATAGTGGTGCAGCTAGAAGGGGGCCGGCGGTCTGCCCCGAGCAGCATGAGTTTTGGGGACTGCAGTCTCCCCCAAGCTCTTAACTGCCATCTCGGGCGGCAAGATCAAGCAACGCCTCCCCGACCATTCTTCACTGGGGCTGCAGCGGGCGACAAATGCAGGGACCACCACAGGCAGCCAGAGGGCTATCTACGCCATTGCCTAGCTAGCAAATCTGCAAGGTGGGACCTCATTCCTGATTTCTGGTGAGAAGCCACATCCTTTTCTGATGTTGAACATCACACTTATGTAGTCATGCTTCTGGCAGGGCATGAGGTGGCAGTTTGTCCATTCTATCTTGGAAACCAAATATCAGGATGGTCTGAACAATTATTTGAGTGTCTCTCAGAACCTGTGCTACTGTACCGGAATGTTCTAATAGATTGTGCAAGTGAGGGTGTATAACTGTTCTTTGAGCATGCAAGAACCCCAGGACTGGTGCTAATACTTTTATAAACACTCTGGCGGATGTTTTGAGACCAAGCGGAGGACCTGAAATTGCCAGTGTTCACTGTCTATGGCAGATCAAAGATACTTCTGGTGTGATAGGGCCACCGGAACATGAAGGTATGCATCTGGGAATCTATCTTGGTCAGAAAATGTCCCACTCTGATCAGAGGAATTACCTATTGTAAAGTATTCATCAGGAAGCTTACTCTAGAAATGAAAGAATTAAGAAATTACAGGCCGATAATTATCCGCTAGTTCACCAAAGGTTTCCTCATGGGGAATACACAAGAGTATTTTTCTCTCGCCTGCTGAGAGTGAACAGGAATGATGGCCCTATTTCTGAATAAGGTGGAAATACTCTCCTAAAGAGAATCCTTCATCACTGGATCGATGGCCATAATGTGTTTACAAATTGGGGATCTAGAAAATATGAAGATACATAAATACAGTAGCCCTGAAAAATGATCTGAAGTACCCAGTTGTCCTAAATGTAGTCTCCCCATGACTGCTGAAAATGAAGAAGACAGTCGCCCACCAGAATCTTCAACTCCCTGACTAGTCAGGAGCCCTGCGTTTCTCCTCCTCTGCTTCCTGACTGTCGAGAAGAGGCATTCGATTGGGCACCTCTTTGTTGGAATCTTGCCATGTTCGCGTTGAAATCAGTTATCTTATTTCTGTAGCATCAGATCGCAATCTCGGTGTTTACACAGAATATCGCACCCAAAAATATTGTGGGGCAAAATATTGTGTCAAAAATATCGAGGACAAAAATATTGTGAAGGTAAGTTTCTATAGTTAAGTAAAGTTTTATTATATATAACTCCACTTATATTTACGAGTTGTATTGAAGTTGTAAAAATGTCTTAGATCAGTATTTGAAGATGGCTATTCACATGTTCAGTGAATACACATGTGCACACCTTTTACCCACTTTCAATTAGCTTCAAGCAGCAAAACTAAGCTGTTGTTGGAGCTGTGCTACCTGGACAGTTGGGTACTAGCTTCTCCGGCCTTTCTCATCAGGGATGTAGCATGGTCAGTAAGATTGGTGGGGAGGAGAGCTTCAAATTTCCCAACAATCATGCTGGCATATCATGGTAAAATACATTATTTGAGAAGCAGAGCAGGAGGGGAATTACGAGGCAGTAAGAAGGGCTAGAATTGCGGATTATAAGGGTTGCTTAAAACACAATATTTGAAAAATAACCAACAGTTTTAAGCATTTCACAACAGAGAGGAGAGAGAGTGTGTGTGTGTGTGTATGTTTTTCTCTGAGTGTGCATGTAAAAATCCTGTTAAATCCTAGAGCAAAGTCATGACTGAAAGCAGCTGTACCCAGCTATTTACTAGAGAATACATTAGGGGGGTGTAACACCCCAAACAGGCCCCCTAAAGCTACACCCCCGCTTGTCCTGTCACAGACGGGTAGCTGGGGTCTCCTTTTGGGACAGTTAGTACCCCCTTCTCTCCACCACTCTGTTTTCTCCCTTTCCTAATTAAAGAAAACAGGGGGAGCGAGGTAGGGAGCTCTCCCCAACAGGTATGTTGCCACAGCGGGGGGTGTTTGAGGGCTGAGCCAGTCTTTGGCTCCCAAATTACTGAGGCAGTTGCCACAATATAGATGGCCTGTAGTTCAGAAGGTGAATGAGCAATAAAAATGGCTTTCAACTTTGTTTTCATCTCGTTATATTTGCTGTTTATCCAAGACTGGTTATATGTCTGACTATGTTTTCTGACAAATTGCTGCTTATTCTTATAATGTGGAGATGGTGTTTATGGGTTTTTACTTTGACTGTAAAGTGACAGGATGTTGTAAAGTGAACTATGTGACAATCTCTCTGGGGTACAGACAGGACTACCTGGAATTAAGTGGCAGGGGAAGTTTAAGTTATGCATCAATGTTGACAAAATTATGTGGCAAGAAAACACAAATTATGTGGCTTAATGCAGCACATTTTGTGATTGTATCACTTCATTATTTCGTCATTTTTACACATTTTAGCATTATCTGGGCAAAGATTTCACTTCATTAGTACCAGTTCCAAATCCAAATACAGATAAGTAACTGGAAGGTGTCCGGTTAATCTTTGCACAGAACTGTCCACTGCACAGCTGCACATGTTCTGTTTGAACTAGAAACATAATTTGCTGAGATCTGCAGATTATGCAGCAGATGATGCATTATGTGGAAAATGCAGCCATTTCATAATTATGCAGAAAACATAGTGGCCCTAAAATTGCATAATTCCAGTTGCCTTGTATACAGGGAGTGTGAAAAGAAATACTGTAGGATGTCAATTTGTTGCTAATTCACAGAAAAATACCTGTAAATAAGCTATACAAATATTTGACCATATACCAGTAGAGATGAAAGAACAAATGAGGCACATTTTGTTTTATAATCCTGAAGTGTGATAGGTACAAACATTTTAGGAGGATCAAAGTAAAACTTGCTGATGCACAAATTATAAATATTTTAATACACATTTGTAGAGTGCTTACTGCCCCTGTGTGTGGCACTGAAGCACCCACCTTCATATGCAGCAAATTATTCCATATAGGCTGGTGTGTGGTTGGAAGGCTATTGTCTTTGTGCTTCTATGTGGGAAATGTTTCCATGTCATGCTTCATAACCACCGAGGTTCAGTTATTGTGTTATGAGACGCATTGTGTAGCAGTGTGATGGATGATGAGGTATGAGAGACACAGACATGCAGTTTATGGCTTTTCAGTACTCTGGTAGCTTTTAACAGCTCCGCAGTCCCCTTAATGGCATTTCTAATGATTATAGTCTGCTTAGCTGTTTACTGCACTGGGCTGTCCAATCAGAAATTTTGGGGCAGATTGTACTTACATTTCACGACACGCAGCAAGGCAACTTGCTGTGCTGCTTTGCGGGAAAGGCAGACAGTAGAAATGCCTCATATTTAAAAAAATATGGCATATTTCTTCTGTTTCCTCAGACTGGTGCACTAGCCCACTGTGTGCTGTTTAGCGCCAATGCAGGCACCCTTATATGCTGGTGGAAAGCTGCATGTGCTACGGGCAGGATTGTTTTTGTGCAGGAATGAAAACCTTTCTGCGCAAAAATAATCCTGAGAGGCATATTCCTCTTCCGATGTGTGCTGTGGAATGCAGCATACAAAGTATGCGGAAGTAACAAGTAGAAATAAAGACATTTCTCCTCATTACGCCTCACCGAGGAAGGGGTAGCTTTTTCATGTATTCCCAAGTTTATCAGCTTTAGTAAACTTGGGAATGCGCCAAACTCCATAGGTGGATGCATGGAAGCGCCCATGCTCCACTCATAGCACTCCTTTCCAATGCAAGGTAATGCAAGGCAGCAATATGCACTACCTTGCATTACTTTGTGCTAACTGAACTACATGGTTTAGTAAATACAAAACAATATTTTACTTTGCAACCCAGATGCAAAATCTTAGTAAATACTTAGTAAATAAAAAACATTATTTTACTTTGCAACCCAGATGCAAAATCTTAGTAAATATGCCCCAGTATGGTGTAGTTCTGGGCCAGAGTTGGCATTGTAGGAGGGAGAGAGAAGTGGAGAGATCTACTGAGGAGTGTATATCTGCTAAGATGTTGACTGTTCTGGTGGATCTGGTGGCTTAATGTACTAGCGGCATGTATGGATCTGTGTTTGACCTCATGGTAACAGGTTGAAATTCCTGAGGGTATACTCAGCCTTTCATCCTTCTGCGGTCAATAAAATGAGTACCATTGAGTTGGGTGACAATAAACAACAGTTTTTCAGTGGCTAAATACAGTTCGAAGTCAACGTGCACTTTAAAAATACATATTTTATGTTATTGTATTGTTACTTTTACCTCATATTTGAAAGCCAATGTGAGATGTAGAGAAGCGGCCAGTGTATAGATATTCGTTACCTTCAGTCATGAACTAGATCAAAGTCCTTCAATTCACCCACAGTGTGTGGCAGATCTCTTTAGTTACATCATGTCTATTCATTTAGTGATGGCTGGTTTATTGGCTGCACAGTACCGATGATGGACAATGCTAGTAGTATTGAGCTTGAGGGTGCGATTGTCCTTTCAGGTTTTGTTGTTGGGATGTTTGATGATGTAGTTGTCTCGTAAGTAGCTATGTTTTGGACTTTTTTCTGAAGTGTATAAGCTCCTGGATTCTTTGAATGCTGACTGGTAGTGTGTTTCAGAGCGACTTGTACTGAGAAAGCAGTGCCTCCTATGGATTCCTTATGGTGAGGTGGAAGGATAAGTGGTGTAAACCTGGAGCACAGTGTTTTTGTGTTGCTTGAATTTATTTTATAGGTATTGGAGGTCCTTTTCCTCGGAGGCCCTGTCAACAAAACAAAGTGTCTTGAACATTACTCTTTTTGCTAAAGGTAGTCAATGGAGTGATTGCAAGACTTAAGTAATGTGCTCTCTTGGGTGAAGGAACAAAAGAAGCCTTGCAGCAGCTTTTTAGATGCATTTTGCGTATGATGGATGCAGGTCCATCACAGTTGGAGGGTGGCTCCTCCGTTGGAGCAAAGGAGCATTGCCCGACTTATCTAACCCCCAAAGCCCCAGAGAAAATAAAATAAAATGGTAATTCATTATGATTTTATTTTTCATCCCCCATCCCAAACAGAGCATGAGGACGGAGCAGGGCCTGCTGAGTGACAGGAGCAGGGAGGAAGATGGGCGGATGTGCACTGTTTAAAGTGCACATGTCTTTTTGGCCATTCACCTGGTGATGGCCAGCCACACATGCACACTTGCTGGGTTAGAGCAAGTGCAGGCTGCCAGAACGCTGTAGAGCGCTGAGTGAGGCTGCTCCGTCCATTCAGGGCACTGCTGTCATGCTGGTGCTCTCATGCTCACTGCGCCACTGGTTGCAAGCTAGCCTGGCTGACGAGGGGTGACATGCAAAACTGGTCCTAGGATGCTTGTATCTGGCCCAAGGTGGACCTGGTGTGGCAGTTCCTGCAGGACTGTTCCCAAGAGGAGAAGGATCAAGATTGATTTGCATATGGGTGGAGTGGCATGTTGAGCAAAAGAATGGTTAATTAAACCCAGATCCTTGTGACTGTGGGTGAATGTTTCCATTGTTGAGTATTCTGTCCATCATTTGTTTTTTTTTCTTTTGATACCCTCAGTGGGAAGGGTATGCCTTGATGTGGGTCCCATGCTCACTGTGCCACTGGATTCAAGCTATCCTGACTGATGAGGCGTAATACCCCAAAAACTGTCCTAGGATGTTTGTTTCCAGTCCAGGAAGGACCTGGCTTGGCAGTTCAGGCTGGACTGTTCTCGTGAGGAGCAGGGTCAAGACTGATTTCCATATAGCTGGGTCCAAACTGGGGTGGCATGATAAGCATAAGAAGAATGGAATAAATCTAGATCCTTGTAACTGGGGCTGAATATTTTCATTGTTCAGCATTCCGTCCACCATTTGTTGTTTTTCCTCATACTGGTTAACAGCATGAGAGAAGCGCCAGAATTGACCAAGGGAGTTTCCTGGTGGCCAGGCTGCAGTTGAAGAAAGAAGAGGCTCGGTTCGGAGGACTCAAGTGCATGTTTTATTTTATTTATTTATTTTTGTTTTATTTGCACTCGTGCATGTCCGCCTCCCCTCCCTGTAGATGCCAGCAACCTCTGCTCAACTTATAGCCTGTTGGCAAAGTCAGGCTTGGAGATTATGTGTGTGAGGTTGGCTTGCAATTTCTGTTGGTATCCAAGATATAGGAGGTTGCAAAGTAGTGTTTTCATTGTGAAGAAGTCACTCTGTTTTACATTGTTAACATGGGTTTCCAAATATAGGTCTGAATCTATGGTTCCCTTTAGTTTTCTGACTTCTCCTGATATTTATTGTTGGAGAGGCCACATGCTCCCTAGCCCATATGGCAGTAAGCTGGTATTTTTGTAATTGTCCACAGGCTATAAGCTCTGTCTTTGTAGTATTTAGCTAGTTATTTATTATCCATATATTTATGGCCCCAGGGCAGTCATACATTTTTAAATTGTAGAGTTCTTCCAGGCCATTTTTGAAAAGATTTAGTTGTCAGCTACATAGTTGCAACATTTTAAGAGATGAGGCTGAATGATTTAATCAGGTTTGGTAAAGAGGTTAGTAAGATGTTGAATAATAGAGGGGATATGATGAACCCCTATGGAACACCACAGTATTGTGTGTTAGAGGCTGATATGAAAGGTGGTATAAACACTAGAATGCTGTCACAGCTGGGTGGCCAAGAATTCAATGGGCATTAGCTAAATTCCATTCTCACCTTTCACATACAGCATGTCAAACACAAATTTGCTTTGTGAAGAGATTGAACAACAGTGCAGGACATGGAGGCATGTTGTTCTTAAGCCAGCACCTTTCATGACATTTCCGATTCATGATACATGAGTGTATGTCATTCAGATGCAATGTCTAACCTGTAAATTCCATCTCCCAAAACGGTATGGATCTCAGAAAAGTCCAACTCCTTATGTGGCATGGTGCATTTATTAGCTTCTTCTGCTGGGGCAGAGTTTTCCCAAGTGAGGTATGACTTAAACTTGACTGAGATTGCTCCAGTCTACTCTGGCCTATTGTGAAGTTTAGCCTGCTGAGTTATTGTATCTGCTCGGAAGATCATTATTTTGTTGTAGGAGCCAACTTGTTAGGTAGGCTAATGCTGCAGAGTGTTGCAAATACCCTAACTAGTAGAAGTGTGAATCAGGAAATAATCCAATATAGCCTGTCATGTCACAAAGGGCTAGTGTAACAGACTATCTTTCCAAAATAGTTTAATATCTACATAACCCTGCCATGGGCATCATTGAGCCAAATGTTGTGGAAACCATAATCAGAGCATTTGATGCTGAAAGCATTTGTATTATAAATGACCTCTCTAGACATCTCTGCAGAACATCATCTAACATTTCAGATTTTTGTATATTGCAATTTATGATCTGTGTAGTATAAATCTGCTTATTGAAATGTATTGGCTCTTTTGAAATTCTGCGTTATCTTTCTCTAATTTAAGATCATAGCAAATAAGTTACTTTTATGAGGTCCTGTGTAAATAATGCACTAAATACAAAAGATTTGGTGAACATTTGGGGTAGCGTATTATTGGAAGAAGTGTGGGAATGCCAGGTGATAGGATTTTTATGGACTCTCAGAGATTCTGGAATTTTCCTTCACAGAAATATTAGGAATATCTTACATGTAGGCAAAGTTTGCTCTTTATAGGTCAGTCAGTCAGTCAAAATAACTTTATTCGATTCTTAAGAATCATAAAAGTTTGCATATATACATAAAATAGTTCTTAAGAGACCTATACAAAACATACTGTAAACACAGTCACAAAATACATGATTAAACTTTAAAATTTAGGACACAACACATATATCATCCTCCGGCATTTTTCTAACTCCCCCTGCATGAAAGCCATATTTAATAAAAATTAATTCATCATATCACTTTTCAACACATAAATATTACCTAAATAATACTATAAAATCATTTAAAAACGTAATTTCATATTACAGTTCATAACGTTTCCTAATTGATAAGGCAGTTCGAATGAAGTTCAGCATAGCAATACAAGTAGCAGCAGTGGATAAATAGCGTAAAAAATGAAATCCTTCCTGATGGGAACAGGGTCTGATATCACGCGAGACAGGTTTATTAAAACGTGCCCTTGGATCTTTGTAAGGATTGCAGAACAACACAAAGTGCATCGTGCTTTGTTCGGCTAGATGATTGCACAGACAGGGAGTTAGTCTCTCATACCAACTCACCTGTTTAGGGAAAGCCACAAGAAAGTGCAATGTGCAGAGTCGAAATCTGGTCATAAGGAAACGTGAATGAACTTGAATTGTAAAAGACAAATAGAATTGTGGAGGATTTGGGCGCCCATATACACAATAGCGTGTTTCACAAACCCGATTAGACATACTTATTTCGGCATAATAAGCATTTTTTATCATCAATTTCATATTAGGTTGAATACTGTCGGGATTATCATAGTAGTGCCCTAGCCCGATCTTAAAATTTTCTTTAAAATATCGGAGCCAGGGGATAGAAAGAGCCTTTTCAAGGGACTTGCAATCTCTAAGAACACTCCTGGAGAATGATAAGTTCTCTGATGTCCACACTTTTCCCCAAAGAATCAAGGGAGCAATATTTATTCTATCTCTTACAAAATCCAACCCCACTTCTGAGTGGCTAAAAGCATTCGAAGAACTAACAGGGATCATTTATAATATTTTTTAAACTGTATTTCCCAGAGTTTGTAACTTGTTGCTTTTGTGATGTCCCCTTACTCCTGCCCGAAAGTAGCTACTGATAAAAATTTGGATTTGTATAGGGTTATCATTTCTGCTACTGGCTTATGTCCTAACTTACAAGAAAGCGGAACAGCCCACTGTTCTGCTAGTGTTTTGGACTGTGCGGCTGCCCGAGGCCACGCATTGGCCATCAGCAGGGCGGCCCCTTAGATACAGAGGGCTTCCCCCCGACCCTCTCTAGCCTCCCTCCTCCCCCGGGCAGGCGGAGTCCCGAGGGGAGTTAGGAGGAGCTGGGTGGGCAGGTCCGGTGCGGCAGGCGGGGCGAGGGGTACTTAAACCCCCTCGCCATTTTCTCTGCCTCTTTGCCGAACCGGACGCGCCGTAGTGTCCTCGTGTGGGGGCACACATTTTGTCTTTTGCTGCCCGGATGCCGTGACTCGTCCTGGTGCTGCGTCGTACCTGGTCTGGCGTCGGGTGGTTCCGGTGAGTGTCGGCACTGTAGCCATAGGCTCTCTCCCTTTCCTGCCGGCGGCTCCGTGTGGGAGTCGGGTCACACTGGTCATGTTGGGCAGAGGCTGGGGCATAGGAGGTCCGCAAACCCCCTCATGGCCTCGGGTCTGTTGCGGCAGAGGAATCGGCGGCCGACTTTGGTCCGGAGCAAGGTTTATTTATTAGGCAACGCTACGGGGGCAATGTTTCTCTGTTCTGGGCACTGAGCTATAGTTCTTCCCCTTTTCTGCCTGTGGCTCCGTGTGGGAGTCTGGCCACACTGGTCATGATGGGCAGGGGTTGTGCCCGGGGATGTCCTCCGTGAGCTCCTCTTTGGCGTGGGTCGGGGTTGTGCAGCGGCTCTCGGAGCAAGAGTGGTACTTTGCTAGTGGCACGGCCGATCGGCATTCCGCCCCCCCACCAGCCCCTGCGTCGCAGTTCTCGGCCTGGTTGTGGAACCTTGGTCCGGGGTGGGGGTATGGTGGATGACTGGCATTATTTGTAGGGTGTATTGCAGCGGCAATGACTCGTGTCCCCTACGTTCCTAGGTAGGCGGTCGGTAGGGAGCGTTACTTGCCACAATTTAGGTCGTGCGCGAGTGGCACAAGTAAAGAAGTTGCCGCCTTTGGTCCACTTCGAGGTTCACAGCTTCGTAGGTGGGGGGGGCCAGGAGCGGTGATGGCGTCACTGCATGCTTGTTGTATCTCGGAGGCTCTGCTGTGGTCACGGAGGGATGTGATGGACGGAGTACCCCCCCGCGGCCATTTTGGGAAGGTTGACGCTACAGCAGTGGTGGAGTTTTTCAGTGATGGCAGGCTGTTTTTCCGGTTCGGGTACCCCTTTTAGGGGGAGCGGGGATCTGGGTTGGGGGGTCGGCCACTAGGCCCGGTGCCTTTAATCATTGTACAGGAGCGGAATCCTCACCGGGCCCCTTTCTCTCTGACACCATCACGTAAGGGTGCGGAGAGGGATATTTCCTGAATGACAATTGGGGGCACGGAAACTAGTAGTTCGGTTGTTTGTTCTCTACATGCACCTGAGCCCTGTTTTATATTGTGCTGTTCCGCCGGCGAAGTTTATATATATATACCGGGGAAGAAAGCTATGCCAGGTTTTACAGGCGTTTTGTTTTCTACCATAACCTGCACACTTGTCACTTTTTCCTCCTGTGCGTCTTTGCCACCTCAGGTATTTTGTTTTCTCACATCTGCCTCCTTCATGTAACGTAACGTCTGCTTTTGTGATCGGTTCACTTGTAATGTTTTCCTTGTGGATCAGATCTGTTCCTTTTGTGAAGCGCTCTGACGGCTGCGGGTAAGGTCAGCGCTATATAAAAATGCTTAAAGAAATAAATATTGTTTACGGCTTCTCTCGGTGGTATGTCCCAGGCTTCTTCGGGAGGGGCAGGGTACTCAGGAGCGGTTATGCGTGAGGGTTTAGGCCACTAGAGGGCATCGTGCTATGGTTCCTCGCACTATGCAAGCCCGAACAAGGAGATATGTAATGATTGGCACCTTAATTCTGCCTCGCTCGCTATGAGGTATTATGTGAGCACGGTGTGGGTCATTGTCCGGCGCATGTGAGTATTGGCAGCCGTGGGTGGCCATCTGCTTGGGCAGCATGTTTCGCAATGTATGGCGCACGTGGTTTATGGTGTCAGGGTGCGGCCATTTTCTTGGGCAACAGGTTTTCTTGGTCCGGCGCACGTGCGCGTGGGCATATGAACGTGGCCTTCCAAATGTGGTCGCCATACCTGCAACGAGGCAGCCTCGCGGAGCCGCCTCTTGCAGCTAATCGTATGATGTATGCGGGCTGCTTAATGGGGGGCTGCCCTCTTGGACTGTACAGTCTGGACTGTTGTGCACGGACCGGCCTTTTGGCCGCCACCGGGAGCGGGGTCAGACGCGTTCGCTATCCGGCCGCATACCGGCCTGTGGGTGCTGGGGTTTTCGCTTCGAGCTGCTTTCTTCGGCCCTCCTCTTTCGGTCCTGATTTTCCTTTCTCAATGCTTGCTGCTCAAAGCGTTTTTTGTCCTTACGTGATGTGGCGTAGTGGCGCGAGCGCCGAAACACATGCTGGATAATTCTGTCAGGGCTGATGTGTGTTGCCATCCCCCAGGCCTTTGGCTTTCCACGGCTTTGTACCGTTCCGTGAGCGCTTGGGTGGGTAATATGCTTTGCGCTAATGTGTACCGGCCGGTGGGTGCTGGGGTTTTCGCTTCGAGCTGCTTTCTTCGGCCCTCCTTTCGGCATGATTTTCCTTCTCAATGCTTGCTGCTCAAAGCGTCTTTTGCCCTTAAGTGGTGTGGATGTGGCATAGTGGCGCGAGCGCCGATTCACATGCTGGTTAATTCTGTCAGGGCTGAGGCGTGTTGTCACCCCCCCGGGCCTTTGGCTTTCCACGGCTTCGTACCGTTCCGTGAGCGCTTGGGTGGGTAATATGCTTTGCGCTAATGTGTACCGGCCTGTGGGTGCTGGGGTTTTCGCTTCGAGCTGCTTTCTTCGGCCCTCCTTTCGGCATGATTTTCCTTCTGAATGCTTGCTGCTCAAAGCGTCTTTTGCCCTTACGTGGTGTGGATGTGGCATAGTGTCGCGAGCGCCGATTCACATGCTGGTTAATTCTGTCAGGGCTGAGGCGTGTTGTCAACCCCCCCGGGCCTTTGGCTTTCCACGGCTTCGTACCGTTCCGTGAGCGCTTGGGTGTGTTAATAATGCTTTGCGCTAATGTGTCGAGAACGAGTGCAGAATCCTTTGAAGTGCTTCAGTGTATGTGTGTGGGAGGCATCCAGGCCAGCAGCAAGTCGACACTGCATAATATACTCGTATGTACATGAAACTGAGTGCCTGCATGTAAGAGAAGATGATAAACTTTGTATGTACACGAGACTGAGTATCTGCACATGAAGGGTTTGTGTTACACCAGGCCATCTGCCAGTGTATTTATGCATGATACGCTTAAGGGTACAGGTAACTGGGTGTCCCTGTGCAAGTGAGGTGTGATGCAGCAAGCTAGAATTGTATGATGTGGATATTGTGTACATGTATCTGTGTGCCCAGGACTAAGAGATTTGGGTTATTCAGGCAAGCGGTATGCCAACACTGCATGAGGTGAGCAGTTTGTACATGTGTCCTGGTATTCAGCCTAGGACATGTGCGATTCACCAGCCAAGCAAATGCTACTGCATAGTGTGGACAATATGTACACACAACTGATTGCTGGTGTACAGGAGATGTGCAGTACTTCAGGGCACCAGTGCACAGACTAGGTATGATGTGGCTAAACTATTTATGGGTTTGAGCCTCCATCTCGGGGGACGTACTAGAGCAAGCCATCCACTGCATGAGCAATGTATCAGGTGTTGAGTGCATGTTTGTAGGGGAGGTGCGACGCACCAAACCCTGCATGCTGTGGTATGGGGGCAGGTAAATGAGTGGCCTTGCAGAAGAGTTGCATGGGACAGTCACTGTGTGAGGTGTGCTCAGCGTACATGGGCATGAGCGCCTGTCACCTACAGGAGAGGTGCCGTGCTCAGAAGACTTACGATGACTGCTCGTTCCAGGAGAGGCGCGTAGTTGTGCGCGCAGCGTACATGTATGTAGATGGTCAACTGCTCTTGCGCAAATGTTGTAGGCCATTTGGAGCTTCATTTTGTACTACATCTAAACATGATCCTCTACATGAAACTGCTGAGACTGGCAGAACAGAATGCGTATGCCACAACAGTGTGGTATCAGCGTGCCAAAGGTGTTAGTGTCAGCCCCTTTTCATGTGTTGGGCGTCTAATTTGGGTCGGTCATACGCGGTGTTGTGCAGGCACTCTCTGGAAGTCCATGTCTAAGTGTGTTGTTTCATTTTGGCTCTGCTAAACCGTGCCTGAGTATGCCGTTGCAGTGTGGCGGTCCTTTGTAGCTACGACTCGAGTGCACTCAGGCCGCTTACCATAAACTGGATTGCCAACTTTTAGAACTTCGGAAGGGTTAGCACTTCCGGGGGCGCTCCTAACCAGGACACGAGGGTCTACAACAAGGGTCACTCTTGGGCAGCAGGTTGGGTTCCTGGGTTGGACTACAGCAAGTAAGATTTAGGGGATTGTTGGGCCCAAAAAAAACCCATAGGAGACTCTGGCTGCCTCGGTCTTTTGCAACGGGATTGCAACAGGATATTGTACTTGACAGGGGAGGGCTAAAACATACTTTCAACGTCCTTTCAGACCGAGCAAATACTCATGGTGGGGCATGCTGGGAGTAACTGCCTCTCGGATAACAATATGGTTATGCCTGGGCCGGCTGCACCAGGGGGCATCGCTACGATGGCGGGTATAGCTTAGCGCACTGTAGTTGGTCTGGGCAAGTCCCTCGACTTGTACCAAGAGTGTGTCTGGCATACAAGTTGCTAATTAGCTCAAGCGCATGCCTGGCAGGCTTCACATTGGCATCCTCGGCTTTTGGCCATTTCCTCCCATCACTTCACCAGCCAACAAGTAGTGCTTTGGCTTCCCCCAGGGAGAACAGCCTTGCTGTTTTATATGCCGGGTATGTGTGCCACTTCTTTAAGGGGTTCCTGGGCCGCATGGGGATCCCATTCCTCACTGCTGGCAGACAGGCACACCCAGGACCGAAGGTTATGCAGGCGTGGGTGTCTCTGGTGCTTCGCAGGTAACCATCCCATTGCAGAAGTAGCACACAGCGTGTGACACGAGATTAGTAACAGTTGCATGTTACTACGAGTTCTTAACATTGGTAGAAGATATACCGCTAGTTTACGGACTCGCTTACAGCAGGAACTCACTGGGAAGACACTTCTACACTCAAGGCAAGTAGAATTTTCTAGATTGTAGGTCTGCCATCAGATATTTGAGAGGGCAGGTAATATCATTGGAAGTGTCTCTTTGGGGGAGTTCTTTTAGGTCAGTTTCAAGGCCCTCGCCTTTACCTCACCTCTTCATCAGGCGCTGGAGGTACGGAAACAATTGCCCACTTATCTCCTGGCTTGAGGGTAAGGTGGTTGTACTGGTACTGTAACTGACAATCAGCCCTGGCCTGGGTAGCGTGGGGGCACCTACGGCCCTCTTTCTGTGTTACAGATCGGTATATGAGGGGGCGAGGCTTCTAATGGATGTTTTTTCTCTCCAATACAGGACCAAAGTTGGAGAACTGCCCTACCCTTGGGGGGCCAACTGAACCACCATCTGGTGAAGGGTTAGCTCATTGGGGGCAGCCCGCCAGGGTTTAGGTCTATCTTTGGTTCCCCCCAGGTGTCATTAGGTCCATGTGGCGGGGTAAACAGGTTACACCCCTTGGAAGTATTACAGTAGTAGTCATCTGGCCCCGGAGCTCAGAGGTAGCTCCGGTACTATATTCCTCTGTGTGCTCTTATAGTACATTGTATGTGTCGGGGCTTGTGCTGCTTGACTGGGCATTATTGGGTCTGTTGTCGGTAAGCAGCGCAGTCTGGGGCCAAGCATGCTGACTCGGGCGGCCTCATGTTTTATCTGCTGTTGACGGATTATTGTCAGGGCTTTTATTAACGCGAACAAGATAGAGTGTAACGGAAAGAAGCCTGCTGCATTGATAGGTATTGGTTCAATGCTGACCAGAAGTGCTGCTTGGTAATGGTAGTCCGGTGGTGGTTTGACTTGTTTAACCAAAGCATCAAACTTAAGCCACTTCGTATAAGTTAGTGTAGCTTGAGAAGGCTGCGCTCACGGCTCTTTTGGCAGTCCTCTTGTTATTTAATTTATTGTAGATTATCAGTAGGCACGGCTGAAGGGGGGTAGTGCTCTGACAGATCGGTGTCTGTGTATTCCAGGACCTGAATAGCACAAGGACGGTGTTTTGGGGAGAGGTGTCTCCGGGTCGGACAGAATTGTAGTGTCTTGGCAGAATTGGGCGCGGGTGTGCGGATGACCCGTCTAGGGCGCTTGGGCAGAGTTCAGCTCGTGGGCGCATAAACCGAGGTTCTGGCAGTGGGTAGCTACCAGTGTGGTATAATGTATTGACGCGTACCCGTCACAAGAGAGTCCCCTCCGCAGGCAGAGGGAGATTCTCCGTACATGGCAGACCCAATTCACAAGGTAACCGCAGAAGCACCCTTCCATGCTAAAGGAGAACCGTAATTTATACGTGTGCAGCAGTGTCTTATACGCACACTCCTAGGCGCAAGGGTCGTTACCAGATGGGGCATGTGTATCCTGCCTTAGTTTTGCGACGCTTCCCTTTGTATCAGTCGCGGGTGGGACGCTAGTAGGCGCCACTCCCACTCCTGGAGCATAGATTGGGGGGGCTTCCTGGTGCTCGTACTGCACGACTAGCCTGACCCCTGCGTGTGGGGGGCAGTGTTGGTCCTGCCTGTTGCCTCTAGAATAGCTGCACAGCATATGAGATGTGTACATTGTAGTGTCGGGCTGGTGCTGCTTGACTGGGCATTTTGCATCTGTTGTCGGTAAGCAGCGCTGTCTGGGGCTAAGCATGCTGACTCAGGCAGCCTCACTATGAGTAAAGGAGTGTGAAGGCGTCCTTGCCCGAGCAGACGGGAGGCCAGCTTGGACCGGTAAATCCCCTCGGACACCAGGCGGTCTCTTCCTAGGTGTACACGGAGGTTCATTTAATGCTGGACACTCCTGTGTATTGAGCTATTGGTATTGCTCTTATCAGCCTTTTCGCAGCCTTCACTGCTGTGCGATAACTTCCTGGCCACCTTCAATTATACAATTTTCATACTTGCCGTCGGGGCAATTTGCCTGGGGCGCTCATTGGGAAGTGGCCCTCACAATTTTCCCAGCTTTGGCGGGGGATCTGACTGGTCTGTCTGGTAATTTTTCACCCCTTTTGCTTGTTTCACTCAGAGGGGGGGGTGGCTGGCTCCGTGTGTTTCTTTCAGGATTGGGTCGAGCGGCATCACAAACACGTTTACGTGTGGTTGGGCTCCCCTTGACCTGTTGCCGAACAGCCTCGTGAGTATACTGGAGTATCCTTAGATTCTCAGGGAGCTCCTCCTAATGTGTGCTGGGGCCTGATGCTTTCTTTCAATCCTGTTATATCTAATGGAGGTACACCTCACCAGTTAATTATGATAATACTTTGGTATTTATCATTACAATATTCGCCTGTATTCTTAGAGTATAAAATCTCAAGCGTTTAAATTAAAGCACAGTGTATGCCAGCATCACCCTGAAGCAATTGTGTCTGGGCCTTGGCCGGCGAATATGTCTGTTTGACAGGAATCAAGCAAGCGTTGTTGGCAGTTGTATGTGTACGAGGCCCGAGTGTAGCAGGAGTACATGACGCCCCCCCGGCTCTCGTGGCTGACAGATATCTTGGGCCTTCTAATGCCGTTTTCCTTGGTAGAAGTGAGAGGCCTGTGCAGGCACTACGTTTAAGATGAAGGTTATGCCGCATATCTCAGTATGTTCGAGATGACAGGGTGCTACAAGCTTCCCACGGGGGTCAGAGTATGATCCTTATGGAACTCGGCTGCAAAAATTCCTAGCGCAGAAGGATAGCTTTAACCCCTCATCTTATGTAAATAAAGTGTGCATAGCGTAGGATCTACGAAGTCCTATGTCAGCTTGAGTGGCCTTGGCCGGCAAGAATGTTTTGGGTGACAGCTTCGGCCTAATTTTGCAGGGATAGGTTCTCTGCAAAAAACCTTTCCTCTGTCCAGCAGGAAGCAGTCCGGTTATGTGATTCACTGCTACTGAGAAAGGTTGGTGGATAGACATACATATATAGGTTGCAGGTAGGAAGGAAGCTAAGTAGTGGGGGGCCCGGGCGGCGACGGTTGCCGCCGGCCGGGCTGTGGCGGAGTTACAGGGCAATCCGGAAGCAGAGAAGTTCAGCACTGGACCTCAGCGGGCACATAGGGGTGCCAGAGCCTAAGACCTGGGGCCTCATGGGAGGTTCCGGGAACACGTGTCGGCACCCCATTCGTCCTTTGGGCGGTTGTGGGCCTGTGCAACCGGGGGTTTGCCTAGTACGCCCCGCAAGGGGCGTGAGTATAATGTTTACCATAAGGGGCAGCACATGGTGGTTCGCCACGGTGCTGCCTGGCTCATCAGGCGGGCAGGTGGCGAGAATGCGGCCTGCCCTTGGATTGCCCGTAATATAACCCACTATGATTACATAACGTTGTATGTAATAAATAAACCTGCAGCAGTTTATCCCAATGTAACACTGGTGTCTAGTGTGTTATTTGCGGGATGCATGCTAAGTGTGGGGTGGGGGGCCCCTGTCGCCCTGAAGTATCTATGCGGCTGCCCGAGGCCACGCAGTGTATTTACAACAAGGGGTGGTGATGGACAGAGTCTCTGAATTAAGCAGAATACTCTCACCCAGTCAAGAGATCAGGGCTAAATCCAACACCGTTTTTTAGCTCATTGCACCATCCCAGTTTCAGAACCTGGCTGTATGCAAATTAGTCTGTCCCTGGCCCAGTGCATCATGGGAACAGGGCAGACCAGACTACAAAAGCCAATTCTTACACTGGGAAGGAAACAAGCTTCCGGGGACCGGTTTCTGGCATTACAGCCGTCTTCGGCCCGGCTTGCTTGAATCCTGATGGTGCAATGAGCAAGGGACTCACATCTGAGTATACCCTTCCACGCTTAGGGTGGACAAAAATATTTACAACAAGGGGTGGTGATGGAGAGAGTCTCTGAATTAAGCAGAATACTCTCACCCAGTCAAGAGATCAGGGCTAAATCCAACACCGTTTTTTAGCTCATTGCACCATCCCAGTTTCAGAACCTGGCTGTATGCAAATTAGTCAGTCCCTGGCCCAGTGCATCATGGGAACAGGGCAGACCAGACTACAAAAGCCAATTCTTACACTGGGAAGGAAACAAGCTTCCGGGGACCGGTTTCTGGCATTACAGCCGTCTTCGGCCCGGCTTGCTTGAATCCTGATGGTGCAATGAGCAAGGGACTCACATCTGAGTATACCCTTCCACGCTTAGGGTGGACAAAAATATTTACAACAAGGGGTGGTGATGGACAGAGTCTCTGAATTAAGCAGAATACTCTCACCCAGTCAAGAGATCAGGGCTAAATCCAACACCGTTTTTTAGCTCATTGCACCATCCCAGTTTCAGAACCTGGCTGTATGCAAATTAGTCTGTCCCTGGCCCAGTGCATCATGGGAACAGGGCAGACCAGACTACAAAAGCCAATTCTTACACTGGGAAGGAAACAAGCTTCCGGGGACCGGTTTCTGGCATTACAGCCGTCTTCGGCCCGGCTTGCTTGAATCCTGATGGTGCAATGAGCAAGGGACTCACATCTGAGTATACCCTTCCACGCTTAGGGTGGACAAAAATATTTACAACAAGGGGTGGTGATGGACAGAGTCTCTGAATTAAGCAGAATACTCTCACCCAGTCAAGAGATCAGGGCTAAATCCAACACCGTTTTTTAGCTCATTGCACCATCCCAGTTTCAGAACCTGGCTGTATGCAAATTAGTCTGTCCCTGGCCCAGTGCATCATGGGAACAGGGCAGACCAGACTACAAAAGCCAATTCTTACACTGGGAAGGAAACAAGCTTCCGGGGACCGGTTTCTGGCATTACAGCCGTCTTCGGCCCTGCTTGCTTGAATCCTGATGGTGCAATGAGCAAGGGACTCACATCTGAGTATACCCTTCCACGCTTAGGGTGGACAAAAATATTTACAACAAGGGGTGGTGATGGACAGAGTCTCTGAATTAAGCAGAATACTCTCACCCAGTCAAGAGATCAGGGCTAAATCCAACACCGTTTTTTAGCTCATTGCACCATCCCAGTTTCAGTACCTGGCTGTATGCAAATTAGTCTGTCCCTGGCCCAGTGCATCATGGGAACAGGGCAGACCAGACTACAAAAGCCAATTCTTACACGGGAAGGAAACAAACTTCCGGGGACCGGTTTCTGGCATTACAGCCGTCTTCGGCCCGGCTTGCTTGAATCCTGATGGTGCAATGAGCAAGGGACTCACATCTGAGTATACCCTTCCACGCTTAGGGTGGACAAAAATATTTACAACAAGGGGTGGTGATGGACAGAGTCTCTGAATTAAGCAGAATACTCTCATCCAGTCAAGAGATCAGGGCTAAATCCAACACCGTTTTTTAGCTCATTGCACCATCGCAGTGGCCATCAGGAGGGCGGCCCCTTAGATACAGAGGGCTTCCCCCCGACCCTCTCTAGCCTCCCTCCTCCCCCGGGCAGGCGGAGTCCCGAGGGGAGTTAGGAGGAGCTGGGTGGGCAGGTCCGGTGCGGCAGGCGGGGCGAGGGGTACTTAAACCCCTTCGCCATTTTCTCTGCCTCTTTGTCGCACCGGACGCGCCGTAGTGTCCTCGTGTGGGGACACACATTTTCCCTCCCGACCTCTCACCCTGTGTGTCAGCTTGTGGAGGACAGTTTGAACGTTTTAATGTTTTAATTTTCGTTGCAGGCGGAGTTACAGGGCAATCCGGAAGCAGAGAAGTTCAGCACTGGACCTCAGCGGGCACATAGGGGTGCCAGAGCCTAAGACCTGGGGCCTCATGGGAGGTTCCGGGAACACGTGTCGGCACCCCATTCGTCCTTCGGGCGGTTGTGGGCCTGTGCAACCGGGGGTTTGCCTAGTACGCCCCGCAAGGGGCATGAGTATAATGTTTACCATAAGGGGCAGCACATGGTGGTTCGCCACGGTGCTGCCTGGCTCATCAGGCGGGCAGGTGGCGAGAATGCGGCCTGCCCTTGGATTGCCCGTAAGATAACCCACTATGATTACATAAAGTTGTATGTAATAAATAAACCTGCAGCAGTTTATCCCAATGTAACACTGGTGTCTAGTGTGTTATTTGCGGGATGCATGCTAAGTGTGGGGTGGGGGGGTCCCTGTCGCCCTGAAGTATCTATGGCCACAATCAGTTGCTCCCAGTTTAATTTGTTATTAAAAACATTCTCAAGGTAAGTGAAATTGGGCACCTTATCTCTAATCTTTTCCTTCTCCACAAATTACCTTGTTTTCGTTTGTTTGGGGCCGCACACCATAATAAAAGATTTACTAAAATTTACTTTCAGGTCAAATGCCAGCATAAAGTCAGTAAAAGCATTCAAAGCTTTTCGAAGGTCATTGGCCATCAAAGCCATCAAGACAGTATCATTTGTGTATGACAGCAGGGGTACTGATTTACCTCCTATGCTAGGAAAGTCTAGTTGTTGCTCCAAAAGAAAAACCTCCAGCCCATGTGTATATAAAAGAAATAAAAAAGGGGCCAAGATACACCCTTGTCGAACCCCCTCCATGGAAACAATTCACCTAGTCTTCTCTCCCCCAGGGCCATAACGGATAGAAACAATAGTAGAAGTATGCAACCTCCACAACAGAGGTATAAGGGGCTCCTCTCAACCCATTTTTTTCCATTAGATTCCATAACTTCCCCCTGTTTACTGTATTAAATGCGGTGGATAAGTCCATTAAGGCAAGGCGGATTGACCCTCCTCCTCGCCTTCATGTACTTATCATGATCAGGGACAGGTTGAGGCCCTGTTCATTTGTTCCCATACCCCTCCTGAAGCCATATTGTGTATTGGATATGAGACCAGAGGTATTAGCCCAGGATTCCAGGCATGCAAGAATTACCCTCCCAGGACTTTACACGTGGCATTAATTAAGGAAATGGGCCTGTAGCATGCAGGATAGTTTCTATTACCTTTTTTATAGATCAGCACCACTACAGCCTTTTTCCATGAGGAGGGAAAAGAACCCACTATTACAGCTTTAAAAACATTAACCAACAACAGAGCCCATAGTTCATGATTGCTTTTAAATAAATCCAGGAGGAACCCGTCAGGAAAGGAACAAAGGTGGTATGTTGTTTCTGAATTAATTACTAATCCATCCCTTTGTTCATGTGGTGAGACGCAATTTGGATTAAAAAAAATTGTAAAATTTAGTTCCTCGGCTTTCCCTAGTAATGTTGATTCCATGCTCTTAACCTCATTGAGAAAAGGGGGCGATTGATAACCTCCCGAAACTATCCCCGAGGCCACTAGCCCTTTCAAGATCTTCCCAGGCTAGTCTTCTCAGTTCATCCTTTCTCTGCTTAATTACACGTTTATAAGTTTGCCTTGCTCTCTTGATTAAAGTTTGGTTAAGGTGGATTGCATGCAGGGCATTCTTAATATATTTATGCGCCTCGGTACACTCAGCATTAAACCATCTTGTTTCTTGAGGGTCCTTCCTTTTCACCAACTTGGTCAAGTCTTTAGCAACATTTTTACAGATTAGTTTAAAATCCTGTATGACCACGTTTGGGAGGGAAATCATGAGTTAAACATGACATGATTTGACTTAAATTAGGTTTAACAATATTCTCTTCAAATTGGGAGGGATTTATTTTACTCCATTTTAGTCTTACTCCCTGGTTGCGATTATGCTTGAGTGGATGCTTATCGCCCTTGCCCTCCTGTGACGTTACATACATAGATATAGTGAGGGGATTGTGGTCACTAGCTGGATTTGGTTCAACCGCAAACCTCACAACGAGGCAGGCAAATTTTCTAAATATTAGCAGAAAATCAATTGTGCTAGTTTTACCTCCACCCTGGTAAGTTGGATATTGAATGGATGGGGTACTAACCAATGTATCAGCTAGACATAAATCATTAACCACAATGATAGAATGTAATGTTTCACCCTGCACAGTGTGACAAGGGCTGATTCTCAGTATCAGAGACCCCACAAACATCAGTTGCCTGCCCAAATTATACATAAAGGATGACATTTCCCTGCGACCGTATCAATTTCCTCATTGAGGGTATTAATGACCTCACAGTTATTTGGATCAAAAATATTATAATACCAGTGTACCAAAATGTATTGTAGCATCAATCAAATTTGAAATCAAAATGAGTTCATACCAGGGGGAGTCGATTATATTCTCTGCCGTTAGGGACCCATATTTGACAGAAATCAATGTTATCAATTACCCTTTGCTCTCCCTGCAATTGAAGGTGTTGCCTGGACATTGAAAGAACAGTATCCATCTATGTCAATATCGTTCATACTCCAAGTTTCTTGAACCCAAATTATATCAAATATCTTAATATATTGTAACCATATCTCATCAGATAGTTTTGAGGAGATAAGTCTTAGGGGGCATATATTAACGTCATACTCCACTTTGGCTTCCCCCCAATATTATTAGTAAATACTGGCATTGGTAAAGGATGTAAGCTTTTTGCAGGGTCATGATCAAATGTGTAAGTGGAGGTGACAACACTTTCTGCGAAGTCTTTCTCTACATCTTTCACAGGAACGTCCGATTTCCCCACATTTCTCAGAGCGGGAGTTTGTCAGTCTATGTTTACAAGCCCACTCAATGCCTCAAAACGATTTGGGTGAAACCAGACAGGTTGCGGAGGATGCCCACATGAGCCTCTATTCCTCTACAAAGTGCCATGGGAGTCTGGGCAGTTGTCCATTCTGTCTAATATTATCTTAACCAGATCTGGGGATCTAAATGACAAAACTATACAATCTCCCTGGAGGTTCTTAATAGATTTACCCACCCACCCAATTTAACGCACCATTTTAAAATCTGAAAATAGCACGTTGATGCTTATCCCCATCCTAGCATTCAGAAAGTGCAATGATTTATTCGTTGACCAATGCTCTGACTCACCGAGCAGTAATGGAGGGATGTTGGCCAATACCAGGTAATATGGAGTTGCTTCTGGTGGTAAGTGTAGATTAGTGTGGGGGCCACAAGGGCGTCTTTGTTCAGGGATCTGACCTTCTATTCTACTTGTGAACTGGGATCTTTCACCTTGGGTATGGCTAGACTTATCAATACAGGCACTACCTGATGCATGCATATTCCGAACCTGCTTTGTAGTCAAACCTTTTGTCTGTTGTGCAATATCAATGCCATTTGGCAAGGTGCATGCTGCCCTTGGGGATTGCGAGTCATCTCAAAATTTTAGAGGGGGATCAGCGTGGTGTAAAGCTCCTCTCGCAACAGTACTCCTAGAAGCCTCAATAGAGGGAATAACATCTACTCTCTTTTGGGAGTGAACAAGCAGGGATGGGGAGATGCTATTGGACTCTGTCTTTTCCAGATGACTTAGTCTCGCCTCAATTAACGTTTGCAGTATTGATTCTAATAAAGCTGACACTGTGTAGTAATAACTCACTACTCCAAATGAGGTTTTAAAGTAAGTACTTTTATTCAGTCTCGTACAAACAGGTGCTCCCGGCTTGGCGGCATTATCTCTCTCACAACATTCTAACCCGAACTCCCGGAGGGAGCGCGGACCATACCAAGTGGGCAGCAAGAGGAGGGGGGAAACGGGGAAAGGGAAATGAGTAAGATTACAACACACCTTCCTCCCTAAGGAAAGTGGAGGAAGGGGAAACATAGGAACTCCAAGAAAGAAGGGTGCGGGAAAGATAGGAAGAGAGTGGGAGAGGGTGAGAGATAGAGAGAGAGAGAGAGAGAGCTATATATATATATCACAGCAACAATGGGGTCAGGGGCAGGGGACCCCATACCCCAGTCTAAATGGAAAAACACGTGAGACTTCACTGTTGACTATGGTACATAAGATATGAACAGTTTGATTTTAATTGACGTGACTGGGGATATACTTATTTGACCCCTTGGCATATCCAGGTATGATTACATGAGTAGCTCATGTCCAAATATTTATCTGCAGAAAGCAGGATAATGCTCTTAAAAATTCAGGTTGCAGCAGGTAAAGTTATAAGATTTAAATCAACCAACGCATAACAACTGTACTTGTCTGGTGCAACCAGAGTATGCCCAGTTAAGATATGGGCTATACAATTCAATGGATGCACGGGGGCGTGCTTAGGCTTCCTGACATGAGTATAACACAGGTTTAAGTGTCACATCCTTTTCACCCTTGAAATCAACCAACGCAAAACACTTGTGATTGTCTGGTGCAACATGGGTGTGCACCTCTATGATGTGGGCAGTACACTCCAACGGATACAAGGGTATGTGCTTTAGGCATCCTGACATGTGTAAAACACAGGTTTGTAAATCACATCCTTTTCCCCCTTGGCTCCCTTATGTCTAAACTTGCCACACAGTCTATTTCTCCCTTGGATTACGAACTTCTCATGCTAGTATTACCATCCCCTTCCGGAAGATTGACACTGGCTGTAATGTTCTTTTCCTTAGGCTGTAGCTTGGGCCAGTACACACCTCGAAGACTTCCTCTGATGCAATAAGCCTCTCTTTCCTTGTCCTTATCCATGCCTGGACTAGACATTCTTCTGCCCTCATTTCCTTGTCCATATCTTGTATCACAACTTATACCGAGTTTTGTTTCCAACAGCCCCAGATCATTTGCATGAGCCTCATCAGCCATAAGTATGTCCTCCTTTTCCCTCTTAGGCTCGCCATAAAAGAACTTATTTGTGTTTTCAGGACCATTACTCCTCGGCTTCCTCCAAAGATCATTGATTGGACCCATCTTCCCTGTTATGACTTTTAATGGAGATTCTTTTAGTTTTTTCTGCGTTTTCACACTCTCTCTCTCCTTTTTACCGCAATCAAACCCTTGAAAGTATAATTCTTTGTTCTCTTCCTTCGACTCAATGTAACTTGAACCCCTCTCTCTTTCCAGATCAAAATTGTCCACATTCTCCTCTGACCTCTTGGTCCTGAACTCAGCCAACGTATTTCTTTGCCGCATCTCATAGCAATGGGACTGATTACTCTTATACATCTCCCATCTTCGCTCTTTGGCCGTGGCATTTAAACACTCCCCCTCCTTTTCAAATACTCCATCTTTCGCAATTTTTTTTTGTTACCTTCTGTCCTTTCTCTCTAGTTTCTTACGTATTTCTCTTTCCTCCACCTGACTTTGATAAGAGTTTTGTTTCTTGTTATGTTCGTCCATAGTAGCTTCTTTATCCCATTCTTCATTGCTTGCAGCTCTTTCACATACTGTCAAACCCTTAGATGGCTGCATGCGAACATCATCAGTTTCACACCTAGTTACTTGTATGTTTTGAATCTATGCCTGCTCATTCATCCTCAACTTCTTTTGATCTCTCCACCCTAGCATGGTGAGACCCCCATCCGTTATGTATATAGTACTCCTTGTATTGTTTTCCTTATAAACTAAATCCATGACTATGTAACCAATAGCCTGTATACCCTTCCCTGCATACGTTTTTAGGGTTATGTTGGCCTCTTTCAATTCATTACCATTTTTTCTTTTAAATTTTCTGTTCCAATCACTCTTGCTTACCACACTACATCTTGAACCAGAGTCTGTGATTATTTTAGTCTCAATTCCGCCTATAGAAATGGTACCTCTCTGGATTACCATACTGGCATTAACTTCCTCTTTGCCATCCATTTTTTCCTTGAACACTTCATCCCTTTGTACCTTTCCACATGTGGCTTGAATATAATGTTCATCCAACACATTCAAGATGTTCTCATAAATATTCCTATCAGTTCCTTTCATGAATGCCTTCTCCATATTTTGGTACATGTTCCTTCCTCCCGTACCTAAGCTGTGAAGTAATATTTCCGCCTTCACTTCAGTTGAAAGAGATGCTTCCTCTTCCTCAACGACGGACAGATAGTTTTCAAAATACACTTTCCACTCCCTCCAATTTGCAATGTTATTATTAACCTCCTCCATGAACGGCCCAGGTGGAGGGAGATTATACCTACGGCCCCACTCCATGTTTAGTGTGTTGCAATACTCAAGAGTTTACACAGGAAGATGCAACCACCAACAGAATGACAGCACAAGGGTACCAAACTGGAATCTTCGGACACGACCATTAAAAATTAAACAAGTTGCCCAGTTGTACCCCTCAAGGGTATTAAACACTTGAGTTTGATAGGTATGAAGGTTCGTGCGATGGTTCTAGAATGTACTACTAGGGTATCCCATCAGAAAAATGGCAAGGAAAATTAAACCCAGACTGGATTGCTGGTGTGGGATTGTATGGTTAGTGACACCGGAGTACAGTAGAGTGAATAAAGCTATAGCGTACTCTTTGAAAGAATAACCCCTCTAAACCCCCTACCGCTTCCACTGTGCTGTATGGTATTTACAGTGCTGTTTTTACTGAGTAAGCTTTAACCATCAGACCTTAGACTTGAGGGAATTTCTCCGTGTGAAGCGTTTCGAATGGCGCAGTTAAGTGAAAACTGTCTCCCTTAAACAACAATGTTCACACTTTCCCCACCTCAGAAATTATAGAACAAAACCTGACCTTAAAATGAGCAAATGCAATGGGTGAAGATCCTATCACTTTGGGTACCTCCCCCGCCTAATTAGTCAGGACCTCCTGATCCCTATACTCCGAACTTAACTGACACCAAGCGTGAATGGAGCAGGGACCCTCGGGTGACAGTAAAGTAGGTCGCCTGCTTACAGTACGTGCTGAGGGAATGAATAATTCTACAAATGGGAAAATATCCTTTACCTCTCTGAGGTCCTCCTCACATTCAATTTAAGTGCGCACTTCTGACCACATTTCCATTTCACTGCACATCTTCTTGGGTGAAACTTTTATCCCTCATCTATAATATTTCAGTTCAGAGGGATATCTAAATGACTCACTGGGGTTTCCCTTATACAGAGTCGACGAGGTAATACTTCAAATACTTCCAAGACAGATTGTCCCACGGTTAGATTTACCACATTGAATGGTTTTGACAGCTCCTGACACCCACTCCTGCTACTTATCCGCACTAAGGCTGCTTGAATCTGGCTAAACTTGTCACTAAACTGTAGATATGTTGAACACAGTTGCTAACAGGTCCAGTCTTCTACTTAATGAGCGCCAAAGAATGGCGACGCTCCTCACCACAGCTCCGACGGTTGAGCTCGATTCCTCGCTTACGTCAGCAGCAATCTCTCCTCCCCACGCGCTGCCCTTCAACGTCTTCACTCACTTTAATGGCAGATCCGTGCACCTCTTCAGGTTCACTCACAAAAATTACGCGTTGTGCCCGGCAGCCTCAGATCAACATGCCGCTGCTTAATTACAGGTCCGTGCACCTCTTCAAAACCACTCTCCAAATCACGCGTTGTGCCCGGTAGCCTCAGATCAACCTGCCGCTGCTTAATCACAGATGCGTGCACCTCTTCAGGACCACTCACCAAATTTCTCGTTGTGCCTGGCAGCCTCAGATCAACATGCCGCTGCTTAATTACGGATCCGTGCACCTCTTCAGGACCTTTCATAAAATAACGCGTTGTGCCCAGCAGCTTCCGCTCAGCATGCCGCTGCTTCTTCGTACGTCCCTTTCCCCACCACAGGTCACATCAACGGGACAGTAACCACCGGCTCCACCAACGCCTGTGACTTCAAACGAGGAGGCATGGTTCCTCTCCTCCCCTCAGTACCAGCTCACCGACTCCAAGGCTAAAACCACTTCCGACGTTTAGAAGCGAAAGCCTAACGTCCCGCCTGGACGCTCTTCGGTTGATTCAGTCTGGTGCCGGAATATCCACAGTTCACACGATCCGCTATGTCCGCACAAGCATCAAGTTCATCCCGGGGAGGGAAAGCACCTCACTGACCCAGGCTCAGCTCCCAGTCCTCGTCGCCAAAATGTAGTAATAACTCACTACTCCAAATGAGGTTTTAAAGTAAGTACTTTTATTCAGTCTTGTACAAACAGGTGCTCCCGGCTTGGCGGCATTATCTCTCTCACAACATTCTAACCCGAACTCCCGGAGGGAGCGCGGACCATACCAAGTGGGCAGCAAGAGGAGGGGGGAAACGGGGAAAGGGAAATGAGTAAGATTACAACACACTGATAGCTCCATTTTTTTCCAAAAGTCTTCCCCCTCTTGAAAACTCCCTTAGATGTAATTTCTTTTAAGGTTGGAGCGGGACCCAGATTACACTCTTTATCAGCTGGTTTACTCCTACGCCCCAACGGTTTAGGCAAAAAGTAATTTTGTTTATTAGAAGCCTGCACTTTCCTTTTCTTGGTCGGTGGTGCCTGGCTGTTTCCCTGTGTGCATTTTGCTTTCTGACCCCGCGTCACCACATCTGGCACAATAGATTTTACAGAATTGTCAATAACTTCAACAATATCAGAGGCAATAGAAACTTTTGAGGCATTAATAACTGCTAAATCCGCAACTGTTGCATGTAACAAGCTGGTATGCAATTAGTTCAATTCCGATTAAATTGTAGCACGGGGACAGCGGGAGCAGCGGGAACAAATTGATTGTAAGTGTTTTGGGGTTCCAGGTACAGTCTGTGCTCAGTGAGCTCAATTTCATGAATGAGTGCGGATTCCAGGGCCGGACTGGCTACCGGGCAGTTGTGTGTGCTGCCGAGCAGAGGGGTCATTTCGTTGATGGGAACCTGTGTGTGCAAAACAAAATTTGTTTTGCTTTTTTTTATTTCAAAGCGCACGCAGGTCCCCTTCAACGAAATGAGCTCACACCACGGAGAAATCCTCCCCCTGCTCGCCAGCACACACAACTGCCCGGTAGCCAGTCCAGCCCTGGCGGACTCAGCCCCAAGTAAGAAAGCGTCCAGGGTACCTACGACCCCTTGCGCATTTCCACATTTGGGCCCACTCATTTTCAACCCCCTTTGGTCTACAGCGAATATCAATGTTAATATGAATATCAATTGTCATTTATAACAGCGTTCCATTACCTTAGCCAGCCCCTACCAGGTTTCTCCAGAACCGTAGATTTCAATGGTGTGGCCCAGCCCAGCCTCCTTTGGCCTCTGACAGGTGCAGACGGGCTTGTCCTTGGCCCGGGTTTCGCCCGACGCGGCCAGGTCATACCCGCGCGCGTCCCATGCAGCAGGAGCCCTGTGCTCTTTTTAAGCGCCTCCCGGCGCTTGCAGGTACCGTGGGCGGTGTGCGGGCTGCTGGGGCTGGTGGGGCTTGTAATCCCCAACCGGCCTCCTCTCACGTGGCTGGGACTGCAAACATCCCTGTGTGACTCTGCCGGCGGTGGCGGCAGGAAACACCAGGATCCAGTGGCAGTGGCAGGTATGTTGAGCTCCCACACAGCGGGAGCCCTGTGCTCTTTTTAAGCGCCTCCCGGCACTTGCAGGTGGCGTGGGTGGCGTGCGCACCGCTGAGGCTTGTAGTCCCCAACCGGCCTCCTCTCACGCGGCCGGGACTGCAAATATCCCCACGAGACTCTGCTGGCGGCAGGAAACACCAGGATCCAGTGGCAGTGGCAGGCATGTCGAGCTCCCGCACAGCGGGGGTCCGGTGCTCTGTTTAAGGGCCTCCTAGCGCTTGCAGGTGACGTGGGCAGCGCGCGCGCCGCTGGGGCTGCTGGGGCTTGTAGTCTCCAACCGGCCTCCTCTCACACGACCAGGACTGCAAATATCCCCGTGTGACTCTGCTGGCGGTAGCAGCAGAAAACACCAGGATCCAGTGGCAGGTATGTTGAGCTCCCCAGGTCATTCTTGGTAAGAAAAGATATTGATATCTACGCAAGCTACACCACCCCAACTACTCTACGTACCTTATTTTCAGAAATATCTGGAAATGGCAGGTTTCCCTGGGTGCTGACCAAACCCTGGCCTAAACACCGCAGCTACCCGCATTGCCAGAATTGGTCAATCAAAAAACGAAAATAGAATGCCAATACTGATATACACAATTTCGACCAACAATGTGCTAACCTGAACCTGAAAAAACAATTCAAGGGCGGGAATTGCTAGTTAATAGCTTTTTATTTGCAATATTTTTTAGAAAGATCAATTTTTATTTTTTCAAATAATATAAGAAAAACTATTTACAAAGAAGGGACAATTTGAGAAAAAGCAGAACATTTGTCTTCAATCATTCAATATTCCAACCATATCACACGCATACAACACACTTTCATACCATTCAGGGGAAAGACTATAGAAACATAGAAAATATTTTGTTTAAAAAATATATATATACATTTGCACATTAGCTTCACAAAAAGAACAAAAACGCCACAGCCTGCGGGCAAAATACTACGTCAATAAACAGAACGTTTTTTTGAACACAAGTACATTCGTCTTAAATGGTTATGTAAATAAACTTGTAAAGGTTCTTAGTAATGTACAGACGGATTGGAAAAATTAAATAGCCAAGCCGTTCTTCGCAGGTAAGGTGTGGCCAGGAGCCTACGCGTTTCGAATCCCGATTGTTTTCATAGGATTCTCTTCAGGGCCTTAAGCAGTATCTAAACAGAGCACAAACGTGGGTTAAAAACACAAAAAATTGATAACTCAAACATACCGTGTGACAACAAAGAACAACTTGAGCACATCAGGGGTTGGCTTTTAGTCAATTTAGATTATAATTTCGACCACTTGTCAAGAACCAAACCAGACAGACCGTCCCACACACACTCCGGGGCTTACCGGTTGGTGGAATGCTCCAGGGCGAAGGGAAGCAGGGAGTTCGTTTCTTAACTCCGTTCTGGTGGTGTTAGAGCAGCGCGGAGGGTGCATTCGGGGTGCAGCTCTCTGTTAATGCAAAAAACTCGGAGTGAGCTTCTTAGTTTTACCATGCCTTTATGCAATGTGACTAGACCGCGTGACTGCTTAGAGCCAGGCTGTCGGTCACGACCTCCGGCGAGGGAGTGCAACTCTACTAGTTGCCCTACTACCCAGACTGGGCTCGATGCTTATACTCACCCAGGGGCGGATTAGCCGTGGCTGGCAGTTGGGCGGGAGCCGGATCGCTCGCGCTTGTAATCCGTTCTCTCACGGCAGAATGAATTAAATTTGAGGGCCGGATTTGAGTCACCTTGTTAATCCTGTAACAAGATGGAATCGTGGTTTGAAATAACAGCACTGCACGGCAAAAGACGCGACTAAGTTATGGCTTTAGTGTGGATGCTCACCATAATCTATGTGGGTTTCCAACCAGCTGGCTCAATGGAGACCTTCGGGCGGCTCTTCGGCAGTTACTAAATTAAATAACCGAGAGGCACATTTTAGCGACTACTTTTATCAGGTTAACAGCATAAAAGTATAAGACGCCGGCTCACAGTACTTACTTTGCTCTTGGGTCAAACGACGTAAATCAGCTCGCGTTCCAGTCGGCACTAACTTCAAAGACATGCGCATAGCATGCCGAGGTCAGACACTAGCCGGTATTTAAAGGGGCAAGCAGGTGCACGGTCGCCTCCTTCTTAAAGGGATGACGTTCGAAAAATAAATGATGCCGCTTCATAGAACGGGGGAATGACCCGCATTAACCACACAGGCTCCAATCTCTCAGCTGTTTGCCGACCTCTGAGGGTGAAAACCACAAATTTCAGAAGTCTACAGTTACAGATAGACCATGTGCTCCCACAGGGTCAAGGTTCCATCTGGATGGAATGGTGAAAGAACTGTGTGTTTACAGTTTGAAAATTTCACTCAATTCATTAAGGCCAGAGATTGCCGTGTCAAATTTTACAATTAGAAGGGCTTCTCGTTTTGAAAGTTGTAGATCCAGATCACCTCCGCGGGGGTTCTTCTCAATTCTTGAGATCACAGTCCATTTGAGGTCACTGATTGCATGTTGCATTTTTGTCCAGTGTAGGACTAGAGGGGCGTTCTCCACTTTATTCTTCAGTCTCGATTTATGCTGGGAGATACGTTGGCGTATCTCTTGGCTAGTTTTACCTATATACAACTGTAGACAGGGACATAAAATACCATAGACGACTTGCTTGGACTTGCAGTTACTGAAGGTGTTATGTTTCCAGTGAATCCCCTTATGCTGGAAAAGGGAACCTTCAATCGTGGATTCACAGCACAGGCAGGTGCCGCATTTATGGTGGCCAGTTATAGGCGGTAATCGCATCATTTGGCGCAATGAAGGTGGACTCGAAATGGGCATTGCTGCTCGAACGATATGATTGGCAATATTGTTCTCCTTTTTAAAGGCAAACAAGGGAAGATCTTTCAGGCTTTCATCTAGATTCTTGACTAGATGCCAATTTTGTCCAATAATTCGTTTTAACTGGTTTGCGTTGGGGCAAAAGGTGGTAACGCATACCTGACGTTTCATACTGTGTTTTTCTCTTCGTTCTAGTAAAGCCTCACGTGGGGTCCAGAGTGCTCTTTTCATACAGTTTTTTACTAGTTTTTTAGGGTATCCCCTGTCGCATAGCTTGGATATTAGATTACCAGCATGATGGTTGAAGTCTTCTTTGGACGTGCAGTTCCTGCGCACCCGCAGGAACTGCCCGTACGGAAGATTTTCTTTGAGACTTCTGGGGTGGTTACTGTCGAACAGTAAAGATTTATTGCGGTCAGTTGATTTTACAAATAATGTAGTAGCCAACTTCCCATCTTGTGGAAAGACCTCAACGTCCAGGAAAGCGATTTTGCTAGTGGACTGGGTTAGACTGAACTTTATATCAGCGGTCCTTGAATTTAACCACTGATGGAACGATGTTAAAGTATCCTCATCCCCCGTCCAGATCATAAACACATCATCAATAAATCGGAGCCAAGCTCCGATATATTGATGAAACGGGTTGTTGGAATGTATGTATGTTTCCTCATACATGGACATGAAGAGAACTGCTAGCTCCGGCGCAAAGGGGCAGCCCATCGCCACCCCTTTGATTTGATAATAAAATACTCCATTGAAACAAAAGTAGTTTCTCTTGAGGGCGAAAGATGCAAGTTTTATCAAAAATTCAGTCGGTACTTGCATAGGACGTGATCTTAGGTCCAAGAAGTGTGACAGGACTGCTACCGCTTCGTCCTGTGGAATCTGTGTGTACAGCGATGTCACGTCTAAGGTGACTAATATATCACTGTGGGCACGGTAATTCATGTTGGCCAATTTATTTATGAAGTCCGTCGTATCCTGTAAATAGGATCGCACCTGACTCATAAATTCTTTTAAGAAACAGTCCACGTATTTTGCAATTGGCTCAAGCAGGGAGCCACATCCTGCCACGATGGGCCTGCCTGGCGGATGGTTCTGATCTTTATGAACTTTAGGCAATACGTAGAACATCGGGGTTTTGGGATGCTTGATCTTTAAGTATTCCAACTCCTTGGGACCAACAAATCCTAGGTCAAATCCTTCTTGGATTATATTGAACAATTCATTTTGAAGGTCTGTGGTAGGGTCTTTACCTATCTTGCGATAGCAATTACAGTCGTCTAGCTGCCTCATTACTTCGGTGGTGTAATTGTTGGTATCCCATATCACTATTGCACCACCTTTATCGGCCTGTTTGACCGTTACCGAGGTGTCATTCTTTAGATTGTTTAATGCAGTCATCTGCTGTTTGGTGGTGTTAAATTTCACGAACTTTCTTTGCTTTTCCATAGCTGAGATGGCAGAAAGGACACTCCTTTCGAAAGTTACAAGTTCTTTTGGAATTTTATTAGCAGGGGGGCAGAACGTAGATCTATTTCTTAAACCCGTGACTTCTGCCGGTCTAGGTGTGGAACTTTCACTAAAAAATAGGGTGAGCCGTAATTTTCTGCAAAATTCGATGAACTCAGACTTCATTTTCACGAAGTCGGTTCTTTTTGAAGGTACAAAGGACAAACCTTTTGCCAAAATGTCCTCTTCCTCACGTGTAAGTACCTTTTTTGACAGATTAAAGATGGGCGACGCTTTTAATTTTTGTACTGCTGGCGCCGAGTTTTCATTTCCCATGGGATTTGATATCTCGACTTGCCTCTCGGGCGTGTCTGGCCTCTTCCTAAAAAATGAGGGTTAGATGGTTGGCCCTGTTGTTGTGGATTAGTGTTCCAATTCTTATTCCGGCTTGGGCGATTGTAATTGCCACTAGTGTCACTATCTGTCCCTGAGGATGATGTATCTGAGAAAGAAATAAACTGTTTCCTAGATCTCCCTTGGTTATCAGGTAGAAAACGTCGTGATTCTGCTTTAGAATAAAAATCCACCTGGAGATACGGATATATATTCTCCAGTGTAAAGTTTTTTTTGTCCTTTTCGAATTGATTACTTTTCTGTGTTATAGTGTAATCTTTAAATTCTTGTATCTCTTTCGCTACTTTTTCTAACAAAGTTTTAGCATCAGCTATGGTGGAATTGGTACTGATCTCAGCCTCTAATTTAGCAATTTCTGTAAGTTCTTCTTTTGAAATTCTAACAGCCGTCTCGACCGTTAAGACCATAAGGTCTCTGCTGCACTTGGTTTCTATAAATGAGAAACCTTTTTTAAAGATAGGGTCTTCAGTAAAGATGACCGGTATGTTTTTGATCTGCAACCCACCTGGGATCGTACCTTCTTTAAGATGTTGTAGTAGGAAATGACCGTGAAGGTCTGTCCTAATCTGTTTCTTTTTTAAGCGGAGCAGCTTTTCAGCCTCATTAGATGTTGTCGCAGTCTCACTCAAGGTAACCGATGTGAATATGGGAGGGTCACTGAGAAGGTTCCTGATGTGGTCTTCTGAATATGCAAAGGTGTCCTTCTCTGCCATTTACTCACAATACAAAAAAGGAAAAAGACAACCCAAATTAGAACAATAAACCAAATAATAATGATAACATCAAAGAAACATAATACTCAAAATCACACGTGTGCACAGGATGTAACAAGTGGATATTTGATAGAAGGAGAGAATTCTTCAACCTTCGCTTCCAAGTGAATGGAACTAACACAATACCTCGCGGGCCTGCGCCCGCTATAATAACTAGAAAACAACTACGGGTGGGCTCTAATCAGCAAGGCTGAGCCAAATTATCAAAAAAATAGAATGCCAATACTGATATACACAATTTCGACCAACAATGTGCTAACCTGAACCTGAAAAAACAATTCAAGGGCGGGAATTGCTAGTTAATAGCTTTTTATTTGCAATATTTTTTAGAAAGATCAATTTTTATTTTTTCAAATAATATAAGAAAAACTATTTACAAAGAAGGGACAATTTGAGAAAAAGCAGAACATTTGTCTTCAATCATTCAATATTCCAACCATATCACACGCATACAACACACTTTCATACCATTCAGGGGAAAGACTATAGAAACATAGAAAATATTTTGTTTAAAAAATATATATATACATTTGCACATTAGCTTCACAAAAAGAACAAAAACGCCACAGCCTGCGGGCAAAATACTACGTCAATAAACAGAACGTTTTTTTGAACACAAGTACATTCGTCTTAAATGGTTATGTAAATAAACTTGTAAAGGTTCTTAGTAATGTACAGACGGATTGGAAAAATTAAATAGCCAAGCCGTTCTTCGCAGGTAAGGTGTGGCCAGGAGCCTACGCGTTTCGAATCCCGATTGTTTTCATAGGATTCTCTTCAGGGCCTTAAGCAGTATCTAAACAGAGCACAAACGTGGGTTAAAAACACAAAAAATTGATAACTCAAACATACCGTGTGACAACAAAGAACAACTTGAGCACATCAGGGGTTGGCTTTTAGTCAATTTAGATTATAATTTCGACCACTTGTCAAGAACCAAACCAGACAGACCGTCCCACACACACTCCGGGGCTTACCGGTTGGTGGAATGCTCCAGGGCGAAGGGAAGCAGGGAGTTCGTTTCTTAACTCCGTTCTGGTGGTGTTAGAGCAGCGCGGAGGGTGCATTCGGGGTGCAGCTCTCTGTTAATGCAAAAAACTCGGAGTGAGCTTCTTAGTTTTAACATGCCTTTATGCAATGTGACTAGACCGCGTGACTGCTTAGAGCCAGGCTGTCGGTCACGACCTCCGGCGAGGGAGTGCAACTCTACTAGTTGCCCTACTACCCAGACTGGGCTCGATGCTTATACTCACCCAGGGGCGGATTAGCCGTGGCTGGCAGTTGGGCGGGAGCCGGATCGCTCGCGCTTGTAATCCGTTCTCTCACGGCAGAATGAATTAAATTTGAGGGCCGGATTTGAGTCACCTTGTTAATCCTGTAACAAGATGGAATCGTGGTTTGAAATAACAGCACTGCACGGCAAAAGACGCGACTAAGTTATGGCTTTAGTGTGGATGCTCACCATAATCTATGTGGGTTTCCAACCAGCTGGCTCAATGGAGACCTTCGGGCGGCTCTTCGGCAGTTACTAAATTAAATAACCGAGAGGCACATTTTAGCGACTACTTTTATCAGGTTAACAGCATAAAAGTATAAGACGCCGGCTCACAGTACTTACTTTGCTCTTGGGTCAAACGACGTAAATCAGCTCGCGTTCCAGTCGGCACTAACTTCAAAGACATGCGCATAGCATGCCGAGGTCAGACACTAGCCGGTATTTAAAGGGGCAAGCAGGTGCACGGTCGCCTCCTTCTTAAAGGGATGACGTTCGAAAAATAAATGATGCCGCTTCATAGAACGGGGGAATGACCCGCATTAACCACACAGGCTCCAATCTCTCAGCTGTTTGCCGACCTCTGAGGGTGAAAACCACAAATTTCAGAAGTCTACAGTTACAGATAGACCATGTGCTCCCACAGGGTCAAGGTTCCATCTGGATGGAATGGTGAAAGAACTGTGTGTTTACAGTTTGAAAATTTCACTCAATTCATTAAGGCCAGAGATTGCCGTGTCAAATTTTACAATTAGAAGGGCTTCTCGTTTTGAAAGTTGTAGATCCAGATCACCTCCGCGGGGGTTCTTCTCAATTCTTGAGATCACAGTCCATTTGAGGTCACTGATTGCATGTTGCATTTTTGTCCAGTGTAGGACTAGAGGGGCGTTCTCCACTTTATTCTTCAGTCTCGATTTATGCTGGGAGATACGTTGGCGTATCTCTTGGCTAGTTTTACCTATATACAACTGTAGACAGGGACATAAAATACCATAGACGACTTGCTTGGACTTGCAGTTACTGAAGGTGTTATGTTTCCAGTGAATCCCCTTATGCTGGAAAAGGGAACCTTCAATCGTGGATTCACAGCACAGGCAGGTGCCGCATTTATGGTGTCGGCGTCTTATACTTTTATGCTGTTAACCTGATAAAAGTAGTCGCTAAAATGTGCCTCTCGGTTATTTAATTTAGTAACTGCCGAAGAGCCGCCCGAAGGTCTCCATTGAGCCAGCTGGTTGGAAACCCACATAGATTATGGTGAGCATCCACACTAAAGCCATAACTTAGTCGCGTCTTTTGCCGTGCAGTGCTGTTATTTCAAACCACGATTCCATCTTGTTACAGGATTAACAAGGTGACTCAAATCCGGCCCTCAAATTTAATTCATTCTGCCGTGAGAGAACGGATTACAAGCGCGAGCGATCCGGCTCCCGCCCAACTGCCAGCCACGGCTAATCCGCCCCTGGGTGAGTATAAGCATCGAGCCCAGTCTGGGTAGTAGGGCAACTAGTAGAGTTGCACTCCCTCGCCGGAGGTCGTGACCGACAGCCTGGCTCTAAGCAGTCACGCGGTCTAGTCACATTGCATAAAGGCATGTTAAAACTAAGAAGCTCACTCCGAGTTTTTTGCATTAACAGAGAGCTGCACCCCGAATGCACCCTCCGCGCTGCTCTAACACCACCAGAACGGAGTTAAGAAACGAACTCCCTGCTTCCCTTCGCCCTGGAGCATTCCACCAACCGGTAAGCCCCGGAGTGTGTGTGGGACGGTCTGTCTGGTTTGGTTCTTGACAAGTGGTCGAAATTATAATCTAAATTGACTAAAAGCCAACCCCTGATGTGCTCAAGTTGTTCTTTGTTGTCACACGGTATGTTTGAGTTATCAATTTTTTGTGTTTTTAACCCACGTTTGTGCTCTGTTTAGATACTGCTTAAGGCCCTGAAGAGAATCCTATGAAAACAATCGGGATTCGAAACGCGTAGGCTCCTGGCCACACCTTACCTGCGAAGAACGGCTTGGCTATTTAATTTTTCCAATCCGTCTGTACATTACTAAGAACCTTTACAAGTTTATTTACATAACCATTTAAGACGAATGTACTTGTGTTCAAAAAAACGTTCTGTTTATTGACGTAGTATTTTGCCCGCAGGCTGTGGCGTTTTTGTTCTTTTTGTGAAGCTAATGTGCAAATGTATATATATATTTTTTAAACAAAATATTTTCTATGTTTCTATAGTCTTTCCCCTGAATGGTATGAAAGTGTGTTGTATGCGTGTGATATGGTTGGAATATTGAATGATTGAAGACAAATGTTCTGCTTTTTCTCAAATTGTCCCTTCTTTGTAAATAGTTTTTCTTATATTATTTGAAAAAATAAAAATTGATCTTTCTAAAAAATATTGCAAATAAAAAGCTATTAACTAGCAATTCCCGCCCTTGAATTGTTTTTTCAGGTTCAGGTTAGCACATTGTTGGTCGAAATTGTGTATATCAGTATTGGCATTCTATTTTCGTTTTTTGATAATTTGGCTCAGCCTTGCTGATTAGAGCCCACCCGTAGTTGTTTTCTAGAATTGGTCAATGGCAAGGCAAAATCTTGATCTTTCCTTGTGTCTTGGGGGCCTTACGTTATGGCTCAGTCACACAAGTTGAAAACTGTTGTTATCGAAAGAAGTGTAGGAACACTGAGTAGTAGGACACTTGTTTTGCCATGAAGATTCCATTAGTGTGGCTTGCTTTCACTTCTGTTTAGCTGTGTAGCGGCATATGCACACAGCATGCTGTGCAATAATGAAAACCAAGAATCAAAGATGGGACTCCTGGAATGCATTTCCCTTGCGTGCCGACTTTGTTTATGGGAGAAAAAAAATGCTGGTGTTTTTACGAGAAACATTTTTTTCCAGTACTATTGAAGTCCACAGCACTGTGAAAGTAGTGTGGTGGACGTCAAGAGGCCATTGTCTTCCCTAAAGCAGTTAGAAAACACCAAATCCATCCAGCCTGATGTCCAGTCCAACAAGATTTAACAACAAGCTGCAGGGATGTGGGGCCAGATGCATCATGCAAAGAAATAGCGAATCCTTATTTGCGATTATTAAGGAATCGCAAATAAGGACTCGCTGTCGGCTATGCATGATGAGGATAGCGAAGGAATAAGGAATCGCTAAAAATCGCAAATTATGATAGCGATTCCATGTTACAGAATCGCTATTGTCAAAAAACTCGCAATTTGCGAAATCGCAAATAGCGATTTCCCAAATAGCGGGACCGTGAAAACTACAGAGTCGCATTGGGAGCAGGCTGATGACATCACAACCAGGAAGTCAATCAGCCCATGCTGCCACCTGTGCACAGAGGAACACAGAGGCAGAAGCTGAGTGCAGGGAGAGAGAGCAGAAGAACACAAACTGCAGACTGCTCACAGGAGGAGACAGCCATGTCCCAAACAGCTACAGAGGAGGGTGCAGTGGGGAGGAAGCGAAAAATCAAGTTCAGTGAGAGTGAACTTTACCTCCTCATTGAGGAGGTTGCAAACAATCATGAGAAGCTATTTGGGAAGCTCTCCCTTAAAGTGCCAGAGGCAGATAAAAGAAGGATCTGCAACAGGATCAGAGACAAGGTGAATGCTGTGGGGGTCACACACCGCAGCATAGATGACCTGAAGAAACGCTGGTACGACCTGCGCAGTCGTGCCAAGGAGCGGGTAGCGGAAAGGCTGAAGGAGGCGAAGGGGACTGGAGGAGGAGGCCCAACAGTCCCAGACAACACACCCCAGGAGGACATGGTTGAGGGCACAATTGAGCCAGAAGCAGTGGTGGGAGTAACGCAGCTGGACACATCCGGGGCGGCCAGTAGCACACAAGGTAAGATGCATGACAATCAACTGAACAATGTACATACTGATAGTGCCCAAATGTGAATCACCCAGCAAAATCACATTAGAAATAGTCCAGCACACATTTTACAGAGGGACAACAATGCATCATGGGACTTGTAGTCAGTAGAACCCAATTGCCTGTCAGAATCCACCATAGTAAGCCCAAATGCTACCAAAATGTAGTACAGTCATTGATGAGAGACAGTGAGAACATGAATGTATCGATTTATTACTGTTGCTCAACTAATGCAACAACATAAAATAACATTGCACTGTTTCACATCACAGATGCAGCAGAGGTAAACACTGAGGACAGTGATATTGGAGACAGCACACAGGTCAACCAAGAGGCTCCCGTGTCAAAACCTGTGACACCACCACTATCCAAATCCAAGGCACCAGCAAAACGCAGGGCCACAGTTACACCACTGCAGCCAATGGAGTCAGAACAGGAATCAGTTACCGCTCCTAGTACAAGCCGTCAAAGTGCAAGTAACACAACAACACCGCAGGCACATGTCCGTCCAGGAACAAGATGCAGGTCAAGAACCCATACTTGGGCACAGGATGCAGGAACTCCCATGGAGTGGGGTGGCGTGGAGTCACAGATGGTGCGGGTGCAGCGCGTGCAAGCGAGGCACATGGGAGCCATCAACCTGCAGATGACGAAAATGAACACAAACATATCTGTAATGGCTGAGAGTGTGAGGGAGCTCACTACTGCACTAGTGGAGGCACACAGAGAATCCAACAACACCCTGCTGGAGGTGGTGCGTGTGATGCAGGAGGGACACACCATACAGAGGAGGAGGCATCACCAGTTTCTCACCTGCATGGGCGGCTATACCAAGTCCAGCAACAAGATCTGCGCAAGCGTGGCACAGCTGTCACGTCGGTCTGTAGAAATGCAGATAGATATGGGCCATTGTTGTGGGGATGTGTCCAGGGCACTCGGCCAAATTACAACTGCCGTTGAACTGATGCAGTCTAGCACTGATGATCAGGGCAATGTTACAGGGGAAGAGGGTAGTGAGGCATCCAGCCTCAGCAGCATCACTCCGCCACCCACCACTGTCAGGAGGAGCAGTAGCCGTAGACAAGCACCTCCTGCTGCATCCGGGAATGCTGATGCAGATGCAGGAGAAAGACATTTGGGTGTGAGAGGGAGGAGACGCTGAACCTATTCAGAGGGGTGTAATACATCATGGTGACGTAACCATGTACAAGACTATCTTAGTGACTGCATCACAAGTCCTTTGTGTGTCTCTTGTTTCCTTCAGTGCATGCAGTTAATGTGCCAATGGACACCAGCTCTGTTCAATTTCACACCCCTACAGCCTGACGTGCTAATAAATAGTTTACCTTCAAATGCAAAGGAGGGTTGTGTGTCCTTATTACATACCTTAGAAATAATGCAGGGTGATGTCTGCACGTTTTCTTTGTCCCTCCGCAGAACTCCCAAGATGTGCCCGGCGTGGTTGTGCTGGGGGCTGGTTGCCCTCTGTGTCGGATTCCTCAATAGGGATACCTCTCCTTGTTGCTAAGTTGTGCAACATTGCACATGCCGCAATTATCCTGCAGCATGTTTCCGGTTGGTACAGCATTGCTCCTCCAGTTTTATGCAGGATGCGAAAGCGACTCTTGAGCAATCCAGATGTCCGTTCTATTAGATTACGTGTCCTGATGTGGGCTGCATTGTACCTCTGTTGTTGTGGGCTGGCTGGGTTCAGGTATGGAGTCAAGATGTAATGCCTCACCGCGTATGCACTGTCACCTACAGAGTTATGAACAATATGTTAGAGTCAGGTATGAATTGCCATTACCTAAGTCAGTGATGAGTATTGTATTCTACTTACCTAGCAGGTGTCCATTGCCAAATTCACCCCTGAGCAGACGTGTGTGCAAGCCACTATGGCGGAAGATGTAGGAATCGTGAGTGCTTCCAGGGTATTGTGCAACCAGGTCGGTGATGATGTTCTCAGCATTGCACACTGCTTGGACATTGATTGAGTGATATGCTTTCCGGTTGCGAAATATATACTCATTTACGGCAGGGGGACATATGGCTACGTGGGTGCAATCTATGCATCCGATCACGTGTGGGAACTGTGTTACCTGGTAGAAGTCTTCTTTTGTTTGGCTCAATTCCTGTGGGGTTGTGGGGAAGGTGATGTGGTTGTTGATCACAGTCATCATGGCGGCCAGGAAGGATTTGAAGAACCGTGAGAGGGAGCTCTGTGATACCCCTCCAGCTTCTGCCACTATATCCTGGAAGCTACCTGACGCAAGCATGTGCAGGCTACATAGCACCTGGACATGAGTAGGGATTGCCTGGGTCCTACGTGTTTGGCGCTGCAATAGTGGGTCCAATTCATCTATTAAGTCTAGTATCATTTCTGCATTCATCCTGTACTTGTCATAAATCTGCTCGCGAGTCTGTCCCAACAATGTGATGCGCAGCCAGAAGATTCTCTCCTGGATTCTACTTCTGGCCTGGCCTGCTGCAAGTATCCTCCTCCTCCTCGCAAAAATGTAGAGTCCTGCCATTTTGGGAGGCCACTATGGCCTCATGGGTCGGTTTAAATACACCTCTGATATACAGCAGGTGAGTGGGATTTTTTTTTTTTACCACCTGATTGTGATTCCCTTTAAACTGCTATTGCTAAATTGCGATTTTTGATGTAATCACAATTTGCGATTTTTCATGCATCGGTTTAGTGATTTTTTTGCGAAATCGCTATTTTGATATAGCGATTTCGCTATCTCTTTTGCAATTTCCTTGGGTTCTCGCTAATTGCGATTCGCTAAGGGGGTTCAACCATGATTCTGCGATTTCTTTAGCGAATTCGCAATTTTGCATTTGCAATTTCGCTTTTTCCTAGGTTTTCACTTCATGCATAGCTTTTCTTTCTTTTGCGATCGCAATTGGTGATTCGCACTAGTTGCGTTCGCTATTTTGGTTGATGCATCTGGCCCATGATGATCACAGTGCACTAACTTCTTTGTTCCATGATCGTAAGGGGCTTCTCCAGTTCCAGATGGCCCCTCGGTTGGTAGGCTTCTGGACCTGGGGAACAGCGAAAAGCACAGTGTTTAAAGAAAGGTGGCAGGTGCTGCTAATGACCTTGCACATGCAAGAGACAGTTTCAGTTACCATACATAGTCTATGGAGAAGAGTGCTAGAGAGAGAATAAAAAATATTGAGAAGTACAAAAAAGATAGAAGAGATAGAGAAGAGGTACTGGAAAAGAAGATAAGACTGAGATAATGAAAAGAGAGTAAATAGCAAAGGCAAGAGAGAGCAGGGGAGACAGGTATGGAAAGACAGATGCAGTAGCAAACAGAAAGGGATAGTGGTGAAAAGGTTGAGAGAGGCAGTATGGGGCAGAGATTTGGAGAGAATAGAGAGAGCAAGACAGAGCCTTATTTTAAGTGGAATTTATAACTTACAACATTTTGACCAACATGCCTGTTCTAATGTGATTTCAAAAAACTAATTTTCACTTTATTATCTAAAAGGTATCTTAGTGTGAGATTCCAAAATTACCTTAGATAGTGGCCTTTCAAATCCCAATAAGGTCTAACCATTGTTACTTGATTCACATTGCTCTTTGCAAATTACTTAACAATGGCATCCTCTTGGTATTTGTTACTGTATGCTCTTGGTAAGAAGGGCTTATGCCTTCTCTTCTAATGCATATCAGCCATGTTTATATTTGGTGTTATAGTCGCTGGACAGTAAAACGTATTTGCTGAGATGAATTGGCTTTCTAGTGTACATTTAAATATGATAGTATCTTAACTGCGTCATAATGTGAAGCTTGACTTTTTTCTGCACCTGAGGTAATGCCCTAACAATCTCTCTGCCAGTAAATATTTCCCATTTCTAGTACACAAGGCATTCTTCCATGCTTTCTAGTGCATAATGTTAGCCACATGGAGATTCCACCTTAAGGACAGTGGTGCAACAAAGCCCCCCACAGCACTCATAGTGCAGGGGGGCTGAGATCCAGGGGGCCCCCTCAGCATAGTGACCTGGCATGAGAGCTGCTGAGTGAGTCAAGAGGGGTACCCCTCCATGTACTTTGTAGGGGGGCCCACTCAAGTTTCATTACGCCACTGCTTAATGGTCTTATGGAAGAACTCTAGTGCATGTGAAAGAGTAGCGGATGTCCATGATTCTGGAAGTGGAAGACTCTGTAGCATCAAAATAGTATTTATAATGCAAGCAGCAACAAAGAGAGGGGCCATCACAGGCCAGCACTGTAAAGGCCTATTTTCCCATAATGTTTTAATGGATAGGCTCCAATTTCTCTGAAAAGATACTTTAAATTAGTGACAAATTAATTTAAAACTTCACTTACGATGTGGGCCGGAAATAGGAAACTCCACACTTTATGAAGCAGATCAAGGGAAATTATTACAAGGGGTGATTGCCACCAGAATGTCACTTTTTATGACTTTCTGGTGGCGATAACCCCTTTGCCTTATTTACAAGATGGCGTTAAGCCACTTACCGTGGCTTAAATCCACCTCATATATAATAACCCTATTCAAGCAGCACTTAGCGTGACAGGGGTGGGCAATGGGTGTTGAAGTAGGCGTTCCGCCACAACACCCATTGCTTTTTGGGGCTGACCTCTATTTACAAGTGTGTCAAAAGGGGGTGGTGATGGACGGAGCATCTGAACCAATCAAACACTCACACCCAGTCAAAAGATCTGGGTTTGATCCATCACCGTTCTTTAGCCCACTCTGCCACCCCAGTTCAGGCCCTGTTCATTGGCTTGCTTGAATCCAGAGTGGGCTAAGAATGGTGATGGATCAAACCCAGATCTTTTGACTGGGTGTGAGTGTTTGATTGGTTCAGATGCTCCGTCCATCACCACCCCCTTTTGTACCGATTTGGCCGCCATAAGTGTGGCAGGGTATGCTCAGACGTGAGTCCCTTGCTCACTTTGCCACTGGATTCGAGCAAGCCGGGCTGAAGACGGCTGTAATGCCAGAAACCGGTCCTCGGAAGCTTGTTTCCGGTCCAGGGAAGGCATGGCTTGGCAGTTTGGGCTGGACTGTTCCCATGAGGCACAGGGTCAGACTGATTTGCATATAGCCATGTCTGAACTGGGGTGGCAGAGTGGGCTAAAGAACGGTGATGGATCAAACCCAGATTTTTTGACTGGGTGTGAGTGTTTGATTGGTTCAGATGCTCCGTCCATCACCACCCCCTTTTTTACCTCTATTTACAAGTGTGGCATAAATATGGGGCAGTACCAAAAATAGGACCAGGGAAAAACTGGTCTTTAACTGGCGCAATGAGGCAAAATTATTAATTTTTCCTTGTTTTTGCTGTTTCTATGTGTCTTGCATTTTACAGCACACATACCAAGAGCAAATCGCTATTAGTGATTGTTCATCTGCAGGAAGGTATCCCTTCCTGCACATAAAAAATTCTGCAACACACATAGAAGCTACAAATCCCCATTAGTGATTGTTTATGTGCAAGAAGGGACACCTTCCTGCACATGAACAATCATTCCCTGCAACACAGGCATCCATGCACTATGGTGAAAGGGTGCCTGCGTTGGCACTAGGAAACTAAATTTAGCACCAGTCCAAGGGAAAATGCAGGGGTGCATTGTATTATTATAAATACAGCCCATCCCTGCGTTTTCAGAATGTCAGAGTGCGGCGTTACCAAATGTGACATAACACAGCACTCCTCCATTCTGTTGTGAATATGCTCCCAAGTTTCCTTAATTTACGTGAGGTAAGGTATATTCTTCCGGGCCTTCCAGGGGTGATGATTCCTGATGCAGAATGTCCCAGACAAGACATCCTCCAGCAAATACATTTTGAGTGTTAACGCTGGGCAACCAACACCTGAGGTACGAGGTGTGGGAGGGAGTGCTCTGATCTGAAGCTAGCCTTTTTTTTTTTAAAAGAACTTGCTAAGTGTTGTATGGTGATTTCTCTATCCTCTCTCTTCCCCTGCTCTCTAGCCTGTCTGTGTGGAATGTTGTATTTGTCATGGAATGTTGGATGGGTGAACATATTGAGTTTGTGACTGAAGGCTGAGCTGCCAGGAGGACAACTCCTGGTGGGGCATATTTACGGAGATACTTAATGACCTACTTTCTATCCTGGCTTTAACATCATACCTCTGTAACTCTGTATTACAATAAATACCTACTTGAAATCTACCACCTCTGGACCTTCCATCATTGTAACAATAAGCTTAGCATTGCACAATGCTTGAACACTTTAGAAAACACACAACGTTGTAAAGTTGCAAGGCAGCCTACTTTACAACTTTCCATCTTTCTACTTGAAATCCCAGCTAATTGATAGGATTTAAGGATAGATTGTGAAAAGTTGCTTAAGCGCTCCTTAATATGTACCTTAAAAATCCACATATTCTAAAAGGCTGTGTTTATTTACTATTGATATGAAGACTGCCGCCCTCCCCTGGGTTGTAGGCGTATAGCTGTGTCTTAAAAAACTGTATAATAAAGGTCTTTTTAAAAAACAAATCCACATATTCCTTCACATTGAATCACACATGATATGAATATTGAAACTGAAATATCGGTGGCAAGGGATATAGAGTACAGAATACTGAATTCAAAATATTGACAAGTAAATACAGTTATTTAATACCTTACTCCAAATACATGTACCTAAGCAATATTTATCTAAAAGGTATGCATAAGTAAAGTTAGGAACAGCAAATCTATACTTCCCTATATGCAGCTACCTTTCCATATTCTGTCCTCTATATCATTGTACCGCGATATTCTGGGTGTCGATATTTAGTTTACTACCAGTATGCACATGCAGAGTACAGCTTTAGTGTCTAGTCACAGCTGAGGGCCATGCCCCTCTAAAAATATACTTCTAGCTATGGTCCTGCTCCCCAACCCTTTTCCCCTCTTTGGATTTCTGTTCTCTTTCTACCACAACTTATCTTCCCTCTTTTGTTGCTTGGCTTTCCTTTTCCCCATGCCTCCCGTGTCACAGTCGCTGGCCTTCTTCCTTTCACTTTGTTGTCTGTTCTGCCCTTCCCCCTTGCTCTGTTTCTCCTTTCTTTTTTGACTCAATCTCCTCTCCTCTCTCGTGTACGTTCCCGCTCTGTCTGTCTTGCCAATCACTCATCCTTGCTTAATGAGGTCCATCCATCAAATCCTGGGAGCACTGTAGGGGACATCCCAAAACCCCTGTTGGGCTGGCGAGGAATGGCTGCCTGCCCGGTATCCTTGAAAGTAGTACATGTATACATCTGTTAGAAATCTCTACATTTTGGAGGGGTGGTCTGTAGGACCATCAAGGACGAGAGCAATCCGTGACACCGGCTAGGCCTCCTCTCACGGGATTCTATATGACAGTATAAAACAGGCTCCACTGTGTATGCGATTGGCACGATTTTTTCATTAACTGCTTAGAAATTGCAAAAACAAAAAAATAATAAGATAGGCTATTTTCAGCTCCTTAGATTTGTAGTGAGAAATGCCCTTCAACTCTTTTTGATTTATGGAATTGGCCTTAGCCACGGCAAATCAAATCTAATATCCATTTAAATCACTAAGGGCCAGATGTAGGTAATCTCGATTTACCTACTCTTAAATACTGAATCATACCGATTCAGTATTTTAGAGTAGGTAAATGGGATATAGGTAATATCTGTTTTTAAATTACCGAACCGAGGCCCATAGGAATGAATGTCAATTACCGAATCGGTATGGGGGAAACATTGAAGGGTGGCAGAGTGTCACTTTGACACCCTGTTGCACCCCTCAATCGTGTATGGGTGCACATGTTGCAGACATACATGCCCTAAGGGAATGTATGTCTTCATCATGGCAGCGTTTGAAAAGCAAATAAAATGCTTTTTCAAGGCTTTTCATTATTTACCACCAACTTCTAGTTGGTGGTAAATAATGAATTCTTAAAGCCCTGTAGCACTGATTACAGTGCTACCTACATCTCATAATACAGATTCGGTAATTTTACAGAATCGGTAATTTTACCGAATCTGTAAAATTACAGAATCTGTAAACTTACTGAATCTGTATTTTAGGTGGCCCTACATCTCATTTTCCAAATACCGGTCGGTAACGGCCGAAATTACCGAATTTCGGCCGTTACCGACCGGTATTTGCCTACCTACATCTGGCCCTAAGTTTCATCTGACAATATAATATTAAAACAATAAAATCACATGCATTTCGTGATACGTTTGGCAATATATACAAAATTAAATTCATACAACAGTGATTTAAAAAATACATTTAGGGATATATTTATCTTGTAGTTGTTTCACTTTTGTACTATGCAACGGGGTTCATGCATGATGCAACTACTATGTGCAATTCATCTAGCGACGCAAGGCCAACTTGAGTGGCGCTGAGTGGCTTGATAAATCTGGAGTAACGCTACGCCGTGCAAATCGCTGTGATGCCCTGCCCCAGGGAGGTGTTCCATGGGCGGTGTGTGGGTGTTCCCAGAATTTCCATATGTTGTATACCTGGGAATGCGTCAGAACTGCTAAGTCGGGGAGGCACAACGAGGAGACATATCTTTATTTCTCCCTGTTTTTTTAGGGCTCGGCTGAACGCGCGGAAGCGCGTCTCCGCCGAAGCTCTTTTGTCGGCGTGTGTGCTTCCCAGGAGACAATCCTGGCCGCGCGCATCGCCTTTGAGGCGATTTCAAAGTGACACGCGCACGCGAACGGGCGCTGTGGCCAGGCGCTGTCTCCTGAGAAGCACACACGCATGCGCATACACACACACACACAAGCGCCCACGCACGCACATACATACAGAGACACCCCCCCAGCTCACATACACACACGAGTGCACCCTCCCTCTCCCCCGCCGTCGCCGCACACATGCATACACACACACGCGCACGCACACACACAACGAGTGAACCGAGTCTCCCCCCCCAGCCCGCCGTCGCACACATGCATACACACACACGCGCACACACACACACACACACACACACACACACACACAACGAGGGAACCGAGTCCCCCCCCAGCCCTTTTCAACTTACCTGGTGAATTCTGAGGGACTCCGCTCTCCTTCTGGCGTCGCAAGACGCTTTCACTCCGCCTTCTCTTCCGGTCCGGATGCAGCCCCGCCCCGTCACAGGCGACTTTGCCTGACTTCCGGCGAGGCTGCTGGGCTCGTTTATTATGTCTGCATGATGTAATAAGGCGCGTAGTCTACTGCGTGACGGAACTAGGAAAAAACTTCTGATGCACGTGCATCTTCTGCGTGATGTGACGCAGCACGAATGGAGCCCATTAATGTTTAGTAATGACTGACGCAGTTCAGCACTCCCATCATGCACGCAATTCTTTGGAATAAAGTGACTAAACACTAACACTATGGGCATGAGTAAAGTGAGTGACTCAGCACCAACACTGCATATGAATGCTTCCACTGCTCGCAACTCCGCAGCACCACCCTGCATGTATGCATCTTAATATATGCTGCGGCTCAATATACACGTAATGTATGTAAGCATTGTTGGTGAGATATAATTCCGCATGTACATCATTTGCACGTTCATTTCACTGTATAATAGGACTGCATTTCGCCACGTACATGTGATAGGCCTGCTGCCTGCAGATAATGCAACTCGAAACTGAAATCCTGTATACATGCATCAAACGGTGTAATGTGAATGCACTGACACCTTGTATATATGTGCATTTCACGGGATGACTGCATGAACAGAATGTGTAAATGTCTTCCACTGCATGACATGAGTTCACTAGGATTGTGTGTACTTGTTTACCAAGGGTGACTGGTGGTCTGAGCATTAATATCTTGTACATGCATGTACGGTACGGTGTAACTTGGCACCAGCATCCCAGACACGCAAATCCTCTCAATTATTTGAGAAAACGTGTACATGCACTAAATTACACATGCATGTTTTCCAACCACTGAATCATGGGACTCGACTCTAACACCATGTAGACCTGCCTTCCATTATATGACGTGGCTCAACAGTCATCTGCCGTACACGTGTGTCGCGACGTGATTTTCATTAACACGGACATGCCAATCCTCTGAATGATGTGCCTCAGCACTGACTTCGTGTGCACATACCTTACGCTGCTTGATGTGACTCAGTACGGACACTATGAATGTGTGCGTTGCACTGCGTGACGGGACTCCGTGCAGACACCTTCGGAGCCTTTCAGAGTGGGGTGACGTCACACATGCGTGCATTAAGCAATTCTCATAATGATGTGAGGACACTAACATGCTATACACGTTCTTTTCATAAACTGCTTATGAAAATGTGCATTCCACTGCATGACGGAACTCTGCACTAGCATTGTGTACCATGCAACTTTGCGTTTCGTGTGCAGTCACAATTAAGCATGAAGAAACTCAGCACTGACAGCATGTGTGCATGCAATCCACTTGTTGCTGTGATTCTGACTGACATCGTGTGTACATATATTTCAGACGTGCTGTGTCTAAGGCTTTACACATGAAATACATGCATTGTACTGGGTGATGAGACCCTGCATTAAACACGTAAATCTATACATTCTTCCCTGTATACAGCTCGCCAGTAAACTCATCCCTTGCGCCACTACCAACATCAAGTACAGAGGCATCCTTCTGTATGATGTAACAACAAAAACCTTACACACTCCACTACACGATGTGCACTATTGTGTACACATTTGTCTATCCATGCTCTTCACTGAGTGATGTGCATTACCGCCAACATCATGAAGATATGCACCCCACTGGTGATGTGGCCCGTCATGAATGTGAAGCAATTATGCAGTGAATGGTTAATGTAGCTTCAGATCTACCTACAATACACTTAGCACGGAGACTCGCATTGTTAAGTACACATCCATTCCATTATGTGACTCAGCACTACCATATGCACGAGCATTCATCTAAGTGAGGGGACTCAGCACTTTTAGGTACACAAATATTCCAATACGTAACTCAGCATTGTTATGTTCATATATGTTCCACTATATGAAGTGCTTCAGCACCATTATGTAGGCATGCATTTCACTATTTTATATGACTCAGCCAATACAATGTACACGTACGTTCCACTAGTTGAAGTTACTCAGCACTACAATCTACACATACATTTAATATATTGTTTTGTGGCTCGGCACTAATTTAAATCACAACGGGCGGGTTCCAATGCATCTTGTGCACACATAATGTTTACTACTTGATGTGTCTCACCACTATTGTGTGCATATGTATTACATTATCTGATGAGACTCAGCACTACAAGGTACACTTACATACTAAGTATGTTTTGTGAGTGAGCACTATTATATACACATGCACTGTTTCCACTACATGTTGAGAGTTCATGTACAATGCTAATAGCTCTAACTTTTGCAATGCCGAGACCGTTGCATTGTAAATGCTTGTTATCTCTTTCTGTGTGTGCTACATTTTACACAGCAGACAGAAAGAGAAAAATGCTTTAGGGGATTGTTTTTGTGCAGGATGGTGTTCCTTCCTGCACAAAAACAATTCTGCTTAGGATGCAGGCACTGTTGCACCATGGTGCAAGAGTGCCAGCGCTGGCACCAGGCAGCACATTGTGCACCAGCGCTGGGAAAAGGCATTACCTGCCCTCTCTCTGCCACACACGCAGTGCTGCAAAGGAGATTGCTGTGCTGCACTGCATGACATATTGATGAATATGCCTGGTAATTTATGTGGCGATGGGAATTGCCTGTAATCTGAGCTCCAGGGCTGTTCAGTGTAAAAGGTCACTTCGAATCGAGCATTGATTGGAGGAAAATGACACAGCATTGCTCCAACCATGCATTCCAAACTTTCAGAAATGTAGAATTAACCTTTTCTTGGTGTTTCATATAAAGGGTAGAAAAGGAGATAATGGTTAATGTTGGTCCACTAGCATTATCTCCTGGGCACATACCTTTCCAAGGTCCCTCGCCAGCAAGAAGTATAGCTGTTCGGGGAAGAACTCCTAATTACATTTTGGTGAAACTTGCGTAATTTTCTTTGCAGAAATGACTTGAAATTGCGTGACATTATGAGCTAAACCGTGAAATACCAGTCGACAATTTGTGCTATTTCATAGCGTAAAATAAGTCCCTGTGCTCATTTTGGAGACGAGTTCGCATTTTATGATTAATAAATAGTGTGAAATCGTGAACAACAGCTGGTCGCTTTCGGTTCATTCATGTTGGCCCCGTGCTCACGCGATAGGATTTATATCTGAAAGAAATCACACTCAACTGGTGTAATGGCTACTCTCTGGCAAATTGCATAGCATTGAAAACGCGAAATTTCAGAAATCACGTGACTTACACCAGTGTTTGTTGAATTTCATCCGGATTTATCTATAGTCACGACCACTGCAACAGAGAAGAAGTCAATTTTGCGACAGGGTTGACTAAATTATACAGCAAGAACAAGCAAATTATGCGGCACATTTTTTCATAGTATTACTTCATCTGTTTCTCAACTTAACAAGGTTGCACATTGTCTGTTAAAAGGTTTTAACGCCCAAACGCATCAGTAAGAAACAGAAAGGTGGCTAGTCAACTTTTGCAAAAGGCCTTGCACTCCGCATAGACTCTTTCTGAAGGTTTTTAGTAACTGTTGATCTGTTAGGAGCTACAAACAAACATCTTTTTGTTAAAATATGATAATTATTCACCTGATAATTGATTATGTGGCCAATGCGGGAAATCCATAATTATGTGGAAAACGGCAAAGCCACAGAAATGTATAATTCCAGTTGCCCTGTGTACTGCATGTACACTTTATGTATTGAACTGGTGCCATGTCAGTAGCAGGAAGTACTCTTCAGTCCTTTGAGCCTTTAAGAAAATGCTTCGGCTTGCTCCTAAATTGATACTTTTTTTCTTGCAAAGAAGAGGAAAAATATTTCATACTCTTTTGGTTCAGCATCTAAGAGAGTTATGAAAATATTTCGAGTCTGTAATTTTGCCTAAAAAATTAACTTTGTTTATTCTTTTTTCATAAGGACTGTGAGGAGGAAGACAGATATGGAGGTAATGGTCTGCTTGCATACTGGTAAGGTTCATTACTCCTGGTCCAAGTCTTTGCCATTTATTTATTTATTTAAAGAGTTTTATATAGCGCTGGCTAGACCCGAAGGTATCAGAGCGCTTTACACGAGAATCACCAATGTAACAGAAAAAGATCAGCAATTACGCAATACATCAAAAAATAGGCCTTACAATTAGGAGAGGTGGGAAAGGAGAGACAAAAGTAGTGGTGGGTAGGGGAGGTGAGAAAGTGAGGATAAGGGAAGAGACAACAGTAGAGACGAAAGGAAGTCTGTCTAAAGACCAACTGGGTAGGTGATGACCAAAGGAGGTAATCCACGGCCCATCTCCCCTATAGCTAAACCAGGTAGCTCCATTGGGCATCAGACAGAATAGGTCAGTCTCAAGATATTGAGAGAGGAGAGAAATAAAAAGAGGGAGGAAGCGAGAGGAGACGACAAGAGAGATCAAAGGAAGTCTTTCAAAAGACCGACTGGGTAGGTGACGTCCAAGGAGTGAATCCCCGGCCTGTCTCCCCTATAGCTAAACCAGGTAGCTCCATCGGGCGTCGGACAAAATAGCTAGATCTCAAATGACGAGGGAAAAATTCACAGATAGAAGGGGAGGGGACTAAAGGGCCAGGACAGGTGAGGGCAAAGGTCAGAAGCAGGAAAGTGGAGGAGAGTAGAGCGGGGAGGGGTAGAGGGTAGAGGGAGATAAGGTCAGAAGAGACACAGGAGGGTCTGTTGCGGCCGTCATTTTAGGCAGGTACAAGCAGTATTTACATGAGGATCAGAGTTACAGGTTATAAATTACATTTGTTCCAAGAACGAAATAAATATAGGAATTAGGAGTGTGACAGGGGGAGGGAGGGAAAGGAAGGCAGGAGAGACAAAGGGAAATCTGCCCAAAGACCTACTGGGTAGGTGACGTCCGAGGAGGGAGTCCCCAGCCCATCACCCCTATAGCTAAACAAAGTAGCTCCATCGGTCATCAGTCAAAATAGCTAGGTCTCAGCTGAAAAGGGAGAGTTCACATAAGGAAGTCCAGTGGATACACATGGTGGTAACTATAAGCAGGGACAGGTGAGGGCAGGGGCCATTAGCTGGAAGGAAGAGAAGAGTAGAGCGGTAGAGGATAAGGTGAAGGGGGGAGGGAGAAAAAGTCAGGAAAGACGCAGGAGAATTTGCCCAAGGACCGGCGATGCAGGATGAGCTCCCAATCGCATGGGAGGTGGGGGGCACAGCAGATTGAGAGTGAAGCGCTCATAACACTCTGCAGATAGTTAAAACGCTGGGTGAATATGCGCAAATGTCTCTATAACGAGTGTGTTTATTATGGCCGCCATCTTAGGGTCAGGCTACATCAGAAAGAAGCTCCGGAGCTCGTTCTGCGATCCTCAGTGGACTCTGGAGACCGCCATGTCCTCAGCTCAGCCTCCTCTGGGGATGTCACATCCGGCGGTCCGGGGCTGAGTGGGAGGGGGGCAGTCTCGAATTCCCTGTGTCGCGCTGCGGCGCTCCTCGTGCAAGTGTGGTCTGTCCATCCCAGGAGGTCCTCCACGTCTTGACCTGGACGGGCGGGCAGTGCAACGGCGGGCTCAGGCAGGACTCGGGCACAAGCAACCCCCTGCGGGTGAATGCGATGCCGCGCCAGGTCGCCGGGCAGTCAGCGGGAGTTAAATTGCGCCAAAGTTCGGGGTCCACCGCCATCTTAAGGTCATGCACGGCGGCCGTGAGGCAGCGCCTTTGGGTGCATTGCCACGTGGAAAACCCGAGAGCGCCCGTTGCTATTTGCGCTGGCTCACCTCAGGTGCAAGGGCGGGCACAGGGGAGCTCGAGTCAGGAGGCGGTGTAAAATGCCAACAGCTGCGGGTAGGTGTTCAGGTCCAAGTAGCAGCCCCCATCTTAGGTTGCAGCTCCGAGAACCGCTCGTGCCGTTCTGAGAGTGATTCCCGCGGATACAAATTCAGGTGAGTGCCCCAAGCTTGTGCGCTACATATTCCGCTTTCCGATTTTGCCGTTTTCTGCCCCCGGGTGTCCGGGGGACCAGCGTTAACTACTCCTGAAGTTCGTGCGGACCGGGAGCCGAGCCGAGCTGCTCCTGCTCCCTCCCTCCTAGTTGGGACTGCCATCAAAGTCCAACATCCCTCCTCTCCTGCTATTGGTGATTACCGGTGAGTGATCAGACCATTCATTCACCCAGGGTTTGGTCCTACATATGTGCCACTGTTGAAGGAATGCATCACTTTTTAGGAGTTCATAAAAGGGGTTTCAGGCCCATCTCTTGTCTTTGGTTAATAAAATCTGTGGGCCTCATTTATGAAAAGTGGCGCATCACTGCGCGAAAACAGTGATGAGTCACTTTTTACTGCGCCCTCCCTATGACACCAATGATGAGTCATATATTTACTGTATGACGCATCATGTCGCAAGGAGATCAGATACTTCAGTATTTCTGACTTATCTGTGGGCGCAAAAATGACGCATAGCTGGAGTGTGCCACAAAAGTGAGGCAAATTCAGAAATGGGTAATTACACATGGGCAAGTCCCATGTTGATAGTGCCTGCGTCAGTCTTATGCCTGCCATGAGGCAGGCGTAAGATATTGACGCATTAGCATCCAAGAAATGGAGCAGTGAAATCTTGTAGATTTCACTGCGTCACTTCTAAGACCCTTTCTTGCATCAATACGCCCCCCTTGCATACATTATACCTGGCGCAGGTATAATGTGGCGCAGGGGTTTACAAAGTGACGCATCTACCTAGATGCGTCACTTTGTAAATATGGCGCATTAAGGCGCATTATTTACGCCACTGGTGCGTCACAAAAAGTGATGCAGCAGCGCGCTAAAGTGACACAAGGGCTCATAAATAAGCCCCAAAGAATATAAGGGACAGTTAATAAAATCAAAGAATATAGGAGACAGTACTGTAATTTTTACATCCTCTTGATGGGCACGCCTACATGCAAAGATCAAGATGCTTTAAAATGAATGATGGGCATTATGCAAAACACAAGGCTGGCAGCTAAGCACTTGTACAAAGAATGAGAGATAATGAAGATGACACAGTGTTACTTCAATTGCAAAATGTCAACATAATGTAGATTGCTGTGAGGGAATTGGCAGGTAAAAAGAGATGCCGTGGGAGAGTGTAAGTAGGAGAGCTTTGGGAGGCGTGCCCTTGTAAATAGAAAGAGATATTTTTACATCTGCCATTGTTGCAGCCCTCTGTAATTGTTTTGCTTTTAATTGAGCTAAAAAGATAGAGTGATAAAGTGCGAGAGCGCCGCATGATTGGATGGCTGATAACAGATGTTACTATCAACCTACTCCCATACCCGTTTAGAGCAGGGTGGTAACGGAGAGTGTGCGGGTTACATCTGCACAGATGTAGGCTCTCATTACAAGGGCCCTGATAAATTCCAAGATATGCACTTTAATTAATAATTCAGATATGTACAGTAACTCCTGTTACTGTACATATCTGAATTATTAATGTTGTTGTGGATTTTAGCTTTTCAGCAAGTCAAACTTGCCAATATTTATTGGAGAAAATATGCGTGGTAAATGGCAGTAAGCACCGAAACCTGCATGTTATTCCCCATTTCAGGGGAAAACAGGCAATAAATGCTATTTATCACACCCTATAAATAATGAACCTAAGGGTACCATTATTTATATCCAGACCACTAATAATGAGGCCTATAGAATATTGCAGCAATGCTGGTTTACAGTGCAAGCTGCCTCACAGCACAGACATTCTGTGGCAGCTTACAATCAGCAAAATGATGGAGGTAAAATTAAGCAAATAACAGAAGGAAGAGGGTGGTAATTTTGTAGCTGACTGAAAGTCTCAAGGTATTCTGGCACCCTAGAAGACCTACATAGTTGCTTACATCTCCCTTATGCTTGACCATCATGTAGATAGACATGTGTTCTGTGTTCAAAATATTTTATTGAGGTTTTTATCACAAGTAACAATAAACAAGACATACATAAAAAATAGAATAAATTCATGGTGCCAAGTATAAATACAAGCAATGCAATGAAACAACTAAAAGAAGGGGGAGGGAGGGGAAGGGAAGGAAACCTATAATATCAGATAAATAACAGGCTACTATATACAATAGTTAAATATGAACGAAATCCATAACAAACAATACTAGATATTAATTCGATAAGTAAATATCTATAGGAACCCAAAATAAATGAAAAGAAGGTGAGGTTTGACAAACCCCGGATAAAGATAATTGTTCTCCTCTTCTCGTAAAAATAACCCAAGACCACCATGCATGAACAGATAACTTTGAAACATCTTTCCAACAACAGGTAATGGATTTTAACGCAGCTGAAATTAGGAAATTAAAGAGTTTACATTCAAGTGTAGTTAAATCATGAGATACGAGTATGGATTTGCAAATCAACAGATTATAAGTTAAATCCTCTTGAATATGAAGAATCTTCTTAATAATGTCCCAAACATCTGTCCAAAACTTAGAAACTAAAGGACAAGTGAAAAGCATATGTTGTAATGAACCAGAATGTAAATTACAATGCCAACATGTATCAGATTGAAGTAATTTGGCTTTGAATAAACGCACAGGTGTCCACATGCAATTAAATAGAATATAAGAATTAGTTTGAAACAAAGAGAACCAACCAGATATATTGGTAATCCAAATAGTTTCCCATGAATTAATGGACAGAGAAAGAGATAGACCTGTGTTCTGTTGGTTAATGGGGGCACTCCCAGTGTCCTCCAACGTGGCATACACCTATAAACAGTTTTGTTAACCAAATATTATACCTCATTATTTGCATAGTGACTATGAATAAAGCGGTTACATTTTCATGCTTATGTTATTAATATACTAAGTTATTCACCCAGTATTTTTCATAGAACACTAAGGGGCATATTTATGAGACGTCTGCGTCCCTTTTGCACCACATAATTTGGTACATGTATGATGCAGGGCTCTGAATCAGATTTATGAAGCCACGCAAAGCCACCCTGCGTGGCTTTGAGTGGGCTCACAAATTTTGAGTAAGGTGCCTAACTCAGTGCTCTGGAGGCATTCCTTGGGCGTTACGGTGGATGTGTCCATGCAACACCCATGGATTTTGACCGTGCCCCAGATTTACAATATCATGTATACCCGGAGAAGCGCCAAATATTTTTATTTTTTACTCATTTTCTCCCCTTTCTATGTATGCTGCAAAATGGAGGAAAACTCTGCGAGTTCTGCCCACCCCTAGTTAAGAACCACTGATTTAGCATATTGCTCTCGTAAATGTTAGTTCAGCTTTTGCCTGGGCACTTACAACAAAATTCCCTTTCTACCTTCTCCCCTGTCTATTCTTTGTGTGGGTCCACAAACACCAACCTCGTTAAACTAACAAGAAGATTTCAGAAGGCCTTTACTTCTTTTGCTAAGGACTCTCTCAGTCCTAGATCTGCTAATTTTACACTCCAGTTCCACTTGTAGAGCCAGTCTTAAGACGAAGGTGTGGATGCCTGAATTGGAGCACACGCAAGCACACAGTGAGCTTAAAACCAACAGAAAACAAATCAAGCCAGTGCTTAAATTCTAAAATAATAAGTACCCAAAGGTTTGCTCAGAAGCCTGTGGCCAGTGGTAGCAAAAGTGCCAAGTGCCAAGGCTAAACGTCTTGATTGCACCTGATGCTTCATTACTCCATCATCAGACACTCCCTGCATCTTTATGCCACTCTTACAGATTCTTTTCTATACTTACTTTACCCCTTTTCCACTGTTTTTCCATCTTTCTCTTCCTCTTTCCTTCCCTTTTTATGTTTTCTTCTGTTGAAGAAAAATAAGTACTGGTCCTCAAAAATGAGTGGCACCAGCTCAAATTATCCTGTAATGCTACAGCAGAACACTTGTCCATGAAACCTCTATAAATTGGCCAACTCTATCTTTCACAGCATTCTATGTGTGAGTTGAATGCATACATGGGCCCTGCATAAATACGACACATCTTTATTCAAGTGCCAGGTACATAAACACACCTTGTCTATCTTCCTAATCATAGCCAAGACACATAAGTGAGTCATGGGCCCTATTTTCATTTGATTACCCTGTTCAGTCTCTGCTGTACTATGGACAAACAAACAGGATGTGTTTTGTTCACTTGTACGGGAGGCAAAGATTAATGCAACTTTACAGAAAACTATCTACAAGCCCACCAAGGGCCGGTTCCAAACACTTGGTTTCCTCCCGATTAGTGCAGATCATCAGCAATGGATGAGTCAATGGAAGGCTCTAAGGGATTACAGGAGCCATCCTAACATCAGCTCAGCAATGAGCGCAGAGCCAAAATGAGTCAAGGAAGAGGGAACCACGGCAGAAGTCCACGTTTGAACATGAGCAGTCTAGGTGCAAGTGCAACGTTTGAGTTATAGCTGTGGCCCTAACAGAATGGTCTCTAGTTGATTATTTGTTGCAGAATCAGTCTTGGGGATGGGGGAACAACTTGAAAGGACCCCGAGGCAGACTCAGAAGGTCTATTGGGAACCTCACTCAGTGGAGCTGAGTATGCAGAACTGCATCTTCCCATCAGGTACATCCTGCATGGGGCAAGTGTCAGGTCATCTTGACTGCAGCATTTGATGGGGCCTTTCAAACACAATTGGAATACCTGTTTGACAGAAAGAACTAGCCTTACACCCTGGACCCAACAAGAGTGATGCACTCTTCCGTCTCGGACCGCCACCACTAATGACCACATACAATGAGAATATTGTGGCCAGTAGGAGAAACATGGGAATGGGATAAGAGAGAAAACAAAGAAAGCAGACACTTCCAATCTGACAGGTTAGTTCCGCTAAGCACTGGGTTCTGAAGGACATAGTGAGTATCTAAAAGCAATATGAGATATATCAGTTACCTACCATGAAATTTCTGCATCTAACCATAAAAGTGTACGGATATACTATAGCTGTATCTCTGTGTCGCAAACTGTGGGCCAGATGTACAAAGACATTTGCGACTGGTAACATTGATTTTGCCATGAATAGAAGACAAGATGAGACTTGTATCTTGTTACCAAATCACATTTTGCTTTTACGATTATGTACTAGGGTGAACTGTGTTCAGGGCATCCCTTCCTAATACCGAATAGCACTGCTATATATGAATGTTTTGCGACCAGGAATGCGGTTGCAAAACATTCACATCTACCTCCAACTTCAAGATGGTGGTAACCCATTTACAAGCAGAAAGGATTCCCTAAGGCACCCCTTCTACTTTGTGAATGTGGGCACAAACATGTTTTAAGAGCAGACAGTGGTCCCAAGGACACTGCCTGCTCTTAAAAAAATTCTATTTCTGAAATGCATCCCGTTTTCCTTTAAGGAAAACAGGCTGCATTACAAAAAGAAATATTGCTTTATTTAAAAAGCAATCACAGACATGGTGGTCTGCTGACCCAGCAAGCAACCATCCCTGTGATTGTAGCCATTAACGAGGAGTCGCAAATTGTAACCAGCCTCATGAATATTGATAAGGTAGGTCCATTTGCGACCCATTGCAAATCGCTAACAGTGTCAAACACACTGTTGTCCCTTTCAGTTTGTGATTTCCTAATAGCGTATCCCTGAAATTTGCTATTAAGAAATTACAAACAAGTGAATGTGTACATCTGGCCCCAAATGTGTTGTTGATTTGACACTTGCTATTACTGAAACTGAACTATAACAACAGATTAGTATCTCCTTATATGTTCATTAACATGCTGCTGTACAGGGGTAGTGGCGGGGCTGGGTGGGAGCTGGGGGACGACGACGGACAACAGGGAGGTGGACGGAGGGAGGGGAAACGATAAACATTACAAAAATAAAAAAAAGTAACTTACTTTCGCCTGCCACCTGACACTCTTCGTGTCCTCTCCTCACTCACTGCAGCACAGGCTCCCAGCCTCCCTTCCCATCAATCCTGACACTGCTACAATGTTAGAAAGCAGCATCAGGATTGGCCTGAGCACTGGGAATTTGCACCACCAGAGAGACTGGGAGCCTGTGCTTTGCTGTGTCCAACCCAGCAATGCAGAGACAGCTCAGTGCGCATGTGAGTTTGGCCAAACCCACATGCGCACTGCTAGCAGTGCTCTCCACCACTCCGTCCCCTGTCTGCCCCGTGTTGGCCCCGTCCCCAGGACTTAGCCTGTACAAGTTAAAAAGTAAAACGATAACTTCTTTTGTAATCATTTTATTTTTCAACTTTTGGGGGGGGGGGGGGTGCAACGCTCCTATGCCATAGCCAAGGAGCTTCTCTGTCTATTACAATTTCTTTCCTAATAGTGGGATGACTTACTTAAAGCTTTGAAACTGCATGCTTTCTGCTGGAGATAAGCTTACAGCTAGATTCATCAAGCCGAAAACGTCTCGCAAAGGGCCAGATTCTGAGAATCTGGCCCTTTGCGAGCGCAATTTTTGCATTTAGGATTCATCATCCCAAATGCAAAAATCGCTAATACAGAATTCGCACTTTAGCGAGGAATTGCATTTAAGGAATCTCTATTTGAGATTCCTTAAATGCAATTCATGAAACTTTTACAAATTGCGAAATCGCAATTTCCGGCCGCTATTTACCACGAAGTCTGACTTCGTGGTAAATAGCAAAAACTTAGAAAAATGCACTTTAGTGCATTTTTCTAAGTGGTATGTTACACACACACATGTCCTTTGGACATGTGTGTGCGCAACATCAGGCTACATTTCCATTTCAGGGGTGCTACACCCCTGGCACCCTTGAAATCGCATCCTTATTTGCGATTAGCACATTGCTAATCGCAAATAAGGAGGCTGTAGGAATCGCAATTTATTTTGCAATTTCTACATGAATCCCGATTTGAGAGTCCTTAATAGCGATTCCTTAATAATCGCTATTAAGGACTCGCAAATCGGGACCATGATGAATCTACCTGTTAGTTTCTATTTGACTCTTTGCGCCACTGGAGATGTCATTTTTTATATTGTTTTTATTAGGATTTTCTTAAACATAAAACACAATACATGTAACATCAGACGAAGTTGCACAATTGCAGCTTTACCAGATTTCTCGTATAAGATGAGGAGTTCACCATGGTTCATGTAATAACACTTGCCTGATCTCCGCATCATGCGACTGCAGCCTCCAATCACAATGCATGGCAATACATGTAACAACATTTATAATCAATTGCAAATGACTGATACACGTTGATGGTGTGCTTGAGCACTGAAATACCAACGTCACAGAAATAAAATAAGAAACAATCAAACAAACCAAAAAACACGATTACATCAACGCTCCCAACCAATGGCACAAGTCAGTGCCAGTATCTTGCCATGTATGCCAGTATCCCTGTCGTAGTCAATAGCATCCCTTAGTGTCAATGGCAAAATACCCAACATCCCCCTGTAGCATATATGGCAGGGTCCATCTCTTGTATATCAGTACAACAAAGAGTCCTGTGTCTCTGACACATAAGCAACTTGGCCTATTACTTTAGGGTAGGCGCACATCCGATTTGTATTCTATCTATCTTTTGAACAAGCCTTCCCGTCCTCTCCTGCCAGTGGGATGCAATAATACTGTAGTCTCTGCATATGCCCATTTCAAGACCTCTCTACCACCAGATTTGGGCAACTGCCGCCTTCTGAACCATGGCAATTAGCCATTATGTTAAGATGTTAGCCAAGTCAATGAAGGAAAACACATATCTTAGCAGCTTAGTTAGGCAAAGCCATCAGACCTCGACGGCATGTTGTCGGCTCTTTAGGTACGAGACTCCCTGTTACCTTAGTCAAACCCTCGAGTACTTCCTCCCAGACCAGGGCAATCGCAGATTACCATCTGCAAACACTCTGCATCACTCTCATTGCAAGTGTTTAACATAGTCCAAACATATTGTCCATTGTGTTTCACCAAATTCTGTTCCTAGGCGTTGTTCCCACCATTAGTTCAGAATCCTCACCTTCTGCCCCGTCGTATGCATCAATGCTGAGTACAGACAGATAATTGCCTTCCGGTGTGCCCCATGCATCAGCACCACTTGGAGCGACTGTGAGGAGTGGGGCTCCACCCCACCCCAGTGTCCCAGTTGACCGTACCGTACACCATAAACGTCGCACAAAGGACTGTAGTGTTTTATCCTCATAATTTCCATGTCTGACCACAGACCTACATCATATGTCTTAGTCAATGCAGCACAGTCTGGGAGAGAAACGGGTAGGTCTGGAGTGTAAAGTGATGTGCTAGGTTTCCTATGAATATATGCTTTCCAACACCAATGCACTACATGCAATAACATATTATCACTTGCTTGACTGTCATCCCATCCCAAGAGCCACTCTAAGATTACGGTACCTAACAATTGTTATATTATGTCCATTGTTTCTGAGCCCATTGTGTTAGCAATCCACTTAGTAGTCCATTGTAATTGGGCTGCTACATAGTACAGTTCATAATTAGGTGCCCCTAAACCACTATCAGAGAATGGAGCATACAACGTATGCATCGCGACTCTACGCCTACCAGTACCCCACACAACTGAAGATAGCATCCATCTGTTTGACTAAAGGGAACAAGCAAGCCCTGTCCCAGTTGACATACAATCCAGATATTCTGCCAAAACTATTCAGATGGTCAAAGCAACATAGACGTCTCTCAGGTGGATTAACACATCATCTGCATATAGTGATGCAACATGCCATTCATTATTTATCTGTATGCCCCAGTCAGGGCCTCATGTGAAGGTTTCATGCCAATGGCTTTATAGCTGAAGCAAAAATGATGGGTGAGAGAGGGCAGCCTAGCCTGGTTCCTCTCCTTATCCTTATACTTTCTGAGATCTTCTTCTCCCCATGCATACTCTAGCCATCAGCTCCATAAATATAAGTTGGAACCAACCCAACTAAGGGATTCATTACTCAGATGCATTTGGCGGAGCAGAGTCATTATAAAAGGTCAGTATAGCATATCAATTGCCTTTTCAATGTCTAATGATACCTCTAAGTTATTTGGCTCATTCCATAACTGTAATGTTGCCAGGAGAGCCCACTTAGGCACCCGGATTTTGGAGGCCAAGGACTCATCACGGGTGCTTTTAACAATTCTAAGAGAGTTTACAAGCCTGCGACCCAATAACCCGCTGCCGCTGGCAATGCAGGAGTTCTGTGATCACCTAGCTTCTAATTTTACTGATAAGATTGACATAATTTATCGCTCCTTTGGGACAGTAGAGGACTCAAATGAGAGTCAGTCTTTCAAGACAACACCTGGCTTGCCGAGCCTAGAAAATTTTTCCATCATCACGGGAGAATAGGTGGGTGCCTTACTAGCCAAGGCTAAATCAGGATCGATCTTAGACCCTTTACCACCAAGGGCCATGAATGAGCTTGTCCCCATTCTGGCAGATACTCTGGCAGACATTTGTAACATCTCCCTAACTACAGCCACCTTTCCACATAACTGGAAAGTGACATGCATCACACCTCTGTTGAAAAAGGCACTAGCAGACCCTACGAATGCTCAAAACTACAGGCCTATCTCCCTTCTCCTCTGCTGGTCAAAAGTTATGGAAACAATAATTAATCAACATCTTTCAACTTCCTTAGAACAGAATAAGGTACTGGACCCCTCTCAGTCAGGCTTTCGGGCATCTTACAGCATGGAGGCCGCCTTGCTTGAAGTTACTGATACACTTAGGATGGCGCTTGACAGGGATGCTCCAGTCATGCTGGTGCTGCTGGATTTGTCAGCTGCTTTTGACACCATCTCCCACTGCATTCTGTTAAGCAGGCTGAAAGAGATTGGTGTCGGAGGCTTAGCCTTAAAATGGATTCAGAGTTATCTCTTTGATAGAACCCAATCTGTTCAGCTTGATGCCTATGTGTCTCCTACAGCTGCAGTGGACAAAGGGGTACCGCAGGGCTCTATTTTGAGTCCTACATTATTCAATCAATATGTGGCCCCCTTGTCCTCAATCATTAGGAACTGTGGGTTTTAAACCATATCCTACGCTGATGATACGCAGCTGATAGTTCACATAGAGAAGGATCCTGCCGAAACGAAAGCTAAGTTTTCAAAGTGCATGATCAAGATAGCAGATTCGATGAAGAGGAACTTTTTACAACTGAACTCTTCAAAAACAGAGATTCTCCTGTTTGGCAAGGCTGTGGACGTCTGGTCCTCAGACTGGTGGTCTGCAGAGTTGGTAGAGGCCCTCTCTCCGAGAAGTTAGGCAAATAATCTGGGGATAATTATTGATAATCAGCTCTCATTGGAGGAGCAGGTGAAGAAGCTTGCAGGCTCCAGTTTCAGGACCATGTGGATGTTGAGAAAGATCTTCCCATGGATCCCGCTCAGGGCCAGGAAGACCCTGATTCTGGTGCTTTTAATTAGTTGCCTTGATTACGGTAACTCCCTATTGGTAGGAATCAGGGAGGACCTATTATCCAAATTACAGGTTGTGCAAAATACAGCTGCATGTCTTGTCCTGGATAAACCAGCTCAAACCCCCTACTTGCCCCTCCTACGCCAATTACATTGGCTTCCAGTCAAGAAACGGGCCACCTTTAAACTCCTGTGCCTGGTTTTCAGGTCCCTGCATGGACTGGGACTGGTCTATTTGACTAACAAACTTAAATAGTCCCATCCTGCACGTCAGCTCAGATCCAGCAATCGTAAGCTGCAGTGCTGCCAGAAAAACAGGAAGGTAAAAATGGGAGGTCGTGCCTTTTCCTATCTGGCCCCCAAACTCTGGAACGACCTCCCTGAACACATCCGGGAATGCCCGAATCTGCCCCAATTGGCTTAAAACCTGGCTTTTCAAAACTGCCCATTAATGACGGCCTGTCTTTCTCAGGCGCCGAGTGATCCCCTTGGGGATGATTCGTGCGCAATACAAATGACCCATATAAATAAAGAGCCAGTGCAAATTTAGAAATGTGCCCCTGCCTGGGATGAGGCCATTCTGGTCATTAGGTATCAAACTTTGCACCCCAGATGTTAGTCTATTAGCATAGCACCTTCCCCAGGATCTAGATTGAGTAGTGACAGTGGCCTATATGAGAGCATGTGTACGAGGTCTCTCCAGGTTTAGGGAGTAAGTTACCAGTCCCTCTTGCATAGAGGATGGAAGGTGTCTCAATCGCCTGGACTCCTGATATACCTGTAGTAAATGGGGCTGCAGTCTAGCACTGTAGGTGGCATAAAATTCCACTGGGAAGCCATCCGGACCCAGGGTTTTAGCACTAGCTATTTGAGCGATGGCTAATCCTACTTCTTGGCGTTGAGTCGGCTTCTCTAGATCTAAGCATTATGTAGAGTAGCTTTCATCACTGGTAGTGGGATGGGGCCTAGGTAGCGCTGTATCTCATCTGTTGCCAGTTCTTGTGGTGAATCATTTAACTTGTCATAGTTTATTTTATCCCATTAGTCCCTCTTTGTGTGTTGATGATCTCTCCATGGTCATCCTGTATAGCTCCTATCAGAGTTCTGGGGATCTCCAATCTTAGGAGCCAGGCTAGCATATGGCTTGCCCTATCTCCCTCAATATGCTGTTTAGGATTATGTTCTCTACATTCCAAATTACTCAATCAGGCTAGCAGCGCACAATATTCGACTGTCGTTTGGGCTTGCTATTGTTGCCTCTGAACATGTAGGACTGATTCAATCTCAAATGTATGTATGCGGCCTCAAGACTACCCACATCACGCCACAATGTCTGTTTAACATCATGGTTAATGCTCAATATGCTCTGCTGTATCATCCCTAAGTATTGGAGCTGGTAAGAACACTGGTGAGAGTGGCCAAGAAGGAATACAAGGGGATGTGTGGACCTACGTCAGCGTTGGTTTAAGGAGACTATGATCTGACAAGGTATGGCCCAAATATTCCAAATCACAAACCCTCATTGCTGCCTCAGCAATGCAGTAAAGCAAATGTATGTGGGTTTGGGGTTTATGTACTGCTGAATAGAATGAATACTCTCTATCTACGAGGTGGAGGTCATGCCATATGTCTGTTACCCTTGAGCCCTACGTCCACTGGACTAGATGTCATGTTGTGAGCAATGACTGTGCTCCCAGCAAAGGTGGGGTTGACCTATCCAAGTCCACATCGGAAACACTGTTAAAGTCGCAAACCCATATGCATGGTGATTGAGGGCCAGATAGTAGAGCTGGAGTATTTAGGGCATAAACTGCGATTACAGTGATAATTTCTCCATACAAGAGGTCCACCTGTATCACAAATCTGCCTTCCCTGTCTATCTTAGTGTGTGTGGGTGTGCAAAGAACCCATATGAGAGCACCTCTGGCATTGTTAGAATACGTAGTTCCCATTACCATGCCTCGCTATTTAACCAGTTTAGTGGCCTATTTATGTGTTTCTTTCAGGCGTACAATATGGCATTCCAACAATTGAGATATGCGTGTATTCTATATCTCTGAGAAGGAGCGGCAATGCCATGGATGTTCCAGGTGAGAATATTGTACCTACATGAGGGCATTCTATGTTGTTCAGCCATCAGGGAAGCGGGAGAAAGTAGCACTGTTAGTGTGCCATCTAACCTACCTGCACCACATGTTCGGGTAATTACCGCATCAGAGTATATACGCTTGAGTAATCGGTTCATTAGCAATAAAATACCCAACTCCCCAGTCTAGGTCAAGGTTACGAGAACTACCTTCCCAACAACCTGGCACCATGAAAGTGCTTGTCATACATTGTCCATCTCGATATGTGGAGGGACCCATACTAGCAGGCATATGTAATTACTTGCTCGTATGAGATGCCCCATCACCATAATGAGGAGCCTTATTTCCCAATCCGTCCCCCAATCCAAGTATATGTGAATGTGTCTGCATACTCATTGAAACTGCAACATCGTAGGAGATATAAATGTGGAGAGTCAGTGCATCATATCTGCCATCAAGGGGTGATGTCTGGCCCCCATCTCAGTTCTGGGTGAATCTCAGTCAGATCTCTGGTGTTCCTCCCAACGCTGGAATCCATATCAGTCTGTGTCAAGTCACCACCAAGGCTTGTTTTTTTGCTGCCTGCTCACATGATGAGTGACTATGTAACTTCTTGATACTCCTCCGCTTTCAACTCTGGGATTGAAAGAAGCCATTGTGCGTTTCCTGGTCTGGTACACCTGCTCCTCCTTTTTATCACAGCCATGAGCGTGCCTCGGAAGGTGTTGAAGAGAAGTATGTATGATCCCCATTGATGATCCAAAATTTTGCATGATACAATAAGGAGTAGTGAAGTTTCAGTTGGTGCAAGCAGTATTTTATTGTGAGGAACAAAGCTCTTTGTCATTGCACCTCCGAAGTCTAGTCCAGGCATATATTTACAGCGCATTTTTTCAGTGTCCAAGCGCCTTACTTTTGGAGGTCTGTAGGATGTGAGCACGATCCCTGTTGTAGAAGAGGCATGCCACCACTGGCCTGGGGGGGGCTCCTGGTGCTGTGTGCCTACTCATATGAGTAAATTGACTGCCTTTCAGTACTGATTCAACGAGCCAGTTCACCAGGTGTAGCTCCATGCTTCGGCCCTCTATGCAATCTGGCAATCCAATAATCTGGAAGTTATTCCTGCATGACCTGCCTTCTGCATCATTGACTTTCAGCTTCAACAAGTTCCTTTTGCAAGTCCTGTACGTTTTCTTGCATGCCTCTCATGGTCAGGTGCATCATGGTAAGCGTGGATTTCTTTTTGTAATCCTGTCAGTCAATTTCCTGAGGTTCGCCCGATGAAGACACAGATCTATGAACATGGCATCGATTTTGGGTTCAAGTGTAGCCTTAAAATCGAGGATTGCATGCAAAATGGCCCCAAATGTATTGGTGTGTTTGTGAGGGGTGACTTACATGGGCTCTGTGTGCGATAAAATCTGTTCTCCTGGCAGCAGACATGGGTCAGTGAGGCCACCTTCTTCTGTGGCCTCGAGCCATGGTGCTTTCCCATTCCAGAAAATGTTGCAGAGCAAGCAGAGTGTGCAGGACAGGGGCATGTGGAATCTCACCCTCCCCCCCACACACAGTACGTACCATTTGCAAAGGTGTACTTTTTGTGCAGCAATGGCCCTGTATGATGTGCACGGGTTGAGGAGCCCCCTTGTGTCATACAGGACGCTCAGCAGGAATCAGGTGAGGCCCAGCACAACAACGGGAAAGTCAGTATGGTGAAGGAAAACACTTATAGCAGCAGCTTTATGTCTGTGTGTCCGAACCTCTTTCAGAGTGCTACAGGGCATGCAGGGGTTACTGGGCTCAACTGTGGTGGTTGAGGTGTCTTACTCCTGATGTCCAGAGGCCAAAACTAATATGGATTTTTCTCATCTGGGCAAAGTACCCCTTTTGCACTTGACTCTCAGTGGTAGTTGTGGTTGAGCAGTCAAGGCTCGCTTGGAGGGGTTGTAGATACAGGTCAGTGAACATGACTCATATCTGAAAGTGCAAGCAGTGTGAACAATAAATCAGTTTCCAGCCAAATACGTGATTTTATAGGAAAAGGTAGTATTTTATTTCTAACTCTACACAGGCAAAGTAATACAACATTGACAAGCAATAACACAATCCTCTTTTTGGCTCTAGTAGTTGTCAGGCAATTCCCCGTCCCACAGCCCTGCGTGTAACGTTTGCAGGGTTAGTCCCCATTCATCCAGGGAATGCTCACTATTAGTCAGTACTCAAGAGTTCCTCTTTGAATCTTCAGGATTTTAGTCAAAAGCCTTTATGGTGCCGCAGTACTGTTAGCAGTGAGTCCCCTGAGGCCAAACTGGCCCAATTCACAACTTACCTGCCTTTGCAGCACGGAAGAGTTCAGACGTGCAGCTGGCTCCTTCAATGCACACCCGCGAGTCCTGCTCAGTTTAAAGAAATCGGGCTGCTTGCAACCCATTTAGCACCCAGTAACCCTGGCTCACTCTCCTGAGCAGCACTGCCGGAAGTCTCTCAGCTGTCGAAACAGCTCCCAGCTCGCGAAGACGGAGTTAGTTGGCTTTTACCCTGGAGAGGGGAGGAATCCTTTCTGCAGCTCTTGACAGGAGCCAATGAAGGTGCAACGTTATCCATGATGTCTCCGGAAATCAGGGGCAGTTCCCTTATAGTGGGGTCCAATCGGCTGATCATAGTCTCAGTCTATCTGTCAGGCGGTGGCCTGAATCCTGTGGCAGTGTTGTTACCAGCAGCCCCTCATTTCATACAGGGTTACTGTGGTGGATAGTAATCTGGTTTCAGGCTCTATCGGCACAAGCACCCTTGAACTGACATTCATGAGTCTTGACACTCCTCACAACTGTAACTTTGAAAATGGCCCCCCTGTGGCATACCAGGTCACTGCGGTGTGGCGATACAGGCCCTCTCCTGGCATACGGAGCTTGCAGAAAATGATCTTTCACATAGACTGTGGCCTGATCGCTGCTCAGTCAAATCCTCACACAAGGAGTTCTCAAGGTAGAGCTCCATACTGGTCCTTGCTCCCTCCAACTCTCTCCTTTTCCTCAAAGGGCACACTGGTCTAGGCAAGCAGGCAGGTGCTGGTGGTCTAGGGTCCAGGTTAGGTGATCTTGGGACCTGGGAGACCTGGGAGATGTCCCTTCACCCAGCAGGGAGGCTACCAGGCCTTTACTCCCAGTCTTGGTCAGAGGCACAAGTCTTGCAGATCTTGCCCTTTTCACACAGCCTATCTTGTTGCTTGGCAGATGCCACTTTTTTGGGGACTCAACTTCCCCTTCTTATAGTTCTTTACCAGACACAAAATATGATTTAGGGACTGGGTCTTTGAAGTTTAATGTTGGTGTTCTGCTTGTTTTGAAGTGGACACTTCTCTCTTTGTTCTTTCATCATGAAAGATGCCTGTCACAGCAGGCAAGACCCCCAAGCCGATTGTCCCACAACACCACTCATGGGAGTGATCAGAGTTCACACCTGGTTGTCAGCCACAGTAATATGTGTATCAAAAGGTTAATCCCAGACCCCTAGCCCTCCTCTTTATGATTCTCTTATCAGCCCCATTTCTCTTCCTTGGATGTGGACAGGCTCCTTCCTTATGATCTACAACTGAACCCGAGGACACATCTGACAAGCTTCCCCCTTCTGACTTGTGATGAAGCGGATGCTCTATTACATATTGTCAGATCAGGTTCCCCCCTTGATGTTGTACCAGACAAAATATCGGTGAGCCTTTCAAAACAACTGTCTTCCCCTATTTGTTCCCTTCTTAATGCGTCACTAAAGGAAGGTTATCTATCTGCAGAATGGAAGGCAGCACAAGTCATTCCACTATGCAAAAACACCAAGGCCTCCATGAAAGATCTTTCTAACCTGCGACCTATATCCTTCCTCCCGCTCCTGAGCAAAATGCTGGAAAAACACATCAACATACATCTATCAGCCTATGTCGAAGCGTCAAATTGCCTGGATGTGTCACAATCGGGCTGCAGGCCAAATTATAATACGGAGTCAGCCCTAGTGGCAGTCACGGACAATATTAGGACATCACTTGACAGAGGTCAATCCACCTTCTTGGTGCTTTTAGACCTCTCGGCGGCATTCAACACTATAAACCATCAAATTCTGCTCAGAAGATTAGAGGAGTCGGGCTAAAAAATAAGGTACTGCAGTGGATGACCAGCTTCCTTTCCGACCGTTCCCAGTCAGTCAACTTGGGCCCATATATGTCCAAGTCTAAGAAGTTGTCCAAGGGAGTACCACAGGGGTCTTGTTTAAGCCCTATCTTATGCAAACTCTATATTGCACCCTTGGCCAACCTGATGATGACCTTTGGATTTGTTCCAATATCCTATGCAGATGACACCCAGCTCACCTTCTCCTTTGGCAAACATTCTACCACAGCCCTAACCAACTTCTCTGCCGGCATGTTAGCAATATCTCAGTGGATGAGTACCAACAATCTCCAAATAAATGCTGGAAAAACAGAGATTATGTTTTTTGGAGAAGCCACCTTGTTATGGACACCAGAATGGTGGCCCAGGGAGCTGGGTGTCTCCCCCCCCCCCGCTTCGAAGTAATCAGTAAAGAATCTTGGGGTACACATCGATCAGAGCCTAAATATGAAGGAGCAGGCATCTATAATGGTTAACTCATGCTTCCATGTATTAGGCCTTCCGAGGCGTGTGTTTCCATTTCTTTCTGACCACACTCAGAAGACCCCTGTCCAGTCTCTTGTTATAAGTTGTCTGGACTATTGTAATGCATTACTGATCTTAGCCAATGAAGCTGCGCTGGATCGTTTGCAAGTAGTGCAGAATACAGCAGCGCATCTGGTATTGAACGCCCCCTATAGATTTCCGTCAAATCTGCTGCTGCAGAAAGTTCACTGACTTCCGGTGCGCAAGCGAATAATATTTAAGATCTGCTGCATTACCAATAAGGCAGTATATGGCAACGGGCCAACATACTTGACGGAGAAGCTGAGTCACTACACTCCCCTTAGAGACCTACGATCCCGCACCAAATCACTTCTTAACATACCGCGCATTTACAAAGCTAGGACCGGGGGAAGGCTTTCTCCTACCTTGCCCCTCAGAATTGCAATTCGCTCCCGTTGGCACTTAGGCAGTGCACGGATTACCTTGGCTTTAGAAGGTCCTTGAAAACATTTTTAGTCTAGAGGTCACCCTCAGCATCTGCATCTTCCCTCTACTTGCCCACAAGCACAGAGATACCCCTTCGGGGGTGATCCAGGCGCTATATAAGCTAATAAATAAATAAATCAAAGAGCAGTCTTTTGAAGTGTAAAGGGAGTCTCGTCCTTGTTCCTCCAGTGAGTGTCCCACCCAGCTCACACAAATGCAGCCATATACAACAATCTGTCTGGGTGAAGCCTCTCTGCTTCATGTCATCACGAGGCAAGTCTGGGCATACCAAAATGGAACTCAGGCACCTACATATAATGCAGGTACACTAACTTAGTGTACATTCAAGCGCACTTACTTGTGAGTACTGTTCAGTACTGAGACTTTTCTAAAGGTTCTGTTCACTACTATTGATCACTACACGGTATGCTGCCTCTTCCATGTTTGTGCTGCTTGACTCCTGGTAAAGGCACTAGCCTTCCACCACTGGGAGGGTAGCACTTTGACAGCCCCTCCGGGTCCAACAAGAGTGCAATCCATGAGTCAGGCCTATCTCATGGTGTACCCACATGATCCGTGTCCACCTATGACAAAAAAGCAGAATTAGGGATCCAGACAACAGTACATTTGGGTACTCAGGGCAGTTGTACACATCTTTACCTTGCAGAGGATTTTTCCGTCCCTACAGTGCTGGTATTACTATCCACCCGAGGGCCTGAACAGTCTCCCTCATGTCGCTGAAGAGCCCCTTGAGCTCACAAGCTCCCGCATGGGTCTGAGAGAGGAATCCCATCTAAGCTCCTCAGCTGGGCATGCACACTGGTATCATCTGCCATCGTACCCGCCCTGGAGTTATTACAGGAGTGTGCCGACAAGGAAGAGTCCATCCAATCATACCATCTGCAACGGCTGCTGGCACAGCCTCTCCCACCCACTCTCACCAGTGTCTCTGATGGAGGATTGCTGCAAGACCATAGCAACAGCTGCATGACTTGGCAACTGTCTCATCTGGCTCCAGGTCAGTCCAAAACGGAACACCGCCAACCTTCACTGGTCCCCGCTGCTGATGCCGCACTGAGGAGAGTGGCAGGTTGCAAACGTTCAGGGTAATTGTTTTCAGGCGAAACTCACATAGCTCACTCTCCTTTCATCTTACATGGCTGCCCACTTGGCCATGCCCCTCCACCACTGGAGATGGAATTAACAGGCATTTATATTCGGTGGTTCCTGACATTAGCAATTGAAATATCTCTTTGTAAGAAGTGTTGGTACAACATACATACCATATATACAGATTATGTGTAACATAATGTTAACATTAGAATTCTTCCTGTTCCATCATAGGATAAACCACAAGTTTAAATGCAAGAATTCTTAAGGTTTTCACAATGTTCAATGTCATATGTACAAAATAATTCAAAGTTTGTTTTCTCAACATGACTTGAAATTCAGAATACCTCTCCGTATTCACAAATGTCTTCCAATAAACTGTCAAAAAGTACCTGTTCTTTGCTAAAGGAAATCTAGAACCCTAGTAGCAAGATCTTGGCTTCAGCATCATTGTGGTACTATTGCCTAGAAAGAATGCCGTTAAATACAGGGGGAAGTTATACCTCATAATCCAAGATGTCCACTGCTGTCTTTAAGCAACTTGAGAGCTCAGGGACTGTACCGAATTGTAGTTCTTCATTGAGGAATCATCATATGGTGCATTCTCCACACAGGCAAAGGCTAATGTCCAGACAGAGCAGATAACTCTGTAAAAGCCGCTATTCTTTCCCCCTCTGCAATCGACTTGCCACTAGTGGGATTGTAGAATCTGCACGTGTCTACTGAATCATAAGCAGTAAGCCATGCCTCATGACATGCCTCCTAACAAATTTACATGACCAGTTCTGTAGTGCTCAAATGTTCATACCTGTCAGTTGATTACAAGACAGGAAGGGAGCTGATCCATACCCCTTTATGTACCTACATAGATCATTTGCACAACTTTTCCCAAGGTGACGCCTTTTTGGGGGGACCCCCATTTTTTTTATTTATTGTGGGACTCACCTACTAATAACTGTGGACTCTAACACTTGGACACTGCTATCGACGGCCCATTGTATGTGCTTTAACCACTAAAGCATTTTGAAATTCACCTAAAACTTGATTGTACATTTAACTCTTTTATTAGACCATAGTGTATTGTGCAGAAATACAACCATGGAAAGGAAGGTTAAATGCCACTTGTGGATTGTAGCAGCCATTGTGCCATCCACTACAGTGCCAATGAAAACATGACTTCAGGCCAACCCTGTCTAGCCGGATTGCAGCAGCTTGAACTGTGCTGCCCAGATCCCTCTGCTGCCCAGATCTGTCACAATCACCCTTTTGGCAGGTAGGAAAACCTTAAATTAAAATATCAAATGTCACCCTTAAGCACACCTTCCTGCTCACAATGTAGGGTACATCATATTTAGAAGTAGAACAAATGTCACATTACAAATGGCATTTTCCCTCAGTGCCTAGACACAAAAGATATTGTCATAGGTCAAGCTATAACTGTCACAACTGAAAAGTCAAATTATAGATTATACACGTTAATCTATAACTTTTGAAGTTTACCAGGTAAAGACTCAAACAAAAGACATATTTTTATATTGAATAAAACCCCAATTCTAATAATAAAGTCAGGTTTTTATTAAATACTTGGGAAATGTAACTTTTAAAAAGTTGCCTTTACCCTGCCTAAAACTGCTGAAGGTTAATTTGGATTCACACTGCCCAGCAAGTACTTGGCCTGAATTAGGTGTGAAAGGGGTGTGAAAAGTGCTCCCAGAGCAGAGACACTGGTCTAAGTGTGGTGAGGTGTTTTCTGCCCCTTGCAGGAAAATTAGTTGGGGTTGAACCTGGAACTTCATTAACTTAAAAGAGGCCTTCCGTGTCACAAGGAAATGTTAGATGACACCTGGAAAGGCCCAACCTTTGTCCCCATAGACAGACTGGCACCAAACTCAGTGGCAAGAAAGCTACCCCCGGACCCAGTTTTGAGTGGCCACAGAGGAGGGGACTGCTCATTACCCTCTGAGTGGGCACACAGGCTCTGCACAAGGGTAGAAGGGTTCCCCAACCTTCTCCTTCGGAATGAGGAGCACTGTGGAATTGTTAACAGTTAGGAAACCAGGAATTGCTAAAAAAGTGGGTAAGGTGCCCAGCTGAACAGTGGTAACGGGACTTGGGTTTGACTTTGCTATAGGACTCTGCCTGACACCCTGAGAGTCTCTAAGAGCCTCCCCTGAAGTCCTTGGGCTGTAGAAGTATGCTCCTGTGGCTGTTGGGGCTCCAGAAGCAAGTTTGGCAACTTTTGAAAACGTATGCTCCAGAGCTTCAGGAGTACCTGCTGCGAAAATATTCTGATCAGTAGTGCCACAGAATCGGATTTAATTTCAGGTTGTCAAGGCTTCCAGCTTTTCCAAAAACATGACTAAGCCACATACTGCTTTGGGACTTACAACATTGTCAGTGAGGAATCTCCAAAGATCCAGCTATTCCAACCTGCTTCAAGTATCCAGCCTTGGGTTGCATGTTCTTCAAAAAGTAACAAATTCCCTTTCTGCATTGGCACTTGGAAGACATTTCAATTCTATTCTTCCAAAAAGTGACGAAGTCCTTTTCTGAAGTAGGGCTTAGAAAGGTATTCGAACTCTGACTTCCAAACTTTTCACCTGGACCAATTCACTTGGTGCATTCGACAAGGGCACCTTCATGGTCAGCCTCAAAATGTGTCTAGGCCACAGTCTAATGTTACCATAGATTATCTCTAGCTCATATGCTTTTTTACAGTATTTTTACTTAAATCTTTACAAAATTAATATTGCCAGATCCTCTTCCTTGATTTTTGTTATTATTGTCTTTTTTACTAATAACAGTGTTCTCTTGATTTTAAGATAGATTGGCTGTGGAGTTTTATTGTGTGGTTGTGTGACTTTTTATTCTCTGTATGCACTGCTTAAATACTTAACACATTGCCTTTGAATTAAGCTTGACTGCTTCCTGTGACATTACCAGGGATCGAGCATAGGTGTATTGTATTTACTTTGTGTGACCTCTTGCAGCTGATGGCCTTATTTTTTTAAGTGTACACTTGTTCACTCCAAAGAATAAACTACTTTCATACACATCTCCAGAATATCATGCAAGATTTATGATCCCTAAAACTCCCGTACGTTTTTTGCCTCCTAAAATGCCTTCTCAATTCGTAGGCAGGCCTGAACCCCAAATGATTGATCCTATGTGTCTCTTCATGGTATTTGTGGTATTTGTTTCAAGGGGCAGGGTAGGTATTGAGAAAGGTAGCAGATTCTAGGTAGGAGTTCCATTTTGATTGTGTCTATTCTGCCTTTCAGCTTATAAGGTCAAACTGCCGACCTCTTCAGATCTTCATATAGTTTCTGAAGCAGTGGATTGTACTTGGTCTCCAATGTGTTTAGGCATTATTATACCCAGGTTTCAACCTTGAGAGCATTACCAAGCGTTTCCTTTGTGGAGCATCCGTGGTGGACTCTTGCCCCAAAGACTTCTTCTGGCTGTATAATAGATATAAATTATGTAATGTGAAATAAGCACACCAACGAATAGTATATAATTTTCTGTAAATTAAATTTCCTAAGCAGTTTAATGTCAGTCAGTAATAGCATCACAGCTGTTTTTGCTTTAGAAAGATTGGGTAACATAGATTTCAACCGCATTATTCTAATAAATAAACCTTTTGCTATAAACAGATGACTGTGGGTTTTCAGGATAAAGGTTTAGGGGTAGGTCTGAAAAGCTTTCACTGCTAGAACAGTTGCTAAATATCCTTCTCAGGAAGGTACTGTTCACAATACCTACTGGCCTGGCAACAACAGTGTTGTGAGGCTACAACTCAGAAATAAGGTATTGCAATAAAGTAGCCATTCCATAGTCTTGTCATAGTTGAGTGTTGACGTCACACTTATACTGTAATAAGAACATTAGACGCTGATTTTTTTTATGCCATTTATTATATGGAGGTAAAGGGAAAGTACATGGACGAGAGGGCTATATTACAGATAGTGCTCTTGGGGCTCAACGGACATGTGCACCCATTTTCTTCGGTCCGTGACACTTGTATTGCAGAAGGGCTTGCAGTTACATATGCAGCCGATTCTGTAAAACAAATAGCACCCACATACATACAGCACCGCTGCTACTTTATGGAGGCATTCCATCATTAGCATGGGCGTGTGGCATCATGCAAATGAGGGAACCACTTAGGGCTCTACACCTGCACTGTATAATGGTGGCAAACCGACAGTGTGCCACAAAGAGGTGGAGCAGCCCTCTGGAGGTGGAAAAGTGTGTCTTATGGATCCCCCTAGGCACCCACTTGCAGGTGATGGGAGTCACTTGCTGCACCCCATTGCAGGAGGATCTCTGGACCCCTTTGAAGTGCAGATGAGTTATTCCTACAGTAAAAGACAGAGTATCTGCTTTTAACGACTGCTCAATTTTTCACTAATGCACTGTTGAGTTCATGGCTGTACTGGGGCAGCGCATTGAGGCGCACTGTGCCTGTTTGCACCTGTTGCACCTGTTTTAAAGCGCAAACTGAGACAATGTACCAATTTTTTAATATAAGCCCAGGAACATTTGTAGGCTGCTTCTAAATGTATTAGTAGAAAAAGAGAAATAGGAATAGTTGAGAGAAAAGCAAGTGGTTCTGTATTCCACTGAAGTAAATAGTAAACACTGTTCTGTGTATTTATCCATTAATTAGTTGATTGCGGTTTCCACACAGCATGACCTACATATGACACTGGAGGACAGGCAGAAACTCCCTGCCATTTAATCTTAATGACACGCCTGTCGGAATCCATGGAGGAGAAAATTATGGAGAAAATGATATAATAAAGAGCCAACATGGTAAGTGTGGTATTCTGCAGTACCACTTTAGTGAAAGCGTACTTCAGTAAAATGGCAGGTGGAGAAAGGGAACGTCCTGATGAGTATTCCATTATGAGGATACAGCCATTGCATATTTATACTGTACATACACATTCCTTAAAGGCATATGTATTGGGGTGTGGCCAACTGTCGGAAAAGATGGCCGCACACTTATGCCGCTCCAATTCCCTAAAACGTCTATAAATCCATTCCTGATCCGTGCCACATAAGCTACACTAGAACCGCATCTAAGCCGCGGACATCCAAGGCAGAGATCGGCCAGAAAACATCAGGTCTGGCGTGTGTCTGGAAGGTGGAAGCCGTGGGGAGCTGCAACCTGAATGCAGTGAAAAGCCGTGGTCTCGAGTACTAACGCGGCCGTGGGGAGAGTCGAGAGAGAGGCCTATGCAGAGATAACCCTGCTAAAGTCGGATTGCTGACGATAGCGGATACCCTGAGTCAGGCGCGCAACACCCATTGGGCTCACGGGGCTTCAGCCCCCCCCCCGTCGTGTGTGTCTGCCCGGGCTGACACAGCTTTGCAGGCTGGCGGCCATCTAATTGCAGCCGCACCCGAGTGCTTAACAGGTCTTTAAAAGACCATTAGCGTGTAAATTAAGCGTTTGGTGTGTTTTCATCCCTTCTTTCAGTCACTCTGTCTATGATTGGAAGGATTAGCCCTCCCGAAATATTTTTCAGCCCCCCCCCGAAATTTGGCTCTAGTTGCCCGCCTGCCCTGAGTCGCGGCTGCTGAGAAGGTCTTGGGGCTGTGATCCACGGCGAGAGGAAAGAGGAGACTATCGGCGAAAAGCCGTTGAGAGTCTCAGGCAGGGCCGGTCCTAGGATTCGTGGGACCCCGAGCAGGATAGGAGCAAGTGAGGCCCCTCTAATTTGCATAAGATGTAGTATCCCAGCAAGTAACATCATAAGAAATGTCCACTGACTAATCATTTTCTGGCACTGTTGAAGTAGCTTTGCAAGAAGCTACCTCTCTAATGTGTACTTCACTGAGCTGGCTACAAATACAAATAATAGCCCTAATAAAATAAGTGCAAATATTTTAAAGATCAATTATGGGGAAATGCAACACGTTAAACGGGTTTAAAAGCTAGGCCTCTATCTCTCCAAAACTGATGTTTCCAGATTAGTGCATGAATAAAATTCTAAGACAGACTGTCCCATAGCTATACAGTGGATCTACAGGTGACTCCCTGATACTCCATTTGCACCAATGAAGTTCAAGGTTAAGGCATTTGGTTTTAGCAGGCATGGACATCAACATAAAGGGCTCCATGCTGGTTCAGGTGAGCGACCTGAAAATGCTCCAATAAACAGAAAATACAAATAAGAGGATGAGATGGCACAGATAACATACACATGTTGGGTGGCAGGAGCACCAAAAGCTAGACCATTCCCACAAACTGAATCCCTAAACCCGGCAACTACTCTCAAACTTCATTTTTAAGAGATGAAAAGAGCAGAACTATGTATCCAGGGAAAAAACTACCAAAAGCTACAATGGGAGCCAGTCACTAAACAGACAAGTAGTAAATTAAAGCAACAAAAGAAGAGGGATTTATTTTAGCAGACTCAATGCAAGTTTCCCTTACAAGGAAATGAAATCTAGCAATGTGGAATAGGTTGGGGAGGCGGTGTTTGACTTTCAAAATAAATCTCCCAGAATCCCTGAGCTTTGCATTTTTAAAGATTTGAAGCCACATTTTAAGTCACATTTCCTTAATAGCTGAGAAGATAAAGCAAATTTCTTTAGTTATTGGCTTATTGAAAGAGATGAATGAAAATACCACACCAAGAGAGTAACCTGGTGCTAAGGCATTTCCAAGGAAATGGTACAGGCTATACTAATGTATTGAAAGGCCAGTTTTACGTTTTTCCCCAAAAGATTTAAGATGACCTTTGCTCAAGACTGGGAAATTTCGAGTCCTGTGCAGCTAGAAAGGAGAAGGCTCTACCTCCACTATGTTTCCTCCTAATTTTAGGATGGTACAGGAGCATGGCTGTTACAGAGCGTAGGATTCTGGAATAAACGGAAGGACTAATATAGTGCTGAAGAATGAGCAGGCCCTTTTATGCAGTGCACGATGGCAAATTGATAGATCATTTGGTTGCGGTAATCAGCAGAAAGAGTATCTAGAGCAGCCTCAGATTAGAATCCTATCAGTGTTCCTAATGATCTGAAGGGTATCAAATGAATAAGGAAGGAAGTTCAAGACAGGGAACACTTGCATAATCTGGTTGTAAGAAGATAATTGACTGTACAACAGTCTTGCTTAATGACAGGTGAAAATGCAGGAATTGGTGTTGCATATGGATGTAGTAGAAGTAGATAACACACCGTTTGTCCAGACACAGAGAGAAGACGTTGGAAAATAAATCCAAGATTTTGTTGTTGACACAACCATGGTGGTTGATTGGCCCAGCTCCAGAAGCCACCAAAGAGCAGTGTGTATGGTACCAGGTCCCTTAAAGATGGGATGTCTGATGTTTTGCTATTTAGTTTTAATGAATTTGTCTTTATCCAAAAAGCAATTGATTGCATGCAAGTCCAAAAATTTTCTTGGTTAGAGACCAGGCCTTTCAGAGAGGATAGAGCTGAAGCCACGTCAGGGGAATACCTTGAATTCCAGGTTGTTTCAGTTTATTCAAAAGCACCGGATGGGAAACTGATAAATTCAACAATATAATTTAGTAATATCAAGGCTGCTTTGCCTTCCTGATCAAGAATCAGGCACAAACTGTCCGACACAGCAAGAAATGCTTACATCTTATGGAGAGGTCAGAATACAGCTAGCAAGCGATTAAGAAGTAATTTAGTTTACATAAAACAGATTTTCAGTTGACTTATTTTAGAAGGATTTTTGAGAAAAAGGCAGCAAAGAGATGTTAGAAGATGCTGAGAAGCTTTGAGCCTGCTGAAGGATTTTTGAGCAGAGGAACAATCGCTGCTTTTTAGGTTTTTTTGGGGTTTTTTCTGCATTGGTTCAGACAGATGATAATGCAAGGGCGATATTGCAAATGGAGGTCAGGGCAGGGGCTATGATGTTTAGATATCCATTCATGAAATGGGCAGCAAAGGGTCCCAAATGGGAGCTAGATTTAATAGAAAGATCAAGAGTAGTAAGAGTATGCAGAGAGCAGGCTGCAATTCTGCAGACATGTCGAGGATGGTTCGAGATCACAAACCTTTGTGAAGGATGACACACATCGCAAATCTAAGCTACACTTTCTACTTGGAAAATAAAGAGACGGGTAATTGCAAACTTTGGCAGAAGGCTCAATGTACTTAGCAGCACATGCTAGTTCAAAGACACTTTTAACTCTCCTCCAGCCTCCTACTTTTTTTGCTGATTCTGCCCACTTACATTCACCTCTCTCCTTTGTGCTTTACTTTTTACCTCACCTCGTACTCAGCCTATTTTCTTCTCTTGCTGGTTCAGCCCCTCTTACATCCACCTCGTTCTGCATGCTCTCCTTTTAACGTATTATCTTTCCCCAATGCCCAAGCCTTTTACCTTTACTCTCTGGTTCTGCCACTCTTACATCCATCTTGACCCTCACACCTCCATGCTCTACTCTTTACCTCTCATCTTTCCACCTTGCCTCTCATATTCACTTGCTGATTCCTCCCCTCGTAAATCCACATCTCTCTTCCCTGCGCTGCTCTTCACATCTCAACTCTCCACCCAGTATGTATCTTCTTTGCTGGTTATGCCATCCTAAATCCAGCCATGCCTTTAACTTCTTCCCTTTCCATTTATCTTTTCTTTCTGCTCCTGCTTCGTTACATACACCTCTCCCCTTCCTTCTTCCCTCTCTCCTCTTGCTGATTCTGCCCTTCTTAAATCGAACTCTACCTCCCTGATCTACACTTCATCTCTAATCTCTCAACAAGCCTTTAACTTTCTCTTTCTGGTTCTGCACATCGAACATCTACCTTCCCCTCCTCTCTGACTATTCATCTCACCACTATCTCTTGTTGATTTTTCTCTCTTCCATCTATCCACTTCTCTTTCTTGCCACTCTGCCTATGTACTCTTGCTGGTTATGTCTTTCTTATAGCTATGACTTTTATCAATACACTACCCTCAATGCTCATCTCTCCCCAAGCCTTATAACGTTTGTCACTGGTTCTGCCCCATTTACATCTTCTCTCGATTTCCATCCTCTTGAACACTCTAATCTTTTCTCACAGATTTTGCCCCTTACACCACCTATTTCCATGCATGCTCTACTCTTATTCTCATCTCTTCCTCAAACCTTATTTCATGGATTCTGCCCCTTTTACATCAATCTCTCTGCTGTCCCCAGCTTTGTTGCTTCTCTTTCTCGTTATGTCCTTCTTATATCCACCTTTCTCCTCCATGCTGTATTCCTCATCTCCCCCCTGACTCTTACCTTTTTCACTGATTCTGACCTCCTACATCCACCTCTCATCATTCCCCCTCTCTTCCCTGTATAAGGTTTCTTGATTGTTCTGCCTCTCTTACATCTATATACCCCATCCATGTACTGCCAATCTACTCTCAATTCTTCCTTCTACCTCCTAAGATTTCTTTGCTGGTCTGTCCCCTTTACCTCCACCTCTCCTATTTGATCCCCTTACCTCTTACCTTGTCTCACTGTTTGTCTCATAAATCCAGGTCTCCCTTCCATGCTCTACACTTCACTTCATCTTAACTACTGTCTCTTACCTTTCTCACAAATTCTGCCTTTATTAAACCCACCTCCTACCTACCTGCTGAGCCCTTCACCGCTCATCTCTCTGCAGTCTCAAGCCTTCTCTCACTGGTTCTACCTTTCTGAAATTTACCTCTCCCCTGCCTCTCTACCCCAGCCTCTTACCTGCCCTTGGTTATCTTTCCCTCTTACATCCAACACTCACCATTCCCTCTCTAGGACACTTAAGTTTTCCAAATGGTTCTGCTTCTCTTATATCTACCTCTCCTATCCAAGCACTGCCTTTCATCTTTCTCTTCAGCCTCAACTTGTTCACAGGTTCTGCCTCCCTCATGTCCACCTCTCCCCTCCATGCTCAACTCTTTAGGGGAGATTTTGAAAAACGTAACGTGATGCAGCGCAGTCCTCCCCCCGTGAGGCTGTGCTGCAGTGCGCGACAGGGAGGGAGCAGGAGAGCACCATATCTTCAGACACATGGCTCTCTCTTCCCCTTTCCCTTGCACCGTCACTCGTTTCAGCTCTGTGCGCCATGCACACACCTTAGCACTGAAGTGCAAGGTTGTGTGCATGAGTGTAGCATAGGTTTTGTACAGAAGGGTACCCTTCTTGTGCAAAATACTATGCTGGGTACGATACAAAGTTTTTCCCACTTTGCATACGTGCTGCGCAGTGTAGCGCTCATGCAAAGTCGTAAAAGCATGGAGAAATGAAAGCATTTCTCTTGTTAGCGCCTCCTTTGAAGGGGAGTTAACTTTTGTCACAAAACCATGTTCATAAATCAATGTAAATATGGTTTTGCATCAAAGGACATGGGTGGTTACATGGGAACGCCCATGTACCACCCACTCTGCGCAAAGTAATGCAAAGCAGTGCTTTGCGCTGCTTTGCACTACTTAGAGGGTGCTTTCCAGCGCAAAACAAGTTTTCGCTGGAAAGAAAATAGCAGCAAAAAAAATGGCGCTGGTTAGTGTCACTTTTGTGACGCAAATCCAGCGCAAAAGGTTTGAAATCTCCCCCTTCATGTTTTATCTCTCTCTCACCTCTACCTTCCATTCGCTGTTTCTGCCTCTCAAGCTACCACCTCTCCCCTACATGCCCTGCTATTCACCACTCTTCCCTCCGGCCTCTTACCTTGCTTAACTTCCTGTGCCTGGGCGCAATACAGGCCCCTGCAGCACAGATGGGGCCAGAACACTTCTGAGGGCCCCATCCTACCAGGGGGCTCCCATTCAGCCTAGGGCCAATGAATCTCTGCAAGATATGGGAGACTCTGGGGCCCATTATCACATTCCGTAGAGAGGGACCCCATCATTTTCTGTACCACAACTGCTCTCGTGTTACTTTTCAGATGCGTAAAGCAATGAATGGTGAGTGGCTTGAGGGGTTATATTACTTGGGTGTATCTTGGAGGGTTCATTGCACTCCCCTTGGGGTGATAAGGATGGATGTGGGATCACCCCCCCATCCCTCCCCCCAACGGAATGTTAGCATCTCCACTAAACTTTAAATGACCAAATTGCTCATTCTTCCTTCGGTTCATGTAAATTACATGAAAATAAAAAACACCAATCGCTTATAACTGGAGTTATTATTTCTGTTTAATTCCTTTTATGTTTGATTTTGATGAAAAAACAGAGTTGCAAAAAAAGAAAAGAATAATAAGCGCTTTATCCATATTCTGTCTTCTCTCTTCCATGGAAAGAGCAGCGCCTTTTGTGATGCAAGATCACTCTATGTTTTTGTGTTGTGAGCCCTGCAGGATGCTCTGCGTTTCATTCATGCAGGGGCAGGGCTCACTTCACACCTCACACCAGTTCAAGTAGCTGCCTAACTGCTGTTATGCAGATGCAGCGATTAGGCTGGTAGCCACAAACCCGCCTTGCCCACACTGCAGCATCTGAAAGGAATGGAGTGTCATATTTCACTTTCAGTCCCTGGCAGCCCGGCGAGGTGAGGGGGCCCCCCCGTCGTGGGCCTCGCACACTGCACCATGGCAGTAAACCCCAAGGGAGGGGGCTCCCCACCTGTGACTCTTACAATGGCACCATTTCCAAAGTTTAATGGGCTCGTGGGGGGGCCCCATCACAGTTAGACAGCCGCGAGGCCCTGGGCAGCTGCCCACACTGCCCATGCCTAGCGCCAGCCCTGGTCTCAGGCCGTGATCTGAGGAAATCGGCACTGCTGGTGACGCCCGCTCGAGACAGCCCGGACCTGGAGGTGAGGTAGGCTGGCAGCCGGGGATGACCCACTGCTGAGGATATCACCTACAAGGGAAGTAAAGGTGTAGAGACCTGCTCATGGGCCATATGAACAGAATCCCCACCGCAAGGCTAAAATCCCTGTTGCAGCAGTGAGGCCCGGGGCAGGATCACTGCCATGAAGTAGTTAGTCCAGATTTGTCAGCGTGGACCACAGGGGCCATTGCGTGATACCATCTGTGACCACGTAGCCCAGACGAAGGTCACCTGGGTGTGTGAGTCGGGCGGACTGGGTGGCCCAGCAGCCACTGGCCAAGTGAATGACATTGTGCCACTTATGGGCCGTATGTAGTGTTATCAGTGACGGCCTGCACTGAACATTGCTGAGTGGTCGTGGACCTAATAACTGTCTTGGACCTCATTCTACTACCGACGAAAATGGTGAACCTATATTTAACCCAGCGGTGACCAAGTAGTGTATACCTGGATTGTTCAGTGATTAGCACAGGGGAGAAGGTAATCCCAGTGGGGTACGGCAACAGGCCGGGCAGGCAATGGTGAGGCCAATGGACTCTTTCCTCCCCCCTTGGATTTGTATGACAGACACAACCCGTATTGTCTCCGCCATGTCCGGGAGCTCTGGAGGCCGTGGCTCGTCACACCAACCCAAATTAGACAAGTTTGCATGGCTCAAAACCTAAGAGGGAACAGATGTGTAACAGGACACTGTGCAGGAAGTACAACGCACGTTCACGGAACAAAGAGCCCCCACCTTACAAGACATATAAACAGAGGTTACCCAGGTGCGCACGTCACTTGAGTCGCGCATTGACTTAGTGTCTACTGAAAACTCCCTCATCTGCACCGATTTCAGGAAAATGGACGATCGAGTGAAAAAAGTGGAGGAGGTGACTCATGGTCTCGCCACCAACATGAGGGCCCTTGAAAAACAAGTTCAAGAATTGCACGCTACCAGCAAGGACCTCGTAGACCAACTAGATGACTACAAAGGCAGGGCCAGAATAAATAATGTTAGAATCTGTGGGGTGCCCAAAAGAGCAGAGGGCCACACCATCGACTTGTTTGTGGAGGACTTAATTGGTAAGCAATTACAGCCCAAAACTCTCTCCAAATATTTATCTATCGAAAGGGCGCACCGCGATCGGGGGACATTCCCATACTGGGGTAACCACCTAGACCTCTACTGGTATGAGTTTTCAATTTCCGTCCTAGGGACGTGATCCTACAGACTGCACATTGTGCCCCGCCCCGCAAAATGGACAACAATACCATCACGTTTTCCCGGACTTCACCATGAAGGTACAAAGACAACGAAGAAGCTTTCTCGAAGTTAAGAAAACGCCCAGAGAGAAAAGGCCCTAACCTATGCAATGTTGTTCTGGGCGAAACTCAGGGTGAAGTCCGAAGGTAGGAAGTGGTTTTTCACTGAGCCAGAGGCAGCCTGGGAGTGGCTGGATGGATGGCGACAGGTGAGTGGACCGAACAATCCAGACCGACGTATGAGACGAACAGGGAAAGAACGAAACCGGACCGAATCTAGCCAAGAAGCGAATGTCCTAAACGATGCAGAACAATCAGGGGGTGGTTGGACCTCTTCATTGAAATCTACCCAGGGCAAAATACCCACAGAGGTACACTCAATGTGATCCCTCACAACGACTAATGTTACCGAAACCTTTCACACACCAAGGAGCTCAACGTGAGTCCGGACAAAATTGGCAAAGCAGTATAGCAGAGACACTATGATGTGGAAAAGCACCCAAATAGTGATGGTTGAGTATGTATGTAACGAGCTTAGATGCACAGACTACTAGAGATGTGGTTTAAGGGAACTACATGGGTTGGGGGTTAACGGATTCATGGTCCTTGTCTCCCACGAATCTGGGAAGGAAGGGGGACAGGTGCTCTGCAATGTTGGGGTGGCAGGTAATTTTAAGTCCGCCTTGGAGGGAGGCAGGGTGGGGGGGTTAACAAGTTTCGGGAGGTTCATTTTTGTTTAAACATATCACATGTATTGATAACTGGTCACTGCGCCTACCTGATGCTGAGCTCGGCCCCTTCCACCAGGAGTGTAGATAGATTGACTCACAAACACAGGGATTGGCAAGCAAATGGGCAGGGCACTTCAGTCCAGGGTAACTACTCTTGATAGTGGGGCCCCTTCCTCTACTTGACGTTCAACCGTGGTCTATGCTGATGGGGTCGCCGGAATTAAGGCCGCTCTCAACAGGCTCTCTCAGAATGTCAACGGGTTGGGGGACAACATTTAAAGAGGGGTAGTGCTAGAATATATCTAAAGACAGGCATCTGATGTCATCTTGTTGCAAGAGACCCATCTTGTTCGGAACACATGTAAGGCTCTGAATAGTTGATGGTATAAATGCGTAGCAGACTCTGGCTTCACTACTGGATCCAGAGGAGTGGGGATGTAAAAAGGTAGGGCCGATGTCGACCAAGAACCTTCAGTGTTTGCCCGGAGTTAGCCGCCTCTCATACCATTCAATATTACCAAACAAAGAGGCAGGTGCTGGAGACTGGAAGGCTAGAAACAGGAGTTTATTCCGACGGAGCAGAACACGTCAAATCAGACAACAGGGTATCTTCTCGAGGTGCTCTAACCGCATCTCTGAGGCCTGGCCTCTTATACACAGGTTTATGGCTTTATTACATACACTGCATCCATAATGTTTCTTTGAAGGACAGAAAAGACATCCTCGGAATCCCCGGTCCAGGCCCGTTCCCACACACATCTACAGTAGAGTTCCCACCCCGATCTCAGCATGTGGTGGTTATCGCGCAGCAGGACATTCCGCTGGGAACGGGGATGTGTGTGATCAGTCGGATCTTCGGGGTGCGAAAGCATTGATTAATCTCTGCTCCTTTGATGTGAGGCGAGGTCCTACTGTAGGGGGCAATAAACTGCATCTGTTGGGCTAGGTGATGGCCTGGGATCAGGCCGGACAATCGGGCAGGGAGGAAGAGGTTATCAAAAGGGCCTGTTCTTTGAATGAGATGAAAGAGGGGGTTCAGCACGGGGTGTGGCTTGGAGACAGGGTCGCGTTAGAGGTGCGTTTATGGCCCAAGCAGGAGAGACCGGGGGCTGTCGGGGCGCGGGGGAATGCTTGAGAGGCCGGGGAGTGAGGGGGAGAGAGACCCGCAGGCTATTGGCAGTGGGCAGAGAGGCCTCGACACACAAAATGGCTGCCACTTACGTGCATGATGGGGCCTAAAAGGGACAAGATGGCGTGGCCACTGTTTCACGATTTTCACTTTACTTTCAACAGTGGCTGTGGTGAACATGAATGAACGCCGCTTATATATACCTAATTTTAGTCATTTTCCACAGGGATACTAGTGCGGAACAACTTTCCGTTCATGGTGACTCACACACGTACTGACGAGTTTGGCTGTTTTGTGCCCGTGTCGGGTACCTGGGAGGGCAGATGCATGGACATCCTCTCTGCTTACATACCTCCAGAATTACACAAAGCGGCCCTACCAGACATTAGTGAGCTGGTATTGGACCTGCGAGAGGGTGACCTAGTAATAGCGGGAGACCTCACTATGACACTATGGATCAGAGAGGTACAAGGGCAGAATGGGACATTGATATTGGAGCCACAACTCATAGCAGAGGGATTCATAAAATATTATGTCAATTGTATTCCCCCGTGGCCACTGCTACAAAAGAAGAGTCAAGGGAGTTCATTGCTGACATACAGATCCCAACACTGACCCCAAAGGATCTGCAACCGTTGGAGGCTGATCTTATTGCCGATGAAATTGTCACGCCATACTCAGCATACAATCGGGGAAAGCTATGGGGCCAAATGGCCACCCAATTGAGCTCCTTAAAGGAATGGCTACTAAAGTGGCACCCCACCTTCTCAATATGTATCTTGAGAGTAAAAAGGAGGGAGCATTGCCCAGAGACCAAAGAGCGGCATCCATAGTTGTGATCAACAAGAAAGGTAAGCCAGCTGAGGATTACACCTCGCACCATCCAATAGCCCTTACTCAACGTAGAAGTCAAAGGAGTTGCCAAAATACGAGCTTTGAGGCTCCTCTCCGTGGTGACGAAGCTGGTTTATCCGGAACAATCTGCATTGATGCTGAGCCGGAACACTGCACCCAATCTGTGCCACCTAAACGGAGTGCTCGCTAGGAAAGATAGCATCCAAGAAATCGCGGCCATAGTGTCCTTAGATGCCCGCATGACTTTCGATACTGTCGAGGGGCCATACATGTTCACTGTCCTGGAGCGGGTGGGCCTAGGGAAGGCATATATCGACTGGATCCGACTCCTCTATGCTGCACCGCTTGCGCAGGTGGTAGTGAACGGGCACACGTCAAAGACTTTTACACTATGCCGCAGAACAAGACAGGGCTGCCCACTGTCCCCGCTAATATTCGCCCTTATTCTTGAGCCTCTGGTGAGCTGGATACATGGGGAACCTCTGATATATGGGTTAAAGTGGGCAAATGGATGGGAGGACAGAATCTCACTCTAGGCCGACAATATCTTGTTGTACGTGGCATCCCTTCGCACCTCAATTGACAGGATACTCCAGATCTCTTCTAGCTTTGGGAGGTACTCAGGGTATAGTATTAATTGGTCCAAGTAAGTAATATTTTTACTCTGGACTGGCACCGGTTTTACCAGCCGAATGCGAAGCGACTATATCGACAGAGGGGTTCCGCTATCTAGGTATATTTGTAACAGCCGACCCAAATTATTTCCACAAGCAAAATCTACTGGGCCCCCTGAAAAGACTGCAGTCCGATGTTCGCCATTGATGTGCGTTGACTCTGACCCTGCTGGGGCGGTGCAGTGCTATATAAAATTGTGGCGCTGCCTTGGTTCCAATACGCACAACAAAACACTCTGTACCTCATACCTGAATCATATTTCAAAGCGATAGAGTGGGGAGGTAAAAACATTACTGTGGGATGGTAGGACACCACATATTGCAGCCCTCAAGCTGGTCCGGGAAGGGTATGAAGGGGGACTCGATTTGCCTGACATCCGCGCATACTATTAGGCAGCACACCTTTTGATTATAAACAAATGGATATATGTTGCGCAGCAAGAGCTGGCGTGCTGAATGGATAGGTGGTTGATGAGTTGTGGCGGGATACAGCGAGGCACTGTATAAACCGCCTTGTAGGCAGCAACTCACTGGCCCCACGGCCATCATGGTCGCCTTGTGGCATTCCACTGCAAAAAAAAATAAGGTGGGCACAAAAATTGACACAAAATACACCTATGTGGCACACAGAACCACTGGGCAAATTAATTAGATGCCAAGGGTTCGATAAATGGGATACCATATGGATATCACAAGTGGGTGACCTGGTGAAGAAAGGGAAAGTTCTCACATTTGCTGACCTACAAAAAGAATATGAGTTGTTCGATTGTGAAACCTTTAGCTACATCCAAATTCGACATGCCTTGCGGTCAGTGATCTGGGGGGTCGTAGACATACCAGAGGCCTCTCCGTTGGAAGTCAGACTGCTTACGGACTGTATTGAGAGTAAAGTAATATCTCTCACTTACAGGAAGATAATCAACAACTCAGCTTATCCGTTGAAGCGCCTATATGAGCGCTGGCTGATGGACTTGGGGGACCTTGAGGTTGTGGACTGGCATTTCGCACTTTCTTCCCGCGACAAGTTGTGATACCATCACAGCTGAGGATAGTTCAGCTCAAAGTTCTACACAGAACATACATCTCATGCACGTCATTTGTTAGGATGGGGAGAAGTAGCGTTGCAGAGTGTAGAAGGAGATGCGGGGAGATAGGTACATTGTATCATACTCTCTGGAAATGTCCTATTTTCCAGGCATACTGGAAAGCAGTCAATGGGGTGGTCAGCGAAGTGTGTGGCGTGGCTCTAACACTGTCACCTAAAATATGTTTTCTCAATGCTTGGGCAGCCATGGATATGACTTGCATGGACTGGTTGCCACAGGATTTATAATAGCTAAACGCAATAATGCCCGTAAATGGGATGGGCCCGAACCTCCGACCCAAGAAGAGTGGGCACGAGATATTGATTGGTGCATGCTCGCTGAAAAGTTGGTCTATGTAAATAGAGGTTGCCCCAAGAAGTGGGATACGATATCGGGAAATGTAACATGTATAAAGGCAACATCTGCACCTCCCCTTCGGCACAGGGCAATGGCCCAAGATGGTCGGTGCATACTGCTGTTTCTGTCATGGATGAGGGGGCGAATGGGTGCATATGGGAAGACCAGTTATTTGGGACAGTTATTGTTTATTTGATGTGTATTGTTATGGCTATACCGAGATCTGCTGTACCAACAACGAAAATAAAGAGTTAAAAAAAATACATATGCACTAACACACAGCTAGCCCTTTGAAAAAATACTTGTGCTTTTAAGTTAGTACTTTTATGATTCTTAATGATTATGAGTACTAGATATACTAAAAAGGACAAGGTACTATTTTTTGTAAGGTATTAGAATATTAGAAGTCGTAAATATGAAATAGGATAAACTTGTTATAGAAATCACATTTACATTTTGTAACTGATTGAATGGCGAGTGATGGCATGGATGATGTCATTAGCGATATCAAATGTGGTGTTGTCGATAATGTAGTTGGTGATGCCATATGTGATGGTGCGTGCAGTCATGAGCAGAATACCATCGTGCGGGGGAGTTTGGGCTGCGTTGCTCACCATGACTGGCATCTTCCAAGGGTTTTTTGGTTTTGTGTTCAATGTCATATCATCCATTACATTGAGGGACTTATTTACAAGCCTCTTGAGTCGCCGGTGTGTCACTTATTCCCATAATAAAAATGACGCACTGACGGCGCAAGGGGCTTCTAGATAAGCCCCAAAGGGGCAGATTTACAAGGAAGTGCTGCAGCTTGGCAACGCAAGCCCTTTGGCTGTGCCCCGCTGCGGCACTTCCAAAGCACAGGAATGCGGCATATTTACAATAATATGTTGCATTCCTGTACTCTCTCCTGCGCTGCCGCACAAACTGCTGCCATGCGCCAGCGCAGGCACCCTTGCACCATGGTGCAAGGATGTCTGCATCATGGGGAGATTGTTTTTGTGCAGGAAGGGCGACCTTCCTGCACAAAAACAATCACTACAGGTATTTTCCTCTTTCAACGTGTGCTGTAGAATGCAGCAGGCATTGAAAGAGGAAAAAACGAGGAGAAATGAAAGCATTTCTCCTCGTTGCGCCTTGCTACACCACACCTGCGGTGGCATAGGATTCAGACGCATTTCCAGATGTACGATTCCTCGTAAATCTGGAAATGTGTCTTGTTCCATGGGTGTTGCGTGGGAACACCCACAGCAACACCAATGGAACGCCCCTTTCACGCAAACTGCTGCGTGTAAAGGGGCCATATTTACAAGCACAGGAAAAGCCACGCAGGGTGGCTTTTCCTGTCCTTGTAAATATGGAGCAGTAACATGCGCCACCAGCACGTCACAAAAAGTGATGTACTGGTGGCACAGGGGGATTGTAAATCTGCCCCTAAGTGTTTTTCAGGGAAATACATATTTCTCTAAAAATCGTTAGTTACAAGTATGCTATTGTTCCAACTAACCTGTAAGCCTCTCATATTTTCAAGTTATGATGATCAACAAGATGACATCCCAATGAATACCATCACAGCCGTAATAGGTGGCGTCATAATTACAGCACTGATGACATCACTGAAGATTTTCAACTGCCCTATGCCCCAGAAACTCCTGGCCTCACCTTGTGCCAAGCCCAGCGGGCTCTGACCACAGTATTGACCTCACAAAAGCTGCGATAAGTGTTAAAGACCGCAGAGCATAGAGCCCACATCAGCCATCACTAATGGGTTTGGGGTTCAAGATAACCCTACATGTCACTGAGCAAGAGCAGATGGCCATGACCAATATGGTAGGTCTGCTATAGGATGTTGTAGCGCTCGCACAGCCCTTGGTCTCCAACCCTGGGCTATATAAACACCGTGACCACTGTAGGGAGGTACCAACTCCCTATGCCCCGGCCCATATATTTGTGTGCTTGTGTCTAAATATGTACCATCACATTGCCTTTCCTTTCTGTTTTTTCAAACAGTCAATCGGGATTTGTAGAGCAGGGCTGCTTCACCCTTGAGGGTCTCGAGGTGCTGTTTAAGTAACATATGGCTGAGTATAGGACAGGCACTTTTGCTACTGTAACATAAGTGTTTTGCACTTCCATTTAAAAGGAGACGAATATTTGCACTGGTGCAACTTTTCCTTTGGTGGTAAGAGGATTTGCAAGGGAAATGTGCGTTCTGTTGAAATCGTAAACCACGAGGATGAAGGTTGATTGTCGTGTAAATGTCACCCGAACCCCTTCCATGCAGTAAACCCGCACGCATCTCATCATACACTTCATAGAGCACAGAGCCTTGCTACCATCACTGACAACACGCTTAAACTACCTATGCCTCTACAGAGGAGATTAAGAATGATAAAATACAATAACACCACTGGAGAATCCTTAATTCACCATAATTCAGATCAGCTCAGTCCTTGAAGACCTCTTCGTTTCACTGACTATTTCACTCAACCATGAGCTTTTCAGCTAAGATTACTGTCTTCCCTTCATTCATTAATGTTCAACTATGTCTCAACATAATCACCATTTTCATCCTATTTATACTAATTACGACATCTGTCAATTTAATATAACTACTGGCAGATGTGATCCATTACTGTCACTATTTTAAATGTATTTATGAATGAGCCATGTGTAACGCAAATTAGATGCTTCCAATGGGTGTTCGTTTTTTTCACAGTGCTTTTTTGGCGTAGCTCAGATTCCAAATTACAGAAATAATATATATATCTTTTTTTTATTTTAGAAAAACTGAAACAATAATATTTTACTATCATTTTAGTATAGTGATTGTTGACTGATATTTGCCATGATAATGTGAAATAACACATAACCCATTATAGGTGACTGGGCTACCCACATACTTGATGAATAATGAGACAGTATCAAAAGAGTCTGTACCAGGCTTCTCCAACAAGTAGCTCACCAGCTACCTGTAAGTAGCTCTCCTGTGTGCAGTCATGCCTAATAAATTAGAAACTTTTGCTTCATTGAATCTATGCATGTGTACCAAAATTGAGAGGGGGTATCCGAGACGAATGCGTTTATTTTCAGAACATGTAAACTGATGTTTAGGAAAAAATGGCTGAATTTCTAAAATATATTTAAAGCAGATATCTAAGTGATAGATAATGTGATAGGGGTTGGGATTATTATCTTAGTACTAGAGGCAGGCATTGCAGCTATGGCTGTTATCTATTACCCATGCAAACATATTCCAAATTGAAGAAAACATTTTTACATTACTGCTTGCAACTCTGCCTGATGCACTGCAGTGATCACTGCTGTAATCTTGCATATAGTGGCCACTAATGTAAACTTGTCTAATGTGGTCTCTTTTACAATATTAATAATAGTAGCTCGGCATGATTTTTATTGAGCATTAGTAGTTCTTTTCACAGAAAAGGTTGGATACCCTCTGTCCTATATTCAGCCATATGTTCCCTAAAAGATTGTTTGGGAAGCTGATACAGTTAAGAGTCATGCACTATCGAAGATCATAAAAAAATGAAATAAATGTGGTAATAATGAGATGCCTTCGATTTAAATGTAGTGATAAATAGGCGAATTCTCAGCATTAAGTTTAATTTTGGGGGGGTGAGCATACTGCAAGGTAGGCTCCGTGACTTTCCTGGTGTTACTCCTTGTTTCTACTGTGTCTCTCTCCTCTCTTATTATTTAAGGGTGAGGAGAGTTGTTTTAGTTTATAATTGTTGTGCAGAAGTCAATGCTTGCTGTACTCACCAGCGGGCTTCCCAGAACCAAAGTCTCTTAACTCCACTATGGGGAACCCTCCTTTTTAGCCTCTCTCTACTTTCTGAGTCGGGTTTGACAGACCTAGGTGCCTAAGGGGTCATGCCATTGGGATGCTAGTTTTATGTCCATTGAAATAACCCCATACCTCTAATGGTGTGCTTGGAATACCGATCCCACCTAGGGTGTTTTAGGTCATTGGCCATTGCCTACTGTGCTATCTTAGACTTTGATGATTGCAAGACTAAAGCAGACTAAATCAGTTCAGGGGTATCCAGGGGGTTGTAGAGCAATTGTATTTATTTCAATTTTCAATTTCAATTTTCTCCAGGGTGTTTCCATATCAATTGAGGGACAGTGTGGGGTGCACATGAAATGAATGACCTGCTACTGGCGTTCAGTTAAAACCTTCCTTAAATTTGTACAGTACAGCCCATACAACTCAAACGCAATGTCAAATGGTTTGAAAGCAAACATTTATGAAAGCAAACATTTCAAATAAGTGAAATATTTCATTCAGTTCAGCTTAGGCCTTCCCTGTTTATAGGCTATATTAAAGTCAATGAGACACATGTGCTAACTTATTTTGCGGTTGCAAAGGTTCCGTTAAGCAAAACAGGAGTTTGTGATCACAAAATGTATTTTTCTTATGGGCGAATTTCATTTTAGGTGTCAAATGGAATTCGAACGTAAGGAAATCATATTTTGCGTATACTTTTCGGAGGTTATGCATTTTTTATTGATTCTTAAAAAGGAATTGCAAATGGATACCAATTTGCAATTTGGATAGGTTGTGCTGTAGGCACCCCTTCTAAATTGTGAATTTGGTATCCATCGTATCAATGATTTGCGACCAGAATTCCAGTCATAAACCATTGAAAAGCTATCAACTCGAATTTGGGGTGGTTACTCATTTACAACAAGCATTTACAATGCAATGGTCTCGGCATTGTAAAAGTTAGAGCTATTGGCATTGCTCATGACATTTTTTTATTCATGTTTTTGTTTTTAAAACATATAAATAAATGGCATTGTCATTTACAATGCCAATAGCTTAATCTCTCGCAAATGCGAGACCTATTGCATTTGCACCCACACACAGAGCCACACACAGAGCCACCCACACACACATACAGAGCCACCCACAGTCGTTCACATAGAGCCACCCACACACACACAGAGCCACCCTCACACAGACAGAGCCACCCTCACACAGAGTCACACACACACAGAGCCACACAGAGGCAAGAAAAAAAACGAACAGCAGCAGGGAACAGAGGCAAGAAATAACAAGGGCAGCTCCGCCCAGATACAGAAACGTATTCCCAGGTGCTTTGTGAGTTTGCAACCGCCTGCCCCACCTACAGGGCAAATTGACCTAAAAAAAACAGGCAGTCTCACCCCTAGGAGGATGGAAGCAAAAGAAACTAGGAGTGAGGGATGCGGAATGAAGACTAAGGAATAAGGGATGCAGAATGAGGAACTAGGAGTGAGGGATGCGGAATGCGGAACTAGGAGTGAGGGATGCGGAATGAGGAACTAGGAGTGAGGGATGCGGAATGAGGACCAAGGAATGAGGGATGCGGAATGAGGAACTAGGAGTGAGAGATGCGGAATGAGGAACTAGGAGTGAGGGATGCGGAATGAGGAACTAGGAGTGAGGGATGCGGAGTGAGGAACTAGGAGTGAGTGATGCGGAATGAGGAACTAAGAGTGAGGGATGCGGAATGAGGAACTAAGAGTGAGGGATGTGGAATGAGGAACTAAGAGTGAGGGATGCGGAAAGAGGAACTAGGAGTGAGGGATGCGGAATGAGTACCTAGGAGTGAGGGATGCGGAATGAGGAACTAGGAGTGAGGGATGCGGAATGAGGAACTAGGAGTGAGGGATGCGGAATGAGGACCAAAGAATGAGGGAAGTGGATTGAAGAACCAGAAGTGAGGGATGCGGAACGAGGAACTAGGAGGGAGGGATGTGGAATGAAGACCAAGGAATGAGGAATGCGGAATGAGGAACTAGGAGTGAGGGATGCAGAATGAGGACCAAAGAATGATGGATTGAGGAACCAGAAGTGAGGGATGTGGAATGAGGAACTAGGAGTGAGGGATGGGGAATGAGGACCAAGGAATGAGGGATGCGGAATGAGGAACTAGGAGTGAGGGATGCAGAATGAAGAACCAGAAGTGAGGGATGTGGAATGAAGAAATGCTGGCATTGATGCTGTGCCTACATGGGCTCTTCTGGCATGACATGAAGCCGGGGACAGACAGAGGACCCGCTGAATCTCAGTGACCTTTACATGCACAAGGTGTAATTTCCGCCTTGTGTGTCACTCCCCCTTTTGTAAACATTTGCCCTGGAGGGAGCGCCTCGAGTTTAAATCTGCAAAGGATGCAAACTGCAGTGCTGAGAGACTGCGCGAATCAAATAAAAAATGTAGTGGCAGCATTTGCCTTGCATTGCAGATAAAAAAGGAAAATGAATCACAGCGCACACCGGGTACACACTGCTCTGAAAGAGCACGCCGACAACTGCACGACATTATCGCAGTGTGCACTTGAATTACAATGTACAACCAAATACTAGTGATGCGCACAGATACATAACCCCAGCAGGGCAAGACGACAGTAGCTGACAACTAATCGTGTCCGTCTGCAGACTTTGCAGATGCTGTACCTGGAACTACAAAGACAGAGCGAAGATGATCAGCTGTGTAAAGCACAAAGACAATTCCTACGCAGCGGCTGTAGTACAGATTTGTCACCATGCAAATGCACAGTATCCCCACCGAGTACACATAGTAAATGTAAAACAATGGCAATGTACAAACTTTGACAATGTACAAACTTTGCCCTGCAGACGTACGTTATGGTACGTTGAGTGTTATATGCATTATAGCCACAGCAAAAACTCAAGATGCAGAGGCCTGGCAGGGCTCACCGACAATAACTGCACGGTATAGGTACTGCAACTGACATTAGATATATAGTTCACGCACACTGTAAACGCACAATTACTGTAAAGAAAACAAACACAGGTTTTGCCGAAACACAAACCGCGCAACAATACACAGCCAATGTAAACACTGTCACAACGCCGCTTGGTCAGATGCACAATCCTAACAACCCACACAGAGTAGAAGCCTAGCAAGGCACACCCAGTCGTTGCTCCTCAATTAAATTAGCTGCTCTCTCGCATACCATATAGACTGTGCTACGAACGTGTGTGTAATGAAGGTCTGATAAGTTGCGCGGATGTACAATGTTGACTCGCGGGCAGGTAAACTGCCCTGAAGCCTTCACACTAATCAACCTACAGTGGTCATACAACTGCACTGCTGGCCTTCCCGCAGAGAATCACTACCCCGAACTGACCTCCCGAACCCAGTCATTTGGCCATCAGCTGCCGTGCAAACCCTACCTTCCCAGCACCTGAATCCTGCAGTGACGGTACAAGAAGCTAGTAGAAGGGCACGGCTACAAATCCCAAACCCCAAGTGACACAAACTACCTGGCCCAGAGATACAAAATCCATTTGGTGAATTAGAGAATCCTTGTCTTGGAACTATCGCGAGATCAGTACCTGAGTCTTAGCATCGCGCGAAGAAAGATAAAGACGTCATCAACAATGAATGAAACTAGACCGAATATGCTACTTATCGTATGCTTAAAAGGGCCAAGAGGGTCTTAGATGTGGAAACTGTTGTATGGGGTCTTTGCACTTTCCGAAGAATGCAAGCAATTTTCCCGAACGCGAGTCGATGAACGGGAACGATTAGTACAAGCAAGACAGAAAAAAATATAATTATGCAACTTAATGGCGAGATACATTCATTTATACTGGTAACTATTTCCAATTTGCATTTTCAGTAATCAAACGAGTGGTTATTTGCAAGTCTATTAAGTTAGGTGGGCGGGGGTTGTTTCGGGCTCTTTTTTTGTGGGGAGTTCGGGCTTTAATTTGGTTTAGGTCTGAGCCGAAATAATGCTTCTTGGTTAATGAGATGAGGGGCGGGGCTTAAAAAAAGAGGGCAAAACGCCCCCGAATCGCGTCAAGGCGGGCCCTGAACTGAGTGACGCTCCTCTACTCCAATGGCTGGCCAGCATTTACGAGGCCAGCCAATGGAGAAGAGGGGCGTGTTCAGACCCCCATACTAGACAACATAAAATCTCGGACTCCGCCCACTTCGTGGGACGCTAGTCCGAGACCTAAAAACACTATATCGGGGTACATTGGCAGTGAATAAAGGGACCACTGCCAACACTCATAGAAAATTTTAAAAATTTAAATATGTTTTTTTTTAAGCAGCCCATTTTATTCAAGGAAAAATGGCTGCTCCCCAAAACATTTTTTTTATTTAAAAGCAAACACAAACTTGATGGTCTGCTGACTCTTGTAGGCCACCATCTCTGTGATTGTAACCAATCTGAGAATTTGCAGTCTACTCAGATTGTATCCCAGTCTTATTTGAAATTTTGGGAATTGACCTTTTTGGTTAATTTGCAAAATTCCACATTGCTTGCAAAATTACTGGCCACTAATTGTAACAGATTTTTAGGACCAGTATATTACTAAATCTGGACCTATGCTTACTTTTTGGTCACATACGTAGTCCTATTTCGCTGCAATCTCGGCTGTTTCTGACAAGATGATGCACAGTTATCCTTCTTTACTTTCACTAGCTAAGACTTGCTTTTCTTTGCTCAATGTGGAAACTTAGGTGTCCCCTTTATTTTTGTTGGTGAGGCAATGTAGGCAAAAGTGCATCTAATTCTGCACCTTTCCCTGTTCGCACTGTTGGCAAATTCTATTGTGTGGTTTGATCTGCGTTGGGCAATGTTTATTTCTAGCCAGCAGTCAGTCAGTTTGCAATTGGTGAGTCTTTGTGTTTGTCTTGGGGTTTTCAGCACAATATAGTATTCCGCAAGGTTAGAGATGCTTCCCAGATCTCTGTATTATTCTAGTTTGTAGTGTTGTCCCATGTGGGTCTTACATGACATTGTATAGTCCTTCGTCTAGGCTTGCTTTGAGTCCTTGGGCAGTCCATTCTCCTATTTATGGACTCCTGTGTTGGGATCCCTTGAAGGGCTAGAACAGAGGACTTTTAAATATTTGAGCAGACATTCTAGGAATGCTTTCGAGGGTGTTACTACTTGGTCTTTCAGCTCTGGTCTTGGAGAGCATGGATCACTTTCATTGATGTGGCACCAAAATCTAAAGATGCGTTTGGGTATAAGCACTGCTTCATTTGAGGCAGTGGTTTCCGGTGCTAGCACCAGAACTTAATGAGCAATACGGGCGCTTTTCATGAGTGCCTGTTAATGTTGAGCCAACGCCGAGACTCCGAACTCATTTGAAAGTTGCGAAGTCGACAGCTCTGGCCATTATACCATATCCTCTTCAACTTTCATGGTTGGTAGTTGGTTCTGTTTTATGCAGCACTAACAGAAGAAATGAGCTGGTGCAAGTTGCCTCCTGACGAGAGCCCCGGCACTTCTTTTTTTTTTTTTTTTACAAATTAACCACTGATATTAGGTAACATGAAAGCTCCGTCTTACTGGTGTACACCTGTGAAATGAAGAATTGTACGTCCGCAGACCTGCAGGTGCAGAGTTTCTGCTGGGCATTCGTCCCTTCTGTGGTTAATTGCTGTTGTTAGGCTCCACCCTTTACCTCTATACAGTAAGGGCGGATAGGTGACGGACTTATGTAACTACCAATCACGTTCCCCGTCTTGTTTTTATGATTCCATACAGAGTGGTACCCTGCTTCATTCATCTGCCTGAGACGCACTCTCTGTCGACATCACCTCCCCAGGGCTTTTCTTTTGAGTGATTTATGATATAATCCACTGTGTTGTGCGTTAAAGAGTCGGGGTTGATCTTTTGAAAGAAAAATTCAGAACAAAACAGTTGTATACCTCCATGTGGCATATGTGGAAAATTAGAACTAAATGAAATCCCCTCCTCGCCACGGCTGGGAGAGTTCAGTGCCCAGACACTCAGCCTGGCACGAAAGAGGCAAGACCCTTCTTTTACGGCTGTCTTCTTTCAGCACGCTAATTGGCGATTTCCCTCGTATTTTACTGCGACATCAGTTAAGGCTCCGACGAAGCGTGGTAGCTCACTGACCTGTGCCAAATTACCCATCCCCTTTATTAATTCTCTCCGTGCCCACACGCAGGACCGACTTTCAGTTCATTTGTGGAAGGCACAAGACAGTGCTCCGCCGCTCCCGCTGCTTCGTTGTTCTGAGCACGGGGTAATGGCCACATTGCCGAGTCGCTCATCCCTACGCAGAACAGCGGAAACGGCTGCAGCACAAACGCATCACTTTTTATTTCAATGCACCGGTAACATTATTACAAAGTAAGAATCTTTTCCTCCTGTCGTCATTTGCTGTTTTCCTACACATTTCCCAGAAACTTTGTTTGATCCATATATTATTTAAAACCACACGCAAATATATTATATTTGATAACTGAGCATGAAGCAGACCAACTAAAACAGCCTCACAGCGCATTAAAAAGTCACTATGCAGGCTGGAAATTGGTAAAATAAAGACCTTGAACCTGCCCCGACCCTTGGGTAGCTTGGCAGTCAGGCGTATCACAGAGGTAATGTGAAAAGCATTGGCACAGCCTTCACTCACAACAATTACACTGAGCGTCACAAAAAAGACTTCACTCTTGTTGTATGTAAAAAACATTTGTATTTAACACACACAAAAATCATCACAACATAAACAGCATGTATTTCTGGGCATAAATCACACTTGGAAATATTACTAGCAGTACTAGATCCTATTCTAACCACCCCCAGCAACCTCATGCGACACAACACGTTGCCAACCCTAGGCCCACCCAAGCAATTCTTATAATTCAATACCACACAGTTATAGGGTGCACCCCAGGTCACAACAATATCAGAACTATATACTTAAAAAGAATTATAACACTATTTAGTAGCACCGTGGGCTGAGGCCTCACAGGTAAAACCAATGTCAAAGTGTTCTTCTGGCAAGAAATCAACGTATCAGGCAACACCGTCAGCCATTGTCATTAATCACAGGCTGTCTACAAACTGACACTAGTACACACACACAGACCCTGATCTCCTGTCTGGGCCAACTCTCTCCCCTGCAGCTCCGCAGTTTAGTTGCCTGCCGCAGCGATCAGCACTCCTCCAGGTGAGGGTTCGGGCCTGCAGTCTCCAGCCTTCCGACCTCCTGCCTCAGTGCGGCTCCTGCCCCCCGCCTGCCTGGTGTCCCCTGCTCGCCCTCTTGGTTCCTCCTCACGTCCCCCTTAAAGTTATTTCAAATTTATTTTTTAAGTTAATTTCTAAGCTTATTTTTAAGCTTATTTGCTCCCACCGCCGGTTTCCCGCCGCTGCAGCCCGAGTCCCCCCCCCCTGCTCAGGCCTGCTCCCACCTTCCAGACTTGCGTCCCGCCCCTCACCCCTACTTCATGGCAGCCGCTGCTGGGGAGCGCGAGTAAGACCCTGACTTCCTGTCTGGGCTAACTCTCTCCCATGCAGCTCGGCAGTTCAGTTGCCCGCAGCAGTGCTCAGCCCTCCTCCAGGTGAGGGTTCGCGTCTGAAGCCTAGAGCCTCCAGCCTTCCACCCTCCAGCCTCAGTGCAGCCCATGCCCCCGCCTGCCTGGTGTCCCCTGCTCGCCCTCTCGGTTCCTCCTCAGGACCCCCTTCAATTTATTTCCAAGTTTATTTTTTAAAGTTAATTTCTAAGCTTATTTTTAAGCTTATTTGCTTCCTTCCTCCGCTGGTATCCCCGCGCTGCAGCCCCTGCTAAGCCCCCGCCTCCCAGACTTGCATCCCGCTCCCCTCCCATACTTAATGGCGGCCGCTGTGGGGGAGCGCGAGTAAGACCCTGACCGCCTGTCTGGGCTAACTCTCTCCCCTGCTGCTCTGCAGTTTAGTTGCCTGCCGCAGAGATCAGCCCTCCTCAAAGTGAGGGTTCGCACCTGCAGCCTCCAGCCTTCCGCACTCCAGCCTCAGCAAGGCTCCTGCCCCCCGCCTGCCTGGTGTCGCCTGCTCACCCTCTTAGTTCCTCCTCAGGTCCCCCTTACATTTATTTACAAGTTTATTTTTTAAGTTAATTTGTAAGCTTTTTTTTAAGCTTATTTGCTTCCTCCCTCCCCCGGTTTCCCGCCGTTGCAGCCCCTGTGGCCTTTCCCCCTGTGAGCCCCTGCACCCACCTCCCAGACTCGCATCCCGCCTCCTCCCCTACTTAATGGCGGCCGCTGCAGGAGAGCGCGACAAAGACCCTGACCTCCTGTCTGGGCTAACTCTCTCCCCTGCAGCTCCCCAGTTTTGTTGCCCGCCGCAGCCCTCAGCCCTCCTCCAGGTGATGGTTCGCAACTGCAGCCTCCAGCCTTCTGCCCTCAAGCCTCAGTACGGCTTCTGCCCTCCACCTGCCTGGTGTCCCCTACTTACCCTCTTGGTTACTCCTTAGTTCCCCTTAAATTTATTTCCAAGTCTATTATTTAAGTTAATTTCTAAGCTTATTTTTAAGCTTATTTGCAAGCTTATTTGCTTCCTCCCTCCGCCGGTTTCCTGCTGCTGCAGCCCCTGCAACTCCCCCCCCAGCTCAGACCCCACTACAGCCTCCCAGACACGTGCCCCGCCCCTCTCCTCTATGCCCATCTGCGCCCGTCTGTGACCCAACCGCGACAAGCGCAAGGAACCCTGTGTCTCCGACCATCCATTGTTATGACTCTACCACCCTCCTCGCACTCAACCCCGGAAAACTCAGAGACTGTCAACAGGCCTCGCCACACATGACCCACGGCCAGTTCTCCTGCCTCCACTGCCGCCAGATCTTCACCACCACCCTGGCTTCCAACACCGGTGACGCCAGCATCGGCGACACCCTAAGATTTATCCTCCTCAACGTGCGCTCCGTGCACAAACACGCCATGGAAATCTGGAACCTACTCGACTCTCTTTCGACCGACATCGCCTTCTTCATTGAGACCTGGAGCAATGCCTCCTCCGCCCCGACCTCAACACCGCCATCCCGGACGGATACAAGATCAAGAGGAAGGACCGCCCCACCACTGGGGAGGGGGCCTTGCCATTGCCCACAAGAGCAGCCTCCGCCTCACCACCTCCAGCGAAACTTTCCCCTCCACCGAACACATATACTTCCAGATGCAGACCAGACCCAAAGCCACACTCAAAGGAACCCTCATCTACAGACACCCAGACACCATTCGCCACCGTCATAACCGCCATCACCGACTTCATCACATCCCACGCTATCGCCTCAATAAACAAAACATACTCATTGGGAACCTGAACTTCCACCTCAACAACCCCAGCGACCACAACTCCACGATCCTTTGTGACAACTCGTCACCACATCAAACCACAGAGCAGGACACACCCTCGACCCCATCTTCACTGCTGGAACCAGCGTTTGCTTCAGCCACACAACGCAACCTCCATGGACCAACCACCACTGAGTACACTTCGCCGTCGACAAACCCAAGACACCCAAACCAGCCCCATGCCCACCATGTATTTATTTATTTGATGAGTTTTATATAGCGCTAGCTAGACCCGGAGGTATCAGACGCTTTACAAGAGTATCAGCAAGAAGCAAGTTACAGAGAGTTACTATACATTACACAATGTGAAACATTAAAAACATGAGATTACTCGAGAATGGCAAAAAAGACATATGATGAAGCAATGTAACACAGTGGTATAACAATATTAGCGCAGGATAAGCGGAGACAATAACAACCTAAGGGGGAAAGAGGGAAAAGGGGGAAAACAGTGAGGAAAGGGCAAGGAAAGCAGATTAGGACAGGAAAGTGAGAGGAAGACTAAAGGGAGGTGGGACCAGAGGATTCAACAACAATCGAAAACGTGGTGCAGGTCCATGGAAAAGAGAGACGATCGAAAGGTCGCCCAGATGGAGACCAGTGGGAAGGAGAAAGGATAAAGGTCGCTAAGATGGCGGATCCAGGACATGTGTGTCAATAGAAGATAGTCACAAAATGGTGGGGTACATATGAGTCCAAGTCCAAAACCCAAGGGGGCTGAGTCCAAAAAACCAAGAGAGCTGATTTCACGGAGTGGAACTAGTTGGGGCAGGAGCTGGAGCAAGGTTACCGACGAGCAATTTAACTCTACCCTTACCCAAGACAACCACACCTGGGCATCTGACACAAAAGGTGGAGGTAGAGTACTCCACACTTGGATCTCCAACTGGGCAGACGAGCTAGCCCGGTTACGCAACCCCAACAAACAGCACCTCAGGAAAGCCACCTTGTTCAACACCAATCTCCAAGAAGCCAGGCACACCTGCAGATGCCTGGAGAAGACCTGGAGAAACACCAAGACAACCGAAAACCACACCATCTACAAGGACGCCATGACGGACTACCACAACCAAATGAGGACCACCGAGAGGAACTGCATCCACAACAAAATCCTCACCAACTCCAAGGAACTCTTTAGTGTTATTCAGGATTTCACCAACCCACTCAGCGAAACCTCAGACATCACCCTTCCCAAGACCTCTGCAAGAATCTTGGAATCAACTTCCACCTCAAGATCAAAAACCTCTACAACACCTTCATCAACTACCCACCTGATGCCACAGCTGGGCCCCCGCCCCTCTCAGAGACATCTGCCAGCCCACCATCTCCAACTGGACTCCGGTCATGACTAAAGACACTGCCTCGACCATGAAAGCCATCCACTCGGGGCCCCCCACCGACCCCTGCCCTCCTCACATCTACCACAGAGCCACGGCCGCCATCGCACCTGAACTAAAATGCAGCATCAACACCACCTTCAATACAGGCACCCTTCCCAGACAACTGGAAGTGCGCAGAAGTCAGGCCCCTGCTCAAGAAGCTCGCTGCTGATTGCACCAACCTCAAGAGCTAAAGGCCCATCTCGCTCCTCCTCTTCGCAGCCAAAGTTGCAGAGAAAACAGTCAACAAGGAACTGACACAATTCATTGAAGGGAAAGCCTTCATTGACCTGTCCCAATCCAGATTCCGAGGCAACCACAGCACCAAGACCACCCTACTCGCCACCACAGATGACATCCGCACCCTCCTGGACCAAGGCCACTCCACAGCCCTCATCCTACACGTCCTATCAGCGACCTTCGACACCGTCTCCCACTGCACACTAGTCTCCAGGCTACATGAGGCCGGCATAGAAGGAACAGCCCTGGACTGGATCCAATCATTCCACACCGGAATAAGCCAAAGGATCAGACTGCCACCTGTCCTCTCCGATCCCACAAAAATCACCTGCGGAGTACCACAGAGGTTATCACTTAGCCCGACCCTCTTCAACATCTACAAGGCCCCCCTCGCAGCCATTGTCTGACAAAACAGCCTCAACATCGTATCCAACGATGACGAAGCCCAGCTCATCCTCTCCGTCACCAAAGACCCCACCACCTCCAAACTCATATTCCAGAAAGGAATGCAAGACGTTGCAGTCTGGATGACCGACAGCTGCCTGAAGCTCAATGCTGAGAAGACAGAAGTCCTCATCCTTGGAACCACCCCTTCAGCATGGGACAACACCTGGTGGCCGACCGCCCTCGGGAGCCCACTTACCCCCTCATGCCACGCCAAAAACCTCAGCATCGTACTCGACTCATCACTCACCATGAACCAGCAGGTCAACGCCTTCCCCTCCAGCTGCTTTAACACCCTCTGCTTCCTCCGCAAGACCTTCAAATGGATCCCCCCTGAGTCAAGGAAGATGGTCGCCCACACAGTCATCATCAGCAGACTGGACTATGGGTACACACTCTACGCCAGCATCAACAAACCCCTACTCCGCAATCTCCAGACAATACAGAACACCGCCGCCAGACTCGTCCTCGGCATCCCCCGGCATGAACACATCAGCCCACACCTACGTGGACTCCACTGGCTACCCACGGAGAAAAGAGTCACCTACAAAAACCTCACTCATGCATACAAAGGCCTACACAACAACGGACCCAAAGACCTCAACGGCAGAATCAACTTCCACGTACCCAAAAGGAACCTCGCACTGGCCGAACCCCCACGTATTTACAGAGCCAGAGCAGGTAGAAGACCCTTCTCTCACAAATCAGAGGTTCTCTTTTTTTTCTGCCCCCCGGATGCCAATTGGAAATCTTGGTGGCCCGCTGATATGTTTCCTCCATCAGCTGCTAACCCTATGGCGAAAAATCTGGGTGTGAAAGTGGACAATGGGCTCACTCTCAAACCCCAGATTTTGGGTTTAGTGGGACAATGTTTTGGCCTCCTAAAAACTCTCAGAAAATGTGTTCCCTTCCTGTCACATGCCCATAGGAGGATCACGGTACAGGCCTTGATTGGATCTAGGCTAGATTATGCCAATATATTATATCTAGGTCTCCCTGAGTATCTCCTCACCCGTTTACAAACTGTTCAAAACTCGGTCGCGCGAGCAATCTTTGGCCTCAGTACTAGGTCCAACACTTCTGCTCTTCTTAACTCGCTTCATTGGTTGCCAGTGCGTAAACGTATTCTCTTTAAGACCCTCACTATGGCATTTAAATCTCTTCATGGCACTGGCGCCTTTTATTTAAGGAAAAGAGTCTGCTTTTACCATCCTTCAAGATCCCTACATTCCGCCTCCCTAGCGCTGGCCAATGTCCCGGCAATCAAACGAGCTCGCATTGGGGGACGCTTTTATAGACTTTTGGCACCCCAATTGTGGAACAAATTGCCTCTGTTTCTTAGGAAGTTAGATAATCTGCTCTCCTTTAGGAAGGAGCTCAAAACCTGGTTGTTTGGACAGTAGCCTTCTGCGATTCACGGTCTCTTTGGCCCGTCAGGTCTGATAGCGCCGGGACACTCTGCTCGAGTAGCTGAGCGCTGTACAAGACTCCTTTTAACATAACATAAAATAACATTGCAGCCAAGACCTGGAACAAGCTACTGACAGACATCGGATGCCCCCCTCCCTGAACACCTTCAGGAAGACCCTCAAGACCTTGCTCTTTGGCTAAAGAGATCTGCGGACCCCCCCTGCACCTTGAGACCCTCACGGGTGAGTAGCGCGCTTACAATTCCCCTAACTGATTGATTGATTGATTGACTCAACACCAATATGTGGTGCAATGGATATCAGGCAGGCCCATATGGAATGTGCTTGCACACAAAAGCACACAGCACCGTAATGCGGTGCAACTGACACCCAGAAGGTCAATTGATAGCACACTGCAGACCCCGTGACCCAAGCCTCCCTCAACCTCCAACTCACCCTGACTACCCTACGCCCAATGATTGTAGATAACCAGCCCCTACCCAAAACTAGGCTGAACATGGCCAAAGTCACACTTAATCAGGGCCTTAGGGAAGCAGGTGGGGGTAGATAGCAGGACTAATTTGGAGGCAGTCATCAAATGAGGTGTTGTCCGCTACTCAGGAAGGTCACCCACAGGATGCAGAGCAGAAGCGGGCTGAGGGTAATAGTTGGTTACTCAAAAAGGGTTCCAGAAGGGCCATCAGGCACCTGCTAGGTCTGATAAGCACAGGGGATTGGTTCACACAGTCTCTGGGCCCGCTTCCGAAGTGTACCTTCAGCCCAATCAATTACTCTCACTACCCAGGCCTGATGCGGACAATTCTGCCTGGCAACAGGTGAGGAGGTGAGGAGAGGGCAATTGGTCTGCTACACTGAGGGCCAAAAAGAAACCATCAATGAATGGAGAATAAAGCAGGGGAGCCTTTCAAAAGACCGAGACACCCCGTCATGGACACGCTGATTGGAGTAGCACCCAGGCAATCTGGGCACAACGTCTTGTGCGTGGTGATATCAGCCGCACTATTCTGATCCTATACAGTTAAGAGTTGCAAGCTTAGTACCTCCCTGGAAATGAGGCACACGGTCGGGTGCACATTGTTCCTAGTCACACCAGACAGTTCCGGTCACACACAACAAGAGTTTCAAATTCCGTACCTCCCTGGAAATGAGGTACAAAGTCCTGTGCGTGTTGAAACTGGTTGCACCAGGCAATTCCGGTCCCCAACACAGGTGCAAGTTTAGCAATGTCACATGAGGTAGAATGAAGCATGAATAACTCACCTCCGAGGGTCGCAAACCTATTAACAGGACACCACAATCAAGGAGCGTGCAGTCGGCATGTGGCGCGAGAGAGATGTGGCTTGATCGATGAAGTGGGTCACGCTGGTTCCTGCAACTGGATAATCTGCTCACTACTAACAAGACGATTATGTATGTCGAGTTCCCCATGATGCAGGTGCCAAATGCCTTAGAAGATGGTTAGAATGCTAGGGCTCTACACAAGGCAGTCTGGGCTTCAGTCACAAATCTTAGTTCCACGTTTACACTGCGCTACCAGTTGGGATCAAGCAGACGATGAAGCCACTCAAGAGGGCACCACTCTCCAGGTTTCACAAGTAGACGGTGTGGGTCCCTCGTAGGAGATCTTTGATGCCCCTGAGACCTCCAAAAGAACAGGCGGAAAGCCAATAGCCCTTGGTGAGCACACTACAAGGTTTCATACAGCAGCAGGTAGTCAGCCCAGGCAAGCTATAATTCACGAAGGGCGCACAGTCCCTTTCAATGGCAGTAATCCTCCTTGTGCACAGCAGAGTCCTCCAGCACTGTGTCCCACGCAGTTCTAGATTCTCCGGTTCCACGTCCCCACAAGTGTATCTCTGCCCTGCTGACGTATGGCACCAGTGGTTATCCTGTAGTGTGCCTTTGAAGTAGAGGTGGTTCACAGAGTTTTCCTTTGAACCACAGATGTCTCCCCTAAATTTCAAACTGGTCTGCCATGAGGCCACAGAAAGCAGTTGGTAATATTTAGTGTGGCCATGATCTGGCTCCCAGGCACCAAGTGTGTGTCAAAACCTCTTTCTTCAATCTATCCCTGCCAGGCCCTCAAATGGCAGAGTTCTGTCTCTCCAGTTGCATGCCTAATGTTTTATAGCTGTCGCTAGGGAATGCCCAGGTGTACTCCCGCAGCCTCCAGTGTGAGATGTAGTCAAACTAAACGGCACACAACGTTTTTCTGTAAGTGGCATTTCTAAGCTAGTAATGACAAAACCACCTTTACCCCAAGAAAGGGTTTGTCATTGCAAATCAAATGCTAGGAAACATTATGAGGCTGCTCCACTGTGATCCACTTCTGCAGCCTCAAGTAATTTCCAGCATTCCCGACTGTAGTCTAAGGGTAGAGGAAACCTCATTGGTAGGGACAGCAAATGTGGGTATTCCTCACAACCAGGCAAGGAACACACCTGTGTTCATGTCCGGCCTTTCACCCACTTTTCACTTCACCCCTTAACAAGCACCCTAGGGGTGCTGTAGTGGTAGTGAAAGGTCCTATCAGGATTGACTAGTGATTTAGAAAGGCCAGCCTGAGCATAAACGCAATTGCGCACATGCAGAGCCTGTAATGGCAGACTGGATGAATGTTTAAAAACACCATTGGTGCAAGTGTGTACTCCGGCTTGCACTGGCAGGCTCGACACATGTATAAAAACATCAGGTAAGCACCACTTCCAAATTAATGTGTGTAGGAAGGGCATGTGCACTTTCACACTGCTTTTACAGTGGGGAAGTGCCCAAAGCCGTGAGGCTTTAAGAGAATCAGCGAAACCCAGGAGGAAAAAGCAAAAAGATGAGGCAAACACTGCCTAAAGAGTTTCAGGTCTAACAAGTGGTAGACACTAAGCCTGGCATGAATGAGACAGGAGCCTTCTTTTACGGCTGTGTTCTTTCAGCACGCTAATTGGCGATTTCCCTCGTATTTTACTGCAACATCAGTTAAGGCTATAGTGGTAGCTTACTGACCTGTGCCAAATTACCCATTCCCTTTATTAATTCTTCCTATTCCCACAGGCAGGACTGACTTTCAGTTCATTTGTAGAAGGCACAGTGCACAGGGACAGTTCACAGGCTCTCTTGGTTGTTCTGAACATGTGATAATGGTCATATTGGAGGGTCGCTCATCACTATCCAGACCAGCGGAAATGGCTGCAGCACAAACGCATCACACTTTTTCTTCCAATGCACTGGTAACATTATTACAAAGTCTGAATCCTTTCCTTCCGTTGTCATTTGCTGATTTTCCACACATTTCCCAGAAACATTGCTTGATTTATTAAAGATTATTTAAAACCATGTACAATGATATTATTATATTTGATAACTGAGCATGAAGCAAATCATTTAAAACACTCACAGCTCTTTAAAAAATCACTACAAAAGCTGGAAATTGGTACTAGTAAAATGAAGACCGTAAATATTAAGCTAGTCACAATTATTATCCAGCCCTGTCCTGCGACTGACAGACTTATTGAAATATTAATTCACAGAAAAGCAGGCATCCACATGATTGCCACTTAGTCTATTATAAGCCCCAATAACATAAAAAGCAAACACAAGGAGATGATAGACGGAGCACTGAAACTTTTCAGACACTCACCCCCAGTCACAGATCCGGGTTGAATCCATCATCATTCTTTAGCTCACATCGCCACCACAGTTCAGACCCAACTATATGCAAATCAGTCTTGACCCTGTGCCTGATGGGAACAGTCCAGCCCGAACTGCCAAGCCAGGACTTCCCTGAACCAGAAACAAGCATCCTGGGACCAGTTTCTGGGTAACACCCTTCATCAGCCAGGCTAGCTTGAATCCAGTGGCAAAGAGAGCAAATGACCCACGTCTGGGCATACCCTACCAACTTAGGGCGAACAAAGCAAACGCAAGGAGATGATGGATGGAGAGCTGAAACTTTTCAGACACCCTCCCCCAGTCACAGATCTGGGTTGAATCAATCATCATTCTTTAGTTCACTTTGCCACCTCAGTTCAGACCCAACTATATGCAAATCAGTCTTGACCCTGTGCCTCATGGGAACAGTCCAGCCCAGACGTGGGTACCGTGCTCTCCATGCCACTAGAGTCAAGCTATCCTGACTGATGAGATCAGAAAGCCCGAAACCGGTCCTAGGATGCTTGTTTCCAGTCCAGGGAGGACCTGGCCTGGCAGTTCGGGCTGGACTGTTCCAATTGGGCGCAGGGTCAATACTGATTTGCATATGGCTGGGGCTAAACTGGAATGGCATGGTGAGCAAAAAAACGATGGATTTAGGCCCAGATCTCTAAACTGGGGTGAATGTATGACATTGTTCTGCATTCTGTCCATCAATTGTTCTTTTTGCATTTGTCACCCTGAGTGGGACGGGTATGCCCAGCCGTGGGTACCATGCTCTCCTTGCCACTGGAGTTAAGCTATCCTGGCTGATGTGGGTTGAAAGCCCAAAACTCGTCCTAGGATGCTTGTTTCCAGTCCAGGGAGGACCTGGCCTGGCAGTTCGGGCTGAACTGTTCCCATTGGGCACAGGGTCAAGACTGATTTGCATGTGGCTGGGTCCAAACTAGAATGACATGGTGAGCAATAAAACAATGGATTTTGGCCCAGATATCTGTACTGGGGTGAATGTATGACATTGTTCTGCATTCTGACCATCAATTGTTCTTTTTGCATTTGTCACCCCGAGTGGGACGAGTATGCCCAGACGTGGGTCCCGTGCTTTGCATGTCACTGGAGTAAAGCTATCCTGGCTGATGATGGCTGAAAGCCCGAAACCGGTCCTAGGATGCTTGTTTCCAGTCCAAGGAGATCTAGCCTGGCAGTTCGGGCTGGACTGTTCCCATTGGGCACAGGGTCAAGACTGATTTGCATATGTCTGGGTCCAAACTGTAATGGCATGGTGAGCAAAAAAACGACGGATTTAGGCCCAGATCTCTGTACTGGGGTAAATGTATGACAATGTTCTGCATTCTGTCCATCAATTGGTCTTTTTCCAATAAAATATTAAAGTGGGAGATACATAATTTTTCCAATATTCACACACACAGTTAGTGAGATTCGAATCTGTTTTGCCAAATGCCTTGATGGCAAAATAATTCTCTGTGATCCAGCCTCAATCCCATATCATTTTTGGTGATAGTCAAACACCATTTTTTAAGAGTTGAGTCTCCTATCAATGTCTGATCACAAAATCTTTATACGTTTCATTTCTGTAGCCTTATGTGGGTCCCTGGTGGGGGTGATTGAGCCGCCCTCTAAGCCCCAGGTAATTGGTAGGGGAGGGCGTTAGGGTAGGCAGGAGGGATGATACGCTGGGCACCAGGGCGCTGCAATGTTGTCACCGCACTTGCAGCGCAGTGGAATCCAATTTCCTTCTGATCAGCGGAACTGGTATGCTTTTAGGCACTATTTAAAGCACTATTTAGAGCAGGTTGAGCAGGGGTACATGGGTATTAGTCAAAAAGCTCCAAGGATGAGATTCAAGTAACATGGAAGTGAAGGATTGTTTGTAGTAGCGGGAGGAAGAGCAGCAAAGGTGAACTTGTTATAGTCCTGGACCTGGAGAAGGCAGGCTGGACAAGAAAGGGGGAGTGGGGAGGCGGAGACACTACGTATACAGGAGAGCCAGAGGCCACTAAAGTTGTTCAGTACAAGTTCTAATGGTTGACAAACGGTGGGGGTGGGTAGGGTGACCACTTGACTTGGAGGCAAATTCTGGGCACTGACTGTAAAAATTCAGGACAAAGGACCAAAATTCGGGACAAACAGTCAATTTCACAGACAAGTCCAAGGAGGTCAGGCATTAATACAAAAGTAAATAAATAGATGACCAACAAAAGCACAAGCCTAAACAAGTAAAAGTTATTTTGTATTGTGATAAAAAACGTGTACTGCTTACTGTCACCAATGCGCAGGGAGCTGCACTGATGCTCACTTCGCAAACTTGACTGACCTAGGAGAAAAGCATGGATAGGCCTTTAAAGTAATGGGGCACAGTGCCAGGATAAACTACACGTTTCATATATTCAACAACTACAATGATAGACTCCTGGAACTGCAACTCCCACCAGGCGCGCAAAGCCCATTGGGCTCAAAGGGCCCCCGCCTAGGATGACCAGTGATCATCAAATCAAAACCTGGAAAGTGGCCTAAACAATTCTGGGCAAAGTATCAATTTTAAGTACACATCAAATTACATGCAACCTTGAAAATGAATAGCAGGCAGACAATTACACCGCTTTGGAAGTGCTAGGACGGAAAAGTGTTGAAAGTTTATTTTTAATGTACTGTTGGGATAAAAATTGTATATTTCAAAATAGAGGGTTGTAAAGAGAGTGTAAAACTCACTGATTTTGAGTGAAAAACGAACACTTAGACACTGAGGGGCATATTTACAAAGCCCCTGCACCACCGCAACATCACTTTTTTGATGCTCCATTGGCACACAATGCAGTGCTAAATTTACAAGCAGTGGTGGTTCCTCTGCTATGGTGGAGGAGCGTCGGCCTACTGCTTTTAAGCAGTGTCCATAAAGGAAACATAAAATGATAATAACTTTGAGTTATTATTATTTCATGTTTCTTTGCTGCATTGCGGGCGGGGCTGCTCTACTCTCAGAGCAGGGCAGAGGTGGGGTGGTTTGCCCACTCCTAAGTGCACATGACTGTTTGGCTGGCTCTATGGGACTAGCCAAACACTCATGCGCACTTTCCCTGTTCTCCACGCAGGCTGCATTGCAACCTGAGTTGAGAACATGCCCAGGCCCCCATTCCCTGGCTGAGAGTCGAACCATGATGATCTGACCAATCACAATGCTGCCTTGCAGCGTTATGATTGGTCTGGGGAGCCTGGCTTGCTTCCTGTTCCTGGAGTCCGACAGAGGAGAACAGGAGCAGAGACGCGGGACCTGGAGGCAAGGTAAGTGTTTATTTTTTTTATTTTTTTCATTGTGCGCCTCCTCCACCCTCCCCCCATGCCAGCCCACCATCCGCAAGCCGTGCCAGCCACCACTGTTTACAAGGCAATGCACAGCCACCCTGCATGCCTTTTCATGGCCTTGAAAATAAGGCCCCCTTTCACGCATTACTCTACGTGAAAGGGGCGGTCCTAGGTGTTGCTGTGGCTGTTCCTACCCAACGCTCATGGATTCTGATGCATTCCCAGATTTACAAGGTTTTGTAAACCTGGGAATGTGTCAGATTCTTATGCCTCCCCACTTACAAACTTAAAAGTATTTTTACAATAAAAAGAAGTGTTTGGACATCCATATCATGTATCCAGCCATCTTTCAAGCTGCCAACCAAATATATGAAGGCTACTTGTGGTAGGGTGGCTGTCCTTGCCAGCTGTCCAATAAGGTAGCATTTTTCTTCAAATGAAGAAAATTATGGAAAAAGGGCATCCGTAGTAGACACCTTTAGCCTTCACGGACAGAGCTCCTTAATTCTGGATAGTCCATGAAAAATGCATTTTCTAGTTGATATTTAACCTGAACAGGTCGCTTTCATATTTACTTTAAACACAAAATGCAAGGGTACTGTACTTACAGTAGCAACTTTTCCTTTCTGCCTTGAAGACTCCTCCCTCTACTTTATCCAGCACCGGGGTCACTTGAAATTTGGATTTTGGAGGGAAAGCATCACCCTCTTTGTCTGAAATTGATTCTCTATCCATAGCTTGGAGTCTTAATGTTTTGGGAAAAATCAAGCAAGTTCACGCAGCACTGGGAAAAGCTTGTTTTGTTGTGTTTGAGGGAGGGCATGCACCAGTATTTTTGTTCCCTTTTTATTGTTTTTGGCTAAAGTTCCCCAAACATTTTTCTTTCCCCCTAGACCTTTTGTCTGACATGACATAGTGTGGCCAACTTAGATGCTTTTGTCACTTTACCACTAGTGTCAAAGTGCCATTGCTCCCTGTGTAAAGTGTAATGGTAATTGGTTGTCCATGATTGGTATGTTTGCCTTACTAGTAAAGTCCCTTGTAAAGTGCACTTTGTGAGCCAGGGCTGGTAATGCAAATGCTACTAGTGGGTCTGGCTTGGCTTATAAGAAGGATCAAAAAACCAAACCGGACTAATTGCTATGCAGATTTATTGATTTAGATTTATTGATTTGTATCGTATTAGCCTTCTTTCAGACTCTTTGTCCTTCAACTTGTCCATGAGAAAATAATTTCTTTCATTAATGATTTGTTCATGATATTAAGTATTTTTGAACAAAATGTTGTAATGTCTAATTAATGTGCAATGTATTGTTTCATAATTTAAATTGGACAATTCTTTTTGTCATTTATCGTTTTACAAATTTGTCTAAATGTCTATATGTATCGTGTTTTTCTTATACATGTAATGATGAACCTTTTTGTATTTGGAATTCATAAGTAAAGGGTGAAACTAAATAAACCCACATAATCTGAAATAGTCCTGATTAATGTATTTGCAAATTAACGCAATCAAAAAAAGTGTGAGGGGAGCAAAATTGTATTTTACTGTACTAGTGGGTCTGCAGCACTAATTGTCCAACCCACACAAGTATCATTAAAAGAGAGACCTCAGGCCTGCCACTTCAGTGTCTGCGCGTAGTTTGTTTGTTGTCCTGACAAGTGCACCCACTTGCCAGGCCTTACCTTTCCCTTTCTATGCACATCAGACACCCCTATGGTAGGTCCAAGGTACCCCCCTGGGCAGGGTGCAGTGTATGTGAAAGGTAGGACATGTACTGATGTGTGTACCATGTCCTGACAGTGAAATACTCTTCATGTCATTTTTCACTGTTGAAAGACCATCTTGCCCATAGGACAAAATGGGGAGACTGTGTAACATGTTTCCAGCCTATCCTCTCAAAGGCCTAAGATGGAGAGGTGAAGTTTAGTGTGCCTGAACTCACAATTCAATAACACATCTTTTTGTGAAGGTGGTTTTTGCATTGCGTGTTTAGAAACCACTATTTTAGAAGTGGCTGGGTTTTTGTGTTCTAACATATATTGGTGTCTCTGCCTGGCTGTGGAATGACTGTCTGGATTTGAAAGTGATAGGATGTGGGGAATGTCTTGACCCAGGGGAGGAGGTGAGACAGCAACAGGCTGACCTGCATCTGGAGTGTGGGGGGAGGAGTAGCCCCTGGAGGTGAAAAGGCCTGGTTTTCTGCCATAAAACAATGGCTCCATCTCTTGCTGAGTGATTAAGGATCCAGAACCCCACTATCAAAGGAAGAAGGTATCACTGGCAGGGAGACACCCAGAACTGGTTTGGACAGGGGTCAGTGCCCCCCTAAACAAAAAGACTTCAAAGACATTGAGGGGTATAACTGTGAGAGCTGAATCCCCTGGACTTTGGAATGGAACTGATAAAGACTGAACAGGAATTGGACTGTTCAATACTGAAAAGGAAAAACTTCCACATGTTCAAGAGGAACTTCTGCCAAGGAAGAACCAGCTGAAGAGACTGAAGGAAAGGACTAACCCTTGCTGTGTGTTCTGGAGCTGGCCTCCAGTTTGCTGATTTAACCAAAGAAAGGCTACGGGACTTTGCTATGTGTTGTGTCCCCCTGTTTGAAAGGGCTTTGCTGTGTGCTGTGTCCTGAAGTAACTTGTCCCCAAGGGCTAGAGGAGAGCAGGCTCCCTGTTGTGGAAACTCAGGAACACTAAAGTTTCCAGGTGTGTCTCAGAGACGCTGTGTGCGTATGCTTCGTGCAACCTGAGCCCTTTGTGAGAATTGTCCTGTGATCGTGTGCACCTGGAGTCCAAGTGATTCTCAGCGATGCTGTGTGTGTGTGCTTTGTGCAGCCTGAGACCTTCGCTTGGATTGCCCTGTTATAATGCACACCCGGAAGCCAAGTGAGTCTAAGCAACACTCTGTACTTGTGCTTTGTGCAGCCTGAGACCTTTGTGAGGATTGCCCTGTTATCATGCGCACCTGGAGTCCAAGTGAGTTTCAGTGAGCTGTGTGCATGTGCTTAGTGCAGCCTGAGACCTTCCTGAGGACTACCCTGTGAGCGTGTGCACCCGGAACTCAAGTGAGTCTCAGCGACATTGTGTGCGTGTGCTTCTTGTAGCCTTAGACCCTCATGAGGATTGCCTTGTGATCGTGTGCACCCGGAACTCAAGTGAGTTTCAGCGACGCTGCGTGGGTGTGCTTCGTGCAGCCTGAGACCTTCATGCGGATTGCTTTGTGATTGTGCACTCCCAAAACTCAAGGGAGTCTCAGCGATGCTGTGTGCGTGTGCCCTGTTGCAGCTTGAGATCTTGGTTATCGCCAACTGCCTGGAATCCACAAAGTCGCATCGGAGGCTTAAGTTGAGAGAGGAGGAGAGGAGAGCGAGGCCGCACCCCTCAGGTAACGTGTGTCGCTGCCTGGGGTGGGGTGCGGGCTCGGAGAGGGACGCTCTCAGCCTCTCCCCTTCTTGCAGCGTGAGCCTCTACTTCGGCTCGCATCGCGGCCCATACTTGCCGAGGAGTGGCAGTACCAGGGCCATACTCGTGTTGGGGACATATGTTGGGACAGATACTGGCGGAAGCTGACCGCGAGTCAGTACGAGTGGTGGAGAGACCGTCTGAAGTACCGTGATCGGTACCTGATTGTTGTATTATGCATTGCATTATTTCTGCATTACGAACTACCTGATTGGTGTATTATGCATTGCATTATTTCTGCATTACAAGCTACCTGATTGTTGTATTACGAATTGCATTATTACTGCAGTACGAAATACCTGATTGTTGCATTACGCATTGCTTTATTTCTGCATTACGAACAGCCTGATTGTTGCATTACGCATTGCACTATTTTTGCATAATGAACTACCTGATTGTTGCATTACGCATTGCATTATTTTGCATAACGAACTACCTGATTGTTGCGTTACGCATTGCATTATTTTGACATTATGAACTGCTTGATTGTTGCATAACGTACTTCATTATTTTTACATTGCGAAGTGCTTGATTCTTGCATTACAAACTGCAAAGCATTGCATTAGGACTACATTGGATCATCTCGAATTGCTCATTAATACCCCCAGATCCTACAAGGGCTGGCTTGCCTAATATGCGACCAGGAGGAATATTACAAATACGCATGTGTTGGATTTATATTGTGTGGTCTCATCATATATCTTTTCATATAAATGTATACTTTTTTTAATGAAACTCGTGTTGAGTCCATTTGTGGTGTCATCATTGGGTTACTGAGTGCGTGGTTGCAAATACTTTACACACTTGCCTTGAAGATAAGCCTGGCTGCTCATGCCAAGCTACCAAGTGGGTGAGCAGGGGCTATCTGAGAAGGTATCCTTCCTTTCCCTGACGTGGAAGCAAGGGTCCCTATTTGGTTTAAGGTACCTACCTCAGCCAACCAGAGACCCCCAGTTCAAACAGTTTCTCTTTGTTGGTTGGTGGTCTGGAGTTTGAACTGGAGTAGGGAGGACACAACTGGGATATCAGAGTTTTTCATGGGAAATATCTGCACTGTTGTCATGGTGGAGGCCTGGCATTTAATATACTTTTTCTCCATTTGCTGTGTGTTTTTTTCTCCATTTTTCCATTTGTACTCATCTGTTTATCCTTAGAATAGCCTCCTGGAATGTGGCAGGGTTAAGAAGCAAAATGTCACTCCCTCACTGGAACACTTTAATTGAGGGATTTGACATTTGTATTTTCAAGGAGACTTGGAGCCTGGTCCCCTAGTTCAAATCTGGGTATGCATCCCATTGCTCTCCAGCGATCACTAGAGGAAGAGGGTGCCCAGTTGGGGGGGTTGATAATATGAGTGGAGATCGTGCTGGGATGACAAATCACCCTCCTCCCAAGCCCTAGTCCTGATATCCTGGGTGTCCGCATTTGGGTTTCTAAGAGGGGGCTTCCATCGACAGATTTAACATCTTTGGGAAGGGAACCAAAGGGGGGAGACCTTCACCCACACTCACACGTCTGGAAGAGGAGTTAGATAGGTGCCCACCCTATTCAAGACTAATATTAGCAGGCGATTTCAACACCTCCTTTGAGGACCTGATGTGGTCGAACGAAGATGACTCTAGTTGGGCTGTCGCCCAATTAGACCTTCCGCCAGTTAAGAAATGGACAAAGCTGGCACTCCAAGTGAATTTCTACCAAGGGCCGTGAATGGAAGAACCCCCTCGGATAGGCGGGGTGCGAACATGTTCAATAGGCCCAGTGGCCCATCCCTTATCGACTACATCCTCCTCGACGTGGGGCTCTAGAGGAATGTGATCGATATGAACGTGGGTGTTACAACATTTGTTTATCATTTTACTGTGCTGTTTATTTGACCTAATCTGCATACAGTAGGCTTTGGGTGTATTTTTGATACATTTTCTCATTCTCACTGCTGCTGTGCTATATGTTTTTTTCAAAAACCTTTAGCAGGTTGTGGTGGATGTCCTTTGATTAAATGCAAAATGTATGTTCTTTTTTGTCCGCATGTGCCTGTTGGGGCTACGTTTGGGGTGGCTCCTTGAGTCCAGCCAATGGTGCAAGACATCTTCCTTTGTTCTCAGTTACCTTGTTCTTGCCCACAATGTTTTGAGAGTTTGTTTATATGTGACATGGTAGATATAGTTGTTGTGGATTTTTAAGCTATGCAGTGACCACCATTAGTGGAACCAGTGAGTGTGTGTGTGTGTTTGGTGGCAATTTTGTCTTGTTTCCCATGCCTTCTTCTTCAGTGGCCATGTGGTGGATTAGCTACCTTCCACCTTTTTGTGCAGCCAGTGTGTGCTTCAATCCTTTATTTCCACTTTTAAAAGCCATGTTCTAAGAACATTGATAGAAGAGCCCTATAACATTTTTTCTCATTTTGTCTTCTTTCCTGATATATATGTGTACTTGTTGCTGATTCTAGTACAGTGTTGTTTTTTTAATCACTTTTTAGATTTTTACCTGCCTCCTGCTGTTTCCAATTGAGTCCACAGAAGCCCTGGAGGGACACTGGTTATTACTTAATGTATTTATTTCAGTTTTTGCCTGTCCCTAATAGGGGTCCCATCCCATGGGCCTGATGGACACCAGCAGATGTTTAATGTATTTGTTAATTTTCTCCCTGCATCCGCTGCCTCCTATAGGTGTGCTATAAAATCCAGACTAATGTAACCAGATGGTAAATGTATATGTAAGATAGGGATGGAATGTAATATTTTACACATTTTATTGGATTGTAAACATTTTTTAAAGTTACGTAAATTAATCCTTTGTCCAATCTTTTTAAAGTATGATGTAAGGGCGCGTTTACAAGCATGGGAGCTTCTTGCGGAAATGGAAAATGTTGATATTGCGATAACCATTGGGAAATATATGTAGGGTGTATATAAGTTCCCTGCTGCATTAGAGGCTTAAGTGCAGCAAGGTGCGTCACAATCTAAAATGAAATGTTACTGTTTTTTTTTATTTTTAGGAATGAAGTTTTAAGGATATCATGATTTTATGACTATGATGTTTTATGTGTAGATGCTTTTAAATGTTAATGTATGAGCTGTTGTTTAAAGTCCTAATGGTCTAAATAAACCTATTTTTGAACTGAACTGAACTACTGCACATGCCATACATTACTGCAATGTCTTATAGTACAGCATCTTCCATTTTTTGAAAAAACAAAGCTAATTTGTATGAAAAAATAAATAAAATAAAAATATTTCAAATAAGCATAACAACACAATATTTACATCTTTACATCTATTATTTCTTTTAGTAAGACATATAGTAATCTTTTAATTTAGAAGGCATAGTAGTATTGGGTATAGCTATGGTATTATGGGACATATTGCTATCATTAGATTGTTCAGGAACAATGTCTATACCAGGTTGCCTATGTGTAAGTTAAAAATCATGTGCTCTATCAATATGACGTGACCCTTGACTGTCAGTTGAATGATCTTGAGTTGTTCACCTCCAAGTACTTTCAAGAGAGGAATTGCTGCCATCATAGTCTCATACAACTTGAATTTTGGCTGCATGCGCCTGGATAATCTTGACCAGATCTTTGTCCTTTATAAGTGCAGAGCCTTTAGATACTCTTTCAACACAAACTGGTTTTAAAACTTTCAATAAACCCTACTTGGCTTTAGTTCAATTTCTGATCAAAACCCAATTGCCTGCTTCCAATGTTAATTCTTTGACATGGTGTGTTTTGTCATAACGTCCTTTAACCTGACTTTGCACTGCTTCAACTCGGGATGCAATAGTCTGTAAGTCAGGTGTGCTCTTTTTTCTTACCTCCCTCACCTAGTCAGTACAAACTGAAGCCCTTGGAAATGTTTTGTGTAAAATCATAAAGGATGACATACCTGTTGTACTGTGTGGAGTTAGTAGATATGAACAAACTTTTTCCCTGAGAAAAGTTTCGACCTCAAGACCCATGGTCAAGGCTGTTTGCTCACCCTCTTTTAAGAACTTATTCATACGTTCAATCAAACCATGGGCGGAAGATGAGTAAAGCGCAACTCTGAGATGAATAATGTGAACACCCTCAATGAAGTCCTTCAGGCGCACTGATGTGAAGTGGGCGCCATTGTCGGTAACAATTTCTTTGGGTGCTCCTTCTACATGAAACATTATTTTAAAAAATCTGATAATAGCGTCAGTGTTAGGAACAAAGGGAAATCCAAAATACATCCATTTTGAAAAATAATCAATCAAACTTTTTTGTTAATAGGCAATAACTCAAATGGACCTGTATAATCAAGTGTCACTTTTTGCCAAGCTTCCTCCGGTAGAGGGATCATATGAATAGGTGACTCATGTACTTTCCAGTGCTTATAGGATACTAAGCAGGTGGTGCAATCATCACTAAACTTGGAAACTTGAGCTTCCAATGCAGACCAACAGTATTTTCTTAAATATATTTGCATATGTCACTGACCCCTAAATGACCCTTGTGTCTTAATATTATAATCTATGATGGTCGGAAGAGGCACACACAACTCATTTCATACTAGCACCCCTTCAACAACTGATAGGACATCTAAAATCAGTACAAACGATCTCCAAGAGGCCTCAACAATTCTTTCCTAGGACAAACCTTCTTTCATTAATTTGAAAACAGACTGTTACGTGGCATCCTGTTTGGAAGCTTCTAACCACTGTTTATGTGTGATCACCCTTTGTTTCGCAGTATACTTCAAAAAAGCATTCACATTCTCAATATCTTGAAGTGTGTTGAATTCGTCCCTTCTGATGAGTAACCTTGAAGGACAGTCCGCTCCTCTGTTTTTCCCATCAGGTATGTATTTCACCATAAAATGTAATTCCTACAGCTGTGATAACAATCTGACCCAGCATGATGATACTTTCCCTGAACCATTGCCATTCAAAAGGTGGAGCAATGGTTAGTGGTCTGTAAATAGATCAAAATGAGAACCCCAAATGAAAGTCATGGACCTTTCCAATGCCCAACAGCATGCCAATGCCTCTTCATCAATGGAGCGGTAATTAGCTTCCACCCAACTGAGAGAGCTAGAGGCAAAGGCAATGGTGTTTTCTTTGTCCTGACAAAACTCTGAAAAGAAAGCCCCCAATGCAACTTGACTGGCATCACGGTAACAGCATACCCTTGTACAAACCTTGAATGGTATTTACTTAGCCCAAGAAAGTGTGGTGTATCTTTGTCACTGGGTGAATGTGCATCTTCAATAGCTTTAATCAATGAACATGTTGGCGAAATACCATTGGGAGTGATAGAATGTCCTACATAGTCAATGCCTACTTCTAAAAATTTGCATTTATCTGTGTGAAGAGTAATAGCAAACTCTTTAAATTTAGTGAAAACTGTTTCAAGAGTTTAATTATATTCAGGTAACGAGTTAGCAAAAGTTAGCACACTATCTTGAAATGCTTGTACCCCACTCACACCAGCCAATATGTTATCCATGAGGCACTGAAAAACACTAGCTGCTGAAGCCAATCCAAAAGGGAGTCTGCAAAACTTAAATGCTGGTGAAGGAGTTACAACGGTGGTTAACTCTTGGGACCTTTCGGCTACTGGGAAATGGTAGTAAGCTGATTTAAACTCCAAAAATGTTGCCACGTTAGACCTGAACCTTGGGCAGAGGATGGCAATCAACCACAATGTTCCTGCTGAGACTGTGCAGATGAGATTAGCACACAAGCAAATCTCACCATCCTTTTTGCACACAATTACAATGAGACTTTCCCATTCAAGGGAGCCACTGGGTTTAAAAATGCCATCTCCAACTAACGTCTCTGATAGCTTTTTCAATTCAGCTCTAACACTTAAGAGGGACAGGTCTGACTTTGTGTGTAACAGGTATAGAATTCCTCTTCAACTTAATTGTGTGCACATATTTCTGAATGAGCCCTATCTTACCAGAAACAATTTCAGGACCTCTTTTAACAATATCTTCAGTGGGATTAAAACAACCAGTAGTGAGGAAAAAACACATTTTCTACCCTGACTAATTATAGCAGCACCAGGCACAAGCCTAAAACTAGGCCTGGGCAGAGTTCGTAGAGTTCTGCTATGTGGAACTCCACGAAGTGCCGAAAAAACTTTGCCGCAATATGCAGAGTTCCATGAGCGGCGGAGTGCATTAGGTTGCGCCGTTTATGCCGATTTTCAGCGTGGGTGTTTGTCCTGCACTGGAAAATCAGTGCAAAATAGCACCATGTGCAGCGCAAGAGGGGACAGCTTCTTTCTGTCGCTGAAGTAGATGTTCTACTGGAGTGGCAGCTTCCTTAACGTAAAATAATTATTGAATGCAATAGCTAGGGGGCAGCCCATCCCAGTGTCCTGAAAGGCGCTGAGATAGTCCCTATCCATAAAAAGAGCATTAGAGAAGAGCCTTTAAATTACAGACCCATAAGTTTGATTGTTGTTCTATAGAAGGTCTATGCAAAGCAAATCCTGTCCAGGCGTGCTTACTGGATCACAGCAGAAGATATACTCTCACAAAGCCAGGCTGGCTTCAGAAAGAAAACAAGCACAATAGACCAAGTATTTAGACTTTTGGTACTAGCCTGGAAATATACAAGGTTAAGAGCTAGCCACTTGTATGTTGCCTTTATTGATTTAAAGGCAGCATTTGATTCTTTCCCAAGGGCTCAGCTGTGGGAAAATCTGCACCAACAGGGTGACCTGATAAGATCTTAATCCAAATTATAAGGCTACATGAAGGCAAATATGGCATGGTACGCTGAAACAAAGGAGGAGAACTTACTGACGAGATCACAGTTAAGAGGGGCGTGCGCCAGGGCTGTGTCCTGGCCACTGTTCCCAATAAGGTGCGCTCGTGCGCGCACCTCTCTTCCTGTGAGCGCGCACTCCCATTTGTGGAGCGCGCAGACACAAGACATCCCGCAAGACAATTCGCGCCGCTTATTTTAAAAAGCGAGCGGCGTGAAATACAGGCACTTCCTGGATGCTGGTTTGCCTACGTGACTCCGTACACTGGAGTGCAGGTAAGTGGGGCTTGGGGGCACTTGCTGTGTTTTTTTCGCGGCGAGGCGCGGTGCGGGGCAGATTGCGGGCTTTCCATTAAGTATTCATGTTAATCACAGCCCCTTCACGAGCTGTGATTAACATAAATACCTAAACAAAAGCCCACAGTCTTCCCCGCACCGCGCTTTACCTACAAAAAAGTAGAGCAAGTTTAAAAACACCGTGAGTAAAAGTTCACGCTGTGTTTTTAAACTTGCTCTACTCTTTTGTTAGTAAAGCGCGGTGCGGGGAAGACTGTGGGCTTTTGTTTAGGTATTCATGTTAATCACAGCTCGTGAAAGGAATGTGATTAACATGAATACTTAAACAAAAGCCCACAATCTGCCCCGCACCGTGCTTTACCTACAAAAGAGTAGAGCAAGTTTAAAAACATGGGCGAGGGGGTTGGGGGCTGTCGATTTTGAGTGCCTTTCAAGAACGTGAGCGTAAGATTAAAGGAATTTGAGGCAATATTGCTTCTGTGAGGCTGAAGCTGCTTGAGGGCAAAAATTGGGGGATATTTTGCTATAGCCAGCTGTATTCTGCAGAGTCTTGCCCTGGTGACCGTGAGTAATTCTTGAATAGGTTGCTGCAAATAGCGTTTTTCTTTATTTTTAATAGGGATAATGTGGGAGAAACTAGTACATACATTTTGCCAACAAATTGTTCTTTATATTTCAAGCAAAATTTATAAAACATGTTTCTTTTAATCAAATCAGAATCTCACATATAAAAAAATGGGAGTGTGTTACAGAGATGATTTGCAGCAATATTAGTGAGCTGCTGCCTTACAATATTGAAAACACATCAGTAGTCCTAAATATTTGATTAAAGACATTTAGAATGTGGATAAGTGAGCCTGTGCACTGTCAGTGACCTGGCAAAGAAGGCATGAAAGAGCTGAAACTGGATCATGAATTCAAAGCTGAAGTGGACGGGGCCCCCAAAATACATTTGGCTCGGGGCACCCAGAATTCTTAAAATGTCCCTGACTGCAGCACACTGAGGAGACTCGCATTGTTTGGAAGCGCGGCTTTGACAGACATGCGGGGCACCTATCGGCTGTCCAAAGGCCTTGAGGCGCACACAAGCCACCCGGCCTGCCCAGGCGTTACTTGGATGTCCTCACTGACATCATGGCAGACTGGCCCTGGGGATAAGGCTGCTATCTGGGCACCGCAAGCTCTGAAGAAAAACAGAGCTCTGGCGGAGGCGAGGGAGCAGCAGCCTGCGAGAGGAGGCACTCTGTGAGTTACCAAGTCTTACTTTTCTCCGCTAGCACTCCTCAGAATCTGGCTGGCACTCTGCACTTGGCATTGAGCAACGGTGCCAACTATCCTCTTGTCGCTTCAGTGGTTCACTTTACAGGCTTGGGTTTTCAATATGTTCCTGTAAGATGCTGTTGTGTCCAGAGGCACGGTGCCCTGCCTGTCTTCTTCTGGGTAACCAGTGACAAAGGGTTCACCTGATGTCTTTGATACCTGCCTCAGTCTAAGGGCTTTACAAATGGGGTTTTGTGAGTTTCTAGAGCTCTCCCCTTTGACAGATAGGAAACTAGAAAGCATGGGAAGGGGGTGGGGCGAGGGGGTGATTGGTCAAACCCAGAAGCAGTGCTTTAAATTGGCTGGTACTGAGTACCAGCACTTTTGTTTTTGAGAGGGAGAGTACCAGCACTTTTTTATTTTGAGAGGGAGAGTACTGGCACTTTTGAAGGGTGACGTAATACGTTTAATTGGAAAGACAAGAAACAAGCAGGTACTCTTGTTCAGAGTACCTGCACTTCTATTTTTCCATTTCAAGCGCTGCCCGGAAGGATATGGAACAGGCATGAAGCCTACCACAACATATCTAGCGGAGCTCTGGTAGGATAGTCTTCGGTAAATCCAAAATGATGCGGAAAGCTCTGTGGCCAGAGAATTACTAATTGACAATGGTTATGTGACGTTATTGGTTTATACTCAACAGAGCAGGTGGTTTTTAACCACATAACAATCCGCCTCCTTTTGAAATATTGCTGTTACTTCTAGTCACGTTAGGGCAGTGCTACCCTTTAGGCGCATGTTAGATTTTTATGATCTTATCAGCTTACAAGGCAGCGCCACTTCCAGGATATGTACCCAGGGTAAGGGGGCTCTCCCAGTTAGTCTGCTGAGTGTGCCTGCCAAGGTCTGTAGCTTCCCTACAGCTCACACGATTTTATTCCAATACACCCGAGGCCACCTGTCATCCTTCCAAGGTCAAGTAAGTGAACACTGCTGACTTGTAACATCCAGGTGTTTATATATTGCATCATACATTAGTGGGTAATTTGTCAAATAAAAGTGTTCATTGTGAGCCTGCTAAGATGCTGTAGAAGTAGGGCTGTCTAGTCCAGCGTCCACTCCATCTCATTCTTCTTTCCTCCACTACCATGCACTCCTTTCTCCTTACTTCACTTTCCCACATTCTTTTTTTGTCCCTGCTTTCTCACTCTTTCTCTGTCTGTCTTTTCCTCATGCTTGCCCACTTTTCTAGCTTTCTTTCTCTTGATCTGGGTCAGGGTCTGATGAAGAAACATAAGTGCCGATCCCCAAAAGTGAATGCCGATACCCATCGCCTGAAAACACATGGCACAAATAAAGTAGTGCTCATACCATTATTTAACCTCCTTCTATGTGTTTCCCACTTTATATAAGAACGGAGACAGTGGAAAAGAGGCTCAAGATCACACAGTGTGATTGATTGAGGAATGCCTGATTAGAATCCAGGTCGTCTGGATCTACGGTTGTCAACACAGTGACTATACCGTATTTCATCACTTATAATCGCACCTGATTTTTTAAAATGGCAGTATTTAAGGCAGCAATGTCTGTATTAAGCAGAACGTAAAATTATTTTTATTTTCTGAAAAATGGAGAATGATAGACCAGTTGGGGGCCCTTGGGTTGGACCACATTAATGTATTTCCATGCATCAGAGGGCCTGCTAAATCCAAGCTAAACAACTGTACCGGCGATGTTGTAGGTATGTTTTTTTCTAAAAGTTTTGTTTACATTAAGCGCATGAACACTCTCAGAACTCAGGCATTTGATGAGCTATGCCTAGAAATTCCTGCCACAGCTGAACAAGTCAATTGTACAGCTATCTTCATGAGTCTCAACTCCAGATGAGCTGCCCCAGGGCGGTCTCTCTGGCACCCCGCCACATCCAACATGGGAGACCCCTTCAAAGCAGTGATAGGATGCAAAACCCTGCAAAATATGTTGATTGACCCATGTGGTTCCCAGAAACAGCATCATATTTCCTCCGCCATTAACATAGCAGCAAATAAGCCCACTTTGTGTTCACGCCCGTGTATTTATGGTTTAGTTCTATGTATGGAACCTTCACTTTTAATGGCAGTGAATTTCTGGCTTAGGCCTAGGGTTTCAGGCCCTCACTTGTAATGGCAGTTCCAGCATCTGGGCCCTCATTTTTAATGGCAGTATATTTCTGGGTTATTTCAAGTGTCTGGATCCTCACTGTTAATGGCAGTGGATTTCTGGCTCAATTCCAGTGTGAGTCCTCACTTATATTGAGCTTGTATTTCTGGCTTGTTTCCAGTGTAGCAGATTCTCACTTTTAATGGCGGTGTATATCTTGCTTATTTCCACTTTCTGCCTCCTCGCCATTTCTAGTAGTGTATTTCTGACTTATTTCCAGTGGCCCTCAGTGTTAATGGCAGTGGGTTACTGGCTTGTTTCCACCGTTGGAGTCTTATGCTTTTCTAAACCTGAAGTGTACTTGCCTGTGTAGTCTATTCATGTCATGGCATGTGTATCCAAATAGCAAATCTGCCTTAAGCCCCTTAACATGGCGCTGTATGTGTGGAAAAGCACCATCTTTTCAGTTTTTAAGCTAAAGTTTGGAGTGATATTTGGCGCTGCACACATGCGAGGCTGGTTCCTGGCGCACATAGCCATGGCTTCAGCGGACAGAGACCCTGCAATGCCGCACACAGAAGGAAAAAATTAGAGGGAACATTGGTCCTGGCACCGACTTTGTTCCTCCTGCATGTAAACAACTTGGTTGAATATCTTCAAAAATCTGCCCACAACTCGCCAAAGCTTTGGTGGTAACCATATCTGTGCTTTAACATTTGCGGATGATACTATCCTGTTGTCCCAAACACTCAGTGGTCTACAGAACCTACTTCATAGACTCAACAAATATTGTAAAGCAAAAGGTCTTGAGATGAATCCAACCAAAACAAAATACATGACTATGAGGCCACATACGAGTTTTAAGAATAAAATATTTCTGAATGGTGCAACTTTGGAACGTGTATCGAACTTTGTATATCTGGGAGTCACTCTTGATTCTAAACTTTCCTGGGTTCCACAAATAGAAAAATCAAAGGCCATCTTAAGGCAAAACTCATTTCCCATTGTAAAAAAATAAGCTGTAACATCTTTAAAAGGTATTACTCCCGCCCTGGAAGTATTTTTTTTTTTTAACACACTTTATTGATGACCGCATGTATACAGGATCAGATTCAGCCTAAATAAAGATACAGTCTTTTCCATTATATACCCCGATCCCACATCAAACCAATGTGAAGAAAGTGCCCAAAGGGCAAAGATGAATAACATCACGTAATCATTGTCAAAAGAAATAGCTCATTGTAATCATCCCCCGCCCGCACCATACAGAATCAAACCATGGAACCTCCAATTGTTATCTTTATATGAGTGTGTATCTTATATTTATAGAAACAAGCCTAACAAATGAACTTAACCTATACAGCCCACTCCCACCCGTTCCTTGTCAGTCCCTCCCGAACCTAAACTACCCATATTATCGTTGAGCGCCACCATCATGTCATGGCATTGGAATCTAAAATACCTCGCTTGTGTTCCTACGAAAGGGCCATACAGCACAAAGTGTCAGAGGGCTAGGGCAGCTTACTGGGACCTATGCAATACGATTGGGGAGAAATCCATTGCTTCTAGGGCATTCAACATAGCGTCCCACTCCAGTGCTATAGGATGCTTGCGTAACCCTCTTTCTTCCTCCCGTCGGAGGGCCGTTCCTTCCGCTTTACCCCACAATAACATGTCAGTCTGCCACGTCATCACTGTAGGGGGTCTAGGTGACTTCCACTTCATAGTAATGACCCTGATAGCCAAGACATATGCCAAGTCTAAGAATTTGAGACCAACTTTCTGAGATTTAGACCGGCGTCGTAAACCCAATAAACAGGGGAATACCTCAGTAGGAGCTGGGAGTTGCGTCAAAGTGTTGAGGGTACGGCACACCTCCCTCCAAAATTCGCTCAATAGGGGGCAGGACCATAGCATATGCAGGAAGCCATCCTCGTCCTCCCCGCAGCGAGTGCAGCGGTGAGACGAGTCCGGGAACATAAGATGTATTCTCCTGGGGGTGAGATATGCTCTGTGGAGCACCATTGTTTGAATGAATTTAAATTGGACATTGCGGGATACTCTCTTAGGGTGTTCCAGTATCGACTGCCACTCCCTATCTGTTATATCCTTAGCAGTGTCATCAACCCAGCATGTCTTTAGGGTCGTGAGCGATAACGCTGCGTGTGTCCTGATCCCTGTGTATAACCAACGGGCCAGGTGTCCCCGGGGTCCCATGTAATACAATAAGTGTACTAGCGCGTGTTGTGCCGGTGCAGTTCGTTGTGGCGCCCAGGTGGTCCGTATGTAGTGAGCTACTGTGGCGTGTAACAGGTATAGACGTGGAAGGGCACCCGTGGTCTGCATGAATGAATCATGATCTAAAAGTACATCGTCCCCAAAAAAGGAGCCCACCTCTTCCATCCCGCAATCTGTCCAATCTCGGATCCTGTGGCGAGTGAGTCTACCGTATGGCGTGGAGATCCCCAGTAATGGTATGTTTGCCGCGTAGGGTGGGATATTTGAAGTATAAGAGAGGGCATTCCTCCAACAAGTTAAAGCACATTTTAACAGCGGCGGACAGCCCGGGGGGAGCTTGGCCTTAGGCAGCAGCAGGGCGTGGAGTTCCCCATGGTCAATACGTTCGGGCGTAAAGCTGATCTCGTGTAGGTTTCTGCCCGCCGTCCAGTCCCACCCTGGAAGTATATAAGACCAGAGCCCAAACTGCTGCTCGGTATGGCTCGGATATATGGGGAGGCGGTACTCTCAAATCCCTAACTACTGGAGAAAATACAATTCTGAGAATGCTTGTGGCCCTTCCTCAACACACCCCATTGATTCCTTGGACCTATGACTTGGGTATCAAACACTTGGTGCGTTTAGCTATCTGGAGAACTTTGTCACTCTGGATCAGAATTTGGACAACAGTGGACTTAGTAACGTACAGAGAATCTCTAAGTGAACTGTTGGAACTTGACACCCAAGTCACTTTCCGTTGGTCGGCTCATATTAAAACATGGGTTTTTGATCTAGGTCTGAGTAGATATTGGATGAAACCGAGTCTGCTGACACCTGAATCAAAACGTGAGAGCTAGCATATTTTCTGGAACTTTATCAGGCATAAGGTAATTTCAGACAGCACATTGGGAAGGCTCACTATGCAATTCCTCCAGTTTTAAATGACCCCTTGTTTCGAGCCATTTTTGGAGGAAATAGCACCACAATTGGCAAAGTGTTTATATCTGAAATTTAGATATGAAATGCTGCTGATAAACAGTTTTATCTCCAAATGGGCAATGCCAAAATCTAAGGAGGGGGAGTCTCGCTGTAGCCTATGCCATTCGGGAGTTGAGGAGGATATTCCAGATTTTTTGTTTTTTTGCCCAGCGTACAAAATCGCCACAAGGAAATGGATAAAACCAATAGGTCTGTGCCTTAACGTCAGGAAACTGAATGAAATGCTGAAAATATTAAAAACAGACAACTCCCGCCTCATTGTATTTGGCTTAGCAGATTCCTACTGGCCATCAACTTCATAAGGAAAAAGAGAGTGCAAAAAGTCTAACTTTAATAGCAGGACGCCGGGCCGATGCTTGTACTTAGTGACCATGGTGTATTACTTAGTATGAGTAGTCATGCTTAAAATAATTCAAGTGGAATAATTACCTTAACCATGCACCATATTGATGCCCTCGAACTATCGCCTAATGAAGATAATAACCCTGCATTTTGGGAAAAGGTTAACAGCTATTTTAGTGGGGAAGGTACAATGGAAAGGTTATTGTCTAAGCACATATAGCATTGGAATTGAAGTTGATAGTTTCTGTGTAACAACTAATAGATTTTTCTCTGTTATGCATGTTTATAAGTCTTTTAAATTTTCAGAAACATTTTGATGATCTCATGAATTGATAGGACCTGCTTTACATATGCATTTTATTGAACTTATTTTTAAGAGCAATGTAAATGCCATTAACCCTCGCATCTTTTGTATATGCACTTTAACTAGTTTACAGTAATGGTCGAGCGTAATGGAATATCGTAACAACTGCACTATTTCACATGTACTGTATGTGCACTTTATCTGAAATCGATGAATGGTATTCGATAAACAGCACTATGCTGCTCATGTATTGCACAGGCACTTTATATATCAGTATGACAATAGGTTAGTCTCTAGACCGTTGAGGCTTCCCTGCAGGATAGGTGATACCCTTATTTAAATCCACTGTGAACTTTTATCAAACAGATGTATTTTAGTGCCCTGTAACGAGTAACGGATGAGTGTATTTTTAAATTCCTATGTGTGTACTGTATTTTATTTGCTTTCTACTTTTATGGCGTTATAGGCCAAAATAAAGTATTTTGAATTGAACAGAATGTTTCTCAATGTGAGCAGTTGTAGCCATCTATGACCGCCCGCATGGAGATCACGGGAGGTGGTCTGGAGTAAGATCTACCTCACAAGTGTGAGTGAGGGAAAAAACTCAGCGTGCTACGTGAAGCACAAAGAGGGAAACATTCTGTAAATCCTGCGAGCGGAGCGGAATTCCAAGCTCAGTCCTACATAAGACCAAGATCTGCAAAGTCCTGCCCGTACAACGCAAACCTCTATGACAGATTTATGAAGCCACATAAATAGCTGAACTTGTAAACTTGAGAATGCATCAAAATCTTACACCTTCCTTAAGGTAAACATGCCCCTCTATTTCTACCCTTGACTGTAACGTAGATTTTAGTTGACGCTGATCTGCCAAGACAACACACAGTGTCTATGAATAACTCAACCATACCTATATCCTGATTCTCATAAACTCTAGGATGTATGTACAGAGTGCTTAGGATAACATTAGACACCCATTGTTGGTAAAAAAAAAGATAGTAATAGGTGCACCTGAGTCACACATCTCCCTAAGAGTTATTTTGGAACCTAGAGGTACATGACGTAAAGGCTCCTTAATTTTGTTAGTAGGCAAGGAGGCAATCTCCAGTTAGATTCAGTACCATATTTGATAAATCCACAGGACAGTCCCCTTCATTTAAGACACCACTATGTACTTTAATTTTGTGTTTACCAGGTCGGCAAACACTATGAAGGTGACCAAATTTCTTTCACTTATTACAACGTTTACCTATTCCTGAACATTGCATATAATTGCTTAAATAGGATTTAGATCCGCACCTGAAACAATAAGTGTTAGTATTTTGTTAAACATTCTTAATGACGTTGCCCTTAATTTGTACCACATCAACATGTTCAGAATACCCCACAGAATAAACATTCAATGTTTTTGGCCACATCACCAGCCTCTGACAATGGAGGGTCTCTGCAACTGAGTAGTCTTTCTTGTGTGTTTTTTTTTAAATCGGCTATACAGAAACTAATCTTGGATATACATGTCAATGGATGCTCCAAAATTGCATGTAGCAGCTAATGTCCTTAATGCTGATATGAATTCTTCAACAGTTTCATCAGAGTACTTATTACAATCTCTAGATGGTCCAGTGGCAGCACCTGGAGGCAAATCATCAAAAACTATCTGATAGCAGCCTTTCTTTTAGGTTCAAAGCCATCTGCTCCAACTGTAATTAAATAGTTCTCCAAAGATCTTAAGCAAGTATTCCACTTCATCAAAGGCTTCCCATATGCATGGAAGTTAAAGAAGTGGTGAGGTCTGATTGTTAGAAGCCATTGAAAACAATTGTTTAAGACGCTACCATCCAATGAAGAGTTGATACAGGGACCGAAAGAGTTCTGGGAAGTCAATAGGAATTTCGAAATTCCCTTGAGCCAATTCAAACAAAAAGCTATAAAGTTTTAAAGAAACGTTGCTGTAAACTAGAAATATCCAAAGCAATCTAGCACTGGCATTGAAATGTGAGCATATTGGCGCAACGTCGATAATTAAAGCAGAAACATTGCTGTAAACTTGAATTATCCAAATCAATCTAGCGCTGGCATTGAAATATGAGCTTATTTGGCTCAACACTGATAATTAAAGCAGGAACAGATCAGAAATGTAAAGCTAGTGCCAGGAGGACATATGCGCATGGGGCATCTAAGTCTTTAATAGTAGGACATGCATGTAAACTAAAGAAATTATATAAAGCAAATGTACAACGTGCTGGCTCAGTCGCTCACCCGTTTTGAGGAAACGGAGCCAAAATAAGGAAATGATCAGAGCTGTGCTCGAAATAGCCCAAAAGTAGCCTTGGGCTGTATGGGCTCCAGGAAGTACAGGAGCAGCACTCACTGGGTAACTGTGTCGACAAGTGAAATGATAATGATGATACCGTGGGTTACTTAGAGTATGATGTAGGCTTCTAATTCTCAAAAGTCAAATTTATTGATAAATAGATGCCAAATGTTACATAGGGACTTAAGGAGCAAAGCGGAGTTAAGTACAGTGTTTATTTTGTGAGGTACAAGGTAGTTATTAAGGAGCCCACATGCAGCCTGTCCTCATGCATCAGTCTTCCAACGAAGACTGAGCAACAGATGCGGCAGCAGCGTGGGCAATAAAACAGTAACTTAAAAAGAAACATAGTAACTAGAATGCATTTATTTTTGACAAGTGAGCTTGCTCCACTAAGCAGGAACTCATTTGCTCATAACAAGTTGTCAAAGGTACTGTGCACTCTACACATTTCTTCAATGTCTTAAGGTACAACAATCTAGGCTCTGTTCAAGCTGCTCCTGGTGGTGGCACTTGTGGCCCTCCCCCTTTTGGCCTGTTTCTTGGTGCTCTTTGGTTCTTTAGAAATGAGGTAAGATGAAATACCAATGATTAATTTAGCAGTACTCTCTGCAAAAGGGTGTTTATTTTTACATGCATTATATTATAAATGTCTGACTACCAATCCTGTGCCTCCCTTCAGCCTCCACCCTTAAATTAGTTCTCTGTCATGCACATTGTTTGCTTCCTACCAATAATATTGCTACCCCGTCAATTCATACTTTGTGTCTATTCATTTCACTTCTCAAACTGCACTTCACAGAGATGGAGACGGTATTAGCGATATAAAGCCACGGAGGAATGTCAACATCCTTGAAATCAGACTAGGGTAGCTTGGAACAAAATCCATGCAGTATGATTCACTTGTCATCCACTCCCAATCATCCAGTCCTACACCCTCCCTGTTAAGCTGCAAAAATGCCCCGCTGCTCGGTATCACATGCAGTCCCCAAAGTGTATAGAGAAACCCTATATGCTCACTCATTCGAACAAAGACAATGAATGCAGACACTTTCTGATGCGAAAAGTGCATTCAGATATATATGTGGCACACAACAACAATATAAAACCTTTGATCTACTCACTGCAAGCAGGTGTCATGTACATAAATAACAGTCTTTGGACTTTTCGCATTACCATATATATATTGTTAATGTGTTGATATAGTTAGGTGAAAATGCCTTTTTTTAACGTAAAGAACCACTGAAATTCACCACTTAAGGTTATTTCAAGTAATTATAACTCTCACCCCGCCATGCACAGTGTTGCCATCAATGATGTCCTGTCGTATGTTCTCAGGGATAGTATCAATGACATCAAAGAACATGTAATAAGTGCCGTAATATTTGAGGTCATAAGCAGTGTCGGGCAAGGACATAGCTCATATTTACTTCTTTGTTGATGATGTTGGCAGCCAATCAGAACTAACCTTTTGATATGTCGAGCCCCCGGATCCTCACTGGGCTGAAATATACATACATTTTAAACCCTTTTTTTTTTTTTAAGCTCCGGAAGGAATGTACACCTAATCACTAAAAGCACATTTTCTGAATAAAGATTTGGGGCCATATTATCAAGAAAGGGCGATACATTATCGCTGCTTTTATCGGCAGGAAACTGCCACTAAAGCGGTGATAATGGGCTTGATAATATGCCCTTGTGAATTCCCATAGAAGCCCAGGTTCTGGTATTAACCTGGGCTTCTATGGGAATTTACAATGGCATATTATCAAGCCCATTATCGCCGTTTTAGCTGCAGTTTCCTGCCAATAAAAGCGGCGATAATGTATTGCCCTTTCTTGATAGTATGGCCACTAGTTTTCTGCCAAATTTGGAGTCATGCTGTTCAGCCCTTTTTTTCTGTATCGCTGTGGAAATTGCATGGGCAAAATGCGTTTTGGTACTCGGCTGACTCGAGTTGAATTACTGACACTACTGAGACCAGCAGGCTCAGCGCGAGCCCACGCCCACTGGGGCGGTTGGTTTAAGTGATAATTACTGCCTTGCGCTCTGCATTATGCTGATTGAACTGCCTCTGATGAAATGCTCATGTAGCGTGAAACGTGTCAGGCTCCTGAATTTGTGATGACTTCCTTTTCAGACATGCTGCAGCCTTTGCAATAAACGGATTTACACCTACCTGTTTGTTGCTTTCCTAAATGTGCATACTTCGTTGGTTTGATATATATATATAGATCTCACCGACCAGCGCAGGATGCCAAGAAATAACACAGAAGTGAGGATTTGCATGAACCAGCATGCCGAGTTAACCACCTGTGGAGGAAACTGGCAATGCGGAGAGGTAACTGTCACTGCAATCCTTCTAGGCACCCTGTACAATTAGTGGGAACCCCCCCCCCTCTTTGAACGAACTGGAATGGAGAGTTACGGGACTAACAACACATGGGGGACTTCAGTTACCATAATGCCGTGCAAACATAAAGGGAGTGTCCACCAGGGGGCCGGCATAGATGATTAAAACCTTACCTGGAACCCATGACGAACTCTCACGAACCGAGGCTACACCTCTGAAGAAGTTTTAAGGGAAAAAAACGAAACGCCTCAGGTGCCTCAAACTGTCCAAATAAATATGCTGCCTGCAGTCTGTTTGCCATGTGCGTCTCTTCATCTCTAAAACTGGTAGAGACTCTTTGGTTTATATGGAGTGACTGGTTCTGTCACAGAGAACACGCACCGCCAGCAAGAGCGCCATAAGCCTCCCCGATCTGAACCACAACAGACTATATCTCGGCGAAACCGAATACCAGGGGAGACAGGCTGCCGCCTGACACCGGAGTCGGGCATGGATCCCCCGCAGTCCCATTAAAGACTGGGAAGCAACTAGGGAGGCAAACAGACCTGGAATAGTGAAAACAGCACGACCCAGGGAAGACAGTGATGATCTCACCGACCAGCGCAGGATGCCAAGAAATAACACAGAAGCGAGGATTTGCATGAACCAGCATGCCGAGTTAACCACCTGTGGAGGAAACTGGCAATGCGGAGAGGTAACTGTCACTGCAATCCTTCTAGGCACCCTGTACAATTAGTGGGAAACCCCCCCCCCTCTTTGAACGAACTGGAATGGAGAGTTACGGGACTAACAACACATGGGGGACTTCAGTTACCATAATGCCGTGCAAACATAAAGGGAGTGTCCACCAGGGGGCCGGCATAGATGATTAAAACCTTACCTGGAACCCATGACGAACTCTCACGAACCGAGGCTACACCTCTGAAGAAGTTTTAAGGGGAAAAAACGAAACGCGTCAGGTGCCTCAAACTGTCCAAATAAATATGCTGCCTGCAGTCTGTTTGCCGTGTGCGTCTCTTCATCTCTAAAACTGGTAGAGACTCTTTGGTTTATATGGAGTGACTGGTTCTGTCACAGAGAACACGCACCACCAGCAAGAGCGCCATAAGCCTCCCCGATCTGAACCACAACAGACTATATCTCGGCGAAACCGAATACCAGGGGAGACAGGCTGCCGCCTGACACCGGAGTCGGGCATGGATCCCCCGCAGTCCCATTAAAGACTGGGAAGCAACTAGGGAAGCAAACAGACCTGGAATAGTGAAAACAGCACGACCCAGGGAAGACAGTGATGATCTCACCGACCAGCGCAGGATGCCAAGAAATAACACAGAAGCGAGGATTTGCATGAACCAGCATGCCGAGTTAACCACCTGTGGAGGAAACTGGCAATGCGGAGAGGTAACTGTCACTGCAATCCTTCTAGGCACCCTGTACAATTAGTGGGAAACCCCCCCCCCTCTTTGAACGAACTGGAATGGAGAGTTACGGGACTAACAACACATGGGGGACTTCAGTTACCATAATGCCGTGCAAACATAAAGGGAGTGTCCACCAGGGGGCCGGCATAGATGATTAAAACCTTACCTGGAACCCATGACGAACTCTCACGAACCGAGGCTACACCTCTGAAGAAGTTTTAAGGGAAAAAAACGAAACGCGTCAGGTGCCTCAAACTGTCCAAATAAATATGCTGCCTGCAGTCTGTTTGCCGTGTGCGTCTCTTCATCTCTAAAACTGGTAGAGACTCTTTGGTTTATATATATATATATATATATATATATATATATATATATATATATATATATATATATACATATATGTACATAATGTTTTATGATACATAATAAATATGTATGTATGCATGCATATTACATGTTTATATAGCCACAAAGTATTAAATATGGAATTGATAGATGTGAAGGTTACTTTCTGAATTAATATGAGAATGACTTATGAAATGCAATATAATTGATTCTGGGTTATAATATAATCCCACATGGGAATGATTGATATATAATATATAAAAAATAATGTCTTATATGCATTGAAACGGTTTATTTTACTATTATCCACTTTGCCAGAATGAAAAAGTAATGACTTTCATGTTCACAATCCAGGGGGATTGTTTTTGCGATGATTCAGAGTCCATTTTCTATTTTTGTGGCCAACCATGCAAGAAACGAGTTAATTTTCGAGTTCGATTGCCTAAAATGTATACAATGATTGAGACATGTTATAATGTTTGAAAAAGGATTTATTATCATTTTATGTCTGAACACTGCAATTTGCACCGTCCCGTATAACAAATGAATTTTGTTTGTGCTTAAAGCGCGAGAAGTATTTTCTTTATGTTTACACATATTACGATGACTACGACTATAATTCTAGTACACCAATTAGTATTCACTGACTCATGACTAAGGGGAGCAGCCCCGAAACGTGTCGAGTGACTAATGTTTCTACTGCCGAGAAACGCTGAATAAATGAATTTTTGATCAAAACGCCGATTGTGTCCGTAATTCATATTGTCCTTGGAGTTTAGGACATTGGTGTGGATATCCTGTATATATATATATATATATATATATATATATATATATATATATATATATATATATATATATACATGCACAATGTTTTATGATACATAATAAATATGTATGTATGCATGCATAGTACATGTTTATATAGCCACACACTGATATATTATGAAATACAGTGATTTAAAAAATGTTGGTCATTAAACTAAAATTATAATTTAATAACTGTTATTTATATCAAGGTGTGCATATATGTATGTGTGATATGTATATTTTATTGCATACATACCAAAAAAATTATATGTACATATATTTACATATTTAGTTATACATATGTATATTATGAACACATTTACAATTATATATAAATTATATATAAATTATATCTCATATATAATATATTATGAATAATATGCAAATGTATTATATGTAAATATGTTTATATACATATACAATTGTATATCCTTTGCTGGGCCTGTCATCTGTTGCCATAATGAGCTGGAAGCTGTGCTACACACAAACATTTAATGGTAAACACAACGTTAACACCGCTGGCACTGAAAAAAAAGTGGCAGGAAAAAAACCCTGCCACCGCTATCACCAGTAGGGGCTGTGGGACACCGCAGCAGTACTGCATGATTCTGCATATCAGGACTGGGTGGAATGGGTGCAACATTTTTTAAATTAGACAACACTGAGGGAAAAAAATGAAAGAACACATGGGCGAATGGGAAACTAAGAAAGTGAAAATATAATTATAAAAGGGTGACAGGTGGAGCAGAATGGGGTGGATTGGTTTGGATGGGGTCCAGAGAGCAGGGGATCGGTAGGCAAAATCAGGCTGGAGTGCACAAAAGGCTGCGTGCTTCAGTGGGGTAACACAGGCCCCTGAAGGCCCTGCTGTGCGGGGGGCCCCCAAGCTCCAGTGGCCCCCTCTGAAAAGAACTCTGACCGGAGAGCTCCCGATTCAACCCGGAAGGGGCCCCTCCGCGTACCTTGTAGGGGGGGATCCCCTCAAGCTTTGTTATGCCAGTGGAGTGCATGGGCACTGCAAAGTGCCATTCACACTATTTTTAAGCACAAAAGCATGACTTGGTCATTAGGTCGAGCCTATAGCGGGAGCGCGTATTCGCTGCTCGCTTTGCGAAGCATGCAGTAATCGAGTATGGAGTGGAAGCTCTGTGGAAGCTCCGCCTCCTCTCCACCCATGTTTTTAATTGGCTTGTATCATTGTCTTTAGTAAATGCTGCCGTCTGATTGAGTATGAGGCTTGTTAGTCCCTCCTTATTTCGGCCATGTCATTATTTGTACCCTTCCATGGCTACTGGCCCCTTTACTTCAAGTGTTACACTGTATTTAGACTGTGAGCACTACTTTGTTCATGCCTTCTCGCCCCCTTCTCCCCCTCCCCCACCCGCACTCCCATTGTACGTGCTCCCCCCGTTGTCCGTGATGCAACTCAATAGGTCTCTTGTAAATGCGAGTCCTATTGCTTTGCAAATGCTTGTTTTTAAATTGTTGCTTTTGAGCCCGTATCTGCTTGTTGTTTTTCACTTCAGCTGCTGTGCATCAACTTCACCTCTTTCCTTGCTGTCAGGAGGGACTCTGTTTACTTTTCTTTAGATCACTACAAAGTGAGACGATGCATGTTTACGTTTATTGCCTGCACTCCATACGTTTCAATCCGTATATCCTCTTTGTTTGTTGATTAGATTTTTCTTTTTTTTCAAATTTAACAGGTATTGGAGCACTTTACATGAACACAAGTTGATTAAGAGCAATTAAGTGATTTACACAGAAACTCAGGATGTTGAGTCTCTGAGACTCAAACCTTGTTCGCCAGCTTTAAAGTCAGCTGCTCTAGCACTTACGCCCCCTTGAGATCAGCAAATAAGATGGATTGCACTACTTTGGAACGCACAATTTTAATGCATTTCGACTATGCGTTCCAAAGAACCGCCGGACATCTTATTTTCCGCTGCTTGTTATAAATGTGTCTTTTAACTGCAACATTTTAAACGTGTAGCGCGTTGTCGATCCACCCTCATGTCCTGCTGCCTAGAGGCACACACACCACACACACACCCTCATCCATAATTGATGCTAATGCTTACTTTGGGCAGATGCTTTGGCCCGGGATCTAAAGCATCCTCTACCTTTATGGAGGAGAGAGGTAGCAGTATGATGCATGATGACTGTGCTTGTGGTAGGTTAGGTATTCTTTTCGTTCTATGTTTGAAAGTGTTGCGAGGTTGCGCCCTAAGCTGGACATGCACATCTACTGCCCAGCTCCTCCTTGTATTGTGGGAAGCAGACCAGGGCCCACACCATGCCCACCACTCAGTGTCCACCATCTCCAGTGTTCAATACCTCCATATGTCAATCCTCCCACCCTTCCATGAATGCAGTAATTAGTGATCGCTTTCACAGACGCTGTTATAAATTTGAACTGTTCACAGGCGGCCTCGCCAGATCCCTAGACAAGACTTATTTAGCATCAGGATGGAACATCATTTAGGTATAAAAAATAAACGTTAATCTCAATCACAATGTTCAGGAAAACAGGTTTAGGCAAAAAAACGATGAAACAAAAGCCAGCCCCTAACATGCATGTCTGATCCTCCGTATGCATGTGAATGTTGTCATTTAATGTGCATGTTTGATTATGCTTATGTGTGTGCATGTGCGTATATGTATGTGCATGTGCGTAATATGTATGTGCATGCTTGTCTGTGTGTATGTCTCTACGTATGTGAGCATGTCTACATGCGTGTGTGATTGTGCTTTGTGTATATGTCTGAGGGTGCATGTGTAGGTTACTATGTAGAACTGTGTGGATGCATACGTATGTATGTCCATGCTTGAGCAAGATGGCAAAGCCAGAGCCAGGAGAATCCAGGCCTGCTAGCAGCAACAGGGTTGCAAGGCTGCTGTCTTCAGCAGATCTTCTGCAGACCCTGAACTGTATAAGAAAAAGCCACTTACACCCTAAACTGATCTGTGTTTTGCTTTAAAAATGAAAGCTAGCCGCAGAGCTCCGCTGAAAATACAAACTCAACAGTTGGTCTGGCGTCATATCATGTCCCAACAAACCAGATGACTCAATAACTGTGAGTGTGTGCGTGCATGCCTGCAGATGTGAGTGCCTGAGTGTGCTTGTGTGTAGGTATGTAGGAGTGTGTGTGTGCTTCTATATGTGCATGCATATGTGTGTAGATGTATTTCCCCTTTGTAATGCTGTATATGTATGTGCATGCTTTCTTAAGTGCATGTCTATTTGCACGTGTGTGTGTGTGTATGTATGTATGTGCTGGTGCCTGCATGTGTGTGTGTGTGCATGAGTGTGTTTGTGAGTGTTTGCTTGTTTGTTTGCATGTATCTGTGTATGAGGCTGCAGATGGCTGTGTTCATAAATGTGGGCATGTCTATCTATACCAGATTGTTCTTTGTGATAAGAATTGATGTTTTTATTGAAAAATAGGTGACATCATTAGAATCCAATATCAATAAAATCCATTACACCATTTAGCCAACTCCAACACTCTTTTTAGCTACATGAGCATAGATGATTACCGCTGGCCACCCTGCCAATTAATGATGATGTTACTTTAATCATCATCATTTTAAGATTAATAATTCTAAGTCGTTAATGAAAACATATGCTTTTACAAGTCCATTCATTATTGGATTTTCAGAAATTACACATCTTTATTCAATAGAGATTAATATTCTCAAGCCGTAATCGACCTCATATGTTTTTTTGTTAAAAATCCGCTTATCATTGGATTATCAGACATGATACATTGTTATTATTTAGAGCCTTGAAGAAGTCTCTTTGGAGATGAAACGCGTTGGCCTAATGGTGTAATGGATTTTATGGATATTGGATTCTAATGATGTCACCTATTTTTCAATAAAAACATCAATTCTTATCACAAAGAACAATCTGGACCAGACATCTTTTTTTGAAATCGCCGTATATAATCTGCTCTTATATGAATTAAGAAATAATTTTTGTGATTTGATGGGTGCTGATTCCATTCTCTTATATTTGTTTTTGGGGATCTCCCTAATAGGAAGTGTAGAGGGGTGCACTTTCTGGTTGTCAAGCACCATCACCAAACTATTTAGCTATTTACAGTGTTAGGTGCAGAAGTCATTGCCTCAACCCTCTTTTTCTTTGTTTCTTTTATGTCTCTCTATGCGTTTGTCTGTGTATGCGTGTTTCTGTGCCTGCATGTTTGTGTGAGACTCTCTGTGCAATTATGCTTATTTGGACCTTTTTTATATTGAACCCATTAAGGCCAGACGGTGGGTGAGAGTGCTTTACTGAGAACAATATCGGTGACAATAACTATCATTAAACATATGAAACATTGAGGAGCTGAAAACATAACAATACAAACAAAATGGGGCTGTTACACACCTGAACGTGTTGTTATACTCTGTTGTCCTCCTTTGTTTTACCTTTGTCTACTTTGTATTGTTCTATGTACTTGCTTTGAAGGTGATATCTTGGCATATCAGCACTATATATATGGGATACAAGTATTCTAGTATTAAAAACAACAAAAACATATTCAATAAGTGAAAAAAAACATTTTGTAATTTGTCAAGTTTTTAATAAGCTGTGTATTATGTACAGGAGGTAGATGAGAGGCAATATGAATTGATAGCAAGTAAAACAATGCAACGTATACAGGTTGAAAAATAATCGATAGTCGTTGGTTGAAGTCTTTGTGTGTCTTTATTTCAAATATGCTTGGTTTGTGTCTTTAGAAACAGCCAACGCGTTTTGCCCAAACAAGGGCTTCTTCAGGGCAATTCATGATGCTATCCAGGGTAATTGGCATCGATAGAGTGTGGTCAGCGTGGTGCATCCGTTGAGAGACGTAGATTGATAGTGAAGAGACCTCAGGCCCTGGGGACCGCCTGTGTGTCCTTATTTGTGAGGTCCCAAGCCAGTTAGAGAGTCAAACGGCCATAGTTTCTTCAAAATTATGCAATAATTTGTGTTAAATTCTCAGTGTAGCATGATACGACCAGTCCTATACTCAGCGGGATGAAAACCCGGCTGCTTTACCATTTGTTGAAGCCGTGTATTATGCCAGAAAGAAATTTTGATTACTTAAAACTGTGCCAATAAGGATTGGTTAGTGTTTTATTACTGAAAGGACATTTCTTTTTTCATTTCTTTTTTTATAACTATGTTAATACTACATAAAAACATACACAACAGAGTTCTTTATTTTATTAAGGTGGGGAGGGCAAATCTATTGCATAGGTAAAAAACGTTGGCATTAACAATACTACTAGCTTCAATTCGAACAAATGCTAGCCCTATTGCATTTTCAATGCTTGTTTTTCCAATGTGACGTATGCAAGATGCAACTCATGTAACTCTGCAAAATCTTACATATTATTTGGATAGTTACGAGCAATACGGCTACACAGAATTCCGCAAGTTACGCCCACCCCTAATAAAAAGAGGGTACAGATTTGCACAACCTAGTTCATTAACGGCGGATGCATAGAGAGGCAGGCAGATAACATTCCTCCTTATCAAGAGGAACATCTTAGCTTCTTCCCTATCAGACGCCTTACTTTCCCTATTGCTTGCCTAATGTTTGTAGGAAATACTGCAGCTGGCATGTCTCAATTATAATGATTCTATGTATTAATTAGTTACATGACACTTTTTCTGTTCCAGAGTAGTAGGCATAATAATTATGCTTCATTACCCTGCACATAGGTTCCTGGGCCACGATTGGGATACAAGCGATCAGTATGTTGAGCGAGTTATGCATGAAATGGTAGCTGCACGAATAAACAGCACTTTTACTAAAAATTGGTGGGTAGTCTGAAAAAGCCAGAACTTTAAATTAGCCCACTGGGGGAGTGGGCTTCCATGGATGCATAAAAAAGATGTGACAGATCTTGTGTCATTTTATTATTTTCTCCATGGTAACTGAATAATTCCAAATTTCAAAGCATTCATTATGGTCTATGGGATGTGCCTTCACTCACAATGAGTTGAGAGTCGCAGGCCACAAGCCACTGACTTGTACCCATTTAAACAGCTCCCCTCATTAATTCTCTAAATGCTTGACTGCATTATTGATGTTTTTCTCTCTTGCACTTTTGCACTGCCTATAAATATAATAAACGAAAACGTATAATTTGTCATTGAAGAGGGTAAAGATGTGCACAACCTAGTTCATTAACTTGGTTATGAGTAAAGTTTTTTTCACTTGTGATTTGTATTACGTTTTACAGAAAACATTTCATGAAGAGTCAGATTTTAAACTTTCTCCACATTTACACAAAAACTTTGCTTATATAACAATGACCTTAAATGCGTTCCTCCGATTATTCCGTTGGAACTTGCAGCAACCGCGATTGAGACACGGGCTACCTACTTCGACGAACATCACGGAGGCCAAGAATAATGACCGTGTAATCGGCATTCTGTATTAAGGCTTTAATCCGCTCTCACCCACGGAGGAGCTTGACGGCCCTTTCCTTCAATATCCTTACTACCTTATTTATCAGGTAGCTTCTTGGTGTCCCCCATGTTTCACACCACGTCCTGATGAAGACCCCACTGTAAGGTGCTACCGAACCTACACCACACAGGGGTTGAAACGTCGACTGTCTTTTATGAAACCTACCCATCTGCAACAAATGTATTAATACTGTGTTATAATATATGGGATAGGATCTCACGGATGCTTATCAATGTATGGGGTTACAGTTTCTGTACCCATGTGATATCAACCAGTCTATTTTTGTTTGATCACATATTTATCGTGGAGTAGTGTGGCTCACTGGTTAGAGGCGGCAGGCCCGAGAGCAGAAGTCAGCCTGGGACCAGGGTTCAATTCCCGACGCGGTCAGCGGACTCGATAATTCTCGCTTCGGTGCTTACTCTAATCAGAGGTTCCACTCGGCAACTCTGGGCATTAGCTTGCCTAATCTCCACAACGGCCCCACCAATTCCGGGGATGCCTGGCTCCACCTTGGGGACTCCCAGCAAGGGACCATCCCACAGGGAAAGCCAGGACGGGTTCCCCAGAGTTATACAGCGCCGGGACGCCCCGTTGCTTGGGCAGCTGTGCGCTTTACAAGTATACTACATTTACATTTACATGTAACTACTATTACTGTCCATTCACCTTGATCCTCACAAACCTTCTCCCACCTCCCCCCCTTCTCTTCCTTTCTTTTACGGGCACAGATGTAAATATTGAAATGCATTTTACATAGAATGTATACTAATGAGGATGTGAATAAACAACATTACTCATAAAGTCGTGGCACGAGTAATATGTTTGAAAATAACTTTGTGAATTTCTCAGCACATGTAAACGATACATAGTCTGGGACCCGTCATAAACTATTTAACAGGTAAAATGTGATAATTTGACAAAACCTTGAGTGGAAACAACTTGGTACAACAATATTTATCATGAATGCAGATCCACTACAGCCAAGTTGATTAAGGCCATAAAGCAAAGAGCACATAGAGCTGCTTCACACGCAATATAAAGGAAACAAATGTAGGAAATTAATATCCATTCCATTCCATTTGCAAGTTTTATTTCGGTCATTATAGACCATAAAAGCAAAGCGTAAGATACATCTGTCACTGAATTTGGGCAGTAAAAACATCAGTAAACATAAAACAATATAACCAAATACAAATGAGTTGATCAAATTTCTTAGCAGTTAAAAAATATATTAAAATTTAAGAGGTTAAAACAGTGATTTCATGAGTCGACAGTGTTAAAACAGTAGGAAATAAAAAAGAGACATTTAACAAGTGCGGGTGGAAGTTAAAAACTTGCGGCGCCTATGCCACATAGAGTTGAGAAAACGGGACACAGCTAAAATAATCGGAGGATGAGTGTCAGTTCTCAAAACTCTAAATGCCTCCAGGCACTGCTTGTACCCCAAGTTCCTACATAATGGTAAGAGCCAATACCTCCTAGGTGCATTGTAGCCAGGACAAAAGAAGAAAACATGAATAGCTGACTCTTCTTGACTATTACAAGCAGGACATCTGATAGGAGAAGCTTTTGACCATTTGCTTGTAAATGCATGAACCGGCAGTTAGCCCAATCTGAACTGAGTATAAAGTTTCCTAGCCATGAAAGGATGAACAACATCAATGAAGGCCTCAAATAAATACTGATCTATAAAATTGAGGAAGTCAGAGGTTAGACGGCCTAGTTTTGTGCTCCCTTGGGTTTCAGCCAATCTAAACAGTCTGTAAGCTTTAACTAGTTCAAGCTGCGATATTGTCGGGGACACTTCCTCAGGGTGGGTCCATAGGTTTGGCCGACCTAGTCTAAAGCACAGGTCTTGTATGTGTACAAACCAGGATAGTGTTCCCACCCCTGGGAGCCCCAATATCGCCTTGAGTTCAGACTGATAGGCTGATAGTTCGGGGGTCGCCCATAGTCTATGCCAAAAAGTCAAGGGGCGCAGTCCAATCTCCTCCTCTATGGGTCTGATCCCAAGGTCCATACATAAGGGGATGAGAGGAGTGCGTAGCGGTACACCTAAGAGCTGCCTCATAAACTTGTTCTCAGATTTGAACAGTCCACCTGCAGGAAGATGACCCAGGAGTTCTGCCCCATACATTATAGCACTCCTGATTTGGACTTTATAAATCTCTGTCAGCGGACCCGGTTGTCTAGATGATGAGTTTCTGTATAATTTTACTACTTCCGCGGCCATCTGTGCTATCCTTAAGCCTGCCTTTTCTTGCTGCGGGCCCCATCCAAAAGTTTCCATCAGTGTGACACCCAGGTAGTCAAATACAGCTACCCTCTCTAGCTGGATACCATTTATGGAAGGATTTGGACGAGATGTTTTGCTGGCATTAAAAACCATATACTCAGTTTTTAATGTGTTGATCTCCAGCCCCCTGTCTTTGCAGAATAGAGAGAAGCTGTCAAGAATCCTTTGGATGCCCATGGGCGACTTAGATAGTAACAAGTTGTCGTCCGCAAACATCATTGCTGGCACCTTGTCATGGACCAGCTTTGGGGCATCAATGTTGGGTACCTTATTTAATTGGAAGACATAACACTGTGGGGACCAGAACACACCCCTGCCTTACACCTCTATTCACTAGGAAGTGTGGGGTTAATTCCCCATATTTCCCATATCTCACCTGGGCAAAATTTCCAGCGTGCAGGCGCTTGATCAAGGACAGCAAATAGGGTAGAATGCCCATTTGTTTTAGAACCGCCCAGAGTTTGTCGCCAGGTACCAAATCCAAGACTGATTTAAGTTCAACGAAGATCAAATAGAGGCTCCCACCCTCTATTGTCACCGTCTTCCAATATAATAATTGGAGCCTTAAGAATTGGTCAATTGTAGAAATATTTTTATGGAAACCAGCCCGATAGGCACTCAGAATCTCATGCTCGTCCACTGAGGACTGAAGGCGCTCAAGGACAATCCTGGCAAACAGCTTCTGAGTTACGTCAATCAGGCTGATTGGCCTGTAATTAATGGGCATGAGGGGTGAGCCCTTCTTGTATACATGAAAGATTTCTGGCCCTAGCCAGGTGCCCGGGATCTTCATGCCATTTAATATGGCGTTAAATATTACACATAGATAGGGGTTCCAGATGTTGGGTTGTTCCCGAAATAAATCCCCCGGGATCTTGTCTAATCCTGGGGCCTTTCCAAAGGGAAGCTTCCCAATTGTGCTCAGCACTTTGGTCAGGGTGAACCCTACATCATCTTCAAGGGGATTCCTTAGAACAGTTGGCAGAGTTCCCTCAATGAGCTCTTTGGTGTCCTGAGTGGAATACAGTGATTGGAAATGAAGTTTCCAAGCGTCTGCAGCGATGTTCAGCTCAATAGGTGAGTTCTGTGGGGAATTAATTGTACGAACCAGGATCCAAAACGCCCTCATATCCCTGTTGGTGAGAGCCTGTTTGATCGCATCCCATCTTTTGCACTCCCAGTTCTTTTTGGCTAGCTTTAAACTATCACTATATAGAGCCCTCCTTGTTTTTATCAGGGATCTGTCTTTGGATTGTATGGCGTCAATGAGGCCACCCTTTGCCATTCGGCAGGAATTATTAAACCAAGTGGATGTAGGCCTCCTTTTGCCTTTGCAGTGGATCAGGGGATTAAAGATGTTGGTCAGGCAAGTGGTTCCATCCACATGGGTAGCCATAAGTTGAACGATGGTATCAGGGGAATTAAGGGTCTGGGCAGGCTCCGATGCCACTAAGGGTGAAATAATTAAGGAATACAGGGCAGCAGCCTTGCCTAGTGACTGCTTCAAGGTTCTAGCAGAGAAAGAAAGGAGGGTACACTGGATATCATACAATGAGATGTTGAACTGTTCAACAGTACAGTCCAAATGTGTAGCAACCCATGTGCCTAAGCCTCCCGATGGTCTGCCTCTACCCCCCATAGTTGCTAGCACATTAAAAGTTGCAAAGCCCCTCATAACCGTGTCCTCTCTAGCCCAGGTCTCCTGGAACATACACACATCATATTCTTGTATAAATTGTGTCCAGTCAGGGTTTTGGAGTTTATTTTTGATACCAGCGATGTTCCACGTCAAGTCCCTCAGTTTGAGGCCTCTGTTCAAGCTGAAATCATGTACTTTAAGACCGGAGGGGTTCAGGGTTTGTGAAGTCTCTGGCTCGGGCCCAGGGTCTGGTGGTCCCACTTCAGCTAGGGAACTATTCCTGACCATACTTCAGGTTATAAATTCAGGGGTAATAGGGGCTAGATTATTCAATACATTTAAGGTAGCACCAACGTAGCCTTGATTTCCCTGATGAGATTCATGATGGGACTCCCCTGGGGGGCGTGGCTTGGACGCCGACCGGGATGGCAGACTGCGACGCTTGCATTCCTTTCTGGAAGTTGAGTTTTGCAGTGGCGGGGTCTGTGGTGAGCGAGAGGATGAGATGGGTGTCGTGGGCGCAGGATACGATGTTTAGGCCGTGTTGTCAGACGATGGCTGCAAGGGGGGCCATGTAGATGTTGAAGAGGATGGGGCTCAGGGATGAACCCTGTGGGACTCTGCAGGAAATTTTTGTGGGGTCAGAGAGGAAGGATGGGAGTCTGATTTTTGACTTCTTCCGGTGAGGAATGATCGGATCCAGTCTAGGGCTGTTCCTTGTATGCCTGCGTCATGTAGTCTGGCGACTGGTGTGCGGTGGGAGACTGTGTCGAAGGCCGCTGATAGGTCGAGTAGGATGAGGGCTGCGGAGAGGCCTTAGTCCAGGAAGTCATCTGTGGTGGCGAGTAGGGCGGTCTCTGTGCTGTGCTGTGCTGTGCTGTAGTTGCTTTGGAATCCGGATTGGGATGGGTCGAGGACGGCGTCCTCTTCAATGAATCGCGTCAATTTCCTGTTGACTGTTTTCTCTGCAACATTGGCTGCGAAGGGGAAGAGCGAGAAGGGCCGATAGTTAAGGTTGGTGAGTCAGCTGTGGGCTTCTTGAGCAGAGGTCTGACTTCTGTGAAATTCCAGTCGTCTGGGAAGGTGCCTGTTTTGAAGGTGGTGTTGAGGGTGAGTTGTAGTTCGGGTGCGATGGCGGCCGTGGCTCTGTGGTGAATGTGAGGGGGCATGGGTCAGTGGGGACCCCCGTGTGAATGCTTTTTCGAGGAGGTGTCTTCGACTGTTATTGGTGTCCACTTGGAGATGGTAGGCTGGCTGAAGTTTCAGGGGGATGGTGGGACGGGGGGCCATTTGTGGCGCCTGGTGGATGGTCGATGAAGTTGTTGTAGAGGTTTTTGATCTTGGGGTGGAAATAGGTTCCAAGCTTGTCTCAGAGGACTTCGGATGGGGTGATGTCTGTGGCCTCGCAGCGTGAGTTGGTGAATTCTTGAATGACACTGAAAAGTTCCTTGGAGTTGGCCAGGATTTTGTTGTGGATTTAGTTCCTCTTTGTGGCTCTGATCTGGTTGTGGTAGTCCGCATTGGCGTCCTTGTGGGTGGTGTGGTTTTCGGTTGTCTTGGTGTTTCTCCAGTTCTTCTCCAGGCATCTGCAGGTGTGTCTGGCTTCTTGGAGAGTGGTGGTGAACCAGGCGGCTTTCCTGGGGTGTTGTCTGTCGGGGTTGTGTAGCGGGGCGAGCTCGTCTGACCAGTCAAAGATCCAAGTGTGGAGTTCTCTGGCTGCGTAGTGTGCGTCGGCTACCCAGGTGTGGTTGTCTCGGGTGAGGGTGGAGTTGTTCGTCAGTAACCTTGCTCCAGTTCCTTCGTGGTGGGCGTGGGGCTGGTTTGGGTACCTAAGGTTTGTTGATGGTGAAGTGCACGCAGTGGTGGTCGGTCCATTGCAGCTGCGATGTGTGACTGAACTGGACGCTGTTTCCTGCCGCGAACATGGGTTCGGAGGTGTGTCCTGCTCTGTGGGTCGGTGTGTTGACAAGTTGTTTAAGTCTGATGGTGGCGAGGTTTTTACATACGATAGTGGAGTTGGGGTCGCTGGGGTTGTTGAGGTGGAAGTTCAGATCTCCATGAGCAGTTTGTTGAGGCGATCGCGTGCAATGAAATCAGTGATGGTGGTGGCGAAGGGTGTTCGGGAGCCGGGGGGTTTGTAGACGAGGGATCCTTGGAGTGTGGCTTGGGGGTGGTCTGGATAGACACAGGTGGGCACAATAACAGTGGCACAACAGGGAAAAATTAAGAAAAAAACCAGCTGAGAAATGTTCCCAGTTGGAGCGGGGAACAGGCGCCTGAGCGGGCAGCAGCCTCTAACCTCCCAAGGAGGAGGTCGGGGTCTGGAGGCAAGAGACGGCACAGCGGAGCTGCGGAGAGAGAGTGGACTTGGACCGAGGGTCGGAGGTCCACTCTCACACTGAAGCCCAGATTTACTAGTCATGCAAGCAACTTCAGTTTTCTTCTCTTGACTTTTTTGTATCATTGGAATTGTGTTGTTAGTTCAATGCTCAAATAAAATATTAAAAATAAACTCCCACGATGCTGTGATATATTAATTCCAAACCCAGAACGGTAACATTTTGACTGGTGTCATAGATTCATCTGTTCTGACTTGTATTTCTGGCAATTTTTAATATGATATTGTAGTGGATCAAGAGAGTTAGTATGTGCTTTGTGAATATGCTAGAGCGCGCAGGTCACCCGACTATAAATTTACCATATGCACATTTGGGCCCATAATTCAATTCACCATACTCATTTAATCGGGTAACCTATACTCTACTACCAGCAATTCAAATGCTAACTAATTCCTATACCTTGGACTTACCAATCCTTGTCATTTGGTACCTATGTCCACAATGGATCAGGGAGCTAGCTGAAAAGATAAGCAGTCTAAATATGACGTTTATAACATTTGCACTCTTTAAAATAACCACAAACTCAGGAAGTTTTGAAAAACCTTTATTTAGTCTTCTTCAAAGTGGGAAAGCATAAGGTTTACAGCAAGCAAACTATCGATAACCAAAATCATGAAAAGCGTATAACCATGTAAAAAATATATCATGCCAACCATTTAGAAATCTAAAGGGAAGGTAAGAACAGGGAACATGCTAATAAGAAACTTCAGAAATTAGACTTTATATGGTGTTTCTCAAGGACGGGAAAAATAGGGATCATGCTAGAAAATCACAGTTTGAGTACCACTAGAAAGGTGGATAAGGAAAAAGAACTTGATTTGTAATGACGGAATTCTGAAATAACCATGTAGCTATAAGGAAGGTAGGAAATGGAACACGCTAATAATTCAGAGCAACCACTTTAATTCGGCTAAAGGAAGGTAAAGAAAGGGAACATCTATATATCATGAACAATATTTCGCGGAACATGCTAATAAATAGCTAAAATATAAGACTTTACTATTTGTCAGAACATGGAGGTTAATAAAAAGGAAAAATTGACAAAAAAGACTTTAACTATTTCAAGAAAGGAAAAGGAAAGGACGCAAGTGCGTTTCCCTCAAAGATTTATATTTACCTAGAACGGTGTGAATACCAACCCTGGCCACGGGTCAGTTAAGGACAGAAGAACCCCAAGGAATGCAGTTGCCAGTAGGCCAGCAGGTGCAGAATGGAAACCAGGACAGGAAAACCAGATTTGGATCAGAACCGGACCACCAAATTTGAGACCAGCACCTGCAGTTCAGTTGCAACGCCTGCGCTACTCCCTCTCTGCAGCTATCAGTCAGAACGCCGATTGGGCTATCGAATTCCCCAGCAAAGTGCTTTGCCAGCACTTAAGGTTCCCAAAACCCCGATTGGGTCTGTGAGTATGTCTGACAGAGTGCTCCGCAGCACCTCTGTTCTCGATCAGCTATTGAGTGCGTTGGGTCAGTAACAGGTCAGCTATTCGGACAAGTCGGACAATTTCTCTAGCTAAACCTGGACTAGTTATTCTTTTTTCCAGGTTTTTCCCCCCAAATGTTGTAAGTGTAAGGATCCCCAATTTCGATTGGACAAAAGGAAAGGACAGGTCATCACACCACCTACGATTTGATCTTTCTCAAGCCCCTCATTACAATTTTTCATACACGCCCATTGAATTTTGGGTTCTCATGACATATGCCTTATACATAACAATGGTGAATTTAGCATTGTATACAATGTATTTTGTTTGGTACAGTTCTGCTTCTCCTACTAGGTGAGGGTTTTTCTTCCCAGTCGCATCTTGGCTGGGGCTGCCATTTGGCAAAGTTCCAAAGGTCATTGATGTGGAGACTCGCAGATCTCGCGCAGACTCTGTTTCAAGCAAAATGGAGTACAGCAAGGGACAGCAGGCCATGTTTCATAATGTACCATGAAATGAAAAAGAAACAGTTTTAGAATACAGAAAAAATGAATACACTGTATACCATGAATCTCTACTCTACACCCATTACTTTATAATAACTATAGCTTTAGGGATTAAGCAAAACGAACAGCATAGCAAAAGCAGCAATGCAAGCTTCTCACATGTGAGAACACAAAGCAGCCATTTTAGCTCTAATGCGCAGATGCGAACAGATTCCCTCCAGAACTGCGAGTATGTCACGTCACATGGGTATGACCGACGCATGCGCAGTAGAAGTTCCCGCGTAGCAGCTGCCACCTTAGGTTGCTAGCGTATTAGGATTAGTAGACACATAGGCAAGCTTCTCTCGGACACCCATAATGTCGGGAAAGGGGCAAATTAATAAGACAAACATATTGATTAGTTAATTAAATGTTATTTGAGGTTCATGAATTCAAGCAAGTCGCTGTACGTGGGAATCCTTGCTCCATCAATCCCCTCTTTGATGATATTTTACATCATCACAATTAATGGAACCAGATGCCAACTTCTCATATCTCACCCAGTTCAATTTCTTCAAACTTCCTATTTTGTCTTTTCTCATTAACTTTATAAGGATGAGAATTTTTTACTCTCTTGTAAATCTGATTATTCAATTCTTCTAATTCAAGTTCTTCGAGATTTCTTTTCACTCCTCGCTTATTCACAGAATATTTCTTTTTGTGTTTTTGACACTAACAGCAAATTATTATTATGAACACTAATAGACCTATTCCCGCTATTGGCATCAGTATTTTACTCACAAGACTCTTACCTAATTAGAAAACCAACTACCTATAGCGGAGAGACCATCACTAAGTCTCTTCCATGCACTGTCAACCTCAAGTGGTTTAAGCTCTTTTTCCAAATTTGTAATGTTTCTCACATACCCTTTAATTTCCACACTTTTGACGGGTGTGTAAGTGCAACAATGTTGTGCATTCAACATTCTGCAGACTCCGCCATCTTTTGCCAATAACGTGTCAAGGGCAAGTCGATTTTGTAAAACCATTGATCTGATCACAACCAATTCGGTATTGACCATCAGGAAACCTCCAGCAGTGTCAGTTGATAACCGATCTACTACTGTCGACAATTTGCAAATTCTGTGTGTATTCAGAGCCACTCCCACTGTAGGTATCAATGCACTAAAAATATAACCTACTATTTCACCAACACTTTCTCGTTTACTACGTACTAATTCATTAGTTCTTTCAGTGCTTCCAGTGATTTTCCCCACATGGTATATCTTTGGGAAGACAATACCAAAGTAACAGCTCCCGTACCAATGATCGGGCAATTTGAAATAGGCCTTGTAACACAATAATTTCCAGGAAACACAGGGTCTGACCCATCTTTGAAACCCCAACCCCCAATTACCTTGTAATTGTGTTCGCATTCACTGGAACCAATGAATATATTGTTATAGTAACTGGTTCTCTTTGAAGACAAAGTTTCCCTTTCTTTTTGAAATCCAGCAACATAGAAGCATTAGCCCCACCATTTGAGGTGCTCTCTATGCTTTCAGCCCATTTAGGGGTTTTCTGATTTTTGTCCTTTGCTTTCTTTTGGAAACTTTCTCTTCTTTTCTCTACCATATTTAGGACCATTTTCTCTTTTTCGTGTAATGAACAGGTCAAGTTATCTTTGTGCGTGTCATCTATATTTATTTTACCTACAGTTAGAAAATATTCACTCATGTATTTTGCTACATCTCTAGTTGTATGTACAGGGTTCAGGTTTCTTCGCACAGGAAGTTCGGAAAATATCACATCAAAGTTTGAATAATAATACTGTAAAGCTCCTCTTCTATAAAATAAACTAGTTAGAAAACTACAAGAAATTCCATAGGTTAGTGGCAAATGGTGGTATGTCACACCTTCAGCTACCGAGGTAGGCAACTTCATGCAGACATAGCAATCATCTATTTCCATAGCTTCTACATAATGTACTAACAGGTTTGCAAAAACATTTAAATGAGTTTTATTCTTGATTTTGTTATAATGTAGTCCTTCCTCATCTGGTGCTTCTAAATCTACCTTTGTTTGCTTAAGGTTAAATGTCTTTTCAGGTGCCTCTACTCTTTGTGGTGTATTTCTAGTCTGTAATTCTTCAGTGTCTTTTGGCAATTGATTAGTAGGGTACAGGTTCGGGTCTTTACTCATCATAGAAGGAGTAGCTATTGTTAGTCCTATCTAAAGTATCAGTACTATTGCTACACTACATAAACATACTTTGCAGTATGTTTTTAAACAACCTCGTCTCGGTCTCCCATTCACAGAGGACTCAGACATTTTGACTCAAAAGAAGCTTCAACCCCTCTTTGTAACTCTGCACAGCTTGCTTACTCGGGGCAACTTTTCAAGTTGGTTTCGCTTCTTCTTCGGTCTGGTCAATAATCAATTCTTCATCACTTTCGTCACTTATTTCCAGGTTTTCAAACTCTTCCGATACAAAGTAAGTCCACTCAGGATTCTGATATTTGTTATTCTGTCTCTTTATACGAGCACTCCTTCGCTTTGTTTTTATTACAGCTGGATCAGTTTGACTTGAGATTTCATTTATCTGCTCGGGTTCTTCGTTTATTGTCTTTAGTCGCAGTCTCAATCTTTTTACAAATCTAGGTACTGCGTCTCCTTTCCTGAGTCTTTTAACTGGCACTGTGTCTTGGCTTTCATCGAACACTCTTTTATTTTCCTTCAGTTGTGGCACATTTGTTTCAAGACCGTCTTCTGTATTACTCCCTAACTGACTAGGTCCAGGTCTTATATCAGTTTCTTCTGCCTGGTCCCTAAACTGGCCCTGTTCAGGTGTATGCTGGATTTGGCTTTGTTCTATTTCGTTTTCTTCTTCCTGAACACAATTGTCTATTCCTGTCTGGTCCTGTTCAAGCACTTCGAACTTTTGATTTTCTTCCGCTTGAACCTCTGCCCTAATTTCTATCTGTCCCTCTTCTGGCTCAGGAGTTCTTGGGGGAGTGTCAGTTACCTGTTCTTTCCCTATCTTGTCCTCCTCAGAATCAGATTTGATTTGGATTTTGATGATCTGAGTATCTTCCTCTACACCTGTCTCGTCCTCACTATCCCACTGTCTGTCTAAATAGGTTTGCCTTCTTGTTCTCACAGGATCTATAGTCAGGTCGATTATTGGGATCCAATCATCTTGACTGGATCTCGGTTGTTCTTCTTCAGCTACTTCAGGACCGATATCTTGAGACCCCTCAGCTGCACAACCTTCAGCCTCAGTTTCTTCAGGTTCAGTCACTTTCTTCGTATGGCTGGAATGGATCCACTGTGGTAGCCCTGCACATTTCACAGCTGTGGTGGTAACCAGAATTACTTGTCGTGGTTTTCCCCACCTTGGTGCAAGGCAACTTTTCCGAGTATGTTTCTTTATTACGACCCAATCACCTGGGTTCAGGTCATGTGCTGGAGTCGTTGGTCTGGCGACAGCGTTTTCCCCAAACTGGTGAGAGATAGAACGCACTTGGTCAGCCAGTTCTTTGCAGTATTCTAGTACCAAATCATCAGATATGCTTATCAGTTTGTATCCTGGCACCCATGCCTGCCGCATTGCTCTTCCCATCAGTATCTCATGGGGACTCAAGCCCGTGTTCCGGACTGGAATACTTCTAAGTCCCATCAAAACAAGGGGCAAAGCATCTGGCCATTCCATTTGAGTGAATTCACACATTTTTCCCAATCTTGATTTGATAGTGCCATTCAGTTGTTCTACCACTCCAGAAGCCTCTGGGTGATATGCACAGTGCAGTTTTTGCGTGATCCTGAATGCTTCACAAATCTGTTTTATCACCTCACTATGGAAATGTTTTCCTCTGTCTGATTCAATTGTGACTGGAAATCCGTACCGAGGTATAAGTTCCCTAAGTAACAACTTGGCTACAGTGAGGCTATCATTCCTGCGTGTGGGGTAGGCTTCCACCCACTTTGAGAATAGGCAGACAATGACAAGTATGTATTTCCTTCCTCGACAAGGGGATAACTGAATAAAGTCACGTTGTAGTCGAATAAAAGGGCCCTCTGCCTTTCCAATTCTTCCTGGTAACACTACAGTTTTCTTTCCTGGGTTAAATTGCTGACAAATCAGACACCTCTGGCAGAGTGCCTCTGCTATGTTTCTGAATTTCGAGTTGAACCATGCCTGTCTGACTATGCGAATCATTGCATCTCTTCCCAAATGTGTGTCTGCATGTATCAACCTAGCCATAGGAGCAAGCAGACAGTCTGGCAACACAGGCATACCATCCAGGTAAACAATGACACCATCTTCCACCCTCCTCTGACAACCAAATTTTCTCCAATTTTCTTTTTCTTGTGGCTCTGCTGTGTCCTGTAAGTCTCTCACTTCCTCCCATGTATTTATTCCTTCTAGCATCAAAAGTTGGCAGCTGTTTCCGTTTCCCCAACTTTTATATTGATCGCCATCCGGTACTTTGCACAATGTTGGGCTAACTGGTCAGCATATCGATTACCTGCTGTCACTTTGTCATTGCCAGATTTGTGAGCAGCACACTTGACCACAGCCAATTCTTTTGGTAACTGGATTACTTCCAGTAAATCCTGCACATAATTTCCATTTCTGATAGGGGTGCCTGAAGAAGTCAGGAACTCCCTTTGCATCCATAATTGGCCAAAGTCATGCACAACCCCATAACCATACTGGCTATCAGTATACATGGTTATATTCGAGTTCTTCCCAAATTTACAGTCTCTTGCCAATGCAACTAATTCAGCTACTTGTGCAGTCTTGACTCCATGTGAATAGGATGCTTCCACTGGACCTCCCAAAGTACACACTGAGTAAGCAGCGCTTAGGCCTCCTTCCTCATGTCTCATGCATGAGCCATCTACAAATAGCTCATAATCTTCATTAGTCAAAGGCTCTTCTTTTATGTCTGGGTGTGGTTTTGTACTAAACTCGGTCAAATCAATGCAGTCATGTTCAACTTCTCCCTTTACTTCTGCTGAGAGTGAATTTGGTAGTAGGGTAGCTGGATTCTGAATATTACATCTAGCAATGGTTACGTTTCCTGCACCTACAAGGATTCCCTCAAACTTAGTCAGCCGACTAGGTGTGAGATACTGAGTTTTCGTTCTCGTCAGCAAAATCACAACAGCATGTGGAACATATACAGTTACAGGATGTCCCATAACGATAGATTCACTGTGTTCGAGACTCATGCATGTTGCAGCTACGGCTTTCAGGCATCCAGGTAATCCAGCTGCCACTGGGTCCAATGTGGAAAAAAAATGTGCCACTGGACGTCTGGTTAAACCATGAATTTGGGTCAGGACTGAAAGTGCACAATCGTCTCATGTGTCACAAAATAGTGCAAACTCCTTTGAGTAGTCAGGCATTCCTAATGCAGGAGCTGTACACAGACATTCTCGCAATTTCACAAAAGCAGTCATGGTTTCGTCATCCCATTCCACAGGATCTTTCTTTGTCATTTTTATCATTGGTCTTGCTAGGACTGCAAATCCCACAATCCATTGCCTGCAGTATCCCAGGCCCCCAAGAAACATTCTGATTTCTTTCTGAGTATTGGGCAGTTCCATGTTTTGAATTATTCTAATTCTTTCTGTGGTAACTTTCCTGATACCTCTCTCTATCTGGTGCCCCAGATATTTTACTGATGAGGTACAAAACTGCAGTTTTTCTGCGACACTTTATGTCCTCCTTCACCTAAATGATTCAGTGAGGCAATGGTGTTGACAACACAGTCTTTCCTGCTTTTAGACGCCACCAAGAGGTCGACTATATATTGCACCAAGACTGATTTTCCGGGCAATATTAGAGATTCAAGGCATTTTTTCAGAATATGATTAAAAATCGAAGGGCTTTCTGTGTACCCCTGAGGAACACGATTCCAGACGTAGACATGGCTGTCGAATTCAAATGAGAAAAGAAATTTGCTGTCTGGATTTAATGGAATCGAAAAGAATGCATGACACAAGTCAATGACGGTAAACCATCCAGCCTTCCATGGTATCTGGTATAGAATCACTGCAGGGTTTGGCACGACAGGACAGCAAGGAACAACAATTTTATTAACTTTGCGCAAGTCTTGTACGACCCTGTACTTACCACTTGGTTTCTTTATGCCAATTATCAGTGAGTTACAAGGGCTGCTCAATACTTCTTGCAAAATGCCTGCTTCTAGCAACTGTTTTATTTCAATAGCAACCTCTGCCTTTACTTCCACACTCATTTTATACTGTCGAGTATTTGGGTAGACTGCCTTTTCTTTTATAGATATTTTAATTGGGGCAACATTTGCCATTAATCCTACATCTTTTCCAGTAAACTCCCATACCTCTGGTTTCACTGTCTGTTGTAGTCCTTCCGGTAAATCTTGTATTTTCAGTCTTTTAATTTCTGAGTGTGGTCCTGCGAACATCAATTTGTATATTCCGTCTTCATCTGGGGTCTGAATTTCAACACCATTTGGAGTGCAAAAGATGGTACAGTTCATTTTGCACAACAAATCTCATCCTAATAAGTTCACAGGACTTGAATCACAAACAACAAATCTATGCATCTCTTTAAAATTCCCTATTTTAATTTCCATTGGTTCTGTAACTGGGGTACTAATTAGCTTATTATAAACGCCCACTACTTGGATCGCTTCTCCCGAGAGGGTGTAGGTTTGGAACGTCTGCTGTTCTCACAGTAGAATAGGTAGCACCAGTGTCCAACAGAAAGGTGACATCATTTCCTTCAACCTTTCCTTCAATGTATGGCCCTGACTGGTCCACTGGCAAGGAGGCAGCAAGCACGCACTCCTCGTCCTCCCCCCTCAGGCACCATCAGTAAGGTTCGTCACAGAGGAATGTGTCATTTAATAGAAATTGTGAAGTTGCTGCATTTCTATCCTCCCTTCCTTCACAAATTTCGGTGTCTTCACCCTGTTGTTCTTTGCTCCTATAATTTGGCCTAGGTGAACGAGGAAACTGATTCTGTTTTACCTGCTGCTGGGTCTTCCATGGTATCTCATTCTGCGTCTGTGGATTTAAATCATTAATTTGCACATTACCATTCTGTATAGCTTTACATTCTTCCCTCCAGTGTCCCACCTTTCCGCACCCGTGTCAGGGAAATTTCTTTCTTCTCTCATTTCCTCTGCTCATTTTTACTCTCGGCTTTCCCCCACTCCCGGGGCCCTGACTCTGATTACTAGTCATTTTGCTTAGCTGCTGCTCCTGGTGCTCTGCCAATTTTACCTGTGCCCACATGACCTTTTCTTTCAACTCTTTTCGTTTATTTTCCAGCTCATCTTCACAGTACTTAGCATATTTCAGGACTTCGTCAATTGGTTTAGCTTGCCAGCAGATTTTATTGTCTTTGATCCACTGTGAGATCTCAGGCCTTAACCCTAACACAAATCGATATATGAAGTGGGTCATATCTTTCATTTCTATATTATCCAGGCCGCTGTACGTCTTGAACACCTGTAACAGTCGTTCATAGTAAGAATGTACAGTTTCATCTCGATTCTGGGTAGTTCTGTCTATTCGGGTCCAATCAGTCTCTTTCGCAGGTACCTTTACTTTCAGATACAACATCACCTGATTATATTTCCGCATTACATCTTCGGAAGGAGCCCCTGTCTTTGGGTCTCTAGGGAACTCTTCCCTAGGCCAATCAACAGCAATTTTACATTCTGTCCACAAATCTATGGGAACTACAATGTCAAAGTAACCATCCAGGTCTTTCAGAAGGCATTTTGAAACTTTCATAAATCTTTCGACCTGTCTATACCACTCTAAAGGTTTTTCTCGCAATTTTGGGAAGTCATTTGTAAAGGACACAATATCCTGTCGGGACCATGGAACATGTACATATCCTCCATCTGGCACTTCTCGCATAGGATATAATTTTTTCCACCTTTTCTGTTTCCTTTAAAACATATTCAGATGTCATTTGTTTTGATCTACTCTCTTCCTTTTTCTTTGCCCATCTGGCTTTCCATTTTTCTAAATCTCCCCATTTTTGTAACAAATTTAGTAATTCTCTTATCTGTACCTTCCTGACACGTTCATATTTTCCAAATCTTTGTCTGAGAATTCTGCTCTGTAGGGTTTTTGCAACACTTTAGATCTGCCAATGTCTATTCCCATGCTAGCTGCAGTGTCCATTAATTTCTCATGGTACACTCTGGTATTACGGGTGATACTTTTGCAAATGAATAATAATTCCTCTTCACTAAGGGTGTTCAATCTGTCCAAACCCACATTCCTAGCCATCAGTTCCTCCAATTCTATTCTCAGTTTGTATATATCTAATGGTTTTGGCTGAGGATTTGGTTTCTCTAATTCTCGGGTCCATCTTTCGATTTCCTCAGGAGTCACTACCGTGGCACTTCAGGTACCAGAAGATGGCTCAATTTGAACTTCTCTTGAACTAAAAGTAGTGTTCTTTCTCTGTGAACTCCCTTCTGGTTCCCTTATCGGTAAATCCATCAAGGAAATCACAGATCCACGTTCTCTTGCCTGATCATCTATTATCATGGGCTCTTTTCTTGGCTGTACTACAGATGGGGTTATAATTTAAGTTTTTGGACTAGCTTGCTTATCCTCGTACAAAGGAACAACTGGTCCAATAGTCACTGGAATTGTCAGTGCTTCAGGACTGGTATTTAATTGGGAGATTTTCTGGATTAGTTCAGTTCTTTGTTTAACTAAAGCTTCTCATTCTCTATCCTGAAGTACTTTATCCATGGAGGTTTCATGTACTATTTGCGGAATTAAAGAAGGGCCATAACTCAGGGCACTTGGATTTGTCATACTTGGTCCCTCACCATAATTAGGTTTCAAGAATGGGTTTCTCGTATTTAGGGATCTGGGTTCCTCATTATAAGGTGGTGGATTCTTCATTAACAAATCCTCCAGATAATCATCGTCTAAATCACCACTGGTTATTAAATGTTCTATTTTCTCTGTCCTTTTCCCTCCCATGGGCTCTTCTACTGTTAATACAGGGTACAGTCCTTCTACCATCATTTTCTGTCTCCATTCTTTCATTCTTTTTTCTTGGGTCTCTTCTTTTACCTTCGGATAAAATTTACTTAACCCTATTTCAATTCTGGGTCTGTCTCGCTCAAAAGCCTCTATTTCCCATTCTTCTAAGGCCTCATATTGCGTTAGTCTAGGTCTGGGATGTAAATCATTCATTCGAGTTCTCAGGTTGAACAAAATTCTTCCGTTAAATGTACCTTCTAAGGGAAATGCTAAAATTCCGTCATCTTTAGTATATTCCACCCAATTTTCTAACCATACACAAGCATAGTAGCCTCTGTCGAATAACATAAATGATGCGGAAGTATTAGGTGGTGGAATGATAACTCCTTCTCTAGTTTTGATGGGCTTGTCTTTCTTGAAATAATTCTTTACTCTGTCTACAAGTATCATTTTTCTCTTACTTCCGTACATAATGTTGTTTCTAGCTGTTCTACACTGATCTCTCACAAAACCTTGATATCTTGGATCAGGTCGAATCTATGGATGAGTTGGATACCACATATACTTTTTCGCAAATTACTTTGTTTACAAAATCATTTCCAATACTAGCGCGTCTTTTATTTTTCTGCAACCAAACAACTATGCGGTTTCAAATAATTTCAACCACTGGGTGCGCGGCTTTTCTCGTGTAACGAGTTCCCACGCTCCTGTGCTCACCCCTCCTGTACAATGCTATCTCAGCTACACACTCGCTCTCTTGACCAATACCAGCGCGGCACTGAGTGACGTCAGCGCAGCTCCGCAACTGACTCCCTCCTTCACAAGGTATCGTAAAATTCAATTCTTTATTTAAAGTGCAAGTGCTCTGTTTAATTTACAACGCAAAACATTCGCCACTGTACTCGAGTGTCTAGAAAGAAAAGATTTGTTTCACTGCAAGTAAATCCCTTCTATTTACTTTTCATTTACTGCGAGTAGATCCCTTCTGCTTACCCTTCACACAAGCATTAGAGAACCTGCTAATTCTTCGGACTCATCCACTCAGGGATATATACTAAGGCCAAAGTTTCACCAGTGAACCCCTTTGCTAGCAATCAAGTTTAGACGAACCTGCTACTCCTTCTGTGTGACCCTTACTAGGTTATATCACAATAGAAGTTTTGCCAGCAAACTCTTTGCTATCATTTATTCATACATTTATACAGAAAAACCCTAATTAGTGCTTCCAGTTCTGCCCAACCATGCACTCATTTTCCTCGAGTAAGTGACCTCGCAGCGACGTGGCTTCCACTTACCACTCACTATTCTGCCCCCGGGGATTCCAGACAAACATATAACAATCACAGACGGGTTTTATTAATACATAAATCAATATAGCAGCATATCAAAAATTATTTCAAAACATTTCAATACATTTCAAACAATTTTCATTTGATCGATCAATTCTTATTTAGCAGCAATTTTAATGTTTACAGTTAGCAGCAGTTTACCTACCTACCTATCTTAACTAGTCCCTAACAATCCACCCGACTATGAATTTACCGTATGCACATTTGGGCCCATAATTCAATTCACCATACTCATTTAATCGGGTAACCTACACTCTACTACCAGCAATTCAAATACTAACTAATTCCTATACCTTGGACTGACCAATCCTTGTCATTTGGTACCTATGACCACAATGGATCAGGGAGCTAGCTGAGAAGATAAGCAGTCTAAATATGACGTTTATAACATTTGCACTCTTTAAAATAACCACAAACTCTGGAAGTTTTGAAAAACCTTTATCTAGTCTTCTTCAAAGTGGGAAAGCATAAGGTTTACAGCAAGCAAACTATTGATAACCAAAATCATGAAAAGCGTATAACCATGTAAAAAATATATGATGCCAACCATTTAGAAATCTAAAGGGAAGGTAAGAACAGGGAACATGCTAATAAGAAACTTCAGAAATTAGACTTTATATGGTGTTTCTAAAGGACGGGAAAAATAGGGATCATGCTAGAAAATCACAGTTTGAGTACCACTAGAAAGGTGGATAAGGAAAAAGAACTTGATTTGTAATGACGAAATTTTGAAATAACCATGTAGCTATAGGGAAGGTAGGAAATGGAACATGCTTATAATTTAGAGCAACCACTTTAATTCGGCGAAAGGAAGGTAAAGAAAGGGAACATCTATATATCATGAACAGTATTTCGCAATTGACTTAAAGGATGGGAAGAAATGGAACATGCTAATAAACAGCTAAAATATAAGACTTTATTATTTGTCAGAACAGGGAGGGTAAGAAAAAGGAAAAATGGACAAATAAGACTTTAACTATTTCAAGAAAGGAAAAGGAAAGGACGCAAGTGTGTTTCCCTCACAGATTTATATTTACCTAGAATGGTGTGAAGACCAACCCTGGCCACGGGTCAGTTAAGGACAGAAGAACCCCAAGGTATGCAGTTGCCAGTAGGCCAGCAGGTGCAGAATGGAAACCAGGACAGGAAAACCAGATTTGGATCAGAACCAGACACCAAAGTTGAGACCAGCACCCGCAGTTCAGTTGCAACGGCTGAGCTACTCCCTCTCTGCAGCTATCAGTCAGAACCCCGATTGGGCTATCGAATTCCCCAGCAAAGTGCTTTGCCAGCACTTAAGGTTCCCAAAACCCCGATTGGGTCTGTGAGTATGACTGACAGAGTGCTCTGCAGCACCTCTGTTCTCGATCAGCTATTGAGTGCGTTGGGTCAGTGACAGGTCAGCTATTCGGACAAGTCGGACAATTTCTCTAGTTAAACCTGGACTAGTTATACTGTTTTCCAGGTCAGTGTACCACCCCCCTAATGTTGCAAGTGTAAGGATTCCCAATTTCGATTGGACAAAAGGAAAGGACAGGTCATCACACCACCTACGATTTGAGCTTTCTCAATCCCCTCATTAGAATTTTTCATAAACGCCCATCGAATTTTGGGTTCTCATGACATATGCCTTATACATAACAATGGTGAATTTAGCATTGTATACAATGTATTTTGTTTGGTACAGTTCTGCTTCTCCGACTAGGTGAGGGTTTTTCTTCCCAGGCGCATCTTGGCTGGGGCTGCCATCTGGCAAAGTTCCAAAGGTCATTGCTGTGGAGACTCACAGATCTCGCGCAGACTCAGGTTCAAGCAAAATGGAGTACAGCAAGGGACAGCAGGCCATGTTTCATAATGTACAATGAAATGGAAAAGAAACAGTTTTAGAATACAGAAAAAATGAATACATTGTATACCATGAATCTCTTCTCTATACCCATTACTTTATAATAACTATAGCTTTAGTGATTAAGCAAAACGAACAGCATAGCAAAAGCAGCAATGCAAGCTTCTCACATGTGGGAACACAAAGCAGCCATTTTAGCTCTAATGCGCAGATGCGAACAGATTCCCTCCAGAACTACGAGTACGTCACGTCACATGGGTATGACCGACGCATGCGCAGTAGAAGTTCCCGCGTAGCAGCAGCCACCTTAGGTTGCAAGGGTATTAGGATTAGTAGACACATAGGCAAGCTTCTCTTGGACACCCATAATGTCGGAAAAGGGGCAAATTAATAAGACAAACATATTGATTAGTTAATTAAATGTTATTTGAGGTTCATGAATTCAAGCAAGTCGCTGTACGTGCGAATCCTTGCTCCATCAAATATGATAAGAGTAGGTGAAGCTTACAGTGTTATGAGTAGCTTGATATATGTTCTCGTTACATAGGGGAGTGTGATTTGTGGTCAAAACATAAGGGCATGCCTGTTTGGTTATGTTTGCAATATGAGTTATGTTAAGGCGAATGGTGTGCTGGAGTGAGGCAATGGTAGATTGTGATTAAGCAGGGAATGTAGTGAGTTGTGACAGACATCAGGTAGCATAATTGTATCAATAGTTTGTTATTAGTGTTCAGATTGGCATGATGGATTTAGGAATACAAAGTGCAGAGAGAGTGAACTTGTTAGTGTGAAAGAACTAGTGTTTTGGACTTACCAGTCTCCATTCTGCCTGAAATTACCGCAATGCCTTCGATGTCGAGTATGGACAACGCCTCCTCCTCCAGGACATAAGGTTGAGGGGCTTCGGAGACCCACCACCAGTTGTCTTCTCGCTCTAATGGTGGACAATCCTAAATATGGCAGACAGATGTGTGCCATACCAACGTTAGCAGAGAGGTGTCTGATGACAGAGGACAAAAGAACCAATGACAGAGGGCTGGAGTTCAGCAGGCGGACCTACCTCCATCATGACAGACGGCGATCTATCAGGCAAAATCCTAAATATGGAGAACGAATAATCACTAGCCTGACGTATGTCTCATAATAGCCTTGACAGAGGAATAACTGTCTGTCCACCAAACTCTGGGTCAGGTCCTTAACATGTTAAGTTTACTCTTGGAGTTTCCAAATACACACAGATAAATCAGGGAAGTTAAAAGAGTTTGGAACTAGAATGTAAATCTGCACAAAATCTGGCTCAATTATAGAACAAATAATTTTCTTTTGTTATGTCAAATTTTGTGTCAATCCATATTGGGAGAACAAAGTTAAAGGGAGGGCAATACAATATGCAGTGCTAATAAATTGCCACTGTGCGATGAATCTGCAAGAAATTTGGCATGCAGTTACCAAGTTGCACCTAGTGCAGGTATTTTAGTTTTTTTTCAAATGCAATATTGAGTGAACAAGTAAACGGGGGTTCAAACATTACTGATTTAGCAATACCCTTTTCACCGTTTGATAGACTTGCATAAAATTTAGCAGTGACATAGCATATTTTTTTTCCTACAAGTGTTCTCAGTCGTGCAGGTAAAGTGTGGCTCAAAGAATTGTTCTTGTGATAATAATTATGGTGCCATCTGATAAATCTGCATGACAGTTGACAGACGTTTAGCAGCCTTAATTTTCGGATGTCATGTTTTGAGCAGATCTGTCAAGGGGGAGGCAATAAATGAGAGAGAAAATGAATTTTTCATTCACTATAAACTCTATTTGTGGAATCTGCAAATCTAGTGCAAATATATATCAGTTTTCTTGCAGATCTAAAGGGGCACAAAATTAAAGGGTTAAGACGCCAGGGCCCACAGTCAATCCATGCTGATCACAGCCAAGGGCCTTGTGCAGCCGGAGCTGTCTGCTTCGACACAAGGAATGTGCTAACGCGGGATTACTGGTTACTAATTATCTTACCAAATCCCATTTCCTGTCGACTGAATCGTTGGTACCTGTCTTGAGTAAAAGGTAATCTCGCAATAAAGCAATCAATTTAAGAACTTACACCACTCTAAATGACCACTGACCAAAATTAAGTTTTAAAGATTTAATATAAAGTCAAAGATAACTGAAGATACAAACTTCTCAAAATGAGATTAAGAAGATAAATCGGTATCACTATGAACATGAACTTTTTGAATAGTCTGAGTCTGAAGAACAAAATAATGAGTACAACTTCTAATAACATGAGCGTTGCCAAAATGAATACAAGTTGCAACCTCAAAGTCATTACAGAAAGAAAAATTAAGGTTAGTCTGTCCCTACACTATACTAAATGACATCCCTACTTAGCAAGATCTTAACCCTCTAGGTGTCAGCCGTGGTGACTTCCTAAGAAGATCACGCACTTCTCTTTGTCTCTTCTCTGATAATGGGTCTCTCCTGATCAGCCTATCTGCCTACCCATCCGCTTCCTTAGGCTCCCAAAATCATCTGCTCTGCTCTCCTCCCGGGTCACTTTCCCTAATACCAAATCACATTTCCAATAGAAACGCCCCTTGGGACGCCCCTCACGTGGTACATCTTTGCGCGGTAAACTCCATGATGGTACTCTTGAAGACCCTCGTTATAGTTGACCTTGGTTCCCAGGCTCCTTCTTCCGTGCGCTGATACCCCCTGAAATTCCTGGAAACTCCTACAGGCCTGCGCAAGGCGCCACTGAACAAAGTCCCTTTCATTCGAGCTGATTAGGACCCTCGCACCTGCATACAGCTCGTCCTGCAGTGGGCCTCAAATTCCAGACTTCACCATATCTTAGGCCATAAAACACTCTCAGAGCTCCATACTGGACACCTCACGACCTCTCCTCTAACGAGCACATGACGATTTAAACTACATGACATTATCTGTTCTGGCCTACTTGATTTACATGCAGCAGGTTCCTGCACTCTTAAAACGTTAACTTGATTTAAACAGCAAACATTCTTAACTAGCATACGTTTCTAAAATAACACATCTATAAAGCATATACTTTTAACCCTAAATTCAATAGTACATTTTGAAAGAACCATGTCAGCTTTATCTCACATTATTTTAGCAGCACGTTCAGGTTTGCTGTGAATTGCCCTAAGGCCTACACAAAATACTGGAATCCAAAGTTACATTTAATTCGGACATGACTCTTTTTAACATGAGAACATGAGGTTTTCACATATACTCCAACATTTCTACATTTAATCTCACACCGTTATAATTATGGTTACTCTACTTAACATTCTATACATTTCGCTATTGAATATAAAACACTCGTGTGCAAAACATGTTTAAACTAACTACGTGCTTGTAAATATGGCGTACTTATAAATTTTTTTCAAACTTGTGCTCTCTCAGTCCCCCCTTTGATGACCTTCAGGGGTCATCATTACCATGACACTAAAAATGTAGAACCTTTAAAGTGAAGACAGGGCAGTACCACTTCTTTTCATACTCTCTAATGCTTTCAGACTCTTATATTGAGTGTCCTGCATCGCTGTCAACTCTTCTTCCTGTTTCTTCATAGCTCTCTGTAACCTATTTGCTCTATACCATTGATACAAACGCACCAATCCCCACAAAGTGATTACACAAATCACTACTATGATGATGGGCTTCAATATGTACCAAACGATACCCTTTCCTAAGTTGGCAAACCAACTTCCAACTTTACCCATTCCATGACCTACTTTTTCCCACACATTTACCTTTGCCAGGTCCTCAATTTCGTAGTGTATGGCAGTGATGTTTTGTATATACTTCTCTAGAGGCTTTGAATTGTCTGGAATGTAAGTACAGCATTCCTGGACCTTCAAGGCCCTACAGACTCCTCCCTCTTTTGCTAACAGAACATCTAAAGCAAGTCGGTTCTGAAGAACCATTGCCCTAATCGATTGCATCTCCCCTTCTATCAGCATCAAGGATCTTGCAGTACTGGCAGACAGTCTATCTACGACTGTAGCTAACCTCCTGATCTTAATGTCATTCATTATCAATCCTAAGAAAGGGAATGCAGCACCTATTACATCTCCAACTACTTCTGCTGCACCCAGCCCTCGCTTCCATCTAGTTGATATTTCTTTCTTAGGCGTGTCTAAATTCTCAACATGATATATTTTAGGAAAGACAACAGCCAGATAGCATGATCCGTACCAATTATCTGGTAACTTCACATAGGCATATCTTCCACATACAAAATATACATTTGGTATTGCTTGCATCCCTTTCATGAAGTTCTTAGAGTAGTACTTCAATTGAAAGGCATGTTCACAATTTACTTGTCCTACATAAACGTTTTCATAATAGGAGTAACTCCTGTGAATGCACAGTTTCCCCCGTTTCTCCTTATCCAAAGCAATTGGACCAATACTACCTTTTCGTTGTTGTGCCCTTTCCTCCTTGGTCCAATCTGTTTCTCCTTGTCCTGATGCCTTCAATACCTTCTGCTTCCTGTATCTAGTATCTACCTGTGCTATAAACTTTTTCTCAACTTCTGATATTTGACAAGTCAGATTGTTTATTCGAGCATGTGAAGTATCTAACGTTCTCCATGGAATAAACCATTTGTGTAATCTGTCTTCGCTTTTGTAGTAGTCCCATTTGTTCAAATGCTTGAAATTCGGAACCTCTGGCAATGTCGAGTCGAAATTCGAGAAGTAATACTCAAATCCGTCTCGTCCATAAAACATACTTAACAATAAACTGCACGTTATTCCATATGTCAACGGGAGATGATGGTATTTGATACCCTCCTCCACCGAAATTGGTAATTGCATACAGACATAGCAATCCTTTACTTCCATGGCATCAACATATCCATAAAGCAATTTAGCATAAGCATTTGACTTGTAATTCCCCTGTGACTCATCCATGTGTAACCTTTTTACTTCTGCATCTAACAACGCTTTGTCTTTCTCATTGATGTTTCCCTTCTCCTTAATAATGGTAGTTCTCGGTGTTGACACTCCCTTATCCTCCTTAACTGTGGTTCCATCCCCTTCGTGTCCCGCTAGGAATGAAACAGTTACCACTAAAATTATAAGAGAAACCACTACTCCTAAAAATGTAACAGCTATACATTTTGCCCTGCGGTTCGGGTTGCCAGCCTCCATGTTCTCAAACAGTGTAGTTTTCGACTTTTTTCCAGCATTCACTTCCTCTTCTTTTCAAACAAAGTCTTTCTCTCTTGCAATGTCTTTCTTGGAACACTTGGAAGCTTGACAATTTATTTCCGCAAAACAATTCAAAGTCCAGTAAAAATAGACAACCCTAGCCCTTCTCCATCCGCTAAAAGGAAACCCCTACCATTTTTTCTTCTTCCACTCGGCGCTAGGTTATCTTGCAACAATTTACAATTTCTTTTCAAAAGTCTTATTTTCGTCTGAAGTTATGTATGACTCAAGGAGTGACACTACTTCTTCATAAATGTCCATCCGAAGTATCATTCCCTCAGGTTCTGGACAGTTCGTACCACACCATGGAAAGTCAACTTTTTCTAGGATTATTCTCCTTACCTCGCTCAAGACAAGTGGACGGACAAAATTGAGAGTTAGCGTTCTTTCAATTTCCAATCCTGGTACTATCAGTTCTATATCCACAATTACAAAGGGGTCCGTTCTAATCAAGATCACTTTCTTCACTTTTCCAGATCTGCACCCCCTTGAAGCTATTCGCAATATGATATTAGTCCACAACAATAAGTGCTCCTAGCATTTCTACTACTCGCTCAAGCATTTCCAAACGAAGAAGAGTTCCCTCCAATATTGGATATCGTGAACAGCAAACTGGAAACTCAACTGTTTCTAAAATCAACTTTCTTATTCCACTCAGGAGAGCAGGATGAACGATGTTGAGTGTCAGCAACCTTTCGGTCTCCGCTCCTGGCAGTAGAAACTTTATTTGCACTGTGATGATCGGGTCAGTTCTGATCAGTTCCACTTCCCTGATCCTCCCTGTTCTGTGTCTCCCAGACATCTGCAATGAGGTAGGTCCAATCGGTAGTAGAGTATCTTCTGCTAGGCACTCGCACCCTACTTGATCTTCTAAGACCCTCCTCGGCTTGATCCTGGATATCTTCTTCTGGATCTGAGTCTTCGGATATAGGAGTAAGCGTTTCTTCCTGGGCCGACCTCAAACTTAGCCTTCTCCTCCTTGTTGGCCAAGTGGCAGCTCCAAGCCTTATTCTCCTATTCCTTGTCCTCTCACTTTGTTCTTGGTCGCTCCGATACGGATCTGAGTCTGAGTCGTATTCACTTCTGCTCTCTCCTTCAGTTGCGTCTTCTGTCTCACTGCCGTCCTGCCTTCGCTCTTCTTCTGAATCCGATGCGTTCCCAACTTCTTCCGACACCACCTCAGCTGCCTCAATCCCTTCTTGCGACTCTTCTTCCACTTCCGGGCTTTCGTCTGGGATGGGAGCTGTTCCTTCTAGAGGTGCTGGAACTCTTCGAGTATGGGATGCATGAATCCAATTTGGCAGCCCCCCGCACTTCACCGCGGTGTTCGTTATCAGGATTACCTGAAAGGGCCCACGCCAGCGAACATCTAGGCAGTTCTTCCGGACGTGCTTTTTAACCAAGACCCAGTCCCCTGGGTTCAGGTCATGACACAGGTTCCTCGCTGCTGGAACTTCAGCCGCATGCACCTGAAGGGACACAGAATGGATGGCGTCAGACAGTCCTTTACAATAATCCAAGATCAGATCATCTGCAATATTCAATAGAGCAGTAGTTGGAACTGTAGGAAGTCTCATGGCCCTCCCCATCAGGATCTCGTGGGGAGAGAGACCTGTCCTCCTATCAGGTGTGCTGCGCATGCTCATGAGCACTAATGGAAGAGCATCTGGCCAACTCAAAGATGTGGATGCCACTACTTTAGCCAACCTATTCTTCAAAGTGCCATTCACTTGTTCCACAATTCCTGAAGCTTCTGGTCGATAACTACAATGCAGCTTTTGATCGATATTCAGTGTGGAGCACAACATCTTCACTATTTCGCTGTTAAAATGTTTTCCTCTGTCCGATTCCAAAGAGGCAGGCACCCCGAAGCGCGGTATCAACTCCCTGAGCAACAATTTAGCCACTGTGAGTGTATCGCACCTACGTGTAGGGTACGCTTCAACCCATCTGGAAAATACGCATACAATCACCAACACATACCGAAGGCGATTGACTCTTGGCATTTCGATGAAATCTAGTTGCATTCTATTGAAAGGCCCCCCCGACCTCCCAATGTGACTCAGTGTGACTGGTGTTCGTTTGCCTACGTTCAGTTGTTGGCAGGTAACACATCGCTTACATACTGATTCTGCTGCTATTCTGAATTTCGGGCAATACCAAGTCTGCCTAAAAACTCTCATCATAGCATCCCTTCCCAGATGTACTGGACCATGTATTTCTCTCGCCATGGGATTAGCTAATTCTTCAGGTAACACAGCTCTCCCATCTGCTGAAACCCAAAAATCCATTTCACTTCGCACACAACCTGCTATTTCCCATGCCTTTTTCTCTGTTTCAGGTGCGTTCTCCTGCATTATTCTTAAATCCTCCCAAGTGTCTACAGTTTCTAACATCATACTTAATTCAGTCTTTTCTTCTGCACCTTCTATTTCCACCTTTGAGAAAGAATAACTTTGTTCCGTACAATAGCGTGCGACTTCATCAGCATATCTATTACCTTGTGACACAAAATCTGTATTCTTAGTATGAGCTACACACTTCACTACTGCGATGTCAACAGGACCTTGTAATGCTTCTATCAGCAATCGCACAAATTCTCCATTTCGAATGGGCGAACCAGAGGAAGTCATGTAACCCCTCTGAGACCACAACTGCCCGAAATCATGAACCACACCGAAACCATATTGGCTGTCCGTGTAGATGGTGACTCTCTTTCCGTTTCCTGCTATGCAGGCCCGAGTTAGGGCAATAATCTCTGCTACCTGTGCGGAATGTACTCCTTCCAGGCAAGCGGCTTCCACAACTCCAGTAATGGTACAAACAGCATAAGCTGCTCTCAACCGACCAGTATCGTCTCTTAAACATGAGCCATCAACAAAATAAATTTCATCGGGGTCAGACAATGGCTCATCCACAATATCTGGTCTGGGTTTCGTGCATAGTTCAGTCACATCAAGGCAATCGTGGTCTTCACATCCTTCGCCTTCTATTACAGTAGGTAATGGCATCAAAGTAGCAGGATTCAAGACAGAGCATCTCCTGAGAGTCACGTTTTCTGCGGCAAGTATAACTTGCTCGTAGCGCGTGAGCCTACTATTGGTCAGATGCTGCGTCTTCGTCCTGGTCATTAACAATTCAACTGAATGCGGTACATACACCACTACTGGATGTCCCATTACAATACTTTCGCTCCTTTCAATGCTGACACCCGTTGCAGCAACGGATTTGAGACATCCGGGCAACGCTGCGGCTACTGGATCTAATGTAGCCGAAAAATATGCAACTGGTCTACGGGCATTTCCGTGGGTCTGTGCCAAGACTGACAAAGCACATCCCTCTCTCTCACAGCAATAGAGTGAAAATGACTTTTCGTAATCTGGCATTCCCAGAGCCGGAGCACGACATAAATCGTCTCTCAGCTGTAAAAACGCCACCAGACATTCTTCATCCCATGGTACCGGATCACTCACCTCCTTGTGCGTCAGTTTCTGTAAGGGCTTTGCTTTCAGTGAAAAGTTAACTATCCACTGTCGGCAGTAACCCACCATTCCTAGGAACATTCTAACTTCTCTCTGTGTTGTAGGCGCATTCATTTTCATTATTGCCTCAATCCTCTCTGGGGACACCTTACGTTTCCCTTTTTCTAACCTGTGCCCTAGATACTGTACTTCTGTCAGACAATACTGTAACTTGCACGGAGATACCTTATGTCCATTTTCAGCTAAATGGTTCAGTAAGGCAATTGAATCTGCTTTACAAGCTTCCTCTGTCTCTGACGCAACAAGTAGGTCATCTATGTACTGTACCAGAACCGAGTTCTGCGGCAGTACTAGATTTTCAAGATTCTTCTTCAACAACTGGTTGAAGATGGATGGACTGTCTGTGAATCCTTGTGGGATTCGACACCATGTTAAAACGCGATCTTCCATTTTAAACGCAAAAAGGTACCTGCTCTCTTCATCCAATGGGATTGAAAAGAAAGCCTGACAAAGATCTATCACTGTGAACCATTCTGCTTGACATGGTATTTGAAACAATATCACTGATGGATTCGGTACCACGGGACAACATGAAACGACTATGTTGTTAATCTTTCGTAAATCCTGAACTATCCTAAACTTCCCACTAGGTTTCTGCAAACCCATAATCGGGGAGTTACAGGGACTGCCCACGATTTCTTTCAGTATTCCCTGTTGAATCATTGACTCGATCACAGGCTTTATTCCCGCAATCGTTTCCTGGGACAGTTTGTATTGAGGCGTTCTTGGAAACTCAACATTTGGTTTTACCAGAATTTTTACCGGTTCTACCCCTTTAATCAATCCTATATCTTCTCCTGTGAAATCCCACACCTCTGACGCCACTGCATCTCTTAAGTCTTGTGGAAGATCTTCTACAGTCAGAGTAGGATATAGTTCTACACAGAATTTTGAATTGGCCACCTTAAAGGTAGCATCATCGTCGGTAGTCTGTACCTCCACTCCTTGCGGGGTGCAGTATATGGTGCAGTTCAATTTGCACAACAAATCCCTTCCTAACAGACATACCGGACTCGAGTCACAAACCACAAACTGATGTTCGTTCATATGATTGCCTATTTTCACAGATACTGGTTCTGTCAACGGACTAGTCATTCTCTTATTTGCGACTCCTACCACCTGAATTGTTTCCCCTGACATCGGCAAGTCTGGAACCACCGCTGATCTCAGAGTCGAACGAGTAGCCCCAGTATCCACTAAGAACGTAGTGGGACACCCTGCCACTTCTGCCTCAACAAATGGCCCTCTTTGATCCACTTCTAGGACTGCCCCGAGGGTACAATCCTCTTCACTGCTCACCCGTTGTCCTGTCAATGGATCAATGTAATAACATTTTTCTTCCTCAATAAACAGAGGCATTTGTTTAAAGACCTTTCCTCCAGCTGTTATCTTCGGTGGCTGTGGGAATTGGGCCCGTGGAGCCGAAGTCCCCCCTTTGGCCACCTTATTACTTGGGACTGTCACTTTTTGCACTGGGTCTTCTTGGACCTGTTCTTCTACTTCTAGCTCTCCATTTTCAGGGTTAAAGGGACACTCGCGTCGCCAATGCCCCACCTGGTGACACAGATGACACTTTGTCGTTTTCTTTAAAGTGGCAAAGTCTATCCTAGGTCTCTGCCCTTCTTCATTATCTTTGTTCTGACCATTTGGTTTTCGTCCCATCCCCTGCTTCTGCTGGCCACCCTTCCCAGCGGACTGCATTTGCACCACCATCAATTTCTCCTTTAGATTCTTGGCTTTAGAATCTATCTCGTCACTGCAGTACCTCGCATATCGTAAAATCTCATCTAGTGGTTTGTTCTGCCAACAGATTAAATGTTGCTGTATCATCAAACAAATATCAGGTCTCAACCCCAAGACAAACTTTGACACGAACTGCCCTATGTCTTTGGGATCCATTACATCTAGTCCACTGTATTGCTTGAATGTTTTCAACAATCTTTCATAAAACTCGTGAACTGTCTCCTTGGGTTCCTGCCTTGTTCGGTCTATTTTTACCCAATCTATATCCTGTGGTGGTACCTTATCTTTCAGCCATGCTATTACCCTTTCATACTTTCGCATGACAATCTCAGATGGTCCATTTGTTCGAGCATCCCTCGATGGTTCAGCATTTGGCCATTCGACACTAGTCTTACAAGGGGTCCACAGATCAGATGGGACCACGATGTCAAACAACGTGTTCAAATCTATCCACAGTACTTTCGAGATTTTAACGAACCTCTCTAACTGCTTATACCATTCGACTGGATTGTCCCGCAACTTCGGAAATGAGTTGGTAAATGCGGCTAAGTCTCCTCTACTCCAGGGCACATGTACATAATTTCCATTTGATATTTCTCGCAAAGGGAATGCCTCCATCTGCATTACCCTTCCCTCAGGGGTCATCACATTTGTACTTCGCCTAACCGTGCCCTTTTTCGACCACCTTTCTTCCCATTTATCCAGTTCTCTCCACACTCTTATCCCTGTTACCAACTCTCTTATGTGTGTTTTTAATCCAGTAGTTCTCTTCTCATCTAGATCTTGGTCTGCGTACTGTAATCTGTGGTTGCTCTGCAATGCCCTTGTCCTAGACAAATCCACGGCATACTTGTCTGCCAAATCAGTCAGTTTTTCATGAAACGCTCTAGCTTTCCTAGTAATATCCTTTGCCATGAACAATAACTCATCCTGTTCGTACAATTCTATCCTTTCCAAAGGCAATGTTCCATCTATTATCTCATCAACATCTGATTTTAAACTGGTAACATCAAGCCTTTTTGCCTTAATTTCAGCTTTCAAGACACTCAATTTAGCTCCTCCATCCGCATCTCTCCCATCCCAGCTCCGAGATCTACGTTTAGGTATGGGTGAATTATAAGGAGTCCTCCCCTGTTCCCATCTCTCTAGATCCCATGCCTTTCCGTCTTCTCGGGGTGGGTGGTGAAACACTCCTTCATGCCTCATAGCCCCTCTCTCCCCCTCCGGGCTAGTTTCACGGGCTGCAGGGTAAGATGTTCCATTACTCCCTCTTTCTTCCCTACTTCCCTGTGATTCCTGATTATTCGAGGCGTGGCGGGACCTATCGCTGTTCTCCTTTCTCCAATGTTGAACGTCTTCCCCAAGTGTATGATGAAGGCACCTAAACCTATTCTGAAAAGCCCGTACCGCCTCATCTCCTCCGTTCCCCCAGAGACGGGACATTTCCTCACATTCTACAATCCTAGTATTTTGTTCCGGCTGTTCTCTCTGATTTGTAGGACATGCATCCCCTCTATTCTCTTGACTTTGGCCTTCCCGGCCCTGACTACTCTCGCTGGCCCCACAATGAGATACTGTCCCGTTACCCCTGCTTTCCCACTCTGGTTCCGTTCTTGTCCTGTTACTCGGAGATACTATGGACCCGTCCCATTCCCTCAAATCAGCTCTTAACTCTGAAAAAGATCTTGGCCGCGGTCCCCTTAGATCCATTGGTCCTCTCGGACCTCCCTGTTCTGAATTGGGACCGACAGTTGTGTCTAATGGGGTGTTCCACGTTACCGAACCTGGTAATTGTTTCCATGCATTCGTCACATTATTCCTCCTTTCCATCTCAATCCTTTCCCTATACAATTGCCTTTGTTGTTCCCCTCTATCTCTCTCAGAATTATAGATCGAAACTATGGGTCCTATGGTAACAGGCACTTGAAGAGCGTCTGGCAATCCCACAGACTCAACCCTTTCTGTGGTTGGCGTTTTCTGCACCACAAACCTTCCCACTACACTCTGTACAGTGTTGTTTGGAGGTGTTTCTCCGCCTTTGCTAGGTGTCCATTCCGATATAGGGAGTGGTGTATATCCCTCTATCTCATTCCCATCTTCCCTTGCGAGCCCTCTATCTTCTATCAACTCCACTCTCGGAGGTGGTCTATCCATTAACAATCTGTTTATCAGATTGTCCTCCGACTCGCTTTCCTCGTCTTCTTCCATGAGGTTTCCCCCTCCTGACACCTCCCTCATCGGATACATTTTCTCCACCTCAATAGTCTGTACCCTCCAACGCTTTTCCTCCTCATCCCATTTGGAATCTCGCACTGCCCTTACCGATCGCGTCAGCCTTTGTTGACGCCTGTTCAAATTTCGGTCCTGTGCAGCCTTAATCCATGCATTAAGAGCCTCAAACTGTGTTGGTCTAGGTGAGGGTTTCAATGAGGACATGGTTGCCTTCAGCCGATGTAACACCTCTAACTTAAACGTCCCGTACTTTGGGAACTGCATTTCCCCATTCCCTTCTGTAAGCTTATTCCAAGCCCCAATCCACAATATCGTATGCAGCCCAACATTCGTTGCCATATAATGAGCTGGCGTACCCTCCGGGGGAGCCTCTTCCCCGTAATAATGTTCACTTCGTTTACGTTTGAAAATCCCTTTCAAACACTTAAAACACTTCATGATTTCTCTTTTCTCCGCGTTTGTTTACTTCCTGATGACTCTCCACCAATCTCAGCGCCGTTCTCACTAACTGGCCTATCCGTACGCGGCTTTCCTCCGACGTCACGCTAGCCGCCCAACCAGAGCGCGGCTCTAGCTAACGTCACACCAACCGCTCAATCACAGCGCGGCTCTAACCGACGTCACCCGTCCCCCTTCGCAGCAGTTCCCCTCCTTTCTCAGCTCGTCTCCTCGGTCATGCACGCATCCCATTCATACTCTGAAAAATGATTACTTCCGTCCAAGCGATCACCTTTCTTTGACTGTACGCCCACAGTCTTTCTGTAGTTGTCACCTTAACTTGGCGAAATGTCTTTCCGATTACTTCCAGACAATCGCCTTCTCCGATAGGTTATTCACACACAGTAACTTTCGACCAGCGTCCGTTACTCATACACTCACTCTTACACTCCCCCTATCTTGGATCCACGGCGGTCAATGGTACCTCGTGACCTCCGTACTATGGTCGACAACTACCCTGGATGTTCGATACACCCAAAACCACTTAAGCTCTGGCCTGAACTTAAGATTTCACCAGTTAACCCGTTTACCAGGTTACCAGTTTACCAGGTTGCGCGCGCTCACAACCTTCTCTCATTCACACTACAGGCATTCAACTCTGCAAGACATTACAATACAAATACAACACAAAACACCGCAATCTGTTCACGCATGACCCTTTTTATACTCACTCTCCGATACTGCTGCTTTTCTCGCACCGTCTGCACCTTTCGGCACACGATTCTTCCGCTGCTCGTCTCTCGGCGTCTCGGGCCTTGGGGTAAACTAACCTCTCTAGATTACCTTCCTCAAGAAGATAACCATCCTCACTCTGCTACCAACTGCTAACGCGGGATTACTGGTTACTAATTATCTTACCAAATCCCATTTCCTGTCGACTGAATCGTTGGTACCTGTCTTGAGTAAAAGGTAATCTCGCAATAAAGCAATCAATTTAAGAACTTACACCACTCTAAATGACCACTGACCAAAATTAAGTTTTAAAGATTTAATATAAAGTCAAAGATAACTGAAGATACAAACTTCTCAAAATGAGATTAAGAAGATAAATCGGTATCACTATGAACATGAACTTTTTGAATAGTCTGAGTCTGAAGAACAAAATAATGAGTACAACTTCTAATAACATGAGCGTTGCCAAAATGAATACAAGTTGCAACCTCAAAGTCATTACAGAAAGAAAAATTAAGGTTAGTCTGTCCCTACACTATACTAAATGACATCCCTACTTAGCAAGATCTTAACCCTCTAGGTGTCAGCCGTGGTGACTTCCTAAGAAGATCACGCACTTCTCTTTGTCTCTTCTCTGATAATGGGTCTCTCCTGATCAGCCTATCTGCCTACCCATCCGCTTCCTTAGGCTCCCAAAATCATCTGCTCTGCTCTCCTCCCGGGTCACTTTCCCTAATACCAAATCACATTTCCAATAGAAACGCCCCTTGGGACGCCCCTCACGTGGTACATCTTTGCGCGGTAAACTCCATGATGGTACTCTTGAAGACCCTCGTTATAGTTGACCTTGGTTCCCAGGCTCCTTCTTCCGTGCGCTGATACCCCCTGAAATTCCTGGAAACTCCTACAGGCCTGCGCAAGGCGCCACTGAACAAAGTCCCTTTCATTCGAGCTGATTAGGACCCTCGCACCTGCATACAGCTCGTCCTGCAGTGGGCCTCAAATTCCAGACTTCACCATATCTTAGGCCATAAAACACTCTCAGAGCTCCATACTGGACACCTCACGACCTCTCCTCTAACGAGCACATGACGATTTAAACTACATGACATTATCTGTTCTGGCCTACTTGATTTACATGCAGCAGGTTCCTGCACTCTTAAAACGTTAACTTGATTTAAACAGCAAACATTCTTAACTAGCATACGTTTCTAAAATAACACATCTATAAAGCATATACTTTTAACCCTAAATTCAATAGTACATTTTGAAAGAACCATGTCAGCTTTATCTCACATTATTTTAGCAGCACGTTCAGGTTTGCTGTGAATTGCCCTAAGGCCTACACAAAATACTGGAATCCAAAGTTACATTTAATTCGGACATGACTCTTTTTAACATGAGAACATGAGGTTTTCACATATACTCCAACATTTCTACATTTAATCTCACACCGTTATAATTATGGTTACTCTACTTAACATTCTATACATTTCGCTATTGAATATAAAACACTCGTGTGCAAAACATGTTTAAACTAACTACGTGCTTGTAAATATGGCGTACTTATACATTTTTTTCAAACTTGTGCTCTCTCAAATGCAAAAGCCATACCTTGCAGTCATTCCCAGCTGTACCCAACTGATCCTTGAGTGTAGCAGGGGTTGCCTATCTTCAGGTGATTGGGCAGAGAGGCAGTCTGAAAGTCAGACCCTGACGCCGACCCCCAACTGTGCATGGCTGTATTGGTATATGGCAGGTGAATGCTGTACATTTTAAAAACTCCTGAAATTCAATGAAAAGCAGAGATAAAAGAAAATCAGTTTGTATGTGTTTGTTGTTTGTGTGTGTGTGTTTGTGTGTGTGTGTATGCATGTGTGTGTGTGTGTGTGTGTGTGTGTGTATGTGTGTGAGAGAGAGAGTGCATGTGTATGAGAGAGAGAGCATGTGTGTGTGGCTGTGTGTCTGGCTGTGTGTTGTGCCCATGTTGTGATTGTGTGACACATGTATGGTAATAGGACTCTGCTTATAGTGGGCGTCTGAATACTGGGACCATTGGGGTTCATTTTGGATGACCCCCGCTTACTGTGGCACCATAATGATGGTGGTACAGCTTCCTCAGACAGTAGACTACAGACTGCATCTCCTTGACTGGAGTGCAGAGACTGAGAACCTGAGGTGAAGGAGGATGGAGACAGAGTTACCCTTAGAAATTGGTGACAGCCGGGCATAGAGATCTCATGCTTCATTGTGCCATTGTATTGGATACTCCTGCATGGAGTGAGCATCATTGCCACCTGCTGTGAAAACCACATCCTTGTACAAGGGCTGTGTCTGAGGAACACATTTAAAGGAGAACCCAACCAAACCGATTATGAAAACCTTGCACAGTGGATCCACAACCCCTGTCTAGAAGATGTGCACAAAAGTGAGACCCAAGCCACCCTATTTTTTTCCTGCTCCAAGTTTATCATGGCCAATAAAAAACTTGGAAAGAAGTGCTCTGCAGAGTACTCAAAGAACTTTCTGTATGAGGGCAAGTCTCCGGAAGTTGAAGGGCCATCACCAGAAAGGTGCACTTACTCCTAGAGGATTCGAGGGTCTGCCCAGAATGTAGAGCTCTGCCTCTTTGCTAATTAGTGGATGGAGTGTGCCTGGCACAGTAGGAGAAGAAACTTTCCAGAAGGAGAAACCTAGCATGTTCCGAGCATGGGAAAGGCTAGAGAGCGCGAGAGACTACCAGGGAGTAAATGCAGGAGTGACCCTTGAGTGGAGGGATCTCCCATTCTCCCAAAATAGTTTTGGTCAAGAACTGCATCAAGCCTTCTACAAAAGTCTAATATCAAGTGTGTCCTACAGTCTGCTGAGACTAAAATACTAGTGTTCCCACTGCTGACATTGGAGTCAGTGTGCTCTGTCTTTGCTGAGAAGCGCACACTGATTGGCCAACTACCAGAAGTCCTCCTCAATGGAGAGAGGTGTTGGCCTAATGGCCAGGGCGGTCGACCTCGAATCTGGGGAACCGGGTTCGAGTCTCGGCAATGACGCTGAACATCCTGTGATTCTGGGCAAATAACTTCATCTCCCTGTGCCTAACAAAAATGAATGTGTCCTCATGTAATGCAACTGGTGCTATGTAAATCGCTCTGATACCCGATACCTTCGGGTCAAGTACACGCTATATAAAACTCCATAAAAATAAATAAAAACAAATGTTGTGAGCAGTCAGAGGACACAGCAGACGTAGTCAAGCTCCTCCCATTCCAACCTGGCCTAGAGAGACTGCACCTGATGAAGACTAGGGCTTAATCAATCAATCAATCAGGGTTTTGTAGAGCGCAATACTCACCTGTGAGAGTCTCTAAGCGCTGCGGGGGCAGAGTAGCTCCGTTGGGGTAATTTAAAGAGCCAGGTCTTGAGTTCTTTTCTGAATTGGTGCAATGTCGAGATCCATCATAAGTGAAGGGGGAGTTTGTTCCAGGTCTTGGCCATGAAGTAGGAGAAGGATCTTCCACCTGCTCTGGCCCTTTGGATGTGAAGGACTGTAGCTAGGGCACGGTCGGTGGAGTGGAGGTTTCTTTTGGGTGCATGGAAGGAGATTCATTCATTGATGTATTGGGATCTGATGTTGTGGAGGGATTTGTGGGCATATATGACCAGCTTGAAGGATGCACAGGGTGTTAAAGCATGCGGAGGAGACAGTGTTAATCTTGTGGTTCATGGTCAGTGAAAAGTCGATTATGATACCGAAGTTACGTGCGTGGTCCGTTGGGGTGGGTGGGATTCCGAGGGCAGGGTGCCATCAGGTGTTGTCCCATGCGGAGGGGGTGGAGTCGAGAGGAAAGATCTTATCCAGTCTATGGTTATTCCTCAGATGGCAGCATCCTGGAGCCTGGTGGCTAGAGTGCAGTGGGAGACGGTGTTGAAAGCTGCCGATAGGTCCAGGAGGAGGAGGGGACGCCATGTGGCCTTGGTCAAGAAGAGAGCGGATGTCATCGGTGGCGGCAATGAGGGCAGTCTTGTTGCTGTGGTTGCTGCGGAATCCGGATTGAGAGGTGTCTAGGATGTTGGTAGTTTCTATGAAGTGTGCTATCTGGATGTTGATGGTTGCAATGTTAGCCCTGTGGAAGATGTGCGGTGGGCAAGAGTCAGTAGATGCTCCGGAGTGAATGCTCAGGGAGCTGCTTCAGGGAGATGACGTGTTAATATCCCAGAAGTATGCAAGTTCCAAGCGTGATCACCACCTCAGCACCAAAGGCTCAGAAGCTGCAAGATCAGGACTATGGCACGCGGGCATCACACACCTGTCATAACCGCAACGTGTTATGACAGGTGTGTGATAAAAAGATTTCTAAAGTGCACGGCTGCCCCCAAAAGAGGGCTTCCTGGTGCCAGTCACAAGTAAGACAACATCAGAAGAAGAAGGCAGGCTAGGCCAAGGAGGAGAACAACCAGGTCTTTAGTTGCTGCTGAAAACTTAAGTGGTTTTGAGTCTTTCTTAGCGAAGACGGAAAAGAGTTCTATAGGTCTGGAGCAAGGACGGAAAAGAACTTCAGCCACTCTGGCTCTTCTGTGATGGGGAATGGAGGCCAGATTCATATCTGCTGAGCATACGACTCTCACAGAGGAATACAATTGAATCAGAGCAGCAAGACTTGGCAAATGCAGGTAACCATGGGGCGTGAAAACTATGTGAAAACAAAGAATAAACAGCAGACAGAAGTTTAAGAATAAATCTATGAAGAGAAAAGGGAACTGAACTGTTGGGTGCATATGCTTTGGGGGTGACTGAGTGACCAGAGCATGTCCCTAATCAGTGCAGTCACCAAGATTAAATGCCAGGGATTACTTACTCTGCCAACTCCATTAGTGGGGTTGGGAACAGAAAGGTGTAGTGTCCAAGATTGTAAACAGGATTCCCACCATGTATTGAATTCCTATAACTGTGCTGTGCATTATAAGGAATGCTTTGTGACTGCAGTCTGTAATGGTACAGACAAACTTACAAGCAATGGATTTGAATGGCAGCTAGAGTAAATAACAGTTCTAAGATTAATGCAAGCATTCCCTTCCATCAGCATGCACGATTGTTGTGCGAACCGCCTAATATGTAACAAGATAACTGCTATTGAGTTTAGCAAATCAAATATAACTATGGAAGAAACTCTTGCATAAAATACCCATGTTTCATGTGTAGGCTGCAGCACGGCTCAGCAGACTGCCAAGGCTTCCAATTTCATTGGAAGGGTGGGCCCTTTGAAACAGATCTCATTGTACAAGCTGTTTCACTCCTTCTGCCCTTTAAACATGTAGCACGGGTGCAGAGCCTTCATCTCCAAGAGATGTCCTGACATTGTCTCAGCAGAGCCAGGAAGCTGAGTGAACACCCTGTCGCCATGCTCATGCCAGTGCCCAAGGCAAGGGCTCGAACATCCGCAGATACTGTCTGAGCATCTTGTGCAATGAGGCCTTAGGGACGAGGAGACAAAATGCCAACGAGGTCCACTCTGCTGGGCACTCAAGCCTTCTGCGGGCCCCTGTCCTCCTTGTCACTAGGATAGGGCAAGGAGGGTAAAGGGTCTCCAAGTCAAGGCAAAAAGGAAAGTTCAGGAGTCAAAGAAAGGCGTGGGCAGTCCTCTGCTGTTGTGCACCTTCGTTGGAAGTTCCGATGTCCAAGGGTGTCTTTGTATGGATTATGAGCGGGCAGACAGGGAACCCCCTCGCTAGTGAGACCACTACGGGCAAATGTGAAAACTAGGCTTGGTCGTGTATCCACATTCCCTGTGCTGAGCAGCATGGCATCCAAAAACCTGGTACATTCGGACCCGGTTACTCAATTAATGAATATGTCCACCCAGATATCTTTGGCCTTGGGGTCCTGGAAGGTCAACTCAGATTTTCATCCTTCCAAGGTCAATGAAATGAATAAGATTAAGTATGGAATCAATAAAAGTCTGTTATTCAATGCCAACATGTCCGAAGGGGTGAAAGCTTGCCTTATCAATACATATGTAAACAAAGCAGAATGGTTGGAGTGCCTGCTGCTAAGGTAAACACGTGCAGCTGACAGATTTGACTCTCACTATGTGAAGCTCTGCCTTGCATCTTCCGGGTACCAGTACATTTGGTAATATCAAAAAACGTGTACTGAAAGTGCAAAGGAGTCGGTGTAACTAGACTGTATGTACGTCCGGGGAAGTTTGCGCCAATTCTTTGCGATTGTATCACAAACTATGCAAATTAAAGCAAAGAGTTCTGGGATCTTGGATTGCGCTGGTGCATTTGTTCACTGAGGTTTGGACTGAACAATGAGTATAAAATGTTAGTTTCTACATATGATATGGTGAAAAACTTGGTGAAAAATGTCAACACCAGTACTGGATTCCTAGTAATAGGGGAACGCCGGAACAAAAGGGCACCCGTGCAACCTGTCTGATTTCACCACAGAATCCCAGTCTGCTTGCGATGTGCCTGATGCAGTAGTCTTAGATGGAGGAGTCACATGGTTCTCTTTAGTCCTTCAATCCAAAGAGCTGAGCCTTGATGTGGCTTGTTGCTACCAACCATTCACTAACCTCATGCGCCAGAAATTAAAGACAAAAAAAAGGAACCTTTCATGTAATACAGGAAGGAGAAGAGATGCCATTCTAGTGGATGAATCGCACAATGTCATATCAGAAATCGTGGGTCCCCCGTCACCAATTTGTGTGATCCTAGGCAATCAATTAGCGCCTTTTTCTTTATTATCTCATATGAGTCAGGATCTGTACTGTTCAAAAATCTCAGTTTTTCTTTAATTTTTTAACAACTCTTTATTGGAAGCAAATAGCGAAGTCATGGGCAAGGAGGGGACGATGGGATTAATAGGAAAGGAGAAGAAGGGATAAAGGGTGGGGCAATCAAGAGTACTGCCAATCCCACATAGTGATATGATGCACCAATATAGACAAAGAATAAAAACGATATGCATTTAAGGCTTCTAGGCACATCTAGGCAATAATATAACAAAGCCCCCTCACTGGCAGACTTCAGAGAGAGACTCAAGGTCTGGCTCTTTGACGAAGACACAGCGCCCAGCTTCTCCTAAGGGGGACAGTGCGCACTTTACACATGCTGTTGAGTGATTGATTGATTGATTGATTGATTGAGGCAATTCCAGGTAAGTCAGGACCCTGGCAATCCATCTCACTAGATCACCATGGAGACTCGCCTTAGTTATGATCTTTGTTGGGGATAGAGCGTCACATTCCATTCCAGTTAGTTTTGTATCCAGAAACCTGGGAACATTCCAGGATAAGGGGCATTCTTCTGGTCAGCGAGACTAATTGGACATCACTGGCATACAGGAATGATTTAATAGTTCCAGTGGGTCAGGGTAGACCTGATATTGTAATTGATGAACAAATGATTGAAGCTGTTATCAATGCTTCATACAACGAGTGCCCTTAAGAGATAAAATGATGGCCGACAGCGGCCCTCTCGAAGGTGTGGAAAAGGCATACCCACTCGACCCTACCAAAAGCCCTCTTTGCATCAGTCGAGGAGTCTAGAACCTCAATCCAGTTCTTGGAAACCCTACCAGGTGTGAAACCATCATGTGGTCCATGGATTACCAATAATAGGACCATACCAAGCCTAGTAGCTAAGCTCTTTGCAAGAATTTTAATGAGGGATATCGAGCTGTAGTTGGGGCATGTGAGAGGATCATTACCAGCATTAGGCAGTAGGGATATGAGTTTTTATTAAGCATGGGCTGAAAATTCGTTCCGCTTGTGGAATTTAAGTATTTTTGGCAATTTCGCGTTCCGCGAATCGCGCAAAATTGCCAAACTAACTGCAATTCGCAAGTTCGTGAATTTTTTTTGCTTGTTCGCGCTTCAAAAATACAATCTAGCGCGCGCTGCGTTGATTTACCTTGATTCTGAGTTTGCCGAGTTGTTTTCCTCCTGCGAACAAGATGGTCACGCCCAAAAACGACCGCATGGGTAAGTTCGCGGTAGCCGTGCTGAAACCCCCCCACCCCCACGAACACACCAAAATAAAAAAATTCGCAAGTTCGCACTAATTCGCGGATTTCGCGGTCCGCAAATTCGCTTTCGCGCTAATTCGCGGAACACGAATTCGCAAATTTCGCCCATACTTACTTCAGGTGTGCCATACTTTTGTCATAAGTAAGACTGTTAGCGTTCTAGTTGTTCTTTAGAACACTCTGGGACATTCTGTCAGTAGGCTATATTTGGGCTACATCTGGGTGATATTTGTGCTACATTTGGGCTCTTTTGTCTCTGATGGCCATCTTGGGAGACGTATTTGTTATGAAGTTTCCTAATTTCCTCTTTTTACTACAGTCTCCTCAGTAGGAAATACTTTCAGTTTTTTACTTTGATTCCATCAAGGAGGCATTCAGATGTGTCACACATTTGCCATAAATTCAGAATGTTAGCACTCTAGTTGCTTATTAGATCACTGTAGTAAAGCTACTGCTCACCAGGAAAGTCTGCTGCTGGTATTGAAAGTGCATGTTTCAGTCTGCATGCCAGAATTTCTTAATGAAATGGAAGAGGATTTGAGAAGTCACTCAAAATGTGCCCTAATTTTTCTTTCGGTACAAAAGGGGGTGGTGATGGACGGAGCATCTGAACCAATCAAACACTCACACCCAGTCAAAAGATCTGGGTTTGATCCATCACCGTTCTTTAGCCCACTCTGCCACCCCAGTTCAGACATGGCTATATGCAAATCAGTCTAATGTTTCTTTCTGCAGCACTAATCATACTTTCTATGGCAAAATGAACCCCCTCATATTGTTCCTTTTTAAATTAAATGTTTTAAGAGTTACCACTTTATTCCAATCAAGATGGCTTCAGGTGTGCCATACGTTTGTCATAAGAAGGACTGTTAGCGCTCTAGTTGTTCTTTAGAACACTCTGGGAAGCTGCAGTAGAACACAAAGGAATCAGTCTCTGCTCTTGTTGGATGTACATGTGCTGAGAATGTCAGACTTCATTCTCACATGACTGAGAAAGATAATGTGAATTTACAGAAAATATGCTCTCAGTTTAGCTTATAGATCACCTTCCAAACCTCTGTGGGAAAAGCATGAGAAAATAGTTTTCTCTAAAACATGATTCATGATATCCCAGCAGAAGGCTTTTTCACATGGTAAAATCACCTTAGAACACACCACAATTCCTAAAATTAGTATGGTACTATCAACAGATGATTTATAATGTAACTAAAGTCTTAAAACCTTCTATTAAGTGCAATGCTTTTTAAAGAGGTGCTATCATATATATTGGTCCCAAGATGGCTGCCAACAATTTTTGGTTTGGAGTGTTGACAGACAATTGACAGCCAATCAGCATGTAGCTCGTGCTCGGAATGCTAGACATATATTTTTACACCATTTAAGCAAAAGCGTAATCTGCGAATCAGACTCTACCATTTTGCCAAATTTCTTGTAATTCCGTCCAGCAGTTCGGGTTGTAGCCGTGTCTAATCGTCCTATGGAAAATAACATGGGGAAAACATGTTTTGGGACCCCCCTTTTTCTCAGCCCCCACTTGACAAATCCCCCCAAAACTTTCAGGGAGGGAGCGGAGCGGGCCATCTTCTTTGAGAAATTCGCGAAGATTCGTCCACCGGCGCCAAAGTTATTCCAAATAGAATGTTGTGGAGTTCCTATGGAAACTAGGTCCTAACTATAACTACCTATATATATATATATAAATAACATGGGGAAAACATGTTTTGGGACCCCCCTTTTTCTCAGCCCCCACTTGACAAATCCCCCCAAAACTTTCAGGGAGGGAGCGGAGCGGGCCATCTTCTTTGAGAAATTCGCGAAGATTCGTCCACCGGCGCCAAAGTTATTCCAAATAGAATGTTGTGGAGTTCCTATGGAAACTAGGTCCTAACTATAACTACCTATATATATATATATATATATATATATATATATATATATATATATATATATATATATATATATATATATATATATATATATATATACATATATATACATACATATACATATATATATATATCTTCCCTTACGACAATCCCTCTTTTGGATCAAATGTAGGCGCACAGGTCCTCCTTTGTCTGAGGATTTTATAATTAGGTTGTCATCATTCTTTAAGCTCATTATAGCTTTCCATTCATTTTTGCTGATATTTTCTTTACTGAGGTCTGGACCCCCAGCTTGCAGTTTCTTTAGATTGTTAATTATCAGATCGTGGAAGGTATCTATGTTGTCATAAGCTGTTTGTGGAATATATTTAGATTTCAACTTGATGTTGCTAGTCGCCCCAACTTGTGTAATCCCTGCATCCCCCATTGTTTTTACTATGTCCGCTTGGCTTAGCATGGTACTTTCATACTCCATTTCCCTTAATATCTGGGCTGTTTCCATGTCTGTGCCTGTCATGCTCCCTTCCTCTTCTATGTTGGCAACCTCCCCACTCCTTTGACGATCTCCAGGGTGCAGGAGATGCAGCTTCTTCAGTTTTATCTTACGAATGTATTTATAAAGGTCTATTCGTACATTGGCATATTCAAATTGTGCAGTTGGGCACAATGAGAGTCCGAACTCTAGTACTCTTGTTTCTTCCGATGTCAGTTCCCTTTTGGTTAAGTTCACAATTGTTTGTTTATTCATTACTTCCTCTTGCCCCCCCCCGCTTGCTCCTTGTTACCATGTACTCTGTTCTTGCGGGTTTTCCCTTTCCTGCCCCTTCGTGTTCTTTGTTTCCTTTTCCTCTCGGTGGTGGGTGTGTTCTTGCTGCCGGTCTCTGCTTCGCTTGTCGCAGCAATTGATATTATTGAAAAAAAGAGGGAATCACTTCTTTTTCTTTTCTTGAGGTTTGTTCTCCTTCTGAAACCTCTGATTTAGATGTTTCTCTGGACGATGCTTCCTAGGACTTTTGTTGTAATAGCAACTTACTTGAACCCTCAAACTTTTTCGCAAAGGTTAATATCTTCCCAGATTCGTAATCCTCCTCCTCACAGAGGTACTTGGTTTGCTTACGATGTTTAATAACACTCTCGTAGTCAGTGAGGCGTTTCTTCATCCGATCCTGTAACTCCTTCTTCAGCTTGTTGTCCTTCTCTGCTTCAATATTTTTGATCTCCTCAAGAAGTCTCTGTCTATCACTCCATGCATATTTAATTAGTATTTTTACCATTCCACTCACGCTTTCATGTGTATATTCTGCCCACTCCTGTAAAAGTTGAGGGTCTGGATTCTCATACGCGGGGTTGTATAAATCCTTAATCCCCTGGGAATTCTTTTGGCATCCAAGTAACGCTGTAAAGATGTGGCTTCCCACCACTTTCTCGTTTCTTTTTCATACTTTTTTTCTAATTTGGCAAATAAGGTTCTCAAATTGCTTGATTTCCGTTGTGCAGCCGCACCACTAGGTGCCTCGGTATTTGCTTTTCTCTGTCCCTTCGTAAAAAGGCTGTCTGCTGCCTCCTCCCTCTCACGGTCGGAAAACATGCCTTCACACACCTCCTTTGTTCTCTTTTCTTTACGGTTAGATTTCTTTTGTAAATTCGCCCCCTCTCATGCCTGTCACTGCCAATTCTCAGAAAACATTTAAAAATAGAAGAAAACAGCTACTCCGCTTACCTGAAAGGTTTCCGCCGACCACCACTTGTCCTCCGACCCATGGCATCCGGTTTCTTCCTCCTCACGGTTCCGCGTTGCCTACTGCTCTTCCTGGCTTGTCTTCTCCAGCTGGAGTCTGTGTGATACTACAGCACGAGTTCAGTGATGGAGCCAGCAGCACATTAACTAATCTTCCCATACGTTCACTAGCTGCTTCTCTCCCGGCACAGGTGCTTGAACCTCCGCGTTGGCGAAACGCGCAACTTATTCCCTTACGACAATCCCTCTTTCGGATCAGATTTAGGCGCACACCAGGGGGATTATTCTTTTCTTAGTTTATTTCCGGAAAAAAAGACACACCCGACAGACACGTTTCGGCTTCGCGCCTTCGTCAATGTCGGGAAGGTAAACAATCAATGTAAATTTCTAACATTAAAAAAAAAATATATATATACATACATATATTCCAACACAATCAGCCTCATACAGCCAAAGACGGAGAGCCGCAGGTTTACTTTCAATGATGTTTATTGAAGACCCCTCACCCCCCCGACAGACGCGTTTCGCCATGCAGCTTCATCAGTGTCGGTTTGTTGTGTGTAAAGTGCAGCCATTTCTACTCTCAGCACATTCTCAAAATTTCATAAACATAGAAAAGGGTTCATTGCATATGGTACGAATGCAGCGGCCATCTTTAAACATATGTTGTTCGATATGTACTCGAGAGGAAGGCTTCAATAAAGTGCTTACGTGCTCATTAAAAAAAGACATATGTACAACAAACAATAAAGTGCAAAGTTTACGAAGGGGACAGTTGTAATTCTAGTTAAGGTAAAAGATTAATATCAATTGACGACACGTATTATTATAAACAGGCGACAAGCGAAATCCCAAGGCTCTGGAGATCACCTGATCTATTGAAGAAATACCTCCTATATAGTGTGCCTAAGGTTCCTTGGCCTGGGGAAGTGCAGGTGTTGGTGGTTACCCAATGTTACAGAACCTTCCTACTGGGTCTGGCTCATGATGTACTCCTGGAAAGACATCTGTGGCAGGGCAATACCTTTGCTAGGCTTGGTACCCACTTTTATTGGCCCCTGATGAAGACATCCTCAAATGTACTCTGTAGGTCATGTTCCACCTGAAAGGCCAGCGGAACGTCTGGGGAAAAAATGCTCCCCTAGTTCCCTTTCCTGTTGTTGGTACCCCTTTGAAAGGGTGGACATCAACATTGCTGGGCTCCTGGGCCCCAAAACAGCCTTAAGCAGCAGGTTTTGAAACACCATGCCACTAGATACCCAGAGGCTATACCTCTGAGATTTGTGACCACACCTGTAGTGGCTGGAGCCCTGATAGGAATTTGTAACCAAGTGTGGTTCCCCAAAAAAGTGGTTTCTTACAGGTACACCAACTTCATGTCTGCATACATGAAGTCCATGTGGGATGAGTGTGGGGTAACCTATAAGTTCTCCACACCTTATAATCATCGTCCAAGACTAGGGTGGCCAGGAGACACTATGCACTCTGCCAAAAAAACGCTAAGATGGAGTGGGAGGATAACTTCTGGCAGGACCTCCTGGCTGCCAGTCGTGGGAAAGACGCCAAAGGTTTTTGGGACTTGGTGGGCAATAGGAACCGTCCCGATGACACCCTGAGGACCTGTACCATCAATGCCCATACATGGTTCTCCCACTTCCAAAAACTTTATTCTGCCGCTGAAGGCCCACTAAACGACCCTTTTAACCTCCCGCCCTTTACCCTAGTTCAAGACCTGGAATTTTTTTCTGTTTTGGATGTTACAAAGCAGATTAAAACCTTGGTACCATTAAAAGCAGCTGGTCCGGATGGCTTACCAGGCGATATCCTCCGAGCATATCCGGAAGAATGGGGGGTACTAATCTCTGCACTCCTCAATGCAATCGTTGTGGGAGGCCCTGTGCCAGATTCCTGGAGAGGTGCGGAGGTGGTCCCCATCTACAAAAAGGGCAGCCGGGATTTACCTGGGAATTACAGGCCCATAAGCCTAATAGACTCGAGCCAGAAACTGGCGGGGAAAGCCATTTTGGGGAGGATCTCTCAATGGGTGGACGATAACCACATCCTGTCCGATATGCAAGCCGGGTTCCGTTCAGGCACAGGAACTATCGAACAGGTCTTTAGGCTCCTGCTACTATACTGGAAGGTGGTGGAGCTGGGCAAAGGCAGTCTTTACTTGGCCTTTATTGACCTAAAGACTGCCTTTGACCTGGTTCCTAGGGAGGAACTTTGGAGGGTGCTTCACGGACTAGGGATGCCCCCGTATATATTAAACCTCCTTATCAAACTGCACAACAACACCTATGCCCAGGTCAGATGGGGGTTGAACGGGGAAAAGACCGATAAGATCAGGGTCGAGAGGGGAGTAAGGCAGGGTTGTGTCCTGGCCCCTACCCTATTCTCCCTCTATATCAATGGAGTGGTAGACCATCTACTCGGCGAACCAGCAGACGCTCCCACTCTGGGAGGCGTAAAAATTCCAACTTTACTGTTCGCCGACGACACCCTCCTCATCTCTAAAACCCCCCAAGGTCTCCAGACATTACTGAACCGCTTTCAGGACTTTTGCACCACCAAGGGACTTGTCATCAACGTGGAAAAAACTAAGTACCTAGTCATGCATCCACCACGCAAACTTGGCCGCCCTCCCATTCTGAACTCCATACCCCTTGAAAGAGTGGCAGAATTCGACTACTTGGGAATTCGACTTAACGACGCGATGAGCTGGACCGCCCACATCAATAAAATGACAATGGCCCACAAAAGGGTGGGGGGGGCCCTCCTCAAGGAGTTCAACAACTCAACAAAACACTGTGTTGCCCCTCTATTAGACATATACAAAGCACGTGCGGTCCCTGCGTCACTCTATGGAGCCGAACTGTGGGGCCTGGGCAAAGTGGACCTACTGAGCAAGGCCGAAAACAAATTCATTAAAGATCTCCTTGCTATTCCGTCAAGTAGTCCGACTATCCCAGTGCTCATGGACACCGGCTGTAAAGCTATAAGGGATCAGGCCCGTCTTCGACCCCTCTTGCTCTGGGCTCGCCTGTGGAGGGTCCCTGAGCTAAAATCTTATGCCAATGGTCTAGCTGAGGTGATGCACTCCGACGGTTGGCATAGCATTAAATGGCTGAAGGACATTAAACACCTTTTAGGGGACCTAGGCCTGGACTCCTGCTGGCATAGCCACTCCGCTCCCCCGAAGGAGACCTTAAAAAAACTTTTTGGGGAGTGGGTTTGTGTGAAGCGCATCAGTAGCCAGCAGCACTGCAAAACCACAGCAGCTTTTCTGTTGTTAAAAGATGTCGTCACCTACGAGCCGTACATGGACATAATAACAATTGCCATGGATCGGTCCTTGTACATCAAATTCCGGTTAGGAACCCTACCCTTGGCCGACTTCTGCTCCAGGTGGAATAAACCCCAGTCCCCATCACGCTTTTGTGCTCTTTGTCCCGATATACCAGAGACGGTGCCACACTTTCTTTTCGAATGCCCGGACTATGGTCGCCCAAGATCACGTTGGCTTGGTCCTATCTGCAGAGAATTGGGTACCCGCCAGCACTCTGTTGCCCTCCGGATTCTTTTAACCAATACAGCCCCTCCCATTGTTTGTGCTGTTGCCAAATTTTTAAAATGGGCTTGGTTGATTAGATATAGAAGACTGTCCATATCAATTTAATCCTCTTTTTTAATTAATTTATGCTGATCTAATGTGTTTTATTTTTTCACCGAATGTACAGTCATACTTTTTTTCGACATGCTGTTTTTATCTTTTGTACTGCTTTTATGATATATGCATATCGAAATAAAGCAATCAATCAATCAATCATAATCATCGGACAAATGGGATTGTTGAAATATTTTACTAGACCCTGAAAGGCCTGCTTGTGGCCTGCCTGAGGCCATGAGGTAGAAGTGGGATGTCCTCTTACCATGCCTACATTTTGCCTACAGTGAGGTGGCACAGAAGGGAGTTGCGTTTACCCAAACTGAACTTCTCTATCGCAACCATTTTAGGTAACCTTTCAGTTTTGTAAAGATGGGATGGGAGCAAGCTCCCAAGAAGCCCACCAGGATGTAGTCAGCTATATGTTGGCCCTGAGAAACGAGAAGCAGTACTTCTGTAAGATCACCCCTGCAAATCTGGAAGCCAGTCAGTTGGTAATGAAACCCTGGAATGACCAGAAGGCAGACCTGTCTATCAAAGCTTGCAAGTGCCAGGCAGGGCGGGGTTCTGTGGTATATCTGGGACACTTAGTAGGCGGAGTTAAGGAGAAGCTCTGCCAAGCCAAGATAGAGACTATCCTAACATGGGAACCCCCCAAAACTCAGATAGGAGTGAGGGCCTACCTAGCCCTTACTGGATATTTAGGTTTGCCAATGGGTATGGAACCATTGTAGATCCTTGACTGAGCTGACTTTGAAGATGCAGCCCAAGAAGGTGATCTGGACAGATGCCTGGTAGAACGCGTTTGACACCTTCAAGGAGGCCATATGTACAGCACCTGTACTCAAGGCCACTGACTTCTCCAAGAAGTTCATAGTTCAGACTGATGCCTCAGAACATGGCAAAGGGCTGTTCTCTCACAGCTGAATGATGAGGGCTTAGCCCAACCTGTAGCCTCCATCAGTAGGAGGTTTCTTCCCAGTGAACACGGGTAAAGTCCCACTAAGAGAGAAGCATTTGCTGCAGTCTGGGCACTGAAGAAGATACAACTATATCTGTTTGGGGCTCACTTCCGAGTTCAACTTGGGGGGCACATCCTTGATCAGTTAGCCATAAGGTAGTCTTCCCTCAAACATTTTGCTTTCTCCCCTCCTACTTGCTGACGTTAGGTTTTGTTTGCCTTAAGACTCAGTGCACTTTACTACTGCTAACCTGTGCTAAAGTGCGTGTGTATGCTCCTTACAACATGGACAAATTGGCCACACCGGATTGGCACATTTACATTACTTTAGGTTCCTAGTAAAGTGGTACATCACGTACCCTGGGCCTTTAAATGAAATGCTAAAGTAAATGCTACTAGGGGCCCTACAGCAATTGTTATGCCACCAACTTTAGTAGCCTTTTTAAACATGTCTCAGGACTTCCATTGCATTCTGTGAGCAGTTTGAAACTGAACGCTTTGCCAGGCCGGAACCTTTACAGTGCATAAATTGGGCCTGTGGTGGCAGGTGGGGCCCACCTGTATTATTTTTGTGGACCAGCGATTGCTTTTCTTCACACTTTGCCCCAGAACTGAAGAGAAAAAAACATAAAGGGAAGAAAGAAGGGAAATACAGAAAAGTAGTGACAAAATAAGTAAACAGTTAATAAACATAACCTACAAGAATGATATAAGGAGACAGGAAGTGTAGGGAGGTGGAATAAAGACTATGCAGCCTCGGCATTCAGCTATTCTGACATTAAGTGGCTCCAGCTGCAGGCTTTTGAGAAAAGGTTTGGGCACCTGCACTTATTGTTTTACAAATTAAGCACAACTTTTTAATACATATAAATCACCACTAAGGTAGGCCCTAGACAACCTATAGGGCAGGGTGTACTATATTTAAAAAGGTTGGACATGTACTTTTAGGTTTTACCTGACCTGGTAGTGAAAACTCTTCAATTCGTTTTCACTACTGCAAGGCCACCTCTCCAATAGGATAACATTGGCTTACCTTATTACATTTAACAAGTGATAACCTTTCGTTGGGAACAGGTCAGAATGTTATGTTTGGTCTCAAAAGTATTGTAATTTTTAAAACCTCTTTAATGGTAAAGTTGGATTTTAAGTTACAATTCTGAAAATGGCACTTTTTAGAAAGTTTGCATCTTCTTGTCATAACCATTTTGTGCCTGCAGTCCTTGTTCGGAGTCACATAATTGTGATTAGCTTAGGAGTTGGAATTTGTGTATTCCTTCCGAACCAGTTAGACAAAGGATGGGCCATCCTGCCAGGATATGTGGGGAAGATGATCCATGGCCAACCGAAATTTCAAAGGAGCTTCCTCCAGCACACTCACGAAAAACTCCTGTTGTAAATCAATGAATGATCCTATGTAGGCAGGTCATGTTGATTTTATTATTCGATTTATTAGGAGATATTAGTCTATGTAACAGGTGACAGATATAATGTTGATCAAAAGCAATAGTTATCCCTTTGCACTCGTTTGCTCCAATTTCTTTGGTTAATCTATTTTATTGTTGGCGCTACGTCTGTCACACAGTGCCTATTCGTGCCCTCATTATACTGAAACAAGGTGTAGGAAGGGTCACCTTCTCACAAAGGCGTGCGCTCTGTTAAATTAAAACTAATGAGTTTCCTCACTCTTTTATTATGAAGTTCGTAATGTTCAAAACAAAATCCTTTTCCATTGATAAATCAATTTTATTAAACCATATAGTAACTTCTTAATCTCAATCTTCTTTTGAGTACATCTTCTAATTCTTGTGATATTTGCACACTTCCCATACCCAATGCATTTCGGGTCAGATGGAATGACCCTTCGTCAGGGGTCTGTAAAACATGAAATAATACAGGACCATTGCAAACAGTGTCAAAGTATTTGTCAGGGCTAGGGTGGCTTGTGGTCTAGGGCCCGCCCCACTCTGCGTTCGGGGGTACCCCTGTGGCAAAATGCATCAGTCCTCTTTGAGAGGGCGTTGGTGGCTGGGGTGCTTCAAACCTGCTTGTGCTGTTAAGTTGCATCCATGTTTATAGGTTTGCGCAGGTTTCCCTGTCCTTTAGCTGCTGTTTTACTGTGTTTCCGCCTAATGCGTGAGGTTTTGCATGCTCACGCGTAATGCGTGAGGTTTGGCATGCTCACGCGTAATGCGTGAGGTTTGGTTGTCGGGTCGCGTAAGTAGGCGCCGAAGGCACGCTAACTTACGCGACCGCGCCCTGCCTCCTGTGCTCACTATTCTGGACTGTTCCTGGGGTGTGGCTGTGGTTTCTTCCTGCTCCCTTTCCTGTTTCCCTCAGAGCAGCGTTTTGGATAGGAATTTCACCGGAGGCTTTCGGTGTTCATTGCAGGGGGCGTGGCAGTTTCCAGGTTGCTCCGTTTTCAGCTTTCCAGCCTTCAAGAACCAAGTTGGAGCGTTTCAAGGCGATTTCTCATCCATCTGAGTAGTAGAGTAGGTCGTACTCTACAGGTAGGGAATAGGAATTCCTGGTTCCCAGTTCTTGGCTAATTATCTTTTTTTAAAGGTGATATTTATAGCTGCCAAATGCATTATAAGTGATTTCTAAAACTAAGAAAGTTCGCATCCTTTAATGTTTTATTCCTCAAGTAGATAAACGCAATCCATTGCTGGCAAGGGTTGTTGATAGTGTTTCAGGGGGAACGCAAAGCATATTTGAGTGTGCGTAAAAGCTGTTTCTATTGCAAGATTGTCTAGGCGCATTCCCTTTTTGTGACGTCTGGCTTATAGGTCAAAAGGGTTATTTCTTGTTAATGATGTTTATGAGGTAATCGTTTAGCTTGTCCTTCAAACTTTGGTAAAGGAGTTTATTTGCTGAAGTGTGTGTTGTTATTTCTTTGATGAAGAATCTGTCGCAATTCACAAGAGATTGAATTCGCTATTCGCAAGTGATTGAAAATTAAACAGCACAATTAATAAAGTGTTATATGTTGAATACTACTGTGTAAGAAGCTTTCTGGATTATTAGAGAGAGCTTGTTTATAGGCTTGTGTTTTAGAATCTCCACAAAGGTTATAGCTAACTTAGAATTTGCAGAATATTTTGTTACTAACTTTTCCTTTTCAGATCTCCTTCCCCGCAGTTCCCTTCCCAATTCCTTTTTCCCCTCGCTTGATCACTCCAAGATTCTGTGTAGTAATTACATTCGGAATTGGAGGTATCGAGAGGTGGGCCCTTATAACTTCACGACAGACCCTGAGGAAGACGTCGCCTGACAGAATAGTGAGCCCACGAATTATTTTCCTCCTGGTCTGTACGTGGAGTCATAATGACCACCATCAATGATTTAATGTCTGCAATCATGCGAATACAAGCAGACCTAAAAGAAACCATGGATGTAACTGCTTTGTTGGCAGCTAAGGTGGAAAATATTCAATTACAGAGTACTCCTCTTCCGGATGAGGTTCACGAAACTGGTGCTAGCAGGGGACATACAAACATAGCTGTTACTGTGCCCCCCCAGATTCCTTTGGCAGCTCCTGAACGTTTTTCTGGGGACCCCTCTAAGGTGCAAATCTTTTTGACCCAGATAGAGTTGCATTTTGCTTGTAGACCAACTGCATTTCCAACCCCACAGTCTAAGATTGCGTTTTTAATTTCCTATTTGACCGGAGATGCCGCAAACTGGGCAGTTCCTTTGGTCAGACAAGATGACACTTTGCTTTACAACTGGAAACGTTTTGTGGAAGAATTTGAAAAGGTTTTTGATCGTAGAACAGTTACTTTATCCGCAGATCGAGAACTACTTCAGTTGAAACAAGGTAATAGGGACCTTGTTTCGTATTTGTCTCACTTCAACAGATTAATCGCTGAAACTTCTTGGCCAGAGGAAAAAAGGGCCGCCCTTTTTTATCAAGGTCTAAAAGACGAGCTAAAAGATGTTCTGGCTCAAATTGATCCTCAACCAGTAATTTGCTCTGAATTGATTAATCTAACGTTGCGTTTAGACCACAGACTCTCTGAACGAAGATCAGATAAAAAAAGAACAGACAAACCAAACTGGAGATCAGAAGCTAAATCTAGGCCTCAATTTTCAAATTCTGAAACCGGTTCGGAGCCTATGGAAATAGGAACTTTAAGACAACCATTGTCTAAAGATGAGAAAGACAACCGTCGAAAGAATGGACAATGCCTTTATTGTGGTCGAAAAGGTCACTTCGTGAAGGACTGTTTAACTAAGCCAAAGGGAAAATTTCCTAACTCTAGTAAGTCAGCAGTTCTGGAAAAAACAGATCCGAAATCGGAAAACTAACTGGCCCAAGATGTTTGAAGGGAGATCTCTTGGGTACTATTGCCTTCCCTTCTGTGAACTCATGTGTCTCTAATTACAAAGCTCATTTTAGATTAGTCGTACAAATCAGGTTAATTCAAGAAACATGCCAAATGGAAGTTTTAGTTGATTCTGGAGCTACAGGAAATTTTGTAGACTTAGAAACCGCTCAACGCTTAGGAATCATCTGTGAACAAAAAGAGACTCCAGAAATAGTGCAAGCGGTGGATGGAAAAATTCTAGCTGGAGGGCCAGTGACCATGCAAACATCCAAGGTTATTATGATCTGTGAAGATGCTAAGCAACAAATACATAAGGAGGAGCTTCAATTTGATGTTATCCAAGCACCTCAGTATGGTTTTATTCTGGGAATGCCTTGGCTTTGCTTGCACAATCCAACCATAGATTGGCGAAAAAGAGAACTAGTTTTTCTGTCTGATTTTTGTCATTCGACTTGTCTTAATGCCTCAAAACCAACTCTTAGTCGATTGGCCACAGCTGAGGAAAAAGAAACATTGTTACCTAAAGCTTACAAGGACTTCGCAGAAGTTTTTAGTGAAACTGAGGCAGCCCTCCTTCCTCCTCATCGAAGCTATGATTGTCAAATCGATCTTGTACCTGGATCTAGTGTCCCAAATTGTCGCATTTATGCTTTGTCTGAAAAAGAGAACCAACACTTAAGACAATATCTCGACCAATATCTAGAGAATGGATTCATCCGCCCCTCCAAGTCTCCGGCAGCGTCTCCTTTATTTTTCATTCCGAAAGCAAATGGGGAATTGAGGACCTGCATCGATTATAGGGCGTTGAACAAAATCACTGTCAAAAATAAATACCCATTGCCTCTCATCCCTGTTCTTTTGGACCAAGTTAAAAGGGCAGAAATCTACACTAAATTGGACCTCAGAGGAGCCTACCATTTGGTTCGTATCAGGCAAGGTGATGAATGGAAGACTGCTTTCAAAACCCGATATGGTTTGTTCGAGTACTTGGTGATGCCATTTGGGCTGTGCAATGCACCAGCAGCTTTTCAGTTTTTTTTGAATGATGCCCTGAAAGAATTTTTGGATCTTTTTGTTATTGTCTATATAGACGATATTTTGATTTATTCTGATTCCGAAGCCGAACATGAAGGCCATGTCAGAAAGGTTCTGAAAACTCTGCAATCACATAATTTGTACTGCAAATTATCCAAATGTGATTTCCATGTTCGGGAAGTTGAATTTTTGGGAGTTCTCCTCACTCCAACTGGAATGAAAATGACTGACAGAAAGATCAAAGCTGTTGCCGATTGGCCCACTCCGACCTCTGTTCGAGACATACAGTGCTTTTTGGGGTTTGCAAATTTTTACCGCCGCTTCATTGATCATTTTTCTGCTGTGGTAGCTCCCATCACACGTTTGTTAAGAAAGAAGGTGAACTTCGAATGGTCCATTGAAGCTGAACATGCATTTCAGAAGTTAAAGAGAGCCTTTACTGAAGCTCCCGTTCTCATGCATCCCAATGTAGAGAAACCCTTTATCATTGAAGCTGACGCCTCTGATGTAGCTATAGCAGCCATTCTCTCTCAAAGACATCATACTACTGGTCAAATGCATCCGGTTGCCTACATGTCTCGAAAACTAAATCCCGCAGAGCAAAATTATGTAATAGCTGAAAAGGAGCTACTAGCGATTCTAGAAGCCTTCAAAGAATGGAGACATTACATAATGGGAGCAAAATTTACTGTAACCGTGTACACTGATCATAGAAATTTACAGTTTATGAGCTCAGCCAGACTTTTGACCCCGAGACAACTCAGGTGGATGATGTTCTTTGCCGAATATGACTTCATAATTACCTTCCGTCCAGGCCAAGACAATAAGAAAGCTGATGCCCTGTCCAGGAAAGACTCTTCTTTGCATCGCTTTGAAGGAACCCCTCAACCAATAATAGATCCAGGCAAAGTAATTAATGTACTCTCGGCAGATCAATTTTTGGAGAATATTCATGAAAATTTTCCTTCTTCCCAGTGGAAATCATGGTTGAACTCCAACGTTAACCAAACCATCAAAGAAGGGATACCTTTCCATGGAAAGCAAGCTTATCTGCCCTCTTTGCAATTACAAGAAACTGTATTCAATTGGTTACATTCACATCCTCTGGCCGGTCACCCAGGCCCTCGAAAGACTGTGGAGAAAATACAAAAGATGTTTTGGTGGCCAACGCTGCAAAAAGATGTGTTAAAAATGGCTAATGATTGTGAGGTCTGTGCAAGATTTAAATCCGATCACACTAAACCTAAAGGTTTTCTACAGGTCCTACCTACACCAACTGAACCATGGAAACATATTTCGTTGGATTTCATTACTGATCTACCACCTGCCCAACACCATACTGTGATTCTAGTAGTTGTAGACAGTTTAACCAAATATGCACATTTCATTCCTTGTAAGCAGCTACCTACTGCAGGACAGTTGGCGCAAATATTTCTACAACATGTGGTGCGCTTACATGGACTGCCTTCAGTTTTGCTTTCAGATCGAGGGTCTCAGTTCTCTTCCAAGTTCTGGCAACAATGGTGTAAAGATCTGCACATCACTTCCAATATGTCCACTAGTTATCACCCTCAAACTGATGGGCAAACTGAAAGACTGAACCAAACTTTGAAACAATACTTGAGGTGTTATGTTACGGACTCTAAGAAATCTTGGTTAGATTTACTTTGGATTGCGGAATTTGCGTATAACACTTCGCCTCATTCATCAACCGGTTTCTCACCGTTCAAGGCACTCTATGGCTATGAACCTAACACCATACCGTTAGCTATGATCAATGATGGTAGTGTTGTGCCAGCGGTTAAAGACTCTGTACAACTTATGCAAACTATCCACCGTCAGGTTCAGGATCGCTTGTTGCAAAGCAAGAAGAAATACAAAGAGCAGTATGACAAAAAACATCGTTCAGGTCCTACGTATGCCCCTGGAGACAAAGTGTGGTTGTCCACAAAGAACTTGAACTTCAAACACAAAAGTATGTTTCAACCTAAGTACATTGGTCCTTACCCAGTTCTTCGACAAGTGAACCCTGTGACATTCAAGTTGTTGTTACCTAAGTCTCTACGAATTCATCCAGTATTTCATACTTCCCTTCTTAAACCTGCTAAACAGGATCTGGCTCCCCGTCCCGCTCCAATTTTAGTTCATGGTAATTGGGAATATGAAGTGCGAGACATTTTGGATTCTAGGCGTCGGGGTTCTAGGTTGTGGTATCTTGTCTCCTGGAAGGGATACGGTGCTGAAAATGATTCCTGGGAGCCGGCTGCCAATGTTCATGCTCCACGCTTGGTACGCCGTTTCCACCTCCTCCACCCTCTAAAGCCGGGCCCTAGACCACTCTTGGGAGGGGGGAGTACTGTCAGGGCTAGGGTGGCTTGTGGTCTAGGGCCCGCCCCACTCTGCGTTCGGGGGTACCCCTGTGGCAAAATGCATCAGTCCTCTTTGAGAGGGCGTTGGTGGCTGGGGTGCTTCAAACCTGCTTGTGCTGTTAAGTTGCATCCATGTTTATAGGTTTGCGCAGGTTTCCCTGTCCTTTAGCTGCTGTTTTACTGTGTTTCCGCCTAATGCGTGAGGTTTTGCATGCTCACGCGTAATGCGTGAGGTTTGGCATGCTCACGCGTAATGCGTGAGGTTTGGTTGTCGGGTCGCGTAAGTAGGCGCCGAAGGCACGCTAACTTACGCGACCGCGCCCTGCCTCCTGTGCTCACTATTCTGGACTGTTCCTGGGGTGTGGCTGTGGTTTCTTCCTGCTCCCTTTCCTGTTTCCCTCAGAGCAGCGTTTTGGATAGGAATTTCACCGGAGGCTTTCGGTGTTCATTGCAGGGGGCGTGGCAGTTTCCAGGTTGCTCCGTTTTCAGCTTTCCAGCCTTCAAGAACCAAGTTGGAGCGTTTCAAGGCGATTTCTCATCCATCTGAGTAGTAGAGTAGGTCGTACTCTACAGGTAGGGAATAGGAATTCCTGGTTCCCAGTTCTTGGCTAATTATCTTTTTTTAAAGGTGATATTTATAGCTGCCAAATGCATTATAAGTGATTTCTAAAACTAAGAAAGTTCGCATCCTTTAATGTTTTATTCCTCAAGTAGATAAACGCAATCCATTGCTGGCAAGGGTTGTTGATAGTGTTTCAGGGGGAACGCAAAGCATATTTGAGTGTGCGTAAAAGCTGTTTCTATTGCAAGATTGTCTAGGCGCATTCCCTTTTTGTGACGTCTGGCTTATAGGTCAAAAGGGTTATTTCTTGTTAATGATGTTTATGAGGTAATCGTTTAGCTTGTCCTTCAAACTTTGGTAAAGGAGTTTATTTGCTGAAGTGTGTGTTGTTATTTCTTTGATGAAGAATCTGTCGCAATTCACAAGAGATTGAATTCGCTATTCGCAAGTGATTGAAAATTAAACAGCACAATTAATAAAGTGTTATATGTTGAATACTACTGTGTAAGAAGCTTTCTGGATTATTAGAGAGAGCTTGTTTATAGGCTTGTGTTTTAGAATCTCCACAAAGGTTATAGCTAACTTAGAATTTGCAGAATATTTTGTTACTAACTTTTCCTTTTCAGATCTCCTTCCCCGCAGTTCCCTTCCCAATTCCTTTTTCCCCTCGCTTGATCACTCCAAGATTCTGTGTAGTAATTACATTCGGAATTGGAGGTATCGAGAGGTGGGCCCTTATAACTTCACGACAGACCCTGAGGAAGACGTCGCCTGACAGTATTCCACATCACTGATTACATCTATCTTCTAAAAAGTGCACATATAAACGTCAACCAACAAATGGATGAGTGTACGTGATTTTATAATACAATCTCAAAGGCAGTAGATTGGATGTGTTCTATACACTGATGGACGCAAGCTGAAGTGAGGTGAGGTAGAAACTAAAACGTGCAAACTGAACGTTGTTTACAGCGTGCCGAAAGGGAAACTCAGTTGTTCCATGCATTTGAAATATATTGCGGTGATCGAGTCCATCTACATTGATAAGTGCACTAAAAATGAGCGGAAGGGTGAGAGATACGTCGTGCGTTAGAAATGCTCGACGAAGATATCTGAGGTTAAGTGGTTCAAAAGAATAAATGAACTTACATGCAAACGAAATCTTCGTCGAGCATTTCTAACGCACGACGTATCTCTCACCCTTCCGCTCATTTTTAGTGCACTTATCAATGTAGATGGACTCGATCACCGCAATATATTTCGATTGCACAGAACAACCGTGTTTCCCTTTCGGCACGCTGTAAACAACGTTCAGTTTGCATGTTTTAGTTTCTACCTCACCTCACTTCAGCTTGCGTCCATCAGTTTATAGAACACATCCAATCCACTGCCTTTGAGATTGTATTATAAAATCACGTACACTCATCCATTTGTTTGTTGACGTTTATATGTGCACTTTTTAGAAGATAGATGTAATCAGTGATGTGGAATACTTTGACACTGTTTGCAATGGTGCTGTATTATTTCATGTTTTACAGACTCCTGACGAAGGGTCATTCCGTCTGACCCGAAATGCATTGGGTATTGGAAGTGTGCAAATATCACAAGAATTAGAAGATGTACTCAAAAGAAGATTGAGATTAAGAAGTTACTATATGGTTTAATAAAATTGAATTATCAATGGAAAAGGATTTTGTTTTGAACATTACGAACTTCATAATAAAAGAGTGAAGAAACGTATTAGTTTCAATTTAACAGAGTGCACGCCTTTGTGAGAAGGTGACCCTTCCCACACCTTGTTTCAGATATAATGTTGATGTAACATCAACACCCCACCAGGAGTGGCTCCTGCTGCTCAGCCTGCTCACTAAAACTGATCTTTCAAGCATACATAAACATTCTAACTCTATGACATCCCACACACACACACACTCTCTGGCTGAATAGTAGGTAGCGTAGCAGAGAACTACAGATAGAATGCATCATACCTAATTCAAGATATAACACATTTCCCCCTTAGAAATAATAAACAATAATGAAGTTGAATATTTAGACTCTAATCCAAAAAGTAAATACCAGGCATCTTTGAGCCTCCACTCAATCCCAACTTAGGGCATCTAGTGAGCATATAAAAGGGAATCTTTCAGCCACATCCACAAATATAGTAGACATAGGGTATTTCACAAACAAGCTCATCCTTGCAACAGGACACTACAAAACTCAGAAGAAAGGTCTCTTCAACGACACAGAAATACAGTAGGCAGAGGGTATTTTATAACCCCAGCTCATCCTTGCAACAGGACACGACAAAACTCAGAAGAAAGGTCCCTTTTAATCACATACATAAATAAAGTAGGCATAAGGTATTTCACAATCCCAGCTCATCCTTGCAACAGGACACTACAAAACTGAGAAGATGAGTCTCTTCCAACCCACACCCATTCCACCTTAGGGAATCTTGTCAACACAATAGTAAGCAAAGCAAAAAGATGTCACTCAACCCACACCCAGCCCAGCCTAGGTCATCTTGTGACCAAACAAAAGCAAGGAAAAGTGCATCTCAGTCTCAACCCAAACCATGCATCACAACAGTAGGTAAACAACGATCATGCATAACTAATTGCCCACTTCAACAGTAGGAAATCTCTCACCCCCGCTCATCCTAACAGGATACTACATAAACTTGATCTCAGTAAGGAACTCTCCTTCTCCCACAAACGATGCAGGACCAAGAACATGATAAACTCAATGCTACTCTTACAAACAGCATTTTTGCCACAACACAATTTCTGGATTTCTAAACATGGCTTCAATATACCATTGCTCCTTTCGCATAACTTTGCACCATACTCCACATACATATATACCATATAATTACCATACAACTATTATCCTGCATTACAACTTATGCAGACCCTATAAATATTACTGAAAACTCTACTCAGACCAAACATAATAAACAAAACATTACAGGTAACTCAATGCACAGTACGCCGGTGAGGGATTTCTCTCCCGAAACACTCTATGTACACCAGGAATAGACTTCTCATAAGAAATTGACCCCAAAGTCCATCTGAAAACACAATAAATCAAAATAAATAAGGTGGACACCATGGTTTGGTTTAATAATATCCTGCTCCCATCATGACAAAGCTTAATACGGAACACATCTAGGCTGTACTCCAGCTCATAGCACGGATTGAATCCAGACAGGCACTACAGTCTTGTCTGCGGGCAGCATGGCTATCTCCTTAAATCTATTAACGTTGCTGCAGTTATCACCATGGTTTCCTTTTGGTGCAAAGTTACACAATGAATGGCCCGCTGTGCTCGGGGATCAATACTTGCACGGTGCATCATGACCTAAGACCCGCTGAAGTGAGCGTTCTTTGTTACAGCATACACATGATGGACGGAATGCTCACAATGCAAACATTCTACCCCAGTCAAAAGATCTGGGTTAAATCCATCGCTCGTTTGCTTACTACGCCACCCCAGTTTGGACCCAGTGGCACAGTGAGCAAGGGACCCACGTCTGGGCATACCCATCCCACTTAGGGCGAAAAGTATTACAGCAAACAAATGATGGACGGAATGCTGACATTCTCCCGCAGTCAAAAGTTCTGGGTTAAATAAGAAGTGAGTGGCCCAGCTTTCACCCGCCCGTCCCAAAATGGCCTCCATCACCACCAATGGCAGCACTTCAGTCCGCTGCCTGGTTACCTCACGTCACCCATCCACAGCACAAAGAATCTCACAGAAGCATCCGCAAGCATGGGGACAGGCTAATGGGTGCTCGGGATGGTGATGATCGCATGCGTGTGTGGCATATTGAAATGCCACAACACATGGCAGTCTCGCATTACAATGGTAAACAGTATAATATGAATACTCACATTAAAATGACAGTGCGCCACATGGGCTCTTAAACAAAATAATGCTGTGGTTCATCAGACATTATGAAATTAAAAGTGACTCACTGCTCGATGCACCTGCTCTCCACAGTTCATGTAGCACAGAAAATCCTCCTAGTTCACTTAAATACAGCCAGATGCTCACTGCCTGTTTAATTTATAGTAGACTGTAAAGTCCAATAAACATAAATATTGTAGCAAAATCGTTTATTGAAAAAGGAACACAGGAGCAAGGTAGAAAGCAGCCTACACAGGTCGTCTTCCTCAGCAACTGTCTCTCTGCAAAGCAAGGAACACAGAACCTTGCATGGAATGCTCGAGGAACAATAAGGTTAAAGGAAAACAATTCTGTAAAATATTACAAACATGACACATCTTCCTCCTTAAGGAAGGAAAAAACAAATACAAAAGAATCAACAAATAAAATCCTTCAACCACTTAGGTTTGGAGTGTATTCTTTGCCTGGTAACATCCTCGTTAGTAACAGGATACGACAGAACCAAGATTCTCACGATTCTCAACTAGTACATTATGACTATTACCAGATGTTCCAATATTTTCATTTATAGGTGTTGAATTTACATTTTCAGAATACGAAGTTACAACATTTTCATTTACAGGTGTTGAATTTACATTTTCAGAATCCGAAGTTACATTTTCATTTATATGTGTTGAATTTACATTTTCAGATTCTGAAGTTACAAGTGTTCCAGATGTTCCAGACATTGCCACACAACCTTGTCCCTTCTCAACAATTTGATCAAAATCATCAAAAGTCCCACATGGAAGTGTAGACGTGGGAACAGCTAATTTATTTTTTCCACTGTAAATGGCAACTCTTCTAATATTCCATACCTTACCGTCACTCAAAAGGACAGAATTTCGTAATTTTTTTTTAAGTACCATTGGTTATGAAAATTGAGATTCACATTTGCGAACCTTCTAAGGTTTTTTAGCCGTAACCCACATTCCAGCTTTGATATCTGCCAAACGTGCACCAAATTTATTATCAAAAATACGTTTGTACTGTAAATGTTTTTCAAGCAAGTTATTCTTAACCGAGTTCACGCAAATATCAAGACTAGAACTTTTGTGTAACCAATCAGGATTGAATTTAGTTCTATCTGTGCGGCCTCTCATAATTTTGAAAGGGGACATTTTTAACGCTTCATGGATATTGGTTCTGTAAGTCCAAACAGCTATAAACACTTGAATTTCCCAATCTTCCCTTTTTATAACTGCAATTTGAATGGCATTTTTTAAAACGTTACTGAATCTCTCACACATGCCTTTACCACTTGGATTGTACAAAGAAGTGGTCCTATGTTTAACACCTACTCTCCCAAAATATGTTTTTGCTAATTTGGATACAAGTTGTACCCTGTTAATGCTAATAATTTGAACAGGAAGACCCTCTTCCATAAAAACGTTGTCAATAAATTGTGAAACAGCTGCTAAATCAATTTTCTCCACAATAGTAATGCTCGGCCATCTCTAAACAATATCAATAATGGATATTATATATTTGGAATTGATACTGATCCAGCGGGCTATAGAAAATATATCATAAACTACGCTACCCAATTTCATAACCTATAAACAAAATTCTATACTAAACATGGACCCATTTATGAACCTGATATATTTTGGGCCTACTGAATCAGGTGGTCAGAATAAATCTATATACACATTATTTACAAACTATAAACATATTTATACATTTGCAGAAAGAATATTGTCATTAGAATAAAACCCAACCATTTAAACGACCACCATAGGCGACGTGATCTAGCTAAAGGTAACCTATACTTCTAAATAACCAAGACCAGCTTGTTTGTCAAAAGTAAGATTTTATTTTCTAGATTATGGTATATAAGTTGTAAGTTTTATAAATGAAATTTATTTGCAATAAAGCAAGCATGATAGTAAGAAATATGGGAAAAATACAATTTAAGCAATTGAATCAATTTAAGAAATTATATAAAGTTTAGTATTTCTAAAACCTATTTCCCTAACTGAGCTAAATAGACAGAAATTAAAGTAAAGATCTTTGAGGATTCTTACGTGCTCCACGCAAAGTCCAGCAGCACATCACCCTCATCGGAAAGTCAGAAAGCAGCAGCCAGCCCAACCCTAAGGGCATGACTTTTTATACCTTTCTACGCTAACTAAACTAGCAAAGGAAAGTTTTCAGAAATACTCGACGTCCCATTGGCTGAGAGTGACAAGTGACATGTCACCCGATTCTTAAAAAGTTCCACAAAATCATGTCTTACAAAGACCATTGTCTCTTCCACGTGAAGCCAGAGGCTTCCTGCGATTGCAACTTTGTTTTAAGTCATCCTCGCAGCTTCCATAGTCTTACGGTGCAACTTCCGCGGATGCCAAGTTAAGGACTGACAAAAAGTTCACTTTCGACCTTGGCCATGTCCGACAGAATGATGTCAGCTCATCAGTTTTTGCTTTGTGAATGCAGCTTCAATAAACGTTTTAATTCAGAATGGGCGTCTCGTGACTTTCTGCAGAATTATAGTTCAACTCTCATTTTGCGGCTCAAATAGTTAGGCCTCAAAAGCAGGCAACTTATGATTTCTAGTATAAAACAAACACAAGAAAAGTATTAATGTAAGAAATAAAGTATATTCTGTATCCACCCCATGGTTTACTAAATAATTAACCCACCCGATTAATCAAAATGTTACCTAGCCATTGCAAACAAATAAAGCAGCGTTTATATTTACCAGTCTCCGTTTTTCTATGAGACCCATATGCACCTAGAATAGTAGAAATGACATCACACAGACAAGAAAAAGCAAAACAAGCACATGCTTATTTTAAGTATGCAGCAGTTAGTAATGACAAAAACGAAAACAATAAATTATTTTATTATTTTGCACGAACAAAAAGATGCAACAAATATGCACGTTTATGAGCACACATGTTAGTCCCCCCACGTGTAAAGTTTAATCTAGGTTGTATTAGCATGACATATCACAAATCATTAATAATTTTATTCATGTTATGGAAATGTGACTTTGCGAGTTTAAACAAAATTTTGTTTTCTATCTCGCTCCATCAACTCCCTCATCTGGTGATTAACAAATCACCACACCAGCACTCAAAATTTTGGTAAATTTAATTTATAAGAAATCGATTCAAATTCATTGTATTAGTAAACCTAAAAGTCTGTTTCAGCATAATCTTTACAATTAACATGACGCTCTCTATGTAACTCCTGCAACTCAATCTCCCTTTCCTCTTCTTTTCTGAGTTTATAAATTCTCTTCTTTTCTCTTAAATGCTTCTTTCTTTTATGCAACAGACAACCTACTTTAGTCAAAATAATAATGAATATAATTATAATCAAAGGTGCCAGAATCTTGCCAAGAATTGAACTTCCGATATTATGAAACCAGTTTTTAATTGCTTGAAACCTATTTGAAAGTTTCCCAGTAAAATCTTCTTCTTCTAAAGGAATTATTTCAGAATGCATTTTTGTAATATTCTTAATATACATTTCAATATTTTTACTTTCATCCGGTATATATGTACAGCAATGTTGGACATGTAAAATGCCACAGACTCCTCCCTCCTTTGCTAGGAGTATGTCTAAAGCAAGACGGTCTTGAATTACCATGGATCTAATTGCAATAACTTCAACATTCACTAATTGAAATCCATCAGCAGTGTCAGTTGATAATCTATCAACTATAGTGGACAATTTTCTGATTCTCCCTGCATTTAGGGTTATACCAACAAAAGGTATTACAGCTTGGAAAATATCTCCCAGAACTTCAGTAAAAGTTTCTCTTTTAGCTCTATTTACATAATTATGAATTTTAAATAATCCTTCTGAATCTCTGTCAACATGAAACACTTTAGGAAAAACAATTCCCACATAACAAGTTCCATACCAATGGTCTGGAAGGTTGTAGTAGGCTTTGTCACCACAAACAAAATAAATTCCAGGAAAGATAGGATCTTTTCCACCTTTAAATCCCCAACCTCCCATAATCTGATAAGTATCTTCACAGTTGCTTGCACCTACAAAATAATTATCAAAAAGTGTGTTATCTCTTCTAATGCAAAGCTTTCCACTAACAGGTTTGTCTATGTGAATTGCAATATTTTCAAGCATTTTGCCATTTAGTTTCTCATCCTCTTTTTGCCAGAATGATGACTTAGTCTGCTTGACTAATTCATTTCTCTTATAAATTGCTCTTCTCTCCTCAACCATATTCAGAAATTTCTTTCCTTCAGCACTTAATTTACATGTTAGATTATTCTTGTAAGCATACTCATAAGTGAGTTCATTAGTAACAAGGAAATATTCTCTCAATTGTTTAGCTTTCTTATGCTTATTTAAAGCATTATCAATCTTGACATTAGCAAAAATCTCATCATAATTTGAATAGTAATATTCTAAACGACCAGTTTGATAAAATAAACTAGTTAATACACTACATGTAACAGCATAAGTGAGAGGAAGCATATTATATGTTACTCCCTCAGAAACAGAAGCGGGCAACTTAACGCATACATAACAATCCTTTGCATCCATTACCTTTACATATTCACTCAAAAGCTTTGTGAAAGTATTGCTTGAAAAATCACCTATTGATTTATCTTGATGAATGTTAGGCTGATGATCAATTACTTTAGCAGATGCACTATGTTTAGTTTGGCTAACCAGAGCTTTGCTTGTTATGTTAACTTTGTGTAATTCTCTATTCATTTCTAAAGGTATAATCACAGCTAGTACCAACCAGAGCAGAACTAAAATGAGCAGACACACCAGAGTCATCTTACAGCATCTTTTAAAAACAGAGCATTTTGAAGTGCTCTCCTTAATGTAAGGCATTTTTAGGTTAGTTTTAGCCTCAAAAATAAAAATAAATTTTAAAATTTATATACACCCCCCTTTTAAAATATATTTTTCTTTTATAACCCTAAACAAGATTTCTTCGACCTTATGTCATACATAAGTTTTTCTTCTACTAGACAGTTTTTCTTCGACCTTGTGTCAACTAACAGGATTTTTTCAGCCTTATGCCAATTTAATAAATTTGTACTTCAATCATTGTCACTAATTTCTTGGATTTCGTTTTCTTCTTCACTACTATCATATATGTCTATAACAGGTGGAATTACTAAGTAAGTCCACTCAGGAGACTTGTATTTCTGGTTTGGTCTAATTATTCTCTTCCCTTTTCTTGATATCACTTCTATTTTCCTTCCAACTCCAACCTCTTTTCCAGGACTCTTTTGACTACTGATTTCTTCAACTTGTTCTATTGGCTTTTTAATCAATCTGACTCTCAATCTTCCACCAGGCCAGTAGTCTGCTTTTCTCACGTACTTTTTCTTTGGTTCAGAATTATTTGATTCAGATTTCCAAGTCCTTTTCTTTCTGCTTTCACTTCCACCTTCCACGTCACTTTCCTCAGTTTCGTAGTCTGAAATTTCAATTGACTCAGGAACTTCTCTATTCGGCAATTTCACTCCTTCAGGAACTTCACTTTGTCTTCCATCACTGGTACTCGGTAATTCGTTCTCTTCCTCTTCCTCAATTACCTCTAGCTTCCCAGATTTCGGATTTTTGTTCCTTACTTCAGAGCTTGTTCTCTGCCTTTCGATACTCTCCTGGTCTGAAACTTCTTTTGGTTCAGCTTCTCTGTCTTCAATATAGACAACCGAATCCTCAGTTATCTTTCCTTTTAGCAGATTCTCTTCACCTTCAGAATCTATTTCAATTATTTCTAAGTCTTTTCTTGTCAGATTTCCATTCACTGGCACAGTTTCCAGATGTCGACTTTCTTGTCGATCTTCAGAATCTGGAATTACTTCACCTTCTGTTCTGTCTTCTGCTTCAGAATCAGAGTCATCTGTGGTATTACTTTCAACATCAGAATTCTCAGGAGTTGGTATTGGAATAGTATGACTTGGATGAATCCAACGCTTCAATCCTCTGCACTTTACAGCATTAGTAGTGATCAAGATTACCTGCCTAGGTTTCTGCCATCTAGGAGATAGACAATTCCTCCTCCGATGTACTTTCGTTCTGACCCAGTCTCCAGGTCTCAGATCATGTGTCAAAACTTTGTCATTTGATTGTGCTTCAGTTCCCACCTGATTAGACACAGAAGTTACCATATCAGATAACCTTTTACAGTAATCCAAAATTGCACTGTCATTTATGCTCAACAGTTTACCTACAGGTACAAAAGCTTGCCTCATAACTCTTCCCATCAAAATTTCATGAGGACTCAAACCTGTCTTTTTATCTGGTGTACTTCTTATTGACATCAAAACAAGTGGAAGAGCATCAGTCCACTTAACTCCTGTCTCTAGACACATTTTTCCAATTCTGTTTTTGATAGTTCCATTTATTTGTTCAACTACACCTGATGCCTCTGGTCTGTATGCACAGTGTATTTTCTGCTCAATACTCATAGCTTCGCAAATTAACTTCAACAGTTTATTATCAAAATGGCTTCCTCCATCACTCTCAATAGTAACTGGAAAACCGTACCTTGGGATGATTTCTCTGAGCATTAGTTTTGCTACTGTAATTGAATCACAATGTCTTGTAGGAAAAGCCTCTACCCACCTTGAGAACAAGCATACAATTACAAGTACATATTTCAAACAGTTGTGTAAAGGCATTTCAATGAAATCTATTTGTAACCTGGTGAAGGGACCACCCTCTCGACCAATTATTCCTGTCCCCACCACTGATTTTCTGTTTGGATTCATTTGTTGGCATGACAAACACCTTTGACAAAAAGATTCTGCAATGGTTCTAAATTTGGTATTGAACCATGTTTCTTTAAACAGTCTGACCATAGAATCTCTTCCTAAATGTGCAGGACCATGATATAATCTGGCCATGTCAGAAATCATGCAATTTGGTAAAACTACTCTGCCATCTTTGTAAACCCACACTCCATCTTCATCACGTTGTCTACAATCTGATCTTAACCATAGGTCTTTTTCTTCATCTTCTGCTTCGTTTTGTAAATCTCTAATCTCATTCCATGTTTCTACAACAGTTGTTAGCATTAATGAATTTGAATCAGTTTCTGTACTTCTATTCCGATTGTAAGAATAATTTTTCCTTGCGCAGTACTTTGCTGTTTCATCTGCGAAGGCATTTCCTTTGGAAATATAATCAGTCCCTCTAGTGTGTGCTGCACACTTGACTATGGCAATTTCTTTTGGCATTTGTATTGCTTCAATTAATCTTCTAATGAAAACTGCATTTTTAATTGGTGACCCTGTTGATGTCATGTATCCTCTCTGTGACCAGAGTTGTCCATAATCATGCACAACTCCGTACCCATACTGACTATCAGTAATGATGGTAACTCTTATATCCTTTGATATTTCACATGCACGAATTAAAGCAATCAATTCAGCTACTTGAGCTGAACGAACTCCTTCAAGACATGATGCTTCTTTAATGTTTTCGACTGTACAAACTGAGTATGAAGCTTTCAAGACACCACCTTCGGATCTTAAGCATGAGCCATCTACAAAGTAGACAAAATCCGATTCAGGCAAAGGTCTGTCTTTGATGTCTTTTCTTGGTTTTGTGCAGAATTCCATGACATCTAAACATTCATGTTCTGTCTCAATGTCATTAACGATTTCTGAATCAGGCAGTAATGTAGAAGGATTCAGATTCAAACATCTTGAAATCGAAACATTATCTGCTCCCAGTATGATTTTCTCATACTTTGTCAATCTGCTACTTGTTAAATGTTGAGTCTTACCTCTTGTCAGTAATATTTCAACCGAATGAGGCACAAAAACTTTTACAGGAAATCCCATAATGATTCCTTCACTTTGTTCAAGACTGATACTTGTAGCTGCAACTGCTTTTAAACAACCTGGTAATGCTTTTGCAATTGGATCAAGAACTGCAGAAAAATATGCAATAGGTTTCTTTAGGTTTCCATGTCTCTGAATTAACACAGATAATGCACATCCTTCTCTTTCACTGCAATACAGTTCAAAATCTTTCTCATAATTTGGCATACCCAAAGCAGGAGCTTTGCATAAGCTCTTTTTCAAGTTTTCAAAAGATTCCATCTCAACATCATTGAGAATAATTGGATCTTTTACATCTGATTTGGTCAGTCTTTGTAGTGGTTTCGCAATTACTGAAAATCCACTTATCCATTGTCGACAGTAACCTACCATTCCCAGGAACATTCTGACCTGTCTTTGTGTTCTTGGCGGTAGCATTGCTTGAATCATTTTTATTCTCTCTATTGTTACTTGTCTTTTTCCTTTCGCAATTCTGTGACCAAGATATTTCACTTCTTGTTTGCAAAACTGTAGTTTTGCTGGGGACACTTTATGTCCTTCTTCTGCAAGGCGATTTAACAGAATTATTGTGTCTGTTACACAATTTTCTCTTGTCTTTGCAGCAATTAACAAATCATCAATATACTGCACCAACGTAGACCTACCTGGTAAGTCTAAATCTTCTAATGATCTTTTTAACAGTTCGTTAAAGATTGAAGGACTTTCTGTATAGCCCTGAGGGATTCTTGTCCATCCAAGGGTCTTACCTTGGAATCTGAAAGCAAAGATTTCATAACTGTCTGGGTGTAGAGGAACAGTAAAGAATGCATTGCAAAGGTCAATGACTGTGTACCATTCAGCATCATATGGAATCTGAAATAGAATTACTGCTGGATTTGGAACCACAGGACAACATGGAATAACAATTTGATTAACCTTTCTCAGATCTTGTACGATCCTAAATGTTCCGTTAGCCTTTTTAACTCCCATAATTGGTGAATTACAAGAGCTACTCTTCATTTCTTTCAATACACCTTGCTTGATTAATTTTTCAATTACAGGTGTAATACCTTCAATTGTCTCTGTTTTCATTTTATATTGTGGAGTGTTTGGAAATTCTATTCCCTGCTTCAATGCAATTTTAACAGGATCTACGTTTTTCATCAGACCCATCTCATTCCCAGTAAAATCCCATATTTCAGATTTCACTGTTTCTTTTAGCTCTTCAGGTAAATCTTTTTCTTCAAATGCAGGAAACAATTTTGTTTCTTCTGCTTCCATCATCATCATTGTCATTCTGTACAAACCATCTTCCTCCATTGTTTGTAATTCAACTCCTTCAGGAGAACAATATATTCTGCAATTCATTTTACATAAGATGTCCCTACCTAATAGATTTACTGGACTACTATTACAAACCACAAATCTGTGTTTGTCTCTGTAATTTCCAATTTCAACTGGTACTGGATCAGTTAAATCTGTTTTAATTTGCTGATTACTTACTCCGACAACTTGGATGGTATCCCCAGAGAGAGGTAGGTTTTCAATTTCCACTGATCTAACAGTAGAACGGGTAGCACCAGTGTCCACTAGAAAAGTGATGTCTACATCATTAACTTTCCCGTTTACATAAGGACCGGACTGGTCAACCTCAAGAGTGGCTCCAACAACACACTCTTCCTCCTCTCTCGGGCACCGTCAGCAATAATCATCAGAATCACTGTCTTGGCTTTCTGTTAATAAAAATTGTTGTGAAGCATTTTGCATTTGAACCCTTTGCTGCTTTTGCTGTTTTTGTGGTTTTATTACCTGTTCACATCCCTGAAATCCCACGTTTGGATTATATTTTTGAACTCCCCCACAATTCGGAAAAGGTGGTTGTGGCAACTGGTCCTGACGATTATTCACCTGTTGTTGTTGCTGTTGTTGTAATTGTCGCTGAATATTAAATTCATTTAACCCCTGTTGCATCTGTAGCTGTTGCTGCACGTTAACACCATTCTGCATCTGTGGATTCAATAAGGGATTCTTTAAATTTCTAGGAGGATGAGGACACTCGTCCCTCCAATGTCCAATTTCGCCACAATTAAAACAAGGTAATCTTTGTTTCAGCTCTTCTATCTTTGGGCTAAATTTCTTTTGGAAATTATTACCTTTAAACTTTCCTTGTATCTGGTTCGTATTTCCAGTTTGAACAAAATTAGTGTTCTTATTTCCCATGCTGGCAATCTGTTGCTCAGCCACTTTTACCTGTGCCCACATGGCTTTCTCCTTCAGCTTTTTCTGTTTTACTTCTAATTCATCGCTACAATATTTTGCTTTTCTCAGAATATCATCAATAGATAGTGCTTGCCATCCGACAATGCTAGTTCTGATCATTTCTCCAATTTCAGGCTTTAGTCCATAAACAAATCTATAGATAAAATGACTCATGTCTTTCTCATCTAATTTTTCATAACCACTGTATTGTTTAAAGATTAACAGTAGTCTTTCATAAAAAGAATGAACTGATTCTTTTGTTTCCTGCTCTGTTCTTTCTATTTTAACCCAATCAACTTCTTTGGGTGGAATTTTGTTTTTCATCCAAACAATTACTTTCTCATAAAAATCCATTACGAGTGGATTTGGGGCACCTGTTTCTTTAATTCGCTCAGGTTCTGTTTTTGGCCAACTAATAGAAATTTTACATTCTGTCCAAAGATCAGATGGAACAACAATGTCAAAAAATCCATCCAAATCAATCCACAGAACTTTTGACACTTTGATAAATCTATCGACTTGCCTGTACCACTCAACAGGTTTCTCTCTTAATTTAGGAAAATCATTTGTGAATAACAGAATGTCTTGTCTCGACCATGGGACATGAACATATCCTCCACCTGCAACTTCTCTCATTGGAAATTGTTTTGACATTCTTTCTAATCTTTCATCTTCCTTCCTTTTAGTCCATTTCACTCTCCATTTGTTCAGTTCTCCTAGCTTTTTGATATAGACAATCAAATCTTTAATGTGAACTATTCTTCCCATTGAGTTCAAACTCTCAATGTCGCTTTCTGAGAAATCTAATCTGTAATGTTTTGCAAAATTCTTTTGTTTACTCACATCGATTTCAAGTTCTGCAGCTAGATCCTCTAATTGATCATATTTATTTTTCGTTTTCCATTGAATACTTTTGCAAATGAATAATAATTCATCATCTCGATAGTAATTTAAACTATCTGGGCCAATTGTTCCAATTATTAATTCTTCTATATTTGCTTTTAATTTGGCCACATCAAGCTTTGGTGTAGTTACCCTGACTTCAGGACTTCCTACATCTGACATAGCACCCATTGGTGTTTTTGGAGATAAATCCTCATTAAAGGTTAAATCAGGCATTCTCGATCTAGAAGTGTTTAATTCAGTCAAGTCTGAATAAAATTTTTCAGCAGGCTTTTGAATTTCTGTATTTAAAGGAATAGTTAATCCAGTTTTGTTTGTATTTCTTTGATCAAATACAGGCTGAACAGGACCTATTGTTACTGGAACTGTGACAGCTTCCATGCCTTTTGTCATTCTTTTAATTAATTCTTCTTTAGACCTTAAGTATTCATTATAATCATCATCCTCAACATTTCTTGTCTCTCTTGTATATTCTTTTGGAGGTTCCCTTGCTCTTGGAGTCATTGAAAAATGTCTACCCTCATTTCGAGCATTCTCAAATTCTGATCTTCTAGGAGTTTCAGTGATTTCACAATTATTTGGATAAAGTTTAGGAGCTTCATTAATTGGAGGTGCACTCGGTGAAGTTTCAGTAGAAACCACCGGAGTAGACCATGATCTAGGAGGTCTCAAAGGCTGATTAGGCTGTTTATTTTTAGCAGTTGTATATATTTCTTCCATAATTGCATCCTCATTTTCACTTTCCATAGATTTTCCTGTAGGAGAACCCATTACCATTTCATGAATTAAATACAATCCTTCACTCATGTTTCCCTGTCTCCACATTCGTAATCTATCTTCATGAGTTTCTCTTTTCCATGATGGATTTTTAGAAGGTCTTTTAATTCCACTAGCTTCTCTTTGTAACTGATACATCTCATCTTCCCACTCAACTAAAGCTTCAAATTGAGTTGGTCTCGGTTTTGGAACAAGAGCATTCATTTTCTCTCGTAAGTTTCTTAAAACTCTTACATTAAATGAACCATCATCAGGCCAAGCCAAAACACCATCGTTTTTAGTATAACGTTTCCAACTGTCGAACCATAAGACAGTATGATATCCGTATTCACCTTCCATGTACGCTGCAGGTGTTTTATACTTATGAAGTAGTTTACCACCTCGCGTTTCGATTTTCTTGTCAGGTGAAAATAAATTCTTAAATTTCTGAAATAATGTTGTCTTTTTCTCAACATGTTTAAAATGATAACTCATTTTCAAAAGTAAAATTTAATTCACAAAATCGTTCGTAAAATATTTCCGGGATGTTCCGCAAAACAACCAATCCGTGCGCGAAACACACCAACAAGCCAATGGCAGTTGAGCTACGTCAGTTTCCTGCTCAACCAATAATTTTGGAGATTTTCCTAAGGACCAATCAGCTCACAGGCCGTCAGAGACTCAGGAGCCAATCAGAATACAGCTTGTGACGTAGGTCACCCAATCCCAGCGCGGCTCTGTGACGTACACAGCAGCTGCGGTTTCTCGCTTCTCACTCCTGGCGCTTACCCCTCCTTCACAAAATCTTTTCACAGCGCCATTTTAAGAACACTTTTCAGTGTAAATTAATTCTTAACAATGACTTATAAAGACAACATCTGTTCGTTTCACTAATTAGGATAGTTTACATACATTCAAGTATCCACACTTCGGAATAGACGGCGCTATTCACACTAAGGATAATATTCAATTGTTAGTAGAGTAACCTTACCCCACCCTTCAAGCAAGTATAATTATGAACTCGCTTTGCTCTGAACCCACCGCGAAGTGAAAGTTCTAAGAGTTCCACTTGAACATAAAATACAACTCAAACTCGCACTTTTACACTGAAAATTCCCTAAATTCAAACACACACGAAATCCGTACAGGACTCTCACCTGTTTATAGAAATCATGCACCGTTAGCAAAATAACGACGTTATCCGTACAGGGCTCTCACCTGTTTATAGATATGAAACATGTACCCGTACAGGACTCTAACCTGTTTATAGATAATCATGCACCGACGTTAAATTTTACCCTTCACTCAAGCTCGGATATAACTAATACTCTCATCACAGTGAGTTTTATGGAAGGCGCTTTGTCCCTATTCTCATGCTGCTTTGATTTCTTAGAAAATCCTCACTATACAAGAATCAGACCTAGCCCTAAAACTGTGCTGCTCGGCGACAACACTATGGTACACGGCGATACCTCTTGTGATACTCGGCGATATCACTACAAACGAACAGATGGCTTGCGTGACTAATTTCTCGCCACACAATCTATACCGGTATAGCTTACAGATAGGCACGAAAAACGAACTTAACAAGTGTTAAAACATCAATCCTATTTGCATACCATGACGCAATCCTTAGCAACCAACATGTTACCTTGGTTACCGCTTAGCAACCATCAATTTCTGCTACCAGATAATTGATCCAGCGGGCTATAGAAAATATATCATAAACTACGCTACCCAATTTCATAACCTATAAACAAAATTCTATACTAAACATGGACCCATTTATGAACCTGATATATTTTGGGCCTACTGAATCAGGTGGTCAGAATAAATCTATATACACATTATTTACAAACTATAAACATATTTATACATTTGCAGAAAGAATATTGTCATTAGAATAAAACCCAACCATTTAAACGACCACCATAGGCGACGTGATCTAGCTAAAGGTAACCTATACTTCTAAATAACCAAGACCAGCTTGTTTGTCAAAAGTAAGATTTTATTTTCTAGATTATGGTATATAAGTTGTAAGTTTTATAAATGAAATTTATTTGCAATAAAGCAAGCATGATAGTAAGAAATATGGGAAAAATACAATTTAAGCAATTGAATCAATTTAAGAAATTATATAAAGTTTAGTATTTCTAAAACCTATTTCCCTAACTGAGCTAAATAGACAGAAATTAAAGTAAAGATCTTTGAGGATTCTTACGTGCTCCACGCAAAGTCCAGCAGCACATCACCCTCATCGGAAAGTCAGAAAGCAGCAGCCAGCCCAACCCTAAGGGCATGACTTTTTATACCTTTCTACGCTAACTAAACTAGCAAAGGAAAGTTTTCAGAAATACTCGACGTCCCATTGGCTGAGAGTGACAAGTGACATGTCACCCGATTCTTAAAAAGTTCCACAAAATCATGTCTTACAAAGACCATTGTCTCTTCCACGTGAAGCCAGAGGCTTCCTGCGATTGCAACTTTGTTTTAAGTCATCCTCGCAGCTTCCATAGTCTTACGGTGCAACTTCCGCGGATGCCAAGTTAAGGACTGACAAAAAGTTCACTTTCGACCTTGGCCATGTCCGACAGAATGATGTCAGCTCATCAGTTTTTGCTTTGTGAATGCAGCTTCAATAAACGTTTTAATTCAGAATGGGCGTCTCGTGACTTTCTGCAGAATTATAGTTCAACTCTCATTTTGCGGCTCAAATAGTTAGGCCTCAAAAGCAGGCAACTTATGATTTCTAGTATAAAACAAACACAAGAAAAGTATTAATGTAAGAAATAAAGTATATTCTGTATCCACCCCATGGTTTACTAAATAATTAACCCACCCGATTAATCAAAATGTTACCTAGCCATTGCAAACAAATAAAGCAGCGTTTATATTTACCAGTCTCCGTTTTTCTATGAGACCCATATGCACCTAGAATAGTAGAAATGACATCACACAGACAAGAAAAAGCAAAACAAGCACATGCTTATTTTAAGTATGCAGCAGTTAGTAATGACAAAAACGAAAACAATAAATTATTTTATTATTTTGCACGAACAAAAAGATGCAACAAATATGCACGTTTATGAGCACACATGTTAGTCCCCCCACGTGTAAAGTTTAATCTAGGTTGTATTAGCATGACATATCACAAATCATTAATAATTTTATTCATGTTATGGAAATGTGACTTTGCGAGTTTAAACAAAATTTTGTTTTCTATCTCGCTCCATCAATACCAATGGGACCCATGATGTCTATGGCAACCGTATGCCACGGGCCATCAGGAATGATGGGTTCGCCCATCAAGTTCTGTGTAGCCATTTTGCTGAGAAGATACGAAGTTCAATCAAACACAAATGATCGGTGGTGTCCAATCAAACACTGAAGATGACGAAAATGTAAATAGTGCGTAAACATTGGAATTGATAAGAAAAATAAAGTTCACAGAGTAATTGATAAACGTGAGGAATTCCACTTCTCACATTAGAATTACATGTTGCATTACAACGAGAATATCCACTTTTAAAATTAAATTACACGCTGCAGTAGAACTTGTTCTGTAAGTAAAAACTTACTTGAAAGCTTTCCAAATAAATAAATAAATTCACCAGCAGAGAGAAATCCTTAACACGGCAACTATGTAAACGAAGTTTCCAAGATGGCCACCACGTCACGCAACTCTTACCTCATCACGTGAGTACGTGCGTGTGTGACATGCAGACATGCAAGTTCTTCAAGTGAGCGAGGGTCGTAAGACATAGAGACCGGCAATCTGGAATCCTGTGTCTGACTTTACCAGCTTCGATCATCACGCTCCGCTGCAATCTGAAGGTATCTACTTTTGAAATGGTGCGTGTACCACTGTAAATGCACACTTTGAATTCCAATAAACGGAAAGAAGAAAAATGTTCCAACTGGGTAAACGAGGGTTTCTCAAAATCGGGTCTTCGGCAATTACGAAAATGAAGTTTTCCCTCTCTCCTATAAAAAGATTTCAGGGATACTCACTGAAAGATGCTTCATCACAATCCCATATGTCAAACCTCTCCAAGTAGTTGAAAAAAAAGGTCCAAAGAAGTAGAATTCAAAAGAACATTTCAGTTCCTCAATGACTGGCAGCAAGTCGGAATCCTTAAATAGTAAATTCCAAGGAAATCAAGTGGTCATCACGATTATTAAAAAAAATAATAATAAAATCCAAAATGTGAGTTTGGGTGTTTCCTAGTGTTCCAGTAGATCATCGTCAAATTGTAAAGTCCAATAAACGTAAATATTGTAGCAAAATTGTTTATTGAAGAAGGAACACAGGAGCAAGGTAGGACGCAGCCTACACAGGTCTTCTTCCTCAGCAACTGAGTCTCTGCCAAGCAAGGAACACATAACCTTGCATGGAATGCTCGAGGAACAAGAAGGTTAAAGGAAAACAATTCTGTAAAATATTACAAACATGTCATGGACGCTCACTGCAAAAGTAATTCCAATACGCGCAACAATGAAACTGCATATGAGCCCACAAAACAGCTGAACACACAGCCAGTAGGCTTACTTTGCTTGCTCTGTACTTCATTACTTTCATTACCAGCACTGCCAGCTAGTAGTAATCCTTTACTTTTTTCTGATTATCAACGCCTCATCATGTTTTCCATCAATGTAAGCACTGCGGTTCACTCCACACCGGCATATCTTGGTAAAACGATGAACACACTTTTGTTGTCACCAAGCGGTACGATACAGTATAATACAAACTCCAGAATCATGATAAGGCAACTGCAAGACCAAAACCGCCCCTCACAATTAAGTAGACTGCAGGCTGTCAGCTTGAGATGACACTGGTGGGGCTTAAGTTTTTTTTTATCTCTCTTGCAAGCATCACTCTCTTTCCTCTTTTTCTAGTAGAATTCACTTTATCTTAATCTCCTTTCTCTTAGTATCTTGTAGACTGTATATTTCTATCCCAGGCCCTTTCACTTGTTTCAGGTAAACTTGATCTTCAAACTTGTTCAAGCTTGGTTAGTTTCTACTTGTTACTATCTTTGCAATCAAAGAATGATCCTATGCAGGCAGGTCATGTTGATTTTATGAATAGATTTATTAGGAGATGATAATAGTCTCTGTTACAGGTTACAGATGTAATGCACATGAAACATCAATAACTCAACAGGAGTTGCCTCCTGTCGCTCATCCTGCTCACTCCAACTAATCTCTCAATCATTCATAAACATTCTAACTCTATGACATCACACACACTCTGGCTGATCAGCAGGTAGCAGAGAACTAAGTAGAGAATGCATCATGCCCAATTCAACATATAGCAACTCCACACAAGCCTTTTGTCACTCCAGACCTCTGGGAGTCTTGGCAGTGAGCAAGGAGATGTCAGAATTGCTTGTGGGGAGAAATTCTAGACGTTTCCTCCACTTCAAAGCTGGAAACTGGTGTAAAAAATAGGACACTCAACCCCACTCTTCAGTTCACTTCTGGACATGTGGATGACCCCCAGAAGGGCTGCTTTCTACTTCAGAGGACTGCCCTGCTGCTTGAGGCCTGCCTTGATGCTTGATTCCACAGTGACTCAAAGAGCTAGTTGGCTGGCCTTCTGTTCTTTGCTACAGGGACATAAAAAGCTCCAACAAACCGCCAATATTCATTGTTATCTTCTTTTAAAGATTTATGTCTTATATCTAAATAAAGAAATTTTTGATTTTGAAACCGCCAATATGATGAAGAGATACAGATTATATACAATCAGTGTGAGTACCCCTTGACCCTGAGTTGGTACTCTGTATTTTGTATTTACTTACGTACTTATTTACCTATCTATTTATTTTAGGTTGTTTAATTTACTTTCCCTATACAGCCATAGGAGGATAGAAGATATGTTCTAGAGGTGTTATATACTATGTTATAAACAATCACAAATTGCACTCTTGATCACCGCTGTTACTACTTAGAGATATCCAATGACCTGATGATCACTTGTTGATATGAGGTAGCGCAACAGGGACACATCCGTCTGTTTTGCTATGTTTTTTCTGCCTTCTCAACTGTATCACTTGTAAGTACCAGTGCCAAATAGCATTATCAAAACTATTGCCTTCTATGCTTTCTGACTAATGACGAGAGCATTATTGTATGTTATTTCATTGTTTTGCATGTTTTCCTAGTATTGTTTTTGTAAAATTCCCCAAAAAATTATTGAAACAAAAAAAAGCTCCAACAACCTTGAACCCACAACTAGAGCCTGCCTGAAGTGAGTCCTGCCATCAAAGGGGTACCCCCACACTCCTCCATGGAAGTGGTACTTATGGTGCCCAAACTGCCAAAAACTAAAACTTGGGACTTAAATCATTTTGATATAAAAAGTGCTCTGAGAACCAATAGGAGAGTGGGTACCACCTGCTTGCCTATCCACCAAAGGTGCATCGCCGGTAGGCCCGACTTCGCGATAGTTCCTGCTATATTCATCTCAGCAGCAGCAAATACTTTTGAGCTGCTCCTCTTCAAAAGGGTATCAGGTGTTCTGAAGCCCTCATTGACTACAGCCTGCAGCTGTGTCTCAGTGGAGATTTCGACTTCCTTAAAAGAGGGTAAGGGCCATAAATATATACCCTGGGAGGCCCATTTCTCTGCCAGGTTGATGGAGTAAATTACGCCAGATTTAGAAATTACTGCCAAACTGGTTCCTGTCAATGCTTTTTGCAGTTTAATGCAGGGCTCCATCAACATGATGGAGCCTTGCACTAAACTGTTTTCTTTTTCATTTTCAAAAAGAAAATTCCAAAAGGGGATTTTCATTTTTTACATAAAAAAGATAATGCCCCCCGCCACCATGGGAGTCATCTCCCATGGCGAGGGGGCATTTTTAGGTTTTCACTTCATTTTACCACCATGGTTTGCCTGGTGGTGACAGACAGTAAAAACAACTATATGTCCACGCATCCGAATTGGGAAGATGGACAGATAGCTAATTCTCCAACAGTCCTTACTCCATTGAGAAGTAGTCACTGTCATAACCAACTCTATTGTCCACCCATATTTAAATTGGGCACTCAGACACTGTGTTGGTGGGGAGGGAACTCTGTGGCTGTTGCTACGGAGTTCACTCTCCGCCAACATTTAAACTGGGCCCTAATTCCAAATGTAGAAATCTTCATCACTGCTTCATCAAGCGGCTCCGACACCTCCTCACTGGGCCCCACTAGTTGCCCTGCCCTGCTGAAGCTTACCTTCTCAGGCGTTTTTCTTCAAATTTCTTCTAAGTCTGAAGGTAAGCTGAGTCCCGGTCCAATCCATCTTGTGTATCCAAACTGCTCTTCATCACAGTTGGCCATAACTTTTGCCTTTGTCCCTGTCTTTCGCGAATAGATGCACACAGTTGGCACTTTGATCTTTTGGGTGTTATTTTTCACTAAATTGTGCAAAAATTAATAACTTGTATTTTTGCTATACTGGTGTCAAATTATTTGTTAATTTTTTCTTCATTTTTCTAAATTGGTGTGGAATCTTTCTTGTGTTGTGATTTCACTTACTTACTGTTTGAGTTATGCGTAAATATCACATTGTCTCTAAGTTAACCCTGACTGCTATTGTGCCATTACCAGAGGGTTAAGCAAAGGTTAATTTAGACTTTTTATGGTACATCCTCGATAGGGATTGTGGCAGTTGCTTGAGAAGGGTTAACATCCTCTTTAAACAAAAACCCAATTTCCCACAGGTGGATCTGAAAATTTAGCCACAAGGTCATTAATCAAAGAACCATCATTTTAATCTATTTGAATGTTTAATGAGTGCGGGCTCATCCAATTCCTATTCAAAAACTCAATAGCACTATGACGGCAAATTAAGATATGTGTCCCAATAACACAGCCTATAACCGGTGGAAATGTGACACATAAAAAAAAAACGAATTTTGTTTGCTGCATTTCTTGTTGTGAGCTGGTGAAAAACTATATCTATGAATGTTTAGCAGCAGAGCATCTAAAAGAAATGTGAAAGAGCATTTTGGGAATTCCTCCCGCTGTGGCAACAACCCCTTGCGAGCTTCCTGAGGCTAAATGGCGTAGGCAGCAAAGTACTTTAATGTGGGTTGGTATAGCAACACTCGTGTGTGTCTCTCACAACACAGGGTCTAACTCAGCTATTAAAACTAAAATGACAGTGCAGCTGAACCTATACTTACTATATATCTCCTCCTCAGTCTGCTGAAATAAAGTCTACCTGACTCTGAAAATGCGCTTCTGTCTTTGCCTTCTTCTGTGGGGGTAACAGTGGTGTAGAGTAAACAGCTTTGCCCTCCTCACCATAGCATGCAGAGCAGCCATTGTGGAAAAAGCAACGTTTCCACCCATCTTATAGCTTGTACCTAATTATCGCCTGCTCGCACTTGATGATAATTTGCAAGTATAGAAATGTTTTTGTGACAGTTTTCAAATAGCTAATCAATTGTACATTCCAAATTAAGAAGCGGAAAATTGGTTATCGGTAAAATAGCACATTCCAGTTCACAGTTCACATCGGTATTTTTGCCACTGGAGAAGGAAACCACTTTGATATATTCCAAACTTACCTTTCAGCGGTCACTAGCTTATTTGCGATTGATAGCCAAATTGCAAGTCGTTCGTACATCTGGCCCATTGGCTTTTCTTCTGTCCTCGAAGCAGATACTGTGTATCAGAAATGACTAAAAAATAATTGAACAAATGCAGAACATTTACTAGGGGTGGGCGGAAGTCGCGTAAGGGACTTAATCGGAGAGGCACGGAGATTAAACCATTCTCCGTTCCTCTCCACATATTTCCGTTATGCGCCGCCCATCTGCTGCCCGCAAGCCGCCCACCACCACCCGCTTCCTGGCGAGGAATGTGCATGCGCAGGCTCCCGCGTATGTGCAGTTCCAAGAAGACGGCTAGCTGGACAAAGAAGATGACCCCGCGATAAGGTAAGTTCTTATTTACATCTTATTTTAAGCTTAAAATCATTTAATATTGCTGGTGGGAGGCGGGCGGGAGGCGGGTGGCCAACTTCTGTTCCACCCCGAGTGTGCGGAGATTTGCCCCGTTTCTCCTCTTTCATTGCAAAAGGCGGAATGGGCAAATCTCCGCACATTCCATGGGCGGAATGGAGATGTCCGCTCACCCCTAACATTTACATTGCAAAGTAGAACAAACTAGTGCATTTGCTCCTCGGTATGCCTATTTCCCTTTAGACGTGTTCCTATCAAAGATGTATGCGTTATCTTCTTACAAGAAAGCTTATGTTTCCATTCATGTCTTTGTACCCAAGATGAAGCATGATTCTGGAATGGAAGCAAGCAGAAACCAATTGATCTTTTTCAATTCTGGTGGTTAAAGAAATGATTATTCTCCAGCTACTCCTTGCCAAAAGAATAACAAGCTCAAGATCACTTGGAAGAACTACGTTTCGTGGTGGTATTCTTCCACCAAGGGGGATTTCTATATCTCTAAAATGTATTTTAGGTCTTATTACGTTAATTACTTATGGTAAATATTATGGTGATAATTCTTTGGGATTCAAGCAGCAGGGGTCAACTTTATCCTAACGAAATGTCATTTTTGTGATTGTATACTTGACACGAGAAACACTATTAGCTCAGCAGAGGTCCCTTGCATCAAAGGAACCCCCTTCTTCAAACCTCTCTTTGAGATACTAATAGAGAACTATTGGAGGACACTGTAGGGGTAAAGCAACGAAAGACACTACAACACCACAAGGTTAGCTCTGTGAATTGTACCGGGTGTATCAATCCATCATCAGCACACAAAGTTTGGTTGCAAGGATTCAAAGAAATCCTGCCTCATCAATATTTATGAGGAAGAATTCTTGTAGAGATTCCTTGCAACCAGATTTAAGTGCAGAGACAGGGGCCTATAAAGGGACAGCAGACCTGTTTCTCTGCATTGACATTCACAACATGTCCAAATTGAAGCTTCTGTATTCTCAAAGGGGTTGCAACCAAAGAAAGGCGTCCCTTTGCAAAAGGATACCAGAAGAAAAAATATATCCCTACTCCCCACCCCCAAAAAAGCAGAAAACTATCATTTATACCGTAGAAAGTCTAAGCACAGGTAGCCTCCTGTGGTGACTGAGTTTTGTGTCTGGTAGCGTGGGTGGAATGTATGATGTGAAATGTGGAATGTTAGTTGTGTGTAGAATCTTATGTGTATTCGGTAGGAAGCTGTTCAGATCTGAATTGTACCTCAAGCTGGCAGCACCCTTATTCTGTTCCTGTACTTATTACTTAAATAAAGAAGATATTTATTATATTCTCGCGTGGAGGAGTTACTACAGATTTGGTGACGTCGTGAATCGGGATTGGAGCCTACAGGAAGTGTGATTCCTGCATTCCTGGTGTTTTTCAACTTTATAGCATGCGAAGATTATTTTTGCTTCCTTGCACACGACTACGGACTTCCTTGAACACATCCAGGGACTGGTTGTGATGTATGCAAAAAACAAATCTATTCAAAATAAGTTATAGGTTGAGGGCGATGGTTCATTGAAAGAAATTATCGCGATGGTTAAAAAAGCAGAAATATCTGAAAGATGTGCAAAAGCTTCTTTAGCCAATGAAAGAAAGGAAGTAGAAGTGGTTAATAAAATTTCAGATAGCAAGAGCAATTATAAAGGCAATAGAGATACGAAAGCTGGATTTAAAAAAGATAACATAGAAACAAAAAAGTTTTCCGAATTAGTTTGTTTTAGATGTGGTAGTCATTCTCATTCAGCCAATTATCCAAAAAGTCCTGCTAAGAAAACAAAATGTTTAGTGTGTGGAGTTGTGGGACATTTTGCTAAGGTGTGCAGAAAGAAAATTTACAAAAGTTATAAAAGTAAAGTTGCATGCATTCAAGAAACAGAACCAGACTTCAGCTCTTCATCAAGCGATGAAGGTGTTCAAGTACAAATAGCTTCAAAGAAAAAAGTAGTATTGAATATTTCTGGGTCGTCCGACAAACCTTTGTGTCATGTTTCTTTGGGAGGGGTTGTTACCCAACTGGCGGCTGATTCGGGTTCCCCTTTCACAATCATACCTCAGCATATCTGGGATGACCAGTTTGTTTCTCAGATTGGAGGGTGGTTAGAACCTCCTGACATTGCTCCAGAGAGTTACACTGGTGAAAGAATAGACATTTTAGGTTTTAGAGTATTAGTTTTCAGATTTAAAGGAAGACATGCTACCTGTAAGTTATATATTTCTAAAGATGGACCATCCGTCTTAGGATGGAAGGACCAGAAAAGCTTGGATATCATCTTGGATCCAAACAGCAAGGAACAGATTTTGGTTTCCTGCGAAGCTGAAAATACAAAAAAATGGGTTCTTGATGAATTTGCTGCTGTGTTTTCTGAGGGTATGGGCAGGTTGAAAGGGTTTACCCATCATATCCGTTTGAAGGAAGGTGCAATCCCTAGGATTCACAAACCAAGGAACATTCCGATGATCATAAGGGATGAAGTCAAATCTGAAATTGATAAATTGTTAAATTCTAAGGTAATTGAGACGGTAGAAGCTGCAGAGTGGGTTTCTCCGTTGGTAGTTGCCTGCAAGGCCAACGGAAAGGCCCGCTTGTGTGTGGATTTGAGGTATTTGAACAGTCAAATATTGATTGATCAATACCCACTTCCTCGAATTGACAAAATGATGTCTTTAACCAGAGGGGCTAAGTGGTTTTCCACCTTAGACCTATCGGCGGCATATCACCAAATTCTTTTGGACCCCGACAGTAGACATTTCACATCCTTTTGTACACCTTTTTGATGTTTTAGGTTTAAGCAAATGCCATTTGGTCTAGCCTCGGCAGCTGCTGTTTTTCAGAGATTAATGTCAAGGTTATTTGGTCACATGCAAGAAGTAATTTTCTTCCAAGATGACAATTTAATAATGGGGAAGAGCAAGTCTCATCATGACACTGTGCTGAGAGAAGTACTCAAAATCCTTTCGGTTAATGGTTTGGTTGCTGAATTAAGTAAATGCAAGTTTGCAGAAAAATCTGTTACATATCTTGGGCATGAAATTTGGGATGGTGGTATCAAACCTAAAGCAAAACTGGTAGAAGCAATTGTCAATTCTCCTGAACCTAAATCCAAGGATGATCTCAGATCATTTTTAGGTTTAGCTGAATTTTACTCCAAGTTCGTAAACCAATTTTCACAGAAAACGTATGAAATGAGAGTTTTGATGAAGTACAAATCACCATTTGTATGGAGTGAAAGTTGTAAGAAAGCTTTTCACGATATCAAGTTAGCAATTTGCAATGCTCCAATGTTACAAGGTTTCGATCGGTCTGCAGATACTTTTCTTACCACGGATACTAGTGGAACTGGTTTAGAAAGTGTCCTCTCACAAATGTCCAAGCAGGGTGTGGAAGTAGTAATAGCATTTGCATCACGCTCATTATCACCATGTGAGGAGAAGTATTCCGTTATTGAATGAGAAACTTTAGCCTGCGTATGGGCAATGGAGCACTTTAGAAAATTCATTTGGGGCAAAGAATTTACTCTCCGCTCAGATCATGAACCGTTAACAAAACTGTTAACCACTGAAGGTTTAAGCAGGGCATCAGCCAGGATAGCAAGATTATCCATGAGACTTCAAGATTTTTTGTATACTATTGAATATGTTCCGGGAGTTAAGAATGTCATGGCGGATTTTCTAAGTAGGTTGTCTTTACCTTTGAGGGAAGTGGAACGATTGCTGTGTAGCGGGAGTATTTTCGGATTCACATGCTTTATCAAAAGATGAATGGGAAAGTGAACGTGCAAAAGATGTTGTGCTTGAAGGAGTCAAAGAGAAAATTAGTTCTGGTTGGCATACTCAAGTGAAAGGTGATCCTCAATTCAAACCATTTTGGGAAGTTAGAAACGAGCTAAGTGTGGATGGCACATTTGTTTGCCGTGGCGATAAACTAGTTCCTCCAAAGGGGGTTCGCTCAAAAATCATTGCGTTAGGACATGAAGGACACCCAGGTATTTCCAGAACAAAGAAGAATATTAAAGCTGTATATTGGTGGCCTGGCATTTATTTGGAAATTGAAAGGTCGGTAAGGGATTGTACCAGTTGTGAATGTTCAGACAAAAGTCAGAAAACGCTCAATCCACGTATGTCTTCTTTGGGGTGTCCAAAATTACCTTGGGAAGATTTAGCGTTGGATATTATGGGACCAATAACATGGCAAGATGATTCTTTGAAATACATTTTAGTCCCAGTGGACTTATTTTCTAGATGGATAGAGTTAAAAGTTGTAGACAAAATTAACACGCAAATAGTTATCAGATTTTTGGATGAGTGCTTCATCAGAGAAGGTCGCCCTGCGTCTATCTTGACTTACAATGGAGTACAGTTTAAATCAGATGCTATGAAAGTATTCTTAGAATCTACGGGAGTTAAACAAAGATTTTCGGCTTTATATCATCCTCAAGGTAACTCTGTTGTGGAAAGGGTGAACAGGGTAATTAAAGGAACCTTACAGTTAGCCAACAAAAGCAGAAAGAATTGGCGCTCTGAATTAGACAAGATGTTGTGGTCATATAGAATAACCGTACACGATACATGTGGTGAAAGTCCTTTTGGATTGATGAGGGGCAGATTTCCTTATTGTTAGATAAATCCTGTTTGGATGGGCAGAAGTAGGAAATATTATTGGGATGCAAAACAGGTGAGAGAATCTATTTGCAAATCTCAAAATAAAAACACGACGTATTTTGACACAAAACATGGAACCAAGGAGACACAAGTAGAAATTGGTCTATTAGTTAGGGTCAAGTTGTCAAAGAAAATTGGGAAACTTCAACCACGGTTTTCAGATCCCAAAACAATCACCAAGGTGATGTGTAGTACTGTTATGCTAGATGATGGTAGCATTCATCACATGAGTAAGATTGCATTTGCCAGATCTTTTGATTCAAGAGGCAATTTAAAGGAGGGAGATGGGGTGTGTGTACTGGTGACTTAGATGATTTTTGGAGGTTGAGCCCGGTTAATGCTTCTGAGTTGAGTTCTGTCCAACATGGGGTAGTCAATGCTCAAGAAATGCTGTTTTGAATGGTAATACATCAAGTGTCGAAGATCTCATGGAGTTGGTTCTTGAGGGTAATTCAGATGCATCTCCACACGAATCTGAAGTGGGGGACTGTTCTATTGATGTTAATAAGGAACAGCAAGTTGTCACAAAAAGTGGAAGGATAGTTTGTGCACCGAAATTCTTACAAGAATATGTTTGTAAGTAAAGTGTAAATTTATTTTGGTAGTTCATCATATTTCTTTTCTTCTTTAATTTATTAAAGAGGGGAGATGTGTGGTGACTGAGTCTTGTGTCTGGTAGTGTGGATGGAATGTATGATGTGGAATGTGGAATGTTAGTTGTGTGTAGAATCATATGTATTCTGTAGGAAGCTGTTCAGATCTGAATTGTACCTCAAGCTGGCAGCACCCTTATTCTGTTCCTGTACTTATTACTTAAATAAAGAAGATATTGAATATATTCTCGTGTGGAGGAGTTACTACACCTCCCCAAGGCAAATAGTTACTGATTGAAAAGGGCAGTTTCTAACCTTTAAATTCTTTGTGATAGTGGTAATGCCCCAATGATACATTTCCATGCAGACTACGACAGGGTGGGCATCTCAATGCCGTCTTTTTTTTTTAAACAATTTGCAAGGATGTACAATGTTGACTTTGTGAGTTGCAAAGATATTTGCAACTTGCAATGTCATTTAGTTAAGTTTTAGTTTTTCATCCTCATAAATCCTACCATTTTGCATAGTGTGGGTGATATATAATATTCAATACATTGGGTCTGTCAGTTAATCAGTATGAAAATGCCCTTAAGTAATGAGAAGGTAAATGGGAACGGACTTTGGGGATCCAGAGGAAGCAGCTTGTATGAATCCTGGTAGAGCACAGATGTTACCACCCCTTATGTGATTAATAGACATCTAACTGTAACCCTTTATGTGTTATGTTGTCATAAATTTTATAAGGCATGCAGCTGCCCCAGCAAAGGGGAGTCCCAGCGCTAGACACAATTGTCAAAGGCAGACCAGGTGAACGCATAAACAGACAATTATATGGAGAAAAGGTAGGTTTTTATGGCTTTGCAGAAAGATGAGTGGCTTTGAATACTTCTAATGCTCAGAGAGAGGGAGTTCCACAGGTTAGAGGCGAGAGCACAGAATGAGCGCCCTCCTGCCCATGCTCTTCTGACTCGGGGAATTACCACCAGGTGCTGACCCATAAAACGTAATTGGCGGGAGGGTGTATAAGGTACGAGTAGATTAGCTAAGATATCAGGAGATTGAGAGTTCATAATTCTGTGTAAGATGCAGAGAGTTTTAAACTAAATGCGTTTCTCCACCGGGAACCAATGTAATCTGCGGATGGAATCAGAGGTGGAGCATGTTCTTGGCAAACCCAAGAGCAACCGAGCCGCAGCATTTTGCGCCTTTTGAAGGCGTAGTACCTCTACTCTGCTTACCCCACGATAAAGGGAGCTTGCATAATCCAACCTGGATAGATGGTGGTTTGGATGATCACCTGGTGGATATTTAGATCAAAGAAGCCCAGCAAGGGTTTAAGATCACGTAAGAGCCCAAAACAGACCCCTTCAACCACTTTCGTTTGAGCCTGAAAGGTTAGGGTGGTATCTACCCATACTCCAAGATTTTTAACTGTTCGCTTCAGGAGACAGGCTTTAAGCGCTGCAGCATCTCCCCCATTCTCCAATGTGGAACTTTATTTGGGGTGTGTGGGGCAGTTCATGCTTCAGCTCTTATAATTTATTTTTCACAAACTCTATCCAGGACAATTTGCATCCTTTATTCCCACTCTTTACTTATTCTAAAGATGCACAGGGTTTGTGGATTGCCCTCGAAGGAACCGAGAAAATAGCCGCAATGTAGCAACATTTTAGAAAAATGGGAAAAAGTGCTCAGCAAGAAATTGTGCTTTTTCTAAAAATTGTATCAACAAAACGTTTGCAGTGCTGAGATCACCCTTTTCCCCAGCTTTGAGGAACAGGCACTGTTGTAAAAAAAAAAGAAAATGTTTACAAAAGTGTTTGCATTCTTGTAAGTAGTCGTCGATTTTTCCTATTTGTTATGTTCTATACCTACTTGCAGCTATGGGGGAAAGAGGTGTGAAACCCCTGTGGAAAACACATGAGTTAACTTCAAAAGATATACATTTCTGAAAAGTAGGCAAAATGTAAATTTCATCAGCAAGGGGTCATTTGTGTAGACCACTCATGGTTTTATCAAAGAAAACAATAATTGAATAAAAAAAGTTATGAAAATAAGTAAGAAAAATAGAAATAGGTAACAATATTGTTATCTGTAAATTTTTCTCTGATGGGCAATATACGAAAGTAATATAAAGTTAGGTATGTCAGACTCTTCTGGTCACAGGTATATATACTGTTGGTTGGTGGTCTAAAAATACATGATAACCAGTACCAACCACTGGGCTGCAGTTTTTAATGATTTTTCATTGTGTACTAACCATACATTCATTTGCATGGTAAAACCTAATAAATTAAAATCAAATACAAAGGAAACCTAAGCTAGACATTTTTTTTAATGTGTTTTTATTGCCATTTTAGAAATTTCAAATAGCACAGTATTACACAGTCAGATCATTAGCAGTGAGTGGATGGTGTATATAGTCCAGTACCCTTCGAGTCAAGTTCCCCTTCCTCTTTTCTCGGTGTCTGATTGACTCAACTTGAATGGCTGGATGGGTTTCTTCATGGAACATCGGAGTGTGCTCTTGAAGACCTTCAATGCCCATTTTTTGTCTTACATGCTGTCAACATTTTATTCCATTTCCTGCGGCATCCCCTGCCCTCATATTTTTTTACAGAAGCATGCACCAATCAATGTCATTGCTCCAATCCTCCAGTGTAAGGACCCCTTCTACTCCCCATGTATGGGCAATAGTTGATTTTGCTACCACCAGGCCAAAGTGTAATCCAGATTATTTTAGTGTATTGTGGTTGATTGTCACCCACAACGTTTAGTAAGGTTTGTGATAGTCCCAACATTTGTATTATACAACCCATTAATTGATTGCCAGTATGATTGCATTGCACGCCATTCTCAAATTGTATGATCGAAGGATCACACCGTTTCAAAGCCTCGCAGGCACTCATCTGGGGCTGCTCTTCCATTTTAAGCAGTATGCTATTTATTTTTAAATATGTACCCAAGATAATAAGCTTAGGATTTTGTGGACTTATATGGATCCCAATATATTTCCTTACCTGCACTGCCCTACAAACACCAAATTGTGATTAAACTCAAGAATTTCTTCATACTTCTGTGAGGGAAAATTTGGGGATCTGCAAGGGTTCACATAATTCCTACCTCTCACTTTTTCCACTGTGCGTCCAGATAAAAAGGGTACCCCCACTCATGTGGCTTGGCTTATCTCTTGCACCAGGATAAGTCCAAAAATGCAACAAGGAAACATCAAGATGTCACCTTGCAAATTGACCCATTCTAGCGATGTGTATAGCTTTAGTATTTGGGCTCAGACATGCTTGGCCATCACCCAGAGACAGTCACAAAGCCCAGATATTTTTACAAACTAGACAACCAGGTAGGCCAGGGTGGTGTGACTTGCATGGATCCCATCATATTTTCTTACCAAGAATGCCCTGCAAACATCTCACTTTGGCCAAAATGAATGATTTTCTTGATATTTCTGTGAGGAAAGGTTATGGAATATGCCAAGAGCCACAGAATTCCTACCACTCTGTGTTCCCAACTTCTCCTAATAAAAACAGTACATCACGCTGTATGGCTGACTCTATTGACTGCGACAGTAAAAGCCACAAAAAACAGCAAGGAAAAATCAATATTTCGCCTTGCAAATTGTATTATTGTGGCTAGGCCTCAGCCACTACCAAGGAATAATATAGTAACTTTTTTAAAACAAGACACCAGGAGAGTCCAGGTTGGGGTGACTTGTGTGAATTCCACTATGTTTACTTACCCTAAATGCCCAGCAAACACCAGATTTTGGCTAAAATCACAACTTTTACTCACATTTCTGTCAAAGAAAGTTCAGAAATCTACAAGGATCCACAAAACTCCTACCATCAATACTTTCCATGATACCAAAAGTACCCCACTTATGAGGCTGGGCCTATTGCCCGTGACGGAAACAGGTCAAACCTTGGACCAGGTGAAGTCAATATGGTATCACTGATATCATCACTTTGTTATGGTTTTGGTCCTTTCCAATGACCAGCGTTAGGTTACCCCCCCACATGGGAGGCAGCATTTGAATCAGGAATAGTGTGGAAACCCTGAGTGTTCTGTCACACAAACATGGAAAAGATAGCCACTTGTAACTCACACTTTTACAGCGAAGCCTGGTTAAGAAAATGTGCTTAAATCCATCCATGCACATCACACCACAGTGGATTCCCCTGTGTCTCCAGGTTTCAGAAATGTCCATGGTTGGTAGGCTTGCCCTGTTGTTGTGTGATCCAGAGCATGAATAAGTGAGAGGAAATTGTGATTCTCTCGCGGGGCAGAAATGGTGCCTGGTGCCCGGGGGTAGGGACCAACGCAGAGATGATGCAGCACCCTACCTCATTCCTTTTTTCTCTTTTTTCGCAGGTGGTCTGGTGGGCTTCAGCCCCTTCACCCCTAGGTGGGCGGGTAAAAAAAAGCAGGTTTGATAATAGTGAGAGTGGAGCAGATGAATGGTAAACCCCCCAATGTCTCCCCAGGGTGGGGGCTTTAGGGATGGAGGCATGACCGGATGCCAGGATGGACCAGCCCCTGAACCTTGTCAAACAAAATATATCCCTGGCATCCATTTAGCGTTCCACCGCTTTGAGGGACATTGGGGTGAATCTGCACCCCCTAGGGTGGAGAAAGACTGTTGTTGTTGGGGTAAAGGTCTAGCCTGATGCCTCGGGGGCTGACCTCCACCCCATTTTTTTAATAGATAGGAAATGCCTGGGGTTGGGTTTCTTATTTTGGGGTAAAGACTGCATATTGCCTCCAAGGGGAAAAACTCATGTAAATGAGTGTGCTATAGTGCCAGAGATTGTGGGGCAGTTTTTCATTTCTCCTTTTATAGGGCCTTTTTTTTTTAATTTCTTTCTGTCTTCTTGTTTTTTTTTTAGCTCTCTAGTCTGTGCAGCCAAATCGCTTGCTAGGAACTTCAGCTGTTGTGCATTGCATCCCATGTGGACACTTCTTCCAAACGGGTAAGCCATCTTGTAATGTATTGTCAACATGTTCTCATTGTTTTACCCTTACAAGATGGCTGCCATCTTGGATTTGTGCAACAATGCATTACTATGCACATTACTATTCAAAAATGGCCACACAGTGCGTAGTTTACTGAATGGTGATGATGGATTGAGTTTTTTGCAAAATGTTTCATTGTTTGACTGTTGTTCTGCTTCAAGACAGTCAATACATTGCTTTAAATCTTGGCATCTGGGTTGGAAATTTAGTACAGCAATACACTACAAACAATATTATTCCAAGATGGCTGCTTGCGGCTATATTCAATTATATTTTTTTGCAAGCAGATGCCTGCCATGTTTATGTTGTGACATGTTTGTTCTCACTACTTCTATTCTTTGCATTTATCTTGTGTATGCTTTTTGAGTTTATGTGTGTGTTTTATTGTGGTTGGGTATGAAGGTTTATACAAGAATGAACAGTGGGGGATGTTATTACCATTTCTGTTAAATGCATGTTTATACTTATGGAAAGTCGTTGTATTCAATGTTATCTAGAGTTGCATATAGGGGTTATGTGTATTTTGATATGCTGGAAAATATGACGGCAATAAAATATTGGAATGTTGGTGTACATGCATGCAACACCTCCACATGTTCACTAGAGGTGACAAACCACTTTAAGACCGGTAACTTCAATATACAGAGCAGGGACAGGGCACATGTTCTCTCTACTGAATGCATTTTCCTTTTTCTATGTCCTGCAACAGCTTACACTCACAGTAAACCAATACGCAGAAGTGCCCAATATGCACTGTATACCAGTATGCCTATTGTCAGGCATCCTTCTATGATTGTGCACAGCAAAACAAATGAGACACTGCCTAGCATAGGGGAAAGAAGAATGAAAGGAGTTACTGGGGTTGTCAATGCCTCTATCTCAAGAGCGTCACAGTGATCTACCTGGACAGAAACAAACTGAAAATGCTAAACCAAAAATAAAATTCAACGCTTAAATAACTCAGAAAGCATTGGAAAAATAGTCACAAATTTGTCAAACCCACACAAAAAGCAATTTCCCACATTGTAAATCACACTTGGTGCAACCTGAAGATCCCACAACCTTATAGTGTAACGGCTAGAGCAGTAAACCTCGAAGCTGAGGAACTTTGTTCGAGTCTCGACAACTATGATCAACATCTTGTGATTCTGGGCTTATCACTTATTCTCCCAGTGCCTAACAAAAATTAATGTGTCCGTCTGTAATGAGACTGGTGCTCATGTAAAGCGCTCTGATACCAGATATCTTCGGGTCTAGTTTGCGCTATATTAAACTCTAAAAAAAAATATTACATAATGGTAGATACCTAGGTTTCTTTATCCAATTGACATGGAAAGGTTACAAAATATTTCTTAATTTTTGCACTTCTTGCATTTTTTATGGGTCCTCTTGTTTAAGAGTCTTGTAAATCTGTTGAATAAGCTTAGCTGGTGAAAATAATGTTTTAACTGAGGTTTATTTGCGGGAAAAAATGTGAAGTTCGAATTGATAGCCCATATAAGCCAACTTGGTAAATAAAGCACGACCAATCACGTTACTTAGCTTTGTTTATGTCCTTGAACACTTTATTAGACTAATGTTTTGACCTTCCGCACCAATAGGCATGGGGAGACAAATGCAGGTCTACGAGCAAGGCACACACGGAGTCTTAACCGCTACACGTGCCATAGAGTGCTATTCCGACAACACATAGACACAGGGGAAGGTATCAGTCCCAGGCCGAGCAGTGGTATCTACTGTGCGCACAAGAAACAAATCACTTCCGACCTCTCGTTTGCTAAATGACTTGTTTGTAGACTCGCTTGATGCGGTGAGACTGCTGTTATTCCAACTTGTCCGTCTCCCTACCTTTTTAATTTTTTAAAAGCTCTTCATTCTACCTTCATCAAATATTCATCCCAGCCTTTCGGTAGCTCGTGCTAAGATGTGCCCAAGGACATGGCGGTGCGTGAGCTGGTATAGCTGTGTGTGTTCTGCATTGAGTTATTTAGAAACAGACGCTGTGTGTCTATGAATATGTGTGTGTTTGAGCTGCCTGCAGCTCCAGGGGGCGATTCAAATGCATAAGCAACTGCAAGTGAGAAAAATGTCGAATTTGTGGCTGGCTGGGCGGGAGTGTGTACAGGAGCTAAAATACTCACTGCAAGATCTATGCCTCTGAAAATGTACAAAGTTAATATATGCTGTACAAAGGTAAGGGGCTGTTGGGTCTTCAAAGGGCCAAAGATTGCTGCTAGTTTAGGTCGGTGTATTTTTTGACTCATGCTTTTCATGCAGGAAAGCATCATATTTTCGGAAAGCGATATCTTACTATTTTACAATGAAACCTAGAGTCAGGTGAAAGGGAGGGAGGTGTACTAATGGAATATGGGAATAAGACCAGGAAATTAGCAAAGGGAATAAGCAGTCTTTGCTGTTGGCCGGTCTCTGTCGGTCTGCAGGTAAGTATCAGCCTTGATCTGCTGTCCTGTTGCATCTCTGGGGCATTTACAAAGTTCAGCCCAGGGGTAGTGTTCCTTTGAGGAAGTCATGGGACCCTTATCCGGCTTGTGACTTCATTTTCAGGACTTCCCCTACATTACACTGTTGACTTTATTTCCATAAGATTTTGTTAACTAAGTCCCTTATTACGAATGGCCTGAAGAAGGTGTGCTAAATTGGACATATTGTCACGATTCGCTCCCTGTGCTCTCGTGTCCACCACCAGGGGGCCGAATTGTGGGGCGTTCCAGTGTTCTAATATGCCTCCAGACACTCACCTGTATGCATATTCTGACTTCCAGGCATTTGGACACTTATTTGGAATTGACATCCATTCCAAATCCATGCCGGGTTTTGTGAAAGCCAGCTGCTTATACATGAAGCCAGCCTATTCATGCCTGAAACTCCATTATCCAGAATTCCCTGTTCACTGCTTTGTCTCCACCCCTGCAGGCCAAGGATGGGTGGAGGAATTCAGCTCACCTGTGGCTGGCTGCTGCTAGCCTGCTCACACCTGATGCATATGATTACTGTGAGCTCTTTTAACCCCCAGCTACCTTCAGGCCAACGTTTGTCATTGTAGCTGTTTACCGGTGAGACCGATCCTTGTTTCCAGTGCTCCCTGAGCTTTCGCTATCCTTGTTTCCTGAGCTTTAGTTATGCCTTGTTCCTGACCTGCTGCTGTTTTCCTTGTTCCTGAATTAGTACCTTTACTTCTGAGCCTTAGCATTCCTTGTTCCTGAACTGCAGCATTTTCCCTTCTCCTGAATTAGCACTGCTTGCAGTGCTACCTTGTTCCTGAGTTCCTGAGCTATAGTTATTCTTTGTTCCTGAGCTTCAGCTAGTTCTTGTTCCTCAATTGCCCTGCTTGCAGTGCTCTCTTGACTCCTTGTTTCCTGAGCTGTTGCTATGTTCTGTTTCTTGAACTAGCACTGCCTGTAGTGCTACCTTGTCTCCTGAGCTAAAGTAATTTCCCTGTTTCCTGAACTAGCACTGCCTGCAGTGCTACCTTGACTCCTGAAGCTTTGGTAAGCCTTAGCTCACTTCTTGTTCCTGCCCCAGCACTGCCTTCTATGCTTCTTTGTTTTCTTGATTCCTTAACCTGCACTATTCTAGTATACCCTTGTAGCCTCCCCTTCTGTATATCCGTTTCCAGTCCCTGCCTTACTTCCCATTTCCTTCGTTCCAGCTCTAGTTTGCTGTCTTTCTATTCTGCTGTCTTACTTCTGTTACCTTGTATGTTTACCTGCTTTCTGCCAAGCACGCCCGGTCATTTCCTTCCTTTCCTGTTAAGCACTCCTCCTTGCTAGCTCTTTGTCTATTGTGCTTGTGTTTAGTTCTACCCCTTTGCTGTTACTGCCTTGAGCGTTCCTGTTTGATCGCCAGGATCCGTGGGCACAGCTGACTACCTAGGTGGTGTTTCTTGTTCACTGTGAGTATTGTCTTTGAGTTACATGTATAACATCACCAGGGTTGGATTGGGATTAAAAATCGGCCCGGGCACGCATAAAAAAAATCGGCCCACATTTGCATAATGCCTTCCCTCAAATCACTGCTTTCAGCGTAATTTTACATAAAAGGGGTAAAAGTGGTAACAAAAAATGCACGCATCAGTTTACACTAGTGAAATACACCTAAAAACAAGTGAGGCCACTTATTGCTCAGGCCCCCTGCCCTGCTCAGTGCCTAAAGTAATGGAAGGCCCAGCGAAAGAAAAGGGGTGACACCTCTACCTGTTCTTGCTATACGGGAGATAATGAGCCCCCATCTACCTCCAGAAAGGCCACTCAGACACCCACTGGTCCGCTGGGGGTATAGTCAGAACAACAGAGACACCACCGAAATCGCCCCCCACGCTGCTCCAAAGCAGCCTTCAGCTGGAACTCGGACCCCGGCCCCTCGGGCATTGCCCGAATGCCCCCGTTACCAATCCGACGCTGAACATCACCATAGGTATAAGCTCCACAGACCCTGCCTTTGCATGCATATCCTACATGTGGGTATTTGCAGTCAGTATCTGTAACAGCAATTGTGGGTAAGAAACTTACTGAGCTTCAGTCTTACCATCTGGAGCTCCTGAGTGCTTTACCCCACACCCCCCTTTATTGTTAATGTTGTTTCATATATATGTCTTGCACATTCATCCTGGGTGTAGTTATTCTGAATGCTAAATTGCTTTGTGAGTGCCCTTCCTTTCTAAGTCTTACCCATCTTGTTTACTTGTACAGGCTTCCCCTTTGGATCCCTTTTTCTCCTCTGACTCCCTGTATGATCCTGGGCAGCTCTGTACTCCACTTCCTGTATAAGTTTTCTACCCCGTGCCCAGTCCTTGCCCAAGTCCCTGCCTGTGTTCCCCACATAGTCCCGGACAGTCCCTGACACATATTACTAGATTTTCCACAATAATGGATGAATACCATGCAAATGTTGGTGGTTAGTCAGTAAAATCTGCATGCCATGCTAATTTCCGGGCATTTTCCCTTTGTTAAACTTTGGCAGAGTTGATGTTCCGAAATTTAACAGGGAATGTGTACTTTATTGCACCCAGTATTTGCCGGGTTTGATTAACACCCTAATAAGTTAATAATTCCGACTGATGTGCAAAGAGGCTTTGCACAGTGGAAGTAATTTTCCTATCCACTTGTACTGATGTTGATGGCCTATGTAGTAAAAATAGTACTGCTTTGTCTTCTGACCCTAGAATAGGGTTGAGTCTACGCTTTCTTCCAGTGCAAGCGTAGGGCACGGAAAGAAGAGTGCTGGATTGTGTCCTCTGCTCTACTGCAGGAGCAATGGAAAGACCTGGCTTTGCCTCAGGTGCACCTTATATGACCTTTGTCTGTTATACTTATTCTCAATTTCATGAAAAGCTGGTGCACCTCCCATGGGAGACAACTATGGGTGCCCAAGTCTGCTGAACTACAGCACCACATCAAGTAAGTGTGGTACAAATGCCAAATTGCACATTATGCGTAAATTGCCTTAATCACTAATTTAAATAATATGCTAAATTATGTTTGCTCATGGATTATTTTTCGGGCTCGCCAGTATTTCGTCCAGCCTCTATGCATCTTAAGCTTCTCTTTTAATACTGCTCCTGACGCTAATTGTATGCTGCATAAAAGGATTTGAGGCAATTTTAACAGCCTTTTAAATGCATTTTTGTGCTGCATTGATCTACGCAGGATTTGCCACCTGCACTGCACTCTTCCATAATTTACAACAGAGTGCTGTAGAATTGTGAGGTGGGTGTCGAGTATCATATGGGCTAGGGGAGAGCAAGACATTCCCTCACGGAGATGTTGACCAGTGATGGCATACAAAGGTAGAAAATGCAGCATTGTCACTTGTGAGTCCAAGTTCCTTCCTGCAGTTCTGGGCCGAACTGGACATTTGTGCACTCTGGCCTTTTCCCAGTGGCGTGCAGGTTTCACAGCAGGGTGGGCTGCCATCTCCTAACCAAGGCACCATGAACCTGTTCTACTCATAGCCTAAGAAGACCACCCGACTCCTAGTCATTCTGGACACTGTTTCCAGTGCTGGTTTTGTGTGATAGCCTAATGCATTCTGGGTGTTGTAGTGTTGTCACACCCGAAACCAACGACTTGTAGGTGAAGCATTGAGGACTGCAGACAATGTCCTTAATGACCTGGTGAGTAGCCCCTTTCACAGACTCTTGCACTGTGGGCCTTGAACATTACTTAGAGCTCAGAAAACTAGTTGCAGATTGTCAACCACAGAAATAGGAACAAGGAATTTTACCATAATACGTTAATGGAGCAACTAGAGTCACAAAACACATGTTGGATGTTTTTTGCAAAGAACTGGAAACAGAGAATTTATATTAAACAGAAAACAGATTTCTGGTGTAACAGTTATTATTAACAAGGGTGTACTGGTGTCTCATAAAACACAGAGAAACTGCAATTAATTGTGCATGTAAATGCGTAATAATTCAATGTGTGTGACTGAGTGAGTGACTCTATGATTGTGTAGGATATCCATAATTCTTCCATCTTTCCCTGATTTGTTTTAGTTTTTCGCTTAGGACATCTCATATTTAGACGACTGAATAGGTATTAGCTACCAAGTGTTCTTGCGGTTCCCGAGAAGTGAAAAACCATGTAATTGGTAAATTTCATATTTCATACTTTGGTAGGCCAGTTGTAGCTGTAAAGTGCCAAAAAGTAGCACAAGCTACATAAAGGTGAAATATCAGATATAAGTGTGGAGAGGATCTCCCCATTTATATCTCATACATGGCAACATTTTAGAACAGGTAAGTGGGAGATAAGAAAAAATAGGGGAATGTATATTCCCCGTTGACTTATATTGAGGCGGAGGTAATTTTGGGCAGGAGACGTAAAATAAAGCCCTTCGAGAGTATCCTGCCTGAATTGGGTCTGTTGGCATGTATAACATCTGAAGGCAAAATAGCATGAGTTTAAAACACAAGTCGTGCACTGCGAAGGCTGGCGGCATGGGTGGGGAGGGGCAGCAGGAGGAACTAAGTGAGCCAGGTGCAAGGCACCACTAGTTACAAAATGACGGGGGACAGAGGGGAGAGCATGAGCCATCTGCTAGCAGCTGTGAAATCTCCGCTAACAGAGTCAAAGTTTAATAAAGTACGTGGAAAGTCTATGCAGTGATGAGTAGGCCTTGCACTATGGGGCTCGGACAGCCAGACCCGCCTACTGCGGTAGAGCCACCTTGGATGAGAGTCTTTGTTGGCGAATCTCAATGACCTCCTTCTCTACAGGCTTCCTCACTACCACACTCAAATTGTTACTTAAGATGATGAGGACTCAAAGGTGTCGGAGCCACATGGCATCCATACTGGTAGGCAGTATATTTTAAGAGTGCTTGGTCTGGAGAAGCACAAACTCAGGATTTAATAATAAGAATGTATTCTACCCAAACTAACCCTTTTTAGCGATGTTAGGATAACAAAGACTAGAGAAAAAACATAAGGTTCTAAACCTATGCTGTGCAGTTTCCATGCAGCGCTTAGATACCATTTCACAGCTCACTGTGCTTTATTAGAAGGATTTTAACTTAACCCCTTCCCTGCGGGGGCTAATTCCCCCGCTATGCTGGGGGTAGGGGTGGCGCGCGCAGTGCCGCGTTGCTCGTGACGATCTCAGCTCGTCATGCAGCACGGTGGCGCTGTGCTCATGGCGAGCTGAGCTCGTCATGACCACGCCTGTTTCTATAGAACGCTCAGCACAGCGGGGGAATTAGCACTGCGTGTGAGCGCCGCACGTGTCATGACGAGCTGAGCTCGTCATGAGTACAGCGCGACCGTGCCTCATGACGAGCTGAGCTCGTCATGAGCACGGAAGAGGTTAAGAACTGCAGGTAGCCATAGGATCTCTGTGCTATCTGTGCTCACTGAGCTATCTGGATGAAATATAAATAGGTGATCTCCATGTTACAAATGCTCTGCAGCAGGCACGTTAACCCTCTGCATTACTTTATCAGGAGTCAAAACTGCTATTAAACTATACTCAGACCTCTCTAGCATGTACATTAATCACCAGAATTATTGTGACTATTGTATTAAAGTATGAAAATAGCTGGGTGCACAAAGAAATCTGCAGCAGGAACTTTCCACCCATGAGGCATTTCAGAATGCAGTGCTCCCTGAGTTCGCCGCCGAGTGTGACGGCAATGGTTGCACCGCACTAAAGCCAGGACTGTAGACAGCTAATACTCATTTGCCGTAGACGAGAAAGCAGTGATGAAACAATACAGGGACATATTATCAAGGAACGGCGTTAAAATGATCGCCGCTTTAGCGGCAGGAAACTGCTGCTAAAGTGGCGATAATGGGCTTGATAATACGCCCTTGAGAACTCCAATAGAAGCCCATGTTCCGGTGTGAACATGGGCTTCAATTTGAATTCTCTACGGCATATTATCAAGCATATTATCAAGCCCATTATCGCCGCTTTAGCGGCAGTTTCCTGCCGCTAAAGTGGCGATAATTTTAACGCCATTCTTTGATAATATGCCCCACAGTGAGGTTGTATGGTTCTTCCAATCCTCGTCTCCTCTTCTCAAACACCCTTAATGCACCACTAAATCACCAATAGGCACCAGTGGATGCAAAAGCCCAATTGACAGCAGGTTACAATTTTATTGAGCAAGGCTCAAGGAGCTGTAAGGCACTGGGAACCTCGACAAACAGTACATGAACTTTCGAAACCACAACCTCCAAAACAACATACCACCACATCTTCCAGCGTCTCTAGCCAAGATCCAATCCATTTCTTTACAGTGAACATTACATGTGTTTTACTGCAAAGCAAAGAATTGCAAAATATAAAATGATACGCGTTGTTAGGTTATTTTGTTTTACAAATAATCCCCTACATGAAAACACCTTCATACGTTTTTTGTTTTATTCAAATACATAAATGTTGAGGGAACGTTTGTGCATTTAAATTAAATGTGCATTAATATTAATCTGTAGAGTAATTAATTCACAATTGAATTCACAAGAGTATATTGACATACAGCTAATGCAATGTGAAACAAAATCATCATGCTGTGTTTTCGTGTGTTTTCCTGGCATAGGTTCATTAGGATTTAGTTTGGCTTTGACACCATCTTGTCTAAGATGGATACTGTATTATGTTCTTTCTCGGTTTATATTTCTTGCCTGACAGTGCATGCAGCAGGATGCTCACTGCTTATTTTGTACGACAATATTATTCTCAAAGAACTTGATATCTCACTGGAAGGGGTCATGTGTAACAATCTTCAAGGTTCTTCCTTCTAGCACACTGTAGTGCATTCTCTCACAAATGTTTCTGTTGTTTATACAACTAATTTGTTCTGAGATCTCCAGATGATTTTATGTCAGAGGTTAAAGGGGATCAATGTTCATATAGTCAGTTTGTGCTAAGGTGACAGGACTTGTGATGCTTAAAAATGTGAGGTTGTGATTTGTTGGCACATTGATCATACTATGCTGAATTTTCAGATTTCCCCTATGCAAGAAAACTGTATATAAACCCTTGAATTTGGGGGTGAGTCATCAAGACTTTTCCGACCCCCCCAGGGATGCTGCCTGACTTTTCACTGATTTTGCTGCAAGTTGAGACCCAGGGCCTGATTTAGATATTGGCGGACAGGTTACTCCGTCACAATGGTGATGGATATCCCGGCTGTCGAAATATGAATCCCATTATATCCTCTGGAATTTATTTTGGCGGATGAGATAGCCGACACCATTGTGACAGAGTAACCCGTCCACCAAGATCTAAATTAGGCCCTTAGTCTATCTTCTGTGCTTATCTACTATTCTGCATTGTTATTATACCGAGAGCCTTCATGGCAAATGATTTTATTCATTCCAACTGAGAATATTGCTACTCTGCATTTACTGAACTTCTGTATTGCACTTTAATCTATTAATAAACCTTCATGTGTTTTCTACAATTTCTGATCTCAAACTCTCTTTTGAGTTAGTCCTTTCTTTAGTGGTTGTATGTTGAAATGCTGGTTTGATTTCCGTCTCATGGGGCACATTGTCTAATGATTTGAGGTTAACACTGTCCTTGTATCCACCCAACATCTGGGCAAGCCATTGAGATGCAAGTTTTCTAGATGCCCACACACTTAAATTAAAAGTCTAAAATAACTTGCTGTCATCTCTTTAAAAAGTTTAAATTAATATTTTTTAGCCGTAACAAACAATCCCAGCATTGTTTTTTTAAACTATCACTATTATGATAGTAACATGTGGCCCACAGGGGCACATTTCTGATTTCCACTGACTCGGACTTTCTGCAATTGGAACTTTAAATTGTTGTGTTTTGTTCTGTTTTAGTGAATTCTAATTTGCAGAATAACAATTCTCAACTTCGTCATTATGTGGAGGCAACTGTTGAGTGCTGCATGAAAATCGTCCTTTAGCATGTTCGTCCCTATGCATTATACTGCATTTTAGGCAATTCTGCATAGTTATTTATACAGTACTTTAGCATACACATTTGTGGAGTGTAAATAAATATGCACTTAATCATTTATCATTTACAAACTATAATTGCTGAACCTGATGAATAATTGAACAAAACACTTGCAACTGTGCACAGTTTTCATTTTATATAGCATGTCCTGTTACACCTCTCCAGTTTCTAAGCGCTCTACTGAACAGGAGTTACTATAATTAAGTTTAATGGTACTTAGTTTACCCACCTCAGAGGGATGGAAGGCTGAGTCAGCCTTGCTGACATCAGAGAATGTTACTGGCGGATCACTGCATTTTTCGGCTCATTAAGCCATCCTGCTTGTTGTTATAAACAGTTTTGTTGCTGAGCTGTATTGTTCTTGGCCTCTCAGGATTATCTTGTTTGCACATATTTTTTTGCTGTTCTGTGTTGTATTCTTTCGTATTGTATTGCAGCATTTATATGGCGCTTACTAACCCTATGTGGGGAGCTGCGGCGCTTGCCTAAATGAGTAGCATCCTGACCCATGTAAGGTGTGTGATTGGAAAGATATTGTTTTTGTTTACAGCCTATGTGGGAAGTGTTTGCATGTCCTGAGTGATGACCACCGAAGTGCGGTTATCGTGTTATGGCACGCAGCTTGTAGCAGTGTGTTAGAAGATACAGTGTAAGAAACAGATGTGCAGTTATATGGTTTTCAGTATGCAGTTAGCTTGTTAGCGCTAAACTCCAGTGCAATCCTTTTATGGTATTTCATACAATATAGTCTACTTAGCGGCTTACTGCACTGGGTTGTCCAATCTGAGATTTTGTGTATAGTTGTGGTCCTGATACGGGCATAGTTAGAAGGAGAGAGAAGTGAAGAAATCCATAGAGGGCATTTTTATTATTATCCCAAATCTGAGTGTCGATGTGAGGTATAAAGAAGATAAATATAGATGTTTGGGACCTACAGTGAATGAACTATATTAAAGTCGTCCAAAATTGTCCAGTAATGTGTGACAGATCTCTTCAGTTATCCCTTTCCTGTCTATTTGGTAGGGTTTGTTTCTTTGTCTGCACAGTGCTGGTGATGGACAACCCTCGTAGAAGATATGTATTATGTGAATTAAAAAGGTATAAGTTACAATTGGTTGCTGACCACTGCGTATTATTGTTTTATTATTTATTTATTTTTTTCCTAGCTATATGTGCTTTCTTTTTCAGTTGCACCTCTTCTCTAGGGGCTGTGGTTTTAGTGCCAAGACGCCCATGGGTATTACTACACTTTAAAAATGATTTAATTCATTCATTGTGGGCCATAACAATCATATATGGAAGTACATAACTATATAATGCTACAGTAAACCACAGGTCAGCTCATTTTGATTAGCTGCATAATGAAAGCGGTTTGGTGGTTGAGTTGTTTACAGTTTGTGCATTGTAAGCTGAGGATTGCTCATGAGGGTGTGACTGTTTTCTGGCTCAGTTGTCTGGATGCAGGTGGTGCAGTCCTCTAGGAAATAGCCAGGTTTTCAACTGTCTTCAAAATGTATATGCTCCTGGGTGCATCTGATGCTGGGTGATAGTGAGTTCCAGAGCTTGGTAGCTTGTACTGAGAAAGAAGCGCCTTTTACGGATTTGTTGCAGTAAGGTGCAAGCATGAAGCAGTGTCCTGTTAGGTTTGTATTGGTTGAATTTAACTTGAACTAGGTATAGTTGTCCTATTCTTTGGAGGGCTCTGTGGACAAAGCAGAGGCCCTTGAACATTGCCCTTCTAGCTATAAGTAGTCAGTGGAGCAATTATTCGGATTTGCAACGATGGCAACACTGATTAAATGATAGATTGAATATTCTTGGTTTTTACTTGGTCCTGTGAAGATTAAAATGTGAACAGTGCAGATGATAACGTGATATAATTATCACTTGCCTCTCTGTAGCAAAAGCAAGTAGACCAAGATTACTATAGAAGATGGAAGACCCATAGCGTAACTTTCGCAGACAACTGGAAACATGCAGAGGTCACGGCAGGGACGTAACACAGGTGCGGGGGGGGGGGGGGTGCGCTCCAGGGGCCTCCTCACTGAGTTTCAGCCGCGGGGACATCAAGTAAGCCTCAAGTCTGTGCGCACCATTTAATTCATGATTAAAGTTCAATCATGAATTAAATGGTGGTGCGCACGGTTGCCCCCCTCTCTTCCTATTATTCCCTCTCTTTCTGTCTTGCTCCACACTTACTGAAAACAGTGACTTGAAGAAAAGTTCACAACCTTTCTTTCTGTCTTTCATTTACATGCTTCCCTGTGAAATGGATCCAAAAAAGAAAAACACTCTTGAGGGAAATGCCCTTTTTCTGACATTTTTCCCTGTTCCAAAGTGCAGCCTCTGGATTGAGAGAAATAAAAGGTTTTAAATATGAAAAATAAATTCATAACTAATTAAAGAAAGACAGAGTAGTTGCAAAGTGGTCAGATTGGTGTTATTCACATCCAAACACATCAGCCTCACTTTACAGACTTTGCAGTGAAGCGCTACTTTTGTTTTCTCGTCTTTCTTTTAACAGCATTGTTATCCCCAGGTGGGGAAGTGAACCATTCCTGGATGTATTGCAATACCTGCTTGATGGGTGGATTGGAAAGAAAATACCATGGCTCTGTGTTTATGGATGTGGTCTTTTTAAACCATACTGCTTACGTTTTGTAAGGATATAAGCAATGGACTTTGAAACGGTTCCCTTCAGGGCCCTGTAGTCCTGTCCTTAGTTTTTCAGGTAAAACCACTCGCTGATTTCTGAATAATGAGTGAGAGATCGTTAAGGTAACCATGTTGTTTCTGCTTACATTTCACATGCTTTACTGAATCTTGCATTCCCTAAGAGTGTTTGCTATTACTTTTTTTTTTAGGCAGCATATTACTCTTGTAATTTGAATTGAGCCGCATTTAAGTGTTTATAGCGGGCACAATTAGGTTGTAGCCGAAGGCAGTGTGAGTTTCTCTCAGTGGGGCAGTATGGTGTTCAGTGGGGGAGAGGATGTGGCACTATGGCCAGAGTTGTTGAATTTGGAACTGGGGAACCGGGTTCAGCCTTCATGACCAGACCACTCTACTGAGGGAGCATATTCCATTGCTAGACCTTAGAAGGCCCCACTAGACCTTAGAAGGCCTGATGTCTTAGCACAAGCAGGTGTACCCTAATGGTGTCAATTGTGGGTTAACCTTGAAGGCCAGTCCACCACAATCCATACTGAAGTTCATCTCCAGTCTTCGGGCAGGCCTGCGAAGCAGCACACCCTAGAGCAGCAGTGATCCAGTCACTGTGACTCTGTCACTGAGGTCACATGAACCTTGAGCAGGTTAGGGCGGTGCGAACGGTGTGACTGCACTGGGTACCTATTTTGGGTGGGTGTGTAGTGTTCGCAAGTATATTATTCCTGGCCTCCAGCAATTTTCAGCAACAATAAAAATGTCATGATAACCTTGTTGATTAATGTTCTTCCTAGAGAGAGATCTGAGTTTTGTCTAGTGGAAGGGTTGACTACTGGAAAGGTAGCACAGAGGGTTAATGTGCCTGCTGCAAAGATCATGTACTATGCAGATCCCAAAGTGCACATACTGTTAACTAGGTTAGTAGGTTACTGCTTTTGTCAGTGAGATCCTTTTGTTTGCAGTTTATAAGTTAAAATCCTAACATAGAACAGTGAGCTATTAAACTATACTGCCTACTAGTATGGTTGTCATTTGGCTTCTAAACCTTGTAGTCCTTTGTCTTATGTAACATTTCCTATGCAGTGATTTACACACATATAAATGATTGTCTCTGTGTAGTGTGAGTGATGTGAAGTTCTCTGACAACGTATACTGGTATGAGTGCGCTGTAAATCAAATTAAATGCAACTGAGAAAGAGTGTGGTTATGGAGACTTGAGGGGGACTGTTAAAGGGTGGTAGTGAGGGAGTCCGAGGCATAGGTGATCATTGGGGGCACCAACAAACATTGTTGCACAGGGCGCCACCAGCACTAAAGCCGGCACTGCCATCGAGGCCGGTCCGCCTCACCCATTGGTTCCTCCATTGGCCTTGTTTCAGCAGTAGTAGCTGCAACTCACCAAGGATTAGCAATGCAGGATTTGCGCGCACACCAAACTAAGTTTGCAAACTTCACAGTCTCTCTGCTTCATGCACAATCACTTTTAACATGTGCTACCTGCTCTGGAGCCACTGGAATTATGCAGTGATGGGGGACAAAATGATGCTGCAGTGTTGACTAAATTATGCAACAAACAAAAGGCTGCAGCGTAATGCAATATATTTTCTTATACTTTATTATTTAGACATTTTTACACATGTTAAGTCTCTGCAAAGATTCTGTCTCATTAGTATCAGTATAACATACAAATGCAGCATTGAGGAAGGTGATCAGTCAACCTTTGCAAAGGGCCGTCCACTTTGCAGCAACTCAAGACACGTTTTTATAACTTTTTATCCATTTGAGCTACAAAAACGATTAGTTAAAACTGTAAGATTATGCAGTGGATGATGTATTATGTGGCAAATATGGCAGAGCCATAATTGTATAGAAAACATTTGCAAACAGGGATATTTAGCCGTACATGTTTGAACTGCTCTTGTGGAAGAAGGGAACGAAGTGCTAATGAGAGAAACTGCATGGCTTGGAGACAAATGGCTTGTGATTCAACTTTTAGGCGTATTTGGGACATTGTGTGATTGGAAATATGTATCCCACTTTGTGAATGTATTTAAATGCCAATAACTCTTATTAAACCTTAAATAATCAAGTGTATCCATTGGTTGAATTAAATAACACAATAAGCTGTAACTGGTCGGTGAAATAACAAATACAAAAAATTGGGATGTTTGGCACATTCTGGCCACACCTCTGACTCCGCCCACTGATCCAATCCTTGGGTTATCCTCGCCCTTGGAGTCACCGCCCACAGTTCCCATACTTTTTTCACCCAACTTCGACCACTGCCAATATCACCACACTAGGCACGATGTAGCCCAAATATGATGTTTCTGACGATAACTAATAAGAAAACAGCGTAAGGACCATGAGGTACATACTGACACAGGAAATATAAACAAGAACCATAGAATGCAGGTTCTACCAAAAATGTTCTTGGCTCCAATTTAAGGCACAAAACACCACCATCCATCCGAAAGCAGTTACACATTATCATCAATATGATGACATCTGGCATAAAGTGTCATCAATTTCATGATGCATAAACTTGCAACCGTGGGTTTAGCAGCCACAGAATACCACTATAATATTACAGAGATTCACAAAGTGCTACATTGCCATTAATATATGCCTTGCAGCACCAGCTTATCATCTGAGGAACACGTTTGATAAAGATAGAAAAAGAGTGCCCACTTCTCATTTTTAGTGGGTGTTTGAAAGTTGCTACCATCCCCTCGCGCATTCCTACAGGATATGTCATGTATGTCATCTGTGTAGTGCTTTATGCCATTCTATAAGCGCTTCCTTGCAATTGGACGATAATAGAAATAAGAACCAGGGATGAATGCAGGTAAAGTATAAAAATATCACTTTAAACTACTCAAAGGAGACTTCTCAATTGTTCTAAAATTAAAAAGTTCCCAACCTACTCACTCCACCTGTGTGTGATAACCACCACACACAACGACATACGTTAGTTTTAAGTTTGATAGAATCACCTTACAATGACCTGCAACTACATTAAGGGGACAGTCATATTGAAATCAGTACATTTGTGCTGCTATTATATTATAGCGTAGTTTTCAATAGACATCGTTTCATAAGTATTCCACAACTCCGTTTTAAATATATATTGCTGCGAATCATTCGGTGAGACTAGTTATTTATTAACAGTTTTATATCCACTTCTCACACAAGAAAAATACTTACAGAGATTTTGTGAATGCGCCAGGCCCCACGGGAACTGCCGTCAGGCCCCTGCCGGAACAGTCTACCCCGCCATCCCCATCGCACTGGCAGGGCTGAGGGCAGAGCGAGGGTGGGGAGCCACTGGGCCGCCAGGCTGACGGCTGCCACCAGGGACCAGGTGGACATCCACTGCTGCAGCCAGCGACGTGACTCCGGTATGTGAGCAGTGGGAAAGTGCAGTTCAAGACCCCCAGCGAGTAGCACAGGGTCATCGAGTGGGTTTTTCCCCTCTGATGCTACAGAGCTCTTCCTGCAAGAGTAGGGCAGTATCCCGTGGGTTGTCCTTTCCCTCCAGATGCAATACAGTTCACCAGTGGGGCCCTAGACCTATGCGGCGCTGTGTACTCAGCTGTGGCACAGTTCTAGGATTGTGTGTCTGGCACACACCTTTATCTACAATTCAGTACTGCCTGGGACTGTTGATTCTGTCCAACAGTAGTTCTATAAACCCAGCACTGGGACAGAGCTTGGGGTCTTGTACAAGGTGGTCTTCCAACAGTAATCTGCTGGTGCACCTTTCCTCTTCAGGCAGACCAGTACCAGGGCACGGGAACTGTTTTTGACTCTAGAAAGTTAAGAGGGGTGGTACTTCTTGCACCCTCCTCTCTTCACACACAGAACAGTACCAGCGTACTTGTGTTCACCTTACTCCACGAATCCAAAGCAGTCACTGCGTGAGGTAAAATCCTTCCCCGGCTTTTTTCTTCTAAAGTCCCTTCCCTCGGGGATGAGGCTCTTCACACCTGTGAGATTCTCTCCAGAGGCACAGATTACTTCCTCGCCATAGAGGTGGGAGCAGTGGTTCTTGCACAATCTTCTCAAACAAGGGGGTTCACAGTCCATTCACCTCAGAATCAGCACAGGAACCTGCTTCCTTCTAATCCTCTGAATACACATGCACGAGAAGACAGTACCTTCAGTAAGTACGCCCCGTTGAAATCAACACAGCACTGGGAGACAGTGATAACTGTCTGCATTCCGTGTGGCTCACTGACACTTAAGGCAGCAGACTGCAGCAGCACAGAGTTTTAAGATTCTGAGGCACACAGGTAAGCTAAATGGCGCGCCGCTGATAATGTTCCTGCAGACAGGGCCTAGTTTTCTTCTCTACTGGCAGTTTTGAATCACCAGCATGACAAGTAGTGCTGATGTTAAATTTTCCTTGTGTGCCCAGATGTTTTCAGGAAACAGTTAAAATATCAATATAACACAAGTAAATAATGTTCCTTCTGGAGGGAGATCAGCGTTTTGTCTAGTGGCAGGTCTCACTGATCATGAAGTAGTTAATGTGCCTTCTGCAAAGAACGTGTACCATGCAGTTCACTAAACTGCATTTCATGAGGCTATCTCAGTGAATTGCTGCATTTTGTCACAGAGCTCCTTTGGTTACTTGCAGTTCATAATGTATGTATGAGATAGAACTCTGAAATGAAGCATGCTGTAGAGATAGAACTCTGAAATGAAGCATGCATAATATTCCTCCTCACACACCTCCTGCTGAGGCAGAAGTATGCATGTTGACGCTGCAGATATGAACTAATTCAAACGTCCTCTGTGACAAGAAGTCTGAAGATGCTGGGGGTGTGAGAGGCATTAAAGGGTGATCCCAGACTCTGGCAGTGCCGCGCTGCGCTATACAACATGTAATTTTACTACTGTTGCCAGATATCCTGGAAGTGATTCCTGGAGGGTGTAAATATATTTAGTACTGCAGATTTCCTGGGAACACCCATCAACATTTATACTTGTAGCATTTCTAAACTCTTCTCAGATCTTTTTCCAAACAGTCACAGATTCACCCCAGCCAAGGACAGCTGTAACTCTCCGTCCAAGATTGGAGGAGGAAGCGATGAGCATTAAACTTCATGGGGGTGGAGTTAGGGGTTTCTCCACATGACAACGTTTTCCTCCACAGCCCAAAAAAAGAAACGTGTACATTTTCAAGGAGGCTCCATTTCAGTCATGCATATTTCTCCACTGGAGGAATAGGAGCCTTAACCAAAGGTCACATGGCATTACCATAAATCCACCTTCATCATAGCTGTGCCTTGTGCAATAATTGCCCACACGTATACACCATTTTTGTGTGTGAAAAAAACCCCAACAACACTGAATGATTGCTGCCTCCAGGATTTACTTTGATCTTATGTTATTCCTTATAAATTATGAGCCTTCATGATTCACAAACACTGACTATCCATCACTTGTGCAAAAGTAAAAACAATAAATTTTCTTTAGAGAAACAGATTAAACAGGCTTTGAAATTGTGCAGCTCTTCACCAGACAACACCACATAATTTAAAAAGATCCCCAGACTTGAAAAGATAATTGTTTTCATTATTCCTTCTCCTTTCCCATCTTCTCTTGATGACTTATAGCCCTCTGCTTCCGTGCCGGCAGAGACGTGATGGTGCTAATGAGTTTACTCTGTGCGGTCTGCCAGTCTGCTGTCTCAAAGATACTTTGGCCTTTACTTACATCTAACCGGCCAATGCACTGACTTTATAGTTACTGGCGGAGATCGCTGACCCTGACCCTTGCATTTAAACAAGCTGTGCCCGGCTTCTCCCTCAAGCATGCCACCTGACCTATCCACGCCTTGTGTGATGAAAAACATAGCTGCATTTATGCAGTATGTTGACTGGCACCTTATATTGAGTCAATGGACAGCAGCTTCCCTTTTCATTGCCGCCGTGCATTATAGTCCTGGAGGGTAGCTGTGGAGGTCAGTGTGTGGGCTGGTTCATTTTGGCAGTATGTAGGCCGAATGGGTCTTTTGTTCTGAGTTTTAATGACAATTTCCCCGATCTTACAGCAAAGCCTGAAGCAAGCTCAAATGCATGGAGTGATTACTGAAAAGTGAAAACACCTATAACGTGTATGAAGTGGTCTAAGGCAGCTATCTTATTTTCTTGCCTCGCCCACTGCCAATAATGTCCATCCCCAAAGGCTATGTGTGACAGGTCACAGTGTGGGATTATTTGTTTTGGCTGTTTGTGGGCATATAGGGTCTTGTGCATTGTGTTTTCTTGCTTATTTCTCTGCTATATAAACCTTGCCGGAGCAAGCTTAAATGCAGAGTCGACATCTCTCATACCTAAGTTATAAAACATATATAGAGCATGTGGGTGGTAGCTTCCTTTTTCATTGCCGGCCTGACACCTGTGCATACCGTCCTGTGGGGTAGCTTTGCAGGTCAGTGTGTCAAGTGACTTATTTCAGCCTGTATAGTCAGGTGCTCTGGGTTTTACTGGTGATTTTGGGATAATACCACAAACCTTGCCTGAAGTATCCTTAAATAAACACAGTCACACATTCCTTGCTAAACACCTACAGCATGTGAAGTGGCAGCCTTCTGCTAAGAGCTTTCTTTTTCCTTGACTCTCCCACTGCTAGTACTTGCCCCAAAGGAGTAGATGTGACACCTCAGAAAGTGGGCTGATTTGTAGGCTGTTTGACGGCCTGTTGAATCTGGTATGATGGGTTTTACTGTTGATATCGATTATATTAGCACAAACTTTGCACTGCAGCAAGCATAAATTCATGCAGTCTACCATACCTTGAAATCACATATATAGCATGTCTTGATGAGATAAAAATTACCCCTATTTGCAAATGGGCCACTCTTTTAGCTGTCTGATTTGCTAATGAGGGCCACTTTTATTTTGGTGCCAGGCTTACTTTCAGTTTTAATGACGATTTCCCCGATCTTACAGCAAAGCCTGAAGCAAGCTCAAATGCATGGAGTGATTACTGACAAGTGAAAACACCTATAACGTGTATGAAGTGGTCTAAGGCAGCTATCTTATTTTCTTGCCTCGCCCACGGCCAATAATGTCCGTCCCCAAAGGCGATGTGTGACAGGTCACAGTGTGGGATGATTTGTTTTGGCTTTTTGTGGGCATGTAGTGTCTTGTGCATTGTGTTTTCTTGCTTATTTCTCTGCTATATAAACCTTGCCGGAGCAAGCTCAAATGCAGAGTCGACATCTCTCATACCTAAGTTATAAAACATATATAGAGCATGGGGGTGGTAGCTTCCTTTTTCATTGCCGGCCTGTCACCTGTGAATACAGTCCTGTGGGGTAGCTTTGCAGGTCAGTATGTCAAGTGACTTACTTCAGCCTGTATGGTCAGGTGCTCTGGATTTTACTGGTGATTTTGGGATAATACCACAAACCTTGCCTGAAGTATCCTTAAATAAACACAGTCACACATTCCTTGCTAAACACCTACAGCATGTGCAGTGGCAGCCTTCAGCTAAGAGCTTTTTTTTCCCTTGCCTCTCCCACTGCTAGTACTGGCCCCAAAAGAGTAGATGTGACACCTCAGAGAGTGGACTGTTTGTCGGCCTGTTGAATCTGGTATGATGGGTGTTACTGTTGATATCGATTATATTACCACAAACTTTGCACTGCAGCAAGCATAAATTCATGCAGTCTACCATACCTTGAAATCACATATATAGCATGTCTTGATGAGATAAAAATTACCCCTATTTGCAAATGGGCCACTCTTTTAGCTGTCTGATTTGCTAATGAGGGTCACTTATATTTTGGTGCCAGGCTTACTTTCTGTCCCAGTGAGTCGTCAAGCTATGAACACTTAAGGGCACACTGGGTGACAACAGGAGTCGCTGAGACAATATGTACCTTTATAACCGGAGGCAGTAAAGTACAGAAAGGTGCTTTGGGAGACTGTAAGACTCCACAATCCATTGAACGGCATTTAATGTGGTGAGAACGGAGGGTCTCTACATGCAGACCTTCAGGGCAGCGAGCAATCTAGAGTAGACGATCATGAAAGATACAGTATCTGTACAACAAGGGTAGCCCCAACGAGTGCAGGTACGTGGAAATAGGAGAACGTAGGCTAGTAAGGCATAACTAGAGAACGCAAGCGGCACAAACCATGGGCCTGAGGCAGGTTGACACACGAAAGCCTAGGCATGCTGTTGCCTAAAAAAGAGGGCCCCCACTCTGCCTATTCCTTACAGGTGAAATTTACATTTACTGCTGTAGTGTGAGAATGCATTTCATGAAAAGGAATATAAAGTAGGGTTGCTAAAAGAAAAATACCAGCCATGTGTTGTTTAGAGACCCTGAAAGACCTCGTCTTGTCACTAAATAGGGTTGTATGTATTCATTTGTAATGTGACTTTTCTGTCTTTGTTCCCTTTAATTATCAGTCATGGATCATTCAGGCAGCCCTAGAACACAATTAAATCACATTCTATTTCTATTTGTTGTTCGAAGTATGCACAGATAAGTGCTGAAAATACGGTTTTAGGTGTCTGCTTATTTTTGTCGGTGGGGCAAAGTGTTAGGTGGTGGGCCGGGCCGCTAGAGGGGCACCCTCATTGTGCTTTGCAGGAGGGCCCCTCAAGTTTTGTTATGCCACTGGGTCACAGCTCTCCTGAAGAGGTCATCCACTACAGACCTATCTCGCTCCTGCCTTTCCCATCCTAAGTCATGGGGAAAGCAATCACCAGGCAACTCTTAAGCCTTCTAGAACAGCACCATCTCCTAGACATCACTCAGACAGGTATCCGCAGCAACCACTTCACAGAAACCGCCCTCATCACAGCAACTGACGACATTCGGTCCTTCATGTACAAAGGAGAAATCACAGTTCTCATCCTGCTTGACCTCCCTACAGCCTTTAAAACGTCTCCCATGGCAACCTCATCTCAAGACTCCACAACTCTGGAAAACAATTTCCTGCCCTGAAATTGCTTACCTCCTCCTCTCTGACAGAACTATGAGCCAGGCTTCCAGTGTCCTCATTCAAACCAAAGAAACTTATCTTTGGAGCCCATCACTGAGCCCAACTCTCTTCAATGTTTACATGGCACCACTTGTCATAAGATTCCATGCAATGAACACTGTCTCCCTCGCAGACAACGCTCAGCTCATCCTCTCTCTCACAAACAGCAATCACACCACCAGATCAACTACACAACCTGAATGTCAAGGGTGGAAAACTGGGTGAAATAGACCTGCCTAAAACGCAACACTGACAAAACGGAAGTCCCAGTGGGACTCCTAGTGGCCAACTGAACTCGGACCCACGCCCACCCCCACCCCCACAGACCACACACAAAACCTCAAAATCATATGGACAACAAATTCATGCTGAGCAAATAGGTGAATTCTGTCTTCCTGCTTCCCTACCTGACGTATGCTCCACAAGATATTCAGACGGATGCCCACAAAAACCAGACACACAGTCAACCAGGCCCTCATCACCAGCAGACTGGACTATGGCAAAACACTCTACGCCTCTATCTCAAACCAACTCATACAAAGGGTCCAGACTACCCAGAAAGCTGCCCCAGACTCATCCTAGACATCTCTCACAGCACACACACCACACGCCACTTCATCCACGCCTACAAAGATCTCCACAACGTCGGACCTGCCTAACTCAAACACCACCTTAACTTCCACTATCCATATAGGCAACTGCGCTCAGCAAAACTCTGCCTCACACAGATACCACATATCCACGGTAGCACTGGAGGACGCTCTTTTTCCTACATCACTGTCAAAACCTGGAACAACCTTCCCCATCAGAACTTCCCCATCTCTACTTGAGTATTGCAAGAAACTGAAGACCTGGCTGTTCAACTAGGAGCTCAGATCAGCCTACACATCTGCTCCAGCATACTCCCTTGGGTGATAAGTGCGCTATTCAAATCAACATGACATAGCATAACATAGTGCTAAGAAACTCAGACACCGTGTAGCATAATAAATGGCATTCAAACAATGCTCAGCTACGGTCATAATTGAAAAACATTGCATGTTTACTTAAAGAGCAATTAAAATATGACACAAACATCCTAAATGCTATCACCGTCTGGAGGCTGGGATACATACCTAAAGCTCTTAATAAAACTGCCCGGAGCAATATACTGGGGAGGGGAAGTGAAGCAAAGGAGGTTGGATCTTAGTAGGTGCTAAATATCAGCTGGTCTATATTGTACACAGGCTTGTGGGGCTACCTTGAATACACAGGTTTGGTGTTCTCACCTGTGTGGTGAATAGGCTCCCAAGTCTGTCTTGAATATATATTTGTTTTGCTCAGCTGCATTGGTGCCCAGTATACAATGACTGTGTTGAATACAGAATAATAAGTTGGTTTTCTTATAGCAATTCATACCGCACTTCTGTTATTTCTAAGCTGTGTTCAAAACAGGTGGTTCATTACCTAATTTATGGTATTTAATGTACACACCTCAGAAGGATGGAACTTGTAACTCTTGAACTGTAGATGAGAACATATGTCCGCAGCACCCCTTGAGTTCATTGTACCATCTTGCCATGTGGTATACATAGTTTTGTTGTTGTACTGTACTGTGCACAGATTTTAGGACTAACTAGTGTGTATAGGTTTGTTGCTGGCTTGCAGCATACAAGGAATGTTTTGAATACACAAGTTTGTTATTATTTGAAGTGGTGCACATGATCCTTGACCTACTTGAACATAGAATGGTGTTGCTTAGCTGTGTTCCTGTCAAGGATCCAAAAAAGGTCTTAAAAGCAGTATCTTTCTGAGCTGTTTTACTGTGCATGGTTCTGAGTCTTTATTGAATACACTGTGTCGTTGCTGTCCTGTATTGGTGTGTATTATCCCAGGTCTGCAATGAATGTGAAGATTAGTATCTGTACTTTATTGATGTGCAGGATGTTAGCCCTTGTTTTGCTGCTGAGGCGGTGCAAACATCAGGAATGTCCAACCTACTTCCAGCCTGCCCACTACAGGCATTAGTTCAAATATGTCCAATATCTCAGTTGGTGTGGGTTTGGGGTTGGGAGGAAACTTGTGATTTGGCCTCTATCCCTGGAAAGAAGCAGTGTTTAATTTGCAATTAGTAAGATGAGGGTTAGTGTTCAAAGATTTTACTGAAGAGCCCACCATATTCACTGGGAAATGCCAGGATTGTTGGATCCCCTAGCTGCCTGATGTTGATCCCACCTCAAGCCTCTTTGTTCTCATCTACATTTCTGTCTCTTTATCTCCCTCCTGTAGATTCTTTTTCATCCCTGCATTTCTGCCTTAGTCACTGTTTTTGCTCCCCCTTTATTGTCTCGATTCAGACTTTTTCTCTCTTACTAATCATTTAAAATAAGTCACGGTCCCCAAAATTGAGTGCTGGTGTCCACTGCCTACAACGAATATGCTCGAAATAGTTGAAGTTTACATATGTTGCTACTTGCAACAAAGCACATGCATGGAGTGGGCCAATTGCACATTTTTGCTTCACATTTCCCAAATGTGTGGCTGGGTAATAATTACACAATTTTCCAGTTTTCAAAAGTCATCAACGTATCACTTATACCACTTATTACATATCACCTCTTCTCCCATACATTACATAAAAAGTAAGTCAATTAATTTTGCCAATTGAATTGACTTCATTACAGATGTGACTTTGCATAATGCGGAGGACCTCTTAGCACTGACTGTTAATATCCCCTGGAGGTTCCATTTTAAAACTAGTGCCTCATAAAGTGGTTTCAGCCTGCGTGGCCTCGTCTCATTTTGTATAGAAGACCGCTAAGATGCCTCTGGGATGTATGAGTTTGAAAAGAGTGCCAGCACTGCAGTAGCGGTTGTATAGAGTGCAGGATAACACCTCCATCGTAAATGTACCTTGGAGTTTAGGCACACTTTACTGCACAGTGCTGTAAAGTTGAGTTTAATCACCATATAACCAGATAGACTCTGCCTTCACCTTGAGATTTTCCTGGCAAGGTGTGCGGAATCCACGTCATTTGCTGTTGACAAATTACGCGAAATAAAAATCTGTTATTTCTTGTTCTATTTTAGTGCGAAATGTGTTCTTGTGTCAATTTTTGGCAGGGGTACGCATCGTAACAAAAGCACAGCGAATAATAGCTGCTCATTTTCTGTAAGTAAGTAAAACTTTATTCGGGATTCATTTTCCATGAATTACCATAAAAGCAAACATTTCATTTACCAACATTTTCAAATCATTACAGTTTAAAATTTTACATCAAATTAATTAAGTAAAACAGTTTAGCTATTGTGATTATGAAGATTGACCCTTGACTTAAAAATACATTTTAGGAAAGTACTGACGACTTTACAGGCATATTCTGAGCTTATAAACGGTAGCTTCAACATTGCAGGGCGACATTTACGAAGTTCAAAAGACTTCAGCAATGGAGTTAAAAAAAGTCTTCGATGGACAGAATAATATTTACAAAACAAAACCGTATGTAATGTTGACTGGTCAGATATTCCATCACAAGGACAGGGGGTTAAACTCTCGTCCCAGCTATTTCTATTTGGGAATGCTACTATCCTGTGAAAAATGTTCAATCTGAATCTCGTTAGTAAAAATCGCTCGAACTGCGAGACTACATAGGTTAGGTATGGTTCCATCTGGATAGTCGTCATAACTGCCAAAGAGTGCTGTACTGATGGTTTATTAATCTCCTCAGTTATACGTAGTTCCTCAAAGTAACTCAACGCCTTAGCCTTGAGCTCTTTCTTAGGAATTCTGGCTATGGTATCGGGATTATAATAGAAATCAGCCATTCCTAGGTTAATGAGGAGATTTTTTACATAGGTTAGCCAGTCTATTTTTTGTACATGGTCAAGTTTCATACAATCTGCCACAATAGCTTTAGTTAAGGAATTCTTTGTTGAGACCCATATTCTACGCCATAAGAGTACAGGTTCAGTTTTGGCCAAATCCTCGATGTGCGGTAGGCCTAGTTCTGTGTGGGATGCAAAGGTGGATACTCTTTTGGGTACTGACAGTAAGAATCTTATGAAGATGTTTTCTGCAACCTGTAAAGGTTTTGTTTGTTTATGGCCCCATAAACCCGCCCCATAAAGTGCGATTGCGTGACACTTTGCTCTGTATATTTGAAGAAGTTCAACGGGAGGTTTCTTCCCTAATTTCTGGGCAAATTTCATGAGGGCAGCAATAGAACGCAAAAGTTGGTGTTTACGTGATTCTATGGCTGCTCTCCAGTTGATCTTACTGTCTATCATAATTCCCAAATAGGGATATTGGGAGGTAGTTTCTAGTTTTACATTGTTTAAAAAAATGGGTTTAACAGTTTTCCTAGCGCGTCCTGCTATCATAACAAAAGTTTTCTTAATATTTATGTGGAGATCTAAATCACTCATAAATTTCGCGTAACTATTTAATGATGTTTGTAGTTCGCGAGGTGTACGTGCTATGATTACCGCGTCGTCTGCGTGTAAGAGCGCAGGGATTAATCGATCTTTGACGCGGGGCAGGTCCTGGCCCCCCTGTAACATCTCTACCTCAAGGCCGTTGGTATAGAGGGAGAAGAGAAAGGGGGCCAGGACGCATCCTTGTCTGACGCCGCGATCTACTCGGAAGAAATCTGTCAGTTCGCCCCGGACACCATATCGAACTCTCGCAGAGGCGTTCGAATAAAGCTCTCTAAGGAAAGTCACAAGGGCCTCGTCAATTCCCATTTTCACCAGAACTGACCAAAGTTTTGCGTGGCTGACGCAATCAAAGGCGGCAGAGAGGTCCACATATACCATGTAGAACCTCTCGCGCTTTGCTAGAACATACTTTCCCATCAATAAAGCCAGGTTGAGGGCTTGTTCTGTTGTTCCGTGGCCCTCTCGGAAACCGAACTGGATATCCGAGAGGCACCCAGTCTCGTCCACCCACTCCTGGAGACGCTGGAGGACCACTCTGCCCAGTGCCTTCCCCAGTGAGTCCAGGAGGGAGATTGGACGATAACAGGTTGTTTCCTCTCTGTTTCCCTTCTTGAAAATTGGGACCAAAATTGATTGTGTCCAAGATATGGGCAACCCACAGGCCATTGCTGCATCAAAGACTCTTTTTATTATTGGTGCCCAGAGATCTAATCTAAATTTTAAAAAATCAATTGGAACCCCATCCGGGCCTGGAGCTTTTCCGCTCTTGCTGGCATTTAATGCATTTATTACTTCGGACAAATCTACTGTTACTGGGATTGGGAAGGGGTTGACCGTATTTACATTATCGTTTACTCCATCATCATCTGCTACTGATGGTTTGGAGAAGATCCTTGAAAAATGATTTATCCAAGATTGTCCCTCGATAGCAACATCGAGGGTTGGTTGGTCTGTTGGGTCTGTCAAGAAAGGCGCTTTGACAACCCTCCAGAAGAGATCACTGTTTTTGTTTAGAGAGCTTTCGTGGAGCTGATCCCATAGGGCCTTTTTCAGTTCTTCTTTCCTCGTTTTACAGGCCATTTTATAAAGTATTCTCAGGTTCCTGACCCTCTCTTTATCTCTTTTTGGTTGTGATAATGCTTTCTTTAATTTTTTGTGAGCTACCGAACAATCATGGTTAAACCAGCTGTTTCTTTTTTCTTTGGTTCCCTTCTGTTTTACAGTAAGGAAATCATTTACTTTACCCAAAATTAAGTTAAAATGAGTTAGGACTAGGTCGTTAGGTACCCCCATATCTAGGCACTTCAGAATATCTGTTTGTGCTGCCTTTACAACCTTGCTTGTCAGGAGACTTGGGTCAATCTTCCCCCACCCAAGAGTATAGCCATTTGTTCTTGTTAACTGGATGTTATTCTGGGAGAGAGTGGACATTAAGATTTGGGCTGATAGGTGGGATTGATCCAGTACTAGATCAAAAGTTAAGGCTGAGTGATCACTTAGTGTATTGGTTTTCACTCCAAAATTCACAATCTTACTTTCAAGGGTCGCTGTAGTAAGAATATAGTCGATTGTGGTTGCACTACCCCTACCAAGATATGTAGGATCAAGCTTCCCTAGTAAAGGGTTTATTTGGTTCAGTATTGTTAAGTCCAAACTGGACATGGATTCGTTTAGGAGATCTCCCACCACTGAGTGAGAGAAGTGAGTTGTTTGGTCCTCCATTTCATGTCCCAATCCACAGATGTTACTGTTGTGTTTTTCGCATGGATGGAGATTAAAATCGCCACCCCAAATTATGCTCGATGGTTCAACCCCTGGGATAAGTTTCATATCGGTACTTAGCTTTTTACAGAGTACACCCAATGTTTTTATTCTATCATTTTCCGCTATGTTGTCATATAGATTAACTAGAAGGATGGTCCTGTTTGTATTAAATGACAATCTCAGGATCTGATAATGGGTCTCTAAGCTAATTGGGGTAACAACCAAACCAACTATTGTGTTTGATATATAAGTTGTCAACCCGCCTTTAGGTCTCCCATGGGATCCTGCGATCCCTGGTGAAAAAAAGGTTTTATATCCTATCAGGTGCATTTCTTTAGTAAGCCAGGTCTCCTGTAAGACTAGAATTTGAGGATTATTAGCAAAGTCTAAAAGGCTTCCGGACAGAATTTTCTGTAGTTCCCATGCATTCACGTGCTTGGGGTACATTTTTCCAGCAAATAGCGCATATTTACACAAGTGGCGTAATGGCATACTTTTGGGAAATGTGCAATACAAGCATATAACAAAAGTACCAAATTTTGTGAATTTCGCCGCCATCATTTAAATTTCGCCCCGGCCTAGGCTTTCCCCAGAGAGGGTAATCTGAGAACTTGGGCAGAGACAGTGTTTTCTGCTGATATTGGTTTATGGCACAAAAGTACAGTCCATTTGAAAGTCCATGTGGACTTCGAGGATACAATGTCAAAGTGGATGCTGCCCCACCATGATCCAAGGAGAAAACTAGAGATTGCAAGCTGAATGAGAAATTCTCACTACCATGCACACAAGCTGCCAGGACACAGACTTCTGCTCTTGGTTCAGAAAAAAGAGAGTGGCAAGCCCAACTCAACTCCAACAAATTGGCCAGATTAAGGAAATGCTAAATGAAAACCTTGTACGATGGAGTTGGCATGCTGGACCACAGAAGGTAGATTCTATATCAACTGAACAGCCAGGGGATTGCAGTTTAGTCCATATTTATCAAAACCAGTGATAAACTAAATGCTTAAAAAAAAGAGAGGGGGCTTCGTGATTCCCCTCCCTAAGCCTTAGTAGGCAGCATATGACAAGTCTGCTTCGAGAAGGTGGGAGCATTTTTAAAGCTCCTTCTAGCTGCGAGCAGGCTTTGTGTTTGCCTCCATTTGATGAGAGATGTGAAAATGCGCCTGCCAGGATGGTGCATGCAGGGAAACTACTGTATCATTGTGGTGGGCTCCCTAGAACACAGTCACTGAACTGGCCCCAGAGGATGTGGTCCCCGGGGCCAATAAAAGCTCCGTGAGAAGGACCAGGTGGCCCTACTCCCTTTTGTATAAATGACAGCCTTGGGGGATGGGGTCCACGGGACCCAAGAGGGCTCAGGGAGGGGGGCAGCACAGGCCCTGGGAGGAGAACGAGTGCATGAAACCGGCTCGGGTGGGGATCTCACACCCCTTTCCCCATTGAAAATAGATTGGGCACGAGGGGATGGGGTACCTACGGCCAAAAACAACTTGAAGAGCAAAGCCGTGCACCCACTTCCCTTAAATGTACCCATCCATACATGAGCTGACAGCCTTTCCCCATAAATATGTAAATAATGGAGGCTGACATTTTTTTTTTTTTGCCACAGTCCTGTGGGACTCCTACGCGATTGTGGCAATATCTGTAGGCTTTCTTCTATTTTGGCCTTGGGGGTCACTCTGGGACCCCTCCCCATTGGGCCTAAGTGGCAAGGTATCCCTACCCTCCCCTTTATATTATTATTTTTTTTAAGTTCAGGACAGGGGACTAAGTTCCAAGTCCGGTAATGGATTCTAGCAACATTTTTCTCATGTTGTTGGCTGCCAATCAGAGCCCTCACCCTTGCAGGTGTCTGACTTTCCCTCGGAAACAAGATGGCCCAGAAGTAAAAAACTCCCTGGGCCAATCAGAATGCTCTATTTTTTGAATTGGCACAAACATGAGACTCTCGAAATATTCTCGCGGACCCAACCGTCCAGATATAAAAATATTTTTAAACCTCAATTTCTCACAAACTACCCGACAGATTTACATCAAATCACAACAAGCACAATCTGAAAACCGATATCTGGCTTCCTGCCAAATTTGGTGCAATTCCGTTCAGCTGTTTTTGTGGTAGCACTTCTTAAAGAAGTTTAAGGAAAATGCATTGGGATTTTTTGGGGACCCCCATTTATCGTAGTCCCCGCGTGATGGATCACCCCAAACCTTTCCATGCACAAACTAAGAAAAAAGAGTACCTACTTATATTAAACTCAGGCCACAGTTAATAGGGCCTCTGGGGACAAAAAGTCTCGCCATGAGGTCCGCGCAGCCATGCTCCATTGAAAATACCATTGAAGGGGAGAGTCCACGGTTCTCCCTTTTAATTGATTTTAAGAATGTAAAGGTGCCAAATCACCTACAAGCTCTGTTCATTAGGCCCCCTCCCCTTCTAAGCTAGCAGTATGCGAACGATGTTCCCACCATTTTCCAGGCTGATGGACAGTGTGTTTTTTCTACAATTGTGTTGTCTCCTGGTCTGAGAGCAGAGTCCATGAATCTACCTTTTAATTTCTGCTGAGGATGCAAAGGTCTCAAATCGCCTATAAGCTTCGCCCGTTTAGCCCTGCGCCTTCCACATTGGTAGTATGCAACAGTGTTCCCACATTTTCCAGGCTGATGGACAGTGTGTTTTCTTTACAATTGAATGTTGAAAGACGATCTGAAATCCTTGATGGGGCTGAATGAATCATTGATTTATTGGAGCGTAATCTCTTTTGCAGTGACTGTCCAAGACAAGTGGGCTCTTTCTTGTCATTTCTTGGTCTGAGAGCAGTTCCACTGTTCTCCCTTCTAATTGCTGCTGATTATGCAAAGGCACCAAATCTTGTACAAGCTCTGTGCCTTCCAGTCAGCCATGTGCAATGGTGTTCCCTCCATTTTTCAGGCTGGTGGACAGTGTGTTTTCTCTACAAATTTGTCATCTCCTGGTCTGAGAGCAGAGTCCATGGTTCTCCCTTTTAATTGCTGCTGAACATGCATAGTGGCCAAACTGCCTACAAGCTCTACCCGTTTGGCCCTGCCCTTTCCCCGTTAGTAGTATGCAACGGTGTTCCTGTGATTCTCCAGAATGATAGACAATGTGTTTTCTCTACAATTTTGTCATCTCCTGGCCTGAGAGCAGAGTCTATGGTTCTCCCTTTTAATTGCTGCTGAGTATGCAAAAGTGCCAAATCGCCTGGAGGTGAATACATCACTGATGTATTAGAGAGCAATCTCTTCTGCAGTGACTGCCCAAGACAAGTGGGTTCTGTTTTGTTTTTTTACTCCTGGTCTGAGAGCAGATCCACGGTTCTCCCTTTTAATTGCTACTGGTCCTGCAAAGGGGCCAAATTGCCTACAAGCTCTGCCTATCTGGCCCGCCCTTCCACGTTAGTAGGAAGCAATGGTGTTCCTGCCATTTTCCAGGCTGAGGGAGAGTGTGTTTCCTTTACAATTGTATATTGGAAAATCTGAAGTCCTTCATGGAGGTGAATACTTAGTTGATTTATTGGAGTGCAATCTCTCCTCTAGTGACTGTCCAAGATGAGTGGGTTATTTTAGTCGCTCCTAGTCTAAGAGCAGAGTCTATGGTTCTTCCTTTTTTTATTGCTGTTGAGTAGCCAAAGGCGTCAAATCACTTACAATGTTTGTCTTCCGCACTAGTAGTAAGCAACGTACTGGCTCCAGGTTAGGTGCAAACTCCCTGCTGTGCACAGCCAAAGTCTGTGCGCAGTGTGGGGTTGATTGCCTGTTGGGGTTTCACTGCAGGGCCTGGCCTGCAGCCAGGCCCTTTGGACAACCTGCCCGTGCATGGCAAGGGGTTGACTTTACGTATGGTAATAACACTTTAAGTAAAAATAAAAACGTAGCAATTCACTGAAAAACACTAAGGTTAAGTAACATTATAGTTCATTTGAATTGTCAGAGACAACATTAATTAAAATAATAAACACAAACGTTCACTAATTATAGTTAGCAGAGCTAAACTATAGCTTGCGCCTCGCCATTCAATGCATTGCAACTGGTCCTCTGCCAGACCTGTTTTCTCATACGTAGCATCATACCATAAAACTGATTAGTCGTAATGACGAAGGATATCCATAATGTTGCAAGAGGTGTCGTTCAACCATAAGAACAAGTACATTGATAGGTGGATAATAGTGTTAGCAGTTTCCTGTTTGTGTTTCACTGCTGTGAAAGTAGTATATAATGTAGGGTGTAGTTCACTGATTTAATAGATAGTGTTACCAGGGTTCTTGATGAGATTGCTATGAATTACATCCTTTGATGATTAAATGTTCCTCTGAGACTGATAGAGACCTTTGAAAAGTTGAAAGACAGCAAAGTTGCTTCCGGATTGGTCAAGAAGAGTTAAAAGCTACATTTTGTGGTGAATCAATCATTCAGGCGTTAGTTAAGTGCGACTACTCACCCGCAAGGGTCTCAAGGTGCTGGGGGTGGGGGAGGGTGAGGGAGATGCAGGTTCCAGTCCATCAAGGAGGGGGTCTGTCAAAGCGCCAGGTTTTGAGGTTTCTTGCGAAGATGGGAAGCGATGTTGTCTGTCTGAGGAGGAGCGGAAGGGAATTCCAGGCTCAGGCCGCGAGGAAGGAGAAGGAGCAGGATCCCGATCTGGTCTTACTGGTGCGGGGGACCACAGCGTAGGAGAGCTGGGCTGATTGTAGGGTCCTTTGGGGTGCATCGAATGTGAGTCGGCTGTTCAGGTATGCTGGTCGGTGTTGTGGAGGGCCTTGTGTGCATGGGTGAGCATCTTGAAGGTGACTAGCCTCGATGGGGCGCCAGTGGAGTGTGCGTAGGTGCTGGGAGATGTGTCCGTGTCATGGCAGGTTGAGGACTAGTCTTGCGGAGGCGTTCTGGATGTCCTGTAGCTTGCTGGTGAGGTTTTTATTTATTCCTGCATAGAGTGTGTTGCCGTAGTCGAGTCTCCTGGTGACCAGGGTCATGAGTGACGGTCTTTCTGTGTTCGAGGGGGATCCATTTGAAGGTCTTACGTAGGAGGTGGAGGGTGTGGAAGCAGGAGGACGAGACAGAGTTGATCTGGTGGTCCATTTTGAGCTCAGAAGATCAGATCCAGAGAGACAGAAGATCTTAAAGGTGAGATGAGAGGTCATTGTAGGCTGGAAAGAAGAGGAAGGTGTTGGAGGAGAGATTGTGGAAGGTAAGGAAATGTGGTAAAAATGACTTTTTATTATGTAGGAAAGAAGGGGGAGTTTCAAAGGGCAGGTGTGAAGATGGTAGGGTGTGGGAGGCAACAGAATGTACACCATCAGATAGTTAGTGAGAATAGTGTATGGAAGTGGGTGTAGGAATATGGAGTTTAGTTACATCTTCCAGTGGAAGGGGGAATGGGTTGATGTGAGGGCTGGGGTGTGCTGTTTAGGAGATGTATGCACGTTAGTAGTAGATTGACCGAGAAGAGACACCAGAATTCCTGAGCATTTAAATAGTGATTATGGAGGAGGTTTAAAGGTAAAGGAGAGAAGAGCATATTGGTTGGGCTAGGAGGATCAGTAGAAGAAGACAGAATAGATGATTAAGTGGATGAGGAAGGATTAGATGCTGAGAGGGGTGTAGAATCAGGTAGAGGTAGTTTTATTTTATTTATTTAGCAATATTTGTAGAGCGCACAAACTCATCCCCAGAGGGATATCACAGTACTGATACTGCCACACATTCAATCATTTAGTTTACCGGGGGAAGATCAGATTAGTAGATCGGGTCCATTACTCTGGAAAAAGCCATGTTTTATGTTTTTTCCTGAATCTGATGTAATTGCCAGTGTGGCAGATATCCAAGGGTAGTAAATTCCACTGGGCTGCCTCCATATAGGTGAAAGAGCGGCACCAGCTCTAACTTTTTTGATACATTTGGTTTTAGCGAAGGCTAAATTTGCTGATCCCAAATTTCTGGTAGGTTTATAAAATTCCACCTTGGAACAAAAGAATCACAGGGCCAAAGTTATGAAGGGCCCTGTGAGCGTAGCACAGAAGCGCAAATTTTGCACCTTTTTCGCATGGGCAGCCAGTGCATTGTTTTTAGGCAGGCTTGTTGCAGATGAGATCTGGGTTTTGTATCACCTATATGCAAGTGAAAAGATAGTCAGCCATCCCTCTATTTGGGCATTTCCAAAGTCTACTTTACTGGCAATGCAATTAGGGCTTGGACCACGGTTCTGTGCCAGTTGACTAGAATCCAACGGAATTGTTTTCTGAGTAGTTTGAGCAAGGCAAAACATTTACCACAGGCGTCATTGACTTGTTCTTACTTGGATAATGACTCATCAATGAGAACTCCTGCATTTTTTGCCACATATTTTTGACTCAGGCACTGTACCCAGAGTTGCAGGCCACCATGATGCATGCCAAATAATATTGGCCCCACTGAATAATAAAATCTCCGTTTTTTTCAGAGTTTAGTTTTAAGCAATGAGCCGTCATCCAACTAGCAACCTCAGAGAGACAGGCAGAACTTTTTTCTGGTCTCTTCGTCCTTCTCCCCTATAGAGATGACCTGTTGGGTATCATCTGCATAACAGCATATCTCAAATGCCCACTTTCTGACCATTGTGGCAAGGGATGTGATATACACGTTAAAAAGTGTCATGCTCAAAGTAAAACCTTGCAGTACACCGCATTTGGAGCTATGGGAGTCGATCTAACTGTGTTCAACTAAATGGCCAGGGTCCTTTTACACAAGAAATATCCAAAGCGATCTAGGGCTGTAGAATGAAGCCTTATATCATGACGATTTTTAATTATTTAGCTGTGCAAGACAGTATCAAATACAGCAGAAAGTAAGTGGAATCAGGGCAACAGACTTGCCCTGATCTTCTTCTAATCTAATGTTGTCGAGAACTGCTAGTAGTGTACATTCTGTGCTGTTCTTGGCTCCGAAACCTGTGTGGGACGGGTCTAGTATATTATTGTCCACCAGAAAAGATGTCAGTTGGTTATGACAAGTCTTTCAAGGACTTTGGACATGTACAGAAGCAAGGAAACAGGACGATAGTAAGACAGGACGAATACATCAGGTCCTACTTTTTTGGCCAAGAGGAGAATTAATGCTCACTTCCAGGAATCTGGGGACACAGCATTCATCAATGTAGAATTAAAAATTAGTGGTAAATGATGGTTCAGGATGGGGGCTTGGCCAGAGAAAATGAAATGGGGATAGGGGTCGGGCAGAGTGCCCGACTTAACTTTGAACATCATTTTCTCCACCTGTTCCCTACATATACCAGCAAAACTTTCTAAGTGGGCTCTTGCTTACAAGCATGCCTCTGTCTGGGTCCAAGGGAACTATGTTAGGGAAGGTTGGGTATCAAACGTAGAAGATATTTTATTGTTCTCTGTGAAGTTGTTAGCTATTGCTTTGCTGTAGGGGACTAAAGTGGTGATGACTTGTCATATAGGCAGTGAGAGAATGGAGATAACCACTTGGAGTGTCACTTTAGTGATGACGATAGAAGGGAGATAGACTAAGACCTCCTAGCACAGAGAAGAGTTGTAAAGTGCAGGTCAAACAGAGTCAGATAGTCATCAGTTGATTGAATCATTACCTTCCCTTCTTTGTAGATCGAGATACCCTGCCATTGAAGTCGGTAAGAAGGAGATAGTTATATTGCGGTCCAGTGGAATTATTGTTACATCAGAGAAGTTCAGTTACTTCGCTCAGATTCTGGCCCATAGAGCACTGTCGGAAGTGGGAAAGATAACATCAGTTTTGGGATCCTTTTACGACAACAGTGGTATTAGTCACAAATAAGGAGCCCACTACGATGTCGGTCAGACGAGCGACATTGTGGCAGACGCATGACCTCTCAACAAGGAGTTGTGTGAATTGGCAAGCAATGTCTGAGAGGCACCGGTTCGAGAAAATAAAAGGCTTTTTTTAACTGTAACACTACAGCTTCTCAGAATAGTCCTCCGTCTTATTCTCGGAGGAAGTGCTGGGACTGGCTTAGTTCTCGTTTAGTTAGTGCCACCAGAGATCATGGAAAACAAAAATAAAATGGATAGGGGATTTAGCCAACGGCTTAGTAATTAATCTGATATAAATCTTGAGAGGGAGCACCAGCACCACAGACCGCCACCAAGAAATGTGCTATATTATTAGAGGGGGCAAAATCCCGACCCGAGTTATACTCCTGAGGGTCTATTTTAGCCCTCCCTTGACTTGTTTGGGGGTCCCTTCTCCCTAGGTCTCCCTCTCCCGAACAATCCCTGGATGCACATATGTACCTCTGGTAGCCACGCCCCTCCAGGAGCGCGGTTGGCTTGTGGGCGATGCCGAAGAGGGTCTGGCTCCCTTTCTCTTCTTCCGGGCTTCGGTTGGTGGCTGTATCGTTGGCGTCCTCCTCAATCAACGTAATGGAATCACTACTCTTTTCCTCGCGGTCTGGTCTCGCCTCGTCTCCAGCATCTCCGCTCTGCTCCTCGTCTGTCTCGCTTCCGGTTATGACATCCTATTCCTCCGTGACGCCAAAGGCCATTAGTGCATGTGATGCGGTCAACTGGTACAGGCCGCTCCCAGGAGATACGGCGAATGAAAGGGGCCGTTATCTTCCTCTTCCAAAGGAGACTGCAAATAAAGCACAGGGGAAACCTAAGGGGGAAATAGGTTGTCACAGCCTTCTTCCATGTCCCGGGATGGAACAACGTGACAAGTCGCTTCCATTATTATGATGCGACCATCTTCACATCGGTCGTACAGTGTATTTTTTCTATTGGTTCTTGTGCTGCGGGCTACAGCATAAGCTGCAATAGAAAAAAAATACAATTTTCAAACATCCCTGCACCGTGTGGCTGGCCTCTACAGTGTGCGGGTGTAGTGTAAAGTCTCTACGTATAGCATGTGGTGCCTGCCACACTATGCATGGATGTTTGGGGGCACCATAGGTGCCCCCCAGGCCTCATAGCGAAGGCTGCTGGGGGGACAGGGCCCTGCTTGGGGCCCCTAAGTCACTTTCTGACATCCTTTCCATGTCGGAAAGGCTGACATGGAAAGGCAGTGGAAACAGACATCATAATCCCGATTACGGTGCCTGCCATTTGGGGATTATCTGTCCGACCAACGTCCCGTGGATCCCCGATTCTGTCTGAGGGGTCAGTCTTTCCCCCAGGCTTCAGCGGTCCGACCGACCGAATTGTAGTGTGGAGGTCAAACCGATGAGTCCGACTAAACGACAGTCCACCACCGACAGCCTATCAGTGGCGATCCGCCCAATATTGTAATATCGTAATAGCCTGATTTAGTTCATAATAGCTTGATTAGGAGAGCTTAGGTGAAAATAAAGGTGTATGTACCAGCTTTAAAAAGTTCTGATAATAAAGTAGATAGAGGGAAAGTCATGGTTGTGACAAAAAGGGTTTGAGAAGTAGGAGTTAGATCATTTGAGGGATCATTGGAAAAGAGCAAATGGAAAAATACATGGGGAACAGCTTAATATCATTAGTGAAAGGTTTGCATGGAGGGGTGTGCCAGCATAAATGAATGACAAAAGTGCCCAAGTAACAATTGTGTCATAGTCAATGACAAGGAATCAATGAAGATCGTACATTTGGTGACGCCAATCCATAACTTAAGGTTCACAGTTCCTAGTCAGTTTTTGAAGAGCTCCTATAGAACAGACAGGCCATTTGAAGCTATGTGTCATAATGGAGAGGATTGATGCCCAGGCCATATTCTTTGGTGAAGACCCAGCAAAGTGTGTTAGGTCCATGCATCTGATAGTGTTTATAATGTTTCTAATATGCAGCCGCATTATCTGCTGTATAGCATTGGATCCTTGTGTCCTACTAGGAGCTGCCCAAAGGGGTATTCTGAACAAATATTGAGTAAAAAATATTGAGTTGCAGAAAAATCGTGTGCAAAAATATCGTTGACAAAAAAATAGATTTTTTTAAGGTAGGAAATATCATTTTTAAAATGTGTTTGGATTACATTTTAATTGTTTATGTTTTATCTTGTTTGTGTAATTGCTGTTAATGTTTTAAAATATAGTTTGTAATTTTAAGTTATTCGTATTGTTAACTTAATTGTAAAAGAGCAATTTATAGTGTATTAGCAGGCTGTGATGCTTTTAGGGATACATGGTAGGAAGTTTATGTATAATTAATTTATATATATTATGTAAATTGTGTAATTATTATATTTTTTCATTTATATTATAGGTGCAGGTTGTTAGCTTTGTAGGGTTATAGGGTAAGAAGTAAATTAAATAATGTGATTAATCATTAATTATTGATACATTATTAATTAATTGCTATTTAAATATGTGAATTGTGTACTTAATATAACTTTTACATTTACATTTTAGGTGCGGGTTGTGGGGTTTGAAGAGTATAAGGTGGGAAGTTAATTACATAATAATTAAATATAAATTCTTTATTTATTATTAATTAATTAATTAATTGCTGATTATGTCAATTGTGTAAATATTAGAATATTTTAATTCAGATATATATTAAATGTGCTTTGCTAGGTAGGTGGTACTATACTGTGGAAATTTAACGAAGTAATTATTAAATGACATGTTTTCCTATATTAATTATCATTATTATAAAAACATGTATGTATATGTTTAATATTAAGTTAAAAGTGTTATAATGTTATTAAATTAATACTTGAATTAAAATAAAGTATTTGTGTTTGAAGTGAAGTACTTTCCTTACTGTTGCACAGAATGCAGTGATATTAGTACATTTTACCTCTTCTGACTCAAACGCTTTTCCTACTGTTGCACAGACTGGAGTGGAAATAGGATATGTATTATTCCAAGAATTTTATAGTTTTGTTTATATTGTTTAAATTATTATTATTGCTATTATATTTTAGTGTATTTAAAATTATATTAATGTTTGTAATTAATAGAATTGTAGTAAAATGTATTCTTTTACACTGCTTACTTTTTATGGTGTAATTAAATTGGTATTAAGTTGATATTTTTTTAATGTTTTCCAGTTTATTCATTATGTTTTTTAATTAGTTTTATATATATATATATATATATATATATATATATATATATATATATATATATATATATATATATATATATATATATATATATTCTGTTTCTCCGTTTCACCACCCGTCGCTCCTCTTTGCCTCGGGTGCCTCCTTACCGCACAGTGAAGTGCGTAAATATTCAAAAACACACGGTCCTCACTCCCAGGTCCGTTCCACAATTAAGGGCACTCACAGCTCTCTCACGTTGTTTTTCATTGCCATAGTTTATTTTTAGGCGCTGCACAATCGTATCAACAAACGCGTTTCGGCGTTGCCGCCTTCGTCAGTGTCGATAGATACATACTTTCATGCTGTTTAAATAAAGTTACAACGTAACATAGTCACGTGATTAAAACCAAAGTAAGAAACAAATGAATGAAAATAAAAGAAGGCACAGTGAATTCTCTACATTACTGTGGCGGCCATCTTACAAGGTCAAAGAAACGCTTTATCCAATGATAGTATCTTGCATACAAGCTATCAAAGAATTTCATTTCATCGTAATTCAGCAATATTTACTATGTACATTTCATTTTTATAGTTTTTTGCATTAAATCTTTTAAATTTTGTTAAGTTTGATAAGTTTATTTCGCCCTGAATGGGCTTGCCCTGTTCTATTCACAGGTCAATTTTCAGCACTTGCTTTTCATTTCAATTTCTAATTTTGATGGCCTTTTAGTGTGCCAGCAAAATTCACATTTTGGCATAGGAATATTGCCCTGAATGGGTCAAAATGTGAAAATTTCAGTTCTCATAGAGGGAGTGAGATTGCAGGTAAACAGTCAGTGTTGGTCTCTTTCCTTACAGTTATCATCGACATTTCATCCAATATGTACCCACATTTCTTCCTCATTATTGAGGCCTGTCGGGCTCTTTGTCTGTAGCATTATTATATATCGTGATTCGAGATTTTGTTAACTGATCTAGGATGAAGAATGAGAGCAGATTGCTGTTACTTTGGTGCATTCTTTCATAATGTTGAGCCACCGGGTAACTCTGGTCCCTGGTGGTGATCGCTCTCATGTGCTCCAATACCCTCAGTTTTGTCTGTTTGATAGTGCTTCCCACATATCTTTTCCAACATCAAAATTAGAAATTGAAATGAAAAGAAAGCGCTGAAAATTGACCTGTGAATAGAACAGGGCAAGCCCATTCAGGGCGAAATAAACTTATCAAACTTAACAAAATGTAAACGTTACGTTGTAACTTTATTTAAACAGCATGAAAGTATGTATCTATCGACACTGACGAAGGCGGCAACGCCGAAACGCATTTGTTGATACGATTGTGCAGCGCCTAAAAATAAACTATGGCAATGAAAAACAACGTGAGAGAGCTGTGAGTGCCCTTAATTGTGGAACGGACCTGGGAGTGAGGACCGTGTGTTTTTGAATATATATATATATATATATATATATATATATATATAGCGAGAAAAGACAGAGCCCACAGCTACGGTGTCCTTTTAAACTGACATCTTTATTGGTCAAAAGGGAGTGGCAGCGTGAAGCAACCCTTTAACCTTACGTTTCGGCGCATAGCGCCTTGATCACAGGTGAGTTGATTCTATTAATTGCAGTCCCAGTGGTCACATGGTCCTTCCTTTAGACCACCATACCCAGAATGCATCAATATTCAAATAAGTGTCCTGGCATTACGTTTTCACAATGTTGCTGAATAGCATTTCACAATGTTGCTGAATAGCATAATGTATTTACCAGTGCCAGTATTCACGATGTTCCAGGGAAATAAAATGAATCGCACAGAGCACTTGGCTGCCACTCGCTGAAAATATGTGTTTAAAAGGGAAATCACCGAGTCTGCCAGAAAGAGGGAACCCCTCCTTCGTCTCCCCTTCTCTCTCCCAACACCAAATAATCACGGAAGTCCACTGATTGGTGTGGTCTCGAGCGTGCCATGCCCCCTCCATAAATCCACAACAAAAGTACTCCATTTTACCGGGGGCCTCCGGCTCTGCAGGGCGGGCTCTCACACAGGAATGGAGAATCCTGTCAATTGCAACAGCGAGAAAAGACAGAGCCCACAGCTACGGTGTCCTTTTAAACTGACATCTTTATTGGTCAAAAGGGAGTGGCAGCGTGAAGCAACCCTTTAACCTTACGTTTCGGCGCATAGCGCCTTGATCACAGGTGAGTTGATTCTATTAATTGCAGTCCCAGTGGTCACATGGTCCTTCCTTTAGACCACCATACCCAGAATGCATCAATATTCAAATAAGTGTCCTGGCATTACGTTTTCACAATGTTGCTGAATAGCATTTCACAATGTTGCTGAATAGCATAATGTATTTACCAGTGCCAGTATTCACGATGTTCCAGGGAAATAAAATGAATCGCACAGAGCACTTGGCTGCCACTCGCTGAAAATATGTGTTTAAAAGGGAAATCACCGAGTCTGCCAGAAAGAGGGAACCCCTCCTTCGTCTCCCCTTCTCTCTCCCAACACCAAATAATCACGGAAGTCCACTGATTGGTGTGGTCTCGAGCGTGCCATGCCCCCTCCATAAATCCACAACAAAAGTACTCCATTTTACCGGGGGCCTCCGGCTCTGCAGGGCGGGCTCTCACACAGGAATGGAGAATCCTGTCAATTGCAACAGCGAGAAAAGACAGAGCCCACAGCTACGGTGTCCTTTTAAACTGACATCTTTATTGGTCAAAAGGGAGTGGCAGCGTGAAGCAACCCTTTAACCTTACGTTTCGGCGCATAGCGCCTTGATCACAGGTGAGTTGATTCTATTAATTGCAGTCCCAGTGGTCACATGGTCCTTCCTTTAGACCACCATACCCAGAATGCATCAATATTCAAATAAGTGTCCTGGCATTACGTTTTCACAATGTTGCTGAATAGCATTTCACAATGTTGCTGAATAGCATAATGTATTTACCAGTGCCAGTATTCACGATGTTCCAGGGAAATAAAATGAATCGCACAGAGCACTTGGCTGCCACTCGCTGAAAATATGTGTTTAAAAGGGAAATCACCGAGTCTGCCAGAAAGAGGGAACCCCTCCTTCGTCTCCCCTTCTCTCTCCCAACACCAAATAATCACGGAAGTCCACTGATTGGTGTGGTCTCGAGCGTGCCATGCCCCCTCCATAAATCCACAACAAAAGTACTCCATTTTACCGGGGGCCTCCGGCTCTGCAGGGCGGGCTCTCACACAGGAATGGAGAATCCTGTCAATTGCAACAGCGAGAAAAGACAGAGCCCACAGCTACGGTGTCCTTTTAAACTGACATCTTTATTGGTCAAAAGGGAGTGGCAGCGTGAAGCAACCCTTTAACCTTACGTTTCGGCGCATAGCGCCTTGATCACAGGTGAGTTGATTCTATTAATTGCAGTCCCAGTGGTCACATGGTCCTTCCTTTAGACCACCATACCCAGAATGCATCAATATTCAAATAAGTGTCCTGGCATTACGTTTTCACAATGTTGCTGAATAGCATTTCACAATGTTGCTGAATAGCATAATGTATTTACCAGTGCCAGTATTCACGATGTTCCAGGGAAATAAAATGAATCGCACAGAGCACTTGGCTGCCACTCGCTGAAAATATGTGTTTAAAAGGGAAATCACCGAGTCTGCCAGAAAGAGGGAACCCCTCCTTCGTCTCCCCTTCTCTCTCCCAACACCAAATAATCACGGAAGTCCACTGATTGGTGTGGTCTCGAGCGTGCCATGCCCCCTCCATAAATCCACAACAAAAGTACTCCATTTTACCGGGGGCCTCCGGCTCTGCAGGGCGGGCTCTCACACAGGAATGGAGAATCCTGTCAATTGCAACAGCGAGAAAAGACAGAGCCCACAGCTACGGTGTCCTTTTAAACTGACATCTTTATTGGTCAAAAGGGAGTGGCAGCGTGAAGCAACCCTTTAACCTTACGTTTCGGCGCATAGCGCCTTGATCACAGGTGAGTTGATTCTATTAATTGCAGTCCCAGTGGTCACATGGTCCTTCCTTTAGACCACCATACCCAGAATGCATCAATATTCAAATAAGTGTCCTGGCATTACGTTTTCACAATGTTGCTGAATAGCATTTCACAATGTTGCTGAATAGCATAATGTATTTACCAGTGCCAGTATTCACGATGTTCCAGGGAAATAAAATGAATCGCACAGAGCACTTGGCTGCCACTCGCTGAAAATATGTGTTTAAAAGGGAAATCACCGAGTCTGCCAGAAAGAGGGAACCCCTCCTTCGTCTCCCCTTCTCTCTCCCAACACCAAATAATCACGGAAGTCCACTGATTGGTGTGGTCTCGAGCGTGCCATGCCCCCTCCATAAATCCACAACAAAAGTACTCCATTTTACCGGGGGCCTCCGGCTCTGCAGGGCGGGCTCTCACACAGGAATGGAGAATCCTGTCAATTGCAACAGCGAGAAAAGACAGAGCCCACAGCTACGGTGTCTTTTTAAACTGACATCTTTATTGGTCAAAAGGGAGTGGCAGCGTGAAGCAACCCTTTAACCTTACGTTTCGGCGCATAGCGCCTTGATCACAGGTGAGTTGATTCTATTAATTGCAGTCCCAGTGGTCACATGGTCCTTCCTTTAGACCACCATACCCAGAATGCATCAATATTCAAATAAGTGTCCTGGCATTACGTTTTCACAATGTTGCTGAATAGCATTTCACAATGTTGCTGAATAGCATAATGTATTTACCAGTGCCAGTATTCACGATGTTCCAGGGAAATAAAATGAATCGCACAGAGCACTTGGCTGCCACTCGCTGAAAATATGTGTTTAAAAGGGAAATCACCGAGTCTGCCAGAAAGAGGGAACCCCTCCTTCGTCTCCCCTTCTCTCTCCCAACACCAAATAATCACGGAAGTCCACTGATTGGTGTGGTCTCGAGCGTGCCATGCCCCCTCCATAAATCCACAACAAAAGTACTCCATTTTACCGGGGGCCTCCGGCTCTGCAGGGCGGGCTCTCACACAGGAATGGAGAATCCTGTCAATTGCAACAGCGAGAAAAGACAGAGCCCACAGCTACGGTGTCCTTTTAAACTGACATCTTAATTGGTCAAAAGGGAGTGGCAGCGTGAAGCAACCCTTTAACCTTACGTTTCGGCGCATAGCGCCTTGATCACAGGTGAGTTGATTCTATTAATTGCAGTCCCAGTGGTCACATGGTCCTTCCTTTAGACCACCATACCCAGAATGCATCAATATTCAAATAAGTGTCCTGGCATTACGTTTTCACAATGTTGCTGAATAGCATTTCACAATGTTGCTGAATAGCATAATGTATTTACCAGTGCCAGTATTCACGATGTTCCAGGGAAATAAAATGAATCGCACAGAGCACTTGGCTGCCACTCGCTGAAAATATGTGTTTAAAAGGGAAATCACCGAGTCTGCCAGAAAGAGGGAACCCCTCCTTCGTCTCCCCTTCTCTCTCCCAACACCAAATAATCACGGAAGTCCACTGATTGGTGTGGTCTCGAGCGTGCCATGCCCCCTCCATAAATCCACAACAAAAGTACTCCATTTTACCGGGGGCCTCCGGCTCTGCAGGGCGGGCTCTCACACAGGAATGGAGAATCCTGTCAATTGCAACAGCGAGAAAAGACAGAGCCCACAGCTACGGTGTCCTTTTAAACTGACATCTTGATTGGTCAAAAGGGAGTGGCAGCGTGAAGCAACCCTTTAACCTTACGTTTCGGCGCATAGCGCCTTGATCACAGGTGAGTTGATTCTATTAATTGCAGTCCCAGTGGTCACATGGTCCTTCCTTTAGACCACCATACCCAGAATGCATCAATATTCAAATAAGTGTCCTGGCATTACGTTTTCACAATGTTGCTGAATAGCATTTCACAATGTTGCTGAATAGCATAATGTATTTACCAGTGCCAGTATTCACGATGTTCCAGGGAAATAAAATGAATCGCACAGAGCACTTGGCTGCCACTCGCTGAAAATATGTGTTTAAAAGGGAAATCACCGAGTCTGCCAGAAAGAGGGAACCCCTCCTTCGTCTCCCCTTCTCTCTCCCAACACCAAATAATCACGGAAGTCCACTGATTGGTGTGGTCTCGAGCGTGCCATGCCCCCTCCATAAATCCACAACAAAAGTACTCCCCCGGTAAAATGGAGTACTTTTGTTGTGGATTTATGGAGGGGGCATGGCACGCTCGAGACCACACCAATCAGTGGACTTCCGTGATTATTTGGTGTTGGGAGAGAGAAGGGGAGACGAAGGAGGGGTTCCCTCTTTCTGGCAGACTCGGTGATTTCCCTTTTAAACACATATTTTCAGCGAGTGGCAGCCAAGTGCTCTGTGCGATTCATTTTATTTCCCTGGAACATCGTGAATACTGGCACTGGTAAATACATTATGCTATTCAGCAACATTGTGAAATGCTATTCAGCAACATTGTGAAAACGTAATGCCAGGACACTTATTTGAATATTGATGCATTCTGGGTATGGTGGTCTAAAGGAAGGACCATGTGACCACTGGGACTGCAATTAATAGAATCAACTCACCTGTGATCAAGGCGCTATGCGCCGAAACGTAAGGTTAAAGGGTTGCTTCACGCTGCCACTCCCTTTTGACCAATAAAGATGTCAGTTTAAAAGGACACCGTAGCTGTGGGCTCTGTCTTTTCTCGCTGTTGCAATTGACAGGATTCTCCATTCCTGTGTGAGAGCCCGCCCTGCAGAGCCGGAGGCCCCCGGTAAAATGGAGTACTTTTGTTGTGGATTTATGGAGGGGGCATGGCACGCTCGAGACCACACCAATCAGTGGACTTCCGTGATTATTTGGTGTTGGGAGAGAGAAGGGGAGACGAAGGAGGGGTTCCCTCTTTCTGGCAGACTCGGTGATTTCCCTTTTAAACACATATTTTCAGCGAGTGGCAGCCAAGTGCTCTGTGCGATTCATTTTATTTCCCTGGAACATCGTGAATACTGGCACTGGTAAATACATTATGCTATTCAGCAACATTGTGAAATGCTATTCAGCAACATTGTGAAAACGTAATGCCAGGACACTTATTTGAATATTGATGCATTCTGGGTATGGTGGTCTAAAGGAAGGACCATGTGACCACTGGGACTGCAATTAATAGAATCAACTCACCTGTGATCAAGGCGCTATGCGCCGAAACGTAAGGTTAAAGGGTTGCTTCACGCTGCCACTCCCTTTTGACCAATTAAGATGTCAGTTTAAAAGGACACCGTAGCTGTGGGCTCTGTCTTTTCTCGCTGTTGCAATTGACAGGATTCTCCATTCCTGTGTGAGAGCCCGCCCTGCAGAGCCGGAGGCCCCCGGTAAAATGGAGTACTTTTGTTGTGGATTTATGGAGGGGGCATGGCACGCTCGAGACCACACCAATCAGTGGACTTCCGTGATTATTTGGTGTTGGGAGAGAGAAGGGGAGACGAAGGAGGGGTTCCCTCTTTCTGGCAGACTCGGTGATTTCCCTTTTAAACACATATTTTCAGCGAGTGGCAGCCAAGTGCTCTGTGCGATTCATTTTATTTCCCTGGAACATCGTGAATACTGGCACTGGTAAATACATTATGCTATTCAGCAACATTGTGAAATGCTATTCAGCAACATTGTGAAAACGTAATGCCAGGACACTTATTTGAATATTGATGCATTCTGGGTATGGTGGTCTAAAGGAAGGACCATGTGACCACTGGGACTGCAATTAATAGAATCAACTCACCTGTGATCAAGGCGCTATGCGCCGAAACGTAAGGTTAAAGGGTTGCTTCACGCTGCCACTCCCTTTTGACCAATAAAGATGTCAGTTTAAAAGGACACCGTAGCTGTGGGCTCTGTCTTTTCTCGCTGTTGCAATTGACAGGATTCTCCATTCCTGTGTGAGAGCCCGCCCTGCAGAGCCGGAGGCCCCCGGTAAAATGGAGTACTTTTGTTGTGGATTTATGGAGGGGGCATGGCACGCTCGAGACCACACCAATCAGTGGACTTCCGTGATTATTTGGTGTTGGGAGAGAGAAGGGGAGACGAAGGAGGGGTTCCCTCTTTCTGGCAGACTCGGTGATTTCCCTTTTAAACACATATTTTCAGCGAGTGGCAGCCAAGTGCTCTGTGCGATTCATTTTATTTCCCTGGAACATCGTGAATACTGGCACTGGTAAATACATTATGCTATTCAGCAACATTGTGAAATGCTATTCAGCAACATTGTGAAAACGTAATGCCAGGACACTTATTTGAATATTGATGCATTCTGGGTATGGTGGTCTAAAGGAAGGACCATGTGACCACTGGGACTGCAATTAATAGAATCAACTCACCTGTGATCAAGGCGCTATGCGCCGAAACGTAAGGTTAAAGGGTTGCTTCACGCTGCCACTCCCTTTTGACCAATAAAGATGTCAGTTTAAAAGGACACCGTAGCTGTGGGCTCTGTCTTTTCTCGCTGTTGCAATTGACAGGATTCTCCATTCCTGTGTGAGAGCCCGCCCTGCAGAGCCGGAGGCCCCCGGTAAAATGGAGTACTTTTGTTGTGGATTTATGGAGGGGGCATGGCACGCTCGAGACCACACCAATCAGTGGACTTCCGTGATTATTTGGTGTTGGGAGAGAGAAGGGGAGACGAAGGAGGGGTTCCCTCTTTCTGGCAGACTCGGTGATTTCCCTTTTAAACACATATTTTCAGCGAGTGGCAGCCAAGTGCTCTGTGCGATTCATTTTATTTCCCTGGAACATCGTGAATACTGGCACTGGTAAATACATTATGCTATTCAGCAACATTGTGAAATGCTATTCAGCAACATTGTGAAAACGTAATGCCAGGACACTTATTTGAATATTGATGCATTCTGGGTATGGTGGTCTAAAGGAAGGACCATGTGACCACTGGGACTGCAATTAATAGAATCAACTCACCTGTGATCAAGGCGCTATGCGCCGAAACGTAAGGTTAAAGGGTTGCTTCACGCTGCCACTCCCTTTTGACCAATAAAGATGTCAGTTTAAAAGGACACCGTAGCTGTGGGCTCTGTCTTTTCTCGCTGTTGCAATTGACAGGATTCTCCATTCCTGTGTGAGAGCCCGCCCTGCAGAGCCGGAGGCCCCCGGTAAAATGGAGTACTTTTGTTGTGGATTTATGGAGGGGGCATGGCACGCTCGAGACCACACCAATCAGTGGACTTCCGTGATTATTTGGTGTTGGGAGAGAGAAGGGGAGACGAAGGAGGGGTTCCCTCTTTCTGGCAGACTCGGTGATTTCCCTTTTAAACACATATTTTCAGCGAGTGGCAGCCAAGTGCTCTGTGCGATTCATTTTATTTCCCTGGAACATCGTGAATACTGGCACTGGTAAATACATTATGCTATTCAGCAACATTGTGAAATGCTATTCAGCAACATTGTGAAAACGTAATGCCAGGACACTTATTTGAATATTGATGCATTCTGGGTATGGTGGTCTAAAGGAAGGACCATGTGACCACTGGGACTGCAATTAATAGAATCAACTCACCTGTGATCAAGGCGCTATGCGCCGAAACGTAAGGTTAAAGGGTTGCTTCACGCTGCCACTCCCTTTTGACCAATTAAGATGTCAGTTTAAAAGGACACCGTAGCTGTGGGCTCTGTCTTTTCTCGCTGTTGCAATTGACAGGATTCTCCATTCCTGTGTGAGAGCCCGCCCTGCAGAGCCGGAGGCCCCCGGTAAAATGGAGTACTTTTGTTGTGGATTTATGGAGGGGGCATGGCACGCTCGAGACCACACCAATCAGTGGACTTCCGTGATTATTTGGTGTTGGGAGAGAGAAGGGGAGACGAAGGAGGGGTTCCCTCTTTCTGGCAGACTCGGTGATTTCCCTTTTAAACACATATTTTCAGCGAGTGGCAGCCAAGTGCTCTGTGCGATTCATTTTATTTCCCTGGAACATCGTGAATACTGGCACTGGTAAATACATTATGCTATTCAGCAACATTGTGAAATGCTATTCAGCAACATTGTGAAAACGTAATGCCAGGACACTTATTTGAATATTGATGCATTCTGGGTATGGTGGTCTAAAGGAAGGACCATGTGACCACTGGGACTGCAATTAATAGAATCAACTCACCTGTGATCAAGGCGCTATGCGCCGAAACGTAAGGTTAAAGGGTTGCTTCACGCTGCCACTCCCTTTTGACCAATAAAGATGTCAGTTTAAAAGGACACCGTAGCTGTGGGCTCTGTCTTTTCTCGCTGTTGCAATTGACAGGATTCTCCATTCCTGTGTGAGAGCCCGCCCTGCAGAGCCGGAGGCCCCCGGTAAAATGGAGTACTTTTGTTGTGTATATATATATATATATATATATATATATAGGGTATATATAGGGTATATATTACGTAATCACTGGTACAAGTTATAAACTTGGTGATTTGTCTTGTTCGGCCTTTGCCGATGTTATAACTATTCCTACTTCTGCTATGTTTACAAGCCTTGCAAGAATTGCATTTATGAAAACCTTTCAAGGTTCCTAACCATGTACCATTGCTGGAGATATTGTGATAGCTATGGACAAGGTGATCTCTAAGTGATTTAGATTTCCTGTAGGTTATTAGTGGTGCCTTGTCAATGCTTTTCCCTTTGATGGGATCAATTTCCAGTAAACAACAGTTGCGTTTCATGGACTGTCGTAAGATATTTGATGTAATGTAAATGTAAATGTAGGTGTACTTATATAGCGCAAACCTGTCACCCAAAGGGCATCCTGGCGCTTGCTTAGGGAACCCGTCCTGGTATTCCCCTGTGAGAAACCCCGGCAGGGTGTCCACAAGGTGAAAGCCAGGCATCCCGCCGCGAGGGGCCGTAGTGGAGATTAAGCAAGCTATTGCCCAGAGTTGCAGAGTGTGACCCCGTGATTCGAGTAGGCACCGGAGCGAGAATTGTCGAGTCCGTGGAATTTTTGAGCCCGAGACCCGCCGAGGCGGGGAATCGAACCCTGGTCCACGGTCGAACTCAGCTTCCGGGTCTGCCGCCTCTAACCACTGAGCCACGCTTCTCCACGCTGATCTCACGTTGTATGTAGTAATCATGCGGGGTAGTTACGTTTATTGAACAAACAGACTCAGTGTGTCACATCGACGCGTTTCAGGCACACAGGGCCTTGCTCACGGTAGAAGGACATTACCCATAATTCAGTATATATACCACTCCCAACTTTAGATATATATATTTTATTACATTAAAAAGAGTACATAGTACATTTTAATATTACAAAAATTGTTATTTTGATAATAGTTCAACATTTTGCATGTGTATATAAACACACAAACAGACGTATATATGTGTGTCTGTTTAAATAAGTATATATTTATATATATTTGTCATATTGTTTAAATATATTTAATTTACATTATATTACTGTAATATGTTAAAATATGTAGGGCCTCATAAGGATGTCAGACGGATGGCCCCTGACAGGCCGTCAGTGGTGGTCCCCCAACATCGAGAGAAATAGATTAGGATACCAGTGGTCAGAGCACAGTGGGAGGGGGAAAGGCAGCCGCCTTCAACAGGCTCAAGGAGCCATCAGAGCAACGGTTCGATTACGATGTCCATTTCCTTCAACCTTTTCATGACTGTCCTTTGGGTCTTTGGGGGACCTTAGAAGGACCCCCTCCTCTGTGAACCTACGCTATGTGGTCAGGGTAGCATATGTGTTGCCCCCCAAAACATCCAAGCACCATGTTGCAGGCACCACAAGGTACTTAGCAAACAGTGCATGGATATTTAAAAACATGCCTTTCACTACTGCAGCTTGCACTCCTGCCTTTTCTGGGTCGCAACACAAGCTGCAATAGTAAAAGGCATATTTTCAACCACCTACACAGCGATCACATCATAATATCACAGGTGGAGCCGATGACTACTTGTCAGTCTGTTTCTATTCCGCTATGATGGTGGTTGGACTCTCATCTGACTGCCTTCATAATGAGGCCCTTAATGTTTACTATGTTTATTTATATATTTTAAAAAATAATATTTTTGTATATATTTTTCGATGTCAGTGTAAAACTATATTTTTTTCAGTATTTTTGTCATTTACATTATAAGTATAGGAAAATAATATTTTTCTACTCAATATTTTTTGACGCAATATTTGGGGTTTCGATATTTTGTCAGTGAACCCCGAAAGGTGTATGTGCAGCATCCCTAGGATGCCTTCAACCTTCACACTCACAGAGAGGTCCCTCCCAGCTCCAAATAGATGCTGAGTCAGAACATTCCAAGGTCTGCAGTGACCAGTTCAATGGATGGTGCAGGTGCTCAGAGGGCGACAGCAGTCACCCACCTCCCCAAGAGCTCACAGCACAATGTGCTACTTGCAAGCACAACACAGGCTCCATAGGCAGCGCTAACAGCATCCAACGAGAGTAGGAGAGCTTGTGCCCAACACTGGGTGGTACAAGGGGTAAGTGTGTGTGTGCGGTTGCAGACAGCCAGGAGCCTACATACACCTAAGAATCCTAAACCACAGAGATTAGTTAACAGAGGCCTTGTGCTCTAGGGCTGAGAGGCACAGCAGCTCCAAGGGTAAGGACTTAATCCAGGGGAGCAGCTAAAGCCTCACTATCATGCCACTAGATAAAGGGGTGCCACAGGGCTCTTCGTTGAGCCCCCTTTTCTTTAACATATATTTTGCCTCACTAGCTCCAGTGGTAAAATCTTGTGGTCTGGATGTGCCACAAGTCCCCTGCGGCCCATTGTTGTTTTTCCCTATATCAGCATGAGCACATTGCAGACAGTCCTCTGCTTTGCCCACGCTACTCTACAGATGTATTTTGTTTTCTGTCTCAATGTACTTTCACACCGTACATGCTGTTGTTTTTGTGTTCCGTTCTTTCCTGGGATTTAGTCTGAACATGTAGACAAGGTCGAACAACAATGTCCCTTGTTATTCTGTTTTGGTCAGGCCCTAACACCTATACAAAACAGACAAATGCAGCTGTTGTTTGGGAACACATACTTCTTGTCATATAGGTATGCACAGATAGGTAAGACACACTTGGAGAGGGACCTTTCCAAGGAAAAGATTGTGACAGCACCTGAGATGTAGAACTTTCATCTGTGTAAACTGATGTACAGGGTCTGCTGCTAACACCTAGAGATCTTCTGATATATAGTCATTTTGCTTCTGTAAAAGGGGAGGGAGGTTAGGCTACACATTCACATATAATGACAGCTCCATTTATGAATTCCAGACTACTTGCTATGCTAACCGTATTTGTGTTAGGCATTTTCTTACTTGTTGTGACACGTATACTGCATACTAGAGCACAATAGTTAAAATAAACATTTTAAACGTTTCTCATGTCTCTGTCAGAACTTATTGTGGACTAGTACGAGTGTGAGTATGAAAAGTTGTGTCCTGCAAATGCGATTCCTGAGAGAGACTGGAGTGTTGTGTTCTGGGGTGTCTAATCTATTGTTCCTCTGTGAGTGTGTAGGAGGGCACGTGAGACACTATAGCTAGCCGGTACAAGGCTCATGGGTACTCAGGTGGTACGATTACTCAGTCCTTGCCTACTAAGGTTCTATAATCCCACTCATAGTTCTGTGTTTCTGTAGAATCCCTGCAAAAGATCATATGTAGGTGTCACACAATTAACCATCTCCATGGGTACAAATCCCAAATACACAAAACTCAAATTCAGGAAATGTATGAGGAAAGTCGCATCCTGGATGCCTCAGAATTGCTTGCAGCTGGACAGTGACAAAACAGAGATTCTGCTGTTCGCCAAAGCCCATGCGTACTGGTCGGACGACTGGTGACTGCCCAAACTGGGCATCACACCACAACCTAAATTGGTGGTAAAAAATATTGCCATTTTAATTGACGATAACAGCATGGTAGGCTCTACTTGTGGCACCTGCTTTGGAATCGTACGCATGCTTAGAAAAGCTTTTCAGTGATAAAAAAAAAAAAGTACATTGATACTTGTATAGCGCACTACTCACCCGCAAGGGTCTCAAGGCGCTTGTATGAATACCGCTGTGGAACCCATCCTGGCTTTCCCTGTGAGGTGTCCACTCCTGGGCACGCCCAAGGTGGAGGCCAGGCATCCTTAGCGTTGTGGGGGCCGTTGTGGAGGTTAAGCAAGCTATTGCCCAGAGTTGCAGAGTGGGACTCCATGATTGGAATAGGCAGCGAGGGGAGAATTATCAGGGCCGTGGAATATTTGAGCCCAAGACCCCCCGAGGCGGGGAATTGAACCCTGGTCCCGGGCTAGACCTCTGCATCAGGGTCTGCCACTCTAACCATTGAGCCACACTTCTCCACTTCTAATGTGAAGAGGTGATAGCCTCTTCACATTAGAAGAACCATCATTCAAACTCTTGTGGTCAGTCGCCGGGTCTATGCAATACTCTATTGGTTGCAGCAAAGGAATCACTTCTATCAAAGCTTCAAGTGGTTCAGAACACTGCTGTACGCCTAGTCTGCAAACTGCCCCCTAGCTCCCTCAGAGGACACCCTAAATTTTTGTTTAGCAGTTCCATAATTGACTTTCTTCTTTCCTACTGAGAGTGAATGGGGCATAACAATCCACCGCTCAAAGGATGATCACCTGTATTACAACAGATCTCTCTCCATGCTGGACTTACTCTGCAAAGTGGACTTCTGTATGATCCACTCCAGCACAGCAATACACAGTGACTGCTCTGGCCCCACCTGGGACCTCCGACTGTGAATGCATCCTTCCTGCTGCACCATGATGCTGCTGTCAGTCAGCGCACGAGGATAGTAGCGTGCTGGCATGGGAGCAAGCCTAAGATGTTGTTGGGATCTGTGGATCTCTCCCTCATCTTTTAGAGTGGGGATAAGTCAACGGAAAGCCCCTAAGAGTAGAGCTGTTTATGTAGGGGAGGCTAAGCCTTGTGGCATTGGCGGGCATGTCCTGGTGGTCGTGTGGGATTGGCAGGTCTGTATTCCTCACAGCCTGCAGTCATCTTTGAAAGGGCGGTCAATTGGCCTTAAGGGTACTCAAGCCAAATGGTAACACTGCAGGGTGTCTCAACCCAATGTCAGAGAGTGGGACTGCAGTTTCTCCACTTTTCTAGTGAGATGACCATTCCTTCAAATGTAGGTAGTCAATATTCAGTTACAACAGAGACTGTCTGTGTAACTTCTTCAGGGAACTCCCTGGATTTATCTAGATTGTGATCCTGTGCCATGGGACGACAGCGGAAAAAGCTGGCTCTGCGACCATCTACACTTGCAACCTGTTCTGGCTCAGCAGCCCTTGAACAATGTGCTGCTCCATCACTTTGAGAACTTGGACTACTCACTGCTATTACCCCTTTCCTGTGCATAGTACCAATCTTTTCAGCTTTTGTGTATTAAAAAGTCATTCACTAACCATCAGTAACACAGCACACAGGCCCTGCATGGGCAACACCGGAGCTAACTTCCCTTTATGAGGGGAATACCATCTGCTACGGCTATTTATCTGCCACCTTTTCGGCGATTTACTCAATCTTGAGAACATATTTCAATACACAAAGGGCAAAAGGGTAGGTATTGCCAATGCTTGTTTGCATCATTTTTCTTGTATCCACTCCTTCAAACACTTGTACTTATGACAGACTTTATTTTATTACTACTAGAAATACATTTTTACCAAGAAGTGAAATGAAATAGTGTGTCCCATGGAAATCAAAAATGCCACCTGTGGTAATACCTAACACTTATTGCATTCAATTGAAAGCAAGGCAGGCATGGCCGGACTGGCTGTAGCAGGCACCCGGGATTTTCCCAGTGGGCCAGAAGGGTGGGGCCGATTTTTGACTGGTAGGGGCTGTTTTTGTTACTGGGTGCTGGGTTTGCAGCAGCGCTGCAATATCGCCCATGTAACAAAAGCAGCAGCAGTGTTAGCAGCATTAGCAGCAGCAGTGTTTACACCAGCACCCGCCCTCATGCTCCTCCAGGCTGGTCTGAGTTAATTGTAGGGGTGGAGGGTAGAGGGCTGGAGTTTGATACTGCTGTACATGATAGTGATCTTGCTGTGGAAGTAATGTTAGAGGGAGTCACAGAGTTCTTAGGAGGGGTGGATGGTGTTCTCTGTGGCTGTCGGGCTGGAGAATTCTTTGACTATTTTGAAGAGTTCCTTTGTCTGGTTGGCTGCGGAGCGAATGCAGGTGGTAATGGCTGATTTCTTGGCTTAATTGATGTGCCATTGATAGGTGCTGAGAGCTGTTTTGTGAGCTGCTCTGTCGGCGGGGTTCTTAGTGGCGCACCATCATTTCTCCAGGGGGTGGCAGTTGCGCTTGGAGGCCCTGAACTCTGAGATGTACCAGTTGGCGTGTTTCAAGGTCTTGTCGGATTTTGTTGGTTTCAGTGGGGCGACTATGTCAGCACAGCTGTTGATCCATGCAGCAAATTCTGGATGGCTTAGTCGAGGCCTGCTGAGGGTGCGGGTTGGGAGGTGGTAAAGGGCTTTGACCACTGGGTATCGGTGCTGTGATGGAAGGAGATCAGGTGCTTGGTGATCTTGTGGTGGGTGTCTGTGATGGTGAGGTGTACGATGGTATGTACGGTTCAGGTGAAACATTTTCTATTTTAATTATTCATAACTGTATCATTGATGTTACTCTTTTATCTGATACTTCTAACAAGCACTGGCAACACTAATAGATCTGACTTGTTTTAGGCATATGTCCCTTGTAAAATATATCTGGATGCAACAATAGAAATCTCACAGAAAGGAACCCAAATACTGGTCATTAAGCATGCTGTGTGTAGTATATGATTTTAGTTTGTATGTTTTAAGTTTGGCCCTTCCTTGCATAAGTCAAGGTTCTTGGAAAAGGATTCTCAGTTACACATCTTCGGCGATGTCACTTTTAGAGACCGACTGTCTTTTACATCCCACTTAAACCAATGGGGCATGCCAAGTGTACTCAGCAGTGGAGGGATGTGGGTCAAGCATTACTTGGTTTCAGCAGCAGCCAGCCCAACTCTAAAAGAATGACAGACAGAGAATGGCCCAGCATGCTCCCAGTTTGAAGTAGTCCTTTCCAAACCACTGTTAACTAATCCTACTGTGGCCTACATCACCTCTTCCTCCCTGTCTAAGGACCTACATTTGATGACTTCAGTTGACTTACTATGTCCAAGCAAATTCAGAGCTTTGACTATATATTAAATAGTCATATGTAAAAAATGTAAATATAAGAAGGCATGTGTTACCTTGTTTCTCATTCTCTCTATTGTATCTTAGAACACTTGACTGCCCCTCCTCTCAATCTCTCTTCCTGTGACCCCCTCCTTGTTATGTGTCTCTGTCTTTATTCTCCTTCTTTCTCACTTAATCTTTTCCTACTGACTCTCCATGGCTCCGTTCCTCTGACATCAACTCACCAAGTGACGAAATAAGAAAGGGTAAGGTGACAAGCTGATTGACGAGTAACCGTGGAGACTACAAAGCTCCAGTGATGGCAGAAGAAAAAAAGTGAGCCTGGGGCTACCTTTGTGGGCGGAGATGAACCACATCACATATTGTGTAGCTCCTATGCATGTCAAATCACTGAGTCCCTGGCTGGGACTTCACCAGCCCTGGATAATCAGATTCACACCCTCAGGCTGCTGCTTGATCCTCAATAGTGTTGGTATTTTCTTCTTACTATACCCATAGTGAATAATAGTCTATTATACACTATTGGTATAATACAAAATGGGAGAAAAGCTAGGAGGGCAGAAAGAAACCCAACGACCCAGATGCTAGGCCCACACACACACAGAATCACTCACAAATATGCATTATCATACACACATCCAAGAGCAAGCTTGCAGCTGAGCAATCTATAAACACATAACTGTGCAGTGGCAGCCTTTGTTTTATGTTGTTCTTCACTCCTCCTTCTACCCCAACCCCCGCCGATCAGAATATCAGTGACTACTTGCCGTGTACCGCGTGCTCCCCTTCATAAGCTAAGTAACCTGTAAATCTTGTGAAAACAATAGACTGGCCCGGAGTGGTGTGCATTAACCGAATTGTAAACCTGAGTAATGCAGGGACAACAGCAGATCACAGCGATAGATACTGATGTCGTGAGACACTGAAAGGATTTTGTCTTCATTAAAATTTCAGAGGTTCTTGGAAAAGCAAAAGGCGGAGCATTTTCAGCTAATACAATCCTACGTTTATAGGGAACAGCCTGCCGGGCCCGATGGCAAGCTGTTTGTTCTACGTGGAGCTGAACGTGCAGAGAGGCAATGGCGGGTGCTGCTGACGTGGCGTCCAGCCTCTTGGTACGGGGCTCGGGCCAGCGCTTGCCGGCCCGAGTGCCCAGGCGGAGGCACGGAAGCGAGGAATGCCTCTCTTCATTAGAAGCCTCCTGGCTGCTCGTAACATGGCACGCGATATCTAGAAGCGGCTCTACATCCGCTTCCGGTCGGCGCTCGAGGAGATACTATGATTGGAAAGTTATAGGAAGAGGTTACCGTGAAGGAATAGCCAGGCCAGGGGTAGGACCTGCTGCTGGTTGCTTGCACTGTGATGCCCCTTGTAGTGTCAAGAACATTGCAAGGAGTCAAAGAATCAATCAAACATAGGGCCAGATTCATCAAACCAAAATCCGCTCGCAAAGGGCCAAATTCTGAGAATCCGGCCCTTTGCAAGCGGTATTTTTGCATTCGGGATGCATCATCCCAAATGCAAAAATCGCAATTTTAGAAATCGCTACATTGCGATTATTTGCATTTAAGGAATCTCAATTTGAGATTCCATAAATGCAATGCATGAACTATTTCAAAATTGCGAATTCGCAATCTGGGGCCGCTATTTACCGCGAAGTCTAACTACGTGGTAAATAGCAACATGTCCTTGGGACATGTGTGTGCGCAACACCAGTGTACATTACCATTTCAGGGGTGAAACAGGGTGTCATTTGGACACCCTGGCACCCTTGAAATTGTTTCCTTATTTTCGATTCGCTAATTGCTAATCGCAAATAAGGAATGACTCCCCATTCATTCCTATGGGCCTTTAGGCGATTAGCAATTAGCGAATCGCAAATAAGGAAGCATTAGAAATCGCTAAAAATATTGCGATTTCTACATGCATCCCGTTTTGCGAGTGTTTAATAGCGAATCCTTAAAATTTGCTATTAAGGACTCGCAAAACATGACTTTCATGAATCTGGGGGTTAGTATTCTGAGAGTGTACTGTGCAAGAAACAGATCAAGCCTCTCATAAAGCCTATCTGGACCCTGGCTGTTGCCACACATAAAAACCTGCGCCAAGAGCTTGGCACAAGTTAAGTTCATGCTTCATTGGTTTCCCATCTTGTACTGAAACACACCAAGAATGTTACGAATTTCTATCCTAAATCATTTAAAAGGTTTACACTGCAGATCCTTCTGGGCAGCTCCTCTCTACTCCAGCCACTTGGGGCTAATTTATGAGAGGCTTGCACCACCGGAGCTTCACTTTATTTGATGCATCAGCGGCGCAAGCCTCTCGATCATATCTATGAGGCGACGCAAAGCTACTCTAAGTGGCTTTGCATGGCCTTTTTGATGTGGAGTAAGATAAAGCAACGCAAGTCCCTGAGTTGCCTTTATTTTATGATATTTTTATTTATTTTTGTGTTTTATAGAGCGCAAACTTGACCCGTTAGGGTATCAGAGCGCTTTACAGGGATCATAGAAGTGTACAATAGGCATGGAATCACAAAGTACAAAAGATAAAGTGGGGGCGTGGGTGCATAAATACATAAGGGATAGAGGACACGTATGTACAGATTACATTTATGATTACTCAAGATTAGGCCCCAGGATTCTTGGTGAGGTAGCTCGATACTCAGATGGGCGGCGCTAGTCGGTAGTTGGTCAGGGTCTCTGTGTTGGTAGGAGGCAACATTTAGGAGAGGAATTTACCCATACGGAAAGCTTTGGCCTCCTTTTTGAAACATGCCAGATAAGGGATTCTTCTGATTGCGGGTGGGAGAGAGTTCCATATTCTTGGAGCGGCCCCAGAGAAAGCCTGATTAAATGTTTTTTTGTCCGGAAATGTGCAGGTTGGAGTAAGAGATCTTTGGCGGACCGGGAGTTTCTGACTCTGCCGGATACCACAAGTTTCTGTGCAAGATAAGCCGGGGAATTTGAGTGTAAAGCCTTGTGTGTGATGCAGGCCAGTTTAAGTTGTATTCTAGCCTCCAGAGGAAGCCAGTTCAAAGTATTCAAGTGTGGAGAGATATGGTTTAATTTTTTTGAGCTTGTAAGAAGTCTGGCGGCAGCGTTGAGTCAGGCTTTTAAAGGTGCCAGGGAGAACTTGGGTACTTAGTCCGAACTCAGCCACTGCACGGGTTACCATCTCAGGCCGGTTGACTGTTCTCATTGTCACCACAGCCACGGTCGGCCGTGCTTCTCGCTTCTCGGCTCTCAATCCTGTCTGCTGCGGCCTCAGGATGTTCGGAAAACCACACTCTCCCCTCCGTCTCAATCCGGAGATGGGCCAGGAACAGCATGGAATATTTCTATCCCTGCTCTCTGAGGACGCGCTTGACCGACATGAACGACCGTCTCTGCCGTTGCACCCTCTGCATGAAATCTGGAAAGAAGGAAATGTCTGAGTTTTTGTACAGCAGGGGCGCACCCGCCCTGGAGTTTTGAAGGATGATGTCTCTGTCGTGGAAATTCAAAACCTGTGCCAACATAGGCCGTGGGGGAGCGCCCGGTTTGGGACGGCCGCCTGGGACCCTGTGGGTGCGCTTGATGACGAAGAACTTACTGAGGCCCTTGGGTTGCAAGTGTTTCAGAATGAGGTTCTCAACAAAAAGGTCAGGGGTTTGCCCCTCTGATTTCTCCGGGACCCTCAGGATGCGCAGGTTATTGTGACGCAAGCGGCCTTCGTAGTCATCCAGGTTCAGGTCAGTAAGTTTGCGGAAGTCCTGAAGGTCGTGAATCTCTCCTTGGAGCTGTGAAATATCCCCAACAAGACTGGCGGTTGTAAGTTTAACCTGCTTGACCTTTTCGTTCAGTTTGCCCATATCGGCCCTGATGAGGTTGACATCGATTGCCACAGTGTCCAAAGCAGTCTTGACACCAGTGATGGCGGCCATTACGTCCTTCAGCAAGATTTCTTGCTACTCCTCGCCCAACCCCGCGGATCCGGAGTCCCTCGGTGTTCTGGACAGTTGCGTGACCTTCGGGACAGTATAGCGGTCCAGTTTGTTCGATTGCGTAGCCTTAGATCCACGGGTCCCTGCGGCTTTGACACGTTCCATCATGACCTGCTGCGTGCTCACCTAGTCCGGCCCCAGTTACCCCAGATAAGCAGTAGCAGAACCTTCAGTCATAAACTCGAAGGCGGTAGACGTTAGAGGCGACAAAATGTCCCTGAGCGTGATGAATGGGGCCTCCGCAGGGTGGTTCAGGAAGGAGGTCTGCCCCCGAGTCAGCCGCGAGAGCGGTGGGAGGGCAACGAGTCCTGCCCAGTAATCAAGTTCCGTGTGTACTCACTGAGGCTCCCGGTGGTCGCAGGCCGTTCTCATCCCGGTGTGATGGGACCACCGGCTACACCTTTGCCACGAGGGGCCCAGAAGTCCCATGAACGCTCCCTCAAAGGCAGTTCCAGCCCCATGAAGGACCGCGCTGGCGTAGTCGAGGGTTTCCAGATGGCACCACGTCCCACTTGTGTTCCCCGGTACAGGCTGCAATTCAGGGGGGAGATCAGTGTCCTATGGGCGCACACAGCACCTGAAAAAACCACAGGACGGGAGCCAGACAAACGCAGAACCACAGGGCGGCTCGCCTTCCCCTCCCGGGGCATTCCCGGGCCACCGTCTGATGCCGCTGGGTCAAGGGGCCTCGGTCTGGCAATCTGGGGGTGTTCCTTGCGATCCATAGGTAGCGCCCTCCAAATGCGGTACCTCCACGAGTGCAGGCCAAGTCTTGCAGAGCTCCTTCTCGGCTCTGCTCCATGCTGCAGGTCCCGGCACAAGTCCAAACCCCGGGCCTCACCTCAGCAGCAAGGGGGGAAGATGCGTGGGAAACAATATGCAATGGGCGCCCGCGGCACCTGTCACCGCCCCAGGGTTGAAGGCAGGCGGCGGCGGGGGGCAAACGGGCAGCCCGTACAGATCTCTTTGGGCGGTCTCGGACTGTCCTCATGCGTCGCAGGTTCAAGGAACCCCGGTCAGGCACTGAGGGAGCATTCTGTAGCGTCCGGTAGCTGCTCCCTGCATTTGTGGCGCCACCGCGGATATCAGCCAAGTCCGGCTGAGCACCGCCTCAGCCCCACTGAGCACTGGGGGTCCCAGCACGAGTTCTAACACAAGGCCCCACTGTCGCAGCAAATGAATCATCAGTCTCCGGCAACAGAGGGAGACAGGGGTTAGCAGGTTCGAGTCAGCCGGTCTTTTGACGCATTATACTGCGATCGGGCAGGCCCGATCATCAAGCAGGATAGACAGCGGGAGCACGCCGGTCCTGGAGCTGCGCCTTACACGGCCATCTTGCCTCGCTGCCTGGCCATGCCCCCCAATGGACGAAATCTTAGTTGTGATGAGTTCCATGAGGTGGTCCATGAAGGAGTCGTTCCTGCCTGGGGATGATAAATGATGTGTAGGTTGCACAGTAGGGTGGAGCTGCTGCAAATGGAGAGTGTGAGGTATTCGCAATAGTCGGAGGTATCCACCAGGAGTTCCGTGACACTGAGTTTAGAACAGTATATGCAGGCGATGCCTCCTCCTTTCCTGGTAGATTGCCTGTCCAGCCTGGCAATGTTGTAGTTGGGGGGACTTAGAGGTCCAGGCATGGAGATGAAGAGTTGTTAAGCCACGTTTCTGTTAGGATGAGTTCAACAATATCGGTGGAGTGTTTAAACGTTGATCGGTCTCTGATTAAGAGGTCAGACAGAGAGGAATCGGACGGAGTGTCGGGAGTGGGGGTGGATAGGTGTACAGGCACTGGGTTGCTTTTGACCACACTTCTGTTGCGGAGGGTAGCCAGCCGATCTGTAAGGGTTGATAGTGCCCGTGCAGATAGCATGTTCGGCACTCACGTCTAGAGGGCAAGGGGTATTTGGGGCAGAGTTGTAGTCACGGAGGATGTCAAGGATTTCATCTACAGTGAGGACTGGTGGACTAGGGGTAGCAGAGGTGGCAGGTATGGATTTGTAGACGAGGACAAGAGTTTCCTCCTTCGAGAGGTGGCAAGGTTGCTTGTGAAGGTGTCTAGAGGCTAGCGGTAGTGGGTGCTTGGGGATCTCTGTGATATGGGGGGGTGGAGTTCCGCTGGGTTTTGAGGGTGGCGAAGGAGAGTTCAGAGAGCGGTAGTGGTAGTGGGTGCTTGGGGATCTCTGTGATATGGGGGTGGAATTCCGCTGGATTTTGAGGTTGAGGTTGGCGAGAGAGAGTTCAGCGAGGTGAAGGAGGTTCATTAGATCCAGTATGAAGATGTGGATGCTCTGAGTTAATTTGGCAGCTCTGTAGTGCAGGGTTTTGATGTCCCTATAAGAGGGAGGCATTAGAGGGCAGGTGGGCAGTTGTTCTGGTGAAGTACTATCGGTATCCCTGTAAGGGGGAGGTGTTAGAGGGAAGGGGGGCAGTAGTTCTGAAGCAATACTGTTAGCATGCACAGGACACTGGGTAGAAGGGGTGATTTGACCTGTATCGTCAGTTTTTGGCGGCAAACCAGTCTCACGGTCAGCAAGGGGGGCTAGCGGGGAGGAGGCCATAGCTGGGAGATGTGCTAGCGAGGTTGGGAAGATCAGTGGTATAGACTCTTAGAGGGGTGGTTTGTGGGCTGGACGGGCAGGCTCTACCTGCATCAAAAGTGTTTGGAAGTGTACCGACCTCATAATTAGAGTGGGGAGCTAGCGAGGAGCAGATCAAGGGTGTAGGGACAATTCTTCTAGTACGGCCGGGGCCATGCAAAAGGGGGTAGGATGATCCGTGATGGAAACCCTTAGAGGGGTGGTTTGTGGGTGGCTAGGGAAGCTAAACAGGCTGGTCTAAGGGTTGTCGAGGCAGGTGTTAGTTAGCCTGCTAGTGTCGCGCACATGGTTACTGAGGAGGGTAAAAAGGCTCACAAATTTGTTAAGGTTTTTTGTTGAGGCTTGGATCAGGACTATGCCGCTTTTGCATAATCTGCCTTACTCTGTGCCAAGGAGGCGTTCCATAGGCGTTGCGGTGCGTTTTCCTAGACAACACCCATGGATTTTGACGTTGCCCCAGGTTTACTTAATTATGTAAACCTGATCAGCGCAAAAATCTTACCCCTCCACAAAGCCGACGTAATGAGGTGAAAAATATATGTTTTCCCTCATACCACGTGTGCTGCATTCTGCAGCCTCTCAGGATTGTTTTTGTGCTGGAAGGTGCCCCTTCCTGCATAAAGGCAATCCTGCCTGCAACTGAGGCACCCTTGCACATACGATGGTGCTAGACAGCAAATTGTGTACCAGCACAGGGGGAAAGGACAGGAATACATATTTCATAAATAATGTGCCTTCCTGGCCTTTTACATTGGTGTAGGGAGGTGCAGCAAGACGACTTGCAGCTCTGCCCTACGTCAATCCCTCATAAATGAGGCCCTTTGTTTTTAGTATTTGTACTTAAGAAGGTTATGAACAGAGGTGCACAAGGTGTGAATATTTTCAGTTGCAACACCCGAAAGTTCTCATGAGCACTACAAACTAGTACTAATGGGAAAATATTGATATTGTACAGGTAAATTGTACACTGGGGAATAAATGTAAGAAAAGATCTGCACAAGACTTTACTCGTGTAATAAAAACTTTACACACTCATATCTAGTGTAAGTCTGTTTGTGTGAACAGTCACTATTGATGTTTTGCCCCAGTACATGGTTGTGGGACTGACTATGGTGTCCGAATGACAGACTACGTCCATGAAAGGTGATACAAGCTGATATGTATGTATGTGATATTTACATAATGTAAATATGGTCAAAGACCCAGTCAATGTGTGATTGGAGGGGTAGCAGGTTTCTAAGAATAAACGGGGGCTGTTACTACATTGTGATATAGTGGCCCAGATGTACTAAGGTTCTTGTTTGCATTTCTTAAATAGCGACTCAGTTGGTATTTAAGAAATGCTAAAGGATATGTACAAAGGTTGCGATTCCCTAATAGAAATTCCTACAGATTAGGAATCGCCATAGGGAACCGTAAATAGGAAATGCGAACACATGTCCGCCTGTGGACGAAATAGGAAATGGTTTGCATTTCCTAAATTGCGATTTCTTAATTGGAAATTGCAATTTAAGAAATGCAAAGCCATGGGTGCAGCTGGGCTTAAGGCCCCCCTGGAGCCATCCCGAATTTCCTCGTGCACATTTAAGTGCACATATGACCTAGGGGCGTATGTGTGCTTCATGTCAAAATAAAATATATATATATATATATATTTGCACATGGTTACCATCGACTTGAAGTCAATGGGAATTGCATTTCCTAAATGCCCAATTTGCATTTAGGGAATTCTTTGTACATGTGCTTTAGGAATCGCAAATAGGTAATCCCTATTTGTGATCCCTAAACAACGGTCACAATTTGCTATTTCAACTAGTTTTGGCCCTTTTCACATCGGAAAAAGCCTTTAGCATTTCTTAAAGGGCTGACATAGCGATTCGGCCCGTTAAGAAATGATAAATGGCTTCGTTCTTATGGGCCAGTGTTCCCTAAAGAGGTGCGTTTCAACTCTTTTCTAAAATCTAGCAGAGTTGGGATGTTGTTTCACATGCTGGGTGTGTAGACAGAGAAGGCCTTTTGCCTTTTTGTTTTCGTTTTCACACTTCTTCGTCTCTAATCTAATGGTGTTCTGAATGTTCCAAGAGCCACTAGAGATAGTGAACTTGTTAGTCAGATAGGCAGAGGTGCTGGTCCTGCTGGCTTTGTTTATGATGCAGGTAGTTTTCAACATTGTGCAGGCCCACAAGGGGTGTTCAAAGAGGGCAGTGATGGAGGTGATGTGGTCATATTTGTTCAGGTCCTTAATGAGGCATATTGCAGCAGACAGAATTCAATTCAAAAGAGCTAGTGTGGAGTCCAGAAGACTGTGGAGCAAGGCATTGCCACCACCCTTATAGGGGAGGAATGGTTTAATTTTCTTTGGCAGAGGAGGTGATACAAGGCTGTCTTGGTTTTCCTGGTGTTGTGCCCCTTTAGGTTGAGATCAGTGTCCAGGGTGAATATGTACCCTGTTAGATTGGTGGTTCGCATGTGTATTCATTTTTCAATTCACTTTTGTCTTTGTATTCATGAAATTTGCAACTTCATTGACATTTGGAAATTTTTGAAAATTACGCACATTCCTGAATTTAAAGTGACAGTCACATACTGGATGTTTGGAGTTTGTGAGTTTACCTTCCTATCAATACGTTTTTCTAAAGTTTTTTGCTATGCTTTCATGCCTGTGGGCCCTGTGTCCCCACAACCTGTCATTGTGTCGCCACCTTTTCACCGATTTTTTTCACGACACAAAACTTACTTGGTTTCGGGGTTTGCAAATTCTAAAATGCTGGGGAAAAAAGCCCTTCATTAGTCACTCACAGTTCATGACAAATTTAAATGTGATAGACAGAAATCACGAGTTTTGCTCCTGTGAATTCAACAGCCAAAGATACCAAGAGAAAATACCTGAAAAACTAGAGACAGGATTTACACTAACCTACAAGAAAATGCTTTTCTGAGTAAAATTCTACTTTTATGTCAAATTTTATGGAAAGATGTTCAGCATCTTTTCACCAGTTCCTGTGTATGTGCACATACATATATATCACACAGTGGTGGACGCCGCAGTGTAGTTTTAGTTACCCCTTTAATATAGTTGATGCAGTTTGCTGAGTCTTCTGAAAATTTTCCACAAAAAAAGTTTAGTCAACTCAGCTCCTTCGTGGAAAGTTTCAGGGTTGTCTGTCAAGTGGGGGCCCACATTTTCCCCATGTAATTTCCCATAGGAACATAGAACAACACTACAGCCAAAATGGCGAAACAGAATTACACTAAATTTGGCAGAAAGCTGGAGCTTTAAACAGAAAGTATGCTTTTTGTGATTTGGTGTAAATCCGTTCAGTAGTTGTTGAGGAATTAAGATTCAACATATATGTATAGCGATGTGGTTTGCAGTACTTCTGTGGAGTACTGGGAAACTGCGACCTGAAGACATGTGTTCTGATTGGCTGTGGAGTACTGGGAAACAGCGACCTTAAAACACGTGATCTGATTGGCTGGTGCAGTACTCCCTCAGTGCTACTGCGGTACCCTGTGGTCCAAGCATACAATCTGATTGGCTGGCCGCAACTTGAAAAGAAAGTTATGGCTGCCTTTATGACTCAGGGACCCAGTCCCTTTGTCTCAGAAAACAAATAAAAATAAAGAATAAGGGGACAGTGCAAGGGTTTTTAAAAGAAAATTTTTTTTGTTAGTGGTGCCCCTGTATTACCCCAGGGCTTAACATGGCCCTGTGTAATTTCGCAATAGTATTGCAAACAAGAGAGCACACCCTTGGGGTGCTGCATGACCATGTGGGTTGGCCAGCAATGGGGTGTTGGCCAGCCCACTGCCAAGCACAGGCAAAGGTCACACATGGCAAAGGATTGGCAGCCGACAGATGGGTGGGCACATGACCTTAGGGCCAACCCTACACTGTGCACGTCCAGAGACAAGCAGGTTGTTAGCACCCCCTCAGTAGCTGGGCACAGGGCCTGGCCTAACTCTTCCAACAGTCACAAGGCCTGTTCGCCACCTTCAGAGTGATTTTACCTTATCCTTGCATACTTTTAAAACAAACACACATAAAAAAATGCCATGGGATAACCCATATATGCAGATGTGCAGAGGCCCATGTTATTTATTACCATTGTTGAATATCTATCTATCTATCTATCTATCTATCTATCTATCTATCTATCTATCTATCTATCTATCTATCTGTCTGTCTGTCTGTCTGTCTGTCTGTCTGTCTGTCTGTCTGTCTGTCTGTCTGTCTGTCTGTCTGTCTGTCTGTCTGTCTGTCTGTCTGTCTGTCTGTCTGTCTGTCTATCTATCTATTTTTCGAAAAAAACAATGGTTTTAGTTAGGTGAATTTGTCAGTGACAACATTTAGGTTTTGTATCTAAAACAGCTACAGTGATTCACCAGTTAAATGAAGCAGAGCTAACTATAACTAGGGCCCCCGTCATGCACTGCTTACGACCTTACATATTACATTCATCAAGACATGTTCTATGACATCATTTATATCCCTGATTTTTACTTCAAAATGTTATTGTTGTCACTGACAAATTCACCTAACTATAATGTTATTTTAACCTCTGATTTTTTCAGTGAACTTCTAAGTTTAAAAAAAAATTAAAAACAGATCTTTTCTATCACACCTAACTAAAACGTTACTTTAACTTTTGGTTTATTAAGTGAATTTTTAGGATTTTTTAAAAGTAAATGAATATTTTATTACCATGCATAACCAAACCCCTGCCCCGCACAGCCTTTGGCCACAGGGCCTTATGTTTTTTAAAGAAGAGGGGGCTACCGTAAACCCAACCCACAGAGCCTAATTAAGTCCATCGGACGCTGGGGACCCAAGGGCCCCATGTTTTTTTATTAAAGGGGAAGGGGCTGTGTGGCCCATCTCCTGAGCCCTATTACACCATGGGGATCCCATCAACCAGGGCATTTTTTTTTTTTGCATTAAGGAGGAAGAGGGGTACGCGGCCCCCACCCGAGCTTTATTAGGTCCTGGGGACACCATCCCCCAGGGTCTTTTTTTGTATGAAAGGGGAAGGGGAAGTGTGGCCCCCTCCCCGAGCCTTGTTAGGCCCTAAGCACCCCATTCCCCAGGGTCACTCATTTAAATAAAGGGGAGGGGAGGTTCTGAGCCCCCGAGCCTTGTTAGGCTCTGAGGATAACATCCCCCAGGCCCATTGATAAAATTAAGGGAAAGGGGGCCGCGTGCCCCTCTTCCCGAGCCTTATTAGGGCTTTGGGACCCCATTCCCTAGGTCAATTTTTTTAATTGAAGGGGAGAGGAGTTGCACGGCCATCCTCTCCGAGTCTTGTTAGGGCCTGGGGACCCCATTCCCTAGGACCATCCCCCGGGCCACCACTAAAGTTAAAGGGGAGGGGGGCCACACTGGCCCCCAAAGCCTTGTAAGGCCCTGAGGACCCAATCCCCCAGGCCATTACTAAAATTAAAGGGTAGAGGGGCCACACAGCCTCCCTCCACAAGCCTTGTTAGGCTCTGGGCGTCCCAGCCCCAAGGGCCATTTCTAAAAAGAAACGGGAAGGGGTCCACGTAGCTCCCCACCCGAGCCTTAGAAAAATCCCTGGGGACTTCATCCCCTAGGTCTGTGTATTCTTTTAAGGGGAGGGATGCAGGGCATCCCACCTTCCGAGCCGCTATCTGCTTCGAGGACCCTATTCTCCGGGGCCTGCATTTTTAAAAGGTGGATGCTCTGGCACCCACCATATACTTGTTGGTGGCTGTGAGGGGAGTCCCAAAGCCCCAGCCAGCTCCCTGCATGCAGGGGGAGCCAGCATTGCTCCCGTCCACAGGGAGCAGCTACTATTGCTGCTCTCTGGGCAGGAGCAATATTTTGATCTGTTTCCCTGCCCACATCATTGGAGGCAAGGAAACAGGTCAAAAGCAGTTGGAAGCATTTTCAAAGCTTCCGCCCGCTGGGAGCAGAGTTTGCTGCTTGGCGGGAGTTTTCAAAATGCTTCCGCCAAGTTTGAGCACACACAAGTTTCCCTGCCCACGCCGGTGCGGGCAGGGAAACCACTATGCCCTGAGGATGGTATCCCCATGACCTAGCTTGTAAGCCAGCCTTGGGGAATGGGGTCTCTGGCGCCATTAATGGCTCAGGGAGGGAAGTCCACCCTCTCTTCAAGTAATCCGCACCAAAGGGTGGGCCCCCCAAAGCATTTAATGGTTTGGGGAGGGGGGTTAAGCAGCCCTCCTCCCAATTTTGATACATTTCAGCTCCCAGGGCCATTTGAGGCTTTGGGAGGGGTGCCGTGCGGCCTCACTCCCCATTTTGTTGAATCTCGGTCCCGTGGGTGGACTCCCTGAGGTCTTTAGAGGCTTGAGGAGGGGGGCCTCTGGATTTTAGCCATGGGGTGGGCACTCTGGGGTCTCTGGATGCTCTGGGAGGAGAGCCATGCAGCCCTCTCCCCACATAAACAAAGTTTGGTGCCGGGATGGGCCCTTAGGGGCTGGTGGAGGCTTATAGAAGGGGGCCTCACTGCCTCCCTTCCCTTTATGAAAATAGCCATGGGGGTGGGCTCCCTGGGGTATAAACACAGTAAACGCGGCCAAGCCACCATTTGTTTTGATCCAGTGGGAGTCTTATGGGATTACAGCATTTACTGCTGATTATTTTTCCTTTTTATCCCCAGGGGAATCCCTCAGGGACCCCCCCCCCCCCGGGGCCTAGGGGTTGAGGCTATCCTACCCATTTATATATATATTTTTAAAATATGTTCAGGACAGGGGGCTAAAGCCCCAAGTCCTGTAATGGCTGCAAGCAACACTTTTCTAGAGTTGCTGGCAGCCAATCAGAGTGCTCGCTCTGGGTTAGCCTACTGTCTGGGGCCAGTGAAAGAACTGTACTGCCTTTCTCTCCTGCTTGCCAAAGGTTCTCCAAGGGCGTGTGTGTGCTTGCCTCTGGTCACATAGAGGTTGCTGGGACATCAAGGGCCTCTTACTACGACTGACTAGGGTGCTATAAGTGCCAGGGGTGTGCCCAGTCATGGCCGAGGGTTTGAGTGCAGTGTTTCCTGTGGGCCCTACACAAACTCACTGTGCAGAGCTGCCTCGTTGCTCTGTGGTATTTCCCAGTGCTCCCATTTCTACAAGCACCAAGGACGAGCACCAGGGATTGTTGGTGAAACAGTCCATCCTTTCACCCCTCCTAGGGATAAGAATTCCCCTTATTGGAAACCTGTTATGGATAAATAGCACCAAATCCTTTCAATTCCTAATTGATAGTCCTGTCAAATGTGTAGCTTGTTTATTGAATATAAAAGGGGCATCAGGATTTCAACCCCAGGAAGACAAGCAAATTATTGCTTTGTTTGAGGACATTTGCTTGGGTTGAGAGGTGAACTGTGACATATTCTACTGGATTGCCCCTTTTATGATTTCCCTGGTCCCTCCATGCCGGTTAAGACTTTTTGATATGGTTTTAGTCACTGGTTTTCCCCTTGAACATTGCTAGAAATCTCCAAAAGCGAGCAGCGTTGGTCACTGACTTTGTCAAGATATCACCAGGTGGCTGTTTCTGCCCTGGCTGACCTGGAATTAATTCTGTCAGCTGTCCAGTCATCATACCTTTTATGAAGTTACCCTGTGGCTGCTCAGAAGTATATAAGTCTGCCAGTCCTCCGCTCAGAATCCCTTTATTGTATGGCTAATGGAGCTGTGTCATAGCAATGACAAATGACATCCTTGAGACCAGCATCGTGAGTCTTACTTTAGTGCTCTTAAACAGAGGCCATTATATTGGAATAAGCTACCGGGCTGTGCCTGCACCATCCTACTCCCCAAAAAACAATCAATCAGTGGATTCTTTTAGTGTGGCTATTCACCTGGGAGGGTAAAATGTAGATGTAAATGTAAATGTAGCCGTACTTGTAAAGCGCACTGATACTCCTGAGTGTCCTGGCGCTGTACTCATACCGCTAGGGAACCCTTCCTGGTTTTTCCCTGTGAAATGTCCACTCCTGGGCATCCCCAGGGTGCAACCAGGCATCCCTAGCGCTGTAGGGGGCCGTTGTGGAGACGAAGCAAGCTATTGCCCAGAGTTGCAGCATGGGACCCATGCTTAGAGTAGGCACCGAGGCGAGAAATCAGGTCCGAGGAATTATGAGCCCAAGATCCACCGAGACCAGCCAAGGCAGGAATTGAACCCTGGTCCCGGGCCAGACCTCTGCATCAGGGTCTGCCGCTCTAACCATTGAGCCACACTTCTCCACTATACAGGTGCTGGTGGGGCTCCAGGAGCTCAGTTGAACAGCCAGGATTTTAGTGCCCTCTGGAATTCCAGAAGAGTGGAGGAGGTCCGTAGCTGCAAGGGGAGGTCATCCCATGTCTTTCCCACAAAGAAGGAGCTAAGCGGCTTCAGATTCTGCTTCATTGGATGCTGGGGTAGGCGAGGGAGAAGGAGGCGAAGAGTAGCTGTTTGGAAAGTTGGTGGATGGGGAGCAGTCGAGTATTCTAAGGTGGGGGACATGGGCGTTCACCAAGGGAGGTCTAGGATGGGTCTGGTTGTAGCGTTCTGTATGGTTTGAAGTCTCTCAGTAGGACGTGAGTGGTGATGCCTGAGTAGGGAGAGTTTGCCATAGTCTTGTCGGCTGGTGATGAGGGTCTGTGTGACACTGCATCTTGTGTCCTGGGGGAGTCACTTGAAAATTCTTCATAGCATGCGCAGAGTGAGGAAGCAGGCGGAGACCGCGTTGATCTGAGACTTCATGGTCAGTTTGCTGTCCCAGAAGATGACAAGATTTCTGGCATGTTTGGCAGGTGTGGGTGATGGTCCCAGTTCCGAAGGTCACCAGAAGTCATTTCAGAGAGCGGCGTAATTGCCAAAGATAAGTACTTCCATTCTGTTTGAGTTAAGCTTCAGACAGTTGTCTTTCATCCAATTGGTGACATTTGTCATGCACCTGTGGAAGTTGGTTATGGGGATGGTGGTGTCTTAGGAGAGGGAGAGGATGAGTTGGGTGTCGTCTGTGTTGGATATGATGTTTAGTCTGTGGCATCGGACAATGCTGGCCAGGGGTCATGTAGATGTTGAAGAGGGGGGCCGAAGGATGAGCCTTGTGGGACACCGCATATGATGTCTTTGGGTTTGGAGGTGAACGGTGGTAGGCAGACCTTCTGAGTTCTACCGCTGAGGAAGTAAGCAATCCATTTAAATGCATCTCCTTGTATTCCATTGTGGTTCAGCCACCAAGAGGTTGAGGAGGATCAGTGGTGCCATTTCTCCCTAGTAGAGGGAGGCTCAGATGTTATTGGTGGTGGCTAGCAGAGCGGTCTCGATGCTGTGGTTGCTGCAGAATCTAGACTGAGAGGTGTTGAGGAGGTGATTCTGTTCCATATGTTTCATGGGTTGCTTTCTCCAGGACCTTGGCTGGGAAGGGCAGCAGGGAGCTGCGGTGGTCATTTTCGAGTTTGGTTAATGTGGTGTTCAACAGAGTGGTGAGTTCATGGCTGATCCTATGGCTTCCAATGTTGAAGATGGGGTGTGTCCAAGGGTCCGTGGGAGCGCCTGAGTGAACAGAGTTCATGATGGAGGTGGTGTCCCCGGGGATGAACTGGTGTCATGTGGTAAGCAGGTGGTCAGTCCAGGTTGCGGTGAGGGTTGAGTAAGTTTGAAGGCTTGGGCTGGGGGAGAAGTTTCTGTAGATGGTGATGATCATGTAGTGGTAAAAGTTAACAAGGTTGTCACAGTGTTCTTGTGAGGGTGTTATGCTCTTTCTTGGGCTGCGAGTACACCCTGACGATGTTGAAGAGTTATTTGCTGTGGTTGGAGCTGGAGCACATTCTTCTTCTCCCTCAGCATTTGGTGGTGTCAGATGGATACCAATCGATGCAAAGGAACAGATTGACGCAGTTCCCAATGCCCCTCTCAGACTTCCCAGTCACACTTTTTGCTGAAATGTTACTGGAGAACCCAAAGGGGGGAGAGGGTTAGGGGACAGAGAAGAGACTGCCCCTCCGTCGTCCATTCTTCTCTTGCTGGTTCTTGTCATTAGTCGTTTTCAGCTTTTCGTCATATATTTATATACATTTGTTGTATGAACTGAAAATACTATGACACTGTGATTATTACCTCAAAATTAAGATAATATATTATTATGTCTTAATACTCTATGTATCTTACCCAGCTTAGGAGTGACTATTGCCTCTCTTCTGTAATGATCGCTTGAACTTAAATAATGTATTTAGCGATGCTATTCCTTCTTGAATCAGGAATATGTCTTTTTGATTAATGTTCTTTTATTCTTCTTCCTTTTTTAGGTTTTCAGTCACTTTTAGATAATCGAGGATATAAGGATAATAAACCCAGAGCGCTCGTAATGGTAAGTATAACTGAAATAATGCAGTAACTCGAACTACCTACTTATATGTATGTATGTACATGTATGACAGGAACACCAACTCAAATCGACCTCTCTAAATAATAGACTACTCTTCTCCTCGTATGCTGAATTAACTCCCCCTCTAAGTTTAGTTTTCATTCCCTACGAGCTCCGATAGAGTTTCAAACAGAAACTATACCAGTTACTTGTGCTGACTCCTATTTCTCATTAAACGAGCATGCGCAACTCAAAACTCTAACTACAAACACACAGGCTCCCTCTATCTGGCAACTAGAGAGTATGACAAACTCTAATTCATTTCAACGGACTTCCGTGACAAGAAAACATTGTACCGCGCCTTATCGCTAAAGCACATGTGTGAAACAAACTCTCCTGGTAGCTTTTCCTGAAGACGCGACTCAACACTAAACGTCGGGAACAACTACACCTGCTACCCTGACCGGCTTTTCGCGGCGATCACCAGAACAAATCCTATTCCCTCAATATCCTCAGATGAAGTGCGCAGACCGTGAAGCTTCCGCGCCTAACGTTCTAAACTGACTTCTTGAATTTCCATAAACGAGAATGCAACTTAATAGACGGCTCGCTTGGCGGCCATCTTGAATAGCCTCCTATGCCTCTTCCAGGTTTTAGTTATTCCCGTACTGAAGGACCTTAGGGAAATAACATTTACAGATTGCTGGTTTGTAGCAGATGACCAGGGATTCTGACAGTACCTCCCCGCAAGGGTGGCTCCACCTGTGTGGGTTTTTAGGGAATTTCCTATGAAAGGCCCTAATTAAACGTGGAGCCTGGACATCAGAAGCCAACTCCCACGATCTCTCTTCAGGACCATCACCTTTCCAATCTATTAAGTAATATACTTGGCCCTTGCTTTCTTTTGAATCTAAAATGTGTTTTACCTCAAATTCAGTTCCTGCCTCAGTTTGTATGGAACTGGCACAGGGTCCGACGGATTTGCATATGGCCATGTCTGAACTGGGGTGGCGGAGTGAGCTAAAGAACGGTGATGGATTAAACCCAGATCAGTTGACTGGGGGTGAGTGTTTGTATTGTCAACGCTCCGTCCATCATCACCTTTGGTTTTTCTTTGTTCGCCCTAATTTGGCAGGGTATGCTCAGACGTGAGTCCCTTGCTCACTTTGCCACTGGAGTCAAGCAAGCCCGGCTGAAGACGGCTGTAATACCAGAAACCGGTCCTGGGAAGCTTGATTCCGGTCCAGGGAAGACATGGCTTGGCAGTTCGGGCTGGACTGTTCCCATGAGGCACAGGGTTCGACGGATTTGCATATGGCCATGTCTGAACTGGGGTGGCGGAGTGAGCTAAAGAACGGTGATGGATTAAACCCAGATCAGTTGACTGGGGGTGAGTGTTTGTATTGTCAACGCTCCGTCCATCATCACCTTTGGTTTTTCTTTGTTCGCCCTAAGTTGGCAGGGTATGCTCAGACGTGAGTCCCTTGCTCACTTTGCCACTGGATTCAAGCAAGCCGGGCTGAAGACGGCTGGAATGCCAGAAACCGGTCCTCTGAAGCTTGTTTCCGGTCCAGGGAAGGCATGGCTTGGCAGTTCGGGCTGGACTGTTCCCATGAGGCACAGGGTCAGACTGATTTGCATATAGCCATGTCTGAACTGGGGTGGCGGAGTGAGCTAAAGAACGGTGATGGATTAAACCCAGATCAGTTGACTGGGGGTGAGTGTTTGTATTGTCAACGCTCCGTCCATCATCACCTTTGGTTTTTCTTTGTTCGCCCTAAGTTGGCAGGGTATGCTCAGACGCAAGTCCCTTGCTCACTTTGCCACTGGAGTCAAGCAAGCCCGGCTGAAGACGGCTGTAATGCCAGAAACCGGTCCTGGGAAGCTTGATTCCGGTCCAGGGAAGACATGGCTTGGCAGTTCGGGCTGGACTGTTCACATGAGGCACAGGGTCAGACGGATTTGCATATGGCCATGTCTGAACTGGGGTGGCGGAGTGAGCTAAAGAACGGTGATGGATTAAACCCAGATCAGTTGACTGGGGGTGAGTGTTTGTATTGTCAACGCTCCGTCCATCATCACCTTTGGTTTTTCTTTGTTCGCCCTAAGTTGGCAGGGTATGCTCAGACGTGAGTCCCTTGCTCACTTTGCCACTGGAGTCAAGCAAGCCAGGCTGAAGACGGCTGTAATGCCAGAAACCGGTCCTGGGAAGCTTGATTCCGGTCCAGGGAAGACATGGCATGGCAGTTCGGGCTGGACTGTTCCCATGACGCACAGGGTCAGACGGATTTGCATATGGCCATGTCTGAACTGGGGTGGCGGAGTGAGCTAAAGAACGGTGATGGATTAAACCCAGATCAGTTGACTGGGGGTGAGTGTTTGTATTGTCAACTCTCCGTCCATCATCACCTTTGGTTTTTCTTTGTTCGCCCTAAGTTGGCAGGGTATGCTCAGACGTGAGTCCCTTGCTCACTTTGCCACTGGAGTCAAGCAAGCCCGGCTGAAGACGGCTGTAATGCCAGAAACCGGTCCTGGGAAGCTTGATTCCGGTCCAGGGAAGACATGGCTTGGCAGTTCGGGCTGGACTGTTCCCTTGAGGCACAGGGTCAGACGGATTTGCATATGGCCATGTCTGAACTGGGGTGGCGGAGTGAGCTAAAGAACGGTGATGGATTAAACCCAGATCAGTTGACTGGGGGTGAGTGTTTGTATTGTTAACGCTCCGTCCATCATCACCTTTGGTTTTTCTTTGTTCGCCCTAAGTTGGCAGGGTATGCTCAGACGTGAGTCCCTTGCTCACTTTGCTACTGGAGTCAAGCAAGCCCGGCTGAAGACGGCTGTAATGCCAGAAACCGGTCCTGGGAAGCTTGATTCCGGTCCAGGGAAGACATGGCTTGGCAGTTCGGGCTGGACTGTTCCCATGAGGCACAGGGTCAGACGGATTTGCATATGGCCATGTCTGAACTGGGGTGGAGGAGTGAGCTAAAGAACGGTGATGGATTAAACCCAGATCAGTTGACTGGGGGTGAGTGTTTGTATTGTCAACGCTCCGTCCATTATCACCTTTGGTTTTTCTAAGATTGTGTCAAACCTGTGACTAGATGGTAGGTCCACAATTAAATCCAGAGTCACTGTATGCCAAGGATAAGGCAGATTTGGCTGCGGTTTCAAACACCCCTGTGGAGACTGCCTCTCTGGTTTTCCCTGAGCGCAGGTTTCACAAGTAGCCACATACTGTTGTATATCCTTACTCATATTAGGCCACCAGAATCTTCTTTTCACCAAGTCCTCTCTCTTCTGCATTCCTTTATGTCCTGCTAACACATGGTCGTGACACTCTTGCACTGCTTTCCCTTGCAAGGCTGTAGTGGGCAAATACAAGGCTCCAATATGATAAGGCAAATTTTCTCGAATCTCTCTAACCACTTCTTGATCTGCCCACTCTTGCATCTCACTCTGACTCATCAAATTCAGTACAGTATTTTCCATGGACTCTTGCAACACCACTCCTATGACTCTTTCTTCTGCTATGATATTTTGATTTTCCACCTCTTCTTGTACTTCTTCAGTACCTAACCTGGACAGAGCCTCAGCCTTTCCATTCTTTGACCCAGGTCGAAACGTTACCACAAAATCATAGTCGGCAAAATGCAAGGACCAACGAAGTTGCCTTGGAGTTAGGGTTCTTTCAGACTTTAAAAACTTTAAGTTCCGATGATTGGTGTAAACTGTGACAGTATGTTTCGCCTCCATAAGATAGTGCCTCCATTTTTTAAAGGTATCTTTTATGGCCAATAACTCTTTTTCGAGGATTGTATAATTTACCTCTGCCGGGGTTCGTTTTCGGGATCGAAATGCAACTGAGTGCAATTGTCCTGCTCTTTTGTGCCTTTGTGACAAGATTCCTCCTAGGGCTAGATTCAAAGCATCTGTCTCAACATGGAAGGGCTCTGATGGATCTGGGTGAAGCAATATTGGTGCTGTGGTGAAGTCTTTTTTCAGGCTAGTAAATGCTTCTTCTGCTTCTGTTGTCCATTCAAAAGGAACTCCTTTCCTTAAAAGTCAGGTTAGAGGGATTAACTTCTTGGAGAACTCTCGAATAAATCTCCTGTAAAAATTTGCAAAGCCAATAAAGCTTTGTACCTCTTTCACAGTCTATGGTGACTTCCATTCAAAAACTGCTTTAATCTTGCGTTCATCCATTGTAATTCCTTCGGGTGACAGGACAATTCCAAGAAACTCCACAGAGGTCACAATGAATGCACACTTTTCCAATTTCACAAAGAGGTTGGTTTCTCTTAATTTCTGCAACACACCTCTCACTTTACCTTCATGACTTTCTCTCAAGTCGGAGTATATCAGGATGTCGTCGATATATGCTATTGCACACTGGTCAATATAATCCTTAATGCCATCATTTATAAAGTGCTGAAATGCTGCTGGGGCATTACAAAGGCCATAGGACATAACCTGGTATTCAAATAGCCCCAACCTTGTTCTGAAGGCAGTTTTCCACTCGTCTCCCTCTTTTATACGGACAAGATGATATGCCCCTCTCGAATCGAGCTTTGTATAAACCTGTGAGCCTTTCACTTGATCAAGAAGGACTGAAATCAAGGGTAAAGGATTCTTCACTGTAATGTGATTGACTGCTCTATAATCTATACAAGTCCTCAATTCACCTTCCTTGTTAGGAATATAAAAAAGTGACGAAGAGACAGGGCATTGAGAGGGTCTGATGAATCCATTTTCTAGATATTTCTATAGATATTCTTTAAAATGCTGAGCTTCCTTCCATGTGAGTGCGTAATTTCGACTGCAAGGTAAGTTAGCACCAGGTTCTAGCTCGATTTTACAATCATAAGCCCTGTGTGGGGGAAGCTTCTCTGATATTACTTCACTAAAAACATCTTGGAATTCCTCGAACTCTCTTGGTATTTCTGTAGTATGTATAACACATACCGTTGCTCCTCCTTGACATAAATGGGTCGCAAGAGTAGACACTTGCTTATCCTCCAGGTTCCTGTAACAATTCTCCTTAAAGTAATAAGACTTCAACTTTAAAGTACGTGCATACCACTCTATTGTGGTTTTATGCTCGGTGAGCCAGGGCAATCCCAAAATTAACTGGAACTGCAGGGCATCTATGAGGTTAAATTGTTGGATTTCACAATGGCGATTCACTTCTCCACTGGCTCTGTGTGACTCAGAATTGGTCCTGATGATAAATTGGTACCATCTATTGTTCTGACAGCCTCTCTCTTCTCTGATCGTATAGATTTTAATCCTATTCATTTTGTGAACTTTAAATCACAAAAGTTGCCCATGGCCCCAGAGTCCACCATCACTGTGATTCCATTTAACTGACTTTCTCCAAACGTATTTGACATGTGCATGACTAAATGAGGAGAAGAGGATCGCAGGGTGTTGGCTAAAGAATGATTCTTTCTTAAGAGTTGTGTCTAAATTTGCATCAATCAGTCCAACTTCTCCTACTGATGGTGCTGAGAGTTTTCCTTCTGCATCTGCTTAGGCTTCTTGGAACAATTGCGAAATAAAAGCCCACCAGCTCCACAATAAAGACATAGTTTATTTAATCTCCATTTTTCTTTCTCTTCCTTAAATAGTGGCCCTCGAATTGTTCCAATTTGCATTGGCTCAGCACCATGCGATCCTTCGGGAACCTTAGAAACTTCGGATCTTGCTTGATCAAACCTTGGTATGCTGGAACGAACATCACGCTTTTTCTCTCCTCGCCTTTCACTTTGACGAAAGTCTATTTCCAATACCAAATCTATGAGGATTGATATTTCTGTTGGCCTGTTAGGTATTTGGGCTAGTGTATCTTTAAGTTCATCTTTCAAACCACGATAGAACACTGCTTCCCTCTTGTTCTCAGGCTATTTGGTTTCCACTATTAATTTGTTGTACTGGGCCAAATAAACAATTAACCCCGTCTCCGCTGGGCTAATTCCCCCACGGTGCTGGGGGGAGAGGGGGGCACGCGCAGCGCCACGGTCCTCATGACGAGCTCGGCTCATCATGCAGCACGGTGGCGCAGTGCTCATGACGAGCTGAGCTCGTCATGAACACGCCCGTTCCAATGGAACGCCCAGCACAGCAGGGGAATTATCGCTGCGTGGGCGTTCCGCAACAGTCATGACGAGCTCAGCTCGTCATGAGCACAGCGCCACCGTGCTGCATGACGAGCTGAGCTCGTCATGGGCACTCAAGAGGTTAAGTCTCTATTGCCTTGTTTTAATTCCAGCTACTCATTATCTGTGGCTTGTGAAACTTTCTGTTGGTCAAATATCCTGAGGAATTCTTTTTTAACTCATCCAAATCGTATAGAATTGGGTAATTTCTTGAAACTAATGGCATTGACCAGGAGGCGACATCCCGACTAAGATAGGACAGTATAAAGGCCACTCGTGATTGTGCATCTGGGAAAACCGCCGGGCGACACATAAAATGCAATGTACACTGTGTCCAAAATATTTGCGCCATTTGCGAGTCTCCATTAAACCACTCTGGAGGCACCAGAGGAATTACTGGGGACAAAGAATGAATAACCTGAGTGGTAACCTTTGCCTGTGAACTTGCTGTGTCACTAGTAGTGTCTAAAGGGGAAGAAGGACATTTTAACCTGGTTTCTGGCACAAAGCTACTCATTTTAATAGCTAAATCTTCTAGAATTTATTAGGTCTTATTTTAAATCTCTGTTCTCCTCTCTAACAGCCATTAATTCTTTATGTATTCCCTCTAAAACGTCACTTAATTTCTTTAGGGCCAAATCTTCTGCCATTCTGTTCGGGTGCAAAAGCAACATGGGCACTTCACTCTGTGAGAGCAATACCAATCGATGCACAGGAACAGAGTGACGCAGTTCCCAATGCCCCTTTCAGACTTCTCAGACCCACTTTTTGCTGAAATGTAACTAGAGAACCAAAAAAGGGGAAAACGGGTAGGGGACAGAGAATAGACTGCCACTCCGTCTCCGTCTCTGCCACTCCGTCTCCGTATTCTTCGCTTGCTGGTACTTGTCGTTAGTCGTTTTCAGCTTTTTGTCATATATTTATGTACATTTGTTTTATAAACTGAAAATACAATGACACTGTGATTATTACCTCAAAATTAGGATAATATATTAATATGTTAAGTTCTTAATACTCTATGTATTTTACCCAGCTTAGGAGTGAATATTGCCTCTCTTCTGTAATGATCGCTTGAATTTAAGTTATGTATTTAGCGATGCTATTCCTTCTTAAATCAGGAATATGTCTTTTGATTAATGTTCTTTTATTCTTCTTTCTATTTAGGTTTTCAGTCGCCTTTAGATAATCGAGGACAGAAGGATAATTAACCCAGAGCGCTTGTAATGTTAAGTATAAATATGAATTCTCCCTTCAAGTTTAGTATTTGTTTCCTACGAGCTCCGATAGAGTTTAAACAGAAACTATACCAGTTACTTGTGTTGACTCTTATTTCACATAAACAAGTATGCACAACTCGAAACTAACTACAAAGACACAGGCTCCGCACCCTCTATATGGCAACTAGAGAGTATGGCAAACTCTAATTCATTCCAACGGACATTCGCGACAAGAAAACACTGCACAAAGCCTTACCGCTAAAGCACATGTGTGAAACAAACTCTCCTGGTAGCTTTTCATGAAGAGGCAACGCAACACTAAATGTGGGGAACAACTACGCCTGCTACCCTGACTGGCTTTTCGCTGCGAACACCAGAACAAATCCTATTCCCTCAATATCCTCAGATGAAGTGCGCAGACTGTTGAGCCTTTGCTCCTAACGTTCTAAACTGACTTCTTGAATTTCCATAAACTAGGATGCAACTTAATGGACGGCTCACCTGGCGACCATCTCCTATGCCTCTTCCAGGTTTTAGTTATTCCCTTAGTGAAGGACCTTAGGGAAATAACATTTACATCACAAATCTGCTTCATTTAGGTTCCAGGAGGGTCGTCGTTGAGGTCCTGGAAATAGAACAAAGACTTGTTTTCGTTTCTCCTAGTTGCAAGGGACAGAGACAAGATTGGATGATTCGGCTCCCTCTGAAAGTAACATGGTCTTCATTGGGGGCGTTATCAGTAAATTGGAAGATCAGATTGAAATGTGACTAACGTGGATGTCTGTGCAGCCAATCTGCAAATGCGGAGTGCGCCTCCTTCTTTGCAGCATTGGATGGATTAAAATACTCCAATAGTGCTGGCGAATCTATTTGTTTCTTCATGGTTCTTTACCAGAAAATAGCATATTTGTATATCTGGTTAACTTATTGAAACATATGAAGTGTTGTTTGGGCGTCTGAATCAACAAGCACTGTGTCATCCTTATGTATTATGTTCACCAGTGATTGCACGTGGTTTTGTAAGCATCTTTCAAACATTTCTATAAGTGTGTGTGTGTAAAGCATCTGGGTAGCCTCTTAGGAAACAGCTCTCATCCTTGGCAGAGGTAACTGTGGTCTTTGTATTTTGCTGCCACATGTTGGGGGTTCCTATGCATGAATTGAGACTTAAATAATCCAGTTCCTCAGCGCACAGGAGTGTAGCCCACGTGAACAGCATGAAGGGCACACTATCCTAGTTCTCTTTACGGTTGGTATAGACCAGCGACATGGTCAGCGCTAGATAAGACTCTCATATGCAGGTTCACTAAGAACCACACATTGCAGTGCTGCGCGACATTCAGCTTCGCTGCATTGTGTGAATGCACAAACGTTCTACCGCATCTTATTTACATTGTGTATCATACACTGATTACATAACCCCCAACAGATGTGTGAGCAACTCAGGGGCCTCCTGCCGTTCCTTCTTACCCATCAATTATGGACACCAAGACCTCTAGTGGTGTTAGAACGGCCGCAGTTTACTCACATTATAATGTTGGTACACACTTACCGTGATGGCATCTGTCATCAACATGCGCATCTCTGGTTTATCTTGGACTACAACGTAAGGCATTTTCAAAACAGGTTATACAGTGTACATCCTAAGCTTTATTGCACATTAATAACCATAACTTGCCTAATCCTGCCATGCATCATCCTTCCAGTCATGATGTCTCTTCAAGGTTATCGTAAATCACTTTCCAACTGTTGTGTCAGCTCTACTTCTGTCACTTACTTGGTATTGTGTGTCGCAGCTTCGAGGCTGCCACTTGCTACTGAATGTCTGGCGTTCGTGGCCCGTAGTGAGGCCTGTGCTGCAAGTGCCATGACGCCCACAGAGCTGGCCATTTGTTACTCTTTTGTCTGCCCTCAAATATCCTTGCCGTGAGGCATCCCAAGGACTTTTTCAGGGCACTTGTCTCAAGAGTGTCTGCCGTAAGGCATACCAAGGACCTTGTTCGGGCAATTACCCTTAAACGTCCTTATGTGAAGATTTTTCTTCTTAAAACTTGCGACTCCGGACCCCTTCATCACACTATGGCTGCAATGCCTATATTTTCTAGTGTGACTGGGTGGAATAAATTTCCTCCGGTGACAAAGCTGGGGACTGCTTGTCCCTGTTGCCTTTTAGGCTGTACTGTACCCCTCTTACTTGATTTCACCCTTTGAATACTAACTCCATGGTCACTCACTGGCCTTTTCCTTGGCTCACTTTCTTGCCCTGCTGCTGCTGTGCCCTATGTCTGTCGCCCGCAGGAGGGTTTCGTGGTGCTCCCTTTAGGGTCGCCTGTACTTTCCAGTCGGCGGAACCATCCACCCCCAGCTGTCAATCAATTATTCAGGGGTTTGTAAAGCGCGCTACTCATCCATGAGATTCTCAAGGCGCTGGGGGGTGAGCAGCTCAGGGTCAGCCAAAGAGCCAGGTCTTGAGGTCCTTCCTGAAGGTTTGCAGGGTGGGGGAGCGTCTGATGTTGACGGGGAGTTCGTTCCAGGATTTTGCTGCGGCGTAGGAGAAGGCTCTTCCCTCAGCTCTGGTTCTGCAGATGTGCCTGGTTGTTGCTAGGGCGAGGTCAGCGGAGCGGAGGTTTCTTTTGAGTGCGTGGGCAGCTGTGCAAGCAACTCACTGGCCCTCCCTCTGTTTCTTCTTACTCATCAATTATGTACATCAAGTCCTCTTGTGGTGTTACAACGGCTGCAGTTTAATCACATCATATGTTGGTAAAAACTTGCCATGACGGCATTGGTCATCAACATGCTGATTTCTGGTTAATTTCGGACTACAACATAAGGCCATTTTCAAAACAGGTTATACACAGTACATCCTATTTTTTGTTGCACATTAATAACCATAACTTGCCTAAACCTGCCATGCAGCATCCTTCCAGTTATGATGTCTCTTCAAGGTTGTCATAAATCACTTTCCAACTGTCTTGACAGCTCTACTTCTGTCACTTACTTGGTACAGTGGGTTGCAGCTTCAAGGCTTCCACGTGCTACCGAATGTCTGGTGTTCGTGGCCCCATGGCCATGCCAGGCCATTCCTGAGCTGCAAGTGCTGTGTCTGCCCCATGCTGATCATTTCGTAGGCTCTTGTCTCCCCTCAAGTATCCCTCTGTAAGGCATACCAAGGAACTTGTCCTGGCTCTTGTCTCAAGAGTTCCAGCTATAAGGCATCCCAAGGACCTTGTTTGGGCAATTGCCCAATTACGTCCTTATGTGAATATATATCTTGTTAAACCTCGTGACTCCCCGCCATGCTGGAGGTGGTTTACCGGCCACTGACGGCTCCCCCATGACTAGTAGAACAACAGCTCGAGTATCCTTACAACATCGAGGAGGAACTGTAGTGTAGTTCCTATCATCCCAATAGGCTCTGCGCATTGGAATAATACCTACAGCAGTAAAGGCCTAGGCCAGACGTTAACTAGGTCTACTACTGTCGATACTAGACTTAAAGTTTTGGGTTTGCCAGCTTAGCTCAGAGTTCACTAGAAACTTTCTCGAATGTTCAAGGAGGACTGAACTTCCCTGATTAGACAAGAAGGGATTTAGTTTCTGACAACCATAGAACATGACAACTTTGCTCTCCCCTAATCAAGAGTAAATCTCGAGAGTCGTGTGAACAAAAGGCAATTTATTTTACTCAGTCAGTACGTGCATTCTTAGTCTCATCAGATTGTAGAGAAAAGGAAGAGACGGGCGTGTTCAATAAAAAGGTGTTATTTATTGATCAGTCTCTTTTCTCATACAAGAGAAATGGATCGATATTATTGCAATACTTATAGCTAAGTAAAGTGCATACATTAAAAGCAATAGTATAAAATAATACTGTAAAAACATTGATATGGTTTCTAAGCCATAAGATGTTTTAAAATGAATAAAATATATTACATACACATATACATTTGACTAAACGTACTCAACTGGTGTTTCTAGATACGCCTACCCTGTGTACCTGACCTAAGTCTAATACGTGGGCGGGAATAGAAAGTTACAGTTTAAGTTAAGTTTGTTTTTGCCAAGTGAATAACTAAAGAATTCTCTGTGAGGGGTTATTCAGTTCTGTACCTGGAAGTTAGGATGAATGAGGAATGGTATCTCTCTCTCTGGTCTCGATATTCCAGGCTGCCTGCGAGGGCTGCCCAGAAACGCCGGTGCTGGATTCTCGGCAGGAGAAAGCAGCGCGTCTCTCAGCGCGTCAGGAAGGCGGGGCTGCTGCCAGCGGGGTCTGCTCTGCTCTTGGCTTCGGCAAGTATGGCTGCTCCGTCTCGTCACCACGCGTGTGTTTGCATAGGGCAAGATCGGTAATATTTATACCTTTAAGGTGCCGAGATTGACGTAAGGATGGACATAGATACGTCAATAAGGATGTCATACGACTTGCTCGTTAGCACATTCTTTTACTGAAGTTCTCTTGTGAAATCAAAACAATGGCCGCAGGGTTTTGCCCAGGTTGTCATAGGTTTGATTTGTTATGAGAACTCCGTATGCCTTATCAGGGGCTGGAGGAATATCGCTTGTCTAATTAGATCGCAAGCGTTATGACCTAATCAGATAACACGTTCCTGTGCCGTAGTGTGACTGCGTCAGATAACGGTATCTGCATCATGGGGGTTTTCTGCCTCATGGGCTGACTGCTAGTTAACCTGTTGGTTTGTTTAACTAGAATAGGGTCAAGAATAGGGGGATCGATTCAGAACCTATAGGAATACATGACACCCACTCCACGCTAACTATGGACATATTTACTAATCTAGGCATAGTATAACATAGTACAACATACTATAGAGTAGTGTGTATACCTTACCACCCCAAAATACATAAATGCATTTTGAAATTCTTCAAATATACGGAAACTTTGCAGACATATATACTGTATGCACTCAAGCTATGGAATAATGCTAAAGTAATCACGCATTTGTATACATTATTGCTTATTTGGTATATGAGAATTACACATGAAATGGTTTCTTAAATACAGAAAAAAGTTTCGAGACCATTCCATCACAGAATAAAATATTTGTGAACATACCAGCGGGCAGCTAAAGTCTATAAAGTATCTAAAAAATAGAAATCTTAGTTCTTTAGGAATAGTTTCTTACTTTAAGCAGAAGATAAGTGTCCCGAAAAACCGAAAAAATAAATTGGGGCTTCTGAAAGAGTTGCTGTCCGTGAACTGGAGTGAAAAATAGTTCATGTGACTTTATTATTTAAAGTTGAAGGCCGAATTCAGGGAACGCCGTGTGCGAGCTTGCTCAAAAGTCTCTATTTCTGTTCGGGTGAGAACATCATATCATTTAGGCTTTCGAAAAAACTGTCAACAGCTTCCTGGGAAAGTTCCACTAACTCGGAAATAGGTGTAATCATGCATTCTTGTGCATGATTGTCTCCATTGACATTCTGATTCGCATTGCTGACAGAAGGTCGTACCTGTTCGATGCTGCTTTCATCTTGAACTTCACTACCCATCAATCGTAGTGGTGAAGCTTCCACGAATGCCGTCATCAGGATTGGTAGCCTTTGAGGGCAGCACAAAGCATGAACCTTGATCGGGCTCAACAATGTTTCTGCATCCATCGGCGCATCCGATTGTAGCGTCAGACAGGTGTCTAACACGCATTCTTCTCCGCATAGCAGACACCTTAATACAGGTAAAACACATCTTTGCCACATTGGTCGAAATGATAGAAACCAAGTCATGTTCAGGTCTCTAAGCCGGGAGAGTCCTAGGATTTTTGATATCCGGTCCCGGTATCCAATGGCTAGGATTGTTTCTTCCCTTGTCGCAAGAGTTTTGTCTGTGACATGGGTTGCCATAACGAAAAATAAGGACTAAGAATAGGATTCCTGCAATTAGTCCCAAGATCAGGGGAAGTCCGCCAAAAATCGAATGGACGAAATCTGGAAAAATACCCAGTATGGCTTTGAATGGTGTTAATGCCATCGAAAATACTGTCTTAAATACCTTTGAGACCCCATTGGTATCAGAAATATTTAAGATTTCATTCAGGATTTCCGCGAAATGTACGGGGGAATTAGTTGATAATAATGTATGTATCTCTGCAGTCGTCCTTGCGACTTGTAGATCATACGTTTCTTTTGATGACGAGAGCCTGGTAGGCGTCTGAAGAAGCACTGTTTTCATTCTGCTTAAAGTATCTATTCGAATAGAAGTAATTTTCAAATCGGGCCATGCCCTTGCCTCCCTGTCTGGGAAGGAGCTGGGGAATAATGAGCGTCCACAGCACTTGACCTTCGCAGTCGTAGTTACTAGATAAGGAGTCCCGGGCATAAGACTACAACATCTGCGGTCTACAATAAGGATGTAACTCCCATTATAGAGTCTTTGAAAGAATGGTTCTATTTCTGTTGCAGGTGCGCCTTGCTGGTGACATGAAAGGTTGTATGAATTCCCTTCACAGGCTCCATGCAAACTAATTCCGTTACACAGAAGTGTGCCACTTAGTGACATCGCACAATTGTTGCCACTAAGAAACACTTTCTGTCCTTTATTACTGACACATGCATGTGAATAGGGCAGGTTCCATGTTGTTTTAAGGTACCCCTTTCCCAATTTCTCGTACATGCCAGCCTGTATATATTTTTGGCAGTATTGAAACCTGAAGGTTGAGATTGGAATATTTATTATCCCATGTATTATCCATTCACTGACAGGTCGTTCTGACATTGTCACTGGTAATCTTTCGAGTTTTTCAATGCTCAAGATTGTATAATCAGCACCCTTTTGTGCCATACTGATTTGTCTATCAGTAAGGTTAAAGATTTGGAATAATGACGTTGTGTTGATTAGACGCCAAGGCACATAGCCTGAACGCAGATTTTGTAACGTCCAGCCAAGCTGTACAATAGAACGCAATTGTGACTGACCGTGTTGTAATAACAGTAAGTCTTGCGATAATATATCGATTGCTGAAGACACAATGCTGTCCAAAGAAAAAATTCTGGAGGACAGAGTCATTAACCCATTGTCCACTACAGAAAGTGATTTTTCCAAATTAATACGGTCAATTTCCCGTATTCTCTCTGCTGTTTCAATTTGAGTAACCTTCCAGGCCTCATTGTATGCTGCATATACAGAGGCTGCTATGAAACGCTTTTGACGCTGTTTGCGTGGTCCCAAAGTGAAATCACGCAAGTCAGCACCATCAGTAAGTAAAGTTAGGTGTTGCTTAATTTCTGCCAGTGTGGAAGTTTGTAGCCACTGAAGGCATAATTTGCCCACACTGTAGGTTGTTATTATCCCTGGGTGATGTCTTTGAGGATATCTAGGGTCTGGCCTGGTCATTTTGAACCCCTGTGTTTTGTTCAGGAATCTGTCTTGACAGTTATTAGTATCTGTGGGCTAGATCAACCACTGTTTCCAATCAGGATGTGTTCTGTTTTGGTTTAATATATGGTTTACGTCTATCTCTTCATCTGTATCAGAGTTATTGCTAAACATTGTTGGCTTTGGAATAGACGGTTTATTAAAATCTTTAATTTTGGCTAGGCCAAGACAGGTGGTTTGTTGAACAGTGTCATTTAAAAATATCATTTGTTCTGGGATCATGCAGGCTCTAAACAAAGCTTCTATACCCTGTACTTGCCATTCTTTTGTACCCCAAACACTTTTCAATTCAACATTTTTGTCCCAATAATCAAATCCAAAAGTATTCATTTTTTCAAAGAATGAGTCTGAATATAACAATTTTGTGTTGGTTATCATGGTCTTGGTCCCTGTTTTGTTTGACAATTTAAAATAAAATGTTTCAGCATTACTTGTGTTAAAACCTGAAAAATATGAATATTTGTCGTAAACGGTTCTTGAGCTCCCTTTTGGAGGTGTTGCACAATGTTCCCATTGATTATAATTTAAAACATTTCTAGGTTGTGCAGATCTATGTAAAAACTGGTTACCATAGTGGTTATAGCAATACATACTATCATAATTTGTAGAACCCTGCAAATAATCATGTTTGGTAAATTTAGCAGACATTACTAAGTCAGACATCATATTATTAATGCTTTCGAAGTCCCAATCATCAGCAAATGAGCTTGGTTTTGCAAAGTCACTCAAGGAGATCTTAATTTGGTGTGGATATTTCAGGATCTCGACCGGACCATAAATTTCATAGTCAGTGTTGTCCCAGGCTACCCCACCAGGTATCGGATTGGCTGTGAAGTTGGCTGAAGAAAGTTCTCTTTTCTCGACGTGTGAAGATGTGTGTGGTTTGAGGATCAAGTTGATTTTCTGACTTGCTGTGTCCATTTTTGCATATTTTCCCTCAATGAAGCGTCCCAATGTTAGTATCATGATGAGCCAAAGTATGAGGATAAATGCACCAAAACCCACCCAAAATTCAATCCATGGGGAAATCAGATATGTTTCTTTCAGTTGTTTCAAAAGTTCCTTAGCTTTATCTTTAAAGGTTTTTGATGATGGCTGTGTCTTTGATTCACTGAAGCCTTCAGAGGAATCATCGAAGTTTATGAAGTAGCCGGATGCAGTTCTGTCAATTGTTCCAATTGGTTCAGGATTTCTGTTTCTTGCATTTTCACTTGGTACTTCATTATAGATTGGTGTGTCTCTGCTAAATGTTTTTATTTGGGTTTTCAGAGGTCTGAGTTCTATTGCATTGCTGCATAGTCCTTGTTGTTCTTCTGTAGGCGTTTCGAATGTGATGAGCCTCTTCGTTAGGACCTCTGTACTGGTAGCAAACCTTGGTGTTCTGCTACTTATTGGGAGTCCACTTGGCCTACTGTTTGTTATCGGCCACATGTTGTGGTTTTACCAGGTCGATCGATACAACTCGGTTCTCCTTTTTACCAGCAAGTGGCGGTAGTACAACTGATCTTGTCCCGTTGACAGACAAGACAGGAACTGCTTTTCTGTAAGAAGGCCCAAATTCCTTCTTTACCGCGATCTTTTCCCTGACTAGATCCCCGACTTTTGGAATCCAGACAGGTCTTGCTGGGACAGGTGGTGGTTCTTCAGTGGTTGTTGGCTGTTGTTTCAACTTTATGTTGCTCAGGTCTTTTCTTGTTTTGTTTAAGTCCTGCAAAATAGCCAAACGGTCTTTGATATCAAAGCTTTTTTCTTTCACCACTGAAGTCTGACTATCAATGTCAGAGATCATCATCCTAGTTCCAAATAATAATTCGTACGCACTGAATCCCTTCAGAGAATTTCTTGGCAAGTTATTGAGACTACGTTGGACACTTATTAGATGTTTGACCCACCCAGCTCCCGAACCTAATACCTTCGCCGTTATAGATTGCTTTATGTCACGGTTTTTTCTTTCAACAATTCCGTTCCCCTCAGGGTGAAATGGACAAGAGTACCGCAATTGCACGCCCATGCTGACCATGGCCTCCTTATAAGCCCGAGAGCTAAAAGCAGGACCGTGGTCTGAATGCAGCATGCCAATTGCGTATGTGCCGATAAAGACTCGCAAATCTTTTATAACAGTTCTGGCGTCAGCCGTTCGCTGGGGCCACATCCATATGAATCTCGTGCATGAATCCACTGCGACCAAGATATATTTATAGTTACCATCCCTTTGTAAGGGACCGCAGTGGTCTAGATAAACACATGCTAATGGTTTATCCGAGATTAGAAGGGGCGTCTGAGCTGGACGTCTCACAGTTGATACTTTCATTTTTTGACATATCTCACATTCTAGAACATAGTTCCTTGTTTGTCTTCTCATTTGTGGCCACCAGTATCTCTGTTTTAATAATGATACTGTGGCTGAGACGCCAGCATGGATAGAAGCAAGCCCTTCGTGTGCCGCTATTATTAGTCCTAACCTATGTTCCATGTTTGGAATTGCCCTATCCCCCACTCCAGGGATTCGAGCAAAAGGAACATTGTTCGCATCAGTTATGTATGAGTATTTTACAGGAAAGCCTTTCGGGAGTGTTTCTATCGAATCCTTTTCTGAAGCGCTGACAGCTTGTAATATTTCGCTGTCTATTTTTGTTTTTGACCGGGTGATGGCAGCTACGGAAGCCGTTTGCACAGCTGCCTTCGCGGCCTCATCAGCCAATGAATTCCCTGCAACGTGAACGCCATCACGCTGATGACTCAGTGTATGTATCACGTGAGTCTTTGGTAGTTCTTTTTGTAAAAGAACTACTTGTTCCCAGAGCATTTTATGCTTTATTGGTGCATCTGTGTCATCTTTGTAACCGTTTCGAATCTATGTCTGCAAATCCTTGTTATATGATTTGACGCAGTAATATGAATCTGACACTATAAGTGTCGGGAATTCGCGATCCGCATTATCTAGCGCCATTTTCAATGCTAATATTTCAGTTTGTTGTTCTGAATTAGTTTCTACTGAGTGTGTCTTTGTTAATAGAGGTTTTAGTTTACCTCCGCGCCACACTTCTTTTGTAATCTCACATGTGGGGTTGTATGCCTGTTCTCCCCAAACGGGAGGTTGAGCATGTCCGTCTGTATAGATTACACAGGCGTAATGTCGTAAAGGCAGAATGTCGATTGGCAGAGGATATGTTTCTTCATATTCTAGATTTTTTAATTCTTCTAGTTCTGGATCAAAGTAGTAGTATACTTTGTCCGTTGTGATTGAATTCACCCATTGTATCCATTCTGGATTTAATGTTGTTGTTGGTAAATTACACGGTGTTGTTAGTGCCTCGAAGGCTGATTCTGCTGTTCTGACTGTGATATGTCTACCGTCAGCTTGATCTTTTTCTCTAGCTATTGCGGTTTGAACTGCATGAACAATTTTTTCTTTGTTGCTGAATTTCTGTTCAGCTTCTGTGTACAAGTGTGATTTGAATGCAATTGGTACCTTTTCTCCCTCATTAGAGGTTAGGTATGTGAATCCGCATCTCCCTGGGATGACTCGAATCACAAGATTGCGTGTGTTATCACGTGTTTCTAATTTTGTTTTAATTAGCATGTCTGTTTGTAGGGATCTCAAAATTTCTGTGTGTATTTGAGTCAAATTGGATCTTTTAAAATCTAGTTTTATCAGATCATAAAGGGGTTTGACCCTTTCTGCGTAATTTGCAATGTATGTTCTTCCGAAATTTAGGAAGCCTAGAATCGACTGTAGGTTTTTTAGTGTTCTAGGTGCTTGGATTACGGCACATTTCTCTAGGAAATTGTCGGCCAGGCTTTTGCCTTCACTTGATAATTCATATCCTAAGAACAGGACTTTCAGATGGGCAATTCTGGATTTTTTTAAAGTTGAATTTGTAACCCTCTGCTGCGAACCCAAGTATTATGGTGTTCACTCTCTTCAAGTGAGTCTCCAAGTCATCATCTGTTAAGTAAATGTCATCGACATAAGATAATGCTTCATCATCATATAGTTGTAGTAATTCTGTTACTCTCGCTGAGAATACCCCCGGGCTGTTCTTGTACCCCTGGGCTAACCGACAGAATTGTTTTTGAGTGCCATTTATTGAGAATGCAGTTAAATATCTGCTCTCTGGTGCTATGTTTTGACAAAAGAATCCATTAGAGATGTCTAATGTTGTTTTGTATTTTTTGCGCACTATGTTATTCATTAGTGCAGCACTATGTGAGTTTTGCACTGCAAAAGTTTTGCAACATGTGTTAAGGTGTCGGTAATCCAAAACTAGACGATATGAATTGTCTGGTTTGTAGACCGGAAACAAAGGGTTGTTCATTTGTGAGGTGCAAGTTTCAATCACCCCCTGGTATTCTAGCTGATCTAGTATTTCATTTACCTGTTTTTTAGCTTCTTGCTTAATTGGGTACTGCCTTTGTGCAGTTGGTTGTGATTTTAACTGGATTTTGTGAGGAGGAGAATCCTCATCCCATCCCACGTGATTTTTATATAAAGCAGGAGCTAAAGCCACTGCCCACTTTCTAGCAAGTGTGTATTTTTTATGAATTGGAATTTGATTTGAGAAGGCAGGCATAATTACTTCTTCGCCATGAGGGCACTCCCTGACAAACTCTGGTGGCCAGTCATTTTCAGCTAGAAGGATATCATAGCCCTCGGAGAGGTTATCCCAAAATAGTCCCCTTATTTTCCTAGTCTTATCCCCCTCTATACGCAATGTTATTTCGTATATTTTGTGAGGTTTGCTAACTCTGGTGTCCGCAGTTTCCACTTGAAGATATTCATTCGTGTCCACTGTCTCCAGATGATTCATAAGGACTTTGCGAGCTATGCTCACTTCTGCTGCACTGTCTAGCATTGTCTGAGCCCACTCTCCGTTTTTCAGTTGTGTCCTCAGTATTCTCGGCATTGTTAACTACCTTGATACTGGCTACCTTCTTTTTTGGAAATTGTAATTTCTTTTTTAGCTGAGCAGGTTCCTTGTCTTTGGACTTGGTGTGCTCTTCTCTTTGTTCTGATCGTCCTCTTCTTTCCGATTTCTGCGAGGAAGTCTGAAAAGATTGAGAGGGACGTGTATCAATGTCTTGATATCTATCAGGCTTTTTTATATTATCCCTATTTCTAAGGTTATATCTTTTCCCAGAGGGGTCACTCTGGGGTGACCTGTGTCTTTGGTTCGGAGATTTCTCTCTTCGCCTAGGAGACCTTCCTCTGGACTGGAATTTCTTTTCTTTAGGATTGGATTGTTTGTTTCCATCCCAGTTCTTTTTTGGTGAATTATTATTAAAAAATATTTTTTCTGGACTTTCAGTCAGTTGTGGTTTTACTGGTATTCCACCTAAACTATCTCTACCTAGTTCCTCATAGGATTTTTCTATGATTCTGGCAATTTCAGCTGGTTGGTCTGCTATATCTGTCTCTTTTAACCTCTGGCGGATCGCCACGTTTGCTGCTTCTCCCTTTATGTTGGCTAATAATATAGCCGAGACCTGCTTGAAGTCTTTTAGTAATTTCATACCAAGAGTTAAAGCGGGTTCAGGACCATATTCATCTTGAATTTGTTTTAGCACATCTGGTATTACCGAAATGGATGGAACACCGTGCGTTTTTGTGTAGATGGAAGCAAAGACTGTACCCCAAGTGTCACAGTCCTCTATGTGTGGTGCGATTCCCATTGGGAGACAGATAGTCAGAATCCTGTGCTTTTCTAGCGGGGTGGTGTCAGGAAACACCGCCTCTATTTGGGTAATTTTCTGTGCCAACCAGAATGGTATTTGTTCCCGTTTAGCCGGTACTTTACCTAGGCAGGATTGGATGTTCTGTGGTGTAATTTTATTTGTGTTCCCCTGGTGAGGGGTCAGCTGTGGAAGTTTAATCTCTGGCTGAATTGTTGAAGTCCGCATCACATACTGAACTAATTGTCTATGAATTTTTATTAATTGTTTTAGCTGTATTAACAGCTCTGCTACAGACATCCCATTGATGTCTGGATGTGGTGTGTATCCGGCTAGGACCGGCCACGTTGCTCCTGGTCTACCTAAAGGACCGAGCCTGGTGATGTGATTGTTATGTTTTAGGGCGCCATCAAATAAGAGCAAATGCTCTTGGAATTTGAGTGGTACTTCCACCTCCTCGAAAGGAGTGTACTCATTAGGAGGTTCCTCTATTTTGTAATAGTGGAAGTACTTTGTTACAGCATTTGCTGCTGGAAAATGTATCCATGAATAGTATACCTCTGTCTGCCGCTTTTCGTGTGCCTCAATTACGAATATGACTGTGCCACCTCTAGGTGTCAGTCCATTTTCTATAAGTTTCAGGGTTATAGATCTCCTTTTGATGACCGGGATGAGTATTATATCCCCGTCCGCATCTAGTGCTGCAGCATCAGCCGCTGCGAGTTCAGCTGCTAATCTAACTGCCTCTCTTTCTTCTTCATTGTCTGACCTTTTACTGTCCTGAAGGTTATTTCTTTTGTTTGCAGATCAGGTTTCTTATGGAAACAAAGCTTAGATGCACAATATTTTGGAACTGTTTATCCTTCAACGTTGACTATACCAAGAACCATACATAGGAGTTCCCTCCTGCGAGGTCTGGCGGATATAACCTTTCACCCACTCCAGACGTCTTTGGAGTATTTGGGAAAAGGGGTCTGAGTGAGAAAGCACGACTGAGTTACTCTAAATGTCTTACGTTAGTTTTATCGCCCTTTCCAAACGCGTTGGGCGCCATGTAGTGTAGTTCCTATCATCCCAATAGGCTCTGCGCATTGGAATAATACCTACAGCAGTAAAGGCCTAGGCCAGACGTTAACTAGGTCTACTACTGTCGATACTAGACTTAAAGGTTTGGGTTTGCCAGCTTAGCTCAGAGTTCACTAGAAACTTTCTCGAATGTTCAAGGAGGACTGAACTTCCCTGATTAGACAAGAAGGGATTTAGTTTCTGACAACCATAGAACATGACAACTTTGCTCTCCCCTAATCAAGAGTAAATCTCGAGAGTCGTGTGAACAAAAGGCAATTTATTTTACTCAGTCAGTACGTGCATTCTTAGTCTCATCAGATTGTAGAGAAAAGGAAGAGACGGGCGTGTTCAATAAAAAGGTGTTATTTATTGATCAGTCTCTTTTCTCATACAAGAGAAATGGATCGATATTATTGCAATACTTATAGCTAAGTAAAGTGCATACATTAAAAGCAATAGTATAAAATAATACTGTAAAAACATTGATATGGTTTCTAAGCCATAAGATGTTTTAAAATGAATAAAATATATTACATACACATATACATTTGACTAAACGTACTCAACTGGTGTTTCTAGATACGCCTACCCTGTGTACCTGACCTAAGTCTAATACGTGGGCGGGAATAGAAAGTTACAGTTTAAGTTAAGTTTGTTTTTGCCAAGTGAATAACTAAAGAATTCTCTGTGAGGGGTTATTCAGTTCTGTACCTGGAAGTTAGGATGAATGAGGAATGGTATCTCTCTCTCTGGTCTCGATATTCCAGGCTGCCTGCGAGGGCTGCCCAGAAACGCCGGTGCTGGATTCTCGGCAAGAGAAAGCAGCGCGTCTCTCAGCGCGTCAGGAAGGCGGGGCTGCTGCCTGCGGGGTCTGCTCTGCTCTTGGCTTCGGCAAGTATGGCTGCTCCGTCTCGTCACCACGCGTGTGTTTGCATAGGGCAAGATCGGTAATATTTATACCTTTAAGGTGCCGAGATTGACATAAGGATGGACATAGATACGTCAATAAGGATGTCATACGACTTGCTCGTTAGCACATTCTTTTACTGAAGTTCTCTTGTGAAATCAAAACAATGGCCGCAGGGTTTTGCCCAGGTTGTCATAGGTTTGATTTGTTATGAGAACTCCGTATGCCTTATCAGGGGCTGGAGGAATATCGCTTGTCTAATTAGATCGCAAGCGTTATGACCTAATCAGATAACACGTTCCTGTGCCGTAGTGTGACTGCGTCAGATAACGGTATCTGCATCATGGGGGTTTTCTGCCTCATGGGCTGACTGCTAGTTAACCTGTTGGTTTGTTTAACTAGAATAGGGTCAGGAATAGGGGGATCGATTCAGAACCTATAGGAATGCATGACAGAACACATCTCTCAATCACTGGAGAGATTAAACCTGTCACCTGTGTAAACTCTGGGGAAACAACCAACGGTGAAAGTATATGACTCTTGGGGTAGAGGAGGCCTATGCCCTGTTTTCTTTATTCCACACCCTGGGTGCCCCTGCTGACTGGTCACTTCAAAACATGCTGACCAATCGGCGCCCAGGCGTTTTCCTGGGCTTAGCCGCTGCCTGCTCTTGTTACCGCTCCCGGTAGGGGTTTGCTGCAGGCCTCTCACTAGTCTGGCTGTGCCTCCCCGGTCCGCGTGCTATCTAAAGATCCACTGGACAGATGAGCCCTGTCATCTGTGTAACTCTCAGGGGAACAACCAGATGGAAGGCATCTGACTCTTGGGGGGGAGGCCTCACACCCTCTTAACCTCGTGGCGCACCCAGGCCCCCCCCCCACCGATTGATCACTTCAACCCACGTTGACCCATAGGCGCCCGGCGATTTCCAAGGCTTAGCTGACCTTTGATCTTCATGATTGCCATACCTAACCAAGATAGTGAGGTTCATGTCTGATCCCTTCGAAAAAGACCAATCTCAGAAGACCCGATTTCCCTGGAATTATGCAGCAAGAAATGGCGACTATGCCACGTAATATTCTTGAGTTGTGGCCATATTTCTAGTTACTTTGTTGCCCTGCCTGGCCACAGGCTACCTCCCCATTTTATCTGTACCGTATTTCAATACCGCCATTGTCGACCGAAGGGTGCTCCATTGATACCATAGAACAGAATTTACACTGTGCATCGATACTTTGCAATAACTGGGTAAACCCACACAAGCTTTACACTAGCTTTTCAGGAAGAAAGGGTTTAACCAGTGCGCTTTTGTGTAGCTAATGGACCGAGCTTTACATACAGTAAATCCCTCTCCCACTTACATAGGTCAGGTCCATGCCTCAGCTTAACTACGGCTAGTGTGCTTGCGACCAGTTCTGGAAAATAAAATTGAAACTTTATTTCTTTGCGTAATCATATGCATGGATCAAGCACTTGCTCATTCGGTGGACCCCTGTAAAGCGAAAGCTGGAAAGAAAGCACCATTGCCTATATATTTTTTAACTTAGCGCACAGACCCATTAAAACCAGGAATTGAACGCTTAGCCTTCAGAGTAAGAGACAAAGACTTTAGCTGTTAGGTCACAGTGACTCCTAAGTCTCCCGCAGCCATTATTTGCTGATTCGTGCTGCTTCTTGAGACCAGCAGTTCTCACCTTTAATTATGTGCACACAGCTGCTGTACATCGATTGATGCTATCAGGAGAATGGGTGGGTACTTAACCCGCCACAGACTCGAACCGGTAGGCATTATTGTCAAGTCAATCACTCGCTACCATTCAGCTATCGCTTCCTTTCTAACCATTTCACTTGTGAGATTTAGACAGTAAAGTTTTTAGGGTCGTGAACAGCGCAACTTAGTCAGAGGAGCGAATCACATCATAACGAGACCCCGTTGTAAAGTGGAATAACATATGTTTAGCTGACCTGTAGAGGACTTGTGCAACACCACCAGATACCAAAAAATAGAAGAGAGGGGTCCAACTCATCCAAAGGGCCAGGACACACCAGTAGACACTATAGTCAAGTAAAACGATCCCTTTGGGCTCCTTTTGAAGCATACAACATAGTCACACTACCTTCAATCATAAAACATTCACCAGCACCAAATAGTAACCCAGAGCATAATATAAGAAAGTCATATATTTTTATTAGTTGTATATCACAATTTTTTTTAAAAATCACAAGTATTTGTGAGATTTAGAGAGTAAAGTTTTTAGGGTCGTGAACAGCGCAACTTCAGTCAGAGGAGCTAATCACATCATAACGAGACCCCGTTGTAAAGTGGAATAACATATGTTTAACTGACCTGTAGAGGACTTGTGCAACATCACCAGGTAACCATGATTCTTTGCCTTTAATCAGACACTTCCGATTGCCCAACCACTTACCATGAGCCATTGAAAGTACTGACTCATCACTAACTATAGCTGCATCTGAGTTGTTACCCGCTCCTGTCCTCCCTCCAGTGGCACAGTTGAGCAGAGGGGGGTGCGAGTTTATGGTTAGTTTCAAAGTGCCCCCATTGGCCACTCAATTACCCTTGTGGTGCACTGTGAACTATTAACATTCTAGTTCCTGGCGTCTGCAAGATGGCCACCCCCATGAGTCCACATGACTGGATCTCGTACCTTCAGTCAAATACATTCACATCAGTAACTATCTGGCACAGCCCTCGATTAGGCTGCAACCGTTTCCTAGTCAGAAAATGTACTGGTATGCAGATTCCAACTAGGTACACAATGAAAGTCCCTGGGGACTGGACAGGAGTGTAGCATTTGCTGACCCAGCTAAAAGCTAGTAGTAACCAGCATGAAGAAGGACGCCCAACCAGCAGCCTCACCTGCCTGCATATACAGTTGTGCCGATCCCCTGTTCCTCTGTTGTCACCCGCCTTGTGAACGGCTGTGCCCATCCAGGCTTGGAGTCCAGGCCCTTCGGTGCCCGTGGTCCCTGACTGAGCAATATTTGGAGTTACTGCTCTCTGCACATGCTTCGCCCTCATGTGCTGTGCAAGCCTAGAAGACCCTAGGATCGGTGAGAAAGTTTACTAGTGTGAATGTGCTACAGAGCGGCTCCAAAAATCATTTCTAATTAACACTCACCATTACCCTGAAACCTTAAAACACACAAATCATGCATCAGTGGGGCCCATAACACTGCACATTTACCCTGTTCACTTACACTCGGCTTCAAGGCTCTGGTGAATTGCAACAGAGAAACGCTGTAACATTTAGGTGGAGCGTCTAAACCTATTTAACTATCCATTATTTATAGCTGCAGATTTAAAACATTTACCATGGTTTTATTCAGACTTAAATTATTCAGACACACCACCATAGTGGCAATGGATCTACTAGAATGAAAATTAGGCGTAGGAAGAATTCAAAGACCAGCTCTTACTTCTTCATTTTATCTAATTTTTATTCAAAGTAAAACTTTATCATGTTTGATATCGAGGCATTAGTAAATCTTTATTCAGTAAAATCTTAAACTTTATTTCAAAATGATCATTTAATTTAGAGCTCAAGAAAATGGCTTTATTTTAGAAAAACTGTTAAGGATTTAGCAAAGAACAGATAGTTCCAATTTCATTCTCTCCTAACGTCCCTAACTAACGCCCTCATCTTATCCTTCAGTCCTGCAACGCTAACAAGTAAAGAAAATGTTAAGGTTCTTACATCAAGGAATCGGTCAGCAATCGAGCAGCATCTCCGATAGAAATTGTAAAAGCGACCCCAACTAGACAAAACCAGGGGTTTTTATACCCTAAATCCCTAACTTAATCTATCTAAAATTTAACTAACACCACTTATTTGGGCTGTGATTGGACAAAATCGGGGTGGGTGAACATCTCTTCACCATTACAGCATCATTTTCACAGCGTGTCAGCAAGAAATAATAAGTCTTTGTTTTAGGACAGTCTTTGGCCTAGCCATTTCCTTGAGTGGCAACATCAAGCAATATTCTCATGATCTCAATGTTCAGTCACCCAGGTTTGGCACCCATCCTAGGTTCCGGGCCACATCAGCCTTGAACCTCCTCGAGCACAGGCAGTTCACTCTGACTTGCAGGTTTTGGCGCGCCTGCGCAGTTCAGCTCTTGCTCACAGTTTACCCAAGCGTCCATCTTTGTACAGGCCTCAGAGGCCACTTTTGGAACTATCGTGAAAACAAACACAGATTTATATTAATTATTGAATTTTAAACCCATTCTGTTTACCTCTCACCTAACTAATGTTTCCCAGTTAGTTGTTACCTAGCAAATTAGCCACATAAATGCATTTTATACTTACATTTCGACCTCTCCACCACATAAATGATTACAATAAGCACATTTAAATTGCGTTTTGATTATTTTCCAAGCTGTGCATTAATTCACAACACAATAACAATACATATTAGCTGGGTTTATTTGCATCACGCAAGCAAGTTAGTTCTCCCCGTGTGTAATAATAAAAATAATGTGTGCACTTTACTTTATGGTTGGTTAATTTCGCAAAACATGTAATCAGTAAGTATTAATGTTATGGGACATTAACTTTACGAGGGGTACACAAAAGTTTGTGTTTGCCACCTCGCCCCATCAAATGTACAGAAACCTTATTTAGCATAAATTGTGTAGTGGAAATAAATAGTTCGCATCATATCATTGTGTTTGTCACCTCGCTCCATCAATTCCCTCATCTGGTGATTTCATCACCAAATAACCCTCAACATTTTGGAAAATTTAGCAGAACATGTTTCAACTACTTTTTGTTGATATCATCTATAATTTTGTCTCTTTTTCTTTTGAATTCTTTAAAACCTTTTTTTCATTTCTTCCAATTCTATCTCATTCTTTTCTCTCATTCTTGCCAATCGTTCTTCATTCCTTTTCTTTATCAAGCTTCTAAAATCTCTACTACCTTTGTATATACAGCATAACCTTATAAAGAAAATCACTATTACTATAACTGTTATTGGAATTAGTATCTTACCTATAATTGAACTACCAATTTCTTGAAACCAATGTTTAATTGCTGAGAAGCTTTTACCCAGCCTTACAAGGACACCTTCAACCTCCAGAGGTTCAATTTATTTATGCAAATCTATAATATTTATAATATAGTTTTCAATATTCTGACTTTTATCTGGAATGTAAGTGCAACAATGTTAAACTTTCAAAATTCTACAGACTCCTCCCTCTTTTGCTAAAATTATGTCAAGGGCAAGTCTGTTTTGCCTAACCATAGCTCTCATAGCAACCATTTCAGTATCTACCATTAGGAATCCTCCTGCTGTATCTGTTGATAATTTATCAACTATTGTGGACAATTTTCTGTTTCTATTTGCATTAAACGAAATTCCCACTGGTGGTATCAGTGCTCCAAATACATCTCCTATTTTTTCTAACGCACTCTCTCGTCTTTTTCTACTTAAAACTTTACCTATCTCATGCTTTCCATTAGTACCTCTATCTACATGGAAAATTTTAGGAAAGACCACACCCACACAACATGTCCCATACCAGTGGTCTGGCAGTCTATAATAGGCTCTATTCCCACATATGAAATAAATTCCAGGGAAAACATGATCATTTCCTCCTTTAAATCCCCAACCTCCTAAAATTCTATAGGTGTCTTCACATTGACTCGCACCCACAAAATAATTGTCATACATTGAATTATCTGATACAAAATGTTCCCAACATTGGTGCGTCTATATTGATTGCTACATTCACATTTTTATCCTCAATGTTCTCATCATCAAATGTGTAATATTTTGACTTTGCATGCTTCACCTTCTCTTTTCGTTTATAAGCAATTCTCCTTTCCTCAAGCATGTTTAAGAATGTCTTCCCTTCAACTCTCATTTTACATGTCAAATTATTATTAAATGCATACTCATGGGTTAACTCATCTACTTCTAGAAAATATTCTCCCATTACCTCTGCATATTTTCTCTTATTTAGTGTATTATCAATCTTTAATTTCGCAAATATCTCATCTACATTGGAATAATGATACTCCAATTTCCCAGTCTTGTAAAACAAACTTGCAAATACACTACAAGTTACTCCATATGTAAGAGGAAGGTGGTGATAGGTCACACCTTCTGACACTGATGCTGGCAACTTTACACAAACATAACAGTCATCAACCTTCATTGTTTTGATGTATTCCAGCAATAACTTTGAACAAGTATTTTTGGTGTAGTCACTAATAGACCTATCTTGATGCAGCTCTGGCTTGTACACTTAAGTCTCATGCACTTTTTCTTTCTTCAATTAGCTTACTTGAACTCTCATTCGGTTTTAATTTTATTAAATTAGTTTGGAAAGGAATCACAATAGCTAAAATTATCAATAGTATAGTCATCAACCCCATGCATATAGAAAAACACCTGCACCATTTTCTAAAAATAGAACATTTCGTTCTGTGATTGTTCATTGCCATATTTCCCTAACACCGTTTCTTCGACCTTATGTCACCTATATTTTTCACACCACACTGCACTCTAACAAGTTTTCTTCGACCCTGTGTCAACTCCGACCTCTTCTATATTTACAAAAACCGTCTCCCAGGACTTCAGACTTTTTACTTTAATATCTTATACTTTGAACACCTATCTTTTCTCCTAGATGATCTTTTTACTCACTTTTCCCAATTGATTTTGGGACATACAGATTTTCTTGACTGCTATTTACTTCAACAATTGGTGACAGGACAATATATGTCCACTCAGGTGATTTGTACCTCTGATTTGGACGTCTTACTCTTTTAGGCCTTTGAATAGTGTCTATTTTCTTTCCCAATGTTTCTTTCTGGCTAGAGATCTCATTCACTTGGTTTTCTTGCTCTTTTGTTTTGTTTACTATTTTGAATTTTAATCCTCCAGCTCCTTTAGGCCAATTGTCTCCTTTGCAGACTTTCTTAGTCTCCTGCTCTATTGTATTATGTTCTACTCCCCAAGCTCTTTTTCTTGTGCTTTTCCTTAATGGAGTTTCATCTGCACTGTCATCAGTTTCACTTTCAGTGTCTTCCACTGTATCATTGATTATGATCTTTACAATGTCTTTGTCTTCATCAGTTTCAGTTCTCTCTACTGTAACTCTGTTAGGAACACCTTCATAACTGGTTCTTGGAATCTCATCCTTGTCGTGAGTTACTTCCTTTTCTCCAGTTTCAGGGTTTCCGTTCCTGCTTTCAGAGTCTTCAGTTTGCTTTTCAGTTTTCTCTTTTTCAACAACTTTTTCTTCACGTTCTTTTGCGTGTTTACTGGTGCTTGTCGTTACTGATTCTCGACCTTCAAGTTGATCTTCTGAATCTAGTATTTCAACAATCTACCTTTCACCTTCACCTTCAGATGCAGAACTGGCTTCTGATACTTCCAGATGTCGACGTTCCTGTCGATCTTCAATATCTGGATCCTTCTCTGGTTCACCTTCAGAATCAGAGTCAGTTGTACGTTCACTGTCGTATGGGTATTCAGGTTCAGGCACACGAAAGGTGTGACTAGCATGAACCCACCTTTTCAGTCCAGCACACTTAACTGCAGTAGTACTGACCAAGATCACTTGACGTGGTTTTTGCCACCTTGGTACCAAACAATTCCTTCTGCGATGAACTTTCACTCGTACCCAGTCCCCAGGGACTAGATCATGAGCTGGAGTTTTCTCTTTGGTATTTGATTCAGTTCCCACCTGGTGGAGCACAGAAGTTACTACATCAGATAGATACTTGCAGTAATCCAGAATGATGTCATCATTTATAGTTAGTAACTTATTAACTGGTACATAAGCCTGCCTCATCACCCTTCCCATCAAAATTTCGTGAGGGCTCAATCCAGTTTTTCTGTCAGGTATGCTTCTTAATGTCATTAACACAAGTGGCAAAGCATCTGGCCACTTCATTCCTGTTGCCAAACACATTTTTGCAATTCTATTTTTAATTGTTCCATTCACCTGTTCAACTACTCTTGAAGCCTCAGGTCTATATGCACAATGTAGTCTCTGGCGAGTGTCCAGAGCTTCACAAATCATCTGCATTGAATCATTTTGGAAATGCGGGCCTCTGTCCGATTCAATCGTGACCGGGAACCCGAAACGTGGTATTATCTCACGCAAGAACAGTTTAGCAACAGTTATTCCATCATTCCTTCTCATGGGGAAAGCTTCTACCCATCGAGAGAACAAACAGATTATCACAAGAACATATCTGAGTCTGTTACATGGAGGTAATTCAATAAAATCCATCTGAACTCTTGTAAATGGGCCACCCTCCCGTCCTATGGTTCCCAAACTTACAACAGTTTTTCTGTTTGGATTAAATTGCTGGCAGACCAAACATCTTTGACACAAACTTTCAGCAATCATTCTAAATTTAGGATTATACCAAGTCTGCCTAAAGAGACGAATCATAGCGTCTCTGCCAATGTGTGCTTGACCATGGTACATTCGGGCTATATCTGAAATCATGCTATCGGGCATTACTGGTCTTTCATCTTTGTAAACCCAAATTTCATCTTCCTCCCTTTGTCTGCAACCTGATTTTAACCAAATATCTTTTTCCTCTGTTTCTGCCTCTCCCTGCATCTGCTTCACTTCCTGCCAAGTTTCCACTACAATGGTTAGCATTAAAGGACTTGGAACATGTTCTTCAGTTTTCTCTCGATTGATTGAAATTTGATTTTTGGCCCAATGTTTTGCAATTGCATCAGCATAACTGTTTCCTCTGGTGATATAATCTTCACCTTTCTTGTGGGCTGAACATTTTACCACAGCCAATTTTTCAGGCAGCTGTATCACATCAATCAATGTCTTTACAAACTCTGCATTCCGAATAGGTGTCCCTGCAGAGGTCAAATAGCCTCTTTGGGACCAAAGCTGTCCATAATCATGAACAACTCCATAACCATATTGACTATCGGTCACTATGGTTACTTTTACCTCTTTTTCCAACTCACATGCTCGTATCAAAGCAATCAATTCAGCTATTTGAGCAGAATGAATTCCTTTCAGACAAGAGGCTTTCAACACTTCTGCTACTGTACAAACAGCATATGCAGCACTTAGGACACCACTCTCTGTTCTCAAGCATGATCCATTCACAAACATGACAAAATCTGATTCAAGCAAAGGTTCATCTTTAATGTCTGGACGTGGCTTCGTGCAATATTCCAAAACATCCAAGCACTTGTGATCAAGCTCACCTTTCACTTCTGCTTCAACTGTATCAGGTAATAGTGATGATGGGTTGACATTCACACATCTGGCAATTGTCACATTCTCAGCTCCCAAAATTATTTCCTCATATCGAGTCATTCTGCTGTTAGTCATGTACTGAGTCTTCGCTCTTGTGAGGAGAATCTCCACTAAGTGAGGTACATAGGCTCTCACAGGAAATCCCATCACAATTCCTTCACTTTGCTCCAAACTTACACTGGTTGCTGCTACTGCTTTCAGACAACCTGGCAAAGCCTTTGCAACAGGGTCCAAAACAGCTGAGAAATACGTAATTGGTTTTCTCATTCTTCCATGCCTCTGAATTAATACTGACAGAGCACATCCTTCACGCTCACTGCAGTACAGTTCAAATTCTTTTTCGTAATCAGGCATTCCCAAAGCTGGTGCTTCACACAATTTAGTTTTGAGCTGTTCAAATGCTTCCATCTCTGTTTTGGTCAAAACAATTGGGTCTCCGATGTCTGCCTTTGTCAGTCTCTGCAATGGTTTTGCAATCAATGAAAATCCACTTATCCACTGTCTGCAGTAACCCACCATTCCTAGGAACATTCTTACCTGTCTTTGAGTTTTAGGGGGCTGCATTCCTTGTATCATTTTAATTCTCTCAATTGTGACCTGTCTGAATCCCTTTGCAATCTTGTGGCCTAAATACTGTACTTCTTTCTGGCAAAACTGCAATTTTGATGGAGACACTTTATTTCCCTGCTCAGCCAAATGATTCAATAATGCCACTGTATCAACTATACAGGCATCCTTTGTTTTTGATGCTACCAAAAGATCATCAATATACTGTACTAACACAGATTCTCCAGGCATGCTCAAATTTTCCAATGATTTCTTTAGCAGCTGAATAAAAATCGATGGACTCTCAGTGTACCCTTGTGGAATTCTACACCATGCTAGGATACGATCTTTCTCAGTCTACCCTTGTGGAATTCTACACCATGCTAGGATACAATTTTGGAAACGAAACGCAAAAATTGGTTGGCTTTCTGGATGCAATGGAACAGTAAAGAACGCATTGCATAGATCAATTACTGTATACCATTCTGCATCATGTGGTATTTGGTACAAAATTACTACTGGATTCGGGACATTTGGACAACATGGGACAACAATTTTATAGACTTTTCTCAAGTCCTGCACAATTCTAAATGTTCCATTTGGCTTCTTCAATCCCATAATTGGCGAATTACAAGGACTACTCTCAATTTCTCTTAAAATTCCTTGCTCAATCATTTTGTCAATTACTGGAGTAATTCCTTTAATTTCTTCTGCAGTCATTTTATACTGGGGTATATTTGGATAATTTGCACCTTCTTTTATGGATACTTTCACAGGATCAACTCCTTTTATCAAACCTATATCTTTTCCAGTGAAATCCCACACACTTTCTTTCATTGCCTCTTCCAGTTCAACAGGAATCTTCTCCTTATCGAAAACAGGAAAAAGTTTGTCTTGTTCTGCCTCAATCATAAGCATTGTCAGTTTGTACAAACTATCTTCATCTGGAGTCTGCAATTCTATGTCATCTGGTGAGCAGTATATGGCACAGTTCATTTTACACAATATATCCCTGCCTAACAAATTAGCAGGACCGCTGTCACACACCACAAACCGATGCATATCCTTATATGTCCCAATCTCTATTTCAACTGGTTTTGTCAAAGGAGTATTTATCTATCTGTTAGCTACAACTACAAGCTGGATTGTTTCACCCGAGAGAGGAAGATTTTGAATTTTCACTGACCTAACAGTAGAACGGGTAGCACCAGTGTCCACTAGAAAAGTTATTTCCACATCATTCACTTTTCCACTCACAAATGGACCTGACTGATCTACCTCAAGAGTGGCTCCAAGCACACACTCTTCTTCCTCCCTCAGGCACCGTCAGAAACTTTCGTCCGGCTCACTGCCACTCTCTTCTTGCAACCAATATTGAGGACACGCATTTACTCTTTGCGGTCTTTTTTACCTGCTCACCACCGCTGAATCCTGTCTCTGCACTGTATCTCTGCTGATTTCCACTGTATGGCAGTGGCGGTTGCGGCACCTGACTTTGCTGATTTGCTATCTGCTGTTGCTGCGGTTGCTGCTGATTTACCTCAAACTGCACCTGCGGATTCAATGATGTATGTTCCCCATTAACTCTAGGTGGACATTTACACTCTTGTTTTCAATGCCCTATCTGGCCGCAGAAACATGGCATTTTCTTTTTCAATTCATCAATATTCCCCACCAATTTAGGTTTACCTTTACTCCCACATTGATTCCCTGCATTCTTATTCTCCATCTGTGCTACTTGTTGTTCAGCTACTTTTACTTGTGCCCACATGGCTTTCTCTTTCAGCTTCTTTTATTTTGCATCAATCTCCTAACTACAATATTTTGCTTGCCTCAGAACCTTATCTACTGAACTCAACTGCCAATCCATCATGCTATGTCTAATCATGTCTGAAATTTCTGGTCTTAATCCATATACAAACCTATAAACGAAGTGACTCTTGTATTTCTCATTTAATTCCTCATAACCACTGTACTAATGAATGCACAGTTTCTTTCGGCTCTTGTGTTGTTCTGTCTATCTTTACACAATCAGTTTCTTTTGGAGTTATTTTGTTTTTCAACCATACTATCACTTGCTCATATTTCCTCATCACATCTGGTGAGGGAGCTCCCGTTTTCTCATCTCTGGGATATTCCTCCCTTGGCCAATCCACAGATATTTTACATTCTGTCCATACATCTGTTGGCACCACTATGTCAAATAATCCATCCAAATCGATCCACAATACTTTTGACACCTTTACAAATCTGTCAACTTGTCGATACCACTCTACTGGTTTCTCTCTCAGTCTAGGGAAATCATTCGTAAATGACAATATATCTTCTCTGCTCCAAGGCACATGTACATATCCTCCTCCAGGGATTTCTCTCATAGGGAATTCAGTTGCCACTTTTCCCTTTTCTCTAATGGGGAAAGCTAAAGTAGACTTATCACTATTTTCTTCTTTCTTCTTTTCCCACTTGACTCTCCATTTGCCTACATCACCCCATTTGCGCAACAACACAATCAAATCTTTTATTTGAACTTGTCTTCCTGCAGTGTTCAAATGTTCAATGTCTCTTTCTGCAAAATCTACTCGATAAGATTTCTGCAATGACTTTATTTTGGAAAAGTCTATTCCACATTCACTTGTCACTTCTTCTAATTGATCGAACATTGTCTTTGCTCTCCATGTAATACTTTTACATAAAAACATGAGCTCATCATCCTGATAAGTTTTCAATCTGTCTGTCCTAATTGTTCCAATTATTAATTCTTCCATATCTATTTTTAATTTAGCCACATCCAACACTTTTAATTCCTGCTCCTTTAATTTCAACGATTTTATCCATTCACTTAACTCTTTTTCTGATGGTCCCATGGGTGTTTGCGTTAAATCTTTTTTATCTGTACATCTCTCTGGAGTAGCAGAGTTAGATTCTGCTCCTGTCGGGTATCCGCATGACAAATTTTGATTAAGAGTTAACTCTGGGGGGTTTACGCTTATATTCTGCCTTATTTCTGATAGATCAGGACAAGTACTCTCTTTTGCTCTTTGTAAACTTTGTTGTAATGGAATGGTTAATCTAGGCTCTTTTATTTTCTGATCTTCGAGTACCGGTATCACAGGTCCTATTGTTACTGGTACAGTTACAGTTTCCATATTCCTAGTAAGGTGAATGAAATGAATGAATGAATGAAAAATGAATGAAAATGGATTTATAACAGCGCGAGTGCTGCCCTGAGGCGTCCAAGCGCTAAAAAAAGAAACCAGATGAAAGGTTGAGAAAAGTTGTGTACCAGAAAAGGGAGAACTGAGTTAAATTAAATGGAATTGAACAGGTGTGTTTTTAATTGTTTACGGAAGGAGACGAGGTCAGGATTGGATCTCAAATGAGACGGGAGGGAGTTCCAGATTTTGGCAGCGTTGAAGGCAAACGTCCTTCCACCCGATCTAGTCCTTTTAACTCTGGGGACTGTTGCCACGAAAGCCTGGCTAGAGCGCAGATCTCTACCTGGGTGATACTGGCTTACTAGACTACGAGTGATTAGGGGTCCCGAATCCCAGAAAGCCTGGTGAGCAATACACATTGCTTTAAAAATGACTCTTTTACGCACTGGGAGCCAATGAAGGTTGGTCAGTGCCGCTTTGACTGACAGTCTGCGAGGAATCTGCAGCAGAGTACGGGCAGCACAGTTTTGTACCAGCTGTAATCTCTTTAAGGTGTACTCTGGTGCACCCAGATACAGGACGTTGTTGGAGTCTAATCGTGACTGTATCAGGCCCTGTATGGCTATCTGCTTTGCCTCCATTGGGAGCAAAGGAAGAACTTTCTTCAGTGTCCTAAGCAGTCCAAAGCAGATGGCTGAGAGCTTTGTGACCTGGGTGTTGAGTGAGAGACTCCTGTCCAGCCATACCCCTAGGCTTTTGATGTTATCCTTCGAGGCCGGGGGGGGACCTAGACAGGTGGGCCACAGTGAGTTGAAGAAGGTGGGGTCGGCAGGGCCCAGGAGCATGAGCTCTGTTTTGTCACCATTAAGTTTTAATGATGACCGAGTCATCCAAGACTTCACCTCCTCCAGACATTTGGTTAGTCCCCCTGAGCGTGGCTGGAGAGCCTCCTGCGCTAATGAGACCACCAACTGGGTATCGTCCGCATAGGATATGATCTTGACTCCATACGGATGAACTACCTCAGCCAGTGGCCTCATATAGATATTAAAAAGCGCGGGGCTTAAAGAGGAGCCCTGAGGGACTCCGCACTTCAGGGGAATGCTAGAAGATACTGTTTGTCCATCAAACACTTGGAATGACCTGTTGCTCAGGAAAGATTGTAACCAGAGCCAAGCCTTGTCCACAATGCCGACATTCGAGAGACGGTTCAGTAAGGTGGCATGACTGACCGTGTCGAACGCCGCACTGAGATCAAGGAGGATCACTGCCACTGATCCTCCCTGATCAAGGATTTTCCTGGACTCCTCGATGACCATTAGGAGGGCGGACTCTGTTCCATGCTTAGGCCTGAACCCTGTTTGGGTGGTGTCTAGCAGCTGGTTATCTTCGAGAAAGCTGACCAGCTGGAGATTGACATACCTCTCCATGATCTTACTCACCCAAGGAAGCAGGGAGATAGGACGATAGTTCCCAAAGTCCGATGGTTCCAGATTGGGCTTCTTTATCAGCGCTCGGACCATCGCCCGTTTCCAAGCAGGAGAGACAATGCCAGAGGCAATGGAGGCATTTAAAAGGTTCCTAATGATTGGTAGGACAGTCTGAGAGACCAGCATCATGGCTTCAGGGGGAGCCAGATCAGATGGAGATCCAGATTTTACTTTCCGAGCCATGGACTCTAAGACTTCGAGATCCATGCAAGGAAAGTGGCCGAGCAGAGGTGGAGAGAATGGAGCGGAGTCTGGCGCCCTGGTTTTATCCTGAATTAGCGGAGGGGTGGGAGTGAGAGTGCAGGGGAAGGAGGCATATATTTTATTTACTTTGGCTGAAAAGAATTCAGCCAAGTCATTGCATTGAGAGACAGATTTTTCCTCCAAAGCACTTGGAGGGGGGAGTTTTGTGAGTTTTTGCAGAGTTTGAAAGATTTCCCTAGGTTTGGATTTTGCAGCTAGGATCTTGTCAGAGAAGAATGTTGCTTGGGCGGCTTTTACTTCCTTTTTATAGGCTTTTATCTCCTCTCGATATCGAGTCTTTTCCTCCATGGAGTAGTCTATGCGCCATTTTCTTTCAATTTTTTGGCATTGGCGCTTTTTGTTCCTGAGTGCCTCCGAATACCACGGTGCTGTTTTATGGAGGCGTTTTACCGTTAATTTCTTAAGAGGGAGGATGGTTTCGAGAGAGTGCAGGATCCAGTTTTCATAGGCCTCATTAGCCAGACATGGGTCCTCGTTGTTAGGGGGAAGTTCTTTCATAAGTATGTTTTTCCATTCCTCTGTAGGTATCCGTGCCCAAGATCTGGCATGTCTTATCGACGGTTTTACCGGACCGGATTTCTGAGTAGACCAAGTGAAGGGCACCAAAGAGTGGTCAGTCCTCGGGAGGGGGAGCGGAAGCCCAACCACAAGGTCCTCGCAGTTACTGAACACTGGATCTAACAGGTGACCCTTCACATGGGTCGATGTTTTTACTCGTTGGCTAAGTTGCAGCGCAGCCAGGTCATCGGCTAAAGTAATAGCCGTGGGATCCAGCGGTGAATCAAAATGAAAATTGAGGTCGCCTAACACAGTATAGTTGGCAGAAGCGCTAACGTGTGGCGCCATAATTACTGGTAGGAGATTGTGAAATTGTTTAGGGGGCCAGGTGGGCGATATATCAATGTGCCCAAAAAGCAAGGCAAGGCTCTCACAGTCTGGAATGGTTTCTGGGATGAGTCTGCAGTGATATTGTTCTTTAAATATAATTGCTAGCCCTCCACCTCTACCCTCCGGACGATCTTGTCGGATAATCTGGAAGCCCGAGGGGAGGGAGGTTACAACAGCAGGGTCGGAGTCGGACGTCAGCCATGTTTCCGATAGAAATACTGCGTCCGGCAAACGCTCTTCTAATAGAAAGGAAATTTCCACCTTATGTTTTGGTAGGGATCTGCAATTTAGTAAAAACATACGGTATTCCTGCTTCGGCGTTTTGGTCTGCCCCCAGTTGAGAGGGACATTGCAATCTGGGCAAATGGCTGGCAGGAACGTTGCCTCATAGCGATGTAGTTCACAGATCGGTCCAGAGGGCCTCATACCATGGAGAACGTCCGCACTGTAGGCTATGGGCTGTTTGGCATAAGATGTAAGGGACGTGGCCCTTGGCTCGGACTCGGCGCGGACGAGCGCAGACGAGCTTGCCTTATGCGCGCCTTTGGCGCGCAATCGTCACGCCCGCTGCGCTCGTCCGCTGCGCTTCCTGTATAGACACATGATTTATAGATGCAAAGGAGACAGAATATGGGCGTGGCCTAGCCAGGTGGGCGTGGCCTGTGTCCTGGGCAATGGCGGCAGGGAAAACAAACAAACCCTCGCCAGTGGCAGCGTTCTGCTGAGCTGTCAGGGATGTTCGTGGCAAGAGCGAGATGCTCAGGGAGGTGAGTGCAGGTTAAAAGCACAAATACAATTCTAGCAGTTTTTAAAAACGGTACGCACTACTCCCGGCTCAAGCCTCAGGAGGTTCCAATTAGAATAGGTTCTGAATCAATTCATGTGCAGAACGCTCATAATCAGACATATTTGGCTGTTCATTACTTTGTCTTTGCGCACTTAGTACAATTCTGTGTGAATCATCACTTTGTACAGGAGTTCCTGTATTTCTAGCTTCTCCTATCAGTGTACTCGGAACATATCTTGTTTCTACTCTTTCAGGAAAATCACTAAAATTTGATGGTTGTCTTGGTGATTCATTAACTCTTTCTTCTGCCATCGGGGCATTTGGGGTAGTCCATAAAGAACTTGGCTGATATGGGGGTGGTCTCCTATTTAATATTTCTTCTAAAACAGCATCCTCTGATTCGCTTTCACCACAGCTTTGATTTCCCACTTCTGTATTCTTTTTCTTTTCTGTACTTTTTCGTCCCTCATATTCTTAAACCAATCTGGCGGGATACATGCCATCGCACATACTTCCATCCCTCCATCTTTGCATTCTAGACTCATGTGTTTCTCCCCATAAATCTCTGCCTCTACCTCTCGGTCTAAGATGCCTACTCAACCTCTCACCTTCCATTTGATGCATCTCATCTTCCCACTCAACTAACGCCTCAAATTGAGTTGGTCTGGGTCTCGGTTCAAGTTTCATCATTTTGTCTCTCAAATTTCTCAGAATCGCCAAATCAAATGATACTCCTTCCGGAAAAGCTAACACACCATCATCCTTGGTTATTGTACCCAATTTTCCAACCAAACACACGTATGGTAACCATATTTCGTCAACATATAGGAAGCAGTCGTTTTCGGTGAAGGAAGGATTTTTCCCTCTCTCGTAACTACCTCTTTGTCTTTTACAAACATGTTTTTCAGCTTTTTAAACCATGAAGATTTCTTCCTGTCATCATCATAATAGCAGTATGACATTTTCGGTAAACTTTCCTGCTTTCAAAAGATCACGTACTATTCTGTTGTTGATTCCGTAACACCAACCTATCACAGCGCGGTTTGCACTAATGCACCAGTTAGAATACGATACGTCACTATAGTGCTTAACCAATAGCCTTTGCTGCTTTCTGTGATGAACCAATCAACTCCTACTCTGTCTCGGTCACGTGGACCAATCCCAGCGCGACACTTTTAACGTCACCAGCGCTCCGGCTTCTGCAGCGCCGACTGACCCCTCCCTTACAGGGTTTTTTCAAGAAGCCGTATTTACAAGATATTTTACAAAATCAGTTAGTAACTTACACAAAACAAATCCACTAGTCTGTTTCGCTAATAAAGTGATAGAATTTTCAATCGCACAAGTATTCTGTAACCGGAGTAGACAACGCTTATCTACTCAGAATTTTTTAGACTCCCCGATAAAGCAACACTACTGGCTTTACCCTTCTATCAGGCAATAACGATCTCGCTTCTCTAGGAAAGCACATACAGAGATCATTTTCACCTCCTTAGAGACAATCCCAGAGTTTCACTTGAACGCATATTGCAATATCATTTACACACATTCATACGGAAAACCCTATTCATATATATATAAACTCTGTGTTACCAGTAGGCAGCGCGTCCACTAACCCACCACAGAATTCCTCTCTTGTTAGCAAAAGAGAGACGCCACTCCCTTTACCCTTCAATCAAGCTCGGGTTAAGACCTATTACTCTCCCAGCAGTAAGTTTTAGTCGGGAAGCATGGAATGATCCCTATACTTGAAGGCTAAAATTTTATAGACTGTCCTCACTATACATTTATCCTTTCACACCTAAGGTCCTTAAACAGTGATATGCGCCGATACCACTGCAGTATTTGACAATACTCCTTCTTTGAAACAGACTAATTCACTGTGCGACTACCTTGCCACACTTCCTCCACCTGCAGACGGAGGCACTGGCTTCACCCTACTCTATGAAGCATTTCCGGGACTACATGTAACGTAATACAAACTCAACAGATGTTAGTCATAATTCTGTACATCAAACTCTATATAGTACTTTACCATAACCCTAGCTAATTTCCTTAGCAACCACTACTCTGCTACCAAGTTTATTACTGCTACAGCGCGGCTCCAAAAATCATTTCTAATTAACACTCACCATTACCCTGAAACCTTAAAACACACAAATCATGCATCAGTGGGGCCCATAACACTGCGCATTTACCCTGTTCACTTACACTCGGCTTCAAGGCTCTGGTGAATCGCAACAGAGAAACGCTGTAACATTTAGGTGGAGCGTCTAAACCTATTTACCTATCCATTATTTATACCTTCAGATTTAAAACATTTACCATGGCTTTATTCAGACTTAAATTATTCAGACACACCACCATAGTGGCAATGGATCTACTAGAATGAAAATTAGGCGTAGGAAGAATTCAAAGACCAGCTCTTACTTCTTCATTTTATCTAATTTTTCTTCAAAGCAAAACTTTATCCTGTCTGACATTTAGGCATTAGTAAATCTTTATTCAGTAAAATCTTAAACTTTATTTCAAAATGATCATTTTATTTAGAGCTCACGAAAATCGCTTTATTTTAGAAAAACAGTTAAGGATTTAGCAAAGAACAGATAATTCCAATGTCATTCTCTCCTAAAGTCCCTAGCTAACGCTCTCATCTTATCCTTCAGTCCTGCAAAGCAAACAGGTAAAGAAAATGTTAGGGTTCTTACATCCAGGAATCGGTCAGCAATCAGGCAGCATCTCCGAAAGAAATTGAAAAAGCGAACCCAACTAGACAAAACCAGGGGTTTTTATACCCTAAATCCCTAACTTAATCTATCTAAAATTTAACTAACACCACTTATTTGGGCTGTGATTGGACAAAATCGGGGTGGGTGAACATCTCTTCACCATTACAGCATCATTTTCACAGCGTGTCAGCAAGAAATAATAAGTCTTTGTTTTAGGACAGTCTTTGGCCTAGCCATTTCCTTGAGTGGCAACATCAAGCAATATTCTCATGATCTCAACGTTCAGTCACCCTGGTTTGGCACCCATTCTAGGTTCCGGGCCACATCAGCCTTGAACCTCCTCGAGCACAGGCAGTTCACTCTGACTTGCAGGTTTTGGCGCGCCTGCGCAGTTCAGCTCTTGCTCACAGTTTACCCAAGCGTCCATCTTTGTACAGGCCTCAGAGGCCACTTTTGGAACTATCGTGAAAACAAACACAGATTTATATTAATTACTGAATTTTAAGCCCATTCTGTTTACCTCTCACCTAACTAATGTTTCCCAGTTAGTTGTTACCTAGCAAATAAGCCACATAAATGCATTTTACACTTACATTTCGACCTCTCCACCACATAAATGAATACAATAAGCACATTTAAATTGCGTTTGATTATTTTCTAAGCTGTGCATTAATTCACAACACAATAACAATACATATTAGCTGGGTTTATTTGCATCACGCAAGCAAGTTAGTTCTCCCCGTGTGTAATAATAAAAATAATGTGTGCACTTTACTTTATGGTTGGTTAATTTCGCAAAACATGTAATCAGTAAGTATTAATGTTATGGGACATTAACTTTACGAGGGGTACACAAAAGTTTGTGTTTGCCACCTCGCTCCATCAAATGTACAGAAACCTTATTTAGCATAAATTGTGTAATGGAAATAAATAGTTCGCATCATATCATATCGCAGACATGCCATGTATGCTCAAGCTTAGATTGCACTACAACGCCTGTTGTACACATATCTAAACTAACCGCCAGGTCACTCAATCCAATGGAAAAAAGGCAGTTTATCTCTCATCCTTTCAAACAGTAGGATATCAGGAAGCGTCTCTGCACAGAGTTTAGAATATGATACTCTATAAAGTGTTACCTCAGTCACTTGTACTCGATATTTTCAGCCAACATAATAAGGCACAGTTATAACGACGCCGAGACACGAACCCAGTTCCCTAGCTCAGAAGTCGGCAGCTCTCGTGGGTATGCCACAGCCTCCAGACAATTCCAGAGCAGTGAGTTGCTCAGAACTTTACACAGCTCACCTGTTTGGCTATGTGAATTCCCTGCTGTCATCCAAGCAGCACCTCTTTGCTCAAAGCTACTGGCTTTATTCATGTTTTGTCACTCAGGAGACTGTGCAGGGGGAGAGATTTGCAGACGGTAAGCTATTACCCACCAAAGTTGCTCACGTCAACTTTATACGATGCGTATGCCCAAACCCTTTCGTCACAACTGGTACAGGGCCACCGCCGCCTGCACCGACCCTCTGTGTGATGCAAGACCTATAACCGGCCAACCCTCCGTGAGCAAGCAGCACCTGGCCTGGCTGTACTGCTTCTCATAGGCACCACGGTGATGGCTGCAGGTGCCTATGGGCAACCTTAACTTCGGGCCTTGTTGCCATTAAAGGTACCAGGTGCCCGTTGCCTTCTCCTGGGCACCTCCGTCCTTGCTGCAGGCGCTGGTGTGGCGGGATGAGTGTGTTCACGCTGTACTGCTCAAATCATTATGCTCCTTGACTCTTCTTGCGCAGCCTCTTGGAGAGTGATGCCAACAGTCAATTTCCTGTGGCATCAAAACTGTAGACTAATTGTTCCGGTCTCCTTTTAGGCCATGCTTGTGACCACGCCCCTCTTACTTGATTGAGCCCTTTGAACCCAAACGTTCTGGTCACTCGCTGGCCTTTTCCTTGGTGCACTCTCGCACCCAGCTGCTGCCATGCCCTTCGTCTCGCGCCCATGGGAGGGGTTAGCCGCCCTGCCAACCTGTTCGGCTGCACCTCCCGGTTGGCAGAAAAAAAGGCCATTCAAATTAAATTAATGATGTGCTCAGGTGATGCAAATTGGCATTGTACCACAGAGCAAATATTCTCAAGCTTTGTCTTCAGTGTCTTTTGCACTCGAGGAATACACTGGAGTAATATTGATTTCACTCAGGCTACCATCCACACGTAAATTGAATGTGTACTTTTCACAATTGTTCAATGGATTACACATTGAAGATTCACACAATGTCTTCCACACAAACTTTTTTTAGTTCAAGAAAAAGTTTATTGCCAAAAAGTCATCAAACATCGACATTAAAGACAATTAAATATTTGAAAAATTCAACAAATATAAAGAACTGATTCATATAAGCCATTAGATAAAAAGGTAACAAGAAGAAAGGAAAAGGGACATAAAATACTCTGAGTAAGCAATTGTATAAAATAACAAGAAAAATATATTAAACAATGTGTTTTCAATAATAAGAAAGTCAAGGATATTGAGCAACTCCTTGTATCACTTGTACCACTTATGTAAAAAAAAATGTGTAATAGGAGACCATATTTGTAATAATTTTTCAGCAACCGACCGGTAAGATGTAGGGGACCTTTTTTACAGAATCGGTAAATTTACCGAATCGGTAAATTTACCAATTCTGTGAAATACCGAATTGGTAATTTTACCGAGTCGGTAAATCTCACATGTAGGTGGCACTGCAAACTGTGCCACAGGCCTTTAGGAGTCGGTATTTTACCACCCAATCCAATTGGGTGGTGAAATACCAAATCCAGGTGTGCATGCACATCTGTGCATGCACACCTGTGCCATGTGACACACAGACATGCCACATGCCTGTAATTGGGGTGCCAGAGGGTGTCAAAGTGACACCCCCTGCACCCTTGCAAAATTCGGTATTTACCGATGTGGTAAATACCGATTCGGTAATGCCCATTGATTCCTATGGGCTTCAATGCCCATAGGAATCAATGGGCATTACCGATTCGGTATTTACCGAATCGGTAAATACCGATTCCTTCTGATTCGGTAATTAATTACCTACATATGCCCTCCTCTTTTTTTAGCACTTCTTAAATACCGATTCGGCATGAATCGGTATTTAAGAAGTGGTAAAAAAGATTTACCTACATCGGGCCCCACATGTTTTAGATCAGCGTGCTCAAGAGAACATGACCAACAAGTGTCAGAAATTTCTGTATGCATTTTGTGTAACATCATAGAAGTCAATAAAAGTCTATTATAAAGAAAGAAAAGTGTTTGCGTGGTGTTTGCTGCCCAAGAGGATTTCCTGATTTTTGTCCAGATCCTGTTCCATAAAATGATGTCTAATTCAGCTTCCCAAGGGAGTTCTACTTTTGTTTTGTCTCTATTAGTGGAAGATAGTGTCAAGTGGGAGAATATACTAGAAGCTTTAGGATGTAAACAAAGAAAATCATACCACAAAGTATCATTTAGAGGGGAAGAAGGATGAAGGGAAAGAAATTGAGGTCATGCTTCCAGAATCACAGAACGTAGGACTATAAACTGTCGTTGAAAGGAAAGGGGTAGTTGGAAAAGAGTACTTGCTTGTGAGAATTTAAGGAACGTGTCAAGTACAAACAATCGAGTACCCATATAAGACATTTATTTCTCCAAGTCTTCCAGAAAAAGGGTTTATTTTTAATTAGTATACATTTGTTATGCCAGATGGTGGAGTTAGGAAAGGAGTCAAGATTGGAGTGTAGAATTCTGTACCTTGCAAGAGTTTTTGAGAACTGGCGTAGATAATTTTTGAGGTTTGTGTGTAAAAGGTAAATATTCCTGAAATGTAAAAGGGGAGAGGAATGATCTCTCTAGGGAAAGCCAAAATGGTGAATCTAATGAAGAATTGGAAACCCACTGAGATAATTTTCTTAATTGAAATGCCTTGTGATATTTAGGAAAATCAGGGAAATTTACACCACCTTCCAAATTTTGAACATGATAGTTTTAGTAATGACATTCTTGTTTTTTTCTTATTCTATAAGAAAGATATGAGAATGGAATTAATCTTATGAAATAACTTAACTGGTATAGTTACAGGGATGTTGGAAATAGTATAAAGTATAATTGGAGTCAACATCATCCTAGTGGTTTCTGAACGACCCCACCAGGAGAGATAAAGCGTATGCCATTTTGATGTGAGTGTGGATAATTTATCTATACTTTTGTCTAAATTCAGAGTAATTGATGTTTTAATATTGGGAATGAACCATAAGCCGAGGTATTTGATATATTGAGGACTCCAAGTAAAATTAGAAATTGAGAAATCCTCTTTAAAGGTGTATTTGGTCAAAGGTAACATTTCACATTGTGTATTAAGTTTATAACCGAAAACTTTGTTATAATATATAACTTCTGTCAGAAATGCTGGAAGTGTAGACTGTGGACGTGAAAAAAATGAAAGTACATCATCTGCATAGGCTGCTAGCTTAATGTTTTGGGTATTAGATGTAAAACCAGTTATGGAATGATTTTGACGTATTTTCGAAAGGTTCTAATGCTAAATTAAAGGGAAATGGGGATAGAGGACAACCTTGACGCACCCCTCTCTGTAATGTAAAGTATGGGGAGGTAAGGCCATTAGCAAAAATAGCTGCTTTGGGATTAGTGTAAAGTAAGGAAATTGAAGAAACGATTTTAGGACCAAATCCGAACCATTTAAGTGTATGGAAGATAAACGGCCAATATACTCTATCGAAAGCCTACTCCGCATCCAAGGCAATCGCTGCAAGTGCATCTGAGAGATATGAAGATTTTGATAAAATATCAAAAACAAGTGGTGGTATCAGTGATATAATGTCCCTTGACAAAGCCCAATTGTTCCTTGCAAAGTAATTGAGGGAGAAATGATTCAAGGGGAAGTGTGAGAGCTTTGGAAAATATTTTGTAATCTACATTAACTAGGGAGAAAGGTCTGTAATTTTGGCAACAACATGCATCTTTTCCCTCTTTTGGAATAAGAGAAAGTAAATCTTCTAAAAAGGAACATTTAACTCAGCAAAAGAAGAAATGAGGGTAAGCAACTTCGGGAGGAGTAATTGAGAAAAGTGTAAATAAAATTTGACTGTAAAACCATCTGGTCCTGGAGCTTTGTCCATACGGTGAACACTAAGCAACTCCACTTGTGTAATATCGGATTCTTGTAATGCGAACTTTAATGATGGGTCTACAGTTCTCTGGATAGTGGAAAGATAATGGGAACTGTGCTAATCTAAAGGTGTGTTATCCGGTGTATAGAGTGATTTATAAAACTGCACAAACTCATGTAATATTTCTTTGTATTTTGAAAAATGATTATCATCAATAATGGATTCAATCTGGGATTGTTCTGTTTAAGTTAAAGGTAATTAGCTAGCAATTTACCTGCTTTGTTTTGTCCACCATAGAATTTTGTGCTAGTCTTTAATAAATTGGCTGTCGTTTTATCCATTGGAAAATCACTTTTATGAACCAATAAAGAAAAAGATGACACACAATATGAACTCTATTCATCCATTTGTCCTGTTCTTTATGAGAAGCTGCTGATTCTATTTGGACTTCTTTTTGCTTAGACTATAAATTGTATTAGTCATGTTTGTATTTACAGTATAGGATTGTGCTCTCCTGACCAATTTTTCTAGATTTGCATTTGTCAATCCCCTGGCTTGACAAATTTGTTCCTTCCTGGTAGTGGGGGATAAGTCCATGTAGCACTCCATCTTTGATATTTAGAAAGATTCTATTTATTGTCCAGCATTGTCTATCACTTTACTAGTATTAGTGTATGTGCGGTTCTTCCAATTTTTGGAAACACCACTACCATTTTTTGTATGCATCTTTAATAAATATAGACACATTTTCTGTGGAATCCTTATTGAACTGAATCTTTGTTTTAATGAGTTTCGACAATCTTTAGACTAAGAAGTATAAAAGGAGTGTTCCAATCTCTTGATTTAGACTGGAGTTCCGCCTTGAGGTTTTTTGATTTTTCTTTTTGGTAGAGGTTTATCGGATGATAAAACCCCGAGCAGCAGCTTTAAATGCATCCCACCCCGTGTGAAAGGAGATAGTGGGTGTCTGATTATATCTGAAGTAGTCATGAAAAAAAATGACAAACAAGGAGTTAAAAGTAGGGTCCAGGAGTAATGAGTTATTGAAACGCATCCTTTTTAGGAAGAACAGGCTGGGATAGTATATCTAATTGAATCCAAACAGGGGCATGGTATGAAAGAAGAATGGGTCCTATTTCTGCTGCACGTAGGGACTGAGAGACATTATGTGATATAAAAATGTGATCAATTCTGGATTGGGTTTCAAAGGTGGGGAGTAATAGGAATATTCCTGTAAAGAGGGATTACACAATCACCAAGCATCTATTAATTTTCACTGCTTTATGGACTGTAGGAAAGTTTTATGAACTTTGTTTGAGGTAAAAAAAAAACTGGGATTTGCGATCTAAAAAAGGAGCAATCACCAGGAAAAATAAAGTTCTCAGCTGGGTGATTTACAAGAAACTGGGAAACTTGGGACCAGAAGAAGCATCACCATTTGTAGGGGCATATACATTAAACAAAGAAATTGGAGTCCCTCCGCTCAGTAAATTAGTAAGCAACCATCTGCCCTCATGGTCTGAGTCTTGAGAAACAAGCTTAACATTCATAACCTTATGACAAAGTGCTATGAATCAATTTCTCTTGCCATCTCCAGAGGAAAAGAGAACATCACCTACCCAGTTTCTTTTTAGTTTTAGTGATTCAGATTCCGTAAGATGAGATTCTTGTAACAAGGCTATATTAACATGTAGTTTAGATAAATATGATAGAACTCGCTGTATTTTGATAGGGGAATTTAAAACTCTGATATTCCACGTTACAATTTTCAAAGACATAACATATTTAATTTATAGTGATATCGAAATGAACCAGCAATGACTTAAATAAAAACAATTTTAGATGACAAAACAAGCATATACAATATAAGAACAGAATTTTAAAAAATTAGAAGAAAGGAAGTAGTAAGAACAGAAGTGAGAGAAAGGATAGAGAAGAAGACATCTGATAGGAGAAAACAAATTAGAAATTTCCAAAGAGAAGTTTGATGAGAGCCTTAAAAATAGAACAAAAAACATACCTACAAAAAAACATAAGGGTGAGGGTGATGAGGCCACATGGACTAGATGGCACATCCAGGAGAGCCATCGAACAAACAACATGAAAAAGGGGAAGGCTTTATAACAAGAAGACGAACCTGTTTGAAAAGAGCAAGAACATTATCATTTGATAGCTTTTATCAAATATAAATAATTACCATTTTTTAGATATGAATTAACATTAAAATAACTTTTTACATTTAAAGGAAAACATTTATGGACGCTAATTAGTGTTCCCTGATGAAGTATCCATAGTGACTGTTGTACAAGAATTAAGAAAACATTTCAGTCTAATATGATCTTCGTATGTAGTAGTCTTATTATTATAAGTTACTTTGAATAAACAGGGATGAAAAAAGGCCGAAGCATGCATTAATAGATTGAAGAGCTGGTCTCAAAGCAAGAATCTCTCTGCGTTTGTCAGCTGTATTCTTTGCGTAAATCCTGTGAGAAAAATAGAGGGTTACCTGACCACAAAACCCGTTTGATAGATCTAGCTGCCGACAAGACTTTGAGAAGATCAGAATATTCCAGAAAGTACATTATTACTCCTCTTGGCTTCTTTACATTGGAAGCATTGGCTTGTGGAGGGCCCAAACTATGGGCGCGTTGAATGTTAAGAAGAGTTCCTTCTGGTAGGTTTCGAATTTTTGCAAGGAAGTATTTGAAGAAGGTTATGGGATCTGAACCTTCCGATCCTTCTGGCAAACCATTTTAACTAGGATTATTCCTTCTGTTTCTGTTTTCTAAATTCTCAACTTGTTTCTGACGAGATGCAACTTGGGAATGAAGAGCGTTGATCTCAATAACGGATGAATCCAGAGAATTAATATTTTGTTCAGCCGTAGTAAGCCTTTCTTCCATACGCGACCAGTTGTCGGTGAGGGCTTGTAATTTAGAATTACTCTGCTCCATGAATGGACGTAGAGCAATAATCTCTTCAAAATGGAGATCCATGGATACAGTGGAAACCTGTTTTGGAGGAGACAGTGGGTCTTTTTTCAGACGCTTGGTGGATGCCTTATTTGAAACAGAAGGCTTAACTGCAACAAATGATGGACGAAATGCTGAATGATTCAAACATTCTCCCCCAGTCAAGAGATCTGGGTTAAATCCATTGTTTTCTCACCCATTACGCCACCCCAGTTTGGACCCAGCCATATGCAAATCAGTCTTGACCCTATGCCTCATGGGAACAGTCCAGACCGAACTGCCAAGCCAGGTCCTCCCCGGACCGGAAACAAGCATCCCGGGACCGGTTTCAGGGTATGTGACCCTTCCTCAGCCAGGCTAGGTTGAATCCAGTGGCACAGTGAGCAAGGGACCCACGTCTGGGCATACCCATCTCACTTAGGGCAAAAAAGTATAACTGCAGCAAATGATGGACGGAATGCTGAATGATTCAAACATTCTCCCCCAGTCAAGAGATCTGGGTTAAATCCATCATTCTTTTGCCCATTACGCCACCCCAGTTTGGACCCAGCCATATGCAAATCAGTCTTGACCCTGTGCCTCATGGGAACAGTCCAAACCGTTATTTGAAACAGAAGGCATTTTAATGAAGAGGCACTCCTAGGCAGGGAAATCGCTGATTCATCCTTTAAGGCGCCACAAGCGAAGAAAGAAGCTCTAATTATATGTTTATTAACAGATGACATCAGCAGAGGCTTCTGTTTTTTCAATCTTCCCCTATAAGGAGACAATATGCATGCTATATTATTGGTCTAAGCTGAGGCACATGAACTGGCATATAATAGTATTCAAATAAGTTGAACAGCCATGGAAGATAGATTACGATATAAGAATGTGGGTATCATGACAAGGCGTACTCTAAAATGGTAGATGAGGTGGAGGTGCGCATACTACAAATCACAGCTTCAAATAAGTTCAGCATTCCAACTGACAGGGAGCCCAACATCCTCAAAGAAAGTCACAAGAAACACATAGCTTTGTGTTATATTTCGAAGTTCCAAGACTCTCCTGAAGAGGGAGAACTCCTATAAACATCCTCAAAGAAAGTCACAAGAAACACATAGCTTTGTGTTATATTTCGAAGTTCCAAGACTCTCCTGAAGAGGGAGAACTCCTATTAAACAGTCTCACAGCAATATCTGGTGAAGTGGACGTTATCCACAAATACCAAAATAGAAAGCAAAATAAATGAAAAAAGCCTTGTCTTAGAGTCAGGATTTTACTACCACTTCCTCCGATATATGAAAATGAGCCTCCCTGCAAATGCGGTTAAAATTCATAAATGGCGGGTGTCTCCTCACAGGGTGCCACCTAGTTGAGGAGAGCGAATTTGAAGAGATGCGGGTCACGGAGCATAAAAAGACGTACTGCTGTGGATTCAGTTACTTTTCTTACGCCCACGACCTGATTCCGAGGGTCTTCAAGCCCCACAGGAGCTGTCGCTGCTGGCGCATCCAGCGTCGTCCCGAGAGAGTTATTCGGATGCCCCGATCGTCCTGGGGCGCTAGCCATGCCCCCCTTCCACACAAACTTTTGCTCATTGTTTGAGCCTGTTCTCATTTGACATTAATGTTAGACGCAACATCAGGCCGCAATAGTTTTCTTGACTTTAGCAGATAGTGATTTGCGTTGATTACTGCGGGTGTTTGCACAATTTCACCCTGTTTCTATAGCTATTGTCAAGGTACTTTGAGGTGGAGTTAAAGATAGTAAATCTATACTGACCTATAAGCGCTTACCCTGATGATAGTTATTATTATTATTATTAAACTCATTTTTAAGGCGCACAAATCATCCTCCAAGGGATCTCTCGGCGCCTGAGAAAGAAACAGCTGGAGGAGAAGTGCGCAGTCAGTTTTCAAAACAGCCAGGTCTTAAGTAGCTTTTTAAAATGAACAAAATTAGTGCAGGCACGGAGAGATTCAGGAATCGTATTCCAGTGTGTCGGGCCAGGTAGGAAAAGGCACGTCCTCCCATTTTGACCTTATTGATTCTCCTTCCGCACAGCAGGTTGCGGTTACTCGACCTGAGTTGTCTTCCTGGTTGGTAACATTCACTCTTGTTAGCCAAATACGACGGACCCAGCCCATGCAGAGACGTGAAGACCATACAAGGCAGTTTAAAAATGGCACGCTTTCTTATGGGCAGCCAATGCAAATGTCGCAGCAGGGGAAGGGAGGGAGTTCGCGCTGGTTTATCCAGTGCCAGGCGGGCTGCGGTATTCTGCACCACCACCTGGAGCTAGGCCAACAAATCCTCCCTCACGCCCACCAGCAAAGCATTGCCATAGTCCAGGCGACCCATCAAAAGTGCCTGGATCAGGGTTCTTCTTGCCGTCAGAGGGATCTAACAGAAGATCTTTCTGAGCGACCTCAAGGTCCCATAACAGGTGCCTGCTAAAGTTTTGACCTGCTCTTCCATTGAAAGATTGTTGTCCATTTTGATCCCTAGGTTCTTTGCCCATCCCCTAGGAGCAGGGGGTTCCTCTAATTCTGTTGGCCACCAGTCGGTGCTCCACAATTCTACTGCCTTCCCAAATAACAGAATCTCCGTCTTAGAGGAGTTCAGCTGTAGAAAATTGTCTCTCATCCATTTGGCGATGGCCGTCATGCAGCCAATAAATTTGGCCTTCGTTTCAGCTGGATTGTCCCCAATGTGCACTATCAGCTGCGTATCGTCAGCATAGGAGATGGTTTCAAACACATAATTTCCTACGATACTGGCCAAGGGGGCAACGTAGATGTTAAACAATGTTGGGCTCAAAATAGAGCCCTGAGGCACCCCCTTGTCCACAGCTATGATAGGTGACACAAATGAGTCCATATGGACAGCTTGAGTTCTACCTGACAGGTAACTCTGCATCCAGTCCAGTGCCGATCCTCTGACACCAATCTCTCTAAGCCTACATAGCAGGATAGTATGAGAGATGGTGTCAAAGGCTACTGACAGGTAGAGCAGCATCAGCATGGCCGGAGAATCCCTGTCTAGTGTCATCCTGAGCGAGTCTGTGACCTCTAGGAGGGCCGTCTCAGTACTATACGAGGCCTGAAAGCCAGACTGAGATGGATCCAGGATGTTATTCTTTTCCAAATAGCTGGCCAACTGTCGATTTATTATTGTTTCCAGAATCTTAGAGCAGCACGGGAGGAGAGATATTGGCCTATAGTTATGTAGGTCCCTTGGGTCTGCTGATGCCCTTTTCAATAAAGGTTTCAAACGGGCTCTCTTCCATATACGTGGTTAAGTTGCCGTTTCAAGTGGGATATTGCATCTCTCTACCAATGAGTCAGCAATGACCGGTGCTAACTCCAACATAACTGCTGGTGGTGCTGGATCTAAGACCGATCCAGATTTTGCCTGGGCCAAAAGGGCACGAACCTGCTCACTGGTAATACTGGCGAAATGGTCTAAAGTCGGGGAGCAGGAACTTAATTGGCAGGAGACTCCCTCATAAGCTCTCACTTCAGAGCCAAAGACATGGTAAATTAGATCAATTTTATTAGTAAAATGCGTCGCAAGGTTATTACAAAGCTCCTGCGTTGCTGGTGGAAGTGGGTTGTTTGCCCTGGGATTGGTGAACTCCTTTAGAATATCAAAGAGCTCACGCGAGGAGTCTTTAGTTCCTTCAATACGTGCCCCTAGGTAGGTTCTTCTGGTTGTATTATAACTATTAAGATAGATTCTGTGAACCTCTCGATAACTTCTCTCGTCTAATTTGGACTTAGACTTCCTCCATTTCCTTTCTTTTCTTCTGCACAAGGCTTTTTTCTCTCTTAAGAGTGTCGGAGTACCAAGGTGCAGGGTCTGCCCTGGTCTGTAATTTAGCCAGCTTCCGCGGTGCGATAGAGTCGAGAGCCTCTGTAAGGGAGACCTCGAAGAAATCTAACGCCTGGTCACAATCCTCGGCTAGCTTAAGTAAGGGAGGGGTGTAGACCTTGCTAAAAGCAGAGGCTGTAACTTTTTTCCAGCTTCTGCGAAATTCTTTATGAGGTTGTAAAATTCCCCTACTTTTGGGATGGGCCCAAGCAAAGTTCAGACTCGCATGGTCCGTCCAGCCGACCTTCTGAGGAGATTCGACTAATAATTCGGGAATATTAGAGAAGATGTTGTCCAAAATATGGCCAGCCGAGTGGGTCGGACTCTTTACTCTGGGAAAAAGGTGCAGGGATTCCATGGCTGCTCTCAGGCTAGCCGCGTCCATGTTAGTGGCCTTCTCTAGGTGGTGAATGAAATCTCCTACGAGTAAAAGTCTATCTGTTGATAATATAAAAGGGGCCAGCCTTTCAGATAATTCTATGCAGAAGTCTTTCTTATTTCCTCCTGGCGGGTGGTTCACTAAAGCTCCTGTCCATTCAGTCCTGTGACCATGCTGCAGTTTAAAAATCAACAATTGGTTCATTCGGGTAAAATATATTTCTTTATTTATCTCATATTGGCACACTCTATTATTCATTCGTTATCAGCTGGAAATTTCAGAGCATGATTATTTAAGAAAAACTGAAAAAATTAGAATCCAAGCAATTCACGAATTATAATGATTCTTTTATATAAATTATGATCATCTATAAATTCATTCATTTATATACGGACATGAAGTACCAAGGCTGAAAGTGCTGTACAATAGTGAGCAGGTAGTGACATATGTGACAATTGGTGTTCAGTGCAATTGGTGCCAATACAATCTACAATATATACAGTTATACTACGTCAATTGTGAGGAGAAGGGGAGGGAGGGGAAGGGTGTGACCAATGTAAATAATGTTTAATATGGTCTGTACACTTCAGACGTCAGTTATATAAAAGAATCATTATAATTCGTGAATTGCTTGGATTCTCATTTTTTCTTAAATAATCATGCCTGAAATTTCCAGCTGATAACGAATGAATAATAGAGTGTGCCAATATGAGATAAATAAAGAAATATATTTTACCCGAATGAACCAATTGTTGATAATAATGGTATGACTGCCCAGGATCTTAGGGATACTGGGTTACCCCATTTGTGACTTAGCCCGCAGTTTAAAAATCAGCACCTCTATGTTAGAATTAGAAACAGAATCTAAGCTCTTAATATGGAAAGGGGGGCGCGTGGCAATTGCCAGCCCTCCACCCCTCTTTCCCAATCTATCTACCCGTACTACTATGTAGTCTGCTGGTCTCGATATTCTGGCCACACAATATTGGCGTCCTCTTTATTCTGACATATATGTCCTCACTTTACCTCTTAATATCCAAGCTATGTTACATAACCCAGGTTACACACATTTTGATAACATCCTTGCGTGACTTCGTAAAAGCCTCCCAAGAAAAGTTGCTTGCTTTAACATCTTGCTCTTGTGTGCTGGAAGGCTCCTCGAGGGTAAGAAGCTGTACTTTTTAAACCCAATTAACACATCACATAAATGATTCCTTCTATTCTTCACATGGTGATTCGTGCAGGCAACAGATTGTCCTTGCATGGTTGCAGAATGAAGTGCTGTTTAGTTGTTTGTGTGGCTCGGATGTGATTAGGTCTGTATTCATGTCTCCAGTGGAAGCAACATTCACAGTGACTCCTGTGCGCTTGTCCTCGTGTGCTCTGCACGTAGGGCTGCCAGTTACTGGCTCTCCAGGAGCATGAATTTGCATCTGCTCCCGTTTGCAAGTGCCAAAGGCGCATCCCTTGGCAGCCATTTCAGACCAGTGGCTTCAGCGGACAAACAAAATGTGTCTTCGATTAATAAAGCAGATCTTTTAATTTGGGAGCTGTGTACTTGTAGATTAGCGTCAATTGCATCAGTGATAAAGGTTTCAAAGCAACACCCTGCAGTCTTTGCATCGCAAAGGATGCTTTCCTGAAAGACTACAACCCAGCTTGCAAAACGTGTTAAAATCCTCTTTCTAATGTACTGAGCCCCACTATTATGGAGGGCCTTAAAGGCCAACAGCAGAGACTTAAAATGTATCCTATTCTTCACTGGAAGTCACAATTCTGCACTGTGAAAAATGTTACTCGTTAAAACAGCTTTCCAGGTATTTTACTGCCAACGTTTATGATTTCCAACAAGTACTATATTTGCACCTTTAGTAGGGGTGCGTTTATGTGCAGAATTACTACTTTTTGTGAATTGGGACTATAGATTACACCCTATATTCCTGCTAGGACTCTGAGGCATCCACACAACACCTGTTACTGGTGCCGAAATGTTTTCGGTCTAGGAAGGGGGGACGATCTTTCCAGGTGGTAGTAGGAAGACTTTGCAATTCGCCCCCCCTCGCCCTTACACAAGAACAGGAGCTTCTTGGTTTCAGGCGACAACTTAAGACCTGGTTGTCTAATCAGTAAATGTAGACCTTGGGACTAGATTGCATACCTTCTCTCTTTCAAGGGGGCCCTTTTCAGCGCTGGGACACTCCTTGGGGTAGCCGTGCGCTTTATAAATCCCCCATAACATTAACACATTAACATTGTATGTGCACTCAGGCGTTGTTAGGCATGGGCAAAGTGGGCTCTGGCCCAGGGCTCCAGCCTTTAAGTGGGCCCCATGATAGAGCCAGCTCTGTTCTGCAGGGGAGGCTTGTCCTAATGACCGTGCAAAATTCTTAAACAGTTTGTTTTAAATACAGTTTTCTTTTAATTTATTTTCGTTGTGGGTGATGTGTGAGAGTGTGTTACTGACATTTTGAAGAGAAATGTTGTGTTTATGTTTCCTACAACATCGCTAAAAAACATTTTCTTTTAGATCAAAAAAGGACCTCACATATGAGAAATAAGAGGATGTCACAGAGATGATTTGCAGTAATTTTAGTGTGGTGCTGGTGTACTACAATATTGAAAAACACATCTCTATATCGGAATATTAGATATAGACACATTATGAATATGGACAGGTGCATCTGTGTACTGTCAGAGACCTGGCCAAAGGGGGCATGAAGGAGCTGAAATTGATTCATACATTTAAAAGCTGTTCTAAACAAGAGGCACCAAAATACCTATGGCTCAGGGCCCCCCAAATCCTTAAGATGTCCCTGTGCACACTGCCACTCCATATTAGGCAGAAGCAGTCCCGATGAGCAGTTGCACATTACATTTTTTTTTTTTGTTCACTACAAGGATGACATTTTACCCCATGGAGCAATTGCTTCCCGTTCAGCAGTAATTCACTATTCCTGAGATAAAGCAACGTTTTGGTTGAGAAAATACCAGGGAAAACTGGGTGTGTTGTACTATCAGGGCCAGGGCTTCGAAAATAATGCAGTCTAATGCAAAATACTCGAACAGGGGCCTTTTAAGTGAAGGGGGAACACTCCAGCAGGCACACTTTTTTCGCCTCAGTGGCGAAAATCCTCGTGCTGTTCCTGCTACTTGCACGTCATCCTTGCACGTGGGGAGTTTTTTTGAAAACAAAAAATAAAAGAACAACTCACTAAGGTGAGTGTGGTGGTCATGTGACACTTTACAGACACACGCCGGCCGGTCCGAAGTGTTGTGTGGTGACCGAGCGAAAATCCACTTCTAGTCTGCAAGCAAGATTCTATTTGAAGGAATTTGTGGAAAACTTTGTGGTAAATGATGCATGGTAACAGGCAACGATTACATTTTCATCAGTGGAAGCAGAAGAAATGCTTCCCAATCTTAACTTCGCTGCTTCACCTCAATTTGTGATCCTGGACATACCACTTTCACCCCCTGTGCCTTAATTGTCTTAATATACAAATTTAGAGGCTCCTATATACATTCCAAAGGCTAATATTAACATGAATATATGAAATGTTACAATCTGTACTGTACACTTCTAAAATATCATGCCCTTTCCCACCTCACAAGAACTCGCTTAAGTTCCACTTTGTTCTGTTATCAGAGTAGCACTGATACCAACCAATAGGGCAAATTATGTTTAAGCAGTCGCGGCTGCTGCAAATATGCAGTGGGTGAGCGGCAGGGCAGCGGCAGCGGTCGCGGGGGGAAGGGTTGAATAAAACAATTTAAAAAAAAGTAAAACAAACCTGATCCTGCAACCGCCTGGTGCTTCAGTGCTCTTCCGTTCTTTTGCTGCTCCTGACTGTGCCTGGGACAGACTCCCCAACCAATCCAGACGCTGCTCTCATACCATGAGAGCAGCATCAGGATTGGCCTGAGCAGGCTGGTTTAACGCTCTGCTCAGTCTGTGCCATTTCTCCACCGGGCAGTGGGTTAGGGAAACCTAATGGGACATGTCTGTTTGATTGGCCTAAGACGGCCGGTCAAACAGACATGCGCACTTAGAAGTGCATCAACTCCTCCTCCCTGTGACCCCAGCTCCGCCACGCCCTACACATTCTGGCTCGGCAAGCAGCTGAAAAATAAAACAATAATAAATGGTTGTTTTATTTTTCAGCTGCTGGCTCTGAGCCAGTGGACCAAAACCCCCCGCCATTGCGGTAGAGTCACCGCTGTGTTTTCGTAGCTGCTGAATAAACACACAAACACACAATTATTGCCACTCAGTGGCAGAAATCTGTGAGCCACTAAAACTTGGAAAACAACCTGTCTAAAGAAAATGTCACCTGAAAAGTCCCTAAAACATTTGAGGTCTGTGAAAGTAAATACGCAGGTGTGGGAGGGCGGTGCACTATTCCAATTTCAGTCAAACATACTTTGGGGAAACATACATGTGAGAGGGGTCAGATTTACTATTCTATCGCCCCCCCTATATTTAATGGTGGGGTGGATATATATTTTCTACCTCTAGTTCTAAACAAACTTTGGGGAAAGTGCATACATTGGGGGGAGTGTCCAATTTACCACTCTAACTCCAGTCTAGCAAACATTGGGGAATAGGCATGCAGTTAGGTTGTCAGAGTCACTACATCCAAATGATATAAGTACCAGAAAAAAGTATTTAAGAAATTTAATTACAGCATTTGAAACCCCTAAAATTATTTAACGTATCTTAAAATAAAAAAAGCATTATTTTTCAGAATATTAAAACATTTTAATAAATTATTAAATACATTTGAAAGATCCCTCAAGATCACACATAAATCACACAAACCACCGTGTGAGAAGACGGGCAAGAATTAGACACCACAGAAATTAAAAAAAATTCCACCCCATTTCCCTTCTGCCACTCCCTGCTAAAATCCTTGAATCCCATCTGAACTCACACCTGAGTGCTTAACTGAGGGACCACCAGATTCTTGATGACTCCCAACATGGGTTCAGACGGGCTCGTAGTACGGAGACTGCTCTCACCATGGTGTTGGATAATATCCGAGTTCAGGTGGATGCAGGGCATACCACTCTCCTTATCCTACTCGACTTTACCGCCGCTTTCGACACCCTATCTCCCTTGAGACTTGTGGAGCGTCTCAAGGAGATAGGGGTTGTCGGTCGGGTCCTGGACCTTCTTGCCTCTTTCCTTAGTCAGCAGTCTCAAACCGTTAGAATGGGCAATTTTTACTCCGAGTCCTCCCACCTTGTCTGTGGAGTGCCTCAGGGCTCCTCCTTGAGCAGCTACCCTCTTTAACATTTATGTGGCCCCGGTGGCAAGGGTGGTGAAATTATTTGGACTGGAGATGTTGTCTTACGCAGACGACACGCAGATCATGGTCTCTATTACACACAAGATCAGACACTCCGCGCAAAACTTTAAAGACTGTATGACTGCTGTTTCATCATGGATGGTTCAAAATTACCTTAAACTAAATGGGGAAAAGACGGAAGTCTTGATTTTCGGGGACAACTCTGATATCTGGTTGAGCGAGTGGTGGCCCCATTCCTTGGGTACCTGTCCTACTCCTGTCTCCCATGGGAAAAAGCTTGGAGTGGTGATCGATGACTGTCTTTCTATGTCTCGTCAGGTCTCCAGAATAGTCGCAACTTGTTATTGACTTATTCGAGTCATAAGAAAATTTTCCCAGTTTTTGTCACTTGAAGCTCATAAAAAGGTGGTCGTGGCCTTAATATTGGCCAGGCTTGACTACTGTAATGCCCTTTATCTGGAAATTAACAAGGGTCAGCTGCGCCGCCTTCAGCTGGTACAAAATGCCGCGGCAAGGCTGGTGCTGAATCTCCCCAAACGTCACTCAGCCTCATCTGCTCTTGGTTCACTGCACTGGCTCCCGGTGGACCGTAGAGTCTTGTTTAAGACCCTATGCCACACCCACAATGCATACTATGGACAGGGCCCAGGGGGCATTGAGAATACCCTCCATAGGTACGCTCCTTCTAGGAACCTCAGGTCAGCTAATAAAAATCTGCTTGTGGTTCCCAGATACAAAAAGATGAGATGGGGTGGAAGAGCCTTCTCACAGGCTGCTGCCAAGGCATGGAACTCTCTCCCTGCTTCCCTTTCGGGTCAACAAGCTCACTCAATCTTCCGTAAGACCCTCAAGACCTGGTTGTTTCCGGCGAGACGGGTTTGAGTACGTAATGCTGGTTGTGCCTGTAGGTTTGTCTGTTCACGGCGCCTTGATGCCCTTTGGCTTAGTCCGCGCTATCTGGAAACCCTGAAGGATCCTCTGGACTTCTTCACGAGGGAAGGGATCCCTTGCGGTACCTCATAAACCTTTACTTCATCTCCCTGGACTGGAGAACTCCTGGAAATTCCCATGCAACCTAGTTTTGATACTTACGAGGAGAGGGTGTGAATGTTCTCTCTAGGGACTCGGAAACACAACAAGCATTGGCAAAGCCAATAGGCCTGGCTTGCATTTTGAAGTCCAACTAAAATATATATATTTTTAAAACAGATTGACGTTTTGGGGAAAAAAAAGATTACTTTCTGTATATCTATGAGAAAAACCAAAAATGATGTCCTGATTCAGTAGCTGCTCATGCATTATACTGCAAGCTCTCAATGGGACGCTAAACAGCCAATAGTTGGCGGTGAAATGGAAATACTCCTAAGGGAGGAGTAGCAGCGCACTCTCTGTATAGCTTAGAAAATTGGTAACAATAGGTCATGCAGACAGCTGTGTTGTGAATGAAGATCTTAAACCAGTGCTCTAGGGGGATAGCCCACTTTGGGCAGCACAGTCCACCACCACCTTACGCGAAAGTCCACTGCCAGAGATTAAGTGACCATAAGGAGTTGGGATTTGCACTACCTCATAATCAGCAGCGATTGGGCTAAGGTGGTACTTTTTCGAGTCAGCAACTTGTAATAATAGAGAGCAATTAACCACTAATGAATTGATAATAGCTTTGAATTAACACCAACTAGTAAAAGGTAATATCCACTGGTGCCATGCTTCAATCTTAAAATTTATTTAATTCTGTGTGTACCTTATGAGAGTCCATTTTCACAAGGAGCAGCACACTGTTTGATAGCTCAGTTAACGCAGTCATCGAGCTGTTACTATGTGGAATATGAGTCAGTTTTGATACTTGCATTCATCATTCCAGAATTAACCACAACACTGGTGTTGATAACCAGCAGCCACTGCTTAATATTTTGAAAAAATGAGTTTAATAGACCAATATTTTTGTTAGGAGCCTGCCATGGGTGCCGCTGAATGCCCGGATTGGTGAATACCATCACTGCCTGGACTCGATTAAAAGTTATGCTCTTTCTTCCACCACCATCCACTTCCTACCTCCTTATTTCAACATGGCAGGTTCTTTTAATCCCTACTTTCTCACTGATTTCCTATGTCCTTTTACCTCATTGGTTCACCCCTTTGTCTTTCTTTTTCTTGCTCTGCGGCAAAGTCTGATGATCAAAAATAAGCCCTGGTCACCAAACATAAATGCCACCAGCTGCAAACACCTGCACAAATTAAGGGCCTGGCTTGCTTATATTGTCACCAGTAGGATACAGACAATAGATAACATCAGTGTCCAAAAGCCACATGACCACCTATCAAAACCGGTGCTGTTATAGCTCCAGACATCTATGACCAGCCACCCAGAACAGCCTCTCCTTGAGGATGTGAGAAGTCCCAAGTCTCCCCTCCCAAACTTCTCAATATTCAAAAAGATACTGTGACTAACATCCACAGTTTCAAAAGTTTCTGCATGTGGTTTCACACATTGAAACCGGGCCTTTTAAGCCAATAGTTAAAATAAAAAAGTTGAGGCAAATCCATTCAGCAAGAAAAACTGTTTTAAAGTGGACTCGCAAGAAAACAGAGCATCCCTTTTCAGCAACACTGACACCTGTGAGAAAATATAGTCTGTTTGCAGGGCAGACTGACACAGCGTTCAAACGGAGGGAAAGCAAAAGGATTCGCAAATAAGCAGTGGTCAGTAATCAGGATACACGTGTGACTTCGCTCACGTACTAAAATCTTCGCACAATGCTACTCTTACTGTTCCCAGCAAGGCGCATGAGCTTGAGCAGGAGACTCAGTATCACAAAGGTGCTTCTATAGGTCTCCCCCTCCCTACTGTTTTTTGTCTTAAGACAGAGTGGATATTTACAAGGGGATTGTGTCACAGGAACAACAATGTTACCGGTGTTCCTGTGATTCCGGTGGCACTCTGCCCTGCTCCATATATACAAGTGGCGTTAATCCACTTTTTTGTGGCTTAGCGCCACTTTGTAAATTTGGTACCCTTGAAGCAGTTGTCTACGTAAAAGGGGCGTGCAATGGGTGTTGCTGTGGGCATTCCACCGCAACACCTATTTCTTTTTGAAGCTCCCCCAGATTTACAAGGATGTGTAAATCTGAGGCAGCACCAAAAACTAACGCCAGGAAATAGCAGGTATTAGAATGGTGCAATGAGAACAGATACTTTATTGCTCCAAGTTTTTCCTCTTTCTATGTGTGCTACATTCTGCAGCACACATAGAAAGAGCAAATCACCATTAATGATTGTTTATGTGCAGGAAGGTGTCTCAACAACAAACAAAAACAAAAACTACAACTAACAAGAAATGTCATGAAGTTGCATAAATGGTGACTGCTGATAAAGCAAGCCTTCTTCAGCCTTTGGACAGTCCCATGCCTCTGTTTCTTCTGAGACTTCAGAAGCATTGCCGGACGACCTTCATTTTATGAAAAATGCTCACAGCCTTTTTGGCTACACTGTCGTAATTCACACAACAAGGAAATGTATATTGTGAATTCACACACGTGCGGTGTTGCGGTCCAAGCTACATCTCTAACTGCCCTTCCAATAAGGCATGCAGGCTCAGTATGGGTAGATACAGGTGGCTATTTGGAATTTTTGAAAAGCAACTGTTGTGCCTTCAGCTATGTTTCAAATATCCTCCCAACAGTCTTTATCTACATCACATCCAGGCAAGAGATGCTCACATAGTGCAAAACCTTAATCCTAGATATTAAAAAAGATGAACGTGCAGGACTAAATCTTAATTTACAGATCCAGGCCACAGGGGCCTAACAAGATCCCATAGAGGCTATGTGCTGAAACCAATTAAAGCCACTTTCACTGCTCTGGAGTACAGGGATATAGTTTGCTGGCAATGAGCTGGTGCTAAGTGGTTCTTATCAGCGGCAGACAGGCCTTTTATTCCACCAGGCATTTCCCCAGTGGGTTGGAGTCTTTGAAAGCCAAGGGCTGTTCCTGGTGCCTTTGTCACTTTCCCAAGCTTCGCAAGATCAATCGCAGCAGATGGGGAAACTTGAAGAAAGAGGGAGGGGAGAATGTGGAGAGAAAGGGAGAAGAGAGAGAGAGAGAATAGATGGATGGAAAGAGAGAAACATTGTGCAAGTAGACAAGAAGATGGGATTGTCTGAGCATTTTTACCTGGACAGCTTTTGGTTCCCAAGTCCGGCCTTGGTTCTGGCATGGTGGTGAGAGTAGTGCCAGGACTTCGCTTCCAACAAAACTGTCATGTAGTTGGTTTTCAGTCATAGCATACTCAAGAGAGAGTAGTATAATATGTTTATAAAGGTGATGTATTTCCGCAAAAAAAGCAGGTTTCACAGAAGAATAGTCAAAAGAAAATCTACTTTTAGTAGGAGAATTTTCCTGCTAGAATGTTCTTTCAAGGAAAATCGTCTGGGTAACTTCACCCGAGGCAAAGTTATAAGACATTGCAATTTCACAAAGTGCTAAATCTGTGTACTTGATGGTGGACGTTTATTTTATCATCTCGCTAGCCGGAGAGTGCGCAGCCCACCATGTAGAACTCTGCCGTTCGCCTTGGTGGTGGGTAGTGAAGGCAGCACCATACCGTGAGCTATTACAGGAGTGGACCTTGAGCTACTGTGGTGGGCCACCATAGGAAAAGAGACTCCCAGGGGAGGTGGGGCACTCTCTAGCCACTAACGTTTCCACACTCACTTCCCCATGACTCATCCTCTCACTATGCCCTGCATTTCCATCACTCACTGTCTGGGCAGTGCAGTGTTTGTTCCCCACTAATTCTTGAATAATGCCACTCTTTAATCCAACCACTCACTCGTGGCACAACTCTTGCTTATTACACACTACATTAAGGGCCCTATTAGGATGGCGGTCACATCCTGTATTTTTAACATTGCGGCGGATGCTGCTTCAAGCAGCACTCGCCGCAAGGTTAAAAAGTGCATGTTGACCTTTGCATGCATGCATGAAGCGGCAGGCACCGCGTGGTGCCTGCCGCTTCGTGCACGCAAAGGCACCATGTGCAACCCCAACCCCCCCTTCACCCCTGGGGGCCCGCAACGGCCCCCAAACAAAAGACCGTATGCCTTTCCACGGCAGAAATGCCGCCGTGGAAAGGCATAGGACCGCAGCCATCCTAATATGCTTGATATAGACACCGCCAGCCATGTTAGAGCTTTTCCGCCACGGTCGGAAGGCGACCGCGGCGGAAAAGCTGCGGACAGTAAAAATATCCCCCCGCCATCCTAATCTGACGGGGGGTATTTCTTCAGTCCGCAGCGAATAATCTGCATCCTCAGGCCCGGCGGTGGCTTCCGCCGGCCCGGAGGATGCGGATTATCCACTATCATAATCGGCCCCTTAATGCCTTGGCACTATTTCTCATTCATTCGCCTCCAGTGTGTTTTCTTCACTTGCTCCTCTCACTGCACAGTGCATGTCCCTAGGTCTGTCTGAACTGTGCACTTCCCTGCTGTGCTGTGCGGTGCTTAGTGGCTCTCGGATTTTGTGATTAACCAAAAGTAGTAAACCTACTCAAATCTGCAAATTGCTCAAAAGTGTCAGCCACCGTTGTGAATCAGGCCCAGAGTGTCTAAACAGCAGTTCTCCACACATTATCTTCACGGTAGCTCTCTCAAATTCTCTCTCTGTGCTGTGATTTCCTCTCTCTCATTCTCTGTACCGTACTATACCTCAACTGACGGCCCTCATGCTCTGCACACGAATGCACCCCAACTGATGTCTCTCACTCCCTGTGTAGTGTTCCCCCTCTTACTCTCTGCAGTACTCACCTCTTGCTCTCTGTGCAGTGCTTCTCTCTCGCTCTCTGTGCAATGCTCCCCTCTCGCTCTTCGTGCAGTGCTCTCCAATCACTCTCTATGCAGTGCTCCTCTCTCACTAACTGTGCAGTTCTCAACTCTCGCTAGCTGTGCTGTGCTCTCCTCTCACTCTCTGTGCAGTAGTCCTATCTCAGTATCTGTGCAGTGCTCCCCTCTCGTTCTCTGTGCAGTGCTCCCCACTCACTAGCTGTGCAGTGCTCCCCTCTTGCTCTCTGCGCATTGATCTCCTCTCGGTCTGCGCAGTGCTCTCCTCTCACTAGCTGTGCAGTACTCACCTTTCGCTAGCTGTGCAGTACACCTCTCTCCCTATCTGTGCAGTGCTCCCCTCTCACTAGCTGTGCAGTGCACCTCTCTCTCTCTCTGTGCAGTGCTCCCCTCTCACTAGCTTTGCAGTGCTCCCCTCTCACTAGCTGTGCAGTGCACCTCTCTTCCTCTTTGTGCAGTGATCTCCTCTCGCTCTCTATGCAGTGCTACCCTCTCACTAGCTGTGCAGTGGATCTCTCTCCCTCTCTTTGCAGTGCTCCCCTTTCACTAGCGGTGCAGTGCTCCTTTCTATGCAGTGCTCCTCTCTCCCTCTCTGTGAAGTCCTCCCCTCTCACTAGCTTCGCAGTGCTCACCTCTCACTAGCTGTGCAGTGCTCCTTTCTATGAAGTGCACCTCTCTCCCTCTCTGTGCAGTGATCTCCTCTCGCTCTCTACGGAGTGCTCCCCTCTCACTTGCTGTGCAGTGCTCCCTTCTCACTAGCTGTGCAGTACACCTCTCTCCCTATCTGTGCAGTGCTCCCCTCTCACTAGCTGTGCAGGGCTCCCCTCTCACTAGCTGTGCAGGGCTCCCCTCTCACTAGCTGTGCAGTGTGCCTCTCTCCCTCTCTGTGCAGTGATCTCCTCTCGCTCTCTGTGCAGTGCTCCCTTCTCGCTAGCTGTGCAGTGCTCACCTCTCACTAGATGTGCAGTGCGACTCTCTCCCTCTCTGTGCAGTGTTCCTCTCTCACTAGCTGTGCAGTGTGACTCTCTCCCTCTGTGCAGTGCTCCCCTCTCACTAGCTTTGCAGTGCTCCCTTCTCACTAGCTGTGCAGTGCACCTCTCTCCCTCTCTGTGCAGTGCTCCCCTCTGACTAGCTGTGCAGTGCTCCCCTCTCACTAGCTGTGCAGTGCACCTTTCTTCCTCTCTGTGCAGTGATCTCCTCTCGCTCTCTATGCAGTGCTACCCTCTCACTAGCTGTGCAGTGGACCTCTCTCCCTCTCTTTGCAGTGCTCCCCTTTCACTAGCTTCGCAGTGCTCCCCTCTCACTAGCTGTGCAGTGCACCTCTCTCCCTCTCTGTGCAGTGATCTCCTCTCGCTCTCTATGCAGTGCTACCCTCTCACTAGCTGTGCAGTGGACCTCTCTCCCTCTCTTTGCAGTGCTCCCCTTTCACTAGCTTCGCAGTGCTCCCCTCTCACTAGCTGTGCAGTGCACCTCTCTCCCTCTCTTTGCAGTGCTCCCCTTTCACTAGCGGTGCAGTGCTCCTTTCTATGCAGTGCTCCTCTCTCCCTCTCTGTGAAGTCCTCCCCTCTCACTAGCATCGTAGTGCTCCCCTCTCCCTAGCTGTGCAGTGCTCCTTTCTATGCAGTGCACCTCTCTCCCTCTCTGTGCAGTGATCTCCTCTCGCTCTCTACGAAGTGCTCCCCTCTCACTTGCTGTGCAGTGCTCCCTTCTCACTAGCTGTGTAGTGCTCCTTTCTATGCAGTGCTCCTCTCTCCCTCTCTGTGAAGTCCTCCCCTCTCACTAGCTTCGCAGTGCTCCCCTCTCACTAGCTGTGCAGTGCACCTCTCTCCCTCTCTGTGCAGTGCTCCCCTTTCACTAGCGGTGCAGTGCTCCTTTCTATGCAGTGCTCCTCTCTCCCTCTCTGTGAAGTCCTCCCCTCTCACTAGCTTCGCAGTGCTCCCCTCTCACTAGCTGTGCAGTGCACCTCTCTCCCTCTCTGTGCAGTGATCTCCTCTTGCTCTCTACGCAGTGCCCCCCTCCCACTAGCTGTGCATTGCTACCCTATTATTCTCTGTACCACCCTCCACCCCAGTTGACGTCTCTTCTATGGCACTCCTTCTCCTTGGATTCTCTGTCGTATTTTCCCCACAATGCTTATCGATTACTCACCCCACTACCTCATTGCCAGTGCTTTTCACTCACTCCTGCTCTCTCCCTGCAGAGAGTTTCTCATTCACTCTTGCCTACTCCATGCAAAGTGCTTCTCATTCACTCCTTACTCCATGGACAGTGCTTCCCACTCACTCCTACTCTCTCCCAGCCCAGAGCTTTTCATTCACTCCTGCTCTCTCCCTGCACAGTGCTTCTCACTCACTCCTTACTCCCTGCACAGAGCTTCTCGCTCATTCCTGCTCACCTGCGCAGAGCTTATCACTCCTGCTCTCTCCCTGAATAGAGCTTCTCACACACTCCTGCTCTCTCCCTGCAGAAAGCGTCTCACTCACTATTGATCTCTCCCTGCACAGAGCTTCTCACTCACTCCTTACTCCCTGCACAGAGCTTCTCGCTCACTCCTACTCTCTCCCAGCCCAGAGCTTTTCATTCACTCCTGCTCTCTCCCTGCACAGTGCTTCTCACTCACTCCTTACTCCCTGCACAGTGCTTCTCACTCACTCCTTACTCCCTGCACAGAGCTTCTCGCTCATTCCTGCTCACCTGCACAGAGCTTATCACTCCTGCTCTCTCCCTGAATAGAGCTTCAAACACACTCCTGCTCTCTCCCTGCAGAAAGCGTCTCGCTCACTATTGATCTCTCCCTGCACAGTGCTTCTCACTCACTCCTAACTCCCTGCACAGAGCTTCTCGCTCCTGCTCTCTCCCTGAATAGAGCTTCAAACACACTCCTGCTCTCTCCCTGCAGAAAGCGTCTCACTCAATATTGATCTCTCCCTGCCCAGTGCTTCTCACTCACTCCTAACTCCCTGCACAGAGCTTCTCGCTCACTCCTGCTCCCCTGCACAGAGCTTCTCACTCCTGCTCTCTCCCTAAATAGAGCTTCAAACACACTCCTGCTCTCTCCCTGCAGAAAGCGTCTCACTCAATATTGATCTCTCCCTGCACAGTGCTTCTCACTCACTCCTAACTCCCTGCACAGAGCTTCTCGCTCACTCCTGCTCCCCTGCACAGAGCTTCTCACTCCTGCTCTCTCCCTAAATAGAGCTTCAAACACACTCCTGCTCTCTCCCTGCAGAAAGCGTCTCACTCAATATTGATCTCTCCCTGCACAGAGCTTCTCACTCACTCCTTACTCCATGCAAAGAGCTACTCACTCACTCCTCCTATCACCCTGCACAATGCTCCCCACTCAGTCCTTCCACTGTTTACAGTGTTTCTCACTCACTACTGCTTTCTCCGTGCAAAGCGCTTGTCACTCACTCCTTACTCCCTGCACAAGGCTTCTCGCTCACTCCTGCTCTCTCCCTGAATAGAGCTTCTCACTCACTCCTGCTCTCTCCCTCCACAGTGCTTCTCATTCACTCCTACTCTCTCCCCGCACAGAGCTTCTCGCTCACTCCTGCTCTCTCCCTGAATAGAGCTTCTCACACACTCCTGCTCTCTCCCTGCAGAAAGCGTCTCACTCACTATTGATCTCTTCCTGCACAGAGCTTCTCACTCACTCCTGCTCTCTCTTTGCACAGAGCTTCTCACTCACTCCTGCTCTCTCTCTGCACAGGGCTTCTCATTCACTCCTGCTGTCTCCCTGTACAGTATTTCAGTGGAGTGATATAATTACTTAGTCCAGTCACAGTAAAGCATATTAGCCTAAGTAGTATTAGGGTTATGTGTGATGTCAGAGAGAGAAAGGAAACCGACAGAGAAGGATTTTTTAAAAGAAAAAGTGTTTATTGTCTGAGGGTGGCGACGAAACCGTGCCATTTTGAGGAATGGCGCGGTTTCGTCGCCACCCTCAGACAATAAACACAATGGCTCACGTCCTGGTTGCCATCAAATATATGCAATCCTCTAAACGAGCATTTTCTTGTTACCCGTTTCCCGGAAATACGCAATATTTCACTGTGAGAAAACCGTTTTACTCTTTTCACTCACAAGGTTGGCACTTCACACCACATTTGACCTAGCACTGCTGTATCCAGGTACCAATCCCCCCTTTTTTTAGCTGTCATCTTCAATTGCCCGGGTACCCTCAATGGTCCAGCGCTCACCCAATTTTTATCTTATTCTTTAGATGCCCCCCCACCCATGGTCCTGACGAGACCCTCTATCCCCAGCAGGGTCGAAACGCCGTCGATGATAAAAGGAAGCGAACTTTGCATACAGCAGTTATGATTGTATATAGTGTCTGTCTATCTCTTCTGTTTAAATATCCAGAACGGTCGCTTTCCTTCTATAATTATTGCTATGAAACCTTGTAAATACTGTCACACTTAATCACTTTAATGTTGCCTAGTTTTTATGGTTCTTCATGATACACTTGGGACACCCTTGCACTGCAATTATCTAGTAAATGTATATAATTTGAATTGTGTTTGGAAATACAATTGCACTGTTAAAAAATCCTTCTGTCGGTTGCCTTTCTCTCTCTGACATCACACTTAACCCTTATACTACATAGGCTATTATGCTTTACTGTGACTAGACTAAGTAATTATATCACTCCACTGGAACCACTGTTTCTTATATAAAGTACGCACCCTGTTTCCTCAGTGAGTAGGGTTCCCTTGTTCTTTCCTTTCGTCTCCCTGTACAGAGCTTCTCGCTCACTCCTGCTCTCTTCCTGCAGTGTTTCTCTCCGAATCCTGCTCTCCTTGCACAGTGCTTCTCATTTACTTGTACTCTCTCCCTACAAATAGCTTCTCGCTCACACCTGCTCTCTTCCTGCAGTGCTTCTCGATCACTCCTGCTCTATCTCTGCACAGAGCTTCTCTCTCACTCCTGCTGTCTCCCTGTACAGAGCTTCTCACTCACTCCTGCTCTCTTCCTGCAGTGTTTCTCTCCCACTCCTGCTCTCTCCCTGCACAGTGCATCTCGCTCACTCCTGCTGTCTCTCTGCACAGAGCTTCTCACTCACTCCTGCTGACCCCTGTACAGAGTTTCTCACTCACTCTTGCTGTCTCTCTGTACAGAACTTCTCGCTCACTCCTGCTCTCTTCCTGCAGTGTTTCTCTCCCAATCCTGCTCTCTCCCTGCAAAAAACTTCTTGCTCACTCCTGCTCTCTCTGTGCAGAGCTTCTCACTCACTCCTACTGTCTCTCTGCACAGAGTTTCTCACTCACTCCTGCTGTCTCCCTGTACAGAACTTCTCGCCGACTCCTGCTCTCTTCCTGCAGTGTTTCTCTCCCAATCCTGCTCTCTCCCTGCACAGTGCTTCTCATTTACTCGTGCTCTCTCCCTGCAAAAAGCTTCTTGCTCTCTCCTGCTCTCTTCCTGCAGTGCTTCTCGCTCACTCCTGCTTACTCTCTGCACAGAGCTTCTCGCTCACTCCTGCTGTCTCTCTGCACAGAGCTTCTCGCTCACTCCTGCTCGCTCTCTGCATTGAGCTTCTCACTCACTCCTGCTGTCTCCCTGTACAGAGCTTCTCGCTCACTCCTGCTCTCTTCCTGCAGTGTTTCTCTCCCAATCCTGCTCTCTCCCTGCACAGTGCTTCCCATTTAGTCGTGCTCTCTCCCTGCAAAAAGCTTGTCGCTCACTCCTGCTCTCTTCCTGCAGTGCCTCTCGCTAACTCCTGCTCTCGCTCTGCACAGAGCTTCTCGCTCACCCCTGCTCGCTCTCTGCACAAAGCTTCTCACTCACTCCTGCTGTCTCTCTGTACAGAGCTTCTCGCTCACTCCTGCTCTCTTCTTGCAGTGTTTGTCTCCCAATCCTGCTCTCTCCCTGCAAAAAGCTTCTCGCTCACTCCTGCTCTCTCTCTGCACAGTGCTTCTCACTCACTCCTGCTCTCTCTCTGCACAGTGCTTCTCACTCACTCCTGCTCTCTCGCTGCTTGGAGCTTCTCGCTCACTCCTTACTCCGTGCACAGAGCTGCTGACTCTCTCAACACCATTTACTTTTTGCACTGTAATTAGATTTCACGTGTGCAGTCAGGATTCTCTGTTGATAACACCCAGGCACCAGGCTGCAAGGGGCCCTTCAGCATGCAGTACTTTCCTGTACAGTGACCCCAGTCCATCCTGATTATGGCTGCCCTGTTCTGCTGGATCAGAACCAGAGCAGCATTCTCTGCCTGACGATTTGCAGCAGGCAGCATTTACAGTCGTTTCTACAACATTGCCTGATAATAGATATGTATGTTTTTTGAGAAATGAAGCATTACTTTTGCTGCTACAGACTTTCACCATTTGTCAGAGTTGGAAAGAGAAGCCTCTATATGGGTCATATGGAGTAGATAAAAACTCAGCATGGTGGGTGGCAAAAGGAAACAGCTGATGCTAGAGTTGAGACCTGCGCATTGCAATATGGAGTGGAAACACACCTATGATGGGGTAACGTGTCAGAAAGAAAATCTAACCTAAGCCAGTTCTCAAAGGATTCAGCCAACCAAAAGAGAAGTGGAATGAGTCCATTGATCAGGGAGGCTTGTAAGGGCATTGGCTTTGGCTTGCCCATGCTGATGGAGTTGTACCATGTGAGCAGCCACGTGTGAGAAGAGGGGAAGACTATGGGTGAAACTGAATATGAAAGGCTATAGACCTCAGCCAGGTGAGACAAGGTGTGTGAAGTGCTGACATTCCACCACCTGAGGAAACTAATCAGTGAGGTGTCTTAAATGTACGGTAACAAACTTAGTATAGTGCTCTAATTGGTCACTTCCTCATAGAGGAAAGATTCAAGGAGAAATGCTGGCCACAGACTCTGTTAGTACCATGTGGAAATTAACACATTCATTTATCAGTTTTGCTTTTGTTGCAAGTGTGTACCTTCTATCCAAAATTATAGCACTCTGTGAGTGTGCGACTTTATTTTCTCCAAATACAGTTTTTTGTGGGAACTATTTTTGGGCCTCAGAGTCTACTAGAAACAAATGGTATCAGCTGGAGCTCTTTGCCTCTCCTGTTCTGGGGTCTCACCTATTTGCACGTTTAGCACTTGACTCTCAGGGTAGCAAAGTAGAGATCTCCAAGGCTTACTCAGGGAGGTGGTGTGTGGGTACTGACTTAGGGCACAGCACAGTACGAGTACTGTGCTGTGCTTAATCTTACTTAAAAGTCAAGTATGTGATTCTATCCATAGGAAAATACTACACAGACTTGAGAAATCTATAGTCGATTCAGGGGCACTAGATGTCTGTTGTTGGCAATAATGTTTAATTCTAAATGGAAAACAAATGCCCTCTGCTTACCTCAATCACACAGTCTCTTCTCGCTCGATAGCGAGCTGCTAAAGTGCTCTCGAGGTTCCATAGCACTAGACTACTGACCAATTATTGGGGAAACCCTCCCCATGTCGTAGGGCTGTCCAGGTGTTCTTCTCGCAGTTTCTTGATATTAGTTCAGTCTTAATTTCACCAGTCTGTGTTTCTCAATGACACCTCACTTGATGCACTTGTTGTTTCTTAACCTGTTCCATGCCTCTCATGTACGGAGGCCGGATGCTCTGGTACATCGTGTTGTGGCCCTCATTAGACCCAAAAGTACAACCATGGCTCTGAGGAAGCTGCAACTACGCTGGTGCCAATCCTTCTGCTCTTCAGAAGACCACTAGATCTCTTTCTTTGGTACACTAAGGTCACTCTGGTCCAGCAACCTACAACCCAAAAGACTGTAGAACCCACACCAGGGTATTTACTTACCTTGCTGCCTGTGTAGGTCCCATTTGGAACCTGCTGCTTCTTTCAGCGGCTGCTGGATGCACTTTCTGTTTATACCAAAAGTGAAAAAAAGATTATTATTTACTCTTTGTATAATAAGAGGAGGCTAAAGCCTAGAGCTCTAATGTGAACCCCACCAATCAGAGTCTCTTCCTTTCCCCTCTAGTGTGTATTCCACACAGCCCACAGTAATGCATTAATACAGAAATCTGTCTGGAGGATTCCTCTCCTCCTCATGTCTTCGCCAGGCAGGCCTGGGCTTCCCAAAATGGATCCTAGTCCCAATACTTATACCGCAAAATCCTTTGTTCTCTGAAGGGAGAGGGGCCTGTGCCCAGTCAAAACCAGTTCTGAAGCACTCTGTTTACCAGACTTCTCCTTTCCTTTCACATCGCAGGGCAGGCACATCAGACGCCCCACAGGAGGTGGAGCCAGCATTGAGGAAGGCAAGTACAGTCCTGGAGCACTTTGTTGACAGTCTTCCTTTCTCTTCTTTCAGTGTGCATGGAAGAGACATCAGATGCACCACAGGGGGTGGAGCCGGCATTCTAGAGGGAAGGCCCAGTCCTATTCAGGTCCCAGGTGCAACTCCTCCCTCCCATCTAGATGCAGATCTCTCTATTCACCACCGGGTGACTCAGCATGTCTCTTGGAATCCCCCCACCTGTCACTCACAAAACCAGACGAAGGAATACACAACCTCACAGAGGCAGGCTTAAATGGTTAGGCAAGCAAATATCTACTTTCTAAAAGTGGTATTTGCAAACACAGAATATTCAAATTAACTTCACTAAAAGATGTATTTTATTATTCTGAGTCCAGACATACTAAACTCGAATTTCTACCATGTTCCTGGAGTCCGTTAGGATTATAAAATGTAATAATTCTAATAGCCCATCCTGGCCTGTGGAGAACAGGTAACCTTGCAATAGTGCAAAACGAAAATGGCTGTAATTCACTATTAGGACATGCCGCACACATCATGGATTGTCCGACCTTATACTTACAATGCACCCTGCCCAAGGGCCTACCATAGGGGTGACTAATATGAAGAAAAGGGAAGGTTTAGGGACTGGCAAGTGGGTGCACTTGCCCAGTCAGCATGACAGTACCAGACTGCACGCAGGCTCTGCAATGGCAGAACTTAGACACATTTTACAAGGCCGCTTCTGTGGGTGGCACAACCAGTGCTGCAAGCCCACTAGCAGCATTTGGATTTACACGCCCTGGGCACACTCAATGCACTGTACTAGGGTCTGACAAGGAAACCAAATAGTCAATCATGGAATCACCAATTAATACATTCTTTTTACAATAGGGAGAGCATATGCACTTTAGCACTGATCAGCAGTGGTAAAGGGCTCAGAGTCAGAGCGGGGTGCCGCTCACGGAGTGCTGCTGTTCTTGGCAGCGAGGGAAGGATGTCGAGGGATTCCAGCGCATTGTTAGCGTTTGTCACTCAGTGTGGGTTGTGCTAAAGGGAAAGGACCTGGTTTGCCATAGACGCCGAGGGACTGCGAGGTCCAGCAGGCTCTCTGCTACCCAGCTGCTGCCTCTTCCCTCGGCGTTCCCGCCCCCCCGCCTGGACACTTTAAATACTTATCGTGGCCCCCGCTCCGCGGGTGCCGCTCAGGGAGTGCTGCTGTTCTTGGCAGCGAGGGAAGGACGTCGAGGGATTCCAGCGCATTGTTAGCGCTTGTCACTCTGTGTGGGTTTATTTATTTATTTATTTATTTATTTACTTGTTAAGCGCGGCTGCCACCCCAAGGGTATCCTGGCGCTGAGACTGCAACTATCCTGCTGGCCAACTGTCACTACCTAAGTTTAGGGAACAGAAAAGTTTTGAGGTTCTTTTTAAAAGGGGTAAAATCCTGTGTGCACCTCAGCACCAGCGGAAGAGTGTTCCAGAGTGTGGCAGCCGCGAAACTAAACGCACGGCCGCCCATCCTCACTCTATTGACCCTAGGAACTGTGACTAGGAACGCGGAGGCAGATCTTAAAGGTCTGGCAGCGCAATACCAAGAGAAGAGGTTTTGAAGCGAGGTCGGTCCCTGTCCATGCAAAGCCTTAAAGACAAGGCAGAGAGCCTTAAAACAGATTCTCTCTTGGATGGGCAACCAGTGAAGGTCTGCTAAAGCACCTGAAGAAGAGGCAGAACGAGCGCGGGATAGGGCCAATTTAGCTGCCATATTTTGAACCCTCTGCAGCTTTAGAATCAGTGTTTTTGGGGCTCCCAAAAGTAGTGCATTGCAGTAGTCTAATCGACTAAGAATAGAACTGCGCACTACTTCTGCCCTTACCTCCTCAGGAAGGAGCGGTAAGATCTTGCGTAAGGCACGGAGTAAGCCCATACAGCCCGCTATGGTTCTACTCACCGATGCATCAAGCTGCAGATTGGGTTCAAATAGGACACCCAGATTTCGGGCCGAAATGGCCGCCTCCACCGTACCTGGAATAGATGTCGGCCAAAAATCGTCCGGAAGCGGGCGGGGGGTTCGGTCTAGAGAGCAATGAAGGACCTCCGTTTTGGAGCCGTTAAATTGGAGCGAATTGGCTCGTAGCCATTCCGCAGTGGCCGACATGCAGCGGTGGAAAGTGTCACTCGATATTGCCCTGGTACCCTCAAATGAAAAAATCAATTGGGTGTCATCGGCATAATTGATGACAGATATGCCGAATGACTTTACCAGGGCAACCAGGGGGCGTAAGTATAGATTAAACAAGATCGGACTGATCGCCGATCCCTGGGGGACACCCTGAGCCACATGCTGCACGTCGGAACGAAAAGGTGGTAATGCCACTGCCTGCTGTCTGTCACTGAGATAAGATGTTATCCATCTCAAAGCCAAATCAGTGACTCCTGCACTCCGGAGGCGGTCCAGTAAAACTGCATGGTTTACCGCGTCGAACGCGGCCGACATGTCGAGCAGCACTAAAAATGCTGACTTTCCCATGTCGACACGCGTTCGAAGATCGTCCAGCACGGTAACCAACGCAGTCTCCGTGCCGTGAGCCGGCCTAAAGCCGAACTGTGATGTATCCAGGCCGGAGTTGCTTTCCAGAAAGTTGGACAGTATTTTTGTGACCCACTTCTCTACCACCTTTATAATAAAAGGAAGGAGCGAAATAGGCCTATAGTTGGCCGGGCTCAAAGGGTCCAAAGAGGCCTTTTTAAGCAGTGGTGTAACAATTGCCATCTTCCAACTATCTGGCACTGTTGCTGTATTCAGTGACTGGCAGCAGATGGCATGGAGCGGAGGAAACAGCTCTGTTTGAAATGCCTTCCAGATCTTATGAGGCATAGGATCCAATTGTGATCCTGAGGACACACCATTTGCCAGGACACAGAACTCCTCCAAGGAAGGACTAGGAAAGCAGGACAGCTGAGTCTCCGTAGGAGGGGGTTCTGCAGAAGGAGGCAGGATAGATGTAGGCAGGCCAACAGTCTGCAGTCCACTCAAGATTTTCTTAATCTTATCCTCAAACGCAGAGGCCACGGCATCACACAATTCCTGGGAGACGGGGATAGCCGGCACAGTACAAGGCGGGTTAGCTAGATTATCAACCGCCTTGAACAAAGCCTGCGATTTGTTAGAGGCCTTGGCCAGCATATCTACCAGAAATTGAGCCTTGGCCTTCTTCAGCTGGATCTTATATTCCTGCAGGGCAGCTTTATAGGTTGCCCTATCAGCCTCCCTATAGTCCCTTCTCCAGAGTCGTTCCGCCCGTTTACAACGGAGCTTGTGCTGTCCAAGCTCATCAGTGAACCAGGCATTAGTTCTTCTAGGTCTATCCCTCACTTTCCTGAGAGGGGCCAAGACGTTCAGAGATATCTCAATCTGCTGGCGGAAAACCTGATAGCTTTTTTCCACACTCTCTTTCACCATGAATGGTCCAGGCAACAGATTCGGTCTAATCGGTTGTTTCAGTAGACGAGTCCATTGCCTACCAAGCTTAGTAGCACCCGGCTCCCCTGTCCTTAGTGAACCGGGCAGGGAGATAGAGAGTGGAACCAGAGTATGATCCGTCCAGCATTGATTCATGACCTCCCCTACTGCAACCAGGTCTTTATCGGCAAATACAAGATCTAAAGTGTGCCCTTTGATGTGCGTAGGTGCTAGAACCAGCTGTGCAAGTTGAATATTAGTGCATGCTTGGCAAAGCTCTCTATATGCCAGATCTTGAGGGCCGGAAGGCCAGAGGTTAAAATCCCCTAACACTACTAACCTGGTATGGGAATTTGAGAGGTCATAGATAAGGTCGATCAATGGCTGAATGGCCGTGGTGGTTGAGGCGGGTGGCCTATAACACAGGAGTCCAGTTATCAAAGTACCACTCTGGGCTGTGATGGAAAAACCCATGGTCTCAAACCCTGGTACATCCTTTACTTCCAACTGTAAGAAGGAGATTGAGTCCCTGTATATATAGCCAATACCGCCCCCCCTCCCCGTTGTTCGAGGGGAGTGTTTTATGAGATAGCCCGAAGGACAGGCCCACCCGAGTTCCACTGCGCAGTCTGAATTAGTCCACGTTTCTGTGACGAAAAGGACGTCTAGCTGCAAGGACTCAATCAGAAGAGCAATTTCCACATGATGTTTAACAAGCGACCGGACGTTCAATAGGCCACAGGATAGTACTGACATAGGAGAAGGAGTCCTAGAACAACCATCCCCTACGGTAGAATCAGCATGAGAGTCCTGTGGATCTACTAAGGAGATAGGCAACCGAAAAGTGGCCGAGGTAGACGCACCGGCACCGGACGTGCCCGGGACGCGAACGGGCGCAAACGGGCTTACCTCTGGCGCACCTCCGGCGCGCACCCGCTGCGCGTCATCGCTGCGCTCCGACCGTCTGCCCATTATTTATAACCCTACACGTGGGAGGAGTGTGAGGGGAGGAATTATTCCCCTATCAAAGATGGCGCCCGTAACTCGGCTGCCACGAATGCCCTCACAAAGATGGCGGCCGCAAAGGCACCCAATGTCAGTCCCTAGCTGCCCTGATTCCTGCAAATGCAGGGTGAACCACTCATTTAACGTGCGTGTCAGAACTAGCGCAGCGCTAGGAGTCCGGGGTACACAGCGCTAAAATAAGTAAGTAGAAAAAAGCGACGCAACTAAAATATCCAAAACGACAAGATTATAAGGTTTTTAAAAAGTTACAGCAGCCAGCGCGCTCAGCAGCAAATCAGCAGGGTTGTGCTAAAGGGATAGGACCTGGTTTGCTATAGACGCCGAGGGACTGCGAGGTCCAGCAGGCTCTCTGCTACCCAGCTGCTGCCTCTTCCCTCGGCGTTCCCGCCCCCCCGCCTGGACACTTTAAATACTTATCGCGGCCCCCGCTCCGCGGGTGCCGCTCACGGAGTGCTGCTGTTCTTGGCAGCGAGGGAAGGGCGTCGAGGGATTCCAGCGCATTGTTAGCGCTTGTCGCTCTGTGTGGGTTGTGCTAAAGGGAAAGGACCTGGTTTGCCATAGACGCCGAGGGACTGCGAGGTCCAGCAGGCTCTCTGCTACCCAGCTGCTGCCTCTTCCCTCGGCGTTCCCGCCCCCCACGCCAGTAGTGATTTCATCTCGCTCCTAATCCCGCGACGCGGGACGCACGCGGGACATAGCCCGGGGCGAAGCCCGGGCAAAGGGCGGGCCCTCTAAGGCCCTCATAGGACCAAGGAGGACGGGACGGGCCACCCTCCTTGATATCGCGATCAGAGGAAGTACATTGTTTGAACTATACTGTTAGACCTGGCATCCTTAGGGGGGTGTTTCTACAGACTTTTTGACTTTTAACTGCTGTCTTCCTGATTCTCTTTTTGTTGACCTTTGGACTGCTCACCAGTGCTAAAGTGCATTTGTGTCTCCCTAAACATGATGACATTTGTGTATACCTGATTGGCATATATGTTTTACTGATAAGTCCCTTAAAGAGTGGTGTACCATATACCCAGGGCCTGTATTATAACTGCTACTATTGGGCTTGCAGCACTAATTGTGCCACCCACGTAAGTAGCCTTCCAAACCTGTCAAAAGGCCTGCCATTGAAGGCCTGCCTGTGCAGTTAACTGCCACTTTGCCTTAGCATCTAAAATTACTTGCCTAGCCTGAAACTCCCCTTTTATTACATAACAGTCACCCCTAAAGTAGGCCCTACGTGACCCTAAGGGCAGGGTGCCATGTAAGTAAAAGGAGGAAATGTACCTGTATGTTTTACATGTCCTGATAGTGCCAAACACCCACAAACTACTGTGAGGCCTGCTCCTCTCATAGGTTTACGCTGGGGATTCCTTAAAATACTTTAGAACTGTAATTCCTGTTTCTAGAGGAGTATCTGATTTATGTTTTATATCTTTGGATTGATAAAGACAAATTCTCTTTACTAGTAAAGTAGGATTTTACATTACTAGTTTAAGTTGCCACTTTTAGAAAGTGGGCTTTTCTCTGCTCATTATGTGCCTTCCAAACTGTCTCCAATACACGTCTGGGTTTGGGTGAGTACTACACCTTGTACACTTCTACTAGAAAAGCCAAAAGAACAAGACACTCAACTGCATCTGCATTCATCTGCATACAGATGGGTCTTCCTGTACAGAGAGAAGGGCAGGGACTGACATGTACACTTTAATAGGTGGTGTCCTGCCCTTACACAAAGCACTGATCAACCCCCTAAGATTAGCCTGGCAGACAGGACTGGGCTGAATGGGGACCTGTGCACTTCAAAGACTTTGCTTTGGAGTTGCCTCCACTTTAAAGGCACGTTTTGGTATAAGTACTGACTCCTTATAATCAGACACTTTTGGATCCACCAAACCATTGGTTTGTAGGTGGTATGCTGTACAGAAGGAGTATTTCATACCAGCTTTCTCCCACTTCTCTCTCATGTAAGAAGAGATGTAGTTGGTTTCGCAGGACAACTCTCACCTTTGCAGTCATGCTTCCCAGAGGTATAGCATCAGGGTATCTGGTGGCATGATCCACCCCAACCAAGATGTACTTGTTGCCTGACTGTGAGGGGTGTCAAATGGACCAACAATGTCTATTCTTACCCTCGCAAACACCTACAACTGGTAGAGGCACTAATGATGCCTTTGTATACCCTCCAGTCTTAACGTTCAGCTAGCAACCTGGACAGGTTCTATTGAACCTCTGTGTCTCTGTGCATCCCTGGCCAGTAGAACAGAGGTTCCAACCTATCTTGAATTTGTCTAATCCCTTAGGGTCCTGCTAAAGGCCCTTCATGGGCCAATGACAACAGGAAGATCTTATGCACTAATTAAACCAGCTACCCTCTTGCTAGTTCCTGGATCAGGATTTACCAATTCACTCTTGAGTAGACCATCTTCCCAGCCAACTCAGGGGCCGATTACGATTGCTGAAGGCCCATGGCGGTCCTTCCGCAATCGGACCACGAGATTCCCCCGCCAGATTATGATTGTGGAGGGAATGGGGGGGAGGCGGATGCTCTGAGTTCTGCTGGAGAGGAAGGAGGTGGTTCAGTCCAAGGCCTTCTCTTGGATTCCGGCGTCATGGAGGCGTGTTCTTAGTGTGCGGTGGCAGACCGTGTCGAAGGCGGCTGACAGATCCAGGAGGATGAGGGCCGCGGTTTCTCTGTTGTCAAGCAGGGTCCTGAGGTCATCAGTAGCGGAGATGAGGGCAGTTTCGGTGCTGTAGTTGCTGCGGAACACAGACTGGGACGGGTCAAGGATGTTGTTTTCTTCGAGGAAGCTGGTCAGCTGTTTGTTGACAGCCTTTTTGATGACCTTCGCTGGGAACAGGAGCAGGGAGATGGGTCGGGAGTTCTTGAGGTCCTTGGGTTTCTTGAGTAAGGCGTTGATCTCTGTGTGCTTCCAGCTCTCCGGGAAGGTCTCTGTCTCGAAGGAGATGTTGATGGTTTTCAGGAGGTGGGGTGCGATGGTGCTGCTGGCTTTGTTGAAGATGTGGTGTGGGCAGGGGTCTTCCGGGGATCCGGAATGGACGGTGTTCATGAACTTGATGGTGTCGTCATCGTTGATGTTGGTCCAGGCCAGCAGGCGGGTAGTGGTCGTGGGAGCGGGGGTCTCAGCGGTTGCTGGGGTGGTGACGACATTAAAGCTATTGTGGATGTCTGTGATCTTGCGATGGAAGAAGGTGGCCAATGAGTTGCACAGGTCTTGAGACGGTGGGATGTCGTCGGTGTTGGAGCTGGGGTTGGAGAGTTCCTTCACGATGCTGAAGAGCTCTTTACTGTTGTGTGCGTTGTTGTCTAGGCGGTCTCTGAAGGAGGCCCTTTTGGCGGATCTGATGAGGTGGTGGTGTCTGCGGGTGGCGTTCTTGTGAGCTGTGTAGCTTTGCGGTGTTTGTTCGCGGGTCCAGTTCTTTTTGAGTTTTCGGCAGGTTCGCTTGGAGGTCTGGAGGTCTTCGGTGAACCAGCTGGCTCTCTTGCTGGTGTGGTTGTTGGGAGGTTTCTTTAGTGGGGCGAGGGTGTTGGTGAAGTCGTCGGTCCACTGTCTGAGGCTGCAGAGTCGGGGTCGGTCGGGTCTACGGGTGGGCTCTGGGCGAGGGTGGTGGTAAGTTGGTCCTCAGTGACCTTGCTCCAGTTGCAGCGAGGCATCTGTTGGGTGTGGTGGTGTGTGGTGGGTTTCTGGAAGGTGAAGTGGATGCAGCGGTGGTCGGTCCAGTGGAGTTCGGTGGTGTGGTTGAAGGAGACGAGGGTGCTTGCTGAGAAGATGGGGTCAAATATGTGGCCAGCAGAGTGGGTGGGTGTTGTGACGAGTTGTCTGAGTCCGAGGTTGGCGAGGTTGGCGATCAGAGTGGAGGAGTTGGAGTCGTTGTTGTTCTCGAGGTGGAAGTTCAGGTCCCCGAAGAGGATCTAGTCCATGGAGGCGAGGGCAAGTGTGCTGATGAAGTCGGCGATTGAGTCGCTGAACTGTGGTTGGGGTCCAGGGGGGTCTGTAGATGAGGATGCCTCTGAGGGTGGTGTTGGGGTCGTGTGGAACTTGAACTGCAGGTGTTCGGCGGTGCTGAGGGTGTCATCGGTGTTGTTTGAGACTTTCTGAGTGTTCTTGTGGACGATGGCAATTCCTCCTCCCACTCCGTTGGTGCAGTCCTTGCGGGTGATCTTATAACCTTCCGGGATGGCTATGGCGATGTCGGGTGCCAAGGAGGGGTTCAGCCAGGTCTCCGTCAGGAAGGGGACGTCTGGGGCGTTGGTGTCAAGTAGGTCCCAGAGTTCGACGGCGTGTTTGCGGGCGGAGCGGGCGTTGAGCAGGATGCATCTGAGGAAGTTGGGTTCTTCGGTGGGCGGGTTGGAGGGCCAAATGCTGGCTACACCTAAGCTACACTTAAGCTAAAAATCTTTGTTTAGCATAATTTACCCCTACTGGTATTTTCTGGCTCCTGTCATTGCATCAAGATATATGATACAGAAAGTAACATTATACCTACAACAAGCCAGGACTATTGGCTTTGTCATTGGTTGCAAGTTGCATAAGATAAATATGCAACAACTATGGCTTCGTTGTATATAATATTGAGACGGTTTCCAATCTGAAATGATGAGACTGAAACAAATAGAACGAGTCTCTTTGAAGTTTCCTCAAAGGCAGTGAAGGGTGGCGCCGTTGCAGAGTTAAGATTTTTTTCTCACCTTGAGGCTGACAGCCCGATAGGGATCCGTCTCATCGTCTGCTTGTTAGAACGGCCGGTGCAGGACCCGTAACTTAAAGCCCTCTTTAAGATATTTCTGTTTTCTTCCCACATAAACCGGATGCACTTGGCAGAGGGATGGCACGTGCCCCAATGAAGGCTCTGCTGCATGCAGTTGCTCCAGTGCAGTTTTGTCACTTCCACAGTTACGAAATGATCATGTAAAAAACACACTAGCTCTCATTTACAAAAATGTACATTCTAGCTGCTTATATCTATACAGAAAAAAGGACTTCACACATAGTATTTCTGAAAGAAAGGCCTTCGCCCCGGTATGTTTTTGTTTTAGGTAGTTACTTCAGCACTGAAAGCAAGCATACATTTTGAAGTGGAAATCTGTGCGAAATGCATTTGCCCTCCCCTGGGAAGCGATGATCAATGTACAGTACACAGAGTTTGGCATCCTTCGCAAACTTGGCAGAAGGTCCGGGAGTGTGAAATATCATGCAGATGAGTTTATTTTAGGAAATGTAAACCTAGCATTTGAAAATCAGCTTTCACGCGGAGGAGGCGTCCTAACCTACGCTCTGTAGCAGTTTGCAAGAATTTTCATATTTATATATTTGCATATTTTTTTCATATATTTTTATGTAGAAATGATGTGTTTACCCCTAAAGATGGTTAGACGTGCGGTATCCATGGCGATATGGGTTGTCCTCACTTCCAACAGGAGAGTGATACGATACAGCGACACCCACGACGAGTGCTCCTGTCGTAAAGTATGAATGACAATTTGATGTTGAAGCCAATTTTTCAGTTGCCCTTCACTTATTGTGTAAGGATTCATTCTTACATCAAAAAACTAAAGCAAACATCCTCACAAATTTGTCAGACGAGTAAACTCCAGTGCTGCAATTAGCTGTTATGAATTGATGAGATAGGGCCGGTTGCACAAAGGTTATTTATATTTTTAACATGCAGCCAAAAATGGTAACAGCGTTTGTGCATGCGCGAATTGCTTTCGATACAGAAAAGGAGAAAAAACAAGCATAGGCAAAGCTAACGGGTGAGCTTTGGAAAGAATGCACTTTTTGATTCTTTTTGTCGTCCATAAGCAATATGCAAAAAAAATGTGTGACATAAAAATATGAAAATAAGGGAGCAGCTCAGCAGCCCGGTAATCCAAGCCATAGCACCTAAAGGCACTCCTTTTCAGACGGCTGTGCACATCAAGCAAAATACTAGCGCTTACAGAGCAAGACAGCCAATAGATGAAGTGGGCTGACCTACTGCGCCATGCTCTATGCCTTGGTGAATGCAAGCAGCATTTGATAGACACTTAAAGAGACCAATGGCTGAAGAAAGTTTACCAAAAGCCACTGTATGTATGAAAGTCTGTATTTTTTGTGTGATTTTTTTTTTTTTAAACATGAGACAGGACAGGGCAGGACAGGTAAAGCTATCTCTATGCCAGACCTAACGAGGAGTACGACTGCCGTATTGACTTGGCAAATGTTTAAATTGTGCTGCATCTGCATTATTTCCATATTTGCAAAATGGGTATGATTGAAAGCATATGGGAGACGAGCCGTAAGACAAACTGGCATAGGCAATATGGGATCGGCCAATGACAAATAACGTAAGGAAGGAGAGCGATCAGGCTAGGGAACGCATTCACAGAACACGTGGAGGCACATTTAGAGCTTGGCGGGCTGGCTTCTTGGTCTGCAGAGACAATGGCTTATGTCGCTCTGGAGCTGGACCACTCACCATAGCTAGAGATCTCATCCAGGCTGTTGCGTCTATGTGTGCCTTTATTAGAGCTATCGCTGCAATGTCTACTGGAGGCACTTAACTTTGCTGTGCCTAGTAAACGATTGTGGGCCATATTATCAAGAAAGGGCGATATATTATCGCCGCTTTTATCAGCAGGAAACTGCTGCTAAAGTGGCGATAATGGGCTTGATAATCTGCCCTTGTACATTCCCATAGAAGCCCAGGTTAACACCAGAACCTGGACTTCTATGGGAATTCACAAGGGCATATTATCAAGCCCATTATCGCCGCTTTAGCGGCAGTTTCCTGCCGATAAAAGAGGCGATAATGTATCGCCTTTTCTTGATAATTTGGCCCTTAGTTTTCTGAAAACAAATTGCCAAAGGAGAAGTATGCTATTAAAAATAGGTCTGGGTTTAATGTGAAAACACATGCAAACGTAGACTTTTATGAAGGATACTTTAATGTTTTAACACTTTAATGCCAGACCTATTGGCCTTGCCAGTGCTTGCATATGTTTGTGGTGATATGGTATTGTCGGTGGTATTGGAGGCATTGGTAGTATTGGAGGTGCTGGTGATGAATGTGGTGATAGTACAGATAGTGGTATTGGTAGTAGGTGGTGGCATTTGTGGTTGTGGTGATGGTCCTCTTGTTGGTGGTACTTTGTTATTATTGGTCATATTAATGGAGGTATTGGTGGGGGTATAGGATTTAATTGCATTGGTGGCACTGCGTTTACATCGGCAAAACCTCAGCAGACTCTGTTGGGGGTAAACATTTGACTTGCTGTCCATCCACCACTGGGCCATCAGCTCCACAGTCAGACTCACACCCCCATATTGAGAATTGCTGACCATCACTCAGTTTTCTGGGAAGGGTTCATAACCTACCTTTTCACGTCTGAGGGCCTACCATGCGATTATTGAAAGAAGCTGGCATTAGGCGCATGCAGGATGTCTACCCGACCGGTGTCTTTCTTACGCAGGAGCCTCTCCAGTATGTCAGCAATCAATCACTGCTATTTCTATTTGCTATACATAGATTAAGACATGCTGCCCGCATTCACTATACTGAGTATCCACAGGAACCTCCTACATTGTTGTCTCTACAGTTCGCACTCACCACACCTACTAATAAAAAACTAATCTTGAAACTATACAAGCAGATTAAGGAAGATACTGTGGAGACTCTGGATAAAACTTGGGGCAGGTGGAACGAATGTTTACTGGATCCTATTACAGAGGCGGACTGGATGTATATTTGTGGTCTGACGGGGAAACTCCGTATGAATGACAATCTTAGAATTATACACTTCAAGTACATACACCAAGTGTATTATACTCCGGCACGACTCCAAAGGTATGGCTTGAAAGCGTCCGCGTGCTGTGACCGATGTGGGCAGGATGGGGCCGATTTTCTGCATTTGGCGAGGGAATGTCAGAGGGTGTGTGAATTCTGGGAGGCAGTGGTTGGTTGCTTGAGTGAGATGGTAGCTGTGGATATTCAACGCACTCCACTTGTGTGTCTGCTCTGCTGGGTGCCACACATCAAAGGAGTGAGTGGGGTGTTTGTACGTTTGGCACTATTATTAGCAGCACGTAGGGTAGCAATAACATGGGGCAGCAAGCGCAGGCCTGTGATCAAAGCATGGATGACGGACCTGGTATACTGTCGAGATAATCTAACTACATATGCTGAAGAATTACCGGTCGGTTTGAGACCAAAAGATTTCTGGGAACCACTCAGGGTATATTTGTTGCGTAAATCCACATAGGAGCCTAGACTTTAGGTGATGCTGGAGGGGATGGGCTACACACCTAGAAGCGCTGCGGAGGTTATCTGATTGTATTTATATACTGCTGAAGACATTTGTGTAATCTGAACTGTGTGTCCTTTGATGTACTAAGCTTGGTTGGTTTCTTTTGATTTGGTTTTTTGTTTATCTTTTTGAATGGGGGTTAATTATTATTTTTGTATTGAAGGTTTAATGTATGATTTTGGAGTGGACCTCGGCTGTCCTATTGCTTAGAGACTGGCTGCTGGTATATTTGTTTCAAAAATAAGCGGCGGACGGGGCTTATTCTATGTATGTATTATGTATCTTTCTGTTTCAAATTTGTATTTGAGTTGTCATTTGTATATTTGTTGATTATACGTTTGTATTTGAAATGAAATTTTTTTTTTTTTTTTTAAACTCCTCATATTCATGAAGCACTTCACTGGTGGTTAGTGGAAGGGATTACCTGGCTCCTCCCTTGGATCCTAAAAACAGACAAAAGCAGCAAAGGTTGGGTGCAGAGTCAGTGGTCCATACGAGACATTCAAAGGTCTTCCAACTGCAAGGAGTTTGCCGCCATTTATCTAGCTCTGAGCTATTTCTCTCCTAAAATCATGCGTTGGGCAGTCCAAGTGAAGATGAACAACCAGGTAGTAATGGCTCATGTGAGTCAGCAGGGAGGCGATCCAGGCCAGGACCTCGCAGTTCCAGACTAAAAGATTGGTCTATAGACGGAATCCAAAGTTCTCTACATGACAGCAATTTATCTGCGACAGCAGTTTATCTGTTGTGGAGAGAGTATGGGTCATCTAAGCTGAATGTTTGCATCACCTGTATCTCTGGGTTTACATGCCATCCTCTGTAGTAGTAGTACTAGTTTACTGTATGATTAGTTAAAATAGTATAAGGAAGTTATAGCTAGAAACTTATGAACAATTGCAATCATGAAGAATACCCTGCAAAATCTAAACTATATAAATGTATGAGACAAGCATTCTACAACAATAAATATAGAACTTTTTCACAGATCAAATTATTTATTTATTCTTGTTATATGCATCATATTTTTCTTTTTTTTTTTTGAATTATACAAACTTATATAAAAGTGGATGGCAATAAAGAAAATTAATTACAACTAAATCAATTATTATAAAGTCAACAATATATACAATTCCAGGTGATAGACAGAGACGTTGACTCAGGCAGTGCGGCAGATGTCTACAACGCGCGTTTCGGCATAGATGCCTTCATCAGGTAGTAAAGTCCACATTTGTAAAGCGCACAATCACCCGTAAGGGTCTCTAGGCGCTGGGGGCCGTCGGGAAGATTAAGCGAGCTATTGCCCAGAGTCACTTGGTGCTGGGCTAACCTGCCGCCGGAGCCGGGGATCGAACCGTGGTCCCCAGATTCCAGCGTCAGTCGCCCTGGCCGCGGCGCCACACCTCTCCCACAGGTAGCCGTCCACTACTCTATAAAACATACAAACTCAATGTAAATAATACAAAATATGAGCCTGTCTCCACAGATAACTCATTAATCATGCAGGTATTCCATCCTAAAGAAAATATTATATATATATACATACACACTTGCACTATATGTAACCTGATACATTATGAGAATGTACTAATATTTCGAACTTTCTAGATCCTAACACATAGCTTCACAAGAAAGAATTTTTTAACAGAGGAAAAAATTGGGAAATGGAAAAAACAATTTTGTTACACAATTATATACATTTAGATACATATAAAATAGAACAATACAATATTACATTGCATTCATATTTACAATTTTACAAAAAGATCTAAAATGACCTAATATGGTTGATTTAATCGTAATGTGTTTCTACAGACTTATAGAGAGGTCAACCTATTCATATTGGCACATTATTGAATCTATAGCTTGACAAATCTATTTCCTTGTTTGTGGATGTGTATCAATATGGAATTTCTTACCTAGAGAGAAATAATAAACTTTGATATTCTGTGGTTTCAGCTCGGTCAGAATATCGATGAGGGCAGAATTCAGTGCCCATGTGTAGATATGGTAATGTCTGTAAACAAGAAGAGGCCTGTTTTAGGGATACGTCTCAACTAAGGTCTGAACATATTATCAATGACTATTAACGGCTGCTAATCTGGTAAGTATCTATAGATAGAAAAGAGGTAAAAGCTAAAGAGTCTATAAACATTTCTCCCGATGAATAATAACTTCAGACCTGATAATAGTTTTAGGTCAGACTCGATTATACTATCTCTGCAATATCGGTCTATATAGCCAGAATGGTTTTCATTTATATAATTATGCAGCCCACTTTCTATCTGAATATTATTAGGGATCGTGGCGCCTTATACAAACATAGCTCAACCTAGAGTAGCTTATCTAGTATGGATGGAGAAGGGGAAGTTTACCTACTAGATCAGGGCTACTCATAGTACGGCCCGCGGGCCAGGGGCGGCCCGGCAAGCCTTCCCTGGCGGCCCGCGGACCCCCGAGACATTATACCTGCGTTTTATGTTTTTTTTTTTTACGTGTCTGCAGCAGCGCGAGAACTCTGCTGCTCTGTGGGGGCTGCCGGCGGCGATCCTAGCAATGGCCAGAGTGAAGCTGCAGGGGCCTACCAAGAGGTGAAATACAAAGGACTCATTAACATGCAAATGGTCTTTTGAAGACGTGTGAAGTGCTCGGGTGCGGCTGTGTGTGTGTGTGTGTGTGCCCCGGCTGGCACCCAGGCAGGGTGAGGTGACAGAGGGAGAGGGAGTGGGAGGGAAAGGGAGGGGGAGGGCGACGGAGAAAGAGTGAGAGGGAGTGAGAGAGTTAGAGGGAGTGGGTTAGTGGGAGTGAGTGAGAGGGAGGGAGTGAGAGGGAGGGAGTGAGTGAGAGGGAAGGAGTGGGAGGGATTGGGAGTGGGAGGGAGTGAGTGGGAGGGAGTGAGTGGGAGGGAGTGAGTGAGAGGGAGTGAGTGAGTGGGAGTGAGTGAGAGGGAGTGAGAGGGAAGGAGTGGGAGTGAGTGAGAGGGAGGGAGTGAGTGAGAGGGAGTGAGTGAGTGAGAGTGAGCGAGTGAGTGGGAGGGAGTGAGAGTGAGTGGGAGGGAGTGAGAGGGAGGGAGTGAATGAGAGGGATGTAGTGAGTGAGAGGGAGTGAGAGGGAGGGAGTGAGTGAGAGGGAGTGAGTGAGAGGGAGTGAGAGGGAAGGAGTGGGAGTGAGTGAGAGGGAGTGAGTGAGTGAGAGGGAGTGAGTGAGTGAGAGTGAGCGAGTGAGTGGGAGGGAGTGAGAGTGAGTGGGAGGGAGTGAGAGGGAGGGAGTGAATGAGAGGGATGTAGTGAGTGAGAGGGAGTGAGTGAGAGGGAGTGAGTGAGAGGGAGTGAGTGAGTGAGAGGGAGTGAATGAGAGGGAGGGAGTGAGTGAGCGGGAGTGAGAGGGAGTGAGGGAGGGAGAGGGAGTGAGTGAGAGGGAATGAGTGAGTGAGGGAGAGGGAGTGAGTGAGGGAGAGGGAGTGAGTGAGACGGAAGTAGGGAGGGAGTGAGAGGGAGGGAGAGGGAGGGAGGGAGTGAGTGAGAGGGAGAAAGTGAGAGGGAGGGAGTGTGTGAGTGAGGGATAGTGAGGGAGTGAGTGGGGGAGAGGGAGTGAGAGGGAAGGTGTGAGTGAGAGGGAGGGAGTGAGTGAGAGGGAGGGAGTGAGTGAGAGGGAGGGAGTGAGTGAGAGTGAGTGAGTGGGAGGGAGTGAGAGTGAGTGAGTGGGAGGGAGTGAGAGGGAGGGAGTGAGTGAGAGGGATGTAGTGAGTGAGAGGGAGTGAGTGAGAGGGAGTGAGTGAGGGAGTGAGTGAGAGGGAGTGAGTGAGTGAGGGAGTGAGTGAGTGAGTGAGAGGGAGTGAGAGAGAGGGAGGGGGTGAGAGAGAGGGAGTGAGAGAGAGGGAGTGAGAGAGGGAGGGAGGGAGAGGGAGTGAGAGAGGGAGTGAGAGAGAGGGAGTGAGAGGGAGGGAAAGGGAGGGATAGGGAGGGAGACGGAGAGGGAGGGAAAGGGAAGGAGAGGGAGGGAAAGGGAAGGAGAGGGAGGGAGAGGGAGGAGAAGGAGTGAGAGGGAGGGAAAGGGAGGGAGACTGATGGGGAGTGAGATGGAGGGAAAGGGAGGGAAATGGAGGGAGAGGGAGGGAAATGGAGGGAGAGGGAGGGAAAGGGAGGGAGATGGAGAGGGAGTGAGAGGGAGGGAAAGGGAGGGAGACGGAGAGGGAGTGAAAGAGAGGGAGACGGAGAAGGAGTGAGAGGGAGTGAGAGAGAGGGAAAGGGAGGAGACGGAGAGGGAGTGAGAGGGAGTGAGAGGGAGGGAAAGGGAGGGAGACTGATAGGGAGGGAGAGGGAGGGAAAGGAAGGGAAATGGAGGGAGAGGGATGGAAAGGGAGTGAAAGGGAGTGAGACGGAGAGTGAGTGAGAGGGAGGGAAAGGGAGGGAGAGGGAGGGAGAGAGAGAGGGAGGGAAAGGGAGGGAGACGGAGAGGTAGGGAGAGAGAGAGAGAGGGAGAGAGAGGGAGGGAGTGAGAGAGAGAGTGAGAGAGAAGGAGTGAGACAGTCAGAGTGAGACAGAGGAAGACAGGAGAGAGGGAGGGAGAGAGGGAGAGCTAGAGAGAGGGAGAGAGGGAGGGAGACTGAGAGAGAAAGAGAGAGAGAGATGTGTGTATGCTGGGACGGCTCAGTGGACGAAGTCGTCCGCTGCAGGGACCTGTGATCAACCTCATGGTCAGTTTTATGTTGTTGCTCTAGCCCCGCCCCCTCCCCCACTGACCCCCCCCCCCCCACCGATGCGGCCCTCGGACACAAACCAAACTGTAAATTTGGCCCCCGAGAGAAAGTTTGTGAGTACCCATGTACTAGATGGAACAATATCATGGTGTCAGCCCTAAGATTCTTGTCCAAGCAGAGAGACAGACCCACGTATTTTTGATCTAGATGGCAGTAACGGACATTCCTCCTACATGGAAGATAGTAACATTCTATAAAGACTATATTCCGCAGGCCGTTACACTGGTTTATTGTACATAAGCAGGGGGCTACAGTCATATATATCGACGTATGTTACTTACAATATGAAGTCCCAAATGTGCGGCGGCGTCTAATTGAGGAGTTCGTTAGGAGATGTGACACATTGTAGCGATCGAGTTTCAAATCTAAGATGGTGTGTTGTATTCTATCTATCTATACACCATCTTACTGCCTTACGATTTGACTGGTGCGCATATGCGCGTGAGGTATGTCTCACGGTCGGCCTGTTAATGTGGCTGAGGCTTATCAGTGTTGGTCACGGTTGGCTGCCTGTGAGCCGATTCCCATTGGCCTACACATGAGCCAATCAAATTTTGAAACAAAGGAGTTTCCTTTCAGGTCCACTGCAGGCTTATCAGTGTAGGTCACGTTTGGCTGCCTGTGAGCCGATTCCCATTGGCCTACACATGAGCCAATCAAATTTTGAAACAAAGGAGTTTCCTTTCAGGTCCACTGCAGGCTTATCAGTGTAGGTCACGGTTGGCTGCCTGTGAGCCGATTCCCATTGGCCTACACATGAGCCAATCAAATTTTGAAACAAAGGAGTTTCCTTTCAGGTCCACTGCAGGCTTATCAGTGTAGGTCACGGTTGGCTGCCTGTGAGCCGATTCCCATTGGCCTACACATGAGCCAATCAAATTTTGAAACAAAGGAGTTTCCTTTCAGGTCCACTGCAGGCTTATCAGTGTAGGTCACGGTTGGCTGCCTGTGAGCCGATTCCCATTGGCCTACACATGAGCCAATCAAATTTTGAAACAAAGGAATTTCCTTTCAGGTCCACTGCAGGCTTATCAGTGTAGGTCACGGTTGGCTGCCTGTGAGCCGATTCCCATTGGCCTACACATGAGCCAATCAAATTTTGAAACAAAGGAGTTTCCTTTCAGGTCCACTGCAGTGTATTTAACATCGCGTGTGACCATCAGTCGTCGCCTCCCCCTCGGCTCAGTTTTCACTCCGAGGCAACGACGGAGAGGTCAGTGGTGGTGGTACAGTCAATAGCATTATTGCTTTGGTCTTTGGTCTTTGAGTACTAGGTGGAAAGCACAGGAGTAGGCGCCTCTATTCCCAGTGACTGCGGCTGGCTACCTGGGCCTTTGTACTTTATAGGTCTACAGGTTTGTGCAAGCAGTGCAGTCAGTGAGGCTTTGTGGTATACTTTCCTGATGCAAGAGGAAACCAGTCTGGCCATTGTGTCACCATGTGTGTCTCTGATTTATGTGTTTTGAATCCAGTTTTTCTTGTCTGTAGATTGTGTTTCTACTACCACTGGTTATAACTTTCTAAGTGTTCTGTTTATTTCCAGTGCGTGGCCTCCCTTTCTTCCTGAGCAGTGGCCAGGTGAGGTGAGGTTTTCTCTCCCCACAATAAGGGTGAGTGTCTTTCAAGTGTTCATAGCCATATTATAAAGACCATAGAAACGAGAGTTTGCAGTCTGTGCACTTTATTTTTGTTGACATAATTTGTCCATGTCTCTGTTTCTGTCTTTTGTATTGTGTCTATGCAGGAGAAGATACACTCTTTTCAGTTTGGAAAGCAGATGTAGATCCCACTTTCACATCACTTAAGTAAGTGTTGCAGTAGCACCATAGGTCCTGACGAAAGCCCTTGAGGCTGAAACATGTTGACCGAATAACAACATTGGTGGGTAGCAATTCCTTACATGCTATCAGCATACTGTTTTTAACCATATCACTTTGATGGTCAGCCCTAATAAAGTATCTCATGACATCATCGTAGGTATTTTTAGAATCACTTGGATTATTTTCCTTTTCTTCTTCTTTTTCTTTGAGCACTGCAACCTCAACCCCTCCCGCTCATATACTGTCATCTGTTGGTGAAATGTTCTGGGTCCATCACTAGGCAGTCCTATGGATTGTTTCCAAGGCAGACCCTAGAGGACACCATTTACCAACATATACCCAGATGACGAGATTCCACTTATGAGTGGGCTGATGGGTATCTTTTTCCTCTCCTTGTGCATCTTCTCTTGTTTTTGTTTTCTTGGTTGTTTCCAGATTAACTGTGTATTCTGGGCATGTAAAGAGGACACTATTAGGTCCCAATAGAGAGATTTGCTATTTTCTTTTCTCTCCCTCTGTATTTCTGAGACCTTCTGTACCTTCCGTGTGTTTTAGTGTCTAGTTGGGGGACTAGGTACCAGTAGGTCTATAATAATTTTTTCCCCTCGGACCCCCCCTCAACCGTTTATCTCTCTGGTGAAAGAAACCATCCAAATTTACTTTTCATTTTCGTTGCAGCCGGTAACTAAGTGCAAAGCACTTCCAGCAGTTGGGGGCAGAGGGAGGGGTGACTGGTTTTTCGGCTGTCGGTATGAATGTTTATTTACTGCCTGCACGTGGTTTTTCGCGTGCCTGCCTTGCTACTTTATATCAAATAATACGGCGATGGAAGCACACTTGTATGTATAAATAATATTTGAGGGTATGTGGTTGTGCCTTTCTGATCCGAGACAAAAAAACACAGTCATTAAATGAAAACGCTGTTCTATTTGGACACACTGCCTTTGTGGTAGTTTTGTGATCAGTTATGGAGGTTGGAATGCATGCTGAAAAATAGCTTCTTCACATGGACAAAATTAATTCAAAGGGCTTTTAGATGATCCTGTGCCAGTTACCACGCAGTTGCCGACCGCTTGTCTTCCTGTAAGATGGCGGTGTGACCCGGTGACACTGCTGCTCCTGGCTTCTGCTGCCGAGTGGCGGGGGCGGGGAGAGGGAGTGTCGTGAGTCCGGGGACAGCGCCACACCTACTGTACAGGTGAAAGTGCAGCAAGGGGCGCTGTTAAAAAGTAAGAAGTCAGAGCTTCTGAAGTTGTTTGTGAGCATGGGCACATCGATGTTCATGCTCTCACTGCAGTCGAGGAAAAAAAAGAAAACGGACTACCTTTGGAGGCCTGAAAACAGAGCCCGAAAGAGACCCGTTTCGAGGCCCCCTGAAAAGAACTGCCGGTGCTCAGACCCGGACAGACCCGGCCCACTTAAAGCCCTGCTTCTTATCCAAATAATCGCAATACGTTGTTGGGAATTCGTGGTTGTTACCTTAGTTTTAGATAGATGAGTATAAAATGTTCGATACTTGTCGTTGCGTGTTACAAATTGCATGTATCGGGCTGCCGCTTGAAACTCCTGTGACGGTGTTTTCCTATAGGAAACCGGGAGGCGTTAGTTAATTATTACTACCCCTATAGAGTCTTAGAGCAAGACACTCTAACGCGGTCATTTAAATGCACTCTTGCATTATTTACCTTAAATATTCACCGTGCGATACAGACAGTTTCGTCTAGTTCGTGCTGGCTCGGGATACGCTCAGAAAAAACGATGCGAACCGAACAACGCGATAGTATGCACTATTTAAGTTGGAAGGGGATACGAGATGACCAATGGCGGGACCAGGAAGGAATTCAAATACCAGAAGGGAATTCCATCACGTGTAACTTGTAAACAGAGCGAGCGCGCTCAAAGATTATTTCACGCGATCGAACAATTTTAACACGTATGCGGACCGCATCCATGTGGTTCATGGTTATATAGCTATAAGTTCCCATGAATGAAGCACAAGCACACATTATTGAAGACTTTATGAACGGAGCGTAATGCAAACAACGTTAGCATTTAATGTTTCTATATATGCCTCTCGGTGACTTACACCGACCACAAGGGGAAAGGACAAACTATTCACTAGAAGACCCCAGTCTAGTATCAGTCATCAGGTTAGAACATATTTTATACAGAACATAGTTTGTGTTCTGTATAAAATTAGTTGCCTTTGGAGTGGTTCTCCAAAGTAAAACGAACGGAAATGAATATATTACTTCTTCAACAGACACCCATCAGACTTATATAAAGGATCTAAGATGTTAAGAGCTTGAAACCACAGCATATCCGTAGCACCATCTGCCAGGACGTTCCATGCCTTGGGAATGTCCTGTATCGCTGCTCTGTAGTTCCATCTCCAGGAATGCAGGGGATGAATTAGTGGCAATCCAATGGTCAAAAGGACTTGTTTCTGTGTATCCCTGATTCTTCTAATTTCAAAGGTTGTGAAGAAGATCTTGGTTGACTATGTTCAGGTACACTTGATAATCCATTAATAGTTCAGACGCTCCTGTTCCCCAGTCCAATAGAGATTGGTGATCCAGCCTCCATCGATGTTCCCAGTTGTTTTATCGACATTACAAACTCTTTTCCTACTGGAGGCAGCCCTTAGGTGTCTTTGGTTATTTGTTCTTGACCTCGAGTGGGCAAGCTTTGTTCTTTATTGTTTGATGTACATTTGTTTAAGTTTTTTCCAGACTTGTAGTGTTTCGTTCTGCTCCATTTATTTCTTCCCAAGATGTATGTCATTGGATTCCTTTAGCTATCACAACATCTTAAGAAGAATGAGGGTGTTACTTTCCAGGTTTGGTACCAGGCACTCTACTTGGGGAATGCACACCATGGGTAGCTTTTTAGAGTTCTTCAGTGAAGGGCATTTGTAATGCAGCCACTTGGTTTGCCCCACATACCTTCATAACACATTATTAGAAAAATGTTGGAGAAGATGCATCTGTAGATTTTGATTCTGATGTGTTGAGTATTATACCTACATGAATTCTTTTTGTATTTTGTGGCATTTGCATTAAAATGTGTTATGGTACTGGGTGGAAACCTTTATGAATTTTTCTTATATCTGGGCCTAGTGATCACATGTTAAAACTTGGGTACTTCATCACATTACAAGCACTGGGACAAGGAAGATAGACAAGTCACCTGGGCTTCTTCATCACAATCCTAAATCCCCCCTTCCACTTTGAATGTACACAAGGACTGAAAGAAGCCTGGTATTTACAGGAACTCCCTCTGTTTGGGCCGACCTTTATGTCCTGGGAAGGTGATGGGGTTTAGGACTAGTGGTGGGCAGTATTTGCATAATCGCGTTACACAAATCTCCGCAAAATGGTAAAAAATCTCTGCGAACTCGCAGAAATTCCGCGAACATGCGGAATTGCTTGTTCACAATGCTTTTTTACTGTTCGCAATCGCTGTTTGCGGGCTCGGGGGGGAAATATCTCGCAAACAGGAATTTGAGAACACGAACATGCAAAAAAATTCAAAAAGTCGTGGAACGCAGCATTTTGGGCAATTTCGCGTTCTCCGCAGAACGCAAAATTACCCAAATTCCACAAGCGGAACAGAATTTACCGCCCAGGCCTATTTAGGACCACTACATCAGGAAGTTAAGCAGTTCAGTATATGTAATTATTAATTTGCTGGGATAGGTAATTCGTGCCATCAGAACAAGGTACCACATTGTAAGTTCTGGCAAGAGGAAGACAAGGACTAAGAGAAATGAAGATTTCCAGTAAGTTACCAGTTCTATAAGTTTGCAGTTGTGCAGGATTCCAATAGACGCATCAATGGCAACATTTGGCGAATGTAGAGGGGGTTCTGGAAAAAACTTGGTGAATCTTATTTCCCCATCAACTTGCAATGGAGTGTGGGATTTTTAAGTGGGAGAAAGCCCATATTACATCATTTCATGCTTAAAACACAGGCAGCCTTAAACCTAAAAGCAATGTAGGATGAAGTCTCCTGCCCCTTTTTAGGCAATAACTACACAAGACAGTTTGGGTTGTAGTGAGAGACAGAAGTTCTTGAGGTGAACTGCACCTCTTCTCTGTGGCCTGCTGGTCGTATGTGCTGAAGAAAAGGCACTGCATTTCACACAGGGGGAAAGCAGTGTAGTTATTTAAAGTGGCCTGCTGCTGCTATCCGTCTCTGCGCTGGTTCATAAACAGAATGCCTAACACTACATTCCGCTCAACAAGAGAGGGGTTTGGCCCTTAATCAGTAAGGCTAGGCCAATTTTAATAAACCAAAACAAAAAAGATGCCAATACCGATGTTCTGTCAAAAATATTTTTTTATTATTACCTGTGAAACTCATTGTGATCTGTTCATCAATTTTCTTTTCATTTACATTAGAAAAACTGTCAATTCATTATTTTTCACCATTTTTCATTGGTCAACACAAAACACGATTATTCAAATATTTACCTGAACCACACCACGCTACATCTAATCAAAGTATTTAAACATATGAAGACAACATACTTACTCTACGACAAAAGACTACATTTAAACAACAAATAATACATATTTCAACAAATTAACAAGCTCAGGTTCCAAAAACGTAACGAGAAAAGGGAGAAAAAGGAAAAAACAACAGAAAAGCTCGGGGGAAACTTTTTCAATGCTATTTATACAACTCTAGCAATTGGGCAAAGACCAAATAGTGTGCAATCCAGGGCAACCCATTAGTTTAATCGATTTTTTTTTTAAAGAAACAGTTCATTCAAAGGTTGTAAACAAAAAAGTGGGCATGACAGTCGGTTTTCTCACTCGTGAAGTCATTAAATGGTCAAAGCTTTCGACCCCGAAAAATAATTTATGGTTTCTCATCAGTACCTAGAACTAGACCTTATTTTGAGATCAGCCGATCCCAGATCTATATTATGTAGAAGAAGAAATTCCTGTTTGCGGCGTGTACCACCTTATTTCTAAGAACAATGGGTGGGCTCCAAAATTAGTAAAGTGTAGGTGGGCAGTTCTTTTGTTCTCGACCGTGATGAGTTTGAAAAACGACGAGGGCAGAGCGCTAATACCATTGCAGACGCTGTAATTCATGCAACCTTCTTATTAGTGAAAACTTCAGATGTTCCAGGGTTTAGCACTCCATCTTAATGTGGCCCAATTCCACTTTCGCTTTTAACGTCCAGCGTCTTCCGTCTTAGAATTTTGCAGCGTGGTCCCGTAATAGCCTCTAGCAGTGTTTGTAAAGCGCAATCGAGTGTGGCGTCTAATCGTAATTTTGTCACCATATTTTCCATAATCTCCACTCCAAGACAATCAATAAAGGAATCCATAAGCACAACACAAAATGTGACCCACAAGACATTTCAGAGGTGCCCATGCCTGCATGTTGATTTTGTGTGTGTGACATGCGTGTTTGTGGGAGTGTTTTTGTGGTGGCATGAAACTCTTCATGACTCCAACATGCTACCTTTAGATTTAGGGCCATATGTATCATCATACCGTTTAGCGATTCCTAAATAGCGAATTTTAAGGAATCGCTATTTAGAAATCGCAAAACGGTATGTATGTAGGAAATCGCTTCTTTTTAGCGATTCCTTATCATTCCTAAATTGCAATTAGCAAATTGCTAATCGCAATTTTCCCATTCATTTCTATGGTCCAGGAGGCCCATAGGAATGAAGGGGATATTTGCGATTAGCAATTTGCTAATCGCAAATTGCGAATATTTTCAAGGGTGCAGGGGTGTCACAAGAACACCCTGCTGCACCCCTGAAAAAGACATGTGTGTGCATATGGTGCACATACATGCCCATGTATGAGCGTCATATGGCACCCTTGGAATTTAAATAAATAGCTTTTTTTAAAGAATTCGTAACTTACCACCAACTAGAAGTTGGTGGTAATCTGCGAATCCTTATTGGCATTTTTGCATAAATATTTCTTTGATACATTGCATTTAAGGAATCGCAAAATTTGCGATTCCTTAAGTGCAATCGCAAAATAAGGTATAGCAAAATGTGCGTTTCCTTATTTTGCTGCGAAAATGTTTCATACATACCATTTAGCGAATTTCGGCCTTTGCGAATGCTAATTAGCTTGATACATATGGCCCTTAGTCTCATGCACCCTGTGCAAATATCTGATGCAATCTGGGAGTTGTAACCTTGGCCGGCTTCCATTAGACAAGTTCAACTAACACAAGGGATAATAATGATTTGTAACAGAAAAGCCTAGGACTGGAAACATGATGCCTTAATATTCTGGCGCCAGATGGCAACCTTACATTGGGTCATGGGGGTTATTTACAATCTGCTTCCTTCTGCAATTGACGGAATGTCATTAGCATCTCAGAACCTTCCGCAGCCAGTGGCCCACCACTCACACACTGCTTGTCCCAGTGTGAGAAGCGCAGTTTGACTTTTCCTCTTGAATTAGAACAGCAAATGTTGGAGCTCACAGCTTTTCCAACAAGATGTCGCACACTAGGAGATGTGAGAATACTGAAATAACACAAACATTCTCTCTACTCTGTTTTAATGCTTTGAGAAGCACCAATGTATGTTTCATTTTTCTTTTTTTAACTTTTATTCCTGTGTGTGAAATCATGTCACCCTGTCACATTCCCATGAAAGTTGCAGAACTAGTACCTTTAGTACATGTAAGGCCTCCTGGGTTTAGGGTTGAGCCAGATGTGAAAGTTTTCTCTGTCCCTCTAGAAGGGACACACTGTTAATATAACGGTCCCCTGGCTGATAAACAAGCTTTCCAGTACCCCATAATGTTTGTCTATTGACACTGGTACTTTTCTGTATTTTGAGTTGTTATGATTTAATTTGAGGGGCCCCTAATGAAAGACATGCTTTTTGTGCCCAAGAAATATTTTTGCAAAAGGGAGGCATTTAAGGACAATCCAGTAAAGGATGTCACAATTCATCTCACAATGCACAACCGGGTAAAGAGAGGTCTACAGTGGATCACCCTTTAATTGATCTACACGCCCCATTGGTCTCAAGGTGGGAACTCCATGTAGCCTTCACCTGCAGTCCTAGCTAGTGCAATCATTTTATCATTTAGGGGTGCTAAACCTGCACCCTGGTATGATGTTAGCTAGTCCCACTGTACCTCAAGTCCAGACTCCTCTGGTACCTGGGGCCCCTTTTGTGTATTATTTTTTTAATTAATGACCTTAAAGTCCGTACTCACCATCTTGGTTTTGATGATTAAAAAAGAAAAAACGTGTAAAGAAGAATGGTTTCAATCACATTCAGTGCACCTGTCATTAGAGTGATGAACATATGTTTGTATTCATTTACAGTGTTTTTTTCTAGCATTCCTCCCCAAGTGGTGTTACAGCACTTTGAATTCCAACAACATTTGCATAACATAACATGCATACAAGTAACGTTAATTTAATCAAATCAGGAAACAGGTGGAGGGAGTTGAAAGTTTTGGGGGAGGGAGCGATTAATAGCACTGTGATGAAAACATTAAAGAGGTTGGTTGATGCATCTTCTGAGCGAAGACAGAAAGAAAATAACTAAGAAGGTGGTAAGAAAGCTGAGGGTAAGATTCTGCTTTTCTTCCTCCATCTTACTTCTTTGTCTCCAGATCCACCATTGAGGGAATATGTTTAGAGCAGATCCCTTCAGAGTGGCTCTTCCTGGTGTCACACAGACACCAGTTACTCATTTCACCATGGAAGAAGGATAAGTCTGCTTTGCTTAGCAACTTTTCTCCTCTAAAACAGTAAAAAATATCAACAAAAAAAATTGTGTACATGTATCCCTGGTTTGCTAGTGTACTGGAGAGTGTCTTTACGTGATGAAAGAGGGTTTTGGTCTCGCTAACTATCCCTGCGAAATCTCAAAGAACTGTTATCTAGAACACACCTCATTCAAGTAATGTTCAGTGGGTTGCAGAGTGATTTCAGTGTATGAGGTTTTCTGCCTCGGTTGGCATATTGACTATGTCTTCAGTGCCAGAGGGTGTAGAAACCCATTTCTGGACTGCGTTCTCAAACAAAATCCAGTAAACATATCAACGGCGCCTAATGTGGGGTGGATCTGCTACAGCTTTATGTAACCTTGGACCTACTCTTAAAAGAACGAAATATTACTATTGGCAGAAATGGTTGTTGTAATATTGGTTACCTCCTTCAATTCAGATTGATCCTTTCGTTCTTCTATTAGTTTGTAGCTGGATCACTGACATAATGTCGAATTTATAAATATAGAATTACCAAAATATAGAAGAAAAAATATAGAATGCAAAAATATCGAATTCCTATCTACAAACAGGTAAGTACAAAAATATCGAATCAGAAATATAGTTTTAAAAAATATAGTTATTCAAAATATCGATTTTTTTTTAAATATCTTAAAAATAATGTAAAATTAATTAAATATTACAAATAATTAACTAAATTATACTTAAAAATACTTAAATAACCTTAAAATTATTAAATAATTAATTTAAGTTATAACAAAATATATATTTTCAAAACATATATATATATATATATATATATATATATATCAAAACAAAACCCTTTCAGGCATAGAGTGACGCATAAATTATGCAAAAAAGAAGAAGAGAACTCTGGGTATGTCTCAGTTTAGGTGGAAAACAGCTCCTGTTAGAGCACTCTCAACACCAGCGACACTCTAGATCTGCTCACCTCAAATGTCTGTTTCTCTATCAAAGTTTTTAAGCATAGGATTAGACAGTGCTATCCATGCCGAGATAGAAAATGACAAAGTCTTTCGCCATTTAAACAGCAAAGTCTTTAAGAATAGGACTAGTACAGTGCAGTCCTTGCCGAGCTGTCAAATAACAAAAGCCATTTATCACTCCAGGCACAATGTTACAGCTTTGAATTGGTAAACTACCAACTCAAGCCAACCTGAAATGATTAAAAGCAACCCCTGACACCGTGTTTCGCTCTAATTAGAGCTCTTCAGAGAGGTATAGCTTTGTCCAGACACAAGGGAGCACCCAGTATTACGTCAAAACAAAACCCTTTCAGGCATAGAGTGACGCATAAATTATGCAAAAAAGAAGGAGAGAACTCTGGGTAGGTCTCAGTTTAGGTGGAAAACAGCTCCTGTTAGAGCACTCTCAACACCAGCGACACTCTAGATCTGCTCACCTCAAATGTCTGTTTTTCTATCAAAGTTTTTAAGCATAGGATTAGACAGTGCTATCCATGCCGAGATAGAAAATGACAAAGTCTTTCGCCATTTAAACAGCAAAGTCTTTAAGCATAGGACTAGTACAGTGCAGTCCTTGCCGAGCTGTCAAATAACAAAAGCCATTTATCACTCCAGGCACAATGTTACAGCTTTGAATTGGTAAAATACCAACTCAAGCCAACCTGAAATGATTAAAAGCAACCCCTGACACCGTGTTTCGCTCTAATTAGAGCTCTTCAGAGAGGTATAGCTTTGTCCAGACACAAGGGAGCACCCAGTATTAAGTCAAAACAAAACCCTTTCAGGCATAGAGTGACGCATAAATTATGCAAAAAAGAAGGAGAGAACTCTGGGTAGGTCTCAGTTTAGGTGGAAAACAGCTCCTGTTAGAGCACTCTCAACACCAGCGACACTCTAGATCTGCTCACCTCAAATGTCTGTTTTTCTATCAAAGTTTTTAAGCATAGTGTTGTAACTGAAGTTAATGCCCCTTTCCCTTTCCCCTGTTCCCTGTTTTCCCCCCTCCTCTTTACCCCATGTTGGTACATTCCCCTGGACCGCCAGGCGCTCGCTGTGGAATGTTGACACAGTGACCCGGGCCTCCAGGTTGACAAGCTGACGGCAGTCTGTGTGTTATTCTGGCAATAAAGAAATTGACACTTGACTCTGGTGTCATTCGTCACTACATTTCTTGGCGACGAGGAGAAGGAAACTGGGCCAGGGACAGTGACTGCCGTTTCCCTGGTGTTTACTGAGCGCTTGTCAAGTAAAAGAAAATATCCACGGAGCCTGTGAGAAAAGAACATGAGCGCGAGCAACCCTTTCCTGCTGTCACGAATGCTGTGTAAATCAAACAAGTAAGGTGACAAGGCTTATCAAAGCAAACCAAGTTCATAGACTATCGGAAAAAGAATTATATTTCCAATCTTGGTGGGGGTTGTCGACTGGATCGAGTGCCAGGTCGGGCACAGCGCTATCTTTTTGACAGGGTTTGTCAATAATATATGAGGGTGGATTTCAGGCTGAAAGAGGTCGGGAGCTGTCTCCAGTCAGAGACTAATTTTTAAAATAACATTGTTGTGGGAGTTAATGCAATCGGTTGCCAGGTCGGGCATCGTGCTTCCTGTTTCTGCTGGGAAATTTTAAGAAGGAACTAAAGCTGAGTTGAAGAAAGGAAAAGGGGGTGAGAGTGCGCTCATTCCCGTGTGCCGGTCGGGCACAAGCTTAAAGCAGAGGGGAAGTGCGCGCTGTACGTAGACACTAATGGTCATGACTGAACCTTTCACACGAGCACAGTTTGAAGGTGGTCTGTGGTACATTTTTAGCCTGTTTTCTGCTGTGACAAGCTCGTAGTTTACCACACAGCGCGAGGCTCCAGCGTGGACAAGCTGTCTCGGCGCTTACTGTTCATGAGTGATTGGCTTCACTTCAAAGCTCCCTGCGCGCACTGTTAAACAGCGCTGAATAATCCTCTACGCTAGCGGAGCGCTCACCTGCAATCCCCATGTGGGGACTCCGAGTTTTATGTTCGCTTCCCACTCTGGTGAGGGCATTGTGCTGAGGTATTGTGAGGGGCAGCAGTCCAGTGAAGTGCGTTTCAAGGGATAACAGCGCCATTTCAAAAGCCGACTTCTCTCTGACTGGAACATTCTTGAGAGGAAGCTTCTCCACAGGAAGTTCCCGCCTGCAGGAGAAAAAGCAGGCAGTTTAATTGGACAAAATTCTTGTAACTGTGGAGACAGAAAGAGGACTGCTTAAACCTCTGTGTCAATGTTATGGTCTCAAAGTGGTACAAGTATTAGGTGGCAAAGTTATAAAAGGGAAGATTTATGGCAAATGCGAGTGAAAATCCCTCAGTTTAACATTGGCAGCTACTGTGGAGAGTTGGCTCAAATATTTTTCCCTACCCTTTCATATATTGTTACCCTTAGCTGAGATAACATATTCCCACTAGGTTTTTAGGAAATACATGGCAATGGCAGGTGCAGGAATGAGCCAACCTCCACCTTTCCTCAATGAGTTAGGAGAACCAGTTATCCCATGGAGGAGGTGGGAAGGTATCTTTAAATCTTATCTGATAGCAATTGGGGGTAGCAACTACACCAATATAAGGAAACAACATATATTGCTACACAATTTGGGCACACATGGGAGGAAAATATACGAGGACATAACTGGGAGATTGATTGAGGATGAGCAAGAGGAAGTGGACGAAGGTGTCAATGTTTATGAAAGCACGCTGAGGGAACTAGCGTCTCATTTTAAGGAGAAAATAAATGTGGTGATGGAAAGACATAAGTTCTTTAAGAGAGTGCAGAAGAGGGAGGAGAAAGTGAGCAATTATATAGCGGTATTGAGAGGATTGTCCGCCACGTGTGAGTTTGGTCAACTCACGGATTCTTTAATAAGAGACCAACTGGTGAGATGCACCAATGACTACAAGATACAAGAGGAACTGCTTACCAAGAACCCTAATCTAGAGGAAGCAGTAAACATAGCTAAGGGTCTAGAGCACACAGCACGATGCATGAGGGAAATGAGAGCCCCTGAGGGGACAAACAGAGAGAGATCTGAAAGCAAATCTAGTACTGAGGGTGAAACAGTTTGTAAAGTAGGTGACAAAAGTAAAGAGGTTAATCGCAGCAAGTCTAGTTCCTCTGTGTGTTATAAATGTGGTAGTCCCAATCACATGGCAAACAACTGGAAATGTCCGGCAAGGAATGTACAGTGTAGAAAGTGCAACAGGTGGGGACATTTTTCCAAGGTGTGTAAGGCTCCTGGAAAAGCAGTGCATGTCATAGAAGAGTCACCCCAGGAAGAGGAAAGGGAAAAGTCTTATGTTTTCCAAGTGGGGGATGAGGAAGATAACAGTGATGAGGCTTACCCTAAATGTGATGTTTTACTTGATGGAGAGTTGTTTAGCATGTATGCAGATTCATGCTCCCCATATACTTTAGTAGACAAAAAAATGTTTGATGATAAATTCGCCAACCGTTCTGTAAAATTGTTGCCACCAGACATCAGTCCAAAGGGTTACAACGAGGGGAAAATTCCACTTGAGGGCATGTTGACCATGAGAATCTCATTCAAAGATAGACACACTATAGGAAAGGTGTATGTGTCAACGAGAGGATCGACCCTACTGAGTTGGAAACATCAGAAGCAGTTAGGCATCACTCTTGATCCAAACAACAGAGAGCAGGTGTTGTTAATTGATCCTGTGGGAATATCAGAGGATCTCACTAAAGAGTTCAAAGAAGTGTTCAGTGACAGATTGGGTGTCTTTAAGAATTACATGCACAAGATAGTGCTAAAGGATGGGGCAGTACCAGTGGTGCACAAGACGAGGTCTATACCATTGCGCATGAGAGAGCCCCTTCAGCAGGAACTGCAGAGGCTAGTCAGAGAGGGGGTCATCACAGAAATTGAGAGTTCAGCCTGGTTGGCCCCAATTGTCATCATGGCCAAGGATAAAGGGAACAGCATAAGACTCTGTGTGGACCTGAGGGACCTCAATGCGAATATCCTTGTCGACAGGTTTCCTCTTCCTAGAATAGGGGAGATGCTAAGCACCATAAGAGGGGCCAAGTTTTTCAGTGTGCTGGACCTATCGTCAGCCTATTACCAAATCAAGCTTCACCCGGATTCCCAACTACTGACAGCGTTCACTACCCCATTTGGTAATTTCAAATTTCAGAGAATGCCCTTTGGGTTGGCATCGGCAGCTGCTGCTTTCCAAAGAGTCATGCAACATGTGTTGAAAGACTGTAGGAACACCATCTGTTTCCAAGATGACATACTGATCTTTGGAGGTTGCGAAGAAGAACACAATGAAATGGCCAGAAGAGTGTTGGAAAAGTTAAAAGAGGTAGGCTTCACCACGAAACCCTCCAAATGCAAACTAGGAGTAAGTTCGGTGGACTACCTTGGACACACCCTATCTGAAGACGGCATCAAGCCAAAACTTGACTTAGTGAAGGCAGTGGAGGATGCTCCCACTCCCAAGAGTAAAGAGGACATACTTTCTTTCCTAGGTCTTGCAGAATATATGGCCAAATTCATTAAGGACTTTGCTATGGTGTCGCAGCCGCTAAGAGACCTCATAAAGAAGGACAGTGTTTTCAATTGGGGAAAGGAACAAGAAATGTCCATGAAGCGTATAAAGAAGGCAATCATTGAGGCACCATTTATAGGGAAGTTTGATCCTAACGGTGAAACCATCATCTCCACAGATGCGAGCAACAGAGGCATCGGGGCAACTTTGGCGCAGAGAGAAGGCAGCAAGATAAACGTGATAGCCTTCGCATCTAGAACACTCACAGGGTCTGAGAAAAATTACTCGACCATAGAGAAGGAGGCACTAGCTGTCTATTGGGCCATTTGTCACTACAAATTTTTCATTTGGGGAATTCCGTTCGAAGTACAGACGGACCACAAACCTTTGGTTTCCCTGTTCACCAAGAAGGACATGGAAAGTATGACGCCAAGGATAGCGAAATGGGCAGTGGGTCTACAAGCCTACAACTTCCGAGTATACTACATACCTGGACAACAAAATAGAGTTGCAGACTTCTTATCGAGAGCACCCGCAGAAGAAGGAGAGGAAGAAGAAGTGAAGGGCAGCTCAATCCTGGAGGTGCGTCTAGCAGCAGTGGAAAAGGGGTCATGGGAGACACAGATGGAACTCGATGAAGTATTGAAGAAGGTGAGGAGACATATACTATCTGGATGGCCCAAGAAATGCAAAGACACGGAGACAGAGATCCAGCCATATTGGAATGTGAGGGAGGAGCTATCGGTGGATGGTGATTTCATACTGAAGTCAGGGAAATTAGTCCCACCTGAAGCCTTAAGAGACAAAGTAGTGGAATTGGCGCACGAGGGACATCTAGGAAGAAGCTTGTGCAAAGCCAGACTTCGGGCAGACTACTGGTTTCCTACAATGGACAGAGAAATGGAGGACAAGGTACGGGACTGCTACGCGTGCGCTCTGAGTGACAAAACTAAGATCACAAGAAGAGCACCGCTGTCACCAGTTGAAGTACCGGAGGAACCGTGGAGCAAGTTAGGCTTTGATATAGCTGGTCCCATCCATGGCAAGGGACCCCAAGACTGGTACTTATTGGTCCTAGTAGACTACTTCTCAAGCTGGATAACCTGCAAGACCGTCCACGGTGTGAGCACCAAGGTGATAGTAGATTTCCTGAAAGAGGTGTTCACATTAGAAGGCATACCCTCAACACTGGTGACCGACAATGGAGTGCAACTGGTCTCGGAAGAGATGAAGGATTTCCTTAAAGACTGTTCAGTGACCCACATTCGCACACCACTGTATTGTCCTAAAGCAAACGGGAAGGTGGAGAGAGTCAACCGGATGCTGAAGGAGTGCATACAGTTGGCCAACCGTGCAGGGGAGAACATAGAGGAAGCCATAAGGGACATGTTGTGGGCATACCACACCACGCCTAAGTCCACCACGGGATGCACGCCCTTTGAGTTATTGAGGGGAAGAAAAGCAGGCACCAAACTCACACCAGGTTGGATGGGAAGAAAACAAACAACGGAGATCGAGCACAAAGAGGTCAAGAGGAGAATTGAAGACAGTCAACAGAAATACAAGGAATGGTACGACAAGAAGTGGGGAGTGAAGGAGAGAGAATTTCAGGAAGGACAAGGTGTTTATGTAAAGAAACCCGTGAGACTATGGAGAGGCGGCAACAAGTTCTATGCCTCCAAGAACGTCAAGCGGCAAAATAGAAACTCCGTGGTCGTGGAAGATGGGAGACTATGGAGTCATGATCGAGTGGTTCCAGCAGAAGGGCGAGAACATGGGACAGAAGTGAGAAGAGCTGGTGGTAATGACATCAGTGAAACCATCAGACGAGACAGAAGGAGTGACAGATTCAGAACCTCTCCTCAGTGGCACAAACAGTACATAATGAGATAGACACATACACTAAAGTCATAGCATTCATATCGCCAGGGGCTAGATATCCTGTTCCTTCACCTGTTTCTTCCCTTAAGGGGGATGATGTGTTGTAACTGAAGTTAATGCCCCTTTCCCTTTCCCCTGTTCCCTGTTTTCCCCCCTCCTCTTTACCCCATGTTGGTACATTCCCCTGGACCGCCAGGCGCTCGCTGTGGAATGTTGACACAGTGACCCGGGCCTCCAGGTTGACAAGCTGACGGCAGTCTGTGTGTTATTCTGGCAATAAAGAAATTGACACTTGACTCTGGTGTCATTCGTCACTACACATAGGATTAGACAGTGCTATCCATGCCGAGATAGAAAATGACAAAGTCTTTCGCCATTTAAACAGCAAAGTCTTTAAGCATAGGACTAGTACAGTGCAGTCCTTGCCGAGCTGTCAAATAACAAAAGCCATTTATCATTCCAGGCACAATGTTACAGCTTTGAATTGGTAAAATACCAACTCAAGCCAACCTGAAATGATTAAAAGCAACCCCTGACACCGTGTTTCGCTCTAATTAGAGCTCTTCAGAGAGGTATAGCTTTGTCCAGACACAAGGGAGCACCCAGTATTAAGTCAAAACAAAACCCTTTCAGGCATAGAGTGACGCATAAATTATGCAAAAAAGAAGGAGACAACTCTGGGTAGGTCTCAGTTTAGGTGGAAAACAGCTCCTGTTAGAGCACTCTCAACACCAGCGACACTCTAGATCTGCTCACCTCAAATGTCTGTTTTTCTATCAAAGTTTTTAAGCATAGGATTAGACAGTGCTATCCATGCCGAGATAGAAAATGACAAAGTCTTTCGCCATTTAAATAGCAAAGTCTTTAAGCATAGGACTAGTACAGTGCAGTCCTTGCCGAGCTGTCAAATAACAAAAGCCATTTATCACTCCAGGCACAATGTTACAGCTTTGAATTGGTAAAATACCAACTCAAGCCAACCTGAAATGATTAAAAGCAACCCCTGACACCGTGTTTCGCTCTAATTAGAGCTCTTCAGAGAGGTATAGCTTTGTCCAGACACAAGGGAGCACCCAGTATTAAGTCAAAACAAAACCCTTTCAGGCATAGAGTGACGCATAAATTATGCAAAAAAGAAGGAGAGAACTCTGGGTAGGTCTCAGTTTAGGTGGAAAACAGCTCCTGTTAGAGCACTCTCAACACCAGCGACACTCTAGATCTGCTCACCTCAAATGTCTGTTTTTCTATCAAAGTTTTTAAGCATAGGATTAGACAGTGCTATCCATGCCGAGATAGAAAATAACAAAGTCTTTCGCCATTTAAACAGCAAAGTCTTTAAGCATAGGACTAGTACAGTGCAGTCCTTGCCGAGCTGTCAAATAACAAAAGCCATTTATCACTCCAGGCACAATGTTACAGCTTTGAATTGGTAAAATACCAACTCAAGCCAACCTGAAATGATTAAAAGCAACCCCTGACACCGTGTTTCGCTCTAATTAGAGCTCTTCAGAGAGGTATAGCTTTGTCTAGACACAAGGGAGCACCCAGTATTAAGTCAAAACAAAACCCTTTCAGGCATAGAGTGAAGCATAAATTATGCAAAAAAGAAGGAGAGAACTCTGGGTAGGTCTCAGTTTAGGTGGAAAACAGCTCCTGTTAGAGCACTCTCAACACCAGCGACACTCTAGATCTGCTCACCTCAAATGTCTGTTTTTCTATCAAAGTTTTTAAGCATAGGATTAGACAGTGCTATCCATGCCGAGATAGAAAATGACAAAGTCTTTCGCCATTTAAACAGCAAAGTCTTTAAGCATAGGACTAGTACAGTGCAGTCCTTGCCGAGCTGTCAAATAACAAAAGCCATTTATCACTCCAGGCACAATGTTACAGCTTTGAATTGGTAAAATACCAACTCAAGCCAACCTGAAATGATTAAAAGCAACCCCTGACACCGTGTTTCGCTCTAATTAGAGCTCTTCAGAGAGGTATAGCTTTGTCCAGACACAAGGGAGCACCCAGTATTAAGTCAAAACAAAACCCTTTCAGGCATAGAGTGACGCATACATTATGCAAAAAAGAAGGAGAGAACTCTGGGTAGGTCTCAGTTTAGGTGGAAAACAGCTCCTGTTAGAGCACTCTCAACACCAGCGACAGAGATAGTACTAAAGAAATGCACAGAGAGGGAACACAGGTCTTCAGTGTAGGGCCTGTGCGCATTATGCTAAATTAGCATGTTGTCCTGACAAGTGTTACCACTTGTCAGGCCTTACTTTCCCTTTTGCATACACATGGGGCACCCCTGTAGGACGCCCTAGGCAGGGTGCAGTGTAGGTAAAAGGCAGGACCTGCGCCAGTGTGGGTGCTAGGCCCTGACAGTGGAAAATGCTCCATTTTATTTTCCCTGGTGAAAGGCCATCCTGCACATAGGACAGAATGGGGAGGCTGGGTGTAGTGTTGTTAGCCTAGTTTCCCAAGAATTGGAAATGGAACAGAGAAGTTTGGTATGTCTGAACTCACAGCGTCCTAACGCATCTTATTGGGGCAATGGTTTTGTCTCTGTGTGTCCAGAAACCGCTGTTTCAACAACTCTGTTTCACAAACTCTGGCACATTGAGAAAATGGCAGAGTTTGTGCTTTAGACCAATTTGTGTATCTCAGCAGAATGTGAATTGCCTGCCTGGATCTGGGAGAGGTGAGAAAGTCTGAGGGAGGTTGTGCCTCGGGGGAGGGGTGTAGACAGCGCAAGGCTGCCCTGAACCTGGAGCGGGGAGAAGGAGAGGTTTTGCGACCCGGCTCTGACCCGGCTCTGACCCAGGCCGGGTCAGAGCCATAAAAATATAGACCCATCTCCCTCTGAGTGCTAAAAAGATCCAGGCCCCCAGTATCAAAGAGAGGATGGTGACACTGGGGGGGGAGATATGCAAGACTAATTTAGGGAGGGGTCGGGGACCCCTGAGCACAAGGAAACTTCAAAGACAATGAGGGGTATAACTGGAAAAACTGTAACTCCAAGACTTTTGTTATGTTGATGATGTTGTCGATGATGGTCTCTGTATCATTCGGAGAAGTGCTGGGAGTGCTTTGAAGATGCCGTGGACTGGTCGAATCTCTGGCGGCTTTGACCTGTCCGCAATCGGGAAGAAAACTTCTGCCTCAGGAAGAGTTGCTGAATAGGCTGCGGGCGACAATTGACCCTTCCTTTGTGATCAGGGGCTTGTGGGCAGTTTGTAGCTCTTGACCGAGGAGAGACTGAAGGGGCACTGCAGTGGGTTGTGTCCCCCCTTCTTTCTGAACAGGACTTTGCTGCGTGCTGCATCCTGTGCCCCAAGGGCCCGAGGTGAGCTGGCTTCCTGTTCGGAAACACAGGAACATAAACATTTCTAGGAAGTCTCAAGTGGCGTGGTGGTGGGACCGTGTTGTGGCAGCCTGAGACCTCCAAAGGGGTGCCTAAGGGGATCATGGGCACCCAGAGCGAATCAAGACTCTGACGCGCAGGTTGCGTGTCTTGGTGCGGCTACGGGTGTTGGAGCGCCTGTGGATTGTGGACATCGTGGAAGAGAGCCAAGATTCGGGACGTGCAGGGGGTGCGTGTCGCAGTGCAGCCCAGGAACTAGTGAAGAGCGCCGGGATATCATGGGCACTAAGAAGGAGTGAGTCTCCGACACGAGGATCAGCATGTGGAGGTGCAGCCAGGGCGTTAGTGAAGAGCGCCTGGTACCTCGTTTGCACCAGGAGGAGAGGTGAGACTCAGCCGCGCAGTGTGAGTGTTCTGGTGCGACCCAGGCGTTGGTGGAGAGTGCCTGAAGGATGTGTGCACCCGGAGACAGAGTGAGTCTCGGACGCGACAGGGGTGCGTGTCGAAGGTGCGTGTGTGTTGAGGAGTACCGGGGAGCGGTGAACACCAGGGAGCAAAGAAGTCCTAACAGCGCTGGAGAAGAGGGCCAAGTGATCGGGCCCTCGAAGGCAACGTGCGGTAGCACCAGCGTTGTGTGGAAGCCTAAGTGGAAGGACTTTGTGCTGAACGTTGGCGGCCCGAACCGGCAGCCCTGCAGCAGCTGAACTACCGGCCCGAGCGCGCCTTGCCCATGGTGACAAGGTTCTGGAGTGAGGCCAAGCCGCTGCGGAAGGAGAGGAGAGTGGGGTTGTGACCCCCCCCCCAGGTAAAGTGAATCACGTGCGTGCACGGAGGGACACTCTCTCGGCCTCTAGCTGCTGGCAGCTGTGTGCCCCTGTTGCTTCAGCCCAGATCTCGGTCCGTGCTGGTCCCAGATGGGGCAGTACAGGGGTAAGGGCCCGGAGTGGTACTTGGGTGTCATCGTTGATCCGTGTTGGGGGCAACCGTCGCACAACTTCTAAAAACAGTCCTGTAACACTTTGCATATTTGCTGCTAATGAACCATCGAACTATTGGACAGCGTCTAACACTAAAGGGGCTTAATGAACTCAGGGGTTAGTGTGTTACACATTATGTTATGTTTCTCTTGCAGGATACAGGATCATAGCGTAGTGCACTGCATTGGTTGTTTACTGCACTGTACTAAATTGAACTGTGACACATTACCTTATTCCTTCCTCGCACAGGGCATGCTGGTGGTGATACGCATTGCCTTGTTTTCCAATGGCACTGTACGTAATTGCAGTGTGACGCATTGCTGTATTCCTTCCTTGAACATGACATGCTGGTAGTGAACCGAGATGCATTATCTTGTGTTGACTCAGTACATGAACTTGACCCTTCGCATTGCATTGTTTCACTGTAGCACTGTACAGAAACCCATCGTTAAATAGTGCAATATTCCTTGTATTTTGCAACGTCTGTGAATCTAGTGATACGACATACCTAACGTGTTGAGAACAGTTAAAAATCTGCGTAACTGTTGGTTAGAAGCAGTGGGTGGGGATTAGAACCGCCCAACCCACCGGAAACAATATTACCCAGTGTGTATATATGGGAGTTGTATCATGTGGTCATTTCGTATATCTTTTATATAAAGTATACTCGTTTTATACAAACTCGTGTGGAGATATCATTGGGGTTGCTGTGGGCATGGTTGCACATACTGAACACTCGTGCCTTGGAGATAAGCCTGGCTGCTTGTGTCAAGCTACTAAGGGGGGGAGCAGGGCTGTCTCGGACGGTGTCTCGGACGGTGTTCTTCCTTGGCCTAACGGGTCGCACACTTGACAACAATGGTGCACGCGGGAATGCCGGCTTCTAACAAACATCCTCGGCAATATCATCCTCATAGATAGTGTATTATGAAAGCTGTTACTGTCGGTCTGCAGGCTATGATCCCAAAAAAGATTGGCTAGGAATGTACAAAGTTCAAGAGACTTTTTTCCTATTTTGATCATTATATTTCATTCTGGAACATCCCTCAGATTTAACTCTGGATTAACTGCCCATTGAAAAGGAATATCATAATGATCAGTCCAAGGTAGGGTACCTGGTGGCACAGCAAAACTTGTTTGTGCATTAGTCTAATCAATATCAAGGATTTGGCCTTTTAAAAGGGCGGGGTGTATTTTACCACACGGTGATCCACGATGAAGCAAACAACGCAATATATTGCTCGGGAGAGGTTGCAATAGTTGGTCAACATGTATTTTTAAGTCTGGTAAAACAGTAGCCCAGTTATTCATAATAGACAGTAATAAATGACCTACCAAAAGGTCATAAATGGGGCTACTGGGTGTTGGAACTGGGGGTCTCTAGTTGGCTGAGGTAGGTGCCTTAGTCCAAGTAGGGACCCTTGCTTCTAGTGCAGTTTGTAATGTAGAAATAAGATAGTCCTTAATGCAAGTAAAAATGCATTTCTTAATGCAAGAATAATGCAGTTCTTAATGCAAGAATAATGCAGTTCTTAATGCAAGAATAATGCAGTTCTTCATACAAGAATAAGGCAGTTCTTTATGCAAACATAAGGCAGTTTGTAATGCAAGGAATAATGCTATAAGCCAATCTGCACGTTCAGCTCGGGCACCAATAGCCCCCAACAACAGAGACAACGGTCGTAAACTTAAAGGGGCGGCCCCGGTACTGCTGGGCAGGTACGGGCCGCTCGGGGACTCAGCGCATCTAATGCAGTGCAGCAGGAGAAAGATCGGAGCACTCCTGTACTACTCCTGCATGCCTTCCCAGGCCACACACACGCTTGCGGCTACCGACCATAGTTCAAACTTTACCTAGGGGGTGTGCTGCCTCGCTCTCTCTCTCTCCCCGCTCGTCGGACGCCTTGCAGGGCGGTCCCGATGACCTTGCAGCCCGTTGCGAGGTGACACTGTAGCCGGACGGGTTACGGCGCTGCCTTCTCCTTCGTTGACGATCTTGGGCAGATTCTTCTTGGCGAATAACGATCATGATCCCTTTCACCTTGCAGCTTCCTTAGCTTCAAGAAATCCTTTAGCACGTTGCGGCTCGGGCCGGCGGCGATCCTTACTCACAGCCTCAGTTACGATGACGGGGGCAAAGCGGTCACAGGGCACCTAGTAAACAGCACCACAGACCACACGGCAGTCTCAGGCATGCAAGAGCACATGCACCAAGCGTCGCTGAGACACGGTTGGAAACTTTGATGTTCCTGAGTTTCCACAACAGGGAACAAGCTCTCCTCGGACCTCTGGAGACAAGTACTTCAAGACACAGCACACAACAAAGTCCTTTCAAGCAGAGGGACACAGCACACAGCAAAGTCCCTTGTCCTCCCCTTAGTCAAATCAGCAAACTGCAGGCCAGCCCCAGAACACACAGCAAGGGCAGTCCTTATCTTCAGTCTCTTGATCTGTTCTTTTTTGGCATAGGTTCCTCTTGATCACAAAGTAGTTTCAATCCTTTTTCAGTCTTAAGTTCAAGGGTTTCAGCTCTCACATTTATACCCATAAATGCCTTTGAAGTCTTTGTGTTCAGGGGGCTCTCTGCCCAGTCCAAACCAGACCTGGGTGTCTTCCTGCCAGTGCACACCTTCTCTCTTTGATAGTGAGGGTTTGGACCCCATACGCCCCGCAGGATGTGGAGCCATTCTTTTGTGATAGGCAGCAAATATCTCTTCGCATCAAAGGGGCTTCTCCTCCCACCGCACCAAATGCAGGCCAGCCTATTCCTCCCTGATGTCAGGACACTTCCCAGACCCTGTCACATCCAAACCCAGACAGTCAATACACAACCAGGTAGGGGCATTCAGGATGGTTAGGATAAGAAACCTGCCACTTCTAAAAGTGAGACTTCTAAACGCACAATTCAAAAAACATTTTCACAAAAAGATGTGTTATTAAATTCTGAGTTCAGGCACACTAAACTCCATCTCTCCATCTAATGTCTACGGAAATATATGCTGGAAACATATGACACAGCATTCCCCATTCTGTCCAATGGGCAAGATGGCTTTACAACAGTGAAAAAACTAATATGGCAGTATTTCACTGTCAGGACGTGTTACACACCTCCTGACATGTACATGTCCTACCGTTCACATACACTGCACCCTGCCCAGGGCCTACTATAGGGGTGCCTGAGGTGCATATAAAGGGAATGGTAAGGCCTGACAAGTGGGTGCACTTGTCAGGACAACAAGGCAGTTAACAAACTGTGCGCAGGCACTGCAGTGGCAGGATTGAGATCTCTTTTTAGGGCTACTTGTGTGGGTGTCACAATTAGTGCTGCAGGCCCACTAGTAGCATTTGCATTACCAGCCCTGGCACATATAGTGCACTTTACTAGGGACTTTACTAGTAGGACAACCATACTAATTATGGACAGCTAATTACCATAACACTTTATACAGGGAGCACTTGCTCTTTGACACTGATTAGCAGTTGCAAAGTGCCCAAAGCATCAAAAGCCAGCAAAAAGATATCCATCACAGCATCAAAAAAATAGAGGAGGTAGAGGCAAAAAGTCAGGGGTAACCACACCAAGAAATTCCAAGTCTAACACTGGGATTATGTGATTCTGCAACCACTATATTTTCCACATAATCACGGATTTGCCATATTTGCCACATAATCCAACATTAGCTGCATAATTTGCAGATTCCATAAAACAATTATTTCCAGCTCAAAACAGTCAAAGGTAACTAAGCAAAATAAATGCCACATGTATTTCTGGAAAGTGTTTGATCCTTTGCAAAGGTTAATAGGCTATCTATCAGTTGCTGATTGCTGTACTCAGGTGTTTAAATGTCACTAATGAGGTGCAACTTTGCCCAGACAGTATAAATAGTGGTTAAACTAACATTATATTGGAATAATACAGCTTCAGATTGTCCCATGTTATGCCACATAATTTGCCTTTTCTTGCCACATAATTTTGTCAACCCTGAAACATAACTTGGCCCTCTATTGCAGTATAACTCAAGAGGACAGTGTCACAATCAGTAAAATAAGCACATACCAGCAAAAATTACGTGATTCCATTGATGCAAATATCACATAGACTGCATATAAATATTCATTTTCTTTTGAGCGAATTATGGCCTCTATTATGTACAGTAATCAAGTCATTAATGTTATAGCGGGCCATAGATTAATCAGTGTGCATGAGGCCTCCCTAGACTTAGCTATGGAGGAGGAAGTCCATACCTGAGGCTCAGTAGACACTGACCTAGGGAGTAAAAAGGCTAAGGGTTCTCTTTCCTAGGTGCTGCAGTACAGGTGCCATTTAGGGGATAATGTCAGGGCAGGACTGCCCATAGCGGGCACCAGGCAATCCCCTGGTGTGCCGCATGGGTGGGGGCCCATTTTGGGCCCCTGGGGGCTGTTTTTGTTACAGGGCCGTCTGTGCAGCACCGCTGCAAATCGGCCCTGTACCATAATCGGCTGAAAACCGGCCCCAGCAAAGAGCTCAGCGGCACCTTCAAACCCCTCCCCCCCCAAGTGGGGAAGGGTGGGGGGGCGGCCAAGCACTTTGCGAGTTGTATGATGTAGGTATACAGTTGTCAAAATATTGATGATTCGAAAGTAAAAGAAAATGTAGGGTTGCAGGTGAGTGGGTGCATTTTGTGTTTGGGGTGTGGTGAAGTGAAGGAGATCCAAAGAAGTGCATTCTGGAGAAAGTGGAAAGAAGGTGCTGAAGAGGAAAGAGATGAGGTGTAAGACATAAAGATTGATGAGATACAGAGAGACATAAGGCGAACATGTGTAACATAGAGTGAACAAAATGGGAGTGACTGAGACACTCTGAAGACCACTACCCCTTTCGCATCCCTTTCACAGGCCTTAGAAAGGTTTAAGTCACAGACTCACAATTGCAGAACTAAAACATTTTCAATATTGATTACTTATATAAAAATAATTGTTCTTATTCATTTATCTTAAACAGCTAACAACCATTGACAAAGCCAAGAGTGCTGGTTTCAGGTGTATATCGGTTACTGTGCTGTATATCTGGCTGCAATAAAATAAACTCAAAGAGGCACCAAAACACCAGTTGGGTGGCACACTTTAAGAATCACAGGAAGTGTAGTTGACGTGTTTAAGTAATGCCCTTAGTTACATAGACCACGCCCCTATTAAAGACCCTCTACTTTTCTTACCCTCCTTAAAGCCCTGCCTGTAATGGAAGCCTCTCTTGCCTAATGGCAGCTTTCCTTCATATCATGGCGTGTTTGCCCACCAATGGACTTATATTAGACACACCTATCACACACGAGTGACTCACAAGCTGTCCACATCCGCTGTGCGTCCACGTTGAGGCTGGCATTTTATGGCCCATGACTTCATATAAAGCCCATCTCGCATAAATAATAGACTGCTAACCTCCAAATTATCGGCCCTATGTTCTCCACAAAATGGCGTCCAGGTTTGGTCTGGGTTGCTCAAAAGCTTGCTGCTAAGTCAAATATGACCCTGGGACGTCAAGAAAAGAGCCTCAAGCAGGCCCAGACAGGCCTTTTTTCCACTGGGCATTTCACTGTGTGCTGGGGACCTTGGGGCCGGGTTTAAATGCCATGGGCTGCCCCTGGAGCCTCCATCATTTCTCCAGATCCCCAAGGTTACAGCAGACTCAGGGAGGCCTCAAGAGAGAGAGGGAACTCGAGGGAGGGAAGAGGAAGCTAGAGAGAAAGCAATCTGAGAGGGAGAAGGGGTGGGTGGGTGGGGAGAGCAGGAGAGTGTGAGAACGGATGGAAAGAGAGAGATTGTGCATGGAGATGAAGGCGATTAGGCTGGTTTGAGCATTTTCCAGGACTTCTTTTCTTTCCCTAGTACAGCCCGGCATCAAGTAAAACAGAAGAATACAACTGCAACACACAATAAAACAATTGTGATATTAATATTGTGCAGTATATCAAATTATTTTGCCAGGAGATATGTTTGCCATATTAACAACTAGCAAAAGTTGTGCATAGATTGTCTCTAGTATTTTATGTATCTGAGCCCAATTTTGAAAGTGCTCGTGATCAGTAAATGGCACAGTAAGAGCCATAATTGAGATCAGCGGGGCAGTAGGCATATCCTCTGCCATGCGATAACATCAGTCTTTGTTTCCTTTGTGAAAGGATGACGATCTTGATAATTGTCAGCATTGTTAAAGTACCCAGGAACCATGATTCATGGTACCCACTTTTGTTGCTTTGTATTCTTTGCTGCCACTCTGTGTTTACTGTATTGTATGACTTCCTGATGTTTGTCTTTTACTGTTTTGTAGGACTTCCTGCTCTTTGGGTTTCTTTTAACTGTGTAAACTTTTTTTTTTTAAGTTAATAGTGTTGTTCTTATATGTTCTGTGTTGTGAGTTTTTTTAATACCTGTGTTATACTTTATGCAGTGTCAAGCTTTACCTAGGCTTTGACTAATCAAACAAGCGACCATGGAGAATGAATCAGACTTTGGACGACCAGGAGCCATATTATAGATGTTGGAATCCAAACAATGGTTCAAGTAAAAACACTTAAGATAAAAAAAATCTAAGGAATGGAGATACAGAGAAAACATTGACATAGTAAAATTTGAAATTGAAAAAGAAACTATGAAGAGAAAAGAATAGAATGGTGGCAACAAAATGTTAGGCACACACAGTAACCATGTACAGAAAGTGTAGTTCTCTGCACCCGGAGACTCCGTAGTCGGGATGGAAAATTCTGTAAACATAAGTATAGGGAGTGCAGAGTCACAGAACTCCACACTTAGGGGCCGATTAGGATGGCGGACGGACTTGCGTCCGTCCGCCACCCCTGAGTTGGAGGGACCGTCCGCATGGGCAGCGGCGGTCCCTCCATAGCAATTAGGATGTGACCGCCACCCTGGCGGTCACATCCTGTATGTTTTACATTGCGGCGGATGCTGCATGAAGCAGCATCCGCACGGGCCCCCAAAGTGTCTGTCCGTATGCTTTTCCACGGCGGAAAAGCCGCCGCGGAAAAGCATGACTCACCCTGCATCCTAATATGGCTGGCGGTGTCTGATAGACACCGCCAGCCATGTTATTGCTTTTCCGCCGTGGTCGCCTTCCGACAGCGGCGGAAAAGCGGCGGACGGATTGGGAGACCCACCAGCCATCCTGATTTGGCGGTGGGTCTTTCAGGCCTCCTCGGCGGATTTCCCGCATACTCCGGGCCGGCGGTGGCTTCCGCCGGCCTGGAGTATGCGGGAAATCCGCCATCCTAATGACCCCCATAGTTTGTACATATCGAAAGGTTGTAACTTTACACAAAAGTGTAAGTGTACCTGTGCGAATCAGGCCTACAGTGTAGGAAAATGTCTGTATTGATACATCACAGACCCAGCTGACCTTTCTTCTTGCTTCTTGATGTGTCTTTCTTCTTTCTCTTTGCTCCTCCTGACTTCTTGCACTCTCTCAAGGTCCCACGCAGGGTTATACTCTGTGGATTTCTCCTAGCCATTTGGGTTCTTGGGGTCGAGAAACAGCTCTTGTGTTTCTGGCCAAGCCTATGAGAGCGGTGCTCATACCGATCGAGATGGCTTTTTGCTTTCGGATATTTTCACAACCCTCTTCTGCTTGCTCAGATTTATTGGAAATGATATGCATAAGTTATTGTAAGTGGATACGAAATATATATGCATCAAAGACACTGCCTCTTTCTCGTTGTTTTCCTACTCCCTACTTTTTTCTCCCTTTTTCTCTTTCATGAAGGTCCTAGAAATGTGTGCGCAGATTTAGTATTTCCTCTGGAAATCAGGTCATGTTTAATTCTTGTATTGCAGGACTTAATACTGTCTGGTATGTTTTTACTATGTCAATATTTTTGTTATGAAAATGCTTATTATTTCAATTAAAAAAAACGATGGCTGAACATGGCCTCTTTATTTTAGTTGTGCTGTATTATACTGTCTCTAGTGTCAAGATTTGCCTGAACGAGGCCTGGACTGTCGACTAAAGTACCCCAGACATTTACAAAGGCTGCGGATGCATAGATCACAGTTGCGGCCTGCATGACTCGCGGGTTGATTTAATTTAATTTTTTTTTTTAAACTTACCTTCGCCTCCGGTCCTGGACACCCGCGTCGCATTTCCTGCTCTCTCTGCTCACAGGAAGCAGGAGCAGGCAGCCTCCCTCTCCTCCTATAAGCCAATCACAACGCTGCAATGGCAGCTTTGTGATTGGCTAGGATGCCGTATGGGGAGGCCGTTTTCTCGATGAAGGCTGCATGCAGCCTACATGGAGAAAAGGCAGAGTGCTCATGACTGGTTTGGTCGGCTCTGGGATCGACTAAACAGTCAGCGCCCATAACATTGGGCTAGCCACTCCTCCCCGACCAGCCCTCCCGCCTGCCCCCAATAAGGCCTACCCTTCTTCTGCTTTCTCGCAGTGCCAGAAGCAGAAATGTAAAATGGTATTTATACCATTTTACGTTTCTGCTTCTGGCACTGCGAGAAAGCAGTGGGGCGATGCTCCGACGCCCACGTGGATGAGCCGCCACTGCTAGATCATGAACTCAGCATTCTCGACAGTGGGGGAACACATGCAGCCTTGCCTTTGATATGGCTAGATACCTATCAGGGAAATCCATTTCAGATCCCTCTTTCTAGCGGCTACCCAGTGCTTCCGCCAGGCGAACAGCAGAGTGGTTCCTTCTCCCACCTAGCGGCTAAGACCTGGAACACCCTCCCTCAACACCTTAGAGCAGCTCCATCGTTCCAACAGTTCAGGAAGGACTTCAAGACCTGGATGTTCAACCAATAGGAATAGGCAGCGGAATCCCGCGGCAGAACCTCACAGAGCCTCAAGCCCCTCACTGGTGAAGCAGCCGCGCTACACAAATCCTGATTGATTGGGATAGTCCCTAGTACTACTCTTAGCAGCGGTAAGACTGGGACAGGCGGTAGAAGCAGACAATAATAATAATAATAATAATAATACGGCCATTTAAAAACAGCTACCTCCCAAAGGAGGTATCCCGGCGCTATAACGACATGTGACAGCACAATTAAAAAGGTCAGTCACCATTTATCCCTCAGGATTAATCCAGGTTAAAAAGCCATGCCTTAACTGCCTTCCTAAAAAGGCCATCTGATTCAATTTGCTGCAGGGCCGGCGGCAAGGAATTCCAGAGTTTAACCACTTTTGCCACAAACGATCTGCCGCTCCAAAATAAAAGTGGACCTTATATGAGAATCAAATAGCAAAAAACAAATTCGCTCATATTTGCAAATCTGATCTTGTAAATACACACTGCAATGATGTTTCACAAGGTGTGGGAGACTGCGTGAAGTTGTGCTTGCTGCAGGCAATGCCTGTGGTAACACCATGAAAATCAAAAGTAAAAACTGGCCAACCAGATCATAAAACAGGCCCACAAAGAACCAAAACTCTGTCCCACACACTGACCTGGCGCTGCACACCAGCTCTTCTGGAACTGCCAGTGTGCCCCATAGGCCAGTGCGACCCTGCAAGTACCTGGGACCAGGTCTGACGCATATACATAGAAACATGCTGACATGCACATACCGACAGACATGGAAACAGACACGCGTGCACAGACACGTTTACAGCAACAAACATTCTGTAAAGGAATGGTCCATCGCCACGGATATAATAGGTTTGCAGCATCGACCCATCGGATGCGACCCGGGGGAAGACACTTGGTTAACGCTGTCATCCCATGGGAAGCAAGGGGAGATTGAACGGGAGTCACAGGGATGTGGCTGCAGCATCTTGTGAGAAGTCACACTTTTAAAACCCAACAATTAAAAATGCGTCTCCCTAGAATTAAAGCTCCATTCATCCGAAGCTGCCCTCTGCGTGCCCTTGAGCACCTGCAGAGATTTTAAAACTGTACACCGCACGCGGCATGACAACACGCTAATTAGCATCTTTGACTCAGCGCAGATGGAGCGGGCGCCATTCCATCGCGCAGTAAGTTTTACAACCTACCGTCTTCCCATGTGCCTAAACAGTGGGAGGATGGGGCTTCAGGGCGAGTGAGGCGAGCTGCCGTGGCGACCACCTGGAACGTAACCGGCAGCTCCTAAATTGTCCTTCAAAACGCGGCTCTCATCGCGTGGCTCTCTTCTCCTCATCTCTCACCAACACTGGCCCCCCCTCGTCTCGCTACACTTTATTTTACTCTGTGCACCTGTCTTCGGCGCCTGCATGGCGAGCAGCCAGTTCTAGTGTTCACACACCCGGTGCAGTGTTCCTTCCCTTACAGTCCTTATGGTTTGCTGAGATTTATTACATTGCAGCGTATTGTACATGAACTTACATAGCGCCTCACACTTCTTGCGTGGCGCTGAGGGCCTGAGGCAATTGGGGGGAGTGCACCACTCTACATTTTGAACCCTGAGTGAGAGCTCGCGGTCATGAATAATGACTTTGATTCTCTCTGCTCCAGTCAAGTACAAAATGACCCTGCAGGTGTAAATAATTTTACTAAAAACTCTGCTGCATAAAATCTTGCAAGTTTAAATAAACCGATACATACATTCAGGTTCTGCTTTGTTAGCGCCTAGAATCAGTGTACACGGCTGACTTTTCCATCCTCTAGTGTTGCGTACTATTATTTACGCTAACGAGTATTGCATTTTTTTTATCACTGATACTCCATTTGTTCACAAGCAACTCTGGTTTACGTAGGGAATTTAAGTGGGATGAAAAAGTGGGGGCCTTCAAAAGGGGCGTAAGGAGGCAAGCTTTCCAAGGGTAGTGGCATATATAATTAAGGGCGTGGCTGGAACGTACATAAAATACTGTGTTTCCCATAGTATCACCCGTCCATTATTATGGTGCCTCTGTGGAGCTTTCATTAAAGGCATATCCCACAGTAACAGGCAAGCATCGACCACAAGTCAAATCTATTGGCTTTCACAATTCTTGTTATCAGTATCAGATACATGAGTAACAACAAAGATTTTTTTGTGGATAATTACAATTCAAAAAATGTTTCCATTTGGAAAATAGGAGTGAATTAAACACTACTCAGGTCTCTGGCAGAGGCGGTAGTCTTCGGAGTGTCTTAAGCACTCTGTTCTTCCAGTCACACCACTTACGTCTGAAATATTTCTGTTACATACCCCTGGACATTTTTCCCCATAAATCTTTCTGAAACCCCTTCATTTGCAAATCTCACACACCATCCCTGTCCTCTTTAGTACCATCCTTTCACTTTCTCCTGCATGTACTCCCTTGCATCCCCTTCACTTGACTGCCCCCTACACACACAATGCACCCACTCACCTGCAAGCACAGCATTCTCTTTTATTTTTGCACTGTCAATATTACGACCTTCACATGCTTTGTATAGAATCATAGGGTTATATTTACAAGAAACGGCGCTCTGCTGTTTTGCCGCAGTGGAGCATCAAAAATGTTACTGCTGCAGTACGACAATCCCTAACGCCATGTTAGTGTTGTATTTATGATACAGCGCTCCATGGCGTTAGGAAGAGGTCAGCGTCAGAAAGACTGACGCTGATATGTGCTCCAAGTCAGTAAAAAATACATGCTAATGTTGAAAAAGTGATGCTCGGACAATTAGCAGCCAGAAAACTAGATGCTAGCTGTCCTAGCCCCCATTTTGTGCGCCTGGCAGGTAGAAAAAATACAAAAATGCCGCTCTGTGAGAAAAAAAGAATTACACTTACAGAAAGCAGCAGTGCAGCCAAGAGTGCGCACTGGCCAGGACAAAGACCACAGCAACCCCACTAGCAGCCAGAATTTCCAGCCAGAGTACTAGGAGAAGTGGAAGTGCAAGTTCCGTAAACAGGAGAATTAGATCTTGATCATAGAGGTGACACACAATAACACCAGCTCTTCGTCAGCTCCAAAGTGCCATTGGAGAGGAAAAAGACCATATGCCAGGCCAGACCACAGTGGACAAGGTGAAGAGTGTTGCAGAAGTCAAAAGGACAGTGACTGAATGTATGAATCGCTGGCACGGTTTTAAGTGCAAGAGAAAGGCAAAACTGGAAACCAATGTCAAGGCAGTATTGCAGACTGGAGGTGGTACTCCAGTGTCCCAGGAGGAGTTGGATCCCTTGGAGGAGCAGGAGTCGGTGGGTGGAGTTGCGGGACAGGACAGTGCTGGCTATGATGTACTAATGGAAAATTTTGAAGAGAAGCACCCCTATTTTATCTTAAATTAAGATAAAATAGGAGTGCTTCTCTTCTAAATTTTCCATTAGTTACTTTGTCTACCACAGAGATAGCACCCAACCATGTCTTTTGACACCATTTCAAGCACAACAGAACATAGGGCAAGCACTTTGGCCTTTACACCTGAACAAGCTTCAAATATCTATTCATTAATTGAAGAAGTTAAAACATCAGACACGCAAGGGACCACCATAATTCAGCAATTAAAACACTTGGAATTTTTAGCAAGACGGGAGATCAATCAGAAACTTCATGCACCAACACTGGTGCAATATCACAGAGTTCAACGTATCCCGCGAGGTTTGAGGCTGTCTATCAAACCCATGTTATTTAGGTTTCATCTGAATAAAGAATTCATGGATCGATGGTACTCTATTTTAAATAAATGTAGTTTGGACTTGATTTTGTTATTGGTTGAAGAACTAGCTAAACTATCAGAGATCTAGCAAAAGAAATTGAAGAAATTAAAGCAAATTTGGAGGAAAGAATGGATAAGGTAGACTGGGACAAAACTCTTGAAGACATCAACATGAGACTAGAGAAACAGACTAAAGAAATTCAAGATGGCAAAATTAGGAAATTTAAACGAGATACACTGGATTATAAACTTCAAGAAGTGTACACCTGGGCAGATGTGTACGCCCAGCGACGAGTATATCCTAAGAGAAGAACAAATATCTCATCGGAAGAAAGTTTGGTATCAGATTCAGAAACCACAACAAATAGACCATCAGCCCAAACTCATCCTACCAAAAGATTCATCAACCTCAAAAACAACAGATGAAGGAGGGGCACACGCCTCTAGGTCTAAACAACCTTTTTTATCCAATGCTGCGGACACCAGTCGCCCACCAGGAACATCAAAGCCAACCGCAAAACAAGGCGAAGCAGCAGAAAAAGCTCGCACAAGGAGCCAGAAGTAAATCTGGTAGTTAATATTTCAGATGTTGAAATAACGCCTCAACAAAAAAGAGTTTTAAACAAAGGCTTAGGATTTGTTCCAACATATACAACAAACCTTTTTGAAAGTGAAGTAGCCTTGTTCAAATTTATGAGAGTTCTACGATTAAGGAATTTCTTCACTAACGTATCACCAAGCCAGACACAAAAAACTGAAACAGAATTTCAGGAGTTTCGACCTAAATCCAAATTTCAAGCACCAGTTTCGCATACAATTTTGGATGCTTTTGAGAGATCAGTTTGTAATGACTTGCAAACAATCAACATGCAGAATGTCAAAAGAAAGAATCTGTCAAACCAAGACATAAGCACGTTGAAATCTCTACAAAACAATAGGGAGATAATAATTCAGAAAGCAGACAAAGGAGGGGCGATCGTAGTGTTGAATTCTAAATTTTACATGAATAAAGTTGAAGAACATGTTTCAGACACTTTGACCTATTTACAACTTGACAGAGATCCTACTGAAGACCTTAAATTGACGCCCCAAGATACACAGACAAAGATTGGAAGAATCATGCAGTACTCTACTGCCGGTTCATCGACGATATATTTGTAATCTGGAATGCAGACCGACAAATGTTGGAAGACAAACAAGTTACCCTTAATCGCCATGATGAGCACATTCAATTTACCCACAACATCAGTGAAAATTGGATCTCATTTTTGGATGTGGCTATACGCTTAGAAGATACAGGCTTACAAACAGAAGTTTTCCGTAAAGATACTGATGTCAACAACGCACTATCATTTCAAAGCTTTCATCCACAAAATCTTAAGGAGAATTTGCCTTTTTCGCAATTCATGAGAATCAAGAGAATTTGTTCTACAAACACTGATCTAGATAAACACCTGGACATCCAACAAAGAAAATATGATGAAAGAGGATATCCAAATGATCTATTATCTAAAACAAGAGAACGAATAAAGGTGTGTGACAGAATGAATTTGTTGAAACAGAAACCGAAGAAGACTATTGAGAGATGTTTTCGTCTCAAAATTCTCCACAAGTTCACAAAAGATTAAGAACATTATTAATCGTCATTGGGAACTTCTTCAAAACGAAAGTGATTTTCAAGGGATTTTTGATCAAAAAACGATTTTTGCTTATACCCGATCAAAAAATTTGAAAGACATTGTTAAGAGCAAAATGAAACAGAAACAAACATCAGTTTTTAAAGGAATTAAAAAATGTGGTAACTGCGTACATTGTAACAACGTAATAGTAGGGTCTTCTCTTCATCATCCTCAAACAGGCAAGAAAATTCAGTTATTTCACAATTCAGATTGCAATTCAAGTATGTTGATCTATTACATAAAGTGCCCATGTGGAAAACTGTATGTCGGAAAAACTGAGCGCAAACTAAAAGTGAGAATTTCAGAACATAAAAGCACAATCAGAAATCAAAATGCTAAAAGTCCACTAGCCGTTCATTGGATGGAGGCTACACATAGCATATCTCAGGTTCAGTTTTCAGTGATAGAAAAGATTCAACCACAAGCTGGAATGGATCTCACCAGATCCCTCCTGCAGAGAGAAACTTATTGGATCAAAACGTTAGAAACTCAGGATCCAAAGGGTCTAAATGAAAAAAAAAATTTCTCTTGTTTTTTATAACAAGTTTTATTGCTGATTCACCATGTGTAAATGCATGAAGCTCTGGTTATTGTCTTCCATGATGTGTACTAAATCATGGTTCCTTTCTAAAATGCTTCAGATATACATCCTTTTTTTCACTCCTTTTTTTCACGTTTTTTTCACATTTTTGCACATTTATTCTTTTCTTTCATGCACTTTATCACATTTCATTAGTTTTGTTGCGGACTGTTGAAATTAAGGGATATTCGTGTTGTTTTAGAAGCACTTGGTTTGTTTACATTGGCAGGCAACAGCGCAAGATCTTTTCCGGTTGCGGTAGAGAGGGATTGCTTGATCACGTAATTTTCGTTTCAATGACGTTGGTTGGTATCGCGGGAGCTGATTGGTAACAGCGTTGGTCACTTCCTGGTTTCTAGGAGGTGCGAGGCAGATAGGTTTACGTTCTAGTTGTTTCAATGACGTAGCGGGGAAACGCGGGAATTGACTGAAGAGAGTTTGTGATGTGGACACGTTAAGATGGCGGGCGGCAGCGTCAGCGTCGACAGTGAGTTTGAGCAGAGAACGTTACGGAAAGTTGCAGATTTTGCCGTTTGAAGGAGAATCACCAGGTATGTTCAAGTAAGGAGGTAGAGCAGGTTGTTCTTATAGACTGCACAGCTCGCATCAGGTTTCTAAGCTGCAGTTTTAGTTTTTACAGTATTTTTTCAGGTTGGACGGTCTTTACATGAAAAGGAGGAAACTTACGAGGGTGAGTGTGTCTTGTATAAGCACATTGTTCTTTTTGTGATATGGGTAACTAGATGAAAGGACCTCATTTTTTCCATTGTTTGGTTTAGATACCATTGTTGACTATATAGAACTACCAAGAGGGTAAGTTCTAACCCTGAGAAATTCGGCGGTTGCACCAGGGAACACCGAGGGGTGAAGGTGGCGGTGTTTTTTCTTTAAATCCTTTAAATTTTGAGTTTATGGTTTTTGATATATCAGAAGCTTTGATTAAAATGTTTTGGCCCCTTTGCGTGTCAGAAACTTACAGTATGTCTTTTATATGTTTAGATTTCAGGCCCCAGAAGAAGAGCCATTTCAGGCTCGAAATGCATCGGGCATTTATGTAAAATGGATTTAAAACTCTGATTTTGAGTATTGTCAAAATGCAACTTACTGTTTATTTACTGTTCATGATTTAAATGAATGTCAAGAAATGTTTAATTGATGCTGTTTGAAATAATTGGAAAAGATTATGGAGTCATTTAACGACTCCAAGAATTTCATTATATAAACATTTTTGCTTATGTTTATCACAAACAAAGAGTGTTTTTGAATTTTTATTGGAAAATAATTCCAGCAATAGTGCACAGAGGTCGAGTGTGTTCACACTCGAGGTATGAAGGCCATGATGTACTGCCACAGTGTAAGTTGCAAAAAGGGGCAATGTGGGGAACTATGTAATGCCATGCAGTGCAGGCAGCTATGTCCCAGTGCTCTGCTGCACTGGCTGCAGGCTAAAGGGTAGGATGCTGGCTCATATACGATGAAACATGACATCAGTGAAAGAAAGGCTTATGGGCATTTTGATAACATGTTGGGGTAGGGCAGGCCACAAGCCTCCTGGCTGTGCTACCCTGCGTCAAAATGAAAGGACAGGAATGCGCTTTATCTTCAAGATGCAGTGCATTCCTGTCCTTTCTGCTGGCGCACAAACAGCAGACATCCGCCAAAGCAGGCACCATTGTACCGTGGTGCAAGGGTACATGAGTTGGTGCCAGCCAGCTGAATGTGTACCACCATAGAGGAAAGCACAGGGCAATGTTGTATCTTCATCACCACAGTGAACCCTGCAATTTACTAATCGCACACCTTGGCACAGCAAGGTGTTTTGAAGTACTGTGCTGCACCACATGTCTATGAATTCTGCCCCTCTATCTCACCTGGGCCTAGGCACATTACTTTAGCCTGCAAATCCATAGCATAGAATTGGTGTCTCAGAAGAGAAACAACACATCTGAGTTGTGGTGGATATGTGGGCCATGGGTTGTACCTACACATAGGGACATTTCAATAGTCACGTCCATAGTCACGTAGATTAAACTACATTGTACACAGCTGTCCTGGCATGTAGGCTCAGAGCACACAAGTGTCAGCTGCTGTGGTAGGGACCATATGAACTCCTCTCATCTACTAAATATGACTAGGGGTCGGGGTGAATGCAAGTAATGTACACCAGAGAGGACTATGGACCATATATAAAATGAAATGTTGCACCACGCCGATGCAAACAAATCAGCTGCGCTGAGCTGCGTCATTGCAAAAATGCATGGATGGGCTATATTTACAGGGATATGTGCAACCCCTGTGCACACCCCTGCGCAGGTGCAAAAAAGGATAGCCATGTGCCAATGCAGGCACCCTTGAACCATGGCACAAGGGTGTCAGTGTTGCCGCTCAGCTGTGTTTTTTTACAGTGCCAGTGCAAGAGGAACCATATTGATTGATTGATTGATTGATTGATTGATTGATTAATTTTAAAACTTGTATAGCACTTACTGTCACCCCACGGGTATCCTGGCGCTTCACACTGTCAACTGGGCCACGATTGAATAGGTCACACCTGCCCAAGCCTAAAGAGACTCAAGCTAGGCCTTGGGAAAAAGCCAGGTTTTCAGGCTCCTGCGAAACTCCAGCAGGGCGCTGATCTGTCTAAGGCTCTGGGGGAGTCCATTCCACAGCCGCACACCGGCCACGGTGAAAGCTCTGCCTCCTAGCCTGGCCCATTTGAACCTAGGCACCGTGAGTAGCGCAGCACTGGACGAACGGAGCTGCCTGGTGGGTTGGTACCAGGAAAACCTTTGCTGCATGGGAGCTGGCCCTAGCTCATGTACTGCTTTAAAAATCAGGCACAGGGATTTAAAACAAATATGCTCCGTCACCGGTAGCCAGTGCAGCTCTCGCAAGGCCAGTGTTGTTGAGGAGCAGCGTTGCCAACCGAGGGCAAGTTTAGCTGCTGCAGACTGGATTCTTTGGAGCCCCTGCAGAATGTATAATGGGGCCCCCAAATACAGCGAATTACAATAATCCAGCCTGCTACCCACTATACTACTAACTACCTGTGGGCGTGCCTCTTTAGGTAGCAGGGGCAGTATTTTACGCAGCATGCGTAATAACGCAAAGAAGACATTGGCGGTCTTATTAGCCTGTGATTCCATCTGGAGATCCTTGTCAATCAGCACCCCCAGGTTGCGTACTCTGCATGCCGGGGTCAACGGTTCCTCCTCTGGGGTTAGCCTAAATTCCAAAGGAAATTGTCTAGGAGGCCCACCCGAGGAGCAGTAGACCACCTCGGTCTTTCCTGCGTTAAACTGCAGTGAGTTCCTGCTAAGCCAGTTGGCTGTCCTCCGCATGCATTCCTGAAACCGGTCAAGAGATACTGCATTGTCACCTTCCAGAGAGAACGCCAATTGCGTATCGTCCGCATAGTTAACTGTGCAGATTCCGGCAGACTTTATAATAGGGAGCAGGGGCTGCATATAAATATTAAATAAAATAGGGCTGATCGCAGAGCCCTGCGGCACCCCGTGAGTGACTAAGGATTTACGGGCAGCAAAAGGAGCCAGCGTTACCACCTGCTGATGTCCTGCCAGGTATGATTGTAGCCATTGTAGTGCCCGCCCCCTCACTCCCAGATTCTGCAGTCTTTCCAATAGGATAAGATGGTTCACCGTATCGAATGCGTCCGACATATCGAGAAGCACTAGAACAGTTGCATTCCCGTTGTCGGCACGCATCCGAAGGTTATCCAACATTGTAACCAGGGCCGTCTCCGTCCCATAACCAGGACAGAAGCCAAATGGTCTTTGTCAAGTAAGGAGTTTTCCTCTAGAAAGCCCGACAGTTCCCTAATAACTGTTTTCTCTAGAATCTTCACTGGGTAGGGTAGGAGAGAGATGGGCCTAGAATTGGCTGGTATTGATGGATCCAAGGAGGGTTTTTTAATCAGTGGGGTTACCACTACCATTTTCCATTCCTCTGGGACCTCTCCTTTCTCCAGACACTGATTACAAATCTGCTTCAGCCAAGGAAGAGTATCTCGGACAGAGGACTTCCATATTCTAGTGGGGAAGGGATCATTCCGTGAACCTGAGGATACACTCTCTACCAAACTATCAAATACAGCTTTTGGGAGGGTTTGAAAATTATTCAGAGAAACCGGTTGTATTTGGTCTTCAGCTCCCATCTGTACAGGATTGAGCTGTTTAGCCTCGTTGATGGCAGTAAGACTATCCAAAATCTTAGCAATTTCATCTTGGAAGTGAGTGGCAATTTCATCACAGAGTTTTTGTGATGCTGCCACTTTATTGTTCATACATTTAGGGGCAGACAGGGCCTTGGTGATTTCAAAAAGGGCTTTTGTCCCATTTGATGCATGGGCAATTGATCTGGCATAGAAGTCGGCCTTGCCTTGAGGATGCTTTCCTTATAATGTGACTGTCTCCGTCTTAGTTCGATTTTATCTTCCTCTCCATAGCCCTTCCTCCATTTTCTTTCCGCCTTCTTATGGAGCAAGCGGAGCTGTTTCAACTCCTCATTAAACCAAGGCGCTGTGGCCTTCCTCTTATTTTTTATCATCTTCAGGGGGATTGCCTGGTCTAAGATGGCCAACATGTCGTTTATATATAATGAGTAGTTCTCTCCTACAGATAGCATGGGGTCGAAATGAGTGACCTCTGGGTCAAATACTGGGGGTCTAATCTGACCTAATTTCGCCCATTCCCTACCTAACCTGTAGCACCTTTGCTGACCTTCACTGTCCCTTAGGTGCAACGTCCTGATGCTTAACCCGACTAAGTGATGGTCTGACCAAGTCTGAGGCATTACATCTAGTACCCTCGTTATGGCTTGATTGGAAAATAGCAAATCAAGGACGTGTCCCCTTCATGTGTCGGACTTTCCACCATCTGAATAAGGTCCAGATTAGTGCACGTATGTCTTAGGTCTCGCAGATGGTTATTGGTCTTCCCACAAATTAAAGTCTCCAAGAATGATCATTCTGGAGTGGGCCAACGTGAGATTGGTAATTACATCAAAAAGGTTCTGGTAGTCTGTAGTGCCCCCCGGGGCCCGATAGCATAGAAGTCCGGTAAATAGGTTCCCACTTAAAGAGTATAGTGCGAACCCCATCATTTCTATGCCCTCAACTTCATTAGTCTTTAGGAGTCTGAGATCCAGTTCTTCTTTAAAGATCACTCCCACTCCTCCCTCTCTGCCTGTAACCCTAGGCTTATGTAAAATGTTATAGCCATAATGGGTAGACAAATCCCAGAACAGCAGTGGACTCTATAGTCAGCCATGTTTCTGTTACGAATAGTACATCAAGTCGCAGATCCTCAATCATATTCGAGACCTCTGCGGCATGCTTCGTAATTGACCGACTATTAATCAGCCCTCCCCTGGGAGACTTCCCATCGTCTTCCACGGGTGCCGCAGTCTTACCTATCTCCAAAAGTCGTTCTCTCTCATATTTTATCCGCTCTTGGACAATTTCTGGTCGGGCAGCGATTCCTGCGCCGCGCGCCTCCGGGGCGCGGACGGGCGCAGATGGGCTTGCCTCTGCTGCGCCTCCAGCGCGCCATCGGTGCACCCGCTGCACGCGCACGCTGTGCGCTCACATTTCCCCCTTTTAAATATGCTGGCCGTATGATCAGCCGAGCAGCCGAGCAGCAACGACTAGAGTGCCTCCCAAAGATGGCGTCTGCCGAAGGTCGTGATCCTGCCTCTCCCTCACCCAAGATGGTGCAGTGGCTGCCTACTAGTTACTATTCACGCAGAAATAGCGTGTGGTGGGAAAGTTTTTCAGTGTGCAAGTAAGCGGATACTTTATTGGAGCAAACAATCAATCAGTGAATAAAATAACACAACACCTAACAATGCTAAAAAAACGACAATTTTTTTTATTAAATGTAAAATTCCTGTCTTCCTATCCAAAGTAACCTGTAAAATCGTACTGCAGTCAGAGTCTATATGGAGTGCACTTAATACTTGTGAATACTGTGCATCCCTGTGTTTTTTAAATGAGGCAGGGTAGCACTGCTAAATTTCTTGCACGCTGTATTGTGCCATTTCTGTGTGTATATGCCTCTTGGTAGACACATGTTACCAATCACAGCACTTTTACCATCTGGGGTGCTGCCAGACACATATCATTCTATACCACCCTGCCATTTCAGTCCATTTGATATGGTCATGCATGATGTAAGTGTTGTAGGCACATGAGAGTCAATATATGATCAGGGTGACATCATTTGGTGGCAGTAAGTTGGCTGCCAGGACCAAAATTACAACATCCATAGGAGGCCCGTACACATAAATGTGCATGGATCTGATTAAAACGATGTGTGACAACCTGCAGATAACCAACTCGGGTCCTGATGAAATAGGTCGAACCTCAGGGATTGAAATCTGACTAGTATGACAGGGCCCATCCACTTAGAGTAGGCACACAGTGGTAATGAGAGCACTGTTGAGATCCATGCATCTGAAAGAGATACAGTGTGATTTGCAATCCATAGCCTTGTGTAACAGGTCTCCTATGAATCACTGAGGAACTGAGTGGCATTTTCACAAGGCTATTGCACAACCTGAACGTCAGTTTTTCCGATGTTCCGGTGGCGCATTGCCCTGCACCATATTTACAAAGTAGCTTTAAGCCACTTTGCGTGCCTTAACAGCACTTTGTAGATATGGTACACTTTCCCACTTTCTGCGTCAAAGTGGTGTGCAATGGGTGTTGCTGTGGACGTTGCTCTGCAACACCCATTGCTTTTTGATGCTGCCCCAGATTTACAATGATCTGTAAATCTGAGGCATTGGCAAAAACCTACACCAATCAAAGTAGGCGTTAGATTGGCGCAGTGAGGAGAAATATTTATTTCTCCATCCATGTATTTGCTTTTTCTATGTGTGCTGGAGAGCAAAATGCCATTACTGATTGTTTCTGTGCAGGAAGGTGTCCCTTCCTGCACAAAGAAAATCATTAGATAATGGCTATCAGCTACTTCTATATGTGTCACGGATTGCAGCATACATAGAAGTAGCAAATCACCATTATTGATTGTTTATGTGCAGGAAGAGACACCTTCCTGCACATAAACAATCATCCCTGCAACACAGGAATCCTGGCACTATAGCACAAGGGTGTCTGTGTTGGTGCTAAGCAGCTATTTTTAGTGCCAGAGCAAGGTAAAACACAGCGGTGCACTGTATTCTAGCAAATACATCGCATCCCTGAATTATTGAAATGACGCAGCGCGGCACTGCAAAATATGACACTGCGCTGTGCCATTTCCTTGTGAATATGCCCTTAAAAGTGAAACGTATTGAACCTTGATTGTCAACTGGAATACTCATGTCAACACTTAAGAGAGATCAGCACTATCAATTCTCAATCTCTTTACACTGAATGAACCCTCATCAACTGGCCAACAGCCTGTCCTGGACTTCACAGTACAGTAAAGATATGGTCCCAGTGGAACAATTTCAAAAGAACACACACAATTAAATCACTTCAGGTATAAATACACCATTACACCGTAAGTATCACTTTCAATGTTGTTTAATCACACCGAACATTTGTAAATGCTTATGAATCAGCAAACGACTCATAAGGCTTTACCAGCAAGTGCCCGGCGTACGGGGGAAAGAAGAAAAGGGGAAAAGTTATGTGCATCAAGTGAGGGTTGAAAAAGTGTAAAGGAAAGGAAGTCATATTCATCACACAATTATTTACAATGTAGGCAGCTTTTCTTGGCCACACAATTGAGTGATCAAAAATGATATATAGCCATGGTTAAGAGTACATTATCACAGTGAGAAAGTACTGTTGATCAAAACTGGCATAGACAATATTACAGTCGACGTTTCGATCACCCAAAAACTGGGTAGGCTGCTTGAATCCTTATGACTGGGTCTTCCTCTGGACTGAGGAATGGGGCACCTGGGAATTAAAAAAAATGGATTTCTTTAGTATCTAGTGTAATAAATGCTAAAAGAAGCGGATGAAATACATCTAGGAGTTAAATTTACCATGCACCACACTCAACTGGATGGTAGGAGCGTTGTAGTTGGGCCCGTAGGCTCCATATGGTGGAGAGCGGATTGATGGCACCTGGAAGACAAGGTGAGGGCCATCAGAAAATATCCCATAGGGGTGAGTGGTGACAAATCAGCTGAAAGACGTGATCAACAAGACTTACTTAAGTATGGTTAATAGGGCATCTGTCCCTGACGATCATCCATACAAATTGTATATAATTTTATGTGGGCCCAAATGGACTTCAAGATCTCATTCCCTCTGTATGCCCATCTAAAGGGAATAACAAGAGAAAGGACCACTTGTCAAACCCCACTTTAAACCCTAAACGGCCTCCATGGAACTGAGTGCCCACTGTGCAGAAATGGAATAATGTTTTCCTAAATATGCAGAGCACAGTCCCAACTTAAGTGAAGCTCATGGGTGCTTATAAATCTAAAAACAGAGGGAGAAAACTGCTCTTAGTAAAATTAACCATCACATCCGTGAGGCATGGCTGAAAAATGAAAACTCGCTAAGCAAACCAAGTGGGAACTATGCTCCTGCTTACCTGCAAACTTCAAAGTGCTTCCGTCTCTGTCAAGGGAACCGGAGCACTAAAACTCCCGCCGTTAAATAACAGGGGCTCGCCCACGTGAACGCGCTGCCTGCATCATGGCAAACACTCGGTGCTTGTCAAACTAGGCAAGTCATTGCGGTGTCGTCAGGGAGAAAAGGCTACGTATGTCTCCTCAATTGGTTTAAAACAATCAAATATGTATAAATGGGTGAATATCTTATGGTTCTGTGGATATGATTTAAACATATGTATGTATGTATGTTGTGAAGGCAGTATATGCACCACGTTGCCCTTAGAATGTCTAGTAGGATGTTCCCTGGACTTCAGCGATGATGGGGATGATGACACATGCATACCATCTGTTGGACAGGCCACGTGTAAGGCTTGCTCCCTCCCCGCACGACCAGGCCCGAGCCCCGCTCCTCAGGCGTTACACGCAACAACAACCCGTTTCCCGTCTCCTATAGGGCCCCTGCCCCTGAACATCTCCACATCGTGGGCCCGATCCCCTACCGGCCCTCTCGCCCGGCCTGGGCGCCATCTTGGACATGGCACCACGAGGCCGCGTGGCCTCCGATCAACCCTAACCCTGGGCCTGGCCAGGCCCCGACATCCCGGCACCACCATCCACCCAGGAGGTGAGCGGACTACTTGGCAGGTCAATGGGAGAAAGAGGTGTCGATGGCTCTCCCCCGCCAGGTGCCGATCGCCCCCAGCTCCCCCAGGCGCTGGCTCCACCCCCCTGCTGGGTGTCTGGACTCCCTCATCCCGGACCTCCCGACCTCCCAGTGCGAGGGTCCGGACATCAAAGGGCGCCAGACCTATAACTGGCGCAGCTCCAGAGCAGGAAGGCAGTTGTATCCTGGAGTCGAGAGACGCAGTGAAGAACTCATCCTTGACGGACTACTGGCGCTGCCGTAGCCCTGCCTTGCGAACTACCGATCTGCCTGCTGGCGCTGCCGCGGCTCTCTGCACCCATCTTCATCGGGACCTGCTGGCTCCGCCGCGGACCGTCACTACCTTCAACCATCCCGGGACCTGCTGGCTCCGCCGCGGACCGTCACTACCTTCAACCATCCCGGGACCTGCTGGCTCCGCCGCGGCCCGATCATCTAGAACGCCGAGCTCGAGGATTGTGAGCTAATTCATCTACCACCACATCCCCCAGAGTGGTAACGAGACTGTCCCGCTACCCCCTTACCCAACCAAGAGACTAGAATAGAGGGGACCCCGGAGTCCAGACCTCCTTGTACCACCTCACCGTACTTAAAGAATTGCTTATAAAGTAACGTTGAACCTTATCCTTGTGTGGTGTACGTCAGTGGGGGGGAAGTTATTTGTCTGTACGATTGCTGGAGACGGATCTCCCCGGAGACCTCTCCCCTTATCCTCGGCCGACCCTCCCGGTCCGTCTAACATTGGTGGCCAGCGACGGGATCCGAATCAACGCGTAATCGTACAGAGAGTAGCTCACCCCACGACAAAACCACAATGTCAACCAAAGAAAGCGGATCCACCGAAAAATTCCAGATGGAGAAATTGGAAGAATACAGCCATCGTGAGTTGAAACAATTCTGCATTGAACTAGGTATCGCTACCACCGGTCTGAATACTAAAGACGATTTCAAGCACGCCATTGAGTCATGGGCAGAAACCGGGGCCGTCAGACCCCCGGACCAAAATCTCGCAACAGCAGAGAAAGACACCACGGCTCCCGAGGAGCGAAGAACGGGTCTCTCGCAAGATGAGATCCAAGAACGAGAAAGAAACCGACTACATGAGCTAGAGATGGCCCGGCTCAAAATGGATGGCGAACTCAAATTAGCCGAACAAAAACTAAATCTGGAACATCTGCGGCTCCGAGAAGAACGGGAAGAGAAACAGAGACAAAGAGAGCTTGAAGAGAAGAGACTGGCGTACGAACACGAACGCAAACTAGCTGAGATAGACTTACGCAAGCAGAACAAAGAATTAGGAGTGCCCGAGCAACCGCACCCCCCGGGGGTGACAGAAAGGAAGGTACACATCCCCAAGGATGTCGTTCGAGAATATTTCCGAGAGGACGACATACAGCAATGGTTCAAGGCCTACGAGATCGCTATGACCTCCCACCGGATCGATCGAAGCGACTGGGGAGCCGGTCTATGGGGGAGGTTCGTCAATGAGGGCCGCGATGCCCTGCTACAGCTCCCAGACCATCTGATGACCTCCTATGACCACATGAAAGCTACCCTCCTCACCCGCTATGGGCTCACACCCGAAATGTACCGCCAGAGGTTCCGAAACTGCACTCGGATCCCGGGCACAACTTGGGTGGAATACGTGAACTATTTCAGCCGGGCCTTCGAGGGGTGGATCAAGGGAAGCAACGTAACGACTTACGAGCAACTCTTCAATCTCATGGTATGGGAGCATCTATCGAACAACTGCTTCGTCGAGCTCAGGCAGCACCTCCTCGACAGTAAATTAACTGATCCACGACAGCTTGCCGCCGAGGCTGACCGGTGGGAAATTACCCGAGTGGGCCGAACTGGGCCCCATGAACAGAACCGGAACAACCACGGTCAGCACCGTCCCCGAGGAGGAGGAGGGGGCCAGGGACGAGGGAGAAACAACGCCCCGGCCGCTCCCGCTACCAGCACCCCACCCCCGGCCAACCGGGGCAACACCCCGGCGCGGCCGGGATATAGAGCCAATGTCACGTGTCACCGATGCCAGCGAGTCGGCCACTACGCCAACGACCCGAATTGTCCACAGAGCCAGACTCCGAGACCCCGCCAGATGGCTGCCGCCGCCCTGGGGGAAGAACAAATCTACGAAGAACATGAGGAATGTGAGCAAGAACGCCAGGAATGGGAACCAGCCGCCATGGTTCTAGCGTGCCTAGGGGGAAGAGACATGGTCCCGCGGGTCCCCCTACCCGCCAACACCCGGAAGTACAGTCAATGGGTGAACATTAATGGACGCCGGGCCGAAGCCCTACGTGACACCGGGGCCAGTGTAACGGCCGTCCGATGTCACCTGGTGACCCCAGAACAGATTCTGCCGAACGTCCTCTGCCCTGTCCGTTCAGCCGACAATTCGGAGAGTCTATGTCGGATGGCTTGCGTCCCCTTCGAGTGGGGAGGAGTCTCCGGCATGTTGGAAGTGACGGTCCGAGATGATGCCCCCGTAGACTGTCTCCTGGGAAATGATCTTGAGAGTTCCCCGTGGGCCGCCGTAGAGAGGAGAGAGCACCTAGGGATGTTGGGCATCCCGGATTGGGCGTGCGTAACCACCCGGTCCATGGCTGCCCGTGCCAGCCCCCGACCCGAAGAACCTGAATGGCCGGCACCTCCTCCCCCGGTCGCTCCAGACACCGACCGTGCCGTCACCCCAGAACAAACTCCCGAGGGGCTCGTTCAGCCTCAGGACCTTCCCGGCCTGGATCAGTGGCGTCAGGAGGGGGGGCCCACCCAAGAACAGTTTCGCCACGAGCAGAAGACCTGTCCCTCCCTCGAGGGACTCCGCCAACAAGCCCTCGCCCAGAGTGCAGGGGATACCTCCGGAAGCCATTGGGTCTATTGGGACAATGACCTGTTGTACAGCGAACAGAGAATCGCAGAGTTAGGGGCCAGTCGAGTACTAGTGGTGCCCCTCCGCTTTAGAGACTTCTTGCTAAACCTGGCCCACGATGTCCCCCTGGCTGGCCACCTGGGTCAGGATAAAACCTACAGTCGCCTGGTGACCCACTTTTTCTGGCCCAAGATGAGGAACGACGTACTCCAACACTGCCGATCTTGCCCCACGTGCCAGGCCAGCGGGAAGAGCGGCCGCAAGCTTAAAGCACCTCTGCAACCTTTTCCAGTGGTCACCACCCCGTTCGAGAGGGTGGGGATAGACATTGTGGGACCCCTGGACCCCCGTACAGCACAAGGACATCGGTTCATCCTAGTACTGGTGGACCACGCCACCCGCTACCCCGAGGCTGTTCCCCTGCGAACTGTGACAGCCCCGGTAGTCGGCCGGGCCTTGATGGGGATCTTCTCCCGGGTGGGCTTCCCCCGAGAAGTCGTCAGCGACCGGGGCACAAACTTTATTTCAAAATACATGAAGTCCCTCTGGCAACAGTGTGGGGTCACCTACCGATTCACGACCCCCTATCACCCTCAAGGAAACGGACTGGTTGAGCGGTTCAACCGCACGCTCAAAGGGATGATTGGGGGGTTGGAAGAGCCCCTCCGTCGCCAGTGGGATGTGCTACTACCGTGCCTTCTCTTTGCCTACCGAGAAGTCCCCCAGAAGTCCCTCGGCTTCAGCCCGTTCGAACTCTTGTATGGGCACCCGGTGCGGGGGCCGCTCAGCCTAGTCAAAGAGGGCTGGGAAATGCCCCCTCTAAAGAACCCTCCAGATGTTTTCAAGTACCTCCTAACCCTCCGCAACCAGACCAGACGGTTCAGAGAGATGGCAAAAGCAAACCTGGAGGCCAGTCAGGAGGACATGAAAAGGTGGTACGATCAGAATGCATCCTCCATCGAATTTGAACCCGGCCAACAAGTGTGGGTAATGTCTCCCACCGAACCATGCGCCCTGCAAGACAAATGGACGGGGCCCTTCAAAGTAATCGAGCGCAAGAGCCCTGTCACCTATCTCATCGATATGGAATCTTCACGAAAACCTCTCCGGGTCCTCCACGCTAATAGACTTAAACCCCACTTTGTACGCTCAGAGCTCAGCCTCTTGATGGCAACCGACAATGGAACCGAGGAGGACTCCGAACCCCTCCCTGACCTCCTACGGTCTCGGGAGAAGGACGGCTCCGTGGACGGGGTCCGACTCTCGGAGGCCCTCACCCTGGAACAGCGCCAAGGCTGCCGAGACCTCCTGCTGCAGTTCGCCACCCTGTTCTCCCTCACCCCAGGGGTCACCCCCTGGTGCTTACACGACGTGGACACTGGAGACAGTCCCCCTGTCCGCCATCGGGCCTACCGCGTACCAGATCGGGTACGGGCCTGCATCCAAGAGGAGGTGGCCAAGATGCTCACGCTCGGGGTCATCGAGCCCTCAGACAGCCCCTGGGCCAGCCCAGTGGTACTGGTCCCCAAAGCGGCCGCCCCCGGCGCCACGCCGGAGCTTCGGTTCTGCGTCGACTACCGGGGCTTGAATGCGGTCACCAGAACAGACGCACACCCCATCCCCCGAGCAGATGAACTAATCGACCGCATGGGAGCTGCCCGCTACCTCAGCATCTTCGACCTGACAGCGGGCTACTGGCAGATCGGTCTCACACCCCGGGCCCAAGAACGATCTGCATTCTCCACTCCTGATGGCCACTATCACTTCAAGGTCATGCCATTCGGCATGAAGAATGCCCCAGCAACATTTCAGCGGCTAGTGAACCAGGTCCTGGCAGGACTCGAAGAATTCAGCGCCGCCTACCTGGACGATATCGCTGTGTACAGCCGCCACTGGTCCGACCACCTCCACCACCTCCGAGAGGTGCTACAGGCCCTCCAACGAGCTGGCCTCACGATCAAGGCCAGCAAATGCCAAATTGGCCAGGGGTCCGTGACCTATCTCGGGCACCAGGTGGGAAGCGGTCTGGTGGCCCCTTTGCAACTCAAGATCGCTGCCATCCAGTCGTGGCAGCCCCCCATCACCCAGACCGAGGTCCGCGCCTTCTTGGGACTCACAGGCTACTACCGGCGGTTCGTGAGGGACTATGGCAGCATTGTAGGGCCCCTCACGGAACTCACATCCAAAAACCAACCCAAGAAGGTCAACTGGACCCCGGACTGTCAAGCGGCCTTCGAGAAGCTGAAGGCCGCCATGTGCTCCGCCCCGGTGCTCCAGGCCCCCGACTACAGTCGGGAATTTATCGTCCAAACAGATGCCTCCGACCATGGCGTTGGGGCAGTCCTTTCCCAGCTGAACCCCGAAGGACTTGACCAGCCAGTGGCTTTCATCAGCAGACGGCTCCTGGCCCGAGAACAACGCTGGAGCACCATCGAGAGGGAGGCCTTCGCCGTGGTGTGGGCTCTCAAAAAGCTCCGGCCTTATCTCTTCGGCACCCACTTCCGGGTCCAGACCGATCATCGACCCCTGCAATGGCTAATGCAGATGCGGGGGGAAAACCCGAAACTACTACGTTGGTCCATCTCCCTGCAGGGGATGGACTTCACTGTGGAACATCGACCCGGGCAAGACCACGCCAACGCAGATGGCCTGTCACGCTTTTTCCGCCTCGACGAGGAGAGTCCCCAAGAGGATGGGTGACTCTCCCCGCCTTCAGCTGGGGGGGACGCATGTTGGACAGGCCACGTGTAAGGCTTGCTCCCTCCCCGCACGACCAGGCCCGAGCCCCGCTCCTCAGGCGTTACACGCAACAACAACCCGTTTCCCGTCTCCTATAGGGCCCCTGCCCCTGAACATCTCCACATCGTGGGCCCGATCCCCTACCGGCCCTCTCGCCCGGCCTGGGCGCCATCTTGGACACGGCACCACGAGGCCGCGTGGCCTCCGATCAACCCTAACCCTGGGCCTGGCCAGGCCCCGACATCCCGGCACCACCATCCACCCAGGAGGTGAGCGGACTACTTGGCAGGTCAATGGGAGAAAGAGGTGTCGATGGCTCTCCCCCGCCAGGTGCCGATCGCCCCCAGCTCCCCCAGGCGCTGGCTCCACCCCCCTGCTGGGTGTCTGGACTCCCTCATCCCGGACCTCCCGACCTCCCAGTGTGAGGGTCCGGACATCAAAGGGCGCCAGACCTATAACTGGCGCAGCTCCAGAGCAGGAAGGCAGTTGTATCCTGGAGTCGAGAGACGCAGTGAAGAACTCATCCTTGACGGACTACTGGCGCTGCCGTAGCCCTGCCTTGCGAACTACCGATCTGCCTGCTGGCGCTGCCGCGGCTCTCTGCACCCATCTTCATCGGGACCTGCTGGCTCCGCCGCGGACCGTCACTACCTTCAACCATCCCGGGACCTGCTGGCTCCGCCGCGGACCGTCACTACCTTCAACCATCCCGGGACCTGCTGGCTCCGCCGCGGCCCGATCATCTAGAACGCCGAGCTCGAGGATTGTGAGCTAATTCATCTACCACCACATCCCCCAGAGTGGTAACGAGACTGTCCCGCTACCCCCTTACCCAACCAAGAGACTAGAATAGAGGGGACCCCGGAGTCCAGACCTCCTTGTACCACCTCACCGTACTTAAAGAATTGCTTATAAAGTAACGTTGAACCTTATCCTTGTGTGGTGTACGTCAGTGGGGGGGAAGTTATTTGTCTGTACGATTGCTGGAGACGGATCTCCCCAGAGACCTCTCCCCTTATCCTCGGCCGACCCTCCCGGTCCGTCTAACACCATCAATCAGAACACCCTCCATGAACTCCCGGACTCCATTGGGATACCATCTCCAGACACAGGGAGGGCCAACAGCGTTGTGGAGTCTCCACATCCCCCGCTTAGCAAACAACAGGCACCACCTGCCAGCCCAGCCAGACCCCTTGACTCCAAGGACCCGCAGATTACCTTCCAGCGCACTGCCGTAGGAGTCCAGTGGGAGTTGGTAGAAAAGGTGCAGGCGGGGATGGAGACCTTTGTGGCCACCCTAGAGGGAGTCCGTGGGTGCCTCATTCCCAATAGAGGCACCTACTCTCTGCTCTGTGGTCTCTAGCAGTCCCTGGCTGACATTGCTGGTGTCATGAGGCAGAGACATGAACAAATGCCCTGCCATAGTGGCACCAGAGCGGTGGGCTTCCTGTTAGGGCCAATAAGAACCATCTTATAATTTATGGGGCGGAAGCATGGTTGTCTACCACCGCAACGTTGCTGCCATGTTGCAAAACCAGCACATCCTCCTCACTGCTGTGCTGCCTCATGTGTGGGCACAGATAAATGCTGCTGCAGGCATGGGCTTCACATCTTCCACCACTGATGTGTTTATGTGCCTTCCTTGGATGCGGCATCTACAACACCAGACTCATGGGAGACATTGCACACATCAGAGGAAGAAGTGGATAGCACCTCTTTCCAAAGAAAAGTGTCTGGTAGCAGCCATCTGTGCCACATACCCTATTTCACCTTTGCCCTGTGCTTATGAACGTGACAGGGAATATCTACCGCCACTGTCCTAATTTTGATTTTGTCCTGTTCCCCTTGACCATTTGTGGACTGTCAATATGGGCTATCCTCCCTAATGACATTGTGGTCATCCTCCTCACTGAAGCAGTCCTCTCTTCTACATGTCCCATGACATGTTCCCCACATGGACTCTGTCTGGACATCCACTGGCTCTAAACATCTTTTGGGGTTGTTGTCCAATGAAGTTTACATGTGAGCCACTTCAATATTTGTACATGTAAATAAATGCACTTAGAACTACCTAGGTGTTGTTTGTCTGTATTAGTTAGGACCAGGTTGAGCATTGCCCATTCTGTGAGGCAAATACACCAACTACTTGCAGAAGGGAAATGTTTTTTGTGGAGTCAGTGACAATGCTAGGCAGTGACAGTGCAACTTATTTGGTGAATACTATTTGTGTGTTGACTAGCAAGTGATTACTCTAGGTTGAAAGCATTAAGTACAACAGTGTCATGCAGTCAGTGTTAATGGTGAACTAAGTTACCCCATAAGAGCCAGGTCCATTCATGGTTACTAGCAAGCATACAACTTTGGGCTGACAAGTAAACGCTGCAAAGTGTGAGTGGGTACGAGGCATCTATCAGGGTGTGAGTCCAAAAACCTCCTAAATGGGCAAATGCTTTTGACCACAGCTTCCCTCCAAGGCATGTTACATGACATACCCACACAACGATACTTTTCTTGAACACATAATTTGTACTGTGTACAATTTCCATCATAATTGCCACGTCCATTGCTCAACAATGTCTGATAGAGGAGGTAAAGCCATTGCAAACCAGGCAGATCCCTGTCCATAGGTAAGACACCTACTCACACATGTTGCCAGACACTGCAAGCAAAGACATATGCATGTACATAACATTACCTGAGCACACGTGCTAACTCTAGCTCAGTGAATCACAATGTAGACCTGTATGTAGCAAGCAATGAAATGTAATGTAATGTCAATAGAAAAAAATATATAAAACTACCTACCCTATACTAGCTCTCTATTCTAACATAACCTACACTATCTAATCCTACCTACTATCTAAAACTACCTTAACTTAACCTAGCTTACGCTACACATTTAGCAGGACATGATAAACATCACCCCCCACCCACCTTAAGTTAAGACACATCTTCACACAAGGACAACAGAAACCACACCTAAACAACAACTAACTACACAATAAATCCAAAACAATCATACATTTTTTGTACTTTTTCCAATTGTTATTGTGATGTGTTTCAAATGTATATATATATTCTACATATACATATATACCAAGGGAGCTTGACTCCCGAAACGTGTTGATGTGAGCTCAAAATAAAGAAGCCTAATTATAATTTTCCTTCCTTGAGTGCCGGATGATTTCCTTGGGGAATTGTGGATATCCTATTTTGAATACATATATATATATATACATATACAAATGTGTTTCATATGTATAATATATATGTATAAATATATAATACATATGAAATACAACCCCCACCCCAAGAAAAAACAAGAGTACCCCTACCGACTAAAATCTAACCCACCCCTATAAAACCCCTAAAACCACTATCCCTACATCATCACTGCACAAGCCTAAACTAGTTATAAAAACATTAGATACAACATTAAAACTATATACAGGGCAAAGGGCAGCAAGACTCCCTGTAGCTATGGTTGCTTGGGCCTTCCCACTGCCTGCTTGATCCCATGGATCAGAATCAAAGCTTGGTCCATTTTGTTCTCCAAGACTGCTACACACAACCTCAAATATGAAGTGTGCTTCCTCATGCCTAGTTCAAAAAAGCTAGGCCCTCCTGTGGCCTGAGGTGTAGGTCCAGGTGGTTATCATTGGCCCCTGGTGGATGTACTGGCTACTGGTGTTTTGGCGGTACATTTGCTCAGGGGTGGCTGGTGACATTTGAAAGCGCTGGGGCGTAAACTGATTTGCATACTGCACCGTAGCGAGCGAGCGCAGCGAGAACATTTTGAAAAAAGAGAAGAAAAATGGTGCATTTTCAAGCAAATTTGAGAAAGCAGAAAGGTTAATAAAGTAATTGTGAAAGTGCAGTTATTATATTAATAGATGCATAACATAGGTAGCTGCTTATTCAGTATAACCACAGAGCTTCATACATTCCGTCCTATTACGCTGCTGAATTCAGACTATAAGACTTAGTAGAAGAAGTTGCACAGCAGTTGGGAAACAGCCTTCACAAGGCATTGGGAACCATGCATTACCTTTACCACGTTTCCATTAGAACGCATGTGACTTCATCACGCATTTCTTTCCACACAGTTTATAGTGTTTAGGTGAAACAAAATGTACTTAATATGCCATTTGATCAGTAAAATCTGTTTAGTCCCCAAATAGAACAAACACTAGAAAACTTTTAAAAACAGAGATAACAATGCATTTCCGAGTACCTCACTCAGTATTTTTTCTATTTAACAAACAAGTAGCAGCATTCACTTTTTGTAAATGAAATCAGCACGACTCTCTTTCAGTGTAGCGAACTTGTCAATAACTTTCATGTTGAAGTCCGGTAATTTTTGTACTAGCTTGCTCTCTACAGAGAGCACCGCCAAAGCATTGTGTCTTTCCTCTAGTATGGTGTTCCTGAGGAATGTCTTAATGCGCTTTAAGGCTGAAAAACATTGTTCAGCTTCGGCTGTCTCTGTAAGTGTCTTTTCCATATTCAGTTTATGTATTAAAGTCAGCAAAGCCAAGGCACTTTTGGCCTTCCGGTACACAGGCATTCCATACAGTACAGTCAACTCAGTTCTCAGCTGCTTTTTTTAGCATATAGGATATGCTTCCACAGCCTCGTTCAGAGCACGCTCCGGGAAGGATTCACCATATTTTGCAAACTCTTGACTTTGCAATAATGTGGCACTCACCAAATGTTTAGTGAATGAAAAACGTTCTTGTGCCTGCACAATTACAATGTTACATATCTCCTTTGCAATTCGAACCAGAGAGGTGACGTTTTGCCTGCGGTTTGCAAAAGTAGAATGCTCTGGCAGTTTGCTTTCTCAATTGTCAACCCCGTCTCTCACTTTCCTTATGCTTTATACAAATGTAGTGGTAGATTTTTGCACAAAGACAGTATGTATGTCTTTTCCTTGTAACTGATTGTATAACAAGTTGACAGCATGCATTATGTCATGGAATAAAAACAGTAAGAACTGAAACTCTCTGTCTTGTAGTGTTCTACTAAAGCCATGGGCTTCATTCTGACTTGTGTGATCAAACTCTTCATTGGCTTCTATGGCGACAAAACATTTCTCAAGGGCCTCCCTATTTTCAAAGATTAGGTTGACTGTACGAATGTTAAAGTTCCAACGAGTTGAGGATCCCCTTGGATTGCTTTTGTCCACAATCTCATGAAGGGCTTCTGTTTTTTTGGGGGGAACGTGAGAAGAATGCTGCTATGCCTCCTATATCCTGAAAGAAAATTTGTGTCTCTCTGATCTTTGATACTGCCTGTTGCATAATAAGTTGAGTTGGTGGGCGTAATAGTGCACAAAATGAGCATTAGGGTACACATCTCGAATTCGTTTCTGTACTCCACTAAGGCTTCCACTCATTACGGACGCACCATCATAGCTTTGTGCGATAAGTTTTTGTTTTTGAGGCAGGTCCGGAAAAATTAAGTTCAGTTGACACAGTATAGCTTCAGTAATGGTTGCTGCACTAGAGTCTCTTAAATGTGTGAAACCATAGAACCTCTCGACAACGTTTCTGTCACTATCAAGGTAACGAAACCCTAACACAGACTGTGTTTTAGTGGCCACATCAGTGGGGTCATCAGCCTGAATAGCCACAATGTCTGTGTTTCGCAACTCTTGCACAATATGGCTTCTTATAATTTCGAGCATACATTCAAGAAGTTCATTTTGTATTGTTTTAGAGGTGCCCTTAAAGACTGTAGCACTTGCTAAATGTGTTTCCAAATCCTTGTCTATGCTTGCTATTAAATCCACTAGGCCTCGGAAGATCCCAGGTTTTGAGGAACTTTCTGATTCGTCATGGCCTCGCAATGCCAGTTCGAAAGCATCACAGAAACTAATGCAATCAATGATCTTGGATAGAGATTGTCTGTTCTTATCAACGGCTTCATTGTGTTTTTGTATGGTTTTGCGATATGCATAATTTATCTGCTGCTCAATTGGTGTGTCTTCCCCCAACATTCCCAGTCTCGTCAGGTTTTCCATATGATTTCTTGTGAATGCATACTTCTTTATTTTTTCCGATAAATGTTTTAAGTCTGTGATTCCTTGGCGTGTCCAAGAAAAGTCACCACCAAACAGCAAGCAGGGGAAGCAGAACAGATAATTTCTTATAGGGCACCCTGTAAGCCAATCAGCTTTTGTGTACCAGGCAATTGAGAATGTACGGTTTGACATTTTTCCTCTGTCCTGGGAAGTTTTTTGGAGGTTTATTTCAGGCTGATGAGGTCCTAATTGCTTTAAATGTAGTTTTTGTTCAAGTGGCTGTGCCTGGAATGACCTTGCAATCAGCTCTTGTACTGTATTCATGATGGTGTTGCTGGCCTTACCAATATATATATTAAAGAAACCCGTCAATAATCAAAGTACAACGTATAAGGTGCAGTGCAATAATATCAAATTTCAGTATAAATACATATATCTTGTGCAGTATCGTAATACATCTCCAACAGCTCTCCTGAGGCACTGAAACAGACACTGTTTGAGGGCCTTGAGAGTGACCACATACATAGCCCTAACTCCCATGTAAAAAAACATAGCATCAGTTTCCTTACCTTTAACACTGGTGTTTGCTGGGTCGTAGCCGGGGTGAAAGAGCAGCAAAAGAGGTTGGGGTCCTCTTGCTGTTTGCTGAAAAATTGCCCCAAAATGCAGTAATGTTTCAGGTTGTCAGGTGCTGAAAATCAAAAGATAATTTATTTTTGAAACACTAGGGTAATCAAACAAAGACTGTGGGGAAAAAAACATAACGCTCCATTTTTTTCCTTGCAGTTTGCATGCAGCTCTTAGGTGGCAGTTAATAGCTCGCTGTTGTATGTTAGGATTTTAACTTAGAAACTGCAAGTAACAAAAGGATCTCTCTGACAAAAGCAGTGACTCACTGACCTATTTACATCATATGCATTTTGTGATCTGCATCAGGTATATGTTCTTTGCAGCAGGCACATTAACCTTCTGCGCTGCCGCCTGCTGCTATTTCACTACTGGGACCACAAACATATTCTGCCAGACTGCCAATGCACCTACATATATAGGCCAACAACTGATGTTTCTATTTTTTGTTTTATATAGCGAACTAGACCCGAGACATCGGGTATCGGAGCGCTTTACATGAGCACCAGTTTAGTTACATTACCATTAATGCCTAAATAAACCTTAGAATAAAGCTTAAAATCCATGCCGGGGTAATTTGGCCCACATTGTCAGGAACGTGAAAACCAGAAATCAGATGAAACCAGGCAATACATTCAATGGCACAGTTATCAAAAGCACATGCTGGGGGCAAGATACAGGTAGATGAAAGAGGAAAGTGAACCCCTAAGTTCAAGCATTTATTTAACATTGCTCAGCAGTCTGTCACCAGAGTCAAAGGAAGCAAATATTTTATGTATGCTGCTGAAAAAACCTCCAAAATCTGCCAACTTCCTCTTAAAGTACAAATGCAAACTTACCAATAGATCTGTTGCAGAGTGCGTACAGCCACTGGTTCGGGCACATGAAACCTGCGCAATAGGACTCGTCTAACGTCGGACACTCTCGGACAGTTGAGTTAATTGTTCTATGTATGGGTCAGTTGGGGGATATGACAATAAATCAAGGGATGAATAGGTGAGTGCATAGATAAACGAATGGGTTAGTGAATGCATGGATAGGATTAATGTCTATGTGAATGGGTGGAGGAAGTGAGTGCATGGATGGATGAACAGAAGAGTGCATTCATCACCCACCTATCCATTGTCCCACTGAATTTACCTTCATCTTCCTACGCACCAACACAAACGTTCCATTGAGAAGCCCTTCAACATATTATAAACACAAACTTATTTACTGTATTGGCTATATCAGTGCATTTTTATTATATTTTTCACCACAACTCCAGTCCGAATGCATTCTTAGCGCCATATTACATATTATCAGGGGAACTATTTTGCACCTTTTCTGCTAGTGCAACAACCAACGTTCTTTCTTATTTTGTCTACTGTACAAAAACTAAAAAGTTTATTTTGTTCCTGCAAAAATACCAACCTAAAGTTAAAAGGTTCAAAATAGCACACCATGATAGGGTATGAGTGCTTTAGTGTAAAATATTTCCTTTGGTGTATAACTTTGTTAATGTGTTCCAGTTGTCCTTAAGTTTTACATCTGTTGGCGTACATTTTTAAAAAAATATACAAGGTATTTGAAAACAAGAAGCATTAACGCATACATTTTGAACACCCTCTTTCTCTCTCCTCTCTTGTTCATAAAGAACATTCCACAGCACTTTTTATCTTGTCACTCAATATGTTCCTTATCTAGTATGTTGGTGGGAAAGCTGAAGCGATTATCTCAGAAAGCCAAGTTTATGTTGCCATGTACAGAAAAGTATTTTGTTTCCCACATCTTAATAAAATATAATCATCTTGTTATATTTTGCCAAGTTGGCTCTGTGAAGAAACACACATGCATTTGTAGCATTAATCTTTTTGCAAAGCAATGGCATACATTTTTTAAATGCAAACGAAAAAGGTTCATTGCAGAGTCACCAAAAGAGAAACAACATGACGAAATCTAGGGGCCCCCGCGCGCCGGTATGACTTGCAAAACTTGGCCCAGTCAGGAGGTCTCGGGCAAAGGAAGGGCCCTACTAGCCTGTGCACAATGCCAGAGGCAGAGGGGGCCCTTTTTAGCTCGCTCACTCCCCTTTTGATTCCTCCCCTTCCCCCCTTTCGGATCGATGGGCTATTTATTGCTCTGTGGGCCTCACCGGCTCAAATTAAGCACCGCCTTGGAGGAAAGAACAGTGGTGGTATAAAAAGTTTGTATAAACTGGGGAGTTTGCTCTGGCGTTTCAGAAGTTTACCATAATGCAATTTATTTGATTGAAGGCTGTTAATTCCTCTAATTTGAGTAGTTAGTGAGAGGGGTTGTGGTGCGGCGGCCACGCCTTACGCCCTCCCCGGGCAAGCAGGCCTGCAGTGGCTCGGCAGACATGACCAGTGTCAGGGAAGAAGGTATGCGCCTCCCAGGCCCTCCCTCCACTCGCCGCCAGAGAGGGCAGGGGACGGGCCGGGGCCCGCACTGTCTGCGAAGGAACTCAACTGACACAGCTCCCTCCCGGAGCAGCACCACGCCAGGCCCGCAATTACCTCGCCGCCGGTCCCGCAGGGCGACGGGCAGTGATTGAAGCTGGCACTACACAGCACGATCACTCAATCTTGTCGTTACACTACTGTGGCCTTACCTGGTGGACAGTGGTACTAGTAGTAACTATAATAACTACTACTAGTTAACTAGTAGTGTAGTACCACAGACGCAGAGCACGTGCTGACACAGCAACACAGTCTGACAGTCACAGGCACAGGAAAAAGTTGCGACGGTCGGGTGACAAGGCGCCTCAGGCAGCGGGTCGGGAATCACGATCAGGCTGATGATGCGCACCACTAGGCGAGTCCCAGGGCCCCAGGCTACACAGTAGAACCGATCAACCCCGACGTCACAGCGCCACGTGCGTTCCGAAATGGCCAATCACTGCATGACTACATGAAGTCACACACAGTGATTGGCCATTATGCAGTGCGGTTGAGCAGTGTGCCACCACAGTGCCACCACCCAATAATGGATTGCCTGCCCAGCTGCGCGGTAGACCAGCCAATCCTGGCGCTGCATGCAGCGCCAGGATTGGCTAGGGGGGCACACTAACTGCTTGCCCAGTCGCCCTTTCTAACGCCGGGAGCTGTGGCCCGGTTAAACCAGCACCCCCCTGGTCGCTCTCTAAGGGGAACTTTAAATGCGCAAGCGCGGGCTAGTTTCAGCCCCTAGCTTCACTTGCGCCCTACAGGTACCTGTCTGCTGCTGCAGCTGAGTGTGTGGCCTGTCACTCAAGCTGTGCAGCAGTCCAGCCCCCCTGCGTGCAGCACACTCCGGATCAGCCGGATGCTGCCCGGATTCCCAGCGGCGGCGGTCGGCGCGGCGCTTATTAATTAAATTCATCGCTGATTATTATTTAATTTTCAGATAGTGTCCTTGCTTGCAGCCACGACGGTCCATGTGGCTAGTGGGGCTACGCCCCTACGCCCCAATAGACGCACCGCGGATGCATTTGCTGGAATATTCATTCCAGCCAGAGCTCCACTTTTTAAGTGTTGGTATTCTGAGAGGAAAGCTTTGCCACTTGCCCTGAGCCTTCTCCTCCTCGTAACTTCTCTTCATGACTCTGTGTGCCTTTGCAACAAGTCTGAGGTGGTGGTAGCAGTCCTTCATTTTGTTGTGCTGCCTCAGCTGCTCTGGGGCCATATTGACTGTTGAAGCAATAAGGATAACTGTCAGTCAAATGGTGACTAGGAACAGGTACCAACATCATGAAACATCATTATTTACACATCATACAGTTTAGTGATCATTCACATGTATATTATCTATCATATCAGTTGTACTAATCCTTAATTACAAAGGCACGCCAATTATACCACAATGCAGTTGCAACACCATTGCACATCTGTATATGACCATGTCAATACTTAGTATGCTTGGGAACAATGGTCTTTGGTACCCATGGGATGGTACACATGCCACCTTTACTGTACAACAATGTGCCTTCTGAATCCTGCAATGGCCTTAAAGCAATAGGCATTTGCCACAGTAAGATGTACATTGTCTTCAAAGTACATGTATTGTCTCACAACGTAGTGTAACTGATATGGGAACAAGCCGTTATCAGGACACATTGCTAACTTTACTGAACATTTGGCAGATATGACATGTAATAATGGACACTGGATAAGAACCTCACATCACTCAGAGGCATATGAAATCTCTCCTATCTGAACTGTTGTAAGTCCATGGTGGACCATGCCACAGCTCATTACGTGCTCCCAATATCATTGCATGTGCAACTAAAATGCATTCTCAATACTTCACAACTACAGCCATATCTAGATGTGTATCTACTACAACATATATTCACAGAGTCAAGTCACTAAAATCATAGATCCCTTGTTAAGTATCTATCATGTGGTCCATCCCAGATTGGCAATGTGTTTGCCATGACAGTATTCAAAGGCTGATAGACATGCAACACTTAATGTCCACATTTCCTGACCTATTTATCTTCATACAAAAGTTTATTTGTGATAGGGATGCACATTGAATGTGGCACATCACACAGCATCTGACATAGCACTCAATCCTTTCACTACACAATTAGCATTGATGAAGGCCCTCACTAGTGAAGTTTGGGTATCCATCTCACCACTTGTGTATGATGGGAGTCCAGCTACAGGAAATAACATGGAAAACACATCATAAACTTAGAACACATATTTGATATGCAACAAAAGCACAGTACATATGCAGGGCTATTGGCTATGAAGCCCGTCAGGTTATAAGTACTAAAATGACACAGTTAACATGCCTGAATGATACACATCAGTAAGGCCAGCTGAATTTAACTTACCTATGAAGAGCCAAACTGTGCTCCTGTTGGCCCATTTCCGGAACCAGGCCATGAACCTTATCACTACCAAATTTCACTATGGTAGCTTGCTGTGATGATTCTCTGCACCGTCATAAATTGCATACAATACTCAGCAAGATATTGCAAAACCCAGGCCCTCTTAAATGCTGAGACGAGGAAATGAAAATGTTATGTACATCTCACTTAATGCTTACTTGTTCCCTAAGTTAGGGGAGTTCTGTACCTGTCAGTGCTGCTGATTGCATGATATTGTTCACACATGTTCCATGCATCCATAAGTTTCAAATTGCATTATTGAACAATAAAACGTACGGTTTAGGTTGAGATGTGTCATATTCAGGCTAAAATACCCTTGGACACAATACCATGTGAGTGGGCTCCCATCTGACATACATTGGGCCTCGGGTACTAGAGGAATGTATTATGTGAGTCTGAAATGTAAGGACAGCTTCAGTGGTTCTGGCCTAAAAAATATCTTCATGAGGCCATGCAAAGGCAGCACGTGGGATTTGCTATGTATTTAGAGTATGTAGCCAGTCAATGCAATGCAAAGCACAGCATAGCAATGGTGGACATCAAGGAGCCATATCTTTTACATAAGAACTTGTGTTCAAGATCAGTGTTATGTGTTCTGCTACATTCCGAGATTAGCTATTCAGTGTAAGCCATGGCCGGCCTCATTAATGCTTGACAACTCAGTTTGAGATATGTTTAGGAGGATTATCAGCACATCACTATGGGGCTTATTTACAAAGCCCCTGTGCAGCTGGTGCATCACTTTTGACAAAGAAAGAAGTGACATGTAGTACAAGGGGCTTGTAAATAAGCCCCTTTATGTGTAACGTATGGTCTGTAATGGCCCATCAGAACTGTACCTGACAAATACCTGTTTTGCAATAAGCAGCTCTGGAGTAGATTTGCACTACCTGATCTGTCATTATATGAGTTGTCCAGATGGGCTGTGGGCATGTACATCAGCTCAATGCTTCCCTGGGACTCATTTGTATCATCTACAGGGACACCAATACTTTTGTAGACCACACAGTTCCACAGATAGCACGGGTGCACGGATCATGCCAGCACTATAGCCACTGCAAAAAGAACAATTGATGGACTAAATGCAGAACAATGTCATACATTCACCCCAGTACAGAGACCTGAGCCTAAATCCATCATTTTTTTGTTCACCATGCCATTCCAGTTTGGATCGCAGCCATATGCAAATCAGTCTGCACAGGGTCAAGACTGATTTGCCTATGGCCAGGTCTAAACTGGGGTGGCATGGTGAGCAAAAGAATGATGGATTTAACCCAGATCTCTTGACTGGGGGTGAATGTTGTGATTTGTCTGCATTCTGTCCATCAATTGTGTGTCTTTTGCTTTCTCGCCCTAAGTGCGCCAGGTATGCCCAGACGTCGGTCCTGGGCTCACTGTGCCACTGGAATCAAGCTATCCTGGCTGAAAAGGGGTGAAACCCCAAAACCGGTCCTAGGATGCTTGTTTAAGGTCCAGGGAAGACCTGGCTTGGCAGTTCGGGCTGGACTGTTCCCATGAGGCACAGGGTCAAGACTGTTTTGCATATGGCCAGGTCTAAACTGGGGTGGCATGGTGAGCAAAAGAATGATGGATTTAACCTAGATCTCTTGACTGGGTGAATGTTTTGATTAGTTCTGTATTCTGTCCATCAATTGTGTGTCTTTTTCTTTCTCGCCCTAAGTGTGCCAGGTATGCCCAGATGTGGGTCCTGGGCTCACTGTGCCACTGGCATCAAGCTATCCTGGCTGAAGAGGGGTAAAACCCCGAAACTGGTCCTAGGATTCTTGTTTCCGGTCCAGTGAGGACCTAACTTGGCAGTTTGGGCTGGACTGTTTCCATGAGGCCCAGGGTCAAGACTGATTTGCATATGGCCAGGTCTAAACTGGGGTGGCATGGTGAGTAAAAGAATTATGGATTTAAGCCAGATCTCTTGACTGGGGGGAATGTTTTGATTTGTTCTGCATTCCCTCCATCACTTGTGTGTCTCTTTGCCTTCTAGCCCTATAGCCACTGCATTTCCTGCTTTTGTAAGGGGGCATGGTACATTTGAGCCAAAGGTCATGTGAGCCATACTTAATGTTACCACAAATCATCAATGGGTACATGAGTCACATAGGTTAGCAGACAAATCATGGGTACTTGCCAGTTGCTCCACCAACTTCTATGCCAACATAATCCAGGAGGCCAGACTCCCTGCTGACCACATTGGCCCAGGGATGTTTTAGTTGTTGGGTGTCGCGGTCCACTCCAAACACCCTCTGCATCTGGAGACATATAAACGCCGACCATTATTTTCTGACCTTCATGGGGTAGCCCTGTATGACATCCCCCACTGGCCAGCATAGCAGGCAGGTAATGTATCGGCAACTATAGGAAGCTCCGAAATGCCTGCCTATTCATGGGGCGATAACAACTCTTTTCTTGGCATGATCTGACACAAAATAATTACACCTAAACACAAATAAACCCCCCAAACACTACTACCACTATAACAAATATACCCCAAAAGATAAACACCCAACAGCACACAGAACAATACACAACAATATACCACAAGTATGCACAAAAAGGACTTGGGGGACATGATAGGGACAGTACACACGATGTTACAGCTCCAACAACTCTCCAGCGCAAGCAAAACACCACCACTCCCAAGCACAGACAGAAAAACTGTGACTTAAAGTGAAAATGAAAGTAACTAAACAGTTCCTGGTTTGCAGCATGAGGATCCATTACATCACTTTCCTTTATCCATTACTTCACTTCCTGGGCAGATGGGTCCCATTTAGGTGTATCCTCAGGGTCTTGTTGATGCTCAGATGGGTTCACCTCTTGACAACCCCAAGTCTGAATTGCTATCGTAGCACAGACATTTGAAGGGATCAAGTGGGGGAAGGAAAGATAGGGAACTGCTGGGAAGGAGATCAGTGAATAGAAAGAAAGAATTGTGAACCTACCCTATGCTGAGATAGGACGGACAATACACTCAACCGGGTAACTATGGATAGATGTGCAAGCTATTGATATATCAAGGTACCTGTAGAAGGAAAGAAATCAACCCCGTATAAGAGTATGCAAGGGTACATTATCAAGCCTCCAATACGTGTAATGAGAACTAAAAGAAACACAACATGCACGTTGATAGATTCGTATGGTAACTAACAATACGTAAATCACTGAAAGAGCAGGTCTATAAGCACACATACCCTCATGTGTATTGAGCTTTGAGTAACAGGGGACAGGTGAACCATTGATTCACAAACACTCCATTAACGCCCTGTTGATGTATACAAACAATACCAGCCCGCATTAATTATTTGTAGTGCACATTCAAATATTCATAGCACCAGTGATCAAAAAGAAATCATAACATATATGCAAGGGAGCTGTTGCTTCAAAGTATCAATGAAGACTCTCTTCCTAAAACCTCAGAAGAAAAAATACACCATAATATTCAAAGCAAAAACTTCTTGAAGAAATAGAACCCCAGGAGTTTCTTCACTCCACTCTCTCTCACTGGTTATCCTCCAGGATATGTAAATACCTCCCCCTCATGAGCCGTCACGGTATGGACTTGCCAACGGAGGAAGGTCGGGGCAGCCAGACGCTGTCCTCAAATACTCAAATGCTGTCTGCTCCGCAAGAGTCACAGGAAAGTGTACTCGCCAATGGAGGAGACTTAATCAATACCCTCACCGGAAAGCGACATATAGAAGCCACTGATTCTTCTGGAAAAGACAAGTTCCTCCGCCTGCAAGAGGCGGCCAATAGGTAGACTCGCCAACGGAGGAGGACGGAGCTACGCTCCCGCACCAAGAAAACGGAGGAGTACGGTTCCAATGAGAACGACTCCCTAACAACAGAATTGGAGCAATGAGCACACTTACACCATCATGCCGGTCCAATGCGAGTCATAGATGCTGGTAATCCAAAAATAATCGGCAGTGGTGCTTAAAGTTCCAACAGCTCTATAGGCTGTTATGACAGCACACGCACGCTAGCGTGTGACGTTGGTATCACAAGTCTTGCTGAGAATTGTGGTTTCCAACTGTGTAGTCGACTCATCGCTTTTTTGATACCCGCAATACTGCCAGTCAGTGTTCATGTCAGCTGGTGAGCTATGACAAGATACATTCCATTTTGAGCCGAAACGTCGTTTTATTTACACTACCAGTCAATGCGTTGATTTCACACAAGTCCTGACAAGGTACAATGCGGTTTTTAGTATGCCTCGGCTGGGCAGCATCATTTTTGGCTTACGCCGTGGCTGGAAAAATCACTCTCAATGGTCATGCGTCATTTTGTTTTTGAAGCAATATGTGTGTTTTTTGGTGTATTGGGATGTGCAATGCATGTAATAATATACAGGAATTGCAGTGTTGGGTGTGAATCGTGGAGTTGACCTATTTACAGTCTTTGCATTTGTTTACTATGTGTGTTGACAGTGAATATATGTGTGGGTTCATTCTGTTCAAGGATCATACTACGCATAGTGCTCAAACACTATGGTAGCATGAGGGCACATCTTACCAGAGGAGTCCTGTACGGTAAATTATTCTTAGCATCCATTGAAATTGTATTAGCTTCCCCCAGGATCAGTGCACCCACATCTACAACTGCTCAGCCGACTGGCAAACAGCACCATGTCCCACAGTGGAGGCATCATCCTGTGAGAAACTTGGGAGTGTGCAGGGATTGGCTGCACCCACCTGGAAGGGGATGTATGGATGGCACCATTTGATTGGTTGAGTATTTGCCATTTATATTTAAGGGCCATACCCGCACAGGAAAGTGAAAGTGTCACCCTTTGTGGCCAACATGAGCCTCAATCATGCTGATTGTGCTATGGTAGATCACTATGCATGCCTTGGTGTGACCTCCTACATATTGCTGATAGTAAGGAGACATACATCACACCATAACTACACTATGCATCAAGGCGGTGTTGCTTTGCATAGGAGTGGTTGGTCACATGCACTGGAAAGTATAGTATGTAGCATTTGTATATGTGACATGTGGATACAGTTGTTGATGCAGTATATGTAGATTGCAGTTTTGGAACTGTGTTTCCTTGCACATACTAAGAGAAACACTTCAAAGTCATCATACTATGAGTGGCCTGTACTATAGTCCACACGTATGAGGCCGTACAAATGGCTAGCAGTGGGAGACACACACACAAAGTCATTGCACAGTATCTATTGTAGCACACCATGTTAATTGTGGCTGGCAATGGAGAGCTATCTGCTACAGGTAGTTGCCATGCACACTTCTATTTATACAACATGATGTTCAATGCTGTTTCTTACACATAGCTACATACGTTATCTGTGTGACAAATAATAGTAGGTCAAATGTGAATTTCTTTAGGTGTTTTCCGTGACTAAGGAATCAAAATGCCTACACAGTGGTAGTGCTCATACATTTCTTTACAAGTAGTTTAACAATGTTAGATCTGTCATCATTGTGTGAGCTCATGTTCAGCACTCATGCTTCTGTGAAAAAATTGTTTATGATGTGGTCCCTCCGCTGTGTTGCACAACTGATAGTCCAATCCGATGAGGCTCCTCATCTTGGTCCACCTCATCGTCCGGAAGTTCCTGTTCCTCATTGTTATCAGCCCATTGCATATTAATCCTCACAAATATGTTGTGCAATATGCAGCACACCAATATTATTTTGCACACCATAGGCGGAGAGTATAGCAATGGTCCCCCAGATGTCAAAGCTCCTGAAGTGGGATTATAGAGCTACAAATGTCAGCTCAATGATGGACCTGGTGCTGCTTATAGCACATGATTGTAGCTCTGCTGGGCTTCATTTGTGGGTTTTTCAGAGGAGCCATGACCCATGGTGTTGGACTTGGCCTTTTTCCTCCAAAATTTTTCGCTTTTACCCCCCTTATCTAGACTGTCTCCCCCATGGGATTAAACCTGTATAGGCCATGAGTGGTGTGAGACCCCTTGTGAAAAATGTAATTACATGAAATAATGTGAGCACTTGTAAAATCCCCCATTTTAAAACTGCACCTGACTGAAATGTAGTGTTTTTAAAATGGATGCCATGGCCCTGGGTTTTGCCACTGAACTGACATAGGTCAGCGGACTAGATAATATTACCCAGCTACCCCTAGCTTTTGGAGGGAAGCCTGGCACCCAGGGTGCTCAACCCCTCCCCTTGAGCCAGTGTGAACCAGTTATCCCCAACATTCCGGAAGGTGCTGGCTCTGTGAGGGAGGAGGGTATAAATAGGGAGAAGTGTCACCAGGAAGTCAGTCAGCGCGGGGACAAAGAAGAGAGGGGACCTGCTGTGAGGTGCTACCGCCACATGGACCTGTGAGCTGGGCCCTGCACTCCTATAACCCCCCCCTCTGCTGTCCCCATGGGCCCCTGACAAGGGAGGGCCCCTACCCAGGTCCCTGACACTGTGGGGACCGGGAATTACGCCAGCGCTGCGATGAAGAAGCGCCCAGGAGGTGAGAAATAGGACTGTCTACTTCTTCTGGTGAAGCTGTGACCCTGTGGAAGTGCTGGGTCGTGAGGAACTGCCTGGCAAGCGCTATTCTGGGGAGGTTGATGCCCCCAGGGAAGTTGTGGCCCCTGTGGAAGCGCTGGACTGGGAGGAGCTGCCTGGGGAGGATTGTGCCCCCGAGGAACTGTGTCTTGCTGACCTGCCTCAGTCGACCGGCCCCTGAACAGCCTGACAAGTAGTGCGCTGTGAATAGCGCCATAGTGCTGAGGAGCCTACCCTCGTTGTGGCGCGCTTGCTACCTGTTTTATAAATAATAAAAGGGAGCCTACCCCTTATCACAGCCGGAGATCACCGTCGCAGCCCGGGCGCTGAGGAGGTTGTGAGGGGACTTTGTGACAGGAGAGGGAGCCTGCCCCTTGTCCTGGCCTCGCGCTGTGTGGCAGCGCCGAGAATCGCCGCTGCGGCCCGGCGCCGCCTTGAGGAGAACCCCCCTGCTGGGGTGTGCGACGTTGCGGCAATCCCCGATGCCAGGAGGGGGCCGCCGGGGTAGAGTGTGGGCCGCGCTAGGCCCTGAAGCCGTCCAGGCCCGTGTCAGGTGACGGGGGCGCCTGGTGGCGTCATTGGCCACGCCCCCACCACGCCGCGTACGGATTGGCTGCGCGGCCGAGCCCCCGAGAAGACCGCGCAGCGATTGGTTGTCGGCCCGACAGCCAGGGAAGAAGCGGAGGACCGAAGTCTCGGGTTCCCCGTGCAGAGACCGGACCGGGAAGCCACCCCGCCTCCGCCCGCAGGAGAAGGTGTCCTCCACTCGCTGCGGTCCCCAGGAAGGCCGCGTTAGGCCTGGGAGGCCCCGAGAAGAGCGCCAGAGCTGCGCAGGCCTCCCCTGACCGGCCCCCTCTCAGAAGAAGGGCCGGCTTTGAAATAGAGGGCCCCCCATGGAGCACGAGACCAGGGGTGGTGTGGCGAAGCCCCGGAGGGAAGCCCCGCTGTTGCCACCCATAACGGAGCGAGAGGGAGGGGGCGTCGAGGTACGAGTCGGTGCCTGCCCCTCCCCTCATCTTGCCTAACAGACCCAGAGGATCCCGCAGAAGGGGGTCCGAGCTTACAGGAGAAGAGCACAAAGAGTCTCCTGACCGGCCTCCTCGACAAAGGGGCCAGCAGCGGAGGAGAGCCCACAGCCCAAAGGACATCCCCGGGAGCTACCGGTGAGTGGGGCCTATGAAGAGGGTGGAGAGGGCAGCGGGGCACAGGGTCGGTGCTCGCCCCCACCCATGACTTGTACACTTAAGACACCTCGTGATAGGGCACAAGGTTGTAGGTGCTTTCAGTTCAGGCCGTATAGGTGGACCCTGGAGTGGACAGTCACCTGAAGAGTGAATTGACAGTGATGCCTAATGGTTGCCTGTTACCTGTGGTGCATAGGGTCCCAGACAGGTCGAGAAGCTCATGTACAGGTGCTCCGGCCCCTAGAGGATAGGCTTAACATTCAATCCATATGTTTATTCCCCCGAGGAGGGTTTACCCTATGTTGAGGTTTGTAGGCCTATGGTTCTATGCCCCAGGGAATATTGTCTCCTCTAAGGTGACCCAGGAAGAGTTGTTGCCAACGCACTGCCTAACGTTTATGTTGCTGGTTGGGGGCTGAAAAGCCATGTTCCCAGGTTACCTTTGATGCCTAGGGTGTATACCTCAGATATTATTGAATGCCAGGTGCCTGCCTACCTGTTGTTTTATAACCGTAGGTGGAGGGTGGAGTAAATCTGGGTGTTCCCTTCTACTGCAGGGGTGCCTCTAAGCTGGCCTGACGAGTTATTCCAGGCCACTGTTCATGCCCCTGGTTAATGAGCCAGCCATGTTGATTCATGATAGGTGCTCCTGTTTAATATTAAATGTGCTGTGATGCTCTGTTTTCCCTTACAGGGGTGGGGTTTGGCGTTATAACGCAGGAAGTGTGTTTATGCATAATGTTGGAGTTTGCAATTACAGCCTTCCCCCGAGGATGAGAGCCTGAGTTGGCCCCGCCAGGTTGGCCCCAGGTCTAATGTTCATTTAATCAACCTTTTTCCTTTCAGTATGGACTTTGGACTCAACCCCTTTTTGTCCCATGTAAATAATCCCCCTCTGAAGTACTTGGCTCTGGTGCCAGTTGGCGCCTTGTTGTGACTACCACTATTCTATTTCTTTTTACCTTGCAGGTTGGAGACATAACTAAACGTAATCTTTTTCCAACCAAAGGTGGTGTCGTGACTCTTTTGTGGTGTGATTGGTGTGTCGACTGTGGGTACTGCGTGAATGCTTCACATGTCCTCGAAGTTTGGCCTGCCCGCTTGATGCCATGCTACCCCCTTGGAGATTTGGGCAACCCCCATTTCCTACATTCACGGCATCAGAGCACATCTTTGACAGGAGGTGTACAATTAGTTTAAAGTCATGACAACGGATGCCCCAACATTTATGTCCATTCTGCTATGTGTTATTGACGCATACACCTAAGAGACTTGCTATGACTTGTGTGGCATACATGGATGTAGGGTTTGGAAATTACTGACACTGTGTTTGACATACCTGTGTGCTGCCCTCTGTAATTCACTTACTATTTGTCATACTTTTGAGTGCCAATATCATGTGAGTGAGGATTTGTCACCAGTAAGGAGAGTCAATTTGCCATTGAGTAAACATGTCTCACATTCGTCGATTGTGTCTATTATTAGCTACTAAAGCCATACCAGAACTGATACCTCTCTGATTTGACAACATGTAACCGGAGCAGATGTGGGGTACTTCAGCCAAAAATATTTGACATTGAGAGTTGGAGTAAATGTTGCTCAATGTGTAATACCATAGGAAGGACAGTGAGTGGATATCAATGTGGGACATGATAGTGTACACATGGCAGTGCACATTGTCCACTATGGTAATAGTGCACAAGGGGTTTGAGATATGTGTTAATTATGCACTGTACAGTGCAAATGGTAGACTAACTATTCAGATTCAGTGTCCAGGGTTCTGTGGCCGAGCTGGCAGAACCTGTGCAGCATTGCTCCAAGACTGGCAATTACTTCCCAAGATGACTGTGTTGTTGGCTGTCATGGGAGATCTAGTTTGTGCATGAGGCTGCGCCTTTCTGTGCAGTCTGGGACCTTGGAGGACTGATAGAGTGGTTTGCGTGCCACAAAAAGATATGCTTATAGGGCGTGACGTATGTATATGATGAGTGATGTAACATTACATGGCAGATATGATCGAGTGAGCTTCCTATATGACAATGCTTCTCAGTTTAACACGTCTGGGATACATCTCATGACCATGGGATTTACATGTGGACACGCAGAATCCAGACAGGGATTGCTTTGCATCAGCAGGGTGCTTGAATGATGCATTTTACATGGTGTTGCATTAGTACAGATGCTTGACACTATTGAATGCCCATACAGGGCCTCATTTAGCAGCTGTTACTAAGGGGCAGCAAAGGATGTTGTATGACTGAACTGACCTGCTTCCAAAGTGTAGGAGTAGAATGTACCATATTCCAAACATACAGCACATCCACAGTTTGTCTGTATATGCACCATCACATGGTAGTGACTAGTGCCTTCAGTGGGCTGACGAGCCTGGGATCCCGCACCTACGCGCCTGAGTGGTACTATACCTGGCAGATATTGGCAGCCATCGGCAACCCCAGTACACGGCCTATCCCTGCTGACGAGGGGTGATACCCCGAAACACGTGTCCAGGTATGGCGAAGACAGCGAAGATAGCAGAAGATCGAAAGATGATGCATTGCGAACACTTTACTACATTGACCAGAGTCCTTAGGGGCGACACTGCCGGTGTGTGAGTAGTGTGCGACCCCACCCCCATTTGTGACTTGTGTGGCATACATGGATGTAGGGTTTGGAAATTACTGACACTGTGTTTGACATACATGTGTGCTGCCCTCTGTAATTCACTTACTATTTGTCATACTTTTGAGTGCCAATATCATGTGGGTGAGGATTTGTCACCAGTAAGGAGAGTCAATTTGCCATTGAGTAAACATGTCTCACATTCATCGATTGTGTCTATTATTAGCTACTAATGCCATACCAGAACTGATACCTCTCTGATTTGACAACATGTAACCGGAGCAGATGTGGGGTACTTCAGCCAAACATATTTGACATTGAGAGTTGGAGTAAATGTAGCTCAATGTGTAATACCATAGGAAGGACAGTGAGTGGATATCAATGTGGGACATGATAGTGTACACATGGCAGTGCACATTGTCCAGTATGGTAATAGTGCATAAGGGGTTTGAGATATGTGTTAATTATGCACTGTACAGTGCAAATGGTAGACTAACTATTCTACAGTGCAACGCTGCTTGTGGAGTGTGTAGGCTATATTTTGCACATGATTCAGTGTCCAGGGTTCTGTGGCCGAGCTGGCAGAACCTGTGCAGCATTGCTCCAAGACTGGCAATTACTTCCCAAGATGACTGTGTTGTTGGCTGTCATGGGAGATCTAGTTTGTGCATGAGGCTGCACCTTTCTGTGCAGTCTGGGACCTTTGAGGACTGATAGAGTGGTTTGTGTGCCACAAAAAGATATGCTTATAGGGCGTGATGTATGTATATGATGAGTGATGTAACATTACATGGCAGATATGATCGAGTGAGCTTCCTATGTGACAATGCTTCTCAGTTTAACTCGTCTGGGATACATCTCATGACCATGGGATTTACATGTGGACACGCAGAATCCAGACAGGGATTGCTTTGCATCAGCAGGGTGCTTGAATGCTGCATTTTACATGGTGTTGCATTAGTACAGATGCTTGACACTATTGAATGCCCATACAGGGCCTCATTTAGCAGCTGTTACTAAGGGGCAGCAAAGGATGTTGTATGACTGAACTGACCTGCTTCCAAAGTGTAGGAGTAGAATGTACCATATTCCAAACATACAGCACATCCACAGTTTGTCTGTATATGCACCATCACATGGTAGTGACTAGTGCCTTCACCCCCCCTTGCACCATGATGCACGTGTCAGCTTATTGTCCTCACATGACGTCTTGCTTTTCGTGACACAGTCTAGCACTATGCAATCCCTTCCTTCTATGTGTCCTGCTGAAGCAGGACACATAGTGATTGGACATGAGAAAGATAAATGTAATTGTGTATCCTCATTTCACCTTCCCTTGGGAGGCACACTATTTACACACAGTCCCAGGATCCCTGGACATAGGATATGCGGAAATGTGTGAGATCTTTCATTGATGTTGCATGAGAAAGGCCACCGAAAGAGCCATGGTACACATGAATGAATGCTGCACTTTGCTGGGGCTTGCCTTACTGCATACCTATGAGGCCATGCAGAGAGACTTTGAGTTGCCATATTGATATGATTTGAGGAGGTGCTCCACCAGACTATCATAAAAAGTGATACTCCATCAGCACAGTTCACTTCTACATGTGACCCATAGTGGCATAGGTGGTCTCAACATGTGTGACTTATAGAATTGTGTTGTGCATATGCCTTGTAGAATGGGACAAGTATGTAGGCTCACACCAACTACATATGCACTGTCTCATTCAACCCAAGATTAATATGTCAATGTATTCCCACATAATCAAATGTCATGTGGTCTGTCATGTGCTTGAGAAGTACTTACTAACCAGTAGACCATTCCCATAGGTCCCATTCTGGAAGCGCTCGTTGAAGGTGGAATGCCTGAAGATGAAGGAGTCATGAGCACTGCCGGTGGACATCATTGAAGATGCCCAGATAGACCACAATTGCCTGCACGTTCATAAAATACGTGTGCTTCCTATTGTGGTAGATGTGTAATGTAGCCGCTGGAGGCACAAGTTGCACATGTTGTCCCTTGCCCCCAACACATGTGGAAATCCTGCCATGGCATTCAAGTCTTACTTGTTCTCCTGTTGTTGTTGCGCTGTGTTGGGTAAGTAGAGGTACTTGGGTGTGAGGCTTGTGATGGCATCCAGAATGGAGGGAAGTGATCTTGAGAAGGATGACTGGAATACTCCTGCCACGCTGGCAGTGGTGGGTTGGAAAGTCCCAGATGCCACCCTGTGCAGGACAGCCAAGCCTGCAGGGGGATGTTAGTACGGCGCTGCGATGTTGTCAGCAGCCTTGGTGCACTCTGGTGCAGGAGGCGGACAATAGACTCCCTCCTGAGCCTGTAATGGGTAATGACCACCTCCTCCATGAGGTCAATGTGGTTACATATCTGCTCCCTTCTCCTGCGCTGCCTCTATGGTGGTGGATGTCTTGGTGCTCTGAGCTAATATAGTAGTGGGTCCCTGGCCCACTGGAGCTTGCCAAAGTGATTTGGGTATTGTCTGCTTTTATACGAGTGTCCCTGCATAATTCTTTACACCTGCTTTTCCGTAGTGGCAAAAAACTGCCTCTACTGGGACTTAGAGCCTGTTTGAAAAACAAAAAGCAGTTTCCAAAAATACTTGTACATTCAGCAGCATCAGTTTTGCGAAGCTTTTTCCAGAGGAATGCCTACCTTGCATATCATTACCAAAAGATGTCGTATAAGATCTGCCAATAAGAAAAATAGCTGCTTTTGGAAGTTGGCAGAGAATACTGTTAGCATGAGCTGAAGCCATTTTGGCTTTGGCAGCCATTTTAGTTAAGCCACATATTTGCCATGTGCTTCCCCGTCTTCACTGTTGCCTGCCTCTCTATTTGGACTGAGTCATCATCTATAGTTAACTCCTTCAGCACTGAGCTAGAGCCTTGCGCATGCTCTGAAAGGCCTGTAGTTGCCAGAATGCATCTGTCCTAGTATGCAACTGTCAGGCTATTCCAACTGATGTAAGGGTTTTTGTTAGTCCTCTCACTCTGTTGACTAAGTAGTTTCCAGTTGTCCATATATGTGAATAGCTATTTGTGTCTATACTTGTACCGCCTCTATTTGAGTCCCACTCATGAGTGTTAAATTAACAACTTTCTTGGTATTACAGCTTCCGTGCCAATCTCTATTTGTCAGTCCGAGAACTCAAGTACGCAGAAGGGCTAACCCCTGCACCAGTGTGCCCTGAAAAGGCTTGCTCCCACACACTAGCAGTGAAAAAGTTATGCTAAAGGGCTCTAGCATCACCTTGTAAATCGGCGAACTTTTCCCCTAGGGGTACACTCTACTTCGCTGAAAAAAAAAGAAGTCACAGTGTCAAAAACATGACGCTGTGACGGCACTAGCTCTTGTAAATGTGAATATATATTATCGCCGTGCACTCTTTTCTTCAATTTTTCTCCTATCTTTCTCCTATGTTAAGGTTTGTGCTACTCCATCGTTGGCACTGTGTCTGTCAGTGCTAATAAACTGTATTATATCACAAGTATCAGGTTTGGAAAACCAATCCCTGATGGATGGGTGCACCTTATCTATGAAACTGATTAGTTTCACCTCAAAAATGTTATGTGACCCTCTAATCACAAATGACACTTTAGTGCAGTTTTCTTCAGATTATATCCTAAATGTATTATGCTTTCCTTTGCATTATATCATTCTTCGTTTATTAAATGAAATCCAAACACTTTCATCGAGCCCAATGCATTTCGGGTCAAAGCTGACCCTTCATCAGGGGTCTCCGTTAATCCTGAAGAATGTGTTTGAAAAGGAATCCGTGTTCATTGGTAACTGCGCGCCGAAGGGTTTGAACCGGGACTGCGGAGCTTCAGAGCGGAGTCACCAATGAACACGGATTCCTTTTCATACACATTTTTCAGGATTAACGGAAACCCCTGATGAAGGGTCAGCTTCGACCCGAAATGCATTGGGATCCTTGTAAATGTGCACATAGTTTCAATTCGCAATCACGACTATTGCTCTGTGTGGTCTGCAGAGAGGCCCAAGGACTAGACAAACCTGTATTCCGGCCCCCTTTATGACCAACTGACAGGCAATGTGAGAAACATCCACTGTCTTCCTCCTCAACTTCAGAGCTTTCAATTGTGACCCTTAAAAACACTCATCCACAGCCTGAACTCACAGAGACACCTAGAGACAACTCACTTCACATTAAGCACTATACAAGATTAATGCTGCACAAACATAAAAACCTACAAATACAGCATTGTTAAAACAGCAATCAGTCTCAGGAAATGCAAGACTGAATAAAACATGTCCAATGTAAACAGGAAGTGCTATGTTGACATGGATTACCTTAACCAGTTTACAGTCATGGCTCACCCAATCGGTGTTTTTATCCGATCAGTGTTTTTTGCCTGTAAAGTTAAGGGCATCATTAAAGACCCAGGGCCTCATTTACGAGAAGTGGCACATTGCTGCGTGAAAGCAGCGATGCGCCACTTCTCAGTGCGCCCTCCTTGCGACACCAATGATGCGTCATATTCCCAATATGACGCATCATGTCGCTAGGAAGGACAGATACGTCAGTATAACTGACGTGTCAGTCAGCGCAAAAAGTGGCGCATTGCTGGAGTTGTGCCGGAAGCCTGACCCAACTCCAGCAATGTTCTTTTCACATGGGGCAAGCCCCATGTGAAAGGGCCTGCGTCACCCTTACGCCTGCCATGAGGCAGGCGTATGGTTTTGATGCATCGGCGTCCTAGCAGTGCCGCAGCGAAATCTCATAGATTTTGCTGCGCCACTCCTACGACCCATTCTTGCGGGGGAACGCCCACCCTGCATACATTATACCTGGCGCAGGTATGATGTAGCGCAGGGGTTTACAAAGTGACACAACTACCTAGATGCGTCACTTCGTAAATATGGCGCAACATGGTGCATTTTTTAAGCCACTGGTGTGCACAAAAAGTGACGCAGGGGCTCATATATAAGCCCCACAATATGGGTCCGTTTCAATGTCTGTTTTAATTTACTGCCCGCTCTGAGACCTGGATAGACTAAAAGAATGAAGTCACAGTACCCTTTCATTTCCAAATGTGCAGTTCAACTCAAAAGAATTAGTGAAATAAAGATGACACAAAACAGAAATAATATTGCACTCAGTTTTCTACCTTAAAAGCAGGCATTAACAAAGTTTATATTTGTCAGATTGGTGTGACAACGTGGGATGAATCTAACAGCAGACATCCATATTCAAGGCCTTTCTTCCTGGTTTGGTAAATGTTCTGATTCTGGACCACAGCTTACATTTCTCTGGGATAGGTATGAGAACATGTATAGGTAAGGCCTGCTTTTAGTCATTCCTGTACTGGGTTATTAATAAGTTGCTTTGCTTCTGCAAGAAGTCTCCTAATGGCTTCCAGTTCACAGTTGAATAACTGGGTCATTGTGTGGTAAATGGATTTGTGTTAGTTCATGGAGGGCGTCAAGTTCTTGAAACATTCCGCTTTACTACCGCAGAATCCAGAATTACCTGCCCTGGGGGGGAGGTGGCGAGTACTATACTCAGCTGTGGAACCGTACCCATTCTGTCCATTTCTAGGCCATGGACAACACTGGTTGCTTACCTCCACACCCCGCGGTATGATCCACTTTGCCAGGTCCTGCTTTCATCCGAAGACACGAAGACACGCGCTTTGTAGCCGCCATTAGCATGGTGATGATCTCATTAGGTGGGAGACGTTGTAAAACAATAATAAGGCCAGGATTGCTTCAACGCTCGTTAGCGTCAGCTCTGAAATTAATAATAACATAGAGAGAGAAACAATGGATTCCCTTCTCTCCATGTCTCTTTTCTCCTTGATTAATTTCTGTCATGCTGGGATTAGCAGCGCTCTGTGCTTCAGAATGAGTGGGGGGGGGGGGTGATCTGCTCACGGCTCCAACTATCCTACTAACGGCAAATTCCCGCCTCTGAGAGAGGGCACTTCTGCCCTGATCTCTTCCCAACCAAACACTCTCTGTCCCCCCCCCCACAAAATATTGCACCAGCCCAGAAAATAGATGTGATCAGAGATTAGGCTTAAAAAAATGTGTGTTGATTTAAGAACATTCTCAAACAAGTTCATTATATATATTTATTATATATATTTATATATATAAAGAAAAAGTGGAGAACTCTGGGTAGTTTCCAATTTAGGTGGAGAACAGCTCCTGTATAGAGCACCATACAACACCAGCGACACTCGAATCTGCTCACCTCAAATGCCTGTTTTTCTATCAAGGTTTTCAGGCATAGGATTAGCACAGTGCCATCCACTCCAAGATAGAAAGGGGCCCCTATAATGTTTGCATAATGTATGTGCTACTCATACATAGATAGATAGATAGATAGATAGATAGATAGATAGATAGATAGATAGATAGATAGATAGATAGATAGATAGATAGATAGATAGATCCTAATGTCTGTCGCCAGTATGTAGTTATACTTAGGACCTAGCTTCCACAAGGAAAAGCTTTTTTTACTTGCCTTTAACTTTGGCGCCGTTGACGAATCTTCACGATATTTTCCCCAAAAAATGTGCTGCTGTGTCCTAATCTGCATGGAAATTTTCGTGGTGATTGGTCAAGCGGGGGCCGAGAAAAGGGGGGGGTCAAAAAAAGTGTATTTCCTTTGTTAATTCCCATAGAGATCTTAGACATGACTACATCCCGAACCACTGGACACAATAACAGCAAATATAGCAGAAAGGTAGCTCTTGGTTCAGAAAGAGCCCTTCTTGTGTAAATCCGCTCAGTAGTTTTTGAGATATTAAAGGAAAAATACATTTGCATATCTGAGCAAAGCCTAAGCACATATCTCATGGTGAGATCTGATTTGCTGTAAGCACTTCAACCAGGAATTGCTGGCAGCCATCATGGGACCAATATAAGTGATAGCACCCCATTGAAACGCATTGTAGTGAATGGCAGGTTTTGAGGGTCAAAAAAGGCAAAACGCATGAAGGGGACAACAGATTTAGGTTACAATATACATCATTTGTTAATTGTAACATACTCATTTTAGGAATTGTGGTGTGTTTTATGGTAAGTTTTCCCTGAGAAAAAACTGCTTTCTCAGGATTTTCCCATAGAGGTTATGGAAGGTGCTCCAGAAGTAAAGAGGTAACTATAACTCACGGCCTCGCCATGCACTGCTAATTATACCCGATATTACATCATTAATGACATCTATGACATCAATGATAATATCACTGTAACATTTACAGTAAAATTACTGATGAGAAAACTGTGCATGGCAAGGGAGCAAGTTATAGTTACCTCAGGGAACAAGTTATAGTTACTTGAAATAACTCTAACTATAACAGCTGAATTTCTAAAGTTTTGTGCGTGTAAAATCCGAACATAACTATAACGAGCTGTAAATTTTGTCTTTTTTAGTGAATATATCAATATCTATACATATATTTGTTATTTTTTATTTTTGCCTTTCAGATGTTTTGTCCAATTTTTTATAGACACTATATTTTGAGATGAGACTTGTCACATGGCACTGGTTGTGATAATCTAAAATCTTTAAGGTCTTCACAAAGAGCCCAGTAAATTTATTCAGAGTCACTGGGCTGACAATTTGTTTGCATGAGTGGATCTTCGATCTCTTGTTGGCGTCTTTATCTCAAGTCTAACATTGAAGGAGAGGATGGCTTAGAATGAAGGACTTGGCACTGATACTGACAGGGATTACCCGACACTGGAAGACACTGAGAAGTACTTGATGAATTGTACACACTGGTTACCAGATACACACTTTTACATGTGGGGCAAAGCTGCATAATGAGGGACACTTCATTATACATGTGTATTGCCTAACTGTGTTGCATAGTTGAAGAAAAATTCACAGGATTTAACATTGTATGGTTGTATGGTAATCTGCAAAAAATCCCCAGCACTTTGAATATTGACTTGCAATCTTGATGTATGTACTTGTGTAGTGGTTTGGTTGATAATGTCCATAATGAGTAGTAAGGAAGAATTGAAATAGCAGTGGGATAAGGGAGTATTTCTTCCGTACCATGGTGACATGGTATAAAAGGGACAGTCCATAATGATGCTTCATGTGTGAAATAGGTAGTTTTCAGGGACGAAACGGGTTACATTGGCTGCTTGACTTGAATAAAGATGGTGGTTTAAAGCTATATCCTGTGATGTGTCAGTGCCTGTTTTCTACCCTTTCAACAGGTAGTGGATGTTAAAAACATTATATATATATTTGCGCTCAAAGACTTCCGAAACTCTTCTTTTGTGTGTTTAATTCCAATAAAGTTTGGATCCTCCCGTGAGTGCGGCACTATATATATATGTATATATATATATATATATATATATATATTCACTGAAAAAACCATAGGTTATAGACCATATATAGTTAGGAATTAGCATTTAAAAAACCTTATTTTACTCACACAAAACCATTGAAATTCCATATATAGTTAGTTGTACTAACTATATATCGCGCACCCGCAATCCACTGCTGATCATGTCACATATTACATCATTCATGACATGGTCAGTGACATCACTGATGACATCACTGATGACATCTCAAATGACATCACTGATGACATCACTGATGACATCTCAAATGACAGCACTGATGACATCACTGATGACATCTCAAATGACATCACTGATGACATCACTGATGACAACATCCAGTGACTGTATGTTTCTGTAAAGTTAAAATATGTCTTACATATTGAAGAATGAGTGGATGTATAAGTGCCTGGATGAAGGATTTAGTAGGTGCATGACTGACTGTATGAGTGAGTGATTAAATGTGTCTCACTGAGTGCATGGGTTAGTGACTAAACTGTCTTAATTTGTGCATCATTATGTCTGTTGTTCTGTAAACTGCTGCATGTGTTGATCAGTAGCTATATGAGTAACTATATGGGTTATTGATTGGTTGCCCAAGTATTTTTATGGGAGACTGAGTGAGTGTGTGGGTGGCTGAGAGGTGTATGACTCTGTGCATAGATGTGTGAGCAGTTGATTCACTAGATGTATGGGTTCAAAAGTGCATGTGGAAACAGCTGTATGGGCGGTTGACTGTGTGCATGAGTGTATTGGTGAGTGAATGGATATCTCAGTGCTACATGTCAAAGTAAGTACATATGTAAAACACAGTACATGTGAGAGTTGGCATATATACATAACTGTGCATAAGAGCCAGTGAATGTGTGAGTGGCTGTATGGATCATTGTGAACTTGTATCAGGGATTGTATAAGAGAGTAAATATGTTTTAGTATATGTTTAAATAAGTAAGATGTGTATAACTGTATAGTTGAGGAAATGGAGGTGTGATTGATTCTTTGCATGACTGACTAGGTGTGTGAGTAACTCCATGGATGAGTGACAGTCTGTGAGTGTATGTTTATACTGAGTGTATCTAAGGTTATATAAGAGTCTGAAGAGGTTCATCATAATATCACATGAATGATGTCATCAGTGATGTGATCAGTAATGTCAAATGAGATGTCATCAGTGATGTCATTTGAGATGTCATCAGTGATGTCATCAGTGATGTCATTAGTGATGTCATTTGAGATGACATCAGTGATGTCATCAGTGATGTCATTTGAGATGTCATCAGTGATGTCATCAGTGATGTCATTTGAGATGTCATCAGTGATGTCATTTGAGATGTCATCAGTGATGTCATCAGTGATGTCACTGACCATGTCATGAATGATGTAATATGTGACATGATCAGCAGTGGATTGCGGGTGCGCGATATATAGTTAGTACAACTAACTATATATGGAATTTCAATGGTTTTGTGTGAGTAAAATAAGGTTTTTTAAATGCTAATTCCTAACTATATATGGTCTATAACCTATGGTTTTTTCAGTGAATTTCATTGGTTTTTTAAAAGCTAATATCTGTAGCTGTAAAATGTATTCTTCTTTAAATCCAAAAATATATTTGATATGTTTATTAATAATTTTTTTTTTTATATATTTTTTTCTTCGCTCCCGGTTCGCGAACCGGGAAGCTTCCCGTTAGCTCAATTTGATGCCGCGATCCGGTCCGCGAACCGGTAAACGTTCCGTTTGCGCAACTGCCGCGTTAGAAATCAACATCGTGACGCGTCGCGGAAGCGCGACGTATCACGTTGTCGCGTAATGCGTCTTATGACGCGCCGCGTTAGCGCACCCGGAAGTGCACCGGTACGCGAACTGAGACGCGAAGCGCAGCTCCCCGGAAGCGATCCGGGGCGCGTCGCGAAAGCGCGACGTATCGCGTTGCCGCGTAATGAGTCTTATGATGCGCCGCGTTAGCGCACCCGGAAGTGCTCCGGAGCGCGAACCGAGGCGCGAAGCGCAGCGACCCGGAAGCGATCCGGGGCGCGTTCCGCAGCGCGTAACATAAGCGTAACAGGTCATGTGACTTGTTAATAAAACTTTTCATTGGTTCATTTCACTTTTGCTTTCATAATGATGTAAGGCTAGGTCAGGTGACCTAAAAATAACACTTTTCATTGGTTTAGAACTATTGTTTTTCCCAAATGATGAAAACCCCTCCTTCTTTCCTCACTCTGACTTTCATCTTTGTGAGAGGAAGACCTTTTTTGATATTTGAGCAATGGCTTCATTGGTAGCTTCAGCTGGTGGACCCCCACCACCACCACCACCTCCTCATGGGAAGAGAGGACCACCTCCCCAGTTCATCAGCAACACAGAGGAGGAAGAGGATGAACAAGAGGAAGAGGAGACAGAAGGACCACAGTTTTTACAAGAGCAGCCCCGGGTTTCTCATCTGAAAACCAGTTTTATTTGGCAGTTTTTTTCAATCCCTGAAGGGCAGAAGAAAGTTAATGCTAGATATGTCACCTGCCTCATATGTAAAGAGAAGTTATCTAGAGGCACCTTAAAAAAGTATAGCTTCGGTAACTACACCATGCATCGTCACATGAGCAGGTGGCATCCATTAAACTACAGCCGGGCAGAGATGCGTGACCTGCAGGACAACCCACCAACTCCTGTGGCCAGGTCATCATCACAGATATCTTTGACAGCAGCAGAGGCACGGGAAACCGTGCCAAACATTCAGGACAACTTTGTCCATATGAAGTTTACCTGTTTGTATTGCGGTGCATTACTGTCATGTGGCAATATGAGCATTACCTTAATCAACCGAGCTTATGAAAATCACAATTGCCCTAAACGCCCCAGACAGTAATTTTTTTTTTTGCTCCTGTTGAGCCCTTTCCAATGCCTGTTTTTTGTTGTTTCCCCTCCATCAAAAACAAAAAAAAACATAAAACTGTTCAAAAAATACAAAAAAAACAAAAAATGTTCAGAAAAAAAAAAAATATATAAAACAACAAAAACATTAAAAAAAAAGTTATTTTCAGAACTACCTCCCCTTTCAAAAAAAATTGCTAGAATGTTTAGCACTCTGGCAAGCTCTATTTCTTTTGGTTCGCTTCCCCGTTCGCTTCCCGGTTCGCGAACCGGGAGCGAACCAAAATTTTTTTTTTACAAAAAAAGAAGAGTAAGTATAAGGGAAGTAAACAGAGAGTAATGTTAAAAGAAAGACAGCTATAGGGAGTAAACCAGAGATACTGTTTAATAGATCTATTTACCGAAGAAAAGATGGAAGAGGGTATAATTGTGAAAAACAAAATAGATAAGGAAGTGAAAGAAAAAAAAGAGAGTAGAACAATAACAAAGAAGAGTTTCTTGGAGAATGTGAGTGAATGTTCAAAATAAGATTAAAACATGTGGAATAACAGAGAGAAAAACCAGAAAAGAAAAAATAACAGAAAAAGATTAATTGAAACAGCAAAGAAATGTAAATAACATAGAGCCATATCATCAACATAGCCAATACAAGTTTTGCAGCTTTTATCGGCAGAAATGTGTCGCTAAAGCCGCTTTTGCGGCAGAAAACTGCCGCTAAAACCACTTTTGCAGCAGTTTTCTGCCAATAAAAACAGCAATAATTTTATTGGCTGTGTTCATAATATGCCCCTTAGTGTGCTTCAACTACACAGAGAAAGCATTATGAACAAGTAGTGAAAGAGTGATCAGTCAAAGACACTAAGAGTAATAGAGACGGAGTGAGTGAACAAGAGTGAGGAACTATGAGAAGAGAGGGACTGAGAAAAAGAGTGGAAGGAGTTGAGTAAGTAGGTAATAGAGAAAGGAATGAGGAAAGTAGCAAAGGCAGGAAACTGAGGGTTAAAGAAATGAAGCTGTGGAACTAATAGTAGGTGAATGTGATAGAAATGTAACGAAAAGAGTACAAAACATTTACCTTATAATTGTCGTTAACTTACTCACTTTTTATTTTTATACTTTCAATCTGTGAAAGAGAGAACAAACATTTGAAAAATATTAAAACATGTATTTAAAAATTAGAAAAGACAAGGGAAAAGATTGAAGGACAAACAGTTTTTCAACAACTTTGACACTTACAGAAGCTTCTGCTTCTGCTTCTCCAGGCCCCCTACACAGTCCTAAAGATATACATTTTAAACTAACAGTATCTTGATGCAGATGAAGTGAGGCCTATCTTAAAACACGGTGCATCTTTTGCACTGCTGTTGTCTCACAAAAGTGTCGCAAGACACTAACATTTTAAATGATTGTTTCAGGATGCCAATAAGATGTGTCCTATCCAGAGGTTTGTTTGAGGTGAGGCCTACTCAGGGTTCCAAATGAAATTTCGAGTTGTTGAAGAGAACAGAGGACATAATACATGTGAAGGCCTACCAATGAAGTAAGTCAAGTCCACTTCACTCTTGAACAAAGGCCAGACCTCTTCTGTGTCCGTGGACAGACCTAAACTTCATCTGCACAATGTCATTCATAAACTTAGGAAACACAGGTGATGTAATTGAAAAATGTGGAGTTTCTTTTCCTCATTTCACAATCACATCACCTGTGTTGCCTTTGGTTAGGTATCTCATAGTGCAGATGGAGTCTAGCATATCAAAGAGTACATAGAAGTTGAGCAGTATATACAACAATTTTGACATTTACAGAAGACTTAGCTTCTTATCTTGTTGGAGATGAAGTCAGGCCTGTCTTGCAACATGGTGCATCTTTTGCATCACTGCTGCATTGGTTTCATGTGGCACGGGTTTTTTACAGCATGACACATCTGCCTAGATGCATCAATTTGTAATTTTGTCGCCTCATAGCAAATCTTTTGCACCGCCGCTGCATCACAAAAGTGACGCACAGTGGCGCAAAAGAGGCATACACCTATCATAAATCTGTCCCTAACATTTGAAATGATTGATTCAGGATGACGATAAGGTGTGGCCTCTCCAGAGGTTTGTTTAAGGTGAGGCCTACTCAGGATTGCATATCAAATTTATGCTTGTTGAAGAATACAGAGGAGATAATGCATGTGAAGGCCTACCAATGAAGTAAGTCATGTCCACTTCACTCTTGAACAAAGGCCAGACCTCTTCTGTGTCCGTGGACAGACCTAAACTTCATCTGCACAATGTCATTCGTAAACTTAGGAAACACAGGTGATGTAATTGAAAAATGTGGAGTTTCTTTTCCTCATTTCACAATCACATCACCTGTGTTGCCTTTGCTTAGGTATCTCATAGTGCAGATGTAGTCCAGCATATGAAACAGTACCCAGAAGTGCAGCACTGCATGCAACAACTTTGACACTTACAAAAGCTTCAGCTTCTGCATGCCCCCTACACAGTGCTAATTATATACATTTTAAACTGATGGTATCTTGCTGGAGATGAACTGAAACCTATCTTGCAACATGGTGCATCTTTTACACAAAAGTGACCCACAGCGGAGCAAAAGAGGCGCACGGCCATCATAAATCTGACCCTAACATTTTAAATGATTGTTTCAAGATGCCGATAAGGTGTAACCTATCCACAGATTTGTTTCAGGTAAGTCCTACTCAGAGTTGCAGATGAAATTTAGGTTTGTTGAAGAATACAGAGGAGATAATACATGTGCAGGCCTACCAATGAAGTGAGTCATGTCCACTGCACTCTTGAACAAATGTCAGACCTCCTCTGTCTCCAGGAACAGGCCTAAACCTCATCTACACAATGTGATGTGTAATGTTAGGAAACACAGGTAATATAATTGAAAAACGTGTAATTTTTTTTGCTCATTCCACAATCATATCACCTGTGTTTCCTTTGCTTAGGTATCTCATTGTGGAAATGTAGTCTATCATATGAAAGACTACGTAGAATATGAGCACTGTATGCAACAACTTTGACACTTACAGAAGCCTCACCTTCTCCATGCCTCCTACACAGTTCTACATGTACATCATAAATGCAAACAGTACAGAATTAATTATACATGTTAAATGGTTTATTTTTGCTGTTCTCAGAATGTATCAAATTTCACTAAAAACAGTGACTTGAAGGTATTCATCATATAACAGCGGGGAAAAAAACACAATCAAAATGATTGTGTTTAAAAAACCCATACAACATAACAAATCAGAATTCAGAACTCCTTAAAGTTAACTTACTTTCCATGACGTCGAAGGATGTCCTATGAACAGCTTACACTCTGTTGTGCTGTTATTACTTTCAGCCCACCACTTTCTGAAAGAAAACCTCCATCGTTTTGAAAAATATGTTACATACAATAAATGACTTCTCGCTCTCTACCACACGTTTCCACAAGGCCAAATCATGTCAGAGCCATTTATAACTCTTGGAATTCTTGTAAGCCAATCCCGTCATGTTGTATTTCCGCAACTTTCAGAATTAAAATGTTGAAGATCATTTTCACAATCCTGGACTACTAATATCTTACCCTTCTTGCTCACTCATGTTCTACATTTCCTATGACACTGATACTGCTTACTATGAAGCAGACTTACACTACCTCTATGACTACTACAATTATTTAATTCTCTACATCACTTTTAATCACAAAGCAATATAAAACAGTAGACAGCATTGCAGACTTACATTCCCTCTACTCCATGTTTTGATTGGCTGCTTGAATTAGCTTATAAAAAGAAATAGTTTTTCTGAACTCATTCAAAGTGCAGTTATTTACCATGACGTCCAGTGTTATGGTAAGAAGTTATGTCTCTGTACTACACTTATCCTCAAGGCCAAATCGTGTAGGAGCCATTAGAACTTCTTGAAATTCCTCAGAGCACATCCCGAGATTCTTTCCCTAAAATTTTGGTTTTAAAAACACCAGGTAAGAATTTTTAAGGTCATACAGCAATTTTTTTTTGAAAATTAAAACAGAATCGTTGCAGAATGACCAGCCATTTCTAGACTTTGAATAAGCTGTGTAATGTCCTGATGTTATTGAAGGACCGTCATGATATATAATTGCTACAGTTACAAAAGTCCTTCCTGATATTGACAACTGTGAAGCCACAAAATTTTTAATTAAAGTTGTCAATTTTGTTCCATCAGGCCTACATCGTTGGAACATTAAAATGACATACTGGCCATATGTTCGTATAAATAATGTTGACATCATTTCAGATTTACATTGGCTACATTCCATGTTGTGATCAGCTGCTTTTACTAGCTTATTAAAAGAGACTGATTTACTGTCTGGCAAAGTTAAATATATAAATCTTTCTGAGTCTACACTAGTAGTACTTGATACCCTACAGTTCTCGCAGTCATGCTGCCATTAATAAGAAAGCCCAAACAGGTGATCTACATCTACACCTTCAGCATGCAATACATCAAGCATATACATTAAAAACTCCTGACAATCTTGCTGAATATTTTGAGAGAATTGTGTTTGACCTGAACATCTGTCTAACAGATGTCGAATTTCAGACACACTTTCTATTTTTGTTCTATCAGTGCTACATTTCTCTAAAACAGAATTTAACAAACTGCAAAATCTTTGATCAGAATTGACCACAATCTCTTCTTTTACATTTTCTAGAGAAAACAAAACATTAACCACTACATTAGCATAGCAGTTGACACCAGAACTGTTTTCAAATTGAAAACCAACAACATCTTCAACAGAATCCTTTTTGTTTCTGCTTATAATTTCAGGTTCATCGACTTTTCGTCTTTTTGCTACAACCTCCCTAGTATTGGTCACATTTGTTCGTTTCCGGCCTACCACACGTTTCTCAAACAAAGGATATTGAGGCAAATGTGGCGCATACTCTCTTCTTAACCTATTGTATTCCTTAACACAATCTAGATCCGCACAAATGTTTGTGACATCACACTCAATCAAGTACAATCCCGATAAAGTTCTAACTCGTGACAATGCCACATATGCCATACCCTCCTTGAACACAGAACTGCCAATATTCACCAATGCACTGTCTACATTTAAACCTTGCGATTTATGGATTGTCACCGCATATGCCAAGCAAACAGGAAACTGCTTACGGCGAACATATAAGTCTTTTACAAGCAAAAATCTAGCAGAACAACGACCAATTAGCTGTACTTCCTCAATGCCATCAAATTTAATTTTTAAAAATTCAATTCCATCTCTATTTCTGTATTTCACAAAATCAACAACATTACCCATTGATCCATTTACCAGACCTCTTTCAACATGTAAATTCCTTCTTAAAATTATATGGCAGTTTAAGCACACATTCAGAGTCTTTTCAAAACCTGCAGTTTTAGATATAGTCTTCTCTAATGAATCCAATTTGGATTTCAAATTCTCAGACAAAATAATTGTTGATCCCATATGCTCTACTCTGTCAATAGCTTCCAGTTTCACAATCTCTTGCTTTTCTAAATGCAACATTTTGTTGTTGAAGATGGCACATTCTGCAAGAGTTGGCATCAAACATATTCCAGATTTCTTCTCAGTAATTTTCTGAAAAATATTCTCAGGCACAACATCTTGTTCTGGATATAAATTTGACAGTAATCGTGCATGTAAAGCTTCTTTCCCATGCTCGGTCACTTTTCCAATTCTAACATCTTGTAGAATATTCTTGTAAACTTCATCCTTCGCCTGACGCATATTTTCATGCAGTTCAGCATAATTGAAGTTTAACCATATATTGACGTTGCCAATGCTCCCTAGGCACTTCCTGGTATCTTCATGCGTGAGCATTTTGAACACAGGTTGCCCTTTCACTGGTGTCAGCTGCAGAAGATCTCCGAAAACAATGATGTGTTTGCCACCAAATAACACATCATACTCTGTTTTGAGAACTTCTTGCATTCTCAAATGCACAAAGGCAAGCATGACATTGGAAACCATGCTTACTTCGTCAATGATAAGAAGTTTCATTTTCCTCAAGATTCTTGAAACTTCACAACAAGCATCTCCAGATAGCTTGTGATATTGTAATTTGTTGTCATGCTCCACTGGCAGCATCAGTAAACGATGTAAAGTAATCCCTTTAATGTTATGTGCTGCCAGTCCAGTTGGAGCGGTGACAACACAAGACAGCGATGACTCAGTCCTTTCCTGCAAATAACATGAAATTGCTTTAATGAGGAAACTTTTTCCAGTTCCCGCTTCTCCACTCACGTACAGTTGGACAGGCTTCAACGACGTACATGAGCACTCTTTCTTCTCATGACTTAATCCATGATCAAATTGCATGGTAACTTCGTCATATATTTTCCTCTGCTCAACGTTGAGTTGTCTTTCCAAGTCTTCTAAGTTAACCGCATCCTCCTGAGCATGTGCCATGGCTCTTTCCACTTCATTCATGGCAGTGGCAGCTTCATTTTCGATAACATGTCCTCCTAGTGGATCCTGACTCAATGAAGCAGAACTCTGACTGTCCTGAGAACTGTCTCTGGCAATCTCGGCTGCAATCGTTGCTTCCTGCTCGATTTCCGCATTCAACATTTCTACATATTTGGGAAAAGCAGGACATTCTATGGTCTGCTTGGCGGCAGTGAAAGAGTCTTCGTAACAGAGGAAATCTCCAAGCAGTTCCTCTTCTGCACGCCAAGGCTTGAAAAGTTGCAAAAGTGCTAAATAGAAAAACTCCTTTTTTTCAGGAGATTCGCCACTCAATTTTCGATGGTTTACCAAGTGGCATTTTCTTTGCTTGACCAGACATCCCTCACTTCCAATTACAGCATACACTCCTTTCTCAGTATCTTCTTTGATGTTCCTCTTGAATATGTAATTTTGAAGAACCTCATACAGACAAACATTCAGGTGACTGCTTCGATTTGGATAATATGTATCCAACATGTTGGTCTTCAAAATGTCGGTACTGTTTGGCTCCTTTTCCGCCAAATACTCAATTTCCCGCACAGGTTTCAGAACTCGATTACGCGTTGCAGCAAGACCAAGACTCGCCCAAACAATACTCCTAGATTTGGCATAGAGACTTGCTGAAGACAACCGGTCAGAACATTCGTAAGCTCCGATTTCTCGATGCGACAACATCTTCAGACTGAAACTGTACAACTTCTTACTGAGGCTCTTTTCATGGGAAATGTCCTCCCACATATCCTTCAATTCTGTCTTCTCTTTTTTGGTGATGTAAGATGTCACATACCGAGCCACAGCCATACAGTTATCAGCCACAAACTGTATATCCATGTTAGCATTCCACATGGACAAAATCACTGGGTTGTAGTCGTTGATGTACTTGGACTCTTCGTTCCTCTTCAAATTGTATGTGTTTTTCGGTGATTTCTTCATCACATTATGTCGCAGCGAAGACATCAAACTGTTTACTCTTCCTTTAGAAATCACCGGTCGTGGAAACCCGAAACGACATTTGGTGTAGACCTTGTCCTTGTTTCGGAATTTACGGCGACAGTACTTTCCACAACGATGGCTTTGGAAACGTAGAACTTTTTCTCTTAGGCTTTTCTTCTCCTTTGCGTTTGGAACAGCACATGTAGAATACTGTTGTATGAAACTCATCACTGAGTCTTCTGGATCCGTTCCAAATTTAGGTGCATCCTTGATCCACAACAGCATATGTATGTGAGGAGCACCTCTTGCTTGGTACTCCTTTCTCCAGAAGAAATCCAACACCTCTCCAAGAGGTGGATTCTTATTATTCATGATGAAAGACATCATAGCTTCAAATCTATGATTGAAGTACCGGCATACATTGACTGGATCCAAAGAACACAGTTCTCCGGGTGTCTTGAATTCGATGTTTTCGATGTTTCCATTTGCCTCTCGTAGAAATTCAAGTAAGTCTTCCCAGCCATACTCGGCACAGCTCAGAGTGAGGAACCATGTGGGAGTTCCTAAGTTCCTCAGCATACATTTTAAATCACCATGACGACGGTACCAGTACTCATTAGTACCACGCTGACACGCCATGAGATTAATCAGGTGAGAATCCAAAATACTGTCTTGGACATTGACTTTATCCATAAAGTCACTTGCCGAGATGTTTTGCATGTGTATACCACTTTTCAAGATGTGGTTCACTGCATATGACAGTCCAGACAGATCGCTTTCAAACAGGAGATGAAACAAATAGGGAATACATTGTCGAAACCTAGCATCTCCTGCATACAATCGCAAAGTCCGGTATTCAGAAGCAGGAATTTGATGAGGTCGCTCATCATATCTTCCTCCCTGACCTGTTGGAAAAAGCTGTGGGAAACACCGAGCTTCCAAACTTTCCTCCCAAACACTAATGGGACTCCCTTTGGCTTGTTTCATTTGAAACAACTCAATAGCATTCCCCATGACTTCCTTGGAATGCAAAGGATGAACACTATAATGTTCATATATTTCTTCACTAGTAGAGGGTTCTAATTTCTCAATTTGACCAGCACACAAATCGCTATCCTCTTCCTCACTTACTTCCTCTTCTGCAACATATATATTCTTATAGTACTTATTATTTTTTTTCAAATACAATGTTGCCTTTTTGACTTTCCTAACATCCACTAAATCTTGCCATATTTTCTTATTCTTTGTCGGAACCCCATTAACTAAGATAACCAGAGGGTCCTCTTCCACTTTTTCTACTCCAATTGTGTTAATGTTTTTCTTCAAATCTAGAGGCAAATAAACAACTCTTCCCTTTAATCCTCTCTGTAAATCTGATGGAGGCAATTTCCCTGTCTTTGGCTCCATTCTTACAATAGCCTGAAAGGGATGGATACTTTGAATCAAAATAGATTCATAAGTATTTAAATCCTTCAATTCAGAAGGAATCTCAACCAATTCCAGATTATTATGAACTGCTCTAGCAGGCATCTGGTTTTGATTTAATTTGTTATAACAATAAGTACACACACGTTGATCCGATCCCAAATCAAAAAATTTTCTACCATCAAGTATGTTGTGAAATCATTCCATTCACTATTATTTTCCCTTTCACTTTTTGCATATAAATCCACTAACTTAGTCTGATTCTTATAATAAGTGCGTCGACAACACACACAAGTGAAATTAGGCCTCTCACTTGATTTCACCTGAAACGTCGCAATTTCCCTCTGAAAATTATCTGTACTGGAAACCTGTACACTATCTTCCACATTACCTTCTTCTTCTTGGTCAATTTCAACATTCTCCTCTTTACTTCCAAAGTAACAAAACTCAGTTTCTTCACAAATATTCTTCACATCTATTTCAGAACCATGCAAAAGAGCAGCGCATAATTGTTTAAGCATAATTGCTGGACTCTTAGCATAATACAACATTCTAACTAATTTCCTCACTTTATTATGATGCACTGCTAGCATCCTGAAATGATGAAAAACACTCTGGCATACTCTCCTGGAAAGACAAGCCAGTGAATGACCATGCAAACCTGTCACTTCTCTCACTCTGCTAGGATCTAATTCTCTTATAAAAAACCACTTTCTGTTGACCTTCCTTAATATTTTTGAACAAATTGCCAATTATCCTGTTGCGGAACATTCGTTTACGAATGTCCCTAAACTGTTGTTTCCTTCTACTATCATGCACAGAGTTATCTCTTGCTCTAGCAGTAACATTTTTGATTGGCCTTTCCTTTCCGTTTAAAATGCTTCTCTTTTTCTGGACTGAAACATTTTCTGTAGTAATATTTTTTACTACAAATATTTCTTATGCATGTTTTTGTGCTCTTACCCGGTGCTTTCTTGGTGACTTGACAAGTTTTTTTGGTAGAGGACTGCTGCATTATTTCATGTACCTGCTGTCTTTGACGTTTTGCAGCCTTTTTAAGTCTATCCTTGGTTGGCATGCTGAAATCTTGAAATGATATGCAGTTGAATCTGTGGTAAAATATAATAAAAAATGTTATTAACCACTATTACCAAACAGTAAATCAATAACAGTCATCAAAAACTTAACACACTACTTGACATTTTTACATAGAACATTTTTTAGTGCTTTGGCAAATATATAATACACAAATAGCAGAAAAGAAATAGAATTCTTCTTCATTTTACCTCTACTATTTTATATGTGATTCTGATCTAATTTTATGAGCATATTTTAATATTTTATTGAAGACACTAGACATAACCTGTTTTTAAAGGTGTTTTTAATTATAAATCAAACGGTTTACATTTTTACTTTTCATTTATTATAAATTTTAAAAATAAATGTTTATAGTTCCATAGGCTCAAGCACGTCAGCTTCCCAACCTATGTCATACAATTCTGACAAATCGGCATCCTCATCATGTTCTTCATCATCCTGAGAATTTAAATCATCCAATGGATCTACTTCCACTGACGTTTCAATTACAAGTTCAATGATAATGTCATAATCAACTGATTGCTGATTGTCACTCATGGTTGATGTTGTCGTTATCTTTAAAGAAAGAGAACAACAATGAGATGTTGCAGAGTAAGAGACAAATCTCAGAGATTATAATAGTAAAATTGTTTAACAAGAGTAACATTTTGCAGCTATTATTTAGCCATGACCAGCGATGCTGAGGAGGTAAGGGCTATGTCCAAGTTTTCAGTGAACAGGACTCATCTCTTCTTAACCTTGGATAAGCCTCACCAACTCTGTGTCCCCTGCTCATACTTAAATGTAAAGGGGCAGATTTATGTTAACTGACGCATTCCCAGGGATGCACCAGTTAATGTGCACCGCTGCTCTGCCACCCATGGTGTGCCGCATTTACAATGTGGAGCACCATTGAGTGAAAACAGCACAGATGCGTCACGCATCTGTGCCGCAAAAGCAGCACATTGCAGGAATCACGTCGTAAGCGCAACATGTCTACTGCAATGCACAGGAGCAAGCCACACATTGCATGGTGCATCACTCCTTATGCCTGTTTCAAACAGGCGTAATGATTTGAATCAGCAATGCTATAAAGCTGAGTCAGTGAAATCTTCTAAATTTCGCTGTGTTAGTTTTACAGGGCTTTCTTGCAAATTAATGCATACCTTGCAACAAAACACCTATATGAAAACTGACGCAGGTTTCATGTGGCACAGGACTTTACAGCATGACACATCTGCCTAGATGCATCAATTTTTAAATATGTCGCCACATAGCCAATCTTTTGCACTGCCGCTGCGTCACAAAAGTGACGCACAGCGGCACAAAAGAGGCACACGGCTATCATAAATCTGTCCCTAACATGTTAAATGATTGATTCAGGAGGACGATAAGGTGTGGCCTATCCAGAGGTTTGTTTAAGGTGAGGCCTACTCAGGGTTGCAGATTAAATGGAGATGGGGCACCCCTGAGCCTTGCTGGAGCTGCATCGCACTTGCGATGCAGCTCCAGCAATGCGCCACCTTTACGGCACAGATGCGTCACGCATCTGTGCCGTTTTTGCCCCATGGTGCGCCGCATTGTAAATGCAGCGCACCATGGGTGGCGGAACAGCGGCGCAGGATGACTGGCACATCCCTGGGGATGCACCAGTCATCATAAATCTATCCCTAAGTTTCTTATCTTGTTGGAGATGAAGTGAGGCCTGTCTTGCAACATGATGCATCTTTTGCATCACTGCTGCATCGGTTTCATGTGGCACGGTTTTTTTACAGCATGACACATCTTCCTAGATGCATCAATTTGTAATTTTGTCGCCACATAGCAAATCTTTTGCACCGCCACTGCGTCACAAAAGTGACGCACAGTGGCGCAAAAGAGGCATACACCTATCATAAATCTGTCCCTAGCATTTTAAATGATTAATTCAGGATGACGATAAGGTGTGGCCTATCCAGAGGTTTGTTTAAGGTGAGGCCTACCTACATTCATGGGGAAATGACTTAAAATGTCCTTAAGACACATGAAAGCGTTTTTTTAAAGCCTTTGCAGCATTTTTGGGTCACTTTTAACATGGCTATGTAACTCAAACAATCAAAATCTAAATTTGCCAAGCACAGGTGGGAGCATATTTACAAGGAATTTGCACCACGGGGAAAGGTCTTTTAATTTAAAATGGGAAAAATAATATCAGAGACACTCAAATGCCTTATAAAGAAGCAGACACCATTATGTCCTTGTCATAAATTTTAAAAGCATTCCTTTACCTCAAAAACGATTTTCAAGTCATAATTTGAAAACACTGCACATGGGGAAATGACTGAAAATGTCCTTAAGACACATGAAAGCGTTTTTTGATTGCCTTTGCAGCATTTTTGGGTCACTTTTAACATGGCTATGTAACTCAAACAATCAAAATCTAAATTTTCCAAGCACAGGTGCGAGCATATTTACAAGGAATTTGCACCACGGGGAAAGGTCTTACATTAAAATGGGAAAAATAACACCAGAGACACTCAAATGCCTTATAAAGAAGCATACACCATTATGTCCTTGTCATAAATTTTAAAAGCATTCCTTTTCCTCAAAAACGATTTTCAAGTCTTAATTTGAAAACACTGCACATGGGGAAATGACTGAAAATGTCCTTAAGACACATGAAAGCGTTTTTTGATTGCATTTGCAGCATTTTTGGGTCACTTTTAACATGGCTATGTAACTCAAACAATCAAAATCTAAATTTTCCAAGCACAGGTGCGAGCATATTTACGAGGAATTTGCACCACGGGGAAAGGTCTTACATTAAAATGGGAAAAATAACATCAGAGACACTCAAATGCCTTATAAAGAAGCATACACCATTATTTTCTTGTCATAAATTTTAAAAGCATTCCTTTTCCTCAAAAACGATTTTCAAGTCATAATTTGAAAACACTGCACATGGGGAAATGACTGAAAATGTCCTTAAGACACATGAAAGCGTTTTTTGATTGTCTTTGCAGCATTTTTGGATCACTTTTAACATGGCTATGTAACTCAAAGACTCAAAATCTAAATTTGCCAAGCACAGGTGCGAGCATATTTACAAGGAATTTGCCCCACGGGGAAAGGTCTTTTAATTTAAAATGGGAAAAATAACATCAGAGACACTCAAATGCCTTATAAAGAAGCAGACACCATTATGTCCTTGTCATAAATTTTAAAAGCATTCCTTTACCTCAAAAACGATTTTCAAGTCATAATTTGAAAACACTGCACATGGGGAAATGACTTAAAATGTCCTTAAGACACATGAAAGCGTTTTTTGATTGCCTTTGCAGCATTTTTGGGTCACTTTTAACATGGCCATGTAACTCAAACAATCAAAATCTAAATTTGCCAAGCACAGGTGGGAGCATATTTACAAGGAATTTGCACCACGGGGAAAGGTCTTACATTAAAATGGGAAAAATAACATCAGAGACACTCAAATGCCTTATAAAGAAGCAGACAACATTATGTCCTTGTCATAAATTTAAAATGCATTCCTTTTCCTCAAAAACGATTTTCAAGTCATAATTTGAAAACACTGCACAGCTCCTATGCACAAAAACACCCTGTCAGTACTAATACTTCACATTTTCTCCAATTACAATTTCTCAAAGAAACATAATCTATTTGTAAAACACTTGAGACAAAGCAACATTTTAAAAACACAACTTTCTTCATAATTTTCTCCTTAAAGCACACTATTCTCTATCTAAATTAAATAAATCTTTTCTCACCTTAGCAAATACTTTATGAGTTTCAAAACAGTCTCAGAAATACACCAATTTGTCTTCAGCAGAACAAAGGGTATGCACTCCAGAGGCTGCAGCTATAGAAAGCACAGAAATGCTGTGATTCTTCACACATATCTCTCATGTCACCCAATCAAAACTCTTCCCTCACTTTTTTCAAATCAAAACCCTTCCCCCCTCTGCCCTCTCTGCCTTTTTTGCATAGCAACCACCTCCTGGAAGACCTCTGGTGTTTGCAAGTTCACACAACAATGTTTCAATTGAACTCTGAACTCTCAGTGCACCTGCATATCCAGTGCAATCTTTCATTTAATGATTTTTTATTGACCATTCAAAATACATCTTTCAACGAACTCATCCATGCACCCTAACTTTCTGTTTTCAGCAATCAAAATCCACCAATCACTGTTACTGCTTCCTTAACACAGAAACTCCACAGTTTCTTTCATTTTAAACTCTTTTTTTTTCAACTGCCATTTCATTGCCACACTTCATCTGACTGCAGCAGAACCTTCTCTCACCATGTTTTCTGTCTGGATTGTTGGACATAGTTACATCTATTGGGCTCAGAGGTATGCTGAGAACAGAAATTTACCTAACCTCAATTTACAAGATGTGGAAATTAAGTGGTTTGGCCACAGAGGATTAAAATGTCACCAATTGATACCATTGGTGAAAACCTTTATGCATTTGCCAAAACCTGACCTGTTAATTGTGCACTGTGGAGGTAATGATTTGGGCACTATGACTGGGGTAGGTCTGGAAATGCTTTTAAAGGACACCTTTGAGCAATTAATGGCACTTTTTCCTCAAACTGCCTTGGTATATTCAAATATATGCCAAAGACAGAAATGGAGGTGGTCGAACCAATTTTGTCCACAAATTGAGAAATCGAGGAAGCATGTAAACAAATCTGTTTCAGCTTACATGAGAGACCATGGAATGGGCTCCGTGTACAACAATAACTTGCGTTACTACATGCAAGATATCTACAGAGGAGATGGAGTTCACTTCTCAGATGAGGGCAACAGAATTTTCATTCTGAATTTAAGACTGTGCATTGGTACCTACTTATAAGTACCTAAATGTACCATAAACCCAAAAGCTCTTCTCAGAGCTACCCTACATCTGATCACTCACAATTATTATTTTACTCTAACTTTTTTCACTAATTTTCAACAAAGTACGCTCCCCGGGGCGCTACCCGGTACGCGAACCGGAAGCTAACCTCGCGAAATTTAAAAAAAAATGTTTTTTTTTCGCACATATGGGCCTCCTCAGCCACCCTCAGAAAAACTAGGGGGTCAAGATAAGTCTACCGTGCCCCCTTCTACCCATTCTGAACATTATTTGCCCTCCATCTTGTATCTTAATTCGACCGAAACACCAAATGGTGGACTCCCGTAACGCTTCAGGTTCGCGTACCGGGGCGCTCGCCAGTTCGCGTACGGGGGCGCTCCCCGGGAAGCGCTCCATCAAAAAAGGTGGGAAAGTAATTTACAGAAAAACGACTGGAGACACTTTCACCAAATATAGATTAGCTCATACTACATACCAATCCCTACCATTTTCACAAATTTGATTGAAATTCCATTTAGCCATTTAGCCTGTAGACCTTTCTAAATACCGTGAGGTAAATTACTTCACAGAACACATCTGAAGTGTTGGAATTGACAACCAATGAAAATGTTACTTTAATTTTCTACTTTTTTTACCTGACATTTGATTCGTTATATACCTGAATATATTTAAAGGAAGAGAAGGGAACACAGCCATTTTGACTACTACTTCCTGGTGTACATTTCAATTGGATTTTCACTAATCACTTCAACTTCTTTGTAAAGGTAAGTTGTTATTTTAAAAACTGAAGTATATTGTGCACTATCAGTTAATATGGTAAACTTTTTCTAATAGTTATATATTATCCCTCTGTAGTAGTTATAGATTTAGATAGACTTCTCTGTTATAGTTATGGATGGAGTTAGGTTTCTCTTGTATAATTATGAATTTACTTACGTTAAATCACATACACTTTTTTATATTCCTACTTCCACTCTGATACTATACACTGCCCAAAGATAAATTCACTGATAAAAACTGCCTATCTAAAATGAATCCCAACAGTGCCCTATCTCTACTAATATATATTTTTTTTATCCAAATTTCAGGCCACATGGAAGGCGAACAGGAAGTTTCATTTCAAATTGTCCTGCAAGAGAGCAGCCAAGAATTAATTGATCCAAATTATATAGAATTTATGGATGAAACTTGGGACCAAGAACTACTGCAATGTGTGCAAGCAGTAGATGACCTCCTTCAAAATGAGGACATTTTACACACTCAGAGATTACAAGCTATGTTCAATGAAAATAACGACATTTCAGACAGTGAAATGTTAGAAATGTTATTAAATTTTGAAACACAATCACAATAATAAATAATTGCTTAAAAAATAAAGAAATTAAAAAATAATCAACAAAACCAACAATCAATTAACATACAGTATTTGAAAAATCTTTCATTCTTTTTTCCTTATAGTACGCTCCCCAGAACGCTTCCCGGTTCGCGGACCGGGCGCTCCCCACGCAAAAAAACAAAAAAAAATTTATTTTTGCCCTGCGGGGCCCTTTTAAAGCCTCCACATCAAACCTAGGGGGTCAGGGAGGATCTACTATGCCCCCTTATGGTCATTTCCCCCTTTGTTTTGGCCTCCTCTTGTCTCTCGATCCTACCGAGAGACAAGATGGCGGCCGCTCCGGACTGTTTAGAATGTTGACAGACACCGGAGAGCCAATCAGCTTCGCTACACGAAGTTCCGTTACGCGTCAAGTACGCGACCCGGAGCGCTGCCTGGAGCGCGCTTACAGATATATATCTTTTTTTGAACGTTAATTTCTCAAAATCCACTGGAGCACATATATTGAGACCTAGCAAAGGCACATCGGGCTAACAGTCCCTACAATTTTGCCAAGTTTCGTGCAAATCCATTCAGCCATTCGGCCTAAAAGTGAGGCCAACCGCCCTATGGAAATTAACATGGGAAAAACACGTTTTGGGACCCCCCTTTTTTCTCGGCCCCCCCTTGACGACCCCCCCCCAAATTTCAAAGGGCTGCTCAGAAACAAAATGTTCCATTTTCCTGAAAATTTCAGCCAATTCCGTCCACAAACGCCAAAGTTATTAGACATAGAATTTTCAAAAATCCCATAGGGAAAAAATCCTAACTATATATACCTACTGGCGACCGCCAGTAGGTAATATATATATATATATATATATATATATATATATATATATATATATATATATATATATATATATATATATATATATATATATATATATATATATATATATATATATATATATATGTATATATATAACCTATTGGCGGTCGCCAGTAGGTAGTTATAGTTAGGACCTAGTTTCCATAGGAAATCCGCAACATTCTATTGGGAATAACTTTGGCGCCGGTTGACAAATTTTCACAAATTTTTCAAAGAAGATGGCCCGCTCCGCTCTGCTCCTTCCCTGAAAGTTTGGGGGGGATTCGTCAAGCGGGGGCCGAGATAAAAGGGGGGTCCCAAAACGTGTTTTCTCCATGTTAATTTCCATAGGGCGGTTGGACTCACTTTTAGCCCGAACGGCTGAATGGATTCCCACCAAACTTGGCAAAATTGTAGGGAATGGTAGCCCGATGTGCCTTTGCTATTTCTCAAGATATGTGCTCCAGAGGATTTTGAGTAATTTGGGTTCAAAAAAATATATATATCTATAAGCGCGCTCCGGTATGCGCACTGGGGAGCGCACCGGGCGCGCTACGCGAGTACGCGAGCGGATAGCTGATTGGCTCAAGGGTGTCTGTCAACATTCCAAACAGTCCGGAGCGGCCGCCAACTTGTGTCTCGGTAGGATCGAGACACAAGAGGTGGCAAAAACAAAGGGGGAAATTACCAAAAGGGGACAGGGTAGACCCCCCCCCCCTGACCCCCTAGGTTTGATGTGGGGGCTATAAAAGGGCCCCGCGGGGCAAAAAAATAAAAAAGAATGACAGAGTTTTTAAAAAATGTAGCATTTTTTTATAAATTGGAGGTAGTTCTAAAAAGAACAGTTTTTTTTATTCTTTTTGTTGTTTTATACTTTTTTATTGTTTTTTTGAACATTTTTTACTTTTTTTGGCTTTTATGAACAATTTTATATTTTTGTTTGTAATTTTTATGGGGACAAACAAAAACAGGGAATTGTAAACGGCTCAACTGGAGCAAAAAAAAAAACAGGAAAAAATTAAGGTTTCTTTGGGCACTTGTGGTTATCACCAGCATGGTTGATGAGTGTAATACTTTGCTCACCATAGGTAATTGTTTTTCCACAAAATATACAAACGATTTTGTATACACCAAACTTGGTTTGTATGTTTGGGACCATCTCCCTTGTCTCTGGACCCGATGGAGTGGGTTGTTTACTTTGGGAAGTGCTGGGTGAAGACTGGGAAAGGTTTCTGGTCAGTTCTCTGACCTCTGCCGCAGAATAGTTGTTTGGATGCCGGCGTTGCATGTGGCAAATCATTGTCAAGATTCAAAACATGAGTGAACTAACCTCTTACAGGCGGGATACAGCAGGAGCGATGTCCGAAGCTAGATTCCAACCTCCCCTGTATGCAATACCCCGCAGGAGTAATAATATCCAACTCCACCACAGGTATCACACAAGGGGAAGGGGAAAAGTGGATAAATAAACCATAAAGATGCAGCAGTGTAAATCAGCAGGTCTTGAAAGATCAGGATATCAGAATTACTTCTTCCTAATCAAGGACCCTGTAGAGGAAGAAAGCACACGTCACCACACACCACGCATTATGTAAAAAGATAATAATTACTATGTGTGAGTGTCTAACTTACAGTAACCACTGCTGCAGATGGTATTACTCAAAACGGCACAAAAAGGAAAAATAAAGAAAAAACAAAGAAAAAACGATAATAGCAGTAGATATCAGTTCTCTTTTAAACAGAGAATAAGTTCTTGGTGCAATTTAAGACCCTTTCAATTGTACTTATCTGCACCAGTGAGAGTCCTTTCTGATTCTGGGTCCACTGAAGCAGTATCCGTTGCGACTGCCATACACTCGTTATTTTCACGAGTCAGAACCTCTCTAATCCAGCGCGGCATGCGCTTCAAACTAACTACAAGAACTCGAAATCCTGTGCGACTCTTTAAAGTCCGCGCGACAGTCTTTCTACAAAAACAAGCGTTTCCTCACGCTTCCGGCTTCGCGCAATATCTCAAAAACAGTCCGCGCAAATATATCACGGGAAAAAATCTTCGCGGTCTAAATCCAGCGCGTCATGCGCTACCGCATAAGCAGGAGAAAGCAGCGTTTTCTCCTCACAGGCTCCAAACACGAGTGTTTCCTCCAAGACCAGGACTCTCACTGAAAATCAGGTGACAAGCACCGGAGCACAGGAAAAGGAAAGCCTAAGTAGGGGAAGGGAAAAAGAGAGAGAGGCTAAACATTTCGCCAGGCATTCTGGGAGTTGGAGTCCTATATAAAAACATTCATCCAGAGATCACCATCACTCACTGAATCATGACAATCATGGTGTTGTTGCCAAAAGAGTATTTTTTGGCAGGGTTCCCCCTGGACAGTACAGTGCCACAGATCCGACAAGTAACCTTTGGCGCATTAACTTTCTTTTGGTCCTTTGGGATTTTGAAAAACTCCCAGACAATGTGCTCCTTTGGCTTATAGGGGGTAGTATGTTCAGGCAGGAACTGCTGTCTCTCCTCCTCTTCCTCTTCCTCCTCCTCTTCTTCATCTCCACCACTGTGGTGTTGTGGTGGTCCTTGTGGTGGTGGTGGTGGTGGTGGTGGTGCAGATGCTCCTGCTGCTGCTGCTACTGTAGCCATTTTTCAGTACAAATAGGTACAAATAGATCTGTAAACAGGTCTTCCTCAATCAAAGTACAAAGTGAGAATGAGGAAAAAGGTGGGGGCTTTCATCATTTGGAAACCAAAACTGTTCTGAACCAATGAAAAGTGTTATTTTCAGGTCACGTGACCAGACGCGCTTACGCTAGGCGCCCGGGGGCGCGCCCGGGGGCGCGCCCCGGGGCGCGTAGCGTAAGCGCATCGGGGCGCTTACATTGCACGATCGTATGCACTCGGGCGCTTACGCCGTGCATCATAAGACGCATCTCGCGGCTACGCGAAACGTGTCTTATGACGCACGGCGTCCCGATACGTCACAATGTTGTTCGCGGAAATAGCGCTAACTGGACACTCACCGGTACGCGCACAGGGGCGCGCCGCAAGACTGCGCTTACCAGTGAGCGCACCGGTACGTGCACGGGAGCGCTCCAGGGCAAAAAAAAAATATATATATAAAAATAGTATTACATTAATATACAATATAGGATTCATTATAAAATAGAAATTAGCTATTAAAAAAACCTATGAAATTCACTGAAAAAACCATAGGTTTCACACCAGTTATAGTTAGGAATTAGCATTTAAAAAACCTATTAAATTCACTGAAAAAACCATAGGTTTCATACCAGTTATAGTTAGCTGGAAATTTTACTGACATAAAACCATTGAAATTCCCACGTTATAGTTAGTTGGACTCACTATAACTCGCGCGCCCGCAATGCACTGCTGATGATGTCACATATTACATCATTCATGACATGGTTAGTGACATCACTGATGACATCACTGATGACATCTCAAATGACATCACTGATGACATCATCCATGTGATAATACAATACACCTCCTCACACTCTAATCTAACACATGATACACCTCGTGTTAAATAGAAACTACCATTCCTGAAAGCATTGACACAGTAAAACCACTTACCACATACGCACTCACTGATTTCTAGGTCTACACACACATCCACTCATTCACCCATACAATCTTTCATACATACAGTCACTCATCAATACAAGACCAACATATGCACTCATACACCTATACAGAGACTCACACACTGCCACTCATCCATGGAGTTTCTCATACACCTAGTCAGTCATGTAAAGAATCAATCACACTCCCATTTCCACAACTATACAGTTATACACACAAAACCTTGTTTATTTTAACATACACTAACACATGCTTACTGTCTTTTACAATCACTGATACAAGTACATATTGATAGATACAGTCACTTATGCAATCACAGGCTGTTATATATAGAGATTTATATATGACAACTCTCACATGCAGCAGCTTACACAACAACAAACATAATGATGTACACATTCAGACAGTTTAGTCACTAACCCATGCATTCACTAAGACACATTTAATCACTCACTCATACAGTCAGTCACGCACCTACTAAATCCTTTATCCAGACACTCATACATACACTTACTCTTCAATATGTAAAACATATTTTAACTTTACAGAAACACACAGGCATTGGATGATGTCATCAGTGATGTCAATTGAGATGTCATCAGTGATGTCATCAGTTATGTCATTTGAGATGTCATCAGTGATGTCATCAGTGATGTCATCAGTGATGTCACTAACCATGTCATGAATGATGTAATATGTGACATCATCAGCAGTGCATAGCGGGCGCGCAAGTTATAGTGAGTCCAACTAACTATAATGTGGGAATTTCAATGGTTTTATGTCAGTAAAATTTCCAGCTAACTATAACTGGTGTGAAACCTATGGTTTTTTCAGTGAATATATGTATTACCTACTGGCGGTCGCCAGTAGGTATATATAGTTAGGATTTTTTCTCTATGGGATTTTTGAAAATTCTATGTCTAATAACTTTGGCGTTTGTGGACGGAATTGGCTGAAATTTTCAGGAAAATGGCACATTTTGTTTCTGAGCAGCCCCTGAAAATTTTGGGGGGGTTCGTCAAGGGGGGGCCGAGAAAAAAGGGGGGTCCCAAAACGCGTTTTTCCCATGTTAATTTCCATAGGGCGGTTGGCCTCACTTTTAGCCCGAACGGCTGAATGGATTTGCACGAAACTTGGCAAAATTGTAGGGACTGGTAGCCCGATGTGCCTTTTGTAGGTCTCAATATATGTGCTCCAGTGGATTTTGAGAAATTAACGTTTAAAAAAAGATATATATCTGTAACAGCGGACCTGGCAGCGTCCCAGGACGCGTACTTTTCGCGCAACGGAGCTTTGTGAAGCGAAGCTGATTGGTTCTCCGGCGTCTGTCAACATTCCAAACAGTCCGTAGCGGCCGCCATCTTGTCTCTCGGTAGGATCGAGAGACAAGAGGAGGCCAAAGCGAAGGGGAAAATGACCATAAGGGGGCATAGTAGATCCTCCCTGACCCCCTAGGTTTGATGTGGAGGTTTTAAAAGGGCCCCGCGGGGCAAAAAAAAATAAAATAATAATAATCGAACGGCTGAATGGATTTGCACGAAACTTGGCAAAATTGTAGGGACTGGTAGCCCGATGTGCCTTTGCTAGGTCTCAATATATGTGCTCCAGTGGATTTTGAGAAATTAACGTTCAAAAAAAGATATATATCTGTAACAGCGCTCCGCTTCGCGTACTTTTCGCGCAACGGAGCTTTGTGAAGCGAAGCTGATTGGTTCTCCGGCGTCTGTCAACATTCCAAACAGTCCGTAGCGCCCGCCATCTTGTCTCTCGGTAGGATCGAGAGACAAGAGGAGGCCAAAGCGAAGGGGAAAATGACCATAAGGGGGCATAGTAGATCGTCCCTGACTCCCTAGGTTTGATGTGGAGGCTTTGAAGGGGTCTCGCAGGGCAAAAAAAAATATACTGTTTTTTTAGTTTTTTTACGTGGAGTGCGCCCGGTTCGCGAACCGGGAAGCGTTCTGGGGAGCGTACTTTCTTGAAAATTAGTGAAAAAAGTTAGAGTAAAATAATAATTGTGAGTGATCAGATGTAGGGTAGCTCTGAGAAGAGCTTTTGGGTTTATGGTACATTTAGGTACTTATAAGTAGGTACCAATGCACATTCTTAAATTCAGAGTGAAAACTCTGTTGCCCTCATCTGAGAAGTGAACTCCATCTCCTCTGTAGATATCTTGCATGTAGTAACGCAAGTTATTGTTGTACAGGGAGCCCATTCCATGGTCTCTCATGTAAGCTGAAACAGATTTGTTTACATGCTTCCTCGACTTCTCAATTTGTGGACAAAATTGGTTCGACCACCTCCATTTCTGTCTTTGGCATATATTTGAATATACCAAGGCAGTCTGAGGAAAAAGTGCCATCAATTGCTCAAAGGTGTCCTTTAAAAGCATTTCCAGACCTACCCCAGTCAAAGTGCCCAAAACATTACCTCCACAGTGCACAATTAACAGGTCAGGTTTTGGCAAATGCATAAAGGTTTTCACCAATGGTATCAATTGGTGACATTTTAATCCTCTGTGGCCAAACCACTTAATTTCCACATCTTGTAAATTGAGGTTAGGTAAATTCCTGTTTTCAGCGTACCTTTGAGCCCAATATATGTAACTATGTCCAACAATCCAGACAGAAAACATGGTGAGAGAAGGTTCTGCTGCAGTCAGATGAAGTGTGGCAAGGAAATGGCAGTTGAAAAAATGAGAGTGTAAAATGAAAAAAACTGAGGAGTTTCTGTGTTAATGAAGCAGTAAGAGTGATTGGTGGATTTTGATTGCTGAAAACAGAAAGTTAGTGTGCATGGATGAGTTCGTTGAAAGATGTATTTTGAGTGGCGAAGAAAAAATCATTAAATGAAAGAATGCTCTGGATATGCAGGTGCACTGAGAGTTCAGAGTTCAATTGCAACATTGTTGTGTGAGAGGTCTTGCAAGAGGTGGTTGCTATGCAGAAAAAGCAGAGAGGGGGCAGAGGGGGGAAGGGTTTTGCTTTGAAAAAAAGTGAGGGAAGAGTTTTGATTGGGTGACATGAGAGATATGTGTGAGGAATTACAGCATTTCTGTGCTTTTGATAGCTGCAGACTCTGGAGTGCATACCTTTTGCTCTGCTGAAGACAAATTGGTGTGTTTCTGAGACTGTTTTGAAACTCAAAGTATTTGCTAAGGTGAGAAAAGATTTCTTTAATTTAGATAGAAAATAGTGTGCTTTAAGGAGAAAATTATGAAGAAAGTTGTGTTTTTCAAATGTTGCTTTGTCTCAAGTGTTTCACAAATAGATTTTGTTTCTTTGAGAAATTGTAATTGGAGAAAATGTGAAGTATTAGTACTGACAGGGCTTTTATGTGCATAGGAGCTGTGGAGTGTTTTCAAATTATGACTTGTAAATCGTTTTTGAGAAAAAGCAATGGTTTTAATATTGATGAGAAGGACATGATGGTGTCTGCTTCTTTATAAGGTAATTGAGAGTCTCTGATGTTATTTTTCCCATTTCAATGTAAGAAGTTTGTCTGTGGAGCAAATTGCTTGTAAATATGCTCCCACCTGTGCATGGCAAATTTAGATTTTGAATGTTTCCGTTACATAGGCATGTTAAAGGTGATTGAAACATCCTGCAAAGGCAATCAAAAAATGCTTTTATGTGTCTTAAGGACATTTTAAGTCATTTCCCCATGTGCAGTGTTTTCAAATTATGAGTTGAAAATCGTTTTTGAGGTAAAGGAATGTTTTCAAAATTTATGTGCGCCATATGACCCCAAATTTCTTTTTCAGGGGTGCAGCAGGGTGTTCTTGAGACACCCCTGCACCGTCGGAAAAATTCGTAATTTGCGATGAGGTAATTGCTAATCGCAAATTGCACCTTCATTCCTATGGGCCTCCTGCTGCATGGAAATGAATGGGTAATTTGTAATTAGCAAATAGCTCATCGCAAACTAGGAATGGTAAAGAATCGCTATTTATTCCTTAAAGTTCGCTATTTAGGAAATGCAAAAAACTTTGATGATACATATGGCGGTTTATCTCTAACAAGATAAGAAGCATAGGGATAGATTTATGATGACTGGCGCATCACCAGGGATGTGTTAGTCATTCTGTGCCGCTGTTCCGTCACCTATGGTGTGCTGCATTTACAATGCGGCGCATCATGGGGCAAAAACAGCACAGATACGTGACGTATTTGTGCCGTAAAGTTGGCGCATTGCTGGAGTTGTATCGCAAGTGTGATGAAGCTCCAGTAAGGTTGAGGGGTGCCCCTGTCGCAGGGTTTCTGTTCTGACACAGAACTGTGGACAGAGGATTGGAACCTCGGCGAATTAGGGTGTCCCAAAACTCACCTTAGTAATCAAAACCCCTTAGCAAGCTAGGTACAGTGTCACATTGGATATAACAAACTCTCAATGTTTAGACAATCCAGAATATGAACTTATAGTACCTCAGGATACGTGGAACTCATGAACAGTCGGTCGTTATATATTTCTTAGAAACGAGAACATGGAGTTAAGAAGAACACATGTGTATTTGAAATGTTTATTTACTAATGCCGTCTTCTCAGGCGTAGTATCTTAGATTATACAAGTACACATATTATCAGTAGCAAAATTACCAGCATAGTCAATAGTACATAAAAAGCGAATGGTGACAGTATGTTAACATGCTGTAAATGAATAAGAGTTAGCAACACTTATAAGCAGCCGCGGGCCGTGGAGGGAGTTACGGTGGGGCAGGGAGGCGGGGAGGGGGAGGGGCAAGGTAGAGAGGGCTCCACCCTGCTTCTCCCCCTCCCCGCCTCCCTGCCTCACCGTAACTCCCTCCACGGCCCGCGGCTGCTTATATCTCACCCTCCCTAATACACATATTATATTATTTGCTAAGAAGGTCTCTTTGTGTTGGTTTAGGGCGTGCCGATACTTTAGTGTCTTAGATTTGAAGGAATCACATCAGCATAGAAAAGATAATCCATATGCCGTGCTTAATATCGCCAACGGCATTGTGCCATAATATTCTAGCATGCGATTGCGGAACAGTGTCAGCAGCTGCAGGGCGGGAGCTTGCACAGGGGGGACATCCATATTTAAAAATGTAAAAAAGCACAAGAGCGTCCGCTGGTAATGCAAGTAAAAATGGGAATCCACGAAGCACAGTGGAAAAATATAGAATGAAAGAAAGCAGGGATGACTCCAAAGATTTTCTCAAATGAAGTCACGAGACCACTGGTAACAATTTTAAAAAAGTGCGCCAGCCCCTTTGTGGAGGACGCGTTAGAGATAGTCCGAACCATCTTGCTGAAATGGAAAGGCGAATCTGTATTTAAAAGGGTCTGCACCTCTGTACGGGTGTTCGCTGTGTGAAGCACGAAAGTTTCACGGGCCGAACTCAAGGCCACCTCTCTCTGAGACAAAAGAGCTCTTATTCTTGCCATGCCGTTGAAATGTGCTGCCAAGGTTGGTATTTGTGGCCAGATTGAAAACTCCCTATGTTCATGTGTGGGAGGAAATAGACCATTTCTGCAGCAAATAACCCGTTCATTTACTGTTACGATAAAATGAATACTTTTAATTAACCCAGAACAATCTTCATTATTGAGCATCAAATAACTACCATTTTCCAAGAACTTGAACGTGGGGATGATAGCAGGAACTGGTGTGCCTTGCAACACGCAAGCCATATTTGGTCGGTGTTTGTTGCATGAACCGTGTAACTGTATGTGCCTACACATTAGTGAATGATCTGGCGTCTCAGTGCATTCCTCTCCATTCAGATAAAGTTCTTGATCATCTTTGAAAATCTGTATGTGTATGGAAGCGACCAGACTTCATGAAGAAAACCACTACCTAAAGGTTAATAACGACCTATTGGTATATATTTCATACAATTTGAAAACTTATATAAAGCAAAAGGCAGCGTTATTAAACCGTGGATAAGGCACGTTGCCAAAGCAGTCAACCTTTTGGATTTATACTGGAAATGTTAAAGGAAGAGTTACGGAGTAGGGCCTGTAAATCTTTAATAGACAACGAGTAAAATTACTCCAACCATCATATTCCTCTAACTCCGGGATAGTAGGGGTGTTTAATTTTTTAGAAGTAGCCAATCCAAAGCATTTGGTCTGGGAAATTGTTTCATTCACAAACCACATATGTTTTGGGATGAGACATGCACGGTGGAAAGCCTCAGTGCCTTGTACCTGCCAGGTTCGTGAACCCCAAACTGATGTAGATCCTGGATATTTTTACTCTGTATTACGTTAGCATGGTCTCATTACTGGTTTAAACGCCATTTTTCCTTTTTTGTAACTTCTGCACACGACACTTAGTTGTTGCTTTAGCTTTCAGCCTACCTGCGTCAAGATCTATGCCTGCTTCAAGCAGGCGCAGGGTTTTGATGTAGCTTTGTCCTATCTGATTGTAAATGCGGCACACCGTGGGTGGCAGAGCAGAGGTGCACGTTAACTGGTGCATCCCTGGGGATGTGCTAGTTAATATAAATCTGCCCCTTTACATTTAATTATGTGCAGGGGACACAGAGTAGGTGAGGTTTATCCAAGGTTAAGAAGAGATGAGTCCTGTTCAGTGAAAAATTGGAGATAGGCTTCAGTATATTATATACTTAAGTAGTGTGTTAAGTTTTTGATGACTGTTATTAATTTACTGTTGGGTAATAGTGGTTAATAACATTTTTTATTATATTTTACCACAGATTCAACTGCAGATTATTTCAAGATTTTAGGATGCCTAGCAAAGAAAGAGTAAGAAAGGCTGCAAAACGTCAAAGACAGCAGGACCATGGAATAATGCAGCAGTCCTCTAACAAAAAGATTTGTCAAGTCACCAAGAAAGCACCGGGTAAGAGTCGAAAAACAGTCATAAGAAATATGTGTAGTAAAAAAAATATTACTACAGAAAATGTTTCAGTCCAGAAAAGGAGAAAGAATTCAAATGGTAAGGAAAGGCCAATGAGAAATGTTACTGCTAGAGTAAGAGATAACTCTATGCATGAAAGTAGAAGGAAACAACAGTTTAGGGATATTCGTAAACGAATGTTCCGCAACAGGATAATTGGGAATTTGTTAAAAAATATTAAGAAAGGTCAGCAGAAAGTGGTTTTTTATAAGAGAAAAAAAATAGTTGAGAAAGTTATTGATCAGGCATTTGAAATTAAACGTAAGTTATTTATTTTGACAATCAATAGAATTAGGAAGCTAAACAAGGTAATTTATGATTTCAAAAGAAATAGTAGATGGAAGAGAATAGTTAATCGTAGTAATTTTTGTGAAGTTTTTTCTGGAGAATGGATGCATAGTTCAAGCTCTGAGGCATTTTTTAATGAGGAGAGTTATTTCCAGGATAATGATTTGGTGCATGCAGTTGACACCAGTGGTCGAGCTTATGAAGTGAAAGATGGTTGTCCAGTTGAAAAAGAAAAACTTGTGAGAACAGAGATAGAAGAGGTGTTAGGTAATGAGGTTTTAGGGAGACGTCCTAAGGGTCCTGTGTACACCTGGAAGTGTAGTAGTATTTGCAGTGTACGACAGGATTCCATCAATTTGCTTTGTGATTTTATACGGTCATTTAGTAAGAAAAGTTTGAAGCAGAAAATGAAGTTGTTGCAAGAATTAGATCCTTGCAGAGTGAGAGAAGTGATAGGTTTGCATGGTCATTCACTGGCTTGTCTTTCCAGGAGAGTATGCCAGAGTGTTTTTCATCATTTCAGGATGCTAGCAGTGCATCATAATAAAGTGAGGAAATTAGTTAGAATGTTGTATTATGCTAAGAGTCCAGCAATTATGCTTAAACAATTATGCGCTGCTCTTTTGCATGGTTCTGAAATAGATGTGAAGAATATATGTGAAGAAATTGAGTTTTGTTACTTTGGAAGTAAAGAGGAGAATGTTGAAATTGACCAAGAAGAAGAGAGTAATGTGGAAGATAGTGTACAGGTTTCCAGTACAGATAATTTCCAGAGGGAAATTGCGACGTTTGAGGTGAAATCAAGTGAGAGGCCAAATTTCACTTGTGTGTGTTGTCGACGCACTTATTATAAGAATCAGACTAAGTTAGTGGATTTATATGGAAAAAGTGAAAGGGGAAATAATAGTGAATGGAAGGATTTTACAACATACTTGATGGTAGAAAATTGTTTTGATTTGGGATTGGATCAACGTGTGTGTACTTATTGTTGTAACAAATTAAATCAAAACCAGATGCCTGCTAGAGCAGTTCATAATAATCTGGAATTGGTTGAGATTCCTTCTGAATTGAAGGATTTAAATACTTATGAATCTATTTTGATTCAAAGTATCCATCCCTTTCAGGCTATTGTAAGAATGGAGCCAAAGACAGGGAAATTGCCTCCATCAGATTTACAGAGAGGATTAAAGGGAAGAGTTGTTTATTTGCCTCTAGATTTGAAGAAAAACATTAACACAATTGGAGTAGAAAAAGTGGAAGAGGAACCTCTTGTTATCTTAGTTAATGGGGTTCCGACAAAGAATAAGAAAATATGGCAAGATTTAGTAGATGTTAGGAAAGTCAAAAGGGCAACATTGTATTTGAAAAAATATAATAAATACTATAAAAATGTATATGTTGCAGAAGAGGAAGTAAGTGAGGAAGAGGATAGCGATTTGTGTGCTGGTCAAATTGAGAAAGTAGAACCCTGTACTAGTGAAGAAATATATGAACATTATAGTGTTCATCCTTTGCATTCCAAGGAAGTCATGGGGAATGCTATTGAGTTGTTTCAAATGAAACAAGCGAAAGGGAGTCCCATTAGTGTTTGGGAGGAAAGTTTGGAAGCTCGGTGTTTCCCACAGCTTTTTCCAACAGGTCAGGGAGGAAGATATGATGAGCGACCTCATCAAATTCCTGCTTCTGAATACCGGACTTTGCGATTGTATGCAGGAGATCCTAGGTTTCGACAACGCATTCCTTATTTGTTTCATCTCCTGTTTGAAAGCGATCTGTCTGGACTGTCATATGCAGTGAACCACATCTTGAAAAGTGGTATACACATGCAAAACATCTCGGCAAGTGACTTTATGGATAAAGTCAATGTCCAAGACAGTATTTTGGATTCTCACCTGATTAATCTCATGGCGTGTCAGCGTGGTACTAATGAGTACTGGTACCGTCGTCATGGTGATTTAAAATGTATGCTGAGGAACTTAGGAACTCCCACATGGTTCCTCACTTTGAGCTGTGCTGAGTATGGCTGGGAAGACTTACTTGAATTTCTACGAGAGGCAAATGCTAACGTAGAAAACATCGAATTCAAGACACCCGGAGAACTGTGCTCTTTGGATCCAGTCAATGTATGTAGGTACTTCAATCATAGATTTGAAGGTATGATGTCTTTCATCATGAATAAGAAGAATCCACCTCTTGGAGAGGTGTTGGATTTCTTCTGGAGGAAGGAGTACCAAGCAAGAGGTGCTATACATATGTTGCTGTGGATCAAGGATGCACCTAAATTTGGAACGGATGCAGACGACTCAGTGATGAGTTTCATAGAACAGTATTCTACGTGTGCTGTTCCAAACGCAAAGGAGAAAAAAAGCCTAAGAGAAAAAGTTCTACGTTTCCAAAGCCATCGATGTGGAAAGTACTGTCGTCGTAAATTCCGGAACAAAGACAAGTTCTACACCAAATGTCGTTTCGGCTTTCCACGATCGGTGATTTCTAAAGGAAGAGTGAACAGTTTGATGTCTTCGCTGCGACATAATGTGATGAAGAAATCACCTAAAAACACATACAATTTGAAGAGGAACGAAGAGTCTAAGTACATCAACGACTATAACCCTGTGATTTTGTCCATGTGGAATGCTAACATGGATATACAGTTTGTGGCTGATAACTGTATGGCTGTGGCTCGGTATGTGACATCTTACATCACCAAAAAAGAGAAGACAGAATTGAAGGATATGTGGGAGGACATTTCCCATGAAAAGAGCCTCAGCAAGAAGTTGTACAGTTTCAGTCTGAAGATGTTGTCGCATCGAGAAATCGGAGCTTACGAATGTTCTGACCGGTTGTCTTCAGCAAGTCTCTATGCCAAGTCCAGGAGTATCGTTTGGGCGAGTGTTGGTCTTGCTGCAACGCGTAATCGAGTTCTGAAACCTGTGCGGGAAATTGAGTATTTGCCGGAAAAGGAGCCAAACAGTACCGACATTTTGAAGAGCAACATGTTGGATACATATTATCCAAATCGAAGCAGTCACCTCGAGAATGTTTGTCTGTATGAGGTTCTGCAAAATTACATATTCAAGAGGAACATCAAAGAAGATACTGAGAAAGGAGTGTATGCTGTAATAGGAAGTGAGGGATGTCTGGTCAAGCAAAGAAAATGCCACTTGATAAACCATCGAAAATTGAGTGGCGAATCTCCTGAAAAAAAGGAGTTTTTCTATTTAGCACTTTTGCAACTTTTTAAGCCTTGGCGTGCAGAAGAGGAACTGCTTGGAGATTTCCTTTGTTACGAAGACTCATTCAATGCTGCCAAGGAGACCATAGAATGTCCTGCTTTTCCCAAATATGTAGAAATGTTGAATGTGGAAATTGAGCAGGAAGCAACGATTGCAGCCGAGATTGCCAGAGACAGTTCTCAGGACAGTCAGAGTTCTGCTTCATTGAGTCAGGATCCACTAGGAGGACCTCTTATCGAAAATGAAGCTGCCACTGCTATGAATGAAGTGGAAAGTGCCATGGCACATGCTCAGGAGGATGTGGTTAACTTAGAAGAGTTGGAAAGACAACTCAACGTTGAACAGAGGAAAATATATGACGAACTTACCATGCAAATTGATCATGGATTAAGTCATGACAAGAAAGAGTGCTCATGTACGTCGTTGAAGCCTGTCCGACTGTACGTGAGTGGAGAAGCGGGAACTGGAAAAAGTTTCCTTATTAAAGCAATTTCATGTTATTTGCAGGAAAGGACAGAGTCATCGCTGTCTTGTGTTGTCACCGCTCCAACTGGACTGGCAGCACATAACATTAAAGGGATTACTTTACATCGTTTACTGATGCTGCCAGTGGAGCATGACAACAAATTAGAATATCACAAGCTATCTGGAGATGCTTGTTTTGAAGTTTCAAGAGTCTTGAGGAAAATGAAACTTCTTATCATTGACGAAGTAAGCATGGTTTCCAATGTCATGCTTGCCTTTGTGCATTTGAGAATGCAAGAAGTTCTCAAAACAGAGTATGATGTGTTATTTGGTGGCAAACACATCATTGTTTTCGGAGATCTTCTGCAGCTGACACCAGTGAAAGGGCAACCTGTGTTCAAAATGCTCACGCATGAAGATACCAGGAAGTGCTTAGGGAGTATTGGCAACGTCAATATATGGTTAAACTTCAATTATGCTGAACTGCATGAAAATATGCGTCAGGCAAAGGATGAAGTTTACAAGACTATTCTACAAGATGTTAGAATTGGAAAAGTGACCGAGCATGGGAAAGAAGCTTTACATGCACGATTACTGACAAATTTATATCCAGACGAAGATGTTGTGCCTGAGAATATTTTTCAGAAAGTTACTGAGAAAAAATCTGGAATATGTTTGATGCCAACTCTTGCAGAATGTGACAAATTCAACAACAAAATGTTGCATTTAGAAAAGCAAGAGATTGTGAAATTGGAAGCTATTGACAGAGTAGAGCATATGGGATCAACAATTATTTTGTCTGAGAATCTGAAAACAAAATTGGATTCATTAGAGAAGAGTATATCTAAAACTGCGGGTTTTGAAAAGACTCTGAATGTGTGCTTGAACTGCCGTATAATTTTAAGAAGGAATTTACATGTTGAAAGAGGTCTGGTAAATGGATCAATGGGTAATGTTGTTGATTTTGTGAAATACAGAAATAGAGATGGAATTGAATTTTTAAAAATTAAATTTGATGGCATTGAGGAAGTACAGCTAATTGCTCGTTGTTCTGCTAGATTTTTGCTTGTAAAAGACTTATATGTTCGTCGTAAGCAGTTTCCTGTTTGCTTGGCATATGCGGTGACAATCCATAAATCGCAAGGTTTAAGTGTAGACTGTGCATTGGTGAATATTGGCAGTTCTGTGTTCAAGGAGGGTATGGCATATGTGGCATTGTCACGAGTTAGGACTTTATCGGGATTGTACTTGATTGAGTGTGATGTCACAAACATTTGTGCGGATCTAGATTGTGTTAAGGAATACAATAGGTTGAGAAGAGAGTATGCGCCACATTTGCCTCAGTATCCTTTGTTTGAGAAACGTGTGGTAGGCCGGAAACGAAGAAATGTGACCAATACTGGGGAGGTTGTAGCAAAAAGACGAAAAGTCGATGAACCTGAAATTATAAGCAGAAACAAAAAGGATTCTGTTGAAGATGTTGTTGGTTTTCAATTTGAAAACAGTTCTGGTGTCAACTGCTATGCTAATGTAGTGGTTAATGTTTTGTTTTCTCTACAAAATGTAAAAGAAGAGATTGTGGTCAATTCTGATCAAAGATTTTGCAGTTTGTTAAATTCTGTGTTAGAGAAATGTAGCACTGATAGAACAAACATAGAAAGTGTGTCTGAAATTCGAAATCTGTTAGACAGATGTTCAGGCCAAACACAATTCTCTCAAAATAGTCAGCAAGATTGTCAGGAGTTTTTAATGTATATGCTTGATGTATTGTATGCTGAAGGTGTAGATGTAGATCATCTGTTTGGGCTTTCTTATCAATGGCAGCATGACTGCGAGAACTGTAGGGTATCAAGTAGTACTAGTGTAGACTCAGAAAGATTTATATATTTAACTTTGCCAGACAGTAAATCAGTCTCTTTTAATAAGCTAGTAAAAGCAGCTGATCACAATATGGAGTGTAGGCAATGTAAATCTGAAATGATGTCCACATTATTTATACGAACATATGGCCAGTATGTCATTTTAATGTTCCAACGATGTAGGCCTGATGGAACAAAATTGACAACTTTAATTAAAAATTTTGTGGCTTCACAGTTGTCAATATCAGGAAGGACTTTTGTAACTGTAGCAATTATATATCATGATGGTCCTTCAATAACATCAGGACATTACACAGCTTATTTAAAGTGTAGAAATGGCTGGTCATTCTGCAATGATTCTGTTTTAATTTTCAAAAAAAAATTGCCATATGACCTTAAAAACTCTTACCTGGTGTTTTTAAAACCAAAATTTTAGGGAAAGAATCTCGGGATGTGCTCTGAGGAATTTCAAGAAGTTCTCATGGCTCCTACACTATTTGGCCTTGAGGATAAGTGTAGTACAGAGACATAACTTTTTACCATAACACTGGACGTTATTGAGAAATACGTGCACTTTGAATGAGTTCAGAAAAACTATTTCTTTTTATAAGCTAATTGAAGCAGCCAATCAAAACATGGAGTAGAGGGAATGTAAGTCTGCAATGCTGTCTACTGTTTTACATTGCTTTGTGATTAAAAGTGATGTAGAGAATTAAATAATTGTACTAGTCATAAAGGTAGTGTAAGTCTGCTTCATAGTAAGCAGTATCAGTGTGATAGGAAATGTAGAACATGATTGAGCAAGAAGGGGAAGATATTACTAGTCCAGGATTGTGTAAATGATCTTCAACATTTTAATTCTGAAAGTTGCGGAAATGCGAAAAGACGGGATTGGCTAACAAGAAATCCAAGAGTTATACATGGCTCTGACAAGAATTGGCCTTGTGGAATCTTGTGGTAGAGAGGAAGAAGTCATTTATTGTATGTAACGTGTTTTTGAAAACGATGGAGGTTTTCTTTCAGAAAGTGGCGGGTTGAAAGTAATAACAGCACAACAGAGTGTAAGCTGTTCATAGGACATCCTTGGCCGTCATGGAAAGTAAGTTAACTTTAAGGAGTTCTGAATTCTGATTTCTAATGTTGTATGGGTTTTTTAAACACAATCATTTTGATTGTGTTTTTTTTTCCCCGCTGTTATATGATGAATACCTTCAAGTCACTGTTTTAGTGAAATTTGATACATTCTGAGAACAGCAAAAATAAACCATTTAACATGTATAATTAATTCTGTTCTGTTTGCATTTATGATGTACATGTAGAACTGTGTAGGAGGCATGGAGAAGGTGAGGCTTCTGTAAGTGTCAAAGTTGTTGCATACAGTGCTCATATTCTACGTAGTCTTTTATATTTCATTACTTTCACTGTTTCTGACTGATCTAAAAAATTTTTTTTAAAAAGAACAGTAAGTATAAGGGAAGGAAACAGACAGTTATGTTAAAAGAAACACAGCTATAGGGAATAAACTAGGGATACTGTTACCCGCAATCCTCTGCTGATGATGTCACTGAGCATGTCATGAATGATGTAATATGTGACATCATCAGCAGTGGATTACGGGTAATAGTATCTCTAGTTTACTCCCTTATAGCTGTCTTTCTTTTAACATAAGTGTCTGTTTTCTTCCCTTATACTTACTGTTTTTTTAAAAAAAAAAAAATTTTGGTTCGCTTCCGGTTCGCGTACCGGGGAGCGAACTGGGAAGCGAACTAAGAGAAATAGAGGTTGGCACAGTTGCAAATATTGTACCAATTTTTTAATAACGGGGAGGTAGTTCTGAAAAGAACTTTTTTTAAAATTGTTTTTGTTGTTTTATATTTTTTTTATTATTTTTCTGAACATTTTTTGACTTTTTTTGAATTTTTCTGAACAGTTTTATATTTTTTTTGTTTTTTTTTCGGAGGGGGCAACGAAAACGATTCATTGTAAAGGGCTCAACAGGAGCAAGAAAACAAAAAAAAAGAATTTATTGTTTGGGGAGTTTCGGACAAACATGAGCATGATTGTCAATAGCTCTGTTGATCAGAGTGATGCTACTTTCTGCGTAGCAAATGAATCCACTGCAATGTACGCAGACTTGTTTTACTTCACGAAATCTCGTTTGTATATTTGGCACCATCTCCCTGCCCTCTGGTCCCGTTACTTCCGGTACAACAGATCTTCTGGCCATAATAGGGAGATTATCTAGGTCGTCCTGTTCCTCTTCTTCCTCTTCTTGCTGAATTATAACTTTAGCAGGTGGTCCACTCTTCCTTGGATGTGGTGAAGGTGGTGGGGAAGCACCAGCTGAAGCTAGTAAAGAAGCCATTGCTCACTGGTAACAAAGGGTCTTTCTCTCACAATGATGAAAGTCAGAGTGAGGAAAGAAGGAGGGATTTTCACCATTTGGGAAAAAAAATAGTTCTCAACCAATGAAAAGTGTTCATTTTAGATCATATGACCTAGTCTTACATCATTAGGAAACCGAAAGTGAAATGAACCAATGAAAAGTGTTATTACCAAGTCACATGACCTGCTGTGTGTATGTTACGCGCTTTGCAGGGCCTCCCGGTTTGCTTCCAGAAACCTGTGCTTTGCGACTCGGTAAGCGTACGAGTTCGCTAACGTAGCACGTCATATGACGTATCACGCGACAACGCGAAACGTCATGCGGACGGGAGGCGTCACGATGTTGTTTTCTAACGCGGCAGTTGCGGTAAAGAAACGTTTACTGGCTCGCGGTCTATTTCGCGGCATCAAGGTCAGCTAACGGGAAGCTTCCCGATTCACGAAGCGGGAACGAAGAAAAAAAAATATTAAAAAAAAAAGTTATTAATAAACATATAAAATATATTTTTGGATTTAAAGAAGAATACATTTTACAGCTACAGATATTAGCTGTTAAAAAACCAATGAAATTCACTGAAAAAACCATAGGTTATAGACCATATATAGTTAGGAATTAGCATTTACAAAACCTTGAAAATTCACTGAAAAAACCATAGGTTATAGACCATATATAGTTAGGAATTAGCATTTAAAAAACCTTATTTTACTCACACAAAACCATTGAAATTCCATATATAGTTAGTTGCACTAACTATATATCGCGCACCCGCAATCCACTGCTGATCATGTCACATATTACATCATTCATGACATGGTCAGTGACATCACTGATGAGATCACTGATGACATCTCAAATGACATCACTGATGACATCTCACTTGACATCAATGATCACATCACTGATGATATCATTCATGTGATAATACAATGCATCTCCTCACACTCTAATATAACCTCCGTTACACCCAGTGTTAAATAGAGAGTATCATTTTTGAAACCATTGACACACCAATACTAGTTACTACATACGCACTCACTGATTCCTATGTCTACACACACATTCACTCATACAATCATTCATACATACAATCACTCATCTTTACAACACTATCATATGCACTCATACACCTATACAGACACTCACACTCTGCCACTCATCCATGGAGTTACTCACACACCTAGTCAGTCCTGAAAAGAATCAATCACACTTCCATTTTCTCATCTATACAGTTAAACACAGAACACCTTACATTTTTGAAACATATACTAACACATAGTTACTCTCTTATAGAATCACTGATACAAGTACACATTGATCTGCACAGAGTCACACACCTCCCAGCCAGCCATACACACACTCAGTCTCCCATACAAATACTTGTGCAACCAATCAATAACCCATATAGCTACTTATATAGCTACTGATCAACACGTGCAGCAGCTTGCACAACAACAGACATACTGATGCACACTTTTAGACAGTTTAGTCACTAACCCGTGCATTCAGTAAGACGCATTTAATCACTCACTCATACAGTCAATCACGCACCTACTAAAACCTTCATTCAGACACTTATACATCCACTCATTCTTCAATATGTAAAACATATTTAAACTTTACAGAAACACATAATCACTGGATGTTGTCATCAGTGATGTCATCAGTGATGTCACTGACCACGTCATGAATGATGTAATATGTGACATGATCAGCAGTGGATTGCGGGTGCGCGATATATAGTTAGTGCAACTAACTATATATGGAATTTCAATGGTTTTGTGTGAGTAAAATAAGGTTTTTTAAATGCTAATTCCTAACTATATATGGTCTATAACCTATGGTTTTTTCAGTGAATTTTCAAGGTTTTGTAAATGCTAATTCCTAACTATATATGGTCTATAACCTATGGTTTTTTCAGTGAATATATATATATATATATTACCTACTGGCGGTCGCCAGTAGGTATATATAGTTAGGATTTTTTCTCTATGGGATTTTTGAAAATTCTATGTCTAATAACTTTGGCGTTTGTGGACGGAATTGGCTGAAATTTTCAGGAAAATGGCACATTTTGTTTCTGAGCAGCTCCTGAAAATTTTGGGGGGGTTCGTCAAGGGGGGGCCGAGAAAAAAGGGGGGTCCCAAAACGCGTTTTTCCCATGTTAATTTCCATAGGGCGGTTGGCCTCACTTTTAGCCCGAACGGCTGAATGGATTTGCACGAAACTTGGCAAAATTGTAGGGACTGGTAGCCCGATGTGCCTTTTGTAGGTCTCAATATATGTGCTCCAGTGGATTTTGAGAAATTAACGTTTAAAAAAAGATATATATCTGTAACAGCGGACCGGGCAGCGTCCCAGGACGCGTACTTTTCGCGCAACGGAGCTTTGTGAAGCGAAGCTGATTGGTTCTCTGGCGTCTGTCAACATTCCAAAAAGTCCGTAGCGGCCGCCATCTTGTCTCTCGGTAGGATCGAGAGACAAGAGGAGGCCAAAACAAAGGGGGAAATAACCATAAGGGGGCATAGTAGATCCTCGCTGACCCCCTAGGTTTGATGTGGAGGTTTTAAAAGGGCCCCGCGGGGCAAAAAAAATAATAATAATAATAAAACGGCTGAATGGATTTGCACGAAACTTGGCAAAATATTAGGGACTGGTAGCCCGATGTGCCTTTGCTAGGTCTCAATATATGTGCTCCAGTGGATTTTGAGAAATTAACGTTCAAAAAAAGATATATATCTGTAACAGCGCTCCGCTTCGCGTAACGGAGGTTTGCGAAGCTGATTGGTCATTCTGTCACTGGGCTATAGTTGGGCTACATCTGGCTGATATTTGGGCTACATTTGTTTTTTTGTGTGTCTGGCGGCCATCTTTGGGCTACATTGGGCTACATTGGGCTTCATTGGGCTACATTGGGCTACATTTGGGCTCCAACATATATATAGGCCAATGTAGCCCAATATATATTTTTCAAAGTTAATTTTCGTAAAAACCACTGGAGCATATATCTTGAGACATAGCAAAGGCACATCGGGCTACCAGTCCCTACAATTTTGCCAAGTTTCGTGGAAATCCATTCAGCCGTTCGAGCTAAAAGTGAGTCCAACCGCCCTATGGAAATGAAGGAAATGAATGGGTAATTTGTAATTAGCAAATAGCTAATCGCAAACTAGGAATGGTAAAGAATCGATATTTATTCCTTAAAGTTCGCTATTTAGGAAATGCAAAAAACTTTGATGATACATATGGCGGTTCATCTCTAACAAGATAAGAAGCATAGGGATACATTTATGATGACTGGCGCATCACCAGGGATGTGTTAGTCATTCTGTGCCGCTGTTCCGTCACCTATGGTGTGCTGCATTTACAATGCGGCGCATCATGGGGCAAAAACAGCACAGATGCGTGATGTATCTGTGCCGTAAAGGTGGCGCATTGCTGGAGTTGTATCGCAAGTGTGATGAAGCTCCAGCAAGGGTCGGGGGTGCCCCGTCGCAGGGTTTCTGTTCTCACACAGAACTGTGGACAGAGGATTGGAACCTCGGCGAATTAGGGTGTCCCAAAACTCACGTTAGTAATCAAAAACTCCTTAGCAAGCTAGGTACAGTGTCACATTGGATATAACAAACTCTCAATGTTTAGACAATCCAGAATATGAACTTATAGTACCTCAGGATACGTGGAACTCATGAACAGTCGGTCGTTATATATTTCTTAGAAACCAGAACATGGAGTTAAGAAGAACACATGTGTATTTGAAATGTTTATTTACTAATGCCGTCTTCTCAGGCGTAGTATCTTAGATAATACAAGTACACATATTATCAGTAGCAAAATTACCAGCATAGTTACTAGTACATTAAAAGCGAATGGTGATAGTATGTTAACATGCTGTAAATGAATAAGAGTTAGCAACACTTATAAGCAGCCGCGGGCCGTGGAGGGAGTTACGGTGAGGCAGGGAGGCGGGGAGGGGGAGAAGCAGGGTGGAGAATACAAGTACACATATTATCAGTAGCAAAATTACCAGCATAGTTACTAGTACATAAAAAGCGAATGGTCACAGTATGTTAACATGCTGTAAATGAATAAGAGTTAGCAACACTTATAAGCAGCCGCGGGCCGTGGAGGGAGTTACGGTGGGGCAGGGAGGCGGGGAGGGGGAGGGGCAGGGTAGAGAGGGCTCCACCCTGCTTCTCCCCCTCCCCGCCTCCCTGCCTCACCGTAACTCCCTCCACGGCCCGCGGCTGCTTATATCTCACCCTCCCTAATACACATATTATATTATTTGCTAAGAAGGTCTCTTTGTGTTGGTTTAGGGCGTGCCCATACTTTAGTGTCTTAGATTTGAAGGAATCACATCAGCATACACCAGCTCTCTCTTCATGTGAACCGCATCAACTGTTGTGTATGTGTGTTCGGCAAAGCAATATAAAACCCGCCTCATGCCCAGAATTGGCAGAAGTTGCACTTATGTTATGAGTATGAAGTCGTGGAGATCAGACCTCATAACAATTCTGTATCGTGTTGTTCTTGAAACTTTAGCACTCGCTGTACAGATATAGTTTAACAAGCAAAGCAGATAGTAGAGCAATAACATATTATTCTCATGTAAACCACGATGAACTACTAGGTGGAAAGCTAAAGCAACAACTAAGTGTCGTGTGCAGAAGTTGCAAAAAAGGAAAAATGGCGTTTAAACCGGTAATGAGCCCATGCTAACTTAACACGGTGTAAAGATATCCAGGACCTAGATGACACCTCCCCATGATCCGGAAACGAACTGAATAAGATAATAGAAGTGCCATCTCATGAGAGCAGATTGCAAGTTTATATGTGGACGGTCAGCAAGGTAAAGCATTAAAAACTAGGAAAATTTAATGCTAAAGAAAAATAAAACAGCCAAGTACTTTATCGAGTCTTAAGCCAATAGGCAAGGTAAATAATAAAAACTTGACAAATAAGTCAATGAATTGTCAATGAAATGCTAGTACTCAGCATATCAAACATGAAAAAGGTCTATGACATAACTGTGTATGCAAAATAAGCTGCAACAGCCTCCAATAGGAAGTCACCGTCTTCATCCGAAAACAGTTCAGCCATCCAATTTAAAAGCGGAAAAGAACATACGTGCTCTCCCAGCACCGGATCCTCTATCACCATCAGAGGACAGCTCGGTGGGTTTTCAAGAAAGCTCTGTTCCAAGAAAGACTGTGCTGCCGCCAATAAATTCCAGGGACCAATTAGTCCATGCATCAATGCCACAGCCATAATCCTTTCGCCAGGACAAACCAACTCGTGAGTAATGATAGGAGTCATCAGCTGATTAAAGTCGACGTCAGGAGAAACCGGTCCGCAGAGACACAAATCAATGGCCCAATCGAAATCACAGGTCAGGCAGTGAAATACAGGCTGGACACAGGTGAAGTAGGAGAATCGAAAAGATAATCCATATGCCGTGCTTAATATCGCCAACGGCATTGTGCCATAATATTCTAGCATGCGATTGCGGAACAGTGTCAGCAGCTGCAGGGTGGGAGGTTGCATAGGAGGGACATCCATATTTAAAAATGTAAAAAAGCACAAGAGCGTCCGCTGGTAATGCAAGTAAAAATGCCAATCCACGAAGCAGAGTGGAGAAAATAGAATGAAAGAAAGCAGGGATGACTCCAAAGATTCTCTCAAATGAAGTCACAAGACCACTGGTAACAACTTTAAAAAAGTGCGCCAGGGCCTTTGTGGAGGATGCGTTAAAGATAGTCCGAACCATCTTGCTGAAATTGAAAGGCAAATCTGAATTGAAAAGGGTCTGCACCTCTGTACGGGTGTTCGCTATGTGAAGCACGAAAGTTTCACGGGCCGAACTCAAGGCCACCTCTCTCTGAGACAAAAGAGCTCTTATTCTTGCCATGCCGTTGAAATCTCTCCCAAGGTTGGTATTTGTGGCCAGATTGAAAACTCCCTATGTTCATGTGTGGGAGAAAATAGAACATTTCTGCAGCAAATAACCCGTTCACTTACTGTTACGATAAAAGGAATACTTTTAATTAACTCAGAACAATCTTCATTATTGAGCATCAAATAACTACCATTTTCCAACAACTTGAACGTGGGGATGATAGCAGGAACTGGCGTGCCTTGCAACACGCAAGCCATATTTGGTCGGTGTTTGTTGCATGAACCGTGTAACTGTATGTGCCTACACATTAGTGAATGATCTGGCGTCTCAGTGCATTCCTCTCCATTCAGATAAACTTCTTGATCATCTTTGAAACATCTGTATGTGTATGGAAGCGACCAGACCTCATGAAGAAAAGCACTACCTAAAGGTTCATAACGACCTATTGGTATATATTTCATACAATTTGAAAACTTATATAAAGCAAAAGGCAGCGTTATTAAACCGTGGATAAGGCACGTTGCCAAAAAACCCGCAATCCTCTGCTGATGATGTCACTGAGCATGTCATGAATGATGTAATATGTGACATCATCAGCAGTGGATTACGGGTAATAGTATCTCTAGTTTACTCCCCTATAGCTGTCTTTCTTTTAACATAAGTGTCTGTTTCCTTCCCTTATACTTACTGTTTTTGGTTCGCTTCCGGTTCGCGTACCGGCGAGCGAACTGGGAAGCGAACTAAGAGAAATAGAGGTTGGCACAGTTCCAAATATTGTACCAATTTTTTAATAACGGGGAGGTAGTTCTGAAAAGAACTTTTTTTTTATTGTTTTTGTTGTTTTATATTTTTTTTATTATTTTTCAGAACATTTTTTTACTTTTTTTGAATTTTTCTGAACAGTTTTATATTTTTTGGGGTTTTTCTTGGAGGGGGCAATGAAAACGATTCATTGTAAAGGGCTCAACAGGAGCAACAAAACAAAAAAAAAGTATTTATTATTTTGGGCGTTTCGTACAAACTTGCATATGATAGTCAATAGCTCTGTTGATCAGAGTGATGCTTCTTTCTCCGTAGCAAATGAATCCATCGCAAAATACGCAGATGTGTTTTACTTCACCAAATCTCATTTGTATATTTGGCACCATCTCCCTGCCCTCTGGTCCCGTTACTTCCGGTACAACAGATCTTCTGGCCATAATAGGGAGATTATCTAGGTCGTTCCGAAACTGTGCAGCACTGTAGTTGTTAGGATGCCACCTAGTCATATGGCGATGCATTGTGTAGTTTCCGAAACTGTATTTTTTCTCGGTTCCTCTGGACAGTCTATCTTGACATATAAGGCAAGTTACGTATCTTGCATTTACTTTTTTCTGACCTTTGGGAATTTTAAAAAATTGCCAAATGAAGTTTTCTTTCCGGTGAGACGTCCTGGGTTCCTCAGGCAAAAACTGCCTCTCTTCCTGCTCTTCCTCGTCTTCCTCTTCTTCCTCTTCTTGCTGAATTATAACTTGAGCAGGTGGTCCACTCTTCCTTGGATGTGGTGGAGGTGGTGGGGAAGCACCAGCTGAAGCTACTAAAGAAGCCATTGCTCAGTGATCACAAAGGGTCTTTCTCTCACAATGATGAAAGTCAGAGTGAGGAAAGAAGGAGGGATTTTCATCATTTGGGAAAAACAAGAGTTCTCAACCAATCAAAAGTGTTCATTTTAGATTATATGACCTAGTCTTACATCATTAGGAAACCAAAAGTGAAATGAACCAATGAAAAGTGTTATTACCAAGTCACATGACTTGCTGTGTTTACGTTAAGCGCTTTGCAGGGCCTCCCGGTTTGCTTCCAGAAACCTGCGCTCTGCGACTCGCTTCGCGTACCAGTTCGCTAACGTAGCACGTCATATGACGTATCACGCGACAACGTGAAACGTCATGCGGACGGGAGGCGTCACGATGTTGTTTTCTAACGCGGCACTTGCGGTAAAGAAACGTTTACCGGCTCGCGGTCTATTTCGCGGCATCAAGGTCAGCTAACGGGAAGCTTCCCGATTCGCGAAGCGGGAACGAAGAAAAAAAAATATTTAAAAAAAAAATTATTCATAAACATATAAAATATATTTTTGGATTTAAAGAAGAATACATTTTACAGCTACAGATATTAGCTGTTAAAAAACCAATTAAATTCACTGAAAAAACCATAGGTTATAGACCATATATAGTTAGGAATTAGCATTTACAAAACCTTGAAAATTCACTGAAAAAACCATAGGTTATAGACCATATATAGTTAGGAATTAGCATTTAGAAAACCTTATTTTACTCACACAAAACCATTGAAATTCCATATATAGTTAGTTGCACTAACTATATATCGCGCACCCGCAATCCACTGCTGATGATGTCACATATTACATCATTCATGACATGGTCAGTGACATCACTGATGACATCACTGATGACATCTCAAATGACATCACTGATGACATCACTGATGACATCTCAAATGACATCACTGATGACATCATGACACACCAATACCAGTTACTACATACGCACTCACTGATTCCTACGTCTACACACACATTCACTCATTCACCCATACAATAACTCATACATACAGTCACTTATTATTACAACACTATCATATGCACTCATACACCTATGCAGACAGTCACACACTGCCACTCATCCATGGAGTTACTCACACACCAAGTCAGTCCTGTAAAGAATCAATCACACTTCCATTTCTTCATCTATACAGTTAAACACAGAACACCATACTTCAGTGACATCACTGATGACATCACTAATGACATGTGAAATGACATCACTGATGACATCTCAAATGACATCACTGATGACATCATGACACACCAATACCAGTTACTACATACGCACTCACTGATTCGTACGTCTACACACACATTCACTCATTCACCCATACAATTACTCATACATACAGTCAGTTATTATTAGAACACTATCATATGCACTCATACACCTAGTCAGTCCTGTGAAGAATCAATCACACTTCGATTTCCTCATCTATAGTTAAACACAGAACACCATACTTTTCACACATATACTAACACATACTTACTCTCTTATACAATCACTGATACAAGTACACATTGATATGCACAGAGTCACACACCTCCCAGCCAGCCACACACACACTCAGTCTTCCATACATCCAGTCATTCTTCAATATGTAAAACGTATTTAAACTTTACAAAAACACACAGACACTAGATGATGTCATCAGTGATGTCATTTGAGATGTCATCAGTGATGTCATCAGTGATGTCACTGACCATGTCATGAATGATGTAATATGTGACATCATCAGCAGTGGATTGCGGGTGCGCGATATATAGTTAGTGCAACTAACTATATATGGAATTTCAGTGGTTTTGTGTGAGTAAAATAAGGTTTTCTAAATGCTAATTCCTAACTATATATGGTCTATAACCTATGGTTTTTTCAGTGAATATATATATATATATATATATATATATGTATATATATATATATTAGCTACTGGCGGTTGCCAGTAGGTATATATAGTTAGGATTTTTTCTCTATGGGATTTTTGAAAATTCTATGTCTAATAACTTTGGCGTTTGTGGACGGAATTGGCTGACATTTTCAGGAAAATGGCACATTTTGTTTCTGAGCAGCCCCTGAAAATTGGGGGGGGTTCGTCTGGGGGGGTTGAGAAAAAAGGGGGGTCCCAAAACGTGTTTTTAACATTGAGTTTTCCATAGGGCGGTTGGCCTCACTTTTAGCCCGAACGGCTGAATGGATTTGCACGAAACTTGGCAAAATTGTAGGGACTGGTAGCCCGATGTGCCTTTTGTAGGTCTCAATATATGTGCTACAGTGGATTTTGAGAAATTAACGTTCAAAAAAAGATATATATCTGTAACAGCGGACCGGGCAGCGCTCCGGTTCGCGGACTTTTCGCGCAACGGAGCTTTGTGAAGCGAAGCTGATTGGTTCTCTGGCGTCTGTGAACATTCCAAACAGTCCGTAGCGGCCGCCATCTTGTCTCTCGGTAGGATCGAGAGACAAGAGGAGGCCAAAGCGAAGGGGCAAATGACCATAAGGGGGTATAGTAGATCCTCGCTGACCCCCTAGGTTTGATGTGGAGGTTTTAAAAGGGCTCGCAGGGCAAAAAAAATAATAATAATAATAAAACGGCTGAATGGATTTGCACGAAACTTGGTAAAATATTAGGGACTGGTAGCCCGATGTGCCTTTGCTAGGTCTCAATATATGTGCTCCAGTGGATTTTGAGAAATTAACGTTCAAAAAAAGATATATATCTGTAACAGCGCTCCGCTTCGCGTAACGGAGGTTTGCGAAGCTGATTGGTTCTCCGGCGTCTGTAAACATTGCAAACAGTCCGTAGCGGCCGCCATCTTGTCTCTCGGTAGGATCGAGAGACAAGAGGAGGCCAAAGCGAAGGGGCAAATGACCATAAGGGGGCATAGTAGATCCTCCTTGACCTCTTAGGTTTGATGTGGAGGTTTTAAAAGGGCCCCGCGAGGCAAAAAAAAAATAAATAATAATAATCGAACGGCTGAATGGATTTGCACGAAACTTGGCAAAATTGTAGGGACTGGTAGTCCGATGTGCCTTTGCTAGGTCTCAATATATGTGCTCCAGTGGATTTTGAGAAATTAACGTTAAAAAAAAGATATATATCTGTAACAGCGCTCCGCTTCGCGGAGATAAAATTATATCTGTATTACCTAGCTGTTGCTAACACCAGTTAGCGACGGCTAGTAGGAGATAGCGACCATCTTGGGCCCCACTTTGCATGTGAGTGATATTTATCACTAATGACATGCAAAGTGGGCATGCCAAGATGTTAGCGACTGGAAACAGTCGCTAACATCGCTATCTCCTATTATCAACTTTTGGAAATATTTGCGATAAGCGCGAATATCTCCAAAAGCTAGCACCTGCCCTGAGCAGTTCTAAGGCATGTTATCCAATGGGAGGTGGATAACATGGCTAAGAGCATTAGCTCGGTAATGCATGAATATCGCTGAGTTTTCAGCGATATTAATGCATTGCGGTCGTTTTTTATCGTATTTGCGATAAACCTTGATAATAGCAAGGTTTATCTGCGATAATTTCTGACGATGCTTAGCGGTAAAAAAATCGTTGCTAAGCATCGTTAGGGATAAATATCGCTTAACTTTGGTAATATGCCCCAACGTCTGTTAACGTTCGATTCGAAGGAAATCAGGAAGTGTTGAAAAGATTGTCTGCGCCATCTTGCCTTTTTTCAAATGCCACACTTTTGTCGTGCACGGCAGCCATTTTAGATGCCTTGACCAGACCCACTCTCTGCACGCTGTCGATCCTTAGCATGGCTCCCCATCCTCGCAAGCATCTCCCCCAGGCAGTGGTCACCCCCGCTCTCTGTCTTATGCATGGGTAATAAACCACCCCCCATCTGCGCTGCTCTTCCCTGAGAATCACACCCTGTGCCCGCCCGACACCTCCCTTTCGCCCTATTCACTACCGCACCCTCTGACACTCCTTTTCCTCTGTGTCCGATTGTCCAGGCCGGTCCTAGGGTATCAGCTAGCCCTGCAGATGTAGTTTATGGCCCCAGCTGTAAAGAATCACCCCTCTTCAAAGGAGTTATAGTAGATCAAGGCCCACACTCGATGAGATCCGCCACAGCAGACGCGTTCCTATTATCTGAAAACCATCCTGTATTGTGATTGGGGAGGGGACCGAGCCTGAAGCGGAAGATTCCAGGGATGACTCTTTGTACATCAAAGTTTTTACAATTATGTGTCACATTAAAAATATATAGCACTCCAACAAAGTAGTAAGATTATAAAACTTTAATAACTTATAAATATATACAAGAAAACAAAAACAGTAATAACATATAAAAAATTTTAGGGAAAAACAACGAAGTAGCGGTCGGCTGTGCGAATAGTCCCAACGCAGCACAACGTCCAGATTTCTGGCGTGGGGCGTCGCGGGGGGTGGGTCATCAGTAGCAAACTGTTGTGCGAATAGTTCCAAGGCAGCAGAACGATGGCACCAAGGTGATGTCCAGTAAGTTGCCGCACTGGTTTTGGTATCCTACAATGCTGCTCCGAATAACGGCGTGGGGCGCCCCGGGGGAGGCGGCGTGAACGGGCCTCTCCAGGTGGAGTGTCATCTGTTGTAGTGGGGCGCCCCTTTACCGTTTCAGTTGCCATTCCGTCCGTTTTTGGTCCACTGTGTCAAAAGCCGCAATTCAGCTGAGTTGCGCCCACTCTTGCGGTGCAGCGATAGGCGGCTGTCACAGGACTCTCAAAATGGCGGCAGGCTCTTTTCTTTTTGGGCCTGGTCCACTGAAATGGCCCTGGGACACCTTGGAAATCGGACGCTTGTCTGCTAGGTCTTGGACCCCATTCTCGAAAGCGTCCCCTCCGCCTTGAGGATTTATCAAAAGTTTTGGGGGCCCCCCCGACTCCTGTAGGCTTCTGGTGGGGAGCGGTTGCCATGATTGCTCGCGGAATGACCACGACGGAGCTACGAGATGGTGGTGCTCTCATGCTGAAGCCAGCTTCAGTCTGAAACATCCAGAAACAAGGTGGGGCTTTCATCGTTTGGGAAAAAAAAAAGTTTTCATCCAATGAAAAGTGTTGTTTTTAGGTCATATGATCAAGCCTTCCATCATTAGGAAACCAAAAGTAAAATGAACCAATGAAAAGTTTTATAAACAAGTCACATGACCTGTTATGCGGCATAGGGTATAAAATGCGGAGAAAATACGTTGGCACGTGAGGCGGCGTCAGTAGCGGACCGATGTGCGAATAGGCCGAAGGCAATACAACGCGCCAAGATCCGGATGGCACCGAGGTGGTGTCCAGCAAGTTGCAGCACTGGTGTGGCCATCCTACAATGCTGAAAGTCGGCGTGGGGCGCCCCGTTGGCCTGTGAGTTTGCGTCAGTAGCGGACCGATGTGCGAATAGGCCGAAGGCAGCACAACGCGCCAAGATCCGGATGGCACCGAGGTGGTGTCTAGTAAGTTGCCGCACTGGTGTGGCCATCCTACAATGTTGAAAGTCGGCGTGGGGCGCCCCGTTGGCCTGTGAGATGGCGGCAGTAGCGGACCGATGTGCGAATGGAGCCAAAGGCAGCGCAACAATATTTTTGGAATAGAAGACACCACAAGGCGCTGAGATGCCAAGATCCGGATGGCACCGAGGTGGTGTCTAGCAAGTTGTGGCACTGGTGTGGCCATCCTACAATGGTAAAAGTCGGCATGGGGCGCCCTGTTGGCCTGTGAGATGGTGTCAGTAGCGGACTGATGTGCGAATGGGGCCAAAGGCAGCGCAACAATATTTTCTGACTGACACCACAAGGCGCTGAGATGCCAAGATCCGGATGGCACCGAGGTGATGTCTAAGTTGCGGACCGATGTGCGAATGGGGTCAAAGGCAGCGCAACAATATTTTCTGTATGGAAGATACCACTAGGCGTTGAGATGCCAAGATCCGGATGGCACCGAGGTGATGTCTAGCAAGTTGCTGTACTGGTGTGGTCATCCTACAATGCTGAAAGTCGGCGTGGGGCGCCCCATTAGCCTGTGAGATGGCGTCAGTAGCGGACCGATGTGCGAATAGGCCGAAGGCAGCACAACGCGCCAAGATCCGGATGTCACCGTGGTGGTTTCATAGTTGAGAGGCACTTCATCTGCAGTAGGGCGCCGAGGTCCGGATGGCACCGAGGTGATGTCTAGCAAGTTGCTGTACTGGTGTGGTCATCCTACAATGCTGAAAGTCGGCGTGGGGCGCCCCATTAGCCTGTGAGATGGCGTCAGTAGCGGACCGATGTGCGAATAGGCCGAAGGCAGCACAACGCGCCAAGATCCGGATGTCACCGTGGTGGTTTCATAGTTGAGAGGCACTTCATCTGCAGTGGGGCGCCGAGATCCGGATGGCACGAGGTGATGTCTAGCAAGTTGCTGTACTGGTGTGGTCATCCTACAATGCTAAAAGTCGGCGTGGGGCGCCCCATTAGCCTGTGAGATGGCGTCAGTAGCGGACCGATGTGCGAATGGGGCCAAAGGCAGCGCAACAATATTTTCTGAAGAGAAGACACCAAGAGGCGCTGAGATTCCAAGATCCGGATGGCACCGAGGTGGTGTCTAGCAAGCTATGCAGTTGAGTTGTGTGCGCACTTGCGGCGAATAGGTTGAAGGCAGCATAACAATGTTTTCTGAATAGAAGACACCACAAGGCGTTGAGATTCGGTTACCACCGAGGTGATGTCTAGCAAGTTGCCGCACTGGTGTGGCCATCCTACAATACTGCTCCGAATAACGGCGTGGGGTGCCCGAAGGGGGGGGGGAGGCGGCGTGAACGGGCCTTCCTAGGTGGAGGCTCGTCTGCTGTAGTGGGGCGCCCCTTTACCGTTTCAGTTGCCATTCAGCTGAGTTTCGGCTGCTCTTGATGCTACAGCGACAGGCGGCTGCAACAGGACTCTCAAAATGGCGGCCTGTTCTTTGGATTTGGGCCTGGTCCACTAAAATGGCCCTGGGACACCTTAGAACTCGGACGCTCGATTTTTTTTTCCTTTCCTGTACATGCAAAAAAAGGTAAATGCCCGGTACGTTACACGCTTCATCTGCCACGATGAACTCTCCAGAGGAACCGAAAAAAAATATAGTTATGGTAACTATACCATGCATCGTCATATGGAGAGGTGGCACCAATTAATTATAGTGCTGCATGAAAGAGAGATTTGGAGGAGAACCCCTGACCTGCTAGTACATTCATCAAAGAAGTGGCACTGACAGCATCAGAGGGAAGGGAAACGGTCCAAAATATTTAGAAGAACTTTGGAAAGATTAAAATGACATGTTTAGATTGTGGCAAATTAATTTCATGTGGACAGATGAGTGTTACTCTAATAAATACAGCATATGAACATCATCATAGTCGATGGTTGGTAGAGACATTTTGACTATATCCTGGACCTGCCCGTCCTCGCCCAAAATGGCGCCGGAATAAATGGGACTCGTAACTCCTTGTTGTGTACTGGTTGCAGAACCTTGAAATCACGAGATACGTATGCAGTTTTGAAGCACATGGCGGGCGGGGACGAGAATTGATTGAATATTTCGACATCCCTATTGATATTAAGTTCTGATGTGTTATTGATTACTGTACTATTGAAAGTTCGAATTAACGTCACCCATGGTACTTGCCCGCAAATGTATATCTAGATAATTTTATTGTAACTGGCCCTGTCGTATTTTAATTATAAAATGTACGTCCACCGATTCCGTAACTGTTAGACACCTTAGTTCTTGCAACCTAATGGCCCGCACGTTACGTTCCTCTACAGTGTAAATGTCTACTCATCATATACGATTACAGTTTGCTCCGTGGCCGGCCCACGTGGTTACAGGCTCGTATTTGTATAATGAAATTTTCACAATAAAGGTTTTTAAAAGAAAACATGGTAGTAGTATATACATTGGTAAAGTTTTTAATAATAGTCACTGTTTTAGAATCATTAAAAGGCAAGTGAAATAAAGCAGACCAATTACATGAAGGGTAAAAGGTATAATACGAAGGAACGCAGTAAAGATAAATGGTCAAGAGCTGTTGTGTTTTCTATTCCTGCAACATAAAGTGATCGATAAGAATCTCATATTCAGGCGTATCGGCGACTAAGACAGCAGGTCGACCCTCTTTTGCTCAACGGCTCCGTCATGGGACGAAGAAACGCTCTTTTTCTCGAAAAAAGAATATATTTTACTTGCAGGACAGTTGTAAATTTTCCGGGAAAGTACATTAGCCTGGAACATTATAACATATATTTAAGAAAAAATAATGTTCGGAAGTAATAAAAAGCGTAATTTTTAGGTCATATGACCAAGCCTTTCATCATTAGAATAAGAAAAGTAAAATGAACCAATGAAAAGTTTTATTAACAAGTCACATGACTTGTTATGCTTACGTTACGCGCTGCGCGCCCCGGATGACTTCCGGATGCGCTAACGCGGTGCGTCATATGATGCATTACGCGACAACGCAGGTCCAGAATATAGTCAAAATGTCTCCACCAACCAGCGGTCGGAACACAACCCCTTTCAGCAGGCTAAATAGTTCTGTTAAATGACAACAGAAGGGACAGGCAACAAGAACCATTAGTCAAAGAGGGGAGGGCTAGTTCTTCTCTACCGGGTTACATTGGGGCGCTACCGGAACTGATCGAATTGGTAGTCTACAGTGTTTCTGGATGTTTCAGACTGAAGCTGGGGTTAGCATGAGAGCAGTACCATTTCGTAGCTCCGTCGTGGCCATTCCGCAACCAATCATGGCAGCCGCTCTTTATCGTTATTTTGGGCGGGGTGGGTGGCGGAGCCGAGCTGTTTTGCAGCCATCATTGTGTGGAGTTCAGTTCATTTCACTAGTTTTGTATTTGTCATGAGGGGTTGTTCCTAATGTTTCTATTTTAGCGAGGTAAAAAAGAGATCCCGTTAGTGGCCTACTGATTTTGCTCGATTCCTTTTCTTTTTTTTTTTACACGATTTTTCGTTATCTGCAAAGACTAAACAGAGTATTGCGACTCTGTGTTTGTTTGTAAATAGAGAATGAACCAAAGAGAACCAATTCTAAAACAGTAAATACTTGGATAACAATCAATCAAATGGAGAGAGAAGCAGGCACGACGTATTACAGCGGGGGCAAAGGCCTGCGTTAACTACCCTTCACTATGTGCAAAGAGAGAGTACTCCTAATAGAAATGAGGGGGGGGGGACACCATTCAAAGCAGATCAGTGTGCATAAACACGAAAATCTTTTCACTTACCACGTACTTGACATTCGACAGCTTATGATATTTGCTATTAAAAAACCATTGAAATTCACTGAAAAAACCATAGGTTATAGACCATATATAGTTAGGAATTAGCATTTAAAAAACCTTATTTTACTCACACAAAACCATTGAAATTCCATATATAGTTAGTTGCACTAACTATATATCGCGCACCCGCAATCCACTGCTGATGATGTCACATATTACATCATTCATGACATGGTCAGTGACATCACTGATGACATCACTGATGACATCTCAAATGACATCACTGATGACATCACTGATGACATCTCATTTGACATCAATGACCACATCACTGATGATATCATTCATGTGACAATACAATGCATCTCCTCATATTTTAATATAACCTCTGTTTCACCCAGTGTTAAATACAGAGTATAATTTTTGAAACCATTGACACACCAATACTAGTTACTACATATGTACTCACTGATTCCTACGTCTACACACACATTCACTCATTCACCCTTACAATCATTCATACATACAATCACTCATCTTTACAACACTATCATATGCACTCATACACCTATACAGACACTCACACTCTGCCACTCATGCATGGAGTTACTCACACACCTAGTCAGTCCTGTAAAGAATCAATCACACTTCCATTTTCTTGTCTATACAGTTAAACATAGAGCACCTTATATTTTCAAACATATACTAACACATACTTACCTTGTTATACAATCATTGATATAAGTACACATTGATCTGCACAGAGTCACACACCTCCCAGCCAGCCACACACACACTCAGTCTCCCATACAAATACTTGGACAATCAATCAATAACCCATATAGTTACTCATATAGCTATTGATCAACACATGCAACAGTTTACAGAACAATAGACATAATGATGCACAAATTAAGACAGTTTAGTCACTAACCCATGCACTCAGTGAGACACATTTAATCACTCACTCATACAGTCAGTCATGCACCTACTAAATCCTTCATCCAGACACTTCTACATCCACTCATTCTTCAATATGTAAGACATATTTTAACTTTACAGAAACATACAGTCACTGGATGTTGTCATCAGTGATGTCATCAGTGATGTCATTTGAGATGTCATCAGTGATGTCATCAGTGATGTCACTGACCATGTCATGAATGATGTAATATGTGACATCATCAGCAGTGGATTGCGGGTGCGCGATATATAGTTAGTGCAACTAACTATATATGGAATTTCAATGGTTTTGTGTGAGTAAAATAAGGTTTTTTAAATGCTAATTCCTAACTATATATGGTCTATAACCTATGTTTTTTTCAGTGAATTTTCAAGGTTTTGTAAATGCTAATTCCTAACTATATATGGTCTATAACCTATGGTTTTTTCAGTGAATATATATATATATATATATATATATATATATATATATAAATATATATATATATATATATATTCACTGAAAAAACCATAGGTTATAGACCATATATAGTTAGGAATTAGCATTTAAAAAACCTTATTTTACTCACACAAAACCATTGAAATTCCATATATAGTTAGTTGCACTAACTATATATCGCGCACCTGCAATCCACTGCTGATCATGTCACATATTACATCATTCATGACATGGTCAGTGACATCACTGATGACATCACTGATGACATCTCAAATGACATCACTGATGACATCACTGATGACATCATCCAGTGACTGTGTGTTTCTGTAAAGTTTAAATATGTTTTAGATATTGAAGAATGAGTAGATGTATAACTGTCTGGACGAAGGATTTAGTAGGTGCATGACTGAATGTATGAGTGAGTGATTAAATGTGTCTCACTGAGTGCATGGGTTAGTGACTAAACTGTCTTAATTTGTGCATCATTATGTCTGTTGTTCTGTAAACTACTGCATGTGTTGATCAGTAGCTATATGATTAACTATATGGGTTATTGATTGATTGTCCAAGTATTTGTATGGGAGACTGAGTGTGTGTGTGGCTGGCTGGGAGGTGTGTGACTCTGTGCAGATCAATGTGTACTTGTATCAATGATTGTATAAGAAAGTAAGTATGTGTTACTATATGTTTGAAAATGTAAGGTGCTCTATGTTTAACTGTATAGACAAGAAAATGGAAGTGTGATTGATTCTTTACAGGACTGACTAGGTGTGTGAGTAACTCCATGGATGAGTGGCAGAGTGTGAGTGTCTGTATAGGTGTATGAGTGCATATGATAGTGTTGTAAAGATGAGTGATTGTATGTATGAATGATTGTATGGGTGAATGAGTGAATGTGTGTGTAGACGTAGGAATCAGTGAGTACGTATGTAGTAACTAGTATTGGTGTGTCAATGGTTTCAAAAATTATACTCTGTATTTAACACTGGGTGAAACAGAGGTTATATTAAAATGTGAGGAGATGCATTGTATTGTCACATGAATGATATCATCAGTGATGTGGTCATTGATGTCAAATGAGATGTCATCAGTGATGTCATCAGTGATGTCATTTGAGATGTCATCAGTGATGTCATCAGTGATGTCACTGACCATGTCATGAATGATGTAATATGTGACATGATCAGCAGTGGATTGCAGGTGCGCGATATATAGTTAGTGCAACTAACTATATATGGAATTTCAATGGTTTTGTGTGAGTAAAATAAGGTTTTTTAAATGCTAATTCCTAACTATATATGGTCTATAACCTATGGTTTTTTCAGTGAATTTTCAAGGTTTTGTAAATGCTAATTCCTAACTATATATGGTCTATAACCTATGGTTTTTTCAGTGAATTTCAATGGTTTTTTAATAGCAAATATCATAAGCTGTCGAATGTCAAGTACGTGGTAAGTGAAAACATTTTCGTGTTTATGCACACTGATCTGCTTTGAATGGTGCCCCCCCCCTCATTTCTATTAGGAGTACTCTCTCTTTGCAGATAGTGAAAGGTAGTTAACGCAGGCCTTTGCCCCCGTTGTAATCCGTCGTGCCTGCTTCTCTCTCCATTTGATTGATTGTTATCCAAGTATTTACTGTTTTAGAATTAGTTCTCTTTGGTTCATTCTCTATTTACAAACAAACACAGAGTCGCAATACTCTGTTTAGTCTTTGCAGATAACGAAAAATCGTGTAAAAAAAAAGAAAAGGAATCGAGCAAAATCAGTAGGCAACTAATGGGATCTCTTTTTGACCTCGCTAAAATAGAAACATTAGGAACAATCCCTCATGACAAATACAAAACTAGTGAGATGAACTGAACTCCACACAATGATGGCTGCAAAACAGCTCGGCCCTGCCACCCACCCCGCCCAAAATAACGATAAAGAGCGGCTGCCATGATTGGTTGCGGAATGGCCACAACGGAGCTACGAAATGGTGCTGCTCTCATGCTAACCCCAGCTTCGGTCTGAAACATCCAGAAACACTGTAGACTACCAATTCGATCAGTTCCGGTAGCGCCCCAATGTAACCCGGTAGAGAAGAACTAGCCCTCCCCTCTTTGACTGATGGTTCTTGTTGCCTGTCCCTTCTGTTGTCATTTAACAGAACTATTTAGCCTGCTGAAAGGGGTTGTGTTTCGACCGCTGGTTGGTGGAGACATTTTGACTATATTCTGGACCTGCGTTGTCGCGTAATGCGTCATATGACGCGCCGCGTTAGCGCATCCGGAAGTCATCCGGGGCGCGCAGCGCGTAACGTAAGCATAACAAGTCATGTGACTTGTTAATAAAACTTTTCATTGGTTCATTTTACTTTTCTTATTCTAATGATGAAAGCCTTGGTCATATCACCTAAAAATTACGCTTTTAATTACTTCCGAACATTATTTTCTCTTAAATATATGTTATAATGTTCCAGGCTAATGTACTTTCCCGGAAATTTTACAACTGTCCTGCAAGTAAAATATATTCTTTTTTCGAGAAAAAGAGCGTTTCTTCGTCCCATGACGGAGCCGTTGAGCAAAAGAGGGTCGACCTGCTGTCTTAGTCGCCGATACGCCTGAATATGAGATTCTTATCGATCACTTTATGTTGCAGGAATAGAAAACACAACAGCCCTTGACCATTTATCTTTACTGCGTTCCTTCGTATTATACCTTTTACCCTTCATGTAATTGGTCTGCTTTATTTCACTTGCCTTTTAATGATTCTAAAACAGTGACTATTATTAAAAACTTTACCAATGTATACACTACTACCATGTTTTCTTTTAAAAACCTTTATTGTGAAAATTTCATTATACAAATACGAGCCTATAACCACGTGGGCCTGCCACGGAGCAAACTGTAATCGTATATGATGAATAGACATTTACACTGTAGAGGAACGTAACGGGCGGGCCATTAGGTTGCAAAAACTAAGGTGTTTAACAGTTACGGAATCGGTGGACGTACATTTTATAATTAAAATACGACAGGGCCAGTTACAATAAAATTATCTAGATATACATTTGCGGGCAAGTACCATGGGTGACGTTAATTCGAATTTTCAACAGTACAGTAATCAATAACACATCAGAACTTAATATCAATAGGGATGTCGAAATATTCAATCAATTCTCGTCCCCGCCCGCCATGTGCTTCAAAACTGCATACGTATCTCGTGATTTCAAGGTTCTGCAACCAGTACACAACAAGGAGTTACGAGTCCCATTTATTCCGGCGCCATTTTGGGCGAGGACGGGCAGGTCCAGGATATAGTCAAAATGTCTCTACCAACCATCGACTATGATGATGTTCATATGCTGTATTCATTAGAGTAACACTCATCTGCCCACATGAAATTAATTTACCACAATCTAAACATGTCATTTTAATCTTTCCAAAGTTCTTCTAAATATTTGGGACCGTTTCCCTTGCCTCTGAAGCTCTCAGTGCCACTTCTTTGATGAATGTACTAGCAGGTCAGGGGTTCTCCTCCAAATCTCTCTTTTATGCAGCACTATAATTAATTGGTGCCACCTCTCCATATGACGATGCATGGTATAGTTACCACAACTATATATTTTTTCGGTTCCTCTGGAGAGTTCATCGTGGCAGATGAAGCGTGTAACATACCGGGCATTTACCTTTTTTTGCATGTACAGGAAAGGAAAAAAAAATCGAGCGTCCGAGTTCTAAGGTGTCCCAGGGCCATTTTAGTGGACCAGGCCCAAATCCAAAGAACAGGCCGCCATTTTGAGAGTCCTCTTGCAGCCGCCTGTCGCTGTAGCATCAAGAGCAGCCGAAACTCAGCTGAATGGCAACTGAAACGGTAAATGGGCGCCCCACTACATTTCAGCATTGTAGGATGACCACACCAGTACAGCAACTTGCTAGACATCACCTCGGTGCCATCCGGATCTCGGCGCCCCACTGCAGATGAAGTGCCTCTCAACTATGAAACCACCACGGTGACATCCGGATCTTGGCGCGTTGTGCTGCCTTCGGCCTATTCGCACATCGGTCCGCTACTGACGCCATCTCACAGGCTAATGGGGTGACCCACGCCGAGTTTCAGCATTGTAGGATGACCACACCAACTTGCTAGACATCACCTCGGTGCCATCCGAATCTTGGCATCTCAACGCCTAGTGGTGTCAGTCAGAAAATATTGTTGCGCTGCCTTTGGCCCCATTCGCACATCAGTCCGCTACTGACACCATCTCACAGGCCAATAGGGCGCCCCACGCCGACTTTTACCATTGTACGATGGCCACACCAGTGGCACAACTTGCTAGACATCACCTCGGTGCCATCCGAATCTTGGCATCTCAACGCCTAGTGGTATCTTCCATACAGAAAATCTTGTTACGCTACCTTTGGCCCCATTCGCACATCGGTCCGCAACTTAGACATCACCTCGGTGCCATCCGGATCTTGGCATCTCAGCGCCTTGTGGTGTATTCTCTTCAGAAAATATTGTTGAGCTGCCTTTGGCCCCATTCGCACATCGGTCCGCAACTTACACATCACCTCGGTGCCATCCGGATCTTGGCATCTCAGCGCCTTGTGGTGTCTTCTACTCCGAAAATATAGTAGAAAATATTGTTGCGCTGCCTTTGGCCCCATTCACACATCAGTCCGCTACTGACACCATCTCACAGGCCAACAGGGCGCCCCACGCCGACTTTTACCATTGTACGATGGCCACACCAGTGCCACAACTTGCTAGACACCACCTCGGTGCCATCCGGATCTTGGCATCTCAGCGCCTTGTGGTGTCTTCAAATCAGAAAATATTGTTGCGCTGCCTTTGGCCCCATTCGCACATCGGTCCGCTACTGACGCCATCTCACAGGCCAACGGGGCGCCCCACGCCGACTTTCAGCATTGTAGGATGGCCACACCAGTGCGGCAACTTACTAGACACCACCTCGGTGCCATCCGGATCTTGGCGCGTTGTGCTGCCTTCGGCCTATTCGCACATCGGTCCGCTACTGACGCAAACTCACAGGCCAACGGGGCGCCCCACGCCGACTTTCAGCATTGTAGGATGGCCACACCAGTGCGGCAACTTACTAGACACCACCTCGGTGCCATCCGGATCTTGGCGCGTTGTGCTGCCTTCGGCCTATTCGCACATCGGTCCGCTACTGACGCAAACTCACAGGCCAACGGGGCGCCCCACGCCGACTTTCAGCATTGTTGGATGGCCACACCAGTGCGGCAACTTACTAGACACCACCTCGGTGCCATCCGGATCTTGGCGCGTTGTGCTGCCTTCGGCCTATTCGCACATCGGTCCGCTACTGACGCAAACTCACAGGCCAACGGGGCGCCCCACGCCGACTTTCAGCATTGTAGGATGGCCACACCAGTGCTGCAACTTGCTGGACACCACCTCGGTGCCATCCGGATCTTGGCACGTTGTGTTGCCTTCGGCCTATTCGCACATCGGTCCGCTACTGACGCCGCCTCACGTGCCAACGTATTTTCTCCGCATTTTACACCCTATGCCGTATAACAGGTCATGTGACTTGTTTATAAAACTTTTCATTGGTTCATTTTACTTTTGGTTTCCTAATGATGGAAGGCTTGATCATGTGACCTAAAAACAACACTTTTCATAGGATGAAAACTTTTTTTTTTTCCCAAACGATGAAAGCCCCACCTTGTTTCTGGATGTTTCAGACTGAAGCTGGCGTCAGCATGAAAGCACCACCATCTCGTAGCTCAGTCGTGGTCATTCCGCGAGCAATCATGGCAGCCGCTCCCCACCAGAAGCCTGCAGGAGTCGGAGCCCCCAAAACTTTTGATGAATTCTCAAGGCGGAGGGGACGCTTTCGAGAATGGGGTCCAAGACCTAGCAGACAAGCGTCCGATTTCCAAGGTGTCCCAGGGCCATTTCAGTGGACCAGGCCCAAAAAGGAAACAGCCTGCCGCCATTTTGAGAGTCCTGTGACAGCCGCCTATCGCTGCACCGCAAGAGTGGGTGCAACTCAGCTGAATTGCGGCTTTTGACACAGTGGACCAAAAACGGACGGAATGGCAACTGAAACGGTAAAGGGGCGCCCCACTACAACAGATGACACTCCACCTGGAGAGGCCCGTTCACGCCGCCTCCCCCGGGGCGCTCCACGCCGTTATTCGGAGCAGCATTGTAGGATACCAAAACCAGCGCGGCAACTTACTGGACATCACCTTGGTGCCATCGTTCTGATGCCTTGGAACTATTCGCGCAACAGTTTGCTACTGATGACCCACCCCCCGCGACGCCCCATGCCGTTATTTGCTGGGTGGCAACTTACTAGACATCACTTTCGTGTCATCTAGATTTCAGCGCGTTCTGCTGCCTTGGAACTATTCGCACAACAGTTTGCTACTGATGACCCACCCCCCGCGACGCCCCACGCCGGAAATCTGGACGTTGTGCTGCGTTGGGACTATTCGCACAGCCGACCGCTACTTCGTTGTTTTTCCCTAAAAATGTTTATATGTTATTACTATTTTTGTTTTCTTGTATATATTTATAAATTATTAAAGTTTTATAATCTTACTACTTTGTCGGAGTGCTATATATTTTTAATGTGACACATAATTGTAAAAACTTTGATGTACAAACAGTCATCCCTGGAATCTTCCGCTTCAGGCTCGGTCCCCTCCCCAATCACAATACAGGATGGTTTTCAGATAATAGCAACGCTTCTGCTGTGACGGATCTCATCGAGTGTGGGCCTTGATCTACTATAACTCCTTTGAAGAGGGGTGATTCTTTACAGCTGTGGCCATAAACTACATCTGCAGGGCTAGCTGATACCCTAGGACCAGCCTGGACAATCGGACACAGAGGAAAAGGAGTGTCAGAGGGTGCGGTAGTGAATAGGGCGAAAGGGAGGTGTCGGGCGGGCACAGGGTGTGATTCTCAGGGAACAGCAGCGCAGATGGGGGAGGTTTATTACCCATGCATAAGACAGAGAGCGGGGGTGACCACTGCCTGGGGGAGATGCTTGCGAGGGTGGGGAGCCATGCTAAGGATCGACAGCGTGCACAGAGTGGGTCTGGTCAAGGCATCTAAAATGGCTGCCGTGCACGACAAAAGTGTGGCATTTGAAAAAAGACAAGATGGCGCAGACAATGTTTTTCAACACTTCCTGATTTCCTTCGAATCTAACGTTAACAGACGTTGGGGCATATTACCAAAGTTAAGCGATATTTATCCCTAACGATGCTTAGCAACGATTTTTTTACCGTCAGAAATTATCGCAGATAAACCTTGCTATTATCAAGGTTTATCGGAAATACGATAAAAAACGACTGCAATGCATTAATATCGCTGAAAACTCAGCGATATTCATGCATTACCGAGCTAATGCTCTTAGCCATGTTATCCACCTCCCATTGGATAACATGGCTAAGAACTGCTCAGGGCAGGTGGTAGCTTTTGGAGATATTCGCCCTTATCTCGAATATTTCCAAAAGTTGATAATAGGAGATAGCGATGTTAGCGACTGTTTCCAGTCGCTAACATCTTGGCATGCCCACTTTGCATGTCATTAGTGATAAATATCACTCACATGCAAAGTGGGGCCCAAGATGGTCGCTATCTTCTACTAGCCGTCGCTAACTGGTGTTAGCAACAGCTAGGTAATACACATATAATTTTATCTCCGCGAAGCGGAGCGCTGTTACAGATATATATCTTGTTTCTGAACGTTAATTTCTCAAAATGCACTGAAGCACATATTTTGAGACCTAGCAAAGGCACATCGGGCTACCAGTCCCTACAATTTTGCCAAGTTTCGTGCAAATCCATTCAGCTGTTCGATCCTACCGAGAGACAAGATGGCGGCCGCTACGGACTGTTTGGAATGTTTACAGACACCGGAGAGCCAATCAGCTTCGCTTCGCAAAGCTCCGTAACGCGAAAAGTACGCGAAGCGGTGCGCTGTTACAGATATATACCTTTTTTTGAACGTTAATTTCTCAAAATCCACTGGAGCACATATATTGAGATCTAGCAAAGGCACATCGGGCTACCAGTCCCTACAATTTTGCCAAGTTTCGTGCAAATCCATTCAGCTGTTCGATTATTATTATTTTTATTTTTTTTTGCCCCGCGGGGCCCTTTTAAAACCTCCACATCAAACCTAGGGGGTGAGCGACAATGTACTATGCCCCCTTATGGTCATTTGCCCCTTCGCTTTGGCCTCCTCTTGTCTCTCGATCCTACCGAGAGACAAGATGGCGGCCGCTACGGACTGTTTGGAATGTTGACAGACGCCGGAGAACCAATCAGCTTCGCTTCACAAAGCTCCGTTGCGCGAAAAGTACGCGTAGCGGAGCGCTGCCCAGTCCGCTGTTACAGATATATATCTTTTTTTTAACATTAATTTCTCAAAATCCACTGAAGCACATATATTGAGACCTACAAAAGGCACATCGGGCTACCAGTCCCTACAATTTTGCCAAGTTTCGTGCAAATCCATTCAGCCGTTCGGGCTAAAAGTGAGGCCAACCGCCCAATGGAAATTAACATGGGAAAAACGCGTTTTGGGACCCCCCTTTTTTCTCGGCCCCCCCTTGACGAACCCCCCCAAAATTTTCAGGGGCTGCTCAGAAACAAAATGTGCCATTTTCCTGAAAATTTCAGCCAATTCCGTCCACAAACGCCAAAGTTATTAGACATAGAATTTTCAAAAAACCCATAGAGAAAAAATCCTAACTATATATACCTACTGGCGACCGCCAGTAGGTAATATATATATATATATATATATATATATATATATATATATATATAAATATATATATATATATATATATAAAATACCTACTGGCGGTCACCAGTAGGTAGTTATAGTTAAAACCTAGCTTCCATAGGAAATCCGCAACATTCTATTTGGAATACCTTTAGCGCCGGTGGACGCATCTTCGCGAATTTCTCCAAGAAAATGGCCGGCTCCGCTCCGCTCCTTCCCTGAAAGTTTGGGGGTGATTCGTCAAGTGGGGGCCGAGAAAATAGGGGGTTCCCAAAACATGTTTTCCCCAAGCAATTTTCCATAGGGACCTTTAGCCAGGGCGACAGCCCGAACGGCTGAACGGAATTACACCAAATGTGGCAGAGAGGTAGATTTTGTTTCGCAGATTGTGCTTTTTGTTAAATGGTGCAAATCCGTTCAGTAGTTCCTGAGAAAATCAAAAGTAAAATCATAGCGATATCTAGAGATGGAGTACAGTACACGTACCTTCCCGAGCACGAGCTGCATGCTGATTGGTAGAACCGAGTCACAAGAAAACAGGGAAACAAAGGTAAAAAACAAAGAAAAGGGGGAAGGGTAGAAACACACTCACCCCCTAGGCCTGCTCAGGGGGTCCCACAAGGACCCCAAGACCCCCCAAAAATGTTTTTTTTTTTTTAAATCACGGGGTACGCATACACTGCCAATTCCCCCCAAAAAATTAAGGAACCACTCTGCAAACGTGCCCCTTGGCGCGTTTGCAGAGGGGGAAATAATTCCCGTTGAATACTGGGTGTCCGTGGGGGCCAAGTAGTCCACCAACAACCTCCAGTATGCGCCAGGGGGCTGTCTTGCAGAGACGTGTAAAGAGGCCACGCCCCTTTTTACACCTCTCTGCAACGCAGCCCCATGGCGCATACTGGAGGTTCCTGGTGGGCTTGTTGACCCCCAGGGACCCCCAATATGCAGGGGGAATTAGTTCCCCCTCTGTAAATGCGCCAGGGGGCTGCGTTGCAGAGAGGTGTAAAAAGGGGCGTGGCCTCATAACACCTCCCTGCAATGCAGCTCCCTGGCGCATACTGGAGGTTCCTGGTGGGCTAGTTGGCCCCCAGGGATCCCCAATATGCAAGGGAAATTAGTTCCCCCTGTGTAAACGCGCCAGGGGGCTGCGTTGCAGAGAGGTGTAAAAAGGGGCATGGCCTTATTACACCTCTCTGCAATGCAGCTTCCTGACGCATACTGGAGGTTCCTGGTGGGCTAGTTGGCCCCCAGGGACCCCCAATATGCAAGGGGAATTAGTTCCTCTTCTGCAAACACGCCAGGGGGCGCGTTTGCAGAGAGGTGTAAAAAGGGGCGGGGCCTCATTACACCTCTGTGCAATGCAGCCCTCTGGTGCATACTGGAGGTTCCTGGTGGGCTAGTTGGCCCCCAGGGACACCCAGTATTCAAGGGGAATTAGTTCCCCCTCTGCAAACGCACCAGGGGGCTGCCTTGCAGAGATGTGTAAAGAGGCCACGCCCCTTTTTACACCTCTCTGCAAGGCAGCCCCCTGGTGCATACTGGAGATTCCTGACCCCCTAGGCCTGCTTAGGGGTCCCACAAGGACCCCCAAGGCCCCCCCAAATTATTATTTTTTTTTTAAATCCCGGGATAAGTGCAGGGTACGTGTACACTGCCAATCGCCCAAAAAAACATAAAGGCACCACTCTGCAAATGCACCCCCTGGCGCGTTTGCAGAGGGGGAAATAATTCCCCTTGACTACTGGGGGTCCCTGGGGGCCAAGTAGCCCACCAGGAACCTCCAGTATGCGCTAGGGGGCTGCCTTGCAGAGATGTGTAAAGAGGCCACGCCCCTTTTTACACCTCTCTGCAACACAGCACCCTGGCGCATACTGGAGGTTCCTGGTGGGCTAGTTGGCCTCCAGGGACCCCCAGTATTCAAGTGGAATTAGTTCCCCCTCTGCAAATGAGCCAGGGGGCTGTGATGCAGAGTGGTGCAATCTGCCACCTCAAGCCCTGCCCCCTCCCTGCACCACTCGGCAAACGCGCCCCCTGGCGCATTTGCAGAGGGGGAAGTAATTTCCCTTGAATACTGGGGGTCCCTGGGGGCCAACTAGCTTACCAGATACCTCCAGTAAGGCCACGTAGCTGCTTTGCAGAGTGTTGTAAAAAGGGGCGTGGCCTTATTACACCTCTGTACAACGTAGCCCCCTGACGCATACTGGAGGTTCCTGGTTGGCTAGTTGGCACCCAGGGACCCCCAGTATGCAAGGGGAATTAGTTCCCCCTCTGCAAAGGCGCCAGGGGGCTGCATTGCAGAAATGAGGCCATGCCCCTTTTTACACCTCTCTACAATGCAGCCCTCTGGCACATACTGGAGGTTCCTGGTGGGCTAGTTGGCCCCCAGGGACTCTCAGTATTCAAGGGGAATTAGTTCCCCCTCTGCAAACGCACCAGGGGGCTGCCTTGCAGAGACCTGTAAAGAGGCCACGTCCCTTTTTACACCTCTCTGCAAGGCAGCCCCCTGGCACATACTGGAGGTTCCTGACCCCCTAGGCCTGCTCAGGGGTCCCCCAAGGCCAAAATATATATATATATATATTTTTTTAAATCCCGGGATACATGCAGGGTAAGCGTAACCCTGCCGATCCCCAAAAAAAACATAAAGGCACCACTCTGCAAATGCGCCCCCTGGTGCGTTTGCAGAGGAGGAAATAATTCCCCTTGAATACTCGGGGTCCCTGGGGACCAAGTATCCCACCAGGAACCTCCAGTATGCGTTAGGGGGCTGCCTTGCAGAGACGTGTAAAGAGGCTACGCCCCTTTTTACACCTCTCTGCAATGCAGCCCCCTGGCGCATACTGGAGGTTCCTGGTGGGCTAGTTGGCCTCCAGGGACCCCCAGTATTCAAGGGGAATTTCGATTTACTCACCTGTTATCAAAAGGACCTCAGTGCTGCATCTTTCTGCCCACTACTGATCCTGAAAAGTAATTCTAATCGTAGTTACAGTAACTTGAATTTCCTTCCATAGGCTTACATTGACTGGTTTCACTTGGAAATTCTTCTAAGTGTGGAGTTTTGGAACTTTAAAAAATTCCTCAAAAATCAGCCGAACTACGAATTCCGATTTACTCACCTGTTATCAGGAGAGACCTCAGTGCTGTATCTTTCAGCCCACTACTGATCCTGAAAAGTAATTCTAATCGTAGTTACAGTAACTTGAATTTCCTTCCATAGGCTAACATTGACTGGTTTCACTTGGAAATTCTTCTAAGTGTGGAGTTTTGGAACCTAAAAAAATTCCTCAAAAATCAGTCGAAATATGAATTCCAATTTACTCACCTGTTATCAGGAGATACATCAGTGCTGCATCTTTCAGCTCACTACTATTCCTGAAAAGTAAATGTAACTGTACTTACCAGTAACTTGAATTTTCTTCCATAGGATATCATTGCCTGCTATATAAAATATATATAAATTAAAAAATATTAAATAAAAAGAAATATTACAATTTCAATATTTTTTAATTTTTTTTCCAATTTATATTAAAAATATGTAATGTAATTTAAAAAATAAAATATCTACAAATAAACACTTTTAAACAATGTAGAAAATTAGTATAAAAAACAATTAATACATTTAAAAATTATCATTTACAAAACCTTTGAAATTCACTGAAAAAACCATAGGTTTCAGCCACGCTATTGTTAAAAATTAGCATTTAAAAACCTTACAAATTCACTGAAAAAACCATAGGTTTCACACACATTATAGTTAGGAATTATCATTTAAAAAACCTTGGAAATTCACTGAAAAAAACCATAGGTTTCACACACGTTATAGTTAAAAACTAGCATTTAAAAAACCTTAGAAATTCACTGAAAAAACCATAGGTTTCACACACGTTATAGTTAAAAATTAGCTTTTAAAAAACCTTAGAAATTCACTGAAAAAAACTATAGGTTTCACACATGTTATAGTTAGCTGGACATTTCACTCATACAAAACCATTGAAATTCCCCCGTTATAGTTAGTTTAGTTAACTATAACTCGCGCGCCCGCAATGCACTGCTGATGACGTCACATACTACATCACTCATGACATGGTCTGTGACACCACTCATGACATTACTGATGACATCTCAAATGACATCACTGATGACATCATCCTTGTGAAAGAGTGGCAGACCTCCTCTCACCCTAATATAACCTTTGATACACACATTCAAAAATAGAAAATAAAATTTTCAAAAAAATGGAGATACCAATACCAGTTTCAACAACCTATTCAGTAATTCCAACATCTACATACACATCCACTCATTCACCAACATTTGTATACAGTCACTCATACATGTACTCACTCATCATATGTACTCATACATCTATACATCCTATTACACACCAACACTCATACATAGAGTTACTCACACACATACTCACACATGCAAATAAACTATCAAACATCCAGTTACTTGCATATACAGCTATACACACACCACTACACTTACTTCTACAGAAACATACACACACTTGATCTCTTAAACCGTCACTTATAGAAACAAATACTTATTTATACAGGAACTCTTCCAATCTCTCACTCTCATATATACTCACTTATATACATCAATACTCACATATACTAGTTTAAAACATATATACTTACTCATAAAGACACTATTGGGACAGGCATTCACTCACTAACACACCCATACACAAACTCATCCACCCATACAGTCTTGCAAACATGCTGTCTTCAAAACACATACAAACAGTGAGCCAGTCATTCATGCATCTATACGCTAAGTAATATCCCCCCACCGAACCATACAGACACTCATACTGATACTCAAAAAAACAACTAATAAGCCATATACACACTCATGTAGCTACTCACCAACCCATGCAGCCACTTATACACAAAGTGAGACACTGATACAGATATTTACATATTTAAACATTACTCGTTAATACATGTATTCACTAAGATACACTTAATAAGTCAGTTTTAGAATCAATTTTACAACAAAAAAATCCATTTAGACATTTATTTACCCATTTATTGTTCAATCGACCTTTAGATATACATATATAAAAAATGTTTATTTTTCAGAAAGACACACATTCACTGGATGATGTCATCAGTGATGTCATCAGTGATGTCATTTGAGATGTCATCAGTGATGTCATGAGTGATGTCAATGACCATGCGCGCGAGTTATAGTTAACTAAACTAACTATAACGGGGGAATTTCAATGGTTTTGTATGAGTGAAATGTCCAGCTAACTATAACATGTGTGAAACCTATAGTTTTTTCAGTGAATTTCTAAGGTTGTTTAAATGCTAATTTTTAACTATAACGTGTGTGAAAACTATGGTTTTTTCAGTGAATATATATATATATATATATATATATATATATATATATATATATATATATATATATATATATATATATATATATATACTGGTTCCGATCATCTTAAACCTTTAAAGTCAACACAAAGAACACAGTAAATTTCTTCAGAGTCAATGGACCGGCAAACAATTTGTTTGCATGAGAACATCTTCAATCTCTTGTTAAAGAGAGGCCTGTTTATCTCAGGTCTAGCATGAAAGGAGAGGGCGGCTTAGAATGAAGGGCTTGTCACTGATACTGACAGGGATTACCCGACACTTAAAGGCACTGAGAAGTACTTAACGAAGCGTACACACTGATTGCCAGATCCCTGGCTCCAGAAGAAAGCTACATTGCACATGCATATGATCTGCCATCCAAGGACTAACAAGAGAGCTGTAAATACACTGCTATGGTTTATCTGATTTGAGAAAGTGCCTTATGAATACCTGATCCCTGAGTAGTTCTGATGCTTCCCAGAGGGTACCAGCCTCGCCTTTTTCTTCTTTTTAGTCATTGGTGTAGTTGACAGAGTTAAACAAGGACTTGCAAAGTGAAAAGGTCTGATTTATAAATGAAAGTGCCTCTTCAGTCACTGGTGGGTTTAGGCTCTCAATAAGGCATCATACATGCACTCTGCCACTCAGTCTTACACTCTTACATGCTTTCATCCACCCACTGACTCATGCTTGCATTCATCCATTCATACAATAAAACACACACACAAACTCGACATATGCATGACAGGCATATGTTTGCAATAACAAATAAAATTAAACATACCACTGGGTTGCCAACATGAAATGTTATTGCACATAGTGTATTGTCGTTCCATAGCTCCAGAATGGTCACCATAGTTAGAACCAACATTTTGGTCATCTGGAAATGTTAAAACAGTCATACACTGTGTACCATACCATTCCTTGTTGGTCTCATGATTTAGTAGCAGCAGTTGCACAGAATCGAGTGCAATCCAGATGAAATGAGAGCCAAGCAAAGTGGCCCATTAGCTCTTTCTGGTGAGATGTAGTAAGCTCTATTATGACCCTACAGACCTGGCACTGAAGTGCACTCATTTTGATTCATATGTGCACATATCATCAGACAAATATTATCACTCACAATGCAGAGAGCCAATGGCTGAGGTGGTTAGTAAGGCCAGGTCCAATATTACAATTGGAAACAACTACAGAGTATATATATACAAATAATAGCAAAGAACTCTGTCAAAAGAGTGGTCAGGTAGAACAATCACCAAACCCCCATCAGTGCTCCATGCACATGCATTCACCATACCACAGACCAAATGTGGAAATACCAAGATGTCAAAAAAGAACCCTCAGGCACCCGCTCAAGGCAGGTAGCCATTTGTCTTCATTGGGTTCCTATGGTTAGTGCGTGTGAAATTACAGCAAACCAAAAAATTAATAAGTGCAGATTAAAATGAGTATAGATCACTCTCTCAACCAACGTTTTTAATGGAGAGGTGATTCGAACTCAATTAAAACCAATATGTGCAGACGGACATACGGAGTTGAGTAAATTTGAACCCCTAGTCCTAGAAAACGGTCAACATGTTTCAGCTATATGGTCATTTACGACCCAGCATTCTTCAGGACCACAATGTATAAAAAACTCACCACACGAGGCAGTACACCCCCTAACGTGTCTACTCACGGTGGATGGATATTCACATAAACGCATTCATTACCAACTTGTATTCTATCTGTTGGTAGGCGTCTTGTGCATTACCTCTATTCTGAGAGGATTATGGGATCTGTAAAAAAACCATAAACACAATTCAAAACAAACAATGTTGTAGCTATTCTATTTTCTCAGGGTTTCACCATAGTTCCTCTTATCCATTCCCACTATTCACCCTGTGGCATAATGCAACCAACATTTAATTAAATGAAGAGACACACTCGAAAATGATATTGTTGTGCCAAAGTGAACAAAATAGCTATATCATCACCCTCTAGTCCGCTTTTCAGATGTTAAAGGAATTTATGTTGTATCCCTTGTGTTACTCATGGTTATTAGTAACACTGTTCCTGTGTGAACCCGGATAAGTTTTAAATCCATGGTCCACTTTCAAAAATCTATTTAAAAAAACACAGTTTTCCTTCGAGAAATAATAAGGGTAAAGAATAGTCAATAATTACCACATCATGTCAGCATTGACTTATGCTTAGGGAGTCACACTCAGAGGAAAGGAAGGCTCTGAATCACAATGTTCAAAAATTCATATGATGGAACTCACTTGTATCAATTCCCAATTTGACTTCATGTAAAATGAAAAACAGCCACTCTCTTTTTGATCTATTTAAAGAGAAAAAAAAACAAACAAAAAAAACGAACAGACGAAAGCGCCAGTCAGATGCAACCTGTCCTTACTCTATGGTAACTAGAAAGAAACTAAGTCATCACTCGGTGAATCATAGGTGGAAACACGAAACAATCTAATGGATTGAAAACATGACTTACTTCTCTGTTTTCAAATGCGTGACTTCATGAGTCCGTGGTGGGGGACATCTTCACGGCAGCATCTAATTAGAAATAACCAGAGTCTGCAATTATACCCCACTCGGTCCACACACCCACTGGAGTTTTAACCTGTACAACCAACATGTAATTGATACCGTGTTGGCGCGCTACCATTAAAAGGACGGCGTGCCCCTCTGACTACATTGCCAGGACAGACCGACTACAATCGATAGCTGCATAATGCAAATTTTCTTTAAAAAATGATGATGCACTTAAACTACTCAATGGCTCCGTAAAAGATACATAATCACAATGGTTGTGTGTTTCACGAGATACAGTCTCCCGCATTAACTCCCTCATTGTACTTACTGGTTTGCTGGCGACTCCCCGCATATACACCTATTTACGGCTCACCCACGGCTCGGAAGGACAACTCGACCCGCGTAACGCGCAGTCCTTTTCACTTCCGCTACTCGCCGTGACCTGCTTGGAAGTTTACCACGTGGTCTGACCAGACACACCAAGCCGTAAGATTTAAAGCAACAGTACCCCATTTCTAATTGTGGTTAAGAGTGATCAACCATTTATTAAATATTTATTCTACCCTACAGTATTCATCTCGCATTCAAAATGGGACTAGCGCTATTCCTTTCAGCGCACCAAGTCAGCACCTCCTTACTGGGCATTCGAGGAAAAAGGGGGGCCCACAAACAATGCTGCCTAACGTCATAGTTATAATCCGGCGATTAGTTAAAAGGGTACGAACCTTTCTATGAGGTGACTATTAGAGAACAAATGGGATAATTAACAAGTACCTGGAGCAATAATATGTCCGAGCCTGATTGGAAACCTTATGATCATATTATTGTCCTCATGTGTATGTCAAAAAAGAACAAGCAATCTTTACATTGTGTAACGAACCATAATGTGTGTGTAAATACCAGACACATATGAACAATGGTGTTGACAGAAAAACATTCTCAACGTTTCATCACAGACCCCCATGGAACATCATCGTTGAGTCCATATCGATGGGTTGATAGACGGTGAACCCATCTTTGTTCCTTTTCGAACAAAGCACTCTCACTGCTGTGTTCCAGATGTTCAATAATGGACCACTTCATGTCATTTGGACCGTGTCCCTGCTCCAAGAAGTGTGCTGTCAATTTAGTTGTACTTCTCTGGCATCTGATATTGCTCCGATGCTCTCCTATACGTAGCTTGATTATACGTGTAGTCATACCCACGTAACGTAGGAGACATGGGCAGACTATCAAATACACCACATTACTGGTGTTACAATTAGTATGACTCTTCAGATGCCAGGTTTTACCTTCTTCTAAATGGAGAATTTTGGTTGGCGTGGTCAAGTGGCAAACGCTACAGCCTCCACACGGATAATGGCCTACCACTGGTGTAAGACCCCAGGTGGTCAATACATTAGAGTCCTGTGTTGTATCCCTTTTAGTGGCTGGGCGAGTACGCACTAGTGCATCTTTCAGACTTCTCTCACGCTTGAAGGAGAATAATGGTTTTTGCCAATTAAGACCATTACTAGTCAGGATCCTCCAATTTTTTGTTATTGTCCGATTTACCACATTGGAGATGTTAGAATATGTGGTTACGCATGTCAGCGGTGTTTCAGGTTCTCCTTCTCTTATGTTTTCTTCCAGGAGGGCTTCACGATTTTGATTTCTTGCCCGCTTGCAGCTTTGTTTCAAGATTTTAGCCGGATAACCTCTATGTGAGAGCTTACTGGTCAAATCGTCAGCCTGCTTCTTAAAATCGGTGACGTTACTGCAGTTTCTACGTATACGTAGATACTGCCCGAATGGAAGAATCTCCCGTAAAGGGCGCGGGAGAAAACTCGTGAAATGGAGCAGATTGTTCTTGCTGGTACGTTTATGATACGTCTTGGTAGTTAGATGGTCACCAGTCCTGGTGATAGTCACATCCAGAAATTCTATGCATTCCCTGCTATATTGATGGGTAAACCTCAAATGAGGATCGCAGGTATTCACCCAGTCAAAGAAGGCCAAAAGGCTCTCCTCAGTGTGTGGAAAATGACTAAAATTAGGCCAAAAGGCTCTCCTCAGTGTGTGGAAAATGACTAAAATTAGGTATATATAAGCGGCGTTCATTTATGTTCACCCCAGCCACTGTTGAAAGTAAAGTGAAAATCGTGAAACAGTGGCCAAGCCATCTTGTCCCTTTTAGGCCCCATCATGCACGTAAGTGGCAGCTATTTTGTGTGTCTTGGCCTCTCTGCCCATTGCCAATAGCCTGCACGTCTCTCCCCCTCACTCCCCGGCCTCGCAAGCATTCCCCCGCGCCCCGACAGCCCCTGGTCTCTCCTGCTTGGGCCATAAGCGCACCTCTAACGCGACCCTGTCTCCGAGCCACATCCCGTGCTGAACCCCCTCGCTCTTTCATCTCATTCAAAGAACAGGCCCTTTTGATAACCTTTTCCTCCCTGCCCGATTGTGCTGCCTGATCCCAGGCCATCACCTAGCCCAACAGATGCAGTTTATTGCATCTCGCCTCACATCAAAGGAGCGGGGATTAATCAATGCTTTCGCACCCCGAAGATCCGACTGATCACACACATCCCCGTTCCCAGCGGAATGTCCAGCTGCGCGATAACCACCACATGCTGAGATCGGGGTGGGAACTCTACTGTAGATGTGTGTGGGAACGGGCCTGGACCGGGGATTCCGAGGATGTCTTTTCTGTCCTTCAAAGAAACATTACGGATGCAGTGTATGTAATAAAGCCATAAACCTGTGTATAAGAGGCCAGGCCTCAGAGATGCGGTTAGAGCACCTCAAGAAGATACCCTGTTGTCTGATTTGACGTGTTCTGCTCCGTCGGAATAAACTCCTGTTTCCTGCCTTCCGTCTTCAGCGCCTGCCTCTTTGTTTGGTAATATCGGATGGTATGAGAGGCGGCTAACGCCGGGCAAACACTGAAGGTTCTTGGTCGACATCGGCTCTACCTTTTCACAATTGGCGCCCAACATGGGGCCCATCAGCGACACGTGGATCCAGTGGGAGAGGTCCCAACGACAGAGTGAACGACTGCAACGATCGGGAAGTGCACCTGCCCGATAGACCCTCGTCTGGCAGCCGATCATCCGAACTTCACTGGTTCCGAGCAGACCTCTCTCGAGTGATCTACGGTCCTGACTGGGAACCATCAGGAGTGCCACAGCAATTACGGAGAATAGAGGACGATCAGGTGCTGGAAGCGGAAGACGAGAAACTGTCCATACGGTCCGGGTAAGGTCGTGTAACACGACAAATTGCGAATTGATTGTTTGATTGTTTGAAAATACTAGTATTACTCATTTGATTGTTTCTGAGAGATTCTCTGTCTGCAAACAGGGAAGAATAGGAGTATTCTCTCTTTGCAGATAGTGAAGGGTAGGTAATGCAGGCCTTTGCCCCCGTTGTAATCCGTCGTGCCTGCTTCCCTCTCCATTTGATTGATTGTTATCCAAGCATTTACTGTTTTGGAATTGGTTCTCTTTGGATCATTCTCTATTTGCAAACAAGCACAGAGTCGCAATACTCTGTTTAGTCTTTGCAGATAGTGAAGGATAGGTAACGCAGGCTTTTGCCCCCGTTGTAATCCGTCGTGCCTATTTTTATGCCTCATTTGATTGATTGTTTGTCCGAACATTGACTGTTTGGAATTAGTTCTCTCTTTGGGTATTCCCTATTTGCGAATACTGTAGAATAGAAATATTCTGCCTAGTCTCCGCAAAGTAGTGAAGGATAGGTAGTGCAGACTTTTGTCCCCATTGTAACCCGTCATGCCTATCTTCTCCCCATTGTTCAGTAGTTGGTTCAGCCCTGACCGTTATTAGAGGTAGATCATCCGGCTCCACCGGAGGACACCCCTAATAAAAAGGACATATATATAAAAATACGGATTAGCCGCTGTATCGTGCTAGCAAACTATAACATAAAAATCGTTAGGAAAAACAAAAGGAATCGAGCAAAATCAGTAGGCCACTGATGGGATCTTTTGACCCCGCTAAAATAGAAACATTAGGAACAACCCCTCATGAGAAATATGAAACTAGTGAGAAGAGCCGAGCTCGACGCCATGATGGCCGCAAGACAGCTCGGCTCCGCCGCCCACCCAGCCCAAATAACGACAAACCCTATGCAAATATTATAAATATATACAACACTCCAGCAAAGTAATATGTTAAAACGTTTTATTATACAACTATTTACATGGCAGCCGGCTGCAACATCAATCCCAATGCATTCGCCGTCTGCTTGACGCTGTTCCTGTCCCTCTTTCCTTAAAGTAGCAATGTTGGGCTACTTTGGGCTACTTTTTAGTTGGCTTTGGGCTATAGAAAGTCTACAAAACCATCAGCCGGCGAGGTAGCGTCGGTGGCGGCCTGGGGTGGAGGACCGTTGTGCGAATAGGCCGGAGGCAACACCATGCGCCGAGGCCCAACCCTAGATCGTCCAGAGGTGGTGTCCAGCAAGTTGTGTGCGGGGGATGCCCTGCTGATGGCTCCCCCCTTTGTTACCTGGTTCAGCCATCTTGTATATCTACGCCAGGAGATGGCGTGGGGCGCCCGCGGAGAGGCGGCGCGGACGGCCCCCTCTCCCCCGCCCCCCCAGGTGGAGGTTCCTCTCCCGCACTAAAACGGCCATTAGCGTTCCACTCAACGAGCCCCCGCGGTTGACTGGCCGGGGGACCCGCTCCGGTGGCTGTGGTGAAGGACAGCTGCGGGAGGGGGGGGCTCTCAAGATGGTGGCCGGCACCCCGGATTTGGGCCTGGTCCACTAGGATGGCTCTGGGCTACCATGGAACTCGGATGCTTGCCTGCTCGGGCATGAGCCCCACTCTTGAAGACGTCCTCTCAGTTTTAAAGATTCTACGAGAGTCGTTGGCCCTCGACTCCCGCGGGCTTCCGGTGGGGGCAACCGCCACTGTTGCTCGACTATCCCCCATGGATATGCCGCTGCCCCGGGCGACCGCCGCCTTATCCACATCTGGTGCCGTAGGAAAGACTGATTCAACGCATCTGTGGAGGGATACGCCTGCTGTTCCGCTCTCCGGAGTGGCCACAACGTTGTCACAAGATGGTGATGCTCTCATGCTGACACCAGCTTTTGTCCGAATTACTAAGAGACACTGTAGACTGCCAACTCGATCAGTTCCGGTGGGACCTCAGCGTGACCCAGTAGGGAAGATTTTGCCTTCCTCGCCTTTAAGTCGCGGTTCATGCCGCCTGCTGGCGTTAACGGAATTTTTTTTTGAACTGCCGAAAGGGATTCTGGTCCGGCCGCTAGTTATTGGAGGCATTTGAACTATACTCTGGACTCACCTGGCCTCGACCAAAATGGCGCCAGTATGGGCGGGACTTGCAACTCCTTATGACGATTCTAGTCACTTAGCCTTGACGTTATGGGGGATGTATGCGGTCTTTGTGCACATGGCGGGCGGGGAAGTGTACTGACTGGGCATGCGGACAACCCTATTGATGTCGGGTTTTTTTACTATTGATTATTATATTATTAAAAGCTCCGAAGTAATGTTACTCATGATACTCGCCCATGGTGTGCGTATGGACGATTTTATTGTAACTGATCCTGTTATACTTTCAATTATAAAATCAACCTTCACTGATCCTGCAACCGTTTGTCACGTTTAGTTTTTTCCAATTAAATGGCTCGCTCGTTACGTACTCCTATACTACAGTGTAATCTCTCCTTACCTCATGCGTTTCCCGTCTGCCCCGTGGCCGGCCTGTATGGTTGGAGGCCCGTATTTGAATGCTGACATTTTTACAATCAAGGTTTTAAAAGAAAAAATATATATGGAACTAGCATCATAACAGTCATTTAGATTGATAGGGTTGTTTTTTTAAATACCATGCTCTGCGAACAGGAACGACCCTATACCACCGTAAGCCTTTTCTTTTCCTCGAATGAAAACATGAATCCATCACCCCCCCCTTATACTGAATACCCCTGGCCTTTGACCCTCTCCTACACGCGGTCTGTGCTACTGCCCTTGGGCGATCTATGTAGTGAACAGACTACCATTGGTTATCTTTGCCGCACTACCAGTTCCTCTGGGCTTCAATGCCGAGACATAAGGGACTGCATCCCAGAGAGATAAGTCAAGTACGTGGTAGGTAAAAACATTTTCGTGTTTATGCGCGCTGATGTGCTTTGAACGCTGCCCCCCACTCTTTTTCTTTTTGCAGGTTACATCGGAATTTCAGCTGAAGTATGGAGAAGACCTAAAACCGCATCGCGTTCCACGCGAGGAAAATAGGCTAGCTCTGTGAGACGGTACATTATATGTAGGAGCTATCTCTGGGAGCGTGAAAAATTGTATGGTATGAATGTGCGCATGGGCCCTGATGTGTACGGTATGAATGCGTATGTGTGGCGCACGTCTGGGTCAATAAAAGAATGCTTTTGTATGATTGAGGCGTTGATCGAACGGTTAATGGGATAGGAAAATTAAGCCCGAACATGGTACCTGCATGTGAAAGACGAATAAAAATATAGCACTTTCCTTACTTAGGAACGACTCTCTCTGGAGCTAGCGAATGGGAGAGTGGCCTACACCAGAAACTCGAAGGCTTATTTCAGTACGACGAACCCAACCCCAACCGATATCCCAAATGTACACCCAAAATAATGCGCACCAGTGAGTCAATTTATGTGCTGACTAAATAAGAAAAGTTAAGAGTACCCCGGGTTGGGGTTCATCCAAAATCCCCCTCAGCCCAGATATTAGGGATATTGTTATTTTTTTAGATTTACCCCTTCTTCTTCCACCCTCATAGAAAAGTCAGAATTGTACCACCGCACGTCCGACTGACACCCCTCCTTTACCTCAGCTTGGATCATCATTTGCTAGATGTTGGAAGACCCCACCGTGAGTATAAGCGCGACTGGACTAGTGTCCGACCAATTAAAAAGGAGTAAGTATTTTTGAAGCGAGGTTACCAACAAAAATTGTCTACTATAAGGAAGGAAGGAGAACAAAGAGCTCGACCCCCAGAATGAATTAAAGGGAATACTGAGAATACGCAACATGCATGACAAAGTCCTTTTGCCCAAAATAGCTCTGTGTTCTGTCTTAGGTTTCCGTACTTGATGTATGTACTGTCGCACCCTATCTGGTATTTGTGTGTACGTAAACTATGAATTTATGTTTTCCCTCAGCTTGTGTTTTACGTGAAACCGACCCGTACTGTTCTATATGTGTGTGCACTGAATAACCTATTATTATACACGTTTCTCTCTCTCTCTCTTTATGTTGTACGTGTACTAATAGCCTATTTGGTGCACACGACGCTCTCTCTCTCTGAGGGCTCCCTTGCTCCCTTTTGAATAAATGACGACACTGTACCTCGCCGGCACAGGTATAATTGGCTTTAGACACGACAGTGTTTGAACAAATTGACAGAAACAAAACGATCGTATTTTGCCATATTACTACCTCTCCTTTCTGTAAAATAATGGAACTTAATTGGCTGAGAAAGAAAGGACAGGTAAGACGACTAATGTCCCCTAATCTGACCCTTAAAAGGGAACTATATGTCAGTGGCTTTTGTTTTAGTGCTTTAGTAACACCACCCTCATCATTTGGATTACCACCGCCCATTGCACAAAAGTAGAATGTCCGAAACGTCCCCGTTTTTCCAGAATGGTCCCAGTTCTGTAGCCAGCCATCCCAGAAAATCTTAAAGAGTGTAGCTGATGACCTTGTTTTTAAAGATAAATTGTCCAAAGACTGATAAAAGTTAGCAGTTGCTGTCAGAAAAGAAAGAAAAAAAAAATGTTTAACGTATGTCCTTCCCTGGAAAAAGTAGCTGTAAACCCATGATAATATGCACTTCACACTTTTTATGAATTAGCAGACCTTGAAGAAAAATATAGCTCAACAGGATTTGTTTTAGAAAAACACAAGTCTCTACTGGAGGAGCCGGTTTGAATTCGATGAACCATGTAATTGTTGGATATCAGACTTTTTGCCACGCTCGCGAATATAACAGGAATAAACACCAGACAGACATGATGTTTGAAAATAGAAAGATACTTGCAGACCTGCACCACAGCAATGATGCATGAGTTAACAGCAAACACCGATGAAAGGATTACTAAGCATCCACCCTATCGTGACCAATAAACGTTTCCCCAACTACTTGGGGTTGGGAGAGAAATTAAAGTGTGTAAACATCTTCCCCTGCCAGTTCTCTAAGACTTGTTTTTTTGTACCCATTTAAAGATAACGTGCGGTCGTCGGAGGAGAGGGGCCGGACGTGACGCACAGCCTGGCTGCAGATCGGGGAATATCTATGACCTCGACCAAGGTGGAGCCACAGAGCAAAGAGTTGCGGGACAAGGCACCATTCTCAACGTGGAAAGTGAAGGAAAGAAGGGCTGTCCAGAAGCCCCTACATGTTGATGAGCTCGTGCCGAAAGTCCCAGCCCATTGTGCCCGATTGATGGGCCCACTTGCTTGAAATTTCTGCCCTCCTTGGTCCGTTTCAGACCTGATCCCACTCCACCCTCTTTTCCCTCGGCCTCCCAAAGCACGCCCCCATCACCCCTTTTTCCATATGGAGTTTTTGAACTTGACTTAAAGAAAAAAACACAGCACAAAAGATAGAATAGGGTTTGTCCCGAAAGAAGAACGGAATACGGGTACCCCGACTAAAGTACCTATGGTAGATTAGTTAGGTAACAGGACAAACAGGACTGTGGTCCGAGAGCAAAGAGCGGCCACACCCTGCAACGCGAAATCTGAATCCGAGCTGGAAGCATAGCTCCACCGCCGGTGCTCAACAGTGCCAACGAAAGAAGAAAAACAACGAGAGCCTACCAGTGATGGCTCGCTGTAATAAGACACTGGAAAGACGAACCCTTTTTTTGAACATTGCCACCCCTTGACTGTCCCTTGTATTAAGTTGAATTCCTCTCCCAACCGCTTTGTATTGATTACCACCCAATTGAGCTTTCGAAACCTTACATCGGTCACCTTCAACTGTACATGGATAACTAAGAAGGCGTTAACTCTGTATCTTGATGATTGTAGAACACCAGTTATGCACATGATCATGCTGTCTAGTTTTGACCCCCATGGAGTCCAGACCTCAAGTGATAATAGCCCTTATCCTGCCAGAACATTTTTGTATGACATCATGTTTGTATTCGGACGAATCTCCTACAGCGTCTAAAGTAATGTCCCCGCCTCCAAGGTCTAACGTATGACGCAGCTAATGTAATTTTGTGTTTACTGTCTCCCCGCCCATCACATTGACTACATATGGTTATGTACGATTCTGTCTGCATTAATAGCAGAATTATTTCCATCTGCCTGTAATGCATATGGGCTACCAAAGCGAATTGTATAACTAATGTCAGCTTGTACATCCTCACCTATGACATGAACAGGAATGAACTAACTTATGATAAAAACTGGGGACTGTGGAAAATGACTAAAATTAGGTATATATAAGCGGCGTTCATTTATGTTCACCCCAGCCACTGTTGAAAGTAAAGTGAAAATCGTGAAACAGTGGCCACGCCATCTTGTCCCTTTTAGGCCCCATCATGCACGTAAGTGGCATCCATTTTGTGTGTCGTGGCCTCTCTGCCCATTGCCAATAGCCTGCGCGTCTCTCCCCCTCACTCCCCGGCCTCGCAAGCATTCCCCCGCGCCCCGACAGCCCCCGGTCTCTCCTGCTTGGGCCATAAACGCACCTCTAACGCGACCCTGTCTCCGAGCCACATCCCGTGCTGACCCCCCTCGCTCTTTCATCTCATTCAAAGAACAGGCCCTTTTGATAACCTTTTCCTCCCTGCCCGATTGTCCGGCCTGATCCCAGGCCATCACCTAGCCCAACAGATGCAGTTTATTGCCCCCTACAGTAGGACCTCGCCTCACATCAAAGGAGCGGGGATTAATCAATGCTTTCGCACCCCGAAGATCCGACTGATCACACACATCCCCATTCCCAGCGGAATGTCCAGCTGCGCGATAACCACCACATGCTGAGATCGGGGTGGGAACTCTACTGTAGAACGGGAACGGGCCTGGACCGGGGATTCCGAGGATGTCTTTTCTGTCCTTCAAAGAAACATTACGGATGCAGTGTATGTAATAAAGCCATAAACCTGTGTATAAGAGGCCAGGCCTCAGAGATGCGGTTAGAGCACCTCAAGAAGATACCCTGTTGTCTGATTTGACGTGTTCTGCTCCGTCGGAATAAACTCCTGTTTCCTGCCTTCCGTCTCCAGCGCCTGCCTCTTTGTTTGGTAATATCGGATGGTATGAGAGGCGGCTAACGCCGGGCAAACACTGAAGGTTCTTGGTCGACATCGGCTCTACCTTTTCACAAGTGCCCTTCCATATTAGCAGCACATCATCAATGTACCTCTGCCACAGGCTTACATTGAGAGTGAAAGGGTTGGTATTTGCTAAAATATGGGTTTTTTCAAAATTGTGGACATAAAGTCCCGCAATACTAGGGGCAAATGTGCTCCCCATAGACGTACCAGTCTTCTGTAGGAAAAATTTGTTCTTATACTGGAAAAAATTGCGTTTCAATGCCAGAGTAGCACACTCAATGACAAACGTTTTGGAAGTATTATACTCCCACGGAGTTTGATCCAAAACATCCGCCAGAACTTTCAGCGTCGCGTCCTGGGGAATGCAGGTAAAAAGGCTCTCAATGTCTAACGAGACAAGGAAGCAGGAATCCTCAGGTAGTGTAACGGTCAAGAGCATGGCCAACAAACTCTTAGTGTCCTTAATATAAGTGTTGGTGGACTGTATCAGAGGTTTAAAGAAATATTACACCAATGGATTCCCAGGAGCGTCCCGGGGTCAGACTGGAGCAGGGTGCTGGAGTAGTTGGTAGCTGGTGCGCTACGGGAGAGGGGGACACTTGAAAATTGCCTGCACAGAGGGACTTATAGTTAAGCCCAAGGGGCCCTTTCAAGGGATCAGGTCACAAGGGTCGCAGGACCATTGGAGCAGAGGTGGGTCGTCGTTACGGGGAGTGGTCGGGTTGGGTGCAGAGCAGATAGGTCAGCAGCGTGTGTTAAAATGTCCTCGTGGTCAGCCGCAGGCAACTTGGAGAGGCAATTTTGGGACCGCTGGGCACTCACAATGGGGGTCTCAATGTCCCTCGATGGGTGCTTGCTTCCTAGGCAGTTGGAGTACGGAGGGGATTCTTCAACTTAGTAAAGGCTGCAGGAGGTCCGGTACCCCAGGTATTGGTGTGACAAAGGCTCCGGTAGGCCCTGGATCCCCAAACATGGTGGGGAAACAGATCTGACCCTTCAAAGCTGGTGTGCCATTTTTGGTCTGGATATTGAGGAGCAGTCGCCAGGGAGCAGCAAGGAGGTAGTCCGGAGTCTGCAGGTCAGTGCCTGCTGTGGCAGGGGAGGAGAGCCCCTGCTCCAAGGGAGGTTCTTTGGCAATTTGTCAAAGACTGGAGGTGCTCTGGGATTCTTGGAGTCCTCACAGTGGCAAGGCAAGGCAGCACATCACAAATGTTGAGTCTTTCAGGCAGCAGGCAGGGTTTGGCAACAATTTCTAGGCAGCCGGGCTTCAGTTCTTGGGTAGCACCTCTTCTTGGTCCGATTCTTCTTTGTGTTTATTGAATCAAAACTTCAAGGTCGGGGATGCCACTTAAATTTAGGGGCATTAAAGGGGGAGACAGGTAGTAGGCAATGGGCTACCTACATTTAGGGTGTCTACAAGCCATGGCCCGTGCAGGTAAGAGTGGTGAGGCGGGGTGGGGGAGATCAACACACAACGCCGAGGGAGAATAACATTTAAAAAAAAGAAAAAACACATTGCGCTCACCGAGCACAAGGCAAGTGTTATTCTTTTTTAAAAAAATGTATTCTCCCTAGTCATCATTTGTCAACTCTCCCCCCACACCTCGCCACTCTTACCTGCACTTAGCCCTGATAGGTTATTTTACCACCATCTCAAGATGGCGGATTTAAAAAAATGGTGTCTACATTGTCTGCCACACCTTAGGGGTGGTGCTTGGCTGAATGTGGACACTCCCCTTCATCTGACTAATTTTCCCGGCTGTCCTCCCACCAAATGTGAAGCAGAACAGGGGGTTGGCATCCCTCATATCTGGAGAAGCCTGGGTTGCGCTTCAAAGGTGGAACTGCCTTTGAAGCTTCCCGCTCTGGAAGACCATTCCAGCCTGGAGGAGGTGTGAAGTACCTCCGCCCAGAGCAGGCTTTGTTTCAGGCCTTTGAAAGTGCGGGCTCTCACCCCATGAGGTCAGAAACATGTCTGGTGGTGTCAGGCTAGCTATGACTAGTCAGAGACCACACCTGTGCTGTGTAGTTTTAAGGGGACCCTCTAAAGCATTTCATGTGTGTATTAATTAATAAATATAACACTGGCATCAGTGAGGATTTATTAAGATAAGATGGTTGGTACCAAACATCTTAGGGTACAGTGAAGCCATCATGGAGCTAGGAAACTCATAATGACAAGTATTCAGCCCACGTACTCTTTCTGGCTTCCCTGTGCACTTAAAATAGCCAAGAATGGCTCCGATACTGTAGGGTCATATCTGCTCATGCAGATATATCCACACATGGGATATAGTGCAACCTGCATTAGGGCTGTAAGGCCTGCAATTGGGGTAACTTACCTATACCTCATGCAGTGTCTGGGGGTATGGCACACAGGGCTGTGTGCCATGTTGACTCTTCGGTTTTCTCTGCACCAAGACACGCAGCCTGCAATAGCAGTTTGCATAGTCTTGGTGAGGGGTCTCTGAGGGAGCAGGAGTGGTGCTGCAGCCCCAAGTGACCCTCTTCAGTACCAATGCCCTAGGTACCAAGGGTACTATTTACTAGGGTCTTGTAGGGGGGTGCAGTTGTACCAATCGTAGTACCGTTTTGAGAAAGAGATTTGGTACTTGGAACCTGGTTAGCAGTGACCCAGTGCACTTACATTTCAAAATCACATGAGGCATCAAGCAAAATGTGGGGGCTAACCATATTAAAAGAGACACTTTCCTACTGGTCTGCCGCCTTTATTGTAATTTTTCATAATAAACAGATCAGGCCTCTGGCACTAATAATTTGCTTGCTACCACAACCACCTCAGTCTTGCTGTAGGGAGCATAGTCTCACCCAGAAAGCAAAGGTGAAATAGCACTCTTTCAGCCCAATCAAATATACTTGAGGGAACCAACATTTAGGCAGAGTCTTAGCTCCCCTCAGTAGTTCTTCTAAGAACTCTTTTTATGTTGCTAATTTACAATCAAACTGTGGCTGTGCTGTCAAGCCAGTATTAAATTGAGGTAAGTTGCCAACATGGTAGATTGTTAAGAATTGGAGAAGCACCGCTAACAGTTTCAGGGAAGAAAAACACTAAGTGGGTGACAGAGTGAGTCTGTATCTGGGAAATGAGCTGGAGCTACCAATGTATTTTGATGATTCTGTTGTACTCTCATAAGGGGTGCCTTCCTACTTAGTTGTTCTAATCACTTTGTGAAGTAAGGACGTTTGGCACAATGATGAATAGTCATGGTTAATATCAATAGGTCTAGCTTATGAATGTACTGTCAAGCCAGAACTAAAAATCAATATAGGTTAATACCTGTCCTCCTCCCATCTGCGCTGCGGCCGGAGGAAAAAAAACATACATTATCTAAGACACTTTATTGGCATTAAATGTCCTTTGTGTGCCCCTGAAAGTTCAACCTCAGGCAGCTGGATACATAAACAAAATGATCCAGCATAACCTGTGACTCGCCACTTTGCGGAGTTCCATCACAGTGATAGGGGCAAAGTACAGTACTATGGTCTGGATTCGGTTCCGATAAGTCTACGGGGAGGTGACAGATTGCGTAGCTTAAGACGCCTAGAGTCTAGGTACATTATTATTATTTTTTTTTTTTTTTTTTTTTTTTTAAACCTTTATTGTACAGAAGGCGCGCACAGATACGGGCCTACAACCCACCGGGCCGGCCACCACAATAAAGAAACATACGAGGCAATACAGGAGAGACAACAGGATTTCTAAATAGCTCATATGAAAGGCAAAGGCAACAAGTCTTTGAGTCGCCATCACGGACAGGATAAAAGTAGGTTAATTTTATAATAGAATAAAGGGTGTCACAGGATAATGTCAATCTGTAAAGTCCAGAGGGCCGTGGCGGGCCGCGAGCAAGCCGAAGTCTCGAATACAGGAAAAGACCAACAGAACAATACATTTTGGCAAAGGCAGAACGTGAGGCATCAAGAACAATCACAATCGCTGCTCAGCACCCACCCGCCACTATCAGGGCACATAATAATAAAACAGCAAAAAATACGTTTACAAAACTAAAAGCCCTCCGTTACAACAACCCAAGGGAGGAAAAGAAAATGGGGTGGGGAAAAGGAAAAAAGGGAAGGAAGAGGACATCAAAAAAGGGGAGGGGGAAAGTGAGGGCGCAGCGTCAGTGCACGCCCCCCACGGCTAACAAAGCACCCAATACTAATTCGGCACATGGAACTAGTGGCAACAGGAGAAATTAATGCGTAGTAAACCGTGACAGCAGACATACCAAAAGGGCCATGCCAGCACAAACACCCCGGGGGGCTACGCGCCGACACCGCGCCACGAAATCAGGGGATACATAAGAGCCATAGAACCAAAAAGAGGAACAGGGAAAGATACAATAAACAGACCCCCCCACCACCCCGCACAGCCCACCCTGCACCCCTGCAGAAGGCTATGGCCTACCCCCCAGCAGCGTGCCTGTCGCCCTAATTAGAACCCGAAATATAGAGAAATATAAGAAAGAAAGAATCACTTAGATGAAAAAAAGGGGGGGAAGGGGAAACAGGGAAAAAACAGCGGGAGAGGAGCCACATAATCAAAACCCCTTCAGCTCCCACCCCCCCGCCCGAAAATACTCAGAGCCCACGGGAAGATAATAAACACACGGATAAGCTCCAGGAACGTAAAGACGTATCAAACATAATCATACAATTATGAACGGATCACCCAACCATACCACAAAATAACAGTCCACAGAGGCAAGATCAGCTCAACCCTGCCCTCGTTTTTTGCAAACTGTAATCGTCCAGCGCACCAGGAACCAGATCACATAAAACAGGAGGTGAAGAACAGGGAGTCGAATCAAAAATACACTCAAGTTGTAGCGATCGTGACCCGGATGATCCAGAAAGTACAGTAACCACTTCAGGCAAAACAGGCAAAGTTCCGATGAGAATACGGAGAAAGCCGGTCCAGCGGCACCGTCACAGGATCTTCGTACGGCCATGTGAGGCAAAAGAGGAAAAGGAGACCCATCGAGGTCGGTCCAGACGGGATCCAGCCGGGGAACCTCCGGAGCAGAAGGAGGCACAGGACGAAGAAGGGCAGCGGACCCCCGCACATCCACACCATCAGCAGCCTCCAGGTCCACGACCCCAAGGAAAGTTCCAGCAGCACACAACAGAGATGAAGCCGCACAAACCGAGGGGGGTCCGGCAGGCCCAACAAAGGGACCCCCCTCCAGGATAGCGGTCGGTGCGGTCATGGGTGCCCCCCAGGAGCGCAGGGCGGCGAGGATGTCGCGGAGCGTAGGCTCACCTTTACAGTATTCAGCAAACGTGCCGCGCGGCGGACTCGCATCGCCGGTCCCCGCAAGGCCGAGAATCATGGGGCCGGCCGCCATCTTAGAAGCCCGGCGGGGCCGCTGCGAACACCGACCCCCGCCCGGATATCAGCGGGGCAAAACAGGATACCGGCAACCACCAGCGGAGGTGCCACCAGGGCAGGAAGGGGAGCCACCAGAAGAAGGCGATGCGCCGGCACCCCACACGCCGCCGGCACCGTTCTCCGAGTCCGGGCGGAGGAACTCAAAATGGCCGGGCCGGAGAACAAAGGGGAGACGAGCCAGATGTACGGTCAACCCCGTCCATGGAAGTCAGCTCCCCAACACCAGGCCGCAGGACCGCCGGACCAGGCTCGGGAGGCCGCAATCGGTCTATTAGCACATCGGCCCCTCCGACTGACTCCACACCACCACCAAGGGCCGGCCACCGCGCCCCGTCCAGCCCGGGCGCCGCCAAGGAGTGCCAGGCCCGGCCGCTCCGGAGGCCCCGAAGCAGACAGGGGCGTAACTCAGGATCCGTGACACCCAGGAATTACCGGAGCAAACGGTAAGTGCCTGTGAGTTATCGTCGTTCCACTGCACATCGTGGAATACTTCCCGGGCAGGATAAAGTACAGGATATTTGTTACAGACAGGAGAGTGATCGGAGCCGAGCTAAAACGCGGCCATCTCGGACGCGAGCTTGGCTCCTCCCCCCTCTAGGTACATTATTGACCTTCTTACAAAATCCCCCAGAGGATTGAACTGTGGTGAAGAACTAGGAATACATCTGGGAAAATAGACTTAGAACAAGGGTCATGATGAGGATGATAATTTAAAGAAACCAGTTAGTTGAGAAGTTATTTAAGATGAAAATAGTATGAAAAGTTCTGACAATGATTTAAAGTGACCTAGAAATTACTTAAAAATGATTGAAAAATGAATTGAAATTGAAAAAGGAAAAATGATTGAAAACTGATTTTTGGATGAAGATCACATGCTCATTAATTAGAGGTGCGAGGATTTGATTTGATTTAATTTCAGCATAGAATTCTGTATAGCAATACACACGAATGAGGCATGTACTAAGGGATATGAGAGGGGACTCTGGCCGATCCACGGCAATATTTCCAACAAGAGGCATTGAAATCGTGAATGAAAGATGAAAAAGTATCTAAACATTTTATTATGTGAATTGCATAAAATAATGTGTTCGATTTCTGCCACACTTTGCACCTACAAAATGTATTGATGAACATTTATTTGAGATCCATAGGTGTTTGCCCACTCCAAAATGGCGCCCATTGCTGCAGGGAGTGAATGTGTCCTTTCTCTACCTCAATGCCTCAATTTGTGTTTTGAATGAAGCTTTATAAACATGCTTTGCACAAGGAATTTTGAGCACTGAGGAAAGCTGTGTGCTGTAACGCTTGTTCTTCCATTGCACTAAATAAACGGTATTTTGCTGAAAGTTTCCCCCCCTTGTGAGTGCGGTATTTCTTCAACATTGAGAAGAAATAGAGCAGTAATTTGAAAGCAGATTGCCACGACTGCAACAAGCACCCGACTGCGAGTGCATTGAAGGTACTCTGTGGCGACAGAGCTTTGATATATATATATATATATCTGTGAGCAAGGCAACTGCCCGAAACGCGTCAGACCGTAAGCTCTGTCAACCTTGTTGAAATAAACAACATCTTTGCCTGAAATTTGGGATTTGTAGTGGTCTCTGTTCGCCAAGCCGGTTGCTGGAAGTGCAGGGACTATTGAACTTGGACTTTATACTTGATCACACTCCATGTGATCAAGTACGGGTTCCCCGGGCGAAACGCGTCATGTTGCCGTTCCCATCGATGGAATAAAGCACTTTACTTTGACTACGAAAACCCTTGTTGTGGTCTGTACCTGGTTTTGTGTTGAGCCTCTGCCTGGTTGATTGCACTGCAGGATTGTGGAATCCATATATGTATATATAATATATATATATATATAATATATATATATTATATATATATATATATATATATATATATGTGTGTATATATATATATATATATATATATATATATATATATATATATATATATATATATATATATATATATATATATATATATATATATATATATATATATATATATATATATATATATATAAGCTTGGTTCAAGGCAAATATGGTCACCAATAAACACTGGCACATGCTGAATACATGCACACATAAATGGGAAAAACCTTTATTTTCTCACGAAAGAGGTATTAGCATAAGGGATACTCTAGTACACACCAGAGACCAAGCAAAACCACAAATATCGGACCATGTCCCACTTTTATGGGGTTTACCAAGACTCGTATACCATTCCACTGAGGTCAATGTCATCTTAAGAGCCCTACAAAAAACATAGATCTGGGTCTAAAGAAAACATGGAGATTAACTAGATACACTAATTTTAATTATGCACGTTTGATCTATATGATAATGTGCTCTAAGATACATGGGTATGGCCAAGTGAAAAATGAGGACACATAACTAGGTGCAAATCGCAAAGAGTAGTAAGAGGGGGATGTGCAGTGAGGGGGTTAATACTCATCTAAACACAAGAATATAGGAGAAAGATACCAACTGTTTCTTGCATTCTTTACTTTCCAGTGTGTGACAATAGGACTCACCTGCCTCTACCAACTTCATGAGGATAAAAGAGCTAATTATAAAGCCTGGGCGTAGTTCGTGTATTTTTGCTATGCGGAACTACGCAAAATGACTGATAAACTCTGCGAAGTTCTGCAAGTGTCAGAGTGCAGTGTGAACTGCTGTTCGCACTGATTTTTCTGTCGCTTGGGTAGAAATTATGCGTGAGCAGGGAGAAAACTCTGCTGCACTACGCGGAGAGGAGGTTTCTGCACTCCGCGAGCTCTGCGCCCAGACCTACTAATTATGCTATATACACATTTCTCTAATTAACAATTTTGAAAATGCATGGTTTTATTGTTAATTGCACTATGCTAAAATTATACATTTTTACCAATGGTCTTTTTATTACATAAAGTTAAAGGTTTTGCACTACAGTAACTAATAAATTGATAATTATGATTGTTATTGTGTGCAGTGTTCACCATATGACACAGTAAGATTGATTGATTTATTTATGAAGTTTTATAAAGCGCGAACAAGCCCAACATATTAGTGTCAGAGCGCTGTTCAGCCTAATAAATAGCATCATATTTACAAGGAGCAAAATATTGAATACACAGCATGAAAATATACAAAGAGACACAGTAAAAACACCAGCAATTAATTTATATTGGCATGGACAGTGGCCTCAGATTGGTAGAAGATTATTCAGTAGTCTCATTTTTACTTCGTTTTTTAAAAGAGCGAATGAAGGGATGGTCCTGATCTCAGGGGAAGAGAGTTCCAAATTCTTGGGGCAATTCCAGAGAAAGTTCTCTTATAGGTTTTCTTTTTGTGACATTTTGGGGGTTTCAGCAGTAGGGAGCATATACTACGAGTAGCTCTATTACTTCCAGATAGAACCATTTTCTGAGCCAGATAGCGAGGAGTGTTGTGGTGGATGGCTTTGTACTTCATGCATGCTATTTTAAGGGGGATCCTAGATTCACAGGGTAGCCAGTTCAGAAAGTGGAGGGCCGGGGTGATGTGATCATATTACTGTATGCCTGTGATGAGCCATGCAGCTGCCTTCAGGGAGTCCTCAGCGGTGCTAGTTTTATTTTCGGCAGGCCAACGAGGGTAGCATTCCAATAGTCAAGTTTGGAGATCACGAGAGCCTGAACCGCCATCTTGAGATCTGCTTTGGGGAGGAAAGGTTTTAGTTTTCTTAAGATGTGGAGATGGAAATTGGCCCCTCTGGTTGTGGAGCTGATATGATTCAGCATGGAGAGGTTGCTGTCTAGTGTTATTCCTAGGGATTTTGCTGAATCAACACAGTTCAAGGCGGTGAGTAGTGGGAGCCAGTCTTTGATGTTAGAGGTGAAGTTGGGTGGCGAGATTAATAGGAATTCGGTTTTGAGGGCGTTAAGTTTTATGTGGTTAATAGTTAACCAGTGTTGAGTTTTATTCAACATGTTACTGAGAGTGCTGATGTAGTTAGGGGAGAACATTTTCATTTACACTTGCATATCGTCAGCGTACATATGGTAAGAGATGTTAGTGCATTTGAGGATTTCAGTTAGGGGCTCCATGTAAAGATTTAACAGGGTGGGGGAAAGTGAAGAACCTTGGGGAACGTGATAGTGACCGGCGTCTGATCAAATGAGTCATGATTGATTAGGACTCATTGAGATTTGCTTTGTAGGAATGAGCAGAACCATTTTAAGACAGTATCAAAGAGACCCTTCCTAAGTTCTAAGAGATTCAGGAGGGTTTTGTGTTTGACTGATAGGTCAAGAAGGATTAAAAGACAGGATTCATTATGATTTAGAAAGCGTAGAGCATCGTTGACAATGTGGACCATAGCAGTTTCAGTACTATGACCTGGTCTGAAACCAGATTGGAGGTGGTCAAGGAGTTGTTGCTGGTCAATGTAATTGCAGAGTTGTCGATGAACACATTTTTCCAGGAACTTGGTTAAGATTGGGATGCTCGAAATAGGGCGAATATTATTGGCATCAGAGAGGTCCACGTCTGGCTATTTTAGGATAGGTGTGACCTGTCCACTTTTTAGACAGTCCGGCATGTTGCCTTGCACAAGAGAGGCTTTGATAATTCTGGTCCAAAGGGGTATCAGGAGGTGCGAAGTATGCTTGTGGAATGTGGAGGTGAGATGATCATTGAAGTGGTCGGAAAGTTTAGTGGAAGAAAATAGTTTTGTGTGAAAAATGGATCACAGGGCACTGTTTTTAGGTTTAAAGAGAAGGTTGCTAGAACAAATTTCCTGCATGGTTAATAATTGTAATTGTATCACACTTGAATTACTTCTCTTTCAAACCCACAGATACCGTACCGAGACAAGATTGGGGAGGGTTTGTACATGTAGGTATGTCTGCAACAGTTTGTGGCATGGCAGTGATTGCTATGAACCACAATTAGTGGACAGAGACCTGAATAAATACTTCCTGGAAGTAAGAGGCATCAAGGGATTCTTAGTAGGTCTAATAAAAGCAAAATAACTTAGCTGTGTTTTAAGGTGGCTGAAACGTGTTGACCAATCGTTGTTGAGACAGTAATTCCTTCCAGACAGGACAGGTGTGCCGCCAACAGAAGCTGGAACAAAATTTCTAGAGATGCATTAATGAAAGCACTTGATTCCTCTCTGGTAAAAAGAGTGAGCAGTCAGGCACAGACAGCAGAGGATTTTCATAGATGGTTGGGGACAGTGATTTACAAGGTAGTCACCACTATGACCAGAAACAAGGGGAGGAGCAAGATCTCTGCTCCATGGTTTTCAGAAAGTCTGAAAGACCTCCAACGGCAATGCCATAAGCAAGAATGCAAGTGAAGATTGTTATGCAGTCCAGAAGAAAAGGACAAACACAAAGAGGCAATTCTAAAATATTAGAATGCCATTAAAGAGGCAACATATGCATATTTCTCTCTCAAAATAAGATCTTTGATTAATGTACCTTAGGTACTGTGTAAGGTGGTTTGAGATCTTACATTGCCGCCAGCTCAACAGAAGCTGGAAAATTCTTTAGATTTTACCAATAGGGTGGCCGCATTTTTTGAGGATGAGATTTTGAAGATTCTGTCTGAATGTCAGGCTGTGGAGGTTGGTCAAGGGCCCACATCTTTGGAAGTTGCCCTCTTAGGATGGTCCTCTATGGGTGAATTGGCCTCCTTCTCTAGTGTGCCAGCAGCAAAAAATCAAAACTATTTTTGGATAAATTACATCAGGATCCCATGATGATCCCTATCCACCCATGGTGATGCAACTCGCATCGGATCTAATTGCCACTTTTTTGGAGAAGGTGTTTGCCAGGTGTTGGAATCTGGAGTTTATCCCAAGTGCTCAAAATAAGAAATTGCTATACCTCCAAAAACAAAACAAATGGGGCGCAGGAGATCTAACAAATCTTTGTCCTATCTCCCTGTAACTGGAACCTCCTAAAATCCTTGAGAGGCACATAAAATCACGAACTAGCAGAGTCTTTTTTACAGACACAGAGCTTTTAGATTCCTCATAGATTTGCTTTATGAAGAACCATATCACAGAATCTGCACTGATCACAGCAGCATACTCAATATGCCGCCAAGTAGATCAGAGAGGTGTTGCTATTCTAGTTATGTTAGATTTATCCTCAGCCTTTGACACCATCTCTCCCAGGAGATTGGTGCAAAGACTGTGTCAGCGTGGATTGAGGGGTTCTGCCCTCAATCTTCTAAAATCCTTCACGGCAAATAGGACCCAAAAAGTAAGCTGCAGTGACTTCAGAGCTAAGGCGTATATCATTTACCTTGAGGTGTTTTGCAGGGGCCCTCCCTTAGCCCCACATTGTTTAAACCCTATTTGGCCCCTCTGCCTGAACTGGTCCATTCTTTCAGCTTTCATATATTGTCCAATGCGGACGATACACAGATCATTGTCTCTATATCAGGTGACTGGGATAGCAAAGCCAATACAATCAGGTTGTGCAAGGGGACAAGTAAGCAACTGGATGCAAGATAATTGGCTCAAGTTGAATGTCGATAAAACAGAGATTGTGATTTTCGGGAAAGAACACTTGGTCTGGCTCAATCGCTGGTGGCCGTAGACCTGTGGCTCACTACCAATCCCTAGAACCTCTGCTAAAAACCTGGGTATGCTTTTTGATACCACTGACATTTGACCTCCAGGTCAAGAGGATGGTGAGCTCTTGTTTAAGGATCATCAAGTGCTTGAAAAAGATCTTTCCCTTCCTCACCGAGGAGCTAAGAGTCTCAGTGGTCATTGCGCTTATAGCATCTCGCCTTGACTAAGGTAATGCCTAGTATTTGAATACAAACCAGTATTCCCTGATTAAAGTTCAGGTTATTCAGAATGCAGCAGCCTGACTGGTCTTGGGCATTCCCAAACATCAATCAGTGAGGATGTGGCTGAGTGTTCTTCATTGGCTTCTAGTGAGGAAGAGACTGTCGTTCAAAACCCTGTGCTTGGTCTTCAAGGCCGTAAATCATCAGGGCTCTTATTATTTAAGAACCGACTTTAACTCATATTGTCCCACTAGACAGTTAAGATAGGCTGGTCAGAGGAAAGCTTGGTCCCACGCATTAAGAAGGAGAGATGGGAGTGAGCTTGCATTCTCAGTAGCAGCTGCTAGGCTATGAAACGCTCTCCTGGTACATACTGCAAATATTACGTCATACTCTCCATTTTGCAAGAATGTAAAAGCATGGCTTTTTTAAGTTATACTTGCATGTTGGACTCTCCTGTATGGTCTTGCTGGTTATAGCGCTTTGAAGGTGTTGGTTTTATGCGCTCTTCACATTCACTCATCAAGCATCTACATTCATTTTTCATTTTGCCAAGGGGACCCTGAATAAATAGGAGATAGGGACACCTTAGACAATTTTAACAGGTTTAGGATCCCATACAATTATGTCACAAGCTCTCTTACTTGGTACAGCAGAGCCTGTGCAGAGACATTAGGTATTTTCACAATAACTCTATGATGAACATGCCACTGGTAATCCAAGTGGGTGAAAGTTATAATAAGAAGTCTCTGCGATTCTCTGAGTAAATAGGAGATTTGGAGAGTTTATATGCATTTGACTAGGGGATGCTCCCTAATTTTGAATCATTGTTCATAAAAAGGGGCCATACAAATGAGGACCTGATGTATTAATGAGATGGCAATATGTGTTGGGAAAGCCACGTTTTGACTCTGACACAACAAACAACAGCAGAAGTTAGGTGGCAATAAGCTTCCATCTTTATGTCAGTTAATGCAACAGCTTCACAAACTAGCACTCATAAAGCTAATAGGTCTGGCTTTAATGTAGACACATGGAGGGAGCCTGCATGATTCGACCAAGAAGACTATAATAGGAAAATAGGATGCGCTTTCAGTTCATTTCAAGCACTGGAGTTGCAGTGAAACAGCGAACAGCATTAAGTGAGAGATGGATAACCCGTTCGGCTAAGCAAAGAAGTGACTGACAGAATGTCAAGTCAATGGCTGAAATAAGATGGTCAAAAAAGCCTATAGTTGAAAGGGGCGGATCCAAGCCACCTCTATGTAGATTGTTATCAGTAGGTCTGTTTTGCGGTGATGTCGCTTTTATCTTATACAGCCACTGCATGTGCACCGCATTGGCTCACTGACACCAATGATAGCCCACAGGGTAAGGGTGTGGGTGAAGACCATGTGAGGTCTACACCCTCTCTATTATATAGCCTCTGGCCACGCTTGGCCAGAGGATGTACCACTGTGAACATTCATGGGAATGAGCTACAGTGGGAAGGTCAGGTGACTCATTACATCCATTCCCAACTTAGCATTAAACCTTACCTCTGAACTTGGCTCACAAAGTCCTTGCTCTGGCTCGGCCGTGGGTTTGGCCGGAGGTTGTACCCATGATGACGTGTGTGGTCAGGTACCTCTTCTGCATTCTGGTCACAGCGAGTGTCCATACCATTTCTCTCTCCGACACCTGTCCATGGGGGCCTTCGGTCTTTCATAATCACTTTGTAACCCTGCATGACCTTTGCCGTGTGGTTGCTGCCAGCTTAAAGCTTGCACTTATGTTACACTGTGTACCGGGTCTGGGCATTCATCGGATCCAATGCGGGTGGAGTCCACTCTGGGTGGACTGAGATCATGTCTCGTCTGGGCCCATTTATCATTAGAGACGGAGAGGGGCACTGTGTGGTGCAATGTGGCTTTCCTCTGCACTCTTGTAGGAACCTTTGAAGGCTGACTTCCAGGTTGACCCTTTCAACTGCAGCAATCCTGAAAGATTTTCTTTGGGTCCGTATATAATGCTCAACCTGTCTGTTCGCATGCGACCACTGTGGTGTGATAAGGCAATGTCAGATTCCCAGGTGTTCCGGTAGATCCTTGAAATCTGACCTTTGGAAGGGTGGCCCATTGCATGTTTTAATCTCTTCTGGCAGGCTGAACAAAGAGAAGACCTTCTCTAGCACTGGTGCGACATTAGTGAACTCTGACAAGTCAACCACTGGATATTTTGAGTAGCTGTCAATCAGGACCACTGCAATTCTTCCATCGGGAAAGCTCCTGAAGTCCATGCTCATTTTGGACCACAGGGTGGTGCAGGGTTCTTCAGTAATGACTAGTGCTGGAGCTTCAGGGGAGTTGAATTGAGTGGTGTGGGGTACAGTGATGTAGGGTAGACTTGGGTAGGGTAGATCAAGGTGGGGTGGGGTAGAGTGGAGTGGGGTAGATTTGAGTGGAGTGGTGTAGGCTGGAGTGGGGTCAATTGGGTAAAGAGGAGTGGGTTATGTTGGAGTGGAGTGGGGTAGATTGGGTGTACTGGATAGCTCGCTTCTACAGCCTATTCACAAAAAAGGCCCAAAATCGGAACCCGCTAATTACCGCATGATTGCCTTGTTGGATATTGAGGGTAAAGCTTATGCTAGCGCCATCTTGAGGGACCTCGCAGACTGGTCAAGCGCAGCTGGCATCCTTCCATTCTGCCAAACCGGATTCAGACCTGGGTCAGCCACAGTTGATAACATCATCGCCCTCTCTTTCCTGGCGTATCGCGCACGGACAGGCAAAAGTCTTCCCCTCTTCGCCTGCTTTATTGACTACTCGGCGGCGTTTGATGGGGTCGACCGTGCAATTCGGTGGCACAAGCTGGTCCAATGGAACATCAACCCGGGGCTGCTAAGAGCGATACAGTCCCTGTATCAAAAAACTTGGGTGCGTATCAAACTCTCAAGGGACCATGCTTCTGCTAAGATCTACACAGACAGAGGCCTAAAACAAGGGTGTGTGCTAGCCCCATTACTATTCAACTTATATACAGCGGACATGGAGAGGGCCCTGACTGGCGCCGCCCTGGCCACCCCAAAGATCGGCGGGCGCAAAATATACTTTATGCAAAATGCTGATGACCTGGTCCTTTTGGACCACACGAGAATTGGTCTGCAAAAGGTGTTAACGGCACTTGCTGTATACAACGACAAAAACAGGCTAATCGAACAAAATCAAAGGTAATTATATTCGGGCATTACCCAAAGAAAAAATCATTGAAATGGAGGCTAGGTAATCTTTTGCTGGAAAGTACACAGCGCTACATCTACTTGGGCATTTGTTTTCAAGAGTCAGGGCTCCCAAGTGCCCATCTTAAGTCAATCCAGGCCAAAGGTAAATCCGTCACCTATGCCATCTGCAAGCTGCAAGCCTCCCTACACAGTCCGTCTACCACGGCCATCATCAGAGTGCTTAAAGCCAAGCTCATGCCGGCACTCAACTATGCCCTCCAGGCATTCCCGGGCAAACTGAGCCATGAACTAGAAACAATTAATTGCAGGGCATATAAGAGACTTTTCCACCTGCCAAGCTGTACCAGAAACATCCTCGTTCGCCTGGAGTTCTCACTCAACCAGCAAAACCTGGAAGAGCTGGCCGCCTTAAGTAAATATTATTTTCTAACAACGGCGGCACAAGAGAACACACTGAAGGCAGTCCTGAAATGCATTTTCGGAGAGCCAGGGAATCCTTGGTCGGCCAACCTTGAAGTGGCTAAGGCCCATCTCAACCTTGCCATGGACTCCTGGAACCCTGAATATGTTACATATCCTGCCATCAAAAACGCGATTAAAAAACAAGTGCGTGCGCGGTCACAGGAACTGGATCTGGAGTCCCTGAGGAGAAGAAAAGACCTGCATGAGACCTTGTGTTTCCCGCACACCCTGCATACTCCTAAACAGCATCTTTCACAGGCAGTGGGAAGGGTAGCCCTCCATAAGATCTTGGCTTACAGATTACACCCACTGCCCCTTAAAGAATTATACCCGTGTGGCAAGGCCAGCCTAGGAGCACAGGAATGCAGGCTTAGAAACTCTGGGTTGCGCTCTGCAAAGGATGGGATTTTTCACCTCTACACCCTGTCCATGGTAATGCACATGGCCGCCATTGGGAAGTTCATCTTCCAAGCACGGGCTATGCTGATGACTTCTACTGGTCGGAACACAGAGTCTTTCGACGGCCCATGAACCTTTTCCTTGGCTTTTCTGCATTCTTGGAGTAACTTTTTAATTTGATTTTTGAAATTCCTTGATTTTAACTTTTTGTAATGTGATGACTTTTGTATTTCTGGTTTTATGTAATGGTTTTCAGTAACCAACAATAAAATATTATTCATTCATACTGGAGTGCAGTGGGGTAGATTGTAGTGAAGTAGATTGGGTTAAAGTGGAGTGGGATAGATTTGAGTGAAGTTGGGTAGCTTATAGTGGAGTGGAGATTGGAGTGGAGTGTGGTACATTCGGGTAGGGTAGGGTGGAGTGGGGTGGAGTGGAGAGGGGTAGATTAGGGAAGGGTGGAATGTGGTGGAGTGGAGAGGTGTAGATTAGTGTGGAGTGGGGTAGAGTGGGGTGGATTGGAGAGTGGTGGAGTGGTGTAGATTGGAATGGGGTAGATTAGGTGGATTGGAGTTGGGGAGATTGGAATGGAGTGGGGTGGATTGGAGTGGGGTAGATTGCAGTGGGATAGATTGGAGTGGGGTAGTTTGGGGTGTGGCAGTTTGGGGTAGATTGGCTTGGAGTGGAGTTGGGTAGATTGTGATAGATTGGAAGGGGGCAGATTGTAGTAGGGTGGAGTGTGGTTGATTGGGGTAGAGTTGAGTGGGGTAGATTGAGATGGAGTGGAGATTGGAGTGGAGTGAGGTAGGTTGGGGAGGAGTGTAGTGGAATGTGACATACTGGAGTTGAGTGGAGTAATATGGAGTGGATTGGGGTAGATTACCATGGAGCAGGGTAAATCAGAGTGAAATGGAGTGGGGTAGGTTAGGATGGAGTAGATTGGGGCATGGTAGTTAGGAGTGGGGTGGATTGGGTAGGTTAGAGTAGGGTGGGTTGGGATGGAGTGCGGTAGATTGGAGTGGGGTAGAGTGGAGTGGAGTGGGGTGGGGTAGAGTGGGGTAGATTGGAGTGGGGTGTGGTGGAGTGAAGTGAAGTGGTGTAGCTAGGAGTGGAGTATATTGGGGTAGATTCGGGTGGGTTATACTGAGGTGGAGTGGATTTCAGGGTATTAGGTGGAGTGTGTTAGACTCAAAAGGAGGTGGGTACATTTGAGTGGAGTGTTGTAGATTGGAGTGGCGCATACTGGAGTGCAGTGGAGTGGGTCAGATTTTGGTAGAGTGTGGTAGATTGAGGTAGAATGGAGTGGGGTAGATTGGAGTGGAGTGGGTGGATTGAGAGGATTGGGGTGGGGTAGATTGGAGTGGGGTATATTGGCATAGAGTGCAGAAGGGTAGATTGGAGTGGAGTGGGGTAGACTGAGGTAGATTGGAGTGGGGTAGTGTGGAGTCGGGTGCAGTGGAGTGGGATAGATAATAGCAGGATAGACTAGAAGATTGGAGTGGGCCGGGATAGACTTGAGTGAAGTGGGGTAAAGTGGAGTGGAGTGGGGTAGACAGAAGGGAGTAGTGTAGACTGGGGTGAAGTGGGTTGGATTGGGGTAGGTTAGAGTGGAATGGTGTAGATTAGAGTGGAGTGGGATGGATTAGGGTACAGAGGATTGGGGTGGGGTTCATTGTGTTAGATTGAGTGGAAAAGGGGTATATTGGAGAGGAGTGGAGTGCTGTAGATAAGATTGGAGTGGTGCAGTTTGGAGTGAGGTAGATTGGGGTTGAGTGGGGTGGATTGCAGGGGATTGGGGTAGATTGGAATGGGATAGATTGGAGTGGATTGGGTAGATAGGATCGTAGTGGAGTAGATTGAGGTAGAGTGGAGTGGAGTGTGGTAGATTAGGGGCAGATTGAAGTGGAGTGAAGTGGGATAGATTGAAGTCAGTGAGTGAGGTAGATTGGGGTGAGGTGGGGTTGTGTGGTGTGGAGTGGGGCAGGGTAAATTGGAGTGGGGCATATTGGATTAGGATGGATTCGGGTACACTAGGGTAGATTGGTTTAGATTGGAGTCGGGTGGACTGAAATGGAGTGGGGTAGATTGATAGGAGTGGAGTGGGGTAGATTAGAGTGGGGTAGATTGGGTGGAGTGGTGTAGATTGGAATGGAGCCGATTGGGGTAAATTGTAGTGAAGTGAAGTTGGGTAGATTGGGGTAGACTGGAGTGGATTGAGGTAGACTGGTGTGAAGCCGGACTGATTGGAGGGGAGTGGGGTAGATTGGGCTAGACTGGACTACAGAGTGGAAAGTGTAGTGGGGGGTATAGAGTGGAGTGAAATAAAGTGACGTGTTGTGTCATAGAGTGAGTGGCATAGAGTGAAGTGTCTTGGAGTGGAGGGACGTAGAGTGGAGTGGTATGCAGTAGAGCAGCGTGGAGTGTCTTAGAGTGAAGGGGCAAAGAGTGGACTCGAGTGTTGTTGAGTGGAGTGCTGTAAAGTCAAGTGGCGTAGTGTGGGGAATGCATGGTGTGGTCGTGCACTGCCATTACAGACAACGCAGTTTCAATAGAAATGACTATTAGATTTGCAGAGACATACAGTTTTACAGCGCACAAACAATAATGTGTGAAAATGTCATCACCTAATGTACTGATGTATTTTGATCGCATTCAAATATTTGTTTACAACACCCTTCATAAATATTAAAGAAATGTGCTTCATTTGTACTTTCGTAATTCTGATCTATTCTGAAATATCAACACAGTTTATTGTTGTTGTGCTCTATTAAAAATAACATCCTAATCCCTCTCTTCTCACAAGGCTTCTCAGCAGGACTGTCACATAAATTCTCTCACTATCACAGTCCCACCCATTGGAGTTAATGATAACAAATATGCACCTCATTTGGTGGTATTTTCTAACTATACTTAAAACACAATATTTTTGTCTGCCGCTATTTCTGCATATGATATCCTGACATACAACCATTACACATTAGGTGTCATAGCCATCTCAATATGCGCACAATTTACAAACCTAATTATTGAAATGGACCTGAACAGCCCGTAGAGAAATTTGGGTGAATTATATGGATGTTGGCAAACACAAAAACTCCATTAGAAGGCGTATATGAATCTGCTCAGGACCTCCCCAATGTTCCTTTACTAACTACAAGAAAAAAATATTAATGACATGTGGCAATGAGTAGTATACGGTAGGAAGTTTTGCAGAGCACTGCATGTCACACTTGTGGTTGTTTTAGAGCTGCAGGTGGTCTAAGCATAGAACAATGCGGGTGAGTAAGAGTCCAATCCGTGGTGGAAGGGACAATCCGATGTCCTTCGTCGCAGTCCCAAAGCATAAGACGTTAAATTGGAAGAAAGCCAATAAGTTCAGTTTTCAGGCCCTTTGTGAAATTAATTGCACTCTGTCCTCAGACTTGCATTCTTTCTATGTATCTAAAAGTTTTATTTTTAAAAAGCATAATTTCTCAAACTGGAGAAATTGGCTGGGATGGTTCCCCTTAACGGATTGTTTTGCCCCCTCTGGCACCAAAATCCGCCTTCGCTACGGCTGTGTGCTCAATTGAAATCAAGTATGCAATAGACTCCTTTACGGTGTGACACTCTCACCCCGGGATCTTTGAGCCACTGCATCTGCTGCACCAATCAGAGCTCCCCCTCTGTCTACACAGCTAGCCTAGATATAACCCTGATCAATGGACTCACATTAGAGAATGGCAATATGTTACAACAGGAGGCTCTGCAGCTAGATGTCCATGCAGTACACTGTCTGTAGAGCTATCACAGCAATGCCAGCAAGGGCCTCCTAAAATAAAAAATAAACACGGGTGGCCAAACTTCAGTAGGACCCAGCATTACTCAAACAGCAGAACATCAGCAGGAATGACAGACAGGAGACAGTGCCAATATCCACAGTGATTCCTTACTGCCTTCTAAGTTAGCGCACAACTTCCTAGTCCTGTGTTTTGTAAACAAAGAGGCAAATACCTCTTGGTGCAAGTGCGTTGCTTTTGACATCAATCTGGCATTGTGGGAGCCAGATTAATGTCTATGTTAGACCTGGCATCATTGGCATGAGTCTCTCCTCCATTTTTTTTGTCTGGTTGCCTCCTCTGTTTACGATGTTTGCTGGAATATTGCTTTGGGCACTGTGCCACTGCTAATCAGTGCCACAGTGCAAGTGCTCCCTATGTTAAATTGATACCTTGATTGGATTCCATGTTTGGCTTATTTGGTTTACTGACAGTCCCTAGTAGAGTGCACCAGGAGTGCCAGGGCTGGTAAATACAAATGCTGCTGGTGGGCTTGCAGCACTGGTTGTGCCACCCACAGAAGCGGCCTAGAAAAATATGTCTACGGTCTGCCATTGCAGAACCTGCGTGCAGTCTGGTACTGCCATGCTGACTGCGCAAGGACACCTACTTGCCAGTCCCTAAATCCTTCCCTTAACTTCATGTTAGTCACACCTATGGTAGGCCCAAGGGCAGGGTGCATTGTAAGCATAAGGTAGGACAAGCCCTGATGTGTGTGGCATGTCCTAATAGTGAATTACAGCCATTTTCGTTTTTCACTATTGTAAGGCTACCTGCTCTCCTTAGGCCAGACTGGGCTGCTGGAATTATTACACTATATAATCCTAACAGACTCAGAGAGTATGGTGGAAAGTCGAGTTTAGTATCCCTGAACTCAGAATTTGATAACACATCCTTTAGAATGGATGGTTATTAGATTCTGAGTTTGAAACTAGCACTTTTAGAAAGTGACTATTTTCTTGTCTAACGGTCTACCGGTCTCTGCTGGTTTTTGTGTGTGTGACAGGAGCAGGGTGGCTCCAGAGGTCTGAATGAGTCAGTGTGGGGTGAATGAGGCATTTGCGTTTAGAGTGGGGGAAGAGTAGTTCCTGATAGCCTGCCCTGCCTGATACAATACTGGCTCCACCTCCTGCCAGGCGACTGATGGCCCTGCCCCTGCCAGTGACAATACTGGCTCCACCGCCTGCTGGGCAGCTGAAGACCTTGCCCTGCACCGTGAATAGGCCAGGTGCCTCGGCCTGGCAACACCCACAACAAACCCAGGATGGGGGAAATCCCCCTGCATGGACAAAGGGATCAAAGCAGAAAAGGGGTATAAGAGAAGGACCCCTGAACCAAAGAATTTAGATCACTTCTGACAAGGAAACCTATACCAAGGACAAGAAGCCTGCTGATCCAAGGACTGGCCTACCCCTTCTGCCAGAGTGCGGTTTGCTGGGGGGAATCCTGCAGTTGCTTCTTTATTTTTGCCAAGGAACAAAGAGAGAGGAACTGAGTCTGTACTCTCAAGCTTTGCCAAGAAAATCTCCAAGGGCTGGAAGAGTGCCAGCCTCCTGTTGAAGTCACAGGGCTACAGGACTTCACCATCTGTTAAAATTACCTGTTGCTGGAACGTGGGAGTCCAGCACATCTAAAGAAACCAGCAATCACGACGCCGCCGATGCCACCGAATCCAGCTCGACATTGTGAATTCGACTCCAGTGTCCCGCACCTTCGACACCGGCCGCCGGGCCCGATCGACGCCAGTAGCGACGCCGCTACCGATCGCCTCGACACCACAGCCCCTCTCGACGCTGTGAGCGTTGCTCACTCTTGCAACGACGACATCGACAACAACGTCGTATCCTGCTTCGCCACTGTGAGCGCTGCTCTGGCCCGACATCTCTCGACGCCGCTGCGGACCGCCCCGACCCTGAGGCTCCATCGACGCCCCGACGCTGATACTTCTCGGCGCCGCGGATCATCGTTTTCTTCATTCTAAAAGGTACTGTATTTGTGGGGTGTGCTTCGACTCCGGGCTCGACGTAGCGCTCCTCGCGGTCGACGCCGCACCTTTGGAATAGCTTTGCCTCGACGTCGTGTGACTCCAGTGGGGGTTACATTGTTGCCAAGAACTGTGCTTTAGAGAAGAAGAGTTACTTTTGTTGCTAAAGAACTGTTTACTAAGAAGAGACTTTAGCTGAACTATTATTTTTCCTTCCAAAGAGTATTTATTGCGATTGTGGTATATGTTTGTCATTATTTGGTCTTGTGCTAAGCCTTATATAAACATCCTTATTTTTATAATACCTACTGTGTGGTGTCCATTTGTGGTGTATTCACTTTATTACTGTATGTGGTCATAAATGCTTAACACACTGCCTCTGAGATAAACCTATCTGCTCTGCCAAGCTACCAAGGGGGTGAGCGGGGGTTATCTGAGTGTGTGACCCCCTTGCCCTGACTAGAGGAGGTGGGTCCCTATTTGTCAGAAGTGTATACCTCTGCAAACTAGAGACCAGCCGATTCTAACATTGTTGGTCAGCGGTGAGGATTTGAACTTTGCATTTATGACTCATGTGCAGTGATTAGTGTACGCTGCATAGAGAAAGCAGACCATAGCGCAGCCACAATTTATTTTGGTAGGATATTCTATTTTTGTCTCTGCTTTCCTGGAGCTTATTTTTTTAACACTGCCAGTTTTGACCATGAGTGATGCCGGAGTCACTACCCCTGTTGTTGTGGAGGAATTTGATAAAAATTTGATAAAGGACTACAAGAAAAAGCAGCTGCAGCACTTTTGCAAGCAGTTCAAAGTTCCTACAACAGGCCTAAAAAAGAAAGATGACTTTCGCACAGCATTGGAGGCCTGGTTAGAGGCCAAAGATCCCTCTGATCCGGTGGTGGTACCGCCAGAGGAAGGGGAGGAGGAAGAGCCCGGGAATGGGCCAGTGTCCTCTCCCGGCAGCAGCGTTTCCTCCAAGGGTCTTTCCCCTGAAGAATTGGAAGACAGGGCGAAGGAACGAGAGTACCAGCTAGAAATGGCAAAACTTAAATTAGGAGGGCAGTTGGAGTTAGAGAATGCAAGAAGCAGGAGAGATGCTGACATGGAGAGCAAAAGGTTAGATTTTGAAAGAGAAAAATTAGCGTTTGAACATGAGAAAATGGTGAGGCAGATGGAGCTCAAAACTAAGAGTTTAGAATTGAATCCCTCTGGTGGCAGCATTCCATCTGGGCCTGCAGAAAGTAGGTTTTATTTTCCCAAAGATGTGATAAAAGATTTTCATAAGAATGAAGATATTGGCCAATGGTTTAAAGCATGTGAGTTAGCATTATTGGCCCACCGGGTCCCCGAGAAGGATTGGGGAGCGGGGTTGTGGGGTCGCTTTGTTAATGAAGGGAGAGATACCTTGTTGGACATGCCTATTGAGGATAGGATGTCTTATACGCATATGAAAGATGCCTTAATGTTAAGGTATGGCCTAACTCCAAAAAAGTACTGACAAGCCTTTAGAGAATGTAAGTAGTTGCCTGGTACTACGTGGGTTGAATATGTGTCATTTTTTTGTAGAGCCATGGATGGTTGGGTAAAGGGTAGCAAAGTGGAAAGTTATGATGCTCTTTATGATTTGTTTGCTTGGGAGCACTTGTCTAATAACTGTTTTCCAGAGCTACGCCAGCACCTTATTGATAGCAAGATATCTAGCCCTAGAAAACTTGCTGAGGAGGCAGACTGCTGGGTCAGTACCAGGGTCCACAAGGGTCCAGTGGGAGACTCAGCCAAAGGTGGGCAGGGTCCCCAGCAGAAGAGTGGGGGGGACAGGGGTAAACAGAGGGAGTTTCAGAAAGGGCCCCAAAGTAATTCCCAAGGGAACCAAGGGAAGGGTGCCCAGTCTCCCCCAGTAAAGAAGCCAGAGGCCCGACAGGTAAACCTGTTCCTAGGGGCCCCATGACCTGCTACGCTTATAAGCAGGTGGGACACCGGTATTATGATCCCCAGTGTCCCATGAAGAACTCTAATGCACCACCACATGCACCCCCCGTCAGATGGCGAGTATAGCCCTGGGAGGGGAGGAGATGGTTGCCCCTGGTGGGAGGAGCCCCGCAGAAATGTCCCTGGTCTTTTTAGGAGACATGGAAATGGTCCCTCCACCCCCTCTGCCTCGTAACACTAAGAAATATAGGCAGTGGGTGACCATTAATGGCCATAGGGTGGAAGCTCTCAGAGCCACCGGAGCAAGTGTGACAGCTGCCCTCATGCATTCTACCCTGTTGTAGCTGCTGACAACTCCCAGAGAGAGTGTGAGGTAGCTCAGGTTCAAATGGGGGGGGTGTCTCAGGTACTCTTCAGGTTGCTGTGAGGCCCGCCATACCTGTTGACTGTCTCCTAGGCAATGATTTGGAGGACTCCCCTTGGGCTAAGGTGGAGCGAGAGACACATTTGAAAATGTTGGGTGTGCCGGAGTGGGTGTGTGCAACCACTCGGTCCATGACAGCTCGTAAGGGTGTTGATTGGGTTCTGGAGCCTGAAAGTATGGCCCAGGACCCAGCTGTGATGAGAAGAGGCAGGGGGTGCGGGAAACCGTCCCCCATAGTTCCCCCGGTCCAGAAGGAGGCAGACCTTGAGGGGGATGCCCTGGAACCGACAGGGGAGCAAGTTGCTGAACTGGGAGACCTGCCCGAGCTGACCCACTGGCAGCAGGATGGTGATCCCTCCAGGGAAGAATTTTGTGCTGAGCAAAAAGTGTGCCCTTCTCTTGTGGGTATGAGGCAGCAGGCGTCAGCCCAGACAACAGGTGATCAGTCAGGATCACATTTGGTCTACTGGGAGAACGACCTCCTGTATAGCGAGCCTAAGGCTGCTGAGCCTGGGTCAGCCCGTGTGCTGGTGGTACCCCAGCGCATCAGAACCTTCCTACTGGGTTTGGCTCATGACGTTCCATTAGCTGGACATCTGGGGTAGGACAAGACCTATGATAGGCTTGTCACCCATTTTTATTGGCCCCAGTAAGAGAAGGGATGTAGACATCCATTGTAAAATCTGCCAAACTTGCCAGGCAAGTGGGAAAAGCAGGCGGAAGCAGAAGGCTCCCCTCCAACCTTTTCCCGTCGTCAGTACCCCCTTTGATCGGGTGGGGATTGACATTGTGGGGCCACTGGACCCCAAGACAGCCATGGGCAACAGGTTCATCCTGGTCTTGGTGGACCATGCCACCCGGTACCCGGAAGCCATCCGTCTCCGCACAGTGACGGCCCCCGTGGTGAGACGGGCACTAATGGGTGTTTTCTCCCGCATCGGGTTCCCCAGAGAGGTGGTGTCAGACCGGGGCACCAACTTCATTTCCAATTACATGAAGTCCCTGTGGAAGGAGTGTGAGGTAACCTACAAGTTCACCACTCCTTACCACCCACAAGGTAATGGGCTGGGTGAGAGATTCAACCGGACCCTCAAAGGCATGATCATGGGTCTTGAAGAACCAATGAGGCATAAATGGGACGTCCTCTTATCATGCCTGATGTTTGCTTACCGTGAGGTGCCACAAAAGTCTCTAGGGTTCAGCCCCTTTGAGCTTTTGTATGGACATCCGGTTAAGAGGACCTTTGAGTCTGGTCAAAGAAAGCTGGGAGCAATCTCCCAGGAAACCTCCCCAGGGTGTATACAGTTACATGCTGGCCTTTAGGAACCAGACTCGGCGCTTCAGAGATCTTGCTCAGGCAAATCTGGAGGCCAGCTAGGAAGAGATGAAGCTGTGGTACGACCGGAATGCCACTCTGGTGGAGCTTCAACCTGGTCAGAAAGTTTGGGTCATGTCCCCTGTAGAACCTTGTGCGCTCAAGGTCAGATGGACCGGTCCATTTGAGGTTGTGGAGAAAAAGAGTGATGCCACCTACTTGGTGGACTTGAAGTCTCCCAGGAACCCCTTGAGAGTCCTGCATGTCAACCGGTTAAAGCCCCACTTAAAAAGGTCCGAAGTGGGCATGCTCCTAGCTACAGATGCTGGAATGGAGGAGGAGAGTGAGCCTCTTCCTGACCTCCTGTATGCAAAAGAGCAAGATGGGTCAGAGGATGGTGTTGTCCTCTCTGACACACTGACCCCTGAGCAGCAGCAGGATTATCGCCAACTGTTGGGACAATTCCCTGATCTGTTCTCCGTAACCACTGGTGTCACTCGGTGGTGTGTCCATGATGTGGACCCCGGGGACAGCACTCCTGTGAAGCACAAGGCCTACAGAGTGACTGATAAGGTCAGAGCCTACATCAAGGAGGAGGTCTCCAAGATGTTTGCCTTAGGGGTGGTTGAGTCCTGTAGCAGTCCTTGGGCCAGCCCAGTGGTCTTGGTCCCAAAGGCTGCAGCACCTGGTGCTTCACCAGAACTTCGGTTCTGTGTGGGTTACCGAGGACTCAATTCAGTCACCAAGACTGACGCGCACCCCATCCCCAGGGCTGATGAGCTCATAGATCGGTTGGGGGCTGCCCGGTACCTTAGTACGTTTGATCTAACGTCTGGGTACTGGCAGATCGCCTTGACTGAGGGGGCAAAAGAGAGGTCTGCATTCTCCACACCAGATGGGCACTACTAGTTCCGGGTTATGCCCTTTGGGATGAAGAATGCCCCTGCCACCTTCCAGAGGTTGGTTAACCAGGTATTGGCTGGACTGGAGGATTTCAGCGCCGCCTACCTGGATGACATAGCAGTGTTCAGCGCCAGCTGGGAGAAACACTTGCGCCACCTCCAGGAAGTGTTGTTGGCCCTGCGCAGAGCAGGCCTCACAATCAAGGCCAGCAAATGCCAGATTGGGCTCAGTGGTGTACTTGGGGCACCAAGTAGGGAGCGGCAAGGTGGCCCCCCTGCAACCCAAGATAGATACCATCCTGGCTTGGGCACCACCCAAAACCCAGACTCAGGTGAGAGCCTTCTTAGGTCTCACGGGTTACTACAGGAGGTTTGTCAAGGGTTATGGCAACATTGTGCACCCCTTGACTTCGCTGACTTCCAGGAAGCAGCCAAGACTTGTGATCTGGACTGACGCCTGTCAGACGGCCTTTGACACCCTGAAGACTGCAATGTGTACGGCACCAATACTCCAGGCCCCCAACTTTTCAAAGGAATTCATTGTCCAGACGGATGCTTCAGAGCATGGCGTGGGGGCTGTTCTAGCAAAGGAGAATGAGGAGGGCCGAGACTTACCTGTAGCCTTCATCAGTAGGAGGTTACTGCCCAGGGAACAGAGGTGGAGTGTGATAGAGCGAGAAGCATTTGCCGTGGTCTGGGCGCTGAAGAAGCTAAGACCCTACCTGTTTGGGACTCACATCTGGGTTCAGACAGACCACAGGCCCCTCAGATGGTTGATGCAGATGAGGGGTGAGAACCCAAAGCTGTTGAGGTGGTCCATTTCCTTACAGGGGATGGACTTCACGGTGGAACACTGCCCTGGTACAGATCACGCCAATGCAGATGGTCTGTCCAGATTTTTCCGCCTTAGTGCTGAGGACTCCCTAGGTGAAGGGTAGTTCTCCCCACATTTCAGCTGGAGGGGACACGTGTTAGACCTGGCATCATTGGCATGAGCCTCTCCTCCATTTTGTTGTCTGGTTGCCTCCTCTGATTACGATGTTTTGCTGGAATATTGCTTTGGGCACTGTGCCACTGCTGATCAGTGCCATAGTGCAAGTGCTCCCTATGTTAAATTGATACCTTGATTGGATTCCATGTTTGGCTTATTTGGTTTACTGTCAGTCCCTAGTATAGTGCACCAGGAGTGCCAGGGCTGGTAAATACAAATGCTGCTGGTGGGCTTGCAGTATTGGTTGTGCCACCCACAGAAGCGGCCTAGAAAAATATGTCTAAGGTCTGCCATTGCAGAACCTGCATGCAGTCTGGTACTGCCATGCTGACTGCGCAAGGACACCTACTTGCCAGTCCCTAAAACCTTCCCTTAACTTCATGTTAGTCACCCCTATGGTAGGCCCAAGGGCAGGGTGCATTGTAAGCATAAGGTAGGACGAGCCCTGATGTGTGTGGCATGTCCTAATAGTGAATTACAGCCATTTTCGTTTTTCACTATTGTAAGGCTACCTGCTCTCCTTAGGCCAGACTGGGCTGCTGGAATTATTACACTATATAATCCTAACAGACTCAGAGAGCATGGTGGAAAGTCGAGTTTAGTATCCCTGAACTTAGAATTTGATAACACATCCTTTAGGATGGATGGTTTTTAGATTCTGAGTTTGAACTGGCACTTTTAGAAAGTGACTAGTTTCTTGTCTAACTGTCAACCGTCTCTGCTGGTTTTTGTGTGTGTGACAGGAGCTGGGTGGCTCCAGAGGTCTGAATGAGTCAGTGTGGGGTGAATGAGGCATTTGCGTTTAGAGTGGGGGAAGAGTAGTTCCTGATAGTCTGTCCTGCCTGACACAATACTGGCTCCACCTCCTGCCGGGCGACTGATGGCCCTGGCCCTGCCAGTGACAATACTGGCTCCACCGCCTGCTGGGCGGCTGAAGACCTTGCCCTGCACCGTGAATAGGCCAGGTGCCTCGGCCTGGCAAAAAACCCAGGATGGAGGAAATCCCCCTGCATGGACAAAGGGATCAAAGCAGAAAAGGGGTATAAGAGAAGGACCCCTCAACCAAACAATTTAGATCACTTCTGACAAGGAAACCTATACCAAGGACAAGAAGCCTGCTGATCCAAGGACTGGCCTACCCCTTCTGCCAGAGTGCTGTTTCCTGGGGGGAATCCTGCAGTTGCTTCTTTATTTTTGCCAAGGAACAAAGAGAGAGGACCTGGTGTGTACTCTCAAGCTTTGCCAAGAAAATCTCCAAGGGTTGGAAGAGTGCCAGCCTCCTGTTGAAGTTACAGGGCTAAAGGACTTCACCATCTGTTAAAATTTCCTGTTGCTGGAACGTGGGAGTCCAGCACATCTAAAGAAACCAGCAATCACGACGACGCCGAATCCAGCTCGACATCGTGAGTTCGACTGCAGTGTCCTGCACCTTCGACGCCGGCCGCCGGGCCCGATCGACGCCAGTAGCGACGCTGCTACCGATCGCCTCGACACCACAGCCCCTCTCGACGCCGTGATCTCTGCTCACTCTTGCAACGACGACATCGACAACGACGCCGTATCCTGCTTCGCCACCGTGAGCGCTGCTCCGGCCCGAGATCTCTCGATGCCGCTGCGGACCGCCCCGACCCGGAAGCTCGATCGACCCGACGCCTATACTTCTCGACGCCGCGGATCATCGTTTTCTTCATTCTAAAAGGTACTGTGTTTGTGGGGTCTGCTTCGACTCCGGGCTCGACGTAACGCTCCTTGCGGTCGACGCCAAACCTTTGGAATAGCTTTGCCTCGACGTCGTCTGACTCCAGTGGGGGTTACATTGTTGCCAAGAACTGTGCTATAGAGAAGAAGAGTTACTTTTGTTGCTAAAGAACTGTTTACTAAGAAGAGACTTTACCTGAACTATTATTTTTCCTTCCAAGGAGTATTTATTGAGATTGTGGTATATTTTTGTCGTTATTTGGTCTTCTGCTAAGCCTTATATAAACATCCTTATTTTTAAAATACCTACTGTGTGGTGTCCATTTGTGGTGTATTCACTTTATTACTGTATGTGGTCATAAATGCTTAACACACTGCCTCTGAGATAAACCTATCTGCTCTGCCAAGCTACCAAGGGGGTGAGCGGGGGTTATCTGAGTGTGTGACCCCCTTGCCCTGACTAGAGGAGGTGGGTACCTATTTGTCAGAAGTGTATACCTCTGCCAACTAGAGACCAGCCGATTCTAACAGTCTATATAATATTTCCAGACTCAAAACCACAATGAAGGTCTGTATAGAGTACAATAATCACAGCTGCAGTGGAATCCTGCCTCCAACCTAAAGTAAATTCAAATTTTTCCTTGAATAATTCTATGCCACTATACCCATCGCTTAAAATCCCAAATACGTCTTTTACCATTTCTAATGATTGTGTTGAAGCTCCTTCAACCTGGGGTCATCTTTGTGGTAAATAAATAATTAATTACCGGTTCTATTTTTCAGGATACTCTAATAACAGATAGCTCAATAAATAAGAGTCAAGATTCGAGGTAGCTGAAGTATACAGGCTTTAATCAGGCATAAAAGGACAGGAACAGGACAGCCTGCATGGGAATAGGATGGCAGCTGCCGGGGGCAGGATCTGGGAATTGGCTGGCTTTTAATAACAGTGCATTAATATATATACTAAAAACAATTACATTGCATTCAATACAGTAGGCGTAGCAGTAGGCGGAGTTTGTAGCAGTCGCGAAAGATAAGGCATAAAGTGGGTGTGTACAGGGCGTATACATAGACATGTGATGCAAACGTAACAGAATATGTCATAAACGGGGCGGAAACATGGAGGGGGCTACCTGAGCAGCTGGGACCTCTAACCTAGTGGTGCGCGTAAACTGGCAATGACGTGTTACCAGGGAGACCTGGGGGCTATGACTTCTGCACTAGAAGAGGAGACGAAAGTCTGGAGGGTCAGAGTGACATGTACCTAGGCATATCTAGTATCTGGTGTTTATAGTACATGTTGATAGAATCCAAAAGTTATCAGGGTAAAGGCTAACAGACACTAAGACTGGTGCATGCATTATTCTAAATGTATTGCATGTGCGAGGAATATTCTATGAATATGAATACAGTATTTCTCTTACATGGAGACATAAAGGCTAGACCATGACGGAAACTATTGATGCGATTCAGTAGCTTAGGAATGCAGAGAAGGAGGGCTGGACTGATAACTAGAAACATAACATACTCTTGGCAGACTGGGAGGCAGAGCCAGGCCTAGCCGGGCACTGCGAGGCATGAAAGTAAGTGAAGGGTCAGGGATACAGGTGGGGGCTGTATCGCTCCTCGGAGAGTTCAGGAAACAGGAGCTGAATCTGAGTCCGGGCCCTTTTGAGGCCTAGAAACGGGGACAATTCAATGAATTAACGTGCACACTGTAAAACGTGGCAACGTAGCTTTACATAGGCCTAATATTCGTTGTATTCACGAGGACTGGAAACTGACATACTAGAGATGGACACAACTGTAATTGCGTCTTTAATTGATCAGAAGGGAATACATGCATATCGATCATGTACATATGACATAACATGGGGAACACGTAGGCACATATAACATGGCAAAATTTACTTTTCCACATTCCCTCCTTGTGCCCTACGTTTCCATCAGGAAACATCAATATTCATGATACCATCTATCATTTCATATAGCATCATTTGCTCGTCTCGAATTGTCTTGGAACGGGACTTAGGACTAGGAATACAAGAGGTAGCACAAATGCCGCAAATCGCAGGGCCACATTGTATACAGAGGCAGCAACTGAATAGGATCATTACTGCAATACCTAGAAATGACAATACTTTCCATCCCCAGGCAGATATGATACTCCAGAGCCAACCGGACCATGTCCAGGTGCCTGGATTCTGGTGTAACTGATGGGCAATTTTATGAAGTCTGGTTATAGCTGAATAAACAGACGGCGCATTATTAGGAATGAAAATGCAGCAACTAGATCCGATGAATCTACATGCTCCTCCTCTATCGGCCAGTATGACGTCAAGAACGAGACGATTTTGGAGCACGACAAATCTCATAGCAGATTGCTCTTCGGTTAAGTTACCTAGAGCAGAAGTAGTCTCATTCACTACTGCTTCAAGGGTTCTGGTTAGTCTACGTATTAACTTACTATTCTGGATAGGTCCTATAAAGAAGAAGAAACCTTTATTGAAATCTTGATATTGTTCTAGAGTAGTTTCAGTTTGATCGACAATCGGGGACTCAATCTCCCTTCTATGTCTGACCTGTACTAGATGTGTGTTTCTATGATAATCAGATGGGGCTAGAAAAACTGGTGGCAGTAGGAAGGCAATGTAACATGTTCCATCCCAATCGAGGGGCAGACGAACATATGCGGTCTGACCACAAACAAAATAAGAATGACGTGAGGCTTTGAAAATAGATTTCCCACTGTCACTATACTCGACAGTAGTAGTACAATCACTATGTCCTACATGTGCGGAACCATTATTTCTGACACATAATTCGCCTTTGACTGGTAGTACTGAAATAGCAGGTAAGTCTGGAGTAGTATCAGACTGAACATTCAGGACCATAAAATTCGAAGAATAATTACCCAAATCATATACTTCATTTTCTAGATCTAACCCTGTTCTATGGGAGAGACCTTGCTCGTCTGGGAAACATGTTCTGTTCAGAAGGGACATATCATTGGGGGATGACGTTAAAGTGGACCATGCTCCACACGAACCATTATGTGAAAACGGATAAGGAAAGAGTGGCAGAACTCCCTTCGGTGTCTGGAAAGGGGGGAGTCGACCACACACCCAACAATTAGTGGCATTGCTGGTCTGGTGTGAATAGTGTAACATTCGGATGAATGTATTATTACGCATAGCAAGACGATAGGATAGCTCGTGAGGAGGCAGATCACTAAATGTGTGCTCTACTGTAGCATTAGCAAACTTATTTATATGCGAAATTGGAAAACATAAATGTAATGCATAACTTGTGCAGGTAACCATCAAACTTAGAAACAATAGGAAACTTAGAATGACGATACATCGTATAGAGTTTTGACTAACTCTCTCACTATGGGGGTCTATCTCATACATGTCAGATACCTGTCTAACCGTTTCACCCGAGAGGGACTTAGACAATTAAACTGGCTGACTTATTTTACTAGACCGGAGCTTTAACTTATACTCCTGTTGCGGAGTTTTCTCTAACAGCGGAACTTTCAGTTCAGGATTCAGATCAAAGTCTGGTTTCAGGCAGTCTTTAGAAATGGAACAGTCCTTAGAAAATGTCTTGTCTGGTAGTCCATGAAATTTCTTTATATGGGACAGATGGACCCACCCCTTGCGGCCTTCCAACTTCACGGCCGTGCGGGTGGTCAGGAGGACAAGTCGCGGCTCTTTCCAACGAGGCTCCAGCGGACTTGAACGATCAAAGTTCCTTACAAGGACGAGGTCGCCTGGAATGACCTCATGCGGTTTCACTTCGGTATTGTCTGGGAAGGCAGCGGCAACCTGTGAACGACAAGAGTGTAGGGCAGACATCAAGGAAGCTAGGTAATCTGTCAACATATTACTGGAAACATCTGTAATACTGCGGGGTCTAGGTGTACCCCACATGTTTGGGGGGCGGCCGAATACGACCTCATAAGGGGACAGACCTGATCTGGAATGTGCAACCATCCTCATGAAGAATAAAGCAACTGGCAGGGCAACTAGCCAGTCTACACCTTTCTCTTTACATGTCTTGGCAATACGGATTTTCAGGGTCTGATTATGTCTCTCTACGAGACCGGCTGCTTCAGGATGGCGCACACAATGGAACTTCCACTGGTACCCTAACAAAAGGGAAACATGTTTCATTAACTCGGATGAGAATGGCTGGCCGTTATCAGAATACACGACCCTAGGGAGTCCATAGCGGGGAAAGAATTCACGAACCAACTGCTTGGCAGTGGTCGCGGCTGTATAATCTGGAACTGGATATGCTTCTGTCCACCTGGACAAAGCGCATACAACTACAAGGACATACTTGAAACCTCGACATCGCTCCATCTGAATATAATCCATCTGGAGGACTTCAAAAGGGTGGTCAGGAGGTTGGAATCCACCTTGTTCCACCGGGACACTTTTACCTGGATTGAACTGGCAACATATCATACAGGTACGGACTTTCTGCTTGGCTGCAGCTCGTAAATGCTTGTTGAACCAAAGGTTCTGTATACTGTCTAACATAGCTTTTTCTCCTAGATGTGCTGGACTATGTGCGGTATTGATAATGACTTGAACCATAGAGTCGGGGAGAAACCATGTGGCTTTTCCCTTCGTCACCCATCCCTGATCTGTCTGGACCCCTCCTTGTTCGGACCATTTCTTGATTTCTTCGGGAGTAGCATGTAACTGTATGTCTATGACATCTTGTGTAGGGTCCTTAACTGTCATACAAGTAGTCTGTTCTGGAATGGATGTCTGTGTCGTGTTAACTGGAATGTCTGGAGTCTGAGCTGTAAGCTTGGCTGTTTGATCTGCTAGATCGTTACCTTGGGAGATGATATCAGTAACTTTCGTATGTGCTTTGCACTTCATGATAGCGATAGCTGTCGGTAAATGTATTGCATCTAACAGAGCTTGAATGAGGAGACCATGCTGAATCTTGGTTCCATGAGAAGTCATGAAACCTCTCTCCTGCCAGAGCACTCCGAAGTCGTGTACAACTCCGAATGCGTAACGTGAATCTGTGTATATGTTTACTTTCAGGTTCTTGGCACATATGCAGGCTTGGGTCAGAGCAACTAGCTCTGCTGCTTGAGCAGACAGGGTGTCAATACGACGTGTTTCTATAACTTCGGTTTCAGTAGTCACTGCGTACGCGGCTGCTAGTTCTCCTGTACTAGTTCTCATACATGAACCGTCCACATAAAGTGTCAGGTCGGGGTTAGGTAATGCAATGTCTGTCAGGTCTTGTCTTGGCTTAGTCATAGTATTAATGACTTCCACACAGTCATGTGTGGCAGGATTTGAAGTAACTGATGGTAACAGGGTAGCAGGATTTAGAACGTTGCAGCGTCTGATTTCTATGTGTGGCTGGAACAGTGTCAGTTCATAACCTGTTAAACGTGCAATGGTCAAGTGCTGTGTCTGTGTTCGGTTTAAAAGAACTTCCACGGAGTGTGGAACTTGTACTGTCAGGGAGTGTCCTAATACTATGGAATCACTTTGTCTGATTGCTAGAGCTGTGGCTGCAACTGACTTGAGGCACGCAGGCAGAGCCTGGGCTACTGGATCTAATGTGCTCGAGAAATAAGCACAAGGCTTGTACTGTCCTGCTTGATCTTGTGTGAGAACAGATAATGCAGTACCATCACGTTCTGTGACAAAAAGTGTAAAAGGCTTACTGTAGTTCGGTGTTGCTAGAACAGGTGCTTGGCATAAGGCTTTCTTTAACTCACTAAAACTAAGTGTATGTTCCTGGGTCCAAGGGAGAACAGTCGATACGGCTGCCTCCTGTGTCGTTAACTGTATCAGTGGCTTTGCTAGAAATGCATACTGAGGAATCCATTGTCTGCAGTAAGAAGTGAGGCCAATAAAAGCACGTACCTCCTTCTGTGTCTTGGGCTGTGGAAGACTCGCTATTAACTGGATACGGTCTGGTGTCAACTGCCTACCCCACTTGGACAGTAAGTGGCCTAAGTAGATCACTTGCTGGACACAGAACTGAAGCTTCGAAGGGGACACCTTGTGCCCCTGCTCGGCCAGGAAATACAGGACTGTAAGTGACGCACGCTCGCAGTCACGTTCAGAACGGGCTGTGATCAGTAGATCATCAACATACTGGAGCAGGGCAGTGTCAGTTGGCATGTGAATGTTGTCTAGTTGTCTTTTAAGTGCTTGACTGTAAATACTAGGACTTTCTGTGAAACCTTGAGGAGCTCGTGTGAATTTATAGCTCCTTCCATTTAAACAAAAACCAAAAAGGTACTGGCTGTCTGGATGAATCGGGACACTGAAAAATGCATTCCTGAGGTCGATGACAGTAAAAAATGTAGCTTCAGAATCAATGGCTGTCAGTAGGGAAGAAATATCTGGGACTACTGGATACTGGGGTATGATACATTTATTAAGCTCTCGAAGGTCAATCACTAATCGATATACTGGAGGTGCATGTGGATCAGTACGTTTCATGACTGGAATGATAGGAGAATTACATACATTGGAGTCAGTTTCTACAACCACTCCTTGAGCAATGAGCTCATCAATAATTTTGGATAAGGCTGCTACAGCCTCAGGTGGCAATCTATATTGTCTGATTCGTGGCAAGACTATACCTTGCTTGAGAGTCACACGATGGGGTGTGATTTGCATAAAACCTACATCAGTTGGACCTTGCGCCCATAAATGCTGCGGTACATTGGATAATCTTGGATCAAAATCGCGTAATACATAGTGACCTTTAAAGTCACGCAAAAACAATCGTATTCCTTCTGGAGAGCAGCAAATTACTGCACCTAATTCTTTCAATGTTTTAATGCCTAACAAATTTTCTGGACATGACTTCGTAAGTAACAAATCAGTAGTTCGGGACAATGGACCAACTTCTAGAGTAACTGGCTTTGAAATCTCGTTAACAATAGGCTTTCCTGAAAATCCAAGGGAAACATTTCTAGAGCCTGAGAGCGGAGCCCCTGGAACCTCGTCATGACTGATAGTAGTCCTACTTGCCCCTGTATCAATCAAAAACTTTCTGTCTTTCCCTAATACTTGACTGTGTACATAGGGACCCTCTTGATCTACAGGTATCTCGATGAGAGGCAAGCCTACCTCCCTCTCTAGGCTGTTTCATGAATACTGTTGATATTCTGGATACTCTGTCTGGGCATACTGGTACATTTGCTGTGTAACATGCTGTGTTGCAGCGATAGGCTGCGGAGCTGGAACTGTCTGTTGTGCATTCTGTGGTGACTGAGAAATCTGTGAAACTTGTTCTTGTCTAGGCGGACGTGGTCTTTCTTTAGTCTTACCAGTAGCTATGTTGTGTTTCAGAACTGCACACTCGTTTATAAAATGACCTGGCTGTTTACAATAATTGCATGTCCCTTTAACGGGAGCTGCAGGATGACTGGCTTGATTCGGACCCCTCTTCTGACTGTCTTGTGGAACAGATTGTGCAACTAGTACTTTCATTTTTGTGTCTTTCATACGTCTCTTTTCGTGTTCTTGCTCTTCCCTGATTCTATTCTGGTGATACTGGAGCATCTGGAGCATTTGTGACGGAGTATTAGCTTGCCAACTACTTTCGACTTTCAATACTCGATTTTTAACTTGTGGCATTGAATTCTCGACTAGTTTGGTAACAAAAAGATGAGGGTACGATTCGCTACTTGTCTTCAAACCACTGTTAATAATAAAGCATTTTTCAAATCTGGAATAAAAATCACTAGTGTCTTCATCCTGTTTCTGTTTACATGCTGAGATTGCATCCCAATCTTCCTTTTTCGTGGCTAGTAACCTTGGCAAGACCTGTATCAATAACTCGGGCAATTCTTTACATTTGTCCCCAAGACCGGTACCTGGTACTCGTATTTTATCTTCAGCTTCTAGAGCTGTCCAATCTATCTTTTTCTCTCCCACCTCCCATTCTTTTTCCTTGAGTTTTTCATATACCCCTGGGGGCAACAGGACCTTTAGCATTTTAATGATATCAGGATATGTGTATTCTCCCATACGGAGCATGTCTTTTAATTCTCGATGGAACCCTGCTGGATCTTTGTCGTGACAGGGAATTAATTTCTTCATCTCTAAGAGTTCCATCTTTGTGATAGGGGTGTAAACAAATACTCGTTGCATTTCACCACCCGCTGTCCTAACTGGGTGTACTTCTCGTAACGGATGCTGTCTATCTATGTAAAATGATTTACTTTCTGGAGGTGAGACATGAACAAAATGCGGATTCAGGAACGTTCTATATTTGTGGCGCTGTTCTAGAATGATACTAATTAAATCGGTACCTAGACCTCTCCATCTATATTGGAGTAACTCGTTCAGAACATCATGTAACGGACCTGGATCGGAATGTTGTCCCTCATACAGTGTAATGAGGTGTTGGATCATATACATACCCACCTGTCGCTGCTCGGCTGGGGGCAGTTTCAGAAACATTTGTGCCACTATTTCATCTGGAAAAGTGGTAGAATCAGTAGTCCATCGGACTGCTGATCGGGCTAGTTCTAGTTCATGCATGGTACTAAGTTCACTATAACCGATACGTGATTTCAGAATGTGATCGGTAGCTTGAAATACTTGTTCAAGATTCTCTTGTTCTAGTGCTGGAAGGTGAAAAACTTTCTTGTATTCTAGGCGTGAATGTCGGTCTAGAAGTCTAGATTTACCTACATACGCTATTCTGGCGGTATTCTCGTCTTCTACCTCTTCAGTATCAGTGTTGTCTTCTTTCTCGCTTACTTGTGCTGCTTTGCGTTTCTCGTGTAACCTTATTATTTCCTTACGAATTTTCTTGTACATACTCTCTATACTACTGAGTGTCTTGTGTCTTCCCTCGGCTATATGATCACTCCACTTTGTCAGAATTCTCATTTCGATCGGATCTTTAGTCGGACAATCTTGTTTCCTTATTAAACAATTAATTAAAAACTTTAATAGCATGAGCTGGGTCTCAGCTTTCCTTAGAGACATGATTTCGCCAATACTTTCTGGGTCTTCTCCTGTACGGATGAAACGATATATTCTGTCTAGATCTTCTTTCATATTCGGTAGGGTGTCCAAATACTCGGTCACCCGTCTTACACGCAATGAATATATAACCATATTATCATCGCCTGGGACTGGATCATAACGGCATTCGGTGAGAGCTCGTCTGATATCTGCAACGGACTGATATTTGGGCGTACGCTGTAACGCACGTTCATGTAACTCGACTAACGTTACACGTTTGTGTGGCGGCGGGGTACCAGGAGGACCTCCCCCCACGGCCCCTATACTAGAATCGTCGACTGATACTCTTCGTGCTGGCAGAGTGACCGATGTAGCGGGAACTTGTACTACGGGCTGGACCGGGGGTACCGTAACAGGTGCTGTAACAGGTGCCCCGGTGGCTGGAGGAACAGGAATTACATTATTTGCAGGAGCTGGCGGAACAGGATTTGCATATTCTGGGACTGTGTCGTCCAAATAGGACGAGAGAAAAATATCAGCTGCGGTCGGTTTGTGACGTAGCTTAATCGGAACCAATGTCGGTGGAAAATTACATGGTGCTTCCGGGGTTGCTTTTGGCAAGCCCTCGGCAAGAAGAGGATACATACCCTTAATAAGGGCATTTCTCTGTCTGTCTGACTGTTCGGCTTTAACTCGTTCACCTACTTCGATTAATTCCCTTTCTTGGGCTCTTTCTGAGGATTCTCTACTTAATTCTGACTTTCTGATTTCTTTTTCGGTTCTTTTATGAGATTCTTTGCGCCATAACTCGATGGCATCTTTCTGGGACTGTCTGGATTTCTTTTTCCATAATGCTTCTTCTACTCGCATGATGCACTCGGCATCCCATGTACCTGATACAGGCCATCTATATTTCTCTTCTAGATCTTTAGTATACTCGACCCATAAGTCTAGATATAATATGGCACTTATGCCATGCTTATGATACATAAAATGACCTGGACTGTCCCTAGGCGGGACAGGAACTGCTTCTTCGAGCAGACCTTTTCTGGTTTTTAACTGACGTAACTTCGAGAACAGAGGCATGACTTAGACTGGAATCTGGACACAAATACAATACACGATAAACACAATAATAACTTGAAAACAAATCACTCATACCACAACATTGAAAACACATGAAATAACATTTAAAATAACAGTTCGGACAGAATACTACCTGGAATACTGAAAACAGAAACACATGAATTTCTCGAGAACAGAACAGAACTTACTGGAATGACTAGATGCACTGCTAAAACAGTACGAAACTTACCGGTCTCATAAAGAGACACGTCAGGACCCGCATCCACCTAGGTGGACACTTCGTGTTGGATCTGTGTACCCAAACCCACGGACCAGAGACAAATTAATTGACCCTGTCTAGATACTACCCCAGCAATGGTACTCACCGGGCAGCAAGAACGGAAGGCCTCGGACTGGACTGGACTGCTACGACGACGGACGGACGAACTTCGGACTTCAGTTACAGGTGGGCCTCCGGATACCTCGGACCTTGGACTCTCGGCTTGGGCTCTGGTCGGGACTCGCCGCGTTCCTCCACCGCCTCGTCTGGACGCTGGACCGCAACCTCCGTCTCCTCCGTGGGCCTGAGGGATACTTGAAGCAGAAATATCTGCACGTGGCCGGTATGATTCCGTCACGGCTGCAGAGGATCAGGGGGCCTGCGTGGCTTCTCCGGCGCGTGGGGAAAGGGCAAGTCCCTATTCGGGCGCCATTATGTGGTAAATAAATAATTAATTACCGGTTCTATTTTTCAGGATACTCTAATAACAGATAGCTCAATAAATAAGAGTCAAGATTCGAGGTAGCTGAAGTATACAGGCTTTAATCAGGCATAAAAGGACAGGAACAGGACAGCCTGCATGGGAATAGGATGGCAGCTGCCGGGGGCAGGATCTGGGAATTGGCTGGCTTTTAATAACAGTGCATTAATATATATACTAAAAACAATTACATTGCATTCAATACAGTAGGCGTAGCAGTAGGCGGAGTTTGTAGCAGTCGCGAAAGATAAGGCATAAAGTGGGTGTGTACAGGGCGTATACATAGACATGTGATGCAAACGTAACAGAATATGTCATAAACGGGGCGGAAACATGGAGGGGGCTACCTGAGCAGCTGGGACCTCTAACCTAGTGGTGCGCGTAAACTGGCAATGACGTGTTACCAGGGAGAACTGGGGGCTATGACTTCTGCACTAGAAGAGGAGACGAAAGTCTGGAGGGTCAGAGCGACATGTACCTAGGCATATCTAGTATCTGGTGTTTATAGTACATGTTGATAGAATCCAAAAGTTATCAGGGTAAAGGCTAACAGACACTAAGACTGGTGCATGCATTATTCTAAATGTATTGCATGTGCGAGGAATATTCTATGAATATGAATACAGTATTTCTCTTACATGGAGACATAAAGGCTAGACCATGACGGAAACTATTGATGCGATTCAGTAGCTTAGGAATGCAGAGAAGGAGGGCTGGACTGATAACAAGAAACATAACATACTCTTGGCAGACTGGGAGGCAGAGCCAGGCCTAGCCGGGCACTGCGAGGCATGAAAGTAAGTGAAGGGTCAGGGATACAGGTGGGGGCTGTATCGCTCCTCGGAGAGTTCAGGAAACAGGAGCTGAATCTGAGTCCGGGCCCTTTTGAGGCCTAGAAACGGGGACAATTCAATGAATTAACGTGCACACTGTAAAACGTGGCAACGTAGCTTTACATAGGCCTAATATTCGTTGTATTCACGAAGACTGGAAACTGACATACTAGAGATGGACACAACTGTAATTGCGTCTTTAATTGATCAGAAGGGAATACATGCATATCGATCATGCACATATGACATAACATGGGGAACACGTAGGCACATATAACATGGCAAAATTTACTTTTCCACATCTTATAGAAGTGCCCCGGGGGGACACAACATGCGAATGGGCCCGTTTGCGTGCCCCCGGGGCACTTTGGTATTACAGAAGGGGCCAAAGACGCTTGTGCGGCCCCTTCTACAATACTGATAGTGCAGGCTCACATAAAGCACCCCAGCTATCTTTAGAGGGTGTTCCCTGATTTGCATGGGGTGTGGCCCCATGCAAATGAGAGAATTCCTTTGGCTCTGTGCCCGCGCTGTAATGTAGATGCAGGCGCAGAGGCAAAGTAGCTCTCAGGAGGCACACTCACAGTGAGTCACCAATTCCCATTAAAAGTGCAGGCGGGTTGCCGCCTGCACTGTGAAAACACGGAGCGGCTTCAAAGCAGCCGTTCCATTATTCACAGGATTCCGTTGACCCTATTGCAGCGCGAGTTCGCAGCTGCACTGGGGGCAGTGCATTCACCATAATGCCATGCATTTTCTTTGTTTGTGCTGGGTGCAACTTTTAAAAGGAGTGCCCCCGCAAACAATGAAAATGAGCTGTTTGCATAATACGGGCCCAGGTATGTTCAGGGCACAGGCAGGTACCTACACACACATCTGAAGCTCCTCAGCAATGATTCCAGAGATACAAATGTTACAGATTGGAGGTTAAAGTGCTCCATGCTGTCACCAGCACCTGCACACTTTAGTCCAGACCCAGGTTCTCTACGCCAATGAGAACAGTCATCTCAAGCAAATTGAAGTGACACTCTTCACTATAGTATAAAAGCAAGAACACCTTCAAAGTGGACATCCTCTGCTGTGGCTGATGCTAACTGACAGGCAGCGCATTTTAGCAACCCAACTGTCCCAATGACGTACTCTATATTACACTTGCAGCAACCTACATATACAAATCATTACATACAAGAAAATATAAGTTATCGGAGCGATTAGGGAGATGTGGTGATATATTTACTTCCACATTCATCATCATCATCTAAGTAGCATATTTTGGATTATAAAGCCTTAAAAACAGTATACATCATAACCAAAATAGTCAACTAAAATCATATTTGAGATAAAATCAGTGATAGTGAAATAGCTCATTGCAATATATAGTATTACTTTCAAACTAAAAACATAAGTCAGTATTACATTACCAGGGTCAAGAATATCGTAAAGTGCGAATGCAAAGGTAAAGTAGCAGACTATAAATAAACAAAGCAATCAAATGAAACTGCACCACCATGTACCATAATTATAATAGGTGGTAAGCAATCGTTACATTACAAAAGTTCTTACATAAACAATATAATCATGGTGGGTCATTGGTCAACCTCGGCACAGAAGGTTTCTTGCAAATAATCCATGTGGAGAATAAGAATTTAGCAACACTGTTATAGATAATTTGTGTTCATATCAGATCTCATTATTCTCAGCGCATGTTTTATTCTCCTAATACCTAATGAAAGACACATTGGTTTAATCTACTTCTTGTGAGGGATAAAATAGGCTTTACAAAAGAGAAAAGAAATGGTGTACGGTTTGTTCCTCCAGATCACACAAGTAGTGCAACAATTGGGTCGCAGCAGATGAGAAAACTATTGATGGGTAATGTTCCATATCTAAATCAAATAAACAGCTGCTTGGCTAGGGGACAAGTAATTTGTCTAGAAAAGGCTCCAAAGATTGAACCACTTCAAAATCTAAAAAACTGAGAGGGCGATTTACTAAGATTTTACGTTGTGTTTGCATCACAAAAGAGAAGAATATCAGTGCAAAATAATCTTTTTTCCGATTTACTTTCCAGCGCTAAACTTGTTTAGCACAGGAAATAAAGTGAAAGTAACGCAAAGCAGTACATAGTGCTGCTTTGTATTACTTAGCGCCATGGGCATTCCATGCAAACAACCAAGGTTTCTGATGCAAAATCCTATTACCTAGATAAAGTAGACAGGATTTAGCATCAGAAAACGGCACCATTTTGAAGTAGGCGCAAGGAAGGAGAAATGCTTTCATTTCTCCTTCCTTTCCGAATTTGAACGTGTACTGCACTTCACAGCACACATACAAAGAAGGAGAAGGGTTAAAGTTAGTCTAAGCATGGTATTTTCTATTTGAAGGTTATCCTTCAAGTACAAAGCCTATGCTAGCCTCACGGAGACACCCTTGCACCATGGCACAAAGGTGTCTCTGTGGCGCACAGCAGCTGATTTCAGTGTCGGTGGTAAAGAAAGGGGAAGAGATTGCCATATGTTTGTAAATATGGCACTCTCCTCATGCAACGCAGTGCAGCATTTGCGGGTGCTGCATTGTGTGATTAAATGATAAATCTGCCGATGTCTGTCCGGCTGCCCGGATTACATTTCCTCAAATCCTCTTTCCACAAATGACATTTATCTGTCTTTTACCACAGATCTAGGAATAGAGGCAGGAAAGTTCCAAAGGGCAGCTAAATCGAGCTTGAAAATCATATCCTTAACAAACCTAAAGCCAAGGCAATTTCTGACAGGCATTTGGACACATTATTTCAGCAAGAAGGAGCCCATATGTTGTCAGTTCATCATTGGACGACAATTTGTGCCAATACAGTGCAGGTCTACATTTGCTTACTAAAGCTATTGGAAAAATACCCACATCTAAGAACTACAGCAGTCGCAGGTTGCTTTGTTGAAGTTCAGCAAAGCCCTCATGAATTTATTTTGTACTGCCGTTCCATTGCCCCAAAGCTCTGCACCATAAAGGGCCGATCCCGTGGCCTTAGCAATTTATATCTCAAATGCTGGGGAGAGGTGCCTCATCTTGGCCTTCTTTGTCACTTACACATTCTGTAATATAACCGAAAGTTATTGTAGGAAACCCCAAGTAAGCACTATTTGCACGGCCCAAGCTTGGTTGCATAAGGACCAACACCATCTCTACCATGTGGGAAAATTGTTCTCATATGGTAATTGTCCTCAACAAGTAAAATTCCACCATCACCACTTTTGCCACCTGCACCTTGAGGGATTCATCCTAAGACATCCAGAATAAGTCACGCTTATGTTGAGGCTTACAGAATTTCTTCCAATACTAAAGATGCACAATGCAATCTGTTCTGTTGTTGTGATAATATAACAGATTTAAACCTTAAGACATCCAGAAACCTATATTTTGACAATGGAGAAAGAGTTTGAACAGCTGCCAATTGAGACTCCTGAATCCAATAAATCTGCTATCATAAATTCCGACTATGAAAAGTTTAGCTTCTCTCATATCCACATTTACACAGATTTTTGACCTTCAGTAATATGTTTAAATAGTGGTTTGTTTGAAGAACATAGCTTAAGAATTAAATGTGAATCATGAGCAAAGTTGAATGCCCAAAAGAGTGCATCAACATAATTAAAGTTGAAATGTACGATCCATGTGTAGCCGTGCGTTTCAGTGTCTGTAAAGCAGATCAATAAAAGGGCAAACTCAATGCTTGTGTTGTAAATCCTAGGAAGGATTTGATCCATATGATCCATTCAAATGTCAATTTCTTAAGCCCCATATTAGAGGGTCTCAATATCAGATTGCTGTGATTACAGGTGATAAATGCAGCAGACAAATCCAACACAATAAGGGTGCTTTTATCCCCACTGTCAGTTTCCACCTGCAATTGATTAATTTTTTAGATAACCATAGTCTTTTAACTATGAATATAGCTGTATACGTTCTCTGTGAAAAATACTCACTGGAACACAACTTTGAGAACTGAATTCACCTAACCTTTTTTTCTGTGAAAAATACTCACTGAAATACATACTTGAGAATTAGCTTCACCTAAACTTTTCTGAGAAGAATATTCACTGAATTAGAACTTTGAGATTTGATTTCACTTAACCTTTTTTCTATGCAATTTACAAGGTAAATGGCAGCCACCAAATTGTTAAACACAACAAAATAGATTGCTTATATTATTCTTTTCGTGCTGGGTACTTGAATTATTCTAGACCCGCTACGAAGGGTGCAAGGGGTAGACCAGTGGGTGGCCTAGCTATCTGGGTGCGCCAACACGCAGGTGTAATGGTGGAGGAGTTCCCATTGGTTAATCCCGACATGCTGGCCATACGGGTAACCTCGTCTTCTGGATTAAATATGGTAATTGTAAATATTTACATGCGGGGTGTCCAAGGAGGAAAATGCTCCCCTGTTGCTTTGGTGTTGGACGGATTCCTAAGCTCACTACCGGTGAACACAAATAGGGTGGTACTGGGTGATTTCAATACCTGTTTTGAACCCATGGGGTTGGACGATGGTCTGCTTACCGAGGACGAGGACTCCCTGTGGGGTATCCCTGGTCTGGAATTGCAACCAATTAAGAAATGGTCTCAATCAGCCATTTTTCTAAAGGGTCTTTGTTTGAACCCGGGAATGCGTGCAGTCAATGGGCGTCTGAAGTCTGATAGGTTGGGGGCAATGACTTTTGATAATGGCAGATCCGGCTCGCGCATTGATTATATCCTGGTGAACGTGGAAATGTGGCCCAGTTTGCTGGATATGGTGGTTGTTAATAGAGCTGAAAGTGACCATAACCCATTGGTTCTATCAATTGAAGAAGGTGCCTTTGCAGCCCCCATGGCGGCAGAGGCGCTCCCGCCACAGGTCGTAATAAACAACAATGGAAGAAGGGTTAGTTGGCCCAAAATAGCCCTGGATGAGGAGGTCTTGTTAAGGATTAGAAGCATGGTGAGGGATACATTGACCCAAATCAGCGGGCTTACCCAGGAGTCGGCCCTTCTGGATAATATTACACTACTACACAGGGATTTCTTCTTAAATCTTAAAACCTTTTTCATTAAACCCATGGGCCCCAGTAAGAATAAGCAAAAGCCGCTAACTTGGTTTGATAGCGCCTGTAGGGAATCACAAAAGGCGCTACACGCGGCTTTAAGGTCAAGAGACCAGACCCTAATTCGCTGTTGCAGGGCCACCTATAAAGTTGTGCAGGCCGCTGCTAAGAAGAATTGGGATGAGACCCGCTGGAAGGAACTGCTGGAGGCTTGCCAGAGTAATAATATGACCAAATTCTGGCGGCAGCTCAAATGGGGCAACCGCCCACAAGATAGATCCCCCGCAAATAGTGTTGAGCCAAGGGAATGGGTTGAGTACTATGGGAACCAATTCAAAGCGAATGGTTCCAGTCCCGCTTATCCGATGCACATCACCACCAATGAAGCCTTGGTTTTTACGCCTACCGAAGTGAGGGCGGTGCTAAGGGTTATCCCGGGAGGCAAAGCGCCAGGTCCTGACTGCATACCAGCTGACATCTTTAAGCAGGAACAGGACCTCTGGGTCCCATATATTGTTCTCTTGGCGAATGCACTGGCAAGGGGTGCGAAAGTTCCCGAATCATGGCTTGGGGCGGAGATCCTCCCCATTCATAAGAAGGGGGACCGCTCAGTAACGGCCAATTACCGACCCATAAGCCTCATCGATGCAGTACAAAAAATTGTGGCCCGCCTTCTTTTGGGCAGGATCCAGACTTGAATTTCCGACTATGATGTTTTAAGCCCTCTACAGGCGGGTTTTCGGCAACATATGGGGACCCTGGAGCAAGTTTTTAGATTTATGCTACTATATTGGAAGGTGGTCCTTCTTGGGGGAGGCCTGTTGTTTGCGGCATTTGTGGACCTCAGGTCAACCTTTGACCTTGTACCCAGGGCTAAGCTATGGGAAGTTCTGCTGGATCTTGGTATGCCCAAAGAGTTGGTGGTGTTGCTGATTAATTTGCATACAAATACTTACGCCAAAGTAAGATGGGGTGGCCCAGGGGAAGTTACTGACAGCTTTAAAGTTGCCAAGGGGGTCAGACAAGGGTGTGTGTTGTCCCCGACCCTGTTTTCTTTGTTTATTAATGGGGTGACCAAGTATTTTACAAACTTTCCAACGGACGCGCCCACACTTGCAGGAAGGAAAATTCCCCTACTCATGTTCGCGGACGACACTCTGATTATTTCGAAAACGAGGCAGGGATTGCAGTCCGCCCTGGCTCGGTTTGAGTGTTTTTGCAGCGATCATGAGTTAGAGGTGAATGTTAATAAGACCAAATTTATGGTTCTGCGAGGCCCCAAGGCTGTGAAGGCCAAGGTGTCAATGTGTGGTGCCATTCTGGATCAAACTGAGGTCTTCACATACTTGGGTGTCACACTAAGTGAGAATTTGAGCTGGAAACCACAAATGGATCTTATGACCTTGAAACATGGGCAACTTGGGGGAGCCTTATTGAAGGAGTATGCTAAATCCCTCACTAAACCCATGGCACCGCTAGTTAAAATTTATGGTTCCAAGGTAATTCCTGCAACTATCTATGGGGCCGAGCTGTGGGGGTATAGTGAACTTTCCTCCTTGAGGGTGGCTCAGAATAGGTTCCTGAGAATGGCAAGTGGCCTCCCACAATCGACTCCCTGTTTACCCCTGCAGTTAGACCTAGGTGTCAAGTCCATTGAGGATATGGTACGGTTTAGACCACTGGCGTTTTGGCGGCGTCTGTGGACTACACCGGAACTATCCTTGTTTGCTGAAGCCATCGAAGATGTGAGGGGTCTTGAAGGGTCTCACAGGGTACCTTGGTTTTGCCACCTCAGGACACTCCTGAAAAATTTAAATCTGGAGGCACTATGGGTTGATCCAGCAAGTGCGACTTTTCCTACAAAAAAGGCACTCAAGGATATCTACTGGCACTGGATCGCTGAGAGGAGATCTGCTATGTCCAATGGTCCGACCATGACACTGGAATTTTTGGTTGTAAAAGATGTTCCTAAATACGAAGCTTATTGGGACCTGATCACCAAGCCAAATGATCGCAAACTGTACCGCCAACTACGAGTGGGCTCGCTACCCGTGCGGGGGCTAACGCACTCTTGGTTGGCTGGAGGCAGTGATAAGTGTCCTTTCTGTGTAACAGCAGTAGAGAATATCGAACATTTTTTTTTCTGCTGCCCCATGTACTTGCTACCCAGGAAAGTTTGGCTTATTCCAGTTTGTCGGTTACTAGGGACCAGATCTGCTCTTGAAGCGTTTAGAATTCTCAAAACTGATACCTCCCCTTCCATTGCTATTGGTGTAGCAAAATTTGTGAGTTGGGCATGCTCTATCCGAACCCGTAACCTTGGCAAATGAACTCTCCATTGTACTGTTTTTAAAGTAAGATGTTCTTATGTAGCAAGGGGTCTTTTCGCCCATCATTGTCTATAAATTTAATACTTTCTTATCATGGTTTTAAATTGTATTGTAAAGTATTTATTATCTTATATGTAAAATGCTATTTTTATGTATATGTATTTGTCTTTTATGATGCAAATCGAATAAAGACCTCTTGACTGACTGACTGATTGCTTATATCTCAAAGCTGAATTAAAAGTTTCTTTTCAAAGGATCACATAGATCCTTCTTTTCTTTTTTTTCTACTTACTTGCTGCAAAGAGTCTCCCATTTTGACTTCATTGTCCAAATACCCCTCTTCGGTTTTTCCCACTGCTATCCGTTCTCTCTCTTCTTATCAGGCTTTTTTTCTTTTTGTTTCTTTTATCTGTCCTGATGTTGTCTGCTTTCTGTGCTTCCTCTGCATTTATGGTATCACAATGACCGTATACCATTTTCTCTTTTAACATTAAGTCCAGTTAATTAATTTTCATCCCCAGTATTTAATATTGGGTCTGAGGTGTTTTTTCCATTTTGCTTTCTCAGCTTTAATTATCGATACAATATGAATTTTTTACATAATGTCTTTTTAGGTTTTGGATTATCATATTTACTAATCACAGAGTTGTATGTATCCATTAAATTGCATACTTTAGTGCTTAGGCTTACAACCTGCTGTAAAGAGATGTCAGTCATGTTCAAAGCCTTTCACCTACTCAGCCTGTAATGATTCGTCAAGACATCACTCGAGAGACGTTCTCCAAGAAAATGTAAGTATTTATTGATAAGCTTCACCCACGACATGGAGCATGTCTCTGGCATCAAGCTCGATTGGCAACTGACAGGACCAACTCTGTCTTATCAGGGTTCAGTTTTAATTGATTAAGGTTCATCCAGTCGTAGATGAATGTCAGGGTGGAACGGAACTTGAGAATAGAATCAGGAGCGGAGGAAAGGTTAAAAATGAGCTAACGGTCATCGGCGTAGTTCTACACTGTGACCTCCATTTCCTGGAGAGCAGCAATAAGGGGGTGTATATAGACGTTGAAAAGGAGGGGGGGGAGACGAGCCCTGGGGCACCCCACAGGAGACTGGGCAAGTGGGGTCGGAAAAACCCTCCAGTCTAACGGCCTGGGTGCGGTCCGCCAAACAGGAGGTAAGCCAGGCCAGAGCCGATCCCCGAACGCCGGCGCCCCCGACACGGTCAAGGAGGATGGAATGGTCGACAGTGTCGAAGGCGGCGGACAGATCGAGGAGGACCAAGGCCTGAGGAGAATTGATGTCAGCACTCCTCCTGAGCTCATCCACCACGGAGAGAACAACGGACTCCGTGGAGTGAGCAGGGTGGAAACCGGCCTGGGTAGCGGCCAGGAGGTAAGCTGAAACAATTAGATCTTTCACCTTTGCAAAGACTTCATCGAGTTCTTCTGACCACAAATATTTCTGACCCTTCTTCAGTAAAGCATGAAGAGGTTCTACAACTTGAGCATAATTGACCACAAACCTTGCATAATACTCTGTTAGCCCCAAAAAGTAGCATAGAGAATCTTTATCGCAAGGGACTCTTGCTTCCTTCAAAGCCCTGACCATAGAAAAATTCAGTTTGATACCAGACTCAGATACTGTGTGACACAAGTAATCCAATTCATTCACCCGAACTTACATTTATCCTCTCTTACCGTCATGTCACGTTCTCCCAAAATAGATAGAACTTTTTTTAACTTACTGATTATGTTCTTCTATGTTTTCCGAAAATATCAAAATATTGTCTAACTACACCTGTACCCCTTTTAGATTTTGAAACATTGTATCCATAAGTATTTGAAAGACGCTGGCCGCTGATGCTAGACCGAAAAGGAGTCTCAGGAACTTGTACGCCCCAAACGGTGTGACAAAAGTTGTCAGCTCCTGAGACTCTTCAGACAAAGGGTCCTGATGATAGGCGGACTTTAAATCAATCAAGGAGAACCATTTGGCTCCCCCCAAATTCGCCAAAAGTTCATGAATCCTGGGTAGGGGGTGACAATCCACCTTAATATTTTTATTCAGACCCCTGAGGTCTGCATACAATCTGATCTCGCCAGTTTTTTTTCATGCGACTACAATGGGGGCGAACCATTGGGATGACTCTGTAGGTTGAATTATATCTTGAGCACATAAATCTTCCAGCATTTTTTTTAACTCTCCTCTCACACTTAAAGGTACAAGGCGAACCTTATGTGCGACAGGGCAAGCTCCAGGCAATAATCTAATTTTGTGTTCTGCACCTTTCACTAAACCCACCTTATCAGTAAATACATTTCGGAATTCATCTAACAGATCCTTGCGTCAATTTTAGAATCATGCACATTGCATATTGCCATTTCTCTTGCTCTTATAGGATTCTCATCCCCTGGTACCAAGAATTAGTCCCATTCTTGCCAGGTCTTTCCACCTCACAATGTTTTTCCCTTTGACTGCCACATATACTTTAGTACATATTGTCCTGTTCCAAATTTGCAAATTGGGCAACATCACAGAGGTAGATGCATTGGGGAGAAGACATGGAAACCTCTGTACTGTAATATCAAAGAAGGATTTAATTTGGCCCTGAAGAAGCCAAAATGTTGGGCGAAACAAATTGGCTGTGCTGAGCTGTCTTTTACATTTTGAGACGAAATTGAATAAAAGAATCACCACAAACAAAGAAAAGACCTCTTGAATCATCTTCATGTTGCAAATGCAGCACTGGGCTGTGTTATGGTTTTTTGTCTTTTGAAAGTTGCCTCTCTATTCAATCCTAGAGATCTATACCAAATTGCAACGTTGAGTAGCCATGGAGTGGTGTGGCTCACTGGTTAGAGGCGGCAGACCCGGAAGCAGAGAACGGCCCGGGACCAGGGTTCAATTCCCGACACGGCAGGGTCGTGGACCAGGGTCAGCGGACTCGGTAATTCTCGCCTCAGTGCCTACTCTAACCAGGGAACACACTTGGCAACTCTGGGCATTAGCTTGCCTCATCTCTACAACGGCCCCCCACATTCGCCGGGGATGCCTGGTTTCACCTTGGAGATACCCAGTAGGGACCATCTCACAGGGATAGCCAGGACGGGTTCCCCAGCGGTCTACAGCGCCACGACGCCTCAGGGCAGCAGTGCGCTTTACAAGACACATACATACATCTGTTTGGTGCTGCTTATATTTAAGACTTCTCTTAGTGATTCGCAGTATTCACTAAGTTCTGGCATGGTCCACAAACGCAGCCAGTAAATCAATGGTTTTAGTGGGGCAAGAGCCCCAATTCTCCTCATCCCAAGATCAAAATACAATGGTATCACTGGAGTACTGGTTGGAACAGATACAAGGGATCTAATATATACATTCTCACATACCGCTAACTTATGTGTATCTTCATGGCCCCATAACTCTGCTCCATATAGTGCCGCATTTTGAACTTTCATCCGATAGAACTCCAGGGCAGGGGTTATTCACCGGGTCAGGGTCTGTTTATAGAAACAGATTATAGGTTTAGATTTACAGAATAGGGTCAGATAGCTTTCATATAATTGTAGATACCAGCCTAATGTGTCAGTCAACCTAACCCCAAGATAGTTAAAAGTGTTTAACCTCTCCAATGGTTTCCCAGATTTTCTCACAGCTCTTGTTCTGCCCTTTATCTTGCCAAAAAACATAAAATTGTTTTTCTCCACATTTAGTTCTAGTCCCCTAGCTAAACAGAAGTCCAGAAAAGTATCTAGCAAGTTCTGGAGGCCCATAGGGGTCCTGGAAATCCATAGGGAATCATCTGCAAAGAGCAGTATTGGTGTTTTCTTGCCATTCAGCACAGGAGAATCGTTTGCACAGTCCCTCAGGTCATTCACTACTCTGCTTACATACAGGGACAATAATGTGGGTGAGAGTACAGAGCCTTGGTGCACCCCGCGCCGAATGGGAATCTTAGTATTCAAGTCAATAATACTTTTATTTGATTTCATTAAAATCATAAAAGGGTGGAACAAGCCACCGAGGTACATAGGCATCAAGAAATCATTTGGTAAAAACAAGGAATAAAAACACAACAAAATTCATATCCTCAAGGAATGATCAGTTGGTTAGATAGAAAATGTATAAAAATGTAAACAATGCGATAGAAAAATTGTGAAAGTAATTCAGTTTAAAAATATTCAGATCAGTTCTTTTTTTTTGTCCAATTCTTTTGCCACAACGTTCCAGAGCTTTATGGCTCTACAGGACAGTTGGATCAACGCGCCTCCAAGGCATTTTATAACTGCAGCTCTGCAAGTCCTTATTTGTTCTCTCCTTAATATTTCCCGTAGGACAGTTTTTCGAATTTCTAGTAATGATGGACAGATACATAAAAGATAGTGACTCATCACCTTGTCCTCAGAGACGGCATTCCTTTGTCAACCACGTCTGTTTCCATTTTGGTGTAAGATCTTTCATGGGGAATGGCCCCTGCCTCAATAGCATCCAATTTTTCTTCTTTAGGTGTGAGAAGTGTTCGGACAAGTACGGTTGGGGGTTCAGCCTTTTATAAGATTGTTTCACCGCCCATGCGTGTTGTTTTTTTGCGAAGGCTGTTTTGTCAATTGACAGTGAGATCCGTTTGGTTGTAGTGATTGTAAGCCAGCCTCCTCTAACTGTAGTGCCAAAAGCGATTCTTTTAGGGCTGTAAAACTAAATTTGTTTAGCCTGGCTTGATTTTCAATCTCCTGCCAACAATAATGGCCTACGGTGTTATCTTCTGCTGCCATCATCCTCCAGTAATATTTAGCCAATGCTCCTTGTCTTGCTGGTATCTTGTTTTAGACCGTATTCTAATCAAATTTGTGCCTGTGAGATGTGTCGAGGGATTAAAAACAAGTTCTTAAAGAGGCTAGATTGAGCTGTGTTTAGGACTATTGCGTCCTTTGTGTTCAACATTTCCGACCCATACGATAATAATACTAATAATAATACTGATATTTCTAAAGCGCGAACAGCTACCTCACACGGAGGTGTCCCGGCGCTATGTGAGCAACTGAATGTAAATGGAGTGGTATTAGATTTTTTTATTATAAAAGCCAATAAACAAGTCTCTGAAGTTGCAGAGCGAATCGACAAAGGCAAAGCATTCCACAGTTTTACCGTCCCAGCGGAGAAAGTCCTGCCCCCATGCCGGGCCTTCAAGGCTCGGGGAGCATGTAACAGATTCAGTGTATTTGAGCGAAGAGACCTCGACTGCTGGTATCGGGGAAGTCTCAATTTAAGGTAGTTGGGTCAGTTACCCTGCAATGCCCTGAAAGCCAAGGTCAGCGCCTTAAATTTGATCCTACTGGCCACTGATAGCCAGTGCAGACCACGCACACGCGGAGAGACATGATGTCTAAAAGGAATATGTTTGGTAAGCCTCGCAGCCGCATTCTGCACGGTCTGTAAACGCTGGGCCAAATACTTTGGTAAGCCGAGATAGAGGCCGTTGGCGCAGTCCAGCCTCGATGTGACAGTCGCATGGACTACAGCTTTTCGGCAGTCTTCTGGCAGCAAGTCAAGAAATTTGCGAAGATTTCTGAGTTTGTTTAGGCACCCCGCTGACACCTGCTGGATGTGAGCGGAGAAGGATAAACTATCATCCCATCTCACCCCCAGATTTTTTGCACTACTGCTGGGGAGAGGCGGATGTCCCATTTCAGATGGCCGGCGGGGGGCGCAGGCTTTTCCCAAAAAAAAAAAAACTCAGCCTTCCCTGCATTCAATTTTAGCTTGTTGGTGTTCATCCATATCGCAATATCGCGAAGGCATCCTTTGAAATTGCTAAATGCTTCCACCGATAGTTATGAATATGGAAAGACCAACTGCGTGTCATCTGCGTAAGAAATCGCTTTGACACCCCAATTGGCAATCAGAGTGAACAGTGGAGCTAAATAAACATTAAAAAGTAGGGGACTAAGTGCTGATCCCTGGGGAACACCGCACCAAAGCTGTTTTGGTTTAGAAGAAAAAGGACCTAAAGCAACTTTCTGGGAGCGGTCACTTAAGTAGGAGCCTCCAATCTCTGCATGAGTCTGACATGGTCAACAGTGTCAAATGCAGCAGATAGATCCAGGAGCACCAGCATTGCTGATGCCCCTGATGCCCCTGAATCTAGAGCCCATCTGATTGACTCTGCCACCTCAATGAGGGCGGTCTCAGTGCTGAAGGCAGATCTAAAGCCTGATTGGGTTTCATGCAGAATGGCGTTATTTTTAAGAAAACAATTCAATTGGCGTTGATAGTAAAGAGATGGGCCTTAAGATTACCTTAAGATTACCAAGGTCCCCTGAGGCACCATTAGATGTTTTTTTCAATGGGAGTAGTGTGGCATGTTTCCAGTAGTCAGGAAACACCCCAGAGGCAATGGATGTGTTCCAAATATGTAAGAGAGTTTTTAATAAAGAGCAGGACATCACATTCCATAGCTTTGGAGGGCAAGGATCATCTTGGGCCCCCGATTTGCATTTTTTAATTTCATCAGAGCCTCTTGTTGTGAAATAGGGTGGAACCGTGCTAAAGAGGGGGCGGGCGCATTTACCAAAACCAAATCCGACCTAACTGTTGCCACAGAGTCCGAGAAGGTATCATATACCTTTACAATTTTGTTGTCAAAGAAGTCCGAGATATCTTCACTCAAAGCCAATGACAGCAAAACGTCCGTCTCGATTACTCTCGGCTTAAAAAAAGACTGAACTATCTTAAAAACTTCTTTGCTTGATTGGTCCCTTTTCTGAATGCAAGATGCAATAAATTGTTTTTGGGCCGCTTTTATGAATTTATGAAGTCTGCTAAGGGCTTTTTTATAACATATTTTGGCTGTCTCACAATAATTCGCTCGCCATTGTCGCTCCAGTCTCTTACAGTTGCTCTTTTCATCCCTCAGAGCCTGCGAGAACCAGGGGGCTGATGGTGATTCTCTACGTGACATAGACAGTTTTGCTGGAGCGACAGCATCCACCGTTTTTTCTATCCATTGATTAATTGCCAGTGCATCAATATTTGAGTCTGTGGTAAGAGCTGGAGGATCAATAGCCAGGGCAGGGCCTAGGGTGTCAGCTGATAGATTCTTCCACTGTCTACGCCTAAAAGAGCGTCTACCACTGGCCTGGTTACAGGAGGATATTTTTACTGAGAAGGAGATCAGGAAGTGATCAGACCAGGCCAATGGTAGGGGTGACTCTGCTATTAGTTCCTGAATGTTTGAGAAGATCAAATCAAGAGTATGTCCTGCCCTATGGGTGGGATCAGAGATTATTTGTATTAAGTTTGCAGCTTCCAAAGTTGTAATTAGTTGGGAGACCTGGGGACAGTTGGGCCTACCTACATGAACATTAAAATCACCCAGCACCACAAAATGAGAGTGAGCTAGAGATCTTTGAACAATATAGTCAAAGAGCTCACCAGTACTATCTAGAGAGCAGTCAGGGGGCCTGTAGATAATCAGCCCAGCGAAAGATACCTTAGGATTTACTTGAAGGCAGAAATAAAGACCCTCAATGCCTTGTAGGCCGATGGACGTAGAGGAAGTTAAGGCATAGCTTTCTTTAAAAATAAAAGCCACCACACCGCCTCTTCTGTCCCCCCCTCCCCTACTAGAGAAAATCATTTGAAAGCCCGTAGGGACAGCTCATGAAATGGAGGCCATATTATCTTCTTTCAGCCATGTTTCCGTAAGAAATAAGGCATCCCAGTCTGAGTCCATAAGCATCAGCCAGATATCATCTGCATGCCTGGGGAGAGATCTACAATTCAGTAAGCCCACACAGAATAACGTCTTGGGAGGGCTTGTTACAGGGTTAGTTTTATGCTGTATTATCGAGTGACCTAACACAGATGCAGAGCCCATTGCCATACCACATAGTAGACACTCCGGATACAGCTCAGTGCTTGCAAGGTCAATTCTCCTTGCCTTACACTGCTTAGCAGTATTCATAGCCATTAAATCAAACCTGGACCAGTATACCCTCTCAACTTCCCTGCTCACACCGACAGCATGGCTGGCGCAGGCCGCGGACGGGCGCAGACGGGCTTGCCTTTGGCGCGCCTTCGGCGCGCCCGCTGCGCGGCCGAGCCCCCGTCTCCCTTTTGCAGGCAAGGAACAGGAAGTGCGGCGAAAGAGTGGGAGGAGTCGATATGGATGGCAAGAATTTTGCTGCAATTTCCTTACGCAGGTGACCTGTTAAACATCCTTTCAGCTTTTTCTGTAAGATTTTAAATGCAAAGAGCAGTTGTTTGGCGTTTGCTTCTCTGTGGTCCAGTTATTGCTTAAAATTGAGGTTGCGATCTAATTGGAACCCCAGGTATTTATACGAATCCACCCGGGACAGTGGTTTCTCGTTTAACTTCCAGATGAAGTAGCTTTTATTTTTGTTTTGTGACATTCAGAGAAACACATGACCTTCGCTTTTTGAGGATTGATTATTAATTGAGCAGAGGTGGTGTATGCTCCTAGTTGGGCAATAAATTGCTGCAGGCCTATGGGTGTTTAAGTTAGAAGGACAATGTCGTCAGCATATTGGAGGCTTGTTATTGGTGTTTTACCCAGTTTTGGGGGGTCAGCTTGAATTGAGCGAAGGTTCTTCTCTAGATCAGCTGTATAGATGTTAAATAAACAGGGAGCCAGCACGCACCCCTCTTTTAGTCCGTTGGTTGTTGGAATTCTGTTTGTTATACTACGCCCATCTCCTTTCCTTATTTGAACCCAAGTTTGTGAATAGAGATTGATAATTGCCTCCAGGAGTTTGGTTGGGGCACCCCAGCTTTTCATTTTAGCCCATAGCTTAGCTCTCGGTACTTTATCGAATGCTGCTTTGAGATCTACTAAGCATGCGTACAGAGTGCTAAATTTTGCGCAGGCTTGGTTGGCTAAAAGAGTGACCGCAGAAATGTTCGTGAGGGTGCCCATCCCCGACCGGAATTCAGTTTGAGTATTTGGTATCAGGTTTGTTTGACTGACCCAGTCCTCCAAGTCCACTAACAGATTTGATGCATACATTTTCACCTCAACATCAATGAGTGTTATCAATCTGTAATTGGACGGGTCAGAGTGTGCACCCGTTTTGTATATTGGGTGTGGGATGCTTCCTCACCAGGAGTCAGGAATCATGCTGGTCTCTAAAATGTGTGTGAAAAAAGGAGTGAGGCGGCCAAACCAGTATGTCGAATCTTATCAGAATAAAGCATTTAGCAATTTGTTGGGCCCTGGTGCTCCCTCGGATCTTAATTTTGTTATGATTTTCCATACCTGCTCTTGTGAAATCCACGGGGAAAGTTCCTGTAATTCTGACCTGGTTGTATCCTGGACTGTTAGTTCACAGTTGTCCTCCTTCCCTGTTGATTTTCCAGGATTTGTGATGTCTCTCTCACCTGGGAGTGGAATTGCGTTGTATGTGACTTCAATATGGGTACTACGTGTGTCCTCCATTACATCCGAGCTGTAGTGTCGGTTCTTGTATTTGATAGCTGGTTGGTTGTTTCCCAGAAAAGTTTGGAATCTCTTTGTTTGCTGGCGTGGAGAAGTTTCACCCAAAATTGTTCTTTATACTCTTTCTTGGCCGCCTTAATGTTATTTTTTAGGTCATTTTTAGGTCTCGGACTAGGCAGCGCATGCGCTGTCTCGTCAGAGAGATGCTGTATACACAATAGTGGGGGAAGCTCCGCCCACTTTCCGCCTAGCTTTGTGATTGGCCGCAATCGTAAATGATGCATGCTTATTGGTTTTTGTAAACTTAAGCCCGCCTCCTGACAGCCATGTCGTCATTATTGTCCTTCCACAGCTATCGGCCCTATTACCTTTACAACCATTTCGTTACCCTGCCTCCTCCCGTTCCCTCCCGCAGTCTGTGACTTCTTAGGCCAGCAGCACCCCCTAACCCCCACCCGTTTGTGCTTTTTGTACGCTCGCATTTCCGTTTAAAATGCAGTAGGGCTCTTGAAAATACGAGTTTCGTTGTATTTTAAAGGCTTGTTTGGTGTGGGATTGGTTGGTTAATTAGCACTCCTTTTTCATTACAGCGCATGCGCTGCTTGATTCTCACTAATGCGCACGCAGGCACAAGCAGACGCTACTCAGTTGTCAACATGAGTGCCGGGCGTCGCTGTATGCAGCCTCCTTTGAGCGAAGGGAGCGCCATCCACATGCTCCCTCTATTTTAAGCCACATACTTTGCTCTCTATTGCACCGTCCCCTCTTTTGTTATCTATTCACCACATCCTGTGCTAGAGGCCGTGTGTTTGTGTCTTTGTGCTGGTCAGTGCCTGCACGTGATGATTTTTTTTGCACATTTAGTGCGAACTCGACCCGTAGGCATCGGAGCGCTTTACATGGGCACCAGTTACAATGCCAGACTGATGTCTCTAGTTTCCAGCTGCCATCCAGACTTTTCAGACGATGATTTCCTTTGCGAACAAAATAAAGTCACGCGATGTTTTGTTTTCTCTGGTGTTGTGAAGGCCCTAGGAGAAGACAAACTAACACGTTTGTTGATGGTTGTTAAACACCTGACATAAGTTAGTTGCTGGAGCCACAGTGATTGATTACTTTATAGGTCCCCACAAAACAACGAACACTTTACCTACCGCCTCGAGGAGCAGATTTGTAAGTGCACTGCTTTTTTTGTCTCGCCGCCTTTAATACCGTTATATACTGGAAACTGTTTTACAGTTTTCATAAATACGCAGTTATGTGCAGGAAAACCACGGGTGACTTTATTTGAAGGAAAGGTGCATTTTACAACCCTTTTATGCAACTGCTTTCATTGAACAAATTACTATTTGAGTTGTCTAATGTTGTTTATGCGCGGGTTATGCAGGACATCTCATGGCTATGTGCTGCTTGCGGTTTCTGTCACTTCTGTTTGATTTATGTAGGAAATTGTCCCAAAAATGGTTCAGGTGGCATTCTTATTTCACGTCCATTCCTCCTATATTTGTTCTCTTTATATTACTGTTATTGCTAAAATGCTCTCTCTGCTGACACTGGTATCATACTAACGTCGCTCATACTGCTGTTCTACTAACACTACTAGCAATGCACTAATGTTAACTGCTATCACTACTCTATTGCTCCTGCTGTTACTGCTTTACTACTAAAACTGCTGCATTACCTGTGGGGCCGATCATCTGAATATTAGAAAGAAATGACTGCTTTAAAGATTAACCACGAAGAGTGTGGAAATTATTCTCGTTGATCCAATCTTCAATCCTTAGGAGTTCCTGAAAATGATGGTGATATCCTTTTGGTGGAAAGTTTTAATAAAAAAGAATTTTGCCCAAAAAAAACATAAAAACTGCTGCATTACTATTCTGTTACTTCAGACGTCATTGCTAACCTGCTAACTTATTCATTTGATACTAAACACAGTATATGAATATATTTATAATAGCAACTACATCACTAAACTCATTAATATGGCGAGACCAATTGGCATTGCTAATTCTTGTTTATTCTTGTTATTGACATGAGGATTTACCTGAGAAGGTTCTGAGCCCCGAGTTCGCAGTAGCCTTAAGTGTTTGTTCAATTTTTTTTTGTTTGTCCTTAGGTTGTTAGTGTACCAAGCTGCCCCTGTTGGTCTACCCACTTTGGGACAATTGCCCTGTGGAGAATTATTTGTTTAGTTCACGGATGAATGACGCCCAGGCCGTTATTCGCAGAGTTCAACTTTGAATCCCTTCAGTAGTCTGGTGCATGTCCCCATGATGGCACATATGTTGTCCTTTTTCCAGGTGAGACGTTTTAAGTTGTAACATTGAGTTGATAGAGACATCGCATTGCCTTGGCCAGATCTTTCAGTAGTTGTGAGCAATGTGAAAGTTTGAGTATGATGGTCGCTTTCTGCCTTTTCTTATATTTGGAATTGTGAAATGAGAGGAAGAAGGGCATGGTCAGTGAGCGTATAATCGATAATTGAACCTGTTTTGTGTGTTACTCTTGTGAATGCTGAAGGGCTGTCTGTCTGCCCTCGTCCATTGAGCGCACACATTGAGAGGTCGTCCAAGCAAGCCGCACATCTCTGGCCATATGTGTCACGTCATTTTGTGGCCTGTGTGCAGCCTGGTGTATTTTTTTTGTCTGCCATGCAGTAGGTTCATATTGAAGTCTCCGGACAGTATTGTATTGGCTTGTAGGTAAACGAGTTTTAATGTTACTAGTGCTGCTATTAGTTTCTTGATTCTTGGCCCCTTTTGTTTAGATGCCGGGTGGATATAAATGTTCAATATTAGCAGGCTGATAGAGGGCGAAGTATTTAGTTTGATGTATAGCATCCAGGAGGAATCGAAATCTATAACGGAAATTTGCCATAGGATGTCTGTTGAAATAAAAATAGAAGGACCGCCTTTTACTCTCCTGTGCTTTGTGTCCCTCTTGGCCGGGTTCAAATATTCCTTGGAGCCTACTATTGATGAGTATTTTGTCTGCCATATTTCTTGGAGAAGAAGTATGTCGTACTGTAGAATAAATTCCATGAAGTCGGCTTCTTCTTCTTTTGTGTTTAGGCCATTCACATTCTAGGAAAAGATCTTGTATCCCTGGATCGGTGTAGTGACCTTGCTCGGTTTTGTTCATGCCATTCCGTGGATGGTTGGAGAAGTAGTCATCTGTTGGGCACCAGGGGACTTGGCTGCTTCGGGATGAGCAAAGGTGATGTTAATTTACCTTGCATGTTGACCAGTGCCGTTTATTAAACTGTGTTCGTCTGGGCCTTTAGCACCTTTTAGAATGCCCTCTGTCTGACTGAATTGTTGTAGCGGGCTTGGGTAACATGGGTAGTCTGCCTTTTTTAGCTCAATACCCCCATTTAGTGAATGTCTCCTTCTGCCGCCAGATCTGCTCGATAAAGGAGTTATTTTATTTATTTATTTATTATAGAGTTTTGTATAGCGCGAACAAGACCCGTGGGTATCAGAGTGCTTAACATCGAGGTAGGTTACACATTGACAGTCCAATATCAATACTAAAAACAAACAGATATAAGGTAAAAGGCGCTATGGCTATAAGGGGTGCCTAAATAAATATATTCCAAACACATGTGCAATCAGTAATAAATGGTGAGAAAGGCCTAGTACATAACACGGTCCATATCAGTAAATAAGGTGGGCCTTGCGAGACCCCAATTGCATGAGGACAAGGGGTTGAGATTGCTTAGTTAATCCGGACTCGCCGAGTTCTGTTGCTTAGGAATGGATTAAGCCATCTCGGCACACTACATCACATTACATCGAGGTAGGTTACACATTGACAGTCAGATATCAGTTCTAACAACCAACAGATATAAGGTAGAAGAAGCTGTGGCTATAAAGGAAGCCTAAATAAATATATTCCAAACACATGTCAATTAGTAATAAAGGTGAGAAAGGCCTAGTTTATAACACCATCCATATCAATAGATAAGGTGAGGTAGAGGTTATATAGTTTGGCTCTGAGAACAGCAATTGGTTCACACAGGACTGTGGTATCGATCAGGGTACAGCCTAGGCTTGTGAGTGGAGTCAGTTTCTTGATAATGTTAGTATTCATGAAGATGGACCGCTCTTCAGCTAATGTAGTAGTTCATACCAGCTATCCGTCGGCTTCCCTATGCCAGGTATTTACTCATCATATGGCTTTTCAATTCCCGTTTGAATGTTGCAATATTTTGGATCTTCCTAATGCTTGGAGGGAGTGAGTTCCAAACTCTGGGGGCAGCTCCAGTGAATGCTCGATCATATGTCTTTTTCTTTCGAAAAAAGGCCGGCCTCAACAGCAGCTCCTTGGCACTTCTCGTTGGTCTGTTTCCTCCCGATAGCATTATTTTCTTGCTTAGGTATCCTGGCTTGTTATAGTGCACCGCTTTGTGAGTGATACATGCTGTCTTCATTTGAATTCTGGCCTCATAAGGTAGCCAGTTTAGTGCTTTCAGGTGAGGAGATATATGATCAAATTTCCTCGATCCGGTGATAAGTCTTGCCGCAGCGTTGAGACAGGCTTTTAGCGGTGCTGTAGATGTTTTAGGTAGACCAGTTAATGTAGAGCAACCATATTCGATCCTGGATATGACTAGGGACTGTATAGCCAATTTTAAGTCTGCCTCTGAGATGAATGGTTTTAATTTTCTTAGGTAGCTCAGATGGAAGCGGGCACTTTTCGCCATTGAATTAATGTGGGCTTTCATGTCGAGGTTCTCATCTAATATGATTCCCAATGATTTAGCTGAGTTGACTAGGGTTGGTGTGCAGTTAAGCGCAGTCACCAATTTGGTCCATTCCTTTACTTCCGGGTGGCTCCTTGGAGGTGCAATTAGCATGAATTCTGTTTTCTGGGCATTTAATTTCAGATGATTCTTCGTTAACCATTGCATAGCCATCTTTAGTGTCTTATTCATTAGATCTATGTCATCAAGGGAAGCGATCAAATACAATGGTATCACTGGAGTACTGGTTGGAACAGATACAAGGTATCTAATATATACATTCTCACATACCGCTAACTTATTTGTATCTTCATTGCCCCATAACTCTGCTCCATATAGTGCCGCATTTTGAACTTTCATCCGATAGACCTCCAGGGCACGTGAATAAAGTCCCTTGTGGACTGACTCACCTTTTAAATCTCACCACTCCCTCACGACTACACCCCCACCAGACCCCTTACACGCACTCAAACCATTGGCTGGAACAAAAGATCTCCAACAAAGAGCGCCTACGGCGCCCGTCAGACATTGCAGCGCCAGTCTGATGAGGAGCAGGAGACCAATGATGAAGCATGACACCTAGGTTTCTGGGTGTGTGAGGTCTTCTAGTTCCAACAAGGGAACACCTTGTTCCCTGCTTTCGTTCCACTCCATACCATTACACATATTTTCCCTGGGGAACTTTGTATTCTTTTGCCTTAGAGTTGACTGGACACATACTCTGGACCCCGTTAAATATTGTCCACAATTGGTTCCCAACTTTGTACCGACTGCCCTTTATCTTGCCATATAACGTAAAATTGTTTTTCTCCACATTTAGTTCTAGTCCCCTAGCTAAACAGAAGTCCAGAAAAGTATCTAGCAAGTTCTGGAGGCCCATAGGGGTCCTGGAAATCCATAGGGAATCATCTGCGAAGATCAGTATTGGTGTTTTCTTGCCATTCAGGACAGGAAAATCGTTTGCACAGTCCCTCAGGTCATTCACTACTCTGCTTACATACAGGGAGAATAATGCGGGTGAGAGTACAGAACCTTGGTGCACTCCGCGCCAAATGGGAATCTTAGTAGTCAAGTCAATAATACTTTTAATTGATTTCATTAAAATCATAAAAGGGTGGAACAAGCCACCGAGGTACATAGGCATCAAGAAATCATTTGGTAAAAACAAGGAATAAAAACACAACAAAATTCATATCCTCAAGGAATGATCAGTTGGTTAGATAGAAAATGTATAAAAATGTAAGCAATGCGATAGAAAAAATGTGAAAGTAATTCAGTTAAAAAATATTCAGATCAGTTCTTTTTTTTTGTCCAATTCTTTTGCCACAACGTTCCAGAGCTTTATGGCTCTACAGGACAGTTGGATCAACGCGCCTCCAAGGCATTTTATAACTGCAGCTCTGAAAGTCCTTATTTGTTCTCTCCTTAATATTTCCCGTAGGACAGTTTTTCGAATTTCTAGTAATGATGGACAGATACATAAAAGATGTAATAGTGACTCATCACCTTGTCCGCAGAGACGGCATTCCTTTGTCAACCACGTCTGTTTCCATTTTGGTGTAAGATCTTTAATGGGGAATGGCCCCTGCCTCAATAGCATCCAATTTTTCTTCTTTAGGTGTGAAAAGTGTTCGGACAAGTACGGTTGGGGGTTCAGCATTTTATAAGATTGTTTCACCGCCCATGCGTGTTGTTTTTTTGCGAAGGCTGTTTTGTCAATTGACAGTGAGATCCGTTTGGTTGTAGTGATTGCAAGCCAGCCTCCTCTAACTGTAGTGCCAAAAGCGATTCTTTTAGGGCTGTAAAAAAAAAATTGTTTAGCCTGGCTTGATTTTCAATCTCCTGCCAACAATAATGGCCTACGGTGTTATCTTCTGCTGCCATCCTCCTCCAGTAATATTTAGCCACTGCTCCTTGTCTTGCTGGTATCTGGTTTTAGACCGTATTCTAATCGAATTTGTGCCTGTGAGATGTGTCGAGGGATTAAAAACAAGTTCTTAAAGAGACTAGATTGAGCTGTGTTTAGGACTATTGCGTCCTTTGTGTTCAACATTTCCGACCCATACGATAATAATACTAATAATAATACTGATATTTCTAAAGCGCGGACAGCTACCTCACACGGAGGTGTCCCGGCGCTATGTGAGCAACTGAATGTAAATGGAGTGGTATTAGATTTTTTGATTAAAAAGCCATGTCTTTAGCTGCTTCCTAAAACAAGTCTCTGAAGTTGCAGAGCGAATCGACAAAGGCAAAGCATTCCACAGTTTTACCGTCCCAGCAGAGAAAGTCCTGCCCCCAAGCCGGGCCTTCAAGGCTCGGGGAGCATGTTACAGATTCAGTGTATTTGAGCGAAGAGACCTCGACTGCTGGTATTGGGGAAGTCTCAATTTAAGGTAGTTGGGGCAGTTACCCTGCAATGCCCTGAAAACCAAGGTCAGCGCCTTAAATTTGATCCTACTGGCCACTGATAGCCAGTGCAGACCGCGCAGATGCGGAGAGACATGATGTCTAAAAGGAATATGTTTGATAAGCCTCGCAGCCGCATTCTGCACGGTCTGTAAACGCTGGGTCAAATACTTTGGCAAGCCGAGATAGAGGCCATTGGCGTAGTCCAGCCTCGATGTGACAGTCGCATGGGCTACAGCTTTTCGGCAGTCTTCTGGCAGCAAGTCAAGAAATTTGCGAAGATTTCTGAGTTTGTTTAGGCACCCCGCTGACACCTGCTAGATGTGAGCAGAGAAGGATAAACTATTATCCCATCTCTCCCCCAGATTTTTTGCACTACTGCTGGGGAGAGGTGGAGGTCCCATTTCAGATGGCCACCACAGATCAGGCGGGGGGCGCAGGCTTTTCCCAAAATAAACACCTCGGTCTTCCCTGCATTCAATTTTAGCTTGTTGGTGTTCATCCATATCGCAATATCGCGAAGGCATCCTTTGAAATTGCTAAATGCTTCCATCGATAGTTCTGAATATGGAAAGACCAACTTCGTGTCATCTGCGTAAGAAATCGCTTTGACACCCCAATTGGCAATCAGAGTGAACAGTAGAGCTAAATAAACATTAAAAAGTAGGGGACTAAGTGCTGATCCCTGGGGAACACCGCACCAAAGCTGTTTCGGTTTAGAAGAAAAAGGACCTAGAGCAACTTTCTGGGAGCGGTCGCTTAAGTAGGAGTGTAGCCAGGCCAGCGCCTTGTCTTTCAAGCCAACAGCCTCCAATCTCTGACATGGTCAACAGTGTCAAATGCAGTAGATAGATCCAGGAGCACCAGCATTGCTGATGCCCCTGAATCTAGAGCCCATCTGATTGACTCTGCCACCTCAATGAGGGCGGTCTCAGTGCTGAAGCCAGATCTAAAGCCAGATTGGGTTTTATGCAGAATGGCGTTATTTTCAATAAAACAATTCAATTGGTGTTGAACCAGTTTCTCAAGCATTTTTCCTGGCACTGATAGTAAAGAGATGGGCTTAAGATTACCAAGGTCCTCTGAGGCACCATTAGTTGTTTTTTTCAATGGGAGTAGTGTGGCATGTTTCCAGCAGTCAGGAAACACCCCAGAGGCAATGGATGTGTTCCAAATAGGTAAGAGACTTTTTTAATAAAGAGCAGGACATCACATTCCATAGCTTTGGAGGGCAAGGATCATCTGGGGCCCCCGATTTGCATTTTTTTATTTCATCCAGAGCCTCTTGTTGTGAAATAGGGTGGAACCGTGCTAAAGAGGGGCGGGCGCATTGACCAAAACCAAATCCGACCTAACTGTTGCCACAGGGTCCGAGAAGGTATCATACACCTTTACAATTTTGTTGTCAAAGAATTCCGAGATATCTTCACTCAAAGCCAATGACGGCAAAACTTCCGTCTCGATTACTCTCGGCTTAAAAAAAGACTGAACTATCTTAAAAACTAGTTGCTTGATTGGTCCGTTTTCTGAATGCAAGATGCAATAAATTGTTTTTTGGCCTCTTTTATCAATTTATGAAGTCTGTTAAGGGCTTTTTTATAACATATTTTGGCTGTCTCACAATAATTGTCGCTCCAGTCTCTTACAGTTGCTCTTTTCATCCCTCAGAGCCTGCGAGAACCAGGGGGCTGAGGGTGATTCTCTACGTGACATAGACAGTTTTGCTGGAGCGACAGCATCCATCGGGTTTTTTATCCATTGATTCATTGCCAGTGCATCAATATTTGAGTCTGTGGTAAGCAAGAAGAAGCAAGAAGGCCTCCTGGTTCACCGACGACTTCAAGGACTCCAAGAAGACCTGCCGCACCCTCGAGAAAGCCTGGCTCCTCGACCGGACCACCGACAACATGACCGCCCTCAAACACGCAAGCACCACGAGCTCATCCGTACCACCAAGAAGAAATCCCTGAAGAAACGACTGGACAACAATGCCCACGACAGCAAAGAGCTCTTCACTATCGTCAAGGAGTTCTCCAACCCCAGCACCGGCACCAACGACATCACTCCGTCACAAGACCTCTGCGACTCCCTCGCCTCGTTCTTCCACCGCAAGATCGCCGACATCCACAACAGCTTCGGCGCCCCACCCACGCACCCAACCGTCGAACCAACGCCCCCCACCGCCACCCTTCGCACCTGGACCACGGTGACCACCGAAGACACAGCCCGCACGATGAACACCATCCACTCCGGATCACCGACCGACCCCTGCCCACACCACGTCTTCAACAAGGCCGACTCCACCATCGCACCCCAACTCCGGAACATCATCAACGCCTCCTTCAACACTGCCACCTTCCCGGAGAGCTGGAAGCACGCCGAGATCAGCGCCCTCTTGAGGAAACCTACAGCGGACCCCACCGATCTCAAAAACTTCCGCCCCATCTCGCTCCTCCCTTTTCCTGCTAAAGTCATCGAGAAGATCGTCAACAGACAGCTGACCGCCTTCCTCGAGACGAACGGATCCCTCGACCCCTCGCAGTCCGGCTTCAGAGCCAACCACAGCACCGAGACTGCCCTCATCGCAGCCACCGACGACATCCGGACCCTGCTCGACAAGGGGGAAACAGTGGCCCTCATCCTCCTGGACCTCTCCGCTGCGTTCGTCACGGTCTGCCACCGCACCCTAGTCCAGCGCCTCAGCAACATTGGTATCCAAGAGAAGGCACTGGAGTGGATCATCTCGTTCCTTGCCGGAAGAACACAAAGAGTACCCCTCCCCCCGTTTCGCTCCGAGGCCACCGAAGTCATCTGCGGCGTCCCGCAAGGATCTTCACTCAGCCCCACCCTCTTCAACATCTACATGAAACCTCTCTCAGCCATCGCACGCCAGCACAACCTCAACATCATCTCTTACGCCGACGACACCCAGCTGATCCTCTCCCTCACCAGAGACTCCGACACCGCCAGAACCTGCCTACACGAAGGGATGAAAGACGTCTCCGAGTGGATGAAGGACAGCCGCCTGAAACTGAACTCGGACAAGACAGAAGTCCTCATCCTGGGATCTTCGCCCTCCGCCTGGGACGACTCCTGGTGGCCCCCAGCCCTGGGCACCGCACCCAAGCCAACCGACCACGCACGCAACCAGGGCTTCATCCTGGACCCCTCCCTCTCGATGACCAGACAAGTCAACGCCGTCTCCTCATCGTGCTTCAACACCCTGCGTATGCTTCGCAAGATCTTCCGCTGGATCCCGACCGAGACCAGGAAGACTGTCACCCAGGCACTCGTCACCAGCCGACTGGACTACGGAAACGCCCTCTACGCCAGAACCACAGCCAAGCTACAGAAAAGACTCCAGCGCATCCAGAACGCCTCCGCCCGACTCATCCTGGATGTCCCCCGACGCAGCCACATCTCCAGCCACCTGAGGAACCTGCACTGGCTCCCCGTCGACAAGAGGATCACGTTCCGGCTCCTCACCCACGCACACAAGTCTCTCCACGACCTGGGCCCCAAGTACCTCAACGACCGCCTGACCTTCTACACGCCCCCACCCGCCAGCTACGGTCCACCAGCCTCGCCCTCGCAGCCGTACCACGCATCCGAAGAGCCACCGCCGGAGGAAGATCCTTCTCTTACCTGGCTGCCAAGACTTGGAACTCCCTCCCCATCCACCTTCGGCTGACCCAGGACCATCTCGCCTTCAGGAAACAACTCAAGACCTGGCTGTTCGAGCAGTAGCATACCCCTCCCCCCAAGCGCCTTGAGACCCTCCCGGGTGAGTAGTGCGCTATACAAATGGCATGACTGATTGATTGATTGATTGATTGGTAAGAGCTGGAGGATCAATAGCCAGGGCAGGGCCTAGGTTGTCAGCTGATAGATTCTTCCACTGTCTACGCCTAAAAGAGCGTCTACCACTGGCCTGGTTATAGGAGGATATTTTTACTGAGAAGGAGATCAGGAAGTGATCAGACCAGGCCAATGGTAGGGGTGTCTCTGCTAATACTTCCTGAATGTTTGAGAAGATCAAATCAAGAGTATGTCCTGCCCTATGGGTAGGATCAGAGATTATTTGTATTAAGTTTGCAGCTTCCAAAGTTGTAATTAGTTGGGAGACCTGGGGACAGTTGGGCCTATCTACATGAACATTAAAATCACCCAGCACCACAAAACGAGTGTGAGCTAGAGATCTTTGAACAATATAGTCAAAGAGCTCACCAGTACTATCTATATCGGCCCCCAGGAGCCAAGACTGGCTTCTTAACCAGTTTTAGTACACTTTAAGAATCTTTGGCCTTAGAGGATTCTATTACAGTGTTAGGTGACATGAATTTTCATTTAGAGGATTATAACCATAAAGAGACACAGGCCCTTATCTCTGAGATGGAAACCCTGGGGCTTCAACAGTTGGTCACATCACCCACTCATCAAGCGGGACACATTTTAGATGGCATATTTTCCAGTGTCCAGGGGCTCCAGGTATTGGATATTTTACCTATGCCATGGAGAGATCACTATGCGGTTTTCTGTACCTTGGCAATAGATAGAATCCCAGCAAAAGCTACCATCCCCCTCCAGTCAGTTTCTTTTAAAGCGTGGCATAATATCAACCAATCAGATCTAAAAAATCAGCTGGATAACACTCGCCCGCTAATTACGTCTAACTCAAATAGGGCCACACAACTATTCCCCGATTGGTTGGGACATGCCATGAATCTTTTGGCTCCCATTAAGAAAATATCTAAGAACAGATCTATCCCAACTGCACCGTGGTCTACGGAGGAACTAAAATTACAAAAACAACAGAACAGACATTGGGAAAGACAATGGAGAAAGACTTACAGCCCAGAGAGCAAGACTCGATATAAAGACGCCTTGGCAGCATACAAAGCCATGATTATAAAGGCAAAAAAAAAAATCTTTCTATTTGACGCAAATTGAGCAGGCAAAAAACTCCAGTAAAAAACTATACGATATTACTAAATCGCTCTCGGGCAATACCCCTGACCTGACTCCACCCCCTTCCCAAGACATGTGCGACGCTCTGGCCAACTTTTTCTTTTCTAAAGTTGATGATATTTATCAAGCCTTCACTGCTAAAACTACCCACACCAAGGCCACCACCATCATTCCAGAGGTTCCAAAAGCCCTCTTAGCACCATCTTTTACTGGCTTCACTCCACTAACCGAAGACCAGATATTAAACATCGTTTCGACAGTTAAATCTGGATCCATGCTGGATCCTTGTCCACTGTCGGCTCTTTTACCAGTGATGGATTCGATTATACCAGTCTTGACGCAAGTATGCAATTCCATCCTGCTCTCAGGGACATATCCCCATAATCTAAAAACTACACTGCTTAAACCACTGCTAAAGAAACCTGGCGCCGATAAGTCTGAGTTAAAAAACTACCGGCTAATTGCCAGTCTACCGTTCATGGCCAAAGTGGTGGAAAAGGCCATGAACATACAATTATCCGAGTATATAGAGACGCACAAATTGCTAGATGACACTCAGTATGGTTTTCTGAAGTATCACGGGACCGAAACCGCCCTCATCAAAGCATCAGACGATGTCAGATTAATAAGAGATCAGGGCGGGACAGCAGTTTTGGTATTGCTGGACCTCTCGGCGGCCTTCGACACGGTCGACCATAGTGTCCTGGTCGACCGTGTCGGGAAGATGGGCATTTCCTCCACGGCAAGAGATCTCCTCGCATCCTTTCTTACTGAGAGAACGCAGGCCGTCACTCTTGGCCCCTACCAATCTGCCAAGTTGACACAGCCGTGTGGGGTACCTCAAGGCTCATCCCTGAGTCCGACACTGTTCAATATCTATGTGTCGGACCTGGCAAATGTCATCAAGGCACATGGGATGAGCCTAACCTCCTACGCGGATGATACACAACTGGTCATGGCCATAAGGGGTGACGGAGGTGAGGTCGCCCAACGTTTCCAAAAAGGACTGATAGAGATAGGTGATTGGATGGCCGTAAATTGCCTACTCAGAAAAAACTGAGGTTATGATTTTTGGACAACTTTCACCGGATTGGCCTTCCTGTTGGTGGCCCCAAACGTTCGGTGCCCCTCCTAAACCGGTGACTAAGGTAAGAAACCTGGGAGTTGTTTTCGACGACCGTCTAAATTTCATGGATCATGCCAATAAAGTTGCTTCTACAGCCCACTACAAACTGCGCATGATTCGGAAAATAAGCCCTTACCTCCCAACAACTGCTATTAAAACATTGGTGAGTTTTCTGGTCCTGACATCACTGGACTATTGTAATGGGCTTTTCCTTAACTCCCAAGTTAGAGTCATAAAAAAATTGCAGACTATACAAAACGCGGCAGCCCGCCTGCTCCTCGGAATTCCAAAGTTTGCACCTCTATCAGACGCAATAACAAAACTACACTGGCTGACGATTCAGAACAGAGCCAGATTCAAATCACAGTGCATAGTCTATAAGGCACTAAATAGACAGGGTCCGCATTTCTTAATAGACCATCTATGTCCTTACCAACCAACACGTCATCTTCGATCCTCCAATAGCAACCAACTAACGGTGCCTCGCACCAGGACAGTCGCCTGGGAAGATCGGCGTTTTGTGGTAGCAGCTTCCAAACTCTGGAACACCCTGCCTCAGGACATAAGATCATGTCCCACATTGCTCCAATTTCGCAAAAAAACTGAAAACATGGCTTTTCAATAAATAAGTTTCATGCTATGGAGCACGGGGTTAGAGCATATAAGCTTAATACCACCTGCAGCTTGCAAATTAATTAGCGCCAATTCACCTTCGGGTGTATGCTGCGCTTTACAAATATCAATAAATAAATAAATAAATAAATAGAGAGCAGTCAGGGGGCCTGTAGATAATCAGCCCAGCTAAAGATACCATAGGATCTACTTGAATGCAGAAATAAAGACCCTCAATGCCTTATATGCCTATGGACGTAGAGGAAGTTAAGGCATAGCTTTCTTTAAAAATAAGAGCCACCCCACCGCCTCTTCTGTCCCCCTAGCCCCCTATTAGAGAAAATCATTTTAAAGCCCTTAGGGACAGCTAATGAAATGGAGGCCATATTATCTTCTTTCAGCCATGTTTCCGTGAAATAAGGCATCCCAGTCTGAGTCCATAAGCATCAGCCTGATATCATCTGCATGCCTGGGGAGAGATCTACAATTCAGTAGGGGGGGCGGAGCTAGCCGGCGTCCATGTAAGACGCTTGAGCGCGGAGCTCCTTGCCGATATCCCGCAAAACTCCTGCAAACGCATCCTGAATCGGCCCTGCCGGCATTAAAACCTGTGGGGGACCTTCGTACGAGCCCTCGGTGAGACGGCGGCCCCTTTGTCCGGCGGAGAACAGACGCGGTGCGACTTGGTGCTGCAGTGCACGGAGCGTCGGAGACCCAGGCCGCGATCCCCGGCCTGACTTAGAGGGCTGCCCGGGTTGCGTCGCAGTGCGTGCGGCGTGAGTGCCCGTGGCGGTCCCGACCATCCGCAGAGACTCCTGGTCGGCGGTCGCGCTCGCGCCCAGCGCTGAGAAGCAGCGGAGGGGACTGTCCCCTGTCTGGTGGCGACGAGCGGAGGAGGCTGCCAGTGGGTGCACTGAGCCCGCATTGCCTGTGAGGAGGCCCTGAGGAGAATTGCTGAGCTGACGGCGAGAAGCACTGTTCGCTGACTCCCAGCGCCTAACACCACGCAGAGGAAGGCCCTCGGAGGGGCGGTGAGTGCCCTGTTCCCAGACACTGGGGCACTTTGGCCGTCCACCGGGCGTCCAGACAACGTGGGGTACTCCCCAAGGGCACGTTCTGCGGATCGATTGAATCGGCGTTCTGGTGCGGGAGGCCGCCATCTTGGGCAACGGTCCCGCGACGTGCCGCCCTTTGACGAGGGAAGACTACAAACCTGTGCCCTCCGCTAAGCCGGACAGCAAATCGCAAGTGGTGGTTTCCACTCCTCTGTCCCTGTCGCCTGTATGTCCACTAGAACTGCCATGGGGAAAGGGGACAGGTCGCAACCTAAGCTGTCTTTCGACCAGAGGAAGGCAAAGGGGGCCGAGGGGGCACCTCAAACTCCCCCTCCACGCCCTACGACGTCCGAGACCTCCCTATGTTCTGAAATACGGGACATGCTGGGGACGATGGAAAAAGGTCTACAAGTCAGCATGACAGAGATTAGCACCAAAATCGACGCGCTGACGTATCGGATGGACCGCATGTCCGAGAGGGTGGACAAACATGCGGAGAGGCTGGACATGGCAGAGAGACGGCTCACAGAGGCGGAAGAGGCTCAAACGGAGTGGGATAAGGACCGCAGACAGTTTAGTCGACTGCTCCAGGTCATCCAGGATAAGACAGAGGATTTGGAGGCACGCTCCAGACGCTCCAACCTACGCATTACGGGTGTGGCGGAATCCACTAGCACCGGCAAAATGGAGCTGTTTGTGGAGAAACTCCTTCAGACCCTGTTAGGGGAAGATGTCTTCTCCCCTATGTTTATTGTTGAACGGGCCCACCGCACTCTGGGGCCGAAACCACAACCTGGCCTCCCGCCGCGACCGATCATAGCAAAGCTGCTTAATTATCGGGATAGAGACTTGGCACTGCGACTAGCCAGAGAAAAGGGGAAACTACAGTTCGAGGGCATGAACATCTCCCTATTCCCGGACTTCACGGCGAGAGTACAGGAGGAAAGGAAGCGCTTTGCCCCCTACAAGAAACAGCTGAAAGACCTGGGGCTCGACTACGCCATGCTGTACCCGGCGAGGCTTCGCATCAACAGGCAAGGTCACTCACACTTTTTTACCGACCCAGCGGAACTTAAGAAATCCTTGAGGGCATGGGGGAAGGACAACCGCAACAATCAGGGAAGTGGGCGGGAGGACCTGGACGCCTCCTCCCACTTGAGTGACCAGGAGTAGCCGGACGCATGAGGGACGCTGCTGAACTGCTGGCGCTGGGCGGCGCAAAGACTTACACACGGTCAGTGTGGACCCACCGAGTCATGTCTTTTGGGTGAGATCTACCTGTTAACTCCCGGTTTGGTTGGTTGGCACTGTGGATTGGGCGGGGGGCCGCTCCACTTGCCGGGGGGGGTCAAGGGGTAGGCCCCTCTGCATAAGGGACTGGTATTGAGGACATGTGAAGACTAGAGCCGGCAGGGCTCACTACTTCTGGGCGGGGGGCGGGACGGGAGCACGCGAGAGGTTACTGGCTCTGGTTTCCCAGCTGTGCCGTTTGCTGGCTAGATCCCTCTGCCCCTGCGCTTTTGGCTTCTGGCTCCCTCGGGAGCTATTTGGGGTTCTGTAGAGTTCATAGTTGAGTATGGGGGGGATGCTGGGTGGTGATGATTCCTGTCTGACCGGGTTGGGGATGGTCGGCTGTGGGTGGGTGGGAGACAGTTCTTTGATGGTTTGTGTATTATTGCAGTCATGCTGTCTGGGGTTCGGGGTTTGCCGGGTGGGGGGTTTGTTTTTGCCGACTACCGCACTGTGTCTGTCACACTGTCTGCTCTGCGACATTTTACTTTCTAATCTGCTATGTCGACTGCTGACTCACTAAGTGCGGAGAGCTCTCTGGGCTCTTTGCGATTGCTGTCCTGGAACGTAAGGGGGCTTAACGATTTCCGCAAACTCAGGAAGGTCTTGGCCTATTTGCAACGCCATCATATCGACATTGCTTTATTACAGGAGACACACTTACCGCTTTCCAGCCCTATGTTGCAGGTGAGGGGCCTTGGCCCTGCTTGTGTCGCTGCGGGGTTCACAACGCATGCTAGAGGGGTGCTCATATGGGCTAATCCCAAGTCCCGACTGTCGTTGACCCGGGTGGCGGTGGACCCAGAGGGGAGGTTTGTGGTTGCACGTTGTGTTGGGAAAGATCATGATCTCCTGCTGGTGAATGTGTATGGCCCCAACTACGACTCCCCGGAGTTTTACTCTTCGCTTGCTGACAGCTGTAGGCAGTTTGTGGGCTCTAGAATGCTGTGGGGGGGGGATTTTAATTTGGTGCTGAACCCGGCCCTGGACAGATCTGCGGGCCCCCCTAGGTCCCCTGCAGCCTCCGCGTCCCTCCTTTTGTCGGAATGTGTGAAACTTGATTTACTGGATGTGTGGCGGCATAGACACTCGGGGCGGGGTGGGTTCACTCACTACTCGGCCTACCACAACATCCATACACGCATAGATTATTGGTTTGTTTCCCGCGTTTTGTTGGATATCGTTAAGGGTTGCGCGGTTCTCCCGCGCACGCTGTCTGATCACTCCCCCTTGCTCCTGTTGCTGGTGGCTCCTCCCAGGGGGATTCCCCCCTTCACGTGGCGGTTCCCCCCGTACTCCCTCTTAGATGAAGTCTTCAGAGGGGAACTCGCTGAAGACATAGAGACCTATTTCGCAACCAATGTGGGCTCAGTGGACAGCGTTCAGGTTCTCTGGGACGCATTTAAGGTTTACATCAGAGGGATGACTATGGCGAAGCACTCAGGGGTACTTAAGGCTATTAGGCGACGCCTACAGTTGCTCGAGACGCAGCTAAAGGGCCTGGAAGGTCGGGCGGTGGACTCGGGGGACACAGCTGATGCGATCGCACTCAAATCCTTGCTAGATGAATTTCATGAGGAAGCGGACAGGGAAATTAAACATATGGGCAAATACGCGACGGCGCGTGCGTATGGGGAACGGGAGCGGCCTGGTGCACTCCTAACTAAACTTATGCGCAACAGTAGGCCCCCAATGGTTATCGAGGAGTTGGTGACGGCTACTGTGGCGGTGGTTACGGAGGAGCAAGATATCTTGGCGGAATTTCATGCCTACTACACTGCCCTCTACTCCTCGAGAGACGCACATCTCGAGGAAGAAATCGACGATTATTTGAGCTATCTTCAGATGCCCTTCCTGACCGACTGGCAGAGGGAGTTTCTTATGGCCCCCATCCAGAAGGAGGAGATTACGGAAGCCCTGGTGGGCATGAAGTCCGGTAGCGCTCCTGGTGCGGATGGTCTCACGGTTTCCTTCTACAAAGCCTTTCAGGCGCAACTGGTCCCCTACCTGATGCTCTTGTTCGATGATATTTGCCAGCAGGGCAGCATGTCAAAGTCCATGAGAGAGGCGCTCCTTATCACCATCCCTAAACCTGGCAAACCCCTTAATCACTGTGGCTCCTACCGGCCGCTGTCGCTGATAAATGTGGACGCGAAACTGTATGCTAAAGTTCTTGCGACTCGTCTGTCGCTGCTGGTCCCGGACCTGGTTGCCCCGGAGCAGGCTGGATTTGTTCCCTCACGCAATCTCACTTATAATATCCGCACGGTCCTAGGCACGATCCAGCATGTCAAACAGGACAACAAAGCTGTGGCCATCTTCTTAGATATGGAGAAGGCCTTCGACTCTGTTGAGTGGTCGTTCATGCTGAGGGTCCTTCGTAAATTTGGCCTCGGGGAACCGTTTTTGCAAATGTTGGGAGCCCTATACTACAAACCTACTGCGAGACTGAAGATAGGTAACCTAGTCACTGCTCCCATCGAAATTGGGAGGGGCACGCGTCAAGGCTGCCCCCTCTCTCCGTTGCTGTATGCCCTGGTAGCGGAGCCTCTCGCTTGCGCTATACGAGAGTATCATCGGCTTGAGGGGATCAACTTTCCGACGTACCAAATCGGTATCTCCACATATGCGGATGACACTCTGCTATATGTCCGGGACCCGGAGATTAACCTCTCTGCGGTGCTGCGGGAGGTGGTGAGGTTCGGGGCTCTTTCGGGCCTCCGTGTCAACTGGACTAAATCAGTAGCTTTGCCCCTGACTCCGGTGACGCTCCCTTTTGACTCGGAGTACCCCTTGCAATGGGCCACAGACTCTATCCGCTACTTAGGGATACGCATTCATACAGACCCGGAGGTCCTGATCCGCGAGAATTATGGAGTGGCCTACTCCAAACTGGTGGATGATGTCGAGGTGTGGTCTAGGCTCCCGCTTTCACTTATGGGCAGGATTGCGCTCATGAAGATGGTGGTGCTCCCCAGGTTCCTATTTCTATTCGTGAACATACCGGTAGTCCTTTCCCGAGCCTTTTTCCGGCAACTTACCCAGACCCTTGTCCGCCTGGCGTGGGGGGGCAAACAACCGCGGGTGCAGTGGCAAACGCTCACCCTTCCGTACGAACAGGGAGGCCTTGGGGCTCCAGACCTGGAGCGATACTATAGGCTTGCTCAGGGTGCCCACCTCCATACGTGGATTCATGGGGATCCAGGCATCCCTCATGTGAAATTGGAGCGGCTCTTTGCAGACCCCGTCCCGCTTCCGGCGACTGTATGTTATCCGCCCGATAGAAGGGTCGGCAATCTGGACTCCATAGCTGCCACGAATCATGCCTGGCATGCTCTGCTCGGCTCCCGTGAGGGCACGCTGCTGTATTCACCTTTGCTCCGTGTAGAATGGGCGACCTGGTTGGCTCCGCTAACGGAGAAGGGCGTCCTGAAGGCGCTGCGTGACCTAGGCATTGTTACCGTGGGGGACCTCTTTTCAAAGGGCACTCTGAAAACGCTGCAGCACGTCCTTCAATCCTGTCCCGGGGCAACGCTGCTTCATAGTTTTCAATATCACAGGGTCCGTAAGGCGGCTCTTGCCGTTCTAGGCCCGGACCTTGCTGAACCACCGGAAGTGCCGGAACTCACCTATGTCATCAAAACCCCCTCAGCTCGCAAACTGATCACAGCTCTTAGGTCACTGGGTGATAGTCAACGGCGATGTCCCCCCTCCAAGGCCCGTTTGGCCTGGCAGGCTGACCTCCGCTTTCCCATCTCAGACGACATGTGGCGTTATTGTGCTACTAATACTAGGAAAATCTCGCTCAACGGTAGGCACCGTCTGGTGCATTTTAAGTTCCTGCAGCGTGTCTACTACACGCCTGAGAGGTTGCACAGGTATGGCCTTAGAGAATCAGCGGAGTGCGAGCGTTGCCACTTTCACACAGCGGACTTTCTCCATATGGCCTGGTCTTGTCCTGCCATACATAAATACTGGACGGAGGTCTTTGCGGAGCTCAGCGCTATCCTTGGTGAGGTGATCCTGCCCGACCCGGCGCTCGCCTTACTTGGTTTCTCAAAACCCCTTCCTGTTGCTCTGCGTCGACTTGCAGACATGGCATTACTTACGGCGAAGCGGCTGTTAGCGGTGTGTTGGATGCGGGGGCCAGTCCCTACTAAAAAACGATGGGAAACAGACCTGCTTTACTGTTGCACGCAGTCGGAGGTGTATAGTGAACTCCTGCCGCCGCAGAGTAGACCCAAAAACTTTTGGGGTCTGTTTCGGGCGTTTCAGAGTGCGAAAGAGGATGGTGAGTCGGATCCGGAGAGTGTGGAACTTGATGTGCTACAGGAGGAGGGGGCTGCATCAGTTGTGGATGAGGAGTGTGTCAGTTGAAGGCCTTCATGTTGTACCAGTGTGGTGTTCCTCGTCTGACTCTTGAGTTGTTTTGAATTGGGGGTGGCTTGTGACGGATGTTCTGGTTTGTGGCGTCCGCTGTCCCCTTCCCAGAGCGTTATCCCGCCTTAGTGGGCGTTTGTTTATCTCCCTTAGCTTTGCTGAGAGGTTCATGGTGATGGTGTAGGGTGGGAGGTGGGTGGTGGACACGGGTTTAGGTAGTCTGGCTTGTTCTTTTTTGGGGGTGGGTGGGTTTGTTATGATCTGGGTCTGGGTCTCTGCGCAGTCCTTCCCGGATGGCTATTTCGATCCTGCCAATCTGGCACGCCATGTTGCACCTGGGTCTGACTCTGTTGGCGTTGCGGGGCGTGCATCCTGCTTATATGTTCTGGTCATCCGATGGTAGCTACTATGTTCCATTGCCTCTGCACGCTTGTCCCATACCGGCAGTCTCGCCACCAGGCCCTCGGGCTGTTGGACTTTACGGCTGTGTAACCTACCTTTACCCAGGGATTGGAGGGTGTTTTTTTTTTTTCTTCCTGATGCCGCCGGCCTCCGGGTTGTAGGCGATGTTGGCTGTGTATGTGACATGTTGTTGCAATAAAGTATAAATTTAAAAAAAAAAAAAAAAAAAAAAAAAAAAAAAAAAAAGATCTACAATTCAGTAAGCCCGCACGGAATAACGTCTTGGGAGGGCTTGTTACTGTCACAACCTGCCGAACGCGCCTGCAAGAACTACATCTCCCAGAATGCCAGGAAGAGGGGGAGGAGCCGAGGGTATAAAATCTGACGTAGCGCAGACAGGCGCTGTATGTGATTCCCTATCTGCACCTCGTCATTTGTTAGGAGTTCTAGTATTTGAGATTTGAGCAACTGGAGTTTGAGGACCTCCGCCTATCTATCTCGGCTGAGACGAGTGGAGAGCCTCAAGTTATTTCTATAGCATGGTGGATGGCGGAACCTTGATACAAATGCACCTGATACAAAATATTTTTGCCACTTATGTGAAAAAATTCCCCTTATCTAAACCCTTGGGTGGGGATCATGTGCACACCGATACGACACCCGCCAACACAATGCCAGTTCAAAAGAGAACTACAACATGAGTTAATTTAAAAGCACAGGTGCACCATAAAATGAACAGGTTATCAATGAAACTTTTACAAATATGAATGTCCAGAAAGTCCGTTTTGTTTAGATGATTTATTTTTCAATAAAGTGAGAATAGGACAGCCGACGCGTTTCGTCCCTGCCGGGACTTCTTCAGGGCAAGAAATAAATCAATGTCCAGGATAAAGTTTAGAAACCAGTTGGGTTGCAGACAGCTCTGTCAATCTCTATTTTCAATGACAATGGTGAGTATCCACGTGAATATTCATGAAGCAAATCAGTCACTAAATCTCATGTGTACGCGGAGTCTTGGCAAAAGGTACTATAGATACGCTATCAACGTTACTCAGAGGAAATAGTTAAATATCCAATTGTCTCATCAGAATAAATGTATGGTGCACCAACAATACGATGTGCACTATGGGTGGCTAAAAGTCCCTTACAGCCGATATTCTGACATCAAAAGCAAATATTCATGATTTTTCCTCCTTGGTTCTATAAGAGCACTAACAGCGTTTATCAGAGGGAAGATTTAACATCCAAATATCTCATCGGATAAATATATAGTGCACCAACAAAACGTTGTGCATTAAAATCTATAAAATGGCCAAGAGCCCCTTACAGCGGAAGTTATGTTTAGGAGTTCGGCGGCTGCCGAACTAATTCAAGAAGATATCGCTAGCGGCTGCAGCGGTTATCCCTTTTCACGTGTTCTCGGCGGAGGCACGGTGAAGGACCAGTGGAGCTTTGGAAAACCTTGTTTCTTTCTGTTATAGCTTGTTCCTCTTTAGTGGCTGCATTCAAAGAAGTTTCCGGAGTAGCAAGGGGGTAATGACTACGACCTGGTAAGCCTCCTGTTACTTGTTCTTCATTTCGCTTAGACTATTTCTTGAAAGCCTTTTGAAACTTTCCGATTAGCAGCTATTCACGAACCTTTGATTTTGGTGCGAGACTTTGTGACTTAACAAACTCCAGTATCCTTTGTTCCAAACCCCCCTGGCTTCTTTTCTTTGGTTACTGGAGAGGGGGTTTTCTTTAGAGTTTTGGAAAGATTGGGAAGGGTAGGTATGTGTGTTTTATGCCTGATTTAATAATGAGGTACCAGGAGGTTATAGAAAATCTAACTGTGGATTTGTCTTGTAGGAAGCAGTGTATTGTAGAGAGAAGTATCTATACAGCATTGCAGAGAGAAGGGTCCGCCTCATACCAGTTGGTATAGGTAGGTGTTCTACTAGCGAGAAATTACTGAGTAGAAAGATTCATTTCTATGTATAATGTTTGTGTCTTTTCTCGTTTCAGTTATCCCTTCCGTTCCAATCCCTTCTTTCCTTTCCTTTTTTCCCTCGCTTGATTACCTCTATGCTCTGTGTATCATTAGTAAGCCAGAGTGTGGGGAAATCAGGAGGTGGACCCCTTTTGAGCATCACCCTGATCCTGAGGAGTCGACAACCGTGACAGTTACAGGGTTACTTTTATGCTGTATTATCGAGTGAGCTAACACAGATGCAGAGCCCATTGCCATACCACATAGTAGGCACTCCGGATACAGCTCAGTGCTTGCAAGGTCAATTCTCCTTGCCTTACACTGCTTAGCAGTATTCTTAGCCATTAAATCAAACCTGGACCAGTATACCCTCTCAACTTCCCTGCTCACACCGGCAGCATGGCTGGCGCTGGCCGCGGTCCGGCCGCGGACGGGCGCAGACGGGCTTGCCTTTGGCGTGCCCGCTGCGCGGCCGAGCCCCCATCTCCCTTTTGCAGGCAAGGAACAGGAAGTGCAGCGAAAGAGGGGGAGGAGTCGATATGGATGGCAAGAATTTTGCTGCAATTTCTTTACGCAGGTGACCTGTTGAACATCCTTTCAGCTTTTTCTGTAAGATTTTAGATGCAAAGAGCAGTTGTTTGGCGTTTGCTTCTCTGTGGTCCAGTTGTTGCTTAAAATTGAGGTTGTGATCTAATTGGAACCCCAGGTATTTATACGAATCCACCCGGGACAGCGGTTTCTCGTTTAACTTCCAGATGAAGTAGCTTTTATTTTTGTTTTGTGACATTTAGAGAAACACATGACCTTCGCTTTTTGATGATTGATTATTAATTGAGCAGAGGTGGTGTATGCTCCTAGTTGGGCAATCAATTGCTGCAGGCCTATGGGTGTTTAAGTTAGGAGGACAATGTCGTCAGCATATTGGAGGCATGTTATTGGTGTTTTACACAGTTTTGAGGGGTCAGCTTGAATTGAGCGAAGGTTCTTCTCTAGATCAGCTGTATTGATGTTAAATAAACAGGGGGCCAGCACGCACCCCTCTTTTAGTCTGTTGGTTGTTGGAATTCTGTTTGTTATACTACGCCCATCTCCTTTCCTTATTGGAACCCAAGTTTGTGATTGCCTCCAGGAGTTTGGTTGGGGCACCCCAGCTTTTCATTTTAGCCCATAGCTTAGCTCTTGGTACTTTATCGAATGCTGCTTTGAGATCTACTAAGCATGCGTACAGAGTGCTAGATTTTGCGCAGGCTTGGTTGGCTAAAAGAGTGACCGTGAGGGTGCCCATCCCCACCCGGAATTCAGTTTGAGTATTTGGTATCAGGTTTGTTTGACTGACCCAGACCTCCAAGTCCACTAACAGATTTGATGCATACATTTTCACCTCAACATCAATGAGTGCTATCAATCTGTAATTGGACGGGTCAGAGCGTGCACCCGTTTTGTATATTGGGTGTGGGATGCTTCCTCACCAGGAGGCAGGAATCATGCTGGTCTCTAAAATATGTGTGAAGAAAGGAGTGAGGCGGCCAGACCAGAATGTCGAATCTTATCAGAATAAAGCATTTAGCAATTTGTTGGGCCCTGGTGCTCCCTCGGATCTTAATTTTGTTATGATTTTCCATACCTGCTCTTGTGAAATCCACGGGGAAAGTTCCTGTGATTCTGACCTGGTTGTATCCTGGACTGTTAGTTCACAGTTGTCCTCCTTCCCTGTTGATTTTCCAGGATTTGTGATGTCTCTCTCACCTGGGAGTGGAATTGCGTTGTATGTGACTTCAATATGGGCTCTACGTGTGTCCTCCATTACATCCGAGCTGTAGTGTCGGTTCTTGGATTTGATAGCTGGTTGGTGGTTTCCCAGAAAAGTTTGGAATCTCTTTGTTTGCTGGCGTGGAGAAGTTTCACCCAAAATTGTTCTTTATACTCTTTCTTGGCCGCCTTAATGTTCTTTTTTAGGTCATTTTTAGGTCTCGGACTAGGCAGCGCATGCGGTGTCTCGTCAGAGAGATGCTGTATACACAATAGTGGGGGAAGCTCCGCCCACTTTCCGCCTGGCTTTGTGATTGGCCGCAATCGTAAATGCTGCATGCTTATTGGTTTTTGTAAACTTAAGCCCGCCTCCAGACGGCATGTCGTCATTATTGTCCTTCCACAGCTATCGGCCCTATTACCTTTACAACCATTTCGTTACCCTGCCTCCTCCCGTTCCCATCCGCAGTCCGTGACTTCTTAGGCCAGCAGCACCTCCTAACCCCCACCCGTTTGTGGTTTTTTTATGCTCGCATTTCCGTTTAAAATGCAGTAGGGCACGCGAAAATACGAGTCTCGTTGCATTTTAAAGGCTTGTTTGGTGTGGGATTGGTTGGTTAATTAGCACTCCTTTTTCATTGCAGCGGATGCGCTGCTTGATTCTCACTAATGTGCATGCAGGCACAAGCAGATGCTACTCAGTTGTCAACATGAGTGCCAGGCGTCGCTGTATGCAGCCTCCTTTGAGCGGAAGGGAGCACCATCCACATGCTCCCTCTATTTTAAGCCACACACTTTGCTCTCTATCGCATCCGCGCCCTCTTTTGTTATCTATGCACCACATCCTGTGCTAGTGGCCGTGTGTTTGTGTCTTTGTGCTGGTCTGCGCCTGCACTTGATGTTTTTTTTAAAGATTTATATAGCGCGAACTCGACCCGAAGGCGTCGGAGATCTTTACATGGGCACCAGTCACAATGACACACTGATGTCTCTAGTTTCCAGCTGCCATCCGGACTTTTCAGTCGATAATCAGTGAGCACAGCGTCTGCTAGGGACACTGTGCTCACTTTATTTATTTATTTTTTGAAGTAGGCAAGCCTGTGTGTGAGTGAACATCTATGATGGTCCGTGCATGGGTCCCTCTTTATCCGGGTGCCTACGAGGCTTCGTATCTGGTATCTGTGGGTCTAATGGAGGCCGTGTGTTTGTGTCTTTGTGCTGGTCTGTGCCTGCACGTGATGATTTTTTTTGCACATTTATATAGCGCGAACTCGACCCGTAGGCATCGGAGCGCTTTACATGGGCACCAGTCACAATGCCACACTGATGTCTCTAGTTTCCAGCTGCCATCCAGACTTTTCAGACGATGATTTCCTTTGCGAACAAAATAAAGTCACGCGATGTTTTGTTTTCCCTGGTGTTGTGAAGGCCCTAAGAGAAGACAAACTAACACGTTTGTTGATGGTTGTTAAACACCTGACGTAAGTTAGTTGCTGGAGCCACAGTGATTGATTACTTTATAGGTCCCCACAAAACAACAAACACTTTACCTACCGCCTCAAGCAGCAGATTTGTAAGTGCACTGCTTTTTAGGTCTCGTGACCTATCAATGCGCATGCGCATTGAGAGAAGCGAGACTATAGGGCTTTAAACAGAGCTTACCTAACTGTGGCGATTTGCTGCTGTGCCCGTGGCTTTTAGGTCAATGCGCAAGCGCATTGACCTAAAATGCGCATGCACATCACCAAATCGCCGTCTGTTCCCTCAGCTGCATTCCTCCCACACCTTTTGAAGTGAAGCTTAGCTTCACTTCAAAGGCCCCGGCTGCTTCACACCCTCATGCCGCTCTCCCCGCTCCGCCCCCTCCCCTGCCCGCCGTGTGCATTTCTCCTCCCCCCCCTCCCCACAGCAATGCCCTCCGTCTTGTTTCCTTTCTTGTTTCTCTGGGAACTTTGCACTCCGATGACGCTGAATGGAGTGTGTTTACATGCTCAAGGCAGGCTGGGCTCACCGGTGGTCCTACACACAGCAGCAGCTGGCTTTTGTGTGTGCCTCTAGCAGTCTCTTTTCTTTGCCTATTGCTAACCTTACTTTCTTATCCAGAAAGCCAATCTTTTTGGTTGCAAACGGTTCTGTGCCACAAATAAGGTTACCAGCCGTTCATTTGTGCCGATCACCATCTCTCTTACTCCTGATATTTTCTACTACAGATAGTTATCGGGCATGGAGATTAGCCTATTTTTTTTTACATATTGGCACACGAAAACTACAACTCCCAGAAGACACTCGTTTGTTAAATCAAAGCTCAGTTCTACAAACCTGGTGTTCAGTGCACATACATGCAAAACCTGGCAACTTTGCAGTAAGCCACCAAAATCTCAGAGCCACGGCAATTCAAGCTCCGTGCATGCATGCAGACTGAGGAGGGTGCAGGGCCTGTACTTTGCTCCCACCTGCAGCCCGAGGTATCTTCTCACGTGCTGCTTAAACTCTGTCTTTTTCTGCAGTACAAGCAATGTGCCCACCACAGGCTGCGTCCAGTAGCAGAGGTCGTTACCAGTTAGCAAAGGACTTCCTGATCCGTGATTGTCAGCAAGGCCCAAAGCTATAATGCAGGGCCCTGGATGCTTTTTGAAATGGGATTTCTCCGTCGTCAAGATGCGCATTGTCTGCTTCAGCCACCTTACACCTGCTGCCAGGGTGGTGTACTGGAGCTCGAAGCCATCTCCTCTGCGTTCGGCCCCGTTCTGATTACCTCTGAGTCCTCCACATCACCTGTTCTTTCACTTTCGCTTTCTCGTTATATGCCCATATACATCTCCCATCACACTCACCCTCACTCACCCTCACCCTCACTCACCCTCACTCACCCTCACCCTCACCTTCACTCACCCTCACCCTCACTCACCCTCACTCACCCTCACCCTCACCCACCCTCACTCACCCTCACTCACCCTCACTCACCCTCACTCACCCTCAACCCCTCACCCTCACCCTCACTCACCTTCATTCACCCTCACCCTCACTCACCCTCACCCTCCCTCACCCTCATTCACCCTCACCCTCACTCACCCTCACCCTCACTCACCATCAACCACTCACCCTCACTCACCCTCACTCACCCTCACTCACCCTCACCCTCACTCACCCTCACCCTCACTCACCCTCACCCTCACTCTCCCTCACCCTCACCCTCACCCTCAACCCCTCACCCTCACTCACCCTCAAACCCTCACCCTCACTCACCCTCACCCTCACTCACCCTCACCCTCACTCACCCTCAACCCCTCACTCACCCTCAACCCCTCACCCTCACCCTCACTCACCCTCAACCCCTCACCCTCAACCCCTCACTCACCCTCACTCTCACTCACCCTCAACCCCTCACCCTCACCCTCACTCACCCTCACTCACCCTCACCCTCACTCACCCTCAACCCCTCACCCTCACCCTCACTCACCCTCACCCTCACCCTCCCTCAACCCCTCACCCTCACTCACCCTCACCCTCACTCACCCTCAACCCCTCACCCTCACTCACCCTCACTCACCCTCACCCTCACTCACCCTCACTCACCCTCAACCCCTCACCCTCAACCCCTCACCCTCACTCACCCTCACCCTCACTCACCCTCAACCCCTCACCCTCACCCTCAACCCCTCACCCTCACTCACCCTCAACCCCTCACCCTCAACCCCTCACCCTCACTCACCCTCACTCACCCTCACCCTCACTCACCCTCACCCTCACTCACCCTCACTCACCCTCACCCTCACCCTCAACCCCTCACCCTCACTCACCCTCACCCTCACTCACCCTCACTCACCCTCAACCCCTCACCCTCACTCACCCTCAACCCCTCACCCTCACTCACCCTCAACCCCTCACTCACCCTCACTCTCACTCACCCTCACTCACCCTCAACCCCTCACCCTCACCCTCACCCCCACTCACCCTCACCCTCACTCACCCTCAACCCCTCACCCTCACTCACCCTCACCCTCATTCACCCTCACCCTCACTCACCCTCACCCTCACTCACCCTCACTCACCCTCAACCCCTCACCCTCACTCACCCTCACCCTTACTCACCCTCACTCACCCTCACCCTCACTCACCCTCACCCTCACTCACCCTCACCCTCACTCACCCTCACCCTCACTCACCCTCACCCTCACCCTCAACCCCTCACCCTCACTCACCCTCACCCTCACTCACCCTCATACCCTCACCCTCACTCACCCTCACTCACCCTCACCCTCACTCACCCTCAACCCCTCACCCTCACTCACCCTCAACCCCTCACCCTCACCCTCAACCCCTCACCCTCAACCCCTCACTCACCCTCACTCTCACTCACCCCCACTCACCCTCAACCTCACCCTCACTCACCCTCACTCACCCTCACTCACCCTCACCCTCCCTCAACCCCTCACCCTCACTCACCCTCACCCTCACTCACCCTCAACCCCTCACCCTCACTCACCCTCACTCACCCTCACCCTCACTCACCCTCAACCCCTCACCCTCACTCACCCTCACCCACCCTCAACCCCTCACCTTCAACCCCTCACCCTCACTCACCCTCACCCTCAACCCCTCACCCTCACTCACCCTCACTCACCCTCACTCACCCTCACCCTCACTCACCCTCAACCCCTCACCCTCACTCATCCTCACCCTCACTCACCCTCATCCCCTCACCCTCACCCTCACTCACCCTCACTCACCCTCAACCCCTCACCCTCACCCTCACTCACCCTCACCCTCACTCACCCTCAACCCCTCACCCTCACTCACCCTCACCCTCACTCGTCCTCACCCACCTTCACCCTCACTCACCCTCAACCCCTCACCCTCACTCACCCTCACCCTCACTCACCCTCACCCTCACTCACCCTCAACCTCTCACCCTCACTCACCCTCAACCCCTCACCCTCACTCACCCTCAACCCCTCACCCTCAACCCCTCACTCACCCTCACCCTCACTCACCCTCAACCCCTCCACCTCACCCTCACCCTCACTCACCCTCACCCACCCTCAACCCCTCACCCTCACCCTCACCCTCACTCACCCTCAACCCCTCACCCTCACCCTCAACCCCTCACCCTCACTCACCCTCAACCCCTCACCCTCACTCACCCTCACCCTCACTCACCCTCAACCCCTCACTCACCCTCACCCTCACTCACCCTCAACCCCTCACCCTCACTCACCCTCAACCCCTCACCCTCACTCACCCTCAACCCCTCACCCTCAACCCCTCACCCTCACCCTCACTCACCCTCACAACACATATTGTGTTACAATAGGTGTCACATTTGCGAAAGATAAAACTATTGGCATTGTAAATAACAAAGCTATTAATTTCGCTATTTTCAAAACAAGCACATAAATAAAAAATGTGTCCTTTACAATACCAATAGCTCAAACTTTCCTAATGCGAGACCTATTGCATTGCTGTGCTTCTCTCCCCTGCTGCACTCTCCTGCTCTCTAGAGATGTGGCCTAACGACCAGAGCTGCCATCTAAGTCACGTAAATACAAAACATGTTGCATTCCAAATGCTATAGGTGTCACATTCGCGAAAGTTATAACTATTGGCATTGTAAATGACAAAGCCATCAATTTAGCAATTTTAAAAACCAACAAATAAATAAAATATGTCATTTACAAGACCAATAACTCCAACTTTTCTAATGCGAGACCTATTGCATTTCCAATGCTTGTTTGTCTTGCCGCCTTTAATACTGTTATATACTGAAAACTGTTTTACAGTTTTTATAAATACGCAGTTATGTGCAGGAAAACCGCGGGTGACTTTATTTGAAGGAAAGGTGCATTTTACGACCCTTTTATGAAACTGCTTTCATTGAACAAATTATTATTTGTGTTGTCTAATGTTGTTTATGCGCGGGTAATGCAGGAGATCTCATGGCTATGTGCTACTTGCGGTTTCTGTCATTTCGGTTTGATTTATGTAGGAAATTGTCCCAAAAATGGTTCAGGTGGCATTCTTATTTCACGTCCTTTCATCCTGTATTTGTTCTCCTTATATTACTGTTATTGCCAAAGTGCTCTATCTGCTGACACTGGTATCATACTAACTTTGCTCATACTGCTGTTCTACTAACACTACTAGCAATGCACTAATGTTAACTGCTCACTACTCTATTGCTCCTGCTGTAACTGCTTTACTACTAAAACTGCTGCATTACTATTCTGCTACTTCAGACATCATTGCTAACCTGCTAACTTATTCATCTGATACTAAACACAGTATATGAATATATTTATAATAGCAACTACATCACTAAACTCATTAATATGCCGAGACCAATTGGCATTGCCAATGCTTGTTTATTCTTGTTATTGACATGAGGATTTACCTGGGAAGGTTCTGAGCCCCGAGTTCGCAGTAGTCTTAAGTGTTTGTTCAATTGTTTTTTTGGTTTGTCCTTAGGTTGTTAGTGTACCAAGCTGCCCCTGTTGGTCTACCCACTTTGGGACAATTGCCCTGTGGAGAATTTTTTGTTTAGTTCACAGATGAATGACGCCCAGGCGGTTATTCGCAGCGTTCGACTTTGAATCCCTTCAGTAGTCTGGTGCATGTCCCCATGATGGCACATATGTTGTCCTTTTTCCAGGTGAGACGTTTTAAGTTGTAACATTGAGTTGATAGAGACATCGCATTGCCCTGGCCTGATCTTTCAGTAGTTGTGAGCAATGTGAAAGTTTGAGTATGATGGTCGCTTTCTGCCTTTTCTTATATTTGGAATTGTGAAATGAGAGGAAGAAGGGCATGGTCAGTGAGCGTATAATCGATAATTGAACCTGTTTTGTGTGTTACTCTTGTGAATGCTGAAGGGCTGTCTGTCTGCCCTCGTCCATTGAGCGCACACATTGAGAGGTCGTCCAAGCAAGCCGCACATCTCTGGCCATATGTGTCACGTCATTTTGTGGCCTGTGTGCAGCCTGGTGTATTTTTTTTGTCTGCCATGCAGTAGGTTCATATTGAAGTCTCCGGACAGTATTGTATTGGCTTGTAGGTAAACGAGTTTTAATGTTACTAGTGCTGCTATTAGTTTCTTGATTCTTGGCCCCTTTTGTTTAGATGCCGGGTGGATATAAATGTTCAATATTAGCAGGCTGATAGAGGGCGAAGTATTTAGTTTGATGTATAGCATCCAGGAGGAATCGAAAGCTATAACGGAAATTTGCCATAGGATGTCTGTTGAAATAAAAATAGAAGGACGGCCTTTTACTCTCCTGTGCTTTGTGTCCCTCTTGGCCGGGTTCAAATATTCCTTGGAGCCTACTATTGATGAGTATTTTGTCTGCCATATTTCTTGGAGAAGAAGTATGTCGTACTGTAGAATAAATTCCATGAAGTCGGCTTCTTCTAGTTTTGTGTTTAGGCCATTCCCATTCTAGGAAAAGATCTTGTATCCCTGGATCGGTGTAGTGACCTTGCTCGGTTTTGTTCATGCCATTCCGTGGATGGTTGGAGAAGTAGTCATCTGTTGGGCACCAGGGGACTTGGCTGCTTCGGGATGAGCAAAGGTGATGTTAATTTACCTTGCATGTTGACCAGTGCCGTTTATTAAACTGTGTTCGTCTGGGCCTTTAGCACCTTTTAGAATGCCCTCTGTCTGACTGAATTGTTGTAGCGGGCTTGGGTAACATGGGTAGTCTGCCTTTTTTAGCTCAATACCCCCATTTAGTGAATGTCTCCTTCTGCCGCCAGATCTGCTCGATAAAGGAGTTATTTTATTTATTTATTTATTATAGAGTTTTGTATAGCGCGAACAAGACCCGTGGGTATCAGAGTGCTTAACATCGAGGTAGGTTACACATTGACAGTCCAATATCAATACTAAAAACAAACAGATATAAGGTAAAAGGCGCTATGGCTATAAGGGGTGCCTAAATAAATATATTCCAAACACATGTGCAATCAGTAATAAATGGTGAGAAAGGCCTAGTACATAACACGGTCCATATCAGTAAATAAGGTGGGCCTTGCGAGACCCCAATTGCATGAGGACAAGGGGTTGAGATTGCTTAGTTAATCCGGACTCGCCGAGTTCTGTTGCTTAGGAATGGAATAAGCCATCTCGGCACACTACATCACATTACATCGAGGTAGGTTACACATTGACAGTCAGATATCAGTTCTAACAACCAACAGATATAAGGTAGAAGAAGCTGTGGCTATAAAGGAAGCCTAAATAAATATATTCCAAACACATGTCAATTAGTAATAAAGGTGAGAAAGGCCTAGTTTATAACACCATCCATATCAATAGATAAGGTGAGGTAGAGGTTATATAGTTTGGCTCTGAGAACAGCAATTGGTTCACACAGGACTGTGGTATCGATCAGGGTACAGCCTAGGCTTGTGAGTGGAGTCAGTTTCTTGATAATGTTAGTATTCATGAAGATGGACCGCTCTTCAGCTAATGTAGTAGTTCATACCAGCTATCCGTCGGCTTCCCTATGCCAGGTATTTACTCATCATATGGCTTTTCAATTCCCGTTTGAATGTTGCAATATTTTGGATCTTCCTAATGCTTGGAGGGAGTGAGTTACAAACTCTGGGGGCAGCTCCAGTGAATGCTCGATCATATGTCTTTTTCTTTCGAAAAAAGGCCGGCCTCAACAGCAGCTCCTTGGCGCTTCTCGTTGGTCTGTTTCCTCCCGATAGCTTTATTTTCTTGCTTAGGTATCCTGGCTTGTTATAGTGCACCGCTTTGTGAGTGATACATGCTGTCTTCATTTGAATTCTGGCCTCATAAGGTAGCCAGTTTAGTGCTTTCAGGTGAGGAGATATATGATCAAATTTCCTCGATCCGGTGATAAGTCTTGCCGCAGCATTGAGACAGGCTTTTAGCGGTGCTGTAGATGTTTTAGGTAGACCAGTTAATGTAGAGCAACCATATTCGATCCTGGATATGACTAGGGACTGTATAGCCAATTTTAAGTCTGCCTCTGAGATGAATGGTTTTAATTTTCTTAGGTAGCTCAGATGGAAGCGGGCACTTTTCGCCATTGAATTAATGTGGGCTTTCATGTCGAGGTTCTCATCTAATATGATTCCCAATGATTTAGCTGAGTTGACTAGGGTTGGTGTGCAGTTAAGCGCAGTCACCAATTTGGTCCATTCCTTTACTTCCGGGTGGCTCCTTGGAGGTGCAATTAGCATGAATTCTGTTTTCTGGGCATTTAATTTCAGATGATTCTTCGTTAACCATTGCATAGCCATCTTTAGTGTCTTATTCATTAGATCTATGTCATCAAGGGAAGCGATCTTTAAGTATATTTGCGTGTCGTCAGCATACATGTGGTAGGATATCGTTGATTTCCGAAGAATGTCTGTAAGAGGTTCGACATACAAGTTGAATAGATCTGGGGATAGTGTTGAGCCTTGCGGGACCCCAATTGCATTAGGACAAGGGGTTGAAATTGCTTGGTTAACCCGGAATCGTTGGGTTCTGTCGTTTAGGAACGAATTGAACCATCTCAGCACATTACCGGCCAATCCCATCCTGTCCTGTAGCCTGGACAGTAGTGTTTCGTGGTTTACCGTGTCAAAAGCAGATGACAGGTCTAGGAGAATCAATAGGCATGCTTGATTTTGGTCTAGGGCTTGTAGCGCGTCATCAACGATATGCAGGATCGCTGTTTCTGTGCTGTGCCCTGCTCTGAACCCTGATTGGCATTCGTCTAGTAGGGAGAACTTGGTGATGTGTTGCTTCAATTGGCTCTGCACGCATTTCTCAATTAGTTTGGCCAGTAAAGGGATGTTGGTTACTGGTCGATAGTTATTCAGATCTGATGCGTCCGCTGTCGGTTTTTTGATTATTGGCACTACTTGTCCTGTTTTTAGGCAATCAGGGAGGATCCCTTGTGTAAGTGAAGCATTTATAATTTTGGTCCAGATTGGAACCACAATGTGGCTGATTTCTCTTACACATTTTGCAGGTAAAGGGTCTTGATAGTGGTTGTTTGGTCTGATTTCTGACAGTGTTTTGGCGATCTTGACCTGGTCGTATAATTCAAATGTGTCCCAGTTTGCCTCATTCTTTGTTTTATTACTCTCTGTTGTCACACCGGCCTCGCTCCTCTGCAAAGTTTGGGTCGGGAGGATAACCGCGGCGTTAGAGAGCTCTACCTCTAGCGATTTTGTTTTCTCAGAGAAGAATGTAGAGAATTCCTCACAGCTTAAGGGAGTTTTTGAGTTTTCTTGGGTTGATTTGGCTAGTTTATCTGATTGCTGTTTTAGTATCTCGAAGAGTTTTCGTGGTCTATTTTTGGCATTGTCTAGTTCTGCTCTTATAAATTCTTTTTTGGAATTGATTACCTTTTTGTTATATTCGTTTCTGATTTTTCTGAGGGCTTTCAGCTCAGGTGAGGAAGGGTTTTGTCTCCATTTTCTTTCGGCTGTTCTCAGTTTGCGCCTGTCCTCATTCAGTGATCCACTAAACCACGGATTCTTTGGCTTGTCGGTAGCTTTTTTCATTTTTAGAGGCATGGTGTCATTGACGATATTTCCTATTGAGGTTATGTAGTGCTCAGTCAGCTCATTTACATCCTGCATGCTGTTAGGTGGCTTTAAGTCTCTCTCGCAGCTCTCGACCAATAGCTCAATATTCGCCTCTTTTATTTCTCGGATCAATTTTGTGGAATTGGGGGGTTGTACGGTTCTACCCTTTTTCACTGTGGGAATCACAAATGTTATGGCGTGATGGTCAGACCAGTCGCATGGATCTATGGCGCAGATCAATGTCTCTTTGTTTCTGGAGATGATCCAATCTAAGGTCGCTCCTTGCTCGTGGGTAGGTTGGGTGCATGCTTGTATGAGGTTTAGTTCGGCGAGGAACTCTTTTAACGAATTAACCAGTTTGTCATTGTCGTCGTCCCAATGTAGATTAAAGTCACCCAGGAATATGTTGTTGGCATCCGGATTGGAGTTGGCAGTTATGATCTCTATTAGTTGCTCTGAGAATTTTGCGTTATCTCCTGGTGGATGGTAGAATGCATGCAAGTTGCATTTTTGATTATTTGATGATCTTATATTCAGACCGAGGTATTCACAAGATTCAATGGGGTCGGCTTGAATCATGTTGACCTCTATCTCTGATCGATGAATACATGCTATACCTCCTCCTGTTTTCCTTGGCCTATCTAATCTCACAATGTTATAATGAGGTGGTACTAAGAGATCAATGGCGGGGGAGGATGATTCCTTTAGCCACGTTTCCGTAAGGATTGCCAGGTCGATTTCGTTATTGATGATGAGTGCTGCTATGTCTGATGCATGTTTGGATGCCGAACGACAATTGAGTAGAAGGCATTTCAAGGGATTATCAGGGTTAAGGATGTTCCCATTTTCGAATTCATTTGCTGATAACTGAATATGTTGTAGGTTGAGGTGAATTGCTTTCCTGTCATTCTTTCTGGATGTTCTATTGGAATCAATTGGTACTGTTCTGATTCTCTCCTCCCTCCCCCGGGCCGGTTGTTCATAAGTGCGGAGTAAGGCCTGAGTTTCTTCGTTTGACAAAGGGTTTATCCTGTCCGGTCTATTGGGCCTATTTTTTAGGGACAGGGCCATCTCGTCATTCCTTTTTTGTGCGGCGAGTACTAGATTCTGGATATCCGAGACCTTGGAGTGTGTGCTTGCCGTCAACTCCCACATTTTTTCGAATGCCTGCGAAATTATCATCGAGCCTTGTGCCAGGTTGCCTACTATTTTCTGGAGCTTCTTAATATCTTTCTGGCTTCGGGTGTTTTCTTAGGGAGGATTGCCCTGCCACTTCGGGTTGTGCATTTTGCTCTACTCCGTAGTTGTTCTGTTCGCATTTTCACAGTTCTATCCTTTGTTTCCTTGGGTGGGTTGTCGCTTCCGAATCTGTTTGGGATGTCGTGTGTATTATTTATGTTGTGTAATGCAAGTATTGAATTTGTGGGTGGGGAACTATCCCACTCTGGTATGCAGTTCGGGAGAGGTATCGAGTCATTTAGTGACTCGCTAGGAGCTGAGGTATTCTCTTCAAGCAGATTCGCACTGACTGGTGGCGGCATCAGCTGTATCCTTTGGGCCAGGACCTGCTCTTCATTTGCCAGATTGGAAGATCTCTCCGTTCTTTCTGGCTCATTCTCTGGGGTTGCCATCTCCCTTTCTGGCTCGTTCTCTAGGGTTGCCATCTCCCTTTCAGTTATGTCTCCCGAGCCGGAAGTTTGATTGTTATGGTCACCGGTTCGGTTGGAGTTATCTGACAATGTAGCTGTTGTAATTTCTTGTACTTTTTGTAGTGCGCTTCTGTTAAGAATATCATGTGTTCCCCTCGAGGAACAATGGGGAATCAAGTCTATCTTGTGGCTCTTGTTGTAAAGGATCAAATTGTAGTTTATTGACTGAGCTCCTTTTAGTAGCTATATTGACCATAGTAAACTCCAAGTGGTTTGAAGGCAGGTTCAGGTGATCTTGTGTGTTATTTAGATTGATTTTGAGATTCGTTGCAGGGTTGGCCATGTTGCCTCCCGAGCAATGTGTGTGTGTTGTTTCAGTGTTGCGCCTCTCTTCTCTGGCGATTAGCTTGGTCATGATGACCTCCTGAGGGCACAATGTACTGACTTTGGTCGTTTTGCCCCTTAATGTTAATGTGGTATTCATGATATGGGTAGCCAGAGTAATTGAATTGTTTTTATCTCGCCCGTCAGAGAGCTTGAATATGCCGTATATTTTTGTTAATGGAGATTTTTCCCTTGTATGTTGGTTTTGGCTGCTTGAGGAAATGGACGGGTTAGTAGGTGGGATAGTGTACTCCTCAGTGCTTGCTGCGTCCATAATAGTTTGTTTGGCATTGTCTTTACTTTTGTTCCTATCATGCTCAGTCAGAGCAATAGTTATGTTTGACCCCTGTCCAAATAGTTTGCTTTTCCTAGCTTTTTTCAAGTATTTTCTCTCCCGCTTGGTTAATAAAGTTGATGCGTGTATTTGACGAACTGGTAATTGCAAACATTGGTCAGTGGAGGATGTGTCTAGTAAACCTATATTGCCAGAATCTCTTGGTGATTTCAGTGTGGATGGACTTGCCTGTGCTGAGGCTTTATCAATCTCTATTTCTCTTGAGTTTCGCCCCCTGGGAGTCCCAGGGCATGCCTGATCCTCTCTTCTTAATGCATCTTTTTCTTACTCAATTGTCATTGCGGTCTTGAATGGTGCATCCCTGGTTGCCCCCAACAATTCTGACATTAGGGTTGGAACCACTGCTAGTTTGTCGATTATTTGAGTGCAGTGGCACATTTAATATGTTGTTTTCCGGTCTTGCTGGACCTTCTTGATCATCTCGTTAAAGCTGTGCAACTTTTGTTCAACCCCTGGATGTGGGTTGCTAGAATCTCTCACCGCACCCTAATACGCAGACTCCATGATGCAGGAATCCAGAACAAGGCCCTCGACTGGATCTGCTCCTTCCTCTCTGGCAGAACGCAGCAGGTCAGACTCCCCCCTTTCCTCTCGGACCCTACACCAACCACCTACGGAGTCCCACAGGGATCTTCCCTCAGCCATAAGCTCTTCAACGTCTACGTGGCTCCACTCGCCCCCCATCGTCAGAACCTATGGACTCCCAACTCATCAACTCCCTATCAAACGAACCCAACACTGCCAGACACAACTTTCGAGAAGGCATGGAATCCGTCGCCAAATGGATGAAAAACAGCTGCCTTCAACTAAACACCAACAAAACAGAAGTATTTATCATGGACCCAAACCCCGATACCTCGAACAACACCTGGTGGCCCCCGCCCTCAGAAGCCTGTTGCCCCCACGGACCACACATGCAACATGGGAATCTTCTTGGACTCTGAGCTCAAAAGGGACCGCCAGATCAACTCTGTCTCGTCCTCCTGATTCCACACCCTCCACCTCCTATTTAAGACCTTCAAATGGATCACCCTTGAACACAGAAAGACCGTCACTCACGCCCTGGTCACCAGCAAACTCGACTATGGCAACGCACTCTATGCCGGAATAAACAAAAACCTCACCCGCAAGCTAGGGAACATCCAGAACGCCGCCGCAAGACTGGTCCTCAACCTGCCAAGACACTGCTACATCTCCCAGCACCTGCGCATACTCCACTGGTTCCCCACCTTCAAAATGCTCACCCACGCACACAAGGCCCTCCACGACACCTGACTAGCACACCTGAACAGCCGACTCCTATTCCACGCATCCCGAAGGACCCTACGATCAGCCCAGCTCTCCTATGTCGTGGTCCCAAGCACCAGAAATACCAGATAGGTAGACCGCTCCTTCTCCTCCCTCGCGGCCAAAGCCTGGAACGCTCTTCCGCTCCACCTCAGACAGACAAAATTGCTTCCCATCTTCGCTAGAAACCTCAAAACCTGGCTCTTCGACAGACCTACTCCTTGATGAACTGGAACCTGTACCCCCCCCCCACCACCACCAGCGCCTTGAGACCCTTACGGGTGAGTAGTCGCACTTAACAAACACTTGATTGATTAATATTTAAGCGGTCTACTTTGGTGTCTAACTTGTCTGCGTGGTTGATCTTTGATTTCCAATGGTATCCATTGAGTTTAGCAAGTGAAGCCAAACCGAGGATGTTGGTGAACAAATTGGTTCTTTTGTGTGTGGAAAAAGCTGGTTGTTCCCATTGGGGTAGATAGTACGGAGGGCCCAGGATCCTGTTTGATTGTTCATTTTTTTGTAAGGGTGACGTAGTGGGAGTTGTTTTCGTTTTTTGGGCTTTAAATTGCGTGTAGTCACTTAGTTTGTGGTGCAGTAATTCCTGACCGGGTTGGTGTGCCGTTTCTAATGAAAGGAATGATAGATCAAGATTGTCTTGCTCATGAGCATTTATTTTGGCAAAACCCGGCTGATCTGGGAGTCATGAGGATGCCAAGAAAGTGTGTGTATCACCAAAAGAGCTGAGGATGTTTATATTCTTCTGATAAGTTGGATCATCCTCCATTTTTTTCAAGTGGAGTTTGTTGTTGCTGCTGCTGTTGCTGTGTATCGGCGAATGACTGTGATTTAATGCCTCAATGACTTGGAGGTTATATCTTTGTCAGGTTTCAGGAGAATGAGGGACTTTAGTTGTTAATGACTGTAAGCCTGGGACTTCTCTGTTTAAGGCATGGGAATCTTAGTAGTTAGTTCACCCTGTTATCCCCACCTGGCCTGCACATAGTTTCCCTCATGCAACCTTACAAGCAGGTTTACCAAGTTTGCAGAGACTCCCATCACTATCAAAGCTTTCCATAGTGATTCCAGGGGCACAAGGTCAAAGCAGCTCTGAGATCATCAAAGGGTACATACAATTTATGTTTAGTAGTACATATTTCCAGGTGAGTAGTGTAAACCTGAACACCTGATCGCATGTACTAATTTTAGTATGGAACCCAGCTTGGAAAGGTGACAAAATCTCATTTTCTTCCATCATTATTAGGAGCTTATCCAGAACCTGCCTGGCAACATTTGTTTGCACATTGTCTGTTAAACTGATCAGTCTGTAATTCGATGGAACCAAGGCATCTCCTTTCTTGTGTATGGCTATTATCACCGCCACTCTCCAGGTTTCTGGTATTTCTCCCCCATCGGCTACTATACTGGACAAAATGTTGATATACAGGGCCAATTCAAAGGGCTCAGACTTGTATATGTCACCGGGTATCCGATCAGGCCTAGGGGCTTTTTCTGTTTTTTATGTCTATTGACTGAAGGGTGTCATCCAGACTAAAAAATGGCCCTTCATTGTTTCCAACACTTCCTATCTTAGTAGGTTGACAATGGGTTAGATCACATGTACCATCATCAGAAATGATAGCTTCTCCTCTGTCATAAAGCATAATAAAGTGGTCTACCCACTTCTCGGGCTGGATAAAATATTTCGGAGTAGTGACACTGTCTAAACTCCCATGGCTATAATGTGCCAAAATGAGCGATTATCGAGGACTCATTTGGGAGTAGGGATTGTTTTTGATATCCTGAATGCTAACAGAGCCCAGGTCTTGAAATATTGCAAACCCCGGTGCGGCTCCAAGGTTGCCTCAGGGTCTGCAAACACAAACAATGGGGCTGTGGACTGTGTTGGGCCACCTCCCATGTCTGCCCTCAGTAGGTTCAACAAAAGCAAAAATAGCCCACAAGTCAATGTGTATTCACAAATCCAAATGGAGGACTGTGAAACCAAAAAAGAAAAAGAAAAAAGATGGTTAGCCTCTGCTGCAACAGCTGTGTGCCGCTTGGGTTTGTCATTTATCACAGGTTGAATGCAATGCCAACATCTGATGCGCATGGCCACAGGTTCTACACAATGGGAGCTCGAGGCCTGTGGTGAGTTCTGAGCTTGCTATTGTGGTAAAAGACCCGGCAGAGTATGTCTAATTCTGGATACACTTGCACATATGGAATTTACACAAAGGCTACAACTTTGGACGTCAGCATTGATGCCACTGTCAAAAATAGCCAGATACCACACCTCGGGTGCGTAAGCTCTATAGTGAAGGTGCTCAGATCATAGAGACGTCAACATTAGAACAACCAATGATGAAAATGTATGGTTTTTAGAAAGGAGAACTACAATCAGCTCTAGAAAACTCAGAACGGTAGTCCATGTTAACCTCTGGAAAGAGCTTTGATCAGATTAGCGTATTCTAAAGTAAAATTAATCTGATATAGGGACCATCCAGAGAATGCAACTGTTTTTCTGCCTGCGGCCCTCTCTTCCCCTTGGCGGCCACTCTTGCGATCAAGGAGTTGCAGCTGCTTTCCTACACTGGTGAGTGGTGTGAGTTTTGAGGGTTCTCCACTCTTCAACTGAATTGGATGAGGTTCTCGGGATTGGCAACTATGGACGGAGTCCTCCATCCTATGCGATGCGAGGTCTTTGGCAGGAGCACCGCTGACCAACCAGTCACATCTTTGGAATTTGGCATTCGATGACCTGGTTTGTGCCTTGCAACAGACTGCCGAGATCCTCCCCTGCTCCCCCTTCGCTTCTTCACTACACCCTGTTGGTGAAGAGGGTGCTGTGTGGGGCCCCCCTCTGCTGGCCGTCTCGGTATGCCTACTAGTCTCGGCTCTGGGAGTGAAGCCATCCCGCTGCGATGTGGTGCCGAGACCCCAATCCATCTGCAGGCTTTACTCCGGTATCGATTGGGCCTGCCTTTGTTCCGGCCCGGTGGTGGTGGACTGGCCCCTGGTGTTACCCTCGTTGATGTTGGTCTGTGGGACATTTATTTAATTTAACGACCGGTTGCCCAATCTCCTATCGCCCTCCACTCTTCGTTACATTTTACAGTGTTTATCCATTGTTCAGCTGCTTTTCTTTAGTTGGTGTACATTGCTGTATGCTTTTTTACTTATTTATTTGCATCTTGTGTAACTTTCAGTTTTCTCTTCTATGTAAAGCGGTCTGATAAAACGCCATAAATAAATAAATGCTAAAGGTCAGTGTGAGCTCTATGACTTTCGGAATAGCTGCCAACCACAAAATGCTGAAAATGTATGTGTTCTATGAAGAAGTTATTTTTATTCAGGTATCTTGTAGATGGGCAATAAGATGACTAAAGGATATAATATTGCGAATAGCCTAAAGGTTGAGTATTTTCATATTTAGTAAATGAATTATGTTATTGCTATGATAACTTTATATACAAAACGCTGCAATGTTTACTTCCCTGCCTTGAAGTTATGCATAGCTAATTCCTGTATTTATTCTTGTTTTGTTCCAGCCGCCAGTATCTGATTGGGAACCGAATGACAATCTGTCTACATTAACCCTTGAAACATAATAATGCAGATGGTTGGTGTTTGATTAGCGTTCTGTTCAGGTAGCTGTATATTTGATCTGTCCTTTGAGCACCATCTCTAGTAGAGGAGATTAAATTCTACTGACATCACAATAGTGTCTATATCTAACTGCATGAATAAAGCTTGTACATTGTGGCTGCCTGATTAATGTATTTCATTCTTTTGATCTAAGCAGAAGAGCATGTAATTGAAGTATTGTAAAGGCATTTGCTATACACGTATTTAATGGGGGGCAGGAGGTGGGGGTGTGGTGGGGAGGGGGGGTTTCCTCCAGGGAGAGATCCAATTTCTGAAGTGTCCAAAGTTTCTGCATTGGGGTGGATTGATGGCAGATTTTCAAGGTCAATATGGACCACGTAAATCATTTCCATATAGATTTGTTGTAGGTAAAGCTAGAAATGGAATCTCTGGTCATGATGTATAATTCAATGGGACACCATAAAGAGAATATAGCTTACACATTGAACACAGCTAAGATGCTCCATATCATCAAGCTTTACATCTCTTAATTATTTATCATGGGTCATGTGCGTAGCTTCTAACAGTACACAGTAGACAAAACCTTGAACATACGCACAAAACAGCTCAATTGCTCCATATCACCAAGCTCAGAACAGCTCACATCTCTCATTTTTTATCATGAGGCATGTGCAGATAGAACCTTACACGGGCACCCAACACAGCTCACGTGCCATATCATCAAGCTTACGGTAGTGCACAACTCGAATTATATATCATGGGTCATGTGCATAAGGACTAGCAGGAGACAATTGATAAAACTTTGCACAGGCACCTAACACACCTCAGGTACTCCAGACAGTTGAGAAGCACTATGCTCATGGGTGCACTGTCCCACAAAGAGAAACACACAGTCTTACAGATGGGGACTTTAAACCCTTGAATGCCCTACTCCTAAGTAGATGTACCTAGTACACCCTTATTGCGTATACATATATAGGCACAAAGCCCAGGTGATAAGTGAAGGGCCTGTCCAATGTTTATGGAAGGTCTGTGCTAGCATCAGAGAATCACCTGTTACAGGAGTGTACACACACCAAGCAAAGCTCAGATAAGCAACTAACTGACTATAAAGGCTGACTGGTATTTTTTTTCATTTGCTGCATACCACAAACTTACTTTTGCCAGCAATGGTCAGACATGCCAACACTCGATCTCAAGCCACTCCACCGAATCCACATCTACAGTTCTCCACTCACACTCGAATCTTCCTGAAAACCTCAGAACTGCCAAGAAAGTCCTCCCTGACTACCGAAAAGCACTTGTTGCCATACCCTTGACAGAGTATCTTGTATAGAGTACCGGTTAACATTAACACTATACATGTATCCAACTTGAGTATTGTGAAAATTTGGCATGGATCCTCCTGCCCTTTCAGATAAACGTTGGTCAAAACCTCTCCTAATTCATAAGACCTGGATGGCTTAGATATACTTAAAGGCCATTCTCTTGCCCATATGTCCCACCATGATTCAGATGTTGGCATCTGCTTCCTTATATGGAAATACATTTACCTCTACTTTGACCTAGCGTTGCCTCTTGGCCATGAAGCCAGAGCTAGGAGTATGTTCCTTTAGGGTTTGTTGCCATTTATTGTCGTCCCTTATACTTTCCTTGGTTGCCACAATTAACACATTTCTCATGCCTTCAAATTTAACAGGTGACCTCCTTTTTTCTAGAAGTGCCTGTATGACTGCCTTGTAGTTTTTAGACATCCTAGTTTTCTTGGTATGTGTCCAAGAAGCTCATACTCAAGTCCTGGTTAGATTAATTGCTCCTATTGGTTTGAGGACAAGAACCCTCACGTACTACGTTTGACTGCTACTAATTTTTAAACCAGCACCAACACAGTCACCACTGTCTTCTCCAACACTTGAATCCATGCTCTGTTTGTTACATTTCCCTCATGAACAATTTCCGAATCTGTATCAAACACAAGTGAATATTTTTGCCTGTCTGATAACTACATCAAGTGTATTCTATCTGGACCACCCGCCCCATTTTGGGATCCGACCCCTCTCCATGCTTAAACTTAGGCAGAAGTTCCCAACCATGACTATCTTATATGTAAGGCTCCCTGTTTTCCGTTTTTAGGTCTCGCCTGTCGATGCGCATGCGCATCGAGCAAGCGAGACTATAGGGGCTCATCCACACTTTATCTAACTTGCAAGGAATCGTGGCGATTCCTTGCAGTGCCCGTGACTTTTAAGCTCAATGCGCATGTGCATTGAGCTTAAAAGCGCGTGCACAGCCGCCCGCATTCCTCCGACACCTTTGAAGTGAAGCTTAGCTTCACTTCAAAGGCCCGGCTTGTTCACACCCACATGCCGCTCTGCCCCGCTCCGCCCCCTCCCCTGAGTCATCCTGCCTGCCCCTTCCCGCCGTGTCGCATTTCTCCTCCCCCCTCCCCTCTCTTCCCTCCGTCTTGTTAGGCATGGGGACATTCAGTGATTTGCCCATAGTCACAAGATGTTTGAACCTCCCGCCAGACCGAACCTTGTTCCCGAAATTCACAGTCGGCCCGGTTCCCAACCTGTCACATCATGCCGTTCTTGTATTGTTTCAACTACGGAAGCTGCTACGCAGGTGTAACGATTAATGAACTGGACTCCTACCAGACGTTTTCTGGAAGCGAAGTGGTCCCTACCTCTTGATTTCTGACTTCAGTGATAGGTTCGCAAAGTTTAGGGTCCGCGCAGGGGCACACAGCTGCCGCACTCGTCGCGCGCACACGCCTAGAAGGCACTGCCAGCACGAGACAAATAACCCAGCAGCCGACCAGCGTTCTCGCCATGATGAACATCTTTTGTGCACCAGCGCGCGTGTCCGGAAGCAAACTGCAACGCCTTCTTTTTACAGCTCACGAGCACGTGCAAGTATCACCTTCCCAATCCTATCCCCTGGTCAAACTGGAAAGGGGGCATTTTTGGAGCTTGAAAAAGCTGCACAATGAATGGAGGGTAAACAATGACAGCAAAACTGTGGAAAAAGGCAGTTTTACCAGAAATACAAGTTCCACTACTGAACACTGGAACGTACGTACTACAACAAATATGACCCTACTTCATAAATCAAACATAGTAATGGAACAGAAAAAAAATCACAAATACTTAGCAGTCCGTTCACATGCACCATCTGTTTCGTTGCCTGAAGTGGGCATTAACTATTAGAATGTATGTTATACTGAACAGTTAGAACGCTCTCCTTTGCCCCTTAAAACAAATGAAAATCAAACGTTCTTAGCAACAAAACTCGCATCTCGTCGATTTATTTTTATTTTTAGCGGAACAGGCAAACGCAACCCGTTTAGTTTTTTTATCGTTCACAAAAGGCTATTTTTCTTTTTCGTTTCCTCCTTTGACCTTTTCGTCTCGTTTCTCCTCAGTTCCGGACTGTCTATTTTTTTTTTTTAACAATCGCTTTTATCCTCCTCTCACAATTAAAGAGTCGAACAAACAATGCGCAGTTAATGTCAGGCGGCCTTTTATTTTTCGTTTATTTGTGTGGGTATGAGTTTCATGGGGTGCTCCCACGCTGCAGGTGGGGGGCAATTAGCGCCCATCACCTTCTGCAGTAGGCGCTCGAAAATAGATGTGCCCCTCCTCCCCGCAGACCCCCAGCAATTAAGGCGCAGCCATTTACCAGAAAATCAAACGGTGCCGGAGAAGGTTTGTGTTATTTATGGAACCCCGCGATTGTTTTTATAAAAGCGGGTGTGACCGGCTGTCTTTACTCGCTGAGTCACTGACGTCACTCATATAGCGCCCACTTAGGACCAAACCGCCTCTTCGCTCACAAAATTTACTGAGTTAAAAAAAATATTCCAACAGCAGCTGAATGCTAGAAATTGTGTATTAAATATGTTACGCCTGTTTATTTGTGTCGTGTTCATTATGCACTTTTAAATACAATGTAGGAGTGTGAATTAAGATTCTGTATTTCTGTAAGAGTTTCGAAGAGTTGGGCTGTAAGTGTTCGTAGGTCTTTAAAACTAGGTGACCACTTTTATTTAATACACTTGCGAATTAAATGATGTCGTTTTTTAATCTGGTATTGATCATTTACTTAAGTATGTTATAAATTTGAAAAATTTGTAGAAGTTTTAATTATTAAGATTATGAGATCCCTATAAATTGGCAAATGGATTTTGGTTGGTGCTGGAATGTTTGAGGAATATGATACCCTTGAACGACCAGTCCGGTCAGTCCAAGTAATTACTATCAATATTTATCTTTTTGTTGAACCAGAGGGAAGTCAGGGTGGAGTTTTCAAGTTTTATTTTTGCGTGGGCATCAATGTAAAACTTCACCTTTAGAGTTGAAGATGATGTTTGTAGAGGGGGAATGTTTAGTGTGTTCATTGTTAGGAATGATGATGTGTTGAAGTCGTTCGTGGAGTCAGAGGTCAAAGTGTATGGGATCGGAGAGACTTATTTATGAAAAACAGTTCCCCTACCTTTTGTGATAGTACAACCGACCCGGTACGGTAATTCCGATAGTTTACATGCTTCAGCTGAGAGTCAGACAATGATTCTACTTTGCTCTGAAACCCAGGGAGGGGCAGAGAGCTAAACAAGCCTACTTGCTAGGACTCCTACCAGACGTTTTCTGGAAGCGAAGTGGTCCCTACCCTCACTCACCCTCACTCACCCTCACCCCCTCACCCTCACTCACCCTCACTCACACTCACCCTCACCCTCACTCACACTCACCCTCACCCTCACACAGTGCAATAGTTCTCAGACCATTTCAGTTAGAGCTTTTAGAAATGTTTATGGCTTTTTTTATTTGTAATACTTTAGCATTGGCTACAGGAAACAAAAATGCTAAACATTTACAAAAAAAACCCATAAACAATTCTAAAAGCACTAACTCTAATGGTGCGAGACCTATTGCATTTCCAATGCTTGTTACTGATTTTAACCGATAAATACAGACGGAAAACCATTTATTTTCCTGTCTGTATTCATTTTTAAATGTGGATAAAAACGGAAATTGGGTTGTTTTCCAGTGCTTCTAGATGCTGTCAATCATGACTGACAGGCCAATAGCTGTGCACATTGACAGGTAAGGGGATTACAAAAAATAAAATAATTTTAGTAAAGAGCCTTAAACAGCAGTAGATTTGCACAACTGTTTACACAACCAAGATAATAAAATGTGCATCTTTTCTTGTAAGTGCATATTTTATCATCTGAGTGTGTATATATCATTGAAACCTGTCAGGCGTTCAGGCATGCATGTACATTAACTGGTTAAATAATTGCAGAAATATACACATTTCAGCTTAATTTTTTCACAAAACCTAAAATAAATATGGATAAATACAGCTAAAATTAGCAAAAAATAAATATGAATAAATACGGACAGAAAGGACAAAAAATAACATACCATAAAACTGGGAGTCTTACTTATATGCCCTGGGTTGCTATATGGCTCTATGTCACTTGAACACCAGCTTTCCACTTCTGGAGTTTGCTTTTACATATCGTCGTTATAAATGATCCAATAAATAAATAGAGACTACAACTTCCAGAATGCAAAGGTGAGATAAATTACAGCCCAGAACTGGCAATATTATGTCGCAGTGACTTGGAGTCATCTAGCCATTCTAATGTATGCAATATTCCGACCTACGCTGCTAGCTTACTGTGTTCCTCTCCATTGCGGCATGCTCAGTGAAGTAAAAGTTGGTGACTTGTTAGGCTTTAGTAATGAAATAAATGAAGATCTCTAAGGAATAGCTGATAATGTGAATCCCTTTTACTAAGAGTTAAACTACCGGAATGAAGAGGGCGGGAGGTCGCCAAATACCTCCACTTCCCGATCCGGTGCGCACAGCGAGACGGGGCGGGGTCAGGAGAATTCATTTAGCTGATTGATTCTTGGATCGCGCACGGCTCCCCGGACGGGAGATTGAGATCATAAATCAATGGGAAATAAAATGTTTTCTTCCAGCTCATCCATTTCCTCGTCGGCTGCTTAAGTGGGCTCCTCGTTAGAGACTACACCTAATGCAGGCTAACGAGCCGCATGAATTGTTAAAGAGCTAGCGCTAACTGGAAGCGGGGCTTCGGGAAGGAGGGGCCCGCCGGGTGGGGGGAAGGTGGGCTTGCACGAGCACTCCCAGACATTTCTCAGGCTCCGCCTAATTTATAACCAGTTACCAGCATTTAACAAATGCGCCTCGCCGCCTGCAGCCCGCTCGATGCGGCGAGGTGTTTGTTCTTCATAATCAGTTGTAAGCAGTACATTTTCTCCTGCAGCTTCGTGTCGCTGTAACTGAGGTCATAGCCGCTCCTGGGGGGCCATCGCTTGTCGTTCGGGGCTTGTTAATGAGATCAAGGTGGGTCCGTTCTGGATACAGGTCCTCCTCTTCGAGGGTCCCACCTGTGACTGGTGACGAGTGATCTAAGCGGATCTGCGGGTGGGCACAGGGCTTGAAAAGTAGCATCATAGTCGCCATCCACGAAACCAGCAACCCCTGGTCACAGAGCGAAAGTATGTCCAATGAGACTTTATTTTCAGTGGTCTCAATGAAGCAACATTTTTAGAGCTTCACTTAAAAGAGTCATTTGCACACTCTCGAAGACTGTTAACGGGAAGGATGTGGCCTTGCGGCCAGAGATACCGACTTTGGAGCTGGGGATCCAGGTTCTGGTCTCGGTGTCGGCTCAGCATCCTGTGACTTTTGGCAAATCACTTAATCTCCCCGTACCTACCAAAAATTAATGTGTCCTTGTGTAAGGTAACTGATGCTCATGCAAAGCGCTCCAATACATTCTGGTGGAGTTTTCACGCTATATAAATCTGCAAAAAAAATAAATAGACTCGGAAGAAAAGTTACAGTTTGAAAGCGTTTACGGCAGTGCTGGAAAGTACCCGTGCTGGAAAGTACCCGTACTGCTTTCATCTGGAACGGAGTAATACCTGTGGTGTTCTAATTAGCTCTAGCGCTGTGTTTAGCGGCGCTGTAATGGCAAAGAACACACGGAGCCGGTTTCAGTATTACTCGCGGCTCCCGACTGACTCCGCGGCCACGCCCCTTTATTTTTATAGCGAGCGCGTGACGACTTGCGCTAACGTGTCCTAGCAGGCGTGGGTAGGCTAGAACGCTACCCTGCGCCGCAGGACACTACATTCCTTCTAACCTTTATTTGAACAAAACACAAACAGCATCATAGAAATGACGAAGGTCTGTTACCAGTCTCTTGATTTCCAGTCTCTGGGTGGTCACACCGTGAAATCAGCTAGCCGGGACGACGGTGCTGGATTCCAGCGCACCCATACCTGGATTGCTCCCCTCGTGATAGTGGCACGGACGGTGTCACTCGCGGCGAGGTCCCACTTGTCGGAGGTTGCACGGGAGAGCTTGGCAAGCTCTCTCCTGGCGTCTCCGCCATTGGCTGGGGGTCTTGGTCCAGTTGGTTCTCATTTTCGGTGGGGTACTGCCTCGGTAGTTCATAGTCGTCTTCATCTGCTTGCTGGCTGGGCCTGGCTGGCAGGCGGTCTGACTCCTGACGATCTGGTACTCCGGGATGCGCCTTCTTGAAGAACGAAACATTTCTTGTGACAACTTCAGATCCTCTCTGTGCAGTCACCATGGTGCCAATCCGGCGTAGCACAGTCCAGGTCTTGTGCTCGAACGGGAGCCGGAATTTGCTCCCGGGATATCAGTCTCTGATGAACACGCTGTCTCCTTGGACGTCTGATTCTCTAGCCCCTCTCCTGGCCCTGGCTTGGTTGTTGGATTGGGTCCGGTTTGCCAGAGTTCTATCTCCATCCACTTGAGCGGGGACCCAGTCCTGGTGGTTCGGGAGAGTGTCCTTCACTACTCGGCCCATGGATGCTGGTCCTGGGGCTGCTTCGGTAGTGAGATGAGGTGTCTGCCGGTACTCTCTCAAGAAGCTGTAGATGGCTCGTTCAACGGGTGATCCATCTGCATGTGCAATGCGTATTGTTTTGTTGAGCGTACGCATGAACCTCTCCACTTCCCTGTTGGCTTGGGGCCAGCGGGGAGTCACTTTCCGGTGGTTGATCCCCCAGCTCTTTAGGTAGTCCACAAACTCCTGTCCCTGGAAGAGTGGGCCATTATCTGTTTTGACCACCTCAAATATTCCATGCGTGGCAATGGTTTTTTCGAACTTGGTGATGACTTCCGTGGCTACCTGGCTCGCCACAATCTCCACCTCTGGATACTTCGTGAAGTCGTCGATGATCACCAGTGCATAGCGTCCATCCGGAAGATGTCCAAAGTCCGCACTTACACATTCCCACGGTCTTTTGGGGTTTTCCTCCGTGATGACCGGGTGTGGGCGGTCAGGTTGTCCTGCTGCTTGACACCAAGTGCAGGCCCGGACTGTCTGTTCCACCATTGCGTCCATTCTTGGGAACCACACTTTGGCTCTCAGCCTGCTCTTGGTTTTTACCATGCCTTGGTGTCCACGGTGTGATAGGTCAACGGCCTGCTGGGCCAGGCTGAAAGGCATCACCAATCGCGGTCCTCGCAGAAGGCAGCCTCGACTGTCGACCGACAGTTCGTCTTTGACTCACATCATGGATTCTAGTGCCCCTTTTGCTTGTGATGTCCACCGGTTGATGGTGGTTTGGATCGGGCGCCAGTCATTTGCTTGGACAGCTTCGGCGACCAATTGTAGACACTCGTCTCCCCGTGTGGCTTCAATGATGGCCTCCAGACTCATTGGTAGGGGTCGAGCCCTCTCCAGTACTAGCCCGACATATTCTTCAGTATCTTCCGCTTCCTCTCTTGCCGCTTGGGTGGCCGTCCGGGGGTGTCTCGAGAGGTAGTCTGCAGGATTCGACGATCCGGGTTTGTACTCTACTCTGTAGTCATAGCCTTGGAGCTGGAGTATCCACTTCTCAATCCGTGGTGGGGGCTTGGACACCGAGCCTTGAAACAGGGGTATGAGCGGCTTGTGGTCCGTCGACACAGTGAAATGGTGACCATATACGTACACGTGAAAGTGTCGACAGGCCCAGTGGAGGGCGATTGCTTCCCGCTCTATCTGCGAGTATCTCTGCTCTGTGTCCGTTAATGAGCGGCTGGCATACGCAATCGGTGCCCATTCTCCATTGCCCTGTAGTTGAGTTAGGACTGCTCCCAGCCCATAGGGGCTAGCGTCTACTGCGACGTTGGTGGACCGGGACGGATCAAAATAGGACAGGGTAGTGTCCGCTGACAGAGCCTGTTTTGTGGCTTTGAAGGCTTGCTCTTGTTCGGGGCCCCACTGCCATGTCGTGGTGGACTTTGTCAGTTCCCCCAAAGGTTTGGTGAGGTTGGAAAGATCGGGGACGAAGCGTCCACAAAAGTTCACCATGCCTAGGAAACTCCTGGTTTCCGAGATGTTGGTAGGGGCCAGGGCTTTTTGGACATCCCTCACTTTTTCGTGGTCCGGGGCAATTCCTTGATCCGAGAATGTGTAACCAAAGAAGCTGATTTTATTTCTCACTTCTCCCGGTGTAGGGTCAGGCCGGACTCTTGGATCCTTTGTAGCACTCCCCTTAGCCTCTGGTGGTGATCTTCCACCGATGACGCATAGATGAGCAAGTCATCGCTCACATTTAAGACTCCTGGGAGCCCACTGAGGACCTCCCGGATGGTGTTTTGGAACACCTCAGCGGCACATGAGATCCCAAAGTTGAGGCGTCGGTATCTTCTGAGGCCTACGTGCGTGGAGAAAGTGGTTATATATCGGGAGTCCGGGTGTAGTGGCAGCTGGTGATACCCCGACCGGAGATCCATCTTGGAGAACCATCTCGCTCCGTTCAACTCCCCCAGTATGTCGTCGATGGTTGGGGTTAGATGTCGCTCCCTCTTTACGGCGGCGTTTGGGAGGCGCATGTCCACACAAATCTGGACTTGTCCTGGTTGTTTCGGCTTCCGAGCCACCACAATCGGAGACACCCATGGGGTGGGCCCACTTACTTTTTCGATAATGCCCTGTTTCTCTAACGCCCCCAGCTCTTCCTCGACCTTTTTCCTCAAATGGAACGCGATGCGTCTGTGTCTCAGTGCCACTGGTTGGATCGATGGGTCGATGTGGAGGGAGACCTCTTTCCCTTTCAGGCATCCGATGCCTTTGAAGACGCCCCCAAATTCTTCTAGAATGGCCTCTAGCTCGTCCTCCAGCACTGCCATGGCGAACGTTATGAGCCTCAGCTCTTCTGCTGACTGTCTGCTATTCAGCATGCCGCTGCCTTCTTTGGTGACGTATACAGTGGTAGGGACTTTGAGGCCCAGGTGTTGCAGATCCGTTTTGAAACACCCTATGAGCGGAATTGGCGTCTTTTGCCCATATGCGAATACTCTGATCCTTGCTTCGTGGAGAGGGGGCTTTGTACTCAGTTGGTTGTACACGTTGACTGCCATCAGTTCAAAGGATGCTCCTGTGTCGATGGTGGCCCTCACCTCCTGCTGATGGACTTTGATTTGGCATTTTGGTAGGCGCCGCTTCTTCCGCCGCTGTTGGTCGATCGCAAACACGTAGTGGACCGGATAATCTCTTGTGTCATCGTCCATGTCTTCGCTGTCACGCTCCTCCACTACTGCTTGCGCTGCTTCCTTCTTTGATTTCGTCGATCGGCACACTGCCGCATAGTGATTCATCCACCCACAGGCGCTACACCTCTTTCCTTTTGCTGGGCAGTCCTGCATGCGGTGGGGCGGTCCCCCACAGTTCCCACACTCTTCACGCTTGTCCGGCTGTTTCCTGCTAGCACAGTGGCGTGCTTTTGGCCTGACATCGTTCGCTTTCTCCGCTCTGTCTTGATGGGACGGTGGAGGGCTGCTTCCATGTGAGAGGCTCTGGCCTGCGATAGCTCCTTGGAGCGCCCCAGCTTGAGGATGTCAGCTAGCGGCTTGCCGTCTTCCTGGAGGATGGTGACCCTCAGTTTGGAGGAGTAACATCCTTGAATTATCTGTCCTCGAATCTCCTCCTGTTCATCACGGAATCCACACGTGCTGGCCAACTCCTTCAGTCTCCCGTGGAAGGCGTCCAGTGCCTCCTCTGCTTCTTGCTTAGCAAGGGGGAAAATAAACCTCTCATAGTCTTTACTTGCCATGGGTTCAAAATGTGCGTTTAAGGTGTTGAGGAGGGTATGGTACGTCTTCGGCGTGGCTTCCATTATCGTTTTGTATATACGGTGGATATCCTTTCCTCCCAGGTGAAGAAGTAGTGCTCTGCGCTTTTCTCGGGCAGTGCCTGCTCCTTCGAAGTAGATTTGGAGACGGTCAACCCAGTCCCTCCATCGTGGAGCGAGGGACGACGGGGTTCCGTCGACGACAAATGGTTCTATGGCGGGAATCAGAGCCATCCTGGCGCGTTCGTGGCGTGCCCCGCCGGCACGTTTGCTGCTCACCCACCTCACGGGTGCGTTGGCGGGCGTCTGGCTGGGGTCGGTGGAGACTAAGTCGGGTGGAGTTTGAGTGGTCGGTCCTCCCTCCCTTTTCTGCAGATGGTTGCCTGCGTGATGTACAGCCTTGGCCTCAATGATGGGCTTACGTGGCACTCCCCGGTGGACTGACTGCAGGGTATGACGATGGTGTGTCCCTTGTGGCTGTCGCAGTATCACGCCCACAGAGGCAGGCTGGTGTTGGGGCTGCACAGGCCCTCTGGCAGCAGCAGGTAGCACCAATGGGCCAGCAGTAGGCTCACACAAGGCCCTCGTGGTCTCCCTGGGCCTGGACACTCTTGCACAGAAAGCAGGCTCACAAAAGTCTCAGGGGGGGGGGCACCCATCACAGCATGGGGTCGATAGCCCCTCGTCGCCAATGTGGTGTTCTAATGAGCGCTAGCGCTGTGTGTAGCGGCGCTGTAATGGCAAAGAACACACAGAGCCGGTTTCAGTATTACTCGCGGCTCCCGACTCCGCGGCCACGCCCCTTTATTCTTATAGCGAGCGCGTGACGACTCGCGCTAACGTGTCCTAGCAGGCGCGGGTAGGCTAGAACGCTACCCTGCGCCGCAGGACACTACAATACCGGCCGTTCTCTGCACAGCTCCAATGCTGTGAGTACCAGCCCTTCTCAGCAGCAAACGTAGTTTGTGACAAAGAGTACTGTTGTTTTCTCAACAGGGGCGGAATTGCTGGCCTTGTCATCAATGAACCCACTTAGCAGATGCAGCGTCGGTGCGTTGCACCTGCTGCACCAATGGTACATACGCCCCTGGCTGAGGCTCTTCAGCAAGGATGGAGCAAAGGCTCTAAATATCTTCACAGTGCAGCTGGAAGGGGGGCGAGGTCCAAATTATATGTGATTCGACTCATTCAACCTGCGAACTTAGGGAAAATCCGTGCAGAGAGTAGGCTAAAGATATCCAGAACGTGACTCGTCTCGTGGTCAAGGCAACGCAAACTAATACTTCCTGCAATGTGATCGATGAAACTGACTCCATCCGTCATCATTGTGATGCACCGAACAGACAAGCAGTCAGAACTGAGCAAGATGCTTCTTTGCTAAGGTGATGACCTTAAATCACCCTTCTGATAAAGAGAAACTTCAAACCCTAAAGGAGTGCTTGAAATGGAGATGTGCAGTTCACCCAATCTACAAATGAAGCAGGGTGAGAGAAGGTTGCTGTGGACATCCAGCAATTGTGGCTGATGTTATTTTGCCAACCTGTTATAAATCTTATTATATTTTTTACAGTGTGGTGTCACCTCAAGTTGAGAACCAAAGTCGATATAATAATGTTGAGTTAATTTTATTACACAGAGATGGGGTTCACTGAGCAGGGAATTTTGTTCCACCTTGTCAGGAATTTGTATTTGGTTCAAATACAGCAATTGTAATTTTTTCACGAAAACCTCTTACTCGTAAGACGTAGGTAACAAACTTGACATGTGTACAAGCTATCACTTTGACCTTTTACCTGTTAAGGAAAAAGATCACTGTCCGGTTCCTGGAGCTAGAAGAAAAAGTGAGAACCGGTTAGTAGGTCCTCCAGGACCCTCACCCCCTAAACTGGGCAGGAGGGGCCACTCGGACCCTTGGATGTCGTTATCTGATCTGTCCACTACTGTGTAGTCTGGCAGGAGGCTATGGATCATCTTCTGCCAGGCCAGGATCAGTGTCAGTGTCTCTTTTCCTACTACCAGGCAGTTTCTGGAAAACAGAAGATCAGCTCTAAAATAGCACACAAGCCTCCAGCAGTCCTGGATATTTCTGAATGCATGCATTCCTGGTAACAAACCATATGCTGAACCCTTGTTCAGCCACGTTGTGGATATCAAGGTCCCTCGCTCCATGCTTAGGACCTTTAGCAGGTCCTGGGTGTAGGTGCATTTCCAGAAGAGATGGTAGCACATCTTGTCTGTGGTGCATTATCTCGACCAGGGCTTGGAGCGGTTGAGCCCCCTTAAATGCATGAAGGCTTTCACTGGAAAACCTCTTTGGATGGCCATCAAGGCAATGTCTTTGTTGTCAGGCATTTGGAGGCGACTCTGTGTGATGTAGCAGAGAGGAGGGTGCCGATTGAGTCACTGACGTCTTGCACAGATCTGGCTTTGGGCGATCTTCGTGGTCCACTGGTTTGGGTCCGCAGCCACCAGACCAAACTTCTTCATAAACGTTGCCGCTTCCTGATATTACTACAGGGTATCCTAGTTGTAGGGAACACGCTCCCCCACTCTGCCCATCCGAGGCCCACCCACGCTGGTAACAGGAAGAAGCGTACTATCTGAAAGCCAACATTGCTTTCATCTTTGGTCCTCAGGGTGCTTCTCACAAAGTCCCACCCAAAGAATCCCCTCTAGATTGTGGCAATGTCGGGCACATCTTTGCCTCCCTTTTCGTGGGTTCTTGAATATCACCTCCTTCTTCACTGCATCCAACTTGTAATCTACTATGAATTAGAAGATCATTCTTGTGGGTTCCATGGCCGTTCGAGAATGCACTGGCCACACTTGAGCAACATAGTGAAGCACTGTCAGGCTCTCGTTCTATAGGACCAACACTTTCCTTTGATCATCAGCTTGCAAAGGCTCCAAAGTCCCAGTTTCTGTTCTGTCTTCACCAGTCTCCTCTACGCTGCTCCGTCTCCTCCAAATTAGACTCTAAGAATCTTCAGGGAATCCTATTTGATGGGGAATGGCAGTGGACCTCGCGTGGCGGTCCAATGATCCAAGAGTAGGTTTTCCAATTTGGTGCTGTTGATCTTTGCTACTGACGATTTTCAGAACTCAATGCAAGTCCTCTTCAGTTCATTCACGGAGTACCTGTCCACACAGAAGTCCAACACTTCATCCCTGCATAGGGAGTATTTCACTTCGCCATTCCCGTTGCTACCCAGAACTGTCACGCCTCTGATGTTCCTGTTCTGTCTGATGCGATCGGCAAAGAGCTCCATAATACAAATTAACAGAAGAAATATGAGTGTACAGCTCTGCCTAACCCCGACAAGACAAGGAAGGGGTCTGGAAGTGAAGGGGGGTCAGTTTTTCATCTGTTAACCAACGTTGTGCTAGAGATATCTCTATACATTATGGTCACCATGTCACAAAAGAAGTTGCCCAGTCCCAGTGCTTTGAGTGTCTAACCATTGAACTTATGGGATATGCGGTCAAACGCCTTTTTCTATTTTAGACTGGCCAAGGCCACCTGAACCCTTCGGCTTGTGACATACTCAATCGTCTTCCAAACCAAGGCAGGACTGTCCGTGATTTGTCGGCCTGTTATCTAACGACTGTTCTGGATGAACTAACTTTACTATTACCTTCTTTAGATTGGCTTTCACCTTTTATAGGGTTTTGTAGTGCATATTGAGGCGTGGGATGGGCTTCCAGTATGTGAGGTTCTCACTCCCTTCTGTTTATACAAAAGCATTATCATTCCTTCATGCAGAGATTAGGGCATACTGCAGTTGCCCACCATTTCCTTGTATAGATCTAGCAGTCCGGGCCACGTAAAGTTCAAGTGGGAGACCATCACTTCTTGGTGTCCTGCCTCTCTTGGAGGTCACAGCGGTAGCTCTTACAGGGCAAGGGGCGGATTCAGGCCCTCAATCTATTCTGGACCTAGTGTCTTCGAGATGCCATCAAGGAAACTGTCTGCCTGGGATCTCTTTTACAATTTTGGTGAGTAAAGTTCACCATAAAAGTTGGTTATTCTGTCCTGAAATGCTTTGCCAACCCTTTTTCGGTTTCCTCCAGGTCGTCATCCACGTCATATCCTCTGAGCTCGAACAGTTGCTGCAGTCTAATTTGCAGCCTCCTGAACTCACTCTTCCTTTCCAGTGCAGCAGCTCTGCTTGCATCCTGGAAGAAGCTTCGGAACCTATCCTTCACTTATTTACACCACTCGCCAGTCGAGTGAAAGAGGTCCCTCATATCCCTCCACTCTACATATGCAACTCTGAGCTATGCCTATAACACAAGTTTTTTCCAATAGGAAGCAGTTCAGCTTCCCTGAGTCGAGGCCAGCAGGAAAGATTCCTATAAGTTCCGCCTTGAAACTGACTGCTCTGTGGATAGAGAAGGGGACGTCTCACCTATTATATCCAACCAACAGCCTTGGACATCTAGCTCCACAGAGTATGACCCACTGCGCCCATCCACCGCTACCATGCAATTGAAGTCACCATCCATTAGGATGGTCCTGGAGGTCACAAACTGCAGCCTGAGGACCCTGAAAATCTCAAGCCATTTATTCTTATCCTGAGGTTGTAGAAGCTGATGAGCTTAAAGGGCTTCCCAGATCACAAGCCGTCCATGATAACCTTATCGGTTGCCAAGTGCTTCTCCTTGATCAGAATGGTAACTCCTGATGATTTTCAGTCATTTCCTCTGGACCAAAGACATGGATCATCTGTCCACTGCCATTTGAACTGGCTGTACAGCTGGACGTATGGAATCCTGCATTCTTGCAGAAAGCAGATATCTCAGTTCAGGGAGGCCAGGAAGTGCAATGTACCAATATGTCTGACCTATTCCTTCACAATCCTGACGTTTAGGGTTAACAGTGATATAGACATTGTCTTACTGCTAACTGTTTGTGTTCTAGTTTAGAACTGCTACCGGGAGCGAGGACACTAAGCTGCTCAACTGGTGGTGCTGAGCTGCCTGCTGGTCCTTGCTTCCTTTTTCTTTATCATCCTTGATGAGGAACTCTGTTGCAGATTTTTGGATACCTGTCCATGTAGCTTCTTTCTCGGGGGCACCTGTAGCCACCATCATAGCTAGTTGCAGGTTAGTGCTTATAGTGCTGTCTGGATAGCCAGGTTCGGTGCCTCTAGAGTTCCCCTATGTCATCTTTGGTGTCGGGGCGATGATGATTCAGTCTCGGTCTAGTTACTCTGCTTGGGAGGCGATGAGCTTCTTCTGAATTTAAAAGTCCTCCTTCCTTTGCCATTTCCGATTTCTGGCCACTTTTGGGAGGTCTTGGTCTGCGCCAGGGATATGGGGATATTAAGAGTCAGCACTGGTCTTGTGAAGAAAGAGCCTCACCAGGAGAGTGGCACTGTCTTTAAGTTTCGAGGCATCTTGCTGGAAGCCATGCCCCCAGACAGTCGCCCCCAACGTCCTGTCACATTCTGCTGCCTATGCTGTATAAGTTTGTTTGTATGTGTATTAGAGAAATAGGGGAGATGAGAGGCAGAGAGGGAACGGGAGGGAGAAAGAGCGAGGGGGAGAAGGGGCAAGAGAGGGAGAAAGTGAGACGGAGAGAGAAAAGGATAGAGAGTGATAGATGGAATGAGGAAAGGAGAGGCAGAGATAAGGAGAGAGAAAGGAGAAGGAGCAGCAGAGAAAATTTGGGTGAAAGAGGGAAGAGGAAGAAGATGCAGAAAGAAAGATGAAAGAGAAAAGGAGAGGCTGAGAGAGAACGACACTTATGATTGGTGCTCTCATTTGACAGGTCAGGCTTCAATCTTAAACTGCCACTTAGTGGACGCACCAAATTATCGGAAACTGCGTTGACACAGCCCTTTTTCAGTTTACGGGGAGCAATCCCACTTACAAAATGCTATTTGTCTGAAGCGCTAATGTTTATTGCATTATCCATGAATAAGACTGTAAGTTGTCATTTTCTGGAAGTTTCACAGGTAAATAGAGATTGTCTGTTTAGAGTGCCCATAACAAAATATCAGTGAGTCCAGTTCTTTTAATAAAACCGAAGGAGTGGGGGGTGTCTGGAGGGATTCCCTTTCTGACATGGAGAGGAGATGACGTCCCTCTGGTGTGGATGTGCAGCTTCAATACCCCAACCTTCTTATTTTCCATCTGCACAAGTGCAGAAATATTAAGCAGACCCATAAAAAGGACATTGATCTAATTATGCCATTATACGACAATAAGTGGAAATTTCAATGTGTGCCTGTATGATTAGTGAAATGACAGTATTCTGGAATTCTTGATGCAAGGAGAAGTTAACTAGACACAATTATTTTTTGCTACCCATTTTTGTATTTTTTGTTTTTCTTATAAATAGGCCAGAGCACCGTTTTGTTGCGTCATGTCACTGTGCAGTTTTACACGCACTGACACAAGGCACCATTAGTTCCAATTACAGAGAAACAGGTCACCGGTGCTGTTAAGATTGTAGGGTTTGTGGAGTGAGCTAGTTGTTTTCAGATTGTTCTATTGGAAACAGTCCAAACTTTCCCAGTGCTCACATCCGCTGAGGTGCCCTGGTGCAAGCAAGGTAAATCGACCCTTACCTCTAGCCAACACTGGCTGGACAGTAAAATACAGCAATAATATGGATGCATTGAGCCCCTAATATCCCCGTGCCCCTGTGCCACTGCACCACTAGTGATGGGTAGGCCACACTTCCCATGGGAGCAACACACAAGATCTAGAAGAGCTACACTATTCACCCCCGCCAATAATTGTGCAGTCCTGCACGGTTCTGTGGACCTGATGAATACACATTTACTTTCCACCCTCCCTCCAGTTTTACTCCACTCCTCTGTCTCCAGATCATGCATGCTGGCACCTCTCTCCTCAGAGGCACCCTTACTTGACACAGCTCATAACATTAGAATCCTACTGTGTCCTGAATGTGATCCCTGTCTGGTTGAACGCTGCTGCAGGATGAGCATCTTTTGATCACAAAAGCCTCACTAATTACCAGAACCTGAAGGATTAAACAAACTTGTTAAAACTACATCAGCTCTGAATGTGCACATTGAACCGCGCGCCTTCCTATGACATGTAGCCCTTCTCTCTTCTTGAGCTGACCTGCACATTGGGTGGGCTTACACCCGAGCTACATTGCTGACGAGCTATCTGTGAGGGACCAATGATGTGCCAGAAGGGATCCTAAATAATATATTCCAATGTAATCCATGCCTTACAGTATACAAGCATGCTATCCATCTACTAATGCACTGCAGTGCCTTGTTACAGCTATGAACCACTATATAATTACAACCTATAGAATTGCCACTGTGTAGTTATAGTCAGGACCAGGTTTCCAAAGGAAATATATTTTTAGCCTGCTAATAACTTTTGTGACGTGTGAGGAACCTTCACAAAAATTCCCAATAAAAAGGCTTATCCACCTCAGCTCCTTCCTAGAAAGTTTCAGGGTAATCTGTCAAGTGGGGGCCAAGCAAAAGGGGGGAACGGTGGGGGGGTCTCAAAACGTGTTTTTCGCCATTAAATTTTCTATAGGAAAATTGAACATCGATACAGCCAAAACAGCTGCACAGAATTACACCAAATCTGTCAGAAATCTAAATCTTGATCCAGAAAGTGTGCTTTTTGTGGTTTGGTGTAAATCCATTCAGTAGGGTAGTAAAGTAAAATCCCTAGAAATTAACTGAAACAACCAAAAGTGGAGTTATAGTTGGATATGATAATAGTATCTTACTTTGCATTATGCAAACCTTACAAATTCAATGAGAAAAACAAAGGATAAAGTGACGTTATAGTTAGGTGAAACTGTCAGAATTAACATACCATTCTAAACTAAAAAAACACTGAACATCACCAGCTATCGTTATTTTAAGTAACTATACCTTGTGCCCTTGCCAGGCACTGCTATTGACCTCACATACTGCATCACTCGACATTTTCTATGACATAGTAACAACTTGATGACATTGAAATGACATCATTGATGACAACTGTGGGTGATGGCCATGAGATATAGTTACTGAAAATAACCAACACTGTTGAATTTCAGTGTTTTTTTAGTATAAATGTTACATTTAAACTGACATTTCCTCCTAACTATAACATCACTTTAACCTTTGTTTTCTTCAGTGATTATATATATATTTATATACCGATGTGGTTCTTGATCCCTAATATGTCAGTGAATGAAGACATTCACACACTAGGCAGTGTGTCGCATTCTGGTGTTTATTATCACAGTAATGGCAAGCCCAACACAGGCTTCCATGTTGGCTCACTTGGAGTCAGTCCAAACATATTATAAACAAAAGACCTGGTGGCCATTAAGGTAGCAACCAGTCACAACACACTATGGATCATATACTCTCAAATTAATATCTAGCACTGCACTCCACTGATGTTCTTGCCATCTCACTCAGCAAAAGGGATGGCTACACCTTCTCAAGTTTATCAGAGGGGTTCTTTAATGTAACTTTAGTGTAACTGGAAAGAATATAATACTACTAACAAGGGCATATATAAGGCAGCTCTTAAAAAATGTTATGCTGAAGTTAAAATAGCTAAGCATTTGGAAGGAAGGATAAAGGGCGCAGGAATGAAAGCAAGGGAAATCTGTAAAGCTGTAAAAACTTTATGTCCCCGTAAGTCTGTGCCAGAAGCCACTATCCTTCAGTACATTGGTGTGATCAGCTGGCTATATATTTTTAAAATAGGATTCCAATCATCCATGCCAGCTTGTCCTCCGGCTCTCAGCTAGAAGAGGGTTTGCTGGACATATAGCAGGTTAATGGGGTATAGATTAAGGGATGGGTGTAGTGAAATACTATTTCTATGGAAGCAGGCCTAACCCAGGAATTCCAAGTTTTGCAGAGAATAGCCAAGTTCCCTGATTGCACCCTAGGCATGGTTTCACCTTACCCACCAATTCCTTGCAGTTGGATGTGTCACCAGGCTATAGGGCATTGTGTTTCACCACTATCAATCTGGACTAGTCCTAATTTATACCAATCAATCAAATTGGTCTCAACCCAGCAACAGCATAATCTTCTTTCCCTGCTGCTGGAAGTCATGCCCTGGGCCTTCCTATATCTGGGGAAATGAGTGGTACATAGCACCGTTGATAACAGAAATTGGTTGCCAAGGAGCATGCTCGGAGCTCTGCGTGGCTGTGAAAAAGCTTCAGTTTCCATGCATGGACGTTGCCCCCATTTTTCTTAAACTGGTCCATCTTTGAAGGTGGTATAGCTGGCAAAGTAAAAAAAAAAAGAAAGGGAAAAATTTGGAAACGTGGGGTCAATAACTTTACAACTTTAAATACCACTGGCAATAATGTCATAGAGTGAACCACTGTGGGAAACTAACACTCCCCATGCCAGCACTCCTGGAAATTGGTCAGCCTTTTAGATCCCTGACTGAGAACTGTGGGTTTGCAACTGGCAATGTGATAGTTCTATCGTACCACCTGGATGCGGTGTGGCATCGCATCTGCCCCTGCTCTCATCCTGGTACAAAAAACAATTGGTCCCAACGGAAATATTTAAACAACAATTGTACCCAAAACATAAAGAACAGACAATCAAAGAAATGCAAAAATGTTAAGTATAATCATAAATTTAATCACAGATGCATTTTATTTTGCTTTTATAGTTTATAATTTTCTAATCAGGTTACTCATAAGTGAGTAAAAGAGTGATTGGAGAAAGTGCTCGTGATAAAGATCAAGTAGAAAGCAAAGGTTTATACATAAAAACAATATATACACATTTATACCAAAGGCCTGTTCGGATTTTTTTTTACTACTGATTTATAACGTCTTTCTTAATGTCCTAAGTCTTAGGAGCAAAGTTAAGACGGAATCATATTTCCGATACAGGAAGTAGGTATGTGTTGACGTTTCGACCCCAAGAGAGAGTTAGTTCAATTAGCTCCTTAGGAAGGGGTCTTCATCAGGACAGGGTAGGGAGCAACCCAAAGACTCAGAGACTGGTGGAAGGGCCTCAGATTCAAAACCAGCCGGCTCCTGGGGGCTGATAACTTGATATTATCAGACGTCCAAAGGGATCTAACCAATTGACATGCTATGTGGGAATACATCTGCCGTTAGGACCCACCGGTAACCAAAATGGTGGTATGGCATTTAAAATGGGAGTAAATTCTGAATCCAGAATATATCCGGTGACCGGAGCGTAGCCCCGTAGCCAAGACAGGGTCCCAAATAATGGAAAGAGTCCAAAGACTTTAAATGTGTAAAATGTTGCTGGAGTCGATTCTAGTGCGTTTATATTGTGCGGCGGGCAGCACTCATCCTGTCACCCACCGCACAAGATTCATGTAGTACATGGTTCATCACGGCCAAGTGCTGCAGATATGGCGACAGCCAGCAGAGCCTCATGGAACCTGCCTGCCAATGGACTGAACCAGCCTAGTGCCCATATTTAACATGAATGCTATTGTTCATCTTCCTCTCATGTCTTGGTTGCTCATGATAGTAGTATTTGCTCTTTGTAGCGATTATGTATTGCAACGTCCATGACACATTCGGATGCATTAATATACCATAGTCAACAGGGGCTAACTGGGACAGAAAATTGACCCGGGCACCAATTAAAAGAGGCCGCCAACTGCAAGTAAGATAGCTCGAAAAGTGGCCCACATTTGCAAATCAGGGCAAGTTTGAACTTGTAAAGACAAGTTGTATAGGTGTTTTGCAAGTTATTGGAGACTGCATGCATTTGTGCTTGCTCTAGGTAATTCTGTAGCAATATCAAATAAATCAATAGTAAAAAACAACGCACCACACCATAAAATAAGCCAAAAAACTAGCCCATACAATGATCTGTGTGACCGGTTCTTCAGGCACTGCCGGATTGCCCTACAGGCAAGTCTGACTCTGATAGTCCAGCACGTCACCAGAAACAGAAAAGAGGACCCCTGATTTATACTCTTGATTTATACGTTACTCTTTGGAATTTGCATCTTAATGTGAAATGTGACAAGTAGTTTTCTCAGTGACTCTTGTGGCATAGTCTGCAGGTGGTACTGTATTCTAGGGCATCAAATGGGAATTCTGTATGGACAAAAATTATCATGATGCAGACTAATAAATGATTATTTGTGACAAGACTTGTGTCCATAGACCCTCTCTCACCCAGTTTTGTGGCCAATGAGATCTCCCAAGGCAACTATCACTTTGTAAAAATTCCATTGAGATCGAACCAACCATTTTGTGGGCATGCTGTATAAACCACACCTGTTCCCACTCCCACTACCTTTTTTTGAAGATTTCAATGTGAAAAGCTCCAGTTTGTGACGTACAGTGACCAATATCTTCTTTGAACGTCTTGGTCTCTGATCTTACTCATCCCTAATTTTCAGCAGAACCCCTGTGTAAAAAAAACATCTGAGCAATAATGAAAGGTAAGTGCATATAGGTGAAATATAGATTCACTATTCATAACTCCAAATCTATATTTCTTTATAATAATTATATATATATCCAGCACCTCTGTTCCTCTGAAAGAATGGACGGCACAGCAGCGGTATGTATATAATTTCACTGGCAACCACTGTTCCTTTGCCAAACAACGAGTGCACTCATGGGAAGAATACAATTCCAATGTTTATTAGCAAGCCATATTACAGCACTGACAGACGTGTTTCAGCACAACACCTTTTTCGATGTCAGCACGTTCAGACAACATCTTTCATTTAAATCATAGAGGAATGCATCCGACTCACGAGAATTCACATGAAAATAGACAACAACAATTCAGACCTTACAAACGCAATACAAGTTTGCCGGCCATTTTGATGCGGTGCTTTAACACATCAATCTCTACCTTGAGATCTCAGTGTCACAAATTTAATATTAATTCAGCATTAAAATGGTATGTAATCAGAGGTCATGGGAGAAGAAAAAAAGGGAGAGATTACATGTTTTAAAATTCATCAAAAAACATTTGTTACATATACTTTGCAGCTCTAAAATATGTTTTTGTCTCCCCCACATCAAATTAACATTATGCTGTCCTTTAGTCTATTCATGTGAACATTTCTCTCATACATGTTTCACCCCATCTCTTCTTTATCTTCCTTTTTTTATGTTCTGCACTCTTTCCCTTAATAAATTAGTGCCCTGAATGTGCTATTTATCTCACAATTCATTTCCTATTCTTTAAGAGAGTTCTGCTTCATTGCCCTCTATTAATTGTGCCACATAAAATACCTGAGGAGAAAATCCACCTTCAGAAAAATAATTTTAGTGGAATTCAAAATAAATGCACACAAACAAAAGTTAATACTCCCACAACGGTGTCTATAGTCTTTTGTATATCGGCTTAAGGTTTTTCAGCCAACATGTACCCACAATTCTTCATTATTCAACCCTTTGGGGGCTTTGGTTTGTAGCTCTATTATGTATTTGGGCTCACATATTTGAATAGATCAATCTGAGTCTGTGTGTAATTAATTCTGAAGTAGAGCAAAATTCTATACCCAGTTTCAATACCTGCATTTATTTTTTGCTTAAAATTCTTTACGATAAATTTATTATTGTCATTTCCTCCAGGACTATTTCCATCTTTCCCCTTTTCCCTTGTTTCTCATCACCTGAAGTGTAATACCTTCCGTTCTTGCCCCTTCTTGTTTATCTTCTTTTCATTTCTGGGGGCTGGGGAAGGTGGGTATGAGGAAGAGGTCTTTGTCGATATTCTCTGATGAGCTGATATTCCGAAAAAAGTGGGATCACTGATGTTTTCCCTGTTCTCTGTTGGATGTATACTCCACTCTACTTCCGATGTTTCAATTTCTGACTCAGAGGTTTCCCTTGTTGTTCATATGCCCCTGCTTCGCTGTTAGTTCAATTGTCTTCTCGGGGAGTCAAATTTTTTGGCAAATGTTAGAATAAGTCTTGACTCATAATCTTTCTCATCCCTCAAGAACTTGGTTTGTTTACGATGTCTAATTATACCTTCACAGTCCATCAGTCGTTCTTTCATAGCTAATTTTAATTCTTCACTTTGCTTAGTATCTATATCTTTAGATATTGTATCTCCTCCTGTAGTCTTGCGCGATAACTCTTCGCGTATTTTACAATGATTCTGACCATTTCCTTTGCTGAGTCTGTGGTATATTCAGCATATTCTTTCAATAACAGCTGGTCTGAATTTGCGTATGATTAGATTGGATATATTCGTAGTCTTCTTTGTATTCGTTTTACATCCAAATATTTTTGGAGTGAGGTGGCCTCCCACCATTTTCTGATTTCTTTTTCGTAGGTTTTCTCCAAAGTTTGATATCTTTTTTAATTACTTGGAGGTATCTTACTAGAGGTTGCCCCATTGTTGTGAAAAGATCAGTGACTAGGTTGAGTTGATTAGAAGGAAAGTTTAATGTAAGAACAAGGAAGTGAAGGCCCACAGGAGACAAAAGGGAAATGGACTGACCAAGTCAAAAGGGTAGCGGCATCTGACATGACAGTTCGAATGACGTCACATTTATAGCCACCGAACATTTGGAGGTGACTCATAGTGACGCATAGCATAGACAACAATGGGAAAAAGGCTTGTACAGTTTACTAATGACTACAACAATGTGGAGTATTACAATAACTAACATGTGAGTACTTACACAACATCTTCTTTTCCCCCAAATTGAAAACAGAAAGATAAATCAAAAAAACACATACCCCCCAGATTCATGAAACCCATTTTCTGCGAATTCTAAATTGCGAGAAATACCGAATCGCAATTTAGAATTCGCATAATGGGATTCATGAAATTCTGCGAAAACAAATAGCGATTCGCATTCGGCCGCAAAAGCCGAATGCGATTTTCCCTAAATCGCAGAATAATCGCTAAATCGGACAATTTCCGTGTTGAAATTGCGATCTCGCTATTAGCGAAATCGCAAATTGCGATCTCGCAAATAGCGAGATCCCAAAAACGGGAAGTCGCATTTCGAGCACAGTGATGACATCACAACCAGGAAGCAGGCAGTTCCCTTCCTCATTCTGAATACTGAGGCTGATTTGGAAGCAGCACTGCCCAGAGCTCCACTCTAAACCACCTCCAGCTTTGAATCAGGATACACCCCACTGCAGCAATATCACAGGAAGCAGCAGGGGCCAGTTCCACAGGGAGAAAAAGAAAAATTTAATTCTCCGAACAGGAGCTTGAACATCTGATTGAGGGAGTCAGTCGAGATCATGACAGACTGTTCGGGAAAGACTCCAGGAGGGTGCCAGAGGCTGACAAATGGTGAATTTGGTTGCGTATCCGCGCAAAAGTCAATTCAGTTGGAGTCACCCAGCGATCAATCGACGATCTCAAGAAGAGGTGGTACGACCTCCGAGGTCATGCCAAGGAAAGGATCACCGAGAGGCTGGGTGAGCATGTTGCAACAGGAGGGGGAGAGCCAACAGTCCCTTCCAACACCCCATTGGAGGACCTCGTTGAGGACACCTTGCAACCTGAGGCATGCGTGGGGGTAACCCGGCTGGACTCCTCCCGACCCACCCAAGAATGTCAAGGTAAGTGCCATGCGACTGCGACCCTGTCCCCTAACAATGGCCATGACCCTAGAGCTACCCATTAGAAACCCCAGTCATGCAGCCCATGCACACCAGAAAATCCCTATTGCATTGTGGGACATGTAGTCTGACCACAATTTACATTCAGCCCCCTACAGCCAGATATGTCCTAATAGAGTCAATCCAACAGCCAGTCAGGGAATGCTAGCCTGCATGCATGTAGCAACCTTCCATGTGCAAGATACATGTTATTAATCAACGTCCACTTTGCATCACAGGTGGCGCTGAAGATACCAGCAGCGGCAGTGAGGGGCTGCAAATTGACGAGAATCCAGAGGATTCTGTGGGTGACGCACATCCATCCACACAACCAGGTCCATCAGGGCGAGCACTAGCGCCAGCAGCCTTACTACCACCTGCAACGCCAGCGACAACAGGTGCACCACAACCGCCAACTGTGAGACCCATGCCAGTGGCATCGGAACCACCAACACAATGCACACCTACTGTGCCCACCCAGTCCAGCAGACAGGTCAGGGAGCGGCTCCAAACTACACCACGCGCCGGCAGGAGGGGGGTGACTGTGCGTGTGCTGGGTCTTTCAATAGAGCGCTGCATGCTGCGCGTCCACCAACAGGCACGACACCTTGCAGCAATACATCTGCAGCTGCACAATACAGCCAGGAATGTTGGCCAGCTGTCCGACCGGATGGAGCGAATGACCACAGCAGTGGAGGCAAACCCTGAGGCCATGCTGACCCAGCGGGACCTCACCCGGCGCCGCCACCGCCAGCTCCTAACACGCCTCTCGGCATACACGCGCTCGAATCATATAATTGGCAACGCAACATCCCAGCTGTCCCGAAGATCATTGGCCATGCAAATCCAGATGGTCCAATGGTGCCAGGACGTGGCACGGGCACTTGAGCAGGCAACCACTGCCATTCAGGCTCTGCAGGCAACTGGCCACGGCCAGGCAGGAGGGGATGACGCTAGTGAGGGAACATCTAGCCTCAGCAGCCTGTCTTAGCCACCGGTTAGAGTTCCCCGCCGCAGCAGCAGGCCCACTGTGGCATCACGGGTGCATCCGGAGGAAGATGTGGAGAGGCCAATCAGAGCCTCGGGCCGGAGGCGCCATTGACATTTTTGCTCATCATGCAGGGACATGCTGATGAGAAAAGCATGCCCTCTAACAAATCAGGAGATGTATGACGCAATACACCTCAAATGTATCTTGTGAAAATAATGCAATATTATTGTAAAAACAACAATAATATTTATTCAATAACAGTACATCAGACTCATGTAATTATTTCAATTGTCATACATGAGTGAAGTGTTGGGTGAGGGGAGTGGGTGCACTAGAAACAGTTAATTGTGATTTGGTTGCGGCGTCTGTGTCCTTCAGCTGGATTTTCCCAACGTGCATTATGCGCATGTGCAGGTGGGCGGTTGTCCCCTTCCGACTCACTGCCAGATATCTCAACAGGTATCCTGCGCTTAGTAGCAATGTTGTGGAGTATTGCACACACGGCAACAATGCGGCAGCAGATCTCCGGCTCGTATTTGAGGGCCCCACCAGTCTTATGCAGTATGCGGAAACGCTTCAAAAGCCCAAATATCCTCTCAATGCAATTCCTAGTGTGGATGTGTGCTGCATTGTAACGCCGTTGCTGTGGTGTTGCAGGGTTGAGGTAAGGGGTGAGGAGGGACTCACAGAGACCGTAGGCGCTGTCACCTGAATGAAAGGAGCAGAGGGTGAGTGCATGTTCTGCGCAGCTACATGATCACAGTGTACTATATGGGGGGCATGTGTACTTACCTAGTAGGTGTCCTTCGCCGAAGTCTCCCCTGGCCAGTCGTGTGTGAATGCCGCTGTGCCGGAAAATGAGGGAGTCATGTGTGCTCCCCGGGTATTGTGCCACTATGTCCGTCATGTAAGTCTTTGCGTTGCACACCATCTGGATATTGAGGGAGTGGTAGGACTTGTGGTTGCAGTACATGTATTCCGTTTGTGCTGGTGGGCAGATGTGGATGTGGGTACAGTCAATGCATCCGATAACATGTGGGAAATGCGCCACGTTGTAGAAATGTAGCTTGGTCTCATTCAAGTCCTGTTGGGTTGTCGGGAATGAGATGTAGTGTTATAGCCGGGTCAGCATTGCCTCCAGGAAACTCTTTAGGCAGCGGGACATGGTGCTCTGGGATATCCCGCCAGCAACAGCGACTATCCCCTAGAAGCTTCCGGAGGCCAGTAGGTGCAGGCAGCACAAGACCTGGACATGGGTGGGCACAGCATTGGTCCTCCTTGTTGGGTGCTGCATCAGGGGGTCTAGGTCCCGGATCAGCTTTAGGAGTAAATTTGCTCCGCTGTTTGGCCCAGCAGGGTGACCCGCAGGCGGAATATTCGCTCCTGGATCCTGCGTCTGTTCCGTGCTGCAGCCTGGAGCCTGCGCCGCCTGACCACCATGTAGAGTCCTGGCATTGTGAGAGTCCTCATGCTACTACTGTGTTTCCTTAAGTGTGTTTGTTTAGGACTGCACCTGTGGCTCGTTAGTAAAAAAAATTCCCCTTAATGGTTACCACCAGCTTTTGGTTCTCCTTAAATTGCGCCTCACAAATAGCGATTTTCAGCTATTTCGCAATTTGCGAGTTTTCATGAATAGCGGTTGCGATTATTTAGCAAATTCGCTAAACAAATCGCAGAATCCATGGATTCTCACAAATTACGATTCGCTATAGGGGTTCCTCCTAGATTCTGAAATTTTTTTTGCGAATTTGCAAAAAAATTTTTGCAAATTCACAAAATCTGTAATTTTGCAATGATGAATTGCTTTTCTGTCAATTGCGATCGCAATAGCTAATTCGCAGCTATTGCGATCGCAATTTTTGCTTCATGAGTCTGGCTGAAAGTCATCAAAACTTTAGGAATTCTAACTTCTCTTCCAGACATTGTCTGTGGCTGCGCCATATGACAGAGTTCAGTTTGTGTGATATTTGCACCTGACATTTTGTGAATTCCACTTGGCATTTCACTACACTCATCCTTGTTGTATGACCTACCCTGATCACGAGTACTATTCATATCATCAATGAAAGTATTGTCTTAGCTATTGTTGACTGTTTTGTCTGTCTCTGTAGCAGACGAATTTAGGCTTTCATTCATGTCATGAAAACTTTGGCTACCGGACACACTTTCCTCAAAATCTGATATGCTATAATTACTATCTTCACCTTATTTTGACCTTACTTTCATTATGATTTTTTCCTGACCAGCTTTCAACTTTACTACATCATCTTTGCTTCCCCATCCTTTTTCTCGCAGAAACACAGCTCTTTTGGAAGCATCCTTTACACAAACAGGATTAGTAAAAACTGACTCTCCCTTTGCTACTTTGTACGGTTTCTTCACTATAACCCAATCTCCTTTTTCTATCACCTTCTCCTTTGCCTTATTTGTCATGTCTATATATCTTTTTGTTATCTCCTGCTTGGCAACTATCTTTTCCTTGACTCTGCTTACTTCATCACTTATGGTTTCTGTTTCTGTGTTATTCTTATACCATTCATTGTATTTGGGTGTGAGTTCATTGTTACATACACTCCCCCTCATCAAATAGAAAGGTGTGTGCCTAGTAGTATCATTAGTGGTGTTGTTATAGCTGCTAACCTTTTCTCTTAAGTACTCTTTAATGGGCAAATTAGAGGCAATTGCTAACTGAACCCCTTCCTTTAGGAATTTGTTCATCCACCTGCCCATTACACTTTGGACTATACAATGGTGTTTTTTCTTGTCTAATACTTAATTTTTCCAAAACGTCTGTCATTTGTTTAGATATTAATTGAGTACCATTGTCAGAAACTAGAATTTTGGGCTGCCTTTCAAGTGTAAAATTTTCCGTTAGAAACCGTATCACAGATTCAGTAGTTTTTGCATTTACAAACTCGTAAAGCACCCATTTAGAATAGTAACCAGACAGTACTATTAAGAATTTGCAATCACTAAGTAAAACATTAAACGGTCCTGCAAAGTCTATTGCAATTTTCAACCAAGGTCCATTTGGTATTTCAACCATTTGTAGTTCTCCTTTACTCACTCTCCAATGTTTATCTGCTTTCAAGCATTGTTCACATTTATCCATGTAAATATTTACATCATTGCTCATACCTGGCCACCAATAGTATACCTTTAAAATGTTTTTGGTAGCAGTGCTTCCCGTGTGGCCCTTGTGTGCGAGATGTACGAGTTTCTTCCTTAACATTGTGGGTGGTATGAATAGGTCATGCCTTTTAAGGAATCCATTTTCAATTGTTAGATCATCACTAATTTGTTGGAAACACCTTAACTCAGTTTGAGGGTTCATGATTGGAGGCCATTTTGTGGTTAAATATTCAAATACCTTTTCCAGTATAGTGTCTTCTAACCATTCTTTCTCTGTGATTGATCCGTTACACATGATTGTGGCATCAACATGAGCTACCACACACTCTGTGTCATCTAGAACACTTTCCTCGTAATCATTCACAGGTAACCGTGACAAACAATCTGACTGCTGTTTTGACCTCCTTTTATGTGACGTATTTTAAAGTTGTATTCTTGCAATTTAGATAGCAATCTTATTAGTCTTGAACTAGCTTTCCCATTTCCATGTCCGCATCCATCCATCATGTATATTAACGGTTTATGGTCTGTAATTATTTCGAATTCCTTTTCCCACAAGAAAGTTTTAACTTTTCCACAGCCCATACGCATGCTAGCGTTTCACGTTCTATGGTACTGTAACTTAGCTCAGCATCACTTAGCCTTCTAGAAATAAATGCAACTGTATTTTCTGTTTGACCTTGTTTTTGGCAGAATACAGCACCGATTCCTTTAGCGCTTGCATCTACACTTATGACGTTTTTTAGAGTTCTGTCGAACGGTTTTAGAGCAGGCGCCTCCGCTATATCTTTTTTGATGGTTTCAAAAGCAACATTCTGCTCCTCATTCTATTGATATCTCATGTTTTTCCGTAACAGTTTTCTTAAGGGTTCGACTTTATTTGTATATCCTGGTATGAATCTTGAATAATATTCGCTTAGCCCCATGAATGATTTCAGAGTTTCTTTATCGTTTGGTTTTGGGGCATCTCTTATAGCTTTCACAAAGTCATTATTAGGTTTAATTCCTTCAGACGTTAAAACGTGTCCCAAATACTCAATTTTATTTTCCATGCATTTACACTTGTCTTTTGAAACGGTCATTCCCTCTTCCTTCAATATTTTTAGCACCTTCCTCAAGATTTCAAAATTTTCTTTTTTATCCTTTGAATGTATCAAGATGTCGTCTTGAAATGCTTCGACGGCTTTGATGTCGCCAAAGGGAATGTCCATTAATTTTTGAAAGACACTAGATGCGGACGCTAGTTCGAATGGCAATCTGATGTACCTGAATGCCCCGAAGGGAGTTATAAACGTTGTTAATTTCCTGGATTCTTCGGTTAAACATACCTGGTGATATGCCGATCTCAAGTCTATTAATGAAAAGTATTTTGAGCCTACAGTTGACGTTAGTATTTCCTGGAATTTGGGAAGTGGATGGCAATTGATCAAGATATTTTTATTGAGTGATCTGAGGTCAACACGTAGTCTGATTTCACCAGATTCCTACTTTTTAGAAACTACAATTGCTGATACCCACTCTGATGCATTTGTCATCTCAATGACCCCTTCGTTACATAATTTGTCTAGGACATTTCTTCTTGTTTTACAGACAGTGGTACTGATCTTACCCTATGTATTACAGGTACTGCCCCCTCTTTTAGTTTTATTTCATGTTCAAATCCTTTTACACAACCTATTTCATTTTTTTTTTAAATCCTCGAATCTCTCTCACAACTGCTTTAAACCTTCGCAATTGTCTTTCACATGAATTGAGCTTACATATTCCTCTTCAAGAATTATGGGTTCATCTGCCCCTAGTTTTAATATCACTCCCAGTTTAGCCAGATCTTTCCATCCCACCAAATTACGTCCACGTTCTGCCACGTATATTTTAGTATCAATTACTCTTCCTTTAAATGTGAGAGTATCACTGAAATAACCAACCATGTCAATATCAAATTCCCCAAAAGCCTTTGGCTTTACATCTGTTTCATACAATTTTACATCATGCCATTTTTCTTCAAATAGGGTGTCTGATATTATTGTTATTGGTGAACCCGACTCTGCAGTGAACTGCAACTCAACTTCACCTATCATCACTTTCCCTACAGGTCCTTTTATTTTCCCATCAACAACATCAATGGACAGCACTATATTTGCGCACATTTCTTCTTCAAACTCACTTAATGCACTGACTTTCACATTACCCATTGACTTTTTCGTTTTACATAATGTTGTGTAATGCCCACATTTTTTACATTTGACACATCTTTTTCCTAGGGCGGGGCATGCTTTATAATCTGCTAAGTGCTCCTGTGATCCATATCTGAAACAGCTTAAAATTTTACCTTCTACCTTCTTGTTATTCTTACTCCTTTCATAGTTTCTATTTTCATATTTCTTTCTTTGCTGTAAGTAAAACACATCAGAATTACTATTTGTGCAGGATAATTCATTTGTAGATATTAGCGATCTCTCTATACCCTTCGCAATATCTATTACTTCTTGTAAGGTAGGGTTCCAACATGCTAGCAACCTCTCCTGTACTTTCTTTGAATGACAATAAAATACTAGTTGGTCCCTTATATAAATGTCAGTCATTTCCTCAAATTCACAGTCTTTTGGCAAAACGCGCAAACTCACAATATATCCCTCAATTGTCTCTCCTTCATCTTGTTTCCTTAATGCAAATTTGTGCCTCCCTACCATGACATTACTTTCCTCAGAAAACGTTTTTTCAAGTCTTTTAATTGCTTCCCGGTATTCGTTTAATGGTATGAAAACCCCTGGGGGACTTTCATACTCAGGCAGGCTATGGAAGATTTGCTGTCCTGCTTCCCCCAGGAGTCCAAAAAGCAGTGCTTTTTTCCGCTCAGCATCATATCCTTTGCCATCAATGGATACTATGTGATTTTCGATCGCTCTAAGCCAACTTTTCCACTTCATAGGTAGTTTCCCTGGTTCCTCTAAGAAATGCGGTGGCACACATATGTTATTACTTTGAGCCATTTTATTTTATTTCCTTCCTTAATTTTCCTCTTTTATTAACTCGTTGTCTTTAGTAATATTCGTTTATTGTTATTCCTTATGTATCCTCCTTTTTTCAGATTGACTTACGTTTGCGCTTACTTTTATGCTCCATGTCTATGTTCGCAAATGCGCTCGTTTATTTCCTGTCAGATTGAATTTTTCATAATTTCAAAATGGCGGCACGTCTCAGCGTGTTACGTCGGTCTGACGTGTCTGGCTCTAACCCAATACTACTTCAGGATTAACTATCTATGTCATTCCCGACATGCACCCTGATTACTCTGACAGAATTTTTCGCATTTTTTGCAGTCTTGACGGTAATCTCCCCACAGAGACAATTCTATTAAGCACACTTACTATTTTTATGCATTCTTCCTTGAAGTCGTCGATTTCATTAATTACCGTGTTAACGCCTTCATATCTTCAATTCCCTTCTTTGTTTATGTTTAAATTTTCCTCTTTCAAATTCAGAATTTATGTTCCTCTGTGAGCCTTCCTTCGAAACCCTTGTCGCCAAGTTGTTGCGGAAAGATGAGTGACTAGGTTGAATTGATTAGAAGGAAAGTTTAATGTAAGAACAAGAAAGTAAAGGCCCACAGGAGACAAAAGAGAAATGGACTGACCAGGTCAAAAGGGTAGCGGCATCTACCTGACAGTTCGAATGACGTCACATTTATAGCCACCGAACATTCGAAGGTGACTCATAGTGACGCTTAGCATAGACAACGATGGAAAAAACACTTATACAGTTTACTAATGACTACCACAATGTGGAGTATTACAAGAACTAACATGTGAGTACTTACACAACATCTCCCTTTCCCCCAAATTGAAAACAGAAAGATAAATAAAAAAACACTTACTAGAGGTTGTCCCATGTGAGCCATTTCTGCCATTACATGAACTTTTCCCAAAAATATTGGCAGCTGCTTTCTCCGGTACAGTATCACTGAATATCCCCCTATTGCTATATGGCTTGCAATTAATCACAGTGTTTCAATTCCCTCGAGACTCTAGGTTACTCCAATATCACAAAAGCAGTTCTAGAACAATTGGCACTCTCCGGCAGTTCGTACTGGTTTCCCCATGTCCTCTGGCTCAAGTTTCCTTGTCCGATTTCATCAGCACCATTCCTCCTGCTGTTCCTGCTTCTCAAGTCCGCACATTTCAATCCTGCTTCTTTGTCATGTGGGTATTTTAATTTCAGCGAGGGGGCAAGCAGCAATACATCTCCGTTCCAAAATCAGTTTCACTATCCACCCCACTTCGCGTCTCGGGTGCAGCCACTACCATGGTGGTGAGCCGGCACAAAACGATTTCACAGGCAACCACTGTTCGATTGCCAAACAACGAGTGCACTCACAGGAAGAATTCATTTAAAATGTTGATTAGCAAGCTGTATTACAGCACTGACATAAGCGTTTCATCATGACTCCTTTTTCAATGTCAGCGAGTTCAGACACCATCTTTCATTTAAATCACAGAGGAATGCATCCAACTCATGGGAATTCACATGAAAATAGACGACGGAACTTCAGACCATACAAATGCAATAGAAGTTTGGCGGCCATCTTGATGCAGTGTTTTAACACATCGATCTCTATCTTGAGATCTCACTTAGGGCCCCATTAGGATGGCCGGCGGATCGCCCCCGCCAGGCAGGCGGTAGCTACTGCCGGCCTGGCAGGGGCGATCCACCCGCCATCCATGCCGGAATGACCCCCCGCCATATTATAATGGCTGGAGGGTCCGTGGCAGACAGAAAGACCGTCCGCCGCTTTTCCGCCCCGGTCGCCTTGCGACCGGGTGGAAAAGGGTTCTATATGGTGGCGGTGTCTATCAGACACCGCCAGCCATATTAGAATGTGCATTTAAAAGCATGCGGAGTCTGCTTTGGGGGCCTGTTGCGGGCCCCCAGGGACTCCAGGGGGTGGGGGGTGCACATGGGGGTTACCTATGTTACCCCACAACAGTTCCATGCATAACATGGCAGGCACCGCGCGGTGCCTGCCATGTTGTGCATGGAAGTGCACAGCATGCCTTCCTGGCATTGTGGCAGGCCGTGCTGAGTGCACCACCCACCACAATTTCAGGAATGCTGGATGCACCCGCCACTGTGGCGGGCGCATCCTAATTGCAGGCACGGGACCCCGCCCTTATGGCGGGCGGTCACTATATACGATGGGATGGCGGGCGGACAAAATCCGCCAGTCATCCTAATGGGCCCCTTAGTGTCAAAAATGTAATATTAATTCAGGAGAAGAAAAAAGGGGAGAAATTACATGTTTTCACATGTATCAACAACTGTAGTTACATATACTTTGCAGATCAGAAATATGTATTTGTCTCCTCTACATAAAATTAACATCATCATGTCTAATTTAGCCTATTCATGTGAACATTTCTCTCATACATGTTTCACACCCACCCTTTCTTTATCTTCCTTTCTTTTATGTTCTGCCTTCTTTCCCTTATTACAATTATGCCTGAATGGTCTATTTATCTCACATTTCATTTCCTATACTTTAAGGGAGATCTACTTCTTTGTCCTCTATTAATTGTGTCACATAAAATACCCGAAAGAATTCACCTTCAGAAAAATGATGTTAGTGGAATTCAAAATACATGCACCCAAATGAAAGTTTGGGGGCTTTGATTTGTAGCTCTATTATCCATTTAGACTCAAGAATGCACAGCTTTTTCACCCTATATTAAAAGATAAGTGCGTATAGGGAAGTATAGATTTGCTATTCAGAACTCAGCATCTATATTTCTTGAATATATATATATATATATATATATATATATATATGTTCATCCACTTTCCTCCAAAAAGAAAAGAAAAGACCAGCTTCAGGGGAGACGTTGGAGACACCTTTAATCAGGAAACAGATGGCAAATTGGAATTCAAATACACCCGCTGTGGCGAATGCATTTCGGCATTATCTGCCTTCTTTAGCGCCGTGGGTGTAGCTTTCAAAAAGCAGGTGAGTTTTCCAGAGTTTATATGTCCTGCCCCTTCCTGCTTTCTGAAGAAATTGCTCCGCTCTCTAGGAACAATACCAAAACGCCTTGACCTCCATGTGGACACATAATGTACAGCGCCTACAGGTTCCAGCATGCACCTTACTATGCTGGCAGGAAATGCGTAGGGTGGAGCAATTTTGCATTGAGCCCCAATGTCCAGCCGTCCCAACGTCAGGTGCCCCCTCGAGTCCCCAACCGCAACAACCTCCTTTAACTCAGGATTAGATAAAGCGGGGACAAGGGTACATAATCACCTCGCCCAGCGTGATGTCGAATGACACCTACACCGCTCCTGTTCGTCCCGAGTGTAGGAGGTGGACTGTGCTTGTTCCTGTACCCAGGAGAGGAAAACACCGAAGTGGAACCAGTGGCAAAGCAAAGCCGCTTGCGATGCGGGGGTCTTTTGAAAGGCGTCACTGGAAATCGCGTTGTAAATGTTCATCCACTTTCCTCCAAAAAGAAAAGAAAAGACCAGCTTCAGGGGAGACGTTGGAGACACCTTTAATCAGGAAACAGATGGCAAATTGGAATTCAAATACACCCGCTGTGGCGAATGCATTTCGGCATTATCTGCCTTCTTCAGCGCCGTGGGTGTAGCTTTCAAAAAGCAGGTGAGTTTTCCAGAGTTTATATGTCCTGCCCCTTCCTGCATTCTGAAGAAATTGCTCCGCCCTCTAGGAACAATACCAAAACGCCTTGACCTCCATGTGGACACATAATGTACAGCGCCTACAGGTTCCAGCATGCACCTTACTATGCTGGCAGGAAATGCGTAGGGTGGAGCAATTTTGCATTGAGCCCCAATGTCCAGCCGTCCCAACGTCAGGTGCCCCCTCGAGTCCCCAACCGCAACAACCTCCTTTAACTCAGGATTAGATAAAGCGGGGACAAGGGTACATAATCACCTCGCCCAGCGTGATGTCGAATGACACCTACACCGCTCCTGTTCGTCCCGAGTGTAGGAGGTGGACTGTGCTTGTTCCTGTACCCAGGAGAGGAAAACACCGAAGTGGAACCAGTGGGAAAGCAAAGCCGCTTGCGATGCGGGGGTCTTTTGAAACGCGTCACTGGAAATCGCGTTGTAAATGTTCATCCACTTTCCTCCAAAAAGAAAAGAAAAGACCAGCTTCAGGGGAGATGTTGGAGACACCTTTAATCAGGAAACAGATGGCAAATTGGAATTCAAATACACCCGCTGTGGCAAATGCATTTCGGCATTATCTGCCTTCTTCAGCGCCGTGGGTGTAGCTTTCAAAAAGCAGGTGAGTTTTCCAGAGTTTATATGTCCTGCCCCTTCCTGCTTTCTGAAGAAATTGCTCCGCCCTCTAGGAACAATACCAAAACGCCTTGACCTCCATGTGGACACATAATGTACAGCGCCTACAGGTTCCAGCATGCACCTTACTATGCTGGCAGGAAATGCGTAGGGTGGAGCAATTTTGCATTGAGCCCCAATGTCCAGCCGTCCCAACGTCAGGTGCCCCCTCGAGTCCCCAACCGCAACAACCTCCTTTAACTCAGGATTAGATAAAGCGGGGACAAGGGTACATAATCACCTCGCCCAGCCTGATGTCGAATGACACCTACACCGCTCCTGTTCGTCCCGAGTGTAGGAGGTGGACTGTGCTTGTTCCTGTACCCAGGAGAGGAAAACACCGAAGTGGAACCAGTGGCAAAGCAAAGCCGCTTGCGATGCGGGGGTCTTTTGAAACCCGTCACTGGAAATCGCGTTGTAAATGTTCATCCACTTTCCTCCAAAAAGAAAAGAAAAGACCAGCTTCAGGGGAGACGTTGGAGACACCTTTAATCAGGAAACAGATGGCAAATTGGAATTCAAATACACCCGCTGTGGCGAATGCATTTCGGCATTATCTGCCTTCTTCAGCGCCGTGGGTGTAGCTTTCAAAAAGCAGGTGAGTTTTCCAGAGTTTATATGTCCTGCCCCTTCCTGCTTTCTGAAGAAATTGCTCCGCCCTCTAGGAACAATACCAAAACGCCTTGACCTCCATGTGGACACATAATGTACAGCGCCTACAGGTTCCAGCATGCACCTTACTATGCTGGCAGGAAATGCGTAGGGTGGAGCAATTTTGCATTGAGCCCCAATGTCCAGCCGTCCCAACGTCAGGTGCCCCCTCGAGTCCCCAACCGCAACAACCTCCTTTAACTCAGGATTAGATAAAGCGGGGACAAGGGTACATAATCACCTCGCCCAGCGTGATGTCGAATGACACCTACACCGCTCCTGTTCGTCCCGAGTGTAGGAGGTGGACTGTGCTTGTTCCTGTACCCAGGAGAGGAAAACACCGAAGTGGAACCAGTGGCAAAGCAAAGCCGCTTGCGATGCGGGGGTCTTTGGAAACGCGTCACTGGAAATCGCGTTGTAAATGTTCATCCACTTTCCTCCAAAAAGAAAAGAAAAGACCAGCTTATATATATATATATTCACTGAAAAAACCATAGGTTATAGACCATATATAGTTAGGAATTAGCATTTAAAAAACCTTATTTTACTCACACAAAACCATTGAAATTCCATATATAGTTAGTTGCACTAACTATATATTGCGCACCCGCAATCCACTGCTGATCATGTCACATATTACATCATTCATGACATGGTCAGTGACATCACTGATGACATCACTGATGACAACATCCAGTGATTATGTGTTTCTGTAAAGTTTAAATATGTTTTACATATTGAAGAATGAGTGGATGTATAAGTGTCTGAATGAAGGTTTTAGTAGGTGCGTGATTGACTGTATGAGTGAGTGATTAAATGCGTCTTACTGAATGCACGGGTTAGTGACTAAACTGTCTGAAAGTGTGCATCAGTATGTCTGTTGTTGTGCAAGCTGCTTCATGTGTTGATCAGTAGCTATATAAGTAGCTATATGGGTTATTGATTGGTTGCACAAGTATTTGTATGGGAGACTGAGTGTGTGTATGGCTGGCTGGGAGGTGTGTGACTCTGTGCAGATCAATGTGTACTTGTATCAGTGATTCTATAAGAGAGTAAGTATGTGTTAGTATATGTTTAAAAAATGTAAGGTGTTCTGTGTTTAACTGTATAGATGAGAAAATGGAAGTGTGATTGATTCTTTTCAGGACTGACTAGGTGTGTGAGTAACTCCATGGATGAGTGGCAGAGTGTGAGTGTCTGTATAGGTGTATGAGTGCATATGATAGTGTTGTCAAGATGAGTGATTGTATGTATGAATGATTGTATGAGTGAATGTGTGTGTAGACATAGGAATCAGTGAGTGCGTATGTAGTAACTAGTATTGGTGTGTCAATGGTTTCAAAAATTATACTCTGTATTTAACACTGGGTGTAACGGAGGTTATATTAGAGTGTGAGGAGATGCATTGTATTATCACATGAATGATATCATCAGTGATGTGATCATTGATGTCAAGTGAGATGTCATCAGTGATGTCATTTGAGATGTCATCAGTGATGTCATCAGTGATGTCACTGACCATGTCATGAATGATGTAATATGTGACATGATCAGCAGTGGATTGCGGGTGCGCAATATATAGTTAGTGCAACTAACTATATATGGAATTTCAATGGTTTTGTGTGAGTAAAATAAGGTTTTTTAAATGCTAATTCCTAACTATATATGGTCTATAACCTATGGTTTTTTCAGTGAATTTTCAAGGTTTTGTAAATGCTAATTCCTAACTATATATGGTCTATAACCTATGGTTTTTTCAGTGAATTTCAATGGTTTTTTAATAGCAAATATCATAAGCTGTCGAATGTCAAGTACGTGGTAAGTGAAAACATTTTCGTGTTTATGCACACTGATCTGCTTTGAATGGTGCCCCCCCCCTCATTTCTATTAGGAGTACTCTCTCTTTGCAGATAGTGAAAGGTAGTTAACACAGGCCTTTGCCCCCGTTGTAATCCGTCGTGCCTGCTTCTCTCTCCATTTGATTGATTGTTATCCAAGTATTTACTGTTTTAGAATTAGTTCTCTTTGGTTCATTCTCTATTTACAAACAAACACAGAGTCGCAATACTCTGTTTAGTCTTTGCAGATAACGAAAAATCGTGTAAAAAAAAGAAAAGGAATCGAGCAAAATCAGTAGGCCACTAATGGGATCTCTTTTTGACCTCGCTAAAATAGAAACATTAGGAACAACCCCTCATGACAAATACAAAACTAGTGAGATGAACTGAACTCCACACAATGATGGCTGCAAAACAGCTCGGCTCCGCCACCCACCCCGCCCAAAATAACGATAAAGAGCGGCTGCCATGATTGGTTGCGGAATGGCCACGACGGAGCTACGAAATGATGCTGCTCTCATGCTAACCCCAGCTTCAGTCTGAAACATCCAGAAACACTGTAGACTACCAATTCGATCAGTTCCGGTAGCGCCCCAATGTAACCCGGTAGAGAAGAACTAGCCCTCCCCTCTTTGACTGATGGTTCTTGTTGCCTGTCCCTTCTGTTCTCATTTAACAGAACTATTTAGCCTGCTGAAAGGGGTTGTGTTCCGACCGCTGATTGGTGGAGACATTTTGACTATATTCTGGACCTGCGTTGTCGCGTAATGCGTCATATGACGCGCCGCGTTAGCGCATCCGGAAGTCATCCGGGGCGCGCAGCGCGTAACGTAAGCATAACAAGTCATGTGACTTGTTAATAAAACTTTTCATTGGTTCATTTTACTTTTCTTATTGTAATGATGAAAGGCTTGGTCATATGACCTAAAAATTACGCTTTTCATTACTTCCGAACATTATTTTTTCTTAAATATATGTTATAATGTTCCAGGCTAATGTACTTTCCCGGAAATTTTACAACTGTCCTGCAAGTAAAATATATTCTTTTTTCGAGAAAAAGAGCGTTTCTTCGTCCCATGATGGAGCCGTTGAGCAAAAGAGGGTCGACCTGCTGTCTTAGTCGCCGATACGCCTGAATATGAGATTCTTATCGATCACTTTATGTTGCAGGAATAGAAAACACAACAGCCCTTGACCATTTATCTTTACTGCGTTCCTTCGTATTATACCTTTTACCCTTCATGTAATTGGTCTGCTTTATTTCACTTGCCTTTTAATGATTCTAAAACAGTGACTATTATTACAAACTTTACCAATGTATATACTACTACCATGTTTTCTTTTAAAAACCTTTATTGTGAAAATTTCATTATACAAATACGAGCCTATAACCACGTGGGCCGGCCACGGAGCAAACTGTAATCGTATATGATGAATAGACATTTACACTGTAGAGGAACGTAACGGGCGGGCCATTAGGTTGCAAGAACTAAGGTGTCTAACAGTTACGGAATCGGTGGACGTACATTTTATAATTAAAATACGACAGGGCCAGTTACAATAAAATTATCTAGATATACATTTGCGGGCAAGTACCATGGGTGACGTTAATTCGAACTTTCAACAGTACAGTAATCAATAACACATCAGAACTTAATATCAATAGGGATGTCGAAATATTCAATCAATTCTCGTCCCCGCCCGCCATGTGCTTCAAAACTGCATACGTATCTCGTGATTTCAAGGTTCTGCAACCAGTACACAACAAGGAGTTACGAGTCCCATTTATTCCGGCGCCATTTTGGGCGAGGACGGGCAGGTCCAGGATATAGTCAAAATGTCTCTACCAACCATCGACTATGATGATGTTCATATGCTGTATTTATTAGAGTAACACTCATCTGTCCACATGAAATTAATTTGCCACAATCTAAACATGTCATTTTAATCTTTCCAAAGTTCTTCTAAATATTTGGGACCGTTTCCCTTGCCTCTGAAGCTCTCAGTGCCACTTCTTTGATGAATGTACTAGCAGGTCAGGGGTTCTCCTCCAAATCTCTCTTTTATGCAGCACTATAATTAATTGGTGCCACCTCTCCATATGACGATGCATGGTATAGTAACCACAACTATATTTTTTTTCGGTTCCTCTGGAGAGTTCATCGTGGCAGATGAAGCGTGTAACGTACCGGGCATTTACCTTTTTTTGCATGTACAGGAAAGGAAAAAAAAATCGAGCGTCCGAGTTCTAAGGTGTCCCAGGGCCATTTTAGTGGAGGACATGATACAGCGATAATGCCCTGGATAAGGACACTTCCTTCGGGCACCCCACGCCGTCTTTCGGCGCAGCATTGTAGGATGGCCACACCAGTGCGGCAACTTGCTAGACACCACCTCGGTGCCATCCGGATCTCGGCGCCCCACTGCAGATGAACTGCCTCCACATGGAGAAGCGGGAGAGGCTCGTTTGCGCCGCCTCCCCCCCCCCCTTCGGGCACCCCACGCCGACTTTCGGCGCAGCATTGTAGGATGGCCACACCAGTGCGGCAACTTGCTGGACACCACCTCGGTGCCAACCGAATCTCAGCGCCTTGTGTTGTCTTCCATTCCGAAAATATTGTTGGCAGCATTTTGAAAGGAAAGACAAACAGCCGTTTGTGGCCCTCACTACACCGTTCTCCTAGTGAGTCTCACATTGTTACATTTAGGAAGAATGTTGAAGAGTAGTATGTTGAAAATCTGAAGCCATTGTTATACAAACTCTCAACCAGCCTTGGATGGAAAAATCCTGAAGAATGTGCAAACTGAAAACCAGTTTTTCTCTGTATAGCATCAGCAGCAACGCTTGAGTCAGCTTTGTGTGAAGCCGCCATTTTGATTCAATCAATAGCGTCCACCTGCACACATTCAGGGACCTGGTCGTGTCTTCAGGTCAAACGGATTGTGGGACAAGATGCACAAAGGAAAAGGAAAAAAGTTCCGCCGGACCCCGGGAGGTGGCCGCCTATGTCATGGGCGATCTTAGGCCACACCAGGGCAATAGTGAAGCTGCAGCAGGTGCAAATAAGCTTCAGACAGTGTTACAAGCGCTGCTCAGAACTCTCAACTATGACACCACCTCGGTGCCATCCGGATCTTGGCGCCTTGTGCTGGTTCCGGCCTATTCACACATCGGTCCGCTACTGACGCCACCTCACAGGCCAACGGGGCACCCCACGCCGACTTTCGGCGCAGCATTGTAGGATGGCCACACCAGTGCGGCAAATTGCTGGACACCACCTCGGTGCCATCCAGATCTCGGCGCGTTGTGCTGCCTTCGGCCTATTCGCCACAAGTGCGCACGCAACTCAGCTGCATAGCGAGTGAAACACCAAGGGGCGCCCCACTGCAGCCGAGGAACCTCCATCTTGGGGGCCACGCACAGCATCACATTGCTTTCCAATGCAGTCAGATCCTCAAACAGCCCCCACTGACTGACGCGAACTCACAGGCCAACGGGGCGCCCCACGCCGACTTTCGGCGCAGCATTGTAGGATGGCCACACCAGTGCGGCAAGTTGCTGGACACCACCTCGGTGCCATCCGGATCTTGGCGCGTTGTGCTGCCTTTGGCCCCATTCGCACATCAGTCCGCTACTGACGCCATCTCACAGGCTAATGGGGCGCCCCACGCCGACTTTCAGCATTGTAGGATGACCACACCAGTACAGCAACTTGCTAGACATCACCTCGGTGCCATCCGGATCTCGGCGCCCCACTGCAGATGAAGTGCCTCTCAACTATGAAACCACCACTGTGACATCCGGATCTTGGCGCGTTGTGCTGCCTTCGGCCTATTCGCACATCGGTCCGCTACTGACGCCATCTCACAGGCTAATGGGGCGACCCACGCCGAGTTTCAGCATTGTAGGATGACCACACCAGTGCAGCAACTTGCTAGACATCACCTCGGTGCCATCCGAATCTTGGCATCTCAACGCCTAGTGGTATCTTCCATACAGAAAATATTGTTACGCTACCTTTGGCCCCATTCGCACATCAGTCCGCAACTTAGACATCACCTCGGTGCCATCCGGATCTTGGCATCTCAGCGCCTTGTGGTGTCAGTCAGAAAATATTGTTGCGCTGCCTTTGGCCCCATTCGCACATCAGTCCGCTACTGACACCATCTCACAGGCCAACAGGGCGCCCCACGCCGACTTTCAGCATTGTAGGATGGCAACACCAGTGCGGCAACTTACTAGACACCACCTCGGTGCCATCCGGATCTTGGCGCGTTGTGCTGCCTTCGGCCTATTCGCACATCGGTCCGCTACTGGCGCAAACTCACAGGCCAACGGGGCGCCCCACGCCGACTTTCAACATTGTAGGATGGCCACACCAGTGCTGCAACTTGCTGGACACCACCTCGGTGCCATCCGGATCTTGGCGCGCTGTGTTGCCTTCGGCCTATTCGCACATCGTTCCGCTACTGACGCCGCCTCACGTGCCAACGTATTTTCTCCGCATTTTATACCCTATGCCGCATAACAGGTCATGTGACTTGTTTATAAAACTTTTCATTGGTTCATTTTACTTTTGGTTTCCTAATGATGGAAGGCTTGATCATATGACCTAAAAACAACACTTTTCATTGGATGAAAACTTTTTTTTTTTCCAAACGATGAAAGCCCCACCTTGTTTCTGGATGTTTCAGACTGAAGCTGGCGTCAGCATGAGAGCACCACCATCTCGTAGCTCCGTCGTAGTCATTCCGCGAGCAATCATGGCAGCCGCTCCCCACCAGAAGCCTGCAGGAGTCGGGGCCCCCAAAACTTTTGATGAATTCTCAAGGCGGAGGGGACGCTTTCGAGAATGGGGTCCAAGACCTAGCAGACAAGCGTCCGATTTCCAAGGTGTCCCAGGGCCATTTCAGTGGACCAGGCCCAAAAAGGAAAGAGCCTGCCGCCATTTTGAGAGTCCTGTGACAGCCGCCTATCGCTGCACCGCAAGAGTGGGCGCAACTCAGCTGAATTGCGGCTTTTGACACAGTGGACCAAAAACGGACGGAATGGCAACTGAAACGGTAAAGGGGCGCCCCACTACAACAGATGACACTCCACCTGGAGAGGCCCGTTCACGCCGCCTCCCCCGGGGCGCCCCACGCCGTTATTCGGAGCAGCATTGTAGGATACCAAAACCAGTGCGGCAACTTACTGGACATCACCTTGGTGCCATCGTTCTGCTGCCTTGGAACTATTCGCACAACAGTTTGCTACTGAAGACCCACCCCCCGCGACGCCCCACGCCGTTATTTGCTGGGTGGCAACTTACTAGACATCACTTTCGTGTCATCTAGATTTCAGCGCGTTCTGCTGCCTTGGAACTATTCGCACAACAGTTTGCTACTGATGACCCGCCCCACGCCGGAAATCTGGACGTTGTGCTGCATTGGGACTATTCGCACAGCCGACCGCTACTTCGTTGTTTTTCCCTAAAAATGTTTATATGTTATTACTATTTTTGTTTTCTTGTATATATTTATAAATTATTAAAGTTTTATAATCTTACTACTTTGTCGGAGTGCTATATATTTTTAATGTGACACATAATTGTAAAAACTTTGATGTACAAAGAGTCATCCCTGGAATCTTCCGCTTCACGCTCGGTCCCCTCCCCAATCACAATACAGGATGGTTTTCAGATAATAGCAACGCTTCTGCTGTGACGGATCTCATCGAGTGTGGGCCTTGATCTACTATAACTCCTTTGAAGAGGGGTGAATCTTTACAGCTGTGGCCATAAACTACATCTGCAGGGCTAGCTGATACCCTAGGACCAGCCTGGACAATCGGACACAGAGGAAAAGGAGTGTCAGAGGGTGCAGTAGTGAATAGGGCGAAAGGGAGGTGTCGGGCGGGCACAGGGTGTGATTCTCAGGAAAGAGCAGCGCAGATGGGGGGAGGTTTATTACCCATGCATAAGACAGAGAGCGGGGGTGACCACTGCCTGGGGGAGATGCTTGCGAGGGTGGGGAGCCATGCTAAGGATCGACAGCGTGCACAGAGTGGGTCTGGTCAAGGCATCTAAAATGGCTGCCGTGCACGACAAAAGTGTGGCATTTGAAAAAAGACAAGATGGCGCAGACAATGTTTTTCAACACTTCCTGATTTCCTTCGAATCGAACGTTAACAGACGTTGGGGCATATTACCAAAGTTAAGCGATATTTATCCCTAACGATGCATTGCAAAGATTTTTTTACCGTCAGAAATTATCGCAGATAAACCTTGCTATTATCAAAGTTTATCGCAAATACGATAAAAACCGACCGCAATGCATTAATATCGCTGAAAACTCAGCGATATTCATGCATTACCGAGCTAATCCTCTTAGCCATGTTATCCACCTCCCATAGGATAACATGGCTAAGAACTGCTCAGGGCAGCTGTTACTTTTTGGAGATATTCGCGCTTATCTCGAATATTTCCAAAAGTTGATAATAGGAGATAGCGATGTTAGCGACTGTTTCCAGTCGCTAACATCTTGGCATGCCCACTTTGCATGTCATTAGTGATAAATATCACTCACATGCAAAGTGGGGCCCAAGATGGTCGCTATCTCCTACTAGCCGTCGCTAACTGGTGTTAGCAACAGCTAGGTAATACAGATATAATTTTATCTCCGCGAAGCGGAGCGCTGTTACAGATATATATCTTGTTTTTGAACGTTAATTTCTCAAAATGCACTGAAGCACATATATTGAGACCTAGCAAAGGCACATCGGGCTACCAGTCCCTAATATTTTACCAAGTTTCGTGCAAATCCATTCAGCCGTTCGATTATTATTATTATTTATTTTTTTTGCCCCGCGGGGCCCTTTTAAAACCTCCACATCAAACCTAGGGGATCAGCGAGGATCTACTATGCCCCCTTATGGTCATTTGCCCCTTCGCTTTGGCCTCCTCTTGTCTCTCGATCCTACCGAGAGACAAGATGGCGGCCGCTACGGACTGTTTGGAATGTTTACAGACACCGGAGAGCCAATCAGCTTCGCTTCGCAAAGCTCCGTAACGCGAAAAGTACGCGAAGCGGTGCGCTGTTACAGATATATATCTTTTTTTGAACGTTAATTTCTCAAAATCCACTGAAGCACATATATTGAGACCTAGCAAAGGCACATCGGGCTACCAGTCCCTACAATTTTGCCAAGTTTCGTGCAAATCCATTCAGCCGTAAGATTATTATTATAATTTTTTTTTTTTGCCCCGCGGGGCCCTTTTAAAACCTCCACATCAAACCTAGGGGGTCAGCGAGGATCTACTATTCCCCCTTATGGTCATTTGCCCCTTCGCTTTGGCCTCCTCTTGTCTCTCGATCCTACCGAGAGACAAGATGGCGGCCACTACGGACTGTTTGCGGCCACTACGGACTGTTTGGAATGTTGACAGACGCCGGAGAACCAATCAGCTTCGCTTCACAAAGCTCCGTTGCGCGAAAAGTACGCGTCCTAGGCCGCTGCCCGGTCCGCGCTTACAGATATATATCTTTTTTTAAACGTTAATTTCTCAAAATCCACTGGAGCACATATATTGAGACCTACAAAAGGCACATCGGGCTACCAGTCCCTACAATTTTGCCAAGTTTCGTGCAAATCCATTCAGCCGTTCGGGCTAAAAGTGAGGCCAACCGCCCTATGGAAATTAACATGGGAAAAACGCGTTTTGGGACCCCCCTTTTTTCTCGGCCCCCCCTTGACGAACCCCCCCCAAATTTTCAAAGGCTGCTCAGAAACAAAATGTGCCATTTTCCTGAAAATTTCAGCCAATTCCGTCCACAAACGGCAAAGTTATTAGACATAGAATTTTCAAAAATCCCATAGAGAAAAAATCCTAACTATATATACCTACTGGCGACCGCCAGTAGGTAATATATATATATATATCTCTCAAAGCACTCGGCTGCCGCTGCTGCTGCTTTGGCACTTCAATATGAAGAAAGGAGCACGGACCACATCTCTGCACGTTCAAATATTTTTATTTCCCTTAAGTTAAGTCAGCCATTACGCGTTTTAACTCCGTAGAGCCTTGATCACATGGTACGCTTAGAAGTCACATGACTGTTTAAATACCATTTTTTGTGTATTTTTTCTTTTTTTCACTCTCTTCACTGTGAATATTAAAGTGACAGTGCTCAAAAACAGTTTCTAATATGTGTTTACGTATATATATGATCAGTTCTTTTCCACAATCCAGCACCTTGGTTCCTCAGAAAGAATGGGCGGCACAGCAGCAGATTATAGATATATCTATATATATATATATATATATATATATATATATATATATACGCCATTAGCATCCTTGTTGTTTTACACATGCCAACATGTCTGCCATGTATTTCGTTAAATAGGACGTTATTTTGAGTCCTATGTTTATGTGTTTGTATTGTACTTGCACAAAGCTTTATCACTGTGGTTTACAAGCACATTCATTTATGTGAACAAGGCTTCCAAGCAAGCCGAAACATGCTGTAAGTAAATAAACATCCTTGGACATTGAATTACCTGGTGATACTTTGTGGCTGAGAGCGCATTAAATTGGAACCTTCTTGTGGATTAATTACTGGCGTCCTCTGCCGGGTGTGCGCCACCTCCCACGGGGTCAAAGCGGTTGGAAGGAGCATTTTTTCTTGGTATATATATATATCCTTCACTATGTCAATGCGCTTGCAGGCGTGCTTCCCAACTGCTGGTGGTTATGTACCAACGAGGTGTACGCCACATCTCCCATATCCTGCTGAACACGTACTCTCTCAGGAATGAAATTAAAAAATCTTCTACACATTTTGGCTGCCAGGCACAGCCTTGTTCATGATGACGAACACCATTTTCACAGTTCATTCAATGTGTTTCTCTTTCAACAGTAGAAAAAAAGAAAGGAAAAATATGTTACAATACCATACACTGTGTAAGAGCAAGTCAGCGCCATCTTGTAACATGCAAATGTATTTCTTCTACAATACAATGTGGCTTATTCATTCATGTATTTGTCTTACTTTCTTTTGATTTATGTTGTCTCTTAATAAACATTTCATGAATAATTAATTTTTCTAACTCCATGAATGTTTTTCTTAATAAATGATTTTCTCACAAACTCTACTCGTAAAAACACTTATTTTGTGGGACAGTTTCTCTTTGAATGCCTACCTCAATAAATAAAAGAACAATTAAAAAGCATGCTATTTGTTATCCTTGTTTCTTGGCCAGTGCCTCTTACAGTGTATTAATAATAAACCCAATATTTAAAATTGAATATTATTTACCCTCCAATTTTATATTAACCGTAAAATATTTTTCCTAGTGCACTCTCTGAGGAGTGTTTCTTACAGGGCAATTTTTCTAGAAGCAAGTAAACAATTCCTCATCAATGTTAAAGCCATTTGGTTCTTTAGTATCTATGACAAAATGAAGAATGTTTCCTGTTTCCTCAGCTCCTTTTCTCTATATCCTCATCTTTTTTTCTTTGGTGTTTGTGCAATGCAACTATATACGAATGATGTGGGATTGCTCTGATGGTATTTCTTAAAAGTATCTAGCTACTGGAAAACTATGATCAGTGTTCACTACTGCTCTTATATGTTGCAATTTTTCTTGTGTGCAGGTAACATAGTGCTTCCTACATATAACTGTATAGTGGGCCATTTTAATATATACACAACAACAAACACTTGATCTACATGTTAAATTCCCATTTACTTTGATAGTCTTAGTGGAGGCTGTTGTTAAAATAGTTAAGTTCTCTCCAATATTGCAGGCTTTGCATTTTAAGCACTTTCTGAAACCTTATCTTGATCTAAGCCATGTCATATTGGGTGAGACCAGGTCAGGTCCACTTTCTATATAATGGTGTCCTTTGTCCCCTGTAATAGGAGACAATGAGTTGTGATTGATTTGTGTGTAAGACTGTGAAAATAAGAGGGGATCTGTGAGCTTTGACTAAACAGTAGTGTTATTTGAATTCTTATATGTTATTGTGGAATGTAGTGATAATCTTTACATTAAGGTGTAATTTTTAGATAGGTATTTGCTTTGGAATAGTTGTTTCTTTCCTGTATAAAAACATTATTTATAATAATTGTATTTTTGTTTTAGATACATTAACAACTGAGTACATATACTTTTAGTCTTAATAAAGATGGTCTAAATCAGGAAACCATCAAAACACGTCGACGCCTGCATACCATAAACCCATCCATTTTGATGTTACTCTAGGTGCTGATGGGCAGCAGTACATCAGGGTTCATCTCTAATATTGTGTGATACGGGCATGGTCTTTTATGACAAAGAGTAGTGTCTTTTTTTAAAAAAACTCTCACCGAGTTATTTTTTAATGTCTTTTCAATTTGTTATTGTAAATCAATTTTAATGTTTTCGCTATCACACACAAATGTGTTTTGAATGAATACGTTTTTAACTTTAAAAAAAATCTTTTTAATAAATAGTATATACAACCTTGTAACTAATGGCTATGCGCTAGCACACTATTTTTATAGTCAGAACAGTTACCCTCCAGATTGTATGTATGGTACTTTGAGTGACTGAGTAGAAAATATTAGTGGTCTAACAGTCTCCACAGGACAATCCGCCGTTATTTCCATATTGGGGTTCCTGCAGTAAATTACCTTTTAACTAGATAGTCTCTCAATGATCATGATTTTCTGTAGGTAATCTGGGGTTCTTTTGTCATTATCAGGCCTATAATTGGATCTTCCTTAACTAAATGCCAATGTTTACAAAAAATCTGATGAACTTGTGTATGCTCTATATAGTGATTAATCTGTGTGTATTTTCTTTTTTAGATTGTTCCCGCTTTCTCACTGCCTTCAAAGGGTTGAACAGAACACTCTCCCTGTTTAATCCAGTTGCCTTTCTTGAGGCTGTTTCTAGTATAGGCTGAGAATATCCTCTCTGTATAACCCATTTCCTCATTGCTTGCTCCACTTTATGTCATATTCTTCCAAAATACATGCTCGTCTTGCTCTATAGAATTCCCCAAACGGGATGCTTTTTTATTAATGGGGTAGGATGTGAACTACTGGTGTGGAGAATAGTGGTTCCTGCCATTGGTTTTCTGAATATAGTAGTTTCTAATTTCTCCCCGCCTACCCAAATTCTAATAACTAAGAATTCTCTGGAAGTCTTGATTTTCTGACCCATGAATTTCAAATTGAGATCATTAGTATTCAACTCTGAGATAAAGAGATCTGCCTCTACTCCTATACTGTTTCACAGTACAGAAAACATCATCAATAAATCTCAGCCACATTGTGACATTCTCTGTCCAGTGTTCCATTGTTGGCCCACAGAGCACCTGCTCCTCCCACCAGCCTAGATGTAAATTTGCATAATTGGGTGCAAAGCAGGTTCCCATGGACGACCCCTGTTCTTGCTGTAACAATTCATCTTCAAATAAAAATATGTTTTTTGTTAGACACCAATGCATCATCTCTAACAACATTGTATTATGCTTCACAAATCTACTAGGTTTCTCTCAACCCGTCCCGATGTCTTATACTTGTATAAAAAGTAAAAACATGTGAAGTCATAAAATCATGTTATCTTCGTATTTGACATCATAAATATGCTTTAAAAAGTCACCAGAATCTTTTATATATGATGGAAGGGTGGTAGCAATGGGTTTAAAAAATAATCAATGTACTTAGAAACATTTTCATATACACTACTCTGGGCAGAAATTATAGATCTACCCGGTGGCCCATTCAAGTCCTTATTGGACAGATGTATCAATCAGTTTTACCCATTCTGTGTCTATGGGAAAATGTGTTCATACATCTGGCCCTATGATTTTTAGGGTTCATATAGAACACTTGTAGTACTGGATTCTCTTGTTTTGAAAAGCAAAAATAATACCAGTTTAAAAGGTCTTTATTTTTCTATGTTCTCAGTCTACTTGTAAAGTTTTCCTTGACATCCTCATATTCATCCATTGTTATAAGTTTATAATGTTCCATGTTGCTCAACTGGGTAATTGCTTCAATTTTCTATAGCTCCCTGTCCCATAAAACAATATTACCCCCTTATCTGAGGGGATCAACAATACTTCAGGTAGGTTCCTTTTTTTGTTGATTGTATCAAATAGCCTTTTCTGACTTAAATCTAGTGATTTCTTTCTATTTGCAGATGTCCAATATAGATGTCTTAAATCTCTCATCACAATCTCTGCAAAAATGTCCAAGTTATCCTTTGTCATTTGGAGAATATATCTAGATTTAGGGAGAAACAAAGTAATTCCTCCAGTTACTAGGTTCAAACTGTCTCTCTCCAAATTTTCAATATTAGGTAGTCCTTGAGGATTAGGTAATGTTTCACCTTCTTCTTGTAATGACCATATATCTTCTAATATTTCCAAATCTGAAACTGCAAGGTTGGAGTGCACATTTCTTTCAGAGGTTTCAGTCACAGCAATTGTTGTTGCAGTTACTTCCTTCAGTTTGTGAATTTTTGTTAATTTTAATTTCCTGATGTATCAATACAAGTCCATTCTACTTTGGGCATAGTTGAAATCATTCTTGTGGCAATATGACAGTTCCAGTTCCAATGTGGACACGTCATCCTCAGACAACAGGATCTGATTCAAATTAACCACTGTGTGATTTTCTTTTATTTCTTCGCTGTTTGTTTTGACTTGGACTGTGATGATCTCCCTATTATTTCTTTGCATGTTTCTCTTTCTCCCTTGGTCACCCGTACTCTGTTTCCTTTTCTTCTGGGTCTTCCTCGCCCCCTTATGGTTCGATGATCTGTTCTCTGGTCTAACTGTAAAAAAACCCTAATTCGTCGGTTACAGTGAAGCGAGTGACTCCTCCTTCATTCCTTGCTACGTCTTCCTGCTCCACTTACGATCTTGTATCTGAGCAAATTTCACTTTTTGAATATTCCTGTTGGGGTGTATTAATGTCTTGAAACTTCTGCCTCTTTATCGTGTCAAAACGCTTCGTAAAAGTATATTTTTGCCCATTCTCATAATCTAAGAGATGGTAAAGGAACTTTGTGGCTTTTAAATCTTTTCTTCTCCATTTGTATTTCTCTAACCATCCTATCAAATCATTCTTGAACTTCAAAATCCAAGTTTGATCTGCTTCTTTGTCCAGGACTATTGATAAGTCTTTGATTCTTTGAATTATTTTAGCTCTTTCAATTGGCATGGCACCTCCACCTTGCCATGCGGCAGATGAATGGGTCATCGTGCCATGCTAATGCTTCTTAGAAAAAGGAACATTGGGATGATATGCTATCAGCACATGATTAAAGAACAGTGAGGACCTTTTTCCTGTCATCACTGAGATGTAAAAACGGTACGATGACTGTAATATTCTTGGATCATTGACATGCTATGATGGAGGCGATACAATCTGGAAGGACAACTGTGTAATGGTGGTCCTTTCTTTCTTTCCGCTGCATGGGAGCTGATCAGAGTATTTAACCACCTGCACGTAAATGAATTGTTTTACAAGTGGCATTTGAGAAAGGCTTGATGCTGAAACGTGTCATGCCCAGTGTAAATAAAATTAACATTGAACCTCCTCGAGTTATGTTCCTGGTGGAGGGACTTTGGTACATAATAGATTGGTGCAGTCCACATGTACTCCGAAAGCACCCATCAGCAAAGAGTTTGGCAGGTGTGGTGTCATTTTGTTGGAATATAAATATATATGAAATGAATCACCAAACCACTTCCTTCTCCAATCCTTCCTGGTCCAGAAAACAAGTGGCACAACTCGGAGGTACTCCCAATTCTTTTCTTTATTGCGTCTTTTTCATCCTCTAAAGATAAAGTGCATCATGCAGTTTTTACAAGGCCATAACCTACACGTTTCAGTTGAAACCTTCCACAGGGCCATAGAGTGCAGTTACAGAATGTCTTTTTTAAAAGGGGCAAGGCCCTTCTCACCACCATCAAATCAATTGGAGCAACAAACCAAAGACAATTCATTGTTATGTTTTACATATATCCACAATAAATCAGCTGTCAACTTTATTTTATGTTATTCTTGTATCAGAATTTGTATTTTCATTTCGTTATTCTTTCTTTCTTGGGCTATCAGAACGTATTACTATTATAGTGTTTTATATTAATTAATCATGTAAAGTACATGAACCTTTACATAACCAACATTGTTATCCTTTTCTTAATGATATTTCTTTTGCTTTTCTGGAATATTTTGGAAAAAGTGCCATTTCATCTATTAATGCCCAAACATTCATCTTAGTCTTGAAATTAATTAATATATTACATAAATACAATCTAAAGGGTGATTTTGACAACCCCAATCAGATTACCAGTTTCAACATGTACCTCTCCCTGTTCCAATATGTTTTCATTCATTGAATATCCTTTTCAATCAATTTCACCAAAACCTCCTCAAAATAAATGTTATTGGAATTTTTGTATATGACATACATTTCACCATCACGTATCAAACACATCCATATGCAACGGTTTTAGATATCGCTTTCAATCTAGAATATACTTTATTAATACCTCCATTCTTTCAAAACCAACGTACCTACGAGTTTCCATACATTTATGATATCCCCCTCAGTAGTATCATTTTTAAAGTGCAAAACATGTAAACATTCATAATGGAATATTAACATCCCTCATTGAGGGCAAATCCGCAATCCGTTGTCTCACCAGCATTTAAGACCGTAAAGTGAAATAATCCATGTAAAGATTAACAATAAAGTGCATTTTATTTCCAATGATGTGCAAGCTAACAACATCTAATCTTAATTATTCAGAAAACTCATCTTATCATTTAATCCATCTCCATTCTAAATTTAAAAATACAATATCAATTGAAAAAAATAAATATATATATATATATATATATATATATATATATATATATATATATATATATCAAGCACTTGGCTCCCTTTCCCCTCGATAGGCGCTGCTAACGCTTGGTCGCGTTACCCCTGCGGATGAGCCAGCCGCTTGTAATTTGCAACAGATTCCCCGATGCCGGGGAGGATGGGGTCGCAGAACACAACGGAGTGAGACAATCGCCAGCTTTCAATTCTTAATCCTTTATTTTAATCCATATGGGGGTTCAAAACAAAACATATCGACCGTGACCAAGGCAGCGGACGCTGCCGAAACGCGTCGGTTGTTTTGTTTTGTTTTGAACCCCCATATGGATTAAAATAAAGGATTAAGAATTGAAAGCTGGCGATTGTCTCACTCCGTTGTGTTCTGCGACCCCATCCTCCCCGGCATCGGGGAATCTGTTGCATATATATATATATATATATATATATATATATATATATATATATATATATATATATATATCAATCTCATTGGCTCTCGCCTCTAGTTTTTGTGTTGCTAATAACTTTTGCTGTTTGACGAATCTCCACAATACCTTTCTAAAAGTGCACATTTTGAGTACTTTGTGCATGGAAAGTTTCAGGGTTATCTGTCAAGCATGGCCAAGAAAAAGGGAGGTGCCAAAACATGTTTTTACCATTAAATGTCCTATAGGACACAGCAGCAGACCAAACCACTGAACGGATTTACACCGAATTAGGCAGAAAGGGTCTGGCCCTTTCTGCAGGGATATCCCACACTTTTTGCTTCCTCCTGTATTATTCTGACTTTGTTTTTACTGGCTTTAGGACTCTAATAAACAATGCTAAAGTGCATATGTTCTCTGTGCTAATTGAATTTGTAATTCATTTATCCATGATTGGCATATTTGTGCACTATGTGTGCCCAGGGCCTGTAAATCATATGCTACTAGTGGGCTTGCAGCACTGATTGGAACACTGATTGTGCCAGCCATCTGAGTAGCCTTGCAAGCATGTCACTGCAGTGTCTTTGATTGCAGTTTCTGACTGTCATGTTGACCTGGCAAGTCACACTTGCCAGGCCCAAGCCTTCCGTTTTCAACATGTAAGGCACCACTAAGGTAGGCTCAAGGTAGCCAATGGGCAGGATGCAGTGTATGTGAAATGTAGGACATGTACTGTTGTGTTTTACATGTCCTGATAGTAAAACACTGATTATTTTGTTTTTACTATTGCAAGTGCTATCTCTCTCATAGGTTATCAATGTAGCTGTCTTGTAACATCTTCCAAGTGTAACTTCCAATTGGGTAAAAATAGAGACTTGGGGTTTGGGCTCTGGGAACTCAGAATTCAAAAATACACCTTTTAGTAAAGTTGTTTTTTAAACTGGGTGTTTGAAAATGCCACTTTTAAAAAGTAGTACAAAAGATGATGGAGATGGACGGAGCATCTGAATCAATCAAACACTCACACCCTGTCAAAAGATCTGGGTTTAATCCATCACAGTTCTTTAGCCCACTCTGCCACCCCAGTTCTGACAAAATCTTTTGACTGGGTGTGAGTGTTTGATTGATGCGCATGCTCCGTCCATCACCACCCCCTTTTGTAACCGCTTTTGGCCACCATAAGTGTGGCAGGGTATGCTCAAACGTGAGTCCCTTGCTCACTTTGCCACTGGATTCAAGCAAGCCAGGCTGAAGACGGCTGGAATGCCAGAAACCGGTCCTCGGAAGCTTGTTTCCGGTCCAGGGAAGACATGGCTTGGCAGTTCGGGCTGGACTGTTCCCATGAGGCACAGAGTCAGACTGATTTGCATATAGCCATGTCTGAACTGGGGTGGCAGAGTGGGCTAAAGAACGGTGATGGATTAAACCCAGATCTTTTGAATGGGTGTGAGTGTTTGATTGATTCGGATGCTCCGTTTATCACCACCCCTTTTTGTACCGCTTTTGGCCACCATAAGTGTGGCAGGGTATGTGTAGTAAATGAGATGCAGAAGCAGAGAAGTATCCAGTAACAGGATTTATTCCATAAGTACAACTCCACCCGGCAGCGGAGCGTCTGATCAGCGGTAAGCCAACTGAACTAAGTCAACCGCAGATCCACCAACGTCCGTGCGCGAGTGTACATATATTTATACAATAACATGTTGTGAGCATGAGACCTAACACTATCGTCACACGTCGCGTGGTACTCTCCATGCATGAGATGTTCCACGCGGCGTATGACGCTGTACTAATATTCATATTACATTACACCACCTTCCCCCTTATAACAATAAACAAAACCAAGACAGTAATTTATCTAAAATTTCACAAATTCATTATACCTTTCTGGCATTTTAATACATCTACCAAAAGAAGAAAATTTCTGACTATCTACAAAGTTTTGAACTTCTGTATTTCGTTCTCTAGAAAGAGGTTCATCAAAATGACGTGGAACTACTACTTCATGTCTGGGTGTCTCAACAGGGCGATTAGAATCTCCCAATAATTGAGGTTCTTTAATCCAAAATGACCAGTCTAAGCTCTCAGACATGTCAGAGTTTACTTTACCTTTGATAATTTCAGCCTGACGTTCTGTGATCTTCACTAACTGTCGCTTATTCCACCAACCTCTTTTATTTATAAAAGCAGATCCTTTACTAACTTTCAACACTTGAACAGGTGTACCAAATTTCGAATGACCTTTCGTTACTTTCCCAGGACTTTTAGTCAGAACCCAATCACCCACAGTAACATCAGTAAAATTACTATTTAAGCCCTTGTCAAAATTCAATTTCATTTGATTTTGCTTTGTGCGAACTTTATTTTTGATTGATTGAGATTCACATGGTTTCTTTACCGAATCTCCATGTAACCATGATGGAAACAAAATAGAACGATTTTCTCTTCCTCTTAACAGGGAGAAAGGGGATACACCTGTTACGCAGTGAGGAGAGGTGTTATAATGCCATACTTTTTGAGTAACAAATTCTCCCACCTTATAACCACAAGAGATTGCAGTCTGTACGCCCTCTTTAATTACTCTATTTCCCCTCTCCACAAGACCATTTGAAGATGGTGAATATAAAGCAACTTTGAGTTGTTTGATATCTAAACCCTCTAAAAATGTCTGTATTTTATCAGACACAAAATGGGTACCGTTATCTGTAACTATGTACTTTGGAGTTCCTTCTAAATCAAAAACTCTTTTCAGAAAAGCAATGGTGGAATTTGAATCTGGAGACTTGACAAAATCAAAGTATAACCATTTCGAAAAATAGTCAACTAAAAGGATCACATATTTATTCTCTTGTTGGAGAACAGAATATGGTCCCGAAAAATCTACAGCAACTTTCTCCCAAGGGGCCTCTGGAAATTCTGTGGGATGTAATGGCATTTTCATTGTACGCCAATGCTTATCTGACAACAAGCACTCAGGACAAGAATCAATTAAATTTTTGACCTGAGCATCCAGAGATGGCCACCAATAGTTTTGCTTAATCCGCATAGCTGTCTTTGTTATCCCTAAATGTCCCTGGTGTGCTAGATTAATGATTGATTCTCTTAATTTAAAAGGGGGAACAAATTTCTCACCTTTGCGAACAATATCATTCTCCACAAAAAGTTGATCTGCCACCTGAGCAAAATTTCGTAATTCTCCACTCAAATTCCTTGACTCAGGCCAACGTTGGGTTGAAAATTCTATAACTTTCAACAAAACGCTATCCTCTTTAGTACTATTCTTCCAGTCCTCTTCTGAAATGATAGTATTAATTTCATTAACAGCATCTATTAATGTAACACATTCTACATCTTCCTCAATAGCATCTTCTTCATCATCATTAGACATAGCCATTCTGGATAAGCAATCAGCACGGAAATTTTTTCCACCCACTATATGCCTAATTGTAAAGTTGAACTCTTGCAATTTTGATACTAGCCTCATAAGTCGAGCTGATAAAGATGGGCTAGACTTAGTAAAAATGTAAATTAAAGGCTTGTGATCGGTCACTAGTTCGAATTTCCTTCCCCAAATATACATTTTAAATTTATGAACAGCCCAAGAACAAGCCAACGCTTCCCTTTCTATCGTACTGTATCTACGCTCAAACTCTTTCAATGCTCTTGAAGCGAATGCGACGGTTTGTTCCTGACCATTCACTTTTTGGGTAAGAATTGCTCCTAAACCAGAAATACTAGCATCTACTGTAATAGTTGATATGGCATCTTCCCTAAATGCATGAATGGCTTTTGCAGAAACAATCATTTTCTTAACTTCACTAAAAACTTTATTTAGCTCCTCAGTCCAAATAAAAGTCGCTCCTTTTCTTAAAAGTTGTCTTAGTGGTTCTACCAGCTGTGAATAAGATTGTACAAACCTGGCGTAATATTCCGCCAGTCCAAGAAACGATCTTAGAGCGTCTTTGTCTGGGGGAGGTTTTGCATCTTCAATAGCCCTAATCACAGAAACTTTGGGAGTAATACCTTTATCTGAGACAGTATGCCCCAAGTATTCAATCTCGTTTACTGCAATTTTACATTTTTCTTTATTAATTGTCATATTCCTAGACATTAGGATTGATAAAACTTTTTTAAGTATTTTGTTATGTTCGTGTAAAGTTTCTGCAAAAATTAAAATATCATCCAAGTAAGCCTGGATTCCTTCAATTCCCTGGAATAACTCATCCATCAATTTTTGAAATACACTACCTGCAGACGCCAATCCAAAAGGTAGGCGCATAAATTTGAACGCTCCAAAAGGAGTAATAAAAGAGGTGAGTTCTTGTGACTCCTTTGACAAAGCCACCTGGTGATATGCTGACCTCAAATCTATCAATGAGAACCATTTTGCTCGACCAATATTTGCTAGTAATTCGTGAATTCTCGGTAAAGGATGGCAATCGATAATAATGTTCTTATTCAAAGAGCGTAAATCCGCACACATCCTAATTTTATTTGTCTTTTTTCGAATGATCACGATGGGTGCGACCCATTGTGAAGAATTAACAGGGGAAATGACACCCTGTTTACATAAATCATCTAACATCGTTTTTAATTCTGTTCTAACACTTAATGGAACAGCCCTGACTTTGTGCGTGATTGGTTGGGCTCCTGGGATTAACCTGATTTTATGTTCAAATCCTTTTACGCTTGCAATTTTCTCTTCAAATACAGGTTTAAATTCCGATACAATGTCCTGGATATTTACATTAGAACTTTCTATGTTTGTTATAGTCGTGTTATCAGAACTTGTTTTAAATTTAGGTAAATCTCCAACTTTGATAGGATTTTCATCACCAGGAACTAAATAAAGACCCATCAAGGCTAAATCTTTCCATCCTACGATGTTCTTACCTTTTTCAGCTACGTAAATTTTTGTAACTGTTTCCCTTCCTAAGCATTGAACCAAACCTTCAAAATAACCCAACATGTTAATATCCTTTTCTCCGAATGCTCTTGGATTAACATCAGATTCTATTAATACAACTCTTTTGTCCCATTTCTCATAGAAAGTGGAATCTCTGAGAATGGTATAAGGTGATCCTGAATCCGCCATCACTTGTAACTGAACATTATCAATAATGGCTGAACATAAAGGACCCTTAATAGATTCCACATCACCATTAGCATCAAGAGTTACAATAATGTTTTTAAAAGAATTAGCGCAATCATCCACCTCAATGCAATTAATATTAGGATTTTTCTTTGCAAATCTACAAACACCTTGAAAGTGTCCTATTTTTTTGCAAATTGAACAACGTTTTTTAACAGCTGGACAATTTATAGCGTTTGCTAAATGGTCCCTTGAACCACACCTGTAACATAAAGTGCTTTTCTTCTTTTGAAAATTCTTGTTAAAACTCTTGTTTTTAGGATTAATAGTACAAACTGCGCTTTCCTGGTCTGAATCTGAGTAGTCTAAAGCATTAATTCCTTGTTTAGGTGGTTCCATTACTGCTTTACTGGTTAAAGTAGATCGTTCAATGCTGAGAGCCAGGTCGATGACTTCATTCAACGATGGGTTTTTACAACCAAGGATCCTTTGTTTAATTTTCCTAGAATTACAATTGAACACAAACTGATCCCTTATAAATTTATCCGGAGAAGGTTCAAAATCGCAAGTAATAGCTAGAACCCTGAGAGCAGCGATATATTCTTCCCCCTTTTCTTCTTCTTTCTGTTTCCTAGAATAAAAATTGTGTCTCTCTAGCATAACATTAGGTTCATCACAAAACTGTTTTTTAAGCCTGGCGATAGCTTCGATATATACATTCCATATATTGTCTCCACTTTCATCTTGAGAGACTGGAGGAGCAATGGGAACCACACTTTTAAAGATTCGTTGACCAGCCTGGCCCAAGCAACCAAACAGTAATGCGAATTTCCGTTGTGCAGAATAACTGTTTGCGTCAATGGCCACCAAATGATTCTCAAACAAGTCAAACCACTCTGACCAAATAATGTTAGGTGTGCCTGGTTTGCTCAGAAAAGGAGGTGGTTGTGTGATTTGGTGCCATTGATTGTCAGTCATGTTGAAGAGCAATTACTAACTATTACAGTAATAACCCGAAAATTACAACCTTGTAAATATAAAGTCTAAATAATCCTGTAATGAATATTATTATTTCTGAAATGGATAATATGTGGTAATTTGTAATATTAGCCTTGAAATGAATATTATGTAGTTTTTAGTATTATTTTTGTAATGAACAGTAGAATTTGCAGTAGTGTCACACAGCGTGCATGTCACAGCATTGACATGTAGCGTTTGAATAGCATGAGCGTGCGTATCGCTGTAGGAATACGCTGTTTAAAATGTTCAATTAAGCGCGATGACAGAAATCATCCCTGCGCGCATTGTAACGGGTGCTCAGAATGATTTGTTCCTGTTTGAAAGATGCCGGTAAACAGTAATGTAATAAATGTATTAATAGCGTGCGTATCGCTGAAATGACACGCGCTTCAAATTTAAAGTAGCGCTGTTTTAAAAAGTTTCACCAAAAGAGATAAACAGTACCTTATTCTGACGATCATGCGTCTACCTCTTAGATGAGCGCTTGTCCAATTAAATTGCGCTTTTGTGTTTGTCCAATGGGTGAGGTTCGTTTTTTTAAAAACAATTAAGAAGTAGCGAATCCATGGAGTCGTTTGAACCTCTGTGTCCCTATTGGAGGATCATGCGCGTTGAGGGCTTATCATGCTGAAAGGCTCCGTCGTGTTATCCAATAGGAAGACGATAACTCTGAATAAATTGACGAAATTTCCTTTTTGCGTGGGAAAGGGGGTGGAGTTGAATCCCCAGCGTCGCCAAAATGTAGTAAATGAGATGCAGAAGCAGAGAAGTATCCAGTAACAGGATTTATTCCATAAGTACAACTCCACCCGGCAGCGGAGCGTCTGATCAGCGGTAAGCCAACTGAACTAAGTCAACCGCAGATCCACCAACGTCCGTGCGCGAGTGTACATATATTTATACAATAACATGTTGTGAGCATGAGACCTAACACTATCATCACACGTCGCGTGGTACTCTCCATGCATGAGATGTTCCACGCGGCGTATGACGCTGTACTAATATTCATATTACATTACAGTATGCTCAGACGTGAGTCCCTTGCTCACTTTGCCACTGGATTCAAGCAACCTGGGCTGAAGACGGCTGGAATGCCAGAAACAGGTCCTCGGAAGCTTGTTTCCGGTCCAGGGAAGACATGGCTTGGCAGTTCGGGCTGGACTGTTCCCATGAGGCACAGGGTCAGACTGATTTGCATATAGCCATGTCTGAACTGGGGTGGCAGAGTGGGCTAAAGAACGGTGATGGATTTAACCGAGATCTTTTGACTGGGTGTGAGTGTTTGATTGATTCGGATGCTCCGTCCATCACCACCCCCTTTTGTACCACTTTTAAAAAGTAGGCATTTTCTTGCTTTACCATTCTGTATCTCTGCCTGCCTTTGGAATCATCATCTGGTTTAGAGTGACTGGGGCTGTTTGTGCATTCACTCTAGACAGTCACACAAAGGGAGCAGAGGTGTGCCCTGCATATCTTGATGACCCATTACCAGGCTGATGGGTCTTCCCGAGCTAGAGTGGTTGGAGGAGTTGTCACTGACACCTGAATATTGCTGTGTTAGTCCTCAAACAAAGCTGTCTCCACCTCCCTGTAGTGTGTCTGGAGCCAGATCAGGGCAAGGCAGGCCCTTGTGCACTACAAAGACTATTCTTTGAAGTTTACCTACTTCAGAGGCAGAAACTGGTATAAATACTGGATGTGTGTCCCCACATTTTTAGAACACTTCAGGACTAAGAGGAGATTCTGCCAAAAAGAAGAGCTGGAGAAGCTGCAGGAGGGGAACTGACATTCTGCTTGTTGCTGTGTTGGGCCGACCTGCTGCTAGCTGCTTCTGTCTTGGAGACTGAAAGGAATGGGCTTTTGCCTTTGCATCCTGCTTGTCAAGGTTCTCCAAGGGCTTGTGTGGGCTTCCCTCCTGTTGGAAGTCTCAGGACCATCAAAGACTTCACGTGCAGCCCCTGAACTCCTCCAGTGGAAGTTCTGACCTGCCAAGTGGTGCCAATTCCATTTCTGGAGCCTTGGAGGTGGTTTCTCTTGCAAAAGAAATAGGAAATCCACACATTGGTCTTCAGTGCCTGTTTCTCCTGCCACAACACATCATCGTGGCGTGGCCAAAGAATCAATGCAGCACCTGTCGTGTGGCTCACACATCACCACAGCCCAAGTCCCAAGCGTTATGTCCCTGACGTCTGAGACACCTACTCAGTCTCCGACGCAGGCCCTGCTGTGCTGCTGAAGATTCAACACATCACCTTCCTCACGGCTGAAAAACATCTCCTGTTTTTGTGCTACAGCATCAACCCAGTGCAACTGGATTTTCAATGCATTGCACCTGTGTGCCAAGTGTTCATCGATGTTGGGCTTCAGTAAAGAATGAAGGGCGCATGTCTGCAGAAACGACGCATCACTTCCCCTTGCAGTGAGAAACCTATGTATCACCTCCTCTCACAGCAAGAAACTGACGCATCGTTGTCATGTTGTATAACCTTTTCTTCGGCAATTTCTCTTGCACTTGGTTGGCCTTTTTAACAGGGACGGTGAACTGCAACACTACTTGCTTACCTCAGAGATGGATGTAAAGCTCTCCGAAACAGGGGTGAACAATGCGAATATGGTTTAGATGTGTAATATGTACCGATGCAATGTTGTTAGAAAACAAATAAAAAGTTTTAAAAAAAGAAACTGCTGCATCACCTCCTCTCACAGTAAGGTACTCACACATCACCTCCTCTGCCTAGCAGTAAGGAATCAATGCATAACTTCCCATAGGAGCAAGGAACCGACGCATCACCTTCCCTGCGAGCAAGGAATGGACGCATCACCTTGCCTGAGTATAACGAACCAACACATCAGTTTGCTTTTCCAGCACCTTACCTCCCCAGCGCATGTTTTCGCATTTGATTTTGATGCATTTCAGGTACTTTGCACTAAAAAGTGATGCATCCATAGTTTTCTATGGACTGAACTGGTTTAAACCTGATTAAAGTGATAGTGTGATTAATGAATGGTGGATTTGTGTCATCATGGTCTTATTTTGATCAGTAGATAAATATAGGCTATTTTTCTAAACTGGTGTGGAATCCTTTTGTGGTGTTTTCACTGTGTTACTGTATGTTTGCACAAATGCTTTACACATTGCCTCTGTAGTTTTGCCTGACTGTTCTGTGCCAAGCCATCAGAGGGTGAGCATAGCCAAGCTTAGGTGTGTACTTTACTCATCCTGACTAGAATCTATCTATCTATCTATCTATCTATCTATCTATCTATCTATCTATCTATCTATCTATCTATCTATCTATCTATCTATCTATCTATCTATCTATCTATCTATCTATCTATCTATCTATCTATCTATCTATCTATCTAGCACATAGACAGACAGACAGACTTTATTAACAGTTTGATATTGTGCCAATAAGCCAACACAAATATTTCATGTACATACAAAACAAAAATACACAATACTACTTACATTACCTTTATACAGAATCAAATCATGTTATGTTATGTTATGTTATTTTTATTTGTACCGTGCACAGCTGCCCCAGCGAAGGGGCGTCCTGGCGCTTTGACGAGGTAAACACAACACAACACCAGAAGACACAGTAGAGGCAGGAAGAGCATCAGGAAACTAAACAAATAAAAAAGTCTTGACAGCCCGTCTAAACTGAAAAAGGTCGTCAATCGCCCGGATATGTGGAGGAAGAGAATTCCACCACATAGCCGCTCGCACACGAAAAGAGCGACCACCCGCTCTGGCCAGTCTGAAGCAAGGAACCACTGCCAGATTCTGACCTAGAGATCTAAGGTTGCGCGGGGGGACATACGGTGTTAGCAAATTCTCCAGAATTTGGGGAGACATACCTTTAAGGATTTTAAACGCAAGGCAAAGAACCTTGTCTTTAATCCTTTGGGGTATGGAGAGCCAATGGAGCGAGTGCAGAGCTTTGGAGACCGAGCACCTCCTTGGCAGACCAATCACCACTCTGGCTGCGGCATTTTGCACTCGCTGTAGCCGAGTGAGTTCTGCCTGATTAATCCCTGCTAACAAAGAGCTGGCATAGTCCAGCCGGGACAACACAGATGCTTGAACCACCAGTTGCCTGGTTGATGCATCAAAAAATTTAAGGATAGGTCTGAGCCATCTAATGATGCCATAGCAAGAAGCTGCCACCTTCCTGGTATGACCGATGAAACCGAGGGTCGGGTCCAGCCACACCCCTAAATTTTTTATCTCCGATGCTGGGAGAGGGGTCACACCTAGTTCAGAGGGCCACCAATTGTCACCCCACAACGCTACCTGCTTACCAAACACCATAACCTCAGTCTTCTTGGTATTTAACTGGAGACAGTTGGAATTCATCCAGTTAGCCACTGCCCGTAGCCCGTCACAGAACCTAGGGGCCTCCATATCTGAATCCCCACTCAGCGTGACCGCCAGCTGCGTGTCATCAGCATATGAGACCATCGTCAGGCCCCATTGCTTGACGACAGCAGCCAGCGGCCTCACGTAGAGATTGAAAAGAGTGGGACTCAGCGATGAACCCTGTGGGACCCCCAAGGTTAACGGGTAAGATTTAGACTTACCGGGCGGAATCGCCACCTGGAATGATCTCTCCATCAGAAAGGATCGAAACGAGCATAAAGCGGAGCCCGTGACACCCACTTCCTCAAGTCGCTGGAGCAGGATCCTGTGCGAGACCGTGTCGAACGCGGCACTAAGATCTAATAGAAGTAGTGCCGCCGTCTGACCCGCATAAAGCACAGACCGCAGATGTTCGACCATAGAAAGTAGGGCCGTCTCCGTACTATGGCCCGCACGGAATCCGTTCTGAGGAGGGTCAAGGATATTAGCCCTGGTGAGATGGTCTGTGAGGATGGCGTTCACATAAAAATTGCAGCATAATAATAATAATAATAATCCACATTTGTATAGCGCACAATCACCCGTTAGGGTCTCTAGGCGCTGGGGGCCGTCGAGAAGATTAAGCGGGCTATTGCCCAGAGTCGCATGGTGCTGGGCTAACCTGCCGCCGGAGCTGGGGATCGAACCCTGATCCCAAGATTCCAGCGTCAGTCGCCCTGGCCGCGGCGCCACACCTCTCCCTCATACAAATATATTTATACAAAAATGTTATTATTTAAAAAGAGCAACAGAGAGTTACCATTCCATTTATACAAGGTAAACCCTACACAATACAGCATGTAGATATATGTGTATAAAAAGGCTATAATTGTGCAAAAATTACCATTGCTTTTATACCAAGTGAACCATGGTCCTACAACTTATAAGTATATTTGTGCAAAAATGCTTTTAAAACAAAAGGGACCCAAAGAATCGCTATGTATTCCATGGGTTTGATTTGAATACATGGATGGTCCTCAAAGATCCTATATTATTCATCTAATGACATACACCTCTGCTCAATTGACCATTCATCATCTATAGACAGACATTTCCCGACCGCATAGCCCAATGTTTTGTTTTCACATTGTTTAATTTCTGCCAATAAATCACTTGTACAGTGAATCTGTATCATTCTTAAATCCGACAATAGCAATATTCTTCTCCTATTAAAAAACTAATGCAAATTATAAGTAAGTGCAAATAGGACAGTGATCCTTTACGACAAAAGGGGAACTTTCCTCTTTCCTACCCTGCTGTCTAGGCCACTTCCATATTATAAAGGCTGGTACCTGCCCCAATCTAACCTTCAGGGCCTACAATCTGATACAAAAACTTTTTTTGTCCCACAGGTAAAGCTGAATGTGCCCCCCATAGTTTGACTCCTGTAGATGAAACAGATTATCTCTATTGCACACATCTCTATACTACTCCTCCTAGAGCATTCTTTCACTAGGGTTTTTAATGTTTGTTTCTGCTCTAGACAATTTTTGAAGTTCTACCCCTACTGTCAAGGAGATTAATGGCCAATTGCTTTGCCTGCTGCTCCTGCAAAGAAGATTTTATTGTTTGCCTTAAGTACCCACTTCAGCATTATGGAAACTAAACCAATAATTGAAGAGATGCTGTTTATATTTAAATATTACACTAGGAAGGCTCAGCTCGAGCCCGGCACTATTTACAGAACCTCTGGGCAGGCCAAGCAATTTTTTCCAAATATTAATTTCAGTGATCTGAACCCTCCTCAGATAATTTACCAGCAAAACCACCCATCCAGACATACTAACAATTTTAGCATTGTAGGTCTCACTGAGGACTTCAATGGACTTATGACCCAATACTAAGTCATCCAATACAAAGCAACTGCAAAAGCCTTAGCATAAGCTGCGTCGTGCTAATATCTATATATAAATAACCTACTGGTGGTTGCCAGCACGTAGTTATAGTTAGGATGTTTCCATAGGAAAAGTTTTTTTTGTTTTGCCAATAACTTTTGCGCTGCTAAACAAATCTTCATTACATTTTCAAAACATTTGCTACAGTTGGTTCAGCTGCTGTGTGTTTGGGGTGAACCGTCAAGTGGGGCTGAGAAAATAGGGGAGGTCCTGAAACACATTTTCACCATGCATTTTCCCATAGGAATTTTGACAACAGTCTAAACAGAATTACAAGAAATTTGGCGGAAAGCTAGATGTTTGTCTAGAAAATGTGCTTTTTGTGATCTTGTGTAAATATGGTCAGAAGTTTTAGAGATATTTAAGTTTAAAAAATATAGATATCTGGGGATGCTGATCCTTGTAGTGGACTCGCAGATCCTTCTGAAATGTGAATGGATACCAACACTTCAACGAGGAAGAGTTGGCAGTCATCTTGGGACAAGACTAAGTCACACAAAAAATGTTAATATAAAGAAAAGGACTCAGGGTAGGAATACCCTGATCCCCCCCAAAGTGCCACCCCAGATGTGGTGGGGGGGTCCCACAGGGACCCCACTGAGCATTAAACCATTTTTTAAATTTCAATTTTGCTGCAATTTCATGGGTGGACCCACAGATCTGTGGCAAAATTATGGGGGCATAAGTTTTAGTTAACTCAGGTGACTATAACTCCTTAATTTCACTAGTTTTGTATGAACATAATCTGAGCTTAACTATAACGTCCCTGTAACCTTTGTTTTTTTCTTTGAATTTCTAAGGTTTTTTTTATAAATTCCAATTTCTAACTATAACGACCCTGTAACCTTTGTTTTTTAATTGAATTTCTAAGATTTTTTAAAATCTATTTCCTAATTTTAACGTCCCTATACGTCAATGTAACCTCTGTTTTTACTAAATATATATATATATACATATATATATATATATATATATATATATATACTAGCAGCCCGTCCCAACCTTGTCTGGGAGCATTCAGGTTTCCCCTACCCCAGCCTCCCCCGACATTGCCCAGCAGCCCGTGCCCCCGCCCGCCCCGTCCCCCGCCTGCCCCGACATTGCCTTTCCTCAGCCGATCTGTTTTCCCGCCTGGCCCAACCCCCGCCTGTCCTGAGTCAATGGAGGTCGGACAAAATGTTCCACCCATCACCTTGTTAGTCCCCGTCCCCCGTCTGCCCCGACCCCCGCCTGCCCCGACATTGCCTTTCCTCAGCCGATCTGTTTTCCCGCCTGGCCCGACCCCCGCCTGTCCGGAGTCAATGGAGGTCGGACAGTAGTACGTGCAAAATGTTCCACCCGTCACCTTGTTAGTCCCCGTCCCCCGCCTGCCCCGTCCCCCGCATGTCCCAACATTGCCTTTCCTCAGCCGATCTGTTCTGTTGTAACTAACTCCCTATGGACAGTAGTACGTGCAAAATGTTTCACCCGTCACCTTGTTAGTCCCCGTCCCCCGCCTGCCCCGACCCCCGCCTGCCCCGACATTGCCTTTCCTCAGCCGATCTGTTCTGTTGTAGTCTGTTCTGTTGTAACTCCCCGTCCCCCGCCTGGCCCGACACCCGCCTGCCCCGACATTGTCCCCGGAGCCTTACCTCAGCCGCCGCTCCTCATTTCACCGCTCCTCGCCGCTCTGCCCCTCACCGCCTGTCCGCCGCCGCTCCTTCTCCCCCGCACCATGTCCGCCTCTCCGCTGCTCGCACTACCGCTGGCCTGTCTGCTGCTCCTCACGTCATCGCTCCTCCCCCGCGCCATGTCCGCCGCTCCTAGGACGCCGCTCCTCCCCGTGCTCCTGACGTGAGCACGCACGTCGCGGCCGGCGCTACTTTGGAGGGACTACTTTTTTTTAATATAAATTTTGTAAATAACGTTTATTTTTTATATTTATATAGCCTATAACCATCTACACAACCTGGCGATTTCAACGGTGTATCGGGTGTGTAGATTGGTGCCGTGGTTCCCGAGTTTACCCGCCTCAAAGCCTGAAAGTTTTTACTTTATTATAGTAGTATAGATATATATATACACCACAGCTGTTCTCCTGTCTCCTTTCACGGAAAGCAGCAGTCACGGACACGAAAACCAGAGTTTGGTGCAGCAGACATCAATTTATTCAGCAAACGGGTCTGGCAAGAATTACACTCGACCCGTTTCAGGATCACTCCCTTGTTCACGAGTGTTTGATCCTACGTTGCTTTTCATTTTATGTATAACACGTGACACCTTGTCACCATAGTGAGTGAAAACAGACTCGGCTATTTGTAAATAAACTTTTCAGAGTACGTCTTTCATACTGATACAAAAGTATAAATGTCAGAAATGCCTAAGCCTGAAACGTGAGTAAAACTAAATACAAGCATAAGTGAAAGCATAAATCTGCATTGTGCTGGCGCTATTAACTGCAAAAAACACAGTTGATGGACAAAATGTAGAACAAAGTCATACATTCACCCCAGTACAAGGATCTGGGCCTAAATCCATCGTTTTTTTGCACTCAACACCACCCTGGGTTAGACACTGGCTATATGCAAATCAGCTCTGACCCTGTGCCTCATGGGAACAGTCCAGTCCGAACTACCAAGCCATGTCTTTCCCAGATCGGAATCAAGCATCCAAGGACCGGTTTCTGGCTATCAGCCTTCATTCAGCCTGGATAGCTTGACTCCAGTGGTGTGGAGAGCCTGGGACTCACGTCTGAGCATACCCAGCCCACTCGGGGTGAAAATTGCAAAAAACACAGTTGATGGACAGAATGTAGAACAATGTCATACATTCACCCCAGTACAAGGATCTGGGCCTAAATCCATCGTTTTTATGCACTCAACACCACCCTGGGTTAGACACTGGCTATATGCAAATCAGCTCTGACCCTGTGCCTCATGGGAGCAGTCCAGTCCGAACTACCAAGCCTTGTCTTTCCCAGATCGGAATCAAGCATCCAAGGACCGGTTTCTGGCTATCAGCCTTCATTCAGCCTGGATAGCTTGACTCCAGTGGTGTGGAGAGCCTGGGACTCACGTCTGAGCATACCCAGCCCACTCGGGGTGAAAATTGCAAAAAACACAGTTGATGGACAGAATGTAGAACAATGTCATACATTCACCCCAGTACAAGGATCTGGGCCTAAATCCATCGTTTTTTTGCACTCAACACCACCCTGGGTTAGACACTGGCTATATGCAAATCAGCTATTAACTGAACACAGTGTTTGTCTTTGCTGGTTACGCACAATAAAGCTGTAGTTTAAAGAAACACTATTGCAAAAAGTAACCAATTGCATAGTACTGATCACTTCTTCAATTTATGCGCTTCTAAGTTGCCAAACGCCATGAGTTTCTAATCTCAGTAAATATGAACACCGAATTAACAAAAATACAGTTAACGCCCATGTGGGCAACACATCACTGTGCTTTGTTCCATGGATAACAAGTCTCCATGTGTTGCTGTCTGTTAGTTGAGCCCCAGTGGGCTAATACATCATGAAGACCGACCTCAGAGGCCCTAAGCATCAACATTCCATTTCGCGGCATAATGCACACAATTCTTTACTAAATTTCATTTCTTCAACTTATGCAAGTCAGATCTGAAAATCAACACACAAAAAAATAACGTGTCACCCATATGTAAAATAATTACCTAAATGATAAAAATCTAGTATGATCAAAACAGTTAAAATTTCTGTTTGGTCTGCGGCATTAAATAGTTCTGGGCGTTCTCAGGAAGGTATTTGCATACAGCAGAATTAACATTTGTCACAAATAAACTGGTTAACCTAAATAAACGGCTAACTCCTCATCACAGTTGTTGCCTGAAGGGGTAAGAGTCCTGTATTGTATGATGAGCTTAGACTCTAATCTGCGGAGTTCCTTTAATCTGTTGCCTCTCCGTATATCTGCCTTAACAAAATCCAAAACTACAAAACTCAATAAATTGGTGTTCTGTTCGTTGTGACTTTGAAAATGGCGGGCTATGGGGTAGGCTTTGTCCAAGTTTTTTATTGCACGTAAATGCTCTAAAATCCGTATTTTGGCCTTATGGATAGTGCTTCCAATATAGGCTAAACCACAGGGACAAAATAACGCATAAACTGCGTATTCTGTATTGCACGAGGTGTGCTTCTTAATCACATAAAGCATTACATTCTGAGGACAAGATACATTCTTTCCTATTTCTGCTGTTTTTACAAGCTTTACAGCTTCTGCTTTTTTTAGAACCCTTGAATTCCAGGAATCCCTGTCTTAGTTGTTTCAACAGCCCTACACAGGGTGTCTCTCAGGGATCTAGCTCTCTTATATGTGATTTGTGGGCTTGACCCTATGCAATCGGTCAGATCTTTGTCAGTTCCTAAGACTGGCCAAAATGTATTCAAACATTTACGCACCGCATGCGTTTGTTTGCTGTACGTAGTTATGAATCTAACAGTTTGATTTCTATCATCTGTGCTTGCTCCGTCTTCCTCTTGTGTCTTATCAGCAAGCAAAGATTCTCTTGGACGTTTAGATACTTCTCTCAATGCTTTATTGACTGTTTTTTTAGTGTACCCACGTTCAAACTTTTCAGTCGTGCTACAATTACGCTTGGCTCTTAGGAGCTCCCCCAGTGCTATACTTTGGATAAGTGCGTTGGAGTGACAACTATCAGTGTGCAGGAGACTGTTCCCTGCAGTGCTCTTTCTATAAAGGCAACTCTCAATTCTGCTGTTTTCAATAAATATTTTGAGATCAAGAAATTCCAGTGTTGTCTTGGACCATTATGATGTAAGGTGGAGATTAAAGCAATTAACATTAAGTGCCTTGACAAATTCATTGGCTTCCTCTTCTGTTCCTCCCCATATACAGAAAATGTTGTCAATGTACCTAGTGTATGTTGGGACTTTGTCTTTAAACTGTGTCATTTTACTTACTACTTCCTCCTCCCAATACCCCATGTAGAGACCTGCAAAAGATGGCGCAAAACAGGTACCCATAGATGTCCCAAGGGTTTGGTGATAGATTTTATTGTCAAAGAGGAAGTAGTTCTGTTTGAGACAGATCGTAATCATCTCAAGTAACATGTCTGTATGGGCGGTATAAGAGGCTGACCTATTGTCTAAGAAGTGTCTGTAAGCTTCTACTCCTTTGTCTTGCGGAATGCAGGTGTACAGACTCGACACATCCATCGTGAGCAAAGAGTACTCATCATTCCACTCAGTTTTTTCTAATTTGTGCAAATAATCGCTAGTATCTTTAACAAATGAGGGGAGCTGTTGTACTAGACCCTGAAGAAAAAAATCAACATACCTAGAAACATTTTCTAAAAAACTCCCTCTCGAAGACACAATAGGTCTCCCAGGTGGATTAAGGGGCTCTTTGTGAATTTTGGGCAGTAAGTATAACGCAGGGAGCTTAGGAAATTTACATTCAAGAAATTTGTATTCATTTTCTTCTATAAGTCCCTGCCTTTTCCATTCCAGTAGTCGTGTATGAAATTGTCGGATGGCCTGTTCGTACTCCATCCTGTTACTCCTTTCATATTTATCAGCTTCTGCTAGCTGTCCGAGAGCCTCATTTATGTAATTAGTTTTAGACATTACAACGACATTACCGACCTTGTCAGACTTTTTTATCACTATTGAAGTGTCATTTCTCAAATTATCAAGGGCTATTCTTTGGGCCTTACTGGCATTACTCCACATATTAGATGTTTTACGCTTGGCTATTTTCCATAGTTCATCACTTACTCCCTTTTCAAATACTTCGATTGCCTCGTTCTTAATTTGGGGCAAGAACACTGATTTTGGTCTAAAATCGCTCTTGGCGCTCAGGTTAAAAGAGATATTCTCGATTTCAAGACTTGTGGTCGGTTCGTTGTTGCTAGAGTTCACTTCTGCTAATACATTAATCGTGTGTAGCAATCCAACATCACCTATCCGCAAGTCACTTATCACATTAAGCGGAGTATTACTTTCCGAGTTAACTTTGGTTGCATGTCATTTTCTTAAGTGTAATTTACGTGTAAAAAAGAATAAGTCAATACGACTTTGTGTGTAATTAAAAACGTTAGTGGGGCAAAAAGACAGGCCCTTAGATAATAAATCAATTTCAGTCTTACTTAATGTCTTGGATGATAGGTTAATCACCGTCTTCTCTTCCATTACTTTATCTTTATTTGGCCCCTTGTTCGACTTCCCACAGGGCTGCTTGGATTTCCTGATGGTTTGTTGGTGCCTCTTTTTCCTCTGCTTCCTTTTCCTCGTTTTGGAAATCCTTCCGCCCTGTTGTTGGACTGTCTGCCCTTAGCTACCAGATCAAATTCTGCTAAAATGCTAGTTCTTACTCCAGTGTATTCGTGTAAACTTGAAACATGGGTGTTAACTGTATTTTTGTTAATTCGGTGTTCATATTTACTGAGATTAGAAACTCATGGCATTTGGCAACTTAGAAGCGCGTAAATTGAAGAAGTGATCAGTACTATGCAATTGGTTACTTTTTGCAACACTGTTTCTTTAAACTGCAGCTTTATTGTGCGTAACCATCAAAGACAAACACTGTGTTCAGTTAATAGCGGCAGCACAATGCAGATTTATGCTTTCACTTATGCTTGTATTTAGTTTTACTCACGTTTCAGACTTAGGCATTTCTGACATTTATACTTTTGTATCAGTATGAAAGACGTACTCTGAAAAGTTTATTTACAAATAGCCGAGTCTGTTTTTACTCACTATGGTGACAAGGTGTCACGTGTTATACATAAAATGAAAAGCAACGTAGGATCAAACACTCGTGAACAAGGGAGTGATCCTGAAACGCGTCGAGTGTAATTCTTGCCAGACCCGTTTGCTGAATAAATTGATGTCTGCTGCACCAAATTCTGGTTTTCGTGTCCGTGACTGCTGCTTTCCGTGAAAGGAGAAAGGAGAACAGCCGTGGTGTATTTTGAAGAGGCTGTCTGCCTCGTCATGGAACGCCTTCTTTAAGTGGCTGGGAGAGGCGCTGCGAGCGATTTTGCTCGTATTTTGGGTTGAGATATATATATATATATTCACTGAAAAAACCATAGGTTATAGACCATATATAGTTAGGAATTAGCATTTACAAAACCTTATTTTACTCACACAAAACCATTGAAATTCCATATATAGTTAGTTGCACTAACTATATATCGCGCACCCGCAATCCACTGCTGATGATGTCACATATTACATCATTCATGACATGGTCAGTGACATCACTGATGACATCACTGATGACATCTCAAATGACATCACTGATGACATCACTGATGACATCACTGATGAAATCACTGATGACAACATACAGTGACTGTATGTTTCTGTAAAGTTAAAATGTGTCTTACATATTGAAGAATGAGTGGAAGTATAAGTGTCTGGACAAAGGATTTAGTAGGTGCATGACTGAATGTATGAGTGAGTGATTAAATGTGTATCACTGAGTGCATGGGTTAGTGACTAAACTGTCTTAATTTGTGCATCATTATGTCTGTTGTTCTGTAAACTGCTGCATGTGTTGATCAGTAGCTATATGATTAACTATATGGGTTACTGATTGATTGTCCAAGTATTTGTATGGGAGACTGAGTGTGTGTGTGGCTGGCTGGGAGGTGTGTGACTCTGTGCAGATCAATGTGTACTTGTATCAATGATTGTATAAGAAGGTAAGTATGTGTTAGTATATGTTTGAAAATGTAAGGTGCTCTATGTTTAACTGTATAGACAAGAAAATGGAAGTGTCATTGATTCTTTACAGGACTGACTAGGTGTGTGAGTAACTCCATGGATGAGTGGCAGACTGTGAGTGTCTGTATAGGTGTATGAGTGCATATGATAGTGTTGTAAAGATGAGTGATTGTATGTATGAATGATTGTATGAGTGAATGAGTGAATGTGTGTGTAGACATAGGAATCAGTGAGTGCGTATGTAGTAACTAGTATTGGTGTGTCAATGGTTTCAAAAATTATACTCTGTATTTAACACTGGGTGAAACAGAGGTTATATTAAAATGTGAGGAGATGCATTGTATTGTCACATGAATGATATCATCAGTGATGTGGTCATTGATGTCAAATGAGATGTCATCAGTGATGTCATTTGAGATGTCATCAGTGATGTCATCAGTGATGTCACTGACCATGTCATGAATGATGTAATATGTGACATCATCAGCAGTGGATTGCGGGTGCGCGATATATAGTTAGTGCAACTAACTATATATGGAATTTCAATGGTTTTGTGTGAGTAAAATAAGGTTTTGTAAATGCTAATTCCTAACTATATATGGTCTATAACCTATGGTTTTTTCAGTGAATTTTCAAGGTTTTGTAAATGCTAATTCCTAACTATATATGGTCTATAACCTATGGTTTTTTCAGTGAATTTCATTGGTTTTTTAACAGCTAATATCTGTAGCTGTAAAATGTATTCTTCTTTAAATCCAAAAATATATTTTATATGTTTATGAATAATTTTTTTTTTAAATATTTTTTTTTCTTCGTTCCCGCTTCGCGAATCGGGAAGCTTCCCGTTAGCTGACCTTGATGCCGCGAAATAGACCGCGAGCCGGTAAACGTTTCTTTACCGCAACTGCCGCGTTAGAAAACAACATCGTGACGCCTCCCGTCCGCATGAAGTTTCACGTTGTCGCGTGATACGTCATATGACGTGCTACGTTAGCGAACTGGTACGCGAAGCGAGTCGCAAAGCGCAGGTTTCTGGAAGCAAACCGGGAGGCCCTGCAAAGCGCTTAACGTAAACACAGCAGGTCATGTGACTTGGTAATAACACTTTTCATTGGTTCATTTCACTTTTGGTTTCCTAATGATGTAAGACTAGGTCATATAATATAAAATGAACACTTTTCATTGGTTGAGAACTCTTGTTTTTCCCAAATGATGAAAATCCCTCCTTCTTTCCTCACTCTGACTTTCATCTTTGTGAGAGAAAGACCCTTTGTTACCAGTGAGCAATGGCTTCTTTAGTAGCTTCAGCTGGTGCTTCCCCACCACCTCCACCACATCCAAGGAAGAGTGGACCACCTGCTCAAGTTATAATTCAACAAGAAGAGGAAGAAGAGGAACAGGACGACGAGCACGAAGAGAGGCAGTTTTTGCCTGAGGAGCCCAGGACGTCTCACCGGAAAGAAAACTTCATTTGGCAATTTTTTTAAATTCCCAAAGGTCAGAAAAAAGTAAATGCAAGATACGTAACTTGCCTTATATGTCAAGATAGACTGTCCAGAGGGACCGAGAAAAAATACAGTTTCGGAAACTACACAATGCATCGCCATATGACTAGGTGGCATCCTAACAACTACAGTGCTGCACAGTTTCGGAACGACCTAGATAATCTCCCTATTATGGCCAGAAGATCTGTTGTACCGGAAGTAACGGGACCAGAGGGCAGGGAGATAGTGCCAAATATACAAATGAGATTTGGTGAAGTAAAACACGTCTGCATACATTGCGATGGATTCATTTGCTACGGAGAAAGAAGCATCACTCTGATCAACAGAGCTATTGACTATCATATGCAAGTTTGTACGAAACGCCCAAAATAATAAATACTTTTTTTTGTTTTGTTGCTCCTGTTGAGCCCTTTACAATGAAACGTTTTCATTGCCCCCTCCAAGAAAAACCCAAAAAAATATAAAACTGTTCAGAAAAATTCAAAAAAAGTAAAAAAATGTTCAGAAAAATAATAAAAAAAATATAAAACAACAAAAACAATTAAAAAAAAAGTTCTTTTCAGAACTACCTCCCCGTTATTAAAAAATTGGTACAATATTTGGAACTGTGCCAACCTCTATTTCTCGTAGTTCGCTTCCCAGTTCGCTCGCCGGTACGCGAACCGGAAGTGAACCAAAAATTTTTTTTAAAAAAAAAGAACAGTAAGTATAAGGGAAGGAAACAGACACTTATGTTAAAAGAAAGACAGCTATAAGGGAGTAAACTAGAGATACTATTACCCGTAATCCACTGCTGATGATGTCACATATTACATCATTCATGACATGCTCAGTGACATCATCAGCAGAGGATTGCGGGTTTTTTGGCAACGTGCCTTATCCACGGTTTAATAACGCTGCCTTTTGCTTTATATAAGTTTTCAAATTGTATGAAATATATACCAATAGGTCGTTATGAACCTTTAGGTAGTGCTTTTCTTCATGAGGTCTGGTCGCTTCCATACACATACAGATGTTTCAAAGATGATCAAGAAGTTTATCTGAATTGAGAGGAATGCACTGAGACGCCACATCATTCACTAATGTGTAGGCACATACAGTTACACGGTTCATGCAACAAACACCGACCAAATATGGCTTGCGTGTTGCAAGGCACGCCAGTTCCTGCTATCATCCCCACGTTCAAGTTGTTGGAAAATGGTAGTTATTTGATGCTCAATAATGAAGATTGTTCTGGGTTAATTAAAAGTATTCCTTTTATCGTAACAGTAAGTGAACGGGTTATTTGCTGCAGAAATGTTCTATTTCCTCCCACACATGAACATAGGGAGTTTTCAATCTCGCCACAAATACCAACCTTGGGAGCAGATTTCAACGGCATGGCAAGAATAAGAGCTCTTTTGTCTCAGAGAGATGTGGCCTTGAGTTCGGCCCGTGAAACTTTCGTGCTTCACATAGCGAACACCCGTACAGAGGTGCAGACCCTTTTCAATACAGATTTGCCTTTCCATTTCAGCAAGATGGTTCGGACTATCTTTAACGCGTCCTCCACAAAGGCCCTGGCGCACTTTTTTAAAGTTGTTACCAGTGGTCTCGTGACTTCATTTGAGAAAATCTTTGGAGTCATCCCTGCTTTCTTTCATTCTATTTTTTCCACTCTGCTTCGTGGATTCCCATTTTTACTTGCATTACCAGCGGACGCTCTTGTGCTTTTTTACATTTTTAAATATGGATGTCCCTCCTGTGCAAGCTCCCGCCCTGCAGCTGCTGACACTGTTCCGCAATCGCATGCTAGAATATTATGGCACAATGCCGTTGGCGATATTAAGCACGGCATATGGATTATCTTTTCGATTCTCCTACTTCACCTGTGTCCAGCCTGTATTTCACTGCCTGACCTGTGATTTCGATTGGGCCATTGATTTGTGTCTCTGCGGACCGGTTTCTCCTGACGTCGACTTTAATCAGCTGATAACTCCTATCATTACTCACGAGTTGGTTTGTCCTGGCGAAAGGATTATGGCTGTGGCATTGATGCATGGACTAATTGGTCCCTGGAATTTACTGGCGGCAACACAGTCTTTCTTGGAACAGAGCTTTCTTGAAAACCCACCGAGCTGTCCTCTGATGGTGATAGAGGATCCGGTGCTGGGAGAGCACGTATGTTCTTTTCCGCTTTTAAATTGGATGGCTGAACTCTTTTCGGATGAAGATGGTGACTTCCTATTGGAGGCTGTTGCAGCTTATTTTGCATACACAGTTATGTCATAGACCTTTTTCATGTTTGATATGCTGAGTACTAGCATTTCATTGACAATTCATTGACTTATTTGTCAAGTTTTTATTATTTAGCTTGCCTATTGGCTTAAGACTCGATAAAGTACTTGGCTGTTTTATTTTTCTTTAGCATTAAATTTTCCTAGTTTTTAATGCTTTACCTTGCGGACCGTCCACATATAAACTTGCAATCTGCTCTCATGAGATGGCACTTCTATTATCTTATTCAGTTCGTTTCCGGATCATGGGGAGGTGTCATCTAGGTCCTGGATATCTTTACACCGTGTTAAGTTAGCATGGGCTCATTACCGGTTTAAACGCCATTTTTCCTTTTTTGCAACTTCTGCACACGACACTTAGTTGTTGCTTTAGCTTTCAACCTAGTAGTTCATCGTGGTTTACATGAGAATAATATGTTCTTGCTCTACTATCTGCTTTGCTTGTTAAACTATATCTGTACAGCGAGTGCTGAAGTTTCAAGAACAACACGATACAGAATTGTTATGAGGTCTGATCTCCACGACTTCATACTCATAACATAAGTGCAACTTCTGCCAATTCTGGGCATGAGGCGGGTTTTATATTGCTTTGCCGAACACACATACACAACAGTTGATGCGGTTCACATGAAGAGAGAGCTGGTGTATGCCGATGTGATTCCTTCAAATCTAAGACACTAAAGTATGGGCACGCCCTAAACCAACACAAAGAGACCTTCTTAGCAAATAATATAATATGTGTATTAGGGAGGGTGAGATATAAGCAGCCGCGGGCCGTGGAGGGAGTTACGGTGGGGCAGGGAGGCGGGGAGGGGGAGGGGCAGGGTGGAGCCCTCTCCACCCTGCCCCTCCCCCTCCCCGCCTCCCTGCCCCACCGTAACTCCCTCCACGGCCCGCGGCTGCTTATAAGTGTTGCTAACTCTTATTCATTTACAGCATGTTAACATACTGTCACCATTCGCTTTTTATGTACTAGTAACTATGCTGGTAATTTTGCTACTGATAATATGTGTACTTGTATTATCTAACATACTACGCCTGAGAAGACGGCATTAGTAAATAAACATTTCAAATACACATGTGTTCTTCTTAACTCCATGTTCTGGTTTCTAAGAAATATATAACGACCGACTGTTCATGAGTTCCACGTATCCTGAGGTACTATAAGTTCATATTCTGGATTGTCTAAACATTGAGAGTTTGTTATATCCAATGTGACACTGTACCTAGCTTGCTAAGGGGTTTTGATTACTAAGGTGAGTTCTGGGACACTTTAATTCGCCGAGGTTCCAATCCTCTGTCCACAGTTCTGTGTGAGAACAGAAACCCTGCGACAGGGGCACCCCTGAGCCTTGCTGGAGCTTCATCACACTTGCGATACAACTCCAGCAATGCGCCACCTTTACGGCACAGATACGTCACGCATCTTTGCTGTTTTTGCCCCATGATGCGCCGCATTGTAAATGCAGCACACCATAGGTGACGGAACAGCGGCACAGAATGACTAACACATCCCTGGTGATGCGCCAGTCATCATAAATCTATCCCTATGCTTCTTATCTTGTTAGAGATGAACCGCCATATGTTTCATCAAAGTTTTTTGCATTTCCTAAATAGCGAACTTTAAGGAATAAATAGCGATTCTTTACCATTCCTAGTTTGCGATGACCTATTTGCTAATTACAAATTACCCATTCATTTCCATGCAGCAGGAGGCCCATAGGAATGAAGGTGCAATTTGCGATTAGCAATTACCTCATCGCAAATTACGAATTTTTCAGAGGGTGCAGGGGTGTCTCAAGAACACCCTGCTGCACCCCCGAAAAAGATATTTGGGGGCATATGGCGCACATAAATTTTGAAAACATTCCTTTACCTCAAAAACGATTTTCTTTTTTTTTATATATTCATACTTTGAGTTTCAAAACAGTCTCAGAAACACACCAATTTGTCTTCAGCAGAGCAAAAGGTATGCACTCCAGAGTCTGCAGCTATCAAAAGCACAGAAATGCTGTAATTCCTCACACATATCTCTCATGTCACACCAATCAAAACTCTTCCCTCACTTTTTTTCAAAGCAAAACCCTGCCCCCTCTCTGCTTTTTCTGCATAGCAACCACCTCTTGCAAAACCTCTGGTGTTTCCAAGTTCACACAACAATGTTGCAATTGAACTCTGAACTCTCAGTGCACCTGCATATCCAGAGCATTCTTTCATTTAATGATTTTTTCTTCGCCACTCAAAATACATCTTTCAACGAACTCATCCATGCACACTAACTTTCTGTTTTCAGCAATCAAAATCCACCAATCACTCTTACTGCTTCATTAACACAGAAACTCCTCAGTTTTTTTCATTTTACACTCTCATTTTTTCAACTGCCATTTCATTGCCACACTTCATCTGACTGCAGCAGAACCTTCTTTCGCCATGTTTTCTGTCTGGATTGTTGGACATAGTTATATCTATTGGGCTCAAAGGTACGCTGAAAACAGGAATTTACCTAACCTCAATTTACAAGATGTGGAAATTAAGTGGTTTGGCCACAGAGGATTAAAATGTCACCAATTGATACCATTGGTGAAAACCTTTATGCATTTGCCAAAACCTGACCTGTTAATTGTGCACTGTGGAGGTAATGATTTGGGCACTTTGACTGGGGTAGGTCTGGAAATGCTTTTAAAGGACACCTTTGAGCAATTGATGGCACTTTTTCCTCAGACTGCCTTGGTATATTCAAATATATGCCAAAGACAAAAATGGAGGTGGTCGAACCAATTTTGTCCACAAATTGAGAAATCGAGGAAGCATGTAAACAAATGTGTTTCAGCTTACATGAGAGACCATGGAATGGGCTCCCTGTACAACAATAACTTGCGTTACTACATGCAAGATATCTACAGAGGAGATGGAGTTCACTTCTCAGATGAGGGCAACAGAATTTTCACTCTGAATTTAAGACTGTGCATTGGTACCTACTTATAAGTACCTAAATGTACCATAAACCCAAAAGCTCTTCTCAGAGCTACCCTACATCTGATCACTCACAATTATTATTTTACTCTAACTTTTTTCACTAATTTTCAAGAAAGTACGCTCCCCAGAACGCTTCCCGGTTCGCGAACCGGGCGCACTCCACGCAAAAAAACAAAAAAAACGGTATATTTTTTTTTTGCCCTGCGAGACCCTTTCAAAGCCTCCACATCAAACCTAGGGGGTCAGGGACGATCTACTATGCCCCCTTATGGTCATTTGCCCCTTCGCTTTGGCCTCCTCTTGTCTCTCGATCCTACTGAGAGACAAGATGGCGGCCGCTACGGACTGTTTGGAATGTTTACAGACGCCGAAGAACCAATCAGCTTCGCAAACCTCCGTAACGCGAAAAGTACACGAAGCGGAGCGCTATTACAGATATATATCTTTTTTTGAACGTTAATTTCTCAAAATCCACTGGAGCACATATATTGAGACCTAGCAAAGGCACATCGGGCTACCAGTCCCTAATATTTTTCCAAGTTTCGTGCAAATCCATTCAGCCGTTCGATTATTATTATTATTTTTTTTTTTGCCCCGCGGGGCCCTTTTAAAACCTCCACATCAAACCTAGGGGGTCAGCGAGGATCTACTATGCCCCCTTATGGTCATTTGCCCCTTCGCTTTGGCCTCCTCTTCTCTCTCGATCCTACCGAGAGACAAGATGGCGGCCGCTACGGACTGTTTGGAATGTTTACAGACGCCGGAGAACCAATCAGCTTCGCTTCACAAAGCTCCGTTGCGCGAAAAGTACGCGTCCTGGAGCGCTGCCCGGTCCGCTGTTACAGATATATATCTTTTTTTAAACGTTAATTTCTCAAAATCCACTGTAGCACATATATTGAGACCTACAAAAGGCACATCGGGCTACCAGTCCCTACAATTTTGCCAAGTTTCGTGCAAATCCATTCAGCCGTTCGGGCTAAAAGTGAGGCCAACCGCCCTATGGAAAACTCAATGTTAAAAACACGTTTTGGGACCCCCCTTTTTTCTCGGCCCCCCCCTTGACGACCCCTCCCCAAATTTTCAAGGGCTGCTCAGAAACAAAATGTGCCATTTTCCTGAAAATTTCAGCCAATTCCGTCCACAAACGCCAAAGTTATTAGACATAGAATTTTCAAAAATCCCATAGAGAAAAAATCCTAACTATATATACCTACTGGCGACCGCCAGTAGGTAATATATATATATATATATATATATATATATATATATATATATATATATATATATATCACTGAAAAAACCTCTGTGGTACCCATCCCTATCCTAAAGCCATATTGCAGTTTTTGACATGATCCCTGTGTTGGTCACCCAGGTCACTCCTATTTCCCTTTTTAAACACAGAAACCACAAGGACCTCCTTTCAGGATGCTGGGATGGGGCAAATCACCACTGATTAAAAATGTTGGTCAGCAGGGGTGCCCAAAGATTGAGATTGCTTTTAAACAGATCTAATGGGACCCTGTCAGGGCCTGGGGCTTTCATACTGATTCCCTGTGCTAAAGCCTCCTCAACCTCGGCTATTGACAGGGATACACTTAATTGGGAGGCCAAGGTTAAATCTAAGGGCGGATCCCCACTTTTCTCCTCTAACGGGACGCAGTTTGGGTTAAATATGGCCAAGAAAAGGAATTCCCAAGCGTCCCCCAAAATCAGTGAATCCATATGCCTAGCCTTGTCTGTAAATAAAGGCCATTAATGATATCCCCAAAACTTTTAGTGTCTTTGGGGGCCGTGGCTCTCTCCAGATCTTCCCAAGCTAATCTCCTCAGTTCTTCTTTCCTTTGACTAATAGTTATGTTATGTTATATAGTTTTCTAACGTGCACAGATACTCCAAGGAGTGTCCCGGCGCGAGCACAGACGGAGTGAGTTGCTCAACCATACTAGACAAACAGATGAGTTTTTAACATTTTTTTAAAACCACAGGATCTTCAATGATGCGAAGCGCAAATGGAAGGGCGTTCCAGGCCTGGGCCGCCATAACGGCGAGGGAACAGCCACTAAGCCTGTGCCAATAAAAACGGGGAACCTTTGCCAGGAGCAGAGTGGAGGAGCGTAGTAGTCCCCCTGGAACATAAAAAGAAAAACGTTTCTGCAAATAAGTTGGCCCAAGGCCATGCAGGGCACGATGGGCGATGGTAATAGATTTCAATTTCACCCTAGCGGCCACATGAAGCCAATGAAGAGAGCGAAGACAAACTTGCACACTACTTCTTAAAGGGATCAATACCAAGAGCCGAGCTGCCGCATTTTGCACTACTTGAAGTTTATTAAGGGAGTATGCCGGAATCCCTACATAAAAAGCATTAGCATAATCCAGGCGGGAAAGAATGAGCGCGCGGACTACTGTCTCTTTCGCCGCCCGTGGGAGAAGTGGAAGAAATCGTCTCAAGATTTTGAGGAGGCCAAAAAAAACACCATGAAAGTCTCTTGACTTGGGTGGCAAAAGATAAATTATCCTCAAGCCAAACTCCCAGATTCTTAGCAGTGCTACTGCTAGAAGACGGTGGCAAGAACTCAGAGGGCCAGACCAAATCTCTAAAACCATGGGGAAAGTTACCATTCAGGAGTATCTCCGACTTGTCTTCATTACATTTTAATTGGGCACTCACAAGTCACTCAAATACTGAAGACAGGCAGAATTGAACGGCCGCCACGGAATCCTCATCCTTTTTCCAGGTGAAAAGTAGCTGGGTATCATCAGCATAGGCATTCACCATGGACCCCAGAGCCTCAGCCAGTACAACTAAAGGAGTAAGATAGATATTAAACAAGAGGAGGCTAAGGGACGACCCTTGCGGGACTCAGTAGTAACCGGCAGCGGGGCAGACGCTGCCGCTGGTAACCAGACTTGTTGCACCCGACCCTCCAGAAAGGACCTAATCCAGCACCAGGCCGACCCTGATACACCGATCTCCGCAAGTCGGTCAAGCAACAAAGAATGAGAAACCATGTCAATAGCAGCCGACAGGTCGAGCAGCACTAAGGCTCCTCTCCCGCCGGCATCCAGGCACTCTCGAATGACCAAAAGCTGACTGAACTGGGTGCAAGATGGCCGCGCTCTCCACAGACTCAGTCAGCTGTCAATTCACTACCATCTCACAGTCTTTGGCGAGACTGGGTAGAAGAGAAATGGGCCTATAATTGCAGGGAATCAAGGGACTGAGGGCAGGCTTTTTTAATAAAGGAAGAATTTTAGCCTGCTTCCTGTTGTCTGGGACTCGGGCTTCGTGCAGAGAGTAATTTATAATAATGTTCACCTCAGGATTAATAACCTCCGCTACTGCCGCCATTAATTTGGCAGGGCAGGGGTCAGCAGGCGAACCAGATTTTAATCCCTTCAGAATGTTCAAGGTACTAGGCAAATCAACCGGGGAAAAGCTACCCAGAGAATGCCTAGGGACAGTGGGAACTGAGGCGGACGACAGCGGATTAGGTGGACACCGTGTAAAACTTGCCTGAATCACTCTGAAATTGTCCATAAAAAAATTAGACATACCAGGCATCTGTGGCTAAAAGAAGGCTTGATTGTGCTGTTGGTGACATGAAACTCTTCACAATTACAAAGATTTCCATTGAGTTGTTTTGTGCCTGATAAATACGGACAGCATAATAGTCCTTTTTAGCTTGAGAAATAGCAGCCTAACAAACTTTCTGTCTCTGTCTAAGAATCCCCTTTGCCACCGGACAGTATTCGCTGAGACGCCAAGAGCATTCACATTTTTTACAGTCTTGTTTTAATGAGGTCAGCTCAGCGGTATACCATGGTATAGAAGGAGTCTCCCTGGTGTGCCTAACCGAAGTAGGAGTAGCAATGGAAGTCATAGTAGTCAAAACCCAGTTGGTAAAAGCCAGAACCGGCCTACAGGTGGTCAGGGCCAATGCAAATTTGAGAGGCTCAATTCTTTTGAATGCTGATTTACGGGAGGCATACTAGCTGAGGCCAGCTCCCAGGAGAAGAAGGTTAGGTGATGATCAGACCAGGACACTGGTCCTTTTATATGTGTGCCTTGCAATTTTAATTTGGGTTCTGTCGCAAGGGAAAGTAAGATGGGCATTTTAAGCTTCTTTTGGGCTCTAGAACACTCGGTGTTGAACCACCAAATCTCCTGGGGTTCCCTTCTCTGGACAGGTCTGGTTTGTCTTTTGGCTATGTCTGCAAAATATTAGTTCAAAATCATGACCGACTGAGGACTTCAATGGACTTATGACCCAATACTAAGTCATCCAATACAAAGCAACTGCAAAAGCCTTAGCATAAGCTGCGTCGTGCTAATATATATATATAAATAACCTACTGGTGGTTGCCAGCACGTAGTTATAGTTCGGATGTTTCCATAGGAAAAGTTTTTTTTGTTTTGCCAATAACTTTTGCGTTGTTAAACAAATCTTCATTACATTTTCAAAACATTTGCTACAGTTGTTTCAGCTGCTGTGTGTTTGGGGTGATCCGTCAAGTGGGGCTGAGGAAATAGGGGGGGGGTCCTGAAACACATTTTCACCATGCATTTTCCCACAGGAATTTTGACAACAGTCTAAACAGAATTACAAGAAATTTGGCAGAAAGCTAGATGTTTGTCTAGAAAGTGTACTTTTTAGAGATATTTAAGTTTAAAAAATATAGATATCTGGGGATGCTGATCCTTGTAGTGGACTCGCAGATCCTTCTGAAATTTGAATGGATACCAACACTTCAACGAGGAAGTGTTGGCAGTCATTTTGGGACACGGCTAAGTCACACAAAAAATGTTAATATAAAGAAAAGGACTCAGGGTAGGAATACCCTGATCCCCCCCAAAGTGCCACCCCAGATGTGGTGGGAGGGTCCCACAGGGACCCCACTGAGCATTAAACCATTTTTTAAATTTCAATTTTGCTGCAATTTCATGGGTGGACCCACAGATCTGTGGCAAAATTATGGGGGCATACGTTTTAGTTAACTCAGGTGACTATAACTGCTTAATTTCACTAGTTTTGTATGAACAAAATCTGAGCCTAACTATAACGTCCCTGTAACCTTTGTTTTTTTCTTAGAATTTCTAAGTTTTTTTTTATAAATTCCAATTTCTAACTATAACGACCCTGTAACCTTTGTTTTTTAATTGAATTTCTAAGATTTTTAAAATCTATTTCCTAATTTTAACGTCCCTATACGTCAATGTATACGTCAATGTATCCTCTGTTTTTTTTACTAAATAAATAAACATATATATATATATATATTACCTACTGGCGGTCGCCAGTAGGTATATATAGTTAGGATTTTTTCTCTATGGGATTTTTGAAAATTCTATGTCTAATAACTTTGGCGTTTGTGGACGGAATTGGCTGAAATCTTCAGGAAAATGGCACATTTTGTTTCTGAGCAGCCCCTGAAAATTTTGGGGGGGGTCGTCAAGGGGGGGCCGAGAAAAAAGGGGGGTCCCAAAACACGTTTTTCCCATGTTAATTTCCATAGGGCGGTTGGCCTCACTTTTAGCCCGAACGGCTGAATGGATTTGCACGAAACTTGGCAAAATTGTAGGGACTGGTAGCCCGATGTGCCTTTTGTAGGTCTCAATATATGTGCTCCAGTGGATTTTGAGAAATTAACGTTTAAAAAAAGATATATATCTGTAACAGCGGACTGGGCAGCGCCCCGGTTCGCGGACCTTACGCGTAACGGAGCTTTGTGAAGCGAAGCTGATTGGTTCTCCGGCGTCTGTCAACATTCCAAACAGTCCGTAGCGGCCGCCATCTTGTCTCTCGGTAGGATCGAGAGACAAGAGGAGGTCAAAACAAAGGGGGAAATAACTATAAGGGGGCATAGTAGATCCTCGCTGACCCCCTAGGTTTGATGTGGAGGTTTTAAAAGGGCCCCGCGGGGCAAAAAATAATAATAATAATAATAATCGAACGGCTGAATGGATTTGCACGAAACTTGGCAAAATATTAGGGACTGGTAGCCCGATGTGCCTTTGCTAGGTCTCAATATATGTGCTCCAGTGGATTTTGAGAAATTAACGTTCAAAAAAAGATATATATCTGTAACAGCGCTCCGCTTCGCGTAACGGAGGTTTGCGAAGCTGATTGGTCATTCTGTCACTGGGCTATAGTTGGGCTACATCTGGCTGATATTTGGGCTACATTTGTTTTTTTGTGTGTCTGGCGGCCATCTTTGGGCTACATTGGGCTACATTGGGCTTCATTGGGCTACATTCGGCTAATTAGCAAATAGCTCATCGCAAACTAGGAATGGTAAAGAATCGCTATTTATTCCTTAAAGTTCGCTATTTAGGAAATGCAAAAAACTTTGATGATACATATGGCGGTTCATCTCTAACAAGATAAGAAGCATAGGGATACATTTATGATGACTGGCGCATCACCAGGGATGTGTTAGTCATTCTGTGCCGCTGTTCCGTCACCTATGGTGTGCTGCATTTACAATGCGGCGCATCATGGGGCAAAAACAGCACAGATGCGTGATGTATCTGTGCCGTAAAGGTGGCGCATTGCTGGAGTTGTATCGCAAGTGTGATGAAGCTCCAGCAAGGGTCGGGGGTGCCCCTGTCGCAGGGTTTCTGTTCTCACACAGAACTGTGGACAGAGGATTGGAACCTCGGCGAATGCATTGCTGGAGTTGTATCGCAAGTGTGATGAAGCTCCAGCAAGGGTCGGGGGTGCCCCTGTCGCAGGGTTTCTGTTCTCACACAGAACTGTGGACAGAGGATTGGAACCTCGGCGAATTAGGGTGTCCCAAAACTCACGTTAGTAATGAAAAACTCCTTAGCAAGCTAGGTACAGTGTCACATTGGATATAACAAACTCTCAATGTTTAGACAATCCAGAATATGAACTTATAGTACCTCAGGATACGTGGAACTCATGAACAGTCGGTCGTTATAGATTTCTTAGAAACCAGAACATGGAGTTAAGAAGAACAGATGTGTATTTGAAATGTTTATTTACTAATGCCGTCTTCTCAGGCGTAGTACCTTAGATAATAAAAGTACACATATTATCAGTAGCAAAATTACCAGCATAGTTACTAGTACATAAAAAGTGAATGGTGATAGTATGTTAACATGCTGTAAATGAATAAGAGTTAGCAACACTTATAAGCAGCCGCAGGCCGTGGAGGGAGTTACGGTGAGGCAGGGAGGCGGGGAGGGGGAGAAGCAGGGTGGAGAATACAAGTACACATATTATCAGTAGCAAAATTACCAGCATAGTTACTAGTACATAAAAAGCGAATGGTGACAGTATGTTAACATGCTGTAAATGAATAAGAGTTAGCAACACTTATAAGCAGCCGCGGGCCGTGGAGGGAGTTACGGTGGGGCAGGGAGGCGGGGAGGCGGGGAGGGGGAGGGGCAAGGTAGAGAGGGCTCCACCCTGCTTCTCCCCCTCCCCGCCTCCCTGCCCCATCGTAACTCCCTCCACGGCCCGCGGCTGCTTATATCTCACCCTCCCTAATACACATATTATATTATTTGCTAAGAAGGTCTCTTTGTGTTGGTTTAGGGCGTGCCCATACTTTAGTGTCTTAGATTTGAAGGAATCACATCAGCATACACCAGCTCTCTCTTCATGTGAACCGCATCAACTGTTGTGTATGTGTGTTCGGCAAAGCAATATAAAACCCGCCTCATGCCCAGAATTGGCAGAAGTTGCACTTATGTTATGAGTATGAAGTCGTGGAGATCAGACCTCATAACAATTCTGTATCGTGTTGTTCTTGAAACTTTAGCACTCGCTGTACAGATATAGTTTAACAAGTAAAGCAGATAGTAGACCAATAACATATTATTCTCATGTAAACCACGATGAACTACTAGGTGGAAAGCTAAAGCAACAACTAAGTGTCGTGTGCAGAAGTTGCAAAAAAGGAAAAATGGCGTTTAAACCGGTAATGAGCCCATGCTAACTTAACACGGTGTAAAGATATCCAGGACCTAGATGACATCTCCCCATGATCCGGAAACGAACTGAATAAGATAATAGAAGTGCCATCTCATGAGAGCAGATTGCAAGTTTATATGTGGACGGTCCGCAAGGTAAAGCATTAAAAACTAGGAAAATTTAATGCTAAAGAAAAATAAAACAGCCAAGTACTTTATCGAGTCTTAAGCCAATAGGCAAGGTAAATAATAAAAACTTGACAAATAAGTCAATGAATTGTCAATGAAATGCTAGTACTCAGCATATCAAACATGAAAAAGGTCTATGACATAACTGTGTATGCAAAATAAGCTGCAACAGCCTCCAATAGGAAGTCACCGTCTTCATCCGAAAACAGTTCAGCCATCCAATTTAAAAGCGGAAAAGAACATACGTGCTCTCCCAGCACCGGATCCTCTATCACCATCAGAGGACAGCTCGGTGGGTTTTCAAGAAAGCTCTGTTCCAAGAAAGACTGTGCTGCCGCCAGTAAATTCCAGGGACCAAGTAGTCCATGCATCAATGCCACAGCCATAATCCTTTCGCCAGGACAAACCAACTCGTGAGTAATGATAGGAGTCATCAGCTGATTAAAGTCGACGTCAGGAGAAACCGGTCCGCAGAGACACAAATCAATGGCCCAATCGAAATCACAGGTCAGGCAGTGAAATACAGGCTGGACACAGGTGAAGTAGGAGAATCGAAAAGATAATCCATATGCCGTGCTTAATATCGCCAACGGCATTGTGCCATAATATTCTAGCATGCGATTGCGGAACAGTGTCAGCAGCTGCAGGGTGGGAGGTTGCATAGGAGGGACATCCATATTTAAAAATGTAAAAAAGCACAAGAGCGTCCGCTGGTAATGCAAGTAAAAATGCCAATCCACGAACCAGAGTGGAGAAAATAGAATGAAAGGAAGCAGGGATGACTCCAAAGATTTTCTCAAATGAAGTCACGATACCACTGGTAACAACTTTAAAAAAGTGCGCCAGGGACTTTGTGGAGGATGCGTTAAAGATAGTCGGAAACATGTTGCTGAAATTGAAAGGCAAATCTTAATTGAAAAGGGTGTGCACCTCTGTACGGGTGTTCGCTATGTGAAGTACGAAAGTTTCACGGGCCGAACTCAAGGCCACCTCTCTCTGAGACAAAAGAGCTCTTATTCTTGCCATGCCGTTGAAACGTGTCCCAAGGTTGGTATTTGTGGCCAGATTGAAAACTCCCTATGTTCATGTGTGGGAGGAAATAGAACATTTCTGCAGCAAATAACCCGTTCACTTGCTGTTACGATAAAAGGAATACTTTTAATTAACTCAGAACAATCTTCATTATTGAGCATCAAATAACTACCATTTTCCAACAACTTGAACGTGGGGATGATAGCAGGAACTGGCGTGCCTTGCAACACGCAAGCCATATTTGGTCGGTGTTTGTTGCATTAACCGTGTAACTGTATGTGCCTACACATTAGTGAATGATCTGGCGTCTCAGTGCATTCCTCTCCATTCAGATAAACTTCTTGATCATCTTTGAAACATCTGTATGTGTATGGAAGCGACCAGACCTCATGAAGAAAAGCACTACCTAAAGGTTCATAACGACCTATTGGTATATATTTCATACAATTTGAAAACTTATATAAAGCAAAAGGCAGCGTTATTAAACCGTGGATAAGGCATGTTGCCAAAAAACCCGCAATCCTCTGCTGATGATGTCACTGAGCATGTCATGAATGATGTAATATGTGACATCATCAGCAGTGGATTACGGGTAATAGTATCTCTAGTTTACTCCCCTATAGCTGTCTTTCTTTTAACATAAGTGTCTGTTTCCTTCCCTTATACTTACTGTTTTTGGTTCGCTTCCGGTTCGCGTACCGGCGAGCGAACTGGGAAGCGAACTAAGAGAAATAGAGGTTGGCACAGTTCCAAATATTGTACCAATTTTTTAATAACGGGGAGGTAGTTCTGAAAAGAACTTTTTTTTTTATTTTTCTGAACATTTTTTTACTGTTTTTGAATTTTTCGGAACAGTTTTATATTTTTTTGGGTTTTTCTTGGAGGAGCAATGAAAACGATTCATTGTAAAGGGCTCAACAGGAGCAACAAAACAAAAAAAAGAAGTATTTATTATTTTGGGCGTTTCGTACAAACTTACATATGATAGTCAATAGCTCTGTTGATCAGAGTGATGCTTTTTTCTCCGTAGGAAATGAATCCATCGCAAAATACGCAGATGTGTTTTACATCACCAAATCTCATTTGTATATTTGGCACCATCTCCCTGCCCTCTGGTCCCGTTACTTCCGGTACAACAGATCTTCTGGCCATAATAGGGAGATTATCTAGGTCGTTCCGAAACTGTGCAGCACTGTAGTTGTTAGGATGCCACCTAGTCATATGGCGATGCATTGTGTAGTTTCCGAAACTGTATTTTTTGTCGGTCCCTCTGGACAGTCTATCTTGACATATAAGGCAAGTTACGTATCTTGCATTTACTTTTTTCTGACCTTTGGGAATTTAAAAAAATTGCCAAATGAAGTTTTCTTTCCGGTGAGACGTCCTGGGCTGCTCAGGCAAAAACTGCCTCTCTTCGTGCTCGTCCTCCTGTTCCTCTTCTTCTTCTTCTTGTTGAATTATAACTTGAGCAGGTGGTCCACTCTTCCTTGGATGTGGTGGAGGTGGTGGGGAAGCACCAGCTGAAGCTACTAAAGAAGCCATTGCTCAGTGATCACAAAGGGTCTTTCTCTCACAATGATGAAAGTCAGAGTGAGGAAAGAAGGAGGGATTTTCATCATTTGGGAAAAACAAGAGTTCTCAACCAATCAAAAGTGTTCATTTTAGATTATATGACCTAGTCTTACATCATTAGGAAACCAAAAGTGAAATGAACCAATGAAAAGTGTTATTACCAAGTCACATGACTTGCTGTGTTTACGTTAAGCGCTTTGCAGGGCCTCCCGGTTTGCTTCCAGAAACCTGCGCTTTGCGACTCGCTTCGCGTACCAGTTCGCTAAAATAGTACGTCATATGACGTATCACGCGACAACGTGAAACGTCATGCGGACGGGAGGCGTCACGATGTTGTTTTGTAACGCGGCACTTGCGGTAAAGAAACGTTTACCGGCTCGCGGTCTATTTCGCGGCATCAAGGTCAGCTAACGGGAAGCTTCCCGATTTGCGAAGCGGGAACGAAGAAAAAAAAATATTTATAAAAAAAATTATTCATAAACATATAAAATATATTTTTGGATTTAAAGAAGAATACATTTTACAGCTACAGATATTAGCTGTTAAAAAACCAATGAAATTCACAGAAAAAACCATAGGTTATGGACCATATATAGTTAGGAATTAGCATTTACAAAACCTTGAAAATTCACTGAAAAAACCATAGGTTATAGACCATATATAGTTAGGAATTAGCATTTACAAAACCTTGAAAATTCACTGAAAAAACCATAGGTTATAGACCATATATAGTTAGGAATTAGCATTTAAAAAACCTTATTTTACTCACACAAAACCATTGAAATTCCATATATAGTTAGTTGCACTAACTATATATCGCGCACCCGCAATCCACTGCTGATCATGTCACATATTACATCATTCATGACATGGTCAGTGACATCACTGATGACATCACTGATGACATCTCAAATGACATCACTGATGAGATCACTGATGACATCTCAAATGACATCACTGATGACATCACTGATGACATCTCAAATGACATCACTGATGACATCACTGATGACATCTCATTTGACATTACTGATCACATCACTGATGACATCATTCATGTGATAATACGATAAACCTCTTCAGACTCTAATATAACCTTAGATACACTCAGTGTAAACAGACACTCATAGACTGTCACTCATCCATGGAGTTACTCAGACACTTAGTCAGTCATGCAAAGAATCAATCACACCTCCATTTCCTCAACTATACAGTTATACACACCTTACTTATTCAAACATATACTAAAACATATTTACTCACTTATACAATCCTGGATACAAGTTCACAATGATCCATACAGCCACTCACACATTCACTGGCTCTTATGCACAGTTATTTATATATGGTAACTCTCACATGTACTGTGTTTTACGTATGTACTTACTTTGACATGTAGCACTGAGATATCCATTCACTCACCAATACACTCATGCACACAGTCAACCGCCCATACAGCTGTTTCCACATGCACTTTTGAACCCATACATCCAGTCAATCAACTGCTCACACATCTATGCAGAGAGTCATACACCTCCCAGCCACCCACACACACACTCAGTCTCCCATACAAATGCTTGGGCAACCAATCAATAACCCATACAGTTAATCATATAGCTAATGATCAACACATGCAGCAGTTTACAGAACAACAGACATAATGATGCACAAATTAAGACAGTTTAGTCACTAACCCATGCACTCAGTGAGACACATTTAATCAGTCACTCATACAGTCAGCCATGCCCCTACTAAATCCTTCATCAAGACACTTATACATCCATTAATTCTTCAATATGTAAGACATATTTTAACTTTACAGAATTATACAGTCACTGGATGACGTCATCAGTGATCTCATCAGTGATGTCATTTGAGATGTCATCAGTGATGTCATCAGTGATGTCACTGACCATGTCATGAATGATGTAATATGTGACATGATCAGCAGTGGATTGCGGGTGCGCGATATATAGTTAGTGCAACTAACTATATATGGAATTTCAATGGTTTTGTGTGAGTAAAATAAGGTTTTTTAAATGCTAATTCCTAACTATATATGGTCTATACTATAACCTATGGTTTTTTCAGTGAATATATATATATATATATATATATATATATATATATATATATATATATATATATATATATATATATATATATATATATATATATATATATATATATATACACCACAGCTGTTCTCCTTTCTCCTTTCACGGAAAGCAGCAGTCACGGACACGAAAACCAGAGTTTGGTGCAGCAGACATCAATTTATTCAGCAAACGGGTCTGGCAAGAATTACACCTACCCGTTTCAGGATCACTCCCTTGTTCACGAGTGTTTGATCCTACGTTGCTTTTCATTTTATGTATAACACGTGACACCTTGTCACCATAGTGAGTGAAAACAGACTCGGCTATTGGTAAATAAACTTTCCAGAGTACGTCTTTCATACTGATACAAAAGTATAAATGTCAGAAATGCCTAAGTCTGAAACGTGAATAAAACTAAATACAAGCATAAGTGAAAGCATAAACCTGCATTGTGCTGCCGCTATTAACTGAACACAGTGTTTGTCTTTGCTGGTTACGCACAATAATGCTGTAGTTTAAAGAAACAGTGTTGCAAAAAGTAACCAATTGCATAGTACTGATCACTTCTTCAATTTATGCTCTTCTAAGTTGCCAAATGCCATTAGTTTCTAATCTCAGTAAATATGAACACCGAATTAACAAAAATACAGTTTACGCCCATGTGGGCAACACATCCCTGTGCTTTGTTCCATGGATAACAAGTCTCCGTGTGTTGCTGTCTGTTAGTTGAGCCCCAGTGGCCTAATACATCATCAAGACCGACCTCAGAGGCCTAAGCATCAACATTCCATTTCGGGCCATACTGCACACAATTCTTTACTAAATTTCATTTCTTCAACTTATGCAAGTCAGATCTGAAAATAAACACACAAAACAAATCATAATAATAACGTGTCACCCACATGTAAAATAATAACCTAAATGATAAAAATCTAGTATGATCAAAATAGTTAAAATCTATGTTTGCTCTGCGGCATTAAATAGTTCTGAGCGTTCTCAGGAAGGTATTTGCATACAGCAACTGGTTACCCTAAATGAACGGCTAACTCCTCATCACATTTGTGGCCTGAAGGGGTAAGAGTCCTGTATTGTAGGATGAGCTTAGACTCTAATCTGCGGAGTTCCTTTAATCTGTTGCCTCTCCGTATATCTGCCTTAACAAAATCCAAAACCACAAAACTCAATAAATTGGTGTTCTGTTCGTTGTGTCTTTGAAAATGGCGGGCTATGGGGTAGGCTTTGTCCAAGTTTTTTATTGCACGTAAATGCTCTAAAATCCGTATGTTGGCCTTATGGATAGTGCTTCCAATATAGGCTAAACCACAGGGACAAAATAACGCATAAACTGCGTATTCTGTATTGCACGAGGTGTGCTTCTTAATCACATAAGGCTTACATTCTGAGGACAAGATAGATTCTTTCCTATTTCTGCTGTTTTTACAAGCTTTACAGCTTCTGCATGTGTAGAACCTTTGAATTCCAGGAATCCCTGTCTTAGTTGTTTCAACAGCTCTACACAGGGTGTCTCTCAGGGATCTAGCTCTCTTATATGTGATTTGCGGGCTTGACCCTATGCAATCGGTCAGATCTTTGTCAGTTCCTAAGACTGGCCAAAATGTATTCAAACATTTACGCACCGCATGCGTTTGTTTGCTGTACGTAGTTATGAATCTAACAGTTTGATTTCTATCATCTGTGCTTGCTCCGTCTTCCTCTTGTGTCTTATCAGCAAGCAAAGATTCTCTTGGACGTTTAGATACTTCTCTCAATGCATTATTGACTGTTTTTTTAGTGTACCCACGTTCAAACTTTTCAGTCGTGCTACAATTACGTTTGGCTCTTAGGAGCTCCCCCAGTGGTATACTTGGATAAGTGCGTTGGAGTGACAACTATCAGCGTGCAGGAGACTGTTCCCCGCAGTGCTCTTTCTATAAAGGCAACTCTCAATTCTGCTGTTTTCAATAAATATTTTGAGATCAAGAAATTCCAGTGTTGTCTTGGACCATTGTGATGTAAGGTGGAGATTAAAGCAATTAAAATTAAGTGCCTTGACAAATTCATTGGTTTCCTCTTCTGTTCCTCCCCATATACAGAAAATGTCGTCAATGTACCTAGTGTACATTGGGACTTTGTCTTTAAACTGTGTCATTTTACTTACTACTTCCTCCTCCCAATACCCCATGTAGGGACCTGCAAAAGATGGCGCAAAACAGGTCCCCATAGATGTCCCAGGGGTTTGGTGATAGATTTTATTGTCAAAGAGGAAGTAGTTCTGTTTGAGACAGATCGTAATCATCTCAAGTAACATGTCTGTATGGGCGGTATAAGAGGCTGACCTATTGTCTAAGAAGTGTCTGCAAGCTTCTACTCCTTTGTCTTGCGGAATGCAGGTGTACAGACTCGACACATCCATCGTGAGCAAAGAGTACTCATCATTCCACTCAGTTTTTTCTAATTTGCGCAAAAAATCGCTAGTATCTTTAACAAATGAGGGGAGCTGTTGTACTAGACCCTGAAGACAAAAAATCAACATATCTAGAAACATTTTCTAAAAAACTCCCTCTCGAAGACACAATAGGTCTCCCTGGTGGATTAAGTGGCTCTTTGTGAATTTTGAGTTAGCAACAACAAGGGACCCCAAATTGGTCAGCTGGGACCTCGGGGAACATACTTTGTACATGCAACAGTGGTCCCACGCATTCAAGAAATATAGGAGAAAAATTAATATAGACAGAGTCAATCTATATTGTGAGTGACATGTCCAGCCGGACAGTGGTCTTCAAATTTTACTCAATATGCATATAATTGAAACACAACAAGTACCTTCTACAATTCAACCAGTGTGGAACACAAGCCTGTGCCCAGCACTAACAGAACAGGTACAGAGGGTGGGTATAGAGAGCAAAGAAGGGCTATTTAAGGCAAGAAAGACGTTTTCTGTCATCAATACAATTGTACAGAATTTTCGAACCACAGCACCATTACATTACATAGTAATCACGTTTTTAGTATTTGGTGCTAAATAAGTCGACGGCGTTTCGGACCCTTTAGTAAATCACAGGGACCATCATCAGGACATTTCAATGAAAGCCTTAGTAAAGTTTAGCCTCTAATTGTCTAGAAGGAGAAAGAAGGAAATATATACATTGAGAAACTTAGATTGCAGAGGTATTTAGAGAAGGGGGGGTGACTTGTAGTGACATTTCTTTACAGGTGAAATTCAAAAACGAGTGCATTTTAGACTTGCTGATGCGAAATGCCAAGAATCTGGAGTGCATGCACAATGTGGATCTAGCGCGAGACATAATACTTTCATTGAGAAACTTAAATTGCAGAGGTATTCAAGGAAGCGTGGTGACAATAGATACAGTTGATTCCTTTACAGGTGAAATTTAAAACGGGTGCATTTTAAATTTGCTGATGCGATTTGCCAAGAATCTGGAATACATGCACAATGTGGGTCTGGCGCGAGACAAATTACTGATATGTGAGGCCCAGAAACTGGAAAGCATGCACGATTCGGTAGGCATAATGGAAAAACGACGGTCACGTTTGGGGTGAACAGCACGAGGTGATAGGTAGTAGAACATCACGCATGCACGGTCGTGGGTATGACGACAAAAAGACTGAGTCAGATAGTGGTGTGCAATGGCCGTGGGTTAACATTTGAATTTGGTAATGGAAAGTGGGGTGTGCAGTAACCGAGCGGACTATCGGCGCATAGGATAAAGTGTGAGTTGGAAAAGGTCCTGCTTACCTGCGGGGGCATGGAGTCTTACCACAATCGAGCGTAGCGTTCCGCGGAGCTAATGGTGTCCGTCGGAGCCTCGGGTGACCTAAAAGGAAACCCGAACCATTAAGGATTTTAAGGCAGTGAGCCGTTACGGGAACGTGAGGAAGGGAGGGATTGTGAATTTACCGGGTGAGTCGGCGTGCGGGTCTGCTCCCGGGCTTGCTCACTGAACCGAGTGGCTGCTGAATATAGAGAGAGCGGATAGGGCGATGAACATGTGATGTTCAAGGGCATAGAAATGAACGAAGGACCAAGACCGGCGGCCATCTTGGGAGAGTGATTAAAGTGATGTGCCCGAGTGACATGCATGTGACAGATTAAATCATAAAAATAAGAAATAAAATAATAAAAACCTATTAAACAGCGCAATATTTACAATGAGTAACAGAGCTGACTCAGAGCCCACATTAGATTAAGGCAGTCCATTCATCCTGCAGGTTCAGCCCAGAGTTCAAACTGTCAGTCTTTATAATCCATTTGAGCTCTTCCTTGTTCAGTAAGCGATTTAGATCACCACCCCTTGGTGGGACGATGACTTGAGAGATCACGGTCCAGCGGATGTCATTTTCCGTGTGGCCTTTTTCCAGAAAATGTTCAACCAACGGAGCATTGGGCGTTTTGCAGCGGATACGGCTCTGATGTTGCGATATCCTCAGCTTGATTTTTTGCTTTGTTTGGCCCACATATATCAAGTTACATGGGCAAAGGATGGCATAAATGATGTTGCAGCTATTGCAATTAGTAAATGATTTTAATGCATTTCTTACATTTTTATATACAAATTCCTTACCATCTAGTGAATAATCGCATACAACACAGGTACCACATTTAGAGTGGCCAAAGAGAGGTGGTAGTTGCCAATGGTCATGCAGTGTAGTATTTCTCACCGATGGCAATGCTGCCCTTACTAGCTGATCCTTTAGATTTTTACTCTTCTTGAATGCAAAAAGTGGAGTCTCCCAGTTTAGTGGGCCTGAGTTCAATATGTGCCAGTTCTTTTTTATACACTGTTTGACACGATTTGAGATAGGTGAATAGGTTGTTACACATACCAATTTGTTGGATGGTTCTTTAGGCTTTGGCTCAAGGAGTGTTTCGCGAGGACAGTACCGCGAGGGCGGTATAAGAGGCTGACCTATTGTCTAAGAAGTGTCTGCAAGCTTCTACTCCTTTGTCTTGCGGAATTCAGGTGTACAGACTCGACACATCCATCGTGAGCAAAGAGTACTCATCATTCCACTCAGTTTTTTCTAATTTGCGCAAAAAATCGCTAGTATCTTTAACAAATGAGGGGAGCTGTTGTACTAGACCCTGAAGAAAAAAATCAACATATCTAGAAACATTTTCTAAAAAACTCCCTCTCGAAGACACAATAGGTCTCCCTGGTGGATTAAGTGGCTCTTTGTGAATTTTGGGCAGTAAGTATAACGCAGGGAGCTTAGGAAATTTACATTCAAGAAATTTGTATTCATTTTCATCTATAAGTCCCTGCCTTTTCCATTCCAGTAGTCGTGTATGAAATTGTCTGATGGCATGTTCATACTCCATCCTGTTACTCCTTTCATATTTATCAGCTTCTGCTAGCTGTCTGAGAGCCTCATTTATGTAATTAGTTTTAGACATTACAACGACATTACCGACCTTGTCAGACTTTTTTATCACTATTGAAGTGTCATTTCTCAAATTATCAAGGGCTATTCTTTGGGCCTTACTGACATTACTCCACATATTAGACGTTTTACGCTTGGCTATTTTCCATAGTTCATCACTTACTCCCTTTTCAAATACTTCAATTGCCTCGTTCTTAATTTGGGGCAAGAACACTGATTTTGGTCTAAAATCGCTCTTGGCGCTCAGGTTAAAAGGGATATTCTCGAGATCAAGACTTGTGGTTGGTTCGTTGTTGATAGAGTTCACTTCTGCTAATACATTCATCGTGTGTAGCAATCCAACATCACCTATCCGCAAGTCACTTATCACATTAAGCGGAGTAATACTTTCCGAGTTAACTTTGGTTGCATGCCATTTTCTTAAGCGTAATTTACGTGTAAAAAAGAATAAGTCAATATGACTTTGTGTGTTGACGTTTTACGCTTGGCTAGTAAAAGTTTTTATTGCGCAATTAATTAAAATCATTGCAATGTACATGCACTGAAATGGACGTTACATATTAAAAATAAAAAGGGTGCACAGAACAATTAAAACAGAAAAATTGTAAATTAAAGAAAAAACGTGCAATAATGTCACCAGGAAAGGAACTCATGCTGGGTCAAAAAGCAAGTTAGGGGAATTAATTTCTAAAATAAACTTAACAAAACGAGCGGCCAACTGCGGGGAGTCTCCTCTCATGCAGGCTTCTAGTGCTTCCTGGCAGGTCCTGATGTTAAGAAGAAGCCAAAGGGGACGCAACCAGAAGTTTCTTTGGGCTCGCAATTTTTGGCAAATGCACAGTATGTGGATAAGGTTTTCCTCTTCCTGCTTGCAAAAGCGGCATTGAGATGATGCCCCTTTCCTGTACCCCTTGCCAAACTTGTATGCCATCAGCGGGATTAGACCAAAACGAAATCGCATCAATTGAAGTTTTATATGTACTTTCGTAGAAGCTGCCAGATGGATGTATGACGTTACAACGCATACTTTTACCACGCATACTTTTACAACGCGGTTTTTACCACGCATACCTTTACAACGCATAGCGCTTAGAGGTGCTGGATAGTGATAAGTAATTTTCTATTCCAACTCCAGTCCCCGTGGACACTAGGGAAGGTGTTGGATAGAAAATTAAACTTATTCCCTATCCTAGAGCGCCCCCCAGCGCAATGCGTTGTAATGGTTTGCGTTGTAATGCCAGCGTTGTAATGGTATTGCGTGGTAAAAAATGCGTGGTAAAGGTTGTATACCCTGCCAGATACGACGGGAGAATTTTCGGGGTGTATAATTTAGAGACCCAGGGGCCATGAAAGAGCTTGGCGACCCGTTGCTCATCGAGGGCGCTTGAAAGACTTTTTGCTTGTTTGGTTAGAAGTTTTGTTTTCGCTGCAATGGGCAACGGGGATGTTCATATGTCCTTTGCTTGGATGGATTCTAGGCATGACGTCAGATATTTATTCCACGATGTTTTGTGGTTGCTGAAGACTAACCATAGACGGCTCTTTAGAGAGAGAGGGCTAGCGTGCTTTGTTTTTAAACAATAGTTAATGTAGCGTGCACTCATTATCCACCTCTGGGAAAACAATGAAAATTCTTTCCGGATTTGGGCGTGGGCAGTAGAATTTGGCAACCGAAATACCCAACGGTAACAGGAAGATTGTGCTCCGTCCAACCAATTATTCATTTTGTCCTTGAATATTATTGCACCAAACGAGATAGTGGGGAATAGTTTTGCGGTAATCAATTTTATTAATGGTACTAGATTTTGAGAGTGAAGAGCACTTTTTGTTCTTATAAAGGCCCATTCCAGACTACGGGCAACGGCCTGCATTTCGGTTGTAATTAAACAACGCTCCACTGCCAAAAAAGAGATATGGTACACGGAAGCATTAAAACTAGAAAAACAAGGATGTAGAACGTTGGAAAAACTCTGGAGGAAAACCCATACTAGTGCTAGTAAAGAACATTACTTGCAGGCAATGTCCACCTATTACAAAAATATCAAAAAAGCTAGAAAGACCTGCTTAACATCGCAGCTAGCCAAAGCTGGCAATTCCACCAGGGAACTATACAAAATCTTGCAGACCTTCACTAACCCTTTGGTATGTGAAAGCCCAGACACATTCTCCCAAGAGCTGTGTAACAATATCTCTCAATTCTTTGAGGATAAAATTGAAACTATTTACAATAAAATCATCTTGGCCAAATACCCCATGGACACTGAGGCACCCAGTACTCTTTATTTGGAGACTCAAAGAGACACTTTTCTTGACATCTCTGAAGCCACTGAGAGTGACATTATGTCACTTTTAAACAACATGAAAACTGGCTCCCCCCTTGATCTGCTTCCTGCTAGAGTGGCGACCACTTTGAGCAAGACACTATGCCCAATCATTTATAAAATTTTGAACCTCTCCTTCAAAGAAGGGCAACTCCCTCAGCAATGGAAAGAGGCAGTAGTGAATCCTATACGGAAAAACTCAGCTTCACCATGGACGGAACTCTCTAACCTCCGTCCCATCTCTTTATTACCCCTCCTGAGCAAACTGGCGGAGAAACATGTCAACATCCATGTCTCCAGTTTCATAGAGGCGACAGGGGGCCTGGACCACTCACAATCTGGGTTCAGGCCCAACTACAGCACCGAATCAGCACTCCTCTCCGTGACCGATAACATCAAGATGTCACAGGATAGAGGAGGCTCAATGATTCTGGTGCTGTTAGACCTGTCATAAAATACTTCTAAGCCGTTTGCAGGGAGTGGGCATTGGAGGACAGGCTCTGTCCTGGCTGGAGAGTTTCCTCACCGGGCGATCACAATCTGTCAGCTTGGGCCCCTATCGTTCCACCTCAAGGGTGCTCACGAAGGGGGTGCCTCAGGGCTCATGCCTAAGCCCCACATTGTTTAATGTGTATGTGGCCCCCCTTGCTGAGATGGTAAGGAAGTACAGATTCACACCGGTGTCTTACGCTGATGACACCCAACTTCTCTACTCTTTCCATTCTCTTAACTCGAATGTTAGGGAAAATTTTGCTGAGGGCATGAGGGCAGTGTCAAATTGGATGGCTTCCAACTGCCTCCAATGCAATGTCGGGAAGACGGAGGTAATGCTTTTTGGGAAAGCCACCATACTCTGGTCTCCCGACTGGTGGCCTCAGGACTTGGGACCAGTACCCTGCCCAAAGTTGACCGTGAAAAACCTGGGTGTGAAGTTAGATCAAAATCTAACCTTAAAGGAGCATGCAACTGTAATCTCGGGAGCATGTTTTCGCACCATTGGCCTGCTAAGGCGAGTTTTTCCCCTCCTGCCCGACACGTATAGAAAGACCCTTGTACAAGCCCTGGTGATAAGCCGGTTGGATTATTGTAACGGGCTCCTGATATTAGCTAACGAGGATGCTTTAAACCGGCTACAGGTGGTCCAAAATACGGCAGCAAGACTGATCCTGAATGCTCCCGCAAGAACCCCCTCCAAGCCCCTACTGAGAAAACTCCACTGGCTACCGATACGGCAACGTATCAAGTTTAAAATCTGTTGCATTGTTCATAAATGCCTTTTTGGAGGTGGCCCCAAATACCTGGCCCAAAAATTCCAGCTCTATAAACTGGATCGCCTCCTTCGATCAAGCAACCAACTGTTACTAAAATCTCCGTTCATTAATAAGACCAGACAAGGTGGCCGTGCCCTCTCTCTTGTGGGGCCGACCTTGTGGAACAATCTGCCCCTTAGCCTCAGACAAAAAACCAACCACATATCCTTCAGGAAAATGCTTAAAACAACTCTGTTCCTGAAAGACTAATGGCCTTTAGCTCATCCATATAGGTACGAACGTTTCCATCCTGGCATGCAAAGCGCAGAGATACCCCATTGGGGTCGATTCTGGCGCGATATAAGAAACTAAATAAATAAATAAATGCACTGAGGGTCTCCCTTTGTGGTCAATTCACACCCCCAGGTACTTATAGGCGGTGACAGTTTCCAGTCTTTTCCCTTCGATGAACCACGTAGACCTTTTGGGTTTTCCAGATGATATTATCATTGCTTTAGTTTTCGTCACGTTTATCTCAAGCGTGTTCATATTGCAGTACTGAGCGAGGGAGTCGAACAGTCTCTGGAGACCAACCTGAGTTTGATCTAACAGGATGGTGTCATCTGCATATTGAAGAGTTTGGATCTTTCTTGACTCTATTCGTGGAGGGAAAGTACGGGTGCATGACAACCATTCAGGGAGGTCCGCGAGGTACAGGTTGAAAAGCATTGGTGCAAGGGTACACCCTTGCTTTAAACCTCTGGTGGTATATATTTTATTGGAGGTCGACCAGCTCGATGTAACTCGCACTTTGACCCAGATGTCAGTATGTAAAGCGATTAATGCTTTCAGTAGCGACGGTGGAATACCCCATCTTGCTAGTTTTGCCCATAGTTTTGGCCGACTTACGCTGTCAAAGGCTTTTCGAAAGTCGATAAAACCAAGATGTAAGGTTTTACCTTTTACGGCTAGGGTGGATTCCATCAGATGAGCAAGACATATCAGGTTGTCTTCAATGTGGCAGCCTCTTTGGAAACCGGTTTGAGTAAAGGGAACTAGATTGTTGGTTCCCACCCACGTAGTGAGTGCAGTTAAGTGAGTGCTGGCATATGCCTTCCCGTCCACAGTTGGTGGGAGGTGCAGGTGGCCTGGGGGGCAACTAATGCCCGGTGGTCCGAGAAGGTGATAGGTTGGCATCGATTTATCGATGACCTATTTGTCATTTGGAATGGTACCACTGAGTCTGCAAGATCATACATTGATGTACTCAATACCAATGATGTCAATTTGGAATTTACTGGTGAAGTGAGTGAGACATCTGTGAACTATCTAGATGTCAACATATATGTGGAGGCAGGTAAACTTAAAAGTAAGCTATTTCGCAAAGTTACTGCGGGGAACTCTGTGTTGGTAGCATCCAGTTGTCACCCCTCAAACCTGGTACGGAGCATCCCCTATGGGGAGCTCCTGAGAATCAAGCGTAATTGCACTGAGGAAAGGGAATTCCAACTAGCTGCCAAACATAGCGTTGAACGCTTTAAGGTCAGGGGCTACAGTGATGACATTCTTGCGAATGCCCTGAAAAGAGTGAATGCCACGAAACGAGAGAACCTGTTCAAAAAGAAAGAAGAAAAACAAAAGTCTGATAGAAATTCGAAAAATAAGTTCCGGTTCATAACCACATACTCCCGGAATGCTTCTTTCCTGAAAAAAACTTTGAGGAAAAGTTGGCATATTCTTCAGACTGATGTAAGTTTGGCTGCCGACCTCCCCACCAATCCCCTGATAACATTCAGGAAAGCAAGGTCCATAAAAAATGAACTAGTCCAGAGTCACCTAGTGGACATTCCCAAATCCCCTTTTGGGTCAATGAAAGGCTTTTTCCCCTGCGGGAAGTGCAAGGCCTGCAAAGCGAGCAAGAGGGTCTTGACTTATGACATCCCAGGGGTAGGCTTACAGAAAAGAATAAATAAATTTCTTACATGCACCACTCCCTTTAGTGTCTATTGTCTCTATTGTCCTTGTGGACTTAGATACATAGGAAGCACTGTCCATCCCATGAAGGTCAGGATACTAGAGCACATGCGTGCGATTGCCAATTTTGACGAAGGGTACCCTGTTGCACGTCATTTTGACCAAGTACACCATCGCAACAGGGACCTCCTTGGGTACTTTGGTCTTGATTGTATTTCCAGTAATCCTAGAGGAGGTGACAGGCTCACTAGATTGAGGCGTCTAGAGTCAAGATACATCATTGACTTGCAGACCAAGACGCCTGGAGGTTTGAACATGCATGAAGAACTTTCAGTCCATTTAGGGGAATGATTATTTTCTACATTTTCTCTAGCATCGTCCTGTTTGATATCCCAGGCTGTATCAGGGGAGGGATCTCCCCACTTGAATGCCATTGGGCTCAATGCATTCTTTGTTCTAGTTTGGGACCTTTCAGATGTGATTTCTCGGATGAGATTTCTCTGGTTTTGAATGATGTGATTTATAATGTGTGTTTTGCACTAACTTTTCCTTCCCTTTCTTGATTGTAGATATTCTTGATTTTTTGCATACATTTTTCAATATGGTTTATTGTACATGGAAACGGACCTGTATGGTCTTGCCCATCTGTGGGCTCAATTTGTTACCTTTTGTTAAGGTGTGACGCTTCTGTTATTTATCTAGAAGCGCTCTTTCATTGATTTGGGTTTATGTTTTCTCATTTCTTTGAACAACATGCCAATATGGCGCTTACATTGTTGGACTCTCATCTAGAGTGGACTTGTCCTTTGTTTGTTTCCATGTCCATTGAGTATATTATTGGTGAAAGTGACGCTTTATGTAAACATAGAAAAAGGTTACGACCGAAACGCGTCTGTTTTTGCAGAGGTTGCTGTGTTTGATTAAACAAACTTTTCAAACAGCCCCCGTGAGTGCTTTTTTCCGGTGGAGGAGATTCCACGTTGGGAGCAGAGAGCGGCAATTGATTTGCGAGAGCACCCTTGCATGTTAGCACCCGCCTGTGAGTGCCGCGCACACTGGTGCGAGAGGAGCTGTAATATATATATATATATATATATATATATATAAATATTCACTGAAAAAACCTCTGTGGTACCCATCCCTATCCTAAAGCCATATTGCAGTTTTTGATATGATCCCTGTGTTGGGCGCCCAGGTCACTCCTATTTCCCTTTTTAAACACAGAAACCACAAGGACCTCCTTTCAGGATGCTGGGATGGGGCAAATCACCACTGATTAAAAATGTTGGTCAGCAGGGGTGCCCAAAGATTGAGATTGCTTTTAAACAGATATAATGGGACCCCGTCAGGGCCTGGGGCTTTCATACTGATTCCCTGTGCTAAAGCCTCCTCAACCTCGGCTATTGACAGGGATACACTTAATTGGGAGGCCAAGGTTAAATCTAAGGGCGGATCCCCACTTTTCTCCTCTAACGGGACGCAGTTTGGGTTAAATATGGCCAAGAACTGGAATTCCCAAGCGTCCCCCAAAATCAGTGAATCCATATGCCTAGCCTTGTCTGTAAATAAAGGCCATTAATGATATCCCCAAAACTTTTAGTGTCTTTGAGGGCCGTGGCTCTCTCCAGATCTTCCAAAGCTAATCTCCTCAGTACTTCTTTCCTTTGACTAATAGTTATGTTATGTTATATAGTTTTCTAACGTGCACAGATACTCCAAGGAGTGTCCCGGCGCGAGCACAGAGGGAGTGAGTTGCTCAACCATACTAGACAAAGAGATGAGTTTTGAACATTTTTTTAAAACCACAGGATCTTCAATGATGCGAAGCGCAAATGGAAGGGCGTTCCAGGCCTGGGCCGCCATAACGGCGAGGGAACAGCCACTAAGCCTGTGCCGATAAAAACGGGGAACCTTTGCCAGGAACAGAGTGGAGGAGCGTAGTAGTCTCCCTGGAACATAAAAAAAAACACGTTTCTGCAAATAAGTTGGCCCAAGGCCATGCAGGGCACGATGGGCGATGGTAATAGATTTCAATTTCACCGAGCGGCCACATGAAGCCAATGAAGAGAGCGAAGACAAACTTGCACACTACTTCTTAAAGGGATCTATAACAAGAGCCGAGCTGCCGCATTTTGCACTACTTGAAGTTTATTAAGGGAGTATGCCGGAATCCCTACATAAAAAGCATTAGCATAATCCAGGCGGGAAAGAATGAGCGCACGGACTACTGTCTCTTTCGCCGCCCGTGGGAGAAGTGGAAGAAATCTTCTCAAGATTTTGAGGAGGCCAAAAAAAACACCATGAAAGTCTCTTGACTTGGGTGGCAAAAGATAAATTATCCTCAAACCAAACTCCCAGATTCTTAGCCGTGCTACTGCTAGAAGACGGTGGCAAGAACTCAGAGGGCCAGACCAAATCTCTAAAACCATGGGGAAAATTACCATTCAAGAGTATCTCCGACTTCTCTTCATTACATTTTAATTGGGCACTCGCAAGTCACTCAAATACTGAAGACAGGCAGAATTGAACGGCCGCCACGGAATCCTCATCCTTTTTCCAGGTGAAAAGTAGCTGGGTATCTTCAGCGTAGGCATTCACCATAGACCCCAGAGCCTCAGCCAGTACAACTAAAGGAGTAAGATAGATATTAAACAAGAGGGGGCTAAGGGACAACCCCTGCGGGACCCCAGTAGTAACCGGCAGCGGGGCAGACGCTGCCGCTGGTAACCAGACTTGTTGCACCCGACCCTCCTGAAAGGACCTAATCCAGCACCAGGCCGACCCTGATACACCAATCTCCGCGAGTCGGTCAAGCAACAAAGAATGAGAAACCATGTCAAAAGCAGCCGACAGGTCGATCAGCACTAAGGCTCCTCTCCCGCCAGCATCCAGGCACTCTCGAATGACCAAAAGCCGACTGAGCTGGGTGCAAGATGGCCGCTCTCTCCACAGACTCAGTCAGCTGTCAATTCACTACCATCTCACAGTCCTTGGCGAGAATGGGTAGAAGAGAAATGGGCCTATAATTGTCGGGAATCAAGGGATTGAGGGCAGGCTTTTTTAATAAAGGAAGAATTTTAGCCTGCTTCCTGTTGTCTGGGACTCGGCCTTCACGCAGAGAGTAATTTATAATAATGTTCACCTCAGGATTAATAACCTCCACTACTGCCGCCATTAATTTGGCAGGGCAGGGGTCAGCAGGCGAACCAGATTTTAATCCCTTCAGAATGTTCAAGATACTAGGCAAATCAACCGGGGAAAAGCTACCCAGAGAATGCCTAGGGACAGGGGGAACTGAGGCGGATGATAGCGGATTAGGTGGACACTGTGTAAAACTCACCTGAATCACTCTGAAATTGTCCATAAAAAAATTAGACATACCAGGCATCTGTGGCTGAAAGAAGGCTTGATTGTGCTGTTGGTGACATGAAGCTCTTCACAATTGCAAAGATTTCCATTGAGTTGTTTTGTGCCTGATCAATATGGACAGCATAATAGTCCTTTTTAGCTTGAGAAATAGCAGCCTAACAAACTTTCTGTCTCTGTCTAAGAATCCCCTTTGCCACCGGACAGTACTCGCTGAGACGCCAAGAGCGTTCAAATTTTTTACAGTCTTGTTTTAATGAGGTCAGCTCAGCGGTATACCATGGTATAGAAGGAGTCTCCCTGGTGCGCCTAGCCGAAGTAGGAGTAGCAATGGAAGTCATAGTAATCAAAACCCAGTTGGTAAAAGCCAGAACCGGCCTACAGGTGGTCAGGGCCGATGCAAATTTGAGAGGCTCAATTTTTTTGAATGCTGATTTACGGGAGGCAGGGATAGGCCTACTAGCTGAGGCCAGCTCCCAGGAGAAGAAGGTTAGGTGATGATCAGACCAGGACACTGGTCCTTTTATATGCGTGCCTTGCGCTTTTAATTTGGGTTCTGTCGCAAGGGAAAGTATGATGGGCATTTTAAGCTTCTTTTGGGCTCTAGAACACTCTGTGTTGAACCACCAAATTTCCTGGGGTTCCCTTCTCTGAACAGGTCTGGTTTGTCTTTTGGCTATGTCTGCACAATATTAGTTCAAAATCATGACCGACTTTGTCAGAGAATCGTGTTGGAGGTATCTCATAATAGTGTCTAGCTTTGCTCTGACAGCTTTTTCCTCAAATTGGGTAGGGTTTCTTTTAGCCCAGTTTAATCTTAACCCCTTTATTGGGATTATACTGAATGAGGAAACCATTGCCTTTCCCTGCATGGGCTATTATATTGAGAGAAACGGTGAGGGGATTTTGGTCACTAGCATTATTTGGTTCCACCTCAAAGTCAAAAACTTCCTCGAGATAAACATAAAATCAATAAAACCTTCCCTCCCTCTTCCAACATAAGTAGGCCACTGTGGTAAGGGACTACTGGCCGAGTTATTAATAAGGCCCAGGTAATTTTCGATAATAATGGAATTTAAGGCCTCGCCCTGTGGTGTATGAATAAAATACTGCTGAGGCTGACCCTCTGTGTCCAGCAGCCCACAGACTCGTTTTGTACTATACGTACAGGTGATGCAGTTGAAATTCCCCACCCAGAGGATACATAATGGCTGCCACTTCCTTGAAATATTATTAATTTCCGCCTGTAGGGCTTCAATAACATGACAGCTATTTTGGTCAAAGATGGTATAATACCAATTCACCAACAGAAACTTAACCCGAATCAAGTTGGAAATCAAGATTAGTTGGTACCAGGGTGAGGAGTTTATGCCGCAGACTTGTATGGACCCATATTTAACTGAAATTAGTGGCACCAGCCTTCCTTTTGCCCTTCCTGCCGGTGAATGTGTTGCATGGACGGTGAAGGAGCGATAACCGACAATATCGTCCTTGTGCCACGTTTCCCGGAGGAAGATGATGTCAAAACCCCTGATATACTCTAGCCATACCTTATTGGACAGTTTCAGGTGAATGCCTGCGATGTTCCAGGAATTAATTTTAAATGGAAGAGTGGTGTGTCCCTGATTCGCCAAGCCCACAGATGTAGAGTTAATGGCAGGCATAGTGACAGGAGTTGCTAGGCCAGACCCGTCCCCTCCGGGGTTGTCATTAGGGATTGAAATAGGAGGCCAGGAGCAGTTTCCAGATTTATCTAAATTCTGACTAGTACTGATGGAGTTGTGCAAAATGGAGTCAGATGGATTTGCAAGCTGCCTTCTACCAGTATCATCCACATATGAGTCTCTCCCTAGGTTGATGCATTGTGAACTTACTCTTCTCGATTTGACTGGGCTACCAGATCGCACGGGTAGTCAGTCGATTTCAATCAAATCAGAAAGAGCATCAAAACGATTAGGGTGAACAAATGGATAGGACTGCAAGGGGGGTATCTATTCGGGCCTAGCCATGGGGGCTGTTGTCTCATGTCTCATGCCTCCTGGCGGCGAGGATAGAAAAAATCCCGATGGACAAGCCTTTATCAGTTCACTGAGTGAATCTTTAAGGTACTTCAGAGCAAGATGCACACACCTGTTGTGCTCAAATTATGCACAACATAATCCCCTTCCACACATTTGGCCATGTATCCCAATCAGCTCACCCACATTGCCATGGTGATATATTCAGGCCAGCTTATCTGAGATGGAATTTTCCTAGATCACCAATGCGCTGATTTGTTGTTAAGGCTTTGACAACGTTCTGTTGACCAGGGGGGAGATGAGGAACCCCTGTCAAGATCATCGTGTACGGTGTGCAATCAGGGGGTAGGTTTAGGATGTTATTTATGCCTCGCCTGCTTAGGGGACCATGCACATGGCCATTTGTATTTGTATTTCCTTGTTGAAGTCTACCCCACATAAAGTGGCAGATCTTGATTGGTTTGTGACTCCATGATCCAACTTTCGGTTATCCCCGTTGGAATTCCCATGCAGCCCAGAGTCCCAGGTGCGCAAGTTATAGTTAACTGAACTAACTATAATGTGGGAATTTCTATGGTTTTGTACAAGTGAAATGTCCAACGATAACGCCCCTGAAATCTATGTTTTTTTCAGTGAATTTCTAAAGTTTTTTAAATGCTAATTTCTAACTATAACGTGCCTGAAACCTATGGTTTTTTCCAGTGAATTTCAAAGGTTTTTTAAATGCTAGTTTCTAATTATGCCTATAGAGGTAGTACATGTGATGAAAGAAGAAACAACGCACAGAAAGTAAAAAAAGAAATGCAGAAGGAAGCAACAGAAGTCCACAAAGCCGAAAGAAACGTGCAGGAAGAAGAAGAGATGTGCAGAAAGAACCAACAGAGGAGTTGAAAGTCCTCCTGTGCCACAACTTTTTCAAACGGGTACTGGTGGTAACTGACTCTGACCAACCAGGCCTAGAGCCAGTGCTATGCTAAAAGACACTTAGATACAGTGAAAACACCTACATACACTAGGGAACACTATGCGTTGGGCTTACCCCTGTAATTAGCATGACCTTCTCTGTAAGACCCTCGTACATAATAGGGCAGGGGGGTTAAAACTACCTCTGAAAACGTGCCACAGGTCGTGTTTGCACACTGGTGAAGGGAGGGGGGCCTGAGGTGACATGTGTGCAAACACACCCTGTGGCCGTTTTAAGTTGAGGAATAAAGTCCCCTTGAATCCTGAGGGTCCCTTGAGTCCAAATAGCCCACCAGGTATCTCCAGTAAGCGCCAGAGAGCTGCGTTACAGAGAGGTGTAAAAAGGGGCACGGCCTGTCCCACCTCTCTGCAATGCAGCGCAATGGCACTTATTGGAAGCACCTGGTGGGCTAGATGGCCCCCAAGGGGCTCTCAGGATTGAAGGGGAATTAATTCCCCAACGTAAAATGCACCAAATGGTGTGTTTGCACACGTCACCTCAGACCCCGTCCCCTCCCTTCCCCACTGTGTAAACACACCCCGTAGCTGTTTTAAGTAGGGAGATTAAGTCCCCTTGAATCCTGAGGGTCCCTAGGGTCCAACTAGCCCACTAGGTCCATCCAGTAAGCGCCAAAGAGCCGCGTTGAAGAGAGGTGGCCTCTGAACACCTCTCTGCAACGCAGCTCCCTGGCGCATACTAGAGGTACTTGGTGGGCTAGTTGGCCCCCAGGGACCCTCAGTATTGAAGGGGAATTAATTTCCCAACTTACAACTCGCTAGGGGACGCATACCAGAGAAGTGGATTTTGAAGTAGCTGCCCAAGCCAGTCTAAACAGATTTACCATCAGGGGCTATAAAAGGGATTTCCTGGACGTAACCCTTAATAAGGTAAAAAATATATCCAGGGATAATCTTCTTGCTAAGGAGAAAAAGAATAAAGATGAGACAGGAGAGACTAAGTTCAGGATGATAACCACTTTTTCGGATGATGCCAATGAATTAAGGAAAATCATGAGGAAAAATTGGCGCATCTTGAAAACAGACAATGTCATCAGCTCAGACATTCCAGCTGCCCCATTGATAACCTTTAGAAAGGCTAGATCACTAAGGGACAGTCTTGTACAATGTCATCTACAAACAAAACCCAACACAGGGGGGACCCTAAGGGAGCTTAGAGGTTTTTATCCTTGCTGGAAGTGCAAGGTCTGTGCAGGAGCACAAGAACACTTACGTATAAAGTGACAGGTCTCAAGAAGCCCAGAATCATACAAATGTTTCTCACGTGTAACACCACATATGTGGTGTATTGCTTAGAATATCCCTGTGGACTAAGGTATATTGGCAGTACTATTCATCCCATAAAGATACGGGTTTTAGAACATATGAGGGCGATAGTTAAAAGAGATGCCACTTACCCAGTAGCGAGAACTTTGCTGAGAAACATGGCAGTGAGAGGGAGCTGTTACGGTATTATGGATTAGATCAGATCCCGACTAGTGTGAGGGGAGGTGACAGGATCAGGACGCTGCGTAGGCTAGAATCTAGATATATAATTGACTTAGAGACTAAGGCTCCGAAAGGTATGGATTTAGGGGAAGAATTAGCTGTACATCTTGGTGATTGAATCTGAGGTAACTGGAGTCAGTTAAAATATAAGTGTAGTATAACATAATGTCAGATCTATGTACAATTTCTTAACTTAAAATTTGATTGAATCTGAGATAACTGGAGTTAGTTAAAAGATAAGTGTAGTGTAACATAATGTCAGATCTATGTACAAATTCTTAACTTAAAATTTCATTGTTTATTGGTCCATGGTGCATTATACGAGAGATATCTATTGGAAGGCCAAGCCGATACACGGCGTAATTGAAAAGGATTTTGGTTCCATGAGGGAATTGGGATGGTTCAGTGACCATGCCGATACACGGCATGATAGTCTATGAAATGTTCTCATCCTGTCAAAATTTTGCACCGCGATGTTTCATTTTAAATTCTTGGTATGGAATAATGAAATTGCTAATGTCATCAGATTAGATTATATGTTGCACAGTTGCGGTAATAAAGCAATGCGTATTAACTATGCTTTTGCCATAAGGATTCAGCTGAGTAGTATACGTCCCAATATGGCACTGAATTTTGAAACTGAAATGATGATCCTTCATTGGTTTTGATGTGAAATGCATCATCTGACTTAATATTTGCCTTTTAAAAAATTGCCGCGTTCTGGCACACAACATGAAAACATTAGACTAAAGCATAAGCCGAAACACGTCAAGTTGACTGTGGGCCGTACGAATGAAAGTGATTTGGAAAAATCAGAGACCCCTCGAAACGGTAGAGGAAACGGGAGGGAGCAGGCATCTTTTTTGTTTTGCTAATACATTAAGCACTGTTTGACAAATCTCCACAAAATTTTCCAAAACGTTTCTCTTTATTTCCTAGTTTGTACATGGAATGTTTTGGGGTGATCCGTCAAGTGGAGGGAGGTTCTCAAAACACAGATTCCCAATGAATTTTCCATAGACTTTTTTTTAGGCAGTGCTACCATGAAAACTGTTGAACATAATAACACCAGTTTGACAGGAAGCTAGATCTTGGCCCAGAAAGTGTGTTTTTTGTGATTTGGTGTAAATCCTTCATTAGTTTTTGAGAAAATAAGGTGGAAAATATTTATATATCTGGACGGTTGGGGTCGACGGACTCTCGCAAGAGTCCAACTAACGCAATTGTTTTTAAAAGGGCATTTTGATTGGCCCAGGGAGCTGTTTTTCTCTTGCCCCAATTCATTACCCTGGGAGTCAGACTCCCACGAGAGTGAGTGCTCTCATTGTCTGCCAGCAACATGAAGACACATTTTGTTGCTGGTCATTACAGGACTTGTGAACTTAGTCCATTTTCCTGGAGTTCAAAAGTAAAAATAATATGAGTGGTCAGAGTAGGGATACCCTGCGACTAGGTCCTGTGTGTAGGGATGCAAAGGGACCCTCATGATGTCAAAATGAATAAACAAATTGTCAGTGGAAAAAACCCCATTTTGGGCCCTAGGGACCCCCTCCCTGGGGCCAGGCATCTTAATTAAGGGGAGGAATTATGTGGAGCCCCTCCCTAAGCAGATGGGAGCCTGAGGGACCCCATACCCTGGGGCCCACTACATTATTTAAGAGGAGGGGTGCATGGCCCCCCTAACCATGGCTTATTAGGTCCTAGAAACCCACGTGCCCCCCTCCCTTATTATCATTCTTTGGCCACAGACAATGGAGTCCCCAATACCCATTTCAGCTTGAGGAGGAGGGCCATGCGCCCCCTCCTCTTCAATAATTGTTTTTGGCCGGGGGTAGGATCACGAGCCTCTTAAGGCCATGCACCCCCTCCCCTATAGGTAATTGATGGCCTCTGGGGATGTGGTCCCCGGGGCCCATTTGGGGTTGGGGAGGGAGCCATGACCCTCCTCCCCTAATGTAAATATGTTTGGCACTGGGGAAATGGGGCCACAGCCCTATTAAGAGTCAGGGATGGGGACCACATACCCCCTACAATAGTATAATTCTTTGGCCCTGGGCCATTATTATAATTGATATTTAAAAAAGATTTGTACAGCACCACTGTTACTCCAAAAGTGTCCCACCGCTCACCATAAGGTCTAGACCCATTGAATAAAAGCACTAGAAGACAAAAACCGTAAGAAGTTTTTTAAAAAGCAAGACACTCCTGTACTCCACCCAATGTCCCCTCCTCGTCAGTGCCAAATACACTGTAGAAATGTAACATAACTCAAGATTGGAAGGACGAATTGTCCTCAGCAAAATATATTTGTCACATGTAAATGTTTTTCTGTACTTAATGAAAGCAGTAAATGTCGCAATTGAGTTGTTAATAAAAAGATTTTTTTTTTAAAAAGCAAGACACTCTGTGGCCAGGAGCTGTAGTGGGAGAGCATTCCACTCCTTAGCAGCCAGATAGGAATAGGAGCTGCTGCCTCATTTTTCCCTTCTGAACTGAGGGTTGACCAACAGCAAAGAATTGGAGGACGGAAGTGACCTAACTGGTTAAGACGGAATTAATCTGTTGGACCGGTACTGATGGTCTTTACGATAGAGATCTCTGTGAATAAGGACCAAGCCGTTGAACCTGACGCGTTCTGTCACAGGTAACCAGTGTAGATGTTTTAAAGCTGGCTGAATGTGAGCTCTTCTGGGGAGACGCAGCAAGAGTCGAGCTGCAGCATTCTGCACTAGCTTCAATCTTATCAGTAGGTAGGCAGGCAGCCCCCAGTAGAGTGAGTTGGCATAATCCGACCTGAAAGTAATTAGAGCCTGGGTCACAGTTTTTCCTTCACAAGAGGAAGCAAATACAGATTATTTTAAACATTTTTAACAGGCAAACACAGGTACTTACTACCCCTGCCACCTATGGCGCAAAAGACACAATGTTGTAAAATTTCACCCCCAGATTACTGCTGCTGTTGCCGGGGGGATGGGTGGAAGGGGAACACCCTGTGGCCAAAGACCAATGTACCAGGTAGGGAGTACTCAAAAACCAAGATTTCCTTCTTGCTGGCGTTACATTGGACGCTGCTGTCCTGTATCCACTGGAACTTAGCCGTCATACATGCCTTAAAATTGCTCAAAGCATTAGGAGTTTTATAGTCTAATGTGAGGAGTTGCGTATCGTCAGTGTACAAGACAATTTGTACATCAAACAATTCAGTCAGAGTTGCTAAAGGGGGTCATATACACGTTGAAGAATGCAGGACTCAAAGCAGACCACTGTGGAACTCCAAAGCCCACTGCCTTGGGGTCTGATGCGAAAGGGGACATCCACACTGCCAAAAAGGAGCTCAGCCATGCCAAGGCTAGGCCTTCCACGCCTACAGCACTGAGACACTGAAGAAGAGTGGAATGCAAGATCATATGAAAGGCTGAGGATAGATCTAGAAGTACCAGTGCAACCTGCTTCCCCTGATCCACTGTTAGCCCGATAATGTCTGCCACCTCCAGCAAAGTAGTCTCAGTGCTAAAGCCTGGACGAAAGCCCAGCTGAGAGTGGTGGAGTAACTTATTCTGCTAAAAATTCAGAAAACTGTTTATTGATGAGCTTCTCCAATAGCTTGGTGAAAGCATGAAGCAGATGTAGTGTAGTCCCAAAAAGTACCCTGTCATGCAGGACCTTCGACGATTACAGATAACATATACTGTGGGTCTGGTGGCAGACTGACTCTGTGTACACCCCCACCACATATATTAGTCTATGGTTCGCATTAGCTAGCTCGCAGTGTCACTAGAATCTCCTGTTATCAGAGAGATTAGTTTGTGCAACTCTAGAACAAAATAACCTCAGAATCGTGGAAACAATATATTACTTTTCACCCAGTCAATCGTGCTTGCTTGTTTTTGCTCTCAGAGAGATAACAGAGAAGAAACAGTTGAACGTGTTTACAATAAGAATTTATTGATCAGTAGTTCTTCTCATGTAGAATAAGTGCGCTGTTATTACTGTAACACAGTAACAGAGATATAGAACCAGCAGCACAGTGAATAAGAATAAATAGTATATAGTATCGTTTCACCATTTTGCAACGGTCATGAACCTATGCATGAATATAGAATGCATTTATAAAATAAAGTGCGTACTCTTAAGATGCCTGACTACATGTACATAAGTGTACCCAGCATGTGATATGGTGCGAAAGAGCCTTAGAGCCTAATAGCCTAGAATCTAAGAACCAAGAATCCTGCTAGGATTTAGTCCAACCCCCATACCTGAATAGTGAGAGTGTGGGATTCCGTCCTGGTCCCGAGTTGGACACGCCCCAAGGGATGGTTAGACCACTGTCAGCTGGAGCGATGTCATGCCGGAGCCTCAGCGTCTCTGGTCAGTGTGTCTGCCTTGAAGTCTCGGGTCCCTCCTGCTTACTGATAACAAGAGGTGCTGTATTTATACAGCCTATGTGCGTGTGTTGTGCGTTGATGGGAGAGGTGAAGTGTACCTCCTGGAGAGTGTACTCATTAATTACTCATATGTGCTAAGGATGACCCCTTAGCAGTATCAATCTGGCAGAACCCACCCTCGTCATGAACTAGGTGAAAGGTTTAGTCCATAAAAGGCTCCAGACCTTATAAGGAGTTATGTCCATACAAGGCAGTCTTTCCTTATTTGGAGTTATGTCCTGATAAGGCTTGTTCTCATGAAATGACGGTAGCTGATGGTGGGAAAGTGTGCGATGTTCCCTGGACCTATATTAGGGTACCCAATATCGAATATAACACCGACTCCACCTAATACTTAACAATAACAATACACATTGTCGAAATACACATTGATAACAGTGTCAGTGCATAAAGTTATCAAGCAGTCATTAAAAATGCTTATAAACGTTAAAACTTTCATTGCAAAACTGTTTAAAAAATGAGGGAAAAGTTTCTTTGGTAGTGTTTGATATTGTGGTAAAGTTCCGCAAATCACAGTTCTAAATGAGTTTGATCACACAAGTTGAACTACTGCAAGCATACTTAGAAGGCCATGCTTATAGAAAGTGTCAATTTGCAAAGTTATTTTGAAAAGGGTAAAGTAATTACTGAATTCGTTCCCAGCACACGTGAGCCAGATTTAGATTAGAAGTCCTGGCTGGGAGACATAACATTATCGCTGCCTGCTACAGCAGGGGACTAACACTGCAATACCTCGCATAGCGCGTCAAGTGTGCATAGATGAAACTCCTTGCTGACAACAGCTGTTGTGGAGGTAGATGGTGCTGAATTTCAAACCTCGGTGTCAATGCTGGAGCTGAAATTCAATTCAGTCGTGAAAGGCACCTGTGGTTCCTCGAGGAAGGCATGCATCAAGATGGAAATACGCTGGGGACAGAGTCGTTCATGGGACCACAAGGGTTCCGGCCTGGAGTCTAAGACCGCTGGCGTCTCCGTGTCAGATGTCAGACAGATATCTGACTCACATTCTCCTCCACAGAACAGGCATTGGAAGACAGGTACGATGCAGTCATCAAAGACTGGTCTGAAGGATAAGAACCAAGAAGCACTTAGTTCTCGTAGGCGAGGTGCACCCAGATGTTGTACCCTGCGCTCACGGTAATATCTCTCAAGGAGAGCTTTTGCAATCTCGCTGGATGATGGTTCGTCCATTGTGCAGCAAGTAGACGCTAATCAGGATTCCAGCTACAGCGAGCAGGATCAGAGGTAGGCCCCTAAAAATGCTTCCAAATATTGAGTGTATAAATATAGGAATAACTCTCAGGATCGTCTGGACGGTGTTAAGGAATCCTGAACCCATGGTCTTAAATAGGTGTACAATGCTGTTTTATCTGACATGTTAAAGATACGTCCCACCATTTCTATGAAATGTAAGGGGCAGTAGGTACGAATTCGAGCTTGTACCTCTGTGGAGGTCCTTGCAATTTGGAGTTCAAAGGTTTCTTGAGTGGAGCTGGAAAAGCATGGCTGTCATTCTGCTCAAAGTATCAAACTGTATAAAAGAAACATTCAGTGAAGGCCATACTAGCGCCTCCCTCACTGTATTTGTCAGAGGAAACAATACTTGCATACAGCAAGTAAATCTGGTGTTCACGGTGACCAGATATGCAATGCCTAGAAGCATGCCACAACAACTTGGATCGCCCAGCATCAAGTAACTCCCATTCGAAAGTACCTCAAACGCTGGCGTTATCACGGCAGCTGGTGTTCCTTTCATGTGGCAAGACAGATTCAAAATTGAACCATTGAAGGCTCCGTGTAAAACAATGTCTCGGCATATGAGAGAAGCGCTTAAAGCATACTTGCAGTTTGTACCACTAAGAAACACTTCTCAATCCCCACTCCGGTATCGAAATTTATATGGTAAATCCCAAGATTTCTTAAAGTAAAGCTAAGTGTTATTTCACCTCTATAAGTGTTGAGGTTTCTTGCCAATGTAGGCACAACTTCCAAACACTATAGGAAGTCACTACCCCTGGATGTTCTCTCTGTACATATCGTGGGTCTGGCCTATGTAAACTAAGTCCATCGCTGATGTGCAGGAACTGTTTATGACATGTGTTTGTGTATAAGGACCAAACCACCCACTCCTTCCAACTGGGGTCTGATCTATTGTACTTTAGTAGTTGATAACAGTACAATTTGTCATAGTCTGATGAACCCTCCAACATTTCAGTATTAGAAAATGCCGCAGTTTTTTCCAGATCAGATAACATGTTATTAAGTGTTTCAGTGTCCCAATCATCAGAAAATGTACTAGAAGTAATGAATTCTCTTAATAAGATTTTAAATACATGATTAATTTTTGAAAGTACGGTTGGTCCGAATATGTTAAAATCAACTTTGTCCCATACTATACCATGAGATATAGGAACAGCTGTGATGTTCACTGATGACAAGTCTCCTTGTTCATGATATGACGATCTGTGTGGCTTCAGGAGGATGTTGACCTTTCGGGCTGTGGAATCTTGTTGAAGATAATGTCCATTAATAAGCATGCTAAAAGTCAATACTAAACCTAGCCATAAAATTAAAACATTATCCCCGAAATTACCCAGAGTTCAATCCAATGTGATACCAGGTATGTCTTTTGAAGAAAGTTTTTTAATTCTTGTTTGAATGGTGTTTTGGCTGGCGTTGTTTCCGGCTCGCTTGGACCCAGTGAAATGTATCAAAGTTAATGAAATAGCCAGATGATGTTTGATCAATTGTAAGAATTGCATCGGGATTGGTTGAAATGTCATTATCCTCTTGGTGAGGCAAGTTGATGTAGACATCTGCATTTGGTCAAATTGCAGCTTGTGAATTATTCATCTTGATTTTGAATGTTCGGTTCAAGTGGAACATGTTCCATAGCATTGTTGCTCAGTCCTTTATTCCTTACAGGTGGCTCTTCAAACATTATGAGTCTTTCTGTTTGAACTTCTTGGATTGTAGCTAGAGGAGGACATCTGCTACATCGGAGTCCATTGGGCCTACTGTTTAGTATCGGCCACATAGTGTGGTTTGATTAAGTCAATTGAGACAAATCTTTTCTCCTTTTTTCCAGCAAGAGGCGGGAGCAGCACAGTTCTTGTTCCGTGTACTGCAAGGACTGGTACAGGTTTTCTGTAAGAAGGTCCAAATTCCTTTTTGTCCGCAATTTTCTCTTAGACCAGATCCCTGACTATTGGGATCCAGACAAGTCTTGCCGTGACTACCTTGACTTCTTCAGTGGCGGTCTGCTTTAGATGGATATTGCTTTGTTTTGTCCTGGATTCTTTTAGATCCTGTAAAACAGCTAAACGATCATGGCTATCAAATGGTTTTTCATCCGCCACTGCGCCTTCACAATCAAGATCAGGTACCCACATTTGTGTCCCAAAGAGGACCTCATATGTAGCGACACCTCCTAGTAAGTTTCTTGGCTGGTCGTTTAATGCCCGCTGGACCCCATAAAGGTGAATGAACTAAGTACTGCCCTTCCCTAATACCCTAGCTGTTAAAGACTGCTTTAAGTCCTGTTTTTTTCTCTCCACAACAGAATTTCCCTCAGAATGATACGGAGATGAGAACCGCAATGCTACGCCCATTCCTTTCATGGCCTCTTTGTAAGCCTGAAAGCTAAACGCAAGGCCGTGGTCAGAGTGTAATGTGCAAATTGCGTATGTACCGATAAAGACTTGCAAATCTTTTATAACAGTTCGAGCGTCAGCAGAACACTGAGGCCATACCCATAGGAATCTTGAGCCGGAATCCACTGCCACCATGATATATCTGTAAACCGCGTCCGTTTGTAAGGGGCCTCAGTGGTCCAAGTGCACACACGCAAGAGGTTTGTTTGACTTCAGTAATGGCGTCTGTGCCGGGCGTGCAATGGCGGAGCCTTTCATCTGCTGGCAAATATCGCATTACAAGACATAGTCTTTAGTTTGCTTAGTTAACCCAGGCCACCAATAGTGCCGTTTCAGTAAAGAAATAGTCACTGTAACACCTGTGTGTGCAGAGCCCAAACCCAGGTGTGCAGCTAGTATTAACCCTTGCCTACGATCCATATTCGTTATTACTCTATTCCCCACCCAGGAATCTGAGCGTATGTAATGTTTTGTCCATCTAACTTGTAGGAGTATTTGAGTGGAAATGTTTTAGGTACTCCTGTACTGCCTTTGCGTGATGCGATGACAGCTATCACTATATCTCGGTTTATTCTCGTCTTCGAACGAATCAGCGCAGACACGGAAGCTGTGAGTCCTCGGTAGCTCGGATACCAATTCCGCTACCTGTTCCCATAGCAATTTGTGCCACTTTTTGCATCTTTAAACCCCTTCTGCTCCCAATTTTGTAAGCACTCGTACGACTGTGCACAGTAAAAGGAATCACACGCGATTAGTATGGGGAATTCGTGATCCGTATTTACAAGTGCCAGTATCAGTGCTTTTATTTCTGCCAACTGAGCCATGCAGTCTCCTAGAGATTGGTTCTTTGTGCAACTAGGATGGAACTTGCCATCATGCATGCAACCTTTTACGATTGCATACGCTGAAAAAAATATTGCTGCCTACTCCCTATTGCGGGTTGAGCAGATATGTCAGTGCAAATTATATATTCATTCTGATCTAGAGGCAAGATTTCATTTGGTAGAGGATATTCTTGTTCATTTTGCAGGAATGCCTGTGTTTTTAAACTGGGAATAAATCTGTATTCAACGTCAGTTGCAGTAAGAGAATACGCTCATTGTATCCACCTGGGATGTAACGCTTTCACATTTGGGATGCTGGCTTTCGTAACAGCTTCTAACGCTAGTACTGGAGTTACGACAATAATGTGTTTCCCCTGAACCAGTGCTTTTTCTCTTGCTACCGCTGTCTGAACTGCTGTCAGGATTTTTTCTGTTGAAGTGAAATGCATTACTGCATTTGTGTACAGATGTGATTTGTTTGCGATTGGTACAGTTTCTCCTTCATTAAAAGTTAAATAAGTGTACCCGCATTGACCTGCAATTATTCGTATCACTAAGTAGCATACGTTTACTCGTGTTTGGAAGTGGTTGGAAGCAATCATGTCTTCCTGGAGTAAACGTAGAATATTAGTATGTTCTTGTGTCCAATATTTGACTGAAAAATCAGGTTCATTCATTCATAGAAAGCTTTTACCCTTTGTGCTAAATCTAAAATATATGTCCTGCTGAAATTTAGGAATCCTAATATTTATTGTAAAAAAAATTAAGATTTTGGAGGCTGGAACAGCTCACACTTTTCTAAAAAGTTAGCTGCCAGACTTTTGTCTTCACTTGACAGCTCATATCCCAAAAATAGGACACTGAGGTGGGCGTTTTTCGATTTTTAAAAGTTGAACTTGTAGCCCTCTACGGCAAATCCCATAATAATGGTGCTTACCCTGCTCAAGTGCCTCTCTAAGTCGTCGTCTGTCAGATAAATATCATCCACATAGGACAACGCTTCATCAAATTTGTGAAGTAACTCTGTAACTCTTGCTGAAAATACACCTGGGATGTTTTTGTACCCATGTGCTAGTCGACAAAATTGTGTATGGGTCCCCAACGCACTGAAGGCGGTCAAATACCTGCTTTCAGGCGCTATATTTTGGCAGAAAAATCCATTTCAGATATCAAGAGTGGTTTTGTATTTTTGACGCACAATGTTATTCATTAATGCGGCACTATGTGCATTTTGGACAGCAAATGTCTTTGTGCATGAGTTTAGATGTCTGTAATCTAAAACTAGACGATATGTCCTGTCGGGTTTAGCGACAGGAAACAAAGGATTGTTCATTGGAGAGGTACATTTTTCAATGACCCCCTGGTATTTAAGTTGATCTAAGATCTACCTGACCTGTTTTTTAGCTTCTTGCTTTATAGGACATTGCCTCTGAACATTAGGTGAAACTTTTAACGGAATCACATGGTAGGTTGAGTTCTCATCCCATCCTGCATGATTTTTGTTCAGTGCTGGAGCTTGGGCTACTGCCCACTCCTGCGCATATGTATGTTTAAGGTGAACGGGAACATTGGGGGTCCATTAGGATGGCGGGCGGACTTTGTAATGTAAAACATAAGTTGACGCATTCACACATGCAAAGCGGCAGGCACCGCGCGGTGCCTGCCGCTTTGCATATGTAAATGTGGGGGGGTATCATAGGTACCCCCTATGTGCCCCCCAGACAGTGGCGGCAACCTGGGTGCCCTGCAGGGGGCCCCCGCAGCAATCTCCGCCTGCCTTTCCGTGGCGGCATTGCCGCCACGGAAAGGCCCACACATTTTGCCATCGTAATATGGCTGGCGGTGTCCATTGGACACCGCCACCATATTAATCTATTACCGCCGCGGTTGCAAGGCGACTGTGGCGGTAAAGCGGCGGACGGTCTTTCCGTCCGCAGCTGTCCCCTCCGCCATCCTAATCTGGCGGAGGGGAAAACGAGTGTGGTTGTCGGGCGGATTGCCTCCGCCAGGGTGGCGGTGGCCACCGCCACCCCGGCGGAGGCAATCCGCCCGATATCCTAATGGACCCCATAGTTTGAAAATGCAGAAGAAATTGTACTTTCTCCCCTGGGGTACTCCATAACGAATGCAGGTGGCCAATCTTGTTCTGCTAACAGGACGTCATAACCAGATGATAAGTTCTTCCAAAAAAGACCTTTTATTTTCCTGGGCTTGTCCCCCTCCATCCAGAGTGTTATCTCATGTCACCTATGTGGGACGCTCACCCTGGTTTCTGGTGTTTCCACCATGATGTAATCATTCAACTCCGCTATCACCTGAAATTCCTTCAATGTTCAGGTGAGCTATTGTTACTTCTGCCACACTGTTTAGCTTCGTCAGAGCCCATTCCTCGTTCAGAAGTTGTGTCCTCAGAATTCTGGGCATGCCTGATTTTCAGACCAGCAACTTTCTTTTTCTTAAATTGAGGTTTTGGATTTTGCTTATCTTCTTTTTTAGAAGTAAAGTCTTGAGCGTGCTGCTTGTCTCTGTACTGTGTGCGCTCCTCTCTATTTTCTGACCGTCCTTCCCTTTCGGAGCTTTTCTTCGAGCCCTGAAAGGTACTAGAGGAATGTGTATCAGTATCCCGATACCTGTTAAGTTTCCTAATAATATCCCTATTCCTGAGGTTATACCTCTTTTCGGAAGGCTCCTGTTGAGGAGACCTACATCAGGACTGAGATCTCTTCTCTTTTGTTTTCTTAGTTTCCCTCTTCTTTTTAGAAGAAGTAGGTGCTTGTTTAAAAACGTCAATCCCAGGACTGCCCTGTAGTTGAGGTTTCAAAGCTTTTCCCCCCAAACTACCCCTGCCTAATTCTGCATATGCAGCGTCAATTATTTTGGGTAGTTCAGCCTCCTGATCTACTGGTGAGAACTCAATTAGGTGTTGGCAGATTGCCACTGATGCTGCTTCACCTTTAATATTAGCTAGTATTATGGCTGACACCTGGTTGTAGTTATTTAATAACTTCATCCCTAAGTTTAGGGCAGGTTCTGCTCCATAGTCATTTTGTATTTGTCTTAATACATCTGGTACTACTGCTCATGAAGGAATACAATGTGTTCTGGTATATATGGCAGCAAAGACTGTACCCCAGGAGGTGCAATCCTCTAACTGTGGTATAATCCCTATGAGCAAACAGATTGTTATTTTCAAATGTGGTGTTGTATTTGGAAATACTGCTTCTAACTGGGTTATCTTTTGAGCTACCCAGAAAGGACTTGGTTCACATTTTGTGGGCCCCTTGCCCATTACCGCGTGTAATGTTTGTGGAGTAATTTTAGTACCTGAGCTCTGTGTAGGAGCTGCAGTAGTTGTTATTACTGTAGGTTGGACTGCTAGTGTCAAGACAAAATGTGTCATGTTTCTGTAGAGTTTCATCAACTCTTTGAGTTGAACAAGTAGTTCATCAAGTGGCATTGTGTCAATGTCTGGATGTGGTGCATAGGTCGCTAATATCAGCCATGTTGCTTCCTAAAGGACCAAGCCTTGCTCTTGTTCTTGTGTGGGGTAGGGCGCCATTAAACCAGAAAATATGTTTTTGGAAAGTTAGCGGAATCTCAATCTCCTCAAACGGAGTGTAAGCCGCTGGAACTTCTCCATGTGTGTAGTAATGAAAAGTATTTGTTACAGCATCTGCTTCTGGGAATGTAACCCATGAGTAGAATACCTCTGTTTTGAAATCTTCGTGTGCCTCTATCACAAATATTACTACACCTCCTCTGGGTTGTAACTCATGTTTGAGTATTTTGACTGTAAGTGTTTGTCTTACTTTGGGTGCAATATGTATTGCATCCGTATCTTCCTCATCATCGTGAAGTGGTTGCTCTAGTGGGTTTAAATTTTCGTTCTCAACAGACATCGTGTTTAAGACAGAATAACTGTCCAAGGAAATTTAGAAAAGGTTTTATGCACAATTTTGGGAATTTACCTTTCAAGCTTGATTAACCAATAGCCAATACATAGGATATCTTGCCTACTCAGCTGTGGTGGAGTTGTTTTCCCACCTACTCCAGACGTCTCTGGGTTTTGTAAGTAGGGTCTCTGAGAATAAGCACGACTGAGCTACTCAGATTCTACTGTTGAGTAAGTGCGCCATATATTCGCCACGTTGGGCAATCCATGTTTGACACGTTGTGTGCCATTAGACCATGTTGGGCGCCAAGTAGTGCAGTCCCAAAAAGTACCCTGTCGTGCAGGACCTAATACGATTACGGATAACATATACTGTGGGTCTGGTGGCAGACTGACTCTGTGACCACCCCGCCACATATATTAGCCTATGGTTCGCATTAGCTAGCTCGCAGTGCCACTAGAATCTCCTGTTATCAGAGAGATTAGTTTGTGCAACTTTAGAACCCAATAACCTCAGACTCGTGGAAACAATATATTACTTTTCACCCATTCAATCGTGCTTGCTTGTTTTTGCTCTCAAAGAGATACAGAGAAGAAACAGTTGAACGTGTTCACAATAAGAACTTATTGTACAGTAGTTCGTCTCATGTAGAGTAAGTGCACTGTTATGACTGTAACACAGTAACAGAGATATAGAGCCAGCAGTACAGTGAATAAGAAGAAATAGTATTGTTCTACCATTTTGCAATGGTCATGAACCTATATATGAATATAGAATGCATTTATAAAATAAAGTGTGTACTCCTAAGATACCTGACTAGATGTACCTAAGTGTACCTAGCATGTGAGTAGGTGCGAAAGTGCTAATGAGCCTAAGAGCCTAATAGCCTAATAGCGTAGAATCTAAGAGCCAAGAATCCCAATAGGATTTAGTCCAACCCCCATACCTGAGTAGTGAGAGTGTGGGACTCCGTCCTGGTCTTGAGTTGGACACCCCGCAAGGGATGGTTAGACCACCATCAGCTGGAGCGTTGTCATGCCAGAACCGCAGCGTCTCTGGGTCAGTGTGTCGGCCTTGAAGTCTCGGGTCCCTCCTGCTTACTGATAGCAAGAGTTACTGTATTTATACTGTCTATGTGTGTGTGTTACCCATGGTTCAGTATGAGGATGATGTTTTGGGATTAAACTTTGTGCGTCGATGGGAGAGGTGAAGTGTACCTCCTGGAGAGTGTACTCATTAATTATTCATATGTGCTAAGGATGACGTCATAGCAGTATCGATCGGGCAGAACCCACCCTCGTCATGAATTAGGTGAAAGGTTAAGTCCATTTAAGGCTGCAGACATTATACAGCATTATGTACTACAAGGCAGTCTTTCCTTATTTAGAGTTATGTCCTTATAAGGCTCGTTCATATGAAATGACGGGAGCTGATGTTGGGAAAGTGCACAATGTTCCCTTGACCTATATTAGGGTACCGATATCGAATATAACACAGAGATAGGGTGGTAGCTGGCGAGGCTGGATTTATCGGATGAAGGTCTCTCCAGTAGTGGACTTAACTTCACTTGTTGCCAACCACTAGTTGCTAGGCGAATTGACTGATTTAGAAGTTGGTTTAAAAATGGATTGAGAACATTGCAGTTGGAGACCAAGATATGAGTTGTACAAGGGTCATCTGGTGACCCAGATTTACAAGATCTTAGGGCAAAAGCAGAGCCCACTAACAAGACATTTAAGCTCAGGAAGTGGGAGGCACGTGCTCCTCCCCTAAAAGGATTGTTTTTGGCCCTAGGAGATCGGGTCTCAAGGCCCTTTTAGGGCTCGGGACTGGGCCATGTTCCCCCACCCCTATAGTTAATTTATGGCCCAGGGTGATGGGGTCCCCAGAGCTCATTTGGGCTCGGGATGGGAGCAACATGACCCTTCCTCTCATATAAATGTTTGGCCCTGGGAATGGGTATTCTGGGGCCTCTTAAGGCTGAGGTAAGGCAGCCATGTGCCCCCTTCCCTAAAATTAGACTTTGGCCCCGGAGATGTGGCGTCCGAGGCCCATAGGGACTTAGGGAGGGGGGTGAAGGGGCGCCTTCCCCTAAAAGAAGTGCTTTTGGCCCCAGTGCATGAGGTCCCCAGGGCCTCTTAAGACTCAGGAAGGGTGGTGATGCCCCATTCTGCCCTATAATTTATTATTTATTTATTTATTTATTTATTTGTGCGTTTTTATATAGCGCGGACTTTACCCGAAGGTGTCAGAGCGCTTCACAATAAGAACAGAACTGATACATGAGAACATTACAAGTGAACAAAATACAAAAGCAAACGTTACATTAAATGAAGCAAAAAAGACAATTGTGAGTCAACAAAATACAAGAGGTAGCAAACGGTGCATTACAAAAATGACAATCGTGAACCAACAAAATACAAGAGGTAGCAACCGGTGCATTACAGGAGGAAAAAGTGACGTGTGCAGGTTACAAAAGCGTACAAAGTAAACAGAGGTATAATACTGCAATATATGGAGGGCCCTCAAGCACACGAACAAACGTTACGTAGGCCATGGTGGCACTTGTGCAGGTATCGAAAATAAACAAATGTAAGAGGTAGGAAACAGTGTGTTACAAGAGAAAGTGACGGGTGCATGTTACACACGAGTACCAAACACAGGTAGAAAGATAATACCGCAATAAATGGTAGACTCTCAAACCACAAGAACACACTGGGAAGACACTTCCATAGTCATGTACAGTAGATTTTTCTATAATGGAAGGACTTCCTTCAGATAATAGAGAGGGCATGGATTACATTTGGAAGTGTCTTTGAAGGAGGAGAACTTTGAGGTTAGTTTTGAAGGCCTGGGAGGTGGTGGTGGTCCGGAGCTGCGCCGGAAGGGAGTTCCAGATTCTCACCGCGTTGCCTGAAAAGGATTGTGCCATCATTCTTTCCTTCTTGAAAGTGGGAGGCTCAAGCAGAAGATTTTCCGCATTACGTGATGGTCTAGAGCCTCCAGGGAGTTTCAGTTTATTCGCCAAGTAGTGAGGAGAGGAGGAGTGCAAGGCTTTGTGGGTGATACAAGCAGTTTTGTAGATAGCTCTAGCCTCGATTGGAAGCCAGCGGAGGGTGGATAAAATCGGTGTGATGTGGTCGCTTCTTTTGGCCCCATAAATGAAACGAGCTGCTGAATGGAAAACAGATTTAAGGGGGGAAAGGTGGGATTTGGGGAGGCCAGTAAGAAGAGAATTGCAGAAGAGAATCACTGCTCATAATTTGTGTATGGTCCTGGAGGATGGAGTACCTGGAGACCTTTTGGGAGGCAATGTTCACCCTCCCCTAATAGAATTTGCTAAGCCTTGGGGGGGTGGGGTCACACTCCCGTCACCTATAATTACTTTATGGCCCTGGGGGATGGGGTTCCTGAGGCCTATTTGGGCTTGGCATGGAGAATACTGTTCATCCTCCCCTAATTTAAATGTGTTTGGCCCCAAGGGATGGGGTCCCGGGGAAATAATGGCTTGGGGAGGGGGAGACCTGTAACTCCCTCCCCTGGCAGGGAGCTGGCCTGCAAGGTGTTGGGTCCAGTGCCACAGACCACGCCCTACAGCCAACAACCTTCCGCGCGAGGGCGAAGGACGTGAATGGCGGAGTTTTGGCTTTACGTATGGTAATGTGATATTACTTTACCTTAAAAAATCATAGCAATTCACTTAAGAAAACAACGGTTAGAGTGATGTTATGGTTATTAATTGTAATTATATCTTAATTTACATTACAAGAACACTTAGAAATTCACTGAAAAAAGCTAAGGTTCAGTGATGTTATAGTTAAGTGTGATAAGATCTGTTTTTGTTTTTATAAAAACCTTACCAATCAGTGATGTCATCAATGATATCATCAGTGATGTCATAAATGATACCTTAGAACATGTTATGAGTGATGTAGTATGTGAGGTCAAAAGCTGTACATGGCGGGGAGCATGTTATAGTTAGCTTTGCTAGCTATAACTGGTGAATTTCTGAGTTTTTTTAGTTCTTTATTTATTATTTTATTATTTATTTTTGGATTTTATAGAGCGCACGGCTACCCCCGAGGGGGTGTCCCGGCGCTAACAACTAATGAGCCCAGAGAAAAAGGAAGAGGAAACAAAAAAATCAAGAGGAGAACAACCAAGTCTTTAGTTTGCGGCGAAAGATGGATTCAGTGGAGACAAATCTTAGCTCCAAGGGGAGATTGTTCCACAGTCTGGCTGCTGCTACTCCAAATGCTCTACCGCCTACTCTAGAAAGGCGGAAGCGTGGGACAACCAGGAGACCTAGACTATTAGATCGTAAGGATCTCACAGAATGTGAAAGAACAAGCCGTTTTTTCAGATAGCCTGGGCCAAGGTTGTTCAAGGCTCGAAAAGCAAGTATCAGTATCTTGAAGTGGATACGTTTTGTGATAGGGAGCCAATGCAGTTGTTTACGATAGAATGCTACGGATTGTCGATAAGGAATATTACCAATCAATCTGGCAGCGGCATTCTGCACGATTTGTAGACGTTCAATCTGGTACAAAGGGGCACCTGCGTAGAGACTGTTGGCATAGTCTAAGTGAGACGTAATTAATGACTGAACCACAGTTCTACGAGCATTCAGTGGGAGGTAAGGCAGAATCTTTTTAATCATACCCAATTTCGCAAAACAAGCAGATGTAGTTTTGTTAATGTGAGGAGCACAGGAGAGGGTATTGTCAAACTGGAAGCCCAGATTGCGAACTGTGATAGCTGGTATCGGGGGGGGGTCAAGGACCATTGGCCACCACAGGCTAGAGGGAATAGTCGTTTTCTGATTAAAAAACATTACCTCCGTTTTATCAGTATTAAGCCTGAGGTGGTTGGTGGTCATCCAATTGCAGATGTTATTTAGACACTGACGAAAGTTGGCAAAAGAGGTGTCAGAGTGATCCCTAAAAGAAAACACCAGCTGGGTATCATCAGCATAGGAGATCACTCTGACTCCCCAAGATTCTACCACCTTGGCCAGAGGGGCAAGATACACATTAAATAACAAAGGGCTCAAGGCCGAGCCCTGGGGGACACCACAGAGAAGGGGTTTCTCAGCCGAAGTAAAAGGCCTCAAAAAGACCCTCTGAGAACGATCCTTCAAGAAGGAGCTGATCCAGGTCAACACAGTACCTCCTATGCCCACCTGGCTCAGGCGATCCAATAAGATCGTATGGGAAACCGTATCAAAGGCGGCGGATAGGTCGAGGAGGACCAACATGGCCTCCTCGCCCCTATCCACACACTCTCTGACAGTTTCGGAGACTTCAAGGAGAGCCGTCTCCGTACTGAAGCCTGCTCTGAATCCCGACTGAGAATCGTGGAGGAGCATATTAGTCTCCAGAAATTCAGCCAATTGCAGTTGAACTGCTTTCTCCAAGATCTTAGCTGACTGAGGAAGGAGGGAAATGGGCCGGTAGTTAGAAAAAAGGCCAGGATCAGAATTCGCCTTTTTAAGGATCGGGACCAGCATGGCCTCCTTCCATATAGAGGGGAACTGGCCTGAACCAAGAGAGCAATTCCAGATATCAAGGAGGGGCTCAATCAATATAGGGGCTAGAATACCCATCATTGTAGCCGGAATCAGGTCAAGAGGGGAACCAGATTTGCATTGGGTAATTAGTCTCTGAGAAGACTCAATAGTCATCTCCTTGAAAGATTCAAGGAGAGGATTGTCCCCGTCTATCTCACTAGGGGCTGATGAAATTCCCTCTGCGGGGAAGGAAGACCTGATGGTCACGATCTTCTCCTGGAAGTATTCAGAGAGACCATTACATAGTACCTGGCTAGCCAGGATCTGGGAAGATAAGGCAGCAGGATGCGAGAAATCCTTTACAATTTTAAAAAGGGATTTGGAGGAATTCCTAGATTTCTCAATTCGGAGAGAGAAAAAGTCTCTCATTGTCGACCGTTTTAAGGAAAGAAATTTTCTCAAAGCGGCTTTATAAATAGATTTGGCCTCTGAATCATAGTTTTTACGCCATAGACGTTCAAGTTTTTTACAGCGGCTCTTCTCCTCCCTAAGAGTCGATGAGAACCAGGGTGATGAAGGACGAGATCTAGCAGACGTGATAGATTGGAGGGGCGCGATAGCATCTATGGCGCTCAGCAAGGTTGCATTAAGCTTAGACACCCTTTCATCAACAGTGTTACAGGACAAGGGTTCATCGCCATAGAGCAAAAGAGGACTCAGAGTGGCGCAGGTAACTTTGTGCCATTTTCTCCCGTACTCCTTATTGAGTGCGATACGTAAGGGCGCCAAGGTAAGGGTAAGATCAAAAGGCACGAGGTAGTGGTCCGACCAGGTAAGCGGGAGAGGTGGGTGAAGCATGATGTCCAGGTGTCTTGAAAAAATTAAATCCAGTGTATGGCCTGCTTTATGCGTTGGGCCCTGAACTAGTTGAGATAGATTTAGACCCTTCAAAGTATCCAAAAACTGGGTGGCCGGAGAACATAATGGATCATCCACGTGTAAATTAAAATCACCGAGCACAATAAAGTTCGAGTGTTTAAGGGACAGGTCTGCAATCAGATGTACAAGCGACATAAGAGAACCAGACGAGGCAGTAGGTGGATTATATACCAAAATCCCGGCTAGAATGACGGCCGCGGAATCTGCCAAAGTAAAGTGCATGGCTTCAATTTTTCCAATATTTCCGAGTTTAGTGGTCGTCAATTTGAGATGGGCCTTGGCTATAATAGCAAACTCAGTTCAAACTGTTAATGTTCCTACTGACAAATTCACCTAACTATAATGTAATTTTATCCTTTTGTTTTTTCAGTGAATTTTCAAGGTTTTTTTAAAAACAAAATCAGACCTTATTATTACACTTAACTATAAAGTCACTTTAACCTTTGTTTTTCAGTTGAATATATATCATATATTAAAAAAGTAGGGCTTTCATTGACCTTATATATACTTACTTTGCATTGTAAAGGCATGTATGGTAAAGGTATCAGCATGGTAAAGGCTACTGTGGTAAAGGCAATGCATGGTAAAAGAATTGCATGGTGAAGGCGTACATTGTAAATGCATGCTTGGTAATGTCATGCAACTCATTTGACTGTTCTGCGTATCGAGTACACCCAAACTCCACAAGCATTGATTAATTTATTGCACAAGCCACAGCATGATGGAATCATTCAGTCCCAAAGCGTTTCAGCCTTGTGTGGACGTGTTCACAAAATGCATCATGCTGTGATTTGTGCAGTAAAATAATCACTGGTTGCCAACCTGAGTGTGGAATTTCGGGTGTACTTGATGTGCTCAGCAGTAAAAAAAAATTATATATAAATATATGTATGTATGTATGTATATATATATATTCACTGAAAAAACCATAGGTTTCAGGGACGTTATAGTTAGTTGGACATTCCACTCATACAAAACCATACAAAATTCCCCCGTTATAGTTAGTAGAGCTAACTATAAATTGCACCCCCACAATGCACTGCTGATGATGTCACATATTACATCATTCATGACAAGGTCAGTGACATCACTGATGACATCATTGATGTCATCTCAAATGACATCACTGATGACATCATCCAGTGAATGTGGTTTTCTTTAAAATGTAAATATGTATTATATATATACCAAGCTGTATTGAACAATGAGTGGATGTAAAAGTGTCTGGATGGAGAATTTAGTAGGTGTTTGACTGACTGTTTAAGTGAGTGATTAAATATGTCTCACTAAATACAGTGGTTAGTGACTAACTGTGTGAATGTCTGTATCAGTCTGTCTGCTGTTGTATACGCTGATAAATCAGTTGGTCAGTAGCTACATGAGTGTCTATATGGATTATTGATTAGCTGCCTGAGTATTTGTATGGGAGACTGAGTCTGTGTGTGGTTGGCTGACTGGGTGTATGAGTTTAAGAGTGCATGTGGAAACAGTTGTATGGGTGGGTGAGTGTGTGTATGGGTCTGTTGGTGAGTCAATGGAGGCCTCAGTGGTACATGTCCAACTAAGTACATATGTAAAAGGCAGTGTATGTAAGAGTTGGTGTATAAAAAAAGGCTATATGTTAGAGTCAGTGTTTGTGAGAGTGGCTGTATGGAGTTTGTACTTGTATCAGTGGTTGTATAATAGAGTAAGTATGTGTTAGTATATGTTTGAATAAGTGAGGTGGTGTGTGTATAACTGTAAAGGTCAGTAAATGGAAGTGTGGTTGATTCTTTGCCTGAGTGACTAGGTGTGTGAGTAACTGTGAATGAGTGCTGGTGTACGAGTGTCTGTGTAGGTGTATGAGTGCATATGATACTGTTTTATTGATGTTTGACTGTATGTATGAGTGATTCTATGGGTGAATGAGTGGATGAATGTGTAGACCTAAAAATCAGTGGCTACATATGTAGTAACTGGTATTGGTGGTTCTATGGTTTCATGAATGGTATTCTGTATTTTGGAGACGGTGTATCAAAGTTTATATTAGGGTGTGAGAAGGTGCATCACATGTTCACATGGATGATGTCATCAGTGATGTCACTGACCATGTCATCAGTGATGTCACTGACCATGTCATGAATGATGTAATATGTGATGTCATCAGCAGTGCATTGTGGGGGCGCAAGTTATATTTAGCTCAACTAAGTATAACGGGGGAATTTCTATGCTTTTGTATGAGTCAAATGTCCAACTAACTATAACGTCCCTGAAACCTATGGTTTTTTCAGTGAATTTCAAAGGTTTTTTAAATGCTAATTACTAACTATAACGTGCCTGAAACCTATGGTTTTTTCAGTGAATTTCAAAGGGTTTTTAAATACTAATTTCTACTTATTTTCTTCAACAACAACAAAAGCAAAGAGCTATTCAACATCGTGAAGGAACTCTCCAACCCCAGCTCCAACACCAATGACATCCCACCTGCCCAAAACCTGTGCGACGCCCTTGCCAACTTCTTCCATCGCAAGATCGCAGACATCCATGACAGCTTCAACACCACGACCACCCCGACAACCACTGAGACCTCCGCCCCCACGGCCACTATCCGCACCAACCCCCTGCTCTCCTGGACCAAAATAAACAACACCGACACCATCAAAATCATGAACAACATCCACTCCGGATCTCCGTCAGACCCATGCCCACACCACATCTTCAACAAAGCCAGCACCACCATCGCACCCCATCTCTGAAAAGCCATCATCATCTCCTTCGAGACAGAAACCATCCCGGGGAGCTGGAAGCACATGAAATTAACGCATTACTCAAAAAACCCAAGGCTGACCCCGAGGACCTCAAGAACTTCCGGCCCATTTCCCTGCTCCCATTCCCGGTGAAGGTCATCAAGAAGACTGTCAACAGACAACTGACCCGCTACCTCGAGGAGAACAACATACTGGACCCATCCCAGTCCAGGTTCTGAAGCAACCACAGTACCGAAACTGCCCTCATCGTCGCCACAGATAATATCAGGACTCTGCTTGACAACGGTGAAACCGCGACCCTCATCCTCCTGACCTGTCAGCCGCCTTCGACACAGTCTGCCACTGCACCCTACGCACACGCCTTCACGACGCTGGAATCCAAGAGAAGGCCCCACTGGACCACCTCCTTCCTCTCCACCAGAACCCAGAGAGTCCGCCTCCCCCGTTTCTGCTCCGAAGCCACCGAGATCAGCTGCAGCGTACCCCAGGGCTCATCCCTCAGGCTAACACTGTTCAACATCTAAATGGCACCGCTCGCCCAAACTCCTAAAATAACTCTAAGGCATTCAGAACGCCTCTGCTCGCCTGATCCTCGACATCCCTTGCCGCAGCCACATCACACCCCACCTAAGAGACCTGCTCTGGCTCCCAGTCAACAAAAAGAACACCTTCAAGCTCCTCACCCACGCACACAAGGCACTCCACAACGCCGGACCAGCATACCTCAACAGAAGACTCAGCTTCCACACCCCCAACCGCCATCTCCGCTCCACCGACCTCCCTCTCGCCACTGTCTCCTGCATCCGAAGAGCGACCTCAGGAGGCAGATCGTTCTTCCACCTCACCACCCCCTAAGGCAGGCCTAGGACCTGCTAACCTTCAAAGACTCCTCAAGATCTGGCTATTCAAGCAGTAGCAGTTTCCCCTCCTCTTCCCCTCCCCCAGCACCTTGAGACCCTCACGGGTAAGTAGCGCGCTTTACAAATGTTCTGATTGATTGATTAAACCTATAGTTTTTTCATTCATTTTAAATTATCACTTTATTGTCAACCTAGTGTAAACAGCCAATATCTCCAGTTTTCCAGCAATAGCTTCCACAATAAAGAATTAGTCACAAATGAGAACAACAACTAACGGTAATAATATACAGAGTAGAAGTCCCCATACAAAAATGAACACAAAAGCACCAGTTCCCGATATTTTCAACAAACAGCCAAATCTGGGGTGCGATCCAAAAACAGGGAATAAGCCTGGTTTGCAGTAGGAATCTAACATCTGCATTTTACTGGTGTAAACCAGGACGACTACCTACAATGTGAAAGGGATCGTAGCCCAGAATCACATTTGAAGCGCAACTTATGTCATTGAGTTACTGATCACGCAGCTCAAACACCCATGAAGGCCACAACACGCACTGCCACCAGCCTCAGGACATCCCCCCCGGACCGTCCCCTCCCTACTACCACCGAGTCAACGCAGAACAGGACAGCGGACCTTCCAAAAACAGCATGGTCCCTCAGCCACACAATACTTGAATGTTGCCAGATATGGCAAGCACGTATGTGTGAAGGATGCAACTCATCCATCAATAATATTAATGCACACAATACCAACTGTAGTGGTGATGTGCTGGACAGACCTCACTATACAGATCATAAACCTCTTCATCTGTATATATACTGCTGGTGCTTGTAGTGGTGTGCACAACAGACGCAACCATGTTACCTCAGGCAGTGGGGAAGATCTCGGACATGTAGCTGTGCTGTCCTCCCATGGAAGCGGAAGCGCAGTGGGCTCGTCCAACGTACGCCACTCCAGCGTAGGAGTATAAATAAATAAGCCAGGGCGCTGGTCGTGGTTCACTTGTGAACTGTGAAGGCCAACGAGTCTGCCAGAGCGGCGGGCCTCACCCTGCTACATGGCTGCCGCCATGTCCGCGGGTCTCCTCGACACAGGCCCCCTGGGAACCCAGCGGCACAGCACAGTAGACTTATGTCAGTACAGACTACTGCCTTCGATCTACACTGCGGACAGCAGGCCTCACAATTCAGATGGATTAGCGATTGCAGATGACGCAGTGCAGTACGCAAGACACATTGCTCCCAGTGCGGCCCTCTTAGACCACGCATCATTGCAGGGTGCGCACACGCTGAGTACTTCAGGTGCCACTAAGCCACTAACTCAGTGCACCACAAGTCATCACCACGTGGCCTTATTAAGGCAGAATTCAACAGACATTGGTCTGAGTGCGGCCTCCAGACCACCATTATCGCAGGATACGTACAAGCTCAGTGCCAAAGGTACTACTAACTCAGTGCAACATTAACTCATCGCCACGTGGCCTTATTAAGGCAGAATTCAATAGAAGAAAGACATTCCTCCGAATGCGGCCCCCCGGACCACGCATCATCGCAGGTGACGTACACGCTTACTGCCAACGGTACTACTAACTCAGTGCACGATACGTCATCGCCAAATGGCGGTATTCAGGCAGAATTCAATAGACAAAATACATTGGTCCGAGTGCGGCCTCCCTTGGACCATGCATCATCACAGGGCATGTACATGTTGAGCGCCAAAGGTACTACTAACTCACTGCACCATAAGTCATCGCCACGTGGCTGTATTGAAACAGAATTCAATAGACAAAACATAGCTCCGAGTGCAGCCCCTCCTGACCACGCATCATTGCAGGATACGTATACGCTCAGTGCCAAAAATACTACTAACTCAGTGCACCCGACTCATCGCTACGTGGCCTTATCAAGGCAGAATTCAATAGACAAAAGACATTGGTCCGAGTGCGGCCCCCCCTAGACGAGGCATCATCGCAGGGTACCTACACACTGAGCGCCAAAGGTACTACTAACTTAGTTCACCATAACTCATCGCAAGGAAGAATGAACAGTTTTATATCAGCAGTGAGGCATACTATCACTTCAAAATCACCCAAAAATACTTATAATATAAAAAGATCAGAACAATCGAAGTACATTAATGATTACAATGCAGTGATTTTGAAGATGTGGAATACAAATATGGACATACACTATGTTACAGATAACTGAATTGCTGTTTCTCGCTATGTCACTTCATATTTTACCAAGTCTGAGAAGACAGAATTGCCAGAAATGTGGGAAAAATTTCACAGGAGAAGACAATTGTACAGCTTCAGCTTAAAGATGCCTTCACATCAAGAAATTAGATCCTACGAATGTTCACATCGATAGACATCTTCAAGTTTATATTAAAAGTCAAGAGAAATCACCTGCATAAGTCTAGGTCTTGCTGCGGCACAAAATCGAGTTTTAATATAAATGATATATATAAAATAAGTTTGTGATGATATAGAGTTATGTTTCTTTGGTAGTCAAGAGAAGTGTACAGAAAATAAGTTTGATGAGTGTACGTGTTGAAGAAGAGATGGAAGATAATAGTGATGTCAAGTTTCAAAAATAAATAACAAAGTTTAAAGTAGTTTCTCGTAAAAATATCAACTAAGTATAACGTCCCTCAAATCTACACAATATCCTTTTAGTATCCTTGCTTCAAGAACTTGTTTTATATCAGTAATAGCTTTACTACAATAACCAAATTCATCTTGCAAGTCCAAACGAACACTGAATGGCAGTCTACACTGCGGACAGCAGAGCTCACAATTTGAACTAAAACATCCCTGAAGCCTACATATTTTGACAGTGTATTTCATAAATGTTTCATCTTTTGTTCCATCCACCTACACTGCGGACAGCAGGGTTCACAATTCACACTGAGTCGCAATAGCAGATGACACAGTCCAATAGGCAAGAGACATTGCTCCCAGTGCGGACCCCTGGACCACGCATCATCGCTGACTGCTCACATGCTCAATGCTTCTGATGCCCCTACCTCACTGCAGTACGACTCATGCACCCTTTCTGATACAATATTTGTGTATAATTTCACATCTGCTGTCCTACCTCTGTGTATCCCAAGTCATGAATCCTTTACAATAGAATCTTTTCTGTATGATTTCATATCTGGTACCCATACCTTAGTGCAGCACAAATCATTCACCCTTTATGATTGAATCTCTGTGTCTGATCCATTGATTACTGTTGTACTTGTTGCCACCGCCAACCATTCATGAAGGGTTGGCTTACAATCACCCCACATGCATCCACCACAGACGTCACTGGACATGTAACCCTGTTAATAAAAAGGAGTCGAGCACACGTGCCTGTACCCAGTTCCACTATCTATCTGTGTCCGTATGTTCATTATATATGCAATATGCTGCTCCTAGGCCCTACCACATTACATAGTGCTCTGGACAGTGTATGCAATCATCTTACCTTTGACAGTGGGGGAAAACTTTAGTTATGTAACTTTGTCTCGGTCATTGTAAAAGTACGTATGTAGAGACTGCATCATTACAGTACTGCAAGGGGAGTGTATACTGAATTTATACGTGCGTGCCCTCCATGTGTCAAAAACTGAAACTTCAACTTTCCAAGGCCCTGAATTGCTACTTGGCTCACAGAGTGACACTTTGGCTTTTGCAACCTGAGTGATGGTAGCACTCCAACACGGACACCCGCATCCAGTGTTGTCAGATTTTTTCCGCTTTCTATAGCCCACAGCCAACTAAACAGTAGCCCAAACTAGCTCAATATTGCTACTGTAGGGAAGGAGGGGCAGGGACAGTGTCAAGCAGGCGGTGAATCATTGGAATTGATGTTGCAGCAGTATGCCAAGTAAATATTTGTCTAATAAAGCGCTTTAACATACTACTTTGCTGGAGTGTTGTATATATATTTATAATCTGGCAACTAGCACAAACCAAAATGTTACCACACAATCGGAAACATATAGCCAAATTGTGCGTAATCTAGCCCAATCTGACAACACTGATGCCACAGCTACTCCCTCACGGCTGGTATAAACACACACCACACCCATCCAGCACAGGTGTCACAGGACATGTGACCCTACTAATTAAAAAAACCAGGCGCACATGCTCTACGCCATTTTAAAGTTTAAAGTGTGTGGCCTCACTTCTCACTGAGTTAGTAGCACCGCAAGCACTGAGCGATGATGATAGGTGCACTAGTATGTCCTCTGCCATGGCGATATAAAGACTCAGTTCCAAATGTGAAACCTGTTACCTTGCAGAACGGAGCTGCATGATGTGGAGCGTGCCGTGACCGCGAAAAGGTGAGTAGGGAGGCCTGGGTGCGCAGCGGCGGGCAGATACCTCTGGGTGGCGGGAGTGGATGGGGTGCAGCAGCCTGGATGCAGAAAGACGGCAGGGCGATTGAGGCGAACGCACTCGTATATACTCTGGTGCAGCTTCGTATTGGTAACACGATCACTGGTGCAATGCCCAAGGGGCCGGTGCTGAGTTCAAACTGTGGGCTGCTTTTTGGAACAGTCTGAGGGGCAGATTTTGGCGGTGTTGCTGTTGTTTGTATACATCGCGGTACAAAGGAAAAGGGGTCCCAGGATTCTATAGAGTGCACAGTAAAAACATCTTAGTGACAAGATAAAGATCACATAAAATCAACTGGAATGTACATTGTTATTTAATCACAAAGTACCAACGCATAAAAACGTGCGCACTCAACATATGTTTGCATGATAACAAATCTTAGTGCCCAAAAGAGGGGGAGTGTTAATGGAAGTGAGACTGATAGGAGGTAGTGCAAGGTAAGGTAGTGTAATACAATATAGGTCAAGAGTCCTTATTCAGAACCCTACTTAGAAACTGGCTGCAAACAAGAACCAGAAACAAATACAAATAGATGAATTTTTAGGGTAACCATGCTTCTAGCAGTGCAATTTCAAGCTTGGGATAGAGGCTGGTAGATGGATCAGTTGTCGACGTTTCGACCCCACAACAGGTTAGGGACAAGTGGGCCCTTACAGAAGGGTCTTCCTCAGGACAGGGGATAGGTTTGGGCAGGCTTTCGTAGGTCTCGTAGTCTCCCACGGGGTGAATGGCATAAGTCACAGTCTGGGTTAGATAGAGGAAACACTTGTGTATATCAACATTCTCATGGGGAAGGCATTAATCAAAAAGCGCCGCCGGGGTGCAGTCAGTTACCCGCAGTATCTGAGCTCTTTCATAGTCGCGCATCACCGTCGGCATCACCGTTGGCGGTGTCATCACAGAAGCAAGGGCGTTGTTTATATACAGCCAGCGGCCCAGTGGGTGTCTGAAAGGCCTTTCTGGGGGCAGATGGGCATCATTACCTCACTTTTAACAACAGACAGAAGTATCACTTTCTTTCTCTCGCAGGGCCACCCATTAATGTATGCATGCCAAGTCACCAGTGTACACGAATCCGTGCATTTTTTTGTATCACCCCCACCCCCCTTTTTTAATTAAAATTTCGCCGAAGCAGTGTTTTGACCAAAGGCAATATGCAAATGTGGGCCACATTTTTTTTAGCGTTCCCGGGCCGATTTTGAATCCTTATCCAACCCTGCTCTTGCATTACTAATTCTATACTATCTTTCAGATGTGGGAGCTTGAGAGTTCAACTACGTCGCAGCACGTCTTTGGAGATAGAGCGGTGGCGTAAAGGTAAGATGTGACGGTTTTGTACACAGTGTGCGCACTCAGTGTTTCTCCTCATCTCTTCCTTTCTCTCCCTCACACTCTTTCTATCTCCCTTTTCCTCTTACAATGTTTGTCTCTTTATCTCTCTCTTCCTCTCTCTCTGTTTCTCTCTCTCACTCTTCCTCTATTTCTCTGTTCCTCTTTCTCACACTCTTTCTCTCTCATTCTTTCTCTCTCTTTATCATTCTCACTCTTTCTCTCTGTCTTCTCACTTTCTTTCTTTTTCTCTCTCTCTGTCTCTCAGTCTCACTGTTTCTCTCTGTCTTCAGCTCACTCTACCTCTCTCCTTTGATGGATGCATGACGCACAATCTTATCTTGCTTTTTATCCAACAGGCTGTGAAACACAAACAGACGTTCACCCTGCCCCACCCACAACACCACCAAATCTGAATGTGCAAAAAATCTGCGATGATGCATGGCCATCCTGAACGCAGACAAAGTTGCTTCGGCCCTTAGTGGACCCTCTTACACACACGCCGGTGGCACAAGGTGAGCAGAGAGACTTCTTTCCGCAGCAGCAGGCAGTCACCTCTGGGCGGTGGGAGTGGATAGTGTGCAGCAGTCTGGGGGCACAATAGCGCACAGACACCTCCGAACAGTGGGAGTGGATGGGGTGCACCAGCCTCATTGAACATTAGTGAAACAAAGAATTACATGTGTGCAGTTGTATGTTCTCTGCAATTACTAATTCTATACTATCTTTCAGATCACTAAACTTGAGGGTTGCACTATTTCCCAGCAGGTGGTTGAAGACACACAGGTGGCACAAAGGTGAGCTGCGAAGATTTTCTCCAGTGTCAACACTCCCTCTCCATCTCTTCCTTTCTCTCTCTCACACATTCTCTTTTTCTCTGTCTCATTCTTTCTTTCTCTCTTCCTCTCTCTTCCTCTTTTTCTCTCTCTCACACTGTTCCTCTCTTTATTTCTCTCTCTCTTCTTATATCTCACACTGTTTCTCTCGTTGTCTTCCATTCTGTCTCACTCTTTCCCTCTATGGCTGGCTTCCTCTCACTCACTCTTTCTTCCTCTATCTCTCTTCCTCTCTCTAACTCTTTCTCTCTGTCTTCCTCTCTCTCACTCTTTCTCTCTCACTCTCTCTCCCTCTCTCTCACTCTTTCTCTCTGTCTTCCTCTTTCTCACACTGATTCTCTCTTTATCTCTTCCTCGTATCTCACTCTTTCTCTCTTTCTCTTTCTACCTCTCTCACACTGTTTTTCTCTTCCTCGTAGCTCACTCTTTCTCTCTTCCTTTCACTAACTCTTTGTTTGCCTGTTTTCCTCTGTCTCACACTGTTTCTCTTTCTTGTATCTCACTATTTCTCTCTTTCTCTCTCTCACTCTTTCTCTCTCTTCCTTCCTCTCCCATTCTTTATCTCTTCCTCTCCCTCTCCCTTACTCTTTAGCTAGGCGCATGACGCACCATGTTATTGTTCTTTTTGTCTTGCAGGCTGTGAATCACAAATGGACCAGCGATGACACGCCACTGCGGTACATAGTTTTATTTGGTGTTGTTCTGTTTAAATAAAATGTTTTATATGTAAATCTATACATGATTAACATTCTTATTTGTCCAACCACACAGGGACACCTCCGGGTCCAAGAAGGTTGTTGGGGGTATGCTGATGATGTGGGAGGAGGGTGTGTTACCTGGTAATGTGGGGAGATGCAGCGTGAAAAGTGTATCTCTCAGAGAAAGAACTCCGGTATGTTTTCAGAAATGCCTCGGACAGATGCCAGCTGACGGACTGAATCACAAAATGTTTTTTACAATACTTATGTAGTGTGACTTATGAACAGTTCGCACCCAGGCTCGCAGAGGGTCAGCTGCTACCCGTGGGCTCGACTCGCAGAGGGAGAACTACGGCCGTCCGCTCCCAAAGGAACAGCAGCGTAGTAGCTCTCAGAGGTAGAGGCACAGCAGCGTAGTAGCTCGCAAAGGTAGAGAGCTGCGAGCCAACGCATTGGCTTCTAAAGGCATAGCTACGAAGTGGTGATGTTGGACAGAGGGAGCGTGAAGGGGGTATCTCACAGAGAGAGACCTGGGGTATATATCCAGTCTTGACTTCACAGATACAACTGCAGCCCGAGAAGTCCCACCAGACCAGCTGCGAACCCACCACTAGTTCGCAGAGGCAGACTTGCGGGCCCAATAAGGTTGTTGGGGGTATACTGGTGATATGGGAACAGGGTGCGTTACCTACTGATGTGGTGAGAAGCAGCATGAAAGAGGTATCTCTCACAGACAGAGCATAGGTATGTTTTCAGAGTTGCCTCGGACAGATGCGAGCTGACTGACTCAATCACAAAATGGCTTTTCAATGCTCATATAGTGTGACTTATCAACAGTTCACACCCAGTCTCGCAAATGGAAACCTGCACCACACAGCAACGTACTAGCTTGCAAACGTATGGAGGTGGGAGCCGACGAACGGGCTTCTAAAGCTATAGCCGCGACCTAGTGATATGAGGAGAGGCAGCGTGAAAGGCATATCTCACACAGATGCCAGTGTTGCCTCGCAGAGGTAAAACTGCGGACCCAGTGGCTTCTACATGGAGACATGCGAGCTAACGGAGTAAATCACAAAATGCCTGCCAACACTTCCTGGTTTCAACAGTTCACAGCCAATGAGCCGCACGCTCTTGCTTGTAACCCCTCAGCCAATTATATGTCACAATTCTCAAATATCGATATCGTTAAAATTTGATATTTATTAAAAACTACTGAACAGATTTACACCATTTAAACAAACGCGTGCTTTCGGGACCATCACCTTTCTCCCTGCCAAATATGCCGTAATTCCGTTCAGCAGATTCACCTGTAGTCTTCTTTAAAGTTTCGTACCGAAACTGCATGGAGAAAACAAGTTTTGGGACCCCCTTTTTTCTCAGCCCCTCCTATATCATTCACCTCCAAACTTTTAATGTAGGACCTAATCAAAAAGAGAAACTTTTTGCATAATTTCATAAAGATTCGTCAAATGACACCAAAGTTATAAGCACATACAGGCCTCCAGGAGGGTGGCCGCACAACCCCACTTCCAACATGAGTGAAGCCCCGCAGCTGCGTGGACCCCAGTGGGCCACCACAACCCCTGCAAGCCCCCGCTATTATTTTTTAAGAAATGCCCCCGGAACCTAGCCAACCCAAGGGCCTCATTAAATTAAAACGCGTGACCCCAGCGTGAATTCGCTGCTTTTTTAATACTTTTTTGGGCCCTGGGGGTCCTTCTAGGACCCCCTGAGCAGGCCTAGCGGGTCAGGGTGTTTCTACCTTGCCCCCTTCCCTTATTTTATACCTTTGTTTCTCCGTTTTCGGGTGACTCGCTTCTACCGAGCCACAAGATGGCTGCAATCACTTCCTGGTTTGGACTACGCAGCCAATCACAGTGAAGCTCGTGCACGCGACTAAGGCGCCGCCTAGATATTGAAACTTTTATTTTTCTAATTTCTCACCAACTACTGAACGGATTTACACCATTTAAAAAAAGGTCGCTTTCTGACCCACGCACTACCTTTTTGCCAAATGTGGGGTAATTCCGTTCAGTAGCTTCGGCTGCAGCCTTGCACAAAGTTTCCTATAGGAAAATTATTTTTTGGCTCTTATTTTTTGAATTTCTCAAAAACTACTGAATGGATTTATACAATTTAAAAAAAAGGTCGCTTTCTGAACCAAGCTCTACCTTTATTCAAAATGTGGGGTAATTCCACTCAGCAGTTCGGGCTGTAGCTCGTCGCATAATTTCCTAAGGAAATTAACATGGGGAAAACGTGTTTTGGGGCCCCCCTTTTTTCTCAGCGCCCACTTGACGAATCACCCCCAAACTTTTAGGATAGGAGCTGACCTGGATAGCCTTTTTTGGGAGAGTATTGCGAAGATTCGTCAAACGGCGCCAAAGTTATTAGCAAATCAAAAAATGCTTTTCCTATGGAAACTGGGTTCTAACTATAACTTCCTACCACCAGTAGGTAATATATATATATATATATTCACTGAAAAAACCATAGGTTTCAGGCCTTATATAGTTAGGAATTAGCAATTAAAAACCCTTTAAAATTCACTAAAAAAACTATAAGTTTTAGGGGTGTTATAGTTAGCTGGACATTTCACTCATACAAAACCATTGAAATTGCTCCTATATAGTTAGTTGTATTAACTATATTTCGCGCACCCACAATCCACTGCTGATTATGTCACATATTACATCATTCATGACATGGTCAGTAACATCACTGATGACATCTCAAATGACATCACTGATCACATCACTGATGACATCATCCAGTGAATGTGGTTTGCTTCGTTATTTAAATATGCATTATATATATATAGAAATTTGCATTGAAGAATGAGTGGATATATAAAAATACATATTTGGATGGAGGATTTAGTAGCAGTGTAATTGACTGTTTACTTGACCAATTTATAGTGTCTCACTAAATATAGTGGATAGTGACTAAACTGTTTGAATATCTGTATCACTTTGTCAGTTGTTGTGTAAACTGGTTCTCCAGTTGGTTACTAGCTATGTGAAAGTCTATATTAGTTATTGATTAGTTAACTGAGTATTTGTATGGGAGAGTGAATGTGTGTGTGGTTCGGTGGGGGGGGTGACTGCTCAAAGATGTGTGAATAGTTGATTCACTAGATATATGAAGTTAAAACTACATTTTCTAACAGTTGTTTGGGTGAGTGAATATCTTTATGGGTGTGATGATGAGCAAATATATTTCTCAATGGTACATGTCCAACAAACTAGAAAAATAAAAGGCAGTGTATGTGTCAGTTGTTGTTTATAAATAAGTATACATAAGACTCAATGATTGTGTGAGTGACTTTATGAATAACTTTATACTTGTAATAATGATTTTATAATTCACTAAGTATGACTTACTATCTAAATGAATAGATGAAGTTGTTTTTGTATAAGTGTGTAGCTAAGTAAATATGTAAGTATGATCAATTGTTTGCATAAGTGAGTAGGATGACTTCATATGTGAATAGGATGTGTGCCGGTGTGTAATGTCGATTTAGCTGTATAAGTATTTTTGATAGTGTTCTATTGTTCATTGACAGCATTTATGAGTGAATCTACAGGTAAGTGATTAGATGTGTGTATACATCTATGAATCACTGAGTGGGTTTTTAGATACTTTTATTGCTGTAACAATGGATTCAAATATGATACTCTGTATTTTACAAAGAGTGATGAAAGATTTTACTAGTGTATGAAAAGGTGTATGTGATTGTCACGTGGATGATGTCCTCAGTGATGTCATCAGTGATGTCATTAGAGAAGTCATCAGTGATGTCACTGACCATGTCATGAATGATGTAATATGTGACATCATCAGTAGTGGATTGCGGGTGCGCGAAATATAGTTAGTACAACTAACTATATAGGAGCAATTTCAATGGTTTTGTATGAGTGAAATGTCCAGCTAACTATAACACCCCTAAAACTTATAGTTTTTTGAGTGAATTTTAAAGGTTTTTTTAAATGCTAATTCCTAACTATATAAGGCCTGAAACCTATGGTTTTTTCAGTGAATTTGCAAGGTTTTTTAAATGCTAATTCCTAACTATATAAGGCCTGAAACCTATGTTTTTTTCAGTGAATTTCAAAGTTTTTTTTAATGCTAATTCCTAACTATATAAGACCTGAAAGCCCACCAGGAATCTAAAGTATGCGCCAGGGGACTGCATTGCAGAAAGGTCTAATGAAGCCACGCCCCTTTTTACACCTCTCTGCAACGCAGCCCCCGTGCATGTTTGAAGAGGGGGAACTAATTCCCCTTGCATACTGGGGGCCCCTGGGGGCCAACTAGCCCACCTGGAACCTCCAGTATGCGCCAGGGGGCTGCATTGCAGAGGTGTAATGAGGCTATGCCCCTTGTTACACCTCTCTGCAACGCAGCCCCCTGGCGCTTTTGCAGAGGGGGAACTAATTCCCCTTGCATACTGGGGGTCCCTGGGGCCAACTAGCCCACCAGGAGCCTCCAGTATGCACCAGGGGGCTGTATTGCAAAGAGGTGTAATGAGGCCACACCCTTTTTTACACCTCTCTGCAACACAGCCCCGCGCATGTTTGAAGAGGGGGAACTAATTCCCCTTGCATACTGGGGGTCCCTGGGGGCCAACTAGCCCACCTGGAACCTCCAGTATGCGCCAGAGGGCTGCATTGCACAGAGGTGTAATGAGGCTATGCCCCTTTTTACACCTCTCTGCAACGCAGGCCACTGGCGCGTTTGCAGAGGGGGGACTAATTCCCCTTGCATACTGGGGGTCCCTGGGTCATATCTGCCCACAAGATGACGGACTCTCCGGACTGTTTGGAATGTTGACAGACACCCGAGAGCCAATCAGCTTTCCGCTCGCGCACTTCCGTGGCGCGCCGGGTGCGCTTACCGGTACGCGTACCTGTAAGCGCTCGAAGCGCGCATATAGATATATATGTGTTTTTGAAGTTAATTTTCGTAAAAACCACTGGAGCAATTTTAAACAAATATGAAAAAGGCACTTCTGTGTACCAGTCCCTACAATTTTGCAAAGTTTGGTGTAATTCCGTTCATCCGTTCGGGCTGTAGCCGTGTGTAAATGCCCTATGGAAAATTGCATGGGGAAAACACATTTGAAAGTGTTGAAATTTAGAACCAATTAAAATGTTACTTTGGTTTTGAATTTGTGTGTGATGAAGTTTGATTGGTTATGTATATATCTAAAATGAGAGGAAAACACGGCCATTTTGTGATACTACTGTCTGAGGTACATTTGTGAGGAATTTTTGGTGTTCAATTTCAGGTGTAAGATTTACACAGTACTAACTCTTCTCCTACTTTCAAAAAGGTGAGTTGTTAATTTGTAAGGGGAACTATGTTGTACACTTTAAGATAATTTGAAAAATGATTTCTCTTAGTTATTTACAGTCCTTCCGTTATAGTTATGGATTGAGATAGTCTTCATCACATGCAGTGCTTTATATTTCTAGTTCCTGCCTGATACTATACACTGCCCAAAGAAAACTTCACTGTTAAAAACTCAGAAGTACCTTTGTCAACTTGACCCCTACAGTGCCCTAACTCTACTGATATAGTTATATTAATTTTTTTTTAATTGTGCATATTAATTTTAAAGAACTAAATACTTGATAAAGCTAGTTTTATATTATGTATTACTAAAAACGATAAATGAAAGTGATTATTATTTCGGCAATTTACAGCAAGAAATTTCAAAATAAAATGGATCACAATGAAGAGACCGTTGAAATTTCTTTTAAATTTTCCACTACAATTATTGAGATTCTAAATGTCACGGATATTGACAGCACCAATAATGAAATATTTTCTCTTAGCGGAGATGACATGAGTGATTTTTGGGATCAGTCTCTTGACGGCGAATATATCGAATGTTTGGAGACCATAGAGTTCCAAGAATCATCATTGCAGACTTTTCATGAGGAGATTTCTGATGATGTGATTGAAGAGGAAATTCCTGATGAGGACATGTTACAAGTTCTTTTAAATTATGAAAATTCAGAACAATAAATTAATATTTAGAAATTAAAAATTGTTTGAGATATTATTCATTTTTATTTCTAATTTATGAGGTAGTAGCAAAGTGATTGTAGTATAAAGTGAGACTTATAGTATAGAGTGCAACATTTTTATGTTACATAGTAAGTTTACTCACATTTACTTCCCTTCTCCCACTATATTTTCTGCAATGTATATTTGACATCTCTTCTTCATCTCCTGCCTCCTTTCTCTCACTGTCTGTCTCTGATGCACCCTATTGCTGCCATTTCTTGTAGTTTCAGAAGAGAGTGACATGTAATAGTTAAGAACGTGAAAAGGGGGCAGGGTAGAGTGCCCCTGACCCCCCAGACCTTATCACAGGGTCCCAAAAGATGAGGGGAATAGAGTCTTTCTGTTGAATTTTAGACTCTGCATCAGTACCTACTTGTAGGTACTTAAATTACCTTCATAACACAACAACTCTTTTTAGAGCTACCCTACCTCTAAGCACTCATTTTTTGTAGTTTCATAAGAGAGTGACATGTAATAGTTAAGAACGTGAAAAGGGGGCAGGGTATAGTGCCCCTGACCCCCCAGACCTTATCAGGGGGTCCGAAAAGATGGGGGGAACAGAGTCTTTCTGTTGAATTTTAGACTCTGCATCAGTACCTACTTGTAGGTACTTAAATCACCCACATAACACAACAGCTCTTTTTAGCGCTACCCTACCTCTAAGCACTAATTTTTTGTAGTTTCAGAAGAGAGTGAAATGTAATAGTTAAGAACGTGAAAAGGGGGCAGGGTAGAGAGCCCCTGACCCCCCAGACCTTATCAGGGGGTCCCAAAAGATGAGGGGAACAGAGTCTTTCTGTTGAATTTTAGACTCTGCATCAGTACCTACTTGTAGTTACTTAAATCACCCACATAACACAACAGCTCTTTTTAGAGCTACCCTACCTCTAAGCACTCCAAATTCTTATTTATTTATTTTTTTCACAGTTTTTCCCTGTGGTATGCTCAGGGTACGCGTACCTGGAAGTGTACACGGAAACGCACCCGGCGCTTACCCCGCAAAATTTAAAAAAAATATATATATAGTTTTTTTGCCCTTCAGGGCCCTTCTAGGCCCCCCTCAGAAAACCAAGGGGATCAGGGGGTATCTACCCTGCCCCCTTTTAATCATTTCCCCCTTTATTTTTCACCTCTTCTGTCTCGATTCTACCGAGACACAAGATGGCGGACTCTCCGGACTGTTTAGAATGTTGACAGACACCCGAGAGCCAATCAGCTTTCCGTGGCGCGCCGGGTGCGCTCCCCGGTACGCGTACCTGTAAGCGCTCGTAGCGCGCATATAGATATATACATTTTTTTTAAGTTCATTTTCGTAAAAACCACTGGAGCAATTTTCACCAAATATAGAAAAGGCACTTCTGCGTACCAGTCCCTACAATTTTGCAAAGTTTGGTGTAATTCCATTCCGCGGCTCGGGCTGTAGCCTTGTCTATTCGTTCTATGGAAATTAACATGGGGAAAACACGTTTTGGGACCCCCCTTTTTTCTCAGCCGCCGCATGACGAATCCCCCTGAAACTTCCAGGGAAGAAGCGGAGCGGAGCTGGCCTAAATTTTGGAAAATTACAAGCAAATTCCTCAACCGGCGCCATAGTTATTCCCAATAGAATGTTGCGGATTTCCTATGGTAGCTAGATCCTAACTATATATACCTACTGGCTACCGCCAGTAGGTATATATATATATATATATATATATATATATATATATATATATATATATATATATATATATATATATATATATTACCTACTGGCGATCGCCAGTAGGTATATATAGTTAGGATTTTTTCTCTATGGGATTTTTGAAAATTCTATGTCTAATAACTTTGGCGTTTGTGGACGGAATTGGCTGAAATTTTCAGGAAAATGGCACATTTAGTTTCTGAGCAGCCCCTGAAAATTGAGGGGGGTTCGTCCAGGGGGGGTCGAGAAAAAAGGGGGGTCCCAAAACGTGTTTTTAACATTGAGTTTTCCATAGGGCGGTTGGCCTCACTTTTAGCCCGAACGGCTGAATGGATTTGCACGAAACTTGGCAAAATTGTAGGGACTGGTAGCCCGATGTGCCTTTTGTAGGTCTCAATATATGTGCTCCAGTGGATTTTGAGAAATTAACGTTTAAAAACAAGATATATATCTGTACCAGCGGACCGGGCAGCGCTCCAGTTCGCGTACTTTTCGCGCAACGGAGCTTTGTGAAGCGAAGCTGATTGGTTCTCCGGCGTCTGTCAACATTCCAAACAGTCCGTAGCGGCCGCCATCTTGTCTCTCGGTAGGATCGAGAGACAAGAGGAGGCGAAAGGGAAGGGGCAAATGACGATAAGGGGGCATAGTAGATCCTCCCTGACCTCTTAGGTTTGATGTACCATTTTGCCAAGTTTGGTGTAATTCCGTTCAGCCATTCAGGCTGTAGACGTATCTAAATGTCAATAATCGAACGGCTGAATGGATTTGCACGAAACTTGGCAAAATATTAGGGACTGGTAGCCCGATGTGCCTTTGCTAGGTCTCAATATATGTGCTCCAGTGGATTTTGAGAAATTAACGTTCCAAAAAAGATATATATCTGTAACAGCGCTCCGCTTCGTGTACTTTTCGCGTTACGGAGCTTTGCGAAGCTGATTGGTTCTCCGGCGTCTGTCAACATTCCAAACAGTCCGTAGCGGCTGCCATCTTGTCTCTCGGTAGGATCGAGAGACAAGAGGAGGCCAAAGCGAAGGGGGAAATGACCATAAGGGGGCATAGTAGATCCTTCCTGACCTCTTAGGTTTGATGTACCATTTTGCCAAGTTTGGTGTAATTCCGTTCAGCCATTCAGGCTGTAGACGTATGTAAATGTCCTATGGAAAATTGGATGGGGAAAACACATTTGAAAGTGTTGAAATTTAGATCCAATTAAAATGTTACTTTGGTTTTGTATTTGTGTGTGATGAAAGTTAATTGGTTATGTATATATGTCAAATGAGAGGAAACCACAGCCATTTTGTGATACTACTGTCTGAGGTACATTTGTGAGGAATTTTTGGTGGTGAATTTCTGGTGTTTGTTTTACACAGTACTAACACTTCTCCTACTTTTAAAAAGGTGAGTTGTTAATTTGTAAGGGGAACTATGTTGTACACTTGAAGATAATTTGAAAAATGTTTTCTGTTATTTATTTGCAGTCCTTTCTGTTATACTAAATACTTGATAAAGTTAGTTTTATATTATGTATTACTAAAAACGATAAATGAAAGTGATTATTTTTTTCTGCAATTTACAGCAAGCAATTTCAAAATAAAATGGCTCACAATGAAGAGACCGTGGCAATTTCTTTTGAATTGTCCACTACATTGATTGAAATTGAGAGCACCAATAATGAAATATTGTCACATGGAGGAGATGACTTGTATGATTCCATTAGATTGATTGAAATGGACAGCACCAATAATGAAATATTGTCACAAGGAGGAGATGACTTGAATGATTCCACTACATTGATTGAAATTGAGAGCACCAATAATGAAATATTGTCACAAGGAGGAGATGACTTGTATGATTCCATTAGATTGATTGAAATGGACAGCACCAATAATGAAATATTGTCACAAGGAGGAGATGACTTGAATGATTCCACTACATTGATTGAAATTGAGAGCACCAATAATGAAATATTGTCACGAGGAGATGACTTGAATGATTCCACTACATTGATTGAAATTGAGAGCACCAATAATGAAATATTGTCACAAGGAGGAGATGACTTGAATGATTCCACTACATTGATTGAAATTGACAGCACCAATAATGAAATATTGTCACAAGGAGGAGATGACTTGAATGATTTTTTTGATCAATCTGTTGATGGCGAATTTATCGAATGTTTGGAGACCATAGAGTTACAAGAATCATCATTGCAGACTTTTCATGAGGAAATTGCTGATGAGGACATGTTACTAGTTCTTTCAAATTTAGAAAATTCTGAAGAATAAATTTATATTTAGAAATCAAAAATTGTTTGAGACATTATTCATTTTTATTTTTAAATTATGAGGTTGTAGCGAAGTGATTGTAGTATAAAATGAGACTTATAGTATAGAGTGCAACATTTTTATGTTACATGGTAAGTTTACTCATATTTACTTCCCTTCTGCCACTATATTATCTCCAATGTGTATTTGACATCTCTTCTTCATCTCCGGCCTCCTTTCTCTCACTGTGTGTCTCCGATGCATCTTATCGCTGCTATTTTGTGTAATTACAGAAGAGAGTAAAATAAAATAGTTCGGAACGTGAAAAGGGGGCAAAGTAGAGTACCCCTCACCCCGTAGGCCTTTTCAGGCGGTCCCAAAAGGATCAGTTTCTGCTTTCCTGAGAGATTATGGTATGAGTTCCATATACCACAATAATTTGCATTACAACATGCAAGATATCTATCTCCTATTACCAACTTTTGGAGATATTCGCGCTAAGCGCGAATATCTCCAAAAAGTTATACCTGCCCTGAGCAGTTCTTAGCCATGTTATCCAATGGGAGGTGGATAACATGGCTAAGAGCATTAGCTCGGTAATGCATGAATATCGCTGACTTTTTAGCGATATTCATGCATTGCGGCCGTTTTTTATCGCATTTGCGATAAACCTTGATAATAGCAAGGTTTATCTTCGATAATTTCTGACGATGCTTAGCGGTAAAAAATTCGTTGGTAAGCATCGTTAGCGATAAATATCGCTTAACTTTGGTAATATGCACCAACGTCTGTTAACGTTCGATTCGAAGGAAATGAGGAAGTGTTGAAAAACATTGTTTGCGCCATCTTGCCTTTTTTGAAATGCCACACTTTTGTCGTGCACGGCAGCCATTTTAGATGCCTTGACCAGACCCACTCTCTGCACGCTGTCGATTCGTAGCATGGCTCCCCACCCTCGCAAGCATCTTCCCCAGGCACTGGTCACCCCCGCTCTCTGTCTTATGCATGGGCAATAAACCTCCCCCCATCTGCGCTGCTCTTCCCTGAGAATCACACTCTGTGCCCGCCCGACACCTCCCTTTCGCCCTATTCACTACCGCACCCTCTGACACTCCTCTTCCTCTGTGTCCGATTGTCCAGGCTATCAGCTAGCCCTGCAGATGTAGTTTATGGCTCCAGCTGTAAAGAATCACCCCTCTTTAAAGGAGTTATAGTAGATCAAGGCCCACACCCGATGAGATCCGTCACACCACACGTGTTCCTACTATCTGAAAACCATCCTGTATTGTGATTGGGGAGGGGACCGAGCCTGAAGCGGAAGATTCCAGGAATGACTCTTTGTACATCAAAGTTTTTACAATTATGTGTCACATTAAAAATATATAGCACTCCAACAAAGTAGTAGGAATATAAAACTTTAATAACATATAAATATATACAACAAAACAAAAACAGTAAAAACATTTAAACAACGAAGAGACCGTGGCAATTTCTTTTGAATTCCTGATGAGGACATCTTACTAGTTCTTTCAAATTATGAAAATTCAGAAGATGTTGCCTGGGGGTGGGTCGTCAGTAGCAGTCTGTTGTGCGAATAGTTCCAAGGCAGCAGAACGCGCTGAAATCTAGATGGCACGAAAGTGATGTCTAGTAAGTTGCCGCCCAGCAAATAACGGCGTGGGGCGCCGCGGGGGGTGGATTGTCAGTAGCGGTCTGTTGTGCGAATAGTTCCAAGGCAGCAGAAAGCGCTGAAATCTGGATGTCACGAAGGTGATGTCTAGTAAGTTGCTGCCCAGCAAATAATGGCGTGGGGCGCCGCGGGGGTGAGTGAGTCCAGTAGGCACCACAACTATTCTTACCGGCATTGCAGAATTACTGCTGGGGACAATGCCTGTGCTGTAGCAGGGTCACAGCAGAAACAAAAAGGATTCTGTTGAAGATGTTGTTGGTTTTCAATTTGAAAACAGTTCTGGTGTCAATTGCTATGCTAATGTAGTGGTTAATGTTTTGTTTTCTCTAGAAAATGTAAAAGAGGGGGAGGCAGTCCAAAGTTCCGTTAAAAGGGCAAAGGAAAGGATCGGTGGTTTGAACTATCAGTCAAAAAGGGGAGGGGGTGCAACAATTTTTCCTACCGGGTCACACTGTGCTTTCACCGGAACTGAGGTCTGCAGGATTCTAGTAATTCAAAGTGAGGCTGGCGCCAGCATGGGAGCGCCGACGTCCCGCGGATACAGTTTCGTCACTCCACGGGCGATCATGGCAGTCATTCCCCATCGGGGGTGTCTGCGGGGGTCGGAGACTCCCGCGGCTCCTGTAGAATCTTCAAGGTCGTGGAGGACTACGGTGGTGGAGTCAACCAGTGACCGGGCCATTTCTTTATGCTGGGCCCGCTCTTGCCAGGTCGACCGCCATTTTGAGAGTTCGGTAGCTACTGGCGATCGCGGGGTCAAATGAGCGGACGGGCTCCACCCTGCCGGGCGAGACGTTGCAGCATCGCCACAGTGGAAGAACCCTTTTCCGGGCGCTTGGAGCGCCGAGGGTGCAGGTGGGAAGCCTCCACTGGGGAGGCGGGAGAGGCCTGTTCGCATCGTCTCTCCCTCCCAGTGCACCCCACGGCGTCTCGCTTGAGATTTGTTATGGCCGGACCAGGCGATGAGGACGAGGGGGGGGTCGGAGGCATGTGCAAGACATCCCCCCCCAGTGTTGTCGCAGCCATTATTCAAGAGATAAGAAGTGTCCTGTCCGTCTTCGGGCCGGGCTTCCGGTGGATGTCGGCCGGACGCCCCTGGCTCTGGCCCCATGAACGGGTTTCTTGGTTTATCGGCTGCAGCCGGATCCCGTCGGCCTCGGCCCCCCGACCGTTGGTGGCCGGACCGGAAGAGCATGTGGCGGGACTACCTGCAACTCTCAAGGGCCACCGCGGCTGGACTGGGAGAGAGAGGGGAGGGTCGAGGAGACATTCCCCCCCCCTGAAACTCTTCAGCGTTGTAAAGGCAATCCCCTGGCCGGGTCCCGCTGGCCTCGGCCTCTCCTCCGGCTACACCCTACGTTAGGATCTCCTGGCCGAGGCGTGGCAGCAGGATCCGCCTTATATGGGCTGCTCCCGGCTGGGCGTAGCCGCAACCCTGCCCCACCTTGGAAGTTTCCAGAGTGGGGGCGGATGTTCTACTGACTTGCATTTTCCCTAGTCTATCGATTTTTTGGGCGTGGCAGGCGGTGGGACAGCGAGGGGTGATTTGGTTTCTCTTACTGTTTTTCTGGTCTCTCACCACTGGCATATTTCTAACGTTTTCTTGTTTCTAGGACATTAATAGGTTTTATCATTACGTTATGTTATCGTTTCTTTGTTCGTTGTTTAATAAAAGTTTATGTTCATCAGTGGCCTACTGATTTTCGTTTTCCTATTCTTTTCTTTCCAGGTTGTTTCATGCTAAAGTTTCTGTTAACAGGATACAGTGATCACTTCGTTATTATTGCATATGTCCTTTTCACTAGGGGTGCTCTCTGGTCAGGCCAGATGACGTATCTCTAGTAAATGGTCCGGGTGAAACAGGTGCATCAATCAGTGGGGAGTAGATAGGCATGACAGATTACAACGGGGGAGAAAGGTCCGCATTACGTACCCTTTCACTATTTGCAAAGATTTTCCTACGTATATTTGCAAACAGGGAATACCTCCAAAAAGAACCAATTCCTAAACAGTCAATGTTTGGGGAAACAATCAATCAATGAGGAACGAAATAGGCACGACGTGTTAAAGGTTTGCGTTACCTACCCTTCACTATCTGCAAAGGGAGAGAGAATATTCCTATTCTTCCTCGTTTGCAGGCAGAGAAGATTCTTAAGAGAACCAACTTCGAACAATTCAATGCTCGATTCAAACAATCAAGAAGGGGTACTGTGAACACAAATGAACGCCGCTTATGTACATACACATTGGTATTATCAACAGGTTGTTCCTAATGTTTCTATTTTAGGGAGGTCAAAAAGAGATCCCATTAGTGGCCTACTGATTTTGCTCGATTCCTTTTGTTTTTTTACACGATTTTTCGCTATCTGCAAAGACTAAACAGAGTATTGCGACTCTGTGCTTGTTTGTAAATAGAGAATGAACCAAAGAGAACAATCAATCAAATGGAGAGAGAAGCAGGCACGACGGATTACAACGGGGGCAAAGGCCTGCGTTAACTACCCTTCACTATCTGCAAAGAGAGAGTACTCCTAATAGAAATGAGGGGTGGGGGGTAGCATTCAAAGCAGATCAGTGTGCATAAACACGAAAATGTTTTTACTTACCACGTACTTGACATTCGACAGCTTATGATATTTGCTATTAAAAAACCATTGAAATTCACTGAAAAAACCATAGGTTATAGACCATATATAGTTAGGAATTAGCATTTAAAAAACCTTATTTTACTCACACAAAACCATTGAAATTCCATATATAGTTAGTTGCACTAACTATATATCGCGCACCCGCAATCCACTGCTGATCATGTCACATATTACATCATTCATGACATGGTCAGTGACATCACTGATGACATCACTGATGACATCTCAAATGACATCACTGATGACATCACTGATGACATCTCATTTGACATCATTCTTGTGCTAATACGATAAACCTCTTCAGACTCTAATATAACCTTAGATACACTCAGTGTATACAGACACTCACACACTGCCACTCATCCATGGAGTTACTCACACACCCAGTCAGTCATGCAAAGAAACAATCTCACCTCCATTTCTTCAACTATACAGTTAAACACACCTTACTTATTGAAACATATACTAACACATATTTACTCTCTTATACAATCCCTGATACAAGTTCACAATGATCGATACAACCACTCACTCATTCAGTGGCTCTCATGCACAGTTATTTATATATGCCAACTCTCACATGTACTGTGTTTTACATATGTATTTAGTATGACATGTAGCATTGAGATATCCATTCACTCATCAATACACTCATGCACACAGTCAACTGCCCATGTAGCTGTTTCCACATGCACTCTTGAACTCATACACCTAGTGAATAAACTGCTCACACATCTATGCACAGAGTCACACACCTTACAGCCACCCCCACACAAACTCAATCTCCCATAGAAATACTTGGGCAACCAATTAATAACACATATAGCCTCTCGTATAGCTAATGATCAACACATGCAGCAGTTTACATCACAACAGACATAATGATGCACAAATTAAGACAGTTTAGTCACTAACCCATGCATTCAGTGAGACATATTTAATCACTCACTCATACAGTCAGTCACGCACCTACTAAATCCTTCATCCAGACACTTATACATCCACTCATTCTTCAATATGTAAGACATATTTTAACTTTACGGAAACATACAGTCACTGGATGTTGTCATCAGTGATGTCATCAGTGATGTCATTTGAGATGTCATCAGTGATGTCATCAGTGATGTCACTGACCATGTCATGAATGATGTAATATGTGACATGATCAGCACTGGATTGCGGGTGCGCGATATATAGTTAGTGCAACTAACTATATATGGAATTTCAATGGTTTTGTGTGAGTAAAATAAGGTTTTTTAAATGCTAATTCCTAACTATATATGGTCTATAACCTATGGTTTTTTCAGTGAATATATATATATATATATATATATATATATATATATATATATATATATATATATATATATATATATATATATATATATATATATATATATATATAAATATATATATATATTAGGTTATATATATATATATATATATATATATATATATATATATATATATATATATATTTGTCATCCAAAGTGCCTGTGCTTTCGGGGAAGCACACGACATTTCTCCGCCCTGCGGGCTATCAATCAGCATGCTTTCCGCTCTCCATTATTTAAAACCTGCCCGACGCGTTTCTGGGAACCTTTTCCCGTCATCAGGGGCTGCCGTCAAAGAATAATGTTCACACACCGGTATTTGCCAGACATTGATTTATTAGCCACACCCCTGGTAGGCGTATTGTTTAGTACCTCGTCATACCAAGTGTTTCTGGGATGCGTAGTCTGTTCGGTGCGTGGCAGTTGCATTAAAAATTCTTTGGCAAGTGATGCTCCTCAATTACCTATAGTAGGCTGGGTATTACGGTTCAGCACGCTGTACATGTGGAGTCCTGTGCTCAAACCTCCAACTCGTTTGGAAGTGATGGCCTCGAACTGCTGCAAAGGGTGAACGCTGCAACAGCTGATGGTGCTCTCCCCCCGACCAGGCGGCCGGTAAGAATTTTGTCATCCAAAGTGCCTGTGCTTTCGGGGAAGCACACGACATTTCTTCGCCCTGCGGGCTATCAATCAGCATGCTTTCCGCTCTCCATTATTTAAAACCTGCCCGACGCGTTTCTGGGAACCTTTTCCCGTCATCAGGGGCTGCCGTCAAAGAATAATGTTCACACACCGGTATTTGCCAGACATTGATTTATTAGCCACACCCCTGGTAGGCGTATTGTTTAGTACCTCGTCATACCAAGTGTTTCTGGGATGCGTAGTCTGTTCGGTGCGTGGCAGTTGCATTAAAAATTCTTTGGCAAGTGATGCTCCTCAATTACCTATAGTAGGCTGGGTATTACGGTTCAGCACGCTGTACATGTGGAGTCCTGTGCTCAAACCTCCAACTCGTTTGGAAGTGATGGCCTCGAACTGCTGCAAAGGGTGAACGCTGCAACAGCTGATGGTGCTCTCCCCCCGACCAGGCGGCCGGTAAGAATTTTGTCATCCAAAGTGCCTGTGCTTTCGGGGAACATTATTCTTTGACGGCAGCCCCTGATGACGGGAAAAGGTTCCCAGAAACGCGTCGGGCAGGTTTTAAATAATGGAGAGCGGAAAGCATGCTGATTGATAGCCCGCAGGGCGGAGAAATGTCGTGTGCTTCCCCGAAAGCACAGGCACTTTGGATGACAAAATTCTTACCGGCCGCCTGGTCGGGGGGAGAGCACCATCAGCTGTTGCAGCGTTCACCCTTTGCAGCAGTTCGAGGCCATCACTTCCAAACGAGTTGGAGGTTTGAGCACAGGACTCCACATGTACAGCGTGCTGAACCGTAATACCCAGCCTACTATAGGTAATTGAGGAGCATCACTTGCCAAAGAATTTTTAATGCAACTGCCACGCACCGAACAGACTACGCATCCCAGAAACACTTGGTATGACGAGGTACTAAACAATACGCCTACCAGGGGTGTGGCTAATAAATCAATGTCTGGCAAATACCGGTGTGTGAACATTATTCTTTGACGGCAGCCCCTGATGACGGGAAAAGGTTCCCAGAAACGCGTCGGGCAGGTTTTAAATAATGGAGAGCAGAAAGCATGCTGATTGATAGCCCGCAGGGCGGAGAAATGTCGTGTGCTTCCCCGAAAGCACAGGCACTTTGGATGACAAAATTCTTACCGGCCGCCTGGTCGGGGGGAGAGCACCATCAGCTGTTGCAGCGTTCACCCTTTGCAGCAGTTCGAGGCCATCACTTCCAAACGAGTTGGAGGTTTGAGCACAGGACTCCACATGTACAGCGTGCTGAACCGTAATACCCAGCCTACTATAGGTAATTGAGGAGCATCACTTGCCAAAGAATTTTTAATGCAACTGCCACGCACCGAACAGACTACGCATCCCAGAAACACTTGGTATGACGAGGTACTAAACAATACGCCTACCAGGGGTGTGGCTAATAAATCAATGTCTGGCAAATACCGGTGTGTGAACATTATTCTTTGACGGCAGCCCCTGATGACGGGAAAAGGTTCCCAGAAACGCGTCGGGCAGGTTTTAAATAATGGAGAGCGGAAAGCATGCTGATTGATAGCCCGCAGGGCGGAGAAATGTTGTGTGCTTCCCCGAAAGCACAGGCACTTTGGATGACAAAATATATATATATATATATATATATATATATATATATATATATATATATATATATATATATATATATATATTAGGTAATATATTCACTGAAAAAACCATAGGTTAGAGACCATATATAGTTAGCTGGACATTTCATTGACATAAAACCAATGAAATTCCATATATAGTTAGTTGCACTAACTATATATCGCGCACCCGCAATCCACTGCTGATGATGTCACATATTACATCATTCATGACATGGTCAGTGACATCACTGATGACATCACTGATGACATCTCAAATGACATCACTGATGACATCACTGATGACATCTCAAATGACATCATGACACACCAATACCAGTTACTACATACGCACTCACTGATTCCTACGTCTACACACACATTCACTCATTCACCCATACAATCACTCATACATACAGTCACTCATTATTACAACACTATCATATGCACTCATACACCTATGCAGACACTCACACACTGCCACTCATCCATGGAGTTACTCACACATCTAGTCAGTCCTGTAAAGAATCAATCACACTTCGATTTCCTCATCTATACAGTTAAACACAGAACACCATACTTCAGTGACATCACTGATGACATCACTGATGACATCTCAAATGACATCACTGATGACATCACTGATGACATCTCAAATGACATCACTGATGACATCATGACACACCAATACCAGTTACTACATACGCACTCACTGATTCCTACGTCTACACACACATTCACTCATTCACCCATACAATCACTCATACATACAGTCACTCATTATTACAACACTATCATATGCACTCATACACCTATGCAGACACTCACACACTGCCACTCATCCATGGAGTTACTCACACACCTAGTCAGTCCTGTAAAGAATCAATCACACTTCGATTTCCTCATCTATACAGTTAAACACAGAACACCATACTTTTTCACACATATACTAACACATACTTACTCTCTTATACAATCACTGATACAAGTACACATTGATATGCACAGAGTCGCACACCGCCCAGCCAGCCACACACACACTCAGTCTTTCATACATCCACTCATTCTTCAATATGTAAAACATATTTAAACTTTACAAAAACACACAGACACTAGCTGATGTCATCAGTGATGTCATTTGAGATGTCATCAGTGATGTCATCAGTGATGTCACTGACCATGTCATGAATGATGTAATATGTGACATCATCAGCAGTGGATTGCCGGTGCGCGATATATAGTTAGTGCAACTAACTATATATGGAATTTCATTGGTTTTATGTCAATAAAATGTCCAGCTAACTATATATGGTCTCTAACCTATGGTTTTTTCAGTGAATTTTCAAGGTTTTGTAAATGCAAATTCCTAACTATATATGGTCTATAACCTATGGTTACGGTCGCCAGTAGGTATATATAGTTAGGATTTTTTCCCTATGGGATTTTTGAAAATTCTAGGTCTAATAACTTTGGCGTTTGTGGACGGAATTGGCTGCAATTTTCTGGAAAATTGAACATTTTGTTTCTGAGAAGCCCCTAAAAATTTGGGGGGGGTTCGTCAAGGGGGGGCCGAGAAAAAAGGGGGTCCCAAAACGCGTTTTTCCCATGCAATTTTCCATAGGGCGGTTGGCCTCACTTTTAGCCCGAACGGCTGAATGGATTTGCACGAAACTTGGCAAAATTGTAGGGACTGGTAGCCCAATGTGCCTTTTGTAGGTCTCAATATATGTGCTTCAGTGGATTTTGAGAAATTAACGTTCAAAAAAAGATATATATCTGTAACAGCGGACCGGGCAGCGCTCCGGTTCGCGGACTTTACGCGTAACGGAACTTCGCGTAGCGAAGCTGATTGGCTCTCCGGTGTCTGTCAACATTCTAAACAGTCCGGAGCGGCCGCCATCTTGTCTCTCGGTAGGATTGAGAGACAAGAGGAGGCCAAAACAAAGGGGGAAATGACCATAAGGGGGCATAGTAGATCCTCCCTGACCCCCTAGGTTTAATGTGGAGGCTTTAAAAGGGCCCCGCGGGGCAAAAAAAATAAAAAATTGTTTTGTTTTTTTGCGTGGGTAGCGCCCGGTTCGCGTACCGGAGCACTTCCGGGTGCGCTAACGCAGCGCGTCATAAGACGCATTACGCGACAACGTGATACGTCGCGCTTCCGAGACGCGTCACGATGTTGATTTCTAACGCGGCAGTTGCGCTAACGGAACGTTTACCGGTTCGCGGACCGGGTCGCGGCATCAAATTGAGCTAATGGAAAGCTTCCCGGTTCGCGAACCGGGAGCGAAACAAAAAAATATTTAAAAAAAAAATTATTAATAAACATATAAAATATATTTTTGGATTTAAAGAAGAATACATTTTACAGCTATAGATATTAGCTTTTAAAAAACCAATGAAATTCACTGAAAAAACCATAGGTTATAGACCATATATAGTTAGGAATTAGCATTTACAAAACCTTGAAAATTCACTGAAAAAACCATAGGTTATAGACCATATATAGTTAGGAATTAGCATTTAAAAAACCTTATTTTACTCACACAAAACCATTGAAATTCCATATATAGTTAGTTGTACTAACTATATATCGCGCACCCGCAATCCACTGCTGATCATGTCACATATTACATCATTCATGACATGGTCAGTGACATCACTGATGACATCACTGATGACATCTCAAATGACATCACTGATGACATCACTGATGACATCTCAAATGACATCACTGATGACATCACTGATGACATCTCATTTGACATTACTGATCACATCACTGATGACATCATTCATGTGATAATACAATGAACCTCTTCAGACTCTAATATAACCTTAGATACACTCAGTGTAAACATACACTCACAGACTGTCACTCATCCATGGAGTTACTCAGACACCTAGTCAGTCATGCAAAGAATCAATCACACCTCCATTTTCTCAACTATACAGTTATACACACCTTACTTATTCAAACATATACTAAAACATATTTACTCTCTTATACAATCCTGGATACAAGTTCACAATGATGCATACAGCCACTCACACATTCACTGGCTCCTATGCACAGTTATTTATATATGTCAACTCTCACATGTACTGTATTTTACATATGTACTTACTTTGACATGTAGCACTGAGATATCCATTCACTCACCAATACACTCATGCACACAGTCAACCGCCCATACAGCTGTTTCCACATGCACTTTTGAACCCATACATGTAGTGAATCAACTGCTCACACATCTATGCACAGAGTCATACACCTCCCAGCCACCCACACACACACTCAGTCTCCCATACAAATGATTGGGCAACCAATCAATAACCCATATAGTTACTCATTTAGCTACTGATCAACACATGCATCAGATTACAGAACAACAGACACAATAATGCACAATTTAAAACAGTTTAGTCACTAACCCATGCACTCAGTGAGACACATTTAATCACTCACTTATACAGTCAGTCATGCACCTACTAAATCCTTCATCCAGACACTTATACATCCACTCATTCTTCAATATGTAAGACATATTTTAACTTTACAGAAACATACAGTCACTGGATGTTGTCATCAGTGATGTCATCAGTGATGTCATTTGAGATGTCATCAGTGATGTCATCAGTGATGTCACTGACCATGTCATGAATGATGTAATATGTGACATGATCAGCAGTGGATTGCGGGTGCGCGATATATAGTTAGTCCAACTAACTATATATGGAATTTCAATGGTTTTGTGTGAGTAAAATAAGGTTTTTTAAATGCTAATTCCTAACTATATATGGTCTATAACCTATGGTTTTTTCAGTGAATTTTCAATATATATATATATATATATATATATATATATATATATATATATATATATATATATATATATATATATATTCCCATAACGTTCTTCGCCAAAATTGCTGCTCACAATGCAGTGGGTGCCGCAGATCGCGAGGAGGGACTTGCGCTTGATACTCCAAAAACAGTCACAAGACAATGCTGCGCACTCCCGGGCTTATTAGGTTCAGTAATTGTTTTATTTCATTTCATATCGTGCAACCAAAATCCAATTAACAAACACGTTTCTGGCCTTTGTCAATGGCAGTAACCCTGTGTGAACGGACATCTTATTACAAAACCATAATTCATTGGGCAGCAGTTCATTCATCAGAGACATGAAAAATGCACTGTAAAAACAAATTAGACGGTTCATGTTCTCCTCGGCGGCCATCTTATAAAATGCAATTTAAACAAAAAACCTAGGCAAGAAATGTTATTGATCAGGATTCAATGTCAACATGCATGCCATATCAGGAATGCTACATATATGGGTAATAATTCCAAAAATGCAAAATCGTAAATTTCAATAAACAAATCTAATTTCATCATCACGGTAAACAAATGCTTCCCAGGGTTGCAGAATTGCATCAAACCTGTGTATCTTGATTACGCCCTGAATGGGCCTTCATTGATCCAAACAAAACATTTCTATGTAGTACTCAAGGAATTACTGATAGAATCATGACTGTTGAAGAGAATTCATTCAAAAAAATAGATACTACATACAGTACTATCAACAATAAAAAATAAGGATGCTACTCATGCCCTGAATTGGCTGATACCTCATGGGCACATACATCTAAAACCAATATTTCCAAAGACTGGCAGAATCTCAGAATTAATTTTACCCATCATTTAGTTTCCTTAAATTACCTTCAAGATTCCTACTAAGAACAGACTATATCGAGGAGGCCAACTCTATTTACCTATATTGGAATGGATCATTGTGAACCTATGTGAGACAACTCATCCTCACTATTCAGACCCCATGGTGTATGTGTTCTGATTTCCACTATATATCTTGACTCCAATTGTCTTTCTTTATTGATTACTTGATCAATGCAGAAGTAACGTAGCCTTTCGCTTCTGCCCTCATGTGCATCAGCAAAATGCCTGGCTACCCGGTATGTGCTATCATGATTAGTAATGTCTCATGTGTATTCCAACACCCGCTTTTTTGCCTGATGGAATGTGATTCCAATATATTAGAGGCCACAAGGACATATCAAGCAATAGATCACAAAATTAGAAATATAGTTTAAAGCTTATTGATGCTTCTTTTTTCTTTTTACCTGGGATCTGATCATCCTTGACCTTTGTGCTGTTTTTATAGGCTTTGCACCCAGTGCATGGAAAAAAGCCTGTGCTGTACGCCTTTCTTATAGGTTTGTCGACAAAATGACTCTGGACTAAGATGTCTTTCAGTGAGTCACACTTCCTATATGTGATGTCTGGTCTGTAAAATAATATTTTCCCCACCACACCATCCGTTTGGAGACTGCCCCAGTTCTTCTGGATCAATGACTGGATCAGTTGAGACTCTGTGGAAAATCCAAGTATCAACTTAACCGTAGACTCTCCCTTTTCTTGTTATACACTTTTCTATTTGCATATCAGCAACTTTTGTCTCTCCCTAGGATGCCCTTTCTTGGTTGCCCTTTGTAGAATTTTTTGTCATGTAGCCTCTTTCACTGAATCTATTAAAGAGATTCCTTTTCTGCTACAGAGTAATCCTCCAGGCAGGAGTAGTTGCGCTTCAATCTCAATAGTTCCCCGTAGGGGATGCTGTTAATTAGATTACGTGGCTCTGTAAGTATGATACTGTGTTCCTTGTCATTGGTTTTGGTGGTGAAATAAAACTCACTGGCTGTGTACCCGAGCTGTGTCAGAGCCAGTTCCTATACTGGAGCAGGAATTGGAGGTTTTATATATATATATATATATATATATATATATATATATATATATATATATATATATATATATATATATATATATTACCTACTGGCGGTCGCCAGTAGGTATATATAGTTAGGATTTTTTCTCTATGGGATTTTTGAAAATTCTATGTCTAATAACTTTGGCGTTTGTGGACGGAATTGGCTGAAATTTTCAGGAAAATGGCACATTTTGTTTCTGAGCAGCCCTTGAAAATTTGGGGGGGGTTCGTCAAGGGGGGGCCGAGAAAAAAGGGGGGTCCCAAAACGTGTTTTTAACATTGAGTTTTCCATAGGGCGGTTGGCCTCACTTTTAGCCCGAACGGCTGAATGGATTTGCACGAAACTTGGCAAAATTGTAGGGACTGGTAGCCCGATCTGCCTTTTGTAGGTCTCAATATATGTGCTACAGTGGATTTTGAGAAATTAACGTTTAAAAAAAGATATATATCTGTAACAGCGGACCGGGCAGCGCTCCAGTACGCGTACTTTTCGCGCAACGGAGCTTTGTGAAGCGAAGCTGATTGGTTCTCCGGCGTCTGTCAACATTCCAAACAGTCCGTAGCGGCCGCCATCTTGTCTCTCGGTAGGATCGAGAGACAAGAGGAGGCCAAAGCGAAGGGGCAAATGACCATAAGGGGGAATAGTAGATCCTCGCTGACCCCCTACGTTTGATGTGGAGGTTTTAAAAGGGCTCCGCGGGGCAAAAAAAAAAAAAAATAATAATAATCGAACGGCTGAATGGATTTGCACGAAACTTGGCAAAATATTAGGGACTGGTAGCCCGATGTGCCTTTGCTAGGTCTCAATATATGTGCTCCAGTGGATTTTGAGAAATTAACGTTCAAAAAAAGATATATATCTGTAACAGCGCTCCGCTTCGCGTACTTTTCGCGTTACGGAGCTTTGCGAAGCTGATTGGTTCTCCGGCGTCTGTCAACATTCCAAACAGTCCGTAGCGGCCGCCATCTTGTCTCTCGGTAGGATTGAGAGACAAGAGGAGGCCAAAGCGAAGGGGGAAATGACCATAAGGGGGCATAGTAGATCCTTCCTGACCTCTTAGGTTTGATGTACCATTTTGTCAAGTTTGGTGTAATTCCGTTCAGCCATTCAGGCTGTAGACGTATGTAAATGTCCTATGGAAAATTGCATGGGGAAAACACATTTGAAAGTGTTGAAATTTAGAACCAATTAAAATGTTACTTTGGTTTTGTATTTGTGTGTGATGAAAGTTAATTGGTTATGTATATATGTCAAATGAGAGGAAACCACAGCCATTTTGTGATACTACTGTCTGAGGTACATTTGTGAGGAATTTTTGGTGGTGAATTTCTGGTGTTTGATTTACACAGTACTAACACTTCTGCTACTTTTAAAAAGGTGAGTTGTTAATTTGTAAGGGGAACTATGTTGTACACTTGAAGATAATTTGAAAAATGTTTTCTGTTATTTATTTGCAGTCCTTCTGTTATACTAAATACTTGATAAAGTTAGTTTTATATTATGTATTACTAAAAACGATAAATGAAAGTGATTATTTTTTTCTGCAATTTACAGCAAGCAATTTCAAAATAAAATGGCTCACAATGAAGAGACCGTGGCAATTTCTTTTGAATTGTCCACTACATTGATTGAAATTGAGAGCACCAATAATGAAATATTGTCACAAGGAGGACATGACTTGTATGATTCCATTAGATTGATTGAAATGGACAGCACCAAGAATGAAATATTGTCACAAGGAGATGACTTGAATGATTCCACTACATTGATTGAAATTGAGAGCACCAATAATGAAATATTGTCACAAGGAGGAGATGACTTGTATGATTCCATTAGATTGATTGAAATGGACAGCACCAATAATGAAATATTGTCACAAGGAGGAGATGACTTGAATGATTCCACTACATTGATTGAAATTGAGAGCACCAATAATGAAATATTGTCACGAGGAGATGACTTGAATGATTAAACTACATTGATTGAAATTGACAGCACCAATAATGAAATATTGTCACAAGGAGGAGATGACTTGAATGATTTTTTTGATCAATCTCTTGATGGCGAATTTATCGAGTGTTTGGAGACCATAGAGTTACAAGAATCATCATTGGAGACTTTTAATGAGGACATTGCTGATGAGGACATGTTACTAGTTCTTTCAAATTTAGAAAATTCTGAAGAATAAATTTATATTTAGAAATCAAAAATTGTTTGAGACATTATTCATTTTTATTTTTAATTTATGAGGTTGTAGCGAAGTGATTGTAGTATAAAATGAGACTTATAGTATAGAGTGCAACATTTTTATGTTACATGGTAAGTTTACTCATATTTACTTCCCTTCTGCCACTATATTATCTCCAATGTGTATTTGACATCTCTTCTTCATCTCCGGCCTCCTTTCTCTCACTGTGTGTCTCCGATGCATCTTATCGCTGCTATTTTGTGTAATTACAGAAGAGAGTAAAATAAAATAGTTCGGAACGTGAAAAGGGGGCAAAGTAGAGTACTCCTCACCCCCTAGGCCTTTTTAGGCGGTCCCAAAAGGATCAGTTTCTGCTTTCCTGAGAGATTATGGTATGAGTTCCATATACCACAATAACTTGCATTACAACATGCAAGATATCTATCTCCTATTACCAACTTTTGGAGATATTCGCGCTAAGCGCGAATATCTCCAAAAAGTAACACCTGCCCTGAGCAGTTCTTAGCCATGTTATCCAATGGGAGGTGGATAACATGGCTAAGAGCATTAGCTCGGTAATGCATGAATATCGCTGAGTTTTTAGCGATATTCATGCATTGCGGCCGTTTATTATCGCATTTGCGATAAACCTTGATAATAGCAAGGTTTATCTTCGATAATTTCTGACGATGCTTAGTGGTAAAAAATTGGTTGTTAAGCATCGTTAGCGATAAATATCGCTTAACTTTGGTAATATGCCCCAACGTCTGTTAACGTTCGATTCGAAGGAAATGAGGAAGTGTTGAAAAACATTGTCTGCGCCATCTTGCCTTTTTTGAAATGCCACACTTTTGTCGTGCACGGCAGCCATTTTAGATGTCTTGACCAGACCCACTCTCTGCACGCTGTCGATTCGTAGCATGGCTCCTCACCCACGCAAGCATCTTCCCTAGGCACTGGTCACCACCGCTCTCTGTCTTATGCATGGGCAATAAACCTCCCCCCATCTGCGCTGCTCTTCCCTGAGAATCACACTCTGTGCCCGCCCGACACCTCCCTTTCGCCCTATTCACTACCGCACCCTCTGACACTCCTCTTTCTCTGTGTCCGATTGTCCAGGCTATCAGCTAGCCCTGCAGATGTAGTTTATGGCCTCAGCTGTAAAGAATCACCCCTCTTCAAAGGAGTTATAGTAGATCAAGGCCCACACCCGATGAGATCCGTCACACCACACGTGTTCCTACTATCTGAAAACCATCCTGTATTGTGATTGGGGAGGGGACCGAGCCTGAAGCGGAAGATTCCAGGAATGACTCTTTGTACATCAAAGTTTTTACAATTATGTGTCACATTAAAAATATATAGCACTCCAACAAAGTAGTAGGAATATAAAACTTTAATAACATATAAATATATACAAGAAAACAAAAACAGTAAAAACATTTAAACAACGAAGAGACCGTGGCAATTTCTTTTGAATTATCCAATAGATTTATTGAAATTGACAGCACCAATAATGAAATATTCTTGTCAGTAGCGGTCTGTTGTGCGAATAGTTCCAAGGCAGCAGAACGTGCTGAAATCTAGATGGCACGAAAGTGATGTCTAGTAAGTTGCCGCCCAGCAAAAAACGGCGTGGGGCGCCGCGGGGGTGAGTGAGTCCAGTAGGCACCACAGCTATTCTTACCGGCATTGCAGAATTACTGCTGGGGACAATGCCTGTGCTGTAGCAGGGTCACAGCAGAAACAAAAAGGATTCTGTTGAAGATGTTGTTGGTTTTCAATTTGAAAACAGTTCTGGTGTCAACTGCTATGCTAATGTAGTGGTTAATGTTTTGTTTTCTCTAGAAAATGTAAAAGAGGGGGAGGCAGTCCAAAGTTCCGTTAAAAGGGCAAAGGAAAGGATCGGTGGTTTGAACTATCAGTCAAAAAGGGGAGGGGGTGCAATAATTTTTCCTACCGGGTCACACTGTGCTTTCACCGGAAGTGAGGTCTGCAGGATTCTAGTAATTCAAAGTGAGGCTGGCGCCAGCATGGGAGCGCCGACGTCCCGCGGATACAGTTTCGTCACTCCACGGGCGATCATGGCAGTCATACCCCATCGGGGGTCGGAGACTCCCGCGGCTCCTCTAGAATCTTCAAGGTCGTGGAGGACTACGGTGGTGGAGTCAACCAGTGACCGGGCCATTTCTTTATGCTGGGCCCGCTCTTGCCAGGTCGACCGCCATTTTGAGAGTTCGGCAGCTACCGGCGATCGCGGGGTCACATGAGCGGACGGGCTCCACCCTGCCGGGCGAGACGTTGCAGCATGGCCACAGTGGAAGAACCCTTTTCCGGGCGCCTGGAGCGCTGAGGGTGCAGCTGGGAAGCCTCCACCTGGGGAGGCGGGAGAGGCCTGTTCGCACCGTCTCTCCCTCCCAGTGCACCCCACGGCGTCTCGCTTGAGATTTGTTATGGCCGGACCAGGCGATGAGGACGAGGGGGGGGGGGGTCGGAGGCATGTGCAAGACATCCCCCCCCAGTGTTGTCGCAGCCATTATAAAAGAAAGAAGTGTCCCGTCCGTCTTCGGGCCGGGCTTCCGGTGGATGTCGGCCGGACGCCCCTGGCTCTGGCCCCATGAACGGGTTTCTTGGTTTATCGGCTGCAGCCGGATCCCGTCGGCCTCGGCCCCCCGACCGTTGGTGGCCGGACCGGAAGAGCATGTGGCGGGACTACCTGCAACTCTCAAGGGCCACCGCGGCCAGACTGGGAGAGAGAGGGGAGGGTCGAGGAGACATTCCCCCCCCCTGCAACTGTTCAGCGTTGTAAAGGCAATCCCCTGGCCGGGTCCCGCTGGCCTCGGCCTCTCCTCCGGCTACACCCTACGTTAGGATCTCCTGGCCGAGGCGTGGCAGCAGGACCTGCCTTATATGGGCTGCTCCCGGCTGGGCGTAGCCGGAACCCTGCCCCACCTTGGAAGTTTCCAGAGTGGGGGCGGATGTTCTACTGACTTGCATTTTCCCTAGTCTATCGATTTTTTTGGCGTGGCAGGCGGTGGGACAGCGAGGGGTGATTTGGTTTCTCTTACTGTTTTTCTGGTCTCTCACCACTGGCATATTTTAACGTTTTCTTGTTTCTAGGACATTAATAGGTTTTATCATTACGTTATGTTATCGTTTCTTTGTTCGTTGCTTAATAAAAGTTCATGTTCATCAGTGGCCTACTGATTTTCGTTTTCCTATTTTTTTCTTTCCAGGTTGTTTCATGGTAAAGTTTCTGTTAACAGGATACAGTGATCACTTCGTTATTATTGCATATGTCCTTTTCACTAGGGGTGCTCTCTGGTCGGGCCAGATGACGTATCTCTAGTAAATGGTCCGGGTGAAAAAGGTGCATCAATCAGTGGGGAGTAGATAGGCATGACAGATTACAACGGGGGAGAAAGGTCCGCATTACGTACCCTTTCACTACTTGCAAAGATTTTCCTACGTTTATTTGCAAACAGGGAATACCTCCAAAAAGAACTAATTCCCAAACAGTCAATGTTCGGACAATCAATCAATCAATGAGGAATGAAATAGGTACGACGTGTTAAAGGCTTGCGTTACCTACCCTTCACTATCTGCAAAGGGAGAGAGAATATTCCTATTCTTCCTCGTTTGCAGGTAGAGAAGATCCTTAAGAGAATTAACTTCGAACAATTCAATGCTCGATTGAAACAATCAACAAGGGGTACTGTGAACACAAATGAACGCCGCTTATGTACATACGCATTGCTATTTTCAACAGGTTGTTCCTAATGTTTCTATTTTAGCGAGGTCAAAAAGAGATCCCATTAGTGGCCTACTGATTTTGCTCGATTCCTTTTGTTTTTTTACACGATTTTTCGCTATCTGCAAAGACTAAACAGAGTATTGCGACTCTGTGCTTGTTTGTAAATAGAGAATGAACCAAAGAGAACAATCAATCAAATGGAGAGAGAAGCAGGCACGACGGATTACAAAGGGGGCAAAGGGCTGCGTTAACTACCCTTCACTATCTGCAAAGAGAGAGTACTCCTAATAGAAATGAGGGGTGGGGGGCAGCATTCAAAGCAGATCAGTGTGCATAAACACGAAAATGTTTTTACTTACCACGTACTTGACATTCGACAGCTTATGATATTTGCTATTAAAAAACCATTGAAATTCACTGAAAAAACCATAGGTTATAGACCATATATAGTTAGGAATTAGCATTTACAAAACCTTGAAAATTCACTGAAAAAACCATAGGTTATACACCATATATAGTTAGGAATTAGCATTTAAAAAACCTTATTTTACTCACACAAAACCATTGAAATTCCATATATAGTTAGTTGCACTAACTATATATCGCGCACCCACAATCCACTGCTGATCATGTCACATATTACATCATTCATGACATGGTCAGTGACATCACTGATGACATCACTGATGACATCTCAAATGACATCACTGATGAGATCACTGATGACATCATCCAGTGACTGTGTGTTTCTGTAAAGTTTAAATATGTTTTACATATTGAAGAATGAGTAGATGTATAAGTGTCTGGACGAAGGATTTAGTAGGTGCATGACTGAATGTATGAGTGAGTGATTAAATGTGTCTCACTGAGTGCATGGGTTAGTGACTAAACTGTCTTAATTTGTGCATCATTATGTCTGTTGTTCTGTAAACTGCTGCATGTGTTGATCAGTAGCTATATGATTAACTATATGGGTTATTGATTGATTGTCCAAGTATTTGTATAGGAGACTGAGTGTGTGTGTGGCTGGCTGGGAGGTGTGTGACTCTGTGCAGATCAATGTGTACTTGTATCAATGATTGTATAAGAAAGTAAGTATGTGTTAGTATATGTTTGAAAATGTAAGGTGCTCTATGTTTAACTGTATAGACAAGAAAATGGAAGTGTGATTGATTCTTTACAGGACTGACTAGGTGTGTGAGTAACTCCATGGATGAGTGGCAGAGTGTAAGTGTCTGTATAGGTGTATGAGTGCATATGATAGTGTTGTAAAGATGAGTGATTGTATGTATGAATGATTGTATGGGTGAATGAGTGAATGTGTGTGTAGACGTAGGAATCAGTGAGTACGTATGTAGTAACTAGTATTGGTGTGTCAATGGTTTCAAAAATTATACTCTGTATTTAACACTGGGTGAAACAGAGGTTATATTAAAACGTGAGGAGATGCATTGTATTGTCACATGAATGATATCATCAGTGATGTGGTCATTGATGTCAAATGAGATGTCATCAGTGATGTCATCAGTGATGTCATTTGAGATGTCATCAGTGATGTCATCCGTGATGTCACTGACCATGTCATGAATGATGTAATATGTGACATCATCAGCAGTGGATTGCGGGTGCGCGATATATAGTTAGTGCAACTAACTATATATGGAATTTCAATGGTTTTGTGTGAGTAAAATAAGGTTTTTTAAATGCTAATTCCTAACGATATATGGTCTATAACCTATGGTTTTTTCAGTGAATTTTCAAGGTTTTGTAAATGCTAATTCCTAACTATATATGGTCTATAACCTATGGTTTTTTCAGTGAATTTTCAAGGTTTTGTAAATGCTAATTCCTAACTATATATGGTCTATAACCTATGGTTTTTTCAGTGAATTTCAATGGTTTTTTAATAGCAAATATCATAAGCTGTCGAATGTCAAGTACGTGGTAAGTAAAAACATTTTCGTGTTTATGCACACTGATCTGCTTTGAATGCTACCCCCCACCCCTCATTTCTATTAGGAGTACTCTCTCTTTGCAGATAGTGAAGGGTAGTTAACGCAGGCCTTTGCCCCCGTTGTAATCCGTCGTGCCTGCTTCTCTCTCCATTTGATTGATTGTTCTCTTTGGTTCATTCTCTATTTACAAACAAGCACAGAGTCGCAATACTCTGTTTAGTCTTTGCAGATAGCGAAAAATCGTGTAAAAAAACAAAAGGAATCGAGCAAAATCAGTAGGCCACTAATGGGATCTCTTTTTGACCTCGCTAAAATAGAAACATTAGGAACAACCTGTTGAAAATAGCAATGTGTATGTACATAAGCGGCGTTCATTTGTGTTCACAGTACCCCTTGTTGATTGTTTGAATCGAGCATTGAATTGTTCGAAGTTGGTTCTCTTAAGGATCTTCTCTGCCTGCAAACGAGGAAGAATAGGAATATTCTCTCTCCCTTTGCACATAGTGAAGGGTAGGTAACGCAAACCTTTAACACGTCGTGCCTATTTCGTTCCTCATTGATTGATTGTTTGCCCGAACATTGACTGTTTGGGAATTGGTTCTTTTTGGAGGTATTCCCTGTTTGCAAATAAACGTAGGAAAATCTTTGCAAGTAGTGAAAGGGTAGGTAATGCGGACCTTTCTCCCCCGTTGTAATCTGTCATGCCTATCTACTCCCCACTGATTGATGCACCTGTTTCACCCGGACCATTTACTAGAGATAGGTCATCTGGCCCGACCTGAGAGCACCCCTAGTGAAAAGGACATATGCAATAATAACGAAGTGATCACTGTATCCTGTTAACAGAAACTTTAGCATGAAACAACCTAGAAAGAAAGGAATAGGAAAACGAAAATCAGTAGGCCACTAATGAACTTTTTATTAAATAACAAACAAAGAAAGGATAACAATACGTAATGATAAAACCTATTATTGTCCTAGAAACAAGAAACGTTAGAAGTAAGCCCGTAATAAGAAACCTGAAAACAGTAAGAGAAACCAAGTGTGACATTGCAACGGCCACAAGGCAACGAGGCTTCATCGCCTCTCACTGCCCCAAAACGTGTCTGTCCCACCGCCTGCCACGCCCAAATAACGGCAAACTGGGAAAGATACAAGTCAGCAGACATCCGCCCCATTCTGGAAACTTCCAAAGTGCAACAGGTTTCCGGCTACGCCCAGCCGGAAGCAACACATATAAGGCGGGTCCTGCTGCCAACCGTCGGCCAGGAGATCATCACGTAAGGAGTAGCCGGAGGAGAGGCCGAGGCCAGCGGGACCCGGCCAGGGGATTGACAACACTGGAGAGTTGCAGGGGGGGGAATGTCTATGTCCTCGACCCTCCCCTCTCTCTCCCAGTCCGGCCGCGGTGGCACTTGAGAGTTGCAGGTTGTCCCCCCACTCTCTCTCCCGGTCCGGCCACCAACGGCCGGGGGCTGAGGCCGACGAGATCCGGCTGCAGCCGATGAGCCAAGGAACCCGTTCATGGGGCCAGAGCAAAGGGCGTCCGGCCGCCATCCACCGGAGGTCTGGCCCAAAGACGGACGGGACATTTCTTCTTTCTTTTATAATGGCTGCGACAACACTGGGGGGGGATGTCTTGCACATGCCTCCGACCCCTCCCCCTCGTCCTCATCGCCTGGTCCGGCCATAACAAATGTCAAGCGAGACGCCGTGGGGTGCACTGGGTGGGAGAGACGGTGCGAACAGGCCTCTGCCGCCTCCCCAGGTGGAGGCTTCCCAGCTGCACCCTCAGCGCTCCAGGCGCCCGGAAAAGGGTTCTTCCACTGTGGCGATGCTGCAACGTCTCGCCCGGCAGGGTGGAGCCCGTCCGCTCATTTGACCCCGCGATCGCCAGTAGCTAACGAACTCTCAAAATGGCGGTCGACCTGGCAAGAGCGGGCCCAGCATAAAGATATGGCCCGGTCACTGGTTGACTCCACCACCGTAGTCCTCCACGACCTTGAAGATTCTAGAGGAGCCACGGGAGTCCCCGACCCCCGCAGACACCCCCGATGGGGAATGACTGCCATGATCGCCCGTGGAGTGACGAAACTGTAGCCGCGGGACGTCGGTGCTCCCATGCTGGCGCCAGCCTCAGTTTGAATGACTAGAATCCTGCAGACCTCAGTTCCGGTGAAAGCACGGTGTGACCCGGTAGGAAAAATTGTTGCACCCCCTCCCCTTTTTGACTGATGGTTCAAACCACTGATCCTTTCCTTTGCCCTTTTAACAGAACTTTGGACTGCCTCCCCCCCTCCCCCGCGGCACCCCACGCCGTTATTTGCTGGGCGGCAACTTACTAGACATCACCTTCGTGCCATCTAGATTTCAGCGCGTTCTGCTGCCTTGGAACTATTCGCACAACAGACCGCTACTGACGACCCACCCCCAGGCAACATCTTCTGAATTTTCATAATTTGAAAGAACTAGTAACATGTCCTCATCAGGAATTTCCTCGTCAATCATCTCATCAGGAATCTCCTCATGAAAACTCTGCAATGATGATTCTTGTAACTCTATGGTCTCCAAACATTCGATAAATTCGCCATCAAGAGATAATTTCATTAAATGTAGTGGATAATTCAAAAGAAATTGCCACGGTCTCTTCATTGTTTAAATGTTTTTACTGTTTTTGTTTTGTTGTATATATTTATAAGTTATTAAAGTTTTATATTCCTACTACTTTGTTGGAGTGCTATATATTTTTAATGTGACACATAATTGTAAAAACTTTGATGTACAAACAGTCATCCCTGGAATCTTCCGCTTCAGGCTCGGTCCCCTCCCCAATCACAATACAGGATGGTTTTCAGATAGTAGGAACGCGTGTGGTTTGACGGATCTCATCGGGTGTGGGCCTTGATCTACTATAACTCCTTTGAAGAGGGGTGATTCTTTACAACTGGGGCCATAAACTACATCTGCAGGGCTAGCTGATAGCCTGGACAATCGGACACAGAGGAAGAGGAGTGTCAGAGGGTGCGGTAGTGAATAGGGCGAAAGGGAGGTGTCGGGCGGGCACAGAGTGTGATTCTCAGGTAAGAGCAGCGCAGATGGGGGGAGGTTTATTGCCGATGCATAAGACAGAGAGCGGGGGTGACCTGTGCCTGGGGAAGATGCTTGCGAGGGTGGGGAGCCATACTACGGATCAACAGCGTGCAGAGAGTGGGTCTGGTCAAGGCATCTAAAATGGCTGCCGTGCACGACAAAAGTGTGGCATTTCAAAAAAGGCAAGATGGCGCAGACAATGTTTTTCAACACTTCCTCATTTCCTTCGAATCGAACGTTAACAGACGTTGGTGCATATTACCAAAGTTAAGCGATATTTATCGCTAACGATGCTTAGCAACGAATTTTTTACCGCTAAGCATCGTCAGAAATTATCGCAGATAAACCTTGCTATTATCAAGGTTTATCGCAAATGCGATAAAAAACGGCCGCAATGCATGAATATCGCTAAAAAGTCAGCGATATTCATGCATTACCGAGCTAATGCTCTTAGCCATGTTATCCACCTCCCATTGGATAACATGGCTAAGAACTGCTCAGGGCAGGTGTTAGTTTTTGGAGATATTCGCGCTTGGCGCGAATATCTCCAAAAGTTGGTAATAGGAGATAGATATCTTGCATGTTGTAATGCAAGTTATTGTGGTATATGGAACTCATACCATAATCTCTCAGGAAAACAGAAACTGATCCTTTTGGGACCGCCTGAGAAGGCCTAGGGGGTGAGGGGTACTCTACTTTGCCCCCTTTTCACGTTCCGAACTATTTTATTTTACTCTCTTCTATAATTACACAAAATGGCAGCGATAAGATGCATCAGAGACAGACAGTGAGAGAAAGGAAAGGATGAAGAAGAGATGTCAAATACACATTGGAGATAATATAGTGGGAGAAGGGAAGTAAATATGAGTAAACTTACCATGTAACATAAAAATGTTGCACTCTATACTATAAGTCTCATTTTATACTACAATCACTTCGCTACAACCTCATAAATTAAAAATAAAAATGAATAATGTCTCAAACAATTTTTGATTTCTAAATATAAATTTATTCTTCTGAATTTTCAAAATTTGAAAGAACTAGTAACATGTCCTCATCAGGAATTTCCTCTTCAATCATCTCATCAGGAATCTCCTCATGAAAAGTCTGCAATGATGATTCTTGTAACTCTATGGTCTCCAAACATTCGATAAATTCGCCATCAAGAGATTGATCAAAAAAATCATTCAAGTCATCTCCTCCTTGTGAGAATACTTCATTATTGGTGCTGTCAATTTCAATAAATGTAGTGGATAATTCAGAAGAAATTGCCACGGTCTCTTCATTGTGAGCCATTTTATTTTGAAATTGCTTGCTGTAAATTGCAGAAAAAAATAATCACTTTCATTTATCGTTTTTAGTAATACATAATATAAAACTAACTTTATCAAGTATTTAGTATAACAGAAGGACTGTAAATAAATAACAGAAAACATTTTTCAAATTATCTTAAAGTGTACAACATAGTTCCCCTTACAAATTAACAACTCACCTTTTTAAAAGTAGGAGAAGTGTTAGTACTGTGTAAACCAAACACCAGAAATTGAGCACCAAAAATTCCTCACAAATGTACCTCAGACAGTAGTATCACAAAATGGCTGTGGTTTCCTCTCATTTTAGATATATACATAACCAATTAACTTTCATCACACACAAATACAAAACCAAAGTAACATTTTAATTGGTTCTAAATTTCAACACTTTCAAATGTGTTTTCCCCATGCAATTTTCCATAGGACATTTAGATACGTCTACAGCCTGAATGGCTGAACGGAATTACACCAAACTTGGCAAAATGGTACATCAAACCTAAGAGGTCAGGGAGGATCTACTATGCCCCCTTATGGTCATTTGCCCCTTCGCTTTGGCCTCCTCTTGTCTCTCGATCCTACCGAGAGACAAGATGGCGGCCGCTACGGACTGTTTGGAATGTTTACAGACGCCGTAGAACCAATCAGCTTCGCAAAGCTCCGTAACGCGAAAAGTACGCGAAGCGAAGCGGAGCGCTGTTACAGATATATATCTTTTTTTGAACGTTAATTTCTCAAAATCCACTGGAGCACATATATTGAGACCTAGCAAAGGCACATCGGGCTACCAGTCCCTAATATTTTGCCAAGTTTCGTGCAAATCCATTCAGCCGTTCGATTATTATTATTTATTTTTTTATTTTGCCCCGCGGGGCCCTTTTAAAACCTCCACATCAAACCTAGGGGGTCAGGGAGGATCTACTATGCCCCCTTACGGTCATTTGCCCCTTCGCTTTGGCCTCCTCTTGTCTCTCGATCCTACCGAGAGACAAGATGGCGGCCGCTACGGACTGTTTGGAATGTTTACAGACGCCGGAGAACCAATCAGCTTCGCTTCACAAAGCTCCGTAACGCGAAAAGTACGCGAACTGGAGCGCTGCCTGGTCCGCTGTTACAGATATATATCTTTTTTTGAACGTTAATTTCTCAAAATCCACTGGAGCACATATATTGAGACCTAGCAAAGGCACATCGGGCTACCAGTCCCTACAATTTTGCCAAGTTTCGTGCAAATCCATTCAGCCGTTCGGGCTAAAAGTGAGGCCAACCGCCCTATGGAAAACTCAATGTTAAAAACACGTTTTGGGACCCCCCTTTTTTCTCGGCCCCCCCTTGACGAACCCCCCCCAAATTTTCAGGGGCTGCTCAGAATGAAAATGTTCAATTTTCCTGAAAATTTCAGCCAATTCCGTCCACAAACGCCAAAGTTATTAGACATAGAATTTTCAAAAATCCCATAGAGAAAAAATCCTAACTATATATACCTACTGGCGACCGCCAGTAGGTAATATATATATATATACATATGTGGGGAGATGCCCATATACTTCTCCTCAACTCTACTAACACCGCGCAGGCTGGCTGGCGAGGGGTTTCCAATACGAGGCCACTTCAAAACAAATGGAAACCACGAACCTGTTGCAATACTGCAAGTAGAAATCACGGCGGGACTACAAGCACCAGAAGGCACTGCGCCCATCCAGGGGCGTGCCATAACATTAAATAAAGGTGTTTCCTGCCACTACCCTGCAAAGCATTCGTCCTCCTCTGAAGAAGAAGGGTACTGCCCTCGAAACGCGTCAGGAAAGCGGACGAAGCAGGACTTATTATAGACTGTGTTCCCGGTTTGCAGCCATTGAGCAACTTGTGATGAAATAAACCTTGTTTGGAAGCCCCGCGAGTGTGGTTGGTGTCTTTACACTAGAGCGAACACATATATATATATATATATGTATATATATATATATATTACAACAGTTTCCCCGGTGCCGGGGAGGGTGGGGTCGCTGAACAAAACCGGAGCAAACAATCGCTTTTCAAATTCTTTTGCTTTTATTCATAATCCATGGGGGGTTCAAAGAAACAAAAACAACCGACGCGTTTCGGCAGCGTCCGCTGCCTTGGTCACGGTCAGTTTTGTGTTTTCAACTCACACTTTTGTTACATCTCAAAATTATCCAGAACACGCCCCCTTGTGGGTTTGACCAATTTCATTATAGGAATTCTGGGACTTGTAGTTTCCCTAACCGATCCTTCAATCCATATTTACAATATTTCTGTACATTTCATGGTTTGATGAATTGCTTTTCACCCTGGTCAATTCAAAACGGTTACAGTTATTGTCCCCCAGAATTATTATTATTACAAATTCATGCATTTGAAATGAAATTGAACAATTAATGCCCTCTAGTGGGCCTATAGTGGTGCGAGTTGGAATTGTGGTTGTAATACATAATTCTGCCCTTCAGTGGGCTGAGATTGATGAGTTTTTTGGTCTGATGTTTGTGTGAGTTGTGGTTACAGGGTGAGAAAAGGTGCGTGGGTAAAAATTATAATGTGTGAGAAAACAATTGGGTTAAAATCAGATGCGATCTGCGGGATGCTAAGATAGATTCAGTCAATATTTACAAATGCGTGTATAGTTCCTCTGATTGATTCAGACCAAAGGGTGTCATTGTTCTGAAGTTCAAAATGTGCCTTGACTCCTTCTGTCTCAGTATTCTTTCGTCGTGGCCACCCCTCGCTGATAAGTTCATAGTTTCTATGCCCCAGAAGCGCAGTTTTTTCCAGTCCCCTTGATGATCTGACTCCATATGTTTCGCCACTGCGTTACTCCTGTCCTTGTGTACTGTGGCTCGGACATGCTCCAATATGCGTTTTTTCAGTTCGCAAATAGTGCTCCCTATATACCTTTGCTTGCATGGACACTCAATCATGTATATAGTATATTTGCTGTTGCATGTTATACATTCCCTTATTCGCCAGATCTTGTTGTTGTACATAGTTATTTCTGTTGTCGGTTTGGCGATTTCACAAACTTTACAGTTGTAACATTTTATGAATCCTTTAGTTTTTAGCCAGTTTGTTTTCTTAGTTGTTGGTTGAAAGTGGCTGTGCACAAGTTGGTCCTGTAGATTTTTTGCCCTCCGATATGTCACTGTAGGATGTTTTCCCATTCTTTTGCCTATCACTGGATCCAACTGTAGGATTTTCCAATTTCTTTTTAGGATTTGATTTAGTTGTTTTGTTTCCTTACTGTAATTGGTGATTAATCTGATTGGTTCCTCCTCTGTTGTAGTTTTGGTTTCTTTCATTTTCAAGCACTCTGACCTTGGTGTTTGGTTAGCTCTGTCCCAGCCTTTTTTGGTGCATGGTTTGTTGTAATGTCTGTTGTGAAAACGTTTCATGGCATTTTGGCTCTGTTTCTGCCATTCTTCTTCCTCACTGCAGATTCTGCGCAATCGCAAGAATTCTCCGTACGGAATGCTGGCTATCAATGATTGTTGATGGAAGCTCGTGGCCTCCAATGTCGAGTTTGTTGCTGTGCTTTTTCGGTGGAGAGTTGTTTCCATTTGGTTGTTCTTTATATATATTTCTGTGTCCAGAAAGATCGCTCTGTCCCTAGTGATGCTATGGGTAAATTTTATACCAGGAGTGCTGTTGTTCAGTATTTGAAAATATTCCAAAAATTTGTCTTCTCCTCCATCCCACACTACGAACAGATCGTCTATAAATCTTCTCCAGATTATAATATGTCGTGTGAACCTCAGGTGATTGACATTCCATGCCACTTTTTCCTCCCACCATCCCATGGCGGTACAGGCGTAATTGGGGCTGAAGGAAAAACCCATGTATATATATATAGATATATAGACATATTTATAAATAAGGCTCTCTGTTTTCGATTTTTACAGATAAATACAGAAAACAATGTGTCTCCATTTAATTTTAAAAGTGGATAAATACAGAAAATGGTGCTTCTTTTAAATGAGTATCCATGCCTTATTTCGTGAATCATAGCCGAACAGCTGAGCAGATGGACAGCATGAGTAATTAAAAAACAGAATGAAATTTATTTTAATAATGGCATATGTTAACATACAGTTGTGGTATAATGCTAATATTTATCTGTGGATGTATTGTTGTGTAACATTTGACAGCTTCAATAGGTAAAACATGACAAACATCGAAGTATGAGTGCGCGTTTATTAGTTAAAAAAATATGAAATGTTCTGTTTTATGACTTCATTTATACACAAAACAGAAAATGGATATGGATAAATACAGATAAAATGGCCCAAAAATTAATCTGGATAAATACAGACGAAGATGTAAAAAAAAAATTAACACCATAACACTGGGAGCCCTAGTATAAATTCCCTGAAAAATCACAGAGATTAAAGTGATGTTATAGTTATGTGTTGAAATGCGGCAAGAACAAAGTACAACAACAACAAAAAAAGACTAAAATATAGTTTAGTCAGTTTAGTACTACTACTACTACTTGAAGTAGGTAAGCATTTATTCAGGGCATGCACTTCAAGGCTCCTTGGCAGACAGAATGGTGTTTTGGGGGGGCGTGGCCAGCAACGTGGCCGAGTGAGCCGCACTTTGCCGCAGCTCCGCCGAGCCGACATTATCTGACTGCACTTTCCCCATCCAGCAGCCCTTCAAACTCCCCAAAAAAGGTAGTGGGCAACGCATGGACCCAGGAGGCATCCCTTGGTGACTCCGGGGGTCTGACCTGAGGACGAAATACGTCGGGAAAGCTCCAGCGCGCCGATCCGAACCTGGATCCAAGATGGCGGCACCCGCTGCAGCCTAGATCGGAGCTGAAGGCCAGAACAGCCGCGAGTCCGGAGGGTACAGGAGAAACGCTACAGCATTGCCTGGACTTCTGCCGAAGGTAGGTGAGCCCCGGGGAGCCTGGCCAGAAACCCGGGAGCGTGCACCGGACGAGGGGGAGCAACCGGACTGAAGCGCATGCACTCCCCCGCAGCAGGCACCGGAGGGAAAGGCCCAACGATCTACAGGCAACGCCTGGGGGAAAAAATAGAGGGAAAATCTGGTTACGCTCCCCCCCTCACCCACTGCAGGCATTACGGCTCATCGGAGGAGCACGCCAGCTGAGGAGAAGGCACTGACTGGTTCCTGACCGTCTCCCTACCCCACCCCTCCCCTCCCCACCCCCGCCAAACATCAGCGACCGGAGTGAGCGGAAGAGGCACACGGGGCAGCTCACACAAGATGGCCGAGGCTGCGCACAGAAGGATATAGGCCCAGATCACAGTTCGGGCGCATTCTGGAGTGAGGAGAGCGAGATCGGAGGCGGGTGCCACTAGTCTCCCTCATGTCTCCCCAGGCACCCGGGCGCAGCTGACGGTTCTGCCCTAAACTAGGCGCTGGCGATAGCCCCACATGACTCCAAAGCACCGCAACTTACAGGCGGGCCTGGAATAGGCCGAGCTGAACCACTCACGCACATGCGATAGCGAGACTGTTGGCAACGCCGGGTCAGAGACGGGGTGCGGACATGGCCGCACTGCCCATCCCACTGCACTGAGGTACCCTTATCGCGCGACGGCGACGCTGTTTTGCGAGCCCTAGACGTGGCGAGAAGCACTGCGCCGAGGAGAGTGAGCCCACCAGTGTGGAACCCTAGACAACCGGGACTGCGGTGAACGGCAGACAAGGAAGGCCTCTATAGCGTCAGACGGGGCCCACAAGCGGCGCATTGGAGGGCCGGAGTGGAAGCCGGGACGCCGCAAAGAGCACAGACCTCGCCCTCTCCCTTCCCCAGCTGCAGGACCGGGCCGGTATGGGGAAGAAAGACCCGATCCCTAAGACCCCGAAACATGGACCCATAGATAAGTTTGCAGTGGCGCCTCCCACCAACGCTATGGAGGGCGCAGGAGCGAGCTTGGACACGGCCCTTCTGATGGCAGCGATACAGGCGTCCAGGGAAGATATTCAGGCCTTTTGAGCGGCCCTAGAGGTGAAAATAGGAGAGGTGGGAGTGGAGGTCAACATACTACGGCAGGATTTCCGAAACCTCACGGAGAGTCACCACGGCCGAAACGGGGCAAAGCGAAGTAGAGGATGTCATACATGCCCGGCAGAAAGATGTCAAAGACCTGACGGACTCCCATAAACAACTGCAGTGGAAGGTCGATGATGCCAAAAACAGGGCGCAACGCAACAACCTCCGCTTTGTGGGATTTAGGGAAGGAATCGAAGGGTCCAATATGGCGGAGTTTCTGTGTGCATGGTTGATCGAAACGCTGCCCCAAGAAACATTCTCCAACTGCTTCATCATTTAAAGGGCCCACAGAGCACTCATGGCCAAACGTTTGGCTGGGGGAAGGCCTAGGCCGATCATAGCGAGGTTCCTCAACTTCGCGGACAGAGAAACGATCTTGCGAGAAGCCTGGAAGCTGGGCGAGATACGAGTAGAAAACTCACAAATAATGATCTCCCCGGACTACAGTCAAGAAGTGCAGAAGATGAGGCGCTCCTTTGATACAGTAAAAGCTAAACTTAGAGATCTAAAGATACAATATATGCTCCTCTTCCCAGCTAAACTTAAAGTAATATATAAGGAAAAGACGCACTTCTTCAATCATCCGGATGACGCATGGCAATGGCTAGAGGAACGCCCACCACCCCAGAGACGTGAAGGGGGTGAGCTGAACACGGCGTTGGAGGGCCCCTCAACTGGCAACCTCTGGGAGATGGTGAAACCGCAGCGGAGATGCAGACTACGGGGGACGAGGAGGACACAAACGACGCCGTACCCCCTGCAGCATACGACCCCTAGGAGAAACCGGGACCCTGCCTCCCCACGTCGAGACAGTCAAGCGGGCTCCAGATTTCGTGCCCTAGCCACCAAGGAACGCCCTGTGGAAGAGGACAACACAGGAGGTGCTACGACAGGGAGCGAGGAGGAGGAAGATCAGTCGCTCCATCCGCTGGTGGCTGCCATCAAGGAGCTGGAGAGGGACCCAGCTACAGGCAGTGCTCCAGTGCAGGGTGAGGACAAGGACCGCAATACCTGAGCAAGAAAGAAGCTGGATGGACGAGATATCGGCTAGACCGACGGGCGGCACGCAAGTGGCTCACACGCCTCTCCATTGTTATTTTTCTATAAGTATTATTTATTTGTTATTGCATCTTTCCTTTTCTGCTCAGGAACTACCACATAGAACTGTGGGCACTGTGGGAAAGTATCCTTCCTAGTTCTTGTTCGTCTGACAAGTTGGGGTAGGTCAGAAGAGGAGAGGGACACCGGGGTGGCGACATACCTTTTCCTGCCAATATGTCCTATCACAGAGGGAGGTAGACGGTGGGACCGATGGGGGAGGAAGGTGGGGAGGGGGAGCGGGGGAAAGTTGGAGCTGTTCAATCCATCTTAATGGAGGGGTCGTAGATACCAGGGGGGGGGGAGTTGGGGAATTGGGGAAGGGGGGGGAGCAGGGATGGGGAGGGGGTGGAAAGATCATGTCATGCTACCCGCACACTCAAGTATTCCAGGAGACACCTCCTTGCAGGGGCCCGACTACACTAAGCCACACACACGCCAGACTGTCGGGTGACAATAGGAGAAACCACAGAGACCAAAGGGGATTCAGCGTCCTAACATGGAACGTAAACAGGCTTGGCAGTAAGATTAAGAGGGGGCTGGTGTTTTCCTACATTAAAAGGCTGAGCCCTGACATAACACTACTGTAGGAAACGCATCTCAAGGGGACAAATTGTGCATTCCTAGCTAGGGGACAGTACAAGGTATTAGCAGATGCAGGATACACCACGGTCTCGAGAGGAGTGGCCATAATTGAGAAGAAGACTACACCGTTTTCCATAACTCAAACATGGACGGATACACAGGGGACATATGTGGGGGTGAAGGGGACCTGGAATAGACGTTAGTACACGATACTATCAGTATACACCCCCCCCGAAACTGCAGGCCAACACGCTTAAGAAAGTAGTAGATATACTCCTTGAAACAGCTGATACTATACAGATTCTTGGTGGGGACTTCAATGATGTGATGGACCCAGGGCTCGACCGGACGGGAATGGCGTCCAGAGATCGGACCCGGACCCCCCTATCCCGAATGATTACAAACATGGGACTCACAGACGTGTGGAGGTGGTTACACTCAGACCAGAGGACCTACTCCTTCTTCTCGGGCTCACATAAAGTGTACTCGAGGCTGCATTATATCTTTATGTCCAAGCAACACTTGGCAATTGACAACTCGGCGGAATATAAGGCAAGAGGGATTACTGATCACTCCCCACTTCTGGCAAGAATGGGACTGGGAAGAAATGAGAGTAGAGGGTCCTGGAGATTGACGGCATGGGACCTACAAAATGTGAGTGTATTGAAGGGTCTGAGAGCAGACGTGAAGGTTTATGTAGCCGACAATGAAGGGACGGTCTGCTCCAAAGTAACATTCTTGGATGCTCTAAAAACGGTCATGCGAGACAGGGCACAAAATAGATTAGCGGCTGAACGGAGGAAGCTTCATGCAGACACAGTGGCACTGGAGGTGAGCATTCTGGACCTGGAGAGGGAATACCAGATCTCGAAAGAGACGGGGACTCTCAGGAGACTGACAGACACGCAGAGACAGTACCGAGAGATGGTCATGGGAGAGGCCAAAACCCAGGCACTAGCCACGTTGCATCGGCTATATGATGTGGGGGATAAGTCGGGCAAACTACTGGCGTGGCTTAGTAACAAAGAGCGCGCAGCGAGATGGGTGGAGCAAATCAGAGACTCTAAGGGAGTACCAATAAGATCAGATGCTATTATTGCCGAGGCATTTGCTGATCATTATGAAAGCTTCTACCGGGCTAGAGATTTAGGGACCTCTGAGGAGGCGCTACAGTACATGGAAACAATTCAGACCGGGTAAAACCCCGGGTCCAAACGGGTTCCCGGCCGAGTTTTTTAAAGGTACGACGGACCTCTTGACAGGCCATCTAAAGGGACTATTCGAAGGGGCATTACAGGAGGGGAGACTCCCCTCAGATCTGAGTATGGCAATAATAGTCCCGATACATAAGGAAGGGAAACCGCACAACAAGTGTGCGTCGTACCGCCCTATCTCCCTCTTGAATATAGAGGCGAAACTCCTGGCAACTATCCTAGCATTGCGACTTCGTTTGGTGATATCGGATCTAATACATCTAGATCAAACAGGTTTCCTCCCAAATAGGGCCACTAGGTTAAATCTCCGGTGCATCCACAATTGGTTGCAAGAAGTATGAGAAAGGGAGGATCCACACTGGTTCCTATCCCTCGACGCCGAGAAAGCTTTCGACGTGGTCCATTGGCCATTTCTTGAGGGTGTCCTGCAGAAGTTTGGTTTCGGCCCCAAATTTCGGAAATGGGTTCAGTTGCTCTATACAGAACCTACAGCTAAGGTGAGAGTGAACGGGGCTCTATCAAGGGAATTCCCATTCCAAAGGGGGACCAGACAGGGCTGCCCGCTGTCCCCCCTCCTGTTCGCGCTCACAATAGAGGTGCTGCCAGCTAGAGTGCGCCAGAATGTGGCCATTAGGAGATTCAGACGGAGTGAGATGGATTCCGCAGAGGAAAAAATATCGCTCTACGCGAATGACATCCTCTTATACATTACACGGCCGGAAACCACAATTCCTGAGATGTTTCTGGAACTGGAACGGTATGGCAGGCATGCGGGTTACCAGGTAAACTGGCACAAGTCGGTCCTCTATGCTTCTAAGGGACAGGGAAGCTCGCCGGACCTTCCTGGAAGGCTGTTGACAACAGTGGAGGGGTTTAAATACCTCGAAGTGTATGTCACCCTGGATCGCACACAGTCCTACCAACGGAACGTAGAACGAATAATGATGAATTTCATAGAGGACGCGACCCGGTGGAGGCAACTCCCTCTCACCATACTGGGGCGGGCGGCTATGTTCAAGATGATCACACTACCCAAAGTACTACCCTCTCTCGACCAAAGTCTTTGGGAGAATACATGGGGAACTTAGGTCCTTCCTATGGCTGGGTAAACAATCCAGAGTAGCACTGCGCACGCTCCAACGCCATCAATACAGCGGAGCGATCTCGCTCCCGAATCTGGAGGCATATTATTGGGCGGAACATATAGCCCCGATCAACGACTGGATATATGCACCGGCAGACCACCCTACCTATGCTCTTGAGAGATATAAACTCTCACCCAGGCCGTTGCTGTACTATCTATATGGTGGCGCTCGACAAGGACAGCTTCTCCCCGCTACGAGTAATACCTTACAACTGTGGTACAAGGCGATGAATCGCACGGGTTGGGGAAAGAAACCCACCCCACAGACGCCGATTTGGCAATGTGTGTTGCTCACAGAATTGAATAAGCTAAAAGGCTTCCAGAGGTGGGACGGTATTGGTATCTTCACCTTGGGCAACATAGTGGCAAGGGGAGATCTGAAATGATTCCCAGTACTGAGGTCCGAATTCGGACTGAACCGCGCGCAGTTCTTCAAATATGTCCAGTTAAGACATGCCTGGCGAGCGGAAAAGATACAACTGGACGAGCTCCCGGAATACGCACCTCTAGAGGGTAGGTTGTTACAGGAACAGATACAGGGAAAAGCGGTATCACTCACATATAGAACATTAACAAACAATATGCTAGGCGACCTGGAGAAACTTAGGAGAACGTGGGAGAATGAGGTGGGAGACATGGAGGATATTGATTGGGAACTGGTCCTAATGCATCCCAGGGAGGTGGCCATTAAGTCTCGACTGCGACTCATCCAGTTTAATGTGCTGCATAGAACATACTATGACAGAGTGAGGCTTCATAAAATGGGACGGACGGAAGACACTAGGGGCCAGATGTAGGTAGGATTGATTTACCGATTCTTAATTACCGAATTTTACCGATTCGGTAATTAAGAATCGGTAAATCTGAGGGGTGGGTATGTAGGTATTCCAGATGTGCTGGAATACCGAATCGGAGAAAAATCGGTATTTACCGATTTGGTAAATACCGATCGGTAATGCCCATTCATTCCTATGGGCTTTGAAGCCCATAGGAATGAATGGGCATTACCGATTCGGTATTTACCGAATCGGTAAATACCGAATTTCACAAGGGTGCAGGGGGTGTCACTTTGACACCCTCTGGCCCCCCCAAAACAGGCTCGGGTGCCATGTGGCAGGCATACATGCCCCAAGGGCAGGTCTGCCTGTCATATGGCAGAGGTGTGCATGCACACATGTGCATGCACACTGGAATTGGTATTTTTCCATCAAATTGGATTTGATGGTAAACTACCGATTCGGTAAGGCTTGTGGGACTCAGAAGAGTCCCACCTACATCTCAAATTTACCGAATCGGTAAAAAATACCGATTCGGTATTTTACAGAATCGGTAAATTTACCGATCGGTAAATTTACCGATTTTGTAAAAATAAGCCCCTACATACCAATTCTTCAATACCGGTCGGTAACGGCCGAAAATACCGATTTTCGGCCGTTACCGACCGACCTACATCTGGCCCTAGGTGCCTTAGATGCAGGGACACGGGAGGAGACTTCTACCACATCATATGGACGTGCCCTACAATTCAAGACTACTGGGGAACTATATTCACAGAGTTAAGTGAGGTGTTGGAGATCCCTATTGACCCAGAGCCCAAATTGGCCCTTCTAGGAATGATAAATGATGTAGTCCTAGCACGTCCCCTGCTGACCTTTTTAGTTCTGGCGTTGTTGATGGCCAAACGGGACATAGCTAAGCTTTGGGGTGCTCCAGAATCACCAGAATTGGAGGAATGGAGGAGAGGGCTGGACCTCTACATGGCCGCTGAAAGGGTCACTTACAAGGTGAAGGGATGCCCGAAGAAGTTCCGTAAGGTCTGGGGCAAATGGAGAAAATATCATGGGCTGGATGCTGGGCTATGAGGGCTACATACTTAGAGGAGAATTACGAATGTGTCTATGTCAACTAGGGAGACATCAAAGGCCGAATATAAGAGACTATTGTACTATTGCACCTTGGACTATGGTCTACATTGCCTTGGTACTAACTAGAGATGTATGGGGGGGAGGGTGGAGAATGGGAGAACGGGAATTGTGCGCTGAAGATGACATGATTGTATTGTTGAGTTACACTAAAATGCAAATAAAAATGTTTTTTTTAAAAAGAATGGTGTTTTGAAGAATGCACGCTACACAGCGTAAATGCTTACCAACTTGAAGTATACTCCACAAGAATGGTGTAAATTTAAAAGCAAAGCAATGACAAATGTCTGAAAAATGTAACGTTGGTTCAGACAACATATATAAAGAATAAAGCCCTGAGGAAGCTCATAGTGATTGAGTGAAACGTGTTGGCTGTATGATTGCACTTTATGAAGAAAAAGAATATTAAGATCAATAAAGGAAATGATTTGTTTACTAGGAATTTGTCTTGAGACATCTGAAATTGATTCTCTGAATTTTGTGGACTAGCAATTGAGTGCTGCTTTTGCTTTTTTGACATTGTTGAGGTATTTTGGGTTGCTGACAGCTAACCTAAGGAGGTGGGAAATTTGAGAATTTTATATAGGGAATACACTGTTTGTGTGGTCAAAAAGCCTTTAACTATTATTAAATTGTGTAATAAAACTATATATGATGCAGGGTCCCCAGTATTTATCAAATCCCTTCTTTTGAATTATTTTCCCAAGTGTGATCTTCAATCCTCTAATGTCAAACTATTAGCTGATCCTAAAATTCATAAGCAAAGAATAGATGGCTTCAGGTTTGCTTTCTGCACCAAGAAACTCTAGAATGTCCTAACTATTGCACTTAGAGGATAAGTTTGTACTTTAAGGCACCTCCGTGAAACATGACTTTTTAGGGCGAGCCTGGGCAGCACATGCGGTGCTCTGCGAGGCATGCTGTATTAGAGTATGCACTTGAAGCCCTGCCCACTCTCCGCTCATATTTTACATTGGCTTGTGTCTTTGTCCTTTGTAAATGCTGGCTTCTGATTCGGTAATTGGCTTGTTAGTCCCTCCTTAGTATTGCCTTGTCTTCATTTGTAACCTCCCATGATGACCGTCTCTTTTACTTCGGTTGTTGCACTGTCTGTGTTATTTACTCTGTACGCACTATTTTCTTTAATGTGTTTTGCCCTACTGCAGGCACGACATGCTTTCCTTATATTCAGCGCACCATGCGTGCTTTCACTTTCCAAGAAGCCGGGACAATAGCAGACGCTTGTTTGCAATGTAATTGGTCTCGCATTTAGGAGAGTTTGAGCTATTGGCATTGTAAATGACAATAGCTTAACTCTTGCAAATGTGACACCTATTGCTTTACAAATATTGTTTTTGTGGGTTGTTTCCAAACAACCTATGGTGTGATTGTACTTAATAGAGGCCACGCTCATTCATTTAGACGTGGCCCATCTAAAGAAAGGGACTTGGCTGCTATTTAGTGCAAGGCGGCATGGGGCGCTTGGAAACAAACAATATTTGCAATTCTATAGGTCTTGCATTTGCATGAATTTAAGATATTGATCTTTACAGTGCCAATAGCTCAAAGTCTCGTACATGTGAGACCTATTGCACTGCAAATGCTTGTTTAAAAAGCTTGCTCTGCATCTTAGTCAAACCACCTTATCCCACTAGCTTCTCTCATTTGGATATCTACTTCTTCATTAGAAACCATTACCGAACGAGGACTTTATACGATTCTATAATACAGCATAACATTAACAAGACATAACCTAGTATACCATAAGAATCACCTATATAGATACATGAATGGCTGTAGTGAGTGACCACATTTCTGTCAGATTAAAGTGTTGTTTTTTTCAGAAGAAAATTGAGTCCTTCAAAGTCTCAATATTGGGTTCTCCCAGGTCAGGATGTGAAGAATAAAACTGTAATAATTGTGACTTAGTCTCAGTTGAGCGTTTTTATTAGGTCAAGCCTAGCGCAGCACACAAGCGCTGCTTAAGGGATAACCTCTTGGAATTGGTCTTTACTTTTTCGAAAACTCGTGCATTTACTGCATTGTTTCCAATAAGCACTCGTGCATGTACGCCATCCACCTTGCGGTGGTAGTAGTGCCATCTGTTTCGAATTATCGCGCCTGCGCTTGTTTATATTTGCCTTTCTTGCGGTCGCGTTAATTGAAAACGGATGTCAGTTGCGTTCACTTTTGCGGCCGCATGTTTACTGATAATTCTCATTGCCTTGCCTGTCTCGCGGTCCTTTTACTTTCAAGCCGTGCAGATTTTCAGGCTCTGAAGGTGTTTGCACCTTTGGTATTTTCTCAGCCAGCCTTGCAAGCTTTAGCAGAAATATTGTCCTGTAGCACGTTTTCTGTTTCCAAAGGCTTGCAACCGGCAATGTGGTCTCTTACAATAAATAAAACACATGTTTGACAGGTTGCCTCCTTAGAAGGCGGAGGCTCTTTCCTATTCCTCCTTGCAGGTTCCTTAGCTGTTATGCTGATGTGCCAACGTGTTGTTGGAGTTACCTTTTTTGGCTCACATTGAAAGTTGTGCACTTATAAGCTTTCTTGCAGCTGCACGGTAAATAATTAGCATCAGTGGGCAAACACAACCGGCTTTCTGTCATTTCTGCGCCGTAAGACATGGTGGCTGTAACCAAAGCTGCATTTCCTGTGGTGCGAATATAATGCACATAGGCTGTTCCGGTTCATGCCGGGGAGCGCTGAAGTTAGTGACTCTGCCCAAGCCCTACCCTCTACTGGCTTTTCTTACATGGGCTGTTTTGGTTCATGCTGGGGAGCGCAGAAGTTATCGACTCTCCCCCAGCCCTACCTTTTACTGGTTTGCCTTACGCACCGTGCTGTTACAGTTCTGCTGGGCCAAAATACAGGCATTATACCCAAAATAAAACAAGTTTGACCGGTTGCCTCACTGGAAGGCGGAGGACCTTTCCTATTCCCCTTTGCAGGTTCATTAGCTGTTATGCCGATGTGCCGACGTGTTGTTGGAGTCACTTTTTTTTGCCTCACACTGAAAGTTGTAGGCTTATAAGCTTTCTTGCAGCTGCACGGAAAATAATTAGCATCTTTGGGCAAACATAACCCACTTTTAGTCATTTCTGGGCCGTTAGACAAGGTGGCTGTAACCAAAGCTGCATTTGCTGGGGTTCGATTATAATGCACATGGGCTGCTTCAATACACTTTTCTATACAACCTGTCTCACTAACTTACTCTCTCGCTAAAAATTACACAAATACTATTTCTCAAACTATTTATTTTAAAACTTTTTTAATATACTCATTCAATTATATAAAATACTTTCTTACTCATATATACAATTACACAAATGCTTCTAACACTTCTTTATTGTAACTTTTCAGCATGCTGCACACTTCGCTACAGTACAGCTTAAAAACATATGCAAATTCAATATTTCTAGCTAAACACTTACAAAATCACAAAAGCAAAACCTATTGGCTGTACCAAGCAGTGGCATAGCCAATAGGTCTCACCTTTATGACTTTATAAATGTTTAAACATTCAACAGTTAATGTTGCTCCAAGATTATTGTGCTGTATGATTAAATACTTATAAGAACCCAAAGACGAGACCTATTGGCTATGCCAATGCTTGTTTCTGTAACTGCGGACTTCTGGTGTCTGACCAAAGATGATGGTGTAGCTGAGCAGTGGGCTTAGCAAGTCCCTGCAGCCCTCCCTAGTCAACCATGTTGATGGTACTGGTGTGCACACATATGCTGTTAATAGTCCTGAAATGGATATACACACAGTAAACCCATGTGGATCGCAGGAATACAAGCAAGAAAGACATGCAGAAAAACACAATGACTGGGTGCGCTCCCACAATCACAGAAATGCGCATGAATGGAATTAGATGCAGATCTAATATAGATAACCATAGAGATAATCACTTAGACATTGGCATGCATGTTGATACCGATACATGCTTTCAGAGACATTGTCGTTCCATCACACACACACAGAATTTGAATAACACACAGAAACAATGATATGTTCTTTAAGAGACTTTAGCCCAGTTTCTCTGTAAGGTGGAGTACATTTACCAGTTGCAATGTAGCTCTGCTTGACCTAGAGTGGGTAGGTTTTTCCTCACCCAGTTTTTCCAGGTGTGGGAGAACCATACCTGATTTTTAGCTCTCATTATTCTGGCAGGAAAATTCACATGAGGCTTTCGCTGCAACAGCACAGAAATTGCTAAAGATTTTGCTATGGATATTTTATTGTAATATCTTTACACAATCACTCCATGAAGTTATTTTTCATTTCCAAACATTGCTACAAATTAAGAAACTGTACACATTGTACGCATTTGATCCAGAGATCTCACAGTTGCTGCAAAACATCACAGTGAGTTGAATATTTGAAGTTGCATTTATGGTGACTGTTTCTGTTGGTTTGTTCCTCCACAATGCTTTCTTCCATGCAAGTCACACAGTTAGCATTCTTCAGATCAGCTCGTCTGTTCTTCCCTTAAGGCCTTTTGTGTGGTGATAGTTTTTTCCAAACTTGGATTTAAATAATATTTTGATTTTAAACATGCACGCCAACCCAATGAAAAGGGAGTAAAAAGAGCAACCATTCAAAAAATGTCACAACTTGTGATTCTGATTCCTGTGCGAACTCCTTCTTGCACAAGCATCGGAATTTATCCCTGAGCTTGTAATCAAGGCCTATAAGCCTGATTACAACTGGTACAATTGTGCTCTCTGTGCAAACCCTTACTGCGCATCATTCACAATTGTAGGTGTAATGTTTATCGTACCCGTCAGTGCTTAATTTGAGCCGATGGTTTCTGGTGCTGGGCACCCGCACTTGATTGTCAACACCGGGACTTATGACAGCCTACCACATGGTGGCGCTGTCTGGCAAATGTATAGACGAGATGAGCACAACAACAAAAGTTAATTATGAATTCAATACACATTAAAAATGACTATTACTGTCGTCCAAGCCATTCTTATAGCTTTGTGGGCCTGAAATAGTCCGAATTGTCACACTTGTAGAAGTGTGATGGTTAGTTGTTGTGTTGTTACTATCAGTGGCAGCATGGCAGGGGCAGTGTGTGGTGCAAGCTGCAGAGGCCTCCTGATGAGAGCCCTGGTACTTATTTTTTTTTTTACAAATTAAGCACTGGTACCCGATAAGTACCTGGTGAGATGACGTTTGCACAGTTCATTACATTTTGGCAGGTCAAATCTACTGGAATTTAACAAGAGGAACAGACTCCGAATTTACGTGGACTGCAGATTTGGGAGCTGTAAGCAAAAAAAAAATTATCTGCATGATATTCCCCAAAAAGTAGCACTAGGTGATAATTATAGCGCCCAATAAATACTGAACACCTCAGTGTTTAATTTGATCAGGTGTGATAATTAATAAATCCGATAGGGAACTCTTGTACTCCGGTCCCGAGAGACATACAGCACCTCAACACCAAATAATTTCAAACACACATCAAACACTCAGCCAAATAAATTTGTAGGGAGTTGAGACACGTTGCACCTCAAAAACACAATCACAGAGAAAGAAAACACATTGCATCTGACCACACAACGACACGAGAGGCAAAGACGTATGAAGAAACAGAATGGATGAAATCAAAAACACAATCACACACGAGAAAAAAATATATATCAGTGGCATAATCTTTATTACACAATCATATAAATAGATTGAATTGCATATAGAGACACATTATGAATCTAAACAAACACACACACGCACACACTGAGGCAAAGCACTGTACGGGGACACATGGGACCTCAGACACAGTTATGCACTGAGACAGACATTAATACAGAGACGTAGAAAGCATTCCAAACACACGACCACGCCCTGAGCCATATCAATATAGAAACAGGCTTGGTCGTTCAAATCAGACTATGAGACAAAAAAATGTATCTAGCGAAACACAGGAATTAAGCACAAACGAATTCCCTGAGACAAATACAATATTGTAGGGGCACACTCAGACTGCATCATGAGCACAGGTGAACCCGACGTACATAAAGTGACAGAAAAAAACGCTTCCTAACAGACACACCTTCCCACTCCCACTGAATATGACTCACAGTCCCACGCAGAGCGAACACAAGATGACAGAGCTACATCCGTGTAGAAAACATCACCTGCGGCAGCTGAGCATCACAGCTACCGACACACACTGCGCCCCCGGCCCCAGCTGTTTCCTGGCTGACCTCACAAATCCTGGTATTTTTAGCTGACAGGATTACTAGCGGAAGCGCGTGAAGGTGCAGCGCAGATAGGTTGGCGGTCCCAGGACCGCCTCGCGGATCCAGAATTAGACCGTGTCACGTGCACAGAATTACGGGTAAAAGGTGGGAGCGCACGCGCCCGTGGGAGCCAGTAGAGGCTGCTCCCGCTTTCTGCACCAGAGGTGGGAGGGGCCGAGCCCGAGTGTGTATGGGAGGGATAAAGCCAATCAGTGCTGTCCCCTCATATAGAAAATACGGGTTGGGCCAGAAAACTTTTTGTTGGATTTCACCATGGGGAGCTCAGTCTGATAGCACAGTATGTGTTGAAGGTCTATTTCACACACATCCCAACCTCTCACAACAACTGGTCCCCGAGACCTATCCAGCAACTCTACATCCACTCCCTCTCCACACCTGCGATTTCCATTGCTAACACTGGAGATGTGGCCTAACGCCCAGAGCTACGTTTTGCCAGCGCTGGCTCAACATTCTGTGATTCTGGGCAAATAACTTACGGCCACATGCATCAATGTTCCCGTTTGCGAATTCTTAATTGCGAAAATTAAGGAATCGCAATTAAGAATTCGCAAACGGCTATGCATTAAGAAATCGCAATTTTTTTGCGATTTCTTAATTTTCCTTATTTGCGATTCACAATTTGCGAATCGCAATTAAGGAATCCCTTTCCATTGATTCCTATGGGCCTAGAGGCCCATAGGAATGAATGTGAAGGCATTCTCATTTTGCGATTCGCAATTAAGCAATCGTAAAATGAGAATGCAATTTCAAGGGTGCAGGGGGCGTCCAAAGGACCCCCCCCGCACCCCTGTAATGTACCTTTAAGTACATTTTTCACACACTCATGCCCCAAGGGCATGTGTGTGTGTAAAATGAAACTTTCAAAAATGCACTTTTGTGCACTTTTGAAAGTTTTCGCAAATTACCATGAAGGTTAACTTCATGGTATTTTACCACTACCTATTTGCGATTTCGCAATTAAAAAAAAATCATGCATTGCATTTAAGAAATCGCAAAATTGCGATTTCTTAAATGCAATCGCAATTTAAGAAATCGCAAATAAATTGCAGTTTCTTAAATTGCGAAAAAAGCAAAAAGCTTCATGCATCCCAAAAAAGGGATTTGCATTCGCAAACGGACGAATTTTGCGATTCGCACCGTTTGCGAATACAAAAACCCTTGATGCATGTGCCCCTTAATGTCCCCATACCTTAAACTAAAAATAAAAACTCCTACGTCCCCTCAACCATGCAGCATGCCCCCAGACACAGTGCCTCATGAACCAACCACAACCCTGTCAGTCCATCCCTAATCTAACCTCCACCTCGCTGCACAGCTCTCTTGTAGTGTAGTTCCTATCTTCCCAATAGGCTCTGCGCATTGGAATAATACCTACAGCAGTAAAGGCCTAGGCCAGACGTTAACTAGGTCTACTACTGTCGATACTAGACTTAAAGTTTTGGGTTTGCCAGCTTAGCTCAGAGTTCACTAGAAACTTTCTCGAATGTTCAAGGAGGACTTAACTTCCCTGATTAGACAAGAAGGGATTTAGTTTCTGACAACCATAGAACATGACAACTTTGCTCTCCCCTAATCAAGAGTCAATCTCGAGAGTCGTGTGAACAAAAGGCAAATTATTTTACTCAGTCAGTACGTGCATTCTTAGTCTCATCATAATGTAGAGAAAAGGAAGAGACGGGCGTGTTCAATAAAAAGGTGTTATTTATTGATCAGTCTCTTTTCTCATACAAGAGAAATGGATCGATATTATTGCAATACTTATAGTTAAGTAAAGTGCATACATTAAGAGCAGCAGTATAAAATAATACTGTAAAAACATTGATATGGTTTCTAAGCCATAAGATGTTTTAAAATGAATAAAATATATTACATACACATATACATTTGACTAAACGTACTCAACTGGTGTTTCTAGATACGCCTACCCCGTGTACCTGACCTAAGTCTAATACGAGGGCGGGAATAGAAAGTTACAGTTTAAGTTAAGTTTGTTTTTGCCAAGTGAATAACTAAAGAATTCTCTGTGAGGGGTTATTCAGTTCTGTACCTGGAAGTTAGGATGAATGAGGAATGGTATCTCTCTCTCTGGTCTCGATATTCCAGGCTGCCTGCGAGGGCTACCCGGAAACGCCGGTGCTGGATTCTCGGCAGGAGAAAGCAGCTTCTCTCAGCGCGTCAGGAAGGCGGGGCTGCTGCCAGCGGGGTCTGCTCTGCTCTTGGCTTCGGCAAGTATGGCTGCTCCGTCTCGTCACCACGCGTGTGTTTGCATATGGCAAGATCGGTAATATTTATACCTTTAAGGTGCCGAGATTGACGTAAGGATGGACATAGATACGTCAATAAAGATGTCAGACGATTTGCTCGTTAGCACATTCTTTTACTAAAGTTCTCGGTGAAATCAAAACAATGGCCGCAGGGTTTTGCCCAGGTTGTCATAGGTTTGATTTGTTATGAGAACTCCGTATGCCTTATCAGGGGCTGGAGGAATATCGCTTGTCTAATTAGATCGCAAGCGTTATGACCTAATCAGATAACACGTTCCTGTGCCGTAGTGTGACTGCGTCAGATAACGGTATCTGCATCATGGGGGTTTTCTGCCTCATGGGCTGACTGCTAGTTAACTTGTTGGTTTGTTTAACTAGAATAGGGTCAGGAATAGGGGGATCGATTCAGAGCCTATAGGAATACATGACACCCACTCCACGCTAACTATGGACATATTTACTAATCTAGGCATAGTATGACATAGTACAACATACTATAGAGTAGTGTGTATACCTTACCACCCCAAAATACATAAATGCATTTTGAAAGTCTTCAAATATACTGAAAAATTGCAGACATATATATTGTATGCACTCAAGCTGTAGAATAATGCCAAAGTAATCGCATTTGTATACATTATTGCTCGTTTGGTATATGAGAATTACACATGAAATGGTTTCTTAAATACAGAAAAAAGATTCGAGACCATTCCATCACAGAATAAAATATTTATGAACATACCAGCGGGCAGCTAAAGTCTATAAAGTATCTAAAAAATAGAAATCTTAGTTCTTTAGGAATAGTTTCTTACTTTAAGCAGAAGATAAGTGTCCCGAAAAACCGAAAAAATGAATTGGGGCTTCTGAAAGAGTTGCTGTCCGTGAACTGGAGTGAAAAATAGTTCATGTGACTTTATTATTTAAAGTTGAAGGCCGAATTCAGGGAACGCCGTGTGCGGGCTTGTTCAAAAGTCTCTATTTCTGTTCGGGTGAGAACATCATATCATTTAGGCTTTCGAAAAAACTGTCAACAGCTTCCTGGGAAAGTTCCACTAACTCGGAAATAGGTGTAATCATGCATTCTTGTGCATGATTGTCTCCATTGACATTCTGATTCGCATTGCTGACAGAAGGTCGTACCTGTTCGATGCTGCTTTCATCTTGAACTTCACTACCCATCAATCGTAGTGGTGAAGCTTCCACGAATGCCGTCATCAGGATTGGTAGCCTTTGAGGGCAGCACAAAGCATGAACCTTGATCGGGCTCAACAATGTTTCTGCATCCATCGGCGCTTCGGATTGTAGCGTCAGACAGGTGTCTAACACGCATTCTTCTCCGCATAGCAGACACCTCAATACAGGTAAAACACATCTTTGCCACATTGGTCGAAATGATAGAAACCAAGTCATGTTCAGGTCTCCAAGCCGGGAGAGTCCCAGGATTTCTGATATCCGGTCCCGGTATCCAATGGCTAGGATTGTTTCTTCCCTTGTCGCAAGAGTTTTGTCTGTGACATGGGTTGCCATAACGAAAAATAAGGACTAAGAATAGGATTCCTGCAATTAGTCCCAAGATCAGGGGAAGTCCGCCAAAAATCGAATGGAAGAAATCTGGAAAAATACCCAGTATGGCTTTGAATGGTGTTAATGCCATCGAAAATACTGTCTTAAATACCTTTGAGACCCCATTGGTATCAGAAATATTTAAGATTTCATTCAGGTTTTCCGCGAAATGTACGGGGGAATTAGTTGATAATAATGTATGTATCTCTGCAGTCGTCCTTGCGACTTGTAGATCATACGTTTCTTTTGATGACGAAAGCCTGGTAGGCGTCTGAAGAAGCACTGTTTTCATTCTGCTTAAAGTATCTATTCGAATAGAAGTAATTTTCAAATCGGGCCATACCCTTGCCTCCCTGTCTGGGAAGGAGCTGGGGAACAATGAGCGTCCACAGCACTTGACCTTCGCAGTCGTAGTTACTAGATAAGGAGTCCCGGGCATAAGACTACAACATCTACGGTCTACAATAAGAATGTAACTCCCATTATAGAGTCTTTGAAAGAATGGTTCTATTTCTGTTGCAGGTGCGCCTTGCTGGTGACATGAAAGGTTGTATGAATTCCCTTCACAGGCTCCATGCAAACTAATTCCGTTACACAGAAGTGTGCCACTTAGTGACATCGCACAATTGTTGCCACTAAGAAACACTTTCTGTCCTTTATTACTGACACATGCATGTGAATAGGGCAGGTTCCATGTTGTTTTTATGTACCCTTTTCCCAATTTTTCGTACATGCCAGCCTGTATATATTTTTGGCAGTATTGAAACCTGGAGGTTGAGATTGGAATATTTATTATCCCATGTATTATCCATTCACTGACAGGTCGTTCTGACATTGTCACTGGTAATCTTTCGAGTTTTTCAATGCTCAAGATTGTATAATCAGCACCCTTTTGTGCCATACTGATTTGTCTATCAGTAAGGTTAAAGATTTGGAATAGTGACGTTGTGTTGATTAAACGCCAAGGTACATAGCCTGAACGCAGATTTTGTAACGTCCAGCCAAGCTGTACAATAGAACGCAATTGAGACTGACCGTGTTGTAATAACAGTAAGTCTTGCGATAATATGTCGATTGCTGAAGACACAATGCTGTCCAAAGAAAAAATTCTGGAGGACAGAGTCATTAACCCATTGTCCACTACAGAAAGTGATTTTTCCAAATTAATACGGTCAATTTCCCGTATTCTCTCTGCTGTTTCAATTTGAGTAACCTTCCAGGCCTCATTGTATGCTGCATATACAGAGGCTGCTATGAAACGCTTTTGACGCTGTTTGCGTGGTCCCAAAGTGAAATCACGCAAGTCAGCACCATCAGTAAGTAAAGTTAGGTGTTGCTTAATTTCTGACAGTGTGGAAGTTTGTAGCCACTGAAGGCATAATTTGCCCACACTGTAGGTGGTTATTATCCCTGGGTGATGTCTTTGAGGATATCTAGGGTCTGGCCTGGTCATTTTGAACCCCTGTGTTTTGTTCAGGAATCTGTCTTGACAGTTATTAGTATATGTGGGCCAGATCAACCACTGTTTCCAATCAGGATGTGTTCTGTTTTGGTTTAATATATGGTTTACGTCTATCTCTTCATCTGTATCAGAGTTATTGCTAAACATTGTTGGCTTTGGAATAGACGGCTTATTTAAATCTTTGATTTTGGCTAGGCCAAGACAGGTGGTTTGTTGAACAGTGTCATTTAAAAATATCATTTGTTCTGGGATCATGCAGGCTCTAAACAAAGCTTCTATACCCTGTACTTGCCATTCTTTTGTACCCCAAACACTTTTCAATTCAACATTTTTGTCCCAATATTCAAAACCAAAAGTGTTCATTTTTTCAAAGAATGAGTCTGAATATAACAATTTTGTGTTGGTTATCATGGTCTTGGTCCCTGTTTTGTTTGACAATTTAAAATAAAATGTTTCAGCATTACTTGTGTTAAAACCTGAAAAATATGAATATTTGTCGTAAACGGTTCTTGAGCTCCCTTTTGGAGGTGTTGCACAATGTTCCCATTGATTATAATTTAAAACATTTCTAGGTTGTGCAGATCTATGTAAAAACTGGTTACCATAGTGGTTATAGCAATACATACTATCATAATTTGTAGAACCCTGCAAATAATCATGTTTGGTAAATTTAGCAGACATTACTAAGTCAGACATCATATTATTAATGCTTTCGAAGTCCCAATCATCAGCAAATGAGTTTGGTTTTGCAAAGTCACTCAATGAGATCTTAATTTGGTGTGGATATTTCAGGATCTCGACCGGACCATAAATTTCATAGTCAGTGTTGTCCCAGGCTACCCCACCCGGTATCGGATTGGCTGTGAAGTTGGCTGAAGAAAGTTCTCTTTTCTCGACGTGTGAGGATGTGTGTGGTTTGAGGATCAAGTTGATTTTCTGACTTGCTGTGTCCATTTTAGCATATTTTCCCTCAATGAAGCGTCCCAAAGTAAGTACCATGATGAGCCAAAGTATGAGGATAAATGCACCAAAACCCACCCAAAATTCAATCCATGGAGAAATCAGATATGTTTCTTTCAGTTGTTTTAAAAGTTCCTTAGCTTTATCTTTAAAGGTTTTTGATGATGGCTGTGTCTTTGATTCACTGAAGCCTTCAGAGGAATCATCGAAGTTTATGAAGTAGCCGGATGCAGTTCTGTCAATTGTTCCAATTGGTTCAGGATTTTTGTTTCTTGCATTTTCATTTGTTACTTCATTATAGATTGGTGTGTCTCTGCTAAATGTTTTTATTTGGGTTTTCAGAGGTCTTAGTTCTATTGCATTGCTGCATAGTCCTTGTTGTTCTTCTGCAGGCGTTTCGAATGTGATGAGCCTCTTTGTTAGGACCTCTGTACTGGTAGCAAACCTTGGTGTTCTGCTACTTATTGGGAGTCCACTTGGCCTACTGTTTGTTATCGGCCACATGTTGTGGTTTTACCAGGTCGATGGATACAACTCGGTTCTCCTTTTTTCCAGCAAGTGGCGGTAGTACAACTGATCTTGTCCAGTTGACAGACAAGACAGGAACTGCTTTTCTGTAAGAAGGCCCAAATTCCTTCTTTACCGCGATCTTCTCCCTGACTAGATCCCCGACTTTTGGAATCCAGACAGGTCTTGCTGGGACAGGTGGTGGTTCTTCAGTGGTTGTTGGCTGTTGCTTCAACTTTATGTTGCTCAGGTCTTTTCTTGTTTTGTTTAAGTCCTGCAAAATAGCCAAACGGTCTTTGATATCAAAGGTTTTTTCTTTCACCACTGAAGTCTGACTATCAATGTCAGAGATCATCATCCTAGTTCCAAATAATAATTCGTACGCACTGAATCCCTTCAGAGAATTTCTTGGCAAGTTATTGAGACTACGTTGGACACTTATTAGATGTTTGACCCACCCAGCTCCCGAACCTAATATCTTCGCCGTTATAGATTGCTTTATGTCACGGTTTTTTCTTTCAACAATTCCGTTCCCCTCAGGGTGAAATGGACAAGAGTACCGCAATTGCACGCCCATGCTGACCATGGCCTCCTTATAAGCCCGAGAGCTAAAAGCAGGACCATTGTCCGAATGCAGCATGCCAATTGCGTATGTGCCGATAAAGACTCGCAAATCTTTTATAACAGTTCTGGCGTCAGCCGTTCGCTGGGGCCACATCCATATGAATCTCGTGCACGAATCCACTGCGACCAAGATATATTTATAGTTACCATCCCTTTATAAGGGACCGCAGTGGTCTAGATAAACACATGCTAATGGTTTATCCGAGATTAGAAGGGGCGTCTGAGCTGGACGTCTCACCGTTGATACTTTCATTTTTTGACATATTTCACATTCTAGAACATAGTTCCTTGTTTGTCTTCTCATTTGTGGCCACCAGTATCTCTGTTTTAATAATGATACTGTGGCTGAGACGCCAGCATGTATAGAAGCAAGCCCTTCGTGTGCCGCTATTATTAGTCCTAACCTATGTTCCATGTTTGGAATTGCCCTATCCCCCACTCCAGGGATTCGAGCAAAAGGAACATTGTTTGCATCAGTTATGTATGAGTATTTTACTGGAAAGCCTTTAGGGAGTGGTTCTATCGAATCCTTTTCTGAAGCGCTGACAGCTTGTAATATTTCGCTGTCTATTTTCGTTTTTGACCGGGTGACGGCAGCTACGGAAGCCGTTTGCACAGCTGCCTTCGCGGCCTCATCAGCCAATGAATTCCCTGCAACGTGAACGCCATCACGTTGATGACTCAGTGTATGTATCACGTGAGTCTTTGGTAGTTCTTTTTGTAAAAGAACTACTTGTTCCCAGAGCATTTTATGCTTGATTGTGCCACCTTTCGCATCCTTGAAACCATTCTGAAGCCAGATCTGCAAGTATTCATTGTAAGATTGAACGCAATAATACGAATCGCACACTATGAGTGTGGGGAATTCTCGATCGGTATTTTCAAGCGCCATCTTGAACGCCAGTAGTTCAGCTCGCTGAGCTGTACAATCTCCTAAAGATTGTGTTTTAGTGATTGCTGGTTTAAATTTTCCTTCGTGCCAGCGACCTTTAACGATCGCGCACGCAGCACTGTAAGCTTGCTTACCCCCCACTGCGGGTTGTGCTGATCCGTCTGTATATATTATACAGCCATAGTGGTCTAGAGGCAGAATTTCGGTCGGTGGAGGACATTCAAATTCATATTGGAGAAATTCTTGTGTTTTTAAGTAAGGATCAAATTCGTACGCCACGTCTGTTGCAGCAAGAGAATTAGCCCATTGTATCCATCTCGGATGGAGTGCTTTAGCATTTGGAATGCTTGCCTTTGTTACCGCCTCTAAGGCTGGTATTGGTGTCACGATTATTATTCGTTTACCTTGTGCCAGGGCTCGTTCTTTTGCTATAGCTGTCTGTGTTGCCGTAAGAATTTTTTCCGTTGGGCTAAATTTCATTTCAGCCTTAGTGTACAAGTGTGATTTGAATGCAATTGGTACCTTTTCTCCCTCATTAGAGGTCAGGTATGTGAATCCGCATCTCCCTGGGATGACTCGAATCACAAGATTGCGTGTGTTATCACGTGTTTCTAATTTTGTTTTAATTAGCATGTCTGTTTGTAAGGATCTCAAAATTTCTGTGTGTATTTGAGTCCAATTGGATCTTTTAAAATCTGGTTTAATTAGATCATAAAGGGGTTTGACCCTTTCTGCGTAATTTGCAACTTATGTTCTTCCGAAATTTAGGAAGCCTAGAATCGACTGTAAGTTTTTTAGTGTTCTAGGTGCTTGGAGTACGGCACATTTCTCTAGGAAATTGTCAGCCAGGCTTTTGCCTTCACTTGATAACTCATATCCTAAGAATAGGACTGTCAGATGGGCAATTCTGGATTTTTTAAAATTGAATTTGTAACCCTCTGCAGCGAACCCAAGTATTATGGTGTTCACTCTTTTCAAGTGAGTCTCCAAGTCATCATCTGTTAAGTAAATGTCATCGACATAAGATAATGCTTCATCATCATATAGATGAAGTAATTCTGTTACTCTCGCTGAGAATACCCCCGGGCTGTTCTTGTACCCCTGGGCTAACCGACAGAATTGTTTTTGAGTGCCATTTACTGAGAATGCAGTTAAATATCTGCTCTCTGGTGCTATGTTTTGACAAAAGAATCCATTGGAGATGTCTAAGGTTGTTTTGTATTTTTTGCGCACTATGTTATTCATTAGTGCAGCACTGTGTGAGTTTTGCACTGCAAAAGTTTTGCAACATGTGTTAAGGTGTCGGTAATCCAAAACTAGACGATAAGAATTGTCTGGTTTGGAGACCGGAAACAAAGGGTTGTTCATTTGTGAGGTGCAAGTTTCAATCACCCCCTGGTATTCTAGCTGATCTAGTATTTCATTTACCTGTTTTTTAGCTTCTTGCTTAATTGGGTACTGCCTTTGTGCAGTAGGTTGTGATTTTAACTGGATTTTGTGAGGAGGGGAGTCCTCATCCCATCCTACATGATTTTTATATAAAGCAGGTGCTAGAGCCACTGCCCACTTTCTGGCAAGTGTGTATTTTTTATGAATTGGAATTTGATTTGAGAAGGCAGGCATAATTACTTCTTCGCCATGAGGGCACTCCCTGACAAACTCTGGTGGCCAGTCTTTTTCAGCTAGAAGGATGTCATAACCCTTGGAGAGGTTATCCCAAAATAGTCCCCTTATTTTCCTAGTCTTATCTCCCTCTATACGTAATGTTATCTCGTATATCTTGTGAGGTTTGCTAACCCTGGTGTCTGCAGTTTCCACTTGAAGATATTCATTCGTGTCCACTGTCTCCAGATGATTCATAAGGACTTTGCGAGCTATGCTCACTTCTGCTGCGCTGTCTAGCATTGTCTGAGCCCACTCTCCGTTTTTCAGTTGTGTCCTCAGTATTCTCGGCATTGTTAACTACCTTGATACTCGCTACCTTCTTTTTTGGAAATTGTAATTTCTTTTTTAGTTGAGCAGGTTCCTTGTCTTTGGACTTGGCGTGCTCTTCTCTTTATTCTGATCGTCCTCTTCTTTCCGATTTCTGCGAGGAAGTCTGAAAAGATTGAGAGGGACGTGTATCATTGTCTTGATATCTATCAGGCTTTTTTTATATTATCCCTATTTCTAAGGTTATATCTTTTCCCAGAGGGGTCACTCTGGGGTGACCTGTGTCTTTGGTTCGGAGATTTCTCTCTTCGCCTAGGAGACCTTCCTCTGGACTGGAATTTCTTTTCTTTAGTATTGGATTGTTTGTTTCCATCCCAGTTCTTTTTTGGTGAATTATTATTAAAAAATATTTTTTCTGGACTTTCAGTCAGTTGCGGTTTTACTGGTATTCCACCTAAACTATCTCTACCTAGTTCCTCATAGGATTTTTCTATGATTCTGGCAATTTCAGCTGGTTGGTCTGCTATATCTGTCTCTTTTATTCTCTGGCGGATCGCCACGTTTGCTGCTTCACCTTTTATGTTGGCTAATAATATAGCCGAGACCTGTTTGAAGTCTTTCAGTAATTTCATACCAAGAGTTAAAGCAGGTTCTGGACCGTATTCGTCTTGAATTTGTTTTAGCACATCTGGTATCACCGAAATGGATGGAACACCGTGCGTTTTTGTGTAGATGGAAGCAAAGACTGTACCCCAAGTGTCACAGTCCTCTATGTGTGGTGCGATTCCCATTGGGAGACAGATAGTCAGAATCCTGTGTTTTTCTAGCGGGGTGGTGTCAGGAAACACCGCCTCTATTTGGGTAATTTTCTGTGCCAACCAGAATGGTATTTGTTCCCGTTTAGCCGGTACTTTACCTAGGCAGGATTGGATGTTCTGTGGTGTAATTTTATTTGTGTTCCCCTGGTGAGGGGTCAGCTGTGGAAGTTTAATCGCTGGCTGAATTGTTGAAGTCCGCATCACATACTGAACTAATTGTCTATGAATTTTTATTAATTGTTTTAGTTGTGTTAAAAGGTTTGGTGCAGACATCCCATCGATGTCTGGATGTGGTGTGTATCCGGCTAGGACCGGCCACGTTGCTCCTGGTCTACCTAAAGGACCGAGCCTGGTGATGTGATTATTATGTTTTAGGGCGCCATCAAATAAGAGCAAATGCTCTTGGAATTTGAGTGGTACTTCCACCTCCTCGAAAGGAGTGTACTCATTAGGAGGTTCCTCTATTTTGTAATAGTGGAAGTACTTTGTTACAGCATTTGCTGCTGGAAAATGTATCCATGAATAGTATACCTCTGTCTGCCGATATTCGTGTGCCTCAATTACGAATATGACTGTACCACCTCTATGTGTCAGTCCATTTTCTATAAGTTTTAAGGTTATAGATTTTCTTTTAATGACCGGGATGAGTATTATCTCCGGGTCTGCATTTTGTAGTGCAGTATCAGCTTCTGCTATATCAGCTGCTAATCTAACTGCCTCTCTTTCTTCATCACTGTCTGCCATTTTACCGACAGGATGGTTATTTTGTTTGTTTGCAGATCAGGTTTCTTATGGAAACAAAGATTAGATGCACAATATTTTGGAACTGTTTATCCTTCAACGTTGACTATACCAAGAACCATACATAGGAGTTCCCTCCTGCGAGGTCTGGCGGATATAACCTTTCACCCACTCCAGACGTCTTTGGAGTATTATGGGAAAAGGGGTCTGAGTGAGAAAGCACGACTGAGTTACTCTAAATGTCTTACGTTAGTTTTATCGCCCTTTCCAAACGCGTTGGGCGCCATGTAGTGTAGTTCCTATCTTCCCAATAGGCTCTGCGCATTGGAATAATACCTACAGCAGTAAAGGCCTAGGCCAGACGTTAACTAGGTCTACTACTGTCGATACTAGACTTAAAGTTTTGGGTTTGCCAGCTTAGCTCAGAGTTCACTAGAAACTTTCTCGAATGTTCAAGGAGGACTTAACTTCCCTTATTAGACAAGAAGGGATTTAGTTTCTGACAACCATAGAACATGACAACTTTGCTCTCCCCTAATCAAGAGTCAATCTCGAGAGTCGTGTGAACAAAAGGCAAATTATTTTACTCAGTCAGTACGTGCATTCTTAGTCTCATCAGAATGTAGAGAAAAGGAAGAGACGGGCGTGTTCAATAAAAAGGTGTTATTTATTGATCAGTCTCTTTTCTCATACAAGAGAAATGGATCGATATTATTGCAATACTTATAGTTAAGTAAAGTGCATACATTAAGAGCAGCAGTATAAAATAATACTGTAAAAACATTGATATGGTTTCTAAGCCATAAGATGTTTTAAAATGAATAAAATATATTACATACACATATACATTTGACTAAACGTACTCAACTGGTGTTTCTAGATACGCCTACCCCGTGTACCTGACCTAAGTCTAATACGAGGGCGGGAATAGAAAGTTACAGTTTAAGTTAAGTTTGTTTTTGCCAAGTGAATAACTAAAGAATTCTCTGTGAGGGGTTATTCAGTTCTGTACCTGGAAGTTAGGATGAATGAGGAATGGTATCTCTCTCTCTGGTCTCGATATTCCAGGCTGCCTGCGAGGGCTACCCGGAAACGCCGGTGCTGGATTCTCGGCAGGAGAAAGCAGCTTCTCTCAGCGCGTCAGGAAGGCGGGGCTGCTGCCAGCGGGGTCTGCTCTGCTCTTGGCTTCGGCAAGTATGGCTGCTCCGTCTCGTCACCACGCGTGTGTTTGCATATGGCAAGATCGGTAATATTTATACCTTTAAGGTGCCGAGATTGACGTAAGGATGGACATAGATACGTCAATAAAGATGTCATACGATTTGCTCGTTAGCACATTCTTTTACTAAAGTTCTCGGTGAAATCAAAACAATGGCCGCAGGGTTTTGCCCAGGTTGTCATAGGTTTGATTTGTTATGAGAACTCCGTATGCCTTATCAGGGGCTGGAGGAATATCGCTTGTCTAATTAGATCGCAAGTGTTATGACCTAATCAGATAACACGTTCCTGTGCCGTAGTGTGACTGCGTCAGATAACGGTATCTGCATCATGGGGGTTTTCTGCCTCATGGGCTGACTGCTAGTTAACTTGTTGGTTTGTTTAACTAGAATAGGGTCAGGAATAGGGGGATCGATTCAGAACCTATAGGAATACATGACACTCTCACCTGCAGCCATAAATAGCTGGACAAAATATACTTTTGGAAATGCCTCTCCAAAGTCTCTTTGTGGCCATCCCAGCCTAGAACAACAATTAAGTTGGTGTGAACAGGAAATCCGCTTCGCAGTAGGCCTGGGCGGAACTCGCAGAATTCCACCCTGCGGAATTCCACAGTTTTGCGGAAAAACTCCGTCAGATTTTGCAGAATTCCAACCATCGGGCAGAAAGTGCTTGTCCTGACGCTTGCACTGCTTTTTCCACATCAGTAGTGTGCTCCGCTGTGAAAATCAGAGCCACCATGCAGTGTGCAAAGGCGCAGCAATTTAGTTTTACCTGCTTCTGCCTAGCTTCTCCTGCTTGCTCTTCCCCAACTTTCCAATCGTACCCAATCCACCCCCGACTGATCACCCACTTGGCTATCCCACCTTTTATTTACTTATCCTTATTACTAACTGTCTTTACTTGTGTGTATTTACATTTCTGCGTCTGTTTTTCATGACTTTTTGTACTTTGTATTTTGTTTTCCTTTCTTGACCTTTTCTTTGTCCTCCTCCTGTTCTATTTTTCCTTCCCAAGTTTCCCATCTCAGTCTGACTCCCTGCTGTCCCATGGTATGGCAACAGCAGGCAGTGCTAGTGCCACCCCAGTGGGTGCTGCAAGGGCAAAAGAGTGCATCCTGCCCCATTTTTAGCAAGGTCGAGGTCGCCACACTATTAATTTGAGTGCTGCGCTACCTCCCCTGCATGTTGGCAGCAGACAACAGGCCAGGGAAAGGTTACTCCCTGCAGGAGCGTCAGCTGCTCTTGGGGCAAGTGCAGTGGTGTGTGCACCATGGCACAGGGGTCCAGGGCACCATATACAATGTGAATGTGTTGATTTATTATAAAATGTAAATTATTTATTTTTATTTGTGTATTTTATAAAGCGCACAGCTGCCCCAATGGGGCGTCCCGGCGCTGAAAACTCTGGAAACAGGGGGCATAGGATCAGGAAGCCAATTTAAGAGGAAAAAAGATGGGTCTTTAGGGACTTACGAAATGCTGATTCTGTTTGGCAGGTGCGTAAGGCTACCGGGAGCTTATTCCAACGCTGAGTTGCGCAGACCTCAAAGGTTTTTCCACCTGCACGAGATTGTTTAAATCGTGGTGTTTCCAGGAAAGATAGGGAATTGGAGCGTAATGTCCTGGAGTTGACATACGGTCGCAAGGTGCTTATCAAATGGGCCGACCCATTGCCTTTGGATGCTCGGAAAGCCAGCGTCATTGCCTTGAAAACGCATCTTTTAGCAATGGGTAGCCAGTGCAGTTTACGGAGGTGTGGAGAGATATGATGTCTAGCAGGGATTCTCTCCACCAGCCGAGCGGCGGTGTTTTGGACCGTCTGAAGTTTGTGACAAAGGCCTAAATTACATGTGTGTATTAATTGTATTTATGTCTGTATATATGTGAGTCTGTGTGACTATATATAAAATCCACTGAAAAAATAGATGTTACAGGGAAGTTATAGTTAGGTAAGAGAATTAAAAAAAAATCTTAGAAATGCATTGAAAAAAAACCAAAGTTACAGGCATGTTATAGTTATGTTCAGATTACACTCGCACAAAGCTATAGGAATTCAGCAGTTATATTTACCTGAGCTAACTATAACTTATGCCCCCACAATGCACTGCTTATGACCTCACAGATTATATCACTCATGACATGGTCAATGACATCACTGATGGCATCACTGCTGACATCACTGATTCCCTCATCCAGTGATTGTGAGTGTTTTCTAAATGGTTCTGAGTATGAGAGATATATACTAAGATACTACAAAAGTTAAATGATTATAGTTTGTGTACGAATAATGAGTGATAATATTTGTAACTCATATTATGTGTGTGGCTGTGAATCCATGTCTGAGTTGTCCAACTGGCTCTATAGGTGTGTGAGTGGTTGTATGGGTGAGTGAGTGGCTGTATTGGTGTGAAAGTGACTGTGTCTGTGGCTGTATGGGTGACCGTGTGGGTGTGTCAGAGATGTATGGGTGAGTGAGTGGGTATGTGACAAACTGTATAGGTGAGTGATGGGGTGCATGAGTGACTGTATGTATGAGTGAGTGGGTGCATAAGTGGTGTATGAGCGAGTGGGTGTGTGAGTGACTGTATGTGTGAGTGAGTGAATGAGAGAGTGGCTATATGGATGAGTTTATGCTTGTGTCAGTGTAGACTGCATAGGTAAGTGAATACATGTGTTAGTATCAGTATGGGTGTGTGAGTAACTATATGGGTGAGTGAGTGGCTGTATTAGTGACTGTACAGGTGAGTGAGCAGGTGTGTGAGTATCTGTATGGGTGACTGACAGTGTGTAAGTGGCTGTTTTGGTGTATGAGTGGCTGTGTTAGTGTCTGTATGGTTCTCAGTGGGTGAGTGACTGTATGGGCAGCTGAGTGAGTTTGTAAATAGCTTTGTCGATCTGTGAGTGGATGTCACAGTGGGATAATGTGTGTGTATATATGGTTATCTCAGTGTCAGAGTGGGTGTATCAGTAGCACTGTGAGCAGCTGCGGTCCGTGGAGGTAAGAGTGGTGAGGCGGTTTGGCCTGGTGGGAGGGATTTTGACATAGGACAATGGGGGGAAATTAATTATTTATTTAATTTTCCCTCATAGTCATATGTTGCAATACCCCCTCCCCCTGCCTCACCGCTCTTCACTGCACAGACCTCGGCTGGCTGTGAGTGATTGGAGGAGAATGGAACCTTTCCTGTTCCTTTATTCAAGAAGCTTCTACAGTTTTGCACAAATGTGTATGCAACTAGAGTTTATCAGTAATTTCTTTCCTGTTGGGTAAATGTGTAGTGCATATTCTGCAGTACAGCTGTGTAATAGTCCAGGATGCAACTTGTGGTTTGACATGGATGGTGTCTATAGAAGTGATGAAGTTCACTTCACAGAGAAAGACAATAGGATGTTCCTCAACAACTTGAAACACTGCATCCTGTTTTAGGTGTAGTTATCATCTACACACAATAATCACAAAGGTTCTTCTCAGATCCACCCTATTTTCCAAACACTGGTTCGGTTAATTTTCCTTCAAAATATCTTTTTTAAGCTCATTTCCCAAAACCAAAGCAGACAGTCAATAGACACCAGCACATTTAAAATTCACAACTATAAGCAACTGTGTATCTGACTGGGTGCATGAGTGTCTGAGTGGATCTGTGAGTGTATGTGTGAGTGTGTGAACTTGGTTGGGAGTGCCTCCATGAGTGTGTGACTCAATCTGTTAGTGAGTGCATGAGTGTCTGAGTGGGTGTGTGAGTGGTGTGTGAGTATGACTGGGTCTTTGAGTGCACGTGAGAGTATCTGAGTAGGTATGTGAGTGGGTGTGTGAGTGTCTGAGTGGGTTTGGGATAGGGGCGTAAGTGTCTGAGTGAATCTATGAGTTGGTGTATGAGTGTTTAAGTGGGTCTGTCAGCGGGTGTGTGAGTGGGTATGTGAGTGTCTCAGTGGATGTGTGTGTGGGTGTGTCTGTGTGAATATGTGAGTGGGTGCAAGAGTGTCTCAGTGGATCTGTGAGTGGGTACGAGAGTGTCTGAGTGGGTTTGTGAGTGGGTGCCTGAGTGTCTGAGCGAGTCTATGAGTGGGTGTGCGAGTGTATGAATGGATCTGTCAGTGAGTGTGTGACTGTCTCAGTTGATTTGTGAGTGGGTGCATGATTGTCTTTGTGGGTCTGTGAGTGGGTACCAGAGGGTCTGAGTGGATCTGTGAGTGGGTGTGAGAGTGTCTGATTGGGTTTGTGATTGGTGCATGATCTCTGACTGGGTCTCTGAGTTGGTGCGTAAGTCTCTGAGTGGGTCTGTGAGTGTGCACACAAAGACCATCAAAGTCCCCATTGTGAGTGCCTGCTCACACTGAATATTCAAGAGTCTGTAGTGAGTGTATGTGACACACTTGAACATCCACAAATTCTTTATTAGTCTAAATGCACACAATGGCCATCGCATAGCCCATAATGAGCTCAAAAATTGCACTCCCGTAGTACACCATAAACCAGCATGCTCACCTAGATGAAAATTCCATTGTTCCTGGATGTGTAGTAACAAACAAGCACCTTCGTGTTCTCTTTCAGTGTACTCAACCTGCAAAAAATATTGCGATCCAGAATTGAACACAGTAGTTTCCTCTGTAAGTAAGTGCATGCGCATGTACACACACATGAGCATGCGTGTGAGCGCAAGCCAAGAAGCCTAAGAGCCCTTTGTGAATGTGCATTAAAGACCCAGTTAGAACCCCCCTGCATGCTGTACCACTTGCCTAGCACTCACCATCAGGCGCAGTGCGTCCATTGGGGCATGGGCGTAGCCCCGCCGCCCACAGCTCCCTCGGCGTCTCTGAACTTAAGTAAACTGAATCAGTTTACTTAAGTTCAAAGATGCCGAGGGAGAACTGACAATCATGTCAGTCAGCATGACGTCGGACCGCCCACCCCTTCAGAGTCAGAATGGGGTATGCGGTCTGGCGTCATGTTGACTGACATGATTGTCAGACCAGTGGGGGGCAACAGGAAGCAGCACAACACAAGTGCGCATGAGTGGGGACGGAGGGCAAATTTTTTGCCCGTGCCCAGTAATGCGCACTTGTGTTTTCACTTGTTTGCTCATGCCCATTAGGAGCCCTGCGGTCTCCTAATGGGCAGCCGGCGAGCAAAGAATAACCGTGCCCTAAGCCAATCCTGGTGCTGCTGGCAGCGCCAGGATTGGCTGAGAGGGGTTGCCAGTCCGCTCCAGTGCCGTTCTTGAAGGCGCCAAGTACGGGGAGCAGAGGTGGCGCGGACCGGCAGTGAGGTAAGTAAGTTTTCTTTTTTATATTTAACTCCCCCCGTGAACCCCTGCGCGCCGCCACTGCCCCCCAGCCCCGCAGGACCTCTCCTCCCAGTCCCGTCCCCCCCCCGAGAATATTGCGACTGCGAGCCACGACAGAGTAGGACTGTAAAATAGTTAATAGCTTCCCCTCTAGGAAATATAACGACACTTTGGCACGGGAAATTACAGTCCTTAGATTATTCAACAATTTGTGAAAAAAATAATCCATTCTGTCATGTGTGTCAATTTGAACAAAAAGCATGGCCGTGCTCCAGTGTGTCGCAACACCATTGCATTTGCACATTCCAGAGTGCATCCCGCGCTGTGTGCCATATTATCAAGAAAGGGCGATACATTATCACTGCTTATATCGGCAGAAAACTGCCAATAAAGCGGCGATAATGGGCTTGATAATATGCCCTTGTGAATTTCCATAGAAGCCCAGGTTAACACCAGAACCTGGGCTTCTATGGGAATTCACAAGGGCATTTTATCAAGCCCATTATCGCCACTTCAGCGGCAGTTTCCTGCCGATAAAAGCGGCGGTAATGTATCGCCCTTCCTTGATAATATGGCCCTGTGTTCCTCAGAGAGGCTGGCTGTTTGCCTCTAAAGGGTCCGCATCAGGAAAGAACCAGACAGTTTCAACCAGCCGGCTCGCGCCAACCACTGTCCCCACGAATTCTTTAAGACTTGACACGTTATTTTTTTGTACAGATTGGATTGGGACGAGGAGAGTTCTCGCCTCCCCATCTGGGCTGAAAGGGAGCCACGTTTTCGGCTGTCTGAAAAACCCTCCCTCTGTGACCCGTGAGTATAAGTCATTCCATTCTTTTTTTAATTAAACGGGTTTCTTAAATTCTATTCTGTGCGCGCGTTTTGTGGGTTATTCTGTCCGATTTCGCTCAAAAGACAGGGGAGACGCAGAGTGAGTGATTGTCAGATTATGAGATCTCGCTGATTAATGCATATTTTGAGGAACTTACAGATACAAGGCCTTATTTACTAACCCTATGCACGTGCCCACAGAAGCACCCACAATATCTCATAGGGGAACCTCAATAGGAACTGAAATATTTTGCAAGCAGGCGGCCTATGTAACATAAGGTGTATTTGTGAAGCGCAAGTTTACCTAAGGGCATCTTGACACGAATAGCAGATGTTTATTGTTATCCAACGGTCCTCGTTTTATCGACCTCAGAAGGATGAAAGACTGAGTGGGCCAACCCAGATTTGAACCTGTAACCATGAGAACAAGACAACATGCCCCTACAGTGGACATATTAGCCCACTAAGCCACCAGACCTAACAAGTACGATGGAAAAAGCACCCCTCTTACTCAAGTTTACATGCACATTCCAAGCACTGTTAAAGTGCGTGAAAAATAGGGCAGCATGAGGGCCCATAATGAGTTAATGATGGTAGGAAGTTAGAGAGACATTAGCTGTATGGTTTCAGTGTGGTGCTCTGATAGGATTGAGATGCAGTGCCTCTGACTGTGTATTACTTTGCTTGCCTGTGTAATGGTGCCACTAAAGGCTGGTAGTATGGTCTTAGCAGTGTTGGTGTTGCTAGTACGTGGTACTGGGTGTGTATAGTGGCACTAGTAGTTAAGTGCTTGGATGCCATCGGTAGACCAGTTGGCACTATGTTTGTCACCACAAAGCTGGTGCCGGCTCCAGCAGTACCTGCTTGCCCCGATGCTGGCCCAAGATACAGTGGCCATGGTCGTGTCCCCAGCGTGCTGAGATGGTCCAGGTCTGGCACAAACCTGCCCGCCGGCCTCTCTGCCATCACCACGCAGCAGCAGGCCTTATTTATATCCGTGTCAGTGCCGCCGCCATGAGCTGCTCTTCTGGCCCGTTCTCCACCCTTCTTTGGGTGGTTCACTCTCGTCCCGTTTCTGTTCTCCTGTCGATTTTTCTTCTGTAGTCCCTTGCTTCGGCGTCCCTTAAGTTCCTGCCCTATCTGGCCCCCTTTGGCCTCTCTCCGTACACTCAGGTTTAGTTCTTCTTTTTCTCCACTCCAGCCCCCCACCCCCGTTCTCTTTTCTAGTGCTCTTCTTGTCCACTATGCTCCACTCTTGTGGTACCTTCTTGCTGTGTCCCTCTTGCTCTCTCTCTGTTTTGCAGTCTCGCTTGTTATCTCTCTGTTAACTTCCTCCCTGTAATCTCTACTGACTTACAGATACTCGCACTACATTCAAGTACACAATACAGCTTTAGCATAGGCTTGAAGAACAATCGAGGGAAGGGACGTCACGTAATGCTTAATGTTTGTTTAATGTTTGACGTAGAAATGTATAAATGTAGTTGTGCAGCTGTCTGAGCTACTTGTAAAGTGCCTATTCAAGCCAAGGACCACTTCACACGCGCTTCTAATGTCATCAGCCTTGGGGTTGGGAGGTCCAAAGCTTGAACAGGGACTCAAGCCTTTGACCTGCGGTCACACACAGAGCTCTGCAAGGAGGCGGCAATAAGGTATCTCACGTTCATAATACAAAATAAACGTTAGCAAAAGACTCGTGAACATCGAGGGTTGCAAGATGGCATCAGTCTTGAGCCTTCATTTAGAAACCTGCTGTTTTCTGGGAGTTGTAGTCGTGGTCCATAACACCAGTAAACGGAAAATGCTCAGAATCCATCCGTCATGAACACAGCTTGCATTTCTAAAAATCTGGAAATATTGCATGTGAATATGATGTTAGGTTAGATGCATTTGAATAGCAAATCCCCACCCTTTCGGAATTTGTATGCCCTTTCAGTTTTGGGTCTCTCTTTAGCTGGCGTTAATGCTGTTGCTTAGAATTTATGCCGGTCAGTGGCCAGCAAGCTGGCAATGGAATGGTGCACTGTTTAGTGATGGGTTATAGTGGAGAATACCCGGCTACATCTTGAATGGTGAAGATTGCAGAATTATTTTTTGTAAAGCCGAGTTACTGTGCCAAAACCCCAACCGTGGGAATCCCCTCCAGCCCCAACAACAGTTTGATAACAGTAAAACCCAATTGAATATATAGAAAGTGTAAAGCAGTCCTGCATTTTCCACCTCCTTGATCAAGTAGTACACGTGAGAATGCGACTTGCTCCTATCACTACTGCTACTGTACACTTTCTTTATATATTTCACAGCGACTTAAAAGCACCAGGCTGCAACCTTCAACATTCTGCAAGTGATGAATATGGATCTTGTTGAGGCAGATTTGGCTTTTTTTCATAATTTCCATCTTGGTAGAGTGGCATTTGGGTAATAGTATAAGTATAGTAGAATGTATTTAAAGGGACTTAAGTCTATCATAATGAGCTATAAATAAAAATACAAACAATTTTGTTATGGCTGCTGTCCCATTGGAAGAAGGCAAAACGAATAGCGTATTTGAAGAAAGATGACAAAGCTGTAAGTGGCCTTTATGTACTTCATTGAGCATGTATTTAATAACCACAACACATTATAAATCTTTCTTAGTACATTAGCACAGTATTTGACTTTGTAGCAGCTACTGGTGTATAGTGAAGAGACCTCGGTACACAAGGCTGTTGGATTCATGTATATAGGAGTAAACCGTCAGTTGTTGCAGTAATTTTATCTGTATAGTTATGTCAATACCTAGTAGCAAAATGAATTTAGTATGATTGAAGTGATTCACTTGCTTACTTTGTGAGCAAGTTAAACAAGTAATGTTTATTACGCATTCAAAATGATCAAACATGCTTTGTGTTTGCCACTCCCTGGCTACTGCGGCAACTGATTGAGACATACAGTCACAATGGCCTTATTAACCTTCTTACTTCCTCAAATTTGTGTGAAAATGCACCATTTGCCCGCTCTTTTTTCAAAAGGTTCTCGGGGTGAGAATCCCGATCCACCCATACGGCGGTCGCGCTGGCAAGCTGAGCTCGCTTGCCACGGGTCACTCATCCAGAACTTTTACGCCCCATGACTTTCAAATATTACCAGCCGCCACTGCTCGCCATGCAAGTTATGCCCAGCCAAGCCTCACAGCCACAACATGATACAGTAAAACATCACTTGAACAGAGCTCGGCGCACTGCTGCACTTTGCTGAAGTGGCACTTGTTGCCAGGGCAGCTGTTTGTGCAGGCAGAACTCAGAGCCTGGGAATTGTCACATGTTTAAAGAGAGGGTCACTCGCCATCGCCTTGTGCTTCTGCTTAATAGCAGCAAAGAGTGACTTGAAATACCCCCTCCCACTCGCACGGACCCCCATCCTTGATTTAAAGGTTTAAAGAAAAACAACAGCTGCAATTAAATAAGTGCAAGGAGCTGACACCATCGTGAAACACAAAGACAGGGCATCAATGCACATGGCCATTAGCACATAACAGCATAGCCTTTTAAGTTCACCAGTGGATGCAGGAAGGGAGGAGGGAAAATACATCTCATTGGCATGTAATGAACACAGACTCATTATGCACAATGAAATCCAAGGCTACTGTTACCTACCCTCGCTGATCTGTACTATATTTATATCACAGGTACACTGGCTGAGCAAGCCCTGTTAACACCATCTCTGGTGAAAGGTGGGTGGGTGGAGAGGTTGAAATGGGAGAAGATATGAAAAGTGTCTAATGTTTTGGGTGTGAGGCAAGGAGAAGGGAGATACAATCCCCAAATCACCACTTGACTAAACTGTGTGATCTTGGGCAAATTACAAACATATATTACAAACAACAAAGGTCCTTAGCACTTGAGAGATATAGGGAAATAATAAAATATTGGCCGTAATAGGTAGCTATATTACTCCTCTGTCCAGCCGGACAAGGATTTTATTTTGTAGTAAATCACAAAAACCGTGGCTACCCACGAAGAATAGTCAAAGTGGCCTCTAAAAGAGCTTAGTACTGTCCCCGTGAGACTCTGCTATCACCCAAAAGTGAAAGTCACCAAGAAAGCATAGCTTGTTTAACAACATTTTCCCCAGCCTCTAACAAAATAAGGAAATCCATCATCAAACATTGGCCCACACTAAATGCTGGCAATATAAATATTGACAGACCTATATTTGCGTTTCGCAAAAGGAAGAACCTGAAAGACCAGTTAGTACGTGCTGCCATCCCCTCTCCAACACCCCCCCCCCCGACCATTGAATCTGCATGGGGCTTACCGCCCATTACAGGACATGCCAAATGCGGGGATTGGAACGTATGTGAGTACACGGTTGAGGGAAAGAAATTCACCCACAATAACACCACGGTTGAAAGGCGATCTTTCTCAAACTGTAATACCAGTAATATAATTTACGTCATTCAATGTCCATGTTCAAAACTGTATGTAGGACAGACAACCCAAAGAGCCAAGACAAGAATCTGCCAGCATAGGAGCCGCATCAGATGTAAAACGTCTAATACCCCACTGGTGGACCACTACTCTGAAGCTGGACATAACGAGAACGACATACAATGGACGGTCTCGAAAGTTCTAAAGTTGCCGCAGAGAGGTGGAAACATGGCCCAGCTCCTTAATCGGGAGGAATTAAAGACAATAATCCAATTTGATACCATAACAAATGGTCTCAACAGAGCGGATGATTGGACTGCATTGATTTAAAACAAAAGATTGTTGGGCTCAACAATCATTCTGACTTTTTATAATTGCCAACACCGAATACTGTGGAACCAAAAGTAATATGGAAATGTACTGTTCACATGTTTTTAATTCCAATATCGTTTCTTTGCACTGTGTGTTTTTTTGCACTTTTTTTTTTGCACTTTAAACATTTTCACTGCATCTCGTTACCTTGGTAACCCCTTGCACTTTTCACCTTGAGCCACCACTTCACCACTTCAAGATGGCGGACTCACTCAGTCACCAAATCTTTTCACCTCGAGAAGTGACTAGTCTCCCCCACACCTAGCTCAGCCTTAACCTAAATCTAACGGTTGCTACGGGGCATAGCACATCCTTATTATCCGAAAGGTGTGTACTCTACATGGTACAAAAGACCATCACACACTCCAAGATGGTGGCCTGCGTCAGCTTCTAATCGACCCTTTCTATATTTCCTTACTCACGTGACTAGCCTACCCCACGTGACCGACCAGATCAACGCTTAAGTAATGCACAACAGACCAGTACCGTGTAGCTGCGATCCGGCAGAGACCACGAGGGATTACATTTCCCACGTAGAGATAATTGCAGACCCTTGCAGTCTCTACCACCATAACTCGGTAAGTGACGACACCGCCATTGCGAGAACTATGGTTAACCTAGTCTAATTTACTCTGAACCCCTCCTTAACTATATATATTTCTCAACAGCGACTATTAAGCGCAGTTCGTTAATCAAAAAACACGAATCGGTTGATCTGGAATTGCCCAGCACACCATGGACGTGCTTCCACAGAACTCCTAGTGAGACTTCTCTCACCTCTTAAAAAGGTAGATCGCGCCGCCCAGTCCCGCTCACTATACGTGTTCTATAGCCCACTATCCCTGCTCACTCTTGACCCTTAGGCCCCAACAGCACCCGTCCGGAGGTTGTCATATCCGTGATAAACCAGGCTCAATCCGCTGTTCCCACGGGTAAGCTAGCATCAACTCGCTATCCTTCACTGATAAACCTGGTATGCCTCGCACTGTGTAGGCTCACACGCGGCTAAATTCACTCAACCCCTGATTGCTGAAGCAAGTCCATTTAGATGAGGAATTGCCCTGATTATGAAATGCGCCTCTCACTCCCTGCATGAGTGCCCTACGCTGCACGTGTTACATTTATAAAATTAGGCACGATCTGACTAGCATGTCACGAAAAGGTCTTTCCACGATGAACTCGATTAAAATCACCGAATGTACAGTACGGTATGCCGATTCCGAAAAACTGTCTATAACTGCGTGTATTATTGTCAGCAAGTTTATAGTAATCTAACTCAGCCACTGGTTGTTCTTTTCTCCCCCTGTTTTTTTCCCTTTTCAATTTTGTCACTAACAGGCGGTTTTAAATTGTTAAATACCAGGCAAATGTAAATATTGTCAGTCCTGATGATGATCCCAGGTTATTTAGAGCAAAGGGATCGAAACGTCGACTTCTTCTAGTGCCTACGCAACTTACCATTGTGTATAATGCTGTTGTGATCAGCACTTTGGCGATACTTCTAAATTGAAATACTAACTTGGAAGTAGCCAATTTTTGCTCTGCCTTTGCCTGTAATCTTTACATGCTGTGTGTTTCTTTCCCCTGTAATTCCCTCCTAAGTACGGTACAGGATTGTGCCCTACCACTAACGGATGTTAGACTATTCTCCCAAAACATTTTGTGATTTACTACAAAATAAAATCCGGCTGGACAGAGGAGTAATATAGCTACCTATTACGGCCTATATTTTATTATTTTCCTATATCTCTCAAGTGCTAAGGACCTTTGTTGTTTGTAATATATGCTTGATACCCGTGGTCCTTAGCTAACTTTCGGGTCCCCTTGTTTTTTTGTTTTATTAAAAGGACTTGGGCAAATTACTTCACCTCTCTATGGATAGGTGGTTGTGGTATTCCATGACATGTCATATGGTAGAACCTATGATGTCATTACTGGGGTTTGTGGAATCTTGAGATTCGTACTGGGCTGTTGTTGGAAGAAGACGTTTTCTCCTGTGTCTCTTCCTGTGGGTGTTAAGCTGTTCCGCTACTGAATAAACCTACTACTTGGAACCCAACTACAACCTTATGTTTATTTACAACACAATTACTGGCGACGTCCGGGATCAATTTCACATTTGAACAGCGGAACAGCATTCACATGATTGGCTACCAGTTTACAATGCTCATCGGAAATTGACAGCTCCTTCGTCGATTTCGGGTAACGTACTGCCGCACTGGAAGGAAAGTTTTTTTTTTGTGGGGTTTTCCTGATTTTCCCTATTTCCTTCACCACGCTTACCTGTTTTGTCCGTTGTGCCGTTCAAATCGGCCGAGCGTTCCAAAGCAGCTCGAGACATCTTCATCCGACCGTCATTTTTTGACGTTCGCTCCTAGCTACTCCTCACGAACGATCCGCAAAGCATTGTGGGTATTACCCTTCAACCTCAGTGACGCGCTGACGTCACGTGCGTGCCGCCATCTTGGAAATCATCGGAGATCGCAATTCTTACCTCAGAGAGTTCATAAACCACAATTTCTTCTCGAGTGAGCAGTTGTCTAACAACTTATCGTAGGTACTCTATAATTTTTTTTTAATTGCTTCTGAAATTCAAGTTCATCTTAGTTTATAACAATTCTGAATGAAAAATGTCGAACATTGCTGCCCCCCCTCATTTTCTACAAACAGCCGGAGATCCAAGCATTGAATGGGATTTATGGTTCCCTATGTTTTTGGCTTATGTAGATGTCCTGGAAAAGGAGGGGTGTTCTGCTAAACGCAAACTAGCACTTTTACGACATTGTTGAGGAGGGGCAGGAATTAAAGAATTTGACAATCTCCCTCCAATTGAAGATGCTGGAGACATTGATGTTTTCGAGAAAGCCACTAGGCAAATGAAAATTCGTTTTGGCAGAAAAATAAATACTGTCATGGAGAGGTTCAAGTTTTACTCTCGCATTCAAAAACAGGATGAGTCCATAGAGGATTATGTTTCGGCGCTACGCTCTTTAGCCTGTTATTGCTCATTTGAAACAATTTCCTACGAACAGGTTCTTAGAGACCAGATTATGATGCGAACCAAAAGCAAGAAAATTCAGGAGAGACTTTGGCTTGGTACAGAAACTACTCTCAATGCTGTTATTAACATAGCCAAGGGTATAGAACAGTCTGAGTTGTTTGTATCTGAAATAAGAGGTTCTAATGTCAAACCTTTGGTTCCTGAGCCTGAAGTCTCTTTAGTTAAAAAACAATCTAACCCTAATTTTTCTTCCAGGAATGTATTGAGGAAGGATAGTGAGAAAAAATCCGGTGAGATCAAAAGCTATCCAGACAACAGATTTGTTCAAAGGAAAAATGTTTCTTGCTATCGCTGTGGTAGTCCCAACCATGTTGGCAATTATAAAGGTTGTCCTGCCTGGGACAGAGTATGTGTGAAATGTAAACGTAAAGGTCATTTTGGCAATGTTTGTCGTTCCACACAAAGAGTGAATTATATTTCACAAGAGGAAGAGGAAGTTCTCAATAGCTTCAATTGCATTCTTTCTGTGGATGAAGTTGAACTTGATGAGTTTCCCTCTTATCCCATTTTGGTGGATGGTATGTCCATTGAACTGATGATGGATTCGTGTTCACGGTATTCTATCATTGGTTTAGATTTGTTTAAAAGTTTCTGGGACAATAGAGAGCTTTGTGTTCCTGACATCCATCCTGGGGGTTACTCAGGGAAGAAAATAGACTTGGAGGGATACTTCTGGGCCAAGCTTCAAGTTAAAGATCGTATCACCAATGGGAAGGTGTATGTAGCCACCAAAGGGGTAGCTATTTTAGGATGGCCACACCAACGTGAGTTAGGGATCAAACTAGATCCTAATGCCAATCCTCCCGTGTGTTTTATAGAGCCAGAAGTGAACTTACTTTCTGACGTGAATGATTCTGGTTTTGTAGCTAATATTAAAAACAAGTTTCCTGATGTTTTCAAAGATATTCTTGGCAAGTACACAGATTTCAAACATAGGATAATACTTAATGAAAATGCTGTACCTGTTAGACACAGAGTAAGGAATGTCCCTTTAGCTTACAGAGATAAGCTCAAAGGAATTTTAGATGATCTTGTTTTAAAACAAATCATTGAACCAATTGAGTCTTCTCCTTGGGTTTCCCCCGTTGTTTTGTCACTCAAGAGTTCTGGAGATCTCCGCCTATGTGTGGACCTCCACAGTCTCAACCAGGAAATATGGGTTGATAAACATCCCTTACCAAATATTCATGAATTGATTTCCTCCTTGTCTGGTGCCACTGTATTCTCTACAATAGACTTGGCGAGTGCATATCACCAAGTGGAGCTACATGAAGAGTCCAGGAAGTTAACAGCGTTTGTGACTCCAGAGGGCATGTTCCAATATTTGAGAATGCCCTTTGGACTAGCCAGTGCCGCCTCCGTCTTTCAGAGATTGATGCGAGATGTGCTCAAAAATTGTAGAGGTGCAGTGGCTTTCCAAGATGACATTTTGATTTTTGGTAAAGACTGTAACGAACATGATTTGAACTTGTATTCTGTTCTGAATTGTATCCAAGAGAAAGGCTTAACCTTAAAGTTTTCAAAATGTAAGTTTAGACAGTCCAAAGTTGAATACTTAGGCCATGAGATTTCGGAAAATGGTATTAAACCCAAACTCAACCATGTTAAGAGTATTGTGTCTGCTCCCATCCCCACTTCCAAGGAACAGTTGCTATCTTTTCTTGGTCTCACTGAATTCTATGGGAAATTTGTGCAGAATTATTCCATGTTAGTTCATCCTTTACGCTCCTTGCTCAAGAAACAAGCAACATTTGTATGGGGTAAAGACCAGCAAGAGTCTTTCGATGTACTTAAGAGTAAAATTGTATGTGCTCCTTTTCTTAAACCATATTCAGTTGATAAAGAATGTATACTTTGTGTCGATGCCAGCAATATAGGTCTAGGTGCTGTTTTGATGCAGAAGGACAATTCAGGTGAATATGTTGTCTCCTATGCTTCAAGATCTCTTCGAGGCTCTGAAGTAAATTATTCCACGATAGAGAGGGAGTTACTTGCGTGTACCTGGGCCACTCAACATTTCCGTCAGTTTATTTGGGGTACCAAATTCTCACTAAGGACTGATCACAAGCCTCTGGTCACTATGCTATCTGCTGGTGGTGGTAGAACCCTCACTGCTCGTTTAGCGAGGCTTGCCGCAAAGTTACAGGAATATCGCTGTGTTGTTACCTATGTTCCTGGTCGCCTTAATGTCCATGCAGATTGCATGTCTCGCTTTCCCGCTAAAGATGGTCCAGCAGTAGATTACACTGATGAATGTGATGTGGCTTTTACTATGAGTGATATTAATATTATTGTTAGTGATGATCAGTCTAAACTGATCTCACAGGCTGCTTGGACAAAAGCTCTGGATCAAGATGATGTTTTGAAGGACGTAAGGTTGTTTTTAAACAAAGGTTGGCCTGAAGAGAGGAAACTTAGTGGTGAGTTGGCCTCTTTCTTTAAGGTAAAGGATGAGTTGATGGATGATGGTGCAATGATCTTCAGAGATGATAAAATTATTCCTCCCATAGGCGTAAGAGAACTGATTTGTGATCTGGCTCATGAAGGCCATTTAGGGATGTCCTCCACTAAGAGAAGAATCAGAGAATTTTATTGGTGGCCTAGTATGGACAATATGATTGATAAATGGGTAAGGAATTGCTCCCCTTGTTCCTTAAGTGATAAATCCAAGAAACCTATTTCTGTAAGTTCTACCCCTGTTGAGTTTGTTCAAGGTCCGTGGCGCAAACTAGGTGTAGACATCATTGGTCCTTTTAGTTATCAGTCGGGTAAAGAGATGTTTGCCATTGTTCTGGTGGATTATTTCTCCAAGTGGCCGGAATTGAAAATTGTGGAGAAGGTCAATTCTGATGTAATTGTTGATTTTCTTAACAAAGTTTTTTCCAGAGAGGGTTTACCTGAAGAACTCGTCACTGATAATGGTCCACAATTTGTTAGCGAAATTTTTTCATCTTTCCTCTCCAGCTGTGGTATCAAACATAAAAGGGTTTCCAACTATTTTCCCCAAGCCAACGGACAAGTTGAACGTTTTAACAGAGTAATTAAAGAATCTTGTCAGTTGGCTTTGCGTAGTGGTTTGAAATGGAGGAAGGCTCTCCAAGCAACCCTATTGACGTATCGCTTTTCCCCTAATACTGTAACTGGACTGTCACCCTTTGAAATGTTGCGCTGTAGGAAGCCTGGCTCGAAGCTTATGCCTTGGTGGTTGCGAACTGAGAAAGGTGACTATTTAGAATTGGATTTGGAGGCTGTTAGAGAGAGGGTCAATAAGTACCAAGCAAGGATGTCCCGCTTCCCAGCACGTAGTGTGAATCTACCTAAATTAAGTGTTGGTGATTTTGTAAGAGTGAAGTTTGGTGGACAAATCCGCAAAGGATCTCCCAGATGGTCTGGTCCTCTCAGAGTCATTGAACTCTTCAGCAAAGCTGTTAGGGTAGAAGATGGGAAAATCTGGAATTTAAGACGCATATCTGTGTGTAGATCTGACGACTTGAAACACTTTTCTGGGTGTAGATCTACTGACCCCAATTCCTCCTTTTCACAACCCGGTATTTCTCCCTCTAATGACCCACATGTGGTGAATGACAAATCTGAATTGTGTGGTACTCACGAAGCCTTTGATCATCTGTCTTTGCATAGGAATGTTAGCTTTGATAATGTTACCAATACTGATGTCCAGAGTGGTTCTGCCCTTTGTGGAAATGCAACAAAGAATATTGTTCCTGTGAATCCTGTGAATGTTGATCAGGGTATTGTTGCAGACAATTTGGTTAATGTTGACCATTCTGGTTTTGCTCGTCCTGCCTGTGATCAAAAGTTAGTTGCTTCACGTAGTAGTTCACGTGTTAGATGTCTTCCAATGAAGATTAAGGATTTTGTTCGTTTCTAATTTTAATTTTTTTCTTTTCTCTTTGTAAAATTTTTTTTTATTTTGTTTTTCTCATAGTATTGTGTTTTTTTTCTCTTTTTATTTTTTTTGAAGGGGGGGAGGTGTGTGGTATTCCATGACATGTCATATGGTAGAACCTATGATGTCATTACTGGGGTTTGTGGAATCTTGAGATTCGTACTGGGCTGTTGTTGGAAGAAGACGTTTTCTCCCGTGTCTCTTCCTGTGGGTGTTAAGCTGTTCCGCTACTGAATAAACCTACTACTTGGAACCCAACTACAACCTTATGTTTATTTACAACAGTGGTCCTTTCGGTATGAACCGCTACATGAAAAACAAACTAAACAAAAGTAATGTTGGCCACTCAAAATCCCCTTGTCGCCCCTCCACCAGGCGACTGCTTACTGGAACAACCCAGTTTGTACCTGCAGCTATGATTTTCCACATTTAAACTGTTTTGTAATCTCATCCATATGCCAATTCCATTGAAATTACCTGGCACATGGACCTGACTCAGCTGCTACTGCTAACAGGCTCCAACATACACTTGGCTTGGGGAGTGTTGCAGAGACCGCTTTGCTGCTGTCCTTCAGTGGAGCTGCATCCCACTGGAAGGTGTGCACGCCAGGGCTGGGGTGCAAGGAGAGCTCGAGGGAGGCTGCTTGATGTTAAGGCAATGCGTGGTGAGCCCTGCAGGGCTTATATGGCTGCGCTTTGAGTCAGGAGTCTCCCTCGCTCCCTTGTAAGGTGATGTCTGGAGGCCATCTTTTCATTAGAGCAGCACCCTCTAGTTAGAGCTACACCGGATTGTAAGAGACAGAGGGAGGAGGGGGAGGGAGGGAGGAAGGGAAAGGAGAGAGAGGGAAAGGGATGGTGAAGGAGAGGGGGAGAGTGACAGGTACACAAAAGTGTTTCACTACCAGCCGGCCTTGTAAGGCTGCAGAAATCTGGGCTCATATAGAAGATCCAAGTGAGTCAGCTACAAGGCGGTGACACAGCCAGGGGGAATGGCTTCTGTTCTGCACAGTATTATACTTTCAATATTAATTATAATACATTTTGGCACATTATTCATCAGTGCCTGTAGGAATGGGGATGGTGTTAACATTAGACTCCAGTGTTTCTATCTGACGGAGTGTAAGTAGTGGTGCTGGAGCATTATTTATAATGGGGTGCTGAAATCATGAATTTTAAATCATGAAATGTGAACCAGCCATTGCAGCCTTCAAATGCTGTGAAGCTGGCAGATCTGCTGTTGCACTAACACACCTCGCCTCTTGTTCTACAGCTACTAAGTCACTAGAACAGAATACAGTTGGTCTTTCCAAAAAACAAAAATGAAACTTGAACAGGAGGTAGGGGGTAGAACTCACATATGCGGGGTAAATTGCCCCACGCACCGATGTACTTCTGGACTGATGTCATTGGTTTCCTTTTCTCATTTAAGGTTATTAATGCCAGCAGCACCTCCTGTTTGAATATATTGCTTCAGAGCACTAAACTGCAAGAAATTGCAATTGTATTCATATAGCACTTACTACCCCTGACCAAGCGGCTGCGCCAAGATGCACCGAGCCCTTGTTCCAGGGCCGAAATCCCCTCTTTGGTTGGGGCTCAGGAACGGATGATGACCCTCATACAGTGCCACTATACAGCCTCTTAAAATGCAGGGACGGTTCCTGCATAGGAGCGTTGGGGTGTTGCCCCACTGATTATTTTGCCCCAGGACCCATGCCGGTTTGAACAAAAATAAACGTGTTGTGTACTTACAAAATTTCAACCCTCAGCGGCAGTCAGCTGTCTCAGCCACGGGCGTTACCTGGTGGTTCTAACGTCACTTTATTCTGCCTGCCTGCGGCTTAGGGGAGTGTGTTTAGGAGTCTTACTCAGAGAGCCAGAGTAGCAATGCGCATGTCCGGTTGGCCGGGTGCCCTTCCTGGGTCAGCCTGACATGCGCAATCTTAACAGTCCCTGCAGTAAAATAGGAGGGGGGGGGGTGGCGGTGTGGGGAGGGTATCGAAGCCACAGCCCCTGTCTACTAAGGAGCGGCAAGTTGACCTGCCCAGGCCTATCCAAGCCTTACTTTAGCAGCGTCTGGATTGGCTGCTCCAGAGTCTCTAGGCAGAGAACGCGGAGACTGTGACTGGACATTGGCTACGGTCCTGGAGCATGGGAAGCATATTCACCAACCACTGCATGGCTTTATTATAAATCCATGCAGCGATTGGTCATTTGCTTCCCTAGCTAAGCCCCTCCCCCCTCTCCTCTTCCTGCGTGTACGCCATTGCTAATTGCACAGCACACTAGGAAGAGGGAGTGGAGAGAGAGAGTCGGAATTCAGAGCACTCAGGAGAGAGCTCCACCTCTGCCTCCGCCTGACCTCTCCTTGGCAGGCCTGAGGCCTCGCACACACCACTTCTTCATTGGCAGCAGGCTGCAGGCAATGTGAATGTCGGATTGTCAGACTCCGACCTACTCTCTGATGAGAGACTTAGCCTGGCTGCTACCTTGAAGCCTAATACCACGGATGAATGCGCCAATTCTGCGACATGAGTACTTATTTTAATATTTGAAATATAATGAAGCGACATGTGCACTGCCACTGCAGTCATATTACCAAAAAGGGGTTTTACCCAAAAAGTCGCTGGGACCTGGGTGCTAAGTGATACATATATGGGGGTCCCAGAGAGACAGCGTATCAATGGAATACGCGATTAATTAATCAAAACATTTCAATATAGAATTTATCACATTTAATAAAGCCAACACTGTCATTAAATCACAATGTGCTATTCAATCAATACAATTTGTTTTATTAAAAAAGGGTTATAGCCCCAAGCATAAGGAGGGAAGAAAGTGTAGGGTGTGAAAATAGAAAAAGTTAAGGTGATTCAAAAGGAAAAAACAAAGTTTCATTTTCAATATAAAACTTTCATTATTAATTAAGAAAGGGCTGTAAACTATTCAAGCCTGAATTGCAAACCAGACACAAATCATTCTACGGTCACAATCATCAATGTTTAAGTTATGGATAGTGCCGGATGATGAAATAGGTAGAGCCGTCGACGTTTCGACCCCTACATGGGAGGTTTACTTGAGACCTTAAACGGGGTCTTCATCAGGACAGCAAGTGTAGTAATGGGGCAAGGCAATTCATGGTTGCTCGGGCCAGCCGGCTCCGAGTGTCAGGAGACTGAGGGGCCACCTTCCGAATGGTCAGGTGTACTTGAATTTGAGACAAATCTTTTACTTTGGGACTGGAGGTGGTCACTGCAAGTAGAAGGCCGGAGTAATCAGGCGGTCGCCACGGATTTCAAATTTGTTTTCAAAGAAGTGGCCCTCGGAGGTAACCGCTCTTCACCGTTCTCAGAATCTTGAAAAGTGTAGCCGCAGCCGCGGTCTCTTGTTCGGAAGAAGCGTGGCGACCGCCTGATTAATCGGCGGTCTAGAAGAGAGTTACTCCGGCCTTCTAATTGCAGTGACCACCTCCAGTCCCAAAGGTGGCCCCTCAGTCTCCTGACACTCGGAGCCGGCTGGCCCGAGCAACCATGAATTGCCGACGGCTCTACCTATTTCATCATCCGGCACTATCTATAACTCAAACATTGATGATTGTGACCGTAGAATGATTTGTGTACTGTTTGCAATTCAGGCTTGAATAGTTTACAGCCACTGCAGTCATGGCCGTAATGGCCAGCGCAGAACTGCCCACTTTGATGCCTCAAAGTCGGCATCTCGGCATCTCTGCTCTGGCCATCACGGTCTTGAGGACTGCAGTCAGTGCATGGTACACAAGTCGGAAGTTGTACTCAGCCTCTGGCCATTACGGCCATGAGCCCTGCTGAGCACACTTTTATGTCACACGCATGACTTTGGTCGCTGGATAACATTTTGAGCCGCCCATGAACAATGCAGAGTCTCCGACCTGGTTCACCCAAAGGAAACCAGGTTCGAGTATCGGCGTAGTCGGCTCAACATCCTGTGATTCTGGGCAAATCACTTAATGAATCATCATATCTTAATCTCCTCGTGCCTAACAAAAAAGTAAGTTTATTCCTTCATGGACTTTGCTAAGTCCATACTGCCTGCACACCACACTGCTCGAATTTGCAGGACTTTTTGTGTGAGGAGGACCCTGACTGACTGTGTCCTCTGTGTGTACTGACTGGCGTTCGCGTGTAAAGCCAGCCCCGCTAATACGCTCGGGCCGTGTTCCGGCTATATAAACATTAACACTCTTTGAAGTGCAGAGTTAGTGTTTATATAGCGGGAACGCAGACTGGTGCAGACACTCTTAACGCCTTAACTGCTTCGAACGTTCCGCCCCAGTGCGGAACGTTCTAAAAAACGGGCGGTGCCACGTCGGCCAACGGAGATGCGCAGCACTACCGAGGTAGTGCTTGCAACGGCCGTTGGCCGACACCCGCGGGGAACGGGTTAAATGTCCCTGTTGGTATGCACCTCTAGGGTGCATGCCAGCAGGGTCTAGGCACGCACCTCTGAAAAGCACACACCCTACATGCCAGCTGTTACAAGTTTTCAGGCATGGGGAGATTACACAATTTGCCCACACTAAGAAGCTGCTGAACAGGGGTTGGGATTCATGCCTGGTTCCCCATTTGCATATTCAGCAGCTTTAGCTAGGTCACATCTTCTCCCATCTGCAAAGAGAAGTGAAAAGATTTCAATATGAGTGAGACTGCAGGGTGCTTTACAATTTAAAAGGAGATTAGAAAAGGAATTTGATGTAGTTTGTTTCCAGTTGGTGTATGCCTGCTCTATTGTGGAATCAGAGCATAAAGAAAAGATAGACGGTGGAACAGCCTTGAGCAAGAGATGAGAGTGATGGGGCAGAGAGGGTTCAACAAGAACTCAGGGTAACCGGATGTGTACTAGGTACATAAACTCTCTTCAATCCGTTTTGAAGCGGAAGGCACTGATACAGGATTGGCACTTTCACAATTGCTTTATTAATCTTCCTGCTTTCTCAAATGTGCTTGAAAATGCACCATTTGCTCACTCTTTTTTCAAAAGTTTCATGGGGGGAGAAGCCATCTGAACCCCCCTTATGTGGTTTAGCTTGCTCGCTCGTCGCGGTGCGCTCCATCACAACATTTCCGCCCAACCACTTTAAAATCTCACCAGCTGCCACTGTTAAAATGCATGGATTCTGCAAGCAGACAAAATCCCACACTGCATCAAAGAGTGACATCGCAGGTGTTCAAAGTCCTGTTCCCAACACGGCGGTCAAAACCCAATGACGTCATAGCCACACCCCTGGGTTATCTCCTTAGTTCTATTTCTTTGCATTAGGTTATTAGTTGATCCATTGTCTTAAACAGCAATGCCATACAGAGGTTACACGATACGTTGCATGAGAAGAAACTGATGACAGCAAAACACACTAAGGCACAGCCACGCATACACACACACACTCAGCACACAAGCACAGAGGTACATGCACAGCCATGCACTCAAGCACACACCTGCGCAGATGCAAACATGTAAGCATACAACATTTGACACAAACTCACACACACACAGAAACCACTCACCCAAAGCAGATTTACTTTGTCCTCCTGTCAAACATACCTTCCTGTCCCTCAGTGTATACAAAACAGGGCTTTTCTAGGGGTAAATAGTGTGTGTCAAGTCTACTCGGAAACATAGACCACCAGCCTCTCAATACTAGTGACGTGTGTAGTGTCTGATCAAACACATGACATTTTGGGTGACTATATATTCACATAAAGCACCAGGCTGTGTACAGGAGCTCTCACTGTATTATATTTGACTCCTCAAGCTGGAATTACAGTATATAAATGGCTGATCCAATAAGAAAATAAAAAAGACACTTCATGCAATGGAAATATCAAAAACCATATTTATCCTTATTAATATGGCACCTGGGGCTTTCTTTGAAAACAAGCACAGGAGACCACACTTCTGTTTTTCTTCAAATTTTGTTGTGATTATTCGTGATTTCATAGCAAAAAGGTTTTTTAAATGCTTATTTGCCACGGCGGGGTCGGTATTCCTACCCTGCCATTTTTTCTTTTTTTGTGTGGGAAAGATGGCTGCCAACAATTCCTGGTTGAAGTGTTGGCAGCCAACCAGAGCTCTACAGGTCTCTGATTGAGCTTGTCATTATTCACGAAGTCATCACAGCACAGATATACAAATTTAAATTTATTTTCATTTCTCTACAACACTGAACATATTTACACCAAATAAATTAAAGAGTGCTCTGTGGAACAAAATCTACATTTCTGCCAAATTTGGTGTAATTCTGTCCAGCGGTTAGGGCTGTAGTAGCGTTCAAAGCCCTACGGAAATCAACATGGGAAAACACACTTTTTTTTACACCCCTCTTTTGCTCGGCCCCCACTTGACAGATCACCCCATACATTTTCATGCACAACAAGACCTCACTTGACACATTTTTAAGAAACTTTTGTGAAGATTCTTCAAATGAAGCCAAAGTTATAGGTGAGTCAAAAATGCTTTTCCTATTTAAATTTTGGTCCTAACTATAACTGCTTACTGGCAGCCGCCAGTAGGTAATATAAATAAAAAGAATAGATATATAGATATATCTTTGCAACAATTATCGTGGACACATGTGCTCTCTGGTGCAAAAAATACATTTTATTTATGCTTGGTACTATGCTCAGCTAAGCAAATGTTTTTTAAATTTTAGTGTGTCACTTACGTAAATAAAAGCACTTTTAGCATCAGAGAGTGCTTGCTAATGTGTTCACTGTCTTTCTTCCGAAAGAAGTGGGTGTTCAAAATGGAGGTCTCTAGCTGGCAGAGGTAGGTACCTTTGTCCAAATAGGGAACCTTGCTTTTACTCAGGGTAAGGGGGATACACACTTTAGATAACCCCTCCTCACCCCCTGGCTAGCTTGGCACGAGCAGACAATCCTATCCCAAAGGCAATGTGTAAAGTATTTGTACTCAAAACACACAGTAATACAGTGATAACACCGCAAATGGACACCGCACCAGTTTAGAAAAATACAGTATCTAAACTCAACAAGACCAAAACGATAAAAAAAAACATGCAAGTATTAAGAATATGACTTTTAAAGGTTTCAAATAACTTGCTCCATAGAAAACTGTGGATGCGTTATTCCTCTCAAAGTACCTGTAGTTGGGACAAAATTCACAAGGCCAAACAGACGCAGAGATGGGAAGCATTGAAAAACAAAGAGATGAGTCAGTTCCTGAGACCCTGGGAAGGCGATGCAACAGTTCTGCTGCACAGAAGAGAAGTAATGTGTCGAATCTGGTTTGTAGGGGGAAGTGATGGGTCGATTTCGAGACTTTTCTGCTCGACGGGTGATGCGTCGCATAAAACTTGCTGCATAGGTACGATGCGTGGAAATCCAAGATGCGTCGGCGATCGATGCAGTGGCGTCGAGCGGTGCTGCATCAGTTTCTTCAGCCACGATCCCTCGATGCGTCGGTTCTTGCAGCAGGGATAGGCGCTGCATCAGTTTCATCAGTTTCAACAGCAGCCCAGCGGGGATACGATAGGTGCTGCATCAGAAAAACAGCTGCAAAAATAGAGATGCGTCGATTTTCTTGTAGTTACATTGCTTTTCCTGCTCCCACCAGCAGGAACAATCTCCAGAGGCCACATTCACAGGCGCCGCTTGGCAGGTCAGAACTCCCAGCAAGGAAGTTCATGGTATCTGGGGGTGTAGTCTTTGTGTCCCTGAGACTTCAAAACAGGAGGCAAGCTCTACTCAAGACCTTGGAGATCTTTTTCAAGCAGGGAGATACAACACACAGAAAAGTCCTTGTCCTTTCCTTGGCAGAAACAGCTACTGCAGGCCAACCCCAGACAGCACACAGCAAAGGGGGAGTACTCCTCCAGTTTCTCCAGCTCTTCTCCTTGGCAAAGATTCCTCTTGATTCCAGAAGAAGTCTAAAGTTCTGGGGTTTGGCCCCCACCTTTTATAGCACAAATTCCTGTGTTCTCTGGTGGCAGGGAAGCTTTTGCCCAGCCAAAACCAGTTCTGTCCTCCTTAGTGCAGCTGCCCAGCAGGAGGTGGAGACAGCATTGTCCCAGGCAGGCCAGGCCCATTCAGGTGTGAAAGAATTCTCCTCTCCCTACTCTGAATGCAGCCCAGATTTATTCAGCCCAGCTCTGACTCATTCAGGAAACAAGGACACACATCACCCCCCCCCCCAGTGGCTGTCTCAGAGAATGCACATTCCCAGCTCCTGTCACTCCAAAGCCATACAGTCAATCCACAAACCAGCAGAGACACACAGGATGGCTAAGCAAGAAAATACCCACTTTCTAAAAGTGATATTTTCAAACACACAATATAAAAATCATCTTTCCTAAAATATGCATTTTTATATTCTGAGTTCAGGCATACTAATTAAACTCCATCTTTCTATCTTGTCCCAATGGGAAGTTATATTTATCAATGTTATAAATAAATGCCCATGTTATCATATGGGACAGATAGCCTTTCAACAGGAGGCCAAAAAGCAGAAAGTCTGAGGATAAATCCTCTGAAAAAGCCAGCTCTAACAGTGGGCATGCGATGAAATATGCCAGGGTTTTTCTAAAAACTTTGTTGAGCGCATTGGGCCCAGAGTTATCAAAATTTCACGTAGATCAGGCCAAGAAAACAACTTGTTGCACTACATCAAAGAGAGTGGGCAGGAATGCAATACATTTATTCATTTATCTAGATATATTGCATTCCTGCTGTCTCGCTACACTGGTGCACTGAGTGGTGCCTACCGCACCAATGCAGGCACCCTTGCACTATGTTGCAATGGTGCCACATTACATGCCCCCCTGGATTTTTTTTGTGCAGGAAATAGACACCTCCCTGCACAAAAACATTCCTTATAGCCAAGAAGGATAACACAACCTGTTGTTGAATCTTGGCCCTGGCTGTAGTGGTGGCGCCTGGTGTCAGCCTGACAAAGAGGGTGTTGCACCTTGGGAATGGAGTGGAGGTCAAGAAATGATACTGCTTGGATTCCGTTCCAGTGTGAGCTAGGCAGATGCTTGTTTGGGCTGATTTAGGAAGTGACACCGACTCCTGTATTGTCACTAATAAGATAGTACTATATGAAGATGTTAGCATTCTTTTCCGTGCTTGTAGGTAGCGCCTACGGTGCCAATCTCCCTGTTGTGAAGTATGCATGCAAAGGAAGACTAACTTGACCCATCAAAGGTGGTGGAGAAGAAATGAGTTTTCATTGCAATGGATGAGTAGTTTAAAATGTGATATGAGGTTTAGGAAACTAAGAATAGGATATCTAATTTAGAAGTTATAATGCTGTGCCTGTCAAAATGTTTTTTTGTAGACAGTACCATTAATCCTTTTTTTAAATCTTTGTTCCTTTCATAAGCATCCAAGGGCAAGAGGGCCTCTGATCGCCAAACAGCTGCCACCACCTGCACCAGGGTGGATGGGATTACAACCACCAGCACCACCACCACCAGCGCTGCAGCAGATAGTTATGCCGGTCCCAGTAAGTCATGTTTATTATTATTTCTTACTTTTACTTCTACCCACTGGTAAAAGTATGGCCTAGTGTATTTATAATGTCTACTTTTGTTCAACTCCCCTATCTAATATTTTTTGTCCCAGATTACCCTGTTTTTCTATAGTTCCTGTTGCCACAGCTGACTTTCTCCTGTCGGTAGATTTCTTCTGGTCTCTTTTTAGGTCGAGGCTATAGCGGCAGCGCTCCTGCGCTTCTTGCTTTGCGAGGCATGCAGTATTCACTATGGAGTGGAGCTCCATGGAAGCTCTGCCCACTCTCCACCCATCTTTTTTATTGGCTTGTGTCTTAAATACTGCCTTCCGATTGGTTTTAGGCTTGTTAGTCTCTCCTTATGACCGCCATGTCATCATTTGTTTCCTTCCATGGCTACTGGCCCCTTTACTTCCAGTGTTGCACAGTATCCTTTTTTTAGATTGTGAGCACTACTTTGTTCCCGTGCCCGCCACTGCCCTTCGCATTCCGTGTCTTCTCGCCCCTCCCCCAATTGTACATGCCTTCTCGTCCGCCGGCACTCCCGTTTGCAATGCAATAGGTCTTGCGTAAATCCGAGTCCTATTGTATTGCAAATGCTTGTTTTATGTGTCTCTAATATCTGTGGACTATGTCCCTGAATAGGGAGGCGCCGCTTGGGTCCTGCTGTTCCTGTGAGAACAATGGACTGTGCTGCACCGGCCCGCCAAGTACAGAACAGGGCACTGCTGAATGCACACAGGTAACGAGCGGAAGAAGCACCGCGCACCAGCTGCAAAAAAAACAAATTATGCCACAGTGGTCGCCACCATCTTACCGCTTGGACGTGTGCAAGGCGCCCCCCACCGTTGTAATGGCGATGGCCGCGGGGGCACAACTTGTTTTCCATGTCCACTGAGCTTTATAAATGGGGTATTATCCCAGACAGAGGGAGCTTGCTTACTCCTTGTGTAGCGTTTTGGATGTGTTTCTTCCTCACCACAGCTTACCTTAACACGACTTAGCTGTTGCTGACCTTACTACCCGTGCCAAGCAGTACTCTTAATAGGCGCATTTCTTCAATCAGCTGAAAGGAGAGGGTCTATTCGAGAAAAGTGGGTGAACTAGCCTCGGAAGAGAGGAACATGAGACCCGGTATCTACATAGTGAAAAGAAATACCACCTGCCCCCCATCTCTTTGGATGATGTATAGTGCCAGGTTAGCCTATTCTAGGTCTCTGTCTACCAGCTATTTAGACGTGATAGAGCAAACTTGATTAAAGGATAGATCAAGAACTAAACAGTGCGATGAAATGATTAGGAGTATTGGCGTGCAAAATTGGTATTTCTAACTCAATCTGCAAGTGGTCGTCTAGGCTGACGAAGGAGGGCGAATATTCTATGGCTTATTGGTGTCTCCTCGAAATCAAATAGTAATTGACTCCTATCAGAGAGAAGGAGTTCATTCATGCCATTCAACAGACAGACGTGAGTCGGTTTTGGGTAGTGGCCATAATTGTATTCAATATTTGTCCAGTCAGCAAGTTACTTTTCTCCAGGTATGCGGTGGGAGTTCTAGGTGATGCTACAAGATCGTTTTGATGGTTCCAGTGACGTGCAAAACCCACCTGCGCATGGCTCATTGCAAATGCCCCAGCCTCCTATACCACACCTTGAAGGTTGTTTTTCCGGCAGGGAATTCGAATTTGGCAACTTAACGATGACTTACCTCTGTTGCTCATACTGAGGCCTGTCTATATTGGTTTTCCGTTGCTCTTAATGGTGTGTACAGGGATAACTTCTAAAGGACAGTCTCACGTGCACATTAGTGCTTGTTACTTAGTTCAGGGGCATCATCTGCCTATGATTAGTATTTGCTCTAGTATTCTACCAGATATGCGAAGTAGGAACATGACTGTTTTTGTTCCCATGAAGTCAAAACGAGGCTGCTGTTTGACGCACAAGCATGTTTTTGCATTCTTGGATTACTTTGTGATATGAATCTTGTTTTAAAGGCATATTCGTTTAATGCGCCTTGAGAGCTCATCTTACTCCAAGAAACCTGGGGAGAGAAAGAGTTATCCCTACAAGGATACACAACTCAAATCCACCCTGCCACTAGATGTTCATCCTATGGTCGCAGCTCAGGAGACCTGGTATCACTTGCCTCAATACTAACAATAGGAACAATGGAAGAGATAAAGGTAAAAATTACTCCCCCAAGTGCCATACAGGCAATAGCAATAATGATTAAAAACAACAAGGTAGCCCAAAAACTACACATAATAAACATATACCTACACCCCAAGCACAGATTAAAAGGGGCGAGAGAACTGGTCACAGAGGTGGCAAGACTGATGGAAGAAAGTTAAATGGAGAACTTACTCCTGGCAGGTGATTTTAACCTTCAACTCTTCGGAAATAAATCAGAAGACAAAATAGTACAGGATCTAAACATCGCGTGGTGAATACCAAATCAAGCCCCAGTCATTCTTAACAAGCAAACACGAACCTCAAGTCAGCTACTAAAAGATCTGGAGCAGTTAAACTTGAGGGTACTAAATGGTCGATTTATAGAGCATACACTGCCAGCACTTACATATTTTTCCTCAACTACTTCTTCGCACCTCGACTTCACCCTCGCAACACTCCCTCTGTTCGACACTATAAGTTCATTCAAGATTGGTGTAAACGGTCATAGCGACCATCTACCACAAGAAGTGGAACTACGCATCACTAGTGGGAATGATTTGGAAGTAAGAAAAACTGTCGGTACGGAGCACACCACCAATTTCAGACGGATAAGGTGCAAGACTAACAAAGTAGAAGAATTAACAATTAATGCAAAAACAATTTTTCACCGGAACACAAGCTTGTCAATGAACCCATTAGAAGCTTGGGAAGAAGTTGTAACAGAACTCGGAACAAAATACGCCACAGAGCAAAAAATCAACAATAGGAGCACATCAACCTACCCAACAGCAAAAGTAATCACACCAGAGATAAAAAACCTAAAACGGAAAATAAACCAGATCCTTAGGAAGCTCCACAAACAATCGAACAACGAAGCCCTGCACAAGGAGCTACGATCCCTAAAAGCTCGGCAAAACAAGTCGATCTGGGAAAAGAAAAGGCAAATGAACGAGGAACTCTGGGTGAAAATTGTATACGACTCAAAACAGATTCTGGAAAACAATTCAAAGTCTCCCACGTCCAGGCCACAATGGAATAAACTCACATATATCTGAACCCGAATGGGCACATTACCTATCAACTCACTTCAATGACAAAAATCCAGAGGGGGGCCTACTTAGAGGAAAAATCCTGACAACTACGAGGAACACAAGTATTAATAAAAAAGCTATAATCAATCACAAAGCAAACAAAGATACCATTCAGGTAGAGACCTTGTGCAAACCCGCAACTCTGGAAGAGGAACGAACAACAAGCTTTAAAGTACCTTCGGGCAGGGAGGAAACATGTAGCAACAGCGGCCAGGATCAAGCTACAAATATCCAAAGGGAAACTGGAAGGAGCTCCTGGCCCCAATGGAATCCCGCCAATAATGTACAAGCACGGTGCTAACTTCTGGAGTGGCCACCACAAGTGTGGAAGGGTATGCTCAGATGTGAGTCCCTTGCTCACTGCACCATCAGGATTCAAGCAAACCGGGCCGAAGACGGCTGTAATGCCAGAAACCGGACCCCGGAAGCTTGTTTCCTTTCCAGTAAAGAATTGGCTTGGTAGTTTGGTCTGCCCTGTTCCCATGATGCACTGGGCCAGAGTCAGACTAATTTGCATGTAGGCAGGTTCTGAACTGGGATGGTGCAGTGAGCTAAAAAACGGTGATGGATCAAGCCCTGATCTTTTGACTGGGTAGGAGTGTTGTGCTTAATTCAGATACTCTGTCCATCACCACCCCCTTTTGAATCATTTTGGCCACCACAAGTGTGGAAGGGTATGCTCAGATGTGAGTCCCTTGCTCACTGCACCATCAGGATTCAAGCAAGCCGGGCCGAAGACGGCTGTAATGCCAGAAACCGGTCCCCAGAAGCTTGTTTCCTTTCCAGTAAAGAATTGGCTTGGTAGTTTGGTCTGCCCTGTTCCCATGATGCACTGGGCCAGGGTCAGACTAATTTGCATGTAGCCAGGTTCTGAACTGGGATGGTGCAGTGAGCTAAAAAACGGTGATGGATCAAGCCCTGATCTTTTGACTGGGTAGGAGTGTTCTGCTTAATTCAGATACTCTGTCCATCACCACCCCCTTTTGAATCGTTTTGGCAACCACAAGTGTGGAAGGGTATGCTCAGATGTGAGTCCCTTGCTCACTGCACCATCAGGATTCAAGCAGGCCGGGCCGAAGACGGCTGTAATGCCAGAAACCGGTCCCCGGAAGCTTGTTTCCTTTCCAGTAAAGAATTGGCTTGGTAGTTTGGTCTGCCCTGTTCCCATGATGCACTGGGCCAGGGTCAGACTAATTTGCATGTAGCCAGGTTCTGAACTGGGATGGTGCAGTGAGCTAAAAAACGGTGATGGATCAAGCCCTGATCTTTTGACTGGGTAGGAGTGTTCTGCTTAATTCAGATACTCTGTCCATCACCACCCCCTTTTGAATCGTTTTGACTTCTGGAGTGAGACATTGGTGCCACTCCTCCTGGAAATCAGGGAAACGGTGACATGTCCTTCAACCTGGAGAGGATCAATATTAAGTCTGATCTATGAACAGAGCGAAAGAAGCAATCCAAGTAAATACCGCCTCATTGCTCTAATCAACACAGAGGCAAAGTACTATGCGGGTCTCCTCCTGGAGGAACTAACATCCTGGGCAACCCTAAAACACATCATCCCTGTAAATCAAACCGGATTTTTCAGAGGACAGGGCACAATTACTAACATCATGGCGCTAACCCTACTGACAGACGCTGCCAAGACAGCCAAGAGCTCACTATTTCTGTGTTTTTTCCAGATTACAGGTCAACGTTTGATCATGTAGACTAAAGCAAACTCTGGCAGAAACTGGACAATTCGGGATACCTGGGCCACTCCTGAAGCAGCTGATACTACTCCATATGAACACTTGGGTCAAGATCAAACTTGGAAGTGGGACGCACCTTTCTAAGCAAATTAACACCACTAAAGGTCTAAAACAAGGATGCGTCCTAGCCCCCATGTTGTTTAACCTTTTTCTCGCAGACCTGCACGGAGAATTGGATAAAACCAAATCACATGCCCCACGGCTGGGAGACATTTCGCTATCAAACCTCCTATACGCTGATGACTTGGTCTTAATAAGTCGGTCCCCAGTTGGACTACATCTCCTGGACACCACCAACAAATTTTCAATAAACAATGCATTCAAAATTAACTTAAATAAATCTAAAGTTATGTCAGTGAATTACAACAAAACAAAGAAACTGGAATGGTCCCTGGACGGACAGAGGCTGGATCGAGTCACCAACTATAAATACCGTGGCGTATTATTAGACAGCAGAGGCTCATTCAAACCCCAACTAGAGGCTATTACACGGAAGGGTACAACATTCTACTTCTCAATGAATCCGTTGAAGAAAGTTCTCCCCGATTGATCACTTGACCCCCTCCTACAGGTGATCAGAGCATGTCTACAGCCTATGCTCACATATGGTAGTGAACCCATGCAAGGGAAAGACGCAAATGCTCTAGACAAAATAATCAGCAGAGCGTACAGGGCAATTTTCCATCTGCCGAACTACGTGTCTCCTGCCCAAAGCCGCCTCGAATTTGGTCTCCAGAAACAAACGGTGGAGAGAAGAGGTGCCTACATAAAAAGTAGGCACAAAATTAAAGGCGTGGAGCAAGGATCCCTAAACGCCCACCTTTGGACCGAACTGTCAACACGATCGAACTTACCCGCCAAGAAATATCTACTAGAATCATTGGAATACATGGAATTAACAAACCTCTGGGAGTCATCGATTGACAACAATAGTTTCAAAAGGTGGTAACAAAAGTAACTAAACTGCTATCATCCATTGAAGATAAAGAAACCTTGGCCAAGAGGGCACATGGATAGGCTGTGCTGAAAGATTACAATGCCCCCAAACCACAGGAATACATTAAAATGGGTCTCATGCAGAAGACAAAAGACACATTTCTAAACTTGCGCTTCTGCGTCCTACCAATTCTACCTCACTTGGCACCTTGGAAAAGGAGATCAGAAGATCATCTTTGCCGTCTTTGTAGATCAGGGAAAGAGGATCTAATACACATAATTTGCATCTGCCTAACCTAACGGACATAAGGCGCGCCCTACTTTGAACATTATGGAACCAAAAAGGCATAATAAGCTGCAGGCAAGCTGTGATGATATGCTTGAAACCTGTAGAGGTTCAGGTAAACTGCAGACTGACAAAGTTCTTTGACATTGTGGCCATAAGATTTAAGAGCCAACCACATGGCACAGGGAAAAACAGCATGTAACAGCTTGCTAACCAAATAAAGGAACAGTCTGCTAAGGATACGGTCAAGCCAAAATCACGTACCAGCACACTGACTCACATTTTTAAACTTAGAGAAGGACCACATTGACAATGCAATCGAGAACGATGACCTTACAGGGTTTTTAAACATCTCTCTTCCTTTAAACAATATATGCGAAAACAAGCTTAAAACGATTCTTAATGATGGAAGTTTTAACATTGTGAATTTTAGTTAACTGTACAATAAAGCTATTCTTATTCTTATTCAAATTACTTTCATATTTCACTATACTAATTCAACACTAATCCTTCTTGGGTTCCGGAGTAGCGTGCTACTCGCAGAAAAAAAGCTTTGCCGCCTCATCAGGGGTTGTAAGCGCTATATAAATGCAATTACAATGCAATTACAATATAATACATGCTACTGTGAGTGATGCCCAGATAGAAGCTTGTCTGTGTCAATGACAGTGAAACCTGGATAGAGATTTAATTCCATGTTTCCATTTGACATTCATTTTGATATTTTGTGCACAGTCATTGTTTCTACTCGTGTCACAGTTCTTTCTCTGCCTTGAATGAGAGCGCTTTAAAGCAAATATTAAGCTCTAGCCACATACATGAGTTTCTCAGAACCACCGGCGGCCTCGTATATCGCATATACGAAAACGTGCACTGTTGGAAGATACCTAGAGACACTCACGGGTAATAATTAAAGGAGGGCACAGGTTTTAAGGCTTGTGCCCCGGTGCCAAGCTCTCAGATGCCTACTGTTAGAACTGGCTATTTCTGGTAGGCTAAGGCTGACGCCAAAGCCAGGCAGAAACCACCATTCTAGTCAGGGCAAGGGAGTCACACGCCAAGAAAACCCCTGCTCACCCCCTTGGTAGCTTTGCACGAGCAGTGAGGCTAAACTCGGAGGCAATGTGTAAAGCATTTGCGCCAGCGCACAACAGCAACAACATCCTAGGCACACCACAAAAGGAACTCCGCACAAGGTTATATTAAAATACCTTTTGTATTGTCAAAACACATCAGATAGAAATCACACATGTACATTGTGCCAACTGGCACGGGCAATATTCACAAGGGACTATTCACAAGACAGGGCCACATGGGCCACTGTCATAATCAGCACTCAGTAGAAATAGAAACACTGTCAGAAATTAGAATAAGTATAGCACAGAATAACAGTTATAAATCACAACCAGTAACTACTGGTAAACGTAGGTACACACTACGCAATACTAATAACCATAGGCCTAGATCACGCATGGACACATAACCTCTCTAGTATAAACTATACTAGGCAAAACACAACCACCTAAGAATAAAATACATTTAGGGGTAGAAGCAAGAACACATTACACATGATGCATCAAAAACACATTCAGCGGTGTAGAGAAAAAGGTAAACACATGATGCATAAAACATTCAGAGGTGTAAGGAAAAGAAACACATGATGCAAAAAAATACATTCAGAGGTGCAGGGAAAGAAAACACATGATGCCTAAAACATTCAGCGGTGTAATAACAAGACACATGATGCATCAAAAACATTCAGAGGTGCCAGGAAGGAAAACACAACTCCAGAGCGCAAAGACACCTGATGCCTAAAACATTCAGAGGTGCAAGGAAATACCACACAATTGCGCAAAACCTAAATAAGCCACCACCTGTGGCAGTCCCTAGGCCAACTGGCCTTGTTGGGGCTAAGACGCCCTGTGGTCCAAAAGTCAGGGGCCTAAACGGTGCAGGTGCCCACTACTTGCTGGGCACATGTGGACAATCCCAAGCGCCTAAACGGTGCAGCTGCCCACTAATTGCTGGGCAGCTGGGAACTTCAAACTGCGACAGGGTCCTCACTGACCCTTAGGCGCAAACTGCGCCACTGCTGAGCCACACAGGCTCTGAAGACACTCGTGTCGACGTTGGAGCCAAACAGGCTCTGGCATAACACATGCCGCAAACGTTGGAGCCACACAGGCTCTGAAACTAATATGCCCCATGGAGCCCTCAGGCTCTGAAATCAACTGCGCCCCGAACGTTGGAGCTCTCAGGCTCTGGCACAAAATATGCCCTCAGGTAGCCTCTCGGGGCTCTGGGCTGCGTTGGGGCGACCTGCTGCCAACTGGGGCCGCCCTAATTGCACCACACTATAGTATGCTCCTACGTTGGAGTCCCCCTCCCTGGGGACCCGAAACTACAATGGCGCCACGAGCCTCTCCCAGGAGGCGGGAAACAAAGAAAGGCCCCCACTCTCCCTCGTCACGGGAAAGCTTCGTGGGAGTGGCCCACTGACTGTCGGGGCCGCTCGTGGCTTGGAGCGGAGGGCCTGCACTTTACAGCCACCACCCGCCCGGGTCTCCGCTTACCGAGTCTTGGGCGGCGAGGAGAGCATCGCGTCTCTTCTCTCTGCAGCGGGGGGCAGGCACCGGCAATGTGCCTCTGGCCCCCTCCGCCTCTCCTCCTCAGCTGCGACCAGGCTTTGACGGGCGGCGGGGGTGGGCACCGGCAAAGTGCCCCGCGCCCCCTCCGCTACTGCTCAGCTCCTCCGCATCTCGGGGCTCCCTCTCGGTCACGGGAGCCCCACAGCAGCCGACGCCATCTTCTTCCCCCGGTCTCCTCACACACGGCAGCTCTTCTGCCAATCCGAGCGCGGCTCAAAGACAAGCCACTCGTGACGCCGCACTTCCTCTTTGCGCTAGGCCAATCCTAGCGCGGCTCACTGGGCGAGCCTCTCGCGGCGGGCCAATTGCAGTGCGGCTCTTGCAAACGAGCCTCCCTCAGCGGCCCAATTGCAGCGCGGCCCCTTCGGTCTTGTCAGCGGACCCCGGGGGCTGATGGCGGTGAGCTTCCAGCGGCATACATGGGGTAGGCTCCCTTGGGTTAAAAATAACAAAGCGAGGTAGGCACTCGCTAAATAACTCAATAAACGGGGTGGCACCCGTTCACTCGGCACACAAAGGGCAGGAGCGCTTCCCACACGGGATAACCACAGCGCTCTGCCAGAAATCAGGATAAAGCGCCCACGAGGCGCTGGGGAGCCCAGGAATCATGAAAACGCCCCAAAGGGGACCCCCACAGCAAGGAGGGTCCCAGCAGCTGCAGGGCATACAGGACAAGGCTTCTAGGGCAAGTGAAGTCTCCCAGCCATCCTCAGGCCAGGCAGAAAGGGCCCCCAGGAAGGAGTCCTCCAGTAGTCCATCAGGTGTCCAGGGGCTGGGCAGGACCCAGGGATTCCTCTGGGCCCAAGCAGCAGCACGCCCCTGGCAGAATTAAGTCCAAAAACAAGAACATTTTGGAAGGGGACACAGCCCCTTATTATACAGGGAAAAGTCTTTGAAGTCTTTGTGCAGGCAGTGTGAGAACCAGCTAGAACTGGTTATAGGGAAGTCCTTTCAGTATCAGGGACAGAGGTAACAGTCGCCCAGCGGGGAGGTGGAGCCAGCATTGTGGCAGGCAGGCACAGCCTCATTCACTCCCAGGTGCTCTTTCCACCCACTTCCTTGGCAGCAGATGCTGCCTTTCATCCACGGGCTGACTCAGACAACCTCCTGGGGGCTCTGCAGCCCCTGTCACCCTCAAACCAGACAGTCAATCCACAAGCAGGCCCAGGCACTCTGGGCCAGGCTCACCAGCCAATCACACGCCAGGCACAAATTACACAAATATGCCAACTTCTCAAAGTGGCACTTCTAGACTAGACACAACCATGCCGCATACACCATTACGCAGCATTCAATCTCACGAGTTCGCACATATCAAACTCGACCCTGCACTCCCCACACATCAGGAACTACCATGGGCATACATATTCCCCATTTATTCCTATGGGAGGGCAGGTCACTCTCCACACATACACAGAGAGCACACGCACTTTGCACTGTACCACAGTGAAAAAGTGCGCAGAGGCCTAAAATCACCAACACCAGGTTCTAGAAACAGGCTAGGAAAAAGCTAAAAGTTTCGGGGTGAACCTGCCAAAAGGGCCAGGTCCAACACAACCCCCTTCCAGCCAAAACGCAGGGTAGACTAATCACTCCACTGATGGGCTTCACTGCTTTGAGCGACAAAACACGGACACGGGCCCGCAAGGCAGAGACACCCTCTGGTTTTTCGCCACTCTGAACCCACATAGATTTCTCTCCACAAAAGCTCTCTGGCACAACTAGAACACCCCACTGGTACTCTCTAGTCATCCACGGCCAGGACCAGGCCCTAGACCATCCAAATATCACAGGTCCTAACCAATCCACTGAGTGGGGGGCAGTAACCCCTGGCACACACTAGCCACTCTCCACTCTCCCTCTCAGGGTAGCTACAACTACCACTAATCCAACAACCTAAGGTCCAAACCCTCAGGCTGACCAGAGGTCACGGGCAAGAATGCCCCACCCTACCTCTACTTCTGGGTTTCCGCACCCTCACAGGGAAGCACCCACCAGAACACAACTCTCCTACCAGATCAGGACCTCACTCCATCACTGGCCTACCACCTGGAACTATTCCACTTCTGAGGTACAAAGCACACAGCACAGTTCCTCTTCAAGCAGGTGTAGGGACACAGCACACAGCAAAGCCCCCTTTCCTCTACCTTAGTGGAAACAACAAACTGCAGGTGGGCCCCAGAACACACAGCAAGGGCAGCCCCCTCAATCTCTTCAGCTGATCCAATTTGGTAGAGATTCCTCTTGACCTGGAAGCTTCCTAATCTCCCAACCTAGGATCTAAACCCTCAGGTTGCACCGGGGTCAGAAGTACACCGTCCCTCTGCACCCCCTTCCAGAGTTCGGCACCCTCCACTTAGGAGCGGTACTACCCAACACCAGGACCGCCAGAGTTCTGGTTACAGACACTCCCCGTCCTCTAGACACAGGAAGATCCTCCTCAAATGACCTGTAAGTACAGCCTAGGCCCCTGACCTGGCGCTCCCTTAGGGAACCCTCCAGGCCCTGAGATAGGGTTACGGGCCAACGTGGGACACACCGTCCCACACTCACTCCACCTCCACTGAGACAGGACGTGAGCCCCACACCCCTACCATCCTAATGGGACCTAGCTGGGCTACACATGAACCTCTTCCCCTACACAGGATCATCAGATACACAAGCCACTACTTTTAGAATCACTCCCTAATGTCTCTGCAAGACATCTAGCATACCGCCAGACATCCACCTTCTTGTCCAGTGCCTCTGCAGGACCTCCTGCACACCACCAGAGGTACACCTCCCGTGCAAGCTCCTAAAAAAAAAACTCACACCAACTCCTCCAGTTCAAGACACCACTCATCCACACACTCCCCCTCCAGACTGGTGAGACAGTTCCTCACTGCCCCTGACTCTCAACCTGTCACCCTCTTACTGAGCACCAGGGACCATACTCTGGGAACTGGGAATGGGACTTCATACACTGCACACATTTAAGCTGCCACCACTGGATCCTATCATACTGGAGAATCCAGACACACACACTACACTCAGGGGATAACCACCCTCCGAGCAAGCCATTTCTCCTCCACACTCCCTCTCTTCCATTTTCCCACACTGGGGCAGGGAGAGGGATTGGCCACTGGACCCAGCAAGGGATTCCTAATCTATGGGAACCTCCCCCTCTACTGGCGTCCCGCCCTGTCATTTTCTCTCATCTGCCACTAAACATAAAGCGCAGATACACCATCTGAAAATGACTCTTGAGGAAAAACAAAATCAATAACAATAATCCCAAACATATGACTATCTGAAAAATGCAGAGTTTTGTAATGTAGCCAGCTTTCGCTGTGGCACTGCGCAAACACAAGTCCAAATCCGCACCGCTGACCAACAATGTTAGAACTGGCTATTTCTGGTAGGCTAAGGCTGATGCCAAAGCCAGGCAGAAACCACCATTCTAGTCAGGGCAAGGGAGTCACACGCCAAGATAACCCCTGCTCACCCCCTTGGTAGCTTTGCACGAGCAGTGAGGCTAAACTCGGAGGCAATGTGTAAAGCATTTGCGCCAGCGCACAACAGCAACAACATCCTAGGCACACCACAAAAGGAACTCCACACAAGGTTATATTAAAATAACTTTTGTATTGTCAAAACACATCAGATAGAAATCACACATGTACATTGTGCCAACTGGCACGGGCAATATTCACAAGGGACTATTCACAAGACAGGGCCACATGGGCCACTGTCATAATCAGCACTCAGTAGAAATAGAAATACTGTCAGAAATTAGAATAAGTATAGCACGGAATAACAGTTATAAATCACAACCAGTAACTACTGGTAAAGGTAGGTACACACTACACAATACTAATAACCATAGGCCTAGATCACGCATGGACACATAACCTCTCTAGTATAAACTATACTAGGCAAAACACAACCACCTAAGAATAAAATACATTTAGGGGTAGAAGCAAGAACACATTACACATGATGCATCAAAAACACATTCAGCGGTGTAGAGAAAAAGGTAAACACATGATGCATAAAACATTCAGAGGTGTAAGGAAAAGAAACACATGATGCATAAAAATACATTCAGAGGTGCAGGGAAAGAAAACACATGATGCCTAAAACATTCAGCGGTGTAATAACAAGACACATGATGCATCAAAAACATTCAGAGGTGCCAGGAAGGAAAACACAACTCCAGAGCGCAAAGACACATGATGCCTAAAACATTCAGAGGTGCAAGGAAAAACCACACAATTGCGCAAAACCTAAATAAGCCACCACCTCTGGCAGTCCCTAGGCCAACTGGCCTTGTTGGGGCTAAGACGCCCTGTGGTTCAAAAGTCAGGGGCCTAAACGGTGCAGGTGCCCACTACTTGCTGGGCACCTGTGCACAATCCCAAGCGCCTAAACGGTGCAGCTGCCCACTAATTGCTGGGCAGCTGGGAACTTCAAACTGCGACAGGGTCCTCACTGACCCTTAGGCGCAAACTGCGCCACTGCTGAGCCACACAGGCTCTGAAGACACTCGTGTCCACGTTGGAGCCACACAGGCTCTGGCATAACACATGCCACAAACGTTGGAGCCACACAGGCTCTGAAACTAATATGCCCCATGGAGCCCTCAGGCTCTGAAAACAACTGCGCCCGAACGTGGGAGCTCTCAGGCTCTGGCACAAAATATGCCCTCAGGGAGCCTCTCGGGGCTCTGGGCTGCGTTGGGGAGACCCGCTGCCAACTGGGGCCACCCTAATTGCACCACACTATAGTATGCTCCTACGTTGGAGTCCCCCTTCCTGCGGACCCAAAACTACAATGGCGCCACGAGCCTCTCCCGGGGGGGCGGGAAACAAACAAAGGCCCCCACTCTCCCTCGTCACGGGAAAGCTTCGTGGGAGCGGCCCACTGACTGTTGGGGCCGCTCGGGGCGTGGAGCGGAGGGCCCGCACTTTACAGCCACCGCCCGCCTGGGTCTCCGCTTACCGGGTCTTGGGCGGCGAGGAGAGCATCGCGTCTCTTTTCTCTGCAGCGGGGGGCAGGCACCGGCAATGTGCCTCTGGCCCCCTCCGCCTCTCCTCCTCAGCTGCGACCGGGCTTTGACGGGCAGCGGGGGCGGGCACCGGCAAAGTGCCCAGCGCCCCCTCCGCTACTGCTCAGCTCCTCCGCATCTCGGGGCTCCCTCTCGGTCACGGGAGCCCCACAGCAGCCGACGCCATCTTCTTCCCACGGTCTCCTCACACACGGCAGCTCTTCGGCCAATCCGAGCGCGGCTCAAAGACAAGCCCCTCGTGACGCCGCACTTCCTCTTTGCGCTAGGCCAATCCGAGCGCGGCTCACTGGGCGAGCCTCTCGCGGCGGGCCAATTGCAGTGCGGCTCTTGCAAATGAGCCTCTCTCAGCGGCCCAATTGCAGCGCGGCCCCTTCGGTCTTGTCAGCGGACCCCGGGGGCTGATGGCGGTGAGCTTCCGGCGGCATACATGGGGTAGGCTCCCTTGGGTTAAAAATAACAAAGCGAGGTAGGCACTCGCTAAATAACTCAATAAACGGGGTGGCACCCGTTCACTCGGCACACAAAGGGCAGGAGCGCTTCCCACACGGGATAACCACAGCGCTCTGCCAGAAATCAGGATAAAGCGCCCACGAGGCGCTGGGGAGCCCAGAAATCATGAAAACGCCCCAAAGAGGACCCCCACAGCAAGGAGGGTCCCAGCAGCTGCAGGGCATTACAGGACAAGGCTTCTAAGGCAATTGAAGTCTGCCAGCCATCCTCAGGCCAGGCAGAAAGGGCCCCCAGGAAGGAGTCCTCCAGTAGTCCATCAGGTGTCCAGGGGCTGGGCAGGACCCAGGGATTCCCCTGGGCCCAAGCAGCAGCACGCCCCTGGCAGAATTAAGTCCAAAAACAAGAACATTTTGGAAGGGGACACAGCCCCTTCTTATACAGAGAAAAGTCTTTGAAGTCTTTGTGCAGGCAGTGTGAGAACCAGCTAGAACTGGTTATAGGGAAGTCCTTTCAGTATCAGGGACAGAGGTGACAGTCGGCTAGCGGGGAGGTGGAGCCAACATTGTGGCAGGCAGGCACAGCCTCATTCTCTCCCAGGTGCTATCTCCACCCACTTCCTTGGCAGCAGATGCTGCCTTTCATCCACGGGCTGACTCAGACAACCTCCTGGGGGCTCTGCAGCCCCTGTCACCCTCAAACCAGACAGTCAATCCACAAGCAGGCCCAGGCACTCTGGGCCAGGCTCACCAGCCAATCACACGCCAGGCACAAATTACACAAATATGCCAACTTCTCAAAGTGGCACTTCTAGACTAGACACAACCATGACGCATACACCATTACGCAGCATTCAATCTCACGAGTTCGCACATATCAAACTCGACCCTGCACTCCCCACACATCAGGAACCACCATGGGCATACATATTCCCCATTCATTCCTATGGGAGGGCAGGTTACTCACCACACATACACAGAGAGCACACGCACTTTACACTGTACCACAGTGAAAAAGTGCGCAGAGGCCTAAAATCACCAACACCAGGTTCAAGAAACAGGCTAGGAAAAAGCTAAAAGTTTCAGGGTGAACCTGCCAAAAGGGCCAGGTCCAACACCTACTTCATGACACACGGTCCATTAAGGGTTTCCCACTCGATGCTGCATCTTTGTAAACCTTCTTCCCAGGGGTTTGGTAAAACAAGTTTCATCCCATTGGGTGTCTGGTGTACATCCTGAGTCAACAGAATTAGCCAAGAAGGTTCTGTCTGGGGCTGCTAGAAGGGACAGGTTTAAGAGAGTGAGTAGACACAACTTCACAGTCAAAGACTCCGAAACAGCCTTCAGACCCAGCCTGGCCTGTGGCCTTAGAACGCAGACCATTGGGCACAGACTAGTGGCCAGCCTTTCACGAGTCCTTGGAAGGACAAACACAGGAAGCGCAGAAGCTGTGAACTTGTCTGCACCTCATGGGTCACTGTAGGCAAGCCCTATGATTGTAGCATCGATAAGGGAAAAGGACCCCAGGCATTGTGACCAACCCCTGCTGGGGTAGAAGAACCACCATCCTGCCATAACCCCTGGTGGGGTGCAAGCACCACTGTTTGTCAAATGAAGTAAGACGCTATATTTACTGGAGCCCAGCTCTTGCTATGGTGTCACCACTGTTAATGCGTCTACACCCGTTGCTCTTCCTGCCCCGTCCCCGCTGTGCTGGAACAGCTACCGTACCCCTAGTGTTCAGTTCTACTTTGTTGTGAAACCCTCCAGCACAGCCCCTCAAGTGACTTGGAATCCCCCCTGGTGTTGCCCAGAAAAAAAATCCCACAACATGTTCAAACTGACAAATTAAACTAAACATAAAAACGCACCCTCTCACAGTATAGATGGTATATCTTCCAGGATCGGTCTGGCCTTTGGACCATCACACTGTGCCCGAGGGCTGTTCTAAAAGATCAGTGTGTGGGCTATTTTGTTAAGGTTTGTGGGTCTTTTTTAATCAGTTGGGCCGCTTTCTATGGTTGATTTCATACATATTACTACAAACATTACATGGAACAAGCATACATTTTGTAGGCTGGCCACAGCTTTCTGTTATTATTTAGTTTTTTTGTTATTCTGCATTCCATAATATGTAATAATTTCAGGACCTCAGTAAAAATCACGTTTTGTTTTTCGGGTGCTCCCTTTCCCCTTGTAAAAAATGTTTTTCTGGTGGTCTGTTTTGGCCATTTGTGGTTGCTCCAGAAGTCAATGGGTTTACACTATCTGGGCAATTATTTCACCTCTTTAGTACAAGATTAACAGCCAAGTACAGTAATAAGAAACTGAAAGATAACCAGTCCATCTTTCTGAAGGGCCACAAGTGAACACCGCACCACACATTTTTAGTAACTAACTGTGCTCACAATCTCATGGTCTGTCTCACCTTCATACTCTTGACCAAAAAACATGTCTTTAACCAGACACTTAACTCTCTTGTACAGCCCCTTTCCTTGTTTTAGTTTGAAACCCTCCTATTGTACTTATACCTATTTTGTTCTTGAGACGTGGTTGAACTACTGTTGTCCACAGAGATGTATTCCTGAATCAGACTACATGACCTCATGTGTAGTAATGTTATAGCTCTTAAATCCCTGGTGACACACCACAAAGGCTAGTGTGCTGCATGGCTAAATGCTTACAACGTCCCAAAGGCGAGACCTATTGGCTATGCCAATGCTTGTTTAGTAAGCTTTCCCTCACCCTTCCGTTATCTATTTTGTATAGCTAGTACTGTTAAAAGAACAGATTTTTAGTACCATGAAGAGGATCGTAGGTCCAAGTAAACTATTCACCATTTTGGTTGAGAGGCTTTCTTGATCAAACATTCAAAAAGTACAGGAACAGAGTGATAGAGTGGCTAAGGCCATCAACCTCAAATGTTGCCTTAATTATATAGTATACTAGCAGTTTCCATGACAGTGCAGCATGCATGAAATTATTGAGATCATATTACCAACCAATACCATATGTCCTTCATTGATCATTCCCTTTCACCCCTTCATTGAGCAGCATTTCACTCTCATTCTTTTGTAGCCTTTGCCCTCTCTTCGGAGTAGTAAGCTTTTGATTGACTTGACTACCTGGCTTTTTTACCATGTTGCCAACCGACAAACCACCCAAAGTGATAGTTTCGATAGACAACACTGCTGACCAAATTGTAGTGAGGTATTGCTCTGTACTTTGTGCACAATATTTACTTAGGTGGCTAATCTGGTACCTAAAAGGGGTACATTTTGTTTTTTTCTAAATGCACTGACCACTGATGTCACAGCCAGTGCCAGCAGCCATGCAGGGATGGGAGAGGCCCAGCTGGTCAGAATGGAAGCTGTCCTAGCCGTGGCAGGGACTAGTGGTAGGTCTCCTTGCTTTCTTATTGACAATACTGTATTTGTTAAGCAAGGCAGATATTCCATCTATCACTTCCCTGCCCACGCAATTTTGCCACCTCAATCTGCAGCTTGGTTTAATTTGGTGCTGCAGTGTAGGCAGTGAAATGTGTATCTGGTGCAGTTAACAGGGTGGCATTTCAAAGTTTGCAATGCATTACAAACCAAAAATAAGGTATGTTTCCCATTGCCCTCGCAGTCACCTACTACTTGTACTTCACTTCATCATTCTTTCCTTCTGTCCCAGCCTTCGAAAAATGATCAATTCAATCTCAGCAATGCATGTGCCATATTTTCTGCCCAAGTGACTTATATTTCATGGCGTCCATGATGGATTTACACCTGTTCCAATATTTTCCTTCCATCGAGTTGTTATTCGTCAACCAAAGTGACAAAGCAAAAGTGTAGCACATGCACAGTGACGTCCAATGATTCCATAGCTATACCTCTAACTAGCTTAATTCCTCTAACTTACCTTTCTATAGAGTTATTTTCCCTACTGCTAAGTGAAGGTATTTGTTCAAAATAATTTGTGGTGGAGCTCAGAGTGTATTGTGGGACTAAGGTCCTCATTGCAATGCCGGTCAGACTAACCATCCGACCGCCATGGCCGCTATCCGAATCCAATCGCCAAGGCCAGGAAGGTTCCCCAGCCGTGTTACGATGCAACTCCTGCTACCACGGCAGTCTCATCCATGGCGGTTCACATACCCCCGAATATGTTGCTGCAAGTGTGTACAAACTGACTGGAAACATGTGATATGTACACACATGCATGGCATATGTGGGGTTATGCCGTGTGCTGCATGTACCCCATTGCTGGAGTGTGGGGATCTGTGCACAGTCCAGTCCAGTTCAAACAGACAATGCAGCTTGTAGTAAATCAAGATCCAATGTGTTGGCACCTCCTGGATGAGGGCTCTAACCAGTACTTTAGTTGCCGACTGAATCATCCTCAGCTACTTATGGGCTTTAAAAGAATGACTGAAATGAGTGCTGATTCTTCAGCAAATGGTCTGAATGTTGCTGACTGTCTTCTTTTTTTAGAAAGTCCTGCACAATCAGGTGCACCATACACAGGACTATGAAATATCCACCATGGCCTTGACTACATCTGTCATTGTCTGTGGCAACAAATTAAATTCGGAGACCTCTGGGTCGAAGCCATTCCAACACTTTGCTGTCAAACTCTTCCAGGGTGTTTACAGCTATATGGGCGTTTTCCACGGCAAGCATCTCTATGCCACTGAATGCCCTTAAATCTTTCTTTTCCTCCTGATGCCTGCATATAGCTACTGCCTAACCCTACAAAGGAGATACAGTGTGCAGTAATACACATGTAATCAGTTGCTTGACAACTGGTCCACATGTCTATTTTTCAGGTGTATAGTGTGTTAAGTGTCAGGTGTATAGTGTGAACAGCACTCTGCTGCATAGCTGGGCCAACCAATTGCAGCACATCATCATGGAGTGCTGGAACAGTAGCTCTCGCTCTCGGTTGTCTGGCTGGCAACCTTCCATTTCAGGCAGATGGCTGCCACAAATTCTAAAAATCTCACTCCTTCCACAAAAGAAAAAGGGTGGAGGTCCAGCGCTAACATTTTAGCTAGCTTCCCATGGTAAAGATGTGCCATTGGGGGTTGCGTCCATTGGGCCCAGTCTGTCTATACATGCCTGTAATAGTAGCTTGGAATTTTTTCTTTTGTGGTTTGACTGACACGGGCGACTTATGGAGAGTAGCTGGTGGTGGTAGACTCACTGTGCATCTTAAAATGGGAGTGACTGTATGCGACGGTGTTCACACCTGAGTCGTGTGCCATTTGGAGGTTGCTGATGAAGGTGATGCTGGTACACAACATGGGACAGGGCTGCTTTGTGTAAACCTGTCATCCACTTCTTCCTCATCACCTCCATCTTCTGTCATCGTGATTGGGGCTACCTCCCCTTTCTCATCACTAGCTATGTTTTTGAAGTGCTCCTCCCACAGATTGCATGATGTTTTAGCAAATGTGACATTTGGCCTCCATTACTATAGTGTGAACCTGGATTACCTTGATGAATACTTACATGGCAAATGGACCATATCGCCTGTTTGCTCATTGGAAAGAAGTCCTAAACTGGGGAGGATAACTTTTTTAGTGTGCCACTGCCAATGCCTAAAGAAATGGAGATAGGTGGGTGTGTTGTTTGCCTCTCTGCAGTGTGTACTTTGACTGAGGTAGTGGTGGATACAGGTTTGAGCAGCCACGGCCCGTGGAGGGAGTTATGGTGGGGCAGAGAGTGGGGGCGGGGGAGGGACAGGGAGTGGGATGCTAAAAACCGGAGTATGGATAATTGAAGGTAAGTAAACAATTTAATAAATAAAACGAATTTCGTAGCGCACCCTGCATCGCATTGCAGGACACTTGATATAAACTTCAGTGCCAGCGACAGAGTCAAATATAGTCATGTCAGTGAACTCACTCCAACCAACTACGCCATTGTCTACTTCACCATTGCAGAATCCCATCCACCACCACCAACTCCCCAGTTCCTCCCACCATAGCTGAATCAAAGTGACAGAGATCCAATGAACGGACATCCTCAACAACTCCCATCCTGACCCCGAAGCCAACTTGGAACTTCTCCACCTGGGATCCCCAACTGCGTCAACAGAGTCACCCATATCAAACCCACTAAGACCAGGAGATCCAGAAAACAAGCCATCTGGTATACACCAGAATGCAGGACCATCAACTGCAACTGCAAACGCCTAGAATGATTATGGCGCACCAGCAAATATCCCACAGACTGAGCCACCTTCACGTCAGCTCTCAGCAAATACCATCACAACGAAACCAGCTCCAACCACAGCAAGGAACTCTTCAACATCATCAGAGAGTTCTCCTGCCCGGCAGCTACCAAGAACACTCTAAAAGAAAACAGCAGCCATCTCACCTACATCTTCAACATGTCCATCACTACAGCGTCCTTCCCCAACCAATGGAAGCATGCAGAAGTCAGAGCCTCCTCAAGAAACCAAAGAACTACTGCCCATCTCTTTGCTCTCCCTCCGTACCTCCTCGAGAAGGCCATCAACCATTAACTCACCAAACACCTGGAGAGCAACAACCTGCTGTACAATACCCAAACCGACTTCCATGTCAACCACAGCACCAAGACCGCACTGATCGCTGCCACTGACAACATCAGGACCCTGGTCAACTGGGTAGAGTCACCAGCTCTGATCCTCCTCAACCTCTCAGCAGCATTCGATACCATATCACACCACACCCTCATCAAGAGACTCCGCCATATTGGGATCCAGGGACATGCCCTTAAATGGATGGCATCCTTTTCCACAGGGCAAACGCGGAAAATCTGCCTACCACTCTTTACCACCCTGTACTTCGGAATCCAAGAGCATCATCTGCGGTGTCCTTCAAGACTCATCCCTCAGCCAAACCCTGTTCAGCACCTACATGACACCCTGGCAAACATCGACAGAACCCTTGGCCTCAACATTATATATCCCATGCAGATGATACCCAGCTCCTCCGCTTGCTCTAAGAAGACCTCGCCACCTCTAGGACCAACTTCCACAACTGCATGATGAGCGTCGCTGACTGGATGAAGATGAACTGCCTGAAGCTCAACACGGACAAGATAAAGATGCAGATTTTTGGGAACAACACCTCCACGTAGAACGACTCCTGATGGTCGTCCAAACTCTGACCCACACCAACAGATCACGTCTGCAATCTTGACTTCATCCTGAACAGCAAACGCACCATGAAATGCCATATGAAGATGCAGTCATCTCCGCCTGCTTCCACACCCTGTGCATGCTCCAAAATATCTTCGGATGGCTCCCTATCAGCACCAGGAAAGCTGTCACTCAAGTCCTAGTCACCAGCTGGCTGGACTACAGCAATGCATTCTACACAGGGCTCACCACCTAACTTCTAAAGAGACTCAAGACGATACAGAACTCAGCTACCAGATTCATTCTCACCCGACATCACCCCCATCTCAGGAACCTCCATTGGTTCCCCATCCAGAAAAGCTGGCAATTGAAGATGCTGATACACGCATACAAGGTCCTTCATGACCAAGGACAAGCATAAATCAACTACCACCTGAAATTCCACTAACCCTCCACACACCTGCACTCCTCCTTCCTCACCATAGCTCACACTCCCCACGCTGTCCAAAACAACAGTAGACGTTCCTTCTCCTACCTTGCCGCCAAGGCCTGGAAGTACCTTCCACTGCACCTCTGAACATGATTCTCTTGCCTGAAATTCAGAAAGGGACTCAAGGCCTTGCTTTTTGACTACCCACAGCAAGAATTCAGTGCCTGGATTCCCTCACGGGTGATTAGCCACGCTCTACAAATCCGAGTTGACTGATTTATTAAAACTCTCTTGAAGGAGCCTCACATTCCCATTGTCATTGAGTTGCTCAACAGGAGTAAAATTCTGCAACGCTGCAATTGGCAGAATTTGGCAGGAACCCCTTGTTAAAAGAGTAACACAAAGTTACCATATCCTGCCAATTCTGCAAGTGGAACTAAAATTGTGCCCCAGCCTATTCTTATAAAGACCATAGTGCTGTATTACATAACATTTGTGACAGGTGATGCAGGGACAGGAACATGGGAAAAGGACGATAGTACTTCTTGTATAAGCAAGTAAAATGGGTGGTTGCCAGATCTGTATTGAAATCTTTTCCAGAGCTTAAGGCTGGCTGCTCCGAAATATATTTAGCAGCTCATATCACATTAGTAAAGACGTGGTCAAGGTGTCGGAAAATATTTTATCAGAGACAATGCCACAATATGTGTACTTATATGGTATATTACTTTGGAGCATGCTGTCTGCTAAGAGAACGATCTCTATAAATAAATTGAGACTAAGTAAACACCTCCTGTACCATTTCCAAACTATCACCATCTGATTGGACACAGATTAAGGCCCAGGCAAATTTATGTTACATTGGCATATTCTTGCATTATTTTGGTAATTTTCCATTGTACTTTTTATGCAAAATTCTAGAAATTCATGGTAAAACGTTTATGCAAGTGCATAGGATGAATGCAAATGATCAGAACGCAAATGGTTGCTGTGCTTCTGTTTTTTCACTACTTTCTTGTGATATGATATGGTTCAAATGTATTGTTTTTATTTCACAACTAGCTTACCCGTTGCACGTTGCTGCAGTCTCAGAAGAAAGGAAATGTAAGGAAACTTGTTATGATAACATTCAATTTACATTGTGTCACTTTTATTGAAACTTATTTATTTTAATATGGTAAACATTTTAAAGTGTTGTTTTTATGGAGTGGTGGAGTGGTGTGGCTCACTGGTTAGAGGTGGCAGACCCGGAAGCAGAGAACGGCCCGGGACCAGGGTTCAATTCCCGAAGCGGCAGGGTCGTGGACCAGGGTCAGCGGACTCGATAATTCTCGCCTCGGTGCCTACTCTAACCAGGGATCACACTCGGCAACTCTGGGCATTAGCTTGCCTCATCTCTACAACGGCCCCCCACATTCGCCGGGGATGCCTGGTTTCACCTTGGAGATACCCAGTAGGGACCATCTCACAGGGATAGCCAGGACGGGTTCCCCAGCGGTCTATAGCGCCATGACGCCTCAGGGCAGCAGTGCGCTTTACAAGACACATACATTTACATTTACATTTATTCTGTTTATTTATTCGAGTGCTTGTGGATACATGTTTTTTTTGTATTTCCGTCTGGTGCGTACACAAATAAATCAGAAGGTTTTCCGACGCGTGAGCTGGCCACATACAGTTGTCCATGTGAGAAGCACAGATTGTCCAAATCTAGTCCACACACTTGCAGCGATTGTCCTTGTGCTTTGTTGATGGTCATTGCAAAAGTGAGTCGCACCGGAAACTGTAAACGTTGCGTACACGAATAAATCAGAAGGTTTTCCGACGAGTGAGCTGGCCACATTCAGTTGTCCATGTGAGAAGCACGGATTCTCCAAACCTAGTCCACACACTTGCAGCGATTGTCCTTGTGCTTTGTTGATGGTCATTGCAAAGCGAGTTGCACCGGAAAGTGTAAACATTCAGTATTGGAAAGATTATGAGGGCCCTGGGGACCCGGGTGGCCGATATTTAACACTTTTTATTTTTTTTTGCCAGAAACCTTCGCGGGAGTGTACTCAACAACTTTTAACAATTTTTGTATATTTTTTTTTTTTTTTTCAAATTCTTTTTGTTTTTGGGGCCATAAACCTTCGCAGGAGTGTACTCAACAACTTCCCAAAGTTTCATGGCGATCGGATGAATGGTGTAGTAATGCATAAAGGACACACAGACATACTTTCGATTTTATATATATAGATAGATTTTATGTAATATTTTAAAAATTTGACTTAATTATCAATGCAAATTACACTAATGGTGCACACCACTATATAGAATACAATATCACAGAGTTAGGGTGCAAACAGAAACTGTAGCAGAATACACACAGACACTGTGCAGAAATGGAACCAATCCTGATACAGGAAATACCAATGATTAGACTGAGAAAAATACATGTTGGACAGGAAAGCACCTTAACACAAACTGGGTGATACCATCACATGGGGAGGTCAGAGGTTTGCTTTCAGACTGCCAGTAAACAAACACCAGAGCCTTCTGTTTATGGAATAGACCCGGTTTAGGTCTATTCCTAATACCTCCTTATAATTAGGACAAGTTCCTAACTATCTTAAACTCCCTTGTGTAACTGCCTTGATCACTATTTCCTTGACATCCTTACCTGGCAAAGCTCTTGGAGATTTATTTTCAAAGTTAGCAGATCATGTAGAATATAGTAAAGTATAGGAACTTTTCACACCCTCCGAAAGCAGACTTTCACTTTGGCTGTAGAATTGAGATAGTCATGGTGGCTACAGTGGATGAGTTGCATCAGTTTACTGATACCATTGTATCTGCCTTGATTTTACTCAATCTGTCCACAGCATTCCATACGGACCACCAGGCCACGTTATCCATATTTGGTGACCTTGGCATCAGGGATAAGGTCCAGCACTCAACAAATCGATCTCTCCTTTTGAACTTCTGTCGAATCTCTAAGCTGTGGAGTCTTTCATGAATCCAAGCTATCTCTCTCTTTTTTAATGTCTCCACAATCATCTTAGCCCATCATATCCAGTCCTTCAGATGTTGTCTCACTATGTATACTGATGATATACAAATTGTATTAAGACCTCCGGTGATGTTACCAGTTGTCCCTCAAATTTGACGGCTTGACCAAGGTTGAAATCTGGTTGTGCTTTGATCAATCAAAGTTGAATGGCGAGAAAACTGAAATCCGGGAGCCTGTTAGGACCTACCCTTTCTTGGAACAATCGTTTTGACCCACTTCTCTTAGCTAAAACCCAGCTCCTTTCTCTTGCGTGAACACTCTTGGCATCAAATTTGACTCTGTGCTTTCTAAGTTTAGTCAAATTAGTGCTGTGATTAGTCTTTTTCTTTCAACTTTGCACTCTAAAGCAATCCCCTCTTCTTTTCTTAATTCATCCTAAAGTGCAAATTCTGAATGCCTTTATTGCAGTGTATTTGGACAACTGTAAGTCTACCTACCTGGATTGTGAGCAAGCTCCAATTGGTGCAAGATTATACCAACAAGCTAGCAATGGGACTAAATCAAAACAGAACCTAATTCTTCCACTTTAAACTCCTTGTATTGATTTCCCTTTAACGAACCGGTCGTGTTCAAGTCAATTTGTCTTGTGTTCAAGACTTTATACGCTAAATGATCCGCTCCCTTTTCACAGTGTTTTAAGGGGTACAAACCAAGTTGTTCTTTGTGATCAACATCTTCTTGCGGTCCCCAAATTTAATTGGAAGTGTTTGGTGGTAGGTTCTTCTTCGTGGTGGTCATCGTAAAATGGAATTACTTTCTGCTTGCGCAACACCTAGAATCAAGACTGTTGAAGTTCAGAAAGACTTTAATGACTTGAGCTTTCCCTTGTTCCTCTTACTAATCTTTCCAGCCTGTCTGTAGGTTTTCACATTTTTTAAATGCTGGTTTTCTTTCAGCACCAAAATACCCCTGGCGTGAAAGTCTGTGCTTTAAAAAACTCTAACCTACACTAAGCTAAGCTAACAAGCAAAGAAACTTTCATGTGCAGTAAAAAGGATAATTATATAATATTTGTTACAGAATTTTATGGGCATCTAAATGAAAGTCCCATAAGAGGTGCATCTGGGACTCTGGATCACTTTACAGGAAACCACAGACTTGAAATGACCCTCTTGGTCAGTTATGCTTCTTTTTTGATCATGTGAGTGTGTCTAACAAAGAAATCTCCAAGTGCTGCAAGAATACTTGGTAGTGTGTACCTTGCTCATGTATTTGTGCTTGTCCTTCTGATTAAGATCTCTTCATATGAAATATGGACTGAAACATCGAGCTCAGACAGGCTCTAAGATTGGCCACATGAAATCTTGTTTAGCTAAAAAGGATATAAATAACCAGTGGCAGCCGGAATGGCTCGTGGGTGGCGGGGTGGGTGCGGGTGCAGGGTGGCACAGAGTGTTGCACAATGAAAAAAAAAATAATAATAATAAAAAATAAACACTTACCTGGCAGCCGGGTCCCGCGTCTCTGCTCTTGCTCTCCTAGTCGGACTTGAGGAACTGGAAGCACAGCCAGGCTCCCCTGACCAATCACAAAGCTGCAATGCAGCAATGTGATTGGTAAGCACCCAGGCTCCCCTGACCAATCACAATGCCGCATTGCAGCATTGTGATTGGTCTGAGCATCCTGGTTCAACACTAAGTCAGGGAATGGGGGCCTATGCATGTTCTCCAAGAAGGCTGTAATGCAGCCTGAATGGAGAACAGAGAAAGTGGAAAATGTGCATGTTTTGGGCAGCCCGAGAGGGCTGGCCAAACAGTCATGTGCCCTTAAGAGCGGGAAAAGCACTCCTCCCCTGCCCTGCTCCAACAGCAGAGCAGCTGGCCCATCCGCCCATCCACAATGCAGCACAGAAACATAATATGATAATAACTCAAAGTTATTATCATTTTATGTTTCCTTCACTTTGCACTACTTAAAAGCAGTGGGGTGACACTCCTCCACCAAAGCGGAAAAGCCCCCGGAGAAGCCCCCCATGTAAATACCTAGGAACAAACCTATATTCCTTTTGTCAACCATTAAGCAAATCCCCTCAGTGTCTGTTGTTTGTCTTTTTAGTCACTCCCTATATATTTTAAATGCATATCTATCACATTGATTACTCAACACTGTGCCACCTCCACTTCAACTATTTGAGTCTATGTTTTTTATGATTCATTTTGTATGTTGAATAAAATGATTGCATAACTCTAACATTTAGGGTAGGTCTTCTGTATGAAGCAATAGTTTGACATAATATGCAAACTTGCCATAGAAGATGCACATTACCCATCAATGCTTAGGTATTTGCAAAGTAATTGCCATAAGAACATGCCAATAAATTGGTTGGAAAGCTTTCCACAGCCCACAGCCCCATTTATTAAAAAGGTTGTTAGGATTCATAAAAGAAATTCGGGAAGATTGGAGGCTGTGGAGGACTGACTCTTGGGAGCTGGCTCACACACGCAGAGGGAAAGGCCGGATTGGCCCTACCAGGCATTTCCCTGGGATACGGTAACGGTTGGGGGCCAGTTTTGTTACTGGGGGCTGGTTTTTAGCAGTGCAGTAGTTTCTTGTATCCAGCAGTTTTCAGGCAACAATAAAAGTGTCAGGATAACTCTGGTGATTAATGTACCTGCTGCAGAGAGATCCGAGTTTATGCTTGTGGCATTTTAGACGCATGTAAGGTAGTTCAGAGTGTTAATATGCCTGCTGCAAAAAACAGTGTTTTATAGGGATAGCTCAGTGAGGTTCTGCTTTTGTCACAGAGATCCTTTTGTTACTGTGTAGTTGTAGTTCATCATGTACAGTCGTAATCTAGCACAGTGAGCTATAAACTGCCATCAAGGAGCTTTATTCAGATTGTATGACACAGGTTAGAAATGTATGCTTTTCCCATTCTTTCATTACCCTAATATTGTTAAAAAAAGAGTCTGGGCGTAGTTTGCAAAGTAGCGCTTCGCGAAGCTAGGTGAAGTGCACTTCGCACTACGCGAGCTACGCTTAGCACTACGCAAACTGCGTAGTAGCATGTTCGTACTGTGCAAGATGCCGTTTTCAATGATTGCACAGTGCGGACAAACATCCGGCACTGTGCAATCATTGAAAACGGCATCTTGCACAGTGTGAGCTGTAGTTTTCTGCCGCTCGAGGAGATTTTTACTTGAGCGGCAGCCTTATCAATGTGGACTGGTAGTTTCTCATTGCAAGCGGTCGCGAGCATACGCGACTACTCGCAATGAGAAAACAGACCTCCCCGCGTTGAGAAACTCGCAGGGAGGTTTATTTTCCGCGCTCGCAATCGGCAACTTGATGTTGCTGATCGCGAACGAGGAAAAAGTCTCACCAGGATGTCATTTTGCTTGCTCGCTGTCGCCTATTTGACGTTGAGGACCGCGAGCAAGCAAAAAATGAGCGCTGCACTACGCTACGCCTGTTCGCACTGTGCTACATGCAGTTCACGTAGTGCGAAGTTGCGCAAACTGGGTTACATTCTGAATCCTGAATTTGTGCTTTCCAGACCAAGCATTCCCAAAACAAATGCCTACGAGTATGGAAATCATGTTAACCCAACGCCCTATAGTCCCCTTTGTTTTGGTGCAGAGTTTAAATATCGCCACAAAAATATCGTGGGACAGAAATATCGCCGCAAAAATATCGTGGGGAAGAAATATCGACAACAAAAATATAGTTGACAAGAATATCGACTGACAGGTAAGTAATATCGATTACATAAATATCTTTGTAATAAATATCGTTTACAAAAATATAGTTTACAAAAATATCGATGTACTAATAATTTTATGTATTTTAGTGTTTTTAATGAGAATTGTTTGTCATTTTATTATATGTTTTAGAGTTTTACTAGTTTTTAATTTATTTTATGTTTAATTCTGCGTTTTTAGTTCCATAGCGGGTTGTGGGTTTATAGGGGAATAGGGTTGGAAGTAATTTAATTTTATAAAATGTACTGAATAATTATGGTGTGTATTGATTAATCAATAAAAGATTAATAATTAGTTGTTAATTAATTTCAATTAGTCAATCAATAAACAATTAGGTTATTTGTTTAATTAATTTTAGGTGTGTGTTGTGGTGTTTATATGTGTAAATTGTGTTAAGGGTGGTACGTAATAAAAATGTTTTATTGATTAATTATTAAATACTGTAAAATTAATTACCATTAATTAATTTGTAATTATTAATTGTAATTGTGTAATTAATTTTAGATGTGTGTTTTGGTGTTTATGTGTAAATGGTGTGAAAGGTGGTAAGTAATTCATTTTCTTTTGATTAATTAATAAATAATAATTAATAAATAATAATACATTAATTTTCATTAATTAATTAGTAATTGTTACATTTAATTGTGTAATTTTATAGTGTTAAATAAAGTGTAATTATTATTTTTAATTATCTTTGTTAATAATAATATATTTACATTTATATATTAATTATGTTAATATTAGAAATTAAATTTAATAAGTTGATGGTTTTGTTTTTTATTGTTTTGGGATCCAGCACTTTCCCTAATGTTGCACTCACTGGAGTGGGAATAGTAATTTTTACCTCTTTGCTATCCAACGCTTTACCTTCTGTTGCACTCACTGGAGTGGGAATAGTAAATTGTACCCCTCCGCTATCCAGCGCTTTCCCTACTGTTGCATTCACTGGAGTGGGAATTGTAATTTTTACCCCTAACTACCAATGTTTTTATTTTGTTATTAAATGTGTGTATTATTTTTAAATAGTTTAATGTGTTAATGAAATATAGAATATTTTATTTAAAATTATATATATATGTGTTTATTTTATTTGTATATAATTAAAAAAGTTTATAAATTAAATAAAGATAATAGGTAATACAAATGTATTTAAGTAAATATATGTATATGTTCATATTTTTTGTGTGTATATTTATTAAATTAAGTTTATTTGTTATAATTAGTTAAAATATATATTACATTTAATTTATTTTGTTAATAATATTAATATTATTTATGTTACGTTTTATTGTGGAGAAGTGTGGCTCACTGGTTAGAGGAGGCAGACCTGGAAGCAGAGGTCAGCCCGGGACCAGGGTTCAATTCCCGGCTCGGCGGGGTCTTGAGTCCTAAAATGTCCATGGACTCGACAATTCTCACTCTGGTGCCTACTCGATTCACGGGTTCACACTCTGCGACTCTGGGCAATAGCTTGCTTAATCTCCACAACGGCCCCTCGCGGCGGGATGCCTGGCTTTCACCTTGCGGATACCCTGCCGGGGTTATCTCACAGGGGAATACCAGGACGGGTTCCCTAAGCAAGCGCTTAGAAACCGCTTGGTGATTTGCGCTATATAAATTCCTGTACATTTACATTTACATAGTGTATATTTTTTACATCTATATTTTTTGAATTGATATTATTGTACTAACCTGTTTAAATATAGGGAGTCGATATTTTTGTAATCGATATTTACACATGGAACCCTTTGTTTTAAGTAACATTTTCTATACACTGATTTGCACCTTCATTGCCTCTATATGTGCATGTAATGTAAAGTTCTCCAACACCCTACCCTGGCATGAGGCACTATAAAACAAATGAAATACATGTGAGAGAGGGGCTATTGAGAGAGGAGAGGCATTGTTGGAGGGTGAAAGTGAGGGAATCATTGAAGAGCCCTATAAAAGATTGTTTCATCCTGGTACACTATAATGTCATAATTGACTATGCTTTAAAAGCGAATACAACTGAATATATATTGAAAAATGTGTTGTAGTATGTATGTAAATGTACTATTTTTGCCATTATTTCCCACATTTTCTTGAGGGGAGAATCCCCTCCCAATCTCGCTTGTAGTGGTCAGGCTCGGTTGCTGCGCTCGCTTGCTATGCACCATACTGGGGCTGCTGTCACAAAATTTGCTAGGTCTGCTTTTGTTTCCCAATCCAGTCTTGACAGAGGGACAAGAACAGATAGTTCAAGGTCTGGGCTACGAACTAACACAATGGTGCCTAGCAACTTTCTACTTGTACGGCTGGCATTCTCGCTTGGTTCATGACAATATTGCATTACTTTCACATCTGTTTTTTCCCCGTTTGCTTCCCCAGTTTATGTTTCTCCTGGACCATTGTTTTCTATATCATTTCCTGCCAGATCCATGTATTTCATGAAGTTAGGTTGATTTGGTTCCATTGCTACAGATGCTTTGTCTGACAGTCCTCCGGATGCTTCTAGACCTCTGGCTGTTTCCTGGTGCCTTCGGGGCTAGTTACTGCAATCTTCTTTGAAGTACCTAAATGGACACATTCCTGACAAAAGACGTCCTACAGCACACTTGAGAGTGTTGCCTATTATGGCTGCAGCTATGAAAAGGATGGGTAGCAAAGATTAGATAAGTAGCCTGATTACAACATAACTAATAATTATTTTATATCACCTGTCATAATAGTCAGTAAAAGGATGAGAAGAATCAGCTGACCTACATGATTGAGCCAGTTATAACCGAATGAGGGGTATGGCCAATCATAAATGCTAATTCCCATTGAGTTCCTGGCGCTTAATGGGACTGGTTCACAAAATCAAAGTACAGGAAGTAATTCTACATGAATACTCTTTTAAGCACTTTTAAATGCCTTTGTGAATCGGCCTCTAAATGCAAAACTCCCGATTAGTAAAGGTGCAAAGAGTCCACAGTGGTTTTATTTGTATTAATTGTATATGTACGTTCTCTGAACGTTCTCATTTAGTCCCATTTAAGATCTCTTGGAACCAATCACAAAGGCATGGAAGAGTATATAAGAGTACTAGATGACTTCAACTTTCCACCCCACAAAATGTTTTTATAAATAGCCCCCAATATTTATAGGCTATGATAGGATGTGTAACATTCCACATTAAGGTGTGACTACTGATATTTGTAAGGTATGTGACCTTTGCAACTAAATATTTACTATGTGTGATTTGAATGTATGGAGAAAAGAACAATGTGTAGCTTTATCCTAACTTCCCCTCCTCATTTTCCAAGCAGGTCACTCTTATGCATCTGTGGTTTTATTTGTTACTCCGATAAATTTCACTAAGTGTATACAGTTGTGGGTTGCTGCCACAATGTGGTGTATACATACCATAAAACCTGCAGTGGCCAACAAGCACTCTTTGTCTTCTCCTTACTAACTTTAGTCATTTGGTCACATTCTTCTGGAATTTTAATAGTTGGTATGTTTAACAGAGGATGAGCTCTTCTGATCACTTAGCTCCTTTAGAAATGGTCTCTCTTGCTTCAAGCATGCTATGTTACTCCCCCCAATTCCCAATGCATTTTGGGAATTCTACATGGTCTTTTTCAGGGAACAATCTCTTAGTCTCCCCACCTGTGTTCTCTGGCATTTCTCCGGTGGCAACCGCCTGTGGCATGTACGTATTGGTTGAAGGAAAGTTTGATACTTTTATCTTTTTCCCACTGTGAGTGACAAATATTGCAAGCAAACTTGCTACATGCTATCAGGTCATAGAGTAATACAGACTTTGAGAGAACAAGGACTTTCAGGGTCAGTCAGATCTATTGCACTACGCAAACCACACTATAGCCTTGCATAGTGAGACACACTTTTGGGTCGATAGAGTCAAAGTGATTTGAAGACCTACCACATTAATAAGTCGATATCTTGCAGCAATGATTGTCAAGACTCATTTACACTTGCTGAATCACACCTTGCTTTTACGCCCATTTAGTTTATTGTTTTCTCCCTCCCAGTTCTCTTGGTTTATTTGTATTTAGGTTACAGTCCTGACAGATTTAACCTACCAGACTGAGGTGCAAAAAAAAACCTTTATGAAAGGCAATGCTATATTAAACAAACCTTTGTGATTGTTCCAACATACTCTATTGAAGTTAGTTTGAGTACCACAGAAGAATCAATGCAGCTAGAAAACATATGGAAATCTTTAACTGTAGAGAAAAAAAGTTCAAACAAGAAGGACTGGACTGTACCTCTATTGTAAAAAGTTATCACATTTTGGAAAAGACTTTCCACAGACTGCTGGAAACTCCAGGACTCAAAACGGTGAAGGACAAACAATAATTGTGTCTCTTTAAGGCCCAGAAGTTAATTTCATTCAATGTAGAATATGAAAGGGAACATTTTTAACTGTCTGTAAATTTTCCGCCACCCAGGGTTGCTTAACAATCTGAGTCCTAATTGACAGTGGGGTGTCTGGTTGTTTCAAAGATCAATCCTTCCATGATCATCATCATGTTATAAAGAAAACAGAAGAAACATGTGAATATATTGGGGCTGTCAATGCCAAACCCATCATGGTTGAGAATATTTGCCCGGAGACACCAGGTCTCGGAATCGCTATGAACAATGGCCATGTAGTGACCTCATTGATATTTTGGTATTTACTGTTGGTTTGAGAACTTCTTAGTAGTACAAACATTATATTCTAACGAATTGGAATGAACAAACCATCACCTTTTCTTCTTTTTGTTGTTCTCATTCAGGATTTCCCAGAAAGGTTTGAACAGTGTGCTTCCTTTGACATTTTGTGCTATTCAGCCAAAGCCTAATCAGCTTTCTATGCCAGAGGCATTCAAGGGATTTCACGATATGGTCAGCAAGATTGGGCAGACCAATTGCTTTCTGACTGAACTGATGGCGGTCATATTGATCTCATTTCTGGGGATTCCACTTGGTAAAATCTATCCACTGATCATCATACAAAATGATGCTGTAATCAGAGACTATTATAAAATGTACAGAAAAAAATAATTTGTCATTCTATATCGCTAGCAGGGATTGCTATCTTTTTTTATCCTGAAACTAGAAGGAGAATTCCATCCTTGTATCGACTACAGAAAGCAAAATGCCATCACTATTCACTTTTGCTTTCCAGCAACAACCCCGCAAAATGTGGCATTGTCCTACAAAGCGACAATATATGTCCCTGAAGCATAAAGAGTTTTCTCCCTGCAGGTCAGAGTTATTTGGACATCTTCATTCCCTGGACCATCATACATACAGGTCAAGGGTTTTGACCATTGGAGCAAACTGGGCTACTGCAGAAACTAAACTAGTGGTTCTGTTTTGTAATGCTATTATATTATGTCATGTGGATTTATAAAGTGCACTATCACCCAGGTATCCTAGCACTGCTTGTGAGATTCTAGGCTGGCCAGTGGCTGCCAAGTAGGATTCATTGGTGTAAAGGGTCACTAAATTGTGAATCTTAGATAGCACATTTTAGTAATCTATTTCTCTGTTGTTCCAGGTCAGGAGTTACTCCGGCATTCTGAGACCTAATTTTGATAAATGAGGTGGACAAAGAGACCTATCTTGCATCATAAGTATGTGCCTTCAGCTTCCGAGAATGCATGTTATGTTTTTTAAGAGTTCATACAACCACAGCAAGATCAAGCACCATAGATGCATATGTTATACCCAGAACTAGACTTTAGAGGTCCTTAAACTCAGAAACAAAATGGTGCTTTTAGCTGCACAGACTATGTGGAACTTCACATAAATGTGATGGTAGCTACATTTGTTAGGAGTCTACAATTGGATACATCTTTGATTTAATTAAAACACAAGCTTTCAATCTCTCTGGTACTAGAGACTAGAGTCTACAGACGAAGAATTGATAATACTTTTCCGCACTTAGTAAATGCCATAATCCCTTCATATTCAGACCCTCTACATTTTTTTTATTGAATGCTACTAATGGCCTTATAAATATGTGGGTGTAAGTCACAAACTGCACTTTGTGGTACGTTTTGTAGTCCTACAATATACAGGACAGTAATATGATCAACAAACTACGTGTGGACTTTTATACCTTTGCATTACCTAAACTTATGTGTCTAGAGTTCTACGCCCACACCTTAAGACAAAATCCTACCTAAAGTCTGTCTTAAGTCTGTCTTAAGTTTGTCTTAAGTCTGTCTTAAGTTTTTCTTAAGTCTGACTTAAGTCTGTCTTAAGTCTGTCTTAAGTCTGTCTTAAGTTTTTCTTAAGTCAAACTTAAGACAAAATCCTAACTTTATGCCTTCTGTGAATACCAAATGTAGTAACTTTAGGATTTTGTCTTAAATTAGTTCTGTGAATCAGGCCCAGAGCTAGGAAGTCAAGGTTAAGACATATCGATAAACAAAGAACAAATCGTTTCTCAGCTAACAGGCTACTTGTTAGCTCACTCCTTTGTTCCTATATTGATTATTTGAGGGAGTTGTGCTCAATCTGAACAGAATTCTTCCCTGCTCAGTCACAGATACCAACTACCCTTCCTTCAGAAAATATGGCCCGTTTCGGAATGACACACCAGCATACAGATAAAGTGCTCTCTGGACAGGCATGGGGTTTGGGTGTTGTCAGGGATAGGTGTACTGCTGTAGAAGGATGGTAGGAGATCTGTGGGAGTTTATGAGATCCCCATGTCTTCCCTAGTGAAGTTGTAGTAGGCAGTTTTACTTGTACCTACTTCTCTACTGTTATCGCCTCTCATTTTTCATAGTTGGAGGATAATATGGTCCTTCTGGGTAATGTGGTGAATCACGGGTGGTTTAATTAAGTGGGCAGTGCTGCCTGGCCTGTAATTTTTGCAGGAACCTGCGAAAAAAATGTTTCTTAAAACTGAAAGTTATCCTGAAATTAGTCTAAAACTCTTTTAATATTAAAAGTTTTTTCACTTTGTTTTAATTTTGGTGTTAGTGTTGATTTAAACTTCTATGTTAACCTTTTCGCAGTCATTGAGATGTGAAAAGACCCCCAGATATCCAAAGGTAGTATGTGGAAAACCAAAGAATCAGCTCTCATTTTCAACTATTGACTGAGTTTTATTGTTAATGAGAAGAGTCCTTAGAGGCTGTCTTCACTACTTTCGTCCCTGAATACAGAAAGCTAAATAACATCTACAGTTAAAGAGATGAGTTTACAAGGCATCCAGTCATAATGAATGTGTGTTAAACTTAGAGAGCAAAAGGGATGTCAGCCTCAATATTAATTATTTAAAGTCAATGTTTTGTAATGTCTTGTTTGAAGGTAAGCAAAATGAACCATACCTACCACACAAAAATAAAAACTGAATGAAGAGCCTACACCAGGTAGCTTGGCATTTCCTTACTACCAACCTTCACATATGAAACTCATCATGTGACTCGGCTCAACATCCTGTGAATCTGAGCTAAACATGGGTTACTCCATCACAAACGTCTACAAGTGCCATGGGATATATAATACACTTGTGTTAGCAATGGGGTTTGTGGTTGGCTAGGGTATGCACCAAAGCCAGGCAGAACCCACCACTCTAGTTAGGGTAAGTAAGTTACACACCTAAGATAACCCCTGCTCACCCCCTTGGTAGCTTGGCACAGAGCAGTCAGGCTTAATCCAATGTCATCAAAACCTGGCCTAAACCTTTGCTCAGTAGCTGCCGCTGGCACTGCAGAAGGTCACTGTGCCGAATACCAAAGCTACATAATCTTGATTCACCCTCATGCATCTTTAATTCATCACTAGACACTCCATGTCCCTCAAAGTTACTCCGGCGCATTCTTTTTGGCCAACATTCTACCTGTATGAATGTTTTCCATCGTTCTCTTCCTCTTTCCCCCTTTTGTAATTGTCTTTCTCTTGTTGTGGGTCATAGTCTAATGAGGAAAAATATGTGCTGCGGCCAAAAATGAGTGTCAGTGTGCTCCCACCTGCAATCACTGGTTCAAATTAAGCACTAGTCTAGTCCCACAAGCCACCCAAAGGGTTTCTCTGCTGTTTCCTATTGTCCAGGGATGTAGCTGCCTCTGGTGCAGCAAGTTCAGTGGCACCAGGGCCCAGAGGGCCCCACTGAATCCTGATTCTAGGGAGAGGTGTGGCGCAGCGGCTAGGGCGACTGACTCCGGAATCTGGGGATCACGGTTCGATCCCCGGCTCCGGCGGCAGATTAGCCCAGCACCATGTGACTCTGGGCAATAGCTTGCTTAATCTTCCAGACGGCCCCAGCGCCTAGAGACCCTTACGGGTGATTGTGCGCTTTACAACTGTGGATTATTATTATTATTATTATTATTATACTTATTCTGCCAAAACAACAGTAATGTGGCTCATTGTCCTTGCTTGCACTAGGACACTTGGCTCTCTTGCTTCGTCACTGCTATCGCCCACCAGCTCCTCTCTGTCCATAGCACAGGAAGACCTCAGCTCTGGACAGGCAAAGGCCGGGATTAACCTTTTAGTAAGGTAACTGTTCTTACGAAAAATTACTGCACACTTCATTCCAAACAGCTGCCTCCAATTTACAAAAATTAATAAATTTTAAGTTAAAAAAAGATACCATCCAGAAAGTGCTAATCAGTAAATAAACAAAAAGTATTACAAGTCTATACCTTACACAGTGCAAATAGCGCTCGCTAATATTATCCGTATTTCATATTTTGCCACCGTTCCTCTTCGTTTTTTATCTCCCAGAGTTGCAGACAGTGCCTCAGATCACGAAAAGTAATGACGCTCATATATGCAAGACCGATAGCAAACTGGCAAGCAGATTCACCCTCTGTCCAAGTACGGATTATCCTACACATGTGAACTGACAGATGTTTTGCACATACCCTCACGGGTGATCAGTCGCACTATACAAGCACATTTTGATGGATAGCTAGATTAAGATAAACAGCAAATTAGCAGAGAGAGACATGTGCGCTTGAACTTTCTCTCATATGCACACACATATATATGCATACACCGACATACATATATACATAATTATACACATAAACATGCTAACAAAGAGATATATGTATACCTAGGCTCTGAGTATACAGATATTCACTCATAACAACTGCCTTTAATTTCAGAATATGTCCAGGTAGATCTAGGCTCAACATTTTTATGTTTTATACAAATGTATTCCTTTCATCCAGCCCTTCATGCAGTTTGATATTGATATATGTATCTAAAGTACACCATATACCTCTCAGAATATCATGGTACTATCTCAGTTTTCCACCTACAGATGTTTGCACATAATGTGGGTGCAGAGCAGATAGCAATACAATTGTGTCCGTAATGCATGTATTTCAGTATATAGTTTCTACATGTATGGAACCTGAAGTATGTTATTATTAGCCTCCAAAAATATACAAATGTATCTACAAATTCGCAGACAGATGCTCAGGTGCCCAAACTCACAGAAAGCCACAAATGTACACAAACCGACACCGAAATATACTCACAAAGGTACATATGCGCAGATCGCAACATACATGCTACCCCATATGAAAAAACATACTTCCGGATGTAGACTGACCCAAACATACACACCCTTGCACTGTGAAAGCTAGCAAGCAGATGTGTAAACACTCGTACTCACAGACACATAGACAAACTGACTAACACAAACATACGACAAAACTGCATGTGCAAGCGTTCATATTGACACACGCACAGGCACACTGACACACACTGAGCCTACAGCGGGGCATTGCGCATTGTTTGTAAGCTCTTATTCATATACACTTGACTACCTACGAAGTACTTTAGATTCTGCCTGAACATTCAGAGAAACTGACCCGTTGAAGAACAGATTGACGTATGCACACAGCTCACGCGGACTGGCGCGCGCACACCTACCGTTTGACCCCACGCCCACCTAGGCTCACAAAGTTATTATACAGTACTTCCACCCCGGCTGCATCTGTCTCCTGGCCCTGCAGTAGACGGATCAATAACTCAGAACATCTGCTTCGCTCTCTGTTGAATTTCTATAAACAGCGTCATAAATATTTTCTGGGAGAAGCAGAATATTTTTCCTGTTGAAAATGGGTCACTGTGATCCATAGTGACGAGAAAAACAAAACTGTTTCCATTTCTCCGATTGCGACATTTCCCCTGCTCCAAGTTAAGACACTGACAAATCTTGATTTAAAAGGAATTTTCACTAACTCGAACCAAAAAGATATCAAAATAACAGAAAATGAGAAATGCATAGAACAATAACAAAGGCAGTGATGATCCCCAGCTGCAGCCCGGGCGACTCAAATGTTCTCCTTATAGGGGAGCCGCCTCTGCCCAAGTCTAAAAGAAGACTTCATTCTATCAGTTATTTGTGCCACTGACACCCCTTTCAGTGGCACGGAATACACACCCGGCTCTATCCTCCCAAGGACCGTCCAGTCCTTCTAAGCAGGAGTCTGCAGACCAGCAATCACAACCACCTCTCTATTTTAGCACAGGCCTCTCCTGCTCACTTCTTTACAAGAACTAGAGGTTTCACTCTCCTTTCAACAGAGGACTCTCCAACTCACCTCTTCAAAAAGATAAACACTATTTTTTTTAAGTAGGAACTCTTTAGGTCAGTGTTATAAAGATGTTGAGGTAGGCAGTGTAAAGGTGCCAGTAACGGTCTAGTAGTTGTGGGGTGGAGACATGGGAGGGACAGGAAAGGGAGGAGCAGGAGAACAGGATAAGGCAGATTAGAGTAGGGACTTGATGGGAACAGTTGTGCCAATAAAGTATTTAAAGCATTAGCGAGTCTGAGTCCTCTTACTACTGCTAGGACTTGACAACTGGCGGCGAGGGTGGGATGCACGCATGGCCTGCACGCGTTGCTCCCCTAAGGCTAGCTGATCTGTTCCCGTGACGCGCGCGCGTGTGGTCGCTGTCGCGACAAGCGCGATCGTCTAAATACCCGCCCCACCCCCCCCCATCGGAGTTGACGCCGACAGTGTCGCCTGTCGATCCCTGAGCTTCCCCAGCCAGTAAGCTGCCCAGCCGGTGAGCTGTGAAGATAGCGCGGACATGCGCTGAAAGCAGGGTGCTCACTCACCACGTGTGGTGCACAGGAAAAGTGAATGCCGATGCCAGGAGCCCACTCCGGTCTGGCCACTACACTGATAGCCCAGGAGTTCGTGGTGTGACGTCGGGAGACCGATCCGAGTCCCTGAAGTGTGCTTGTGCATTGCCGTGATCACCCGTCTGGTGAGTGCCCGCCTATGGATGCCGAGGCCCTAGGGTGTATGGAAGCAAGTCAAATCTCGTTGGAGGCGAGATTTCAATGACGGCCCTCTACACCTTTCCCCTGTCAGGGATAGCCGGCGGCCATTTTAAAGTCAGGCGGCAAGGTTTCTTTCAAATGCAAATGCAAAAAGTGGTTTCATCAACAAGCACAAGCAAATACAAGTGCAAAAAGTGATTTCATCAATAAACACAAGCAAATACAAGTGCAGAAAGTGGTTTCATCAATAAGCACAAGTAAGATATCACATGAAATCAGCCAAGTGACTGCATGAAAAATAAGCACGGAAAGTAAAAAGTAACCGTCACGCAGAGCCCAAACCTCAGCTGGCAACATCCGACCAAGAATGATGGGCGTTTCTTTCTTACGCCCTCTGGAACCGCTCGCTCTTGTGGCTGGAGGAGGAATGGGCCTTCGGTGGCAAGAATGGCCTGAAGACTTTGAAGACTTCATGCAAGGGTCTCACGTGACAGAAGAAGATCAGAAATTAATCGCTTTGCGCAACCTCGTAGGAAAGGAGGTTGGCCAACTCATAAAAGAACGGCCCACTGGAGATGCGGGATCGTACACCAAATAGAGTGATGCACTAAATAGGAAATTTCTACACAAAAGGAATGTTGATTATGAAAGGTACACCTTCAATCTCGCATCGCAAGAGAAGGAAGAATCAATGAGCACATTCATCACACGGCTTCGACGGTTGGCCAGATACTGTGAATTTGACACGTTCTCTACTGAAGATGCCCTCAGGCTACACATCGTAGAGGGCTGCCAATCAGAATCACTAAGGAGACGACTTCTAAAGAAAAGTTACACTCTAGATGAAATTGAGGAGATGACCAGAGTGCATGACCAAGCGGAGGAACATGCCAAGAAGATGGAGGCAGGACGCACAGAGAAGCGTGAAGAAGCCTTCCGACTTCAATCCCGCACCACCCGCAGACAATCTCGTGACAGACATAGGACGTCAAGACCAAAAACCCATCACCAACATGCGGGACGCAGACGCCATGATTCCAGCAAAAGGGATAGAAGACGGGAACGTCCGCTCAAATGATACCGGTGCGGATATGATTTCCCTCACACTGATGCATGTCCTGCCCTTGCGGGAGAGACAATAATTTTGAAAACGTCTGTGGAGAATATAGGAAAGACAAACAGAAAGACCCTGGTAGGTCTTCTCGCCCAACCACCACACGCCATCACGCCAAAGCAGTCCGAGATCGCCGAGGCTCTTCGACAGGATCATCACAATCAAGTGGGGCGTCTCACAAATCATACTGGTCGAGAAGGTCACCATCACAAGAGTCACGGTCGCTATCACCCGTGTCACAGGATAGTGATGAGTTCATCTGCATGGTAGCTGACCCGGATCAACTCAAGAAATACCCGCGACTTGACATCCGCGTAGGTGATCACGCGGCGAAATTTGTGCTCGACAGCAGTGCATCTCTGAACTACATTCCAGTGACAGAATATCGCAGAATGAAGCCACCTCCTCCACTAAGCGCAGCCCATGTACTGGTATACACATGGATGTCTAAAAAACCGCTTCCTTGTTTAGGAACGTTTGCAACCACGCTCACCCACAAGGACGACACTGTGCCTGCCCAAATATATGTGATAGAGGGACCAGAAGCGGACTGTCTTCTCAGCCTCCCCACTGCTGAACGGCTCCGGCTGGTAGAGATCCTTTATCGTGTAAGCAATGACCCATACATCATTCACAAGTTTACCAAATTGTTCACGGGGCTTGGGAAAATGGCCCGCTGTCAAGTGCGCTTACACATTAACGAGCAGGTGACTCCCGTAGCCCAGCATCATAGACGGGTTCCGCTTCACCTCCAGAAGGCTGTGGAAGACGAACTGCAAGAGTTACTACAAGCTGATAACATCGAGAGAACGGATGGGCCCACTCCATGGGTTTCACCATTAGTGATCGTGCCGAAAAAGGGTACCCCAGACAAAGTGCGCCTCTGTGTTGACATGAGGGTACCTAATACTGCCATTGAGCGAGAGCGTCATCCAGGGCCGCAGCTGAGCGATATGATCGCGTCCCTCAACGGAGCCAAAGTCTTTTCCAAACTGGACCTTAATAAAGGATACCACCAGCTAGAGTTAGATGAAAAATCACGGTATATCACCACATTTGCTATCCATCTTGGACTTTTCAGATATAAGCGGCTCAGTTTTGGAGTCTCCTCTGCCGCGGAGATATTTCAAGAGACCATAAGAAAGACAATTCACCATATTCCAAATGCTCTAAATTACAGCGACGACATCTTGGTGTACGGTGCAACAGTGCAGGAACATGACACAGCACTTGATAGAGTTTGTCATGCCCTTTTGGACGCTAATCTCACATTGAACAAAGAAAAATGTGAATTTCACAAGTCCACGTTGAAATTCTTTGGAAACATATTTTCAGGAGCAGGGATGAAGCCGGACCCTGAGAAAGTGGCAGCACTGAATGATACAAAGAGCCCTCAGGATGTCGGGGATGTGAGATCTTTTCTAGGGATGGCGAGCTATTGTGCTCGGTACATAAGAGACTATGCCACCATCAGCTACCCACTGCGAAATCTAACCAAACAATGACATCCAATCAAGTGGACACCACCATGCGAACAAGCCTTTCAAGAGATCAAAAGGGCAGTCGAATCTGCAGACAACCTGGCATACTTCAATCTCAAGAGGAAAACGGAAATTACAGTTGATGCCAGCCCAGGGGTGTAGCTAGAGCTTGTGGCGCCCGGGGCTATCCCTCAGATTGCTGGGGAAAAAGGATGGTGAGCACTTGAAAGATGTCCAAGAGACACGTAGTATTACTGCTAATAGTTACCTCGATCATGCAAGTTACATGCACATACAACTGCGGTATCTCTGCGTCCATAGCCTATGCAGATTGGGCCACATAGGTCAGGAATGAGTGGAGTACCCCAGAACCTTGTGCCAACGGTCCATGAGTGTTCAAATGCCTCACATCCTGAGCAGGCATATCACAATAGGGAAAGTGCATCCAAGCAGCCCATGTACATGGCCCGAAAGGTCTCCCGCCCAAACAGAGCGGGACACAGCTCCTCTGCAGAGCAAAAAGAATTCAATAGAGACTAGAGGCCCAGCCCAGGTAGACACATATTCCTTGATGGCTGCCATTTTAAGATGGGAAGAGCCCCAGACATGTTGGAGCCACTGGGGTAGCCATTTTGAATTGGGAAGATCCTCACCATCTGCTCAAGGTGCAACCACTGGACTCCAGTGACTGGAAACAAACACTGTGGAAAGGGAAGAGCTTTGCCATTACACACTAGGCAGAACAGCCAGGGCGAGTAACCACAAAACCCCATGCAGCAAAATTGAAAAAGGCCAGGGGAATAAAAGCACACAGGTAAAGATGATCAAGATATGCAAACCAACAGGCCCGCACCAGCAAACATTACGTTACAAGACAGGAAGTCCACCCTCCCCATCCTTAAGCATGACAAAGAAGCAAAACATTATCACCAAGTAATCCGACTCGATCATCGAAACAAACATTTGATTACTTCATCGACACACTGGAAGAAATGACACAAAGATAATCAAATATCTATAATACCTAGCAGGAGATGGGGTCAAAGGGGCATTCGAGAAGAGTTCCCAAAGGAGGAAGTAGCCACATACCAGATGGCTAATGACGCACTCCCCAAGAAGTTCGATCTGACAAGTGACAACCAATATGCACTATGAAAGGTGCACTTATAGCAATGCAAGGCAACAGCCAGCACTGGACAAATGATGCATGAATTCGCAAAGAGGATGGAGGAAACCCTTAAAGACCCACAGTGGCCATCTGCTGTGTCACTGTGTCTATCTGTGGTCTTGTAGTATTAATCTACGGAGTCATGATGTCCTTGTGTGCAGCATTACACGGCCCATGCCCACCCTACCTCAGTGTTAGGTTTGCCTTTTACCATCCCCCGCGACAATTGAGATCTGCCTCCCTCAGACATCTGGTCACTCCCAGATTTAAGAGAGCTCGCCTCGGGGGAAAATCCATGACGGTTAGAGCCGCCCAGTTATGGAACAGCCTCCCTGACCATCTGAGACACACGACAAACCTTGCTTACTTTAAAAAACACTTAAAAACCTTTTTATTCAGGCAAGTCACGTAATCCACATGCTTTTTTTTTTCTGACACTCGAATCTTCTCTCGCGCCAGGACAGTCTCGACTAGCAGTGCGCGTTATAAGAAATATATAACAGCATCATGGCATGTGTCAGGGTGACCAATGGGAAGGCAGCTGGGCGCTGCTCCGGGGCCCGGCCGGTTCTAAAGGAAGAGGAGACACTCCGAGACAGTGGGACCCTGCGGGCCGTCGGGTCTTTCCTTCTGTCGCTGGCTACATACTAAATAAAAAACAAACTCTGAAGCGGCAGACAGCAAAGAGTGTTTACTGCTGTTGTAATGCATTGCGTGGCATGAGGTAGTGTGTGCACCTGACCTAAGCGGTAATATACCCCAGGCTGTGCTGGAACACATACATTCCTGGTTGAAAGGTCAGTCAAAATGCATATACATATTCTGTGTGTGTAATCAATGCTGCGTGCTAGCTCCTCTCAGTACAACTTGACGCACTGCAGGCCTGGGCTGGCACTGCAGCTCTAGCCTCTTTGTAAATAAATAAAAAACTAAAACTAAGCTGCCTGCATCAATATGGTGCCGTTGTGCAATCATTCTAATTAAACCACCTAATACAATATAGGTAGGACGGTTCTAAATTCTCTCTTACCTCTTATGAATTATAGTCCGAGTCTGAAAAGGTGCGTGCCTGCAAGTATAAAGCAGGCAAGAATGGTCTCCGACATGTATTCAAATATGTCCTTCCTTTGTGCTGCTGATGCCAAGAATGCATAGCTTTCGGCCTTGTGCTGCATGGGTTGGGCACAAGACGTGTGGTAAATCTACCTACACTGCGCACAGCTTTTATGCAGGTACTGCAGAGTCTGAAAGTAGGCCTGGTCCTTTTAGCCTCTTACAATCTCTGTTTATTGTGATTGTGGTACATTCTGTCTTCATGGGATCCCCATGAGTCAGTGCTGGTGAAAGCACCTGGTAGTAACCATGACTGCTTATCACCATCCCCTTGCGACTGTGCCCTTCTAGTTACCTTATTACCAGCGCAGACCCCCAACATGATCGCTCAGCCTCCAGTTTGACAGGGGGTTCACAAACGCACTGGCACATGGGTGCTTCCACTGATTCCACGTGCGTCAGCGCCCTAGGGCCGCTTACCCATGCAGAGAGGGTGCCACCATCTTGAAAGCCCAAGGAGAACTGTTTCTACTCACAAATGGACTGCAAGTAGTCACCGGGGCCTGAAGAGAACCCATCTTAGTGGCGCTGCACATACATTTATTATAACATCTTTTTCTCTTTTATTTTGAAAGCTAGTGTACTTATTGTTGGTGATTTAGTCCCACTCATTGCCTTCACTTACAACCCAAATGTAAACATAGTCCATGACTGTGCCCTTGATGCTGGAAAGCAGCCGTGTAAGAGGAATGTCAGTGTTTACAATAGCAAAAGACCAGTTAATTTGTGTTACGGCGTAGTAGACAAATTATATTTGCACCGAGGCAAACTTGACTAAAACGAATTCCATGCTATTTTCTCATAAATGATAAGAAAATAAATTACATATTTCCTCAGCTTTTCAAATATGAAATATGCATTTGTGTTTGAAGCAAAATCCGTTTTCTTCATTAAAGTTTATGCATGGATTACATTCTTTTTATGGCTGCCAAGCGTGTTTGGTACCTCCCTGTCAACTCACCGCACCCCCCCAACCCCCCACCTTGGGTCAGCCAGGAGGGATTCAATCAATGGCAGTCGCTCGTGACCTAGAGTTGTAATGTCTACATTTGTTTGTGCGCTATTTGTGGGACTGAAATACCCCTTTAAATCTCTGAAGCAGGTGAAGCTATTGTGTTTATGTATTGTACTTAGGTTTATCAGATACCTTACCTTACCTTGAAAGAAAACCTCGGTCTGCCATTGTAATCCCTTGCGTCCCTGTAGTGTGCAATTTAAGGATGTTCCTTTTTTGCATCAATGCAGAAGCTGGTCTCAGCACCATGCACTGCATAGTTTTGTAATCCCATATTGCGTGACTCTTGTTACAAAACAAGGTGACATAGAGAGCCGTTCAATTTAGTAACAACAATTCTCTCAGTCTCTCACCTCTTATGAATTATAGTCGGAGTCTGAAAAGGTACGTGCCTGCAAGTATAAAGCAGGCAAGAATGGTCTCCGACTCCTTGACACAAGAGGTGAGCGTAGGGGCGGTGAGCGCGTAACACGTCACTGCTACCATCGCGAGGCGAGGGCTGACCAAAAATGTCCTTACAGGGCCGTCATTGGTTGCGCTCGCGCGCTACCACTGATTGACGGCCCTGGAGGACTAGTCTGAGCGTCGAACGAGGCTGGGACAGAGGGGGGGCAAACAACGGTCGGAGCGACTCACGGACTAAGGCAGCGCTGCACTGAATGATGCACTCCTGACGTCACTTGCGGTTACGGTAAATATTGCAGGCACAGCCGCACAATGCAAACGCGGGACTTTAAATTGCCAATACTAAGTCCAGCGTTTGTGTGCACAGTTACCGAAGCAGGTCACCTCACGTCACAGAGGTCGCCGTGGCCGCAACGGGCCTCCAGTGCCGGCCCGTGCAGCCGCGGGCGCCTCAAAAATGGTGCCGCCTGGGGTGGACTGCCCCGCCCCTCTGCCCCCTCTCCCCCAGCTACGCGGGTGTGCCAGCCCTGTTGGCTTGGGAGCGATCCTAGCACAATTTGATCACAATACTGATCAGAGACACATTATCGCGTATGCCAGCAGGAGTCTTACCGACACGGAAAGAGCATACTCCCAGCCCGAAAAGGAGTGCCTAGCTGTTGTATGGGCCTGCAAACATTTCCACAACTTTGTGTATGGCAAGCATTTTACGCTGATCGAGGATCACCAAGCATTGGTCACCATCTTTGGCAACCCACGAGCCAAGATGCCCCCAGGATTGAACGATGGGGCCTCCGTCTTCAGGAATACACATACACCATAATTCACAAACCCAGGAAGTCTGCCAATCCTGCCGACTACATGTCGAGGTATCCCAAAATCACACGCACATCAGGACCCTCTCTAGCTGAAGAATACATTCACTTTGTGGTTGACCAAGCCAGGCCACCTGCTGTCCTGCTGGAAGCCATCTGTGGTGCCACCTCTCAAGACGCTGTCCTGCAACAAGTGAAACTCCGGCTCCAAACAAACACGTGGCGGCATTCAAACGAAGATGAAACTAGAGATCTGGGTGAGAAGCAAGAATTGAGTGCATTCAAACATGTAAGAGATTAACTATCTGTCACAAAGGACGGACTTGTGCTCCGAGACCAAAGAATAGTCTTCCCCATGCAATTGCGCCAAGGTGTAATCAACCTAGCCCATGAAGGACATCGTGGCATAGTGGCAACCAAAAGAGCGCTCAGAGAGAGTGTGTGGTTCCCACTATTGGATCAGATGGTTGAGCGGACTTTCAGAGATTGCCCTCAGTGTCAACTGGTGAGCCAGGGAGAACCTCCCGCTCCCCTTCAAATGTCCACGCTACCCAATGGAGTCTGGCAAGATGTCGCCCGGGATTTCTTTGGGCCTCTTCAATCAGGGAATTATGTTCTAGTTATCATGGACGAATACTCAAGGTTCTCCATCGCTCAGTTCATTTCATCCACAAAAGCTGCCATTACCATCGCCATCCTTGATGAAGTCTTTGCTGCGTGGGGCATACCGAAAACGATCAAAACAGACAAAGGACCACCATTCAACGGTCAAGAATTTGGGGAATTTGCTAAACACTTTAATTTTAAACATCACAAGATTACCCCTCTGTGGCCGCAAGCCAATGGAATGGTTGAACGGTTTATGGCCACTCTGAGAAAGACACTCCAACAAGCAGCACTTGACAAGAAAGATCCACAAGTTGCCTTAAATGAAGTCTTACAGGCGTACCGCACAACTCCACATGCGACCACTGGCGAATGCCCTGCCACTCTCATGCTGGGGCGAACTATACGGACCAGGATACCCACTCTGGATAATGCCCTACAGTCTGACACTCATGCACGTGAACATAACGACATTGCTGCCATGGATCAAAGAACAAGGAAAAGATATAAGTCATATGCGGATGCTCGGAGATGAGCTAAAACCCTGTCTATTCATGAATGAGACTGGGTGTTAGTCAAACAAGAGCAACAGAGGAAAACGGACTGTCGCTATCATGCTGAGCCATTGATAGTTACCCAGCAAAAGGGCACAATGATAACTGTGGAGTCTGAAAATAAGAGGATCACACGAAATGTGTCACACTTTCAAAAGTGTCCTTCGGCAGTCAAAGATGTCCTTGACAATCCTTCAAGAATCCTAACCCGTGAGAGTGCAGTTTCCAGTGATGCTCTGTCAAGGCCTGAGACTCGTGCTGAGGCTGAAGATGAGAACCCAGAAGTACATCTGAGACCACGACGAACTATCCGTAGACCTGCACGGTAGATTGAGGAACTATAAATATCTTATATTGCCAGTGAAGTAACCAGCGGTTGCTGGTATGATTTTGATTTGCATTTGTTGAAGAAGAGGGGAGATGTAATGGTGCCAGTAATGGTCTAGTAGTTGGGGGGTGGAGACATGGGAGGGACACGAAAGGGAGGAGCAGGGGAACAGGATAAGGCAGATTAGGGTAGGGACTTGATGGGAACAGTTGTGCCAATAAAGTATGTAAAAGCATTAGCGAGTCTGAGTCCTCTTACTACAGCTAGGACTTGACAGGCAGCAGGACACTTCTTGGTGGTTACAGGATAGGTTTATTAAGTTACAGCAGAGCAACACAACTCGCCAGCTGACCAGACCATCAACTGACAAGTGTGGAACATTAAAGTACAACTTAGAATGTAGACAGGCATTCTGGGAGGCTAGTAGGTAGGACCTAACATGGCTACCTGCTGTCATCACACCTCCCTCTATGCTCCTACCTACTAACCTCCCAGAATGCCTGTCTACATTCTATGTTGTGCTTGGAGGTTCCACACTTGTCAGTTGATGGTCTAGTCAGCTGGCGAGTTGTGTTGCTCTGCTGTAACTTAATAAACCTTTCAAGAAGTGTCCTGCTGCCTACCTCAACATCTTTACAACAGTCAGCCATCTACTAATACCAAATAAGCACCTCGTTGGAGGCTCCCCACCTAACCTCTTTGCAACCACCACTCTTATTTGCTAGTTCCAAGACCCAGGTTCAACTCTTCACAACCACTGCCCTCTCCTCTTAGCTGGGATATTCCCCGGCTCACTCATCCACAACTTTCACTCTTTGCCGGTTCACTCACCCTCAGCCGTCAGTTTGATTTCCTAGCTTGGAGACTCCGCAGTTCACTAATTCACAACTATCTCTCTTTTCACGGAGATGATTCCCCAGCTAACCTTATTACACAAACTAGTACTTTGTTCTTATGCGACATGTCCATAACTACTTCTCCGACTTCTCTGCTGGAAGACAATCCCCAGCTCACACCCCTCTGCAACTATCAGACTTAATTCCTAGTTGTGCAACTCTCTGGCTGACCCATCCATCACGCTCTACTCCTATGTGGGAGACCCTTGCTCACCCCTCTAATGCTACCATTATCACTAGTACTACTCTCTTGGTAGCTTCTTAGCTAGGAGACTCCCTGGCTTACCCTGCCAACAATATCACTCTCTCCGCTTGGCTCATTGACCTCCCTGCTCACCAACAGTTGCCAAATTTAAATATGAGAGTTGGCATTTGTCACAAATTGGACTCTCACACCTGCAAACACTGATGATATCAGATGCAGGAAGTGGAACACCAGTTCCTCAGTAGTGGTCAGACTAGAGCATAGAAGAAGTCAGTGGAGCAGCTGCAATGACCAGCAGAGGCAAAAAGACATGAGGGAGGCCACAAAATAAAACACAATTTCAGTGAACAGCAAGTGGACATTTTCGTTGTGGAATGAGGCCTCAGTGACCAACCTTTTGGAAAGGCTTCATTAACCATGTTGGAGGCAACCAAAATTAAAAATGGATGAGGATCCAGTAGTGCATCAATGCAGTTCTGTGCCCCACCAGGACCATCAATAGAATAAGAAAGCAATGAGATGTCTTGCAGTCTGGGATAAAAGACACGGTTGCCAGCAGAAGGAAGAAGGCCGCTGGCCCTAGGTGAGGTCCTTCTAGTGAACCACCACCTACCCCGCTGGAAGAGGCTACAGGGTCCACACACAGCATGAGGCTGTGTAGGGAGTGAGTCGAACTGACACATTAGTATCCCCATCATCATAAACAGGTTAGTGCCATAGACACAGCTATCATGTATTCCTACCATGCATGCATCAAGAGTGTATACGCAGTATAGAATCATTCATCATAGGAAGCATATCATGGTTTTCTGAGAAGCACATTAAATGCATTGTGGGAGTTGTAGTACTGTGAGCACTATTACAATGGTTAGAAAGTATAATTAGTCATAATACAGTCTACGCTCATGTGTCCATCTAAACAAGAGTACACACCATCACAAAACATGCTTGGATGAGAAGCATTTAACAATGTGCTGTCTCATATAACACACCACTTTCGTATTACTCTTTTTAGGTCTCGCCTAGGCAGTGTTTGTGCTGACTGTTCGAGACATGCTGTATTCAGGTATGGACTTTAAGCTCTGCCCATTTTCGTCCCATCTTTACAATTGGCTTCTCTGCCTGTCCTTTGTCAATTATGGCTTTTGATTCGTAAATAGGCCTAGTAGTCCCTCCTTAGTACCTCCGTCTCTTACAAGTGCCTTACTCTCTAGCTTTCATTATGTTGTAATTCTATCTAGGACCCTAATTCGATATTCCTGATTTATGCCCTTATGTGGTTATGATAAATAATATCCTTATAAAGGCATAAGAATCATATCCATATTTAGTCGTAGCCCATGCGGTCCACATTAAGCAAAGGCTACTTCCCCAGACTCCTAGAAAGTACAACGAGTTCTCTAAACAAAACAAACCTCCAGCAACCTGGGAAATCCCCATGGCTTTTGTTTTGATTTGTCCTAGAACTCCTGTGAGCACTGTAAGAACGGCCAGTTCTTAGTGACATCTTTATTGACGTCTTATGTCCAACCTTACGTCAAACCTGGCACCTTTCAGGTATAAATATACCAACGTTGCCTTAAGCAAACACACGGTGGTTTGGAGCAGAGCGGCTATCTACTTGCCCGAGAGCCCAGCTGATGCGAGAGCCCACGGACGCCGCCCCTCCCTTTTGACGCACTGAGAGAGACGCTGTCTTTTCTCCTGCCGAGAAATCCAGCTCCATTGTTCTCAGCCGCCCTTGCGGGTTGCTGGGATATCGAGTCCTGAGAGAGAGATACCAGACCTCCTGCTTTCTATTACCCAGGTACGGAGCTGACTAAACCCTTAAAGAGAATTCTTGACTCAGATTCTTGGCAAAAACCAACTTAACTTAAACTGCTACTTATTTACTCCTTCCCACGTATTAGGCTTAGGTCAGGTACACCGGGGTAGGCGTATTTAGAAGCACCAGTTGAGTACGTTAGTCAATGTATATATGTATGTATATATTTTATCCATTTTATAATATCATATGGCTAAGAAACCATATCAATGCTTTTACAGTATTATTTTATAATACTCCTTTTACTGTACGCACTTTACTTTATACTAAGTATTGCAATTGTGGCAATTCATTTCTCTTGCATGAGAAAGAAGACTGCTCAATAAATAACACCTTTTATTGAAAACGCCCGTCTCTCTTTTCTCTGCACTCTGGTGAAACTAAGTATGCACGATTAAATGAGTAAAATAGCTGTCTATTGTTTTCACAGGACTCTAGAGATTCACTCTTATTCTGAGGGAGCAAAGTCGTCATGTTTATCTTTGTCAGAAGCTAATCCCTTCTTGTCTATCCAGGGAAGTTAAACTCCTCCTTGTTTATTCGAGAAAGTTTCTAGTGACCTCTGAGCTAGCTGGCAAAACTAATTAAGTTTAATATAGTCAGTAGAGACCTAGTCAACCTCAGTCCTACGTCTACACTGCTGTTTATATTATTCCAATGCGCAGAGCCTATTGGGAATATAGCAACTACACTACATGGCGCCCAACGTTTGGTAAGGCGATAATCTAACGCAAGACACTAGAGTAACTCAGTCGTGCTTTTTCACACAGAACCCTTTTTCCCGTAAATACTCCAAAAGACGTCTGGAGTGGGTAAAAGGTTAAAATCCGCCGGAACTTAGTAGGAAGAGATTCCTATGTATAGTTTTTGGTTTAGTCAACGTTGAAGGATACAGTGTTCCAAAATATTGTGCACCTAATCTTTGTTTTCCTTGAAACTTGATTTGCAACAAAAAACTTTCTGTCAGTAAAATGCCTGACGGAGACGAAGAAAGAGATGCTATAGCGTCTCACCAGTTGTTGGATGACACAACTATCCAACAGAATGACCCGGATGCTGTAATCATCCCGGCAAATATAAGAAGAACTATAACTATTAAACTTATAGAAAATGGACTATCATCACGAGGTGGTACAGTCCTATTCGTGGTAGAGGCCCATGAATATCGGCAGACAGAGGTATTCTATTCATGGATACACTTTCCAGCAGCAAATGCTGTGACACACGACTTCCACTATTACAAAATAGAGGAACCTCCAGAGGAATACACTCCTTTCGAGAAGATTGAAATCCCATTAAATTACCAAGAGCACCTGCTCTGGTTTAAAGGCGCCCTAAAACATAAAAATCACATCACCAGGCTCGGTCCACTAGGTAGACCAGGAGCAACATGGCCGGTTCTAGCCAGCTACACACCAAATCCTGACATTGGAAAAATGTCAAGTGAAGAACTTTTAGTTAAAATAAAAGAATTAACACAGGCATATAGAGAATTAGTTCAATTGGCAATGGAGGATATAACATACTGCCAGAAATTGAAAGAAACAGATATAGCCGAACAACCTTTTGAACTTGCCAGAATCATAGAAAAATCCTATGAAGAACTAGGAAGAGATAGTTTGGGTGGGAAACCAGTAAAATCCCAACTAACTGAAAATCCTGAAAAAACTTTTATTAAAAATAATCTAAACACTCCAAAAAAGAGCTGGGATGGAAATAAACAATCCACTCCCAAAGAAAAACGTTTCCAGTTCAGAGGAAGGTCTCCTCAACGGAGACAAAGATCTCCAGACGGAGGACACAAGTCTCCCCAGAGGGAGCCCTCTGAGAAAAGATACAACTTTAGAGATAGGGATAAATTAAGAAAACCTGATAGATATCAAGATATCGATACACGTCCCTCTCGATCTTTTCAGACTTCCTCACAGAAATCGGAAAGAAGAGGACGGTCAGAACACAAAGAAGAGCACGTCAAGTCCAAAGACAAGGAACCTGCTCATCAAAGTAAAAAATTACAATTTCCAAGAAAGAAGGTAGCCAGTATTAAAATAATTAAACATGCCGAGGATACTGAGGACACAACTGAAAATGGAGAGTGGGCCCAGACAATGCTAGACAGCGCAGCAGAAGTGACCATAGCTCGCAAGATCCTGATGAATCTTCTGGAGACAGTGGACTTGAATGAATACATTCAGGTGGAAACTGCAGATACCAGAGTTAGCAAACCTCATAAAATATACGAAATAACACTGCGTATAGAGGGGGACAAGACTAGGAAAGTAAGGGGTCTCTTTTGGGATAACCTTTCGAAAGGCTATGACATCCTTTTAGCTGAGAAAGACTGGCCACCAGAGTTTGTCAGGGAGTGCCCTCATGGCGAAGAAATTATTATGCCTGCCTTCTCAAATCATATTTCAATTCATAAAAAATCCTTATATGCAAGAAAATGGGCAGTGGCCCAAGCTCCTGCATTATATAAAAATCATGTAGGATGGGATGAGGACTCTCCTCCTCACAAAATCCAGTTAAAATGTCAACCCACTGCACAAAGGCAGTACCCAATTAAACAAGAAGCTAAAAAGCAAGTCAGGGAGATCTTAGATCAACTCGAATACCATGGGGTGATTGAAACATGCACCTCACAAATGAACAATCCTTTGTTTCCTGTCTCCAAGCCAGACGATTCATATCGTCTAGTTTTGGACTACAGACACTTAAACTCCTGTTGCAAAACATTTGCAGTACAAAACTCACACAGTGCAGCACTAATGAATAACATCGTGCGCAAAAAATACAAAACGACATTAGACATCTCTAATGGATTCTTTTGTCAAAACATTGCACCTGAAAGCAGGTATTTAACCGCTTTCTCAATATTGGGGTCGCAAAAAAACTTCTGTCGACTCCCACAGGGATTCAAGAATAGCCCAGGATTATTCTCAGCAAGAGTAACTGAGTTACTACAAATATATGATGACGAGGCAATATCCTATGTCGACGAAATCTATCTAACAGATGATGACCTGGAGACTCACTTGAAAAGAGTGAACACCATAATACTTGGGTTCGCAGCTAAGGGTTACAAATTCAACTTTAAAAAGTCAAGAATTGCCCATCTAACTGTCCTATTTCTAGGATATGAATTATCAAGTGAAGGCAAAAGCCTAGCAGACAACTTCTTAGAGAAGTGTGCTGTACTCCAAGCACCAAACACGCTGAAGAACTTACAATCAATACTAGGTTTCCTGAATTTCGGAAGAACATACATTCTAAATTATGCGGAGAGGTTTAAACCTCTCTATGAATTAATAAAACCTGATTTCAAACCAATCAATTGGACTCAGAAACACACAGAAATTTTAAGATCATTGCAAACAGACATGTTAGCTAAAACAAAATTGCAAACTCGCAAAAACATACGCAACCTTGTAATCCGAGTCATCCCAGGAAGATGCGGATTCACGTACCTAACCTCTAATGAGGGAGAAACGGTACCAATAGCTTACAAATCACACTTGTACACACAAGCTGAAATGAAATTCAGTTTTACTGAAAAAATTCTAATAGCGGTTCAAACTGCTGTAGCAAAAGAAAGCGCCCAAGCCCAAGGCAGAAGGATAACTGTTTTAACAGCAGAATCAGCCCTTGAGGCATTAACGAGTCCACGCAATTTGACTGTTGTGGCATTAGATCCAAAATGGATACAATGGGAAAATTCTCTTGCTGCAGAAGACGTGAAATACTATTTTGACCCGAAAATGAAAAAATTAGAAAATCTAGAATATGAAGAAGAATATCCTCTGCCAATCGAAATTCTGCCTCTCGAACAATACACATGTGTAATCTACATGGATAGATTTGCACAACACTACGATGTAGAGAAGAAATCCTACAACGCAGCGTGCGCGATTGTTAAAGGTCGCTGGCGCTTTGGTAAATTCAGACCAATAGTCACCAAAACTGAATCACTCAGAAACTGTTCAACTCAGCGAGCTGAAATAAGATCTTTAAAGATGGCGCTTGAAAATGCCGATCGCGAATTCCCCACACTAATAGTGTGCGATTCGCATTACTGCGTCAAATCTTACAATAATGACATGCAGACCTGGGTTCAAAACGATTACAAAGATGACACAGGTGCCACAATAAAGCATAAAAAGTTTTGGGAACAAGTAGTTCTTTTGCAGAAAGAACTACAAAAGACTCACGTTATACATACACTGAGTCATCAACGTGATGGCGTTCACGTTGCAGGGAATTCATTGGCTCACAGCCACAGCGGAAGCAGCTCAACCGGCTTCCGTAGCCACAAAAAAACGTTCAGAAAAATACATAGACGGGGAAACAATGCTGGCGGTAAAAACGTCTTTGCAAGGCGACTGTGCAGCATTACCTGTGAACTATCCACTCAATTATACATACATAATTGATGCAAACTCTGTTCCTTTTGCTCGAATCCCTGGAGTGGGGGATAGAGTAATTCCAAACACGAACAGGAGAGTCTTTTTAATAGCAGACGCACACATGGGATTCGGTCTAAGACATCGAGAGATCAAGGAATCTCAGAAAGAATTACAATCAGAATACTGGTGACCGGGGATGAGCCTGCAAAACTACAAATTTGCAATGGGCTGTCCAAACTGCAACAAAGATCGCAGTGACGAACCGACCGGAGTATTGCCAGGACCCTTTTTTTAGAAAGCATAAGGCTATCTATACGCAAAAATGCGTCCCATTTATGTTTAAGACTAGATTCACTTAAAATGTAGACACCAGCGCTCGGCTGACGCCAGAACTGTTATAAAAGATTTGCGAGTCCTTATCGGCACATACGCAATTGGCGTGCTACATTCTGACCAGGGTCCTGCTTTTAGCTCTAGGGCTTATAAGGAGGCCATGGCCAGCATGGGCATTGCATTGCGGTACTCTTGTCCCTTCCATCCTGAGGGAAATGCGGTAGTGGAAAGAAAAAAACGGGACATAAAGCAATCTATAACGGCGAGGGTATTAGGTTCGGCTGCTGGGTGGGTCCAACATTTAACAAGTGTCCAACGTAGTCCTAATAATCTGCCAAGAAATTCTCTAAAAGGTCTCAGTCCGTACGAACTATTGTTCGGTACTAGAATGTATATTCAGGACCTTGATAGTCAGATTTCAGTGGTAGAAGAAAAATGCTTTGATATCAAAGACCGTTTGGCTGTTTTACAGGACTTAAATGAAACAAGAAAAAGCCTGAGCAACATAAAATTAAAGCAACAGCCAACAGCCTCTGAAGAAAAACCACCTGTCCCAGTAAGACCTATCTGGATTCCAAGGATTGGGGATCTGGTCAGAGAGAAGATCGCGGTAAAGAAGGAATTTGGGCCTTCTTACAGAAAAGCAGTACCTGTCTTAGCTGTCAGCGGAACAAGATCAGTTGTACTACCGCCCCTTGCTGGTAAAAAGGAGAACCAAGTTGTATCCATCGACCTGGTAAAACCACAATGATGTGGCCAATAATAAGTAGTAGGCCCAGTGGACTCCCAAGAAATAGCAGAGTACCAAAATTTGCTACAATCCAAGAGGTTCAAACTGAGAGACTAATCACATTTGATAAACCTGCAGTGAATAAAAAAGGACTATGCAACAATGCCATGGAACTTGTGCCTCTTGAAACCCAAATTGCAACAGTTCATCAAGAAACCCCAGTCTACAACGATGTAACCTCAGTCTATGCTAGTGAAACAAAGAAAAATCCAAAAGCAAATGAAAACCCGGAAGCAATTCCAACAATTGACAGAACTGCATCTGGCTACTTCATCAATTTCGATGACTTTTCTGAAGATCCAAGCGAGCCTGAAGAAATGCCAGCAACAAAAACGTTCAAAGATAAAGTAACTGAACTCATTCATCAACTCAAAGAAACCTATCTGATTTCTCCATGGGTTGAATTTTGAATTGTGTTAGGTGTACTTTTCCTCCTGCTTTGGCACATCATGGTTCTTTGTTTGGGAAAATTAATTGAAGGAAAATACAGTACAATGGACACAGCAAGTCAGAACATCAACTTGGTCCTAAAGCCTCAAAACTCATCTCACATCGAGAAAAGAGAACTATCATCAGTGCAGTGAACGTCACAGCCAATCCAATACCCGGGGGGGGGTAGCATGGGACAGAACTGATTTTTACATTTTTGGCCCGATTGAGCTCTTGAAATATCCACACCAGTGTAAGATTCCATTAAGTGACTTTGTAAAACCAAGTACTTTTTCTGATGATTGGGACTTTGAAAATATAAATAATATGATGTCAGATTTAGTAATGTCAGCAAAATTTACAGAACATGATTACTTACAGGGTTCATCAAATTATGAAGAAATGTACTGTTACAATCACTTCGGCCATCACTATTTGCTTAAATCTGCACAGCTTAGAAATATTTTTAATTACAACCAATGGGAACATTGTGCAACTCCGCCCAAAAGCAGCTCAAAAACATTTTATAAGAAATTCCCATACTTCTCAGGGTTTAACACAAGTGATGCAGAAATGTTTTATTATAAATTGTTAAATAAGACAGGAATGAAAACAATGTTGACAAATACTAAATTGATTTATTCTGAAACGTTTTATGAAACAATTATTACATTTGGTTTTGATTTCTGGAAAAATAACATTGAAACAAAAAACATCTGGGGTACAAAAGAATGGCAGGTCCAAGGTTTAGAAGCATTATTTAGAGCCTGCATGATCCCAGAACAATTAATATTCTTGAATGACACCATTCAACAGACTACCTGTCTTGGCCTAGCCAAAATTAAGGACTTAAACAAACTGTCTATTTCGAAGCCCATACCTGATGGTAATAACACTATAGAAGTGGAAATAGACGTATCCCATATTTTATACCAAAACAGAACACATCCTGATTGGAAAAAATGGTTGATCTGGCCCACAGACACAAATAACTGTCAAGATAGATTCCTGAACAAAATACAGGGGTTAAAACTGAACAGGCCAGAGCCAAGATACTCCCAGAGACAACATCCAGGGATAGTTACAACATACAGTGTAGGGAAACTATGCCTCGAATGGCTACAGAAATCCACACTGGCTGAAATTAAGCAACACTTGACTTTACTTAAAGACGGTGCTGACTTGCGTGATTTCATTATGGGACCACGCAAACAGCGTCAAAAACGTTTCATAGCGGCCGGTATATACACTGGGGACAACGAATCTTGGAAAGTAATGCAAATTGAAACAGCAGAAAAAATATGAGAAATTGATTGTATTCATTTGGAAAAATCACTTTCTGTTGTGGACAATGGGTTAACGACTCTGTCCTCCAGAATATATTCACTGGACAGTATTGTATCATTTGCTATTGATATAATAGAACAAGACTTACTAATGTTACAACATGGACAGTCCCAAATACGTTCTATTATACAGCTTGGCTAGACGTTGCAAAATCTGCGTTCAGGCTACGTACCATGGCGTTTAATCAACACAACGTCATTATTCTCTATCTTTAACCTTACTGATAAACAAATCAGTTTAGCACAAAAAGGAGCAGACTATACGATTCTGAGCATTGAAAAACTTGAGAGATTACCATTGACAATGTCAGAAAGACCTGTCATTGAATGGATAATACACGGAATAATCACAATTCCGATAACAACTTTCCAATTTAAATATTGCCAAGAGTATATACCAGCGGGCCAGTATGAAACGTTGGGTAAAGGGTACATCAAGTCAACATGGAATTTACCTTATACACACAAATGTTACAGTGAAAAGAAAAAGAATGTATTTCTTAGTGGTAAAAATTGTAAACGATCACTAAGCGGTACACTTCTGTGTCAAGGTATTAACTTGCATGGGGCATGCGAAGGGTCTTCAAATAACCTTTCATGTCACCTGCACGGCACTCCGGCAAAACAGATAGAGCCATTCTTTAGACAACTCTCTAACGGGAGCTATATTCTAATAAATGACCACAGCTGTTGTGGCATGGTGCCAGGGAAAGCCTATCTCGTAAGCGTGAGTTCCATGGTCACTTGCTGTATGCAAGTATTGTATCCAAACAGCAATCCAGATATGGAGGCGGCATTATGGCCTCGTTTGAATATCTCTTCTATTCGAATTGATACTTTAAGCAGAATGAAGTCTATTCTTTTACAGACGACTGTGCCTTTGACCTCGTCCAAAGAAACGTATGATCTGCAAGTTGCAAGGACAACGGCAGAGATACATAGCTTTTTATCAACAAATTGCCCCGTGCATTTCGTAGAAATACTAAGCCAAATCCTAAATATGTCAGATACCAGTGGCATCTCACATGTATTTAAGACAATTTTTTCGGGACTGTTAGCACCCTTTGAAACAGTTCTGGGCATCTTCCCCAATTTTGTCCATTCTGTCTTTGGTGGCCTACCTCTACTTTTGGGACTCTTAGCAGGAATTTTATTTTTGATTCTTCTGCTCCGATATGGCAAGCCAAGTCGCAGACAAGACTCCAGCAACGATGGAAGAAACAATCCTAGCAGTACGCTACCGGGACCGCATAACTAAAGTCCTCGGATTAGCCCGGCTAAGAGATCTGAATATGACCTGGTTTCTTTCATTCAGACCAATCTGGCAAAATTGCATCTTACCTGTGCTTCGATGTATGCTATGCAGAGAAGAATGCGTGTTGGACATCTGTCTTACACTACCATCAGCAGTACCAATGGATACAGATACCTTGCTAGGTCCGGTAATGACTCATGCATCGTGGTGTCCCCAGCGGCTACCTATTCTGATGACGGCATTCGTTGAGACTTCACCACTACGAGTATGAGATGAGAGCAGCATCACCCAGGTACAACCTTCAGTGAGCATTGCTGATCCTGACATCGATGATAGCAATCATGCTCATGACTGCACTGTTGCAGCATTTTCAAACTTGGTCGAACTTTCACCTGATGTCGTAGACCATTTTTTTGCGAGTCTGTCTGAAATGATGTTCTCCCCTGAACAGAAAGAATAACTTTCTAAAACAAACGAGCACACCGCGTTCCTTGAACTCTGAATTCGGCCTTCAGCTTTGATAAACAAAAGCTACTGAAAACATTTGGAACTATTTTTTTTTCTCCTGAAAGCGAAATTATTTTTTTCCCCTTCCAAAATATTTACCTTTTTCAGGCACATGTACTCTGCTTAAAGTAGAACTATTCTTAGAGAACAGAGCTGCTATTTTAGGGACTCTAGAGACAATATTTTACCTCAGCCTCTAGCACATGTACAAAATTTGTATTATTATGTGATGGAATGGTCTCGACCTTCTCTTCTGTATTCAGAGCCATTTCATGTGTAATTTTCGCAAATCATTCAGCTGATATATATATATATATATGCATTTTTTAACTGAATGATACCTCTGCTTGAAAAGCGTACAGTACCAATACTCATTTTTCGTGTATTTACCATATACCATTTCAAATGCACAATTATGTATTTTGGGGTGGGCTGGAAAACACATGCACCATTATATGTTTACTATTGCTTAGTTTTAAGTAATGAGGGACATTAGATCGTGGAGTGGGTGTTGTAATTCTATCTAGGACCCTAATTCGATATTCCTGATTTATGCCCTTATGTGGTTATAATAAATAATATCCTTATAAAGGCATAAGAATCATATCCATATTTAGTCGTAGCCCATGCGGTCCACATTAAGCAAAGGCTACTTCCCCAGACTTCTAGAAAGTACAACGAGTTCTCTAAACAAAACAAACCTCCAGCAACCTGGGAAATCCCCATGGCTTTTGTTTTGATTTGTCCTAGAACTCCTGTGAGCACTGTAAGAACGGCCAGTTCTTAGTGACATCTTTATTGACGTCTTATGTCCAACCTTACGTCAAACCCGGCACCTTTCAGGTATAAATATACCAACGTTGCCTTAAGCAAACACACAGTGGTTTGGAGCAGAGCGGCTATCTACTTGCCCGAGAGCCTAGCAGATGCGAGAGCCCACGGACGCCGCCCCTCCCTTTTGACGCACTACGAGAGACGCTGTCTTTTCTCCTGCCGAGAAATCCAGCTCCGGTGTTCTCAGCCGCCCTTGCGGGTTGCTGGGATATCGAGTCCTGAGAGAGAGATACCAGACCTCCTGCTTTCTATTACCCAGGGACGGAGCTGACTAAACCCTTAAAGAGAATTCTTGACTCAGATTCTTGGCAAAAACCAACTGAACTTAAACTGCTACTTATTTACTCCTTCCCACGCATTAGGCTTAGGTCAGGTACACCGGAGTAGGCGTATTTAGAAGCACCAGTTGAGTACGTCAGTCAATGTATATTATTATTATTATTATTAAAAGGCTCTTCTATAGCGCATGGCCACTCGGGAGCATCCCAGCGCTTAAGACTAACCAGAAGGAGATAGATTAAAAGATGCAGGTCTGTATTATCTAGCTTTTGGGAACAGGAAGGTTTTTAACTTTTTCCGAAAGGCGAGTAGGTTAGGCTCTTGACGAAGAGGTGGAGGAAGAGCATTCCACAACCCAGCCGCGTTATGCGAGAACAGACGATATATGTATGTATATATTTTATCCATTTTAAAGTATCATATGGCTAAGAAACCATATCAATACTTTTACAGTATTATTTTATAATACTCCTTTTACTGTACGCACTTTACTTTATGCTAAGTATTGCAATTGTGTCAATTCATTTCTCTTGCATGAGAAAGAAGACTGCTCAATAAATAACACCTTTTATTGAAAACGCCCGTCTCTCTATTTCTCTGCACTCTGGTGAAACTAAGTATGCACAATTGACTGAGTGAAATAGCTGTCTATTGTTTTCACACGACTCTAGAGATAGACTCTTATTCTGAGGGAGCAAAGTTGTCATGTTTTATGGTTGTCAGAAGCTAATCCCTTCTTGTCTATCCAGGGAAGTTAAACTTCTCCTTGTTTATTCGAGAAAGTTTCTAGTGACCTCTGAGCTAGCTGGCAAAACAAATTATGTCTAATATAGTCAGTAGAGACCTAGTCAACCTCAGTCCTACGTCTACACTGCTGTTTATATTATTCCAATGCGCAGAGCCTATTGGGAATATAGGAACTACACTACAGTTAGGGAATACTATTTACTTAATGTCTTGCTGAATCCGGCACGACATGCTGCCCCAGCACATAGCAATAGCAGCTGCTTCTTTTATATCCAGCCCCACAATGCACCCGCAGGACGCCGCCTTCATCAGTTGAAGGCACTTCTTGATTTTATTTGCAGCGCACCAATCATGATTTCACTTTGACAATGGCTGCCGCTTATTTTACATCCAGCCCTACAGGGCCGGATTGGCCATAACGGGCACCGGGCAATCCTTCGGTGAGCCGCACGGGTGGGGGCCGATTTTGTTACAGGGCCTTTTTTGCAGCATAGCTGCAAAATCGGCCCTGTTCCAAAATCGTCCGAAAACCGGCCCTGGTAAAGAGCTCGGCTACACCTCCAACACCCCCGAGTGGGGAGGGGGGGGATGGGGGAGGGGCGGTCGAGCACTTTGCCAGGGCCGGTTTTGGTTCCCAGTCCGGCCCTGCAGCCCCACACAGCACTCATGGTACACTGGCTTCAATAAAGGCGGCCTCTTCTTAGGTTATTTTGCAGCACACTATGTGCACTTTCACTTTAACAATGGCTTTCTTTTGTTCTGCGCGGCTCGCCATAATCAACTTGGTTTAACTCACTCAGACCCACACCTGTGCTTGGTTCAGTTCTCCATGTAGGGTGACCAACCGTCCGTAAATTTCACGGACAGTCCGTAATTTCGGCCGTCTGTCCGTTGTCCGTGAAGGATTCTTTAACGGACGCCTTTTGTCCGTAATTTTAACCGGGCACAGGTCCCATCACCCTAACGCCAGCACAGCTTGCACCTCCCTTCTTGACTACGATGCTGTACCAAAGCTCCTCAGATACCCCGCAGCATTGGAGAGGCACAGCGTGATGGCAACCCTCACACCTCCAGCCCTTGATGACCTGTTAAGAGGTGCTCGAAGGTGATGGAGAGGGAGGGGCTGCAGCTTCAGGAGCAGGGGCATCTATTCAGATGCAGACAGCCCTGAATGCGTCGGTCTCTGCAATTTAGAGGGGGCCTCACACATTCCATTTCTACCCAGGGCCCCAAACATCCTAGAACCGGCCCCGATTACACCGGTCACAGAGCTTAATTACTGTCACTAAATTGTAAGCAAACCTTGGCTCTTCAAACATGCAGTCTATAATGTAATACAATAAAGAAATGGCACAATCGCACCCACACTGATTAACAAAGTGTGGAGGACAATCAGTTAAATCAGTTCATCACAGTGGGGGATGGCATTTTGGACAGAGAACCTGTCTTCTCGTTGTCTTGGGCAGGAGGGGGCGAGGAGCCCAAGATGATACTAGAATACTGCATGCCCACCCCTGTGCCCACCATGGTGGATCATGTTCCCCCTCCTGTGATGGCTCCTGCCCTCCCCTCAGTGATGGCTCCGGCCCCCCCATGTGTTGGCTCCAGTCCACCCCCCGCCTGTGATGACTCTTGTCCCCCCCTGTGGTGGATCCTGTCTCCGCCCTGGGTGGCTTCTGCCCCAGTCCTGGAACTGCTCCTGCAGCGAGGGTGACATTCTTGATGGGCCTCTTCTCAAAAGGGCTCAGCTCAAAATTAATATGAAAAGGTGGGCGAGTGAGTAAGTGAAGGAATGGGTGAATGGCTGGATGAATTAGTGAAAGGGTGAATGGATGAATGAAAGATTGAATAAATGGATAATGAGAGAGGATGGATGGATTGATGAGTGAGGGGAAGGATGGATGAGAGAAAATGTAAATAGCTGGATGTATGGGTGGAAGGGTACCTGGAAGATGGATGAGGGGAAGGTTGGATGAGGGGATGGATGGATGAGGGGAAGGAAGGATGGATGGATGAGGGGAAGGATGGATGGATGAGGGGAAGGATGGATGAGGGGATGGATGGATGAATGGATGAGGGGAAGGATGGATGGGGGAAGGATGGATGGATGAGGGGAAGGATGGATGGATGGATGAGGGGATGGATGGGTGGGTGAAAGAATGGATGGATGGATGAGGGGATGGATGGGTGGGTGAAAGAATGGATGGATGGATGGATGAATGGATGGATGGGTGGGTGAAAGAATGGATGGATGGATGGATGGATGGGTGGGTGGATGGATGGATGGATGATGGGGGAAAAGGATGGATGGATGATGAGGGGAAGGATGGATGGAAAGATGAATGGAAGGATGAATGGAAGGATGGATAGAAGGATGGATGGAAGGATGGATGGAAGGATGGATGGAAGGATGGATGGATGGATGGAAGGATGAGGGGAAGAATGGATGGATGAGGGGAAGGATGGATGGATGGATGAAGGGAAGGATGGATGGATGATGAGGGGAAGGATGGATGGATGAGGGGAAGGATGGATGGATGGATGAGGGGAAGGATGGATGGATGAGGGGAAGGATGGATGAGGGGAAGGATGGATGGATGAGGGGAAGGATGGATGGATGAGGGGAAGGATGGATGGATGATGAGGGGAAGGATGGATGGATGAGGGGAAGGATGGATGGATGATGAGGGGAAGGATGGATGGATGATGAGGGGAAGGATGGATGGATGATGAGGGGAAGGATGGATGGAAGGATGAATGGATGGAAGGATGAATGGATGGAAGGATGAATGGATGAGGGGAAGGATGGATGGATGAGGGGAAGGGTGGATGGATGAGAGGAAGGGTGGATGGATGAGGGGATGGGTGGGTGAAAGAATGGATGGATGGATGAATGGATGAAAGGATGGATGGGTGGATGATGAGGGGAAGGATGGATGGATGAGGGAATGGATGGATGGATGAGGGGATGGATGAGGGGATGGATGAGGGGAAGGATGGATGGATGAGGGGAAGGATGGATGAGGGGATGGATGGGTGGGTGAAAGAATGGATGGATGGGTGAAAGAATGGATGGATGAATGGATGGATGGGTGGGTGAAAGGATGGATGGATGATGAGGGGAAGGATGGATGGATGGATGATGAGGGAATGGATGGATGATGAGGGGGTGGGTGAAAGGATGGATGGATAATGAGGGGGTGGGTGAAAGGATGGATGGATGATGAGGGAAAGGAAGGATGGATGATGAGGGGAAGGATGGATGATGAGGGGAAGGATGGATGGATAGATGGATGATGGGTGGGTGGATGGATGGATGGATGATGGGTGGGTGGATGGATGGATGGATGATGAGTGGGTGGGGGAAAGGATGGATGGATGATGAGTGGATGGGTGAAAGGATGGATGGATGAGTGGGTGGGTGGATGGTGGGTGGGTGAAAGGATGGATGAGTGGATTGGATGGTGGGTGGGTGAAAAGATGGATGAGTGGGTGGGTGGATGGTGGGTGGATGGATGGGTGGATGAGTGGATGATGGGTGGGTGGGTGGATGAGTGAAATGATGGATGGATTGATAAGTGCAAGGGTGAATGAATGGACACATGAGTGAAAGGGTGGATATAAGGATGGATGAGTGAGTGAAAGGGAAGGTAGATGGACAAAATGATGAATAGATGTGTGAAGGAGTGAAATGATAGATGGATGAGTGATAGGGTCAATGGATGGATTCATGAGTGGATGAGTAGATGGATGGATGGGTGGGTGGATGGATGGAAGGAAGGATGGCTAAGTGAAAGGGTCGATGGAGAGCGAAAGGGAGGATGGATGGATGACTAAAAGAGTGGATGGGTGGAAGGATTAGTAAGTGAAAGGATGGCTGGATTGGTGAAAGGGTAAATGGCTGGATGGATGAGTGAATGGATGGATGGGATGAAGAGTGGATGGATAAGTGTACAGATGGATAGGGTGAAATGGTGGATGGATGGATGGATGGATGGATAATGAGGATGAGTGAAAGGATTGATGAAGGGATGGATGAAGGGATGGATGAGTGAAATGATAGATGGAAGGATACATGATGGATATGTTTGCAAATGGTTAAATATGTTTGGAAATGGCTGGGCTTACTTATATACTATTGCGCGACCTCTGATGTGTCTGTAAAACTTACCTATTGTCCTGAAGTTTTGTCCTGAATTTTGACCTCCTGTCCTGAATTTGTGTCCTGAATTTTGACCCTTTGCCCTGAATTTTTACACTCACTGTCCTGAATTTGCACCATTGCCAGTTGGTCACCCTATCTCCATGCCACCCAGTCCCGCCGTCCAAACCTTCCCAGGCTCAGTCACTTCCTCACACTCTACCTGCTGTGCTGAAGTTCCTTGGTCCCCACGCCCTCTGCTGAGCGCTTTATTTACCTTTCCTCTTTGTGGAAGGGGATGTCCTGGCTGCATACAGTTTCGTAGTACGGGTAGGGATTCTTCAAGTAACACTTTTCCATATCGGACTCGCCTCCGAACTGCAGCTTCACAGCGTCCATACATCTTCCAGACATATCTGTGAAAGGAAATAGACGATTCGTCTGGTAAGTTCAAATTCCTTTATTCAAGGCCAAAGTAAGCGACCGGTCAGAGCAATCTCCAACTCCAACTGCTGCTCCTTACCATTCCACATGCACGTTGTCATGGTGGCATGTGCACGTACTAAAAAGGTACAGAACCCACCAATCTGCCTATAGAGCAACCAACTGTACACTCTTGTGATTTCCAACACCAGCCAATATTAATCAACATTGACACAAAAACAGCACTAAAAATATTGCGATGCGAACCCATTGCTTGGGCAAAATTCTAGCTATGTGTAAAATGCTTAACGTGTCCCTTTCGCACATCTGTTGGTAAGCGTTGCAGCAATACTGCCCTTCTTACAGTCAACTGAGCAGCCACTGGTTGAGCACATATATTTCGGCCCCGGTTTTTAACTTTAATTCCTGTTTCTCCTCTTTGCCACTTTTTGCAGGCAGACAGGCTTCCATTCCTATAATCTCCATTTTAATTTGCCTCTCTCTGTTTCAGAAAGCTGCCAATCGGTTTTCATATTACCAGCAATGTGTCTATATAATAACATTAAGGATACGCTAGCAGAGGCTCAATCTTCCTTTTAACGTTTGCTTTTAACGTGTAATAATTGAATTGAGCACATTTGGTACAATCCTTCCTTCTGCAAGCCTGCTTATGGTGGCTGTCTCAGGCACATTCCCAGCTCCTCACAGCCAAACACATATTTCTGCTGACACATTGTCAGAGATTAAAATAAATGCCAGGCGCAAAAAACTTCCTTCTGTAATTCCAAACTTCAGAACACATTGGTACAGTAGAGTGTTCTATAAATACCATATAGGCACATGTATCATTTTTCAACTTACTAACGCAATCCACATAAATACACTCCACAACACGTAACATAATTCTAGTCCGCAAAAGACAGACAATTGATGGACGGAATGCAGAACAAATCAAAGCATTCACCCCCGTCAAGAGATCTGGGTTAAATCCATTCCATCATTCTTTTGCTCACCATACCTCCCCAGTTTAGGCCTGGCCGCATGCCAATCAGTCTTGACCCTGTTCCTCATGGGAACAGTCCAGCCCAAACTGCCAAGCCAGGTCCTCCCTGAAACAGAAACAAGCATCCTAGGACCAGTTTTGGGTTTTCACCCTGCTTCAGCCAAGATAGCTAGATTCCAGTGGCACAGTGAGCCCAGGACCCTTGTCTGGGCATACCTCGTGCACTAAGGGCGAGAAAGCAAAAGACACACAATTGATGTACGGAATGCAGAACAAATCAAAACATTCACCCCCAGTCAAAAGATCTGGGTTAAATCCATCATCCTTTTGCTCACCATGCCTCTCCAGTTTAGACCTGGCTATATGCAAATCAGTCTTGACCCTGTGCCTCATGGGAACAGTCCAGGCTGAACTGCCAAGCCAGGTCCTCTCTGAACCGGAAACGATCATCCTAGGACCGGTTTCGGGGGTTCCACCCATCTTCAGCCAGGATAGCTAGATTCCAGTGGCACTGTGAGCCCAGGACCCACATCTGGACATACCTGGCACACTTGGGGCGAGAAAGCAAAAGACACACAATTGATGGATAAAATGCAGAACAAATCAAAACATTCACCCCCAGTCAAGAGATCCGGGTTAAATCCATCATTCTTTTGCTCACCATGCCTCCCCAGTTTAGACCTGGCCATATGCAAAGCAGTCTTGACCCTGTGCCTCATGGTACCAGTCCAGCCCGAACTGCCAAGCCAGGTCCTCCCTGGATCGGAAACAAGCATCCTAGGACTAGTTTCGGGGTTTCACCCCTCTTCAGCCAGGATAGCTAGATTCCAGTGGCATAGACGAAAGACTAGTACTTATGAATTCAGGGGCCAGCTTAAAACTGAAGGTGGACATGGTAATTGGGGGGAGCCAGGATTCGTAAGCGTAATCATAGCACTAATCTGGTCTCTAGCCAACGGGATGCATTCAGAGAAAGAGAGAGTACTAGAAATGGCCTTGGGGTTGATTACAGGAGCAATGTTGCGGGAGGAGTCTTTAAAATTGGATGAGACTTGTTCCACCTTATCTAAGAAATTAGAAGTTAATGTATCACAGAAGGATTGAGAGTGATTACTCATTATTTAAGTGGGCAAAGAGGAGAGCTTGGATATTACATGAAAAAGCTCTTTGGGGGAGTTTTTGGCTCTGTCAATTAGCTGAGTGTAATTCTTCCTTTTTTTCCTTAATAATGAGGGTTTTATAGTTGGTTTGGATAGTGAGGACTTATACACCAGAGCTAGACCACTGACCTGGTCAGTGTAACTGCTCTTCACAACACTCAGCTCCACCAGTAAGCGCTGCTCCCGGTGCTCGGTTACAGCGCAGGCTCCAGTCTGTGCCTCATCCCTGGTGACCTAGTAGGAGAGCACTCTGCTCTTCAGCTATTCTGTCTCCTGGTTTTTTCTGTGTCCTTTTTTCTCTCTTTTCTTTCTTTTTTCTCTTCTCTCTTTGTTCTCTTCTCAATTACGCTCCCCACGTTGCCGACATCTCTGGTGCCCTCGCGATCCCTCCCCCTCCATGTGTCCTCCTGGCTCCCGCCGCCCAGCTGACTGCCCTCCCCCTGACTCCTACTTAATGGCGGCCCCTGTGTGGCAAGAAGAGCTAGACTACTGACCTGGTCAGTGTGGCTGCTCTCTCCCCACCAGCTCTACCACTAAATGCTGCCCCCTGAGCACGGTTACAGGGTGTTCGAGGGCCTCCTCCACCCGCAGGCTCCTGCCTGTGCCTCATCCCTGATATGCCAGTGGGAGAGCACACTGCTCTTCTGCTTTTCTGCCTCTCTTCGCTTTTTTCTGTTTTCTCTCTGTGCTCTCTTTGCTCTCTCTGATCTCTTTTCACTCTATTTTCTTTTCCCTCACTGTTCTCTTCTCCCTCATGCTCCCCACATTGTCCATGCTGCTGCTGCTGCTCCCATGGACCCTCCTGTGTGTCCTTCCCGCATCCCAGTTGACCGCCCTCCTGATGACCCCTACTTAATGGCGGCCACTGCACAGCTGTGCCGCTTGCAGGCCAAAGGCAAGCCCATCTGTGTCCGTCTGTGACCAGCACCAGGGACCCTGGTCCCTGAGCCGCCTCTGGTACGAGTCCAGCACCCTCCACGCTCTCAACCCCGGATGCAGCAACAACTGCCAGCTTTTCGATGCAGATAAACACCCAAGGCCCAATCTCATGTTGACACTGCCGCAGCACCTTCACCCACCTCCGTACCCCAGCAGCAGTCCCCAGCCTACCGGACATCACCGCTCACAAACCACTCAACTGCATCCTCCTAAATGTGCGCTCCCTACACAAGAACACCATAGAAGTCTGGGACCTCCTCAACACCCACGCGCTCGTCATCGCCTTCCTCACATAAACATGGACCAACGTCCACTCCGCGCCCGACATCACCACTGTCATTCTTGACGGATACAAGATCCTGCGGAAAGAACACCCCATCCACCCAGGAGGAGGCATAGTCGTCGTCCACAAAAGCACCCATCACATGACAACCACTGGCCCGGACAACACTACGACCCTCATGGAACATCTCGACTTCCAGATCCAGACCAACCCTGAAATCACTCGCTGCGGAACCCTCGTCTACAGGCCGCCCAGCCCCTGTGTTCCCTTCACCTACACCATTGCAGACCTCACTGCACCCTAAGCACTCACTTCCACACACTACATCCTACTCAGAGACCTAAACTTCCACCTGAATAACCACGACAACTCCAAAACCAATCCCCTCCTTGAGGACCTCGTCAACATTTCTTCAGCAACTTATCACCACCCCCACGCACACAGTGGGATACACACTCGACCCCGTCTTCGCAGAAGTAAACAGCATCTCCTACAGCCACACCACGGAAATCCTCTGGACAGACCACCAGTGCATCCACTTCTCCTTCAGAAAACCCACCGTACACAAGCACACCCACCACCTCCCCTGTAGAAGATGGAACAAAGTCACGGAAGACCAGCTCACCTCAACCCTTATCATCACCCCACCACTGACGATGCCAGATGCTATCACCGCGCCACAACCTCCACCACTGGATTACGAACTGCACCTACCCACTTGCCCCCCTCAAGAAAGCCACACAATGACACATCAAGAAAGCACACTGGTTCCCCCCTGAACTCCAAGAATCCAAGCGCTCCTGCCTATGACTCGAAAAGACACCGAAGAACAACAAAACCCCAGAAACACTCAGAGCAGCCTACAGGCCTACAGAGCAGCCACCACAGCACACAACCAACTAATCAAATCCATCAAGAAGAAATTCCCTCAAGACAGAATCCTCACCAACGCCCACAACACCAAAGAACTCTTCTCCAACATCTAGGAATTTTCCAAACCCTGCGGCGAAATAAAGACATCCCCCTCTCAAGACCACTGCAACGGACTCAGCACCTTTTAAACCTCAAGATTAAGATGAACTTTGACAACCAAGACCTCTGCACCGCTCCAGCTCCCACCCCCAGCGATGCCACCCAACAGACTCTGCTCACTTTGACCCCACTCACAATAGAAGACACCTTAAAGACAATGAAGATCATTCACTCCGGAGCCCCTGCCCACCCAACATCTTCCACAGAGCCGCCACGGCTATCGCACCCAAACTACGCCAGATGATCAACTGCTCCCTCGAAACAGCCCCATTTCCCGATGACTGGAAACACTGCAAAGTCAACCCCCTCCTGAAGAAACCATCTGCAGACCTAACGAACTCCAAGAACTTCAGGCCCATCTTCCTGCTTCCATTTGCAGCCATGGTCATTGAAAAGGCCATCAACACCCAGCTAACAACCTTCATTGAAACCAACAATGTCCTGGACATCTCCTAATCCAGATTCCGCAGCAACCACATCACCATGACTGCCCTACTTGCCGCCACTGAAGACATACGCTCCCTCCTCCATCAGGGCCAAACGACTCCTGGACCTCTCAGCTGCGTCCAACACTGTCTCCCACCGCAGACTAGCCACCAGACTCCACAACGCCTGTATCTGTGGAAAGGGCCTTATCTGGATATGCTTATTTCTCACAGGCAGAACTCAGCAAGTAAGACTACTGTCCTACCTCTCGAAACCAACAGAGACTAGATGTGGAGTGCCCCAGGGATCCTCCCTCAGCCCCACCCTCTTCAACATTTACATGACCCCCCTCGCAACCATCGTCAGGGAACACGGGCTCAACATCGTCTCCTACGATGACAATGCCTAGCTCACCCTCACCAGACGCAACTTCCAAGAAGGGATGAAAGCTGACTCCACTTGGATGAAGATGAGCTGTCTGAAACTCAACTCTGAGAAAACAGAAGTCCTCATCCTTGGCTCCACCACCTCCACATGGGAGAACACCTGGTGGCCCACCGTCCTCAGAACCCCTCCACCCTGTCGGACCATGCACAAAACCAGGGCATCATACTAGACTCATCGCTCATGATGAACCGCCAGATCAACGCCGTATCCTCGGCCTACTTCAACACCCTCCGCATACTCCGAAAAACATTCAGATTGATCCCATCCAAATCTAGAAAAACATGCATACCCTCAATAGTAGCAGGCTGGACTATGGCAATGCTCTCTATGGCAGAATCAACAAGAAACTACTTTTCTAACTCCAGACCTTCCAGAACGCAGCAGCTAGACTGATCCTAGACATCCCCGTCACAACCACATCACCCAACACCTCTGTGCTCTCCACTGGCTCCTCATCGAAAGAAGAATTTTCTTCAAGCTCCTCACTGACGCATACAAGGCCCTCCACAACATTGGACCAGCATATCAAAACAACCGCCTCTCCTTCCAGGCACCCAAGAGACACCTCCAATCTGCTGAACTCTCTCTGGCCCCCATCCCACTTATCTAACGCGTCCTTTAACCAGTTGTTGTAATGAACGGAGGCCTAGTCAGAGTCTTACACAGGCAGCACCAAGGTCATACATCATACAACAAAGAGTAATCAGGGGTTGCACAGCTGCTATGAGGGCCATGGAACTGTTACAGATGAGGCAAAGGGCATTTGCCCTTACCCAAGGGAGATAAGGGTGTTGGAAAATTCAATGTTGCCCGTGCAACATCAACAGTTGAAGACACATTAGCTACTGAGTAGAAAGGTGGGCGTTCTGTGTACATCAATTATAATAGGGCTCCCGGCAGTGAATTGGAGCATGGACTCCACGACAGAGAAGCACACTAGGGGCAGAGGGATTAGAAAGCAGTAACATGACAACTGTCGACTCCTTCTATATCTTACCAGATGTTATTTGTCTGTAAATCTTACTCTCAGTTAGCTTTTTCATTAAGTATGTGGCAAAATGGGCAGATGTTGCCATTTCAGGTTCTTAGTCCACCTGGGAATAAACAGAAATGTTTTTGTTAGTTATGCAGATTGTGTGCACATGCCTAGAATTAACCACTTAAGAAGTAGTTCACTTTCTTTAGAAAATATTGTTATCTTTATTTTATACATTTTTTTTGATATGTTATAAACATCAAACAAAACAAGCACCACACAGTGTTAGATTACGATATGTCAGTCACCGAACAATACACCAAACCTCATCTTGGGACATTGGTACACATACTCAGATTGCAGAGTCCTGTAATGTGTGGGGGACAGATGCTACAGGGCAATCAACAAAACAAAAGTGCAATATTATGGTGTTAAAGTCCTAGTATCTTGACACGGCGGGGAGTGGCATCAGGTTTCAAGAGAGGGGTTGTGGTATGCATCCTTAAGCCAGCAAACTACTCTTCCCTGTAGCCTGCAAGCGAATGGCTGAGGAGGCAAAAAGGTCTGAGTTCTGCGTGTCAGAGGGTGCAGCCTGGGCTAAATAGGCTTTCAGGGGCCCCCAGATATCTTTAGGTCTAATAGTCGGGGGCTGCAATCATGTATACAGCTCGCTTTGAGTATTACATTGTGTAAGATCTTTTATCAGTTGTATGTGTGTGAGGCACTGACACCTCTCCAAAACATTGCGATCCTTTTTTTGCTGGTAATTAAGCAATCGCGGTGTATCTGCGCAGCCCTTTCGGCAATGATTTTATAAAGCCCAGAAGGTCTATGAGTCGACTGAGATCAATCTGTGCCTCGATCATACCTGCCAGTAGGTCACCGTGCCCACCCTCCCCCTGGACTGCATGTAAGGGCATTCCCATGCCAGCTGTATGAAAGCTGCCCGCTCCTGAAAGCTTCTTGTGCATATGTGTGTTTGGTCGGGGTCTATTCATTGCATCGTTGAGATGCAGTGATTTCTGTTCCTGTGCTCTGGACCATGCACTCCTCGAGCACTCAAGGATATCAGTGCGTGAGGAGGAACAAGCCTCATACAGTCAGGGCATCCATCTAGCAGACTCTGACACGTGTATAATCAGGGTCAGAGAAGGGTAATCTTCAGGTTATTCTGCAAACCCAGGCAGGCAGGTCTGGACTGCGTGTCGCAGCCTCATATAAAAGAATCGTTCTAGGGGACGAGGGGTATTGACATATGTTAGTTGTTCCAGTGTTGCAGATTTGTGTTGGGGGATACAGATCTCCCAGTTCCGCCTTCTCCCACTGTGTCAGGGTGCGCTGTATTAATTTGTCTGTCGCAGGTAGTACAAACGGGTTGCATCATGCATGGAAGGGGATTGCTGGTGGCTAGAGTGTGGAATAACCAAGCTCACGGCTAAGTTTCTGCCAGGCCCAACATGTTTTCGCAATGGTTTTTATTTCTTGTGGGTTTCTAGGAAGACTAATCGGGAGCAGGGTTTTGAGCGGTGTATCCCCCGCTTGATCGTGTTCAGCAAATAAGCACGGAGGTCAGGTGTTAGGATGGTACCAATGTCATGCATAGTGGCATTGTGCCACTAGTTTATACAGTTCCATGTCTGGCACTTCCATTCCTCCTTTGTCATATGGTGGTGTTAATATGTTTCAGCTGATGCAGGCTTGCTTTCCAGACCAAACTAATTTAATTTCAGGATGCTGCAGAGAGTGTTAAAAAAGGTCTTGGGAACTGATATGGGAATATTCATGAAGAGATATCAAAAACGGGGGCTAAGCACCATCTTAATATAGGCTATACTACCCACAAGTGACAGGGGGAGCTTTATCCAGCTCTCCATTTGTACCTCTAGTCATTCCATTACTGGGCCATGGTTTTGTTGCGGTAGAGTATCCCTATTGCGGTTAAGGAGTATACCCAGGTATCTGACGGAGTCAGTGACCCAGGCCATAGGGAAATCTAGTTGTGATGGCATTGTGCAGCCGGTGAAGGAGAAGACATCCAATTTAGACCAATAAAAGACCAGGCCAGCGTAGCGTCTAAATCATATTATGTCACAAATATTGGCTGATAGGTTGGTCATTGGGTCTCTTACAAACAGCAAAATATCTTCAGCATACATGGATAAGAGAAGGCGCTGAGTGGGGAACGCCAGACCTCTTGGCAAATGGCACTCCTGCAGAATGCTTTCAAGGGGATCCTTTTCTAGGACAAATAACAGGGGTGGGAGTGGGCATCCTTGTCTTGTGCCTCTAATTATTGGTATGGGTTCTGTCTGTTTGCCGTTGATCAAGATGTGGGCCACTGAGTCCACATAGGTAAGTTTGATGAGTACAATGAAGATGGGATGGATGTCCACCTTAGCTAATATATTAAAGAGAAAAGGCCACTCTAAAGAACCAAAGGCCTTCTCTGCATCGAGGAGGACTGCTGCAGCCGGCACATGTGGGGCTATCTGATTGACCACAACAAATATGGTGTGAAAGTTGACGGATGTGGATCTGTGGAGCACAAATCCATACTGGGTGGAAGAGATCAGGTGCTCCATCAGTAGAGTAAGTCTGGTGGCAAGCATCTTCTTATTATCAAGGTTGCTCAGAGATAGCAGTCTATAAGAGGCACATAGTGTGGGATCCATCCCTGGTTTAGTTAGTAGAACGATCACTGCTTCCTGGAGCGAATGGGGAAGGATCCCGTTCTGCATCGCTTCAGTGTAGACCTCCAGGAGGCATGGGGTCAGCAGGGTTTTGTACTTTTTGTAAATTTCACTTGTCAGTCCTTCCAGAACCAGTTGCCTTGTGGCCTGTAAATTTTCAATGGCAGCCAGAATCTCCTCAAGTGTGCAAGAAGCACTTACAAATGATGGTTCAGCCACATCATAGCAATGTCATTATGGTACTCCTAAGTGGCAGTGGAGTATCCGTGTGGACAGGTGATATTTAGTAGCCCATTGTTGGAAAACGAGGCAGTATTTGTGAGGCCTGCACAAATAACATGACTACATTTGTCCTTCACTGGGAACCATGTACCCAATTGTAGCGCCTGACTCTCAGAGGGTAGTGTTGCAGAGCAGTCTGAGGCTTACTCAAGGGAGGTGGTGTGGGCTAGTAATCAACGCTATTGGGCGCTTCTCTTTAGCCCTGCATATTAGAACAGCGGCTCTCCCGCTGTACTGGGGAGAGCCGCGCTACTTGCACTTCTTCACAGGGGCCCAGTCTCACCCGGGCCCTCCCACCTTGTCATGCTCGTTGGGGAGGCTGGTCCCACCCGGACCCCCAGGTAAGTGGAGGCGACTCGGGCTGTTGGGGCCCGGGCACACCCAGGCCCCTTGCCGCTCCTCACTTGCTTTTGGGGTCCCGTTCCCACCCCGGACCCCTGCAGGCTTTCCAGGTTGGAGGGCAGTCTTGGGAGCCCACCCCCAGCTTCCACCACTGGCTCCCCACCCGGCCAGCACCCTCGTGTGCTGTTGTGGGAGCCGGCTCCTCTATTCTGGCCTGCCCGCTCCGGCAGGCAGACACGGGGAACCTGGCAGATCCTCCCTTTTCTTCTTGTGGGGGCAGCCCCTGGGACCTGACCCACCCCGGAAGCATATCCAAGAGCGGCGGTGGAGCCCCACATGCTTCATCGTCGGTCTGCCAGAGGTCAAAGGTCACCTACCTTCTGGGGGGCATTTCTCAGCCCCCAGGGGACCGATCGTTGCAATGTTGGCCTCTTCTTGCTCCTGGTGGCACTCCCCAGCCACTGGGAGCACTCTCTTTAACCCTCGGGGTCTCACAGAGGGTGGATTCAGCAGGGAGCTGTCTTCACTGGCTCCCTGCGCCAGCCTTTCGCCTGGCTCTCCTCCTGGGCCTCTCTTCTCCCTGCACAGAGGCCCCTGCTTCTGTGCACTGGTCTCTTCTCCTGGCGATGTTCAAGCTACTGATACAGTCAGGGGTTTCCTCCTTCCAACTGCCCATTGCATCAGGCTCCAGCACCAGTCTTCATCAGCAGACCGCACCCCAGAGACAGCTCGTCTTCCTGTGCAAGTTCTTTTTAAAGATTTGGGGAGGAGGGTCTGTTTGCCCTATCACACGGCGACACATCACTTCTCTGCCCCTGCGTCCTCCTTCCTGCCCAGGCCTCTGGGTTTGTTCAAAATGGCATTGTCCAGGGTCTCTTACCACATGGTCTCTGAGAGCCCCTTCCCCACAGTGCTGCCTTCTCCCTGGTGCAGCTTGGTGCCTGACACCCAGTGACAGCTGCTGATGGATTAGTCTGTAGCTCCCCCCATCTACTCTCCTTGGAGGGAAGGTCATCAATCCAGGCTGCTGGGGTCAGATCCCAGCCAGGCCCTGGTTATGAGCTGACTCAGAGAAATATAACATTTATGGATGACCCAAAAGCAGTACAAATATGACTTTGGACTCTGCAGAATACTTCTTTCCACCTAGGTTACAGTGGACTTTGGTGCGTGTCTGGAATTTGTAGGCCCTAGGAAAGTAAAACTAGCCATTGTGCTCCCTATCCCCATAAGAGAATAATGGAATAAACACTGTAAAGAACACTGACTTTCCATGGCATCTTTCTTCCCACCGTGTAAAGCCTATTCCATGTCACCACCCAATTCTACATAAGTCCTGTCACACCATTCACTTTGTAGCTGCTCCTGGACTGCGCACACCAGGATTCTTCCCTGTGCAGTCCACACACGTGTCCACTCGCATGCACACATGTCTGTATATAACCAGCCCGGTGTCCCATAATCCAGCTGCTGCGCAGTGGACTAGTCAACCTAGGGGGACACCAGTAAACTCCACATGCAGTCTCTTCCATTATGAGCTCACAGTGGGTGCGTCCCGAGTTATGAGGCTCTCCCACAGTAAAAGCTTAACAAATAAGTGCTCAAAAAGTGAAAAATCTGAGTGGCCCAGAGTGTCAGAACCACCTTCTAACACCCATAACAGAGGACAAATTCCGCTGATATGTGTCTAGTGGTGAAGAGTGTGTCCCCTGTTTCGGTTTGGATGTGAGTCATGTGTGTTCACTGCGAACAACCTTTAGGTATTCTGGCCAGTGTTCTGCCTGGTCTCTCTCCTGCCCCATACCGACAGGCCAGTGCATGTTTACCTAAAAATGCTACCTCGCTTTCTGCAAAATCTCTTTATTGCTATAATAGATGATGGTGTCCTAGGCAATAAGTAGAGGAGTGTAATGTCACATTGGATGAGTCTAACTGTGATGTTGCATTCAATTTTAAAAAGTTGTGTGCATATGGCTTTCAGGACACATGCTTATTTAGAAATTGCCATGCTTCTAATGTATAGTTTAAATGCCTCCAAGAGCTTAGAGTCTGTGGGAACTGATCCTGGGGCAGATTAACAAGCCCCCTGCGCCACCAGTACGTCACTTTTTGTGATGTACTGGTGGCGTATTTTATTGCTCCATATTTACAAGGACAGGAAAAGCCACACAGTGTGGCTTTTCCTGTCCTTGTAAATTGGCCCCTTTACACGCAGGACTTTGCGTGAAAAGGGCATTCCATGGGTGTTGCTGTGAGTGTTCCCACGCAACACCCATTAAACAAGGCACATTTCCAGATTTACGAGGAATCGTAAATCTGGATATGCATGTGAATACTACGCCTCCCCAGGGGAGGCGTCGGGAGGCGCAACAAGGAGTAATGTTTTAATTTCTCCTCGTTTTTCCTCTTTCAGTGTATGCTGCATTCTACAGCACGCATTGAAAGAGGAAAATGCCTATAGTGATTGTTTTTGTGCAGGAAGGTGCTCCTTCCTGCACAAAACAATCTCCCCATGACACAGGCATCCTTGTAACATGGTGATTGTCAATGAGAGTTTCACTGGGGAATCACCATGGGGACAGTGGACTCTATGGTAGGGCACGTGAAGTGTCAATTTGACAGGAGAGTGGTCCAATATGGTTCAGGGAAGAAGTGAAATGTCGGCAATCCATATCATGGCGGATTGGGTGAGGAGCCAGTCGTCTATACCTGATTGGGACCCATGGGGGGCCGAGTAGAACGCGTACTCCAGGTATGAGCATATTGCATTCGCCGTGTTTCTACTAGTTCAGAATTATCTCGGGATTAACTCTAATGCTTTGAAAAAAAGGGTTTTCGTTTCTCTGGTACCAGTGAAGTCCTTACCAGGGTCGAGGATCAAGTATAGATCTCCACCCCCAAAAGACTGGAGCAGCATCAATGCGCTGTAAGGCTATATTGACTGAGTGGAGGAACCCGAGTGTATCTACACTCCGGCATAGGTATTGAGAGTATACCCGCCACCATAATATATCACCCTTCTTGGTAGGTATGAGCTCAGGAGAGCACAGAGCACAAATATAGTTATTTATGTATGAGGTTACAAAGCCCCCTTGAGTAAGTACTGTAGGAGGAGAAAAACCTATGATTGCCCCACTTGGCTAGGAATGTGTGCATTTTCCCAGTTGCTAAGTGTGTTTAATGTAGATTAACTATACCTATATCATGGCAGTTCAAGTAGGATAACACCATTTACTTTATGGATTATTGATGTTTCTATTATTCCAGTTTAGCAGTGTCATTTTTTTATAAGCTGTGCCAGTCATGTGCAAAAGTAAGAAGGGTAGTAGTCACCCAGGGAGCCCAGGATGCATGGATGTGTTGTATGATGTAAACTAGGTGCCTGTGGCTTTCAAATCCAAACACAAAGGCAGAACTGAAACTTGTTTCCTCCCTCCCCACTCCCTCACTGAGTGCCTCAATTTTCAGTGTTGATTCTCTGATAATACTCAGTGACAAAAAAGAGGTGCTACACAACATGGCTAGAGCAACACAGTCAACACTCTTCTAAGCCATTCCCGCCAATCTGACTAGTGTCCTTAGAGATTACCACACAAACGTGAACCTGAGAGTGCTCTGGTAAGCAATTTACGTACATAAGTTCATTCATCTTAAAGAATTGCATGTGTTTTTAGTGCCCTTTATCCCTTAATCCAACCCAGCATGCAAATCAGGTGGTTATCTGGTGTCATCTCTGTCAGGGGTAAATCCAGCTCTAGACCCAGGGCTTCTGCCTGAGCTCCTACATTTGAAGTGTTTTTTGCAAAAAGAACTGACTTCTGTGGGGTTGGTGACAATATGGGTTTTGCATTCCATGGCAATCTTTAACCACAATGATTATGTATCCCCTTTGTGTGAAGCATATTTTTTTTATGTCTATGAACTTCTTACGGGCCTCCTGCACCACCTTGGTGAAATCCGTAAAAATAGATATGACAGAACCTTGGTAATGAAGCAGTCCCTTCTCACAGGTTAGGTGCTGTGTCACGATCGCATATGTTAAGCATGCAAGCTATCAGAGGCCACAGCAGAGCGCCAGGAGGTGGACATTGTCCGAGAGACCTATGCGACCTCTAAACTAAAAAAGTAGAGGAAAACGCTTTTGCACTGAAAAGCTAGACAAGTAATTGCTCCACAAATGTGTGTGGTGGCCCATGGCTGAGGTCTCACAGATCCCAGAAATCTGTATATTATGGCGATGTAATCGGGCTTCCCAATCTTCATTCTTTGCTACCACTTGGGACAACAGACTCTATATTTTATTCAACCGATCTGCATTTACACTGGTGTCATTTTCCAGATCAGAAATATGTCGCTCCACGCCGGCCAGCGGTGCCATCTGTGTGTCCAGTCTTTCCATAAGTCTGGAGATAAGGCAGTCGATCTTGTTGCCAATTGATTGCTTCCTGCAATATATAGGGCCCTTTGGAGACTCATCTTCATTTTCTGATCCCAGTGTAGTTTTTCATTCAGCTCTCTTGGTTTTGAAGTTTAGCTTGGCTTTTTTCGGGTCCCCCTTCCCCTTGGTGATAGTGAGTGGTATAGTCACTGAGAGGGGTCAGGGGTAGACGGATAGGTGGTAATCTCAGAGGGGAATCACTGGGTCAGCAGATCAGCATGGGAGTAGGCACAGTCCAGTCATTGTTAATCTCAACCTAAGCTGGGGTAGAAGGCATGTTTTGTCTCTGAAGGCGGCACAGAAGGCAAAAAGGAGACTGCACCACGGTTACTCCTATGAATCCTCAATTGGAAGGGATCACTGTATGGACTGGGGCAAAGTGCCCCAATTGCATCTGGAGGGTCAAAGGAAGTCGGCAAGAAACATGCGCTGTCGGTACTCACAGTGTGCCGAGTGAGGTATGTTAAGCAGCAGGGCACTAAAAGGCTGGGTCCCATCTCTGTCACAGGGCAGACTGCTGACCATCTCCTATGGCAGCTTGCCCCTGCAGTCTCCACCAGGGGCCTCAATGCGCCCAAACAGCAGGCCACTTAGGAGACACCAGTCTCTCCCACCAAGAAGCTGCAGCCTCCTGTCTTGGTGGAGGGGCTGCTGCCAAGGCCTCAGGCTCACCAGCGACCCCTGTTGCCTCTGGGCTTCCAATGGTCGCTGCAACTCCTACCTGTGGCATAGCACTGGGGGGTCCGGTTGAGCCGCCGCACTTCCCATGGATTGCGCTGGGCTCCTCAGGGTCCAGGCCTACTGCAGCACCCATCCATTAGCGGGGAAGGCAGCAGATTACCCCATTTGCAGCATGAACAGGCAGGTCAAGCTCCAGAGCTTTCTGCTACACGGCCATTTTGGATGCCAGAGTTGCTCTGCCCCCTAGAAATTATTGTTTCTAATTCCCTGCCTGCCTTCCTTCTGCTGAAAACTTTCCTATAGTTTGGAGTCAAAGGAGATTGTCCTTGTCATCTCATCGTCACTGTCAGGGTCTAAGGGAAGACCCACCCTTGCTGGAATTTTCTTTAACATGGTACAACATGCAAATATTTTACAGTCCTTTGAGACACTAGAGTGCATCTTCACCTATGTGGAGACACCAAATTCTGTGTTGCAGACTGTGCTGAATTGTGGGCAAAAGTGAATAATCTCTTACTGGGGTACAAGGATTTATGACGGGTGTGAGGAGACAGGGATTGATGGTATTGCACTGTCACCTACAACAGCAGTGTGAACATTTTAAATGAGGGCTATAGTGTGCTAGCAAATCTGTTGAACCTGACATTTCTGTGTTGTTTACCCCAACTATTTTCCTTCAATCTTCTTATTTTTTGCTGTCTTTGTTTTCGCTGGCCTTAGGATTCTGCACACTTTACCACTGCTAACCAGTGCTAAAGTGATTGTGCTCTCTCTCTCTCTATATCATGGTAACATTGGCTTCCAGTCAATTGGCATACTTAATTTACCTGCATCTCAATTCATTACTAAGACTGACACTCAACCCATCTGTGAGCTAATGAGCTCATCCATCAGTTAGGGGCTCCCAAGTTTTTCAGCAATTTGCTCTGACATCTGGGTACTGGCAGATCACCTTGACTGCGGGGGCCAAAGAGAGGTCTGTGTTCTCTACCCCAGAGGACCACTTCCAGTTTTGGGTGATGCCCTTCAGGTTGAAGAACACCTGTGACACCTTTCAGGGGTTGGTTAATCAGGTGGTTAGAGAACTTCAGTGCTGCATACTTGCATGACATTGCGGTTTCCGCTCCATCTAGTAAGACAACCGGTGCCACCCCAGGCAATGTATTAAAGATCGGGTATTAGTTATAATAAATACTATTAGTCTTTTATCAGGTAAAATGCTTTATTCTGATTAACAATAGTGAACGAAGACTAAAAGCATTTATTATAACTAATACCTGATCTTTAATACATTGTTTAATACAGAGGAGAAAACTCATGGTGTGGTTTCAAGCCTAGTCGATATCCAGTTGCGACTTCCAAGTTGACCTATAACATGCTCTTTGACAGGCTCTCCTGAGACTCAGTCTCTATAGGCAAGTTATGCTCTATATTAAATAAGTGCACATATATATATATATATATATATATATATATATATATATATATATATATATATATATATATATTACCTACTGGCGGTCGCCAGTAGGTAGTTATAGTTAGGATTGTTTTCCATAGGGAATCCGCAACATTCTATTGGGAATAACTTTGGCGCAGATTGAGGGATCTGCCTGTAATTTTCCTCACATTTGCCTCGCGGCGCTCCGCTTCTTCCCTGAAAGTTTGGAGGGGATTCGTCAAGCGGGGGCCGAGATAAAAGGGGGTCCCAAAACATGTTTTCCCCATGTTAATTTCCATAGGGCGGTTGGACTCACATTTAGCCCGAACGGCTGAATGGATTCCCACGAAACTTGGCAAAATTGTAGGGACTGGTAGCCCGATGTGCCTTTGCTATGTCTCAAGATATGTGCTGTAGTGGATTTTGAGTAATTTAGGTTCAAAAAAATATATATATCTGTAAGCGTGCCCCGGTACGCGCACCGGGGAGCGTACCAGCGCGTAACGCGAGTTCGCGCGCGGAAAGCTGATTGGCTCTCGGGTGTCTGTCAACATTCAAAACAGTCCGGAGCGGCCGCCATCTTGTGTCTCGGTAGGATCGAGACACAAGAGGTGGCAAAAACAAAGGGGGAAATGACCATAAGGGGGCAGGGTAGACCCCTCTTGACCCCCTAGGTTTGATGTGGGGGCCATAAAAGGGCCCCGCGGGGCAAAAAAAGAAAAAAAAATCGATATTCGCGGGGGGAGCGCCGGGTACACGCACCGGGGAGCGTACCGGGGAGCGTACTTTGGTGAAAAATAGTGAAAAAAGTTAATGTAAAATAATTATTTTGAGTGTTCAGAGGTAGGGTAGCTGAGAAAAGAGCTTTTGGGTTCTGTGGCTGATTTAGGTACCTATAAGTACATCTCACACACATCCACATGCACACACCTCACACACACACCTACACACACCTCACACACCCACACCTCCACCCACACCCAAACACCCCACACACCCACACCCACACACACACCTTACACACCACACCCACACCCCCACCCACACCTCACACACCCACATCTCCACCCACACCCAAACACCCCACACACCCACACCCACACACACACCTTACACCCCCACACCCCCATCCACACTCACGCACCCCACACACCCACACCCACACCCACACCCACACCTCCCCTCCCCACACACACACACACCTCACAGACACGCTCCCACACATCCCACACACACACACTCCACACACATACCCCGCACACTCACACACCCCCCACACATATCTTACACACCCACACCCAAACACCCCACACACTCACACCCAGACACACACACGTTACACACCCACACCCCCACCTACACCCACTGACTCCCTATAAGTCACCCACACTGCCTTACTTACCTTTCTTTCCTGTTTCACTCAGACCCTTTCAGTCACTGTTTCCTTTACTCTCTCTCTCTTTTCTCTCTGTCACTCCCCATGTCTTACCCTAATTCAGTTTTTTCACCCTCTTTCACCCCTCTTTACTTACACTCACTGCTCTTTTCTCACCCTCCCTCACCGTTGTTCATTTATTCCGGTTCCGTCACTACCCCTCATTCCCCATTCTTTACTGTCCTTCCCTTTTCTTTCAACACCCACTCACATTCTCCCAGTACCTCTACTTTACTCTTCTTCGTCTCTCTTCCCTAATTTTGCTCCCTTATTCATTTTCCTTTTCTCAATAACATCCTATTATACCTTCTCTGTTTTTTACTATGTAATAAACAATCCCTCTGTGTTGCTCCCTCTAGCTCTCTTTCTCTTAACATTACTCTCTCTGTGTTCTTCCCTCATGCTCACTCCTCATTAATTTTTTTTTCTTTTTTTTTGGTGCGCGCCCCGGTGCGCGTACCCTAAGGAAAAAAGAATGACAGAGATTCTTTAAAAATATAGGTTTCTTTTTATAAATTAAAGGTAGTTCTAAAAATAACTGTTTTTGTTATTCTTTTTGTTGTTTTATATTTTTTTTTATTGTTTTTTTGAACATTTTTTACTTTTTTTGGCTTTTCTGAACACTTTTATATTTTTTTTTGTATTTTTTATGGGGAGAAACAAAAAACAGGGAATTGTAAACGGCTCAACTGGAGCAAAAAAAAAATCAGGAAAAAATTAGGATTTTTTGGGGCAATTGTGGTTGTCACCAGCAAGAACGATGAGCTTTACGCTCTGCTCACCATAGCTGATGGTCTTACCACAAAAAATACAAGTGACCCTGAATTCACCAAACCGTGGTTGTATGATTGGCATCGTCTCCCTTGTGTCTGGTCCCGATGGAGTGGGTTGCTTTCTTTTGGAGGTGCTGGGTGAAGATTGGGGAAGGTTACTGGCCATTTCTCTCATCTCTGCAGCAGCATAGTTGTTGGGATGCTTGCGCTGCATATGCCTAATCATGGTGTAATTACCAAATGAATATTTCCTATTAGGGTTCCCCCATGAAAGTTCCATGCCACAGATTCGGCAAGTCACCTTTGGCGCATTCACTTTTTTCTTGCCCTCTGGGATAGAAAAAAACTCCCATACAATATGTTTCTTTGGCCTATATGGGGTATTGTCTTCTGGGAGGAATGTCCTTCTCCCCTCCTCGTCCTCCTCCTCGTCTTCTTCTTCTTGACCGCCAATGTGATGTTGTGGTGGTCCTCTTGGTGGTGGTGGTGGTGGTGGTGCAGATGCTCCAGCTGCTGCTGCTACTGTAGCCATTTTAAAGTAGAAAAGATTAGAGACAGATCTCCAAACAGGTCTTCCTCAGTCAAAGGACAAAGTCAGAATAAGGAAAAAAGGTGGGGGCTTTCATCATTTGGAAAACAAAACTATTCTGGACCAATGAAAAGTGTTATTTTCAAGTCACATGATCTGAGTTTTCATCATTTGGAAACCAAAACTGATCTGCACCAATGAAAAGTGTTATTTTCAGATCACATGACCCAACGCGCTTACGCTACGCGCCCCGGGGCGCGCCCGTAGTCGCACCCCGGGGCGCGCCCGGGGGTGCGTAGCGTAAGTGCGTCAGGACATTGCGCGATCGTATGCGCTCGCGTGCTTCCGGGTGCGCTTACGCAGTGCGTCATATGATGCATCACGCGGCTACGCGATACGTCAAGATGTTGTTTTCGTTCGCAGGAATAGCGCTAACGGGACGCTCACCCCAGGGCGCACCGTAGCACTGCGCTTACCCGTGAGCGCATCGGTACGCGCCCCGGGAGCGCTCCGGGGCAAAAAATTAAAAAAATAGAAATAAAAATAAAAATATATTACATAATTATACAATATAAAATTCGTTATACATTTTTTTACTTTTTATACCTATAGAGATTAGCTATTAAAAAAACATTGAAATTCACTGAAAAAACCATAGGTTTCACACCAGTTATAGTTAGGAATTAGCATTTAAAAAACCTATTAAATTCACTGAAAAAACCATAGGTTTCACACCTGTTATAGTTAGCTGGAAATTTTACTCGCATAAAACCATTGAAATTCCCACGTTATAGTTAGTTAGTTGCAATGCACTGCTGATGACGTCACATATTACATCACTCATGACATGGTCAGTGACATCACTCATGACATCACTGATGACACCATCCTTGTGACAGAGTGACAGACCTCCTTTCACTGTAATGTAACCCTTGAAACACGTATTCAAAAATAGAAACTAAAATTTTCAAAAAAATGGAGATACCCATACCAGTTACAACAACCAATTGAATAATTCCACCATCTATATGCACATCCACTCATTCACCAACAGTTCTATATATTCACTCATACGTATACTCACTCATCATATGTAGTGATACACCTATACATCCTGTTACACACTGACAGTCATCCAAAAGATACTCTCACACATACTCACACATGCAAATAAACTATTGAACATCCATTTATTTGCATATACAGCTATACACACACTACCACCGTACTTCTAAGGAACCTTACACATACTTACTCTCTTAAACAATCACTTATAGAAACACATACTTATTTAAACAGGAACTCTTACAATCGCTTACTCTCACATACACTCACTTATATACATCAATATTCACATATATTAGATTAAAACATATGTAGTTACTGATAAAGATACTATTGAGACAGTCATTCAGTCACTAACACACACATATATACACTCATCCACCCATACAGTCCTGCACATATGCTGTCTTCAAAACACATACAAAGAGAGAGTCAGTCATTCATGCATCTATGTGCTAAGTAATAACCCCACCAAACCATACAAACACTCATACTGATACTAAGAAAAACATCTAATAACCCATATACATACACATGTAGCTACTCACCAACCCATGCAGCCACTTATACACAAAGTGAAACACTAATACATATATTTAAATATTTAAACATTACTCTCTAATATATGTATTCACTAAGATAAACTTAATTTTTTTGTTTAAATATCTTTTATTTGATTCACAGGAGAAAAGAAAACATTGGTTGTACATCATTTTTCAACACACCTCTCAAGGGTGCGTACAATTATCACGGGGCTGATCGCATAATACAGTGTTACATCACACTTTGCATTATTACAGGATCATAACACATGTAGTTCAGCAGTAATGGCGTTGTGAAGGGGATGGGGCAATGAACTTGGAGGTGTGAAGTGTGTGTCGTGGTGGAAGCGTGACGAGGCAGTAGGGGCTCGGGGGTGTCATCATATTTTGCCCATAACTGTTTATCTATTTCTGAGAGGGTGGGGCACTACTCCGCAGGAGGTGCAATGCGTGGACAGGTTGGGGAGGGCACAGTCATATTAGTCAGGAGGAGATGCTGCCAGCAGATCCAAGAGCAGCCTGATCTGGGGGTTCGCGGTCAACCCTGTCGGGGGCGTCGGGCCGTGATCTATAGTGTCTGTTCCACTCACTGTGCCTCGGTCCTGCCTAGGGGAGGCGCCATTCATGGGGGTTTCCTGCGTCTGACATGCTCTATGGAAGGAGCTTAGCAGTCCGTCCCACAGAGTCGCGATTGGGAACTTTCTCAGTCCTGCTGTTTCCTCGTTATGGAGAGTGATGCTCTCTGCTTTCGCCCAGTCGTCTAGGGAGGTGCGCCAATGTTCCTCTAGGGGCGGTTCAGCTCGTTTCCAATGTTTGTTTATGAGTCTCTTGACCGTGAGTAGGCCCAGGTCCCAAAACCGGGAAGGGACTTTATTATGTTTGGTCCACTTGTAGAGGCCAAGCAGGCATGCCTCCCATGTATGCGGTATTGGCATGGCTGTGCTCCGCTTGAGTAATGGCAACACCACCTGCCAGTATGTTTGGATCCGGGGGCATTGCCACAGCATGTGCAGCAGGTCCGCCCCCACCAGTGCGCATCTCGGGCAAGCCGCCGCAGCGTCCGGGAAGTATTGGTTAATTTTGTCCGGTGAGAGGTATGCCCTGTGTAATATGTAAAACTGGATCAGTTTAAAGTGCGCGTTGCGTGGGATGAGTTTGGGGGGCGCTATTATTATCGCCCATTCCTTGTCTGTCCAGTCTTTCCCCCTGTCAACCGCCCATTTGTCTCGTAGTGGCTGTAAAGTATGTTGTGTGTGCGATAACAGCGCTTGAGTCAACCAGTGAACCACTTGTGAGCCGTTTCCTATTACATGTAAGCACTGTATTAGCTGGTGTGTGGGAGGCTCCTCTGTGATGTTAACCCATTGCTGTGTGTATGCCATGATTATGGAAGCGTGCTGCAAGAACTGTCCCACTGGCAATCCCGTGTCATTGGCGAGTGTCGCGAATAATATCAGGGCGCCATCGGCGTATAGGTCCGCCATGGTGTCCACTCCCGAGCGGGTCCAATGTTCCAGCGCCTCCTCCGTGACCACGGTCGCGGCCTTAGGAGTGCCCAGGAGCGGGAGCGCTGGGGCATATGGCTTAGTCGTTTTGGTAAGCCGTAGGCACCTAGCATAGCATCGTGTGGCCACTGCCACATGTATTTGTGTCTGTTTCCTCGTTTTCGTCAATGGGTGGAATAGTGTGTGGACCTGTAGGGGGGATAGCGTGTCTGTGTCCGTGGCTGTGTCCGCCATGTTCCTGCCGGATAGCCAGGCCGTTACCCATTGTAGTTGGGCGGCTAGGTAATAGAGCTCCAGGTTCGGTACTGCAAGGCCGCCATCCTCGACGGGTATATACATTTTTCTGAGGGCCACTCTGGGTCGACCAGTGTTCCAGATCAGGCCTCTGATCAGGGTTTCCAGTTCCTTGAAAGTGCGGGCCGGGACATACACCGGGATGTTAGCAAAGTAATATAGGAGTCTGGGTAATACAATCATTTTCGTCAGCGTCACTCTGCTGGGCACGTTGAGCGGGAGGGTCTTCCAAAAGGCGATCTGAGACCTAATGGACGTGATGGCGCACATCAGGTTGCCCTCAAGAATGTCAGGGGGTGTCCTATAGATATATATTCCCAGATATTTGAACGTGGTGCGGTGCCATGGCAGCCTCACGTCATTGATTTTGATTTCGGGTTCCGGGGCGTCAGGTGCGAACGAGTACGTCCCCGATTTGGCCCAATTGACCTTTAGGCCCGACATGGCCTCAAAGGATCGGAAAATGTCCGATAGCTCTGGCGGTAGGCAGGAGAGGTCTCTGACGTACAGGAGCAGGTCATCTGCGTATAGCGAGACCACATGCATGCCGTCCGCCAGCGGAATGCCCCAGTGTGTGCCTCTGCTGCGTAGTATCTCGGCAAGGGGCTCTATCGCTAACGAGAAGAGCAGTGGGGACAGCGGGCAGCCCTGCCTGGTGCCTCGTTGGACTTTAATGGCATCGGAGAGTAGCTTGCCCGTGCGGACCCGCACCTCGGGGCTCCTGTATAGCAACCCGACCAGCTCAATGTAGTCATCTCCCAGATCGAATTTGCGCAACACTTCCAGTAAATAGGGCCATTCGACCGAGTCGAACGCCTTTTCAAGGTCTAATACCAAACAACCCGATCTCGGTCATCCCCGCACTGCATATGTCTGTACCCGGAAGAGCCTCCTTATATTTTGGGAGGTGCACCTGGTGGGCACAAAGCCGTTTTGGTCGCTATGTACTATGGCGGGCACCACGGTAGCCAGCCACTGGGCTAGGGTCGACGCCAGGATCTTGTAGTCTGTGTTCAGGAGTGCCAAAGGCCTGTATGAACCCAGGAGTGTGTCATCTCTACCTGGTTTAAGGAGAGACACCAAGGTTGCCTCGTTCAATGACCGGGGCAAGGACGAGTCTTCGAGCGCCACTGAATATATTCGGAGGAGCTCCGGAATCAGGATGTCGGAGCATGCTTTATAATATTCGGCCGGTAGCCCATCCGGGCCTGGGGCCTTGCCATTTGAAAGGGCACAAATGGCGTCACGTAGCTCATCCGCCGTTACCGGTGATCCCAGTTCGTCCCGCTGGACATCAGTCAGGGTGGGCAGTGTGATCTCATCTAGGTAAGCGTCGATGTCCGTTTGCGTAGTCCGCAGTCTCGATCTATATAGTGCACCGTAGTGTGCCACAAAGGCTTCATGAATTTTCACCTGAGTGTACACCACTGGGCCATCAGCAGGGTGTATCGCCGTCACAGGTGACGACCTGTCCTCGCGTTGTATTAGCCAGGCTAGCAATTTGCCAGGCTTATCTCCCGTGTGGTGTGTGCAGGCTGAGTGGGCCATGTAGTTGATGTGTTTTAATCTAGCTATCAGTCTGGCATGTTCCGCTCGCACCTCCAGTATTCTGGTGTGTGCGCCCTCAGTCCTTTCCTGTTCCACCCGCATTAGGTCAGTCTCTAAGCGCCTCAGATCCGTTTCTATCTGTCGCCGGGAATGCGCCTGTGTGCCCAGACATTGCCCCCTGATGACCACTTTAAATGCGTCCCATTCAAGCTGTGGGGTCGACGCTGTGCCTGTGTTGTCTTCAAAGTATTGTGCTGTTTGTGTGGATATGGAATTCCTAAATGTGCCTTCCAGCAGCAGATCAGGCTGTAGCCTCCAGGTAGGTACTGGGGGCCGCGGCTGCTCCCACGCCAGGTCCATGAGGTGTGGGTTGTGGTCCGAGTGCGTGTGGCCCATGTAGCAGGTGTCCGTGACAGAGGGGAGGGTCTCACTGGAAACCATGTACCTGTCTAGGTGGACGTGTAGGGAATGTGCCCCTGAGTAGTATGAGTAAACCCTGGTGTGGGGGTTGCGGCTGCGCCACGCGTCTTGTAAGTCCCATTGTTCGGACCAGGCACGAAGAGTGTTCGTGGCGTTCTGCACTTGCGAGCCAGGGGGTGGGGGGTGTGACCGGTCTAAAGTCAAGTCAAGAGTGCAATTATAGTCCCCGCCCAGCACCCATGAGATTCCATGCCAGGGAGCCAATGTGTTTGATAACTGCGCAAGGAAATCTGCTAGTCCTGTGTTGGGCGCATATACCAAGGCCAGCACTAAGGGGTGTCCATCTAATCTTCCCTTGACCACAACGAACCTCCCTCCTGGATCTATATGCGTGTCTAAAGCTATCCAAGGGGTACCTGGTCTCACCCACACCAGGCCACCTCTGGCGTAAGAGGAGTAATGTGTGGCATACAACTGCCCTCTCCACCTGCGCCGTACGGTGTGGGTTTCCGTGTCGTTGAGGTGCGTCTCCTGTAAGAGGGCTATTTGGATGTGGTGTCGTTTGAGGTATGAGTAGATTTGGTAGCGTCAGGACGGTGCGTGGATGCCCCTTACATTCCATGTACAAATTTTAATAGCAGACATTACGGTTCGTCAGTGGGTCCCCCCCTCCAGCTCTCCCTCCACCCTCCCGCAGGGTTCACAGTTTTCATCGTGCAAATGTTCCTTACAATGCTTCCCGGAATAGCAACCACTTCTGCACACCATTTCTTCGAAACAGGGGGGGGGGTAAAAAAACATGGCTGAGAGAACAGTGAGCCATTGAACGTGATAAACACATATAATACCAAAAGGTCGGTTGCTGAACGCGCTCCTGTCCATACTCTCGAAGAGAGCAACAAAGTTTAAGTCTAAGGGGGTTGCTGTGCAATTCCCACTATAACGGTGAGTATAAGTCTATAAAGTCATTGCATGGAGGCTCCACGCCTTCCCGGGAGGTATATGCCCGCCCAAACCACAAATTGAAAGGTATGGAACCACTTTTACATATATTAAACACCATACATTACGTGTCCCAATCAGTCGGTTGCCAAGCAGGTCTTCTCAGGGTTTGCTCATCGGTCGTAGGTGTGTTTCTGGCCTATTCCTGTGTCGTGCACCTTTTCTAAGACATGTTGGGGTCTTGCTCGCTGTGCAGATCGTAGCCAGGTTCGATGTTGCCAGTTGCTGCCATGGATGTCTCTCGCGGTCGTGGCGTCGCGGCGCAGTCAGGCCATTACTCCGTGACCGCAGCAGAGTTCCACAACCGGTGTCCTTGAGATAGCATGTCCGTCGGTGCGATTAGCCTATGTAGTCCGCTGTCTGTGGCGTGACGTCCGGTCATCCCTCCGAGGCTTGGGAATCTGGTACTCCATAGACGGCTTCGTCGTCGCTGGGGAAGTCTCGCGGACTGCCGTCCGTTGGTTCACTCTGTTCGGGGGACCGGCTTAGTTCCATCACCAGGCGGAGAGCGTCTTGTTTTTCCAGTTGTGCTGCCTCCACTGGGGGGGGCGTCCCTGCTGCGCCTCCCGTACCCGTCAGTGATCTCTGGCGGGGCCTGCGTCTCCGCCGGCCACCCCTGGGCTGTCGCCGAGCGGCGGGGCCCGCGGTTGCCCTGGGGTTCGTGTCTGTGCCACTGTCCAGGCATGCCTCCACCTCTGATGGGTCAGTAAAGAAATTTGTTCGTTCGCCAGCCACGACTCTCAGTTTCGCGGGAAACAGCAGGGAGTATTGCAGGCCGAGCTGCCTCAGGCGTCTTTTCACCACGAGGAAGGAGTGTCTTTGTCTCTGCACTTGTAGAGTGTAATCCGGGAAGAACATCACTGACATATTTTCGATCCGCACCTCTTGAAGGTTGCGCGTTTCGCGCAGGATGGAGCCCCTGTCTCTGTAGTTCAGTATGCGGAGCAGCATGGGCCTAGGGTTGGAGCCTGTTGCCAAGGGTTGTGTGGGAACTCGGTGTGCACGTTCTACCACGAAGTGCGGCGAGAGTGACCCCTCCGGCAATATGTCCTTCAGCCACCGCTCCACATGTTCCTCCGGGTGCCTCCCCTCCCATTTCTCCGGAACTCCAACCAGTCGCACGTTGTTCCTTCGTGCCTCAGCTCTATCTTCGAGAAATTCCACTCTGTTCAGTAGGTCTTGTATTTGTTTATTAGATTGGTCAACTTGTGGGTGAAGTTCCTTCACGTCGTTCTCCAAGGATGTGGTGCGGTCCGTCAATTTTTTGTGGTCCGCAGTCAGGTGCGTGAGGTCTATGGCTACGCTGTCGATTGTAGTGGCCAGGGAGGTGCGGGTGAGCTGGATGGATTCTTCCATGGCGGCCAGCATAGTGTCTAGTTTGGCCGTCGTCTGATCCGGATCAGTACCTTTTCCGGACTTGTCCATCTTGCCCTTAGAGTTCGTACCCCCGGTCCCGGTCCGAGTTCGGGGTCCGTTAGACATCAGCGCCTCGGTGCGTGTCTGGTTACAGCAGCGAGATCCGCAACGGCGTGGCTGCCGAGAGACGGGCCCGGGCGTGTACCTGCAGTATGGCGTGGGCCGGGTCGGCCGCGTGGTGCTTGCTGCAGAGTGGTGGCCAGTTATCTGTACCTCAGCTTCTACAGTGGTGGCCAGCAGTGATCAGTGTCAGGCGGGTCGCGATGTCGCCGTGTGCGTGCCTCGCAGCACTAGTGCGTTCTCCCCAGGGGTAATGTATACAGCTGCCAGTGGGTTTCTGTTGGCTCCCCGGGTGGCGCCCCGCCGCTCGGCGCTCGCCAACAATGGAGGCGTCGCAGGTCTTGTCCCCTTTCGCCTGTCCTCTCACGTTGTGTGGCCTCTCACTCACCCGGTCTTCCCCCAGCTGCGAGTTCTCTCGTGCCCATGCCACGTACCAGCTATGAATGGATGGTTTGTCCCTGGCTGTCCCCACCGGTGGTTACATCCAGCCCGTGCCTCTGTCCGCAGCTGTCCTTTTCCTCCAGGCCGCCACCGCCGACCTCCGTGTACTCCTCTGTTCAGGCCCTATGGTCCGGGGTCCGGCAATGGGCCTCAGCGAGCTCCGGTGCCGAGCTATCAGTCCTGGCGTGCCTCGCCCCTGCACCTCTCCCTCACACCGCAGCGTTCCAGGCAGTGCACTGGAAATAGCACTGTCCGCCGGTGAGGGTCGGGTCCCGGGTGTTCCACGTGCTCAGCTGGGTGACGGCAAGAGCTCCGCTAGTGTCCAGTATAGGCCGCACTTTTGGGCCTGTCGGTGCCGCTGAAGCCTCGGGCTATCTTGTGCGCACGCCGGGCTCGGAGTGAGCGTGTGTGGCTGGTGTTCCGTGAAAATCACGGTGCGGATCAGTGACTCCGATTTTTCACACCGCAGCGTTCCGGGCAGTGCACTGGAAATAGCACTGTCCGCCGGTGAGGGTCGGGTCCCGGGTGTTCTACGTGCTCAGCTGGGTGACGGCAAGAGCTCCGCTAGTGTCCAGTATAGGCCGCACTTTTGGGCCTGTCGGTGCCGCTGAAGCCTCGGGCTATCTTGTGCGCACGCCGGGCTCGGAGTGAGCGTGTGCGGCTGGTGTTCCGTGAAAATCACGGTGCGGATCAGCGACTCCGATTTTGTCCAAAGTTGGATGGGTGCACGGGTGTGGTGTCCTGTCGCAGCGCTTGTGGTTTTCGAGCGGCTGTAGGTTGTATTTAGACGGATAAATGCACCGGGAAGGGGAACTCGGAGCAGAGCTCTACCCGAAGGCGTCCATTGCCGTCGCGTGCGTAGCCACGCCCCTCACTAAGATACACTTAATAAACCAGTTAAGCAATCAATTTTTTGTTTAAAAATATCCATGTAAACACTTATTTAAACATTTATTCTTCCATCAACTTTTACATATACATATATAACACATATTTACTTTTTAAAAAGACACACATTCACTGGATGGTGTCAACAGTGATGTCATGAGTGATGTCACTGACCATGTCATGAGTGATGTAATATGTGACGTCATCAGCAGTGCATTGCACGCGCAAGTTATAGTGAGTCCAACTAACGATAACGTGGGAATTTCAATGGTTTTATGCGAGTAAAATTTCCAGCTAACTATAACAGGTGCGAAACCTATGGTTTTTTCAGTGAATTTAATAGGTTTTTTAAATGCTAATTCCTAACTATAACTGGTGTGAAACCTATGGTTTTTTCAGTGATATATATATATATATATATATATATATATCGTTTCTTAAGATAAATAATCAGAGAGGGGTAATTTAATCTTCTCTGGTTGAAAAAACTATCTTTCCACTGTCTTTTGTGCCCCAAGAGCTTATGTGTTATTTCTAAACAAGACGGTGGCTCCAACGAAGGTCTCCATGTGTTGAGCATTGACTTAGCGGTATGTATAGATAATATTCTCTTGTAATCCAATTCATAGAATTGGAATAAGAAACCTCTATTGTAGAATCACCCATTATTAATTGATATTTTTTTATCCAATAAAAGGTGTACCTTGTGTGAGATTGTTAAGATTCGTTGCCTTCACCTTATTGTGCCTTCATCTGATTGGCCTAAATCGAGACTAGGAGGAGTCATAGCCCTCCGCAGACTAGAGGTATGGCAGTTGTAATGTGTTTCCCCTGTAGCCATCCTGATATTAAAATAATAAACATCGAATAGTATATTGGACATTAGACGTTTTGTTAAAAAAAAAAAAAATTAATTGTTTTAAAATGATTGCAATAACTGTGTAAACATAAATAACTTGTGTTTCAGTAAGACCACTTGAATGTATATGTAAATAGAGTTTTATATTTGTATAAAATAGGATTTTTAATTGTTAATAGTCATGATAGAGGTTGTCGTCAGTAACACAAGAATGTATAAATAATAAAACTGTTTTCCATCATTTAGAAAACTGTCCTGAAGAAGGTGAACATCTATTAACTCACCGAAAAAACGCATCGACTTTGTTTTCTAAAATATGATTATGAAATGTTTTTATGTATAAATTGTTTTTAAACTTTTGATTGTAATAAATATATGTAATAATTTTTCTATACAATTGTATTTTTTGGGTTTTTTTTGTTTTGTGTTTTGCTGACGTACTTTACCTCTTGGTAGTTGATGTTATTATAAGGTCTTAGAGGATTCGTTTTGGTACATATTGTGGGTAATTTTGTGCCTTTAATTTGGGACATTTTTGTTTTGTGACTTGTAATTACCATATCCCTATTCTAAACAGTAGGGTACCTCCCTTTCTTTGATAACTAATCATTGTGTAGACAGAACATTCTCAATTGGTCCTGAAGAATTGCAGCGTGATCATTCAGACACAACAGGCAAGAAACATGAAATGAAAATCTTGAAACAATGTACAAATTGAAATGCCTAGTCCTGACAGACAGAGCTGGCTAACCAGCTCACCAGCAAGATTCAAAATCTGGTGAGCTGTTCCAAACTCAAATGGCGTGGACACTGATGATAAGCCATGGAAAGGAGGAGCATCTCCTGGAACGGTTCAAATAAGCCCTGGTCAATGCATCTTTGGCCTCAGTCAACATACCACATCCCATAGGGATCTAGCTAAAGGCAGAAAGAGGTGGGGAGATGGGATTACCCTGATGAGGCACAGTGAGAACAACAAAGGGAAGAGGCCTGACAACTTCAGCATCAAGTGGAGGGTATCACATAATGCAGGACGGGGAAGGAGGGCTGAGAGAAAGGACTGCAAAGGTCAGATCCCCAGGTCCGCAAAGACTTGAGCAGACTCGTGAAATGTAAGTTTACCTCACGCAATGGCAGCCAATATCTTCACCATGCTCTTCATCAAATGTGCATACAGCCCTTACACTCAGCCATGATGCACATGGATGTGCAGACACACTTTCCTTATATACCAAATTCGTATGGAAGGAAAAATATCAGCAGGGGGAGACTGGCAGAACTTTTACACAAGGAGGCCAGTGGGCATCCATCACCTCTTGAAGAATACAGAGAACAGGGCCAGTTACTGGCGCTCTTGTCGCTGCTGGTCTAACAAAGTCCACTTAGAGAGGGCAGCATCCACTCTGGGTCCGAGAGGTGCACTTTGGGGGCCCCCTCCCTTTGCTCTCATTCCATTAAGCAGCGAGAACCCTCAGAGGGTTTGCAGGAGCCTCACTTTGTTCTATAATTAGCGCGTTGTTCCTATTCCAAGTTTAGATATTGGGGATGAGATGCAACTTGCGCACTGTCGTGTTCTTCGTGTGCGCAGGGAGATACACCAACCACGGGACACAGGTTAGTCTCACATTCTTTTATTATCATCGCTCATAACTGCTGGTTAGCACCTAGTCAGCTGCTGGTCAGCACATCCATCCCCGTCCATGTCCTGGTCATTGTGTGTTCCCTTTCCTGTCTCGTCACCGGATCTGGTATCCGGTGACTTGGTCACTCTGCCTGAGGACCCACAGGGTCCTAATGCCCTACTGTCCGTTGCCCACACTGTCGGGTCACGACACCTCCCCCCTTGTTGCAAACAAATGTTCGTGACACATTTACCATAGTCCTCATTCACAGTTATATGGATGGGGGTGACCGAACGAGAGAGAGAGAGAGAGAGAGAGAGAGAAAGTACTTGTCATTCTACATTTCTTCAATGAGTCTCTGTTGTTTACTGCATGTTCTTCGTCAATCTAGTGTCTCCATCGCTTCCTTGTCCTCTATCTTCCACCGTCCATGTGGCTGCAGGTGTCGCTGCCATTTCTTCTTTCTCCGCCTTCTTTGTCCTTGAAATGCCATCTGTTTCTTGTTATTCGTTGTTGGTCGTAGGCAGCCGTTATCATCGATCCTTTCACTTTCGTCACCGCCGTGACTCTTTGGAGACTTGTTGTCTTATTGTCAATATTCTTTCTGTCTCAACACCTTTGGTCCTGGCCATGCGGTGCCTCTTGCCTTTATTTCCTTGATGGCGCCTGTCCGCTCTGCTTATTGTATGTCTTTGTCCTTTCTTTTTGCTGCTGTTTCTCCTGCGCCAAAGTCCTCTCGTGTTACTTTGTTTCACCCATTTTGTTTCCTTTGTCTTTGTGTCTTTCCTTTCCTTTTCTTTTCTTTTATGTTCTCCTTTTTTTTCTCCTGTTTCTTTGTAGGTCTTTGTCCTTTTTTTCTTGGTTATTTCTTTTCTCTGTCCTTTTCCTCTTTCCTTTTTCTTGGTGGGTCTTGGTCCCTCTTTATTTTGTTGTTATCCTTATTTCTGTCCTTTATTTAGCCTTATCTCTGGCTTTTCCTTTCTTTTTGCTTCTCTCTTATTTGTCCTTCTCTCTTTTCCTTGTTTTTATCAAATTCTTGTTTGGCCTCTTCTGGGCTTTCCTAGTCTTTTTCTTCTTTATTTCCTTGTTTTCTTATATTTACGTCTTTCCTGCGACGTATTTGTTATGTTTGTGTCTTGGCCTCTTCTGGGCTTTCCTAGTCTTTTTCTTCTTTATTTCCTTGTTTTCTTATATTTGCGTCTTTCCTGCAACGTATTTGTTATGTTTGTGTCTTGGCCTCTTCAGGGCTTTCCTAGTCTTTTTCTTCTTTATTTCCTTGTTTTCTTATATTTGCGTCTTTCCTGCGACGTATTTCTTATGTTTGTGTCTTGGCCTCTTCTGGGCTTTCCATGCTTATCTTCCTTTTCTGCTTTGTCTTCGTTTTCTTCCCGTCTTTTCTTCTTTATTTCCTTGTATTTCTCTTTCTCTTTTCTTTATTTTCTTGTAACTTCTCCTTTGCTCTTTCTTTGTCCTTGTGCGATCTTTGTCCTTTTGTTTCTCTTTGTTGTTCTGCTTTGCTTCCTTTATTTTCCTTTCTTTTCTTTGTTGTTTCTCTTTTCTCGATTTGTCCTTTTGTTGTTCTTTGGTTTTCTCTTTTCTTATTGCACCATTGATTGCCTTATTGCTCTTTTTCCACTTGTGCGCTCTTTTGCGCTTTATTTATCCTTTATTCTTCAATCAAACATTTATTTTGCTTTGTTTCTCTTTCAGACCTTTTCCTTTTATTCTCTTCTTTTTTCTGGTATGCACTTGTATTCTTTCTTTGTCTCTTTGTTTTATTTCTTTGTCTTCTCCTTTTCTTTATTTCTCTTTTTTAGGTGCGCCTGCCTGACACTTATTATTTTTTTTTTTTTGGTTTGTGTCTTTCTGTGTCACCACGTGTCCTTGGTGCTGTTTCTGTTACTTTCTGATACTTTCCGTTTCCAGATGACCTTTATTATAGACTTGCATGCATTCACTGGCCGGCGTTACACCCCCGACCTCTTGCTCCGAGGTCCTGATCCTTACTTTTTTTTTTTTTTCTTTTGTCCTTTTAGGTCACTTCTGTGACTTATTTCCCTTTAAATTCACTTTAAATCACCCTTTTTTGTCACTTCTTTTGCACTTTTCTTTTATCACCACTTGTTGTTCTTGTATTCTTTCTTTTCCACTTCTTTAGTCCCTTTACGTTACTACTGTTGCTTATTTTCCTTTAATTTTCTTTAAATCACCCTTTTTTGTCGCTTCTTTTGCACTTTTCTTTTATCACCACTTGTTGTTCTTGTATTCTTTCTTTTCCACTTCTTTAGTCCCTTTACGTTACTACTGTTGCTTATTTTCCTTTAATTTTCTTTAAATCACCCTTTTTTGTCGCTTCTTTTGCACTTTTCATGCTTTCTCGCGCTTTGCCTGGCCTCAAAATGGCCGCCGCGCTGTTCCTCGCTTCCTATTGGCTCCCGCGCCTGTTTCTAAGATGGCCGCCGAGACTCTCGCGAGAGCTCGCGCCGATTCTTTCAAGTCTTCGCGCTTTTCCTCGGCGCTTACCGCTTCACTTGGTCTTCTCTCTGCAGCGCTTGGGGTGGGCTCCCACGTCGCTGCACGTCTTCTTTCAGCACTTCCTTCTTCTTCTTCGCTGCACTGTGATCCAGGGTGGGCTCCTGGTTTAAAATCACAATCTTTTCCACGTCGCTGCTGGCCTCCTGATGATGCCTCACCTCTACCTCTTCTTGCGCTGGACATCGCATCCCACTCTTCGTCGCCAGTTGTCGTGTTCTTCGTGTGCGCAGGGAGATACACCAACCACGGGACACAGGTTAGTCTCACATTCTTTTATTATCATCGCTCATAACTGCTGGTTAGCACCTAGTCAGCTGCTGGTCAGCACATCCATCCCCGTCCATGTCCTGGTCATTGTGTGTTCCCTTTCCTGTCTCGTCACCGGATCTGGTGTCCGGTGACTTGGTCACTCCGCCTGAGGACCCACAGGGTCCTAATGCCCTACTGTCCGTTGCCCACACTGTCGGGTCACGACACGCACCTACCCTTTAGAGAAGTCAGTGCAATCGCAAATGAGTGGGCGAGTAATTAGCATTTGAATTTTGTGGCCCAAACATGATCGGGCACTTTGCTGTTCGTTCACAAGCACTGCATCATGCGACAGTATGTGAATGACACAGTAGAAGGGCACACCCACAGTTCTGTGGTTTCGCCAAACCTGGTCCTCGCTGCAGAAAGAGAAAAGAAAGGGAAAGCGGGCCTGCGCCGCGCCGAAGATCAATGGAAGAGCTGGTTTCCATAAACACTTTTTATACGCTGTGCCTACAGTTAATCACCGACTGGTAATTGCTGAGAAGGATAAAGCATAAATACTGAGGAAAATTGAACCATAGGTTTGAATTATTGCCTTCTTGTAGGATTTGCGAGGATAAAGCAGCAACTGCAATCGTAAATGGGGAATTTGTTAATGTGACACTGTAATTAGGTAAATGCTGCAGCACTAGGGCACTATTTTATGTAAAAGGAATATCGTAAGCAGGTAGTTATATTTCACAGCAACGTGAGAATGTGTGTGAGCCCAGCAATCAGCAATACAGCCAGGACTGCAGAATGGTAAACCCAGAAGGGGGCTCCTAGCAGATCTGCGCTCCTCTAGGATTTGAGAGTGTCATGTTGTGAGGTGGACACTAGGACCCTGCCGCGCCGCCAAAGGTCCTCCACAATCCACAGCAAGGACATTGGGCATCACTTCCTGTCTGATGGGTGGACAAGAAGTGAGGCTGGAGCAAAAGGCGATCTAGGGTGGGACATCAGAGGGACAGCATGGATGTAGACAAGCTCACCCAAAACCAGCAGAACACTGTGCTAGAGAGAGTAACCAGAGTAGAGATAAGAATAGCACAAATAACTGTCTCCGTGTCATGGGTTCCAGGGCCACCATAAACACAACAATAGGTGCAGCAGGGTAATCAGGGGTTTAGCTTGGTTAATAAGGTTGGGGGAAGGGTGTGAGCATCAGATTTAATGGTATGTATTGGGCAGGCTAAAAGAACATGCTTTTCTGGTGAATACAGTACCTAGCTATGGTTTCCCCGCCCCTTGAGCATCCCATGCACCATGCCGGACTGGAAACTCCTCGGACAGCCCCCTCATGCCTCGTCAGTTTGAAGAAGGAGGTGATCACTGCCAAAGATGGGGGATGGAGCATTTGACATAAAACATACTACAGGTATAGTAAAATACACAGAACCAGGAATCAAACAGTGTGAACCCTAGTTCAATAGAGCTAAATGAGTGGATGAAAGTCATTTGAAGTGTATATTCTGGTAAATGGAGCTTGAATAAATGTATCTTAAGTTTTTTTCCTACAGGAGAGGAGCTCAGGATTTTCCCTGATGCTTTCAGGCATCGGGTTCCAGAGTATGGAGGCTAGAAAAGACACCTGGTCTGAAATCTTGCTCTTCTTCATTTCTGGGATCTCCAGAAGCAGGCATATTTTGCTTCAGTCTGGTTAAAGGATGTTTGCCTTAAAGATGACTTCTAGGTTTTTTACTCCGACAGATAAGGTGACGTGTTGCCCAAAAGATTAGGAAATGATCAGGTCTTTGAAACATAATCTTCTTCTAGCCCCAGAGATAATTGGCTCCATCATCGAGTTGTTTTGCTGTAAACTGTCATGACACATCCAGGATTTCAGTTCCTGTAGGGACGTGGGGACTCTAGCAAATCATGAGTACACCTGGGTGTCATCTGCACATGTGTGTATGTGCACAGCTTGACCTTTAAAGATGTCAGTGATTGCCACTAGGTATCTGTTAAACAGCATGGGACAACAAAAAGGCCTGAAACCAGGCGCCTGTCTGTGCGTACACAGCTGTTACCAATCTGTAAACAAAAATTACATGATCCATTATAATAAACACCATGGACAGATATGGCAAAACTAACAGGCAAGCCTCCCCTTTATCCACCATCCTTAGTCAACCATTAAAGAAACCCGATAGAGCTATCTCATTCAGATGAGTGGGCCAGAAACGTGACTTAAGTGGGAACGGGCAATTTACGGTTTGCAAGATCAAGATGATCCTGGAACACCTTGAAAGATGATCCTGGAATAGCTTGCAGGATGATCCAGGAAATATTGCCTCACTACATGATGCAGCAACTTAGCGAGAACAAGAAAATGGAAAATTGGTCTCAAATTGATAGCATAATCAGGTCGAGGTTAGGCTTTTTTAAAAATGGTGCAATTTCAATGGGACGCTGATGTCTAGAATGAAGAGATAATTTTTCCAACAAGAGGTGCTAACAAGGCTTAAATCTTCTACGTCTTAAGAATATTCTCAATCAACTGAGCTGGAACTCTTTTAAGTGAGAAGTTGGCTGCATATTCAGTTGAGGGATCGGAATTCATTGCACCAGGTCCTGGGTAATGGATCAGTTTGTCAGTCACAGTCATCCTTGCCCTTACACTGTAAATTTTTTCAATGACGTAATCTCAACTGAGCCATGCTCAATATTTACAGAGCAAAATGTATAGCCATCTTTAAGTATGGGTCTGAAGTCTGGGGCAACAAGGAGGCTGAGGGATTCCAAATAGTGGAAAACAAGTTTCTTGGAAATCTGCTCCCGGTCCCGCAATCCACTCTCTCCTATATTATTCAACAAGAACTAGGCATAGGCTTTGTTTGAGACATGATAAGCTTGACATCGCTCCTGAGCTGGATAATGACTTGGATGAATCCATAATTGCTGTTGTATTGTGAGATTGCCCGAGATTGCTTATTCTTGGACAGAGCAAGTAGCATCCCGTGGTTAGGGTATGTGAAGAACTTAACAAAGAAATGAGGGTGCCCCCGAACTATCTGAGTCTCCAAATAATCTTAGGAAAGAGGACCTATCTTGGGTTAAAAAACATTTTTAAAATATGATGCAAATTGAAAGAGAGGCTAAAGAGCTAATGAAATCCATGGTACGAGCCTATCTTTTACTGAAAACAAGTCCAACGATAGAACTGTATCTAAATGTCATACCAAAGCCTTATCACCCCTTTCTTTTAATCAGATTTAGACTCAACTTTTTGCACTTTATATTGGCTGAACCTCAGGGATGGAGAAAGGTGAAAGATTTGGGCCCTTGTTCGTGTGATAACTTCTCTACCCAAGACACTTTGCACTTTACCATGTTTTGCGACCCCTTTTGTCTCATTCGTAAACTTTTTTTAGTACCTATTTTAAAGGACAAGCTTTTATTCAGGCAAGGCCCACATTAGTATACTCACAGATGCTGAATAATACAAGGGAAAGCTTTAATGTTGCTAGTTTTTCAGTTGAGGCCATTAGGGAAAGGAAAAGAAGGACCTCTATATTATGTAATGTTGTAGTTCTTCTATAACTGGAAATTAGACGTCTATTTTACTGAAGAGTACTTTTTTTAAATTAATTTTGAGATGAAATACTTTTTAAATTGGTTGTCTTCTGTTTCCTAGAGAAATTTCTTAATGAATTTCTTGTTTACTAGACACGCTTTAAGTATATAACACTTGGGATTCCGGATGAACTTTAAGAACTTTGACTTTGGTTTTCAGACATCTCAAGGTCGCTTCTGACTGACAGCTGACAGCAAATTGGATATCACTCAGCAAGATGTTAGTAAGATAAGTCGGTAATAAGGTCCTCACTACTGAGATCCTATTGTCACCTTTAAGGAAATTAGTCACATTGTACCAGAACGGACTCATCCATGCAAGTGGGTAAAGTTAGTTCAAGTGTTCCTCTTAGCTCATATATTGTGGGGTTAATTAAGCCCAGCAATTATCACATCTCACGGAGAATCCAGTTTGGTGGTAAGGCACCCCAACGAACCCCAAGAATTCGTGCAGGTGTACTGGATGGGATTTCTCCATAGGGAATTCCTGTGGAGGACAAACAAGATAATTATAAAACGTGCATTTACACAAAAGGCTGCCTATCCCCAGTACAGAATTGTATCTTGCATTTAACTGCCCACTGGGGAATATCACATGGCATGGAAAGCTGTGACCGGTGCAACATTGCAGGCGTTCTACTGGTCATGCAATAGATGTGGAAATGTGTGGGAATCTCTGAAGTGCCACTTTTATACCTATACATAACAGTATATATGCAGGTGTAAATCTATGGCTTGTATTTTTCAATCGGGTGCAGACGCGTCATTGTACTACATAGCTTGGCGCTTAGGGAATATCTGCGGACATCATCCACCCCCTGAGCAGCTCTAATAGAAGGCATGCTAAGCTTATGTGCTGCCTACTAACATATTTGATAATGAGTCCAGAAATGCCTTTCCTTTTATTTTATTTTATTTTATTCATGGGCTTTGTACAAGAAAAGGGAAACATGCGAACAGGACCTGATTTAGATTTATCTCGCACTCTTTTTTACAGGACGAAATATTTTCTGCCCTTTGCAGTTTTGAGCAAATATCTATTAGTCGAAATCCTTTGATTTCCGTCCCTGTCCATAGTTTTGAACCCTGCCTTGAAGCCTGCTTTAGTCGGTGCATGTTCCTGATGTAATTTACAGAATTGTGCTCTTTAGTTATATTAATTTCATTTTTTTTCTTTTGCTCGTCTTTGCTGTATAAGCTGTGGCAAATCTACAGAATCATACATTGTTCACGCTGCTTCTGTGAGACCAGGGTCTTATTGTCTTTGAATATGTGTTTATCCGCAATGCCCTCATGTTCTCTCAATACATCTTGTGAATTCCTGCTTTGTTTTCTAAGCCCACTTGTTTACTTTCTCCTTTATTGCTGCTGTGCCTCCCTTGTTCTGCTAGGCATTTGTTCGTTTTGCTTTGGATTGCCTTCTGCTACTGTAATTACCTGAAATGTATTCCACTATAAGAACACTTGACTCAGTGCAACACTGCCTCAGATTGTTTAGCACAATCTGTGGTGGGTGAATGTCTGAGTAAGTTAACCAGCACTGAAAACTAGGCTCTAATATCTACAAGCACACTTGAACGTCTGGATGGTTGGTATATGAGACTTGCTTGTGTGGCTTTCAGATCTATGACTGTCATCTTGCTCTTACTGTTTTTACTCATAACATTTCCTCTTATGTCAACCTCATCATGAGGGTCACCAGCATCAACTAGATGTTAACTTGAAACAAATTATGAGGATAGCAAACATGGGAAACAATTTTGCAATTGTTATTTGTTTTCTTAGTGCACGCGTCAGCTTAATGAGTGTCCTGGCGCGTAGGTCCAATGTCCACAGCGCAGGTCAACTGATTATAGAAAGGCCAGATTGAACAGCCAAGGTTTTATGCCCTGTTTAACCCCTTCTGCGCTCATGACGAGCTGAGCTCGTCATGTAACGCGGCTTTTTGAAAAAAGCCGTGCAGCGCAAAAATAGCGGCCGCACGCATGCGGTTAAAAGCACTCTTGTCTTTGGTGGCTCATAGATGGAGAGGGAGGCCGTTCCAGCTGAAGCGGCTAGGACTGAGAAGGAAGGGCCACCCCATATCTTTCTCCTGGTTCTTAGCACAACAGCCAACATGGCTTCTGAGGAACGCAGAGTTTTCGGTGGTAAATAGTGGTTGAATCTGTTGACCTGATAGCGGGGACCTGTCTTATAAAACGATCTGTGAGCCAACACCAGCCCCCTGAAGTGCACTCTTTCACCGATTGGCAACCAGTGTAAATGCTTGAGGTGCAGCCAGACGAACAGGGTCATGCTTCCAGAGGTTGAGGATAAGTCGGGCAGCGGCATTCTGCACCAACTGAAGTCTTTTGAGTAGGTATGCTGGGATACCCCTGTAGAGCGCATTGGTGCAATCCAGCCATGATGTTATGAGCGTAGGGATAACTGTTTCTGGCAGTGTAAGAGAAGCAAGAATAAAAGCTTTTTTGGAGGTCTTAAAAGGCGGAAACATGCACTTACCACACCGTCTAGCTGGGGATGAAAGGATAGAGAATTATCAAAATCTACCCCTAGGTTACGTGGTGGGTGAGAATGGGCAAAGCTGGACCAGAAAGCACCACCCCAGAATGGATGGGGGGCCAAAGACTAATACTTCGATCTTACTGGAGTTGCATTGAAGATTGCTCTGGCCTATCCACTGAAATATCGCTGATAGACACGCCACAAATCTTTCCTGTACAATAGGAGTAATACTATCTCATGTAAGGAGGATTTGCCTGTTGTGTGTGTAGGACAAAACCTCTACTCCGTGTGAGTCTATCAGAGCTGCCAGAGCAGACATGTATACATTAAATAGTGTTGGACTCAAGGCAATGGGTGAAGTCAGTGCAGATTTCCATGTGCATTGACTCTAAGATGGCTGTCACCAAAGAAGCATCAACCATGCTAGCTTTGCACTACCACCATATGCAAAAAGGGGCAACACAATATAAAGAAGCCCTGCTACACACATTTACCAAAATAGTTGCATTACATGTATTCGACAGGTGAAACCTGGCTGTACATGCTGCAGGGAGATAAATCACGAGAAGTAGGAGGAGGGAGAGAGAATTTAGAAACAGTCAGAGAGTTCAGCCAGACTGCAGAAGAAATATATTAGCGACATAGCGATTCAACATGCACATCCAATGTTTGGACAAACTATTGAATACAAAATATTGTGAAATCAAAACATCGTGTCAAGAATGCTGCAATGACAAAAATATCCTGGACACAAATAGCAAAGGCAAGATTAACATTTTTAACTGTTGTGTTTAATATTGTTGTGAAAAATATTGTTTTCTAAATTATAGTTGTATATGATATTGTTTTTATGTTTATTTTTTATATTATTTATTTAGTGTTAAATAATAATTTGTTTGTCAATGTTTAATTTCTAATTCATTTAATGCAGTTTGTAAATATTATTAATTAATTCTTCATGTAGTCATTAGAGGAAATTTGTATTTAATACGTTAATAGCAGGATGTTGTGTTTTTGTCAGGGGCAAAGGGTGGTGAGGTTTTTAAAATGTGTTTGTATAGATTTTTATCTACAAATTGGTGTATTAACGATAATATGTAATGTTATAAATTTCATTTGTAATTTCGAATTTAATATCTTCTATTTTAGGAGAAAATATTGTTTGATTTTTTTTTAAATAAATGTTTTAATTACAAATAATTTTTTTGTGTTGGTATATCGATTTTCCTTTTTCAAAATATGTATTATGTTGTTTTTATACATTCACTATACAATTTAGTAAACATTCTTAAAAAGAATTAGTAAAACATCGATCTGAAAAAATGTTTAATTTTAACAATTTTAACAATGTTTTTAGTGTGAAATCTTTAATATATTTGGTTGAAATTTTATAGTTAAGATTTAATGTCAAATAATTATTTTGTATTATGTCTTCATTATTATATTTAACATATTTTTCATTCTTATATTTATTTTGTAATCTTATTTAATATTTAGGTTAGTAAAATATATTATTTGTAATTATATATACATATGGTGTTGATTAGTTGCAAATGTTTATATTTAATTAATAAATAATTTTTAGGTTTTTCATGCGTTATTAAGAAATAAATCTACTTTTCTATATGTCTTTTAAAAAGCATATCATATGTTTATGTGATTATTGGTGTGTTGTAGAAAAGGTAGGTTAAGTATATGTTTTTTTCTATAGGTTTAACGTATGGGTTTATTGTCATGTTAAACTTATTTTAAAGAGTACATGAAAAACTAAGTTGTATTATTCATAGTTTTGTATAATTAGATTTTTGTTTTTAATTTGTTGTATTTTGTTTAATTATTTAGCTGTTTGTTGTGTTTGTAATATACTAATTGTTATATTCATATGTATTTACTATATTTTATAAATACTTAATTTGTTAATATATAATTTCATATTATTGAAAGAGAATTTTTCAAAGATTTTAAACATAATTTTGTAATATAAAATATTTATGAGTTTTTGCAAATTTTTCATTGCTACGATTTATTTAATAATAAAATATTTAGTGTTTAACACCTTCCCCTAAGTGGGAACAGTAAATGTGACCCCTTTAATGTCCAAAACCGTCCCCTAAATCGTTTCAAGTGGAGTGGGAATTGTAAATTTGACCCCCGTTAGTGTGAAACACAGTGGCAGGCAGTACGTTTTGGAGGGAGGGGGGCGGACGGGACACATCCCACACACATGCACACACACAAATAACAATCAAAGCAATGTATTCACACGCTCGCACGCACACAAACACATTCATTCACAACACTCTTCACCAAACATTCATACATACATGCACGCACGCACACAAACACATCCATTCACATCCAGAAGGCTTGGGACTGCTGCCTTCCCTCATTGGCTAACCTAAGGTCAGCCAATGAGGGAAGGCAGAAGTCCCAACTTCATCACAGAGTGGGATGGGGGCAGTGAGACTGCTGACCCCACCCCACTCTGTGATGAAGTGTCACTGATTGACACTCGACCCTGGGCGCTTCAGGGCTTAAAACTGAAGCGCCGAGGTGTCACGCCCACAGGAGCTGTGACTTCCTCAGCCCAGTAAAGTTCAGCTCAGGCAGCCAGGAGTCTGCACAACATGCGCTTGTCTGGCTCCTGGCTGCTTGAACTAAAAGTGAACAGTGTCTATCAGGCTGACCTTTGTGCTGCCTGACAGAGACTCTTTCATGAGGGGCGAAAGGTGCAGGGGCATTGCCCCTCAGCCCCAATGGACCGGCCGCTCCTGGTCAAACAGCTTCCCCTAAATAGCTTAGATTGGAGTGGGAATAGTAGATGTCACCCCTTTAGGGTTGAAAAACGTCCCATACAATGGATTAGAATTGAGTGGTAATACCAAATATGACACTTTAGTGTCCAACACCTTCTCCTAAATGGTGTAGATTGGAGTGGGGATAGTAAATGTGATCCTTTTAGTGTCCAAAATCTTCCCTTAAACAGCTTAGATTGAAGTGGGAATAGTAAATATCACCCCTTTAGTGTCCAAACCCTTCCCCTACATAGCTTAGATTGGCGTGAAAACAGTTATTGTGATCCCATTAGTGTACAAGCTAACCACTAAATTTGCTATTTTTATCTCCAGACAAACAAATATGTCTAAGAACGACACCCCAAATAGTATGTATGCACCCCAATATTTCATGTAAAGACCAAAATAACAAGCACTACCAACCACAATGTATATTATGACCCACAAGCCCACTTAATGTAAAGGAATACAAACGATTTTTAATTACTTGCTATATACACACTATCCAATTTAGCCCAAAATATATTACACACCTCTAAAAAATAATAAAACATTTTATAAAAAAAATTGAACCCCAATAAATATGATCCCCAATATTTACAACCCATATGAACCCAGTACCCTATAACTGTTGCAAATAATGCTTCCCTGAACCATAACTTGAAGTGCCCACCAAGATTTACAATAAACATCCACTATTACAATATGCACAAACAAATCACAAATGTATCCCACAAACAGATTAATTACATTTAAATAATAAATACACAAATTGCACGTAAGATGATGCATAGGAATTGTATACGGGCCTGTATTTCTACTAACCTGTTATATTGCATCAATTACAAGATATCGGAAGAGGACACCTAACACACGTCACAATTGTGGCATGCTTCATCATCAGGTAAATATCACCTGGAAGTACTCCACCAAAGTCTGGGGAATTAAAATATATAGCCAGCTGGATAAACACAGGGTCCAGATTAATTGAGAATGCCTAGGGGTATACCTAAAAGATTCTCTTTTATTGTGTGGGTGCCCCGTACATGGTTAAAACAATGATATTTGGATGCCTACTGAAAATAAAGTTTCAAAGCGCACATATCTTATTGCCTACATGTTTTGGCCTAATCCCTGCCCATCATTGTCAATGGTCATTTCAGGGCTATGGGATCCCTATCAAGTGTTCATATACCAACATGCGTGTATCAAGCAAGGACCCTCTGAGCAAAAGATTATTTGCACTCCTAGGTCAGGGATAAATCATATGTGTAAACAACAACCTAGGCAGGCTAAATGCTTGTCAAAAAAACAATGTAAAGGCAAAGACCATTCTCAAAAAAGCAATAATGTTAATTTTTATTGGCAAAGCAATAATTCATATGAAACAGTTAAAAATAATTATTTAATAAAATTAGAAAGTAAAAATAGTCCAAAGGGACTATACAACAAATATCATCTGGTACATTCAAAATACATAAAAACTAATAAAAGAATGGGTTACAAGGTATACAAGAAGAAATATACGTGGCACAAAAATAGATAGTTTCGACGTGCGTTTCGGCGACCAGCGCCTTCTTCAGGACAAGCCACAGGGTAACCTAAATAATAATAAACATAAATCCAACATTACACAAAAATAAATAAAAACATTGTTATGTCAACACCTAACGGAAATTCTTCACTTAACAAATGCTCTGTTCTGAACCAAGGAATAATACATCCTCCTAACAAAGAATTGGTCAAAGGACGAATAGTAGAGAGACCGTACGAATCAAACCCCATACGAATCTCCCTCGGAACCCGCTGTACGCGACATCCATACAGTTCGCGGCTGGTTTCTCCGACCCAGCAAGTACGATTCGTGTCGGGTACGCATCGTACGTCGCTTTTTTTACGGGAGACGTAAACGTCCGGAGAAACAGAGTTCGCCTCGAAACAGGTTCGGAACAGCCCCCCCCGGGTATGGTGCGTACACCCCATGATTGCAGTGGTACGGTGCGTACCCCTGCGATCATGGGGTGTACGCACCGTACCCCGCGATCATGGGGTGTATGCACCATACCCCATGTTCGCTGGGTGTACGGTGCGTACACCCTGTGATCGCGGGGTACGGTGCGTACACCCCATGTTCGCAGGGGTACGCACCGTACCCCTGCGATCATGGGGTGTACGGACCGTACGGTGTGTATGTGATTGTGTGCTTTTTCGTACGAATCGGCCTTACCTGACGTGGACTGTACGATTCGCGTCCTCATACCCCGGTCCGGATCGTACTCGTCGGGTCGTACGGCATGTTTATGATTCGTACGGAGAGGGCTCTGTATACGAATCGTACGGACGTTTTTTTCTAGGATATGAATCGACTCCTTAGTGTTATATCAGTTAGCTTTGTTGCCTTTTTTATGTCACAATGCAACATGAATTCATGCAGGACAAAGAAACATGTTAGTGAACAAGTTGTAATCTTAGACCTTGTTTAAATGTATACCTGTTTCCTTTGTTAAACACAATTTGATTAGTAATTGGGTGTTATGACAAGAAATTGTTATTGTTAGGGAGGATTGTGCCTATGTTTTCCCTCTCGATCTCCTGTGTATGGTATAATTACACTTAACCCTGAAAAACATACTAAATTAAATACAATTAAATAGAGACGAATAGTTTCTATTATACAAAACTGAAATATATAATTAAAAAGTTGAATGCAAACCCCAGTGCTTAAAACCAATATTACACATAAACCTTATAAATAGAATGTATAAATAAATATTACAAAATTGATCACCTAAACCCCCCAAATAGAATGTTCCCAAAATGCACAATAAATAAAGCCCAATAACATATACAAATGAAAGTGTGTGAGGTGTGGTGTGGTGGCAGGGCAGCTGACTTCGGAGCATAGGGTTCATGGTTTAATCCCTGGCTCTGGTGGCAGACCAGCTCAGCACCATGTAACTCTGGGCAATAGCTCACTTAATTTCCATGACAGCCCCCAGCGCCTTGAGACCGTAAGGGTGAGTAGTTTCGGCTTTACAAATACGGATTCACAAAGTCTCGGATTACACTATTTACACTTGAACCTCCAAAAATACTACCTTAATAAAAAATATCACAGCGTTAAAACATTACCCGGTCAAACCCCCAATAACCCCATGAACTGCAGAAAAAATTGCTCATACTCCAAAATATATTAACCCCAATTTTTATAGTCATCACACATTATAAAATAAAATGCAGCAGAATATCTATAATAAATTAACCCTACCAAACTTATTAAACCTCAAATAGAATATTAAATAAGTTAATAATAAAAATGTATCCATCCAAACTCCAAAATAACCCACAACCCTAAAAAAATTATATATATATATATATATATATCATTTCTAATAAAGATAACAAAATGGTAAAACATGCTCCTCAAAACAGGTTTTAAGGCAAAAACTATTATAATATACATATGCATTACAATTTTAATGCACTCTAAATTAAATGGCACAATACTTTGGTACATGGTATAGTTATCTGCTATAATATTAACATACAGCAAAAAGCAATATACGTATCTACAATATTTTATCTCATGATATTTTTGCAGTAAAGATATTTTGACCACAATATTCTTGTACAACGATATTTAGAACTCAATATTTGGGTAACATATCTATAAAATCACATCTGGACCTATGTTAATATGGAAGCAAGTCTTAAAACGGTAATACCACTGGCCCTTTTGGGACAACACAGTGGGTTTTTGGACTTGTTGAAGAGAGTAGATGCACCAAAGTCAATAGGATTTATCTTGGAAGAATGAGCTACACCACTGTACTAGCACTCCACATTTTCCATATGCCACCAATTTGTGCTGCAGAATGGGCCTAATGACGTGTTGGAATAAGAATTACAGATCTAATAAAGCCTATGCTTAAACACTGCCTCCTAACTCCATTCTCAAATCATTAACAATAGAAAAGATACCTCCTTGAAATGCTTGGTTTTGTCATTAAAGTAGCTTTCATTAGATCTAGGATGTTATTTTCAAATATTGGATGCAGTTGAGCAAGAAACAATTCTTCTGATACTTTTGCTATGTAAGTATAATTATTTACAAGACAAACTCTGTGATGGAGCACACAATTACCATCTCCAAATCCTGACTCAGGTGTCCACAATAATTAGGTGGTACTCTAAAATATGGCCACATGACTCACTCTAGGATAGTTTCAACATGTTCTACATTACATAATGTTGCCACCAGGAGAAATCTTCATTTTGAGGAAGTAGACACAGCTGAGATCTATAAAGGTCTGCTACTTCTTGCACATGGCCAACATGAAGTCAGGGTGAAGGGGCAAGAGTCAGAAGGAAGGGAGTGGTACAAAATACTGATGGCGGTAGTTGTGCAGGAATACATTGAATACAGTAGACCCAGTGGTTGAATGCTATCAGCAGTTTAATCTCTGTTTCTTTACAGTTTGTGTGAAACAGGACACACAAACATTGTATCTCAATAATAATCCGGGTGAGATCTATGAGAATAGACTGAATGACAGATGTTTGATTATTTATACAATGTGTGCAATAATAAACATTTAACATATTAAAGCTATTTTTTTCTCGCTACTCCTGGTCAACACTCCGCTGGTTCCATTGTACAATAAAGACACCAATATCGAAGCCAGACGCATCGCTCTCGGGGAGTAGTTGGGGAGTCCTGATGATTCTTGAAGGTGATTTTGTCATTCTTTGGAGTGTAAAAGGGACCTTATCTATTGCAGTTGTTATGCAGTTGGTTTTGTTATCATCTGTACAGTAGCAACCAAGAAAATGAACTGTTGTTTGTGCAGGCGGGAACATTCTAATCATGTTGTATTGTACAGTGTTTAGGGTCAAGTCACATTTTTGCTCATTTCTCTGGTTGTTCTACTGTTGAAGATGCCTGCCCTATTTGTCAGTCGCTGTGGGACGCCTGGGATACTCTTGCTGTGGTTAGCTTGATGTTATCAAAATACAAGGCTAACTGAGGATCATCTGTGTTAGCCTATGATTTGCACCATATGACCGGCATGATACGAAATACGTTGTGAGGTAGTGTCAGTATGTCATGTGTATGCTTTGTATGTACCATCATGTCATTAGGCCAGTTTGCATTACTGTTTCTGTGCAAAGGCCTTGCAGTTTGCTATGTGCCTTATGAAAAATCAAAGTGCAGCCCTGCACTGTGTTCTGTTCTTTTACACTGCTGGAAAAAGGGGAGCACATTTACGAACACCCAATACACCTTTGGCCCATCCTACTTGCATTGTGAGATTGTGTGCCCATATGTTGAACTTGCAGCCTCATTTGATGACTGGTAACTATAGGTTCGACCAGGTAATGTGGCAAAGATCCTGCTGTTACGACTGTTCCATGGTCGAATTGCTGCTACAATTTTTGGTACCATACACATTACAAGTGTCTGTAATTGCTGGGAGGTTTCTTCTACTATGTTGGGCCTCCATTTGGTGTGGAAGTGGACCATGGTTGCCACTAATGAAATAGTAACAGTACAACTAACATCTACTATATAGCTTCCTGGTGTCTACTGGACTACAGCCTAGCTCCATTTTTAATGGCGTCATCATCCGATGGTGAAGTGACTGTGAACATTAGCCTTCTGCTATGCTTGAAATAGGATGGAAGAACACAGTGAAGGTGTATGCGACTTTCAAAATTCTCCAAATGAGAGTGTAAGTCCTTTTGCCACCTTCCACATCAAGTTCCTATTGTACATGCATTTATTAACAATATATACACACTTCACTTGATAGATAACGCCGTGAAGAGTACCATCATACTTGTTATCAAGATTGTTGTTGGGGGTCTGTTGTAGCGTTACGTACTAGGCCATAACCTTTTCATTTAGGTGTAGAGTTTAACCCGTTGCGTGCTGGCGTCGGCCAACGGCCATCGCGAGCACTACTTTCGGAGTGCTGCGCACGTCCGTTGGCTGACGCGGCCCTGCCCGCGCACGGAAACCTCCGCACTGCGGCGGATTCTACGCCACGGTAAAGGGGTTAATTTAATTAATTTTATCTTCTGACTACTAATTACTCAGTTGGTATTTGATGGATATTGTTCTGTGCTAAAAGAGACTGAGATGCTCGGAGGATAGGCAATTATCAAATGAGGACCAGGAATAAGATAATTGCTATATATCATTTTATATTCATCTCACTCTGAAAATCCACAAGCAATGAACACTAGACAAATACATTTACCAATCAAATAATGTGTCAGAATCAGCAGAGTTTAGTTTAAATCTCACAGTTTTAGTATGACTTTAACTGAATAACATATAATCCTAAATTTAGCTAATTTGAGTTTAATAAAACAGTAACAGACCCTGCAAGATCCAAATATGTAGGGATTTTATCTTCCTCAGCCTAGGGAGATTAATTAACTAATGGATTTAGAACAATTGTTGAGCCTCATACAAACCCTTAGAAAGTTCAATTTGTTTCAAATGACCAGTTCCAGTTCATTAAAGACAGGAAATCTGTTTCTGTTTGTCTGCTGTAACGTTAGTGCCACAGCCGTATGACGCAAATCCTTTCAGCCGAAAAGGTTCCACTACACTAGCATACCAGCCACCAGCAGATCGCTATATTACATCACAGTTTGCATTGTTCCTGGAAGTCGAAATTGTCAGTCTCTGTGTCGCAAGGTGGGTAAGCAAGTCTCTCTCAATCAGTTCCAAAATCTGAGCAATTGTACTCCATTAGTTCCAGGGAAACACCCCTTGACATCACCGAACTTGTCAGACCACTCTGTCCCATAGGTCGTCTTCAATATGATAAGAGGATGTAGAAAGTAAAAAGCACACAAATCCGAAAGAATTAAATAAAGCATAATGTGTAATTTCCTTAGAATCATTGTTGGTTTACTCATATGAACAATGTGGCGCTCAGAAAATAGACAAGTTAATTATCTCATCCTTTGTCTGGTAGTTTCTCAAGCATCTGTTCTATCGTGGTACAGTTTTTATTGCATGTTCCATCAGGCTGTGCTACAAATGTCAATGGATGCAGTTTAAAGCTGGACCACAAGTGGCAACTTTACGAAACGTCCCGTAAGCTACAGACTATTCAGTTCAAAAGTTCACATTTGGAAAATGAAGCAAGATACAACTTGTTCACGATGAAATTGAGCTAATATATGAATCTTGCATTGCATAGCATGGTATTAATATCTCAAATAGGTGCATTATTAAACATTGCAATCAATTCATAATTAATTCATGTAAGTATAGGGTACGCATACATTTTTGAAAATGTCACTGTCACTCAAATATATTTTTATAAGTTTCCGAGCACATCATATGTTATTAAAGCACACATATTTTAAGGTACATCAAAAGAAAGGTTCATGAAATGCAATTCTTGATAAACTTGTCTAACACTTACTTTTCTTTTGTTATTTTCAGGGCACACATTACATAGATTAATGTACTATCTATCTCTAATATGTAATACGTTCAATACTCACATATGAATTTTTAGCAAACATTATTATCACATTATCCAATCACAATTTCACATTTCATTAAGGTGTTAAAATTCATATCTATTCAAAAAGTATAAATGTAATAAACTTATTCTAACATTCTGCATGCTCTTACTCTACAGTTGCTATGTTAAAGGGCTCATTATGATGGCGGCGGTGGTGATCCTCCCGCCATCATAATGTGATTCACTCACCACCAGATAAGGATGGCGGTGGGAATCACATTGGTACCGCGGTGGATGGAAATTCCATCCGCCATGGTCTGGCAAGTTGGTCCTTTTCCGTCCGCCCTGTGAACCCGGAACCAGGGCATTATTGTGGCAGTGCCGTGCAGGCACCGCTGTAGTGATTAGGATGAGCCCTTCTGCCTGTCTATTTGCAGCGGCTATCCCGCCGCAAAAAGACAGGGGGAGAATGGCTTTGGGGGCCTGTTGAGGGCCCCCTCAGTGGGGGGGTGCACTAGGGGGGTACCCTTGGTACCCCCCTACATTTCCATGCACAGGGTGGCAGGCATCACGTGCCTGCCATGCAGTGCATGGAAATACACATTGTGGCCTTTTAACATTGTGGACGGTGCTGCAACCAGCAGCACCGTCCGCAATGTTAAAGGGCCAGGAGTGGTCCCATAACCGTTATGATGGCGGGCAGACAGATGACTGCCCGCCATCATATTGAGCCCCTATGTTTTGTCATTTCTAGAAACATAGAATTTAACACACCTTTTGACGTTTTTCATATGATGTAATACCAAAATCGTTTTTCTATGTAAAACTATGGTAAATTAATGAGAGGAAACACCTCTGCTCTATCAGGACTATTATGTGTGCCCAGAATGCTTATATGAAGTACATTTGTTCAATTTAGCTATGTGAAAGTGGTATTTGCACTCACCTTCAAGGTCTCTATGATGTTCAAAACGTGGTTTGGCCTCTGGCCAAAGTGGGTTCTGCAAGTGGACATCCTCATGACATCATTAGCATTCCCTCTATCTGAAAGCTTATTCTTGGTGGTTACAGGTGCCCTTCCTGGGCTTTGGATCACATGTATGGAGCAGTAGGTAGATGCAACAGCATAGATTATGACTTGATCGGACTTATATAGCTTCCTGGTGTCTTCTGGGAAACCTGTAGCAGCATTCCCAAAAGGCTTACCGTGGTCCATTTTGAACACTTCCAACAGAATGTTACGTTTCTTCTCACTGACCCTTTTACTAGTTTTCCTTGCTTGAGGGGTTCACCTCCCTCAGTCCATTCCTGTCCTGCAGTCTGGAGCATCATACACCAAATGCAGAGAAGTCTAGACTGTTCTAGATTCTGCTGCACTCTCATCTTCTCCCTGCAGTGTTTGGGACAGTGGGGATGAGGCCTCTCATATCATCAGCGGCTTCTCCACAACGTGTCACAATTAGTGAGCTCTTAAGCTGGCTTTTCCCTGGTTCTAAACTCAGTCGTGGCTGTTGCCAGTATGCAGTGGGGTGGTGGCAGGGCAGTGGGGGGAAAGGGTTGAATTAAAAAAATTTAATTAAAAATCCGCCTCACCTTTCGTTGCTCCTCCGTTCTCCTGCTGCTACTGACATTCCCGGGGACAGACTCCCCAACCAGTCCGACGCTGCTCTCATGCAGTGCAAACATACATAAAGCAGCACAGGGATTGGCCTGAGCAGGCTGGTTTGACACTCTGCTCAGGCCCAGGGAGTTATCGAAACCTAACTGTGCATATCTGTATGGCCAAACCTAAGACGGCTGGCCAAACAGACATGCGTACTTAGATGTTGAACCAACCACTCCTCCCTGTGACCCTAGCCCCGCCCTGCCCTAATGTAAATGTAAATGTAAATGTAAATGTACAGGAATTTATATAGCGCAAATCACCAAGCGGTTTCTAAGCGCTTGCTTAGGGAACCCGTCCTGGTATTCCCCTGTGAGATAACCCCGGCAGGGTATCCGCAAGGTGAAAGCCAGGCATCCCGCCGCGAGGGGCCGTTGTGGAGATTAAGCAAGCTATTGCCCAGAGTCGCAGAGTGTGAACCCGTGAATCGAGTAGGCACCGGAGCGAGAATTGTCGAGTCCATGGACATTTTAGGACTCAAGACCCCGCCGAGCCGGGAATTGAACCCTGGTCCCGGGCTGACCTCTGCTTCCAGGTCTGCCTCCTCTAACCAGTGAGCCACACTTCTCCCCTACACATGCTGGCTCAGCCAACAGCTGAAAAATAAAATGTTAATAAATGATTGTTTAATTTTTCAGCTGCTGGCTCTGAGCCAGTGGGCAACCCTCCTCCGCGATTACGGAGGAGCCGCCACTGTCTGAACACCTGAAATTGAAATCATTTACAGCCCATGTTTGTGACTATGTAGTTATGCGAATGCTCACAATTTTACCATCTGTGTGTTAAAATATCCACTCAATCTGCATGTCTCTGTGATTTCCTATTTTTCATATTCGCAGCACTAATATTTGGCCACCTCATAGGTATGGCCAGGGGCTCTCAGTACTTTATATGATGTTTTGAATGGAACTGATATTTTGAGCACTGCACTGTGCCTCTTTAACCCCTAGTCTTAGGTAAAAAAGCACAGTATCCTATCCCCCTTTCCTGTGACTGCTTCTACTGTGTCCTGTCTCGTGGTCACAGTACAGGCTAGTGTGAACATTGTGACAAGGAGGACGAGCAGCTGAGGTGATATTGCCCCTGCTCTTACTGTACGTCTTTGGTGAAGGCCTGAGCTGACGCGTCATGTGCTCGTCAAGCAGTCTGCGCCAGAGCTCATTTCTGTCTGTGAGTGCGCATGCATGAGTGCGTGTCTCTAAGTAGGGGATGTTTGTTCTCCCCTTCCTGCTGTAAATGTACTAACCCATTGGTTCTTAACTTGTGATCCAGGGAACCCTAGGGGTCCACGAGGCCCTCTCAGAGGGTCCGCGACTGTTTAACAAAATGAAATATTATTACAATGAATATTTTAAAATGAATAAAGTATACAAATAGGGAGCAGCATTTAATTTATTTTCTGGATTTGATTGTGAATTAAACAAATATTTCAATATGTGAGCTTTTTGGGGGGTATATACTTGTTTTCATATTGTTTGTGTGTATTGTTTTGAGGTTTAAATCATTGAAGTTGCTTGGGCAGGGTGTTCCCTGCTTCCAATGGTGACTCAGTGGTGGTCCCTGGATTCCAGTAATGATTCAGTGGGGGTTCCCAAGATTCCAGTAATGATTCAGTGGGGGTCCCCCGCTTCCAATGATGACTCCGTGGTGGTCCCTGGATTCCAGTAATGATTCAGTGGGGGTCCCCCGCTTCCAATGATGACTCTGTGGTGATCCCTGGATTCCAGTAATGATTCAGTAAGGGTAACCGACTTCCAATGATGACTCAGGGGGCTCCCCGGATTCCAGTAGTGATTCAGTGGGGGTTCACAGAACCGTTTATCCTTCCTAGTACTGGGAGGCTCTCAATATTCATGCATGCTGCGCCTGTTATTTTCGAGTGAATCTTGCACAGTTTCTGTGGCAGGTATTGGGAGTGAGACACTGAGATGATACTGTGCAGCGCCTGTGTGCTGCCTGTTTTGTATGCGTCTGATGTCAGACCCCATTGCTCGTACTAGAGCTGTTCTGTTCAGTGAAGTTGAAAACAGTTTGCATTGCTGATGCCACTTTCCTAGGATTCTTCAGTTTATGATGGAATTTTCCATTTTTAAAGCTGGGCTGCATCTGTTCTGTATAGTTAGATTTTGCTGTGCTTGCTAAGAGGCTTCTGTGTGTCTGAAGGGAGTCTGCACTGTTTATGTTACGTCTGTTCTCTGTGCATACTGAATCCCTTGAGCTAGTATGCTGCATTTGTATTGAGGGGCATGTCATGGACGGCTACGATGTACCTGCTGTGTGTGTATGCATATACATGTCTGCATGTGTAATTTAAACACGAAACCAGTGCCCATGATGATATGATAAATAATATTTGTCAAGCGCATGTTCACATACGGTATCTTGGCGCTGGGGTGGAAACGCTGTCTAAAACTGGTCTGAAGAACTCAGTTGTATGCTGACGAAAAGAGCCAGGTTTTCAAGGATTTTCTGAAGTGAGCATGGGAAGGAAGAAGACTCAGTGCAGGGGGGAGGGAGTTCCAAAAAAGAGGGGCCTGTGTGGAGAGCCGCAAGCCTCCATGTTTTTTCCGCCTAAAGGGGCGGGGGGTGAGGAGATTGTGAGTGGAAGAGCGGAGGTCGCGCTGAGGAACATATCGGTGCAAGAGAGAAGAAATGAAATAAGGTCCCTAAGAGGAAAGAGCTTTATGAATCAGGCAGCCGAGTTTGAAAAGGCTGCGCTGAGCCACTGGGAGCCAATGAAGGCTCTTTAACAGGGGCTTAGTATGAGTGGATTTAGGCAGTCCATAGACCAACCTGGCTGCCTGGTTCTGGATGAGTTGAAGACTTTTGATTTGGTATGAAGGGATGCCCACAAATAAGGAGTTCGCATAATCAATTCGCGAGATAACCAGCCCCAAGGTGACCTGAATAAGAGCTTCGTGGGAAAGGAATCTGCTGATTTTTCATATGCGACGCAAGTGGTAGAAACAAGTGGAGACCACAGACTTGATTTGTGCCCTCATAGAGAGGTCTTTGGAGATGGTAATCCCTAAACTCCTGACAGTGTCAACAGGTGAAGGAGAGGGACCAAGTAAACGAGGCCAGAAAAGCGAGTTCCAAGGGTTATTGTGGGGACCTGTGAGAACTAACTCCGTTTTGTCAGGGTTAAGTTTGAGTTGATTATAATTCAGCTAGGAGCTTATGAAGTTCATTACAGAGTGGACTTGTTGTATAGAGGAAGGGGAAGAGTCGATGCTGAAGATGATCTGGAGGTCATCCACGTAATTGAAAATAGTGACTGATTTTTGTTGAAGCTCCGATATGAGAGGACGGATGTAAAGATTAAAAAGAAGTGGTGAAAGCGAGGAGCCCTGCGGGACTCCACATGTAAGGTGTTTTCCCACCGAGGAAAAAGGTGGGAGGGACACTGCTTGAGTGCGATCCTGAAGAAAGGAGGCGATCCACTTCATTGGTAGCCCCTGGATGCCGGCGTGCTCGACACGTTCAAGTAAGAACACATTCTAGTAAACAGAGAGATGGACTGGTGAATAGCAGGAATATAATGGACAGTAGTAAAATCGATAGATAGATAGATAGATAGATAGATAGATAGATAGATAGATAGATAGATAGATAGATAGATAGATAGATAGATAGATCGATAGTAGATAGATAGATTGATTGATAGCTAGATAGATATACAGAGAGACAGATAGATGGATGGATGGATGGATGGATGGATGGATGGATGGATGGATGGATGGATGGATGGATGGATGGATGGATAGATAGATATTCACGACCGGTGGGCCCACCTCATGTCTGATAGAGCCGGGATGGCTATCATAAGACGGACAGATAGACAGACCAATAAATAGACAAATAGACAGACATTCACAGCCACTAGCCAACTCCAGGTCTCACAGACTCCTGATCATTATATTACGACAGTCTGAATTGATAGCTAGACAGACGGATATTCACAAACAGTTGACCCGCGCCAGGTTTCAGAGGGCCCAGATTGTTATCATAAAACAGACAGGCACCTTAATGAATAGACAGATGGTCATTCACAACCAATTGGCCCACCACAGGTCTCAACGAGACCTTATGGTTATTTTGACACATACAGATTGATAGACAGAAAGACAGGCAGACAGACGGAAATTCATATGCATTTTGCCTGCCTTATGTCTCAGAGAGCCCTGATGGTTTTTCTACGACAGATGGATTGATAGGTAGACAAACAGACATTCACAACCAGTTTCCCTTCCTAGGGTCTCAGATAACCTGGATGGTTATCTTCAGACAGACAGACAATCACAACCATTTGGCCCACAGCAGGTGTCAGAGGGCCCTGAGGGTTATGCTAAGACAGACAGATAGATAGGTAGATAGACAGACAGACAGCCCTACATTCTCAACCAGTTAACCCGCTGCCAGTGCCAGGCAGCTCTGTTGATTATTCTAAGACAGATGGATGGATTTTTTTCAAATATTTCTTTATTGGCATTTTTAAGACATTACAAGAACAATGAAGGCACCAGTAGATGACAATGCGTATTTTAGCACCTAAATCAATGATAAATGCCGTACAGTAATGAAGCAATACAGACCAATGTGTAGTGGCACATATTTGCGTAGTGTACCTATCATTATAGTTCTCAGACAAGGGAATTAGGCTAAAGCAGCACATTCCTCAGGCACTTGCCATCTGTAAAGAAACAGCCAAAAACAGCGTATATACACTGAACAACGTGAAAGAAAGAAATAATAACAATTCGAGAGTTCTTGGTTGGCAGCAAATATTTGCCAGTGTAATCCGAGGATAAACAGGTAACGAAATGGCACGGGGTTGGTATCAGAGGTATACGTGAGTGTGAGGTAGTCCATTCTCTACCTAGTTTGTCCCCCGGGTGCCTAAAAAGAGGCTTCTATATTAGGTTAGGGAGGGTCTGGTCAAGACTCGGGGGGTGGGGCATTCTCAAGATTCATGCGCCAATGGGCAGCCCCTCGCCAAGGGAAGCCCATGAATTCCTGACTCGCGGCATCATTCATTGCAGAGCGTCCATCTTTTATTGTTTCGTTTTGTTTCATAAACTTTTATTCGGTTACCACTCATTATTGCAACCATAAAAAGTACAAAAGAGATAAAAATATAACTTTTTACACACAAATCTATCATAAAAGGAAAAACATTTAAAAGGAAAAACAGCAACTTCAAGAATAATAAGTGATTATAATTACTCAAAGTTACGGCGATATTTGATGCAAGATTTTAATAAGTTAGCTATGCACTTCGCTATGTGACTGGTCTCAAGGGATTGCAGAGCCATGAATGCCGGGCGACAAGATCTTATGCCCATTGCTCGCAATAGTCGCAAAATCCAATTTTTTCGTGGAAAAGTATAGTATTTGCAGAAGAAAATAATGTGTAATGTTGACTGAGGGGAAAGACCATTACAGGGACACAGCATAATAGTGATGGACCAATCCTGGGAATTAGGAAAAGTCACAAGGCGGAAAAAGGAGTTAAACCGGAACCTTGTCAAAAGGTATTTTTCATAGTTACACAGGTGGAATGTCAAGTAAGGTTGAATACCCAGATAATTCTGGACAGCAATGATTTGGGTATTTGTAGGTTTGACCAACTCCATCAAACATCGGAGGTCTCTTAGGTGGCACATGCACAGCTTTTTTAGATCTTTCCTTGAGATATCGCCCATGCTGGGCGGATCCTGAAAGAAACTACAGCGGCCCAGATCACGGCAGAAGTTCCTTACATATACAAGCCAAGGTATTTTTTCCCAATTAGCTAGGTCCATGCAATCCAAGATGAATAGACGCGTCAGCTGACACTCCTCATTAGTCCAAATGCGGTGCCACAGAAGTATAGGTTGGCAACGAATGGTGTCCGTGATATAGTCCATACCCAGTTCGGCAAGCGAGGCATAGGTTGGCGCACTTTGTGGTACCGCCGACAGGTACTTAGCAAACCCATTCTTGATGGTTTGGAGTGGTTTTATTAGGCCATAACCCCAGACCCCAGCGCCGTAAGTAGCAACACTGTGACATTTTGCGTAATAGATTGCAAGTAATTCAGGAGGAGCCGGTTTCCCCAGTTTCCTAGAAAAAGAGACCAGGGCTGCCGTTGCTCTCTGAAAAAGTAGTTTTTTGCTGGCCACAGCCTGCCGACAGCTCAATGTGTCGTCCACCAGGATTCCCAAATAGGGGTAGACGGCTGTTCTTTCAAGCCTGGTTTTATCGACATAGATTGTTTTAGGATTCTTGATTTTGGGGCCGAGGTGCATAACAAAAGTCTTTTTTATATTAACCTTGATGCCTAGGGATCCCATGTAGGAACAATATTTGTTGAGTTGTACTTGTAGTTGCCTCAGCGTTCTAGCAAAGATTACAGAGTCGTCCGCATAAAGCAACGTTGGGATTGGAAGATGTTTAGTTTGAGGAAGGTCCTGGCTCCCTTCTAACATAGCCGCCTCAAGTCCATTGGTGTACAAGTTGAACAAGAAGGGAGCCAGTACGCATCCCTGCCTAACCCCTTTTGTGATTGAAAAAGAGGGGGAAAGTTCTCCATTTATCCCAAACCTGACTCGCGCCGTTGCATCTGAATAGAGTTCATGCAAAAATACAATGAGAGCAGGATCAACCCCTATTTCCCCAAGCATGGCCCATACTTTGGAGTGCAGGACACAGTCAAAAGCTGCGCTAAGGTCGACATACACAAGGAACAGATGACCCTTTTTGGCTCCCACGTACTTCCCGATCAGGAGGGCGAGGTTCAAGGCCTGCTCCACGGTCCCAAGACCGCCCTGGAAACCATACTGAAGGTCGGTCATAATGTTGTTACTTGATGCCCACTCCTGAAGCCGTTCCAGTAGCAGCCGACCCGCAACCTTCCCCAGGGAGTCCAGGAGCGAGATGGGCCTATAGCAGGCCGGATCGTTTCGGTCGCCCTTCTTGAAAATAGGGAGGAGTATAGAAGTGGACCATGAGTCAATCAGGCCTGTAGTTGTTGCTGCAGCCAGGACCTGAGTGAGAAGTGGGGACCAAAGGTTGATGTTATGCGTGAAAATGTCCACCAGGACCCCATCTGGACCAGGCGCCTTGCCGGTTTTAGATGCTTGCAGGGCTTTGGCTACCTCTCCGTGCTCAAATCGGATGTTAATTGGGAAGCTCTTTGTATCAGACGCACTATCTAGGGTAAGTCCCTCCTCTGCGGGCTCTATATGATATCCGCCAAAGATTTTTGAATAGTGGGCAACCCACTCTTCGGCGGACACTGCGACATCAAGATGTTGAACAGTCGATGTATCTGTCAAGAAGGGGGATTTAACAACTCGCCAAAAAAAGCCGCTATCTTTGCTTCGGCAGCTGTCGTGTAGTTGTAACCACAGGTTCGTCTTTATTTCTTTCCTGCGTTCTACCCTCGCAGCGTTATAGAGCTTCCTACGTTTAGTAATCTCAGGGATGTTCCTCACTGCGTTCTGGAGGGCCGCCTTGAGGTTGGAGAGGGCCTTACGACACCGGGAGTTGAACCAACCCTCAGTTGGTATTTTTCCACGTGTATGGGTGCGAGATAATTCCTCCTTTATTGTACCCAGGATCTTACCAAAGCTGTCCAAGACTGTTTGAGGTGAGGAATCAGGGCTTAAGCAGTCATATACCCATAGAAGGGCTTTTTTAAGAGCTATCCCCATAACTACTTCTGGATCTATTTTTGCCCACTTTACAGAGAAGCCGTTCACTTTATTCATGGATAACGTTTTTTGTGATAACAGGCTTGTAGCGTTGGTATGTAGTGAGACAGTTTTTGGTCGGACTAAAACACTATTAGGAAAATGGTCGCTACTAATTTCAGATCCTGTGTGGAATTTTGCCAATTGTCCCTTCATACTCTGAGAACACAGAATAAAGTCGATGGTGCTTGACAACCCCCTACCATGGAATGTCGGGGAAAAATCAACTTGCGGGTCTACCAATTCATTGGCAAAATCCATCTCCAGTTAGAAGAAACTCTGATTCAGGCAATTCCCATTTATGGTGTGTGCGAAATGGGCCAGAGGGCTACCATTCTCATCTGACAGTCCACAGTTACCATTTCTATAGTTGGTGCATAGTGGGATATTAAAATCGCCACCCCAAATAACATATACAGGGAGAGACGATGGCTTATTCTGTTGCAGTACTAAAAAAGTGGTAATTTCATTTAACATCTTCACACACTCAGGTGGTTGGAGATTGTTATATAGATTTATCAAGAGGTAAATAAAACTCTTGTTCAGGCATATTTGCAAAATTTGGTAGCACTCTTCTTCTTTTAATCTAGTTGTTGTTATAGAGGAGTGGTTGTTTACTACGTATACTGCTAAACCACCCTTAGGTCTACCAAACAAACCCTGACTTGCTGGGGTGTGAAAAGTTTTGAAACCCAGTAGGTGGACGGGGACAGTTGACCATGTCTCCTGAAGACATACTATGTGATGCTCGTTTACCGTGTCTACCCATGGTTGTAGATTGATCTTAGAGCGTAGGCCAGCAACGTTCCAAAATAGAACGGATAAGGTCGTTTGTTTATTTAAAGAGGAATTACGTTTATGACCATAGAGGTTATCTGTGCAGGCACTGTCGGTTGCGTACAACGAGGTACAGCTCATCGAGACCGCAGTTGGAGAGGGGGACTTAGGGCCCTCGATCTGAGGAGACAATGGGGCAGCTAAACTTACAAGTTCCCCCGGGGTACAACCCCTGGAGTCATGGGAAAGAGAGAGATCTAGAAAAGTTTGGGCGCGGATAATAGTTGGCGCAGACAATACTTCGCGAAGTTCAGAGTGAGTGTTGTTATGCAACTCTAGAGCTCCCTCTACCATCTGAGCAGACCCTGGGACCCCCTGGATCAGGTTACTGCTATTTGAGGTGGCTAACGGTCAATCGACCATTTCCAAGCAGTCATATCTGTTTCTGATTGGGATACCTCGCCATCCCACCAATGAAGGCTGTTCCCTGTTAGGGTACCAAGGCCGAGATTCCCACTCCCTACTCCTGCTCCTCTGAGTGTGCCAGAGACCCACATGGTTCCATGTACACTCCGGGGGCTGATCCCAGTTTAGAGCTGGGGGATACTGATAGCGGTGCACTGGTGGATAAAAGAAAGAGAGGCGATGTGCGTCAATACCCCCCTTTTTGGCCAAGGCTGGCCATGAACAAATATAGTCAACAGTGGCTGGATCGTCACAGTTGACTATGATGCAGTCTCCTTTTGTGCTTTTTGGTTCAACCCCAACCCACGGCACTCTACGCACTGTAGAAATTCTGCTAGTGTGTGGGGGTTGTAGGGGCCTATTTAAGCTGAGCCACTGTAAGACCTTATTTTGAAGGGACCAGGACGGTTCCTCTGTGGTTACTGGTAGCTCCGGGACCCCAGTGAGGATGACAGTAAAAGGAGACGCTTCTGGAGGTAGATGAATGGGGCGCTTGGGCCTAAACCCCTTTTTACCCTCACCCAGCAAATTAGATGGTGCTTGCTGAGGCACCAAAGATGGTATGGGTCTCTGGTTTGATAGCTGGGCGGGACCCTTGTCAAGAGTAGACTGAGAAGGAATAGTGACCGGGGTCTTAGTCATAGGCCCGCCTCCAGGAGTGGAGTGAGAGGAGGGTTGTAGCATATTGGGCTTTGCTTGGATATTTTGGGTTTTTGCAGCTTGGGACGGCTTAGCTCGGCAGTCCGGCTGAGCCCCTTGGACTTCTGAACTAGGAGGATTTGTTTTGCCCCCCCCCCTGAGTTGGTTTGGACCAGGCTTTGCTGATTACATGGCTTTAGGGAAAGTTTCGCTAGTTGTTTTTCTATGGTCATTATGCTCCGTTCGAGGGGTTGTAGATGATGTTTTAAGAGCTCCCTAATGCTAAGTAGAAGCTGGGTGTTTGCAGTACATGATCTACAGTTCCCCCCCTCTGTGCCCTTAATAGCTGGATTAACGGGAGGTTCTATTAGATTGATAAATTAAGTATTAGGATCATTTAGGTCACCCTGCAACAAATGAACAGTAGCCCCCTTCTTGATAGCTGAAGAAACAGGAGGAACACGGGGCTTTTTTGAGTTACCCTTTTTCTTATCTTTGCCCCGCTTGGGAACGGCGCCCTCCTTCGCCCCATAAGCTGCTTATCAGGGCCTGGGTCTTGGGTTTGAAGTAACTGTAGATCTGGGGTAATTTCAAGATTGCCCGTAGAATCAGGGTCAGAAGAAAGATTGGTGGCAGACAGATCAACAGTATTCGGGATGGAGTGGATCTCCACCAGAACATTTGGTTGCAATAGCATAGGGATAGTTGTAACTGATTGTAGCGGGGATGGTGCAGAGGCTAGGGGGCCCAATGATGACCTTCTGGCGTTGGCAAGATCTTGCGAGACCCTACGCTCCAGCAAAGAAATGCTCTGGTCGATAGCCTCATTTGCTCTTGAAATAAATTGGTCTATAGGACCGGTAATCAGGGCCGCACTCATGGCCGTCTTGCTTCTACTCCCCCTTGTCATGATGGAAAAACCTAGAACTTTGCACAGATGGTAATGATGGAGAAACTAGCTGGTAAAAGTGGGAGTGATCAGTTATACCAAAAAATAAGGGGCATACAGCCCAGTTGATGAAGCCAAGGGGGGTGGCCCAGCCCAGTCTAGCTCGGACTACCGGCGTCCCGCTCGCGTCCCGCGAGACGGAGCTAGTGACGCTTTTATGCGCCTCCTGGCGCTGGGTAGTGACGCTTGGGACCTCAAGGGCTGCCGGGAGTTGTAGGCAGCCCCTCGCCATACTCCACACGGCGGCCCCGCTCAAGATCTTGACAGAGCGGCTGGGCGGCGGGAGGCAGGCGGGAGGACCGGAGGTATTCTGGAGCAAGGTAAGCGTTCAGCCGGGTTTGCACGCGGTCAGCAGGTAGAGTTTCACAAAGGGAAGCCCCGCTCCCCGTAACTAGTAACGCTTTTATGCGCCTCCTGGCGCTGGGTAGCGACGCTGGGGACCTCAAGGGCTGCCGGGAGTTGTAGGCAGCCCCTCGCCACACTCCACACGGCGGCCCCGCTCACAGACAGAGCGGCTGGGCGGCGGGAGGCAGGCGGGAGGACCGGAGGGTCTCTGGAGCAAGATAAGCGTTCAGCAGGGTTTGCACGCGGTCAGCAGGTAGAGTTTCAGAATGGGAAGCTATTGTAACTTGAGCACACAGGTGTCCCAGAGGGTGGCAAGACCCCCATTCCTTCGCACCTGGGAGTTGTGGTCTAGGGTACCATCCTCAGTAGTCGTCCACTTATGTAGATCCCTCAGCCAGCAGCTGATCACGGGCAGTTGTGTCACCTTCCTAGACATGGCAGTCAGTCGCCGGAAAAGGGCAATGGCTAGATCCATGAGCCTCAGATGATAGTTACTGCATTTTGTACGTTGGTGATTCCCAGCAAGCAGAACAGGTCAGGAGGGAGGGGGATGTCTATCACTCCTGAAATATGGTCCATCACTTGTGCTCACATCTGTGTTAAGGGAGGGCATTCTCATACCATATAGAAGAAGGCTGCCACTTGGTGCCCACATCGGGGGTACACCGATGCCACCCCCAGAAACATCCTGTGTTTCCAATGAAGTGTTAAATATGTATGATGGAGGTAATTAAACTGCGTCAACTTGAGATAAGCATTGTGGGACACGCACTTCACCTGTTCAAGCACCATCGCCCACTGCTTGGACATCAGAACTGTCTGCAGGCACGTGTCCCAGCGGGGTTTGATGAGCAATGCAAGATCTGCATTCTTGGCCCGCAATGCCGTACAGTAATGACCCTACTGCCAAGACTGCGTGTGAAAATGCACTGCAGTCCATGATGTAGGGTCAGGCCTGCTGACCTACCGTCCAAGTGCTCCTGATCACCAGGACTAGTGCGCTATAAGCCAGGCATTCGCTAGCCCCAAGGCCATGTTCTTCCTGCAAATCACTGGAGGAGTGCAAGCTCTCATCACCATTCATATCATCTATGCAGGTCACCCCAGTTTCCTGCCAGGGTATCGGGTCATGTGCTCCCAGCAGAGCCCTCAATCCAGGCATACTCCAGAGCAGCAGTTGTGTGGCGCAGTGTGTTGAGCCACACCGCAGAGCTTTGCAGTGTGAGCCAGACTGCGCATTCCTCAATGTGAGCTGCAAGGTGACAGCAGCCACTCTAGAGGATCCAAGCCCTCGGTTTGTCCCAGATCAACCTGTGCTCGCCCATCATATTCCCAGCCAGCCATCACGTGGGCCATTGAAAATGCGCCACCACGAAGTAGAGTTCGAGCACTGCACTGCCAAGCCACCTGCCATCAATATTTGGATGGATACCGTCTTGCGTGGTTCAACCCCATATCAAGTCAGAGAGGAACCTCTGCACATCTCCAAAGAATACTTACTGGCACCGCGCAAAGATGTCTAGAAGCTATGGCAGAGTTATCATTTTGGCAATGCAGGACCGGTCCATAGGCGACAAGGGCAGGCGCTTCCAAGACAGGCTGATTGAAAGATGTTCACAACCAATTAACCCACCTCAGGTCTCAGACAGCCTGGATGGTGTAGGGTTTGTGGTGGAGGGCCCTGGGCCCACATGTGATGAGCAGTAAATGACCTGACACAGACACCAGATGAGGGTAGTGGGAATGGCCACAAGCACGTGCGCTCGGCCCCTTTTATTGCCAGCGTCATGTGACACCATGACGTCTGTGGTGGGTGGGTGTAAAGTGTAATACAGACACTTGAACACTAGAACGTGTCCATGCTAGGACACTACATCCCTCCCATTTTTTAATTGCAACGACCCACATTCAGAAATCAACCTGTGGGGAAAATAACATGTATCAGGATGCAGTAAAGTGTTCAGCTTCCGCAGTGTCTTTCAATCCGCCGCTGCTTGGAATCACAGATGGTGTTCAACCTGTTGCGGGTAACATCAGTTCACAGTGGCACCGGTTTGTGGTGCTCGATGGAAACAGTCTGTTGATGACTCTGCGACCAAATTGTCCTCACAGTCCTTCTTTTGCTCACTTCCATGGCGACGGGTGCAGTTAGAGTTCTTGTGGTTCGCCGGGGAATGATGCACGATTTCCGGCCTGGGCCTTAGCTTTATTTGTAGTCTGTGTCCTACTTGGCAAAAGGCAGATCCGTTGCAAGGCATCCCTCTCACTAGGATGACCCCTCTCGTCGGTGTTCCCCTGCCACGGGATATCCTTGAGGTCCTCTTCTCGGATTCGCGCTGGGCTGGATGTGTCCACATCAGTTGTTCCTGCGCCGCCGTCAGTGGGGGTATGGAAGAGACGATGTGTCTCACCTCAGATTCCGCAGCCTCGTCCCAAGGTAGCTGTTGGTTTCTGTCTTTGCTTGCGATGTCTTCGCCCTCCCCGGACCTTTCGGATGGGCGTCGGAGGACCGTCTCTCGTCGCGGGGACTGCGTCCCGGAGGCCTCTGCCCCTGGGTCACCACGGCTGGCATGTGTCCAGTGTCCGTGTGACCCCAAAGGTGGATGTCACTAACGGTCTCGCTTGCTCCTCTCCGCAGATCCTGGGTGTGCGGAATCATCGTCTGTCAGCTGGTCTTCTTTGCCACTGGTGTTCTTCCGGCCTTGTCCTGGCACTTGTCACCTTACTTCTCTTCGGGAGTGAGCGGTCTTCGTCTTCCTGCACTCCTCTCTGTCTTTCCTTAGTTGTTTCTCTGTGAGGACGTTGCTTCGCACTGACTTCTCCTTCTACTCTTAATTGTGGCAACAGGCCACATGGATATGCTTCCTTCCTTTTCACGGTGGCAAACGTGCCACTCAGATCTCTCCTTTTCATTCTTCCTTTTCACGGTGGCAAACGTGCCACTCAGATCTCTCCTTTTCATCCTTCCTGCATCGCGACATCACTTGGACCAAACTTGTGTCTTCTCTTCTGACCTGGGTCCTCCATGCAGTGCGCGCACCCTGCATGTGTACCCCTGGTCTTGTCCTCGTCGGGGACACTTTCTCCTTCTTCCTCAGCAGCCAGAGTTGGTGTCGCGAACTTTCTTTTCTTGATGCTTTCTTTTCTTGATGGTTGTTGGTGACGTTCGGGGGTCCATGTTTGTAGACCTGTTCATGGTTGAACGTCCTGGACCGGTTGGTGGTCCAATTCTGCCGATGCCTGGCAGGTTGCTTTCGGTCGTCCTGTCGGACTTTGCGCTACAACAGTTCCTGGGGGACCCGTTGTGGGTCAGCACTTGAGGGGCGATCATTCTGGGGATCGGCTCCTGGGAGGCGCCATGGATCTGTCGCGGGTCGGCACTTGATGGGCGATCGTTCGCGAAGATTGTTCTGCGCGATGGCGCTGCATGCATTCTTCTTTCTGCTGGCGGTGGCTGTGCGTCGCCACGTGGCGCGTTGTTTGCGCACTTACTGTTCAGGGTTCTGGGACGCCTGTGGCGTGACGTTGGGTACTTGCTGCTTTGGCTGTCGTCGGGTACTTGATGCTTTGGACCGTTGACGGGAGTAGTTGATGATGCGGTGAGCGCCTGTGGCCACAAGGCGTCGCTGCTCTCTCCGTCCTTTGATCGCGGCAGTCGTTTCCCTGGACGTTCTTTTAGTGCTTGGCAGCCGTTTCCTCCAGACGTCAGTGCTCGGATGCTTTGTGAGGCATTGGTGCCTTTTCCCACGTCGCGTTGGAAGTGGCAGTCGCCGACTCCTTGCTGGTGTGTGTGGGTGTCGCTGGCGCTGTTGCGCAGTTACTTGCTGAGTGAGAGGTTGGATGCTTTCTTGCTGCGGGAGTTTAGACGCTTTCGCTGTCACTTGCGCTGTGGAGAACTTACTTGCTGCGTGAGTTTTCTTGCGTTGTGCAATGCTTGTTTTAGTCTTTGTGGAGGCAGGTGCACTTTTGCAGTTGGCCACTGGGTGGCAGTGTTGCAGGAATTGTTAGCAGTCTGTCTTGTCTTCCCCTGATGTGCACTCTTTGGTCACAGTGCACAGGGGGCTGGAGCTGCTGCTGCTGGGAGCTGGTGAGTTTCTTTTGTTTTTCACTTTTGGGGGCAGAAAGGCACAGGCGCCTCACAGTTGGTTGATTGCACCGGCACTTTCTAGATGTGATGTGGCACATAGGAATGTCTGTGCATGGCAGCCAGTGTCCCTAGGCACAGTTAGGGTTTCATTCGTCAGTGCTGGCCGCTTCTCAGCGTTTTCATCATTCTGGCAGGTGGGGGCATATTGGTGTCAGCGCCCGCGGCGTTCCGCTCCACTCTTCGCTTGCAGCCCACCCCCGCAGCTCCTCATTGCACACGCTGCGCGGGGCGGGGAAAGTCGACACTGTCCTCGGAGCTTACCGGCTCTGTTCCTAAGCCGTCCTGCTGCACTCCGGGGCTTGGGAGAGGGGCTGAAGATTGCGCCGGCAGTGTGGTGTGTCACTATGCGGGGTGAGCGCCCGCTTGTGGGGATGTTGGGGTGTAGATGCTTCCCTCAGGTGAGGGGGGGGGGAAAACGCGTCGCGGCTCTCACTGTGCCTTCGGGCGGGGACGCTTGAGGCAGGCCGCGGGTAGGCTCCGCCGGCTCTGCTGATTTACCGGCTGCTGCAGGCTCCACTTTCCGGTCTCCCGCCGCAGCAGCTTTTCCTCTCACACGCTGCGCGGCGGAGACTTGCAATTTCCCTCGCAGGCCGCGGGTAGGCTCCGCTGGCTCTGCAGTGTCCTTCGTCACTGGGGGTGCCGCCGGCAGGCCGCGGGTGGGCTCCGCTGGCGTTGCTGAGTCCTCCTTCGCTGGGGGCTACCGGCGGGCCGCGGGTGGGCTCCGCTGGCGCTGCTGAGTCTATCTTCGGTGGGGATGCCACCGGCAGGCCGCGGGTGGGCTCCGCTTGGTCTTGATCACGTCGCGAGGGGGGTCGGGAGGCGGTTAGCTACTCCGCTCCCTCCCCCTCGTTGTTGACGGGTGTTGCGGGTCCGGCCGCGCTGTATTCCCACGCGGTCTTCAGTCACTGTGCCCCTGCCGCTTCCAAGCACACACGCGGCGGGGGCGGGGGACGACTCGGGCAGGCCGCGGGTAGGCTCCGCTGGTCCTGCTTATTTATGCCACAGTTCGGGGCGGGCACTTCGCCCGTGGGGCTCACCTTCGGCCGGCGGGCCAGATGCTCCGTCGCGGTCGCGGCGGGTGGGCTCCGCCCGGCCCGGGTACCTCTCCGGTGGGGGTCGTAAGCCTCGCGGCCGTCGCAGGTGGGCTCTGGGCGGTCCGCAGCTGCTTGGTGCACTCGGTGGTGGCGGTCGACGCGGGTGGGCTCCGGTCGGCTTGCTGAGGGGCTCCCGGTCACTGCGGGGCTCCGACGTGCCCACCGGTCTTCTCGGCGCGTCGCGCCTCGCCACAGGGGATGCCCTCTAGATGGGCAGCTCTCTTCCCCTTTTCCTTAGCCGAGGGTAGTGGCACGCAGGGGCTGCACTACCGGCCTCGTCGCCATTGTAGGGTTTGTGGTGGAGGGCCCTGGGCCCACATGTGATGAGCAGTAAATGACCTGACACAGACACCAGATGAGGGTAGTGGGAATGGCCACAAGCACGTGCGCTCGGCCCCTTTTATTGCCAGCGTCATGTGACACCATGACGTCTGTGGTGGGTGGGTGTAAAGTGTAATACAGACACTTGAACACTAGAACGTGTCCATGCTAGGACACTACAGATGGTTATCCTCGGACAGATAGAGAGACAAAAAGAAAGACAGATATTCACAACCAGTTGGCCTGCCTCAGGTCTCAGATAACCTGGATGATAATCCTCAGAAAAGACAGATAGACAGACACAACCAGTTGGCGCGCCACAGATGCCGGGCAGCTCTGATGGTCATCCTAAGTGTCAAGTCACTAGTCACAGGATCCTTTTGTAACAAGAAGTTTATTTCACAAATAAGAAACTTCAGCCACCAGTACAGTTCTTCTCACTGCTCTGTCCAACTCTCCAACTATTCAAAGTAATACATTCTATCTCTCAACATTCTATATCTATAGACTGAAATCTTAAAGGGCAGAGAGGGGTATACGGGACCATACCATATGGACACATGAACGCAATCCCACGCTAAGACAGACAGATTGATAGAGAGACAGGCGGATGGACATTCACAGCCAGTTTTCTCCCCTCAGATCTCAGTAAGCCTGAATGGTTTCCTCAGATAGACAGACAGACAGACATACGTTCACTGGCAGTTGACCCGCTACAGGTGCCAGGCAGCTCAGATGGTTATCCTATGTAAGACAGATTGATAGACCGATGGACATTCACAGACAGTTAACCCCTCCCACCCCCCGCCCCCCAACCAAGGCTCAGGTAGCCCGGATGGCTATGCTCAGACACGGGCAGACAGACAGACAGACATACATCCACAACCAGTTGGGCCGCCGCAGGTGCAAGGCAGCTCTTACGGTTATTCTAAGACAGACGGATTGATCCAATCAAACAGAAGGACATTCAGGACCACTTGGCCCGCCGCGGAGCCCGGGTGGACATCGCATTATCCAGGTGTCGGGAGAGGCTCCGGCCGGCTGCAGTCCGGCGTTTTGTCTACTCGAGCTTCCAGCTTGGCCGCGCTCCTGACAGGTTCATTCGGCTCCGGGAGAGGCGCGCGGGCCAGGAACCTCTGTCTCCCGCTCCCCGCTCTTCATCCATCAGCCAAGTTGGCTAACAGAAGCCGTGTTGAGTAAGTAATAACAACCCTGCTAATTTATTACCGAGTATCTGAGAATGCAGATATCAAAGAGGGCTTCTGCGCTGTGCGTGCGTCCAGCGCTCCCCTCTTCCTCTCCGTTTAGCCCTAACCGTGCCAAGCCGCGCACTTGGACGAGGGCTCATCTCTGCCGCCCCCCTCCCTCCACTAGGTAAGATTCTAGACTTCCACAGGTGCCAAAAGCCGACGCGTATGCTGGGATCGGCCCCTCCTCGCTCGTTACACAGACACTATTCGTCTTGCTTTGGGGTCTCGGCTGTGAAGGGGAGGACAGGAGTGCACTCTGCGGCAGCAGCTTCTGGCTGCAGGTCCCCCTGCTCCCTGGGACATTCCAGGGCGTGCAGCGGCTAGAAGCCATGGTTAACCCGCCTCCCCCTCTGCATGTCCTTGGTGGTCGTCCAGGAACAGTAATCTATTCTCAGGGAGCCTGGCCAGGCGGCAAAAGTCACTGTCAGTGCTAGGAATGAATGCCTTAAGAGACTCCGTGCACACATTGAGCGCCATGGGGACCTCCGTCCCAGCGCATCCAAGGGCTAGGCCTGGGCTGTCACTCACTGGATGTCCCTGCTTTCTGTCACCCACCTCCGTCCATCCATCCCGTCAAGGACAGTGAGATTCCAGGCCTGGACTTTCCGAAAGCATGCCACTGCTACGGTATATGTTAATGTGATTCGTTTCATAGACGCAGATCTCTACTACAACATCCAGAATGCATTTGCTGTCGCGCGAAAACCCACAACCGGAAGTCCAGCTTCCACATTGAACAAGGGATGAGGTGTGCTCCCACCCTTTTGTGCCTTTATAGCTCCCTGAACAACACACGTTTACTGGCATTAAGAAAAGCAAATGTTATGCTCTTTCAGTCTTCCATCCTGGAAACATATTTCTGAACTAGTATTTCTGTACTTATTATTTTTAAACTAGTAAAGAACAAAGCTTCTTTTTGTCACTACTTACATTAACACCATTCGTATTCAATCACTTAATACCTTAATCTCACAACCACTCTCCCACAAGGGGGTTATATTCAATGCCCAAACAGTACACCAGGAATACGTCAAACATAGAAAATGTTCAAGATTATTTATTAAAAAGATATGTTTTGTAGAAACAAGAATTCTATATAATCACATACGTTTTTTTTTCAAAAGACAAAACAAAATACAAGAAAAACATGTCATTTGCAATATAGAATCACACCAATAACAAAAACCGGCAAATTGAATATAACTACCAATTACACAAACAATGAGAGAAGGAAAAGTCAGTACACTTTGTCATAAAAACCACATTCGTGTGAAACAGTTATGCAGACTGAAACCAGATACATAAACCCTTTTTGGATATCTATGATTCCAGCCCATTACACGAATTGCGTATCAAAGGCGTCAATGCGTTTCAATGGTGTTATACCATCTTTATCAAGACATTACTATAACTCTCATGGTTTAAAATATAGTTGATCCCAATCGTACTCCTGTATATTGAAACAAATATAAATATATAAATCAGTACTATATTGACATATTTGGAACAAGACAGTCATAAAATCCTAACACTTTAAAATAAAAACATATCAACCTTGTCAAATCTTTTACTTTGCAAACAAAACTAAACATGTTGATACTAATGACATAAATTGATCGACTGGATGGGCAGACAAGTAAAAATGCCACAGAGCAATATCAAACACCACACACATATTGCACATACCCCACATCATTCGTATTACAACATGTTTATATAAAAGATAATAGACTGGGGCCCATATCATGGCTCGATAGTCAAAAGGTTTGTTTCCTATGTGACTAAAACCTTCTATCAATAAGACAAACATAAGACCAAGGCGGGACGCTTCTCACCTGTTTACTTATACACTATTGTTTGCCTTATGATAAGGCAGCCACACATCTAAAGCCGGCAACTTTCCTCTGGTTTCTTATCCCCAGCTGAGGAAATACGGTAATTTGTCTAGAGGCAGAGAAGAAACTAATCATCTTCTTGGCAACTGTTATAGAAATCCTAATCACCTTCAAAAGGAATCCCTGATTCAAAGAGAGATGTCTCACCTCCTTAAGAGGAATCCGAAGGCTCTAGTTTTTAAAGCCCACAACGGTGCCCTCCTCCTGTATGGCAATTAGAGACCTTTTCTTTTTTATTTTAGATCACAGGAAGGGTCTGTGGAACAAAATAGTAAACTATCAATCTCCCTGGGTTGACATATCGCTTAACCTCAAAAGTTAAAAGGAATATAAACCCACCTGTTAAAAACTGGGTATGGGTACACGCTTGTGGTGGATCCCTAGTTTTCAATTTATAATATTTGGAACAATCAATCAAAAAGCACCCTTCATGAATCAGGCCTCTTAAAAAAATAAGAAAAACATAATCACTATATATACAGAAGCGCTAGACATGGCCATTGTTTGTTGATGACAATCCCTCCATGCCCTACCATGCCCTGAACCAAGCTGTTGAAATATGCTCTTTAATATAGAGCCTAGGACTCACCCCTATATGTGAATAATAATTATATTATTTTTAAAGGGACATGAAATAGAACTTCAATCAATCAATCAATCAATCAGAGCATCTATATAGCGCACTACTCACCCGGAGGGTCTCAAGGCGCTGGGGGGAGGGGGTCCGCTACTGCTCGAACAGCCAGGTCTTGAGCTGCTTCCTGAAGGCCAGGTGGTCCTGGGTCAGGCGGAGGTGGGTCGGAAGGGAGTTCCAAGTCTTGGTGGCCAGGTGGGAGAAGGACCTTCCTCCTGTGGTGGCTCTTCGGAAGCGGGGGATGGCGGCGAGGGCGTGGTTGGTCAATCGAAGCTGACGTTTGGGAACGTAGAAGTTGAGGCGGCTGTTGAGGTATCCTGGGCCTTGGTTGTGTGGGGCTTTGTGTGCGTGGGTGAGGAGCCGGAAGGTGATTCTCTTGTTGACCGGGAGCCAGTGCAGGTCTCTCAGGTGTCCGGAGATGTGGCTGCGGCGGGGGATGTCCAGGATGAGTCGTGCTGAGGTGTTCTGGATCCGCTGGAGTCTCTTCTGGAGTTTTGCGGTGGTTCCGGCGTAGAGGGAGTTGCCGTAGTCCAGACAGCTGGTGACGAGGGCCTGGGTGACCGTCTTCCTGGTCTCGGTGGGGATCCATCGGAAGATCTTACGTAGCATGCGCAGGATGTTGAAGCACGACGAGGAGACGGCGTTGACTTGTCTGGTCATGGAGAGGGATGAGTCCAGGATGAAGCCCAGGTTGCGTGCGTGGTCTGTGGGTTTGGGTGCGCTGCCCAGGGAGGGGGGCCACCAGGAGTCGTCCCAGGCGGAGGGTGAAGATCCCAGGATGAGGGCTTCCGTCTTGTCTGAGTTCAGTTTCAGGCGACTGTTCATCATCCACTTGGCAACGTCTGTCATCCCTTCGTGTAGGTTGGCTCTGGCGGTGGCGGGGTCGTTGGTGTGGGAGAGGATCCGCTGGGTGTCGTCGGCGTAGGAGATGATGTTGAGGTTGTGCTGGCGTGCGATGGCTGCGAGGGGGCTCATGTAGACGTTGAAGAGTGTTGGGCTGAGCGAGGAGCCTTGAGGGACGCCGCAGATGACTTCGGTGGCCTCCGATCTGAACGGGGGGAGGCGGACCCTCTGTGTCCTTCCGGTGAGGAAGGAGATGATCCACTCCAGTGCCTTCTCCTGGATTCCGACGTTGCTGAGGCGCTGTACTAGGGTACTGTGGCAGACAGTGTCGAAGGCCGCGGATAGGTCCAGGAGGATGAGGGCCGCTGTTTCTCCGTTGTCGAGCAGGGCTCGGATGTCATCGGTAGCTGCGATCAGGGCGGTCTCGGTGCTGTGGTTGGCCCGGAAGCCAGACTGCGAGAGGTCGAGGGAGCCGTTCGTCTCGAAGAAGGCGGCCAGTTGCTTGTTGACGGTCTTCTCGATGACTTTTGCCGGAAACGGGAGCAGCGAGATGGGGCGGTAGTTCTTGAGGTCGGTGGGGTCGGCTGATGGCTTCTTAAGTAGGGCGCTGAGTTCGGCGTGCTTCCAGCTCTCCGGGAAGGTCGCGGTGTCGAAGGAGGTGTTCATGATGTCCCGCAGGTGGGGTGCGATGACAGCGTCGGCCTTGTTGAAGACGTGGTGAGGGCAGGGGTCTGTCGGAGATCCGGAGTGGATGGAGTTCATCGTGTGGACGGTGTCTTCGGTGCTGATCGTGGTCCAGGCGCGGATGGTGGTTGTGGGGGGCGGTGGTTCGGTCGTGGCGTGCGTCGGTTGAGTGCTGAAGCTGTTGTGTATGTCCGCGATCTTGTTGTGGAAGTAGGAGGCGAGGGAGTTGCAGAGGTCTTGCGAAGGGGTGATGTCGTTGTTTCCGGCGTTGGGGTTGGAGAGCTCTTTCACGATGTTGAAGAGTTCCTTGCTGTTGTGTGCGTTGTTGTCCAGTCGTTCCTTGAATGCGGTTTTCTTGGTGGTGTGGATCAGTTGGTGGTGTTTTCGGGTGGCGAGCTTGAGGGCAGTCATGTTGTCCGGTGTTGGGTCTCTGCGCCAGGTTTTCTCGAGTGCTCTGCAGTTCTTCTTGGAGCTCTTGAGTTCGTCGTTAAACCATGGTGCTTTCTTGCTGCCGGGTCGGCTCGGTGGGGTCTTCAGAGGGGCGAGGTCGTCTGCGCAGTCGCTGATTCATTTCGTGAGGTTGGTGGCCGCTTGGCTGGGGTTCGTTGTGCTGGTGGGAGCGTTCTTGCTCAGGGAGGTAGCGAGCTGGTCTGCAGTGATCTTGTTCCAGCTTCTGCGGGGAACCAGTTGCTGGTGATGGTGGAACGTGGTCCTTCTGAAGCTGAAGTGGACGCAGCTGTGATCCGTCCAGTGGAGTCCCGTGGCGTGGCTGAAGGCGATGTCCTTGCTGGAAGAGAAGACCGGGTCGAGTGTGTGTCCGGCGTAGTGGGTGGGGGTGGTCGCCAGTTGCTTGAGTCCGAGGTTGGCGAGGTTGTCCAGCAGGGTGGTGGTGTTGCGGTCGTTGTTGTTCTCCAGGTGGAAGTTGAGGTCCCCGAGGAGGATGTAGTCGGCGGAGAGGAGGGCGTGCGGGCTGATGAAGTCGGCGATGTCTTCGCTGAATTGTGTGCGTGGTCCCGGGGGTCTGTAGATGAGGGTGCCTCTGAGGGTGGTCTTGGGGTTGACGTGAATCTGGAAGTGCAGGTGTTCGGCGGGTGCGAGGGTATCGTCGGTGTCGGTCGTGATGCGGATGGTGTTCCTGTGGATGATGGCGATGCCTCCTCCTGTCTGGTTGACGCGGTCCCTCCGAACTTGTCTAACTGTATGGGTATTTGCATACCTATAACGCTAATGAAAAGTATCCAAACATTATGTATCACCCTATATGAAAGTCCTAACAAAACTTTAACATGAATGACGTAGAAAACCAAAATGTAATCGGTCATTGCTAGTCAAAACTATCACTGATCACAACACAGCAGTGGTCCACACCCAAGAAACCGTCTGGACGGTCCAATCAAGTTTGCATCTATTGTACAGGACAGAGTTACAAAGGCTGCCGCCAACTGTGTTACTTAAAATTCAAAAAGCGCTCCGTACCACAAAGACGACCTATTCCATGAATTATGTCCCCCGATCATTTGTATGAGAGACAAAAAAGATTCTTTCATGCTTTCCGTGGCTTCTTCGGCAAATAACTGGTCTTGGCGATTTTGCAAGCTGGTTATAAATACGTCTCTATATTGATGCCTTTGGCTACTAGATAGATGAGTTGTGGCCTGTCTGTCTTCTCATCTCATTTTACATGTATTGCCTAATTGGTTTCTATAGGGATGCTATTTTTGAAAAATATTATGCTGGGCCCTCGATATATTTGAGCTTTAATTTAAGCCGACACAAGTATGTTACAAGGCTATACTAGGGCAGTTGGTTAAGCGGAGTGATTAGTTTCCCAACCTATGATTTGATATGATGAGCTGAGTGCAGCAAATTTTTTTGTTGCCAGTGGCAGTATTTTATATTTTGTTGGGACACTAATGTAATTGTGTCTGCTGTGGTCACTATCAAAACAGTAATAGTAATTTTGGATGGTTTTCATTGAATGGAAGTAGTTCCTATTAAAGAAAAGATTGGAGACCTCTGCTCAAGAGGATAGATAAATGCAAAAGGAACAGATCAAACATTCATTCCCAGTTATAGATCTGGGTTTAATCCATTGGTTTTTTTTCACCACTCCGACACAGTTTGGAACCAGCCATATGCAAATCAGTCTGACCCTGCTCCCCATGGGAACAGTCCAGCCCGAACTGCCAGGCCAGGTCCTCTCTGGACCGAAAACAAGCATCCTAGTATCAGTTTAGGGGTATCACCCTTCATCAGCCAGGCTAGCTTAAACCCACTGGCACAGTGAGCATGGGACCCACTTCTAGACATACCCTTCCCACTTAGGACGACAAAAGCAAAAATAACAGATGATGGACAATATGCTTCACAAATAAAATATTCATCCGTAGTCACAAATCTGGGTTTAATCCATTGTTTTCTGCACACCACACCACCAAAGTTTGGACCAGGCCATATGCAAATCAGTCTTGGCCCTGCTCCTCTTGGGAACAGTACAGCCTGAACTGCCAGGCCAGGTCCTCCCTGGACAAGAAACAAGCATCCTGGGACCAATGTTGGGGTATCACTGGCACTGTGAGCACAGCACCCACTTAGTGGTGCCCCCTGAAAAACCTAGCACTATCTAGTGTGGTGGCTGACTGGTACCGATCAGCCTGCCACCATAGACAAGTTTCTGACCTCCTGTAGATAAGAGCACACGCTCTATGAGGCCAGAAACAATGCCTGCTCCAGAGGAAGGTGTTCACATCTCCTCCAGCAGGATGGCTAGTGATTTATCATATCAAGGCCAGAGCCTTCAAAGCCACTGCCACCTTTGATATGTGACCCCAGCTTCACTCAGACCGGGTAGATCCCAACCCCTGCCCATTTGGCACCAGGAAAGGCAGGACATTACCTATGCAAGTAGGTGTGTTACACTACCAGGTCACACCTCTAAGGTTAGCTGCCTGTTGTGCTCCATAAAGGAAGGGTTCTGTCATCTTGTTTTTGGTGGAATTAGGAATTAGGAACTCTGGGACAGGGTTATGCCCACTCACCACAGGAAGCAGTCATGTAGGGGGTGTAGTGATCTTAAGGGTAAGTAGCCCATTGGTTACTACCCTTCATTCCCCTTACCACCTTTAAATTCAGTATTTGGTGGCCCTTTGACACCAGGAACACAGATTCACCTGACTAAAGAAAAAGGACAAAGAGACAAAGAACGCAAGAACTGTGGCCCAGCTGTGGACTTGGCACTATACTTGCCTGCCAGCTCCTGTCCAGACTGTTCCTGCAGCTGTGCATCCTGGAAAGGCCTTGGAGGGCTACCAGCACTTTGACAATCTGCCAGCATCTCACTTGAAGTGGTGGAGCCATTTCACTCCAGCCACCAACCGTAATGCCCAGTACACGATCTGCTGATCACCGGGTCCACCAACGCAGTAGCCACCCACGAGGAAGTCTCCATGCTCTAGGAGATCAGATCCCTCCCCCCACAAAGTTTGAAGATTCTCCTCCAGGAGCCACCCTGCAAGCCCAGACACCATTCCCACCAAGACTGGCCTACCAACGTGGGACACCAGCACCAGAGAGGCCATCATCGAGAGTGGCCCTCCTGTCTTGTTTTGACCCCATCTCCAGGTCGACCTTAAAAGTGAGAACTTCACGCTCCCACCCCCATCAAGTCAGAGATTACTCATCCTGCCAACACCTATTTCCCCATTGTCTCACTGTCTTGTAGTAATACAGAAAGACCAGCCGTCAGCTACACCTAGTTATGTGACCCAGAATACAAGCTGCAGGCAACAAATGTTTGAGATAAGAAAATGATAACTTTCTGAAAGAGCCATTTTCAGAAGTGTGACTGAAAATCCAACTTTAACATTAAAGAGAGTTTTTAATTACAATTCTTTAGAAACCAAACTTAACTTTCCTACTTACACTCAATTGAAAGTTTAACACTTATTAAATATAATAAGGTAACTCATTGTTTTCCTATGGGGGAGGCAACCTTTAATTTAACAGTTTTTCACTATCAGGACATGTAAAAGTAAAAGGTGCATGTGCCCCTTTTTAAATACACTGCACCTTGCCCTTTGGGCTGTAATAGGCTTACCCTACAAGTGACTTATATATATTAAAAAGGAAGGTTTGGCATGGCAAAAGGTTTATTTAGCAAGGTCGAAATGGCAGTTTAAAGCAGCACACACAGGCTGCTGTGCCAGTCCTATTTCATATTTCATTGCTACTAAAGTGAGTGGCATAATTAGGGCTGCAGCCCAACTGATAGCATTTAGTTTACAGGCTCTGGGTACACTGGAGTAACAAACGCCCCCGCAGGCCCCGCGGTGCGGGTGGGACCCACTCTCTTCAGTAAATGAAGGGCGCCCCGGGCCCCCCCTCAGCACTTCAGTGAGAGCTGTGAGAGAGGCTTGCGCTAAAGCAAGCCTCTCTCCCTCTAAAGCAGGTGCAGTCTGTCTGCAGTCTGCTCTGAGCCCCTCGCCCCCACCCTCTGACTGAAGAGAAACAAAGTATCAACATACATTGTTTCTCTTCAGTCAGAGGTGCCATGCGGAAAGAGGATGGCCGCTCGAGACAGTCTTGTACTTGGGGAAGCTTCAGCACGCTACAGGAGTAGCTCTCTCAGTCCCTACCTTCCTGGAGCCTTGGGCGGAGTGACAGCGTTACCGGAGGCTGGCCGCAGTGGAGGTGAGAGGCACGGCGAGCGGGACTGCGAGGACCAGCATTCTTGCTGAACTCCGCCAGCTGGTTCCTCTTCCCGCCCGCGCCGCGCCCCCTCCCAGTGCCACGCCCCCGCCTGAACGCATTTCACCTCTCGCGGCCCCCGCTCCGCGGGAGCCGCTCGAGACAGTCTTGTACTTGGGGAAGCTTCAGCACGCTACAGGAGTAGCTCTCTCAGTCCCTACCTTCCTGGAGCCTTGGGCGGAGTGACAGCGTTACCGGAGGCTGGCCGCAGTGGAGGTGAGAGGCACGGCGAGCGGGACTGCGAGGACCAGCATTCTTGCTGAACACCGCCAGCTGGTTCCTCTTCCCGCCCGCGCCGCGCCCCCTCCCAGTGCCACGCCCCCCGCCTGAACGCATTTCACCTCTCGCGGCCCCCGCTCCGCGGGAGCCGCTCGAGACAGTCTTGTACTTGGGGAAGCTTCAGCACGCTACAGGAGTAGCTCTCTCAGTCCCTACCTTCCTGGAGCCTTGGGCGGAGTGACAGCGTTACCGGAGGCTGGCCGCAGTGGAGGTGAGAGGCACGGCGAGCGGGACTGCGAGGACCAGCATTCTTGCTGAACACCGCCAGCTGGTTCCTCTTCCCGCCCGCGCCGCGCCCCCTCCCAGTGCCACGCCCCCCGCCTGAACGCATTTCACCTCTCGCGGCCCCCGCTCCGCGGGAGCCGCTCGAGACAGTCTTGTACTTGGGGAAGCTTCAGCACGCTACAGGAGTAGCTCTCTCAGTCCCTACCTTCCTGGAGCCTTGGGCGGAGTGACAGCGTTACCGGAGGCTGGCCGCAGTGGAGGTGAGAGGCACGGCGAGCGGGACTGCGAGGACCAGCATTCTTGCTGAACACCGCCAGCTGGTTCCTCTTCCCGCCCTCGCCGCGCCCCCTCCCAGTGCCACGCCCCCGCCTGAACGCATTTCACCTCTCGCGGCCCCCACTCTGCGGGGGCCGCGAGAGACAGTCTTGTACTTGGGGAAGCTTCAGCACGCTACAGGAGTAGCTCTCTCAGTCCCTACCTTCCTGGAGCCTTGGGCTGAGTGACAGCGTTACCGGAGGCTGGCCGCAGTGGAGGTGAGAGGCACGGCGAGCGGGACTGCGAGGACCAGCATTCTTGCTGAACACCGCCAGCTGGTTCCTCTTCCCGCCCGCGCCCCCTCCCAGTGCCACGCCCCCCTGCTATTCTTAAGAGCCCTTGGTTACGCGCATCGCGGGACGCGCGCGGGGCGGTCCCCGGGGCGAAGACCGGGCAAAGAGCGGGCCGTTGTAGGCCGTTAGAGGCCGGGAGAGACCGGACCGGGCCCCCCCTCTGACGTCTTGCCTGTCCCAAGTCTTTGCCCTTGCCTTCTCCAGCCTGCTCTCCCTGATCGTACCCTCCCTATGGCTTCCAGAGTATCTGGGAGTAAGTCTGCCCAACAGTGCTCTAATACACTCGAAAAAAATTTCCCCAAGGCCAGTGCTGCGGTCAAGAAAGGTCACACAGTGCCAGACACTCTGCCTGAGGTGAACATTGAAAATGTGTCTGTGGGCCTTTCGGACTCCTCTTCAATTGATGTCAGTACTCCAATACCCCTCCATAATACCCATTTATCACTCTTGGACAGTATTGATGAGACAATTGAGTCAGTCCTCCAACAACTTAGGACCCCGACAACTCTACCAAGGGATAGTGAGTCCTTGTGTCCTTCCGGGGTAGTGGAGACCACTCCCTATGTGAATTGTGTGGAAATGACCGAGTCATTGGAGGGGGGCCAAGCTATAGTGCTAACGGACCCCGTAGGTAGTAGAATGGTCCATCCGCCGAAAAGGAAAAGGTCAAGGGAGCTAACAGGGGCAAAAAGGGCTAAAGTGGACATAACCAATCCAATACTGGATGCCAGCACGGATATCTCGGCATCTCCCGATAGCATTTCCCCGGGTATTGGGTCTGGTCAATCAGGTTCGCCATTTGTCACAGCTGTACCAGGGTGCTCAGGGCCATTTATATTTGGCGGACCCCCACCTAATTTCACAGATGCTCTAATTAGTTCACTTACGGTCATCCTCAAGAACCTACTGGAACCGCTATCTGTAAAATTGGACTCTATAGACGCTAGACTTATAGCTATAGAAAATGCATACAATAGAAACAGTTCTAGCGGGGGGTTGGGCCCAAGCGCACAGATGGCTCCCCGAGAACCTGTGGGGAACGGACCTCCTACTGTTGAAACATGTACACAGGCCCAGATTGGGGCACAACATAGTATTATAGATAGTCATGTCCCCCTACTCCCCCCTTCACAAACCCGCAGGCCCCCTGTCCCTGCACCTAGAAGATCCAAGCCACCGACACCACCCCAACCAAGGAGTGTGGGGTGTGATATTAATGAACATACTGGTCACTCTATTACTTCTAATACTAGGCGCAGGGCAGTTAATCTGCCCCCTGAGGCAGTGCCCTATACAGCGATTATGGTGGGAGTTCCTGAGCTCACTGGCGACACTAGAGAGCCACAGGACTCACTTCGCAATAAGGTAATTAGCTGGCTCAATATTAACAGGCCCCTCCCCCCTAACATCAAAGGAGATGTGCTGATGGTTAGAAGGATCCCATGGATCGGAGTTACCCCCAAGAATAGGGCAGGGGACTGTATTATAATCAGTTTTAAAAGCCCACTGGTTGCCCCTTATATCTGCAACTGGCTGGTAAGGCCGGATAAGTCCAATATAGATCTAGTATCCCTCTCAGACTTTTATCAAAATGTCTCTAATTTAGCTATGGGGAGGGAACAGAGCTGGACTAGAGTGGGCTTCGCAATTGATGGTTCACGGTACAGACCCAAGCACAACACACTTCCCGCTCATGGCAACTTCATTCACCAGAACAGATTTTCTTGCCTGGACCAAGTAGATTGACCACAACGGGGAGATATACTACAACATTCTGCAAAATCTCCCCTTGGGGTTTCAGTCAGGGGGGAGGGTATACCTCATCCCGTAAATGACACAAAGATCCAGGTCTCTTTCAATGAGGGGGGGACCTTCTTGGGAGGTATCCAAGTACAAGTTGAGGAACTATCAGGCACACGCACTGCTGTTACACTGCAATCGGAGGAGCTTGTTGTACTACCCATCCCGTCGCCCACCATAACCGGGTTGGGTGTTCCGGTAAAGCACGCACACGACATCTTGCCCGCACTAAGTGAAGTAAGTGCCCAACCTCAAGGATCAGGGTTGAGTATTCTCTCGTGGAATGTGGCAGGCATCATGAATAAGGTGGGCACCCCGGAGTGGGAAACCCTGGTCAACAAAAGTGATATCCTCCTCTTCCAGGAGACGTGGGCAAGGGAACCGCAGTCTAGGAGGGGGTATGATATTTCTGAAATCCCGGCAAAGTGGAATGGGAGGGGGAGACCTTCGGGTGGTCTAGCAATCTGGGTGGCGAGCCACATTGGGTGTCAGGTGGAAAGGATGGACACACTCTCTCAGGACATTCAGTGTGTGCTCCTCAGTTGGCCCGGTAAAAGGACCTGGGCCATTGTTAATGTTTATTCACGACCAGTCGCTGTGGGCAATGAATCCTCTACCCTAGTCGAACTCTCATCCTTTCTAGGTCAACTACCAGCTGACCTGAAAATAGTGATGGGAGGGGACTTCAATTGCCACTTTGAACCCCTGGAGGGTCTAATGGAGGGTCCCTTCACAGCCGAGGATGATCACTGGGGAGTTCCACCCTCCTCCTCACCTCACCCCAAAGCTTGGTCTCCGTTGGCAATACAACTTACTTCCCTCACTCTGAACTTTGCACTGAGGGCGTGCAATGGGCGCACTCCTTCCGATACTCCTTCGGTGTGTACATTCAATAGAAAGGGTCATGAGTCAAGGCTGGATTACATATTCATTGATATCTCCCTGTGGTCTAAAGTTCAAGACTTTAAAGTGGTACCGAGAACAGACAGTGACCACAATTCCCTCTTGTTGGAGATTCAGCACCCAGCCCCTGCAGCAGGGCCGACAACTACTGACACTGGAGTTGACCAGGGGGATATACTCCTCACTACAAGCAGGCGTCGGGTGAAATGGGGGAAGTTGGTTATTAAAGAAAACGCTATTAACAAGCTATATGGCATAGCACTCCCCAGGTTCCAGGAGGTGGATGCTCTCGTCGACCAACCAAGACCCTCTGATTATAATGAGAGACTTTCTGGCATCCATCAGGCTTTGGTCAGGGACCTTGCAGATGTTTTCAACCCGGTGGTGCCCTTAAGAAGGAAAGTCACTCGTACTGCGACTTGGTACACCTCTACTTGCAGGAAAACTAAATCTGACCTACTTTCCGCCATTAAAGAAGGTAGTGACAAGGAGAGGGTTGTAACCCTTAGGAGGGAGTATAAGTTAGCATTAGCCAGCGCAAGGGCAGAGTGGGACTGGAACCACTGGCACGAACTGATTGAAGCCCTGAAATCCAAAGACTCTAGAAAATTCTGGGCCCTGGTTAACAACGGAACAGGGGAGCTTACATCCGCAGTAGAACCCAATATTGCCCCCCCCTATCTGGGAGGCTCACTTCGGAGCATTATACCAAGAAACCACTCTATGGCCCGAAGGGATGGCGGCGGAGTTCCCCTGCCCTCCAGATATGGCCCTGGAATTTTCCTTAGGTGAGGTGAAGACAGCACTGGAGCGCCTGGCGCTGGGGAAGGCACCGGGGCTGGACAAGCTACCCGGTGATCTGTTTAGACACCATCCTGACATCTGGGGCCCGTACCTTCTTGTTCTTTTTAATGCTATATTAGGAGGTATGGCGGTCCCTCCCTCCTGGTTAGGGGCTGAAATAGTGCCGATCCACAAGAAAGGGTCCCCTCTGAATCCGGCAAACTATAGGCCAATTAGCCTTATAGATGTCCCCCAAAAGCTTTTCGCGCGTCTTATTTTGAACCATCTATTAGACTGGGTAGAGGTTAATGACATCATGAGTCCCCTGCAGGCTGGCTTCAGGAAGAACACGTCGACCATGGACCAGATCTTCCGCCTCGTCCTCCTCTACTGGAAGATGGTGAGGATCGAGGGGGGAAGATTGTACATGGTCTTCGTGGATCTGAGGTCAGCCTTTGACCTAGTCCCGCGCAGGAAACTGTGGGAGGTGCTGGAAAAGCTACTTAACATCTTAGCCAGGCTGCATGAGAACAACTATGCGCAGGTTAGGTGTGGGAGAGATGGCAATTTATCATCCAGGTTCCCCGTCCGTCGAGGGGTGAGGCAGGGTTGTGTCCTGGCACCAACCCTGTTTTGCTTATTCATCAACAATGTCATCTCCCACCTGGAAAATGTCAAGAACAATGACGCCCCATGTCTGGCAGGAAGGAGGGTACCGGCAATTATGTTTGCCGATGATACCCTCCTCCTTTCCAAATCTCCCATGGGGATCCAGGGGATCCTGGATGGATTTGGTCTTTTCTGTCGTCAGCACGGGTTGGAGGTGAACACAGAGAAGACCAAGTTTATGATCTTTAATCCACCTATTAAAACCAGGCCTAATCCCACCCTGGGGACTGTTAGCCTCGAGAGGGTGTCTACCTTCACATATCTGGGGGTAACATTGCAGGAAAACTTATCTTGGGACCGCCAGATAGTACGATCTAGGGTTAAACTGTCCCAACTGTCGGGTGCAATTTTGAAGGTGGCCAATACTTCTTCCTTCAAGCCCATAAGTCCGGCCCTTGAAACTTATAGGTCCCAGGCCAAGGCAGCGGCCATCTATGGCAGCGAACTGTGGGGGCATAAAGCGGTGAAGGACTTATCAACAGTTGAAAACAGTTTTTTAAGGCGCCTATTGGCTCTCCCACGTGCCACGCCACTTCTGCCCCTGAGAATGGACTTGGGCCTCCCCCCTATTGCAGAGGAGCTTGTGTCAAAGCCAGTGAAGTTCTGGCACAGGCTCTGGTCTACGAATGAACTTCATCACTATAGGGAGGATCTTACCCACGTCATGAGCTTCAACTGCAGTGGCAAAATCCCCTGGCTTGCCTCTGTGAAAAACGAACTGATTGCCATGAATCTCCGCGACCTCTGGGAGGACCCTGCGCGAGGCTGCCAAGCAATCTCGCGCAAAGCCCTGTCAAAATTTTTTAAAGATAGGTCCCTTGCACACTTAATGGACGCTCAAAACAGCGGCACCCTTACCTTGCGATTTTTAGAATCCAAAAATTCATATGCTTTTGAACCTTTTATGGATTTTATCTTCCCTATCCTGGCGAGGAAACTGTTTGTCCAATGGAGGCTTGGCACACTCCCTATTAACTCGTATACATGCAAGTGGACCAACGCGGACGATAAAACCTGTCCCTGCTGTAACAGCCACTTGGAAGATGATCTTCACATTTTGTTTGTGTGCCCCGTTTACCAAAGGCCTAGGAAACACTGGATAGCGCCATTATGCAAGAACCTAGGGTTCAGAGAGTATGCACAGGCATACAGGATTCTGAAAACCAGTACCCTGGGCCATATTGTGTTCGCTGTTTCCAAATTTCTTATGGCTATATGGTTGATCAGAAAGAAAAAAACCTCTGAAGCCTCTTGAACTTTCTAGTGTTTTTACTATTTCCCCGCTGGGCGAGTGGATTTTTATAATATGTATTTTAAAAAAAATTTATTCTATTGTATGTAATGTTTTGTACTGCATCTTTCATGGTCTATATGGCCGAAATAAAGAATTTTTGGATTGGATTGGATTGGAGGGGGGTTGGGGCCCAGAGACAGCATGCCCCACAGGGCTCTGCTACTCTGAGAAGAGCCAAGGTCAAGAATGGGGGTGGGGGCCCCAGAGAGTAGAAGGCAGCACAGAGCACTGCTCAGGACCCTGACAAGGAGGGGGGGTCCCTGAGAGAGAGCAGGAGGTAGCACAGAGCACTGCTTGGGACCCTGACAAGGAGGGGGGGCAGAGAGAGCAGGAGGTAGCACAGAGCACTGCTCAAGACCCTGACAAGGAGGGCGGGGGGGCAGAGAAAGAGCAGGCGGCAGCACAGAGCACTGCTCGGGACCATGACAAGGACAGGGGCTGGGGGCCCCAGAGAGAGAGGAGGCAGCACAGAGCACTGCTCGGGACCCTGACAGGGAGGGGGGGCAGAGAAAAAGCAGGCGGCAGCACAGAGCACTGCTTGGGACCCTGACAAGGATGGGGACTGGGGGCCCCAAAGAGAGAGCAGGAGGCATCATAGAGCACTGCTCAGGACCCTGACAAGGAGGGAGGGGGGGCAGAGAAAGAGCAGGCGGCAGCACAGAGCACTGCTCGGGACCCTGCCGAGGACGGGGGCTGGGGGCCCCAGAGAGAGAGGATGCAGCACAGAGCACTGCTCGGGACCCTGACAAGGACGGCGGCTGGGGGCCCCAGAGAGAGAGTAGGCAGCACAGAGCACTGCTAAGGTCCCTGACTAGTTTTTGCTAGGTAAGCGCTGCGATATTGAGGCTGCTCCTGATCGAATTTATATGCTGCTAACTAGCGCGAGCACAGCGCTTTTTAAAACGCGGAAATAATTAATTAATTATTATTTTTAAATATTATTTTTAAAATTAATCGAAGGGTCCTGTTTTCTGGTGGGGTTTGAGGTAGGACATACCCACACTCTAATCGGAGATTGCACCGCTGTTGAGCGGGTCTTTTGCTGCTTTCTTGCTTTCTTGGGGTGGGAGCCATCTTGGGGGAGGAAGCGCCGCTTTGGGACGCCATTGTGGTTGACAGCCTAGTTGCTGCCTGGCCACCTTGCACGCTCGAGGCTACTTAAGCTGAGAAGCACAGGGCTTCTTCTTGCTAGGTAAGCGCTGCGATATTGAGGCTGCTCCTGATCGAATTTATATGCTGCTAACTAGCGCGAGCACAGCGCTTTTTAAAACGCGGAAATAATTAATTAATTATTATTTTTAAATATTATTTTTAAAATTAATCGAAGGGTCCTGTTTTCTGGTGGGGTTTGAGGTAGGACATACCCACACTCTAATCGGAGATTGCACCGCTGTTGAGCGGGTCTTTTGCTGCTTTCTTGCTTTCTTGGGGTGGGAGCCATCTTGGGGGAGGAAGCGCCGCTTTGGGACGCCATTGTGGTTGACAGCCTAGTTGCTGCCTGGCCACCTTGCACGCTCGAAGCTACTTAACCCTGCCCTCATGCAGGCGCGCAGCGTGGGCGCGCCGGAGGCTCGCCAGAGGCAAGCCCATCTGTGCCCATCAGGGACCAGACGGGACCCGGGGCCACGACCCCTGGTACTCGCTTGGTATACACCAGAGGTGAGTTGGAGTCTTTGAACTCCCGCAATCTTGATATTAGCTCAGATTGTGCTGCCATTCTTATGCGCGAGTCACTCCTGTCTGGCCCTACTCCCCAGTCGGGTCGGAAGGTGATAAGTCTGGCTCGAGGCTTACGCTTTGGCCTACTTAACACTCGCTCCCTGCAACGACACAATTTAGAGGTGTTCACCCTTCTAGAAGGAGGAGAATTAGATCTCCTGGGGCTCACCGAGACATGGTTAGAGGACTCCTCTATGCCGGATCTGGTTGCTTCCCTACCACCCGACTTTTCGGCACTTTTCCATAATAGATCCGGAGCCAAGAGGGGGGGAGGTGTTGCTCTCCTGTACAACTCACACCTATTGGTCGAAAAGGTCCTGATGGAAAATTTAGCGGGTGCGGAAGTGATGGGTGTTAAGTTGCAATCAGGAACGGATTGTCTGCTGATTATGTTAGTCTATCGCCCTCCGTGGACTACGCCTGAATTCCCTGACTTGTTCATAAGACTGGCACAGGACATCCGCTCAAGATATGACAAGGTGATGATAATGGGGGATTTTAACTACCATTGGGAGAAGGTCCCAAAAGATGGTCAGGCGTTACAGTTAGATGAGGCGCTAACCTCATTAGACCTGGTTCAACAAGTAAGAGGCCCAACACATGCCAAGGGACACACCCTAGACTTGGTGTGGACGACAGTTCCTGTTCAGGACACGGTTGCGGCTCAGCCATGCGTATGGTCCGACCACTACTTGGTGAGAGGTAAGGTTATGGCGAATAGACAGAAAACAACAACTAAAGGAGGATGGAAGGCAGTTAGGAAGTGGAATAAGATCGATGGGGAAAAAATGATAAATTTACTTCGCACCAACCCCCTTGCTAACAATAGCCCCCCAACCCAGAGGCCCTTTGCGGGGCGCTCATGGACAAACTTCAGAATGCCACAGACAAAGTTGCACCAATCTGTAGGGTGAACCGTTCGGATAGGAAACGAGGGGCCCCGTGGTACAATGAGTCACTCAGAGCCCAGAAACGGGGGCTACGTAAATTGGAAAGATCCTGGCGGAAAAACTACAGTCTTGACTCTCGCAGCAACTATTTACGAGCTCTCGCTGGTTATAAGCAAGCGATTATAGCCAGGAAGTCCGAGTTCTACGAGGAGAGGATTTCTTCGGCTACGAACCCTCAGAAAGAAGTCTTCCGAGTCCTTACGGAGCTCAGGAAGAACAAGGTACAGTCCCCGGACTTTAGTCAGGAGGATTGTCAGAAGTTCCAGGATTTTTTCACCAACAAAGTCATTGATTTGGTCACTGAAATTGCGGCAACCTCGCAAATTGACTGTCCACCGGTGGATGTCCCAGCCATACTGCCAATTACAATCCCGCTTTCTAATCTACCCTTGATTACTAAGGATTGTTTAGTCTCCCTCACGGGACGGGTTAAGTCCGGCTCTAGATCGGATCCATGCCCACCTGGAGTGTTCAAACTCGCACTCCCGGGCATTGAGGATGACGTGCTGAGTCTCCTGAATCTCTCTTTACAAACTGGCCAAGTGCCATCTGCCTTCAAGGAAGCTCTTCTGATTCCCTTGTTAAAAAAACCAGGGGCAGATGTAAAATGTCTGAAGAATTTCAGACCAATTTCCCAGCTACCATTCTTGGCGAAGGTTCTGGAGCAGCATGTCCTCATCACCCTTTCTGAACATCTGGAAAGCAACATGCTGCTAGAGCCGAATCAAGCAGGTTTCCGTGCGAACCACAGCACGGAGCTGGTTATGTTGTCAATCGTAGATGAACTTAGGAACAGAGCAGACAAGAAAATCCCGGGGGCCCTGGTGCTGTTGGACCTCTCCGCGGCATTTGACACTGTGTGTCATGAACAACTACTGTCGCGGATGGGGGATATCGGCATTCAGGGCATAGCACTGGCATGGTTCACATCCTTCCTTCAAGGGAGGACGCAGAAAGTGCAATTAGGTGACATGCTTTCTACCGCAACCTCGATCACCTGCGGAGTCCCACAAGGGTCTGCTCTGTCACCCCTATTATTCAATATATACCTACAGCCTTTGATTCGAATGCTCAATCAAATGGACTGTCAGGTATATAACTACGCAGACGACACTCAGATCATCATCCAGCTGGAGGATAGCCAGAATGCCTTTACCAGACTGCAAAACATTCTGAGAAGCACAGCCAACTGGATGTCCGGCAACTCCTTGAAAATCAACCCGGACAAAACCGAGGTGTTGCCGATTACCATCGCTGGCAACCCTTGGTGTGATCGTTTCTGGCCGGGGGAGTTGGGCACGCCTCCAGAACCGGCGGAGGTGGTTAAGAGTCTGGGCATCCAGGTGGACAGTAAGCTGTCCATGAAGAAGCAAGTTACAGCCGTGGTGGGCTGTTGCGTCGGCCTCCTTCGCCAACTTAGGAAAGTTTCCCCACTGCTCTCTTTTTCCACCTTAAGGAGCGCGGTTTCTGCAATGATTTTGGCCAGGCTGGATTATGGCAATTCATTGTATATAGGACTCCCACAGGGCCTCCTGAATAGAATGCAGACGGTCATGAACGATGCTGCGAGGCTCATTTTCAAGAGACCAAGGAGTACCCAGGCATCCCCCCTCCTGCGGGAACTCCATTGGCTGCCAGTGAGGCAGAGATTAATGTTCAAGGGGCTCTGCATTGTACACAAGGCGCTTCATGGGAGAGCACCCACCTATTTGAAATCTCGTCTGTCCCTTTACAAACCAGGGAGGGCGCTTAGATCGGCTGACTCCATCTACCTGGTTCAGCCACGCTGTAGATTGACTACCGTGGGTGGACGTGCTTTTTCATATACTTTGCCAGCTATGTGGAATAAATTACCGCTGAAACTCCGCAATGAAAAGAAACTAATGCCTTTCCGCAAACAACTAAAAACTATGCTTTTCCAGCAAGCGTGGGGTGGCCGATAAATGTAAGTTGATGCATCTTTTTATTGTTTAGCTGACCCTAACAAAGCGCCTAGAGACCCTTGGGTTATAGCGCGCTATACAAATCACAATAAATAAATAAATAAAGGACAGAGGGGGGCTGGGGGCCCCAGAGAGAGAGGAGGCAGCACAGAGCACTGCTCGGGACCCTGACAAGGATGGGGTGGGGGCCCCAGAGAGAGCAGGAGGCAGCACAGAGCACTGCTCGGGACCCTGACAAGGATGGGGGGGCCCAGAGAGAGAGCAGGAGGCAGCACAGAGCACTGCTCGGGACCCTGACAAGGAGGGGGGCAGAGAGAGAGCAGTAGGCAGCACAGAGCACTGCTCAGGACCCTGACAAGGACGGGGTGCCCTAGAGAGAGAGGAGGGAGCACAGAGCACTGCTCAGGACTCTGACAAGGACGGGGGGGCCCAGAGAGAGCATTCTCCAGGGCAAAGCTCATATGAGAAGGGATGAGGCTGCAAAATGGTGCCCTCAGGTAAGCACTCTTGTTAGAAGAACCATGTGGGTGTCCACAGGGGGGGTAAGGGAGGCCGAGAAGGGTCCAAGGCAGAGGGGAGAAGGGTGTAAGGTAGAGAGGAGAAGGGTGCAAGGTAGAGAGGAGAAGGGTGCAAGGCAGAGAGGAGATGGGTGCAAGGCGGAGAGGAGATGGGTGCAAGGCGGAGGGGAGAAGGGTGCAAGCCAGAGGGGAGAAGGGTGCAAGGCAGAGGGGAGAAGGGTGCAAGGCAGAGAGGAGAAGGGTGCAAGGCAGAGGGGAGAAGGGTGCAAAGTAGAGGGGAGAAGGGTGCAAGGTAGAGAGAAGGGTGCAAGGTAGCGAGGAGAAGGGTGCAAGGCAGAGAGGAGATGGGTGCAAGGCGGAGAGGAGATGGGTGCAAGGCGGAGGGGAGAAGGGTGCAAGGTAGAGAGGAGAAGGGTGCAAGGCGGAGAGGAGATGGGTGCAAGGCGGAGGGGAGAAAGGTGCAAGGTAGAGAGAAGAAGGGTGCCAGGCAGAGGGGAGAAGGGTGCAAGGCAGAGGGGAGAAGGGTGCAAGGCAGAGGGGAGAAGGGTGCAAGGCAGAGGGGAGAAGGGTGCAAGGTAGAGAGGAGAAGGGTGCAAGGTAGAGGGGAGAAGGGTGCAAGGTAGAGAGGAGAAGGGTGCAAGGCGGAGGGGAGAAGGGTGAAAGACGGAGGGGAGAAGGGTGCAAGGTGGAGAGGAGAAGGGTGCAAGGTAGAGAGGAGAAGGTTGCAAGGCAGAGGGGAGAAGGGTACAAGGTAGAGAGGAGAATGGTGCAAGTTAGAGAGGAGAAGGGTGCAAGGCAGAGAGGAGATGGGTGCAAGGCGTAGAGGAGATGGGTGCAAGGTGGAGAGGAGATGGGTGCAAGGCAGAGGGGAGAAGGGTGCAAGGTAGAGGGGAGAAGGATGCAAGGCAGAGAGGAGAAGGGTGCAAGGCAGAGGGGAGAAGGGTGCAAGGTAGAGAGGAGAAGGGTGCAAGGCAAAGAGGAGAAAGGTGCACGGCAGAAGGGAGAAGGGTGCAAGGCGGAGAGGAGAAGGGTGCAAGGCGAAGGGGGAGAAGGGTGCAAGGCGGCGGGGGAGAATGGTGCAAGGCAGAGGGGAGAAGGGTGCAAGGCAGAGGGAAGAATGGTGCAAGGCAGAGGGGAGAAGGGTGCAAGGCAGAAGGGAGAAGGGTGCAAAGCAGAGGGGAGAATGGTGCAAGGTAGAAAAGGGTGCAAGGCAGAGGGGGGAGAAGGGTGCAAGGGGGAGGGGGAGAAGGGTGCAAGGGTGAGGGCGAGAAGGGTGCAAGGCAGAGGGGAGAAGAGTGCAAGGGGGGTGGTGATGAAGTAAAAAATGTGCCCCCCCTGGAAACATTTCTGCGGACGCCCATGGCAACGGACACTACTTTGTGAGAGAGTGGAGTGAGAGAGAGAGTGGAGTGAGAGAGAGAGTGGAGTGAGAGAGAGAGAGTAAAGTGAGAGAGAGTGGAGCAAGAGAGTGAGTGGAGCAAGAGAGTGAGTGGAGCAAGAGAGTGAGTAGAGCAAGAAAGAGAGTGGAGCAAGAGAGAGAGTGGAGCAAGAGAGAGAGTGGAGAGAGAGAGAGTGAAGAGAGAGAGTGGAGAGAGAGTACAGAGTGACAGTGGGGAGAGAAGAGAGAGAGAGTAGAGAGAGAGGGTGGAGAGAAAGAGAAGAGAGGGAGACAGTGGAGAGAGAGTGGAGAGTGGGAGTGGAGAGCGAGAGTGGAGAGAGAGAGTGGAGAGAGAGAGTGGAGAGAGAGAGAGAGTGGAGAGAGAGTAGAGAGAATAGAGAGAGTAGAGAGAGAGTGGAGAGAGAGTGGAGCGAGACAGTGGAGAGAGAGACAGTGGAGAGCGAGACAGTGGAGAGAGAGAGAGTGGAGAGAGACAGTGGAGAGAGAGAGTAGATAGAGAGAGAGAGTGGATAGAGAGTAGAGAGAGACAGTGCAGAGAGCCAGTGATAAGATAGAGAGTGTAGAAAGAGTGGAGGGAGAGTGGAGAGAGTGGAGAGAGAGAGAGTGGAGAGAGAGAGAGTGGAGAGTGGAGAGAGAGAGAGTGGAGAGAGAGAGAGAGTGGAGAGAGAGAGAGAGTGGAGAGTGATTGAGTGGAGAGAGAGAGTGGAGAGAGAGAGAGAGAGTGGAGAGAGAGAGAGAGAGAGAGAGTGGAGAGAGAGAGTGGAGAGAGAGAGAGGAGAGATAGAGAGTGGAGAGAGAGAGTAGAGAGAGACAGTGGAGAGAGAGTGGAGAGAGAGAAAGTGGTGAGAGAGAGTGGAGAGAGAGTGGGGGAGAGAAGAGACAGTCGAGAGACAGTCGAGAGAGAGACAGTGGAGAGACAGTGGAGAGAGTGAGTGGAGAGAGAGGAGAGAGAGAGAGAGAGAGTGGAGAGAGAGAGAGTGGAGACAGACAGTGGAGAGACAGTGGAGAGACAGTGGAGAGAGAGAGAGATGAAGAGATGGAGAGAGAGAGTTGGAGAGAGAGAGAGAGAGTGGAGAGAGAGAGTGAAGAGAGAGTAGAGAGAGAAAGGAGAGAGAGAGAGGGGAGTGGAGAGAGAGAGTAAAGAGAGTGGAGAGTGAGAGAGTAGAGAGAGTAGAGAAAGTAGAGAGAGAGTAGAGAGAGTGGAGAGAGAGTAGAGAGAGTGGAGAGAGAGTAGAGAGAGTGAGAGTCAGTGGAGAGACAGTGGAGAGAGCGCCAGTGGAGAGAGAGAGTGGAGAGAGAGTGGAGAGAGAGAGAGTGGAGAGAGAGAGAGTGGAGCGTGGAGAGAGAGTGGAGAGAGAGAGAGAGAGAGAGAGAGAGAGAGAGAGAGAGGAGAGAGAGAGTAGAGAGAGGGAGAGAGAGAGTGGAGAGAGAGTGGAGAGAGAGTGGAGAGAGAGAGTGGAGAGAGAGAGAGTGGAGAGAGTGAGTGGAGAGAGAGTGGAAAGAGAGAGAGTGGGGAGAGAGAGAGAGAGAGAGTGGAGAGAGAGGGACAGTGGCGAGAGAGTGGAGAGAGAGTGGAGAGAGTGGAGAGAAAGAGAGTGGAGAGAGAGAGGGTGGGGTGAGAGTAGAGACAGTGGAGAGACAGTGGAGAGACAGTAGAGAGACAGTGGAGAGACAGTGGAGAGACAGTGGAGAGTGAGTGGAGAGTGAGTGGAGAGAGAGTGGAGAGAGAGTGAGTGGAGAGAGAGAGTGGAGAGAGAGAGTGGAGAGAGAGAGTGGAGAGACAGTGGAGAGACAGTGGAGAGACCGTGGAGAGACAGGAGACAGTGGAGAGAGAGAGAGTGGAGCGAGAGTGGAGAGAGAGTGAAGAGAGAGAGAGTGGAGAGTGGGGGAGTGGAGAGAGAGAGAGTGGAGAGAGAGTGGAGAGAGAGTGGAGAGAGTGGAGAGAGAGAGAGAGTAGGAAGAGAGTAGAGACAGTGGAGAGACAGTGGAGAGAGAGACAGTGGAGAGAGAGTGGAGAGAGAGAGAGTGGAGGGAGAGAGAGTGGAGAGAGAGAGAGTGGAGAGAGAGAGAGTGGAGAGAGAGAGTGGAGAGAGAGTAGAGAGAGAGGAGAGAGAGAGAGAGGAGAGTGGAGAGAGAGAGAGTAGAGAGAGTGGAGAGTGGGAGAGTAGAGAGAGAGTAGAGCGAGAGAGTAGAGAGACTGGAGAGAGAGTAGAGAGAGAGTAGAGAGAGAGAGAAGGGAGAGTAGAGAGAGAGAAGGGAGAGAGTGAGTGGAGAGAGAGTAGAGAGAGTGAGAGACAGTGGAGAGACAGTGGAGAGAGAGAGAGTGGAGAGAGAGCCAGTGGAGAGAGAGAGAGAGAGTGGAGAGAGAGAGAGTGGAGAGAGAGTAGAGAGAGTGAGAGACAGTGGAGAGACAGTGGAGAGAGAGAGAGTGGAGAGAGAGACAGTGGAGAGAGAGAGTGGAGAGAGAGAGTGAGAGAGTGGAGAGAGTGGAGAGAGTGGAGAGAGTAGAGAGAGTAGAGAGAGTGGAGAGACAGTGGAGAGAGAGTGGAGAGAGAGAGTGGAGAGAGAGCCAGTGGAGAGAAAGAGAGAGAGTGGAGAGAGAGAGAGTGGAGAGACAGTGGAGAGAGAGTAGAGAGAGTGAGAGACAGTGGAGAGACAGTGGAGAGAGAGTAGAGAGAGAGACAGTGTAGAGAGAGAGAGTGGAGAGAGAGAGAGAGTGAGAGAGTGGAGAGAGGAGAGAGAGGAGAGAGTGGAGAGAGTGGAGAGAGAGTGGAGAGAGATTGGAGAGAGTGGAGAAAGAGTAGAGAGAGAGTGGAGAGAGAGTAGAGAGAGTGGAGAGAGAGTAGAGAGAGTGGAGAGAGAGTAGAGAGAGTGGAGAGAGAGAGAAGGGAGAGAGAGCAGAGAGAGTGAGAGGCAGTGGAGAGAGTGACAGTGGAGAGAGAGACAGTGGAAAGAGACTGGAGAGAGACTGGAGAGAGAGTAGAGAGAGTGAGAGAGTGAAAGAGTGGAGAGAGAGACAGTGGAGGGAGAGACAGTGGAGAGAGAGACAGTGGGATAGAGTGGACAGAGTTGAGAGAGAGAATGGAGAGAGAGAGATGGAGTGGAGAGAGAGTAGAGACTGACTGACTCAGAGTCTGAATACTGACAGAGAGACTGACTGGCTGAGAAACTGACAGAGAGAGAGAGAGACTGACTGACTCAGAGAGAGACTGACTGACTGACTGACAGAAAGAGAGAGAGAGATAGAGAAACTGACAGAGAGAGAGAGAGACCGAATGACTGACAGAGAGAGAGAGAGAGAGACTGACAGATTGACTGACTGAGAGAGACTGAATGACAGAGAGAGAGAGAGAGAGAGAGACTGATTGTCTGAGAGAGAGAGACTGACTCACTGAGAGAGAGAGAGAGAGAGAGAGAGAGAGAGAGAGAGAGAGAGAGAGAGAGAGAGAGAGAGAGAGAATGTGATGGAATTGGGGTCACAGTGTGTATGAAGCTATGCAATGCCTCTTAAGATTGCTATTGTCTACTAATAAAAGTGTATTATCAAAATGTGCTCTTTGTAGTTACATCTGCTTTTGAAATACTGCATTGTCGTTTTGTCTAATGTTTTAAAACGGAAACGAGAAGGAGCAGTGGATGCACTTTTGTCAAAACTGAACGATGAGTGGGCCCGATGTTGTATATCATGACAGGAGTCTGCATCAGGAAACCCACCTACAATTGAGCAAACTTCCCTGGCGTACTGATGGCAGGGACCCTGTAATGAATGGACCACCACCTATGTTAGCCTGCTGGCAGACTAAGCCCAACCTTTAACTCCACCATCCAGTGTTACTTATAACGGCTGTATTGATGACAGTGGCGTAACAATCGCCCCGCATCCCCTGCACTATGGCGGGTCGCTGGCCTGAGAGCTCTAGACTGGCACGGAGGATGGGAGGGGGGCCCCCTCCGTGTAGTTTGCAAGGGGGCCCCCTCAAGTTTCGTTACGCTACTGTCTGAGTACATATAGTAACGATTTACTAGGAAATTATAAGTACATTAAGTGTGCCAAATGGATGTAAGCCAATTTCGCCATGTGGTAAAGTGTGCAGAGCCTTGAAGCCAACATAACTAATTTCAGCAGAAACATTAGGAGTAAGGCAAAAGGTTTAGGGGAGGACCACCCTAAGGCTGACAGGTGTAACACACTCGATTTCTGTTTTTGTTGCTACCTTTATTTTTATTTTTTAAATATCTAATGAGCATATTTAAAGTCAAATAGTTTTTAGTTGCCTATTTAATAGTTTGCCATTTATTCTTGTTTAAACGTATTTACCGCACATGATTTTTCATACTGCTTAGCATTATCGTATTTTACATTTCTGCACAGTATTAAACTGAAAATAATTTCTTTATTATTTTCCTTATTATGAATACGTGATTTAATTGTTCTTGTATTTAATGGTAATGGGTTTTCTGGTTTAACATTTGAGATTTTCAAATAATCCTTATAATCCTGCCAGTGCCCATGAACATAGCTCTGCTACAGAGGCAACTTGCTTCACCTCCTACTGCGCATGGTGCCTTTATATTTACCTATATCAGGGCCAATGCAATTATGCGATTGTGCAGCTGTGGAGATTTTCACATAATTGTAGATTTGCCGCATAACCCATCATCTGCCACATAATCTGCAGATGTTAACACAAAAAATATTTCTAGCTTAAACGGTTCAAAAGTTAGTAAACACTCAGCAACACATGTTGCCGCCTAGTAGAAGGCCCTTTGAGCTTATTGCTCTATTTGAGTCTTATACTGGTACTAATGTGGTGCTAACAAGTGTACAAATGACAAAATATTGAAGTAAAAATATTACAAAATGTCCTGCATAATTTGCCTTTTCTTGCCGCGTAATTTACTCAACCCTGCTGCATAGTTTGGCCCTCCCGTGAAATTTCAGTGGTCCTGCCTATAATGTAGTACAGCTTCTCATATATATCATCACTTGTGCTTCTGGGCTAGAGAAAGCCACCAGATAGGCTCATCAGCCCTCTCTACTTTGTGATCTAAATATTAACAAAAGGCCTGCCCATCACCTGGAGAGCCAGAGGGACCAGACATAAAAACATAAGCTTACTTTGCCACTCAAGCACTACTACTGTCTGAGTCATTATAAGTAAGGTCACCTACACAGCAAGCAGTGATCTGAACACCTCTTACTACTGGTATAAATTACTTGCAAAGGATAGTAACTAAGGACGCGACTGACACACTCCTTATTATTATTATTTAAGCTTGTATAGTGCTCAGCTACCCCCAACGGGGGTGTCCCGGCGCTTGCGGACACAGTGGATGGTGAGGGCAGGTTAGTGTTGTCGAGCACTAGTTTGCTAAGGGAGGCTGAAGAGCCAAGTCTTTACAGCCTTCCGAAAGGTGGGTTCTGATTTAGCTTTCCTAATGTGGACAGGGTTGCGGTTTTAACGGAAAAAGACCGCCCTCCTATTCTGGCCTTAGAGAAAGGGGGGTTGTCAAGGCGCTCAAGATGATTAGATTTTAGGGTCCTGGACTGATGGTATTTGCAAAGTCTCTTCATTAAATATTGCGGGCCAATGTCATTGAGTGCTCTGTATGCAAGAGTTAGGGCCAGATGTAGGTAAATCAATTTTACCGATTCTAAAATACCGAATTTTACTGAATCGGTATTTTATAATCGGAAAATGGTATGTAGGAAAAAAATCTGTAAAAAATACCGATTCGGTAAAATTCGGTATCGGACAATCGGAACTTACCGATTCGGTATTTACCAAATCGGCATTTACCGAATCGTAACTTACCGAATCGGTATTTGCCGAATCGGTATTCCCTATTCATTCCTATGGGCCAAAAGGCCCATAGGAATGAATAGGGAATACCGATTCGGTAAATACCGATACGGTAAATACCGAATCGGAAAGCAAACAAAAGTGAAACTCAAGTAGGCAGCCAATCAAGGGCTACCACCCTCCCCCTCCCTACCAGGAAGTGGCTACACAGGCAGCTGCAACTAATTAGAAGCTTCTGGAAAGGCAGTTGGAGCTGAGCAGAGTGCAGGAGCTGCAGAAAGGGTTTTGAGCACTTTAAAAAGTGAAAAATGACAAGTAGCCAAGAAAAAAAGCAGCCTGAGAGGAGGAGGAAACTGAAATTCAGCAGCATGGAGCTGCAGGTCCTTGTGGAGGAGGTGGTGAAGGTGCACCACAAATTGATTGGCAGGCAGTCCCTCACTGTGGCTGAATCAGCCAAAAGAAAAATCTGGCTGGACATTATGGAGAAAGTAAATGCCGTTGGGGTGACCACCAGGGACACAGAGGACCTTAAAAAACATTTTTGTGACCTGAGGAGCCAAACCAAAAAGAAAATGGCAGAACATCACAAGCAGGCATCAAAGACAGGCGGAGGCAAGAACCCAGCACCCCCCCTGACTGACCTGGAGGAGATAGTGGCCTAAACCATAGAACCAGACAGCGTCTGCGGACTGGGAGATGTAGACAGCTCGGCCAGAGCTAAAAGCAAAAAAGGTAAGACAAATGCACTGCATTCCCCCTAATACCAACACCCTTACCTGTACCCTTAGTGGGCAAGTGAACCCAAGTCCAGTACTGCTAGCAATATACAGGGCCAATGCATGATGCGATATGTAGACAGGAAATGTAAGGACATGTCATACAGCACACCAACCAACTAGCTCATGTAATGACTGCATACAGAACATGGCCAATGTGATAATTATTTAATTGTAGTGACTGTGAGACAGTAGCGCTTAGCTAATGTACGCTCATATGTCCACAGTTGAAACATCTCGCAGGCGTTCGCAGGAGGCTGAAGGGACACCACCTGAGAGGGAGGAGAGTCAGGATGCAGGACAAAGTACCCCTAACGTACCACAGGACAAAGCTGCATCAAGTAGCCATCCACCTGCCCAAGACACAGAATTGGCCCAAGAGTTGCTGGCGTCCCCTAGCAGATATCAGTCCCCTCTCCTGCTGTCATCACCAGAAATGCCAGCATCACAGCATGATGTGATACCCCATCACAACCAGGCAGGAGGCATGTCGTGGCTCCACTCCCCGATTTGGAGTCCGTAGCAGCTGACATGGAGGGTGATGGACCACAGAACTTGCCTGTAGCAGTGAGCTCTGGCACAACACACTCCAGTGCAGGGATGGGCCATAGTACTGCAAGACGCCGCAGAGTGCAAGAAAGGCCAGCAGATGCATCAGTTGAGGGTCCAAGTGTGTTCCTTGGTCTGGAGGGGAGCATGGTGCGGATACAAAGGATGCAGGGAAGAGCCATCCAGGCATGTCAACGACAGCTGAGGTCCCTGAATAGTAACATTGGAGAGATAGGAAAGGCCATCAGTGAGCTGGTACAGGTCAACAAGGAGATGGCAGCAGGGATGGGGGGAATCAACAACTCGGTGCAGCTACTATGCACCAAACTAGACAATGATTTTTCTGCAAGGCACAAGGATAGGCATCATGCACATGTCCAAAGTACAGCCATCAACCTGAGGTTCTGTGAATTCTGAACCTGTGGGTTCCATTTTTTGTATGGCAGCCATTTTGTGGTTGCCCTCACATAGGCCATGATTGTGGCTGAAACTAGTCTTTTGAGGACATGTACACCTTAGCTCGAGTTCATGCTGACTCCTGTTTGACCTGAGTGAACTGACCCTGTTGCCTGAAGCTGACCTTGTTAAACCAGTTCCTGCCCTTTAGCTGATCAAGATTGAGGATCAAAGCACAGGACATTGTAGAGTTTGGTATGCACACACACACCCCTTATCCTGCTTTCTGTTCCTTCTTTTATGGTCTGATTATGATATGGGTTGTGGTCCTTTTATTATGGGTTTGTCCGGCTTGTCTAAAGAAGAATGTTGGGTTTGTTCAATGATTGATTATGGGCCGGACAACTGTAAAATGAGTATGTCGTTTGGCAAACCTTGCATGTCCATGTTAGGCATTTTTTGCATGCTTGCAAAAGCTAGGACTGCCCCTTACTTGTATGCTGAAGTATGTAACCCTAAGCATATAAAAGGCATCTGTTTTCTGTATTCCTCAGACTACCTCATTCAGTTGCTACGGCTTCTGTGTGACGTGGCCTCACTTATTAAATTTAATAAAGATGTCTTTTCATATTTTCAGCTTCTGTGCCAAGTTCTTTTTTTATTAGTAAGTATTCTCTGAGAATGAAGATTTCATTTCTTCAAATGGCGCGGCCAACGTGGGCTTCATCAGAGAAGTGACTTTCTGAAGGAGTGATCTTGTCAGGAGACTAAAATCCACTGAGGAGGAGAGGATGGGACTCTGCTACTTTGTGCACAAGGATTCTGGAGATTCTCTGTCTTCGCAGACCCGGGTATATTTCTGATCTTCCTGATTTTGATCCTCCACATGATGTCACTCCTGACTGAGAACCTTTTTTTTGGGCGTGAGTATTCTAAAAAAGACCGTTAGGTCATGTAGAACTTGACAGTTAGAATTTGGATAACCTTTTGATTAGTAAGAATAAGAAGTACAAGTGGGTCGCTCCCACAACTTTGTTTGGTTTCTTGGTTTTGATTTGGTTATTGCAATTACCAAAGCCGAGGGTTTGTTTTTTTGGTTTTGATTTGGTTATTGCAATTACCAAAGCTGAGGGTCTCGTATATTTGCGAGTATATCGTTTTTGATAACCCCTTGAAGTTTGAAGCTAGATTAGTGAGCTATAAGATGCCTGGTCTTAGCAAATTTAGGACTGTAACTTTGGAACTTTGGAATTTGTGTTGGCCAACTTTGGATTTGTATAGGTTTGTATATGCGAATTGCAATTTGTGTAGAACCGATAATGAGGAGAATTTTCTCTATTTGGTTTAGTTGAACGGTGCACGTACGAAAAGTACATTAAGCACTACATTGATTATAATATTGTATATTTTGCAATATTTTTGGCATGCCTGTTTAAAAGCTCACATACGAAGAATGTGTGACTTTATTTGGAAGGTACCATAGTGTGATGTGAAGTAAATTAGCCGGCTTCCCTAGAGGGAATATCTAAATAGGTTTAGATTTAAAAACATATTTCTTCCTTGGTGATTTTGTATCCCCAGGGAATTAAAATATGACATAAAACATATAAGGATCCTTTGTTCTGCGCAATGTTATGAAGGAAGATATGCAGAGCGATTTTTTGGTGTTCTGCTAGCCAAAGCTAGTGAATTGAGTGTATTTTCGCTTCTTGGACATACATCAGTCTGTTGGGCTGTTTTTGCAGTCTTTTGAAACACAATTGAGAAGCGTTTCTTGTAAATATGACTTACAACTAGTATTAGAAATGGTTTGGTTTAAGTACAGTCTGTGGGCTGTCCTTTGTTTTTGTTCTGAGTATTGGTTTGTGGGTTAAATGTGTGCTTAAATGTCTATGTGGTTTTCCCATTAGTGCAATTTCTGTAAGTGATGCATGGCTAAAGCGCGCCGTATTGTGTGTCCTGAGTATTTCACCCCTTTCTGTTTATGTCTGAAATAAGGGATGCAGCTTGCTTTTATATGTGAAATTAGCCAAAATGATTGGGTTTATTAAAAATAATTATTAAATTATGAAAAATAATTATTAAAAATAAGTCTACAAAATTCGTTTTTTACTATTCATGAAGCTTAATGCTCATACTGTGACCTCCTAGCATTATAATTTAATTTGAGTTGTGTTGCACTGCATAATGAAGATATTAGCATATGACATCTCACTTAGCGCAGGCGTAAAAAACTCATTTTTCTAAGGATTTACACGGGTTATATCTAATGTCTAATATCTGTAATGTGTAAAGAACATTCTGAGGATGATTAATAAGTAACATACTTATAGGATATTTATTTTTAAGTGCCCCAAATATCAAAGTCGAATTTGGGTATTTTTGCCATTTAAAATAGCTTTAAAGTGCCTTAGGCCTCAGTAAATGCATACATTTAGGTATAAAACACAAATTTGCAGGTTGTTCCCATTTGGGGTTACGTTTAATGGCTCAGTGAACCAATGTGCCTGGTGCAGAGGTTTGAGTTTAATATCAGGGTTGAAGGTTTTTAACTTTGGCTGGACCTAACTTAGACCTTCATCTATTTAAGGTTGATGAAATGAGTACCATTGCAAACAAGCATTTGGTCTAAAAACTGGTATGTGTGTTATTATGTTCTGCGAATTAGTCACAGTAAATGCTTTAATAATATAAGTATAGAAATCAATTATAGCCCCTAACAGGAGTAATATATATAACATGTGTTTTAAATAGAGTGAATTATTGCTGGTTAGGAGGAATCCGGAAGGCCTTTTGACTTTGTCAGCCTCAGACTGAGCAGAGGGTGGGGGCTAGTAGAACTGCAGAGGTTTGCTCAAGCTGAGGTGTTATCTTTAGTTTCCCTGTAAACAATGGAAGGAGGCTGTCATGTTGACATTTGTGACCTTTTAAATTAAGGCCTTGTCTCTGTGAAATGCAGAATGACCTTGCTAAACAGGCCTCTAAAAGGAAGGGTTTCTGGTTTCTCCACAAAATTAAAGAACTTAAATCCAAAGGGAAAATTTGAAAAAGGTTTCTTTGAAAGTCCCAACACATGCTAAATGCTCTGCAGAAATGATATATTTGTATCTCTGCCTCTAAAAAAATAATGTCTGCTAGTTGCTTTTATTTGACCGAAAATTAAGCATTGCATTAAGTCTTAGACAGAAAATAAGACAAACCTTTTTATTGAAATTTTGAAGGCTACATGCCTAAGTGAGAACGATACTCCAATTAAGAATTATTTTTTACAGTGGAAATTATGGCCCAAAGATAACATGGAGTATCAGTGCAAGAATTTTAGTTTTGGAAAGTTAAAATGGCTTAATGTTGCAAGCTGACTGACAAGATGGTAACAGTTAAGTAATGGAAATTTATTTTTGTGTCTGTTCATGTGTATTATGTTTTGTCTTCTGATTAAAAGTTATAATTGATGTCTGTTTGTTATGAGAAATGTCTCTCTTTTGTGTGTTGTGTACTTTTTTTTTTTGCTTCTGCCCACAGATCATCCATGGATTGTTCTGGGTGATTTTAAGGCTGACAAGACACGTGAGTTTGGTTGGTTGAAATGAGATGTGTTTTTGCGTAACTCCTTTGGAAAGAAATGTGCATGCGTTTTTCATGTTTGTGTATTTGGTTCTATCGTGAATTGTTCTTGCTGGTTCTGTGTGTCTGAAAGTTGTATTTGACAGCAGATATCCACTAATTGGTGATCTACTGTCAAAAAGGAGGGTAAGGATTTTAAACCTGACACAGTGTTATGCGTCACCGCTCATTTATATATGCTATTGTTTGTCTATGCTTTTTGTGCTTGATATACAGCAAGTATATCTGATGGCTTGACATGTCCGTTTTGTGCGTTTCTTTTGCATGTTTTTGTTTTATGTTGCTGCTTATGATACTATTACAAGTTTACCTGTGTTGTGAAGGGATATACATGACGATGTGTATCCTGCAAACAGTTGGGTAGATTTGCTTTGACACTAAATTTCACAGAAAGACAGACAACACTTCATCAATGTATATCAAATTTGGCTTTAATGGTATTTGAAGGAAAATAAAAAAAAAGATATACAGAATCAAAGTGTGTCACATGCTGTTAGTCACGTACTGCCCCTCCCCTTAAGGAACAGGCAGCCCTACATTTATGTATCCTGATTGGACGTAACGATAAATTATGGATCTGTGACTTTTGTGCATGGTGACCTAATTTTTATATTACATTAGTCAGTTTTGTTCTGCTACCTGAATAGTGTATGGCCTTGTACCATAAAGGAAACACGGTTTCATATTTCCCTGAAGAAAGGAACTGGAACATTAGCTGAGATTACCGTATATGGTTTAGCGGCCAGCGGTAGAGCTAACATTCACTCAAGTAATTTCTTGTTCTTCCTATAGATTTTTCTTTCATCACTTCTCCACTGATTGATGTTGCATCGTCCCTAGTAATTGGGGATGTTAGCTGTGTCCTAGTCCCATTTTCCCTTTTCCCTATTCCTTTCACCAGTTAGCCTTCTTTTATTATTATTATTGTATTAGGTTCACACTTCCAGATTGCAGTAATGTACTAGGAACCCCTATATTATGTATAATTCCCTTTTGTATGACTAGACTGTTTTTTAAGAATTTTCTTTAGGCCTAACTCGATGTTTTCCAGTCTAACCGTCATGGTAGTGATGGACTGGTTAACTGACTCAATGCTATTATAAGACAAGTTTCCACATATTGATTATTAGCCTGTGTATTGCGTAGTGCACTTGATGCACAGTTATTAAAAGGGAGGTATCTACATGTCCCTGATAATCTGTATTATGCGATTTCTCTTTTGAAATGTTTTAGATAAGGAATTTAGGAACACCTATATGTAATTATTGAGAGAAAAAATGTGTTTACCCCATTAGACGATGTCACTATGTGTGAGGACATCCATTTAGATAAAATTCTCATATAGTTATCTAAACTTAGATGGTAGAGGATATGCTCTCACATGGAAACACAATTGAAGAAATTAGAGGCACTGTTTTGCTTATTGCCTTTGTCTTTGTACTCTATGAGAATGACAGTGTGTTCTAGACCAGAATTGTCTCATGGCCTATGGCCACACCCTCGCAGATCGCAGGCCACCTGCTGGCAATCCTCTTGTTAAAAACAAACTGTTTTTGTACTAAATTGAAGGAAAATAACAAATGTGTCCCATTTCCTATGTCACTAGGTTCTGCGGGATTAAGTCATAATAACCTGCGGACCTTTGATGAAAAGCTAATTCCCATCAGTGACAGTCCCAGCACCCAGACAGTGATTGCCAGCGTGTCATCAGTGATATCTCCAACGTATTGTACTTGCTTCATCAGAAGCTGTTGAACATCAGAAAAAAAGGAGGAGCTGGTTTTGCCACAGAACCAGAGTTTCAGTGCAAAAGAGCGAAAGAGAATGATTCCAGTTATTTTAAGTTTTTAGTTTTTCACCTGTCAGGTGCTGGTAACCTCTGACAGTAGGCAGTCTATTGAGCCTCCTTGGCCTGAGTTTTGGCCACACACCCCCCCTTTTCATTGCTCCAACGGAAAGGCAGTGCACCAGAGGATCCAGGATTGGAAAAAGGCACTACATTGTGGTACCTATGATTAAATGGAAGAGCAGCCCGAGCATCCTCTGACACTGAAAAGCGAGTGTTGGAGTCTGAAAGTGTTGCCGAGTATGAAAGCCTGTTGCTCTTTCCTGATTAATAGTACTTGGGTCTGCATGAGATGATCTGTGCCCATGATCAATGGAGAGCACACTATCTGTAGTGCCTGCCGCAGAGGAGAGATATTGGTGCACTGCCTTGAGACATTGAGTCTGTCAAATAGGCTGCGAGTGTTTACCAGGAGGGCACTCCAACGGATACTGAGAAGGACCATTTTCATGAAAGGCCTGAACGAAGAGGCCCATGCAGAAGAAAACAACACAAGAGGACTTGATGAACAATAGAAGCCTGCCGGAGAGGTTTGGACGGACTCTGGGTATTTCCCGTGCGATTGCATAAAATGGGTGTTAGGAGACTAATTTTTGCTGGCATTGTTTTAAAGTAGTATTCTGTTTAGTAAAAGCAGAATAAAGTCCATTCTCTGTGGAAGAGTATCCCTTTTCATCTGAGAGCATTAATAAGGATCACCACTGTTTCACCTGAACATATAATAAGTTACTGAAATGCATAGGAGCCATAAAAAATGTTACTAGATAATTTTAGGATTTGCTTTCTGCTTAGAGTTGTGAAAAATGATCAATTTATTTGTAATAGTGATCATTATTTTCTCCTGTTGTCCATATGTTCTTAATAACATGTTTTCTAGTATTTTTAAGCATGACGTTGTCTTTTGTGGGTTGAATTGTTTTTGCTACCCAATTGACATCTGTACCCACCTCCCAACCTATGTCTCTTCCTACTACTACTTCTTCGCATTCTTTTCATATCTTACCTGAACACGAGCAGATTAGAAGGTCGGAATTTGTGAATAATTCCTTTGTACAGTTTCAGCATCAACACCAGTTTGTAATGAACACCACTAATTGTTGGGTGTGTGGTCTTATGCCACATACTACAGATAGAGGTATTCCCTATTTGGTTCTGTCATTTAGTTACAATGGGTCTGTATGGGTATATCAGACGATGTTTATTTATGCCAACGAAGTCTATCCCTTGCGTTCCATGAAAGATAATTCGAGTGATAATGCCTTAGTGAAGGGAATAACGGATAATATTGACATCGATTCAGATACAGACTGAGTGATTGCCTATGTAAGGGCAAAAGAAGGGTCTGAGTTTCTGTGAATTCTGAACCTGTGGGTTCCATTTTGTGTATGGCAGCCATTTTGTGGTTGCCCTCACATAGGCCATGATTGTGGCTGAAACTAGTCTTTTGAGGACATGTACACCTTAGCTCGAGTTCATGCTGACTCCTGTTTGACCTGAGTGAACTGACCCTGTTGCCTGAAGCTGACCTTGTTAAACCAGTTCCTGCCCTTTAGCTGATCAAGATTGAGGATCAAAGCACAGGACATTGTAGAGTTTGGTATGCACACACACACCCCTTATCCTGCTTTCTGTTCCTTCTTTTATGGTCTGATTATGATATGGGTTGTGGTCCTTTTATTATCGGTTTGTCCGGCTTGTCTAAAGAAGAATTTTGGGTTTGTTCAATGATTGATTATGGGCCGGGCAACTGTAAAATGGGTTTGTCGTTTGGCAGACCTTGCATGTCCATGTTAGGCATTTTTTGCATGCTTGCAAAAGCTAGGACTGCCCCTTACTTGTATGCTGAAGTTTGTAACCCTAAGCATATAAAAGGCCTATGTTTTCTGTATTCCTCAGACTACCTCATTCAGTTGCTACGGCTTCTGTGTGACGTGGCCTCACTTATTAAATTTAATAAAGATGTATTTTCATATTTTCAGCTTCTGTGCCAAGTTCTTTTTTTATTAGTAAGTATTCCCTGAGAATGAAAATTTCAGTTCTTCAAACCACCTGGCCACTGCCACATCCCTGTTATACAGGAGAAGCACCAACATGCCGGAGGCCATGACACAAAACACAAATGAGGTCACTAGGGGCATGGGCAGGATGACCAGTGCTCTTGAGGCGCTGTTGAATGCACAAACTGCACACACAGCTGCTCTGGATGCGCCTGTAAGTGAGGAAAGCACGAGCAGGAGCAGCATTGGAAGCACCCTTGCACTTGAAACTAGGAGGAGCAGGGGCCATGCTGAGGCCACAGGCCAGCAAGACAGTGAGCAGGTTGAACAACCTACTAGTGTTACTGGGAAGCGAGCAAGGAAATAACTTTCACAGTTCATGGTGAAGTTAACCAGAACTGAGAGCATTGCATTGCATTGCAGGTAAATGCTTTTTGTTGCACTTTTGTGCTTTAAAAAACCAACGTCATTACAAAATTAAACTAGTGTTGTAGCATACTACGCCTGTCCTTGTCTCCTTACTTACTTAGAAATTGTTGTGTGTGACCTCTTCCCGTCTGTGTCTGCCATCAGTTGATGTTGCTCCTCCAGATGTGTGTGGTTCAGGCACTGCTTCCTCGTCGTCATGGTCCTCATAATCTGAGATTTCCACTTCTGTGCCCTTCTTGATCGCCAGGTTGTGCAGCATTGCACAGGCTGCAATTATTTTGCAGCAGGTGATTGGTGTATACTGGCGGGCCCCTCCACTTTTATGGAGGCAGCGAAACCTGCTCTTCCATATGCCAAAGGTGCGCTCCACAATGTTTCTAGTCGTTTTGTGTGCCCTGTTGTATCTCCTCTGACTTGGTGTTGTTGGGTTGAGGTAGGGTGTGAGGATGAAGGACCGGAGGGCATATGCACTGTCCCCTATTAGAAAAAAGAAATTTACATTAATCACATGCTCACACACATCCAACATCCATCTGTAATACGATTCAAGTGATTTTCACATAGTGTCTCACCGAGCAAGTATCCTTCGCCGAATTCCCCCGCAGTCAGTCCTGTGTAGATCCCACTGTTTTGGTAGATGTAGGAGTCGTGGGTACTCCCTGGGAATTTGGCTACTATGTCAGTGATCACGTATTTTGCATCACAGATCACCTGTACATTCGTGGTGTGGGTGGATTTACGGTTCCGATAAATGTACTCTGTGGCAGCAGGTGGGCATATTGGTATGTGGGTACCATCAATGCAGCCAATGGTGTTAGGGAACTGCGCCATCTGATAGAAGTCTGTCTTTGTCCTTAGCAGTTCTGAATGCGTTGCAGGGAAGCTAATGTAGTGCTGCATTCTCTACAACATGGCATCAAGGAATTTTTGAAAGAAACGGGACAGACAGGTCTGGGACTCCCCACCTACCGCAGCAACCACACTCTGGTAGCTTCCAGATGCAAGCAGGTGTAGGCTGCACAGCACCTGCACATGGGGTGGAATGGCGTGCGCCCTTGGGGTAGGATGGTCCAAAAGTGGGTGTAGGTCCCTGATGAGGTCCCGGATTGTTTGTGGTGCCAGCCTGTACCTCTGTAGGATCTCAGGCTCAGTGAGCTGGAATAGTATGATCCTCTGCCTATACACCTGCTCCTCCCTCCTCCAGACCCTCTCTCCTTCTGCCTGGAGCCGTAGCCGCCTCGCAATGACATAGAATGCTGCCATTCTGGTGTAAGTGGTGCATTTTGGGGCCTTTTTTATAGCCTGCACCTGGTTACCACCTGATTTCAATCCATGGTAATTACCGACTCTTAAAGACCGAATTTCATGCAAATTCGGTATTTAAAAGGGGACCAACATCTCGAAATTCATTTTTACCATTTCTTATTTACCGAATCGGTAAATTTACCGATTCGGTAACGTTACCGATTCGGAAACTTTACCGATTCGGTAAATATACCGAGTCGGTAAAGTTTCTGATTCGGTAACTTTACCGATTCTGCAAATTTATCGATTCAGTAAATTTACCGATTCGGTAACGTTACCGATTCGGAAATGTACCGATTCGGTATATTTACCGATTCACCTACTTTTTGGTCCCCTACATCCCGAACGCCCAATACCGGTCTGTAATGGCCGAAATTACCGAATTTCGGCCGTTACCGACCGGTATTGGGCCACCTACATCTGGCCCTATGTGCCTTAAATTCAGATCTTTTCTTGACTGGCAGCCAGTGGCGGCTACGCAAATGGGTGGAGATGTGCTGTCTTAAAGGGATATTCCTAATAAGCCTAGCCGCCACGTACTGTATGGTCTGCAGTTTCCTAAACAGGTATGCTGGCAGCCCTATATACAGACTGTTTGCATAATCAAGCTGTGATGTAATCACCACATGGACTATTGTTTTCCTACAGTCCTCCGGTAGAAGGTAAAGAAATCTCCGGAGGGCCTTCATTTTCCAGAAACAAGTGGAAGAAACATGTCCTATCTGGGTCTTGCATGACAATGAAGTATCTAGTCTGAACCCCAAGTTCCTAGCTGTCTAGACTGGGAGGGGTGGGGGGTTGAGTTCTGCAGGCCACCAGATATTTAATGGTGGAGGCAAGGGCTGGTTGAAGAATAACACCTCCACTTTTTCTGTGTTTAACTTCAGGCATAGTTGTCAATAAGACTCTGCCTGAAGTTAGAAAATGCAGCTTCAGAGCTTTCTTGGAAGGAAAACACAAGCTGCATATCGTCAGTGTATGAGATAACGTCAACACCGCGTTGCTTTACCAGGGGAGCTAGGGGGCGAGATAGACATTGAAAAGGGTTGGGCTAAGGGCTGAGCCCTGAGGCACTCCACAGATCAGAGGGCGAGAGTTGGAGGTGTACGGATGCAGCCGAGTTCTCTGGGACCGACCTTCTAGGAAGGAGCTGTACCAAGCTAAATTAGTTCCCATCACTCCCACTTGACAAAGCCTATCTAAGAGTATTTTGTGCGACACAGTGTCGAATGCTGCCGATAGGTCCAACAGCACAAGCATTGCACAGTTCCCCTTGGCCATTGTTCCTGCTACTTCGAGTAGTGCTTTCTCTGTACTATATCCTACTCTAAATCCCGACTGAGTGTCGTGGAGAAGTTAATTGGCTTCAAGGAATGTGGATAATTGCTTTTGCACTTCTTTTTCAAGAATCTAAGCAGGTGCTGGCAGAAGGGAGATCGGTCTAAAAATTGTCAATATGATAGGGTCTGCATTCTCCATTTTTAAGATCGGTTGAACAACAGCAGTTTTCCAGCTGGATGGGTAAATGCCAGTTTCCAGCGATGTATTCCAGAGTTGGTTTCAGGCAGGATTAAGCAGTATTAAGCAGTGGTGCTAGAAACCTGAAGAATCTAGCCAGGCAGGGGTCAAGCGGGGACCCGGATTTAGTTTTTTCTAACTGCTTGAGGGAAGTAGCCAAATCTAAGGGACAAAATTCAGGCCATGTTATTGTCAGGAAGGGGCGATGTAGTGGCGTGTTAGATGTTCCATTTTTGGAAAGGTTGCATAGATGTCTTGTATCTTCGCCTGGAAGAAGACCGAAAGATCCTCACAGAGTGTAGCAGAGGGGACTATATTACTTGTTATTGTCTCTGGTCTAAGAAACCTCTGCACAATATTAAAAATGTCTTTAGTAGAGTAGGCCACTGATTTTATTTGATTGACGATATTATCCTTGCTAATGTTACGTTTTAGTTTATGAAACTGTTTTATTGCCTTTCTGTATGTGTTTTTAGCTTCAGGGTCGTAGGCTCGACGCCAGGCCTGTTCAAGTTTCTTACATCAGCTTCTTTCTGTGCACAGTTCTGGTGTAAACTAGGGGGGCAGAAGGTGTATTCCTGGCCTGTTTATTTTTTTTCATGGGGGTTATATGATCGAGTGCTGATGTGACCCAATGATCATCAGAGCATAATTGCAGAATGTAGGACTATTTTGCCAGTACTAATGGATCTGCCTTGAGACAGGGGGTACTTTGCCACCATTGGATTCTCCCGATTGTTCCACGCGGGCCGCCATACATCAAAGTCGCATTCCGAAGGGGTGTCTGCTTCATCTAATCATGGGTCCCCTTCAATTACCCCTTGCAAGGTCCAGATTAGCTCATTCAAGAGCCAGAGGCCAATCATAGTTCAGGTTTCACGCCCTTCATTTAAACGTTGTGCCCTTTTTTGGTGAACTTCAGGACACTTCCTGCTTCTACTTCCGGTCGGGTGACCGCCTTTTGTTGTTGTGGAGCTTACTCCCATTTTGCCTTTGATGCACACCCCCTTGTGTCACTGGGGCCTCAGCCATGTTAACCATGCGGCCCCTGAGTCCCTTTCATGAGCAGGCCTTCGATATTGAGCCTGGGAGTGGACGGGAACCTCAGTGGATTTAAACCTATTCTTTCTTCAAGCAGATTGTTTCGTTCACTCCTAAAGTCAACAACAGTCAGAAAGAAAAGATCTGAGGTTTGTGTCTAAGGAATAATAGTTTTATGGTCCATACATGAAGACACCTTGTGAACCAGGAGTGGTTTTAAGGTAAGGTTTATTTCCATAAATAAAAAACCACTACTCCATAGAAATCCTGGGCCAACAGTCACTGTATGGAATCCGGATCACAGTACGGTCCACCAGATTCCATCCAACCTGATTGGCCTGGATGCCACAACTAGGTTCTATGTTAATTACATCTAAAAGTTGTGCCGAACTGTAGAATATTAATGTCAAGAAGCAGAATTAAGGAACTGTGGAGAAGATATGACCAGCAGGCTATAATGTCTGAGATGGGTGTACATGAGTAAAGTTTCAGATAAGGATACTAGGACATTTTCTGCACACATTTGTGTCTAAAGGATGTCAAATTAAATTTACAGCGCATACATTAGGATGGGATGATAACGGTGGGAGACCTAGATCACATACATGACTGTTTCCTGCCGCAGAAGCCAGCCTCTGGAGGCCACAGGTGGTTTGGAGGAGAATCCTTCGTTGAGGGAGTTAGTCTAATCTTCCCAAGTAATGATAAAGGCGCGGACTGCAAAAGTATTCACTTGCGCGAACACACAAGGAAGAATATGATGCAGATGTGACATCTGGAAATGAGATGTTTCCATAATTGCCTAGAATACGGAATCTGGTTAAGGCAACAAAAAACAAAAAAAAGGGAAACCAATATTTGTTCTCCTTGCCAGTCCTTCAGGGTAGCGGGATGAAAAGTGACAGGATGAGAAGCAAGAGAAGCATATAGCTTTAGATTCGCTATAGGTACGTGTGGTGGAGGTGGGGTCAGTCCAAGAATCAAAATTTCCCCCTTGAAACGGAATTTGAGGTGGAATCACTTCAAGGGTGTCAGGATCATGATAGTAGAAAGACAAGTAAGTAGAGGGCATACTGTTAGTTTAAAACCATTAAAATTATGGGTGGGGATAAAATGTACACCAATGTGGAAAAATTGGATGCTATGCAAGAGGCCAACAGATAGAACTTACAGGGATCGGCGTGAAGGCACACCATGTGGGCCCAACATGTTGGGGCGCTCCAGCTTGGCCATTTAAAAATAAAATTTGCATTGGGTTGTATATTTTAGCAACTCTGGCCTAAACTGCTCTTACTGTTGTGTCAGCGATCAACCAAAGGGAATGGGTCAATAGGCCTTATAAATCGGAATCAATGTACCATGTATGATATATATATATATATATATATATATATATATATATATATATATATATATATATATATATATATATATATATATATATATATATATATATATATATATATATATATATATATATATATATATATATATAGACCAAACCAGGTGAAAAATGACTATCTTAAAGTATTGTTTACATTTATACATTATGTACTTTGAAGACAATTATGCATTTTATAATATTTATGGTTACTTTGCTATCCCCCGTTTGCTGCTATTGTCTCTTATTGGTTAGAAATATTTGCTCTTAATGGTTGGAAACATTTGCTATCGATGACTTGAATTGACCGTATAGAGCGCATGATGCCTTTCGGGGATATTCTTTCTAGATCGATATGGTGACCATATTTATGGAATATGCACTTTGATAACATTGAGAAATATGCACTGTGCATTCTAATCGCATTTCCCATGGACCAGAATATGAATTGAAATTTTATATCCATATATAGCACATCAGGCTTTCAGAGAATATGCTTTCGAAATAGATATGGGGATCATATTTATGCATTATGCACTTTAATAGGATCAAGAATGACACTGAGTGCACGTTTTCCAAGTGCTCTAGACAACAATGTGAGAGAATGAATGCCAGTTACATTCGTATGATTGATATTTAAAAGTATAAATTGTTCATGGCATGATACTTGAAGAATTTCTTGGGCAAAGAATAATTAATTAAATGTTAGGGGGACCACATGTGATAATATGAGATTGTATTACAATGTCATTCAAGGCGGGCTGTACATACTGTTTCACATTCTGAAAAAATGGAGGACACATTTCGCCATACAATGGTTGAAGTTGCAGTTGCAGCTCTGGTGCTTAAGGGCTAACAAAACGAAGAAGGGGCTATGTAATGAAATGTAATACTCTGCGATTATTGTAAGCTGCAATGCGTCGGCTGTGCTCATTTTAAACCACTTTTTTGCACTTTGAACCATTTTTGGCTTTTCACAAGAAATAGAATGGATTGAATTCCAGCAATCACATGTCTATCAAGAGTTTTTGCTGGTTCCCCATAACTGTGGTGGAGGAGAGAGACCGGGTGATGGATATTAAACTGTAAAATCTTAAACAAAAAAAACACAGGAATTCACCATTTATAGCTAACTGAAGACACTCTAACTTGTGCCCCTGCCATCCATAGTGTTATCATTTCAGATGCCAATAGTGATGTTATCAATGATGTCATAGAACATGTAATGAGTGTGTAATATGTGAGGTCATAAGCAGTCCACGACGAGGACATGAGTTAGAGGTTCATTGCCTTAAGTAATGGGGTAGCAACGTTTCTGTTTGTGTTCCTGCCAGCCAATCAGAGCTAGCACTCTTGCGGAATTTGCGGGAGCCACTCACTCCGGTGAGATGGCGAACAGGAAAAAAGACCCTCAAGGCCAATCAGATCCCTCCATTATTTGAAATTGTGTGTCACGGGAATCTTGCAAAACTCTCACATACCCAACCGTCCAGCTAGCTTTGCATTTTGAACCTTAATTTTTCAAAAACTACTAAATAGATTTACACCAAATCACAAAAAGCATGCGTTCTGGATAAACATCCAGCTTTCTACCTTGGTTTAGATCTGTACAGCCGTTTTGGCTGTAGCGCTGTTTAAAATTCTCTATGGAGATTGCAATTTGAGACCCTCCCTTTTGCTTGGTCCCCGCTTGATGGATCACCCCAAAACTTTCCAAGAAGGAGCTGAAGTGGATGAACATTTTGACTGGAAAGTTTTCTGAAGATTTGACAAACTGTGCTAAAGTTATAAGCAAGCTACAAAATGCATTTCCTAAAGTAATGTGGTCCTAATTAAAACTAACCAGTGCACTTGATGTTCTGGTATACAACCCTATTAACAAATTCATACCAACACCGTAGGAAAACTAATAAAACATAGTAACTGTCATCAATTATAATAATATACTAACATAACATATGAGTGCAAAAGCATTAAAGAAAAACAACCATGATTTCAACAAGACTTTATAAAGTATCTACCCACTGGAGATTTACAACGTTACATATTACACCATTAGCCAAACATTGGTGAGGATTGGGTGATATATTTTGTCGTGGCGGCGCAGCAGAAGGAAGAATGGTCTCTGTAGGTAGGTTATTTAGTCACTAGCATACCCACCATGAATTCTAGATTTGCAGAAACCACAAATTAATAATTCATGGGGTGCGCGCTTAGGGCTTCCCTCTTCATGCGCTCCCAAGGCCGTCATGGAGATCTCCTATTATTACAGGGGGCAGTAAGGCACACTTTAGGGGAAGAGAGAGTAACAACACAACAAATAAAGGCAATAAGGAAGTCTCCTCAAGACACTATCGTGCCTTTTATCCTCTTACACTCTCTCCCTTAACCTTCCCCCTGGTGCACTGCAAGTTTTGCTGATTCTGACACAGGCTCAAATGCTAATTTCTGTGTGAAGGTGATTTTGTATAAGGCCTATCCCTTTTTTTCTATAATTGTTATTATATGTGAATGCTGCCTGTAAGGGATTCTCCTCTTCTCAGTCTTTGCTTTTATGTACAGCACTTCAGCACCTTTTCTGGTAGAGAAGGGCTTTATTAAAACTCAAATGCATGAAATCCCAGATTACGGGATTTATAAAGTAGCACTTTGATTTGTACTTTGGTTTCTTATTTCTGAAAAGGGATTGTAGATTTTTGCTATTGATTAAGTTATTGGACTGTACCTTCCAGGAGCCATATAATGAATCAAAATAGATTTAATCATTACTGTATCTTGGTTGCTTAGCCTGGGAACCAGCGTCAGCGTGGAGTTTGGGATTTTGGAGGCAGCAGGTGGCTTTCACACAGAATACTTCATTCAGGGACTTGGCAAGGGTATCCAAAACTGATTAAGGTACAGATTACAAAAAACTCCTCTTGTTGGGAGACAATGGGAAGAAAATGATCCAGATGTGACACTTGAGAACAAGCACAAGATGCATGCAAATATCGAGAAGAAAGAGGTGTGCATGGGCGAGAAAGAGAAAGACGACAAAGTGTTGACAGCATTGCACTGGAATATAAAACACAGAATTCGTCTGACTCAGGAGTGCAACGTTGGCTCAAGACAGCCAGGGACACGTCGTATTTGTATGATAAGAACCATTGGCTATTCAAATCAATACTACCTATATCAAATGCAAGGACATTTATTTTATGTGTATTTGCTGAAACCCTGGTATGATGCCCTTCCTTAGGGGCCATTCCATCCCTTATCTAAATCACAACATAGTTTTTAATTTTAACTATGGTTTACAAACGCTGCAGCAGATTAATGGAGCCAACGTGGATGAATGAAACAGACTGACAGACTACCATGGTAGAGAAGAAAGGGAAGAGAGCTTAGCTAACAGCCCAGCATAGCGGCAGGGTTTTAGCAGTGCTCGGCATTGGCCTACATCATCCTAAGCTATTCGTAGCAGAGCCGGAATCCTTGCTGCTATGCAAAAATATCTCTAAAACGTAGGTGACATGCTGAAATTATGATCACAACTATAAATTTAGTAATGGCCACATATTTGGCATCTGCATCTTTCGAGGAAAGCAAGAAGATGCTTAATTCTAGTGAGGATAAACAGCCTGCTCTTACGGCCAATCTCACATAAAGGATTAACTCACATTTTGCTTTGATGCAAAATTTGTCCATAACAGCAAAGATCTGCTCTTAAAAAGGTTCTTTCCTTTCCTATATTTTTTTCAAAGATTAACGGCAGATCATGACTGTTAGAAATTGGGTTTCTGATAGGCTAGGGTAACCACCTAAGACAGGCAGAACCCACCACTCTAGTCAGCGGGTGCACAGACATAATATCGACTCCAAAATATCGTTTGGACAGAATATCGAGTTTTAAATATCGTTTGGAGAAAATATCGACAGGACAGAATATCGACAGCAAAAATATCGTTTTTAAGGTAAGTGAAGTAATATCGACTGTAAATAATATCGAAAGTAAAAAATATTGTTTTTTATATAATATGTAATTATTTATAGTGTTTTTATGTTATAATATGTGTGAAAAGTGTCATTTTATGTTATAATTATTTTTAATTAATGATTTTTTTAAAATTATTGTGTAATTTTATTCTGTAGTGGGTTGTGGGTTTATAGGGGAATAGGGTGGGAAGTAATTTAATTATAATTAATTAAATATGTAAATTTATTAATTGATAGTAATAATTAATTAATTGGTAATTAAATATTATATGTTAATTATTTAAAATGTAATTGGTAATTAATTTAATTTAATTTATTAATTGCTAATTATGTAAATTAAAATAATGTATTTCCTGTAGCGGGTTGTGGGTTTATAGGGGAATAGGGTGGGAAGTAATTTAATTATTATTTATTAAATATGTAAATGTATTAATTGGTAGTAATATTTAATTAATTGGTAATTAAATAATATTTGTTAATTAATTAAAATGTAATTGGTAATTAATTTAATTTAATTGATTAATTGCTAATTATGTTAAATTAAAGGGGTATTTTTAGGGTTCAGGGTCAGTTTTTAGTTTTTGGGTAAAGGGGTATTTTTAGGGTTCAGGGTCAGTTTTTAGTTTTTGGGTAAAGGGGTATTTTTAGGGTTCAGGGTCAGTTTTTAGTTTTTGGGTAAAGGGGTATTTTTAGGGTTCAGGGTCAGTTTTTAGTTTTTGGGTAAAGGGGTATTTTTAGGGTTCAGGGTCAGTTTTTAGTTTTTGGGTAAAGGGGTATTTTAAGGGTTCAGGGTCAGTTTTTAGTTTTTGGGTAAAGGGCTATTTTTAGGGTTCAGGGTCAGTTTTTAGTTTTTGGGTAAAGGGGTATTTTTAGGGTTCAGGGTCAGTTTTGGGTTTTTGGGTAAATGGGTATTTTTAGGGTTCAGGGTCAGTTTTAAGTTTTTGGGTATAGGGGTATTTTTAGGGTTCAGGGTCAGTTTTGGGTTTTTGGGTAAAGGGGTATTTTTAGGGTTCAGGGTCAGTTTTTAGTGTTTGGGTAAAGGGGTATTTTTAGGGTTCAGGGTCAGTTTTGGGTTTTTGGGTAAAGGGTTTTTTTAGGGTTCAGGGTCAGTTTTGGGGTACAGGGGTACAGGGGTACAGTGTAAAAATAAAGTAAAATTAAATTTACATTAATTTAATTTAATGAAATTAAATTAAATTAAATTATATTTAAATAATTTTAAATAATTTAAATTAAAAAAAATTATTATATACTTACCAATACTTACGTTGTAATGGTAGTGCGTTGTAAAAGTATTAATTGGTAGTAATATTTAATTAATTGGTAATTAAATAATATTTGTTAATTAATTAAAATGTAATTGGTAATTAATTTAATTTAATTGATTAATTGCTAATTATGTTACATTAAAGGGGTATTTTTAGGGTTCAGGGTCAGTTTTTAGTTTTTGGGTAAAGGGGTATTTTTAGGGTTCAGGGTCAGTTTTTAGTTTTTGGGTAAAGGGGTATTTTTAGGGTTCAGGGTCAGTTTTGGGTTTTTGGGTAAAGGGTTTTTTTAGGGTTCAGGGTCAGTTTTGGGGTACAGGGGTACAGGGGTACAGTGTAAAAATAAAGTAAAATTAAATTTACATTAATTTAATTTAATGAAATGAAATTAAATTAAATTATATTTAAATAATTTAAAATAATTTAAATTAAAAAAAATTATTATATACTTACCAATACTTACGTTGTAATGGTAGTGCGTTGTAAAAGTTGCGTTGTAACGTCATATATCCACTGTTGCACTCTTTGCAGTGGGAATAGTAATTTTTACTCTTTTGTATTTGTACGTTAATAATATTGGCTATTATTTAATTAAATTTTGTTACTATATATATATATGTTTTAAGAAATATGATTAAAAAAATATTATTTTTTTACTTTCATTAATTATTTAATTATTAAAAGTTATTTTAAGTATTGTTAATTATATTTTAGTAATTAATTTTTTATATTAATGTATTTAAACATTGTTTTTATTAAAGTCGATATTTTTTACAACTATATTTTTGTTAACGATATTTTGTACTCGATATTTTTGTACTTACCTGTTTGTACACACAAACTCGATATTTTGGTTGTAGATATTTTCTCGTCGATATTTTGGTAGTCGATATTATTTTAGTGATCCCTAGTCAGCGCAAGTAAGTTACACACCAAAGATAAACTGTGCTTACCCATTGGTAGTTTGGCGCAGAGCAGGCAGGCTTCTCATCAGAGACAATGTGTAAAGCGTTTGCACAACACACTCATCCTTGTGACACAAAAGCTACACCACAAAAGAGATTCTCCACTGGATTGTATGAAAATATATATATATAGTATATTATGCATCAAATATAGATGGGGTGTGGTAAAGATGGTGGGCGGGATGGTCGCCTAAACCCGAATTCCGACTGCCGTCATAATTTCTCCACCACCATCTCCCCTGCGGATCATTGTTAAGGGGTGCAGACAACTGTGACTCCTCTTGGGGATGCAGTTACCTGAATGCAGAGCTCCATAAGTGTTCACCGGTGGCCCCACATGTTGGCTGCAGCGTGCTTCTTTGCCTGTGCCTCATGAGCTTCGGAGGCGAGCGGCTGGAAGAGAGGTGCTTTTTGGACAGGCAGAAAGCAATCGGTGTCTGCCGTAATGCCGGAGGTGAGGTGCGCTCCCCTCTCCTGCATATGAAGCTGGTGAGGGGGCTTGAGTGGCATTGGAGGCCAGGTGGTTGCTGTGACTAGCAGACCGATGAGGTGAACTGGAGCCCCTTTGTTCATGAGGGAGGCGTGTGGCCCTGGGCCGCGATGTCAGCCGCTTGAGTGGGGAACGCGGCATACAGATTAAAGTCACTAGATACCATGGTTTGGATCCCTTCTACCTCCCTAAGCCGCGAGGTGAGTGCCGATCAGATCCCTGGGTGGGGCCGACCTGGCTGGATACAGCTGGTTAGAAGACGCCTGTCCCCTCCTTCCAGGGAACAAGTAATTTGCTGCTTGCTTTGTCCCCTCTGGCCTCCCCTTCCTCTCCCACATCAGGTCAGTGCGGGCCACTCTGGAGACCTGGGGGCCCTTAGGAACAGGACCCAAACTTTATTTCCTTCCGGCTATTGTGTGCATCCCTGGTAGGAATCATCTCTCTCTTGCAGTCCCTGTCTCAAATTGGGAATGACAGGAGGAACCCTCCTCCTTCCCATTTGACTGTGACATGGAGTATGAACTTCAAGTCCTTACTGATTAAGGAGTATCTGTTTTCAGGCATCCAGTTTTGCCTGATTGGCCCGGATCATCGGGGGAGCATAGTCTGCCTCCCCGCAGAGTGCTGAGGGGAACAGGTGGAAGGAATAACAGAAAAACAGGACCTAGAACTGGGCAAATCACCTACTTGACCTGCTTAACCCTGGATTGGCATCCATGTCCCACGTAGAGATGGCTAAAGTGCTGAAGGTGAAAGGTGAAGACGGTAACAGTTCGATAGAGCTTCTTTTGCAGAAGTGCACACCGAAATTCTCCTAAACTCTTGGCAGCGGTCAGTGGCCTTAAGTCCACCCTGGAACCAAAGCTGGAAACTAATGGTTGACGTTGGGTTCTTTCCAGAGGACTATAAGAAGCTAAAGGACAGAGTGCAAGACACAGGGAAGGAACTGGCCACAGTTCGCCCTACCTTAACTGATGGCAAAAAGCACATTGAGTCACTACTGATAGTAGTGGCATTACTTAAGAGCTAGGGCGAATGACTCAGAGGGCCGCTCATGGGAGAATAATATTTGGGTGGTGGACCTTCCCGAGGGGGAAGAGGGCCCTGGTATGGAACTGTAGTGGGAGACATGGCTGACCACAGACATGATGGGAGGAAAAGCTTCAAAGTCCTTTTCAGTTTAAAGGGCACTCCTAAGCACGTGGAGCACCACCATGACTGGTGGTTGCACGTCTTTGCAATTTTAGAGACCGGGACAATATATTATACTGTTTCTATATTTCCAGATTACATGATGGAGGTCGGCAGGTTACGAGATGCATTTAGTAAAGTGATACAGCGTCTTAGCACTTTGGGTATCAAAAACGCTTTACTGTTTCTGGTGAAATTTAGAGTCATATCTGGCACAGAGACTCTGTTTTTCGTGAGTCTTAAAGAGGGACGGAGTTACAGAAGCTGAGGAATTTTCATCTGCTGCCTCTTTTTAGCCCCAGTACGTCAACCCCCTTATTCACACAGTTTCTGCCCGCAGCCGGGCCTGATATATTGGCCATCCTTAAGTCGCTGAAATCAGGCTCTCCCACATACCCTTGTCCAGCCAGAGTCCTGGCGGGGGTGGCTGAGGCAGTCTATTTAGAGGCAGCATCTATTATCAACCTCTCTCTTCAGACCGCCACTGTCCCTCTGCAATGGAAACAGGCCAAACTTCTACCCCTTCTTAAAAAACCTTCCGCAGACTCTTCAATACCCATCAACTACCACCCTATTTCCCTCTTACCGGCCTTGGCTATGGTCTGCAAAAAGGTGTTTTTTCAGCAACTTGAGGCCTTTGTTGAAGCCTCAGGTGCTCTTCGTCCTGCACAATCCGGGTTTAGGGCTTCCTACAGCACCGAGACCGCGCTGATTGAGATGGCAGAGGCGATTAGGGAGTGCTTGGATGCAGGTGGCAGGGCGGCCCTGATTTTATTGGACCTATCTGCCGCCTTTGATACGGTGCCTCACCAGCAACTCTCGCCCGGCTGTAATCCATTGACATTGCTGGCCCGGCCTGGGACTGGAAAAAATCTTTTCTGGAAGACCGCACCTAGCAGGTCTGGATGCCTCCTTTCACGTCATCAATCAGGAAATTATCCACTGGGGTTCCTCAGAGTTTCACGTTGAGCACTTTGCTCTTTAACATTTATCTGACCCCCCTGATTTTCCTAGCTGAGGAGCTGGGAGCCAAAATATTAGCCTATACTGATGACACCCAGCTCCTATTCACCAGGAAGGACTCTGACCTGAGTACTGACACCGCTCAAAATGTCTTTCGTCTGTATTTAAATGGCTTGCACATGCACAACTCAAGTGCAACGAAGACAAGTCAGAGGTTCTCCTGTATGGTCAGTTTCCTCCTGTCTTCAGAGAAACTTTATGTCCACCTGACTTCCCGCGCCCCAATTCAGAGGGAGGCCTAGCGAAGAAGTTGGGGGTCTTGTTCGGAGAAGATCGCCGGTTTTCAGATCAAATCAAGAAACTTACCGGAATTTGCTTCAGTACCCTTAAACCTCTAAGGAGATTCTTCCCCCTGTGACCGACGCCAGCCAAGGAAATGGTCGCCCGGGCACTTATTCTCTCGCCTCGACTCAGCCAATGCTCTGTATATTGGCATCCCTGGCTATCTATTAAAAAAACTCCAAACCATTCTGAATGCCGTGGCCAGACTTCTGTTTCACATCTCTAGGAGATCTAGTGTCCGGCAGCATCTGCGTGACCTGCACTGGCTTCCTGTGGCCCAGCGGGTGCAATTCAAAGCACTCACCATGTCTCACAGAGCCCTTCATGGCTTTGGACCATACTACATTAGAACACGCTTTGCGTTCTATGCCCCCAGACGATCTTTGCGCTCAGCTTTGCAACGTTGGATGCTGATCCCTCGGTTCCGAAGGTCGCGGCATGGGGCCAGTCCCTTTCTGTTAAAGCAGCCACTGCTTGGAATTCCCTTCCCGCGGATCTTCAGCATATCCAGGACTTCCGAATTTTTAAAAAACAACTCAAAACCTTCCTTTTTATTAATCAGTTGCACTAAACATCTTTGCTCTTCCCTGCCATGGTCCATATGCGCGCCAGGACACTCTAGAGTATTTGTGCGCGATATATATTTTATTTAGCATAACATATAACATAACATGTGTGGACTTGGGAAGAAACTAGGGAGGACCACCCATGTGTACCCACCCCACTCCTTGTGGACAGTGGGGGGAATGGCAATCTCGGACATTCTGTCAATGATCTAACAGGAGAAACAGGAACATATGTGGCAGACTTATAGAGGAACAGCTAGCGAAGGGCAGAGCAGAAGCACTTTCTGGCATCGGTGGAACAATCCTTTCTATCGATCTAGGAGAATCATTTCTCTGGGGCAAATAGCGGGACTCTACAAGTCAACTCTCCGATGATTGAGGTTCTGAAGGAGCTGTGAGGTGGCCCACAGGACACCTTAATAACTGTGGACCTATTTCAATCCACTTAAGTATTGTGCACACTTTACTTGGGTATATGTCTGTTCTGTACATGTGGGACAATGGGGCGGGGGGCTTATGGTTGGTACCTGAAGTATGAGTCCAAACTACTAAAGCAATGGTAGCTTTCTTTACTGTTTTGATGGTGGGAAACAGGAACATGGGGAATAGAAAGTAGCTTGGAGGGCCCTCCTCACCAAAGAATGTAGGAAGTTACAACGCATACATTTACAATGCTTGCCTTTACAACGCAGTTTTTACATCGCAACATCCTTTACAACACATTCTTTTACATAGCATGCCATTACATCGCATTTTCAGAAACTACCTTTACAACGCATTCCATTACATCACATTATACCTTTACAACGCATACCATTACAATGCATACCATTACATTGCATTTAAGGTAAGTGTTGGATAGTATAGGGGGAATATTTACTATTCCAACTCCAGTGAGTGCAACAGTAGGGTAAGTGTTGGGTAGTGTAGGGGTAAAAATTACTATTCTAACTCCAGTGAGTGCAACAGTAAGTTAAGTGTTGGATAGTGTAAGGGTACTATGCATTGTAATGGTATGCGTTTTAATTACTTGTGATGTAATGCCTGCGTTGTAGTTACATGCATTGTAATGACATGCGTTGTAGTGACATGCAGTGTAAAGCTGCGTTGTAATGACATGCGATGTAAAGGATGTTGTGATGTAATGACTGCTAAGTAAAGGTAGTGCGATGTAATGACTGTGTTGTAAAGGTTGTTTCCCCTCACCGAATAGACATCGTAGTAGTTGCTGGATCATTGACGGCACTAAGTGGCTGTGACCGATTGATGGTGGAACCGGGGTAGAGGTTTTATTGGGGTTTCATACCAGTGTTATGGAAATTAGTCCTTTTGTTTCGTTGCTTGGTAACTCTGAGGACACGCCTGACCCCTGACTTGTGGTTAGGGGCAGCAGTCGTGCACCACACACATTTTTTATGACTTCCAAAGATTGTAACATATTGATTTGGAAAGTGAGGGGAATGAGTAACAATAGTAAATGCCATAGGATCTATTCATATTTGCGGAGACGTTTACATGTCTCCAGGAGACCCGTTTGACTGCAGAGGAACTCACTAGGCTCTGTAAATGCTGGAGGGGCAGGGTGCTGGGTACCTCTTACTCTGCTTATGCCAGAGAGGTTTTATTCTGGGTGACACCGGGGCTTCCATCATTCTGGAACATAGCACGATGGACCAAGAGGGTTGGTATGTCATCACTGAGGGTACGTTGGAGGGCGAGTCCCTCACTTTTGTGGCATTGTATGACCCGACTGTGGGACAACTACTATTTTTCTGCTTCCTTATGCCATCCCTCTTTGCGGTCACCGATGGCTACCTCATTCTGATGCGGAGAATTTAATTGTGTCCCAGACAAGGCGTTTGACAGGTCCACCCTACCGGTTCACAGGACACAATCTTACACTAACACCAACAATTTACAGAAATGGTCGCAGGACATTTGTACGATGGTACAATGTAGGTAAAGCCTTCGTATGCCTTTACAATGCATTTTTTACCACGCATCTTATTACCACGAACATGCTTTTACAACGTGTGCCATTACCACACATGATTGTTTTAATATCAAATCAATGTATTTTTGGGGGGAGACCCCCCACACTTCCAAATTTAGAATAAAGGAATGCATTGTAAAGGCATGCATGTGGTAAAAATGTGTGTGCTTAAAAATGCGTGGTAAAGGCAAAAAGAGGTAAAAACCTTGTTGTAAAGGCTGTCTCCCGCGCAGGACATGTAGGTACAGGACATATGGTGATACTTATTCCCGGTACAACGTGGGTACTCGTATTGCTCCCCTATTTACGTACTCCACACGAGAATTGACCTGATCTATGTTGGTAGGGCATTGTTGACCGCCTGTACGGTGGCAGATTATTTGGCCAGAACTCTGTCTAATCACTACCCGTTACTGGTCACTTTTCAGTGGGGAAGACAGCACCCAGTGATACCTACTTGGCGGCTCCAGCCGAGTGGGATCTGTATCTGTAACACGTGAGGACCGAGCTCCAGGAAGCCTCCCGACACCTGCCAGCCTTTGATTACAGGGAAATACACCAAACGTCAATATGATCTGGGGGGAAAGCTTTTAGTTTACAGGCTGAGCGCCTGAACTCTAAGCATCCCTATACTGTTATCGGTGCTCTCCACACACCCTTGAAGAGTGTTGTGAACTCCCAAGCAGCCATTAATAAGGAATTTTAGACCTGTTATAGTGATTGCCACGTATCTCCACTCCCTTGACATTGCTCCACTTACCCCATTACTAAGGCAGGAATTAGATGGCCCTCTGACACTTGAGGAAATAAACCTGGCCATGCAACAGATAGTGAGAGGCAAAACCCCTGGCACTGATGCAACACCCATAGAGTATTACGCCACGTCCCAGGCCTCCGTCACTGAGCGGTTGCTGGAGGTCTTTGTGAAAGTTAAGAAAAGGTGCAGATTACCTGTCAGCATGTGGGAAGCCTTAATAACAATGTTGCCAAAACCCGGGAGGACCATATAGGCATGGCATCCTACCACCCCCTCTCTCTGCTAAACCTTGATTATGAGGTTCTGAGCAAGGCCGTAGTTAATAGGTTGACTTCAATGATACATACAGTGATCCACACAGATCAGAATGGATTCCTACCGGGCAGGAACACATTCTTGAACCTCTGAAGATTGTTTGCAGTCATGAATTGGGCTCGGCGGACAGACACACACAAAGGGATGGGTAGCCTCTCTAGATATAGAAAAGGCATTTGATAGCCTGGGATGGCCATACTTACAAGTGGTCTTAGTGAAGCTGGGACTGGGTCCAGCGTTTTACCAATGGGTTTGTACATACAGGAAGGGTGATCTTAGAGAGCTTTGGCATTGAACGGGGCACCAGGCAGGGACGCTCTTTATCTCCCCTGCTGTTCGTCCTGGCTATGGAGCTATTGATCTATATGTTGCGAGAAAGAACACAGCTCTGGGGTTATTCAGTTGAGAACCCTCCCAACATTGTTTCCATACATACGGAGGATACCTTGGTTTAACAACAAGCCAATACCACCACTCTCTCTGAGGTCATGCCGGTCCTGGACGCGTTTGGTCGCATTTCCGGTCTGCAGATTAACTGTGGGAAATCATGTTTATTTCCCTTGTTATGGACACCTGACTTCTACGGCAATCCGAGGGGACAGGCACCTGACAGTGCAAGTACGACACCTTCAAATGTTTGGAAGTACAAGTATATCACTCTGAACACAATCTGGTGGAGGGGAAACTGAGAAGTCTCTGAGCATGATTCGGAAGGCCCTGAGCTTGATCCGGCATTCGCTTCCCTTCTGGACACAATTACCTCTGTCACGATGGGGATGGTGTCTATTGCCAAAATGTGAATTCTTCTGCAACTCCCTTATTTCATTGTGGTGCTTTCTGCAATACTAAAAAAACATTCTTTCAGACATGCAACATATGCTGATATGAGCCAGTAAGAGGCATAGAGTTAAACTAGACTCCCTATATGCCACAGTGGATGACGGGGGTGGGAGCTCCCTGTTATGAACTATATTATGCCACTGCACAGTTGCAGTGGCCCCTGCAGTAGTTATTAGACACTTCCAATTCAGAGAGCCAACTATTGGGTTTTGACTTTAAAGGTACTACATTGTTACAATAGTTCTTGGTATCTCCCTCACAGCATGCTCTCCATCTCCACAGTGTTCTGTTGAAGGTGGTGGCATGGTGCTGGCAGAAATATTTGCATTGAGGTAAAAAGGGCCCCCCCATGCACCTAAACTTCCTATATGGATACCTCAGCGAGCCATTTGTGGAGTGAGGTGCACCAATTAGAACCTTGGGGGTGGCTGGTATCGGGTCTTGGAGACACATAATAGTGGAAGGCAGACACTGCACCTTCGTGGACCTGACAGAGAGAGGCAGGCTAGACCCGCCGCAGTTTCTGCTATATTTTGCACTGCGGGGAGTTGTGGGGACATTGTGGGGGAAGACAGAGACCCTGTACAGTAGGCTGGCCCATTAGAATTGTTGATAACACCGACAGGATCGGCTCAAGCTATTTCGCATTTCTATAGGGAGCTGTGGGACTATGGTTCACACAAAGTGTTCCTGGCACTTAAAGAATGGTGGGAGGAGAAATCTTTGATAGAATTACAATCCTCTACATGGCACAGATGTCTGGTGTCCATCACAATGAGTACACAGAATGCACAGTTTAGATTTACACAATCGAATTATTTACACCACATTTACCTTTCCCCCAACAGGATAGCAAAATTATGTGCCCGGGAGTGGGGGCAACGTGCCCCAGATGTACACATGTCGATACAGATTTCCTACATATGATATAGCATTGCCCTGTAATCCAGGCATATTGGCAAGCAGTAACCTCCTGTGTTTCTGATTTCACTGTGTCTATTGCCCTGTAACGGTAAACATCGTTTACAACGATGTTTTCACAACGCGGTACCTTTACACCGCGGCTGTGACAACGCAAGTCGTTACCACGACTTGCGCTGGAGGGCGCTCAAGGTCTAAAAATAGTTAATTTACTATCCTAACACCTTCCCTAGGGTCCACGGGGACTGGTGTTAGAATAGTAAATTAAACTATTCGAAATCCGCGCCCCCCCAACGCAAGTCGTGGTAACGACTTGCGTTGTCACGGCCGCGTTGTAAAGGTATGCGTTGTGACGGTACGCGTTGTACCGTCATATATCCCCTGTAACCCAGTGTTCTGTCTTCTACATACATTCCTGGCTAGTAACAAAGCATACGTGACAACTGTGTGGTTCCAAGCTCTAACTCTGGTTTTGAAAAAAAGACATACTGCAATGGCCTGTAAAGCTATACCTACTACCCCTGGTCACAGCATGGCAGATTGATATGGTTTGGTGGGCATCTGCGGAACTCTCGGTCCGAGTGGACACCAGAGCACATAATGGGAAGTGTAACCTCATGGAGCAATGGAATGAAGATCTAACTAAGCTGAATGCTGTACTCGCTCCTACTGGACAGGGTGATGATGATCTACCATTGTACCCACAGTTGTTGTCCTTTGGGGCTGTGCCGTACTGCAGTTGCACTATAATTAGTTATCCTCGGCTGAAGGATTGGGGGTCAAGTTGGGGGCAGAGACGAGCGAAGTTGACTGTTTTTGTTTGATCATTGTTTTTTGTTCTTATTCGGATATATATTTTGATGATTGCTGGCACCATAAAAGTATGAATGTGTTGAGTGCGCTACTGGAGCGTAGGCGCATCCCTGTTGGTTGGGCACACTTGTAAGGTTCAGTACGAGGCGTAACTGACTCCAGGAAAGTTCAATAAAGAAGTTTCAAAATCTCGAGTTTGCTGTGTTTTATTTTGAAAGTCTCATTCTCATATTTATCATGTGTAACATCAAACAGTTCATTTGGATCGATATAATCCAGGTTAATCGAAAATGCTCCAATGCATTTCGGACTCGAAGAGTCCTTTCTCAAGGAGCGCTGCAAAGAGGAACAAAAAATACAACTCAAATCAATGGTTTATGCCATGGGTATAGTTTACGTTAATCATTCAAATTGCCGTTAGTGCATAAAAAGTTCAACCGCATGCATTCATAAAGGAGTGTATGAGTTACCGTGATTAAACAATCTCCGTGGTTGGTGTGATATACGGGGGTACTAATGGAAGGTGAAGGTTGGAGTGGTCCGCCTATGCGTTCCAACAGTGAAAGTGGAGGGAATTTAAAAATGATTAAGGGGTGAGAAAATTAAATTAGAACAATGCTTGTATGGGACGAGACTTACAAACGAGTCTTCAGTGTGACGCTCTCGGTGGCACTGAGGAGACATAACGGAAAGGGACCGTTAGGGGTGGGAATCAATGAGGCGGTCTCTAAAGGTGACGGGGGTATCGCGGCAAAACTTACTTAGAGGTGACTGGAACGCGTGTAGTGTATCGGCGGTGTGGCCTGATTCCGGGAACTTCGCGAAGTGAATGCGGAGTTCTGGGGGAAAGTAGATGGAGTGGTGGAGACTGACAAGGGACTGTAGGGGGCGGAAAATGGAGCGGCCATATTAGAGTGTGGTGCAAACAAGTAGGTAACTCAGTACATTTCACAGTATGGATATAACAAACAAAACAAGGTTACACTGTATCAACCATGTACCCACGTGGTACTATAGGTAACAACTTAATTCAGTCCGGTCATTAAGACCAAAAGGCTTCAAAGATTGAAGTCTGTAGATCCATGCTGTCTCCCGTTGTAGGAGGATCTTGTTAGTGTCTCTTCCCTCTATTTTTGGGACAATTTCAAGAACCAGATATTTCAGTTGAGCCACATTGTGGTTGGCTTCATTGAAGTGGGTAGCCACGCTGGATTTGGCATTTTTGGTGCGAATATTCGACTTGTGCTCATTCAGGCAAATTTTTATTTTCCTGCTGGTTTTTCCTACGTAAATTTTTCCGCACGGACATTTGAGTAGGTAGATGAGATTTGCAGAGTCGCATGTGGCGTCTACATTCAATTTGATGTTGAAACCTCTCATCGGGTGGTTGATGTTATTGCCTCTGATGATATTATTACAGTTATTGCAGTGGTGACAGGGGCGAGTGCCCGTGTGCTTCGTGGGTGCAGTAGTGGTTTTTGACAAGATCTCTTTAATGTTCATGGGACGAGTGTATGCAAAGATTGGAGGTTCCTTGAAAAGGTCCCCGAAGTCTGGTTCGGAGGATAGGATTCGCCAATGTTTTAAAATAATGTTCTTGAAGGATTTGCTGGATGTGGAGTATCTTGAAACTAGAGCCATTCTTTGCAAGCATTGTTCTAATTTAATTTTCTCACCCCTTAATCATTTTTAAATTCCCTCCACTTTCACTGTTGGAACGCATAGGTGGACCACTCCAACCTTCACCTTCCATTAGTACCCCCGTATATCACACCAACCACGGAGATTGTTTAAGCACGGTAACTCATACACTCCTTTATGAATGCATGCGGTTGAACTTTTTATGCACTAACGGCAATTTGAATGATTAACGTAAACTTTACCCATGGCATAAACCATTGATTTGAGTTGTATTTTTTGTTCCTCTTTGCAGAGCTCCTTGAGAAAGGACTCTTCGAGTCCGAAATGCATTGGAGCATTTTCGATTAACCTGGATTATATCGATCCAAATGAACTGTTTGATGTTACACATGATAAATATGAGAATGAGACTTTCAAAATAAAACACAGCAAACTCGAGATTTTGAAACTTCTTTATTGAACTTTCCTGGAGTCAGTTACGCCTCGTACTGAACCTTACAAGTGTGCCCAACCAACAGGGATGCGCCTACGCTCCAGTAGCGCACTCAACACATTCAACTATTTGGACGCATTCGGACAGTTGCGTCACCTGTAGGAGCACCTTTATCTTCTTTAACAAAATCCAACCATTTTTGAATTGAACTTTTTTCAAACACACGCAGTGCGCCGTGCCAACCCCCTTGTTTCGTTCACCATAAAAGTATGCCCATTGCTCCTTTAATAGGTAGAAATTATGTTGCTCGGGGCATTTTAGCCAACTTTGCTTGTATTTTCATATTGTAATATCCGGATGGATTTGGTATATGACACAAGAAAAGTTAATAAAATTATATGACAAAAAATATACATAAAATATAGACCAAAATGGGTGCTCCCAGTGCATGGTGGTTGCTAGGCAACTGGGAACGGCAAGCCTCCAGCTTGAGATTTTAAGCCGTGTCCCAGCAGGAATTGGGTACTCCTCCGGCCCTTTAATCATACAGTGGCGCTCCTCCCTTATGTTTGGGAAAGGGGAGATCGCTCAGGCAGCCGAGAACTACTCTTCAGCACTGCTGGGTCAATGTGATCACTCAGAAGGCTCGAATACTGACGGGAAGATACCAGTACTTCACCCTGCACTGATTTGGGGGGGGAAATAAAGTGCTCACCACATGATAAATGTAAGAAAATCATAGAGCGATCTGCACATGATAATTCAGGTGAATATGGAGCGCTTCAACATGCGGTGGTACAAGGGAAGCCAGGAGTACAACACAATGCTCCAATGAGCTGGGACTCCTGGGAGAACACTTAGGTACCCAAGCAGGCAGCAGGCCAGCACATAAGGCAGTCAGCCCTAATGCCGTTACCTTGTAGAAGTCCAACGCTCCTCTTGGCAAAACAGAGTCAGGGAGCAGCTGGCAGAAGAAAAGCAATCCACAGAGTCCTTTAGGCCATCCAGCCAGTAGCAGGTAGCAGGGCAATAACAGAAGAGCAGTCCAGATGAGTCCTCTGAGCAGCGCAGCAGTCCTTCTGACAGAGGTTCAGTTCCAGACCCAAAAGTGCTCTCTCCTCATGGGGTCAGAGCCCATGTGCTTATACTCCAAAATATCTTTGTTGTAGATAGTGGTGACTTCAAAAGAAACCTTAGAAGTGCACAGCATCCCTTTTCAGCCCTGGCCCTGGCTCCCGACATCAGTTGGAGGTAAATCAGCCCTTTGTGTGAGGGAAGGACACAGCCTACACATATTAAATGCACCCGCATCACCCTATCAGTATGCAGATGCATCTCCTGTCACAATCTACCCTTCATGTGTTGTGATTGTCAGAAAAGTATGCACAAAGTGTAGCTGTCACTCTGCCCTAGATGTGAATTGAAGTGAGGCTTCAAAGTACATCGAGTTATAATCAAAGAGAAATATGCCTACTTTCTAAAAGTAAACACAAGAAGATGATGGACGAAGCGCTGAAACATATCCGATACTCACCCCAGTCACAGATCTGGGCTGAATCAATCATCATACTTTAGCTCACTTCGCCACCCCAGTTCAGACCCAACCATATGCAAATCAGTCTCAACGCTGTGCCTCATGGGAACAATCCAGCGTGAACTGTCAATCCAGGTCTTCCCTGGACCGGAAATAAGCATCAGATTCCAGGATGCTTGTTTCTGGTCCAGGGAAGACCTGGCTTGGCAGTTGGGCTGGACTGTTCCCAATAGGCACAGGGTCAAGACTGATTTGCATATAGATGGGGCTGAACTGGGGTGGCGAAGTGAGCTAAAGAAAGATGATGGATTCAACCCAGATCTGTGACTGGGGGAGAGTGTGAGTGTCTGAAAAGTTATAGCACTTCGTCAATTATATTTAGAAAAGTGGCATTTCTAAAATAGTAATGTAAAATCCAGCTACACCAGTTAGCATGATTTATCACTATCATTCTAAATATACCAAACTTGGCAACGCAACCCCTTTCAGATAAGGAATTACCAATTAAACACATATAAGGGAATTCCCAATGGTAGCCTATGAGAGGAGTATTCCTCACAGTACTAAGAAACAACAACCAGGCCATGCCATACATTTCCTACCTTTTACTTACACAGCACCCTGGCCGTAGGGCTACCTATGACCTACCATAGGGAGCATTTATATGTAGTAAAAGGGAAGTCTTAGGCTTGGCAAGTAGTTTTAAATGCCAAGTCAACATGGCAGTAAACTGCGAACGCAGGCCCTGCAGTGGCAGGCCTGAGATAGGTTTGAAAGGCTACTTCTGTGGGGGGAGCAAGCAGCGCTGTGGGCACACTAGTGGCCTTTAATTTACAGGCCCTGAGTTTATGGTATACCACTGTACAAGGGACTTACAGGTAATTTAAATGTGCCAAACAGGTGTAAACCAATCATAGAATGTTCAAAGGAGAGAGCACATGCACTTTAGCACCGATTAGCAGTGGTAAAGAGCTCAGAGTCCTAAAGCCAAGAGAAAGAATGTCAGAAAAATAGGAGGAAGAAGGCAAAAAGTTTGGGGATAATCATCCAAAAACAGCCAGGTCCAAAAACACCTCCAATGAGTCACTGCGTCATGTATGATGAACCCTGTACTGCTTACACGGACCTTACTTTATAGATACTCTTCCCATAAGGGGCTTAAATCCGCGAAAAGGCTACTTATTGAGATTTGGAAACTTAAGGTTAGAAATTAGGGTAGTGCCTTCCATTTACAGGGAGCTTAACCCCCAAATCCTTTACAATTTTAAAGTAACCTCACTTGAAATCTCCTAAAAGCTTAAAAAAGATGCCTAAAAATGCCTTTTTGCTACTTAAACATCTGTTGGAAGAGGTCTATGCTGCTAAACTGGCATATTTTGTGCCCTACTTCAAAAGTGCCAAGAAGCCCTATTCAGAGTGAATGTTGTGCTTTGTAAGTGCCCAAGATAATACATAATAGCAATAACATCTGAAGGCGGTTCCAGCAACTATCCCTGCTCTAATGCCTCCGTTGGAGATATTGCTGTCTTCCTTTGCCACACCGCCTCCACATTGTTCATCAGAAGTTAGAGGCTGAAGTGTTGTATAAGCTTGCCGGCTTAGAGCAAGTTCATGGTGTAGTCAATTACTTCTCGACAGATAAATATGTTTTCCCATCTTCTGCTGTAGGGTATTTTATAGAACGGTAAACAGATGTAGGCATTATCTCTGTTGCAATTATGCGGTCCAGAAGCTTGGATTAAACCCACTGATGTTTATGTTGCACAATTTTTAGCTATTTTGTATGATGACATTAAATCTGCTTCTGGGTAATGTAAAGCATGAATAATGAATGCTGAGCAGAAATAAGAAATGTATGTTTCTGCCCGGAACGCCCATAGACTGCCTAAACACTGGCGATGAAAGAGACACCTGTTTTGCACGAGTTGTGCCATATCACTAGAGTCTATGCAAGAGCACCGGACCTGACACTGTCAGCATAAGAGAATCAGGTGTTTTCTTCACAGACTGCATAAAAGAACCAGGCTTATGATCTTAGCACGGTCTGCATAAGAGAACCACGAGTTATCATCTCAGAATCTGCTCAAAGAGCCAGGCTTGTGATATTCATTTATTCTGCATAAGACAGCCACCAGTTCTCTTTAGAGAGTCTGCTTGAAAGATGCAGGTTTAAGATCTCCTAACGGTTTTATAAGAGAACCATGTGTTGTCTTCACAAGAATCTGCATAAAAGAAACAGGTATGCTATATTTGCACTTTCTGCATAAAGAACCACTTGTTATCGCCACAGAGTCTGTATGAACGAAACGCTCATATGATAATCAATCTGCCTGCATAAGAACCGCAAGCAGTCTTCATAGAGTCTCCATGAAAGAACCAGGTATCTGCCCTTTATGCAGTCTGCTTAACGGAAGTAGGAGTTACCTTCAAAGAATCTACGTGAACGAACTAGGCGTGTGAACTTCATACTGTCTGCATAAGACTACAAAGAGAGGTGTCTTCACAAGACTCTACATGAAGGAACTGGGCATATGATCTTCATGCAGTCTTTTTAAGGGAACCACAAGTTATCTTCAAAAAGGCTGCATAGAAGATCCAGTCATATGATAGTCAGAAGGCGTAAGAGAACCACAAGTTACTTTTACAGAATCTACATTAAGGAACAGGCGTGTTATCATCACACTATCTGCATAAGGGATCCATTGCTTCAACAGTGCTTAATTGGAGCCAGTGTTTTCAGGTGCTCGGCACCTGCACTTAATTGTCAACACCGGCACTGAGGACAGTGTGCCAAATGGTGACGCTGTTAGTGTTATTTAGAGATGAGCAAAACAAGACTTATTTATTAAATGAATTTTAAAAACGTTATTTTGGTCGTACAACCATAAAAGTGCAATGTACAATACCACTCATACATAAGAAGTTGAAATTAGAATTAAGAAAAAACATGAGTAGCATATCGGGACCATAAAAGTGCAATGTGCCATAAGGCTCATACGTAAAAGATTTAAAAGAATATGAACCGCCTGTGTTTTATACACCACAATCTGTACATGCACATCACAAGTGCCAAACAGGAGCCTGCAGATGAACTTCACACACGCTATACTACACAGTCTGGTTACGAACCCCCAATGTGAAATACACCACCTAACAATACACAAGCATCTACACAAGCAATACACCACATGGAAATTAACATATCATGTGTTATACATCCTAGTCTGTACTGGGTTACACCACAAGCCTTGGATGTGGGCAAGATTTCTGGGGCTAGAAAATCCGGTATCCAGACACAAGTCTTAGTTCCACACTCACACCGCACTACCCAATGGGATTCAGTAGCCGATGTGGGCACTTGAGAGGGCAACGCTCTCCAGATGTCTGAGGTAGATGGCGTAGGTCCCTTGCAGGAGATCTTTGATGTCCCTGAGATCTCCAGAAGAACAGGAGCCCTGCAGAATGGCCCCTGGAGAGCACATTTCAGGGCATCACATTTAAGCAGGTCTTCGGCCCTGGCCAGCAACTATTCAGAAACGGTACATGGTCCCCTTAATGGGCAGTATCCTCGATGTGCACAACAGAATTCTCTGGCAATGTGCACCACGCAGGCCGAATTCTCTGTTCCCGCATCCCCTCCAGAGTATCTCACCCGTTGCTGAAGGATGGCACCAGTGGTTATACTGTTGTGTGTATTTGAAGTTCGGGTTGGGTCGAGGGGTTTCCCTTTGGACAACAGATATCTGCCCTAAAGTGTAAGCTGTCTGCCATGGGGCCCTGGAATTGAGATCTTAATCTTTAGTTGGGCCATGGTATGACCCGATAGGTGAAATGTCAAACCTGCCTCTCCAATCTATCCCATCTGGCCCTCAAATGGCAGAGGTCTTATTTCAACTGGTATGCCCATGGTTTATGATGGTCGCTAGGGAATGCACAGATGTGATCCCCCGACCCCTAGTGTCCACTGGAGCCAGGCACCATGGCACACAATACCCTTAGAGCATAGAAATGTCCTTATTCTAAAAGTGGTATTCCTAAGCGAATTATGGCAAAGCCCCCTTTACAATTGGAAAGGGTTTGACATGTCTAATCCATTGATAGAAAACATCATGATGTGGCTCCACTGCAACCCAATATTGCAGCCTGAAGTATGTCGACTACTTCCCAATGTTAACCTAAGGGAAGAGTAAGTTTCATAGGTAGTGAAAACACACACATGCAGCGGCCTCCCCTTGCAGGCGGCTCAAGTGTTTTAATCAAGATAGCTGCCAATGCGCACATGTTGGTTTGCCATGGCAGACCGACCCATGTTTCAGAATGCTGAGTCAGCGCCACTTCTCAACTCAGGTATGAAGGGCATGCATACTTTCACACTGTATTTACAGTGAGAATGGGACCAGAGCCCGGAGGCATCACAAGCGAATCAGCATAACCCAGGGGGGAAAAGCAAAAAGGCTTAGGGAAATACTACTATGATGGGTATCAGGTCCAACAGATACACCACATGGAAATTAACCTATCATGTGTTAAATATTATAGTGTGTACATGGCTACACATATGCCCTAGACCACAGTGTGGACATGAACGTCACCTGCGTGATACATCACAGTCTGGACATGAACCTACAAACAGTTGTGTACTGACGTGTGACATACACACCTTATTGGTTATGCAGATATTGGTTTAGAAAGTTTCTGTGTAAGTTGAATTTTGTTATTTCGAAATTGTAGTTTTTGTTATGGTTGTGGTGTGCTACATACTTACTGCTGCAAGACAGCTTGGGAAGTATAAATAATGTATCTGTAGGTTGTTTTTGGAGTACTGTTTGAGGATTAATTTTTGACTCCATATGGGGTATAGTTAGCAGTTTGGGGAAAAGAGTGTAGTACCTATCTGTTTTTTCTTGTGAATAGACGTGCTGGTTGTGCTTGTTTAAGTGTTGTGGATGTGGAGGAGGGTAGTATACTGTTGCAAGAAATATGAGTATAGTACACTTATGTGTGCATTGCTGCAAACTGGGGAAAGAGCAGTACCTGTTACTTAAAGTTGTATGGGGGAGCACCCCATGGTATGCAAAGTTGAGGAAGTGTAGAACCTGACGTGAGGAGTTTCGGGGGGAGTAGTCTATGCTGTGCTAAGTTTGGAAAGTCAAGTACATTGTTCTGAGAAATGCATGGGAAAACACCCCTTGGTGTGCTAAGCTGGGGATATGTAGTGCCCTATTGTGAGAAATTGCTTGGGGGTGTACCCCATGGGTATGTTGTGGAACAAGAGTAGTGCAGTGTTGCAGAATATTGCAAGGGGAACACCCTGTGAAGTGATATATGAGGAAGTATAGTAACCTGGGTTGTTGTGAGTAACAGCCACATATTTCACCTCAGCGTGTCCTGTTACAATTTGTCTTTCTGTACAAATGATAGGGTTTGTTAGTAGTGCATTTTATTGTTTCTATATACTGGAGTTGGTCAGTTATGTGTTTGAATGGTGGTGTTTGGTATAGCTTTGGCATTTTGTAGGTGAGCATTTCTCTACTTGTCTGCTTGGTGTCAGTGGTTGTATTGTTGGATTGCTATAATGTTTGATTGTTGTGCAGTGTTAATAATTTTACAGTATGTATCTCCTGGAAACTGGTATTACTGTGTACGGAAGACGTCCTGAGCTTTTCTTGTGGAATTTCCAGAGGGTGTGCTACTGGATGCTGATTGAGTGGCATATTTACTAAACTTCCACACAACACAGGGCACCCAGCAAGTTGCTGTGCTGCATTGCGTGAAAGGAAGAGAGCAGAAATGCTCCATATTTGCAAAGATATGGAACATTTCTGCTGTCTCCTAGCACATGTGCACTGTGTGCAGCCTAGCGCCAATGCCACCCCCAAGGGTGCCTGTGTTACAGGCAGGATTGTTTTTGTGCAAGAAGGGACAGGAATCTCTTCATTAGATAATGGAAACAGTTTTTTACAGCAAAGTCTATGGCTCACATCCATTGTTATAATTGCATGCTTTGAAAGCTAGGGAGTGTTTAACTACTGAGTTGGGCTCTCTCGCTCCAATTAAAATGAGACACTGAGGGAGCAAAACTAACTAGCCGTAAAATGCTGCAAACTGAATTAAATGCTCTGCTATTCTGGTGTCTGTACCAGAAGCCCATTCTCCTTTCCCTCTCCTCTCTCCTGTAAGAAATGGGGTTACTGGTTGAGGAGATGAAACCCTTCTCAAGCAGGAACCACAATTATTCTAAGAGGGAAGTCACAAGCAAACCCAAAATGAACCTATGCTCAACCCTCGGGTAGCTTGGCACAGAGTAGTCAGGCTTAACTCAGAGGCAATGTGTAAAGTATTTGTGCAACACTTCAAACAGTAACACAAAAGGATCCCAGAACAAACTTAGAAAAGTAGAGTAATTTTAATAAAGAAAACAACAACAATCCAATAAGTAGAACCGGACATATGCAGTTTTAAAGATTTAATTGAAAATAGCACCAAAAAGCACAAAACGCCAACAATGGATATCTGGCCAAACCGTACTGGGATACAGTCACAAGATTAGGCCAATCTCGATGGAGCATGGGGTGGCTACGGGGACCCAGTTAGACCTGCTGAACAAAGTACCTTAAATCTTAGTTTGTGGGGTGTTGCGAGGATCCACATCGAAGATGCGTTGCCCATCTCATCGCGCAGCGGAACTCATGCACATGTTCTGAGATGCCATGAGGGTGCAGTGCGAGGTCCTGGATTGCCATGGCAGATCCCATAGCAAGCCCTCCAACGAGGGCTTGCGATGCAAAGTCAAGCTTCTAGGATGCGTCACGTAGTCGGGGCAATGCATCAGTTTTGCAGAGCTGTGAGGCTGCGATACAGAGTCCAGCTTTGTTGTCGAGGCTGCTGTCGACAAGGGATGTGAGGGCCTGCACTCAGGATGCGTTGCGCAGTGGCAGTTCTGGAAAAGGCTGCCGAGGTTATGCTGGTCTTACCGATGGATTCGATCCACACAGCATAGGGGATGCATCAGTTATGCTAGGGGTTGAGCCACGTAGCAGAAGAGAAGTGTCTGTTCCTCTGGCTCCACAGAGGCTTGCAGAGCACCTTAGGATCACTTCCAAGGGTCCAGGACTGGGGTGGCACCACTTGGCAGGGTAGACTCACAAATGGCAGAGTTCAGGTGCTGGGTTCAAGATTGTTGGAGCCTTCTGTCCCTGAGGCTCTAGTCCGGAGGCCAGTCAACTAGCACTTTGAGTCACTCTGGAGTCCTGTGTTCAACAGATGCAGGTCCAGTCTTCCTCACCCATACAAGAGGGCAGTAATGTAATGTAATGTATTTATTGCTTGTTAAGCGCAACTGTCACCCCAAGGGCATCCTGGCGCTGAGACCAATCCAAACATCTGTTAGGTAGGCTACATTACTCTTGGGAACAAATGGGTCTTAAGGTCCCTTTTAAACGTGGGCAGGTCGTGGCTACTCCTCAGTGCCAGAGGTAGAGTATTCCACAACGTGGCGGCCGTAAAGCTAAAGGCACGTCCGCCCATCCTCACTCTGTTTATCCTGGGGACCCTTACCAAGAACGCCGAGGAGGATCTCAAAGGTCTGGCGGCCTGATACCAGGAAAAAAGATTCTGAAGGGGTATTGGTCCTAGTCCATGCAAGGCCCTAAAAACAAGGCATAGAGCTTTAAATGCAATTCTCTGCTGGACCGGTAGCCAATGGAGGTCGGCCAGAGCTGCCGATGAGGAGGCAGATCGCGGTCGAGACAAGGCCAATTTAGCGGCCATGTTCTGGATCCTTTGGAGTTTAAGGACCAGAGTCTTTGGGGCTCCCAGAAGTAGTGCGTTACAGTAGTCTAACCTACTGAGGATGGAGCTACGCACTACCTCTGCTCTGGATCCCCGAGGAAGAAGTGGCAATATTTTCCGAAGGGCACGGAGCAGGCCCATACATGTCGCTGCCGTCCTATTTACAGAAGCATCGAGCTGCAAATTGGGTTCGAACAGGACTCCCAAATTACGAGCTGATTCTGCAGCCTCCACCGAACCCGGGATAGAAGTTGGCCAAAAATCAACCGGTACTGTACGAGGAATTCGGTCCAAGGAGCAGTAAAGTACCTCCGTTTTCGACCCATTGAATTGCAATGAATTGGCTCGCAGCCATGCTGCTGTTGCCGACATACAGCGGTGAAAGTCGTCCCTTGAAATTATCTCCGATCCCTCAAATGAAAAAATCAACTGAGTGTCATCGGCATAATTGATGACTGATATGCCGAATGACTTTATCAGTGCTACCAAGGGACGGAGATATATATTAAATACGATCGGGCTAATCGCCGACCCTTGGGGGACTCCTTGATTCACCTGCCGAGTGGCTGATCGAAATGGTGGTAATGCCACGGCTTGTTGTCTGTTGTCCAGATAAGAAGTGAGCCAGTCTAGGGCCAGACCACTCACTCCCACACTCCGAAGACGGCCAAGTAGTACTTTATGGTCTACCGTGTCGAACGCGGCCGACATGTCAAGTAGCACCAAAATGCAGACTTGCCCCTGTCGACTCGCGTTCGTAGATCATCCAGCACGGTGACCAAGGCAGTCTCGGTGCCATGAGCCGGTCTGAAGCCAAATTGAACAGCATCCAGACAGAGATTTGTTTCCAGGAAGTTGGATAAAGCTCTTGTGACCCATCTCCCAAGAATTTTTATCGCGAATGGTAATAGCGAAATTGGCCTGTAATTGGCCGAGCAGAGAGGGTCCAGAGAAGCCTTTTTCAACAAACAAAGGTGTTACAATTGCCATCTTCCAGCTGTCTGGGACTGTCGCTGTAGTCAATGATTGGCAACAGATGGAGTGCAGTGGAGGAAATAGCTCATCTTGAAAGGCCTTCCAGATCTTATGAGGCATTGGATCAAGTGGTGACCCTGAGGATACGCCATTGGCCAGAATACCAAATTCCTCTAACGAGGGAACAGGGAAGCAGGACAACTGAGGCAGATCTTCCTCGCTATTAGCCCACTCGGATCCCGAATTGTCGGAAGACTCCGAAAGAGAGAATATAGGCGGCACAGACTGTTCAGATCTTATAAGTCCAGTCAGAATAGTCCTGATTGTCTCCTCAAATGCAAGGGCCAGTGAGTCGCACAGTTCCTGCGAGGCCGGGATTGTTGACGCTGTACAAGGCGGGTCAGACAGATTCTTAACCAACCTGAACAGGGTCGGTGATTTGTTAGGGGCCTTCGCCAGAGTGTCTTCTAGGAACTTAGCTTTTGCACTTCTTAACTGGGCCTTGTATTCATGCAGTAGGTCAGCACAGCAAGGCAGAAGTCCAGCAAGGCAGAAGTCCAGCAGGGCAGCAGTCCAGCAGAATGGCACCCCTTTAGCAGCATAGCAGCATAGCAGTCCTTCTTCTTGGCAGAGTATCCACAGGTCCAGAAGTGTGCTGAAGAGTTGGTGTCTAAGATCTAATATTTATGCCTGGCACTCTTCCTCTCGAAGGTTGGAGAAGCTTCTAGAAATTCCCTTTGAAGTCCCTAGGCATCCAAATAAACATGTCTCTAAGTCTACCTTTTAACATTTTACACCCAAACAATGCAATCATAAAAATAACCACATAAAGGCCTAGTATTTCATGTTATTCCTCTTCAGGCCATATACAATGCAATCATACAGCCAGTGCTAGGTGGCACTGCAGTCCAAGTTGTAGAGTGAAAGGGCCAACCTGGGAAATGATTAAAAAAGACAGAGGTACGTTCTCCGGGGGCCATGCTTTCAATGACCCAGGAGACGTACTTTTGTTTTGTAGTTGGGGGCTGAAGAACTCCCAGCAGCCCGCACAACATTAAAAAATAAATTGGTGATGTCCCTGCCCCTTCTATGGACACCACCAAAACCAAAATATATGTATATAGCTGCCCCAGGGCATTATGCGGCGCTCCTTGGAGGAGTAGTGATTTCCTTTGGCCACTCATTTATTATTCATCTTTTGCTAAAATAATTTCTGGGTGTCCCGGTCCCACCTAGGACACCAACTGTTTTTATATATAGGGGCCTCAGAGGTCTCCTCAGGGCTCTCGCAGCCCGGCAGGCTTCCTGCAAACAGACCTATGGGACTGCGTAGGAGCCTGTTTCTTTTTTAAATTTACGAGTTGCCCCTTTTTAGGGGGTGTTCGGGAGCCCCACCTGCTCCTGCTAGAGCTGGAATTATTTTTTTTAAGTGGCATGCCTGGTGCCCATTTCAGGCAGGCCACAGCTGGTCCCACATTGGCGGCTGCCGGGGGAGGCCAAGGGCCCCTGCAGCCCCACCAGCTCCTTTGCTTGAACCCATCGTGGGTGCGAGCATGAGGGCCAGAGTGCAAGAAGGCAAATGCTTTGGTCTCCACCAGGCGGGAGCAGCTTTGTGTAAATAAGTCCATGGAAAATGCATGGATATTTTGCGTTTTGGGTCCCCCTTTTTTCTTAGCCACTGCATGACGTACCACCCCGAAAAATTCCATGCAAAAAGTAGATAAAAGTGGCACCTTTTCGGAACCTTTAGTGGAATTTCGTCAAATGGGCCCAAAGTTATTAGAAACACAAAAAAAGCTTTTCCTTGGGAGAGCTGACCTAACTATAACTTCTGAGTGGTGACCGCCACTGCATAATATGTATATATCTCAAAGGTTTAACTGCCTGATCTAGAATACAGTAGGTTAATTTGGAAGGGTCTTTTTTTGTGATACTCCATGAAGTGTCTTGCTATGGGATATGTTGAATCAGCATTTTTTTATAGAGCGTAAATGCTGGAGAACCCGCTTATGGATGTCCAACTTTGTGCTCCCGACATAGCCTCTAGGACACGGACATTCTAGCAGATACAATACATACTCAGATTTACAATTAAGTGGTTTTGAGATATTCAAATGCTCTCCAAGGTTGGTTATCACTTTAGTTGTATTTTTCTATATTGACAGGCTTTACATTTTGTGCACTTTTTAAACCCTTTATTGGGTTTCAACCATTATGAATGTGTGTCGGTATAGGTGTTGACTAGTTTGTTTTTTAGTGTCTGAGACCGTCAATATGTTTGTTTTTTGGGTGACATCTGTTCCAGTGGTTGGATCTTGCCTGACCAGATGCCAATGTCTGTTCAGTGCTCTCCTCAGTTCTTTATGGTACAGGTTGTAGGTGGTGATGAATCTGTTTGTGGGTATGGCACTCCCTAAGCATTTCGGTATGTTGAATAGGGGAGCGATTCTTTTTGCAGCTCTAGCTTTAAGTTTAACTTGATCTAAGACAGGTCTTTGGTACCCTCTAGCTGCTAATCTTGCACATATCTTTCGCTTGGCCTTTTCATATTCCCCACTGGAACCACAGATTCTTTTGGCTCTCAATAACTCCCCATAAGGAATACTATTCTTAAGTGAATGAGGATGAGAGCTACTCGCATGCACGCTGTTGGTTTACAAAAACAGTGGTACATAGACATTGATCCTTTACTTCTACTTTCACATCTAAAAACTCTATTTCAGTATTGCTGACTCTGCTGGTGAAAAGTAGGTTCAATTTGCAAGACAATCAACAAAGTTTGTCACAGATTCTAGGTCACCCTTCCATAAAATGAAGAGGTCATCAATATATCGTAACCATATCGCAATGTAGAATGACCAACTTTCCATTTCAGGACCATGAAGCACCTGCTCCTCCCACCTGTCCATGTGCAAATTCGCATAGCTGACGGCGAAGCAGGTGCCCATTGGCGTTCCCTGTTGTTGTCTATACAGTGTTTTGTTGAAAAGGAAGATGTTGCATGTTAAAACCACTTGATCATACTGATCAGCATTTCATTGTGATCAGCAAATTTTCTAGGTCTACGATTCAGAAAATGTTTGACAGCCCTCAATCCATCTTCATGGCAGATGCTCCTATAGAGGGAATTCACATCTAGGTACACCATAAGGTAATCAGCTTTCCAATGGATATCAAAAATGTAAATGTAAATGGCAAGGTATTTGTAGAGCGCACTGTCACCAAGCGGTTTCCTGGCACTATTACTCATACCGCTGAGGAACCCATCCTGGCTTTCCCTGTGAAGTGTTCACTCCTGGGCACCCCCAGGGTGAAGCCAGGCATCCTAGCGCTGTTGGGGCCGGTGTGGAAGTTAAGCAAGCTATTGCCCAGAGTTGCAGCGTGGGGCCCATGATTAGAATAGGCACCGAGGCGAGAATTGTCAGGTCCGAGGAAATTGAGCCCAAGACCCGCCGAGGCGGGAATTGAACCCTGGTCCCGGGCCAGAGCTCTGCATCAGGGTCTGCCGCTCTAACCATTGAGCCACACTCCTCCACAAAAATCTGCTTTAGAAAGTCTGTGGTGTCTTTTAAATAGGATGGTAGATCTTTCACCATTGGTTGCAGGTAGAAATCGACATATTTAGAAATGTTTTCCAACAGGCTTCCTATCGCAAAAATGATGGGCCTACCTGAAGGACAGTCACAGTTTTTATGTACCTTACGCAAAATATATTAAATAGGTACTCTGGGAAAGGTTACTTTGAGGAAGCTATATTCCTCCAATGTGCTTAAGCTGTTGTCACGCAATGCTGTCAGGTCATCTTAGAAGCTGTTCTTTAGTTTATCATACTCTCCCCATGTGATAGTTCTATAACATGAGTTGTCTTTTAGTTGATGGTTAGCTTCATCTACATATATTTTCAAGGGCCAGATGACCACATTGCCACCTTTATCAGCGTTCGTATAACACATTCCTTTTCCGATGACCATTTTGTGATTACCACATTGAGTTCCCTGTCCTTAGGTGTAGGCCTACAATTGGTCTTGAGTTCTAACCATTTGATTTTTTTGATTTCCTCAACCATGGTTTCATTGAAGGTGTCAATATTATCAAATGGAAGGGTAGGATTGAATTTGGATTTTGGCTTGAAGGGAGACTTTTTATTGGAGGATATATATAAATGTTCAAGAGACGTCATAGTTAGGTCTTTTAATAATACAAAAACTATCATTTTAAAACAAGAAAACACTCAATCCCACCAGCTATAGTTATCTGAGCAAACAATAACTTGCACCTCCACCATGCACTACTTATGAGTCACATATTGCATCTCTCGTGACACGTTCAATGACATCATTGATGACATCTCAAAGGACATCATTGATGACAATCAGGGGCACATGTTTGTGGTAACAGAGGTGCCCTCAGGAGGAGGTGGATTACTTAATTGGCTATGGTTTCACTGTATAGAAAGAGCCTTATTTTATGGGGCCTTACTACACAATCCTTCTCCAGGGCACTAACAATATCAGCAGGTCAGAATGCCACACTCTTTAAAGCTTGGGGCTTCAGACACTGGCAGTGTGACCAACTAAATCACCACTAAAAAAAAGGAGGAATTTGAGTGTTACACTTACAGTTGTGGAACTGTGCTGTGTGCGGGATAGCAGGCTGTTGTAAATTTGCCCTGTCTGCAGGGTTACCCAGATGTTTGCCTTCTGTTGGAACTGGCACTTTCTGATTGGCTGAGTTGATGTCACAGTGAGGCAGAACCTACCACTTCCGTAAGGGTCGGGTGATTACACCCACTATATAACCTGTACTCACCCGTGGGTAACTTGGCACTGAGCAGTCAGGCTTATCACAGAGGCAATGTGTAATGCCTTGGCACAGCACTCACTCATGATAAATACACTGAGCGTCACAAAAGAGACTTCACACATAATGTATGTAAATAACAGCTGTATTCAACACACTTAAAAATTAACACAACAAGAACATCCTGTATTTTGGGGCATAAATCACACTTAGAAATACTACTAGCAGTACTAGGTCCAACAATGTTAAAATGACATCAATAATATGCACATTTGGAACAGAACCTATTCTAACCCCCCCACACAACACCCTTATGCAGTGCATCACACTGTCAACCCCATGCTAACCCTAGCAATTCTTATAATTCAATGCAACACAGTTATAGGGTGCACCCCGGGTCACAACGATATCAGAAATATGTACATACAAGAAAATACAACACTTTTTAGCAGCACCACCAGGCTGAGGCAGCAATGTCAACCGTAGTTTTCTTCTGGCAAGAAATCAACGTGTAAGGAAACCCCGCCGGTCAGTTTACTGAACCGCATGCAGTCTACAGACTGTCACTCCCGAACACACACTAACTCTGCACCAATACACGGTGCAATGGTTATCAGACAGGTCCGTATAGAATGTGCTCACACACATACGCATGAAGCACCGTAATGCGGTGCAGCTGACACCCAGCAGATCAATTGATAGCAGATTGATGACCCATTAGCCCAAACCTCCCTCCATGCACCAGCTCACTCTGACTGTCCTAGGCCCACAGATGGAGTATAACTAGTCACCCCTCACCCCCAGAAACTAGAACGCATGCAGCTGAAGTCACACTTAGTCAGGGTCCCAGGGAAGCAGGTGGGGGTAGGTAGGAGGACTAATTAGGAGGGAGGCCTTTAATAGGGGTTTGGCAGTCACCCAGGAATGCCCCTCCATAGGATGAGGAGCAGAAGTGGGCTGAGTGCAATAGTCAGTCACTCTAAAGGATTGAATAAGGGCCTTCTGGCACCAGTCCAGTTCTCCGAAGTACAGGGGGATCATGCGGTCTCTTGACCTGCTTCCTATCACTCTCGGAAGCGTCCCTTCCGAGTTGGGCAATAACACCTGTCAACAGGATGCTGTCGGGTGATGTGAGGGCAGTTGGTCCGCCGCGCTGAGGGCCAAAAGTGAACAATCGATAAAAGAAGAATGAGGCAGGGAAGTCTCTCAGAAGGAGGCACCCCGTGAGGTACACGTGGATCAGTCGCACCCAGGCCGTCCAGGTTCAACATCTGGTGAGCATTGATACGGGTCGCACCAGACTCTTTCAGTCACACACAACGAAGATCTGCACATTCCGTACCTCCCTAGAAGTGAGGCACAATGTCTGGTGCATTTTGATATTGGTTGTACCAAACAATTTTAGCCACACACAAAGAAGAATTGTAAATTCCGTACCTCCCTGCAAATGCAGCACAACAATCGGTGAACTTTGATATGGGTTGCACCAGACAATTCCTGTCACACACACAAGTGCAAGTTCAGCAATGCCTCATGAGGTAGAATAAGGCACTGGTACAGTTATGCACCCAACTCCAAGAGTCGCAACCTGTGAATCGGACTCCGCACGCAATGAGCATGCAGTCGGCATGCCGCACAGAGATGCAGCATAATCGACGAAGCGGGCCACGCTGGATCCCGCAACTGATGAATCTGCTCACCAACAACAAGACGCTTTTGTTTGCCAAGGTACCCATGAGGCAGGGGCCACACGCCTTAGATGTAGGCAGGATTTCTCGGGCCGCAAGGCAATCTGGTCTCCAGGCACAATTCTTAGTTCCACGCTCACGCTGGGCTAGCAGTTGGGATGCAACAGATGATTTGGGCACTTAAGAGGGTACCGCTCGCCAGGTGTCACAAGTAGACAGTGTGGGTCCCTCATAGAAGATCTTTAATGGCCCTGAAGTCTTTGAAACAACAGGGGGCAAGCCAACAAGCCCTTGGAGATCCCACTTTAGGGTGCCACACAGCAGCAGGTAGTGGCCAGGCCAGCCACTCTTCAGGAAAACTAGACAGTCCTTTTTAAATGGAAGTAATCCTCCTTGTGCATAACAGATTCCTCTGGCAATGTGCACCACGCAGTTCCAGGTTCTCCAGTTCCACCTCCTCACAAGTGTATCTCTGCTCTGCTGAAGTATGGCACCAGTAGTTAGACTGTAGTGTGCCTTTGAAGTGGGAGGTGGTTCAGAAGGTTTCCATTTGAAACACAGATGTCTCCCCTAAAGTTCAGTCCTGTCTGGCATGGGGCTGTGGAATGCAGATCTTAATTTTTAGTGGGGCCATGATATGGCTCCCAGACGCCAAGTGTCAAAACCTCTTCCTCCAATCTATCCAGCCAGGCCCACAAATGTCAGAGGCCTGTCATTCAAGTTGCATGCCCAGTGTTTTATAGCTGTTGCTGGAGAATGCCGAGATGTGCTCCCCCAGCCTTCAGTTAGGACTGGAGCCAAGCTAAAAGGCACACAAAGAGTTTTATAGCAGAGAAATACCCACTCGCTAGACCTTCATTTCTAGTCTAGTAATTACAAAACCATCTTTACCACAAGATTGCGCACACACAAACCTGTAATGGCAGGTTGGACACATGCCTTGAAACACCATAGGTGAAAGTGCACACTCCGGCTTGCAATGGCAGGCTGGACCCATGTTCAATCTCATCAGTGGTGCAAGTGCACAGAATGGCCTGACACATGTTTTAAAACATCGGGAAAGCACCACTTCCTAATATATGCAGGAGGGACGTTCACACTTTCGAGCTGCATTTACAGTGGGAAAGTGCCCTGAAGCCACTACAAGAGAATCAGCAAAACCAAGGAGGAAAAAGCAAAAAGTTCATGCAAACACTACCTGAAGGGTTTCAGGTCTAACACCTTCTATAGCTGATCATGTTTTTGTTGGCATTAGGACTTGATTCACTTTACTCCTACCAACCAGCAGTAAAGTACGTGAGCGCTTTCATTTCAACATTGTAAAGTTGGCATAAACAGGATTGCTTATACGTTGCTAATATATAGTACTACTTGTACCAAGGGCCTATAAATTGAATTCTACTAGTGGACTTCAGCACTCATAGTGCCACCCACTAAAGCAGCTCCCTGAACCATTTCCCAGGCCTGCCATTGCAGCCTGCAGTGCAGGTTTAAACCCCCATTTCAACCTGGCGAAATAAACATTTTACCAGCTTAAGCCTTCCTTAATAATACTTATATCCCTAAGGTAGGCCCTAAATCTTCATAGGACAGGGTGTATGGCATTTAAAAAGTAGGAGATGTATCTTTAATGTTCTACATGCCCTGTCTGGAAAAAAAAACGAAATTGTTTTTCACTGTGACAAGGCTAGCTTCTCATAGACTTTGTTTACTTTATTACATTGATAAATTCAGTCTGGAGCAGCTAGCTAATTACTTTTCCACTCATTTTGATTGTAATTTTAAATCCTCTTTAATAGTAAAGTCGGAGTTTAAATTAATGTTTTGGAAATGCAATATTTAGAAAGTTGGTATTTCCCTGCCTAAGATTATGGTGTCTTTCTCTGGGTGGCAGCAACCCTGGGGTTATTAATGCCCATCCCCACTGGGAAATGTTTATTGGACCCAGACAGTGGACAAAAGGCCTGGGTGTAGAGGGGAATGGCTCTTCCTGACAGGAAGGCCGGGGAGGAGCTGCACCCTGCTCTGATTACACTTCAAAGGCATCTGCCCTCGGTCACACAAAGGGACCTGACACTCAGCCAGTCCCTGCCTTTTGTTCCAGTAGCCAAATCAAAGGAAGAGGGAGAACTGCCCAGAACTAGTTTGGGGGGTAGGTAAGTGATTGTCCCCATCAACAGGCTGCCACTGGGTATAAAAGTAGCAGCCGCAGAACATGAAATAGGAACACTTCAGGAATTGAGAAAATTCAAAAGTAGTACTCATGCTGTCAGAAGAAGGAAGACTCGACATGCTTGCCTTAACCTAGGGCTCCAGAAGTGACTCCAATGGTCAGTTGGCTGACCTCCTTGTAAAGCTACGGGGGCACATCAAACTACAAGACGCCTTTTCTTGCAACTGTCCTGGTGATCAGGACTGGAACCTGCTGTGGCCTCTACCTGTCCCCTTGTGAGTCTCTAAGTGCATCCTCTGAGGTCCTGTGGGACTTTAGAAGTGTACTCCTGTGGTGGACTGACGCATAAAGGACTAAAGTCAGTAGGTGAAATATTGGGCCAAGACAAACCTGGTTGACAGCTGACCTGTTCTGCCTCATGGTCAGTGTCAAAAGTCCAAGTCCTGTTCTTCCATGACCACTGATTATTATTGATAATTTGTGCTTTTTGCTGTTATATTTACTTAAATCTTAAAAAAATTAATGCCTGTTTGCTGGTTTTGGATGTTTGTTATTTTGGTGTCACTTTTGTTAAATTGTACTCTATCTGTCATTCTCCATTTATTCACTAGTTGAGCACAGATTCTGCAGCAGCCCATCAGCATACATTGTACAATAAAACCGACCGTGACTTGTTCCCATTTCATCGTCATAGAAACTTTATTATGATTATAAACAAGCACTATTTTTGACATCTCCATGATAGGTAAGTCCAGGATTCTGTTCTCTGATGGAAACCACTTGAGTATTTAATGTCAGGGAAACAAAGGCACCCTGGAAGGAAGGTCTGATGAGTGGACTGCATCCAAAATAGAATGCAGTGCATAAAGGTTCTTCTCATTCTTGTGACTACTGTGCGACAGCCAATAGCAGGGCAAAGAGACATGCGAACTCATAGTCATAGTCAATTTTATTGAACAGTTCATTAAAACCTTTACAAATAGACAAAGCAGATGTAAATAGACAACATACCAAGTTAAAAACGAATTGGTATGAACAAACAGGGCTGAATACAGGCAGAGAAGATTCAGCTGAACCATTTTTAAAAAGTAGATAAAAGAGCGATCAGTTCATGTAAACAGAACAAACCTTTGAACATAAATTTAGAAACAGTATGCAAAATACACAAAGCAAGGACCTATTGTGGGGCGGCAGATCTGCAATCACTACTAAACAAAATCAGGTCTCAGACTTATCTTGCTCACAGACTGACCTGATACAGGTAAAGCGATGCATTATTAGAAAGTACCAATGCAAAAAATAGTGATAAGCAATGAGATATTGTAAAAGCGCTAGGTACACCAAGTCCCAGAGAGAGGAGCAGCAGATTTGGTCGTTTAGGACAATGTGCAAAAAACACAGGGGCATATTACCAAGGGCCTTATCGTCGCTTTAGCTGGACTTTTTTCCGCTAAAGCGGCGATAATTTTATCGCCCAATTACCAAGCTGTCGCTAACACCAGTTAGCGACAGCTTGTAGGCGATAGCGAGCGTTTTGGGGCCCGCTTTGCATGTCAGCGATATTTATCACTAATGACATGCAAAGTGGGCGTGCCAAACTGTTAGTGACTGAAAACAGTCGCTAACATCGCTATCGCCTATTACTTAGAAAGGAGAAGCGATGGAAATATTCACGCTAAGCGCGAATATCGCCAATCGCTAACGCCTGCAAATACCAGTTCTTAGCCATGTTATCCAATTGAAGGTGGATAACATGGCTAACAGCATTTTGCATGCTAATGCGTGAACATCGCTGGTTTTCCAGTGATATTCACGCTAACGCCTGCAATATTGTCGCTTTTGAGATAAACCTTGGTAATAGGTCCTTCTCTCAGCGATAATATTGGGCGAAGCGCGGCGTTAAAAAAACTAACGCTAAGCTCAGTTAGCGATAAATATCGCTAACTGTTGGTAATATGCCCCACAGTTGTTGCTGCGAATCCACATAATGAGCAGCATCCATAGACACTAAAGTGCATTGTAAAAAATGTGCTGATATCATGGCTGAACCCTGCCCGTTTGGACTGAGCGGTGCTAGCCGCAATATAATTGATCTTAAAACGGTAGCGTGAAAGACAGCACTATTTTAGCAGGTTCAGCCTGGCCCAATATTGGGCATGCAATGGTGAGTAGTCAAATGGATAGGAAAAAATGACAGCCTTTAAGGGCATGTTGCAACAGCACTGGTGGAATTGACATCGTCCAGCTTGGTCGCACCCATCTGGAGAAACTTATCAGTTTTGCCATTTAATAATGAGTTAAGAGTATTCAGGCAAACAATAACTGCCTATCGGCTGGTGCAAACTAATAGCCGAATGAAATCGGCAGAGAGAAGGATTTTCCTTTGCTGCAGCAATTGAGGGCAGATGCATAAAAGATGTGGATTAAGGATTCTCTTCCTTGTCCGCAGAGACGGCAGCTTTTGTCGGGAGGTGCTGAGCGGCGTCAGACCAGAAGGTGAGCACTGAGATTCCACTCGCCCAGTCTTAATGCCACAAGCCTTGCCTTAATCCATAAAGGGTAACTCAATGTAATGTAGTTCTGCTGCTTGTTGGGAGAATAGAAGTTAATAACTGGCCATGCATGAGAGCACTTAATTAAGAATGGCAAATCCTCTAAAAGTTTTTGCTTTGGATGTTTCTTAAAGACCTGATGAGAGAGATGTTTACTCCAGGCCTCAGTCAATGAGAATTCAGAATTTTGGAATTAAGATGTTAAATCGTCGCCCTCTAATTTGCACCAGATTAGGCCATGCATGGAATCTGTTGGTGCAGATCTGAGCCTGTGACAAAAATTAGGGAAACAACAGCCTCTGCACAAACAGACATGTAACCTTCACTTTCCAGAAAAAGTGGGGCAATGTGGCAAAAAGTGCCCATGGGGTTCGGGAAGACTTGTGGGGCCAAAGTGCAAATCAAATTCATTGTCAAGGCTTCTGTTTCCACCCCTTGGAAGTAGGACCATTAAAGTGATGTGCATTTGTCTCCCCTGTGGTAGCAAAGGTCATTTAGTGGTGAATCTGGAAACAGGGTATTGAATGCCCCATCAATCTCACCGCGGTTGAAACATTAAACCCCAGAAAATAATTGTTAGAAATGGGGGTCTCTTATTGACAATGGTTTACATCCTGTCCAAATAGGGATTCTCACTTTAGTCAGGGTAAGGGGATTACAAAGCCAAGATTACCCCTGCTCACCCCCTTGGTAGCTTGGCATGATCAGTAAGGCTCATCTCAGAGGCAATGTGTAAAGCATTTTTTCTTACACACAGTGAAAACACTACAAAAGTACACCAAACCAGTTAAAAAAAATAGGCACTATTTCTCTGAAACCAAATTGACACATGCAAAGTTATCACTTTTCAAAGGTAAAATAAGTTCAGTACATAGAAATCAATCCATATGTTGGTTTTGCACAAAGTACTTTGGCTACGTCAAAATTCAATGACAAAAACAAGGGCAGGGGAGGTGAGGCCCCTGAAAAGCAAAGCAATACGCCGGTTCCTTACTCCCAGGGGAGGTGAAGTATTGGTTCTTTACTGTCAGGGGAAGTGATGCATCAGCTCCTTACTGCAGTGCAGGGGAGGTGATGCATCAGTTCCTTACTGTCAGAGGTGGCGGTGCATCGATCTCCGGAGACACAGCCTTGGTTCCTTACTGCTGGGCAACATTGATGAAGAACTTGGCTCCCAGGGACAATGCGTCCAAAATCAAGCCGGGCTGTGTCAATGCGGTGGAGCAGGTGCTACGTCAGTTTCACAGCCGTGATGCAGGTGCGGCATCAATTCTTCAATCGCACAGCAAGGCCCACATCAGAGTCGGAGCGTGTGCCACAGATGCCGATGACACGGCGCTTGGGTTGCTGTGATCTTTCAGTCGCACGTCAGACGCTGAGAGTCAATGCATGGATTTCTTCTCAGATTACCAGATTCTACTTCCAAAGGCCCAAGAACAGCAGAATAGTATGAGCACTGGTAGGTGAAGTCTTTGATGGCTGTGAGACTTCAACAGGAGGCAAGCACACACAAAACCTTGGAGAACCTTAGAAGCAGAATGTAGAAAGTAAAGTCCAGTCCTTTCACTCATAGGATAGAAGCAGCAAGCAGCAGGCCAGCACAACAAAGTAACAAGCAGAATGTCAGTCCCTCCTAAAGCATCCACTCATCTTCCTGGCAGAATGTCTTCTTAGTTCAGAAGTGTTCCATAGTTATCGTGTCACAGCTCCAGTACTTGTACCAGTTTCTGTCTTTAAAGTAGGCAAACTTGAAAGGAATGTCTTCCTAGTGCACAAGACTCTGTCTTTCCCTGATCAGGTTCCAGAAACACGACAGGGGGGTGGAAGCAGATTTATGTGAGGACAGGCACAACCCTATCCAGGAGTCAGTGACTCCTCCCACCACTCGAGCTCGGGAAGACCCATCAGCCTGGTGATGGGCCATCAAGATATGCAGGGCACACCTCAACTCCCTTTGTGTGTCTGTCTAGAGTGAATGCACAAACAGGCCAACTGCCACCCTCCCGCACACTTGGATTCCACAGACAGGCATAGGCACAAACTGGTAAAACAAGAATATGCAAGTGGCATTTTCAAACATGGAACATAAAAACCAGCTTTACTAAAAGGTATTTTTAAATTGTGAGTTTAACACAAACTCCAAATCTTCATCTCTTCCCAATTGGAAGTTATACTTGTAAGATGTTACAAGGCATATCCAATGATAACCTATGGGAGAGATAGTCCTTGCAATAGTAAAACAACTAATTGGCAGTATTTCACTATAAAGACATGTAAAACACCACAGTACATGTCCTACATTTTAAATACCCTGCTGAGGAGGCTATATGGGCCTACCTTAGGGGTGCCTTATATACAGTAAAAAGGGAAGGTTTGGGCCTGCCAAATATTTGCACTTGCCAGGTTGTCATGGAAGTTCAACAAATGCATGCACAGACACTGCAGTGGCAGGTCTGAGACATTTTTGCAGGGCTACTCATGTGGGTGGCACAATCAGTGCTGCAGACCCACTAGTAGCATTTGGGTTACAGGCCAGGGGCACATCCGATGCACTATACTTGGGACTTACTAGTAACTTAAATATGTCAATCATGGATAAACAAATTATAGATACAATTTATACAGAGAGCACTTACACTTAAGCACTGGTTAGCAGTGGTAACGTGTCCAGAGTTCTAAAACCAGCAAAAATAAAAGCAGCACACAGTCAAAATCAGAAGATCAGAAAAAAATGACAGGGGAAAACACGCAAAAGATGCCAGGTCTAACAAGTATTAAATAGGTTAAAAAAATAGGCTTTAGTTTCTTACTCACAAAATTACCACATCTACTGGTTCTCACACACTTCTTCAGTCTTCCCACCTCCTCGTCCACTACCATTTCTCTCCAACTCACACTACAATTCCCTTCACACTCCACAAGTCTCAACACTCTGCACTTCCATTATATATTCTTTTTGATCTCTCACCTACACCCTCCACTCTGCCTCAGCTTCACTCCAGTATGACTGCTTTGCCACCTCATCTCATAATCCAAAGAGAAAGATCTCTCATGAACATAATCAATGAGTGGAAAGATACAGTAGAGGCTGCTACAGGAGGGGGGTGGTGAAGCGGGGGAAGAGTAATGTGAAAAGAATGAACTTACCTGGAACAGCCGGCCGCTGCCTCTCCTCCATCCTCTTCCTTCTTCCTGTCTCGACCGGCAGAAGAGAGCACCCAGGCACACAGGCTACCCCGCAATGCAGCGTTGTGATTGGTCTGTGCGCCGAGGTTCAACGCTCAGACAGGGACATGATCCTCACCATGATGTGTAATCCAGCCTGGTGGGGAAAATGCAAAGTGCGCGTTACTGTTAGTCCGGCCCCCTGCCCCTCCCCCTACTTTCGCCAGACCCGCCCTCCATGCAATAGGAAAATATAAAATGATAACGATGATACATTATCATTTTATTGTTCCCTTTGAGCAGTGGGGCGACGCTCCACAATTGTAATCAGATCGCGATCTTTTAGATTTTGCAGACTGGGATCACTTAATTTGAAGTGTCAATGCAAATCAATTCACAAACTATCCCAATAAACCGCGTCATAAATTGACTCACTCCTGCATGGTAACTAGTTACACATCCGGTGCCAAAAACTTTAACAGTTTATAAGCTTGCCCACGAAAGGCTTCTTTGAAAAATTGTTAATGTATCAAATAGATTGATATGAATTCATAGTCTTATAAGAGCAGTACATAAACTCCCAGGTAATTTTATGCTCCATATGAGCAGACACTGGTTTCTACAAAACCATTGGTTTGTACTTCGAAAACCCTCATAGACCACCTGATTTACTATGGTGCGGTATATCTTTTTATCCGCCTCACCAGGAGTCGTGGCGTATTCATAGGGTAATCGATTAACGTGCTGGGTGCCAAGCCTCACCCGAGGCTACCTCCGGTACAGGTAGAAGTGTCCAGAAATAGTGAAAAAGGAGGTAAGAAAATGAATAAAATAGTGGCTAGTTCAAAAATGTATTAATTTATTAGGAGGTAGATTCTAGGCACTATAGATAAAATTAGATCGATATGAAGGTAATCAAGTAACTGGATTACCGCATGTCTTTGAAAAGGGTGTCTACATGTTTCAGCTCTCTTGGCCCAGCCGGGTCTATGGAGCTTTCGTCAGGACAGGGACATATACGAAGAAACAAATAAGTAAAAAACTACCACAATTTGTGTAGTATTTGCTGATAAGTATCAATGACTTATACTCAGAATGCCAACGCTGTATTCAGCTTGATGATAGCTTCAACAGGGAACAGAGAGTCGCTTAGTGGTCTTTTGCCACGAGGAACATCGTAGAATCCCCTGTGCTGACTCTGCCCCTGTTGAAGCTATTTCTGGACACTTCTACCTGTACCGGAGGTAGCCTCGGGTGAGGCTTGGCACCCAGCACGTTAATCGATTACCCTATGAATACGCCACGACTCCTGGTGAGGCGGATAAAAAGATATACCGCACCATAGTAAATCAGGTGGTCTATGAGGGTTTTCGAAGTACAAACCAATGGTTTTGTAGAAACCAGTGTCCATTCTATTTTTGATTATTGCGTATCTGTCCAGGGGAACTGAATGGACCCAGAATCCTCTTCCCTCCACTTTGATATCAGCCATATGAGCAGACCACATATCCCACAGTCACAATCACATTACCTCAATGAGTTGCATGATTAAATAAACAAGCATTAGCAAGGCCAATAGGTCTTGCCTTTTAGATCTTCAAATTCTTTTTGCAGATACTGCTCAGCATTGGTTGGTCAACATCGGCAAAAATTGTTGCTGAAGTTGAACAGCTTTGGCAAAAAAGGAACTGCTGCACGCTGATACAAACATGCACGTTCCTCATCCATCCATAATAAGGGAATGGCATCCCAAAAATAGTATGCACTCATCAGACATCAAGGTAGCTCACATTAGGCTTTAAAGATATATTATGCAAGGCTAGCTAAGAAAAAAACAGTTTAATATAGTAGAAGGATTATAAATTTCAAAATCTAATTGAAAAGCAGAGCAGTTCTCTTGATTAGCCATGGGATAGAAGGCTTTTAGTGCTTTCTTTCTGGTGGCATTTTAGGTGTTCCCTGATAGGATGAGTTTAATCTCTTCTCTGAAAAGTTGGGGTGAGCCTGATTTATGGTGTAGAGCTTTTTCATACCTCGGATGCCTAGTTTGAGTAGATTTCGCTTTTGGTCTTCACCGTTTTATACTTCTTGTTTTCAGGTCTGGCAATGTCATGGTTGTGTTTTTTGTTGTGCTGAGGCCATGAGAAAGCAAAAATGTCTACTTGACAGGCAGGGCCACTGGAATTATGTGATTTTATGGCTGTAGCATTTTCCGCATAAATATGAATTTGTTGCATCTGCCACAAAATCCATCTTCTGAGGCATAACCTGCAGATATAAACAAACAAATGTAGTGTAGCCGCATAGTGTAAGGCAGAGGCAGCTGATTACATTCGAAAGTGGTGGGCCGTAAAAGTTGTGGACAAGTGTGACGTAGAGAACAAGTCTCACCATCAAATTAGGGTTTCGTGGTGGGGGGACGGGTGTTCTGCTCCTGGGAAAAATGTTTTGAAAGTGAGCAAATGGTGCATTTATTGGTGCATATTAAAGCAAATTTAAGAATTCATAAAACATTATAAAGTAATTGTGAAAGTGTAGACTTGAAATATTTAAACGTTTGAAAACATTTTCTATATGTTATTGAATTAAAATTGTTCAACAGTTACTGTAGTTTGAAAATTGTACAGTGGGACAAACAAGGTTTTTAGTTATCTTACCTGCACACAGGGATGTCTCTGCACGGATTCTGGCTGGTAAAGCTGAAAATCTTCATGCCAGATTTATTTATCTTATAACAAGCATAAGTATTGAAAAATTAAAAAGTAAATTATGTTTTGATCAAAAATGATAACATGTTGCACTTAACATTTCCATGATGCCATGCCGCAATCTATCATCTACAGCTATGCGGTTCTTGCCACGCACAGTCTTATGTGAGTAGTATTCGCGGAGCCCTCCCTGCAACCTTCAAAGCACGCAGAGCGGACAATAATTTTCATTGAAAATATAATAGTCAGTCCATCGAGTTTGAATCACTGTGGACTTTTTAAAACTCGGCCAGTACAGTGCTTTCGGGTGCCAAGTAAAAATAAAACAGCACTTTTCAAATTTCATGCCAAGGTTTGAGGTTCTCTGTTAATTTAGCCTGCCGAACAACATTAAAAACTGAGCCACACTTACTCACAGTGTCACATTTCAAACGGGCACGTTTAGAAATAAGGAAAAAGTCGGGACGGTGTGCCTGTGCCAGTACCTTAGCCACATGGGGTCTTATTACAAGCCCACTGCGCCGCCGATGTGACACCTTTAATTTCTTTGACGCAACGGCGGTGCAATGGGCTTGCCCATATTCACATGGCCTCTGAAAGTCCTCCTGCGTGTCTTTTAATGGCCTTGTAAAAATAGGCCCCTGTCACGCATTACTCTGCCTGAAAGGGGCGTTCCATGGGTGTTGCTGTAGATGTTCCCACACAACATCTATGGAACTTGACGCATTCTCAGATTTACAACATTTTGTAAAACTCAACCGGCTGGGTTGGGGGGGGCTAGTGTGAAGCTTCGCTGCCGCTTTTGTTACAGGGGGGCAATATTGTAGAACTGCTGCAAAACTAGCCCCGAGAACAAAACTGGCCCTCACAGGTCAAAAACCAACCCCGCCCTTCTGGCCCACTGGGAAAATGTCCAGTGCCCGCTACGGGCAGTCCGGCCCTGATTAGTAGAGTTAAGGCACACTCACAGCAAGCATGGAGCAACGGCAACAATGAGTTCCATCCTAAAACTAGGATCAGCAAATAAGGTCCTCGCCCCGCAGGCATGGTGATGGGAGGTGTTACTGATAACCCTCACACCGTTCTTAATCAGTGTAGGGCCGCTCAGGCATGACATTTCTGAGCCTTGCTGAAATGAAATCTCTCCGTAAAGTAGCTAACAGTACAACTCAATTGTTGTTTTTGAAGGGATAAGCATATACGTATAATAAATCAGCTGCTCTCTGATTAGCACGCTACTTAACCTTTGCTCTACATGCTATCCCTAAGATTAGCCATTGAAATGTTGAAACTCATGGTTGCATCCCATTTTGAAAGGCATGGCGCATCCGGAATATTGTTATTTTCTATAGAAGAGAAAATGACATCATATGCAACAAATATAACTGCATGTCACAGAGGAATCATGCTCAGATAAAGTGTAGCTGTCAGAGTACTACTATGGTTATCAGGTCTGTGAAAAGAACAGTTTCTATTGGCCAGCAAGCATTCTAACGACCTCCCAAGAGGCTGATTGAGAGCAAAATATCCTAAGGTTCCTTGACACATACTGGTCCCTACATTCTGCGCCTAAGTAACTCGTTTGGAAACAGTCAGGGCATTTACCCCTTGCTTGGGTCAATATTGTAAGGAGGTCACTTTGAGATATTCTTCTACTGGAAAAACAAGGAATTCACTTCCTGCACAGTAACGTGCATATGCAACATGATTCAGTTAGCCACATAGTTTAACACGAGTTGCTTGCACTCATTCACTGTTAATTTAGACTGCCAAGCAAGCAACGCTGCACACTGGGGCAAACTAACAGGTCTTCCCATTTGAAACTGCAACTGGCACTTTTTAGGTCTCGCCTAGGCAGTGCTTGCACTGTCTCTTCGAGGATATGGGCTTGAAAAAACTTCAATCGGACCTTTAGTAGACCCGTTGTTTGGAATGTTGTATCCTTCATGAGTATTGCCACTCTTACTTGTGTTCTTTCTGTTCAGGGTTTTTATACTTAGAGAAACTCTTTTTCTAGCTGGCCTGCCTCTTTTGTTTGCTTCTACAATGAAATTTTAGTCGCATCATTTACTTGCTGTGGCTTTATCTCCCGTGCCTTTCCCTCACACCACCCACAACACTGCTCGCAGGCCCCCACAATTCCTCTAAGGCCACTGTTGTTTTGCTATTTTTTTTGTTACTTTACACACGTTTATAACTATATAGCGCACCTAGTCCTGGGCTCAGGGAAATTAAACATTCAGCCTATTATCACAGGATGTTGAGCCTGACAGCAGACTGGAACACAGAGCCCAGGCTCACCTGTCGGCAGCTCTCACTGCTGCGCAATATCCTTTACCTGGCCATGTTGCAGGGTGTGGTACAATATGTGGCCAAAAGAGGTCCCAAGGGGCACCTAGTGACAGCCTGTGAAACTGCACCCTCACAACACTGCTTGTTTTAACATGAAGGAATTGCTATTTTCACTCCCATTAAGCGCTACAGCACCATTGCAGGTGTACTACATTAAAAAGAAACACAATGGAGTTCTTTATTTTATTAAGGTTGGGAGGGCATATCTATTGCATGGGTAAAAAACATTGGTATTTATGATGCCAATAGCTCCAACTGCAACAAATGCGAGCCCTATTGCATTTCTAATGCTTGTTATAATGAGAAATCAGACGGGTCAGGAAGGACAATATGCTTAGCCACATAGAAGTTCAACACACACAGCGAGGTAGGTAAGGTAAATACTGATTCCATAAACACTCATTTTACCTCGTATTTCTTTTTTTTACACCCCATCAGCAGGGCCGCTTCTCTGACTCAGAGGGATGCTTATACCTATGGCCCGGTGCAGTGTGACCAAGTGCGAGGTCACTACAGGTCAGGGCCTGCTGAGCTGGGTGAGGCTGCTCTCCACTATTTGTCGTCCTCGTGCACAATGCCATTAATGGCGCTGCACTGGAAGAAGGGGGAGAAGAACAAAGAACAGAAATGGTTAATCACTGCATGGCTTCAAAATCAAGCCATTCTGTCATTTTCCACTGTTCCAGCATGAACTACCTGATTCTCCCCAACTGCGCACTGCCTGTAGGACCACTAGACAAGCGACATAACAAGTTGTCCTAAGCCAGTCCAGGTGTTGCTCTCTTGCTGTTAAAACATGAGAGACCCGCCAGGATTGGCTTGGTCAGGTGGAACCATCACTCATTATGAGTATGAGGGGCTTTAGCTGTAAACCTTCCCCCTACTCGCTAATTGCGTAAGGTGAGAGGCCTGTAGACTCCAGTGTGCATGTTAGGCTGGCCACCGAAAGGCAGCTAGCCACCCTGACATGTGCAGTTGTGTGCAGTGTGCTTAGCATTACTGCAGTGCTGCTGGCATCAATATTACACCCCCCGCACGCTTCGTAACTTCACTCTCCTGCTGCAGTGCAACCAGGCCCAGTCACGGTTGAAAATGAAATGCCATGGCCTGAAACATAAATTGTAAACAGGGCCGGACTGGGAACCACAACCGGCCCTGGCAAAGTGCTCGCTCACCTCCCCCAACTCGGGGGGGGTTGAAGGTGCCGCCGAGTTCTCTGCCGGGGCCGGTTTTCGGCCGATTTTGGTACAGGGCCGATTTTGCAGCTGTGCTGTAAACAGCCCACAACAGGCCCCCACCTGTGCGGCGCACCGGGGGATTGCCCGGTGCCCTCTATGGCCAGTCCGGCCCTGATTGTAAATGTATTTTCTTCACAATAAAGGAAGCACGAGGGGGTCAAATAAATAGGGGGTCAACGTCCTGATTGCCTAGTAGAGGAAATGCCACTGGTGGAAGGTCCTTCGTAAAGGTTGACTGATCACCTTTCTGTTGCTTATTGATCTATTTGGGTGTTGTCTGGTATTGATGAGGTGAAACTTTTGCCCAGATAGTGTTAAGATGTGCAAAAACGACAAAATAATGAAGTAATACCATCACAAAAACTGCTGCTTAATTAGCCTTTTGTTGCTGCAAAATGTAGTTAATTCTGCCTCATAATTTCAGCGGCCTTGAAAGTGAAGTGTGTCACTTGGCACTGCCTTTCCAGCACGACTCAGTGCTGCTGGAGGAAATGAATTTTGGAAAGCAGACTCATCAGAATATATTCATCAACCAAGGAATACTCAGTAAAGAGCATTAAGCAGCAATAGAGTGGAGGTACTATGACACCATGCCAATCCCAAAATCCAGACAAAGAGATAACGTTGAGTGCCTTTCTCAAATGCATCCTCGACGGTACTGTTTTTTATGCTTATTTTTGTTATTGACATTTTTTACGCCTACTTTGTGATAACAGTATAACAGTCCGGTGGGACACTGAGAAGCATGGTCAGGTCTCTATGGTAGCAAATGACAGATTGTTGGAGAGAAAACAGTACGGATATATATATGTATATATATATACGGATATATATATATATATATATATATATATATATATATATATATATATATATATATATATATATATATATATATCTACTGTTTTCTCTCCAACAATCTGTCATTTGCTACCATAGAGACCTGACCATGCTTCACAGTGTTCCAACCGGAAGTGGACAGTATTTTTTTTACGATGAAAGAGGAACACCTTCTTCTAACTCTCTCCCAAGGGTAGGCAAAGGGACCAGCCCTGGACGCCCTCTCCACCGATCCGCAGAGCGCGTTCATACACAGTGTTCCGCGTGTTTGCAGAAAGGGTTTTGTCAATTTTGTATTTTAGTGTGCTATTTTTGTCTCACTCAAGATTTGTAATAAAGGTCTTGTCATAATTTTACTGAAACATATAATCAAATCTGTGTGCTTACTGGTACAAAGCTTGTCTCTACTATCTCCAGTTAAAATATTTAAGTGTACTCATTCCAATTACATTGCCTCAGCAGAGCCTATTATTGATATTTTCATCTGCCTAACAGGAGATTTTCATAAACCCTTCTCCCTTTAATCTTCAAAGTGATCCCGACCATAGGAACGTTAACCCAATCTCTTTTGTTCTTTATCCCAGTATTCAATTGCACAGTGATTTCTTGCCTGTTTGTGTCTGCTTCATGCAATAAAAGATGTTTAAATAATAAAGTAAAATATAAAAAGAGGCTCACTGGTGAGACATCTACGAGGGGAATAGCTTTTCATTGAAGGTTAAAAGAGGTGTTTGCTGGTAATTAAACATAATATAGAATATAGTTGTGTAACCCCTATTAGCTGCGACATGCCTATTGTGTATGAACTGGCCCTTCTACTTAAGTGTTAATTAGACAAGAAACTAAGGCATCAGAAACTCAAATTTTAATTAGCAGGGAATATTAATTGAGAAAAAGTCCAATTAAGCTCTGTATTCTATGAAATAAGTATACGTCATAACCTTTTTATATTTGGAGTATGGAACCTGTTGTTGCAGCCTGCTTACTATGAGATGTGCTAGAAACAGTCCCAAAAATGCAGAAATAACTGGGTACAAAACAACCAGAAAAAAAGGACTGTGGCCAGTGCACAGTCCTTTTCAATGATCCCTACCTATGTCTCTGGTGTAGCACGGTTACAACTAATTTTTTACAACGCACTACCATTACATCGCAACTTTTACCACGCAAACCATTACAACGCAATGCGCTGGGGGGCGCTCTAGGATAGGGAATGTATTTAATATACTATCCAACACCTTCCCTGCTATCCACGGGGACTGGAGTTGGAATAGTAAATTAAATAATTCACTATCCAGCGCCTAAAAGCATTATGCGTTGTAATGGACTGCGTGGTAAAAACCGCGTTGTAAAGGCATGCGTGGTAAAAGCATGCGTTGTAGTGACACCAATCCATGTCTCTACTTACATCTTTCAGAAGAAGTACCAAACATTGTCAATGGCTGGACATGGTGGGGCATTATGTGCTGTACTCCTCAACCACACTCGCACCCCGAAAGGTTTTACTTCCTTTACCCACTGAACAGTGGTGTAACAAAATTTGAAGGGGCCCCGCTGCAAGGTACGTGGAGGGGCCCCCTCCGGACTCTATCAGGAGCTCTCCGGCCAAAGTGCTGTGCTGAAGAGGCCCCGTGGAGCTCGGGGCCCCCCGCACCGTGGGTGCAGCGGGGGCCTGTGCGACACCCCTGCCACTGAAGTATAGAAATATTTCAGATTCCATATATTATTCTGCAGATTTGTCCCGCCTCTAGTTATGAGCAGGGCTGTATCTGTATGTATTTTAGTCGCATTCCTATGATTGTTCCCATAGTATTTGTGAATGTTCACTTGGATGTAGGTCTGCAGTTTTGTTACTGTGCTTGAGCATGCATCATACGATGAGAGTGGTGCCACATATTACTAGGGGTGGTTGGAACTCGCAGAGTTTCACTCCGCAGAATTAAACACCAGGGCCGAACTGGGAACTGAAACCAGCCCTGGCAAACTGCTCGGCTCCCCCCCCCCCTTGGGGAGCCGCCGAGCTGTTTGCTACTGCCGATTTCGACTGATTTTGTTACTGGGGGCCGAAATTGCTGGCCCCAAGTAATAAAAAAATAGCCCCCCAGGGCCTAAAACCGGCCCTCACCCTGGCGGCCTACCAGGGAAATGCCCAGTCCCCACTATGGCCAGTCCAACAGATGGAAAATATGCATGTCGCGCTGCTCGCGCTACAATCTAGCGGCAGTAGCGTGAGCCGCTCTGAAAAATCAGAGTGAATGTCGAGCATGCGCGCCCATTCATTATGATTTTGCAACAGCTCGAGTAGGCAATCTACTCATGCTGCAGCAAATCTACTCAAGAAGCAGCCCTTAGACCGTGACCACCCGTGTTAGAAAATGTCGCTGGGGAAGCCAAATTATGCTCGCATTTCTGGAGCCTTGTGGGAAAACATTCTGCCACACGGCGATTGGTAGCATTTGGCCGGAACACTGAGTTACAAGTAACGTAGAATTGCCAAATTCTGTAAATTCCTAATTCTACTTGTGCAATAGTACAAATTCAGCTGTGGTCATGATGCACAACAGCAGTCGCTCCCCAAGTTTTCTTACATGCCTTTTATCTACGCATTTGCCTTAGTTAGTGCTGCAGTAAATACCTCATTCCGAGTTGTGCAGTGGGATAACTGTTGTTTTGTCTATGAAATTACCACCATCCATGATAACATGTTGTTCTGAGTGCAGAATTGCACACAATAATATCATTGCACACCCAACCATGTTGTTCACTTGATAACAGCAGGTGGGAACTGGGAGCAGAAAAGTTCCCAGGATACTGGGAAAACATGAAGAAGGCTGCTTGGCAATTCTGGGACCAACGCGTTATTCTCAATTGTAGGACTCTAACTTCATATAGGGTGAGAATACTGAGTAGCAATTGTATTACAGCATACAGTATTACCACGCCTTCTACCTTGGGAATGCGGAATTAAGCCTTAGTGTCTCCTAGTGTTCTTCAGTGCTGGTATTTGCTTTGGTGTGCCGTTTGGTGAGAGTGTGATCATCTGAGCATCCTCACAAGAGCGTATGTCTCTGTGCATGATGTGTGTGCACGATGTGTGTGCACAAGCTGAACGTTATTATTTTGTCCAGGCACTGTGAAGTGGTTATTTGGCATCATGTGGTATGGTGTAGTCCTTTTCATGCATATGGATAATGTTTGTGAGCCACTTCACACATGTAGTGGAACGCGTGCAGGTAATGTATTTTGATGTGTTGTGGGAGCATCACTGTGTCGTTTTTACTGGTACCAAAGGTTTATTATGTTTTTGTGTTCTTTAGTGTACTACAATTGTGTTTTGCTGCTAGTATGCTTTTATGCTCTGGCAGACTCCCTTATGGAGGACCATGGCACCAACCGTATTCAATGAATAATGAAATGATGTGAGACTACACAGCCAACCATGTATGTAGGATAGCCCCTCACTTACCTGCACTAATCTCAAACTTTGTGACACACCTAGTGCTCCTGTCATCTCATATTTCTATTACATCCTTACCGCCAGCTCCATTTCCTCATTTGAATTTGAGCTTGAAATTAGATACATGGCCTCTGTAATCTATATGAATGTTCCAATCTTTCTTTTCAATTTACTAATGAAATATAATGTAAGAAATTACCTGTGTAATTGTGAGAAGTCCTCTCAGATGCAGGAACAAGCTAAAGCAGATGCAGGTGGGAAATCTAGGATTTATTTTTATAAGAGGCTCCACAACCAGACATGAACCAACACCAATTGCAAATAAAGAATAGCACTAAAACCATTCTAAAAATTCCGCAACAGAATGATCTGCAGTATTCCAAGTGAGGCAGCATGAACGTTAAACCAGATACCACACAGCTCCCTCCCACAAAGAACTGAATAAAATAATGAGAGAGAATTAAGGGCAAAAAAGAAAACAAAAATATTGCACGGGAGCAAAATGTATACCAAGAAATACATTGAAGTGGTTGTATGTGATTTCATAGAAAAACGATTTCATGGAATACCATTGCTGAGAAACCATTTAATCTAAAGTTTAATGGAAAATTTCAGAATGAATGGTATTTACCTTTTCGTAGAAACCAATTAATAGAATCTCTTTTTGGCGGAAAATGGCTTTTGAATGCTTAAGTGTAAATGCAATGCTTACAGGTCTTCCTTTCAGAAACAGTTTTGTCGGAGATATTTATTTCAGTGCTTTACATTATTTCATATGTATATCTTTTACAATTTCAAACAATTACCTCAGATGTTTTTAATTCACTGACCCATCACCACCCATAAACACCATCTATCGATGACCCCTCAAAACCCCTAAACACCATCAATCCCTACCCCTTAAAACCTTCACCACACCTAAACTGCACTCATCCATGAAGCTTAAAAGCCCTTTTTACCCCAAAACTTAACCATCCCTGTACCATAAAATCACTCACTACCCCTAACTCCACCTATTCCTGAACCCTAAAACCCCTTTCTATGCCTAAACCTCACCCATCCCATACCCCTTAAAACACCTCAACACACCCAACCTCCACCTATCCCTGACCTATAAAAAACCCTCACCGCCCTTAAACATCAACCATCCACTATCCATAAGAAATCCTCATCACACTAAACTACTCATCCCTGAATCCTAAACACCCTTTTACATCTAAACCTTAAAACCTCTCCCCAGACTAAACTCTACCCCATCCTGACCGCTAAAAGCTCTTCACCACCACAGCTGCTACCAATAATAGAACCTTAAAACCCCACACAGGCCTAAACGCCACCCATCCATGAACCCTAACACCCTTCAACACCCTTACACTCCACCCATTCCTGAAACCTAAAAGTACCTCACACAGCTAAACACCAATCCTCTGTGACCTCTAAAACCCCTCAACACCTATCTATGAATCCTAAAAACCTTTTTCTTTGCCTGAACTCCAATTATTCCTCACCCCTCACGTTTACTGTAATTTTGGATTTTTCCTTAACATTATCCTTCCTTTCAAATGTCTCCTTGAATTGTTCGTATTTCTTTAAAATTGTGTTTCCTTAAAATTGCCTTTCCATGATTTGGTTTCCTCCAATGTGGTTTCTCTATTTTCATTTCCCATTAATTCACACGCATCACAACATCGTAGTGTCAAACATAAATTGCAAAAAACTCTATAAATAATTAACCTATAAAACGCAGGTATATCTTACATCAACACCACAGTGTAATAGCAAGTCACAATCATATCGTTTACGGTAAAAGGGCATCTTGCCTATTCTCTTCGGGCACCCATGGTATTCATTCCTCTGAACAGGTCCCTCTTTAGCGTGTTTGTAGCTCCCCACCCTCTGTGTCCTTTATGTAATACTTCAGTTTTGTTGCTTGAAACATTCTCCTTGATATACAATTGAAATTCCAGATACATCAGTCTTTATGTTTTACTGCCCTCTTAAACAATTTTACAACTCACAATGCTTCACAAAAATTTTGACCCAAGGTCGAACTGTAGTAGGAGTTTCCACTACCATTGTATCGCTTACCCAACTATAGTATCCAACACTTTTGTGTGAACATCGTAATTGATCATGAGAGCTGTCATTTTGCTTAATTTGCTCTCTCTGCTCTCCGCACTGCAGTCAAATTGATCACCATCATTCTATTTTTTATCTCTAACTCAAGCTGGACACACATCAGGGCACGCTTTTTACCCTCTTAATGCTAGATTGGACTTGTTCAACTTTGGCATGCAAGGAAAAGTGTATTGCTCTCCCTTTCTTCTGACTTCTTCCTTTCTACGTTTTCCCACAGTTTTAGTCCATTGTATCCCCTCTTTCAATTTTCTAATAAAACTCTCATCTACCCCTTTGGTTTGCTGATGATAAAATAAGCATTACTTCTTTGAAATTCCCTTCTTCTTCAAGTGCCCTTCGATCTTCCTCAAAGTCAACTTAACAGCTTTAGCAACCATTAAAGCTACGGGGTTCCCTTCTCTTTTTACACTTGATCATAAAAACTTCTCAAACACCTTGTGTTGATTTCACTCACCACCGTAGCCTCAGTCCACCTGGGAAACATATAAATTAATTAAAATAAATACTAAAGAATCAACCCTCCCTGAATGGGACCTACAATATCTGAGGCAGCTTCAATCCCCTACAATTCCCTACTCGCCAATGATGAAGTCCTTGTATTCTTCACCTTATCGCTCAGCTGGCAATCAGGCCAATCCCTCATTAACCTCTCAGCTTGCAATTCCAAAGCTAGCCACCAATAGTCACACTGTAACCTTTTTAAGTCTTACAAATTACAAGATACCCTACACGTGCTAAATCTAACAGGTTTGACCTACCAGTTTAAGCGTATCAAATGGGATCCATGAAACAACAATCCATCCTGAGATATGTCATCTCTAATAGCCCAAAAATGCTTCAGCTCCAAGTTTGTCCTCATCACCAAAGGTGGGAGGTCACCTCACAGAAACATGCTAAAGCCGATATAGGCAACAAATCCAGAATTAATTTTCATTAGGGTCCCCCGCTACCAGCTATGAACCTACACTAATACTAACAGCGACATACTAATGCAATCCTAAACATTCTGGAACAGAATGACCTGCAGTATTTCAGGAGGGACCGCACAAGACCACAAAGTAGATGTTATTATTTTGTAAAAACACAACATTAAAAATAAAAAGTGGTACACAGTTCAATAAAAATTAGGAAGTTCATCTAATCAATCAGTGAAGAAATAATCAAAGCATATCTATTATCCATTAAGCCATAATATTCCCAACATGTCCCCCATATCTTGCGATAATTGTGTGTGCATCCTCTAGCCTTATACGTAGACTCTTCTGTTTATGGACACCTGTCCATTGCTTACTTCCATGCTGCAACAGGGCACGGGGGTAAATCAGAAGATTTCCAAAACTGGGTAATGTCTCTCTTGGTAATCACCGCTGCCATGCACACAAGCTTATGGTCTCCTTTGCAGCCCCCCAATTCTTCTGCACTTCTTTATACAGGGACTCGGGTGAGAGGTAAACAGGTTTTCCTATACCTCTACAAAGAGTGGTGTCTTGAGCCAATATTGTGCTAAGACAGGGAATTTCCAAATTACATGGAAAAAATCACTAGAGCAAGAGGGTTTTATCAGCCCTCTATAGTTTTCTGGGGGTAAAATATGTAACTTGTAATTAATTTAGATGTATAAGGTGCAGCCTCAAGGGAATAGCAAGGGTATATGGGTCATTTGTTTGCATCCCTCCAGTCACTTTCATGTAAAGAGCCTACCCATACCCCCATCATAAGAGGATTGGGTACATTTATCAAATGCAGTTCGTAGAGGCCGATTTGCCCATATGAGGGTTTACCAGGGAAAACATCTGTAATATATATAAAACTTTGTAAAAAAATGTTGAGCTGAAGCTTATCCCATTTGCTATACTCTGCAAGTGTTCAGGTGAGCAATAGAGAGAGGTTAGGCCAGATATTTTAAAGTGAGTCTACGAATGTGAAGTTGAGATTACCATGCAACTTCTTCCATGCCACCTCCGATGGGGACAAGAAGCAATTTCACCCAAGTAACCTGCATGTTGGAGGCCTTTCCATTTGATCTAGTATCTTAAATAGCAAGGGCCCTGTGTCACGGGGACAGCCCACAAAGAGGAATATGTCCTCTGAATAAAGCGCAATACGGTCTTCAAGGCTACTCTCCCATCGGAATCCCCACATGTGCGTCGCACCTGACCCATGCCGAAAGAGCTCTATTGCCAAAGCAACAAGGAGGGGAACAAGAGACAGCTGTGTCTGGTTCATCTCCAAATTGGAAATGGGTGTCATAGAGAACTTATCACCTTTACTTGGGCTCGAGGTTGGGCAAGTAATATTTTAACAAATAAGAAGAAGCGGGGCTGAAAGCCCATCCGCAGCAGCACACTAAAGAGGAAAGACCAATTGAGGGAACCAAATTCATTTTCAAAGTTTATTATTATAAATACCTGTTATCCTAAAGCATCTGAGCTTAAACCAGTAATACTTGCATATTGTGGAAACAAAGTTGGGTGCTGCAATGGGGGGATGGAGCTGCATTGGTCTGGGTGAACCAGGGAGGTGACCACACATCTTAATTATTTGCCTAGGATTTTGCATAGATCTTGATCTCGATAATAATGAAAGAGATTGGGCGATAAGAAATTCGTCTTCTGGTGGGCGCACTGGTATATAGATGATCACTGTTGTTGCTGGGTCGTGATTGGGAGGGATCTGACATGTGTCCGTAACCTCCTGATATAAATGCAGAAGATAGGGAGAATGAAACGGCTTACATTTTCTGTAATATTTGCTTGGGAACCCATCTGGTTTAGGGATTTTACGTGGCTGCATGTCGCTAATGTCCTAATTAAGTTCAATGTAAGCCTTCAACTCCTGGATTAGGGAATCACAAGAACTGTATACCAGTCAGATATCATGCATTTACCTGCAAAGTTATGTGCTCTCCCAGGTCAGGCACCACAATTTTTATGACTATCGAAGAATGTTTGATATTCGCTGGGAAAGCATGTCCACAGCTCTTGTGCACAGCACATCTGTCGCGAGGTGAAAGAGGAAATCAATTCTCTACAAATGCAGGTGAGTAATGTGTATGGTTTCTGGCTTGGGGGTGCCTTTCCCAACACATAACACATAGCCATAAAAGGCTGCCCATTCTATCAGTACTGCTCTAACTGTAGGTTTTGCCGCTCTTGTGCCTGCAAATTCGATAGTTGGGTCTATGATGGCGTGAACATTTCAGCCTATGACAGTAATGCCCTGCGATAACTCACACAACTGAGCACCAAGGTCAGACAAGGTGGGCTTGGAAAGTTTTAGAGGTTGTACAAACTGATGAGGTTGCAGTGCTTCTATTCCATCCAACCCTCTATTGTCATGAATTTTTCCTGTGTGTCGGACGCGACCACCAAGGGAAGGAATCTGTATAGCAGCAACACCATGCCCCTGGGCCCTTTCGTATGACCCGCATGAAATACTCTGTTTTATCCAAATTTGCCCAAGAAAGGACAGTGTGTATTGCTGTGAACCCAGCACACTGGACTATGTGTTGTATACCTGCTAGATGTGATTCCAGGTGGCACAGACTTTCCATATATATGCAACACTTCTCTTTGTATGGCGGTAGCAATGTGGCTAAGGTCTATGTTTTGTTCTTATTTTTATTTGTAATTAACTTCTTGTGTGACCATTGTCATGCCCATGCTGAAAATGTTGATATCCATTTTTGTTTTCACCTATGTATATTGTGGGTGCCAGGTGAGGCTCTTTTTGCTTTGGCTGTCAACAATAAAATATTGTTGTGAAAAAAAAGAAAGGACAGTGCGAACCAAGAAGATGAATTTCTTAAAGGAGGAGTGCTGCTGGGTAATGTCATTTAGCGAATTTGAAGACCGCTGCTCATCTAATGGGAAACCAAAGGAAGTCAGTCGGGCCTTAATGAAGAGATTGACAGATCCGCCCTATTATGGTCTCTAGGCCTAATCGTATGTGATATTCTGTGGGAAGTTGTAAGCTTGGAGAGTAGTAGTTCTTGAGAGCATGAGACTGTGTAAAGGACCAACATAACAAGCACACACGTACTGCTCTGCCCTAGGAATGTACTGTATTTATTTAAGACGGTTCATTCCTGTCCTTTCTCCCAGCACTGGTGCCGTTTTGGTAGCCTAGCCCTAAAGCAGGCACCCTTGCACCATGGAGCAGGTGTGCCTGTCTAGTCGGCAGGATTATTTTTCTGAAGGAAGGGGCACCTTTCTGCACAAAAAAAAATCCTGAGAGACATTATGTGCTGCAGAATGGAAAGAAGAATAAACAAGGAGAAACAAGTAGAAATAAAAAAATTTCTCCTCGTTTTTTCACCTCGGGAGGCACAAGCTTTTGGAGCTTCCCCAGCTTGAAATGCACTTGTAAATATGGGTAAGCATCAAAATCCATGGGTGTTGCATGGGAACACCCACTGTAACGCCCATGGGACACCTCCCAAGCGCACAGTACGACAAAACAGTGATTTGCGCTGCCTTGCCTTACTCTATAATCTATGAGGCCATTCAAAACCAAGGGGAGAGGATGTGATGCAGCAGCCAGCGCTACCAACTCAGGAGCTGGAGATCTAGGCTCACGTCTTGGCTCAACATCCTTTGATTCTGGGCAAATCACTTAATCTCCCCCGTGCCCATGGACAGCGCCTGGATACCCTCACAGGTGAGAAGCCGTGCTATATAAATCTTCAAATCAAAGTGGCGTTGCTAGACCTCATAGATATGATTTCAAGGTTTGTGCTGCCACAGTGTCACAAAAAGTGACATTCCAGCGCTGCAAGGGGTTCATAAATATGCCCCTTAATGAGTCCAGCTGTCCCAACGTTCCCAAACCACCGCCCTTCCCATACTTCCACCCTAGAAGCATTAGTTTCCCTAACTAACCCCATCTAACACTAGGAACTGACTATTATTGCAAAAAAAACGACTTCCCCTGTAAATTGCAGTAACTGGGGATACTACACTGCTGCAATTGTAAATGATACAGATGGTAGAAGAAATGAAGGAAATGGGAAGAATGAATTAAGTTTATGAGGCGACAGAACCGCCTGGTATTCCGATACAGGTAGAAATGTGTAATGATTTTTAATGAATGGTTGAGTCAGACCGACCCTGAGTATTAGGCCCGCTCTGAAGTTTGGATTGGGGATCCAGAGGCGTCCAGTGATCCTGTGCATGCCGCTTGCTTCCCATCCTGTGGGAGGTAGATCTCAGTGTCTGTGGAGTCTGGCATCTCCATTTGGGGCTGTCGCTGACGTGAGCACCGCCTACGGGAGCTCTGCCTACTCCTCGATTTTACCACTCTGGTGATGCAGCCACATGTCTGGGGTGACTGTTTAAATTATATTTCTTCACCACCCAGTCCCAGGCTGTTTCAGGTGAGTCAAAGAAGATGGAGCATGACTCGTGGAGGACTTTAAGAGTGCCTGGAAACATCAAGCATGCACTTCAAATTCATTGCCAGCTTTGGCTGGATGCCGGCTTAGACGGATTTTCTCTGTTGCAGGATTGAAGAGACAGGTTTTCTGTAGCTCTAGCACCCTTGAGTGTTGTGTCTCTTTAATTGAAAGTTTTGGAAATGGGAGGGCGAGGTGTGGTGCCCACAGGAGGTCGCTTTGTCTGGGCCCTGTGGTCTCTAGACCGTGGATTTCAGCTCCATGACAGAATCTTCCAATTCTGCGATACGTCCACTCATTCAGAGACTCGGTCAACGACATTGTGTAGGTCTGCCTGGAGTAGTGCAACGTCCACTCCCACTTCTCCAATTCTGGTCTTGAGCACTGGACGGTAAGCTTGAATTGCTTGCAGTATGGCATCCGTGCCGGATGGTAGAGAAGCTTGTTGACTCAGGGGTACCCCAAGTCTGGTTTAGATGCACTTTATGATGGGGCGATGTATATCTGCAGCTTCATTTGTGTATGGGAAGGGGTAGACTGATCCCTACCCATGGTGGCACTGCCTCTGTTGCCGTTGGGGTTAGCTGTAGTTAAAGCGCACGGGCACCTCACAGGGTGCTAATGATGCCCTGCACTATGTCGACGTGCCATAGGGCTACAGGTTCAGCAGAGGGGAGGCTTTACCAATTGTGTCTCAATACACCACACTGCAGGGCTCCACCAAGAGGCCCCCATAGATAATTGGTGGACACTATGGGTGGAAAGGGAGCCCACTTGATATGCCACAGATGTGAGGGCGGTAGATTCGAGTTCTGTGGTTGTTAGCAAGACCCTTATTTCATGGATCGTTGTGACAAGGTCCTGGAAGGTTTACCTACATAGATGCTACTTGTCTTACTTCAGAACACAACAGTAATTGGATCCACGTGACCAGCATTATGTTCACTCTGGCCATCTCTGGTCATAAGCTACTGTCGATGCCAGGCTTGCACTGTGGCTCGACTGTATCACCCTTGTATAGTCCGTTCCAATAGGCCTTGAATCTCATGGTTCCGAAGTAAATTCTCCCCAGGTTCCGTGGCCGGCTTTGTCCAACCAGAGTCCTGCCACAATCGTCAGGGAAACGAAGGGGCCAGTCATGGATGGGGCTTACAGGGGAGGAAAAGCACACACTTAATGGGACCCCAACCAGCAGGCTCTGGAATGAGCCACCGCCCTCATCACTGACATGGAATGTGGCTTTAAAACTACAGGGGTTGCAACCTAAGGCACTGATTCGCTGTTGTATCCTCAGGGACCCGTGCCACCTCGCCTCCCAATAGGGCCACAAGTCTGCTCTGGCTCCTCGAGGAGGCAGGAGGAGGGATCGCTCCATATGTCGGTACATGTCTCGCCCTGTCCCAACAGCTATGGGGGCATCCTGGTATTACTGCAGGAAAGGGACACCCCCAGCCGGGCCCTCCCTGCTGCTCTCGATGTATCTGTTGAGGGGAGAGAGAGCCTTGGTACAGCCACGCACCTACTGCCCGGAGTCTGGAAGATGGGGTGGAGTGGGCAGGGGGGCACCCACCTATGCCCTCTGCCTGCCCAACAGCTTACTAGGAGGCAATCATCTTCCAGTGGTGGCTCGCTCTGAACGGGGGTAGTGGGGCGGCCAGGGTCTGATTAAAAAAATTACAAAATCGCCTCTCCCGCTACTGCACTCCTCTCCTCTGTCTGCTGGAAGCACCCTGGCTTCCGGACTCTCACAGCCAATAACGACGCTGCAGGAGCAGATTGGTCTGCGCATCCTGTTTGGACGCTCAGGCAGTGCCTGGGAGGCTGGGCTTGTTCTCCAGGCGGCTGTGCAACAGAGCCCAATGGAGAACATGCCAAGTGCGCATGATGCAGAGGAGTGCAAACCACTCCTTCCCTGCTCCTGCATCATGGAGCCAGCCCCACCGACTCCCGCAATAAAAAGAAATTGATAATAACGTCATGTTATTATCATTTTCTTTTTCTTTTTTGCACCGCTGAAATAGCAGTGGGGCAACGCTCCTCCATCTTAGCGGAGGAGCCGCCACTGTCATCTTCTATACATCATGCAGATCTAGGTCACAGGCCCAGAGGTCCGCCTCCTGTCAGTGCAGCTCCAAGTCTGGACCAAATTCCTCAGAAGATGCACTCCTCCCAGCCCTAGGTCCTCATCAATGGAAGGAAGTGTTGCCTCATATGCCCAGCAGCAGGATCATAGCAGGTTACGAGTAGTGGATGGAGCACTCTAAAGTGCGACCGCCCTTTTGGCCTCCCAGGCCAAGTCCTGCCCACTATACTGACAAAAAAGTCATCTCTTTGAATAGTAACAGTACTCTGTTTTTTGCACTCGCACTATACACTATAATAGTATTTCCATCATACGATGACTTGTTCAATGTACCAAATGTTATAGCCAAGTGTGAGGTCCTATAGTTGTTGCATGCAGCCTAATGTCTTTCCTGGTGCGTTGTGATGTAGCCAAAATATTAAACCAACGATTCCCTGCTTGATGAAACAAAACCAAATAATCAATTTCTTAACATTTTTCTTGTATAGTGCATGTTCATGCTTCAACAATTCAAGATGCTGGTGTCCTTTCAATTAATTGGATTCTCTCATCCATGGGCTTTCCATGGTGGCAACCCCTCTCACTTGTCCTCGTTACCCCTTGCTTTCCATCGGCTTTGCCTCCTACCACTCTCTTACTCCTGCTCCTTGTACTTCTGTGTCTTTTAGTTTTCTTTCATGTTGGGGTGTCATCTTAGCTATTCCGCCTGCTGCTTCCTCCCTAACATTTTCATCGCATTTGCTTCTCTCTTTACTTCCCTCCCCTGCGTTCATCATGAGATTCCCCAACCACCACTCTCCCCATTCCTTCTCACCCTGTCTCACTCATGACTCCCCCTTCACCCTTCTCCTGGTGTCTACCCTACTGAAATGATGCATCCTATTGCCGTTTTAGGTCGAGGCTTGCACTATTAGGCATTCTGTAGTGTGTACTTTGTGGAATATGACTCCTCCCATGCTTTGGATTGGCTTTTGTGTGTTTCATTTAAAAATTACAGCCTGCAAATGGCTAATGGTGGGTGCATCTCCCCCTTTTCTGAGAAGTTCACTCCCATGGAATATTGCTGCGGGTATGAGCAGGGACGCGCATGTAGTCCCAAAGTGCAGACTGGTGAACTATTACTGCCGGCGGGTCCGAACGTGCTTAGAATTGTATTTTTGGGGGGGAGTGCGGCATGCTTTAACTATAGCGGCTGCACGCTTTCTTTTTTTGGGTGGGGGCGGTCTTGAGAAAGAATATCAACGCGACACCAGCACTGGGTTAAAAAGGCAGTTGTGAGATCTGCTGCTAAGGACTTTTCATCACGGGGTTAAGAGGGCAGAGTTCGGTTCTCTGGGTTTGTCGAAGAGCCCCGCGGGAGGAGGGTCTGGGTGGGGTCATATTGTTCCGGCATCATGCAGCGTCGCTATGTCCCGCTCACGAAATGCATCAGAGGGTTAATTTATTTACTGTTTTTAATCATGTTTGTGCCTTTCCTGCTTCTCTGTGTTGGCAGAGTTTAGAAAATGCTTTTGATTTTCTCTTTTAGTTTAATGCATTTTACTATTGGCGAGAGGAGAACAGACTCTGCCACAGGTGATTAAAGAATTCCTGCAGGGAAGGTGTTTTTCCACTCCTGCACTCTTCCTTGATGTGGTGATCAATGCCCCTTATTGGAAAAGAGAGAGAAATTGGCTTGGGATTTCCGCTTCTCCTCAAAATATTTGGGACGTAAAATAAAGGATCAGAGTTTTTGTTTTTGACAGTTCTGCTATGAACAAGGTGACGTCATTGCCTCCCCACACTCTGAGAAGCTTTCCCAGGATAGGTGGGAGTACCTGATGGAGTCCTGGTCTTTGCATTTTGGTCCTGGTGGTTTTGTTATTTCCATTACAAAAGGAATGCATCACAAGTCCGAATGCAGAGGAGAGGCCAGAGGACTGATGACCCATGGATGACGTGGGCCCAAGTCAGATCTCAGCCTCCGCCTCGACTGTTCTTATGAGTTCAGAAGCATTGACAACTTCCTGTCTTAAAAAGTTACTGTCTCCCTTTAGCTTCCAAGTGATCACATGACACTTTAAGTCACTCACAGCTTTTTAGTCAACAGTACCCTGAGCTCATTGATGTCTGAGCCAACCTTACTCTGCTAGAACCAAAAGTACAAGTACCAGAAAGCAAGGTTGTTGGAATTGCAGGAAGAGGATGAATGTGTCACAGATCATCATGGTGTCATTGGGTACATATGAGACGTCTCTATAATCCCCTTGGGGCACTTGTATTATAATCCCCTGCTCTACTAGTTTTTTAGGGTCTGAAAGGCAAGTCTTGCAGGTATCAAACTGGCAGCATCTCTTCCAGGTGACGGAAGCTATTTTCCTTTTTACTAAATACTTACCTTCCATCTCGGTCCCCAGAATTCATAGGATAAGGATGGGAGGGCGGTCGTTCAGTTTTGCGGCTGCCAGACTCTGGAATTCCCTCCCGCTCTTGTTAAGGAGTCAGGGTGAATTATCGGCTTTCAAAAAAGGGCTGAAAACTCATCTGTTTCCAAGAGTAGCCTGAGCTCCGCATCGGTGGTTCGGCTGGCTGAGTCAAAAGCGCCAGGATACCCACTGGGTGACAGTACAGCGCTATATAAGTATGCAAATACATACATACATACATCTACATCTTGTGTGCCACACATTAAAACTGGATACCTCTTGGATCGAGAGAAGTGCGCTACTGACTCAATTTAGTCTCTTAACTGGCTGCAGCCAAAACTCGGGGACCCTTAGTTACACTGCTGTCACTGAACTCTTCAACTAGTACCCAAGTCACCAGGGCCAAATGTTAGCCAGTCATAACTTTCTACACCACAACACTATGGATTCTGCGAGTTGAAGTTTCACTTTTTTCGTGTAGGTTTTACAAAACACTGCAGCAGGAGTGATGGACTGGCAGATACTTATTAGAGCAGCTACATCAAAGTTTGCAGGGCAGCTCTCCTGCTGATTCAGAGCTGTATTTAGCAACCCAGGAGTAGAAGTTCTAAACAACAACGATCCTCTACACAAAATCTTTATTAGCATGTCTACAGACAATAGTATTGCTAAATGATAGACATGTCGAATAGTGTGCCAGGTTCAAAGCATGCAGTGTCAGATAGCTGTCCTGCGAATTATCTTTCATGTGTTTAGTCTTCTGGGTTTGCTGCCTGTTTTATGTTCTCTGTATGCACACAGCATGTTGGCATTCGTTTCTTTCCAAGTTGTGCATCTGAGCTGGCTGTCCAAGAACACATTAGTCAAGTGATCACCCTACTTATAGCACACAATAAGCATGGTGACATGTTTTCATTTAACCACCGAAACACTCTTCAACAGTGTTCGCTCTGCTCATGAGAAGTGAGAATCCGACATACATGTAATCGTTCACCAAGTCCCTTGTCACATATATTAAGCTTCAGCTTTTAAAAACGTGTAAATGTAGTGAATAGAGACTTATTAGTTTTTATACGATCTCTTTAACCTTTTCTTTTACCACTCTCTTTAGTATAGTGCAGGTGTAATGTTGCAAACACGCGCCATAGGTAAATTACTAATTATAAAGCTAAAAAAAACAGCCCAGGTTAGTTTGACAAAGTTAAAGAGACAATCGGCAACTTTATACCCCATCACATAAAAGACATGGGGGCATATTACCAAGCTTAAGTGAAAAATATCGCTAAGCTTGGTTAGCGGCTACATTAATATCGCCGTGCTTCGCCTATTTTTATCGCTTAGGAGCCTTGCTATTATCAAGGTTTATCTCCTAAGCGATAAAAATTGGCCAAAATGCATGAATATCGCTGAAAAGTCAGCGATATTCATGCATTACCGAGCAAATGCTCTTAGCTATATTATCCACCTACCTTTGGATAACATGGCTAAGAACTGCTCTGGGCAGGCGTTAGCTTTTGGTAATAGGAATAGGAGTTAGCGATGTTAGCGACTGTTTCCAGTCGCTAACATCTTGGCACGCCCACTTTGCATGTCATTAGCGATATATATCGCTGACATGCAAAGTGGGGCCCCAGAAGCTCGCTATCTCCTACTAGCTGTCGCTAAATGGTGTTAGCGACAGCTAGGTAATAGGGTGATTAAATTATCGCCGCTTTAGCGGGAAAAATTCCCGCTAAAGCGGCGATAAGGCCCTTGGTAATATGCCCCATAGTGTGCCCGGCTTGTCCAAATCCACACCAAATAATACTACCACACACAGCACATTTGAACATTTCATAATACCATGCCACACAACTCAGCTATATGTAATTCCACTTTACAATATTCCATGCCACATAATTACAAACCTAAAAATTAAAAAACACATATTTCCAATTCACTAAAAACCTCATAATTTCACTGCACATAATAGCACTCCACATAACTTAATACCACTCCAACCCCGATAATTACACTTCGCGCATAAAATTCAACTCCAAAAACCTCATAATTACACTTCACAACACACATTTAGAGTCAACTCATAATTAAACTCCTCAAAATACAACTCTGCAGCATGCGGTATAAATCCGCTCCACACAGTTATAATCCACACCAAGCCACATAATTCCACACAACACCAAATAATTCTACAATCCAGCCCACACAATTCACCACATGACATAATTCACCTCTACACATTTCCATTCCACACAACATAATTCAATACCGAACCACATAATTCAACTCAATAACACAATCACACAAGATACCACACACATCCAGTCCACACCACAAAATTCCACATCATGCCACAAAGTTTAACAGCACACCACATAAGTAAACACCACTATATACCATAACAACAAAGACAGAGCACAGCACAAACAAGTATTATCTGGCTAACACTAGTTAGTGAGTAGTTTAATTCCAGACAAAACAAAAATTGAAACGATCAATATATATTCATCTTGATCTCCAATGAAGTTGACACGTAGGTATAAATGAAGAACAGCCAACACGTGTTTCGTCATGAGACTTCTTTCTCAAGGCTTCGGTCCATAAATTTGTATGTGCACACAATCAGCGTGAGCACCCCATTCTTCTCTAGAATGAACATGTCATTGGTGCAGGGCAATAGCAGTATACAATCGTGATTCGCAATAAAAAGGTAGAATCATCAGTTATGTGATTGGTGAGCCCGCAATTCGTTAAGGTAAACGAATGGGAATCTAAAAGTCGAAACCTCCCAATATGAGTAGTGTTCTTTAAAGGCATGATCTACTGTGAAGCAAAGTGAGATCTTCTAGGTCACGTCCACGACAAGTAAAGTATCACAGCCTTGAGAAAGTCGTCTCATGACGATACACATGTCGGCTGTTCTTCATTTATACCTACGTGTCAACTTTATTGGAAATCAAGATGACTATATATTGATTGTTTAAATTTTTGTTTTGTCTGGAATTAAACTGATCACTGACTAATGTTAGTCAGATAATACTTGTTTGTGCTGTGCTCTGTCTTTGTAGTTATGGTCATTGTATATGGAGAGTTTCTCTATTTACTTAGAGACACTGTGATGGCACGGTGTTGACATTGAGCACGCCGAAGGACATTTTGCACTGTATAATTCGCAAACTAACTGAGGTGCTGGCTTTTCTCGTAAAACCACTGCCATCTTTCTGTATATTACGACCACTATATACCACTCCACAACACAAAATACCATTGCACATAATTACTCTCCATGACACACAATCCCACTCCACATAATTCCAGTGCACTCAATACCACATAATTACTATCCACATACTTCTACTGCACACGCTGCCACATTATTCCACTACACAAATCCACTCCACAACACACAATGACACCTCACACAATTCTACAACTAACAACTCCAATTCAACCCATATAATTCCAGTCCAGACCACATACATCCACTACACTCCAAACAAAATTGTGCATAGGTGAAAGGTATTGTAATCTACGACGGCAATAGCTCTAACTCTCACAAAAGTGAGATCTATTGCATTGCAAACGCTTGTTTTGTTTTGTTAGCTTTAAATATTTTCCCTCTTTCCCCTTTTGCTGCTCCATACTGGTCCACTTTGCCATTTCTCTGTCTCCCCTATTACCCATCTATGCAGGTATAACTTTTGTCATAATAAAAATAGTAACAAGTATTGGCAAAACTAATTGGTCTGAGTTTAGTGTGTTTGCTGCTAAGGACATTAAAGCCAAAAAAAGTGGAAAGGTTGTCTGTATTGGGAGGCGCCCTTGACTTTGATACAGGCATTTATTTATTTCCATGTCAAACAAAGTTCAGCTGGCTTGGGAACCCTAATGTTACTTCTTCTTTAGTTTCTGTAATATAGAAAGAAAGCCAGGGCTATAATGAAGGCTCTCTTGCCACTCAATCTTCTTTTGACATAAAAACGACAAAAAAGGGGACAACATTGAAGGCATGGGAGCATTTGGTTTAGCCTGTCATTTCTATGAAACAGACAAAAATACTGGTCCAGGCAGCACTGAGGAGAAGCCACAAGGAGCGAGGTCGGGTGGGTGACAACAAAGAACGCACAGGGGATGGAAAGAGGGGCGTAAGGGATATACAAGAGGGTGGTGGACCAGTGGCAGCCACTACTTAACGGGGGTGGTGGGGCCAGGGAGGAGAGAGTGGGGGTAGGTATTTTTTTTTTTTAATAATCAATCAATCAATCATGCCATTTGTATAGCGCACTACTCACCCGAGAGGGTCTCAAGGCGCTTGGGGTGAGGGGTATGCTACTGCTTGAACACTTCCCTTTTGGCCGGCTGCCACCTCTCGGTACTCTTTGGCTCTTCAGTCGAGTCCAGGAGCAGGGATCATGTAGCACACAGCCTCCCTTAGCCAATCACAATACTGTTACAGCAGCGTTGTGATTGGTCTGAGCACCGTGGTTCAGTTCTCAGAGAGGGACTGGGAGGCTGTGCGTGTTGTCCACCCAAGCTGTAAAATACAGCCAGTGGAGAACATGCAAAGCTCGCATGACTGTTTGGCTGGCCCAAGACAGCTGGCCAGTCATGCACACTTAAGAGAGTGTCCAGCCCTCCTCCCCCTATTCCTGTCACAGCCCAGACGCGCTACACCCCTACCCACCTGAGTCACGACAGAAAAGTAAAAGGATAATAATCTTGTGTTGTTATTATTTTATATTACCTTTTTCAACTGCTCACAGAGCAGTGGGGCAACGCTCCCGATCCCGAGCCAGCGCTATGGATGGATGGTTTAGAACAAGAAGTGCACAGTGGAAAGAGGGAAGGGTGAGGGGATACAATGAGCCAACAGGGAAAGTAGAGAAGGGCAGAAGCAGACAGAAAACAATATAGTTATAAAATAGTCCCTCATTCCTATCAGTGCAGTTACAGACCCACACAGCCCATAACATTGGACAAAAGATGCATATTCAAATGCTCTGAGCCAAGATGTCATTGATTCAGTCTTGCACCAATTGCTGAAAGAGATTGCCTGGTGAATGCCAGTGGTTGCCAGGGGTGGACCCAAAGCCCACTATGCATATTGCAAGTAGGTCAATTTAAAAGCTCTGCTGTCAAAAGTGATATCTGCAAAGGCTACTGAGACTTGATTTTCTCTGTTTCTTTTCTTTTTAGCCTGCCACTTTTCTTCGGTTGATTTTTAATTTAACTTCTGAATACTTTCCTTTTCAGTACTGTCAGTAGTTTATTTTAAGCTCTTATTCATCTTTTTACCATCTCGATGAGGGAGTAATTTTCTTAATGAAATTAGTAAATATAGGTGTTACTCAACTTAGTCAAAATCCAAATTAGAGTTTCAATGGTGTGGGTTTACTAAACTGCATTTTTCTTCTTGATTTACCACCAAATCGACATAAATACCCCCTGTTTGCCACAGTGGATGTGACATGGGATCTGAATGAGGGGGTATCTGTAATTTTGCTTAAATTAACTTTGCACAGTTACCAGGTGGCTTTAACCCGCGGGTAGAGGACCATCAAGACTGTGTTCTGAAACATACTTATTGATCCTTGGGATTTACCATGTTTGATCATTGTCCGATTGGCAGGCATGATGAGTGACTCGCAGACTAGTATTTGTCCGGGTGATGTCACTTAGGGTCTGTTGAATGTTTTTCCCTGTTGTGGCCTCACCAAGCTGAAATCAGTAGCTTCCACCTCCATTGAAATTTGGTCCAGTCTAAGAGGTTGATGGAACCAATGTGATGCATTCTAGCACAGAAGGCTGAATTCTATGTGCACGCCCATTGCCATTGCCCCTGTCTGCCTTTCCCCTTTGACCCTCCATTTTGTTGTTGTTATCCCCTGACTCGCCCCTCATCCACACTACCGCCTCCCTGCTGCCCCTCCCACCCACGTTTACCGAGCCCTCCTCTCCCCCGGCCAAACTGTGACCACCTGGACTAGCTTCAGTACGGTCGCTCCACCACGCTCCTCCTCATCATCTGCTGAGACGCTCCCTGGTATCGTTTTCTGCGCGTTTTATACAGCACTGTTGTAACCTGTATTATAGCGCTTTATACGCATAGCGCCACTGTAACTTTTTGCATAATTTAGCGCGACCTCGCTCAAGCCGTTGGAATAATATTTGCCTGGGTGTGTGCATTTGTCTCTACTGCTCACTCGATCATTCTTGTTTGGGTCTGTACATTTGGTAGGATTGCATTTCTCTCTCGACGCATTAGGGTTTCTGCTGCCCCTGTCTGCCTTTCCCCTTTGACCCTCCATTTTGTTGTTGTTATCCCCTGACCCGCCCCTCATCCACACTACCGCCTCCCTGCTGCCCCTCCCACCCACGTTTACCGAGCCCTCCTCTCCCCCGGCCAAACTGTGACCACCTGGACTAGCTTCAGTACGGTCGCTCCACCACGCTCCTCCTCATCATCTGCTGAGACGCTCCCTGGTATCGTTTTCTGCGCGTTTTATACAGCACTGTTGTAACCTGTATTATAGCGCTTTATACGCATAGCGCCACTGTAACTTTTTGCATAATTTAGCGCGACCTCGCTCAAGCCGTTGGAATAATATTTGCCTGGGTGTGTGCATTTGTCTCTACTGCTCACTCGATCATTCTTGTTTGGGTCTGTGCATTTGGTAGGATTGCATTTCTCTCTCGACGCATTAGGGTTTCTGCTGCCCCTGTCTGCCTTTCCCCTTTGACCCTCCATTTTGTTGTTGTTATCCCCTGACCCGCCCCTCATCCACACTACCGCCTCCCTGCTGCCCCTCCCACGCTCCGCCCCCTCCACTGTCCATTTATGTCAGATGGTCCCACGCACAGCTTCCACGCGCTACGGCCGCTCCGAAGGTGCGCCAAAGGTAAGCCCGTCTACGCCCGTCCGCGCCTGGACCGCGCCCAGCGCCCGTCCCCCTGCCCTATGCCGCTCCCAACCCCCCAGAGTAACTTATGATGCCGCCACTCTCCTCGCCCTCAACGCCGGACGCACCCCACTATGCTGCGAAGCTACCCCAGGACGTACCCACGGCCCATTCTCCTGCCTCTCCTGTAAGTTCAACTGCTTCAGGACCCTCACCAAACACACTTCTTCCACACTCAGCTCCGAACCCAACGACTTGAAATGCATCCTACTGACACCAGCTCGGTCCACAGACACGCAACCGAACTCTGGGACCTAATCGACACTGCGTCACCTGACATCGCCTTCCTCACTGAAACTTGGATGAATGCATCTTCTGCCCCCGACATCGCCATAGCCATACCGGACACTTACAAGATCATTCGAAAAGACCGCACCGATCAAACTGGAGGAGGCATCGCCATCGTCCATAGAAACAACATCAAAATTACAACCAGCTCTGACGACAATCTTGCAACCGCCGAACACCTCCACTTTCAGATCCACACCGACCCCAGGACCACCCTTAGAGGCACCCTCATTTACAGGCCCCCAGGCACCCGATCTCAATTCAGCGAAGACATCACTGACTTCATCAGCCCGCACGCCCTCGCCTCCGAGAACTACATTCTTCTAGGAGACCTCAACTACCACCTTGACAACATTCTCGACAACAACACCACCACCCTTCTGGACAACCTGTCCAATCTCGGACTCAAACAACTTGTTGACACCCCCACTCACACAGCCGGACACACGCTCGACCCTATCTTCACCTCCAGCAAGCATATCTCCTTCGATCACACTACATCTCTCCACTGGACGGATCACAGCTGTGTTCACTTCAGCTACAAAACAACCCTGACCCACAACCGTCCACAACCTATTCCCCGAAGAAAATGGAACAAAATCACCACCGACCAACTCCTCGCATCCCTCAGCCAAAACACTCCCACCCTAACAACGGACCCAGACCAAGCGGCCACAAACCTCAGGCAATGGATTACACACAGTGCGGACGAACTAGCACCCCTGAAAAAACACCAGCTGAAATCATTCAGCAAAAAGGCTCCCTGGTTCAATGATGACCTTAAAAAATCCAAGAAGACATGCCGCACCCTGGAGAAGAATTGGAGAAAAGAACAAACCTCAGACAACATGGCCTCCCTCAAGACAGCCACCCGCAAACACCACCAACTGATTCGATCCGCCAAGAAATCAGCATTTAAGGACCGTCTCAACAACAATTCTAATAACAGCAAGGAACTCTTCAATATCATCAAAGAATTCACCAACCCTCCCGCAGCATCCAACGACATCACTAACTCCCAAGACCTCTGCGATGCGCTATCCTCCTTCTTCTACAACAAAATTGCCGACATCCACAACAGCTTCAAGAATACTCCCAATGACCAACTCACCCCACCCCCTTCTGATCCCACCCCTCCAACTAACTACCTCAACTCCTGGAACCCAATCACCATTGAAGATACCATTCGCCTCATGAACTCAATCCACTCTGGCTCACCTTCTGACCCCTGTCCCCACTACATCTTCAACAAAGCTGACTCCATCATCGCTCCCCAACTCCGCGATGTCATCAACTGCTCCTTCAACTCCGCCACCTTTCCAGAAATATGGAAACACGCCGAACTCAGCGCCCTTCTGAAAAAACCAACAGCAGACCCCTCAGAACTGAAAAACTACCGACCCATTTCCCTCCTCCCTTTCCCGGCCAAAGTCATCGAGAAAGCCGTCAACAGCCAACTCGCAGCCTTCCTTGAATCCAACAACTCCCTGGATCCCTCACAGAACGGCTTTCGAGCCAAACACAGCACCGAAACCGCCCTCATTGCGGCGACCGACGACATACGAGCACTCCTGGACAACGGTGAAACAGTGGCCCTCATTCTACTCGACCTCTCCGCCGCCTTCGACACTGTCTGTCACAACACCCTCATACAACGCCTCAACAACATCGGCATACAAGGAAAAGCCTTGGACTGGATCATCTCGTTCCTAGCCGGGAGAACACAGAGAGTCCGACTCCCCCCTTTCTACTCAGAGCCCACCGAAGTCATCTGCGGCGTACCTCAAGGCTCCTCACTCAGTCCCACCCTCTTCAACGTCTACATGAGTCCCCTCGCCTCCATCGCACGTCAACACAACCTCAACATCATCTCCTACGCCGACGACACCCAGCTAATCCTTTCCCTCACCAAAGACCCCAACACCGCCAAAAACAACCTTCACGAAGGTATGAAAGACGTAGCCGAATGGATGAAACAGAGCCGCTTAAAACTCAACTCAGACAAAACGGAGGTGCTCATCCTTGGATCCTCCCCCTCAGCTTGGGATGACTCCTGGTGGCCTTCCGCTTTGGGATCAGCGCCCACACCCACTGACCGTGCACGTAACCTTGGCTTCATTCTAGGCTCCTCTCTCTCAATGTCCAGACAAGTCAACGCCGTATCGTCCTCCTGCTTCAACGTCCTTCGCATTCTCAAAAAGATCTTCCGCTGGATCCCCCTCGAAACAAGAAAGACTGTCACCCATGCACTGGTCACGAGTCGACTGGACTATGGCAACACACTCTACGCTGGAATTACAACAAAATTGCAGAAAAAGCTCCAGCGCATCCAAAACGCATCAGCGAGACTCATATTAGACATCCCGCGCCAAGAGCACATCACCGGTCACTTAAAAAACCTCCACTGGCTTCCCGTCAACAAAAGAATTACTTTCCGCCTTCTTACCCACGCACACAAGGCCCTTTATAATCTAGGACCCGAATGCCTCAACACCCGACTGTCCTTCTACTATCCCACCCGCCAACTAAGATCATCCAATCAAGCCCTCGCCGCAGTCCCGCGCATCCGAAAAACCACCATGGGTGGCAGATCCTTCTCCTTCCTGGCTGCCAAGACCTGGAACTCACTCCCCACCCACCTCCGCCTTACTCAGAACCACATCTCCTTCAGAAAAGAACTGAAAACTTGGCTATTCGATAAACAGTGAACCCCTCCCTCTAGCGCCTTGAGACCCTCTGGGTGAGTAGTGCGCTTTATAAATGCCTGAACTTTATAAATGCCTGAACTATTGCTATGAAGTTAGGAGGATGGCTCAGTGAGGTGATTGCTTGCCGCTGATAAAATGCAGTACTCTATAGGTAATGAGCTGAAATCCCAGCAAGACATACTTATAGCCCTCTATCCTTTCTAGGCTGGTAAAGTGAGCACCATAAAATGGGTAACAGTAACATGTGATATTTCCAGCAATTAGGAACGGCATATCCTGCTATGTGAAATAAGTCGTAATCATTATTATAATGTTATTCCCCCAGGGTTGTCACCTGCTTGAGTAGTGCCTCAAAAACGGACCACTGGTACCCAAGCTACTGAAAACCATTAGCCGTCCTGTAAAATGCTTCCTAACTATGCTGTTTCCAGAACTAAATCTAAATCCAGTATTTGTAAAGCACAAATTACTCACCCCTAAGGGTCTCCAGGTGCTGGGGCCGATGGGAAGATTAAGGGCTAGATGTAGGTAAATCTAATTTACCGACTCATAAATACCGAATTTTACCGATTCGGTATTTATGAATCGGTAAATTAGAAGGAGGCAGATGTAGGTAATTTTTAAATAACAATTACCGAATCTGTAATATTCGGTATTTACCGATTCGGTAAATACCGAATCGGTATTTACCATTGATTCCTATGGGCTTTGAAGCCCATAGGAATCAATGTGAAATACCGATTCGGTATTTACCGAATCGGTAAATACCGAATCCTGGCAGGAGGAACGGGGTGTCACTTTGACACCCTGTAGCACCCCAATTGCTGGCTTGTGTGCCAAGTGGCACACATACATGCCCTAAGGGCATGTCTGTGTGTCACATGGCATAGGTGTACATTGAAGAAAATGATATTTTGCCTGACCAAAAATGTCCACTACATACACCCTATGTTACATTCATGTGCATGTCACCCATGCATATTTCTCGTAGTGGCCTGAATCACTAGGCCTCTGCAAACATGTCCTGCAAGTCATCAAGTCTCCCAAACATTAAGCTAACATGAAGGCTCATGTATTTTGCATTTTGCATTGTGCATTGTGCACTTTTAAATAAATATCGTACTGAGCCCTTTTTTTGTGGTTGGAGCCTGAAACCACTTTCTGAAAATATTGTTTACATGACTCCTGGCACATTGAAAACTGCAGTCACGTCAGCAAGAAGCCTGCCAAGACAGTGTTATGAATAACAGTTATCTGTTTTCAGTACAGAGTGGCATCCCTGCCCGGTGAGGAAAAGCAAACAGAACCCGTCCGCGACAGATAAGGCCTAACTCTCTGTCTCAGCCCCCATGCAATGAACGGAGGAATATATGCTTTTTCTTTATTTCTAGTGATGAACAACCTTTTGCTTCAGACAATACATCCCCTATCATATCAGATTGTACAAGATGTGCTTTTCGCCCTGACACAAGAGATGTCTCTGCTAGGCCGAAAGTCAGCTCTCCTCCCAGTTACACGTCAATTGCACGCCATGCTCGAGTTGCACAATTAGGGCAGAGTTCCAGCTGGTCATGCAAACTCCTCCCCTAAGTACCCACCCACCTATGACACCTACCTATCATCTACCTATGACTCATCAAGTGTACGCCCACATGCTCTTATCTCCTTCTTTCTTGCTCTGCCTGGAGCGCTCTTCCCTATGTACAAGGAGTAAAATGTATATATGCTGTTCATTGTTATTAAATGTTAGAAGACTCTTCCTGAACCTCAGAGGTGATGGAACATATTCTCCCTTTGACTCGAGTTATTGGAATAAAGCCCATTTTAACTTGGACACCACGGATCCTGTCTCTCATTTGATGCATGATACTTTGTTAATGCCTAGAAATTCTGCCAGGGTAATATTTTATTTACCACATTAATTGGCGCCCTTGAACAGGGACATGTCCCTTTCCCCACTCGCCGGAGTTGTTGGTCTAGTCTTTGCCCCCTTCCACAGCCGTGACGGACTTTAAAGTGTACACACCATTGGGATTTCCCGCTATTCCCTCAGGCCCAGGAGGAGGACGGACTGCGACCAGGCATCCATGTGAGGCGATGAGGAACGCGGATCGTCTCAAACCAGAGCCCAGCCCGTGAGAGAGCAAGGTCCGAGGTCTCCAGAGGTCCACCTGTTCCAAGACGCATGCGTAGAAGTCCGAGGCCTTCAAGTTTCAAGTTCTGCTGCTTCCCGGTGAGTACCACTATGGGGAATGCATCAAGATTCAAGACGTGTCCATGGTAAACGTGGGCGCGGTCAAGACGTGTCTCATTCACGTGAGACCGGTAAAGACGGGCCCACGGTTAAACGTGGGAACGGTCAAGACGTGTCTCATTTTTGAGACCGGTATGGTTGTACTGTATTTCAGTGCATAAAGTTTTTCAAGTACATGTTTAGCTCTCTGTATCAGTTTAGGTTGTAACTGTTTTAGTGTTTAATATTTGTTTGTGTGTGAATGATTGTTGATTGTTTCAGTCTATTTTTGTGAATATTGGTTTCAAACATGCCACTGTTTTCAAAGTTACGTCAGATAGGGACCAGAAAAGGTATACTAGAAGAACCAGTTAACATCCCGCCTAGAGACACACCTGGTCATTATATGTATAATAAGCATGGATTAGACGCCATTTTGTTTTTAGATTTATGGGTAGACTACACCAAGGACCTGGAGGAAAAGTATAGATAGCCAATCTCGAGTACATGGGATTCTGAATGCATTATGAGAGTAGAGGAAGCACTATGGAAAAGGAAGTCAAGACCCTCTCAGAAAGATGCCATCGAATTGTGGCGCAAAGAGTCACATAGGAGAACAGAGAAAGAATTGAATAAAGCAGATAGAACTAGACAAGCTGGGGAGAAAGCCAGAGAAAAGGAACTGCGGGAGGAGGGGGAACGTGTCAAAACAGAACAGACTGATAGGGAAAGAAACGCCATTGTTAATGGTATTTATCCCGTTCTGTCAGAAGAACTAGCTAAAGTGACCACCTCAGAAAGATCCAGTAGGTCGTGAACGCCACCACCTGTACCATATAGAGTACATAGAATAAAGCCGACAGCATCTGAAGCATTCATTTCCTCGTATCTAGACGAGTCCCTTCCGGACTACGTTAATGCAGGTTTTCCTCCACCCCCACAAGCAGATCAGCTCCAGCAACTTCAGCAGCAGCTAGCAAAAGATGACGTAGGTCCCGGGGCAGTGGGAGGGGTGCCTACTGTAGATGCAGCCATTCCATTTTGTGTATATGATACAGAACCAGGATGGTCGTGGTCAATGGTCGTGATTTCACGTAGACTAAGACAAGCTGTTGCATATCTAGAGACATTACCAGACATGAAAGATCACCTAGATAGCATGTATCGTTTTATTAGAACGGGGGAGGGACCAGATAGTATAGCACAAGCCATGGCACAGAGAAAAGTAGGGGTTAAGAATCATGTCTTACGTTTTATTATTAACTGCCTGATCAGGGAACAAGACGAAGGAGACGAAGATGTAAAGCCAGGTTTGATAGAATGGAGTGATCACATAGATGCCAGTAGACATGAGAAACAGGGACAGATAGATGCCATGTACAAGAAAATACGAAAGGAAATAATAGAAAGGCACAGAAAAGAGTCTGAGGAGAATGGTGAGTTATCAACAGAAGAAGTAGATGAGCCAAAAGACAAAATGAATTATGTAGGAAAAGCGCGACAGTTTGACAGACCCAAGTGCCTTGATTACCGTAAACAAGGGCCAGCTATAAAAGAAAGGTATTCCCTTGAAGCTCTATTCCAAGCTACTGAGAAAGCACTGAAACAATGGATAGGGAATGAGAGACCTCCCACACAACACGAAATAGAGTTGGCCCGGTCAGCCACCCAGTGGGTGTCCAATGCCAATATATATAGCAGTGATATAATGGCTCAGACTTTCTTAAGCCTTCCACCGAACGAACAGCGTTTGGCTGGTATTTACATGGTTCAACACTTGATAACGTTGTATAAAAGTCAGCATTCTGATCCTGGTCACTTGCATAAAATACTTGACGACATTTTACTAGATAGATGGACAGGTTTAGGTACTGAATTAATTAATGTAATCCTGGATCAACGACATAAGTACATAGATTCTCTGACTACATACATGCCTCCAGTCTTACACCATGACAGACATAACGTACACATAGACAGACAGAACCCCCTACGAGAGGTTCATCCCGTCAAGAATGCGGCCAATGAGTTACAACGAGTGTATGTTTACACCCCCTTAACAAAACTAGAGATTCTTGAAATGAAAAAGATGTTGCCTTGTCATGATAAAGACCCAGGGGGATTTCACCGTGAATTAAAAGACATCCTCCGCATAGGATATTATACATACGCTGACATTCTGAAGCTATTAAAAGTACTGTTACCTGCAGGGATTTATGAAAAGCTTAAGGAAAAAGACTGGGAAGTGGGTGAGAAAAAGTTAAGTTGGAATGCATTGGAAACAGAAGAGAAGGGCAGGGCCCCAGGAGTTGGTCTTGGAGATAGAGCTAGAGAACTACCTGAATTCCTGATACAAGTTTTGCCAAGATTATTGATTACTAAAAAGGAAGATTGGGATGCTATTTCAGCATGTAAACAAAAGCAAGACGAGGACACAAGTGATTTCTATTCTAGATTTGAGAAATGCTTTACTATTAATAGTGGCCTTAAGCCAGGTAGCGAGTCATTTCCACATCTTTTTGTGAGCAAATTGGTAGATAATTCCTTACCCCAGATCAAGAATAGAGTACTGAAGGTTGAGAGTACTTGGCAAGCAAACAGCCCTTCACAAATGTTACAGATGCTACAGTATCATCAGAATAGGATTAGAGAAGAGCAGGATCATGAAAAGAGACGCATGAAAGAGACAAAAATGAAGGTGCTGGTTGCCCAGACGGTACCGGCGACTTCAAACAAACATAACACGACACCTGTCAAAGGGAACTGTAATTATTGCAAACAACCAGGTCACTTTGTAAAGGACTGCACTGTTCTGAAACACAATATAGCTACAGGCAAGACAAAGGAGAGACAGTACACTCCTAGACAGAATAACACGCAACAGAACACGCAACAGACAGTAGCAAATTATCCTCCACCACCGCCTGTTAATGCCACACCACAAATGTATCAGCACACACAGTCTGACTATCCAGAGTATCAACAGTTCTCATGAAACAGCCTCGAGAGGGAAGTAGGCTTGCCCCTTATTGAGGTTCCTGTAGATCAAGAGGGTCCGTATGTACATAGTCGTGTTCTAGGTCAGGATCGAAAGTTTCTGATTGACACAGGGGCGAGCAGAACTACCATCAGTCATGACGAGGTTCCAGGGGCACCTCTCTCAGGCTCACAGAATGTTTCCCTGGGATTTTCAGGAAAGCCTATTGTTAATGAAGTATCAAAACCAGTCTCCCTAGGGGTTGGTCCACTGTCACGTACCACTGACTTGCTACTTACTAAGTCATGTCCAGAAAATTTACTTGGTATGAAGACATTAAAAGATCTAGGAGCAGTCCAGAAGGAGTACGCCTGTTCTTACGTGATTTTAAGGGACATTATGTACTGACTGATTTTGACCACAGACTCAAGAACGTGCCACAGATCCTGTGGGCACAAGGACCGACTGACGTAGGTTACATGGACATTACGCCTCACCATGTCACACTCAAAGCAGGAGTAGTACTTCCACATATTAGACAATACAAGTTACCACCTGACGCCGAAACAGCATTACTGAAAATAGTTGACGAATTTATTGCACGGGGGGTAGTGGTAGAGACAGTCTCAAATGTATGTAACTCGCCTGTCATTCCTATCCTTAAAAGATCTGATCCTAGTGTACTGCCAGTGTACCGATTGATTATTGACCTGCGAGAATTGAACAAATGTGTAGTACCACAATATCCAGTGGTGCCAGACATTTCTTCATTGTTGACTGCTATTGATTCAGAGGCTACTTACTTTACTGTTATCGACTTGAAGAACGCTTTCTTTAGTGTTCCCATTCACACAGACAGCCAGTACCTGTTTGGATTTTCATTAAAAGGTCGTAGTTTTGTCTTTACAAGAGCTCCTCAAGGTTTTACAGAAAGCCCTAGTATTTACAGTCAGGCATTAAAAAGACAGCTAGACAGTGTTCACATGCCTGCCAACACTGCCCTACTCCAGTACGTAGATGACATCCTAATTACAGCACGTTCAGAAAAAGAATGCGAAAATGCTTCATTGACAGTTTTACATTTTCTGGCAGACAAGGGGCACAAAGTGTCGCCTTCGAAGCTGCAATTCTGTGAAAAGCAAGTGGTGTACCTTGGACACTTACTTTCCAATGAGGGTAGACAACTAACACGAGAACGCATACAGTTAATTGCTAACCTTTCACAACCCAAGACACAGAAAGAAGTACGTGCCTTTATTGGCCTCACTTCATACTGTAGGCAATGGATTCCCCAGTATGCCTTTCTAACCAAACCACTCATACAGTTAACTACACAGGAGGCAGGGGGGACTGTCCTCCCTTGGACACAAGAACACACCTTGGCATTCGAGGAATTAAAAAGAGCTTTATGACAAGCGCCAGTGTTAGCGACTCCATGTTACAGCAAACCTTTTATGCTTTTTGTAACTGAAAGAGAAGGAACAGCGTTATCTGTTCTCACACAAGATCAAGCAGGAAAACACAAGCCTTGTGCTTATTTTTCTAGCACGCTAGACCCAGTGGCCCAGGCTCTGCCTGCATGCCTGAAGTCAGTTGCAGCAACAGCCCTAGCCATAAGACAAAGTGATTCAATAGTATTGGGCCACCCTCTGACAGTACAGGTTCCACATGCAGTGGAGGTTCTCTTAAACAGGACTCAGACACAACACTTGACTGTAGCAAGACTGACAGGATATGAACTGACATTATTCCAGCCACACATAGAGATCAGACGTTGTAACATTCTGAATCCTGCAACACTTTTGCCCTCAAGTACAGTAAATGCATCACCACATGACTGTGTGGAAGTAATGAATATAGTGACAAAGCCAAGACAAGACCTGACAGATATTGCACTTCTAGACCCAGACCTAACGCTTTATGTAGATGGTTCATGCATGAGAACAAGTACAGGAGACTTAGTAGCAGCCTATGCTGTGACCACTGCTACAGATGTCATAGAGACACAGAAAATAGACACATTGTCTGCACAAGCAGCAGAGCTCATTGCTCTGACACAAGCCTGCATAAGAGCTAAGCACTTGAAAGTAAACATTTATACGGATTCACAATATGCCTTTGGCGTTGTTCATGATTTCGGGGTCTTATGGAGGGAGAGAGGTTTCCTGACCTCCCATGGGACCAAGATTCAGCATGGCCAGCTTATTCAAGCCCTGTTAGAAGCCATACATTTACCTACAGCCATTTCTATCCTGAAGTGCAAAGCTCACACCAAAGTTACAGACACCATTTCCCAGGGTAATGACCTGGCAGACCGAACAGCTAGACTTACAGCTCAGACAGCCCAGACACCAACAGACACGACAAAGACAGAGGTACCATTACTGACAACAAGTATGACAGTCAGGGATCCCACTCAAGACGTACTCGACATACAGACACATGCCACTGCAGATGAGATAAAGAAATGGACTGAACAAGGAGGGGTCCAGACCGACCAAGGTTGGATGACTAAGGGAAAAGGCACATGGTTTCTCCCAGATTCCATGGTACAAGTAATCATTAACACAGCCCATAGTCCAGCACACTTAGGAGAAAAAGCAATGTTAGACAGCTTACAGAACATCTGGTTTAACAAGCACATGCGTGCAGCAGCGAAGCAGAAAGTACGAACATGTATGATCTGTTGTCAGTTCAATCCAGGTAAAGGCATCCCGGTGGAACAAGGCGGATTTCATCCTCCTGACCACCCCTTTGAGGTTCTCCAGATGGATTATATCCAAATGGACAGATGTAGAGGTTACAAGTATGTCTTGGTGGTAGTGTGTGCACTATCTAGATGGACAGAAGCTTATCCAGTTCTAGATTATACTGCTGTAACAACAGCCAGACAGTTAGTGCGCGAGTACTTCCCCAGGTATGGATTACCTCGGGTGATCTATTCAGACAATGGCCAGCCATTCTCTTCTGAATTAATGAAACAAGTGTCTCTTCTGTTAGGTTATACATGGAAGTTCCATTGTGTCCGACACCCAGAAGCAGCAGGCCTTGTAGAAAGACATAATCAGACCCTCAAGACAAAATTAGCAAAGGTCTGTGCAGAAAAAGGCGTGGATTGGATGGTGGCCTTGCCCTCTTTTACATGCGTATGGTAGCTCATTCCAGAACAGGCCTATCTCCGTATGAAGTGGTTTTCGGTAGACCGCCAAATATGTGGGGTACGCCTATGCCTAAAAAGATAACTGATGTTGACAGTAACATACTGACAGATTACCTGGCTTCCTTGATGTCTGCACTACTCTCTTGTCGTTCACAGGTTGCTGCCGCCTTCCCTGACAACACCCAGGTCGAGGAACACGCCATTGTCCCTGGTGATTTCATTCTTGTGAGGAACTTTGACCGATCAAGCCCCCTTGAGCCACGGTGGAAGACGCCGAAGTTGGTGCTACTAACCACGAGGACAGCAGTGAAGGTGGAGGGACGCAAGGGGTGGATTCATCTTCAGCATTGCAAAAAGTACATTGGAAAATTTGGAATTTTGATAGACAATATAGAAAATACAAACTTTGCGCCGCCTTTGCTTGAAAAGACCCCTCAGCAAGAGTATAGGTCCAAATTAAGACCTAGTAAGTCAGACGTAGTTTAATTGTTTAAGCCCACCCGGTGGTGAATCGGTTAGACTAGTTTCTGACATACATAAGATCACATATGAGAATAGCAAGAAGAGAGAAAAATACTGCAAGACATTACGCAGTAGATGTATTGTTACCTTGATCATTTTTTTTTTATTCTGTGCATTGTTATAATTGGTGTTAGTTTATTGCTACATGTTTTCTTTCCCATTTCCTCACATATACATTCATCCAGTATGCATACATTCAGTGACCAGCCAGACCAGCAATGCAACTGATTGCTGGGTATGTGGCCAACTACCCCCTTATCAGAAAACAAAGGGAGTTCTGCCGAAATAGATTCTAGAAAAATTTCCGGAAAAAACGCCCATTGGATAACATGGCAAATCGCACCTCCGCACAAAGCATGCTTTTTCCACCACTTCCACAGCTCAGATCCTTTTCAAACTTGGCATCACAGTAGTCCAAGCGATGCCCTACATCCTCACAAAAAAGCAACCAAATCCTTCCACTGGAACGGGTACGAATTTCCGCTCAAAGACACGCCCCCGCAAACAAATCTAGCTCTCTCCTGCCTAACGTAATGTCAACATACTCTGCACAAACCATGACCACATGGCGCTATTCACAAGCCATATTTACAAGAAACTCAACAAGGTATAATAATGACATGCTCTTCATAAACCATATTTACAAGGAGCTATTTACAAGGAACTTCACTCTCAGAAGGACTTTCTTCTTTCAAAACGTCACGCCATACCTATTTCATTTGCGGTCAGACAGCTTATGTACACCTGCCTTTAGACTGGGGTGGAACTTGTTATATAGCAGACAGAAACAGCGTGGGAGCAATATACAGATTTCAACAAAGGTTTCTTTTTCTTTGTTGGCCCCGTCCAAAATAGTAAACTGATACGCAAATTAACAAGAACCCTTGAAGCAGTAGTGAATGTGACTGCATCTGCCCTGGCGACTTGATCCAGGAGCAGTGTGCCATGATACTATCTCTGTCTGCAGTGTGGCCTGGCGATTTGCAGCCTTGTGCCACTGCCTGTGTTCCCCATCCACATGTACAAAGGATAAAGATGAAGAAATGATTCTGTATGATCAGCTATACGGTCTCATGAATATAGATGTATCCTAAAGGGTTATGTAGGTGACAAGGAGGGAATGAGGAAAATGATATTTTGCCTGACCAAAAATGTCCACTACATACACCCTATGTTACATTCATGTGCATGTCACCCATGCATATTTCTCGTAGTGGCCTGAATCACTAGGCCTCTGCAAACATGTCCTGCAAGTCATCAAGTCATCAAGTCTCCCAAACATTAAGCTAACATGAAGGCTCATGTATTTTGCATTTTGCATTGTGCACTTTTAAATAAATATCGTACTGAGCCCTTTTTTTGTGGTTGGAGCCTGAAACCACTTTCTGAAAATATTGTTTACATGACTCCTGGCACATTGAAAACTGCAGTCACGTCAGCAAGAAGCCTGCCAAGACAGTGTTATGAATAACAGTTATCTGTTTTCAGTACAGAGTGGCATCCCTGCCCGGTGAGGAAAAGCAAACAGAACCTGTCCGCGACAGATAAGGCCTAACTCTCTGTCTCAGCCCCCATGCAATGAACGGAGGAATATATGCTTTTTCTTTATTTCTAGTGATGAACAACCTTTTGCTTCAGACAATACATCCCCTATCATATCAGATTGTACAAGATGTGCTTTTCACCCTGACACAAGAGATGTCTCTGCTAGGCCGAAAGTCAGCTCTCCTCCCAGTTACACGTCAATTGCACGCCATGCTCGAGTTGCACAATTAGGGCAGAGTTCCAGCTGGTCATGCAAACTCCTCCCCTAAGTACCCACCCACCTATGACACCTACCTATCATCTACCTATGACTCATCAAGTGTACGCCCACATGCTCTTATCTCCTTCTTTCTTGCTCTGCCTGGAGCGCTCTTCCCTATGTACAAGGAGTAAAATGTATATATGCTGTTCATTGTTATTAAATGTTAGAAGACTCTTCCTGAACCTCAGAGGTGATGGAACATATTCTCCCTTTGACTCGAGTTATTGGAATAAAGCCCATTTTAACTTGGACACCACGGATCCTGTCTCTCATTTGATGCATGATACTTTGTTAATGCCTAGAAATTCTGCCAGGGTAATATTTTATTTACCACAACATGCACAAATGTGCATGTACACTGGAATTCGGTATTTTACCACCCAATAGGATTGGGTGGTAAATACCGACTCCTAAAGGGCCTGTGGCACTCTTTGAAGTGCGACCTACATCTTGATTTACAGAATCGGTAAATTTACCGATTCGGTAATTTACCGATTCTGTAAATTTACCGAATTGGTAAATATACCGATTCTGTAAATAAGATGCCCCCTACATGCCAAATCCAAAATACTGGTCGGTAACGGCCGAATTCGGCCGTTACCGACCGGTATTAGGGCTCCTACATCTGGCCCTATGTGAGCTATTGTCTTGAGTCACATGGTGATGAGCTGAGCTGCTACTGTCGCCAGGGAGCGAACTGTGAGCCCCGCGCTCCAAAGTCAGCCGCCCTGGCCGCTGAGTCGCAGCTGCCACTCGATAGCCCCGCCTCCCAGTGCCCCATCTGTCCCCCTGCTGCTTCCACATTTAAAGTTCTGTTTTGTTATGGTCCTGCTCAGTTGTTCTCCTACTCCCCCTGTTGCTTGATGTCATTTACAATCATAGTTTCTCAGCTAGAACTGTCTTGCGTCTGTGTCAATGCAATCAGCATCCTATCTTCTGGGTTCCTTGCTTGGAAAGATCCACCTGTCACATGAAGATTTCTCCCTCGCAAACAAGGACCCAGCCTTGCCACAAAAGTTCCACTCTTGACATATACGAGAAAACTGGCACTTATCCATCAGCTCTCTGTTTTGGCTGAAGCTCTCTTCCCGTTCACTTAATACCACATCGGGGCTACTCCTACACCACTCACCATAAATCCTGACAGTGCCACTTCGTTAAGTCTTAAATTTATCATCCACCATCAGAGAGTGCTGAAATACCCACCCTTTAATCAGATTTGTCACACCTTTTGCTGTCCTCCTTCCATCTCAAATTGTACACTTCACAAAGTTTGAAAGCTTGCAAACTCCAAGATAGGGGTATGCACAGTAAACTCCACTTGCCCGGCAGAGTTTGCAGAGTTTTGCCAGTGAGGAGAGCATCAAAAACTCCGCTAATGGCCGCATGGCAGATTTTTCCTTGGGCGCGGCTTGCCTACATTAGGTTGGTGAGCATTACTGAGAAAAAAAGCACTAGTAAGCCTCCTACAAGATATCTCAATGTGGGAGGTCGAGGCAGGTCCCTACCAAGTTGCCACTCACATTGCGAAAGCTGCCACGCGAGTCAGACATCTACTCGAGCGGCAGAAAGACGGGGTGCACTCTGGCATACCGCACTGATTTTACAGCGCAGGACAAGCTCCTGGCACTAAAAATAAACACGAGCAGCGCCATGGACTGGAATTTCACCGCTGGCAGAACTCCACAGAATCACACAGAGTTTTTAGGTAACTGCATGGAATTCCGCAGAGTAAAACTCCACGAGTTCCGCCCATCCCTACGGATTGTTCCCATCAGGAGGGGGCACATTTTAACTATAAAAATGAAATGATCTGATTACTGGATTTGAGTAATCCTGGTGTGCTGCTGTCTCACACGATTGGTCTTTCCTGCAGGCAGGTAAGATCACAGGGACTCTCAATCTTCTTTTCAAAGATTTAAATGTGGTTTTATTTTGCAGCAGTAACGAATGTCCATGGAATAAAAGAGAACTAGAAACGTATTTACGTATGGGTAGAGCGCGCAACTAGCCGGAGAGCAACAGAGGACATCTAGAAACCAATCTGCAATTAATTAATGATTTCAGATGTACAAAATTAAATCTCAAATATGCATCTTGCACTCGCGTTCTTAATCTCAAGCATGTTGCTACATTCCCTTGCCTGGAACCATCCAGCCTTCCTTCTATTTTTTCAGTTTGTAAGGAACACTTGGGAAAAATCGGTCCAAAAATATGAATTTTGGTATGCAGATGACACAAAAATGTAATGCAATATCTCAAGGAGGACAAATCCATATTCCTGTTAAAATGGACGATAAACAAACAGAAAGAGAGCCCAGCGGTCGAGATTATGCTATCTGGTCGGAAATGTTTTCCTGGAAATGAAGGAGCCTGCAGGGAATCCACTATAATTGGGACTCAAGCAACCTTTGTAGTTGAAGCTGAACATTTGGACATCTTATTATGTGAACAGCTTTCATTAACACCACAGATTAACAGTTATCAAACACAGTTTTGCTCGGCTCAGAGTACCACACGCCTTCCCTCATCACTTTAACAAATCAGGTTTAGAGAAATTGATCGCTCTTTTTTAATGTCTGGCTACAAACAACTTTGGGCTTTAACTTCATGTTAATTCTTCTTTAACAAAAGAAAGTATAATAGGAAGAAATACACAGAGGGAGGCAGAGTGGGCATGCTTTGAGTCAGCCCACTTCAACCATTGCCTTTCAAGCATTTTTCATGGTTTCCCATCGCTTGGATGGGCTTTCCATCAAAGTCATGGCATTTTACGTTGGTTACATTCTCCCACTCATTTTCCCATTAGGTTTTGATGGCCAAAACGTATGTTTCTCAGAGGCAGATGCAGCATGTAGCTTGTAATTGAGGCTCAGTGTGTGTTGTTTTGTGCATTTACTTTGTATTGTTCACAGTATATTATAATGGTGACAATAAATATGCTGGAAATTGCAGGATAATAGAGAACAACAGAGTAAACTTGTATCAGGCAATTTAAACAATGCATACAAAGAACAATTAGAGCCTCATGTAGAGTTTGGCCAATGCCGGCTGTAAGAAAATTGGTTATTGATTGAGGGAGGTGGACGCCCTCCTCTGGCAACAACCACAGTCCTTATCAAGGTGAACTACAAAAGTCACTGAATTAACCTGTGCTTAACCCTCTGGTACCTTGCCACAAAGCCATCAGGCTTAACTTAGAAGCAATGTGTAAAGTACTATAAGGCACACAAACAGTAACAAAACGAAAAAAACAACACAGGAAAAAATCCAAACCAATTTAGAAACATAGAGGACATTTTAATTAATAAAATGACACCAGTAAGACAAAAATCCATTTAGCAGAACAGGGAGACATTGAGTTGTAAGGTTTTGAGTGAAAATCGCACCAAGAAGCACAAAGCACCAACTGTGGTTAACAGATCGTGCCAGACCGGGAACTAAATCACAAGTTCAGTCCAACTGCAATGGAGCACAAGCTGGATACAGGAGCCAGGTTAGTCCTACTAGGAGTTGTACTTTATGTCCTTAACAGGACATAAAGTCAGGTCGCTCGGTATCGGTCCTCATCAGGTGCTGCGAGGTACTGTACCTGCTTGTGCCGTGCAGTGTCGATTTCAATGAAGCCATCAAACAGGAGCTGCAAGGTGCTAAAAAGTGAGGTCCTGCGTCCAGATGCGTCGCACTGCATTGGATTTGATGAAACCCATAGATAGACAGGAAGGAGTACACTCTAATGCCAGCCAAGGGACAGGATCTGGGGGTACCTCTTGGTGATCAGGACTCACTACAGGCAGAGGCCAGCAGGAGGGCTCAGGCAGGTCCAGTTGCAGGTCTAGGCAGGTCCAGGTACAGCACGTCATGGGCAGTTGCAGGGAGGTCTCTGGATCTTTTTATGTACCTGTAGCTCACACACGGGGGCCGACCAACTAACCCCTGGAGCCACTCTGGATTAGCCGGGAATGAAGGTAAGCAGGCCCTATCATTCTTCTCTGAGAGCAAGGAAGCCCCCAAGCAGCAGGACAGTCCTTCTTCAGTAACTTCCACTGGTCCAGAGTTTTCTAAACTGTGGTTTTGGGGGTCCAAAAAAGGCACCTAGTGTCAGCCTTTCTGTGTTGTTGGGGCACCATGTCCTAGCCCCACATATGGTTCTAGAGAGTGGTTTCCTTCTGTCAAAGCTCCAAGAATTCTGGTATGACAAAAACTTAGGCTGGTGTCAGGTTCCTTTGTATATGCTAGAGGCAAGCCCATCCAGCGAGGCAAGCCCTTCCAGCCCACATCTGGTCTCCTTTGTGTCAATGTCTGGTAGGAATACACAAATTCCAACAGCAGAGTCATGTGAACCAGGACACTGGCAGAAGGCACAAATCATTAGTGCAAGAAAATGACAACTTTCTAAAAATGGCATTTTCAGAATTTCGAATAGAAAATTGACTTTGCAATTAAAAAGGGTTTTAAATTACAATTCATTAGAGTCTAAACAGCATATCTCTATCTGCTCCAAATCCAATGTTAGCAGCTAATAAACGTACCCTGGTAACCCTGTGTTAGTCAATGGGAGAGATAGGCCTTATCACAATGTGAAAATGACTTAGGACATTTTTCACTGCGAAAAGATCTAAAACTTTAGTACACAAGTCCTACTTTTTAAAAACCATGAACCCTCTCCTAGTAGCTGCTAGGGGCTAACTTAGGGATGGCTTATAAGTATTAAAAAGGTCTAGACACGCTGGAGCGCGGCGGTGGCGGTACAGCTACCACCATACCAGTGGTCTGACCGCCCCATTACGAGTTGGGTAGTTGAGACGCCATTGCAACACCACAGGCGCCAAGAATTTGCAGTTCGCTGATGGTGGCACAGTGGTCAGAGCCTCAGTAATAAGCAGGTGGTCGCGCTGCAGCGCCGCCATGCATATTACAAGTTTCTGGACCACAAGGGACTTCATGGAGGTCTTTCCTCCATGAAAAGGCCGGCGGTCCTGAAACAAAAGGGATCCTCCAGGGCCCCCTTTTGCCCATTTAAATGGGGATGCATTCAGGGGGGCACAACGTGTGCCCCCCCCGTGTGCATGCGCCCCAGTACCTGCACGGCATGGACTTTACAGTCCATACCAGTGGTCTGACTGCCCCATTATGAGTTGCGCGGTTGAGACACCATTGCAATGCCACAGGCGCCAGGAATTCGTTGTTCGCTGGTGGTGGCACAGTGGTCAGGGCCTCAGTAATATGCAGGTGGTGCCTCTGCAGCGTCGCCATGCATATTACAAGTTTCTGGACCACAAGGGGCTTCATGGAGGTCTTTCCTCAATGAAAAGGCTGGCGGTCCTGAAACAAAGGGGACCCTACAGAGCCCCCTGTTGCCCATTGTTGGACCCGGCCTCGTGGCGTGGTCCGCCTCTGTCCCTCCACACCCTGTGAGCGTAGGCCTGTACCCCGCGTCCCCTGCGCAGCCTCCCCGTTAGTGCAGCCTGCAACCCGCGCCTGGTCGTCCTACCCTAGTTAAGCCTAGATCCCCCTAGAACCTCGACCAGGCCTGCCGTCCCCGCTCCACTCCCGGCTCAGAGCGCCTAACCTTGCATGCCCCACAAGGCCCGGACGCCATCTTCCCTTCCCGACATCCCTGTCTCCCTGGGCCTAGCGTGACCCCGGCCCCAGCGAAACCCCGTCTCCAAAGGCGCGCCAGTCCTGGCTGGGGGGTAAAGGGCTCCCGAGTGAGATAAGCCAGGGAGTTTCGATGGCACCTCCGGCCTCCCCTGAGGGGCTGGTTTCTGTCACACCTTTGGCCCTCCCCTGTGGGCCAGTTTCGATCACCCCTCTGGCCTTCCCGAGGGCTGGCTCCAGACCCGCTGGGCGTCTGGGACTTCCCGGACCCATCTTTCAAAGGGATCAAAGAGCCAACCGCCGGACCTCGCCACCGACCAGCCCCCAGGGCCTGAGACCTCCGCCTGCGAGGGTCCGGAGATCAAAGAGGAAAAGGACTATAACTGGGCCCGCCCGACAACTAGCGGGCAGTTGTATCTTGGACCTGAAGCCTGCTGATCTGATCGCGGCTGACCCTAAGAAGACTCATCCTGAACCTCTGAGCCCTGCTGACGCTGTCGCGGCTCCTTCTTCGCTTTAAGGAACTGAACCACCTGAGCCCTGCTGACGCTGTCGCGGCTCAAGCTGAACTCGCAACCATCGGAGCCCTGCTGACGCTGTCGCGGCTCAAGCTGAACCTGCAACCATCAGAGCCCTGCTGATGCTGTCGCGGCTCGACCTCTCTAAGACCACCTGAGCCCTGCTGACGCTGTCGCGGCTCAAGCTGAATGTGCAACCACCGGAGCCCTGCTGACGCTGTCGCGGCTCAAGCTGAACCTGCAACCATCGGAGCCCTGCTGACGCTGTCGCGGCTCGACCTCTCTAAGACCACCTGAGCCCTGCTGACGCTGTCGCGGCTCTCACGAACCTCTCCAGATCGAGCCCTGCTGACCTCATCGCGGCTCGAGGAGTACTCTGGTCCGGCTGGACCATCGAGACCACCATCACGACCGAGCCGACTCGACGAAGGTGAGGCAACCAGTACGACCATCATCCCGTACCCCCCGGCTCGAGGATTGAGAGCTGTGCGTAGGGTACACCTCGTACTGACCCAGAGACTAAAAGACTGTCCCGCTTTCCCCTTCCCGAATCCTCCAAGACTTTATGGTCCCGTGACCACTGTGTATATAAGAGGGCTTCCTTCGTTATTTGCTTATATAAAGAACTTGCTACTAGAATCCAACGGTGTGGTGTCTGTTCATAGTGTGGTGTGAGCTCAGTGTGTACGATCCTAGACCCGAAGTCCTCCCCGGTGAGGACCTCACAGTCAAGACTCGGCAAGTTCTGTGGAAGAGGTGGGTCTTGGGGAGACCGGGTGAGCATAACCTGGCCCTCGGAGATCGCCCCTTCTAACATTGGTGGCAGCGTCGCGATAAGAACCTACGTCTAGGGATCGGACAGTACTGACACACTACCCGAACGAAGAGCAGCCATGAGCATCACGACCGACAAGACCACCTTCCAGATGGAGCTTCTGGGAGACTATTCGCACCGTGAGCTCAAGCAATTCTGCAAAGAGCTCCATATCCCGTCAACGGGATTAAACACCAAAGAGGACTTTCAACAAGCTCTAACAGCCTGGGTGGAGACCGGAGCCCAACCTCCAGCACCGACAGAAGCCGATGGAGGGGGAGCACCCCTGATCGAAACCCACGCCCCAGAGCAAGAAAGAGCGGAGTCCCCGACGCGGACTCCCAGCCTGGAGAGAGGTCTGTCCCGAGAGGAGATGACAGACCGAGAATGCAACCGAAGCCACGAGCTAGAACTAGCTCGTTTAAAGATGGAGGTAGAACTCAAGCTGGCCGAGAAAAAGCTAGCCATCGAGCAGCTGCGGCTGCAAGGAGAACTGGAGGAGAAGAAACTCCAACGAGAACATGACGGAAAGAAGCTCCAGCTGGAGCACGAGCGCAGCATATTGGAAATAGAACAAAGGCCCGGAACGAAGACAACCGAACAGCAGCGACCCGAGAGTCTGTTCCCCCGGTGGAACCCAAGGTCCACATCCCCAAGGATGTGGTCAAAGAATATTATAAAAACGATGACATCCAGCAATGGTTCAAGGCCTATGAGGTAGCTATGACCTCCCACCGAGTTCCGCAGAAAGATTGGGGAGCCAGGCTGTGGGGTCGATTCCTGAGTGAGGGGAGAGACACCCTACTCGACCTACCGTCTGCCGAACAGACCTCCTACAGCCACATGAAAGAGGCCCTCCTCACAAGGTACGGGCTCACCCCAGAAATGTACCGCCAACGCTTCCGAGAATGCAAGAAGATCCCCGGCACCACGTGGGTGGAATATGTCAATTTCTACAGCCGGGCCCTGGAGGGGTGGATCAAGGGCAGCAAAGTATCCACCTTCGAGGGGCTCATCGACCTCATTGCGTATGAACACTTGTCCCTGAATTGCTTTGTGGAACTCCGACAGCACCTCCTGGACAGCAAGTTGGCTGACCCCCGGAATCTGGCCGTCGAGGCCGATCGCTGGGTGAGCACCAGAGTCCCCCGGGGGCCCGGGGGAGATTCTGGCCGAAATGAACAGGGGTCGTCCCGCCAGAGGGGAGGGGGGAATCAGAATAGACAGAGGGGTTCCCAGGTAGGGTCCCCGCGTAGTCCCCCCAGAACCCAGCCCGGCACCTCGCCTCCCACAGCGCGCGCAGGGTTTCCCCCAGCCAAGCCAGGACCCCGAGTCAGCCAAGCCTGCTACCATTGCCAGAAACCCGGGCACTATGCCAATGACTCCCGCTGCCCCTTGTTCCAGAAGCCTGCCGCTGCAGGGCCCCCAGTGCGCCACATCACCTCAGTAGCCCTAGAAGAGGAGGAAGAGTTCGAGGGAGCGGACCCCGCAGCTATGATGTTAGTCTCCCTGGGTGATAGGGAGATGGTCCCAGGAGCCCCCCTACCCGACAACACCGAGAAATACCGACAGCAGGTGACTGTCAATGGCCACCACATAGGGGCGCTCCGAGACACCGGGGCCAGTATCACCGCCCTCAAACGGCACCTCGTCACCGAAGCCCAGATTGTTCCCCACGTCTCCTGCAGGGTGATCGCAGCTGATAACTCCGTCCGCACCTGCCAGATAGCTCAAGTCCCGTTCGAATGGGGGGGGTCTCTGGAGAGTTACGAGTGGCGGTCCGCTCAGACATGCCCGTGAACTGCCTGCTCGGCAACGATATACAGAGTTCCCCATGGCAGCGGGTTGAGAAAAGGACCCACTTAGAGATGGTGGGCCTACCCGAGTGGGCCTGTGTGAGTACCCGGTCGATGACCGCCCGAAGGGTCACCCCCGAAGGAGCGACCCTAGAGGTGGCACCGGCGACCCCCGAGGACCCCGAGGTCCCTGAATCCCTTGAGACCCCTGAGCTGCTCCCCGGGGAGAGCTTCCCCCCCGACGCAGGTCCCCTCGGCCCTGGTGTCGAACCAACCCCGAGCTTGGACGACCTTCCTGAGCTGGCCCAATGGCGCCAGGAAGGGGGACCGACCCGAGAAGAATTCTGCCTAGAGCAGACATCCTGTCCATCCTTGGTTGGGCCGCGGCAGCAGGCCGCCGCCGTGGCCGCCGGCGACCAGTCCGGCTCCCACTTTGTCTATTGGGAAAACGGCCCCTTATACAGCGAGCAAAAGTCCGCCGAGCTAGGGTCCGGCCGAGTGCTGGTGGTCCCCCTACGCTTCCGCGGCTTTCTCCTGAACCTGGCCCATGATGTGCCCCTGGCTGGACACTTGGGACAAGACAAAACGTACCAGCGCCTGGTCACCCACTTCTTCTGGCCGGGCATGCGCTCCGATGTGGAAGCCCACTGTAAGTCCTGCCCCACATGTCAGTCCAGCGGGAAGAGCGGAGGGAAGCGCAAGGCTCCTCTCCAACCCTTCCCTGTGGTCAGTACCCCCTTTGAGAGGGTGGGAATAGACATTGTGGGCCCCCTCGACCCCCGGACCTCCTTGGGGCACCGCTTTATCCTGGTGCTGGTAGACCATGCCACCCGATACCCCGAAGCCGTTCCCCTCCGAACGGTGACCGCCCCCGTAGTGGGGCGGGCCCTCATGGCCATCTTCTCCCGGGTGGGATTCCCCCGAGAAGTCGTCAGCGACCGAGGGACAAACTTCATCTCGAAATACATGAAGTCCCTTTGGCAACAATGTGGGGTGACGTCCAAGTTCACCACCCCATATCACCCCCAGGGTAACGGTCTGGTGGAACGATTCAACCGGACTCTCAAGGGAATGATCATGGGTCTCGAAGAGCCCCTGAGGCGTAAGTGGGACGTCCTCCTTCCCTGTCTCCTCTTCGCGTACCGCGAAGTCCCCCAGAAGTCCCTGGGGTTCAGCCCCTTCGAGCTGCTCTACGGGCACCCCGTCCGGGGACCCCTCACCCTGGTCAAGGAAGGGTGGGAGACGGCGGCCCCAGAGCCACCTCCAGATGTGTTCCGATACATTCTGGCCCTCCGGAACCAGACAAGGAAGTTCAGAGAACTGGCTGAGGCAAACCTCGAGGCCAGTCAAGAAGAAATGAAACGGTGGTATGACCAAAATGCCACTCTGGTCGAGTTTCAGCCCGGACAGCGGGTCTGGGTGATGGCCCCTGTGGAGCCCTGTGCCCTGCAAGACAAGTGGACAGGGCCCTTCAAGGTGGTAGAACGCAAGAGTCAGGTGACTTATCTCATCGACGTGGAGTCCCCCCGGAACCCCTTGCTGGTCCTTCACGTAAACCGCCTCAAACCCCACTTCGCCCGGTCCGAGTTGAGTTTACTCCTCGCCACGGACGATGGGGAAGAAGAAGAAACGGAGCCTCTCCCCGATCTCCTGTCCACGAAAGAAAAAGATGGTTCCGTAGAGGGAGTGAGTCTCTCCTCCTCCCTCTCTCCAGAGCAGCGCGAGGACTGTCGCCAGTTGTTGGGACAGTTCTCGGACCTCTTCTCCCTCACATCCGGCGTCACTAACTGGTGCGTTCACGACGTGGACACCGGGGACAACCCACCGGTACGGCACAGAGCCTACCGCGTCCCTGACCGAGTCCGGGCCTGCATCAAGGCCGAGGTATCAAAGATGTTAGCTCTCGGGGTGGTCGAAGCCTCTGACAGCCCATGGGCTAGCCCCGTGGTCCTGGTTCCGAAGGCAGCCGCCCCCAGTGCTGTTCCCGAGCTGAGGTTCTGCGTTGACTACCGCGGGCTCAACGCAGTCACCAGAACCGATGCTCACCCCATCCCCCGAGCCGACGAACTTATCGATCGCCTCGGGGCGGCTCGGTTCCTTAGCACGCTCGACCTGACCAGTGGATACTGGCAGATCGCCCTCACCGAGGGAGCCAAGGAAAGATCCGCTTTTTCCACCCCGGATGGTCACTACCATTTCCGGGTGATGCCCTTCGGAATGAAGAACGCCCCCGCCACCTTCCAGCGACTGGAGAACCAGGTCCTGGCGGGTTTGGAAGAGTTCAGCGCTGCGTATCTGAACGATATCGCAGTGTACAGTTCCCACTGGCCCGAGCACCTCCAGCACATCTGGGCGGTGCTGACCGCCCTGAGGAGGGCTGGTCTCACCATTAAGGCAAGCAAGTGCCAGATCGGACAAGGGTCCGTAATCTACCTCGGGCACCAGGTCGGAAGCGGCCTCGTAGCCCCCCTCCAGCCCAAGATCGATGCCATCGTGGCCTGAGAGGTCCCCACGACCCAGACGGAAGTGCGGGCGTTTCTAGGGCTCACGGGGTACTACCGCCGGTTCATCAAGAGTTACGGCAGCATCGTAGCCCCCCTCACGGAGTTAACCTCCAAAAACCAGCCGAAGAAAGTCAGCTGGACCCCCGCCTGCCAAGAGGCGTTCGAAACTTTAAAAGACGCCATGTGCACTGCCCCCATCCTACAGGCCCCCGACTACTCACGAGAGTTTGTAGTCCAGACGGACGCATCCGAGCATGGCATCGGAGCCGTCCTGTCCCAGGTGAACGAGAACGGCCTAGACCAACCAGTGGCATTCATTAGCCGGAGGCTACTCCCTCGAGAACAAAGGTGGAGCACCATCGAGCGGGAGGCCTTCGCGGTGGTTTGGGCCCTGAAGAAGCTGAGGCCCTACCTGTTCGGTACTCACTTCCGGGTCCAGACCGACCACCGACCTCTCCGGTGGCTAATGCAGATGAGAGGGGAGAACCCCAAATTGCTGCGCTGGTCCATCTCCCTCCAGGGGATGGACTTCACTGTTGAGCACCGGCCTGGCTCTAACCACGCCAACGCAGAAGGCCTGTCCAGATTCTTCCGCCTCAGCGAAGAGAACCCCCAAGAGGATGGGTAGTTCTCCCCGCCTTCAGCTGGAGGGGACGCGTGTTGGACCTGGCCTCGTGGCGTGGTCCGCCTCTGTCCCTCCACACCCTGCGAGCGTAGGGCTGTACCCCGCGTCCCCTGCGCAGCCTCCCCGTTAGTGCAGCCTGCAACCCGCGCCTGGTCGTCCTACCCTAGTTAAGCCTAGATCCCCCTAGAACCTCGACCAGGCCTGCCGTCCCCGCTCCACTCCCGGCTCCGAGCGCCTAACCTTGCATGCCCCACAAGGCCCGGACGCCATCTTCCCTTCCCGACATCCCTGTCTCCCTGGGCCTAGCGTGACCCCGGCCCCAGCGAAACCCCGTCTCCAAAGGCGCGCCAGTCCCGGCTGGGGGGTAAAGGGCTCCCGAGTGAGATAAGCCAGGGAGTTTCGATGGCACCTCCGGCCTCCCCTGAGGGGCTGGTTTCTGTCACACCTTTGGCCCTCCCCTGTGGGCCAGTTTCGATCACCCCTCTGGCCTCCCCGAGGGCTGGCTCCAGACCCGCTGGGCGTCTGGGACTTCCCGGACCCATCTTTCAAAGGGATCAAAGAGCCAACCGCCGGACCTCGCCACCGACCAGCCCCCAGGGCCTGAGACCTCCGCCTGCGAGGGTCCGGAGATCAAAGAGGAAAAGGACTATAACTGGGCCCACCCGACAACTAGCGGGCAGTTGTATCTTGGACCTGAAGCCTGCTGATCTGATCGCGGCTGACCCTAAGAAGACTCATCCTGAACCTCTGAGCCCTGCTGACGCTGTCGCGGCTCCTTCTTCGCTTTAAGGAACTGAACCACCTGAGCCCTGCTGACGCTGTCGCGGCTCAAGCTGAACTCGCAACCATCGGAGTCCTGCTGACGCTGTCGCGGCTCAAGCTGAACCTGCAACCATCGGAGCCCTGCTGACGCTGTCGCGGCTCAACCTCTCTAAGACCACCTGAGCCCTGCTGACGCTGTCGCGGCTCAAGCTGAACGTGCAACCACCGGAGCCCTGCTGACGCTGTCGCGGCTCAAGCTGAACCTGCAACCATCGGAGCCCTGCTGACGCTGTCGCGGCTCGACCTCTCTAAGACCACCTGAGCCCTGCTGACGCTGTCGCGGCTCTCACGAACCTCTCCAGATCGAGCCCTGCTGACCTCGTCGCGGCTCGAGGAATACTCTGGTCTGGCTGGACCATCGAGACCACCATCACGACCGAGCCGACTCGACGAAGGTGAGGCAGCCAGTACGACCATCATCCCGTACCCCCCGGCTCGAACTGGCCCAGAGACTAAAAGACTGTCCCGCTTTCCCCTTCCCGAATCCTCCAAGACTTTATGGTCCCGTGACCACTGTGTATATAAGAGGGCTTCCTTCGTTATTTGCTTATATAAAGAACTTGCTACTAGAATCCAACGGTGTGGTGTCTGTTCATAGTGTGGTGTGAGCTCAGTGTGTACGATCCTAGACCCGAAGTCCTCCCCGGTGAGGACCTCACAGTCAAGACTCGGCAAGTTCTGTGGAAGAGGTGGGACTTGGGGAGACCGGGTGAGCATAACCTGGCCCTCGGAGATCGCCCCTTCTAACACCCATTTACATGGGGATGCATACAGGAGTGCACAACGTGTGCCCCTCCCCCCGTGTGCATGCACCCCAGTTCCTGCACTGCATGGACTTTACAGTCCATGACGTGCAGCAACTGTTTTTGACGTTCCCATTGTGGTGCCTATTTTCAGAGGCACCACATTGAGACTGCCCAGAACAGCCCACCAGACACGCGGAACTTGTAATCTGGGGGGCCGTGTGACCCAGGTTTGGCAGTGCTGGAGGGTTCACCGGTGTGGCAGTCCACTTCCACACTGCCAAACTTGTAATTAGGCTCATAGTAGTATATGTGGCATGGAACAGCTAAAGTGGCTGGAAACCCATTTTTATACACAAACTGCACCTCTAAAGTCATTTTAGACAAACAGAGACATGTAACAGTAGTAAATTACTCCAAATCAGAACTCAAGTAAATCCAGCACCACATATGACCAACCACTAAAGGAGAGAAGGGCTGGTGGGAGCATTGAGGAGCAGCAGTATCCGACACACAAGAGGAGTCAGCAGAAGCAGACAGAGAACAATATAGTTATAAAATAGTCCCTCATTCCTTTCAGTGCAGTTACAGACCCACACAGCCCATAACATTGGACAAAAGATGCATATTCAAATTCTCTGAGCCAAGTTGTCATTGATTAAGTCTTGCACCAATTGCTGAAAGAGATTGCCTGGTGAATGCCCGTGGTTGCCAGGGGTGGACCCAAAGCCCACTATGCATATTGCAAGTAGGCCAATTTAAAAGCTCTGCTGTCAAAAGTGATATCTGCAAAGGCTACTGAGACTTGATTTTCTCTGTTTCTTTTCTTTTTAGCCTGACACTTTTCTTTGGTTGATTTTTTATTTAACTTCTGAATACTTTCCTTTTCAGTACTGTCAGTAGTTTATTTTAAGCTCTTATTCATCTTTTTACCATCTCGATCAGGGAGTAATTTTCTTAATGAAATTAGTAAATATAGGTGTTACTCAACTTAGTCAAAATCCAAATTAGAGTTTCAATGGTGTGGGTTTACTAAACTGCATTTTTCTTCTTGATTTACCACCAAATCGACATAAATACCCCCTGTTTGCCACAGTGGATGTGACATGGGATGTGAATGAGGGGGTATCTGTAATTGTGCTTAAATTAACTTTGCACAGTGGTACCAGGTGGCTTTAACCCGCGGGCAGAGGACCTTCCAGACTGTGTTCTGAAACATACTTATTGATCCTAGGGATTTACCATGTTTGGTCATTGTCCGATTGGCAGGCATGATGAGCGACTCGCAGACTAGTATTTGTCCGGGTGATGTCACTTAGGGTCTGTTGAATGTTTATCCCTGTTGTGGCCTCACCAAGCTGAAATCAGTAGCTCCCACCTCCAGTGAAATTTGGTACAGTCTAAGAGGTTGATGGAACCAATGTGATGCATTCTAGCCCAGAAGGCTGAATTCTATGTGCACGCCCATTGTCATTGCTATGAAGTTGGGAGGATGGCTCAGTGAGGTGAACGCTTGCCGCTGATAAAATGCAGTACTCTATAGGTAATGAGCTGAAATCTCAGCAAGACATACTTATAGCCCTCTTCTATCCTTTCAAGGCTGGTAAAGTGAGCACCATAAAATGGGTAACAGTAACATGTGATACTTCCAGCAGTTAGGAACGGCATATCCTGCTATGTGAAATAAGTCGTAATCATTATTTTAATGTTACTCCCCCAGGGTTAGCTCAGGACATGCTGTGTGTAGCTGGCTATGTGTCTGCTACTACTATTTAAAATAGAAGACAGACTGGACAGTTAACCACTGTGAAAAATGTCATTGGACATTTTTCACAGTGGTTAACTGTCCAGTCTGTCTTCTATTTTAAATAGTAGTAGCAGACGCATAGCCAGCTACACACAGCATGTCCTGAGCTGATCATTAGACCCACAGTTATTTGTTGTTTTTTATAACTTGTGCGGGGGGTTATAACTGTGCCCGGGTCTTTAAATACTTCCCTTGAACCCTCAAATATTTGATTGTTGATTGTACTCCCCCAGGGTTGCCACCTGCTTGAGTAGTGGCTCAAAAACGGACCACTAGTACCCAAGCTATTGAAAACCATTAGCCGTCCTGTAAAATGCTTCCTAACTATGCTGTTTCCAGAACGAAATCTAAATCCAGTATTTGTAAAGCACAAACTACTCACCCCTAAAGGTCTCCAGCTGCTGGGGGCCGACGGGAAGATTAAGTGAGCTATTGCCTAGAGTCACATGGTGCTGAGGTGAGCTGCTACTGTCGCCAGGGAGCGAACTGTGAGCCCTGCGCTCCGAAGTCAGCTGCCCGGGCCGCTGAGTCGCAGCTGCCAATCGATAGCCCGCCTCCCGGTGCCCCATCTGTCCCCCTACTACTTCCATGTTTAAAGTTCTGTTTTGTTATGGTCCTGCTCAGTTGTCCTCCTATTCCCCCTGTGGTTTGATGTCATTTACTATCATAGTTTCTCAGCTAAAACTGTCTTGCGTCTGTGTCAATGCAGTCAGCATCCTGTCTTCTGGGTCCCTTGCTTGGAAAGATCCACCAGTCACATGAAGATTTCTCCCTCGCAAACAAGGACCCAGCTTTGCCACAAAGGTTCCACTCTTGACATATACGAGAAAACTGACACATCCATCAGATCTCTGTTTTGGCTGAAGCTCTCTTCCAGTTCACTTAATACCACCTCGGGGTTACTCCTACACCGCTCACCATAAATCCTGACAGTGACACTTCGTTTAGTCTTAAGTTTATCATCCACCATCGACAGTGCTGAAATACTCACCCTTTAATCAGATTTTTCACACCTTTTGCGGTCATCCTTCCATCTAAAATTGTACACTTCACAAAGTTTGAAAGCTTGCAAACTCCAAGATAGGATTATGCACAATAAACTCCGCTCGCCCGACAGAGTTTGCAGAGTTTTGCCAGTGAGGAGAGCATCAAAAACTCCGCTAATGGCCGCATGACAGATTTTTTCTTGGGCGCGGCTTGCCTACATTAGGTTGGTGAGCATTACTGAGAAAAAAAGCACTAGAAAGCCTCCTACAAGATATCTCAATGTGGGAGGTCGAGGCAGGTCCCTACCCCTTGTGTTGAGAAAGTTGCCACTCACATTGCGAAAGCTGCCGCACGAGTCGGAAATCTACTTGTCCTGTCCTCGACTCAATAACGACAGACTATCTGTATAGTTATCACACAGAGCTTTATTGTCTGCCTCTTAGTCGGTCCCTGTCCCTACTCTAACTAACCCCATCCTGTCTACACTCCTCCTCTTCCCTTCACCCCAGCTAGCTCCGCCCGCCCCAGCTACTAGACTGCTGACTACATAACATCTCCCCCCCTCTTAACAAACAACAGAACAGTGTGTTAACTCATTTCTTCAATGAGTCTCTTTGGTCGCTGGATATCTCTGTGGGGTCGCATAGACATGGCTCCAGTAATATCACCACTCAAGGGTTCACTTGGCTGACCTCTGCTCTCTTTGTCAACTTGGTCAGACTCCTCAGGGGTGAGCATGTCAGTCATGGTTATCAAAGGTCCTTTCATGTCTCAAGGATATTTCTTAAAATGTGATATGTTCCTGGTAACTCGTCGTTGATCAGATTCCGCAGTTAGCATGGTGCCCTTCTGTTGGGTAACCAGCAAAGGTTCATCTCGGAATCGACAGTCAGTCTTTCTTTGTTGATCTTGTTTCACAAAAACATAGTCTCCTTCGTGCAAGGATGGTGATCTCGCTCTCCTTTTGGCATCGGCATATGACTTCATTTTGTCTTTATTGCATTGATCAGTTGCCATCATCTCTTGATGGCTGCGGGTTGGTGACACTGCTCGCAGGGCCCCTTCCCAGGTTGGGATGCGATTTCTCATAGGACGCCCTAGCATGAGTGTTGCAGGGCACTTTCCGATGGTCGAGTGAGGGGTTGTCCTATAAGCTCTGAGGACCTCGTTGAGGGCCACTTGCAGGTCCTTCTTTTCAGCCGTGGCTTGCTGAAATGTCTTTTTGATCGTGGCCATAAACCTTTCAATGGTGCCATTCGCTTGTGGCCAGAGAGGTGTAATTTTCCTGTGATTGAAATCCAGGTGTTTTGCAAACGCACTGAACTCGTGCCCATTGAACGGAGGTCCATTGTCTGTTTTCACCTCTTTGGGGACACCCCAAGTTGCGAACACTTCATCTAGCACTTTGAGAGTGCTAGAGGCACTTGTGGATGACACGAATTGTGCGAAGGGAAATCGTGAGTATTCATCAATTATGGCTACCACGTATTTTCCGGATTGTAGTGGTCCGTAGAAATCCATGGCGAGTTCTTGCCATACTCCACTGGGTAGAGTGGTCATTTGTAATGGGGCCGGTGGATCACCTTTGTTGGTCAGCTGGCACAGATGGCAATCCTTCAGAGTAGACTCTACCATCTGGTCGAGGAGGGGAAACCACACGCGTTCCCGGACAGCTCGCTTTGTTGATACTACTCCTCTGTGGCCTTCATGGGCAAGGTTGATGACGCCTTGCCGTAGTTGACTAGGAACCACGATCCGTTGACCTCGTAGTACTACTCCATCTGTGGTGACATACAGTTCATCACAGACGTGTCGGAATGCTTGCATCTCTTGCTTGACAGCCGGGTTATTATCTTCTTCTTGAGAATCATGTCTCCACCGGTTGGTCTGAATCCGACGTAGTACTTTCTGCAAGATGACGTCTTGAGCAGTGACCTCTCGGATGACTTCCATGGGAATGGCAGGTGGCAATGCCTGGTCGGCCACGAAGTGGATGTATTCCTCGGCAATGGATGGTTTGGAGTCCGACGATGCATGAGGATGTCGGGACATATAGTCAGCCGGGTTCTCCGCCTTCCCGGGTTTGTGGACAATGGTAAAAGTATATTCCTGAAGTCTGAAGCCCCATCTCTCAATCCTCGGAGGCATTTTGGATCTAGGGTTGCCGTAGATGGTGACCAGTGCCTGATGATCGGTGATCAGGGTAAAGTGTTTGCCGTAAATGAAGACATGAAAATGTTCACATGCCCAAACCACCGCAAGACTCTCCTTTTCAGGTTGCGAATATGCCTTCTCAGGATCAGACAGACTGCGACTGGCATAGGCAACGATGCGTCTCTGGTCAGAGTCATTATCATACTGCGCCAAAATCGCCCCTAACCCCACAGGGCTGGCATCCACCGTGATTTCGGTTTTCCGTCGAGGATTGAAATACTAGAGGTTGTCCGCAGATTCCACCGCATGCTTGATCTCTCTGAACGCTTGTTCACACTGGGGCGTCCAGTCAAAAGGGTGGCCTTGTTTGGTGAGGTTGCGACGGGGATGGCTGATGGTCGCATAGTCCCTGATGTAGCGAGCACAGTAGCTGGCCATCCCTAGGAAGGATCGCAGTTCACTGACATCTTGTGGGCTCTTGGTGTTGTTCAGAGCCGCGATCTTATCCGGATCAGGCTTCATCCCTGCCCCCGAGAAAATGTGGCCAAAGAATTTTAAAGTGGACTGGTGGAACTCGCACTTATCTTTGTTTAATGTCAGATTCGCATCCAGCAGGGCATGACAGACTCGATCAAGTGCTATGTCGTGCTCACGGACATCGGAGCCATACACAAGAATGTCATCGCTATAGTTCAGAGTGTTAGGGATGTGTTGAATGATCTGCCGGATTGCCTCTTGAAAAATTTCAGCAGCTGATGAAACACCAAAACTCAGTCTCTTGTATCGGAAGAGTCCTAAGTGAGTTGCAAAGGTCGTAATGTAACAGGACTTGACGTCCAGTTCCAGCGGGTGATAGCCTTTGTTTAAATCCAGCTTCGAGAACACCTTCGCCCCGTTCAAAGCAGAAATCATGTCGCTGAGATGTGACCCAGGGTGGGGGTCCCTTTCAATCGCCGTGTTGGGTAGTCGCATGTCAACACACAGTCTCACCTTGCTAGGGGTCCCTTTCTTTGGTACGATGACCACTGGCGATACCCATGGTGTCGGACCTTCCGTCCGTTCGATGATGTCCGCTGACAGGAGGTGATGAAGTTCATCCTCAACAGCTTTTTGGAGATGGAATGGAACCCGTCGAGGGTGCTGTGCTACAGGCCTGATTTGTTCATTGATGTGTAGATGTATTTGGCATCCCTTTAATTTCCCTAGTCCTTGAAACAGCCTGGGAAACTTGCTGACACTGTCCTGGTTATCATTGACCTTAAATAGGATTTCAACAAGGCGGAGATGCTCTGCAGTTGGTAGGCTAAGTAAGCAGTCTGCCTCCGGGCCTTTGATGACATGTATGACTGCTGGTATGGTGATGGCGTCGTGTTTGAGGGTTGTTGGGAATTTGCCCAAACAAGGGAGTGGCTTCTTGGCCATCCAAGTGAAGACTCGGACCGGTGCATACGTTAGTGGGGGCTTAGGATTCATTCTCTCATATTCTGTGACCGGGATATAGTTCAACGAAGCCCCGCTGTCCAACACAAATTTAGTGTCATGGTTCCCTACTTTTATGTCCAAGCGTGGATTTTTTTTGAGTTGGTCGGGATCTGCGATCATATTCACGTATTCTACTGTGTATTCTGAATCTCTGGATGATGATCTGGAGTCCCGGGATGGTGATCTACGCTCCCATCGAGATCTGCGCGACTCTCGGCTGGAGTGTGACGAGCCTGAGGACAATGTGGACTTTCCTTGGACAGCTCTTATGTGATGTTTACTGGTGTCGGAACGAGATGACCTCGCCGTTTCGCTTCGCCTCTCCTTGTGATAGTCCCCACACATTGCTTCGAAGTGGTTTGTCCGCCCACATTTCCAACATCGCTGACCCATGTAACATCTTTTTGTCCTTTCCGGTCTCCGGTCCCTTCGCCCAGGTTCTCGCCTCCTGTGGTCCGGACGTCGTTGGCGAGATGACGGTCTCGGCCTCCATTGCTTTTCTTTCGAGTTCCTTCGGCTGCTGCCTTTAGCCTGGACACGATGCGCTTGTTCATGACTCACATTGCGCCCCGTTTCAATGGTGGTGGCATGTTCCTCGGCCTGATCATAGACACGAGTCATTTCTTCGATGTCGTCTAGTTCATGGGGTTTTCCCAGCAGCCGCCTCCTGAGGGTTTCCGAGTGGCATCCATCTATAATTTGTGACTTGATGGCGGCATCTGTTGAGAAGGTGTCGAATTCACAGTGTCTCTACAGTCGCCGCAGTCGGGTGATGAACGCGCTCATCGCTTCATCCTTTCCTTGGCGTGCGTGATGAAATGCATGACGTTCGTAGTCTACATTTCTCTTATGGAGGAATTTTTTGTTCAATGCCTCACGCACCTTGTCATAGGTTCCAGCATCTGCAGGGGGAAGTTCCTTGATTATCTTGCTTATTTCTCGACCTGCTAGGTTGCGGAGGGCAATCAATTTTTCTTTATCTACTGTTACTTTGGATCCCTCGATGTAATCTTCGAAATCTTCTAGCCACTCTTGCCACTTAGGGCGCATGCTCCCTCCGGTGGTCAGGGTTAAAGGTTCCGGGGCCCGCAGATGCGACCCTCCTGCAATGATGGGCTTGACTTAATTTCGCTGCGGGGATGTATCGGGGGTCACCATTGTGGTAGCACGTGCCTCTCACCCCTGTCTTTGACTCTGATTGACCTGGTGCTTTTCGTACGCAGGTGCTTTGATTGGTTACTCACGGTCGACTTCAGTCAATGCTGTTTGACTTTGCTCGTGTTTGTTTATTCCCTCACTCTTTCAGTGGCTAGTGCTTGTTTGTTGCTTTCCTCTTGTATCGACAAATGCTTGTTTGTTCATTCTTATTTGTCTTGACTCGTGCTTGTTTAGTCTCGTCATGCTTTTACATTAGCTAGTGCTTGATGCTTGCTGACGCCTGACTCCAACATGGCCGCTCATTGATTTCACATGGGTGACTCTTTAGGCTGCCTGACTCAAAGATGGCCGCCCACTTGCAACTCTCATTCCCCACGAGGTTCGACTGTGCTCACTCGGCAGGCTCACAGGGCTTCAGTTGACACTCACCAGCAGTCAGTTGCTTGCAGGCAGCAATGTTTCTTCGCTTCTCCCTGCTTTCTGGTGCATCGGAACGATCAGGCAGGATCGAGGCAGGCTCTCGATTACACTCCGTCACATGCGTGCCAGTCCTCACGCATCGGGGGTGAGCTTTTCAGTCTTCCGTTTTCTTTCTTGGTGCACAACAGCGCTCCTTCTTCGGGCCGCTTCCTCGAGTCCCGTGCAGCACCGCAGACACTCCCTGGTCACCAGAGCAGCCGACGGAGTCGGGATGGGCACCCGACTTCTATTCATACACCGCGTCCCAATTTGCACGCCTCGGGGTGAGTCGTGGTTTTGGCGCGAATCAGCGCACCGCTTTGAAATACCCGGCGCTCGATAGCGCGTTCTCCCTCGGGGCTCTGCGCGACTGACAGATCGCGGAGCAGGGGCAGGAGCCGCTGGCCTCGTTCTGGGCGGCGAATTGACTTCAGCCACACATGGCTCGACAGCGTTTTATCTTCTTTCTTTCTTTACGCTGCCTGGGACAGGGACGCTTCGCCTTGGGGTCCTGTGGGTGGCTGACTGCACCATTCCACCCTCGTCGCCAGTTGTCGTGTCCTCGACTCAATAACGACAGACTATATGTATAGTTATCACACAGAGCTTTATTGTCTGCTTCTTAGTCGGTCCCTGTCCCTACTCTAACTAACCCCATCCTGTCTACACTCCTCCTCTTCCCTTCACCCCAGCTAGCTCCGCCCACCCCAGCTACTAGACTGCTGACTACATAACACTACTCGAGCGGCAGAAAGACGCGGTGCCCTCTGGCATACGGTGTGGTGCCAACCGCACTGATTTTACAGCGCAGGACAAGCTCCTGGCACTAAAAATAAACACGAGCAGCGCCATGGACTGGAATTTCACTGCTCGCAGAACTCCACAGAATCACACGGAGTTTTTAGGTAACTGCATGGAATTCCGCAGAGTAAAACTCCACGAGTTCCGCCCATCCCTACGGATTGTTCCCATCAGGAGGGGGCACATTTTTACTATAAAAATGAAATGATCTGATCACTGAATTTAAGTAATCTTGGTGTGCTGCTGGCGAGAATACTTCTCACACGATCGGTCTTTCCTGCAGGCAGGTAAGATCACAGGGACTCTCAATCTTCTTTTCAAAGATTTAAATGTTGTTTTATTTTGCAGCAGTAACGACTGTCCATGGAATAAAAGAGAACTAGAAACGTATTTACGTATGTGTAGAGCGCGCTACTAGCTGGAGAGCAACAGAGGACATCTAGACACCAATCTGAATTAATTAATGATTTCAGATGTACTAAATTAAATCTCAAATATGCATCTTGCAATCGCGTTCTTAATCACAAGCAAATTGCTACATTCCATCGCCTGGAACCATCCAGGCATACTTTTATTTTTTCTGTTGTAATGAACACTTGGTAAAAATCGGTCCAAAAATATGAATTTTGGTATGCAGATGACACAAAAATGTACTGCAATATCTCAAGGAGGACAGATCCGTATTCCTGTTAAAATGGACGATAAACAAACAGAAAGAGAGCCCAGCGGTCGAGATTATGCTATCTGGTCGGAAATGTTTTCCTGGAAATAAAGGAGCCTGCAGGGACTCCACTATAATTGGGACTCCAGCAACCTTTGTAGTTGAAGCTGAACATTTGGACATCTTATTATGTGAACAGCTTTCATTAACACCACAGATTAACAGTTATCAAACACAGATTTGCTCGGCTCAGATTACCACACGCCTTACCTCATCACTTTAACAAATCAGATTTATAGAAATTGATCGCTCTTTTTTAATGTCTGGCTACAAACAACTTTGGGTTTTAACTTCATGTTAATTCTTCTTTAAAAAAAAAGAAAGTATAATAGGAAGAAATACACAGAGGGAGGCAAAGTGTACATTCTTTGGGTAAGCCCACTTCAACCATTGCCTTTCAAGCATTTTTCATGGTTTCCCATCGCTTGGATGGGCTTTCCATCAAAGTCATGGCATTTTACGTTGGTTACATTCTCCCACTCATTTTCCCATTAGGTTTTGATGGCCAAAACGTATGTTTCTCAGAGGCAGATGCAGCATGTAGCTTGTAATTGAGGCTCAGTGTGTGTTGTTTTGTGCATTTACTTTGTATTGTTCACAGTATATTATAATGGTGACAATAAATATGCTGGAAATTGCAGGATAATAGAGGATAACAGAGTATACTTGTATCAGGCAATTTAAACAATGCATACAAAGAACAATTAGAGCCTCATGTAGAGTTTGGCCACTGCAGGTTGTAAGAAAATTGGTTATCGATTGAGGGAGGTGGACGCCCTCCTCTGGCAACAACCACAGTCCTTATCAAGGTGAACTACAAAAGTCACTAAATTAACCTGTGCTTAACACTCTGGTACTTTGCCACAAAGCCATCAGGCTTAACTTAGAGACAATGTGTAAAGTATTATGAGGCACACAAACAGTAACAAAATGAAAACAAAACACAGGAAAAGTTCCAAACCAATTTAGAAACATAGAGGACATGTTATTAATACAATGACACCAGAAAGACAAATATCCATTTAGCAGAACAGGGAGACAATGATTTTTAAGGTTTTGAGTGAAAATCGCACCAAGAAGCACAAAGCACAAACTGTGGTTAACTGATTCTTCCAGAGCACCAGGGCCCGACGGCTTCACGATAGAGTTTTACAAGACGTTCGCGGACCTGTTGGCCCCACACTTGGTGAAACTATATGGGAAGCCCCCGAGGCACAGACACTACCGACATCCATGAGGGAGGCCTTACTGATAGCATTACTAAAACCGGGCAAAGAAGAGGAATACTGCGACTCATACTGTCCACTATCACTCATAAACGTGGATACCAAAATTATAGCCAGCCTATTAGCTGACAGACTCAAACCACTCATGCCGCTACTGATAAGACCCGACCAGTCTGGCTTCATACCGGACAGGTCAACGACACATAACACACGCACCTTATTTGCGCTAGCTCACTATCTGGCACCAGAAGTCAAAGCTGTGGCTGTTTTGTTAGACGCGGCCAAAGCGTTTGACACGATCGATTGGCCTTTCTTACATGCAGTACTAGTACGTATGGGGTTTCCGCCGACTTTCATAGGATGGATCACGATGCTTTACACGAATTTGACAGCACGCGTTAGAGTGAACAAACATGTCTCGGAGCCAATCGCAATATGTCGTGGCACTAGGCAGGGGTGTCCACTCTCCCCAATGCTTTTTGCTCTGGTGCTAGAGCCCTTAGCCTGCAAAATTCGACAACACCACCACTACTCGGCTATACAACTACCGACACGCCCGATACACATCTCGCTATACGCGTATGATATGGTACTTTACGTTAAGAATCCGGAACAGCACCTTAACCCACTACTGCGCGAATATATCAAATTCGGCAAACACTCAGGACTCCAGATCAACTGGACTAAGTCCCTAATCCTGGCGTTAACAGACGGCACACACCCAACGGCCATGGATTATCCACTTGAATGGCAGGAAGAGCCGACCAGATACTTGGGAGTGTGGTTTCACAGGGACCCAGAACTTGTTATCCGGACCAACTATGGGAGAGTGATCTCGTCATTAGACGACAAGATTAAACGGTGGAATAAGCTGCCGCTGTCGTTGACAGACAGGGTTGCAATTGTAAAAATGGTACTACTCCCCAAGTTCCTATACTTGTTTAATAATATTCCAATTAAGCCTCTTGCGGAGGTGTTCCGAAATATCACAAAACTGGTACTAAATCTAATTTGGGAGGGGAAACAAGCGAGATTGGAATTACGAACGATGACACTACCATATGCTAAAGGGGGTTTCAAAGTACCAGATCCTATCTGTATTACTTATGCGCGCAAGCGCAATTTGCGCACTACTGGTACCACGAGATTCCTTTCCTGACCCACGTGGCGGTGGAAGCTGGTGATGCAGACCCGGTTCCATTGACCAGCATACTGACACGCAAATGTGATAGATTGCATGAGCGTGATATAAACCCGGTGAACACCACCACGGAAGCATGGAGACTGATGGGCAAGGTGGCTCAACGCCTCCCACTCTATGCGCCCGCTCTCCCCCTGGCACATCATCCGGCGCTATCAGTTACACAAGAACAGATTGGGATGGATTTGTTGAGAAACGTTGGTATAGATAAGATGGGAGATTTGTATAAAGAAGGGATCTACCAAACCCTAGACAAGTTAGACTACATTAGCAACCCAACACTATTATTTTGCTTTAACTACTACAGATTACAGAAGGCGGTAAAAGAGCACTTTCCCACATTTCCGGAGGAACCCCAGACCCTGACTCCTTTGCAACTACTTCTCACCACGCCCACTGCCTCCCACTTAGTGTCAAGAGTCTACACGAGCATACAGACTGACATTGGAGGGAACACAGACAGGATGAGAGGTAAATGGAGCGATGTTCTAGTAGGTACATTGTCAGAAAAGGACTGGGAAACCACATGCCTACTCACTGGCATGTTACCAGCAAATGGGAACCTGAGGATCATCCATTACAAATACATACACCAAATGTACTACACGCCTCAAAGGCTTCATAGATACGGGTTAAGGGACGACTCCAAATGTGTTCGATGCAGGCAGGAAAATGCGGACTTCATGCATTTAGCATGGCATTGCCGCTCTGTGGTGGATTAGTAGGAACAGGTGACACAGGCCATAAGTGACATGCTAGGGATATCACTAGAATGCGAAGCCAAGGTCTGCTTGTTAGGCATTGTCCCGCACTTACGAGCGACACGGCGTAGGTTCTGTGTGGTAGCGCTTTTAATGGCGAAAAGGTGGGTCTCCTTACATTGGAACAGTAAGATAGGGCCGAAGATGAAAAGCTGGCTGGAAGATCTGACGTACTGTTGTGACACACTGGCCACATATGAGGAGGAGCTGCCAATTAGATCACGCCCCAGGGACTATTGGATATATTTGCGTGACTACTTACTAACGCACACACCAGAAACAACTGTATAGAGTGACTAAACATGAACTGCGACAAAATACATACTGATGAGTGATAAACAATTACTACAGGAGAGGAAGAATGTTGTGACACAGTGACCGAAGTTACGGAATTTCATGTTGTTTTGTTACAGGTTTATGGTAAAATTACAAATATAAAATGTAAGAACATGGACATGCCCTGAAACGTATACAGCACTGTTTTCTGATACAAATGCTTTACATGTAACGCCGCCGGTCCTAACGATGTCGGCTGATGGGCTTTGTACAAACATCAATGTCTTACATGAATTGCACCACTGTATGGCCGGCCTAATCAGGTTGTAGGCGCAAATTTGTATATTACTTCTCGAAATGTGCAATAAACATCTTACAACCAAAAAAAATAAAAAAACTGATCCTTCCAGACAGGGAACAAAGTCACAAGTTCAGTCCGACTGCAAGTGAGCACGAGCTGGATACAGGAACTAGGTTAGTCCCACTAGGAGTTGTACTTTATGTCCTTGATGCAAGGCTTCAGGTCGCTCTGTATTGGTCCTCATCAGGTGCTGCGTGGTACTGTACCTGGTTGTGCCGTGCTGCGTCAATGCTGATGAAGCCATCAAATGTGCTAAAAAGTGAGGGCCTGCATCCAGTTGTGTCGCACTGCATTGGATTTGATGGAACCCATAGCTAGGCAGGAAGGAGTACGCTCTGATGCCAGCCAAGGGACAGGATCTGGGGGTACCTCTTGGTGATCAGGACTCACTACAGGCAGAGTCCAGCAGGAGGGCTCAGTCAGGCCCAGTTGCAGGTCCAGGCAGGTCCAGGTACTGCACGTCATGGACAGTTGCAGGGAGGCCTCTGGATCTTGTTATGTCCCTGTAGCTCACACAAGTGGTCAGCCAACTAACCCCTGGAGCCACTCTGGGTTAGCCGGGAATGAAGGTAAGCAGTCCCAATCTTTCTTCTCAGACAGAAATGCAGCCCCCAAGCAGCAGGTCCTTCATCAGTAACTTCAACTGGTCCAGCGTTTTCTAAACTGTGGTTCTGGGGGTCCAAAAATGTCAGCCTTTGTGTGTGGGTGGGGCACCATGTCCTAGCCCCACAACTGGTTCGAGAGAGTGGTTTCCTTCTTCTGTCAAAGCTCTAAGAAGTCTGGGATGACAAAAACATAGGCTGGTGTCAAGTTCCTTTGTATATGCTAGAGGCAAGCCCATCCAGCGAAGCAAGCCGATCAAGATCAAGCCCATATCTAGTCTCCTTTGTGTCAATGTCTGGTAGGAATACACAAACCCCAACAGCAGAGTCATGTGAACCAGGACACAAATCATTAGTGCAAGAAAATGCCAATTTTCTAAAAGTACGAAAACTGTGTGCTAAGAATGCACTCCTTCCCTTGTAATCTTTCATTGTTCAAAAAACATCAGTAGATGCGTGCAAACAGTTTCTGTGAACCGCCCCAGTCACAGTTAATGTATAAGCGATTACTCCAAGCACACACCCGCGCACCCGTCTCTCGCACTGATGAGCGGGAAAACATCCCTTATGCTAAACCACTCACTGTAGAATTATCCTTCTTCTTCATTTAATACCAATTGTTATACAGTTTCTTGCTCCATCATTCGTTAAAAACTTTATAAAGTCACTACTAAGACAGTGTCGTTCCACCTTAATTCTTTATTTAAATTATCTTTTTTCATTTTTTAAATGTCTCTTCAGTGCCCATCACGGCACTTTGCAGCGACATGTTAAAACAAAGGTAAAGGTAGAGCATACATGTCGCAATGCCAGTGGTACCAGTAACATGCAACCACTAACCTCGGAAGGTCATCAGCAGGAACTATGATACGCAGAAGTCCCCACTTCTTCCCCTGGATGCACCCACACATAGAGTGATGCCAACACAACTATGCGTCAATGCACCCCGGGGAAAAGGGAAGTGGATAAAATAAGAAACACTGCTAGATAGACAGCTCTAGGACGCTTCTACAAAGGGGAACTGCATATAAGGATGGGACAAGGTACCAGGGATAAGGCATCAACAGAGAGAAGCCTTTCACACCACACTAATGCAGAATATCCTCACAACTCACAAGCTTAACGTAGCATTTTTTCCGTTGAATGCCGAGAAGAATTCATAACCAAAAAGGATACATTCAGAAACCTCCAGTTGGTCTCCCTGAAGGTAACCAATGTAATGCTGTGTTCGAAATGTGCAGGAACCAGGAACAATGGAAACCACAAAAGGCAGAGCCTCACAGCAGTAGTGGTGAAACGAAAATACCAAAATCAGCAAGGTTGAAATCCAAAACAAAAGCGCTCATGCACTTACAATTTTAAAGCAAAATCAGCAAGGTTATATTCCAAAACAGAAGCGCTCCTGCGCTTACAATGTAAAAGGCAAAATCAGCAAGGTTATGTTCTAAAAACAGTTACAGAAAAGGGGAGAACAATAAAAGCACTCATGCGTGCCTTGTGTTCTATTCGCCCCCATGTGGCCTCTGGAAGGTAGCTTTAGCCTATACTTTAACATGTGGAGATTCCACAGTCGAGGTGGAGATCTCACGATGGTAAAATATAGGGAAAATGTTAAATGTTCCTTAAACTTCATAATTAATGACTAAAAATAATAAAATATGTCTATGTTAAATTACTATTGTAAATTAATATAATATTAGTATATTTGTTCGCCTCCTCAAGCACAACATCTTTATCGTGGCATGCTTTCCCTCAGCACAACTTTTTAGAGTCCACAGCAATGATCGCTGTCTGTAATTTCTGCCTAGAACTGCTTTCATAGTGAGATGCGCTTTTCAGGGCACACAGATTGTTCTCCAGAGTCTTCTATCGGCAAGTGGACCCCCACACCACTGGGGGTCAAGATGCTCTGGCACTTTCAGGTCTGTCACACCTCTGCAGGATTGGCAGGCTCCCTCGCTCAGCAGCAGGTTTGCTTTAAGGCACATCAGGTCAGAGAATCAAATTCTTCCAACAAGGCAAGAATCCAGATGCTGCCCCCTTCCTTCTGTGTTTCTGTATCTACTTATCAACAGCCACACTGAACAGTGATCAGAAGAGGCAAAATGCTGGTCCCACTTAAAGAACCCATCTCACTCAGAGCAATTTAGAATGCAGTCCCACCTTGTAGTGTAGTTCCTATATTCCAAATGGGCTCTGCGCATTGGAATAGTATATCCTATTGTTTAGACGAAGGACTGAGGTCAACCGGTCTCTGTTAGGAAATTCACAGTGGCTACATTATACAATCAGAATCCACGTTGTGCCCAGAAGAAAAGAGTCAGAGTCCTCATTAAACCTAATATGATCATGTTATGTTATGTTATGTTATGTTATGTTAAATTATATTTATATAGCGCACGGCTACTCCGACAGAGTGTCCCGGCGCTTTCCACAAATAAATCAGTGTGTAATAACATAACACGAAACAATACAGAAAAGAAACCCCCCAAAAAGCAACTAAGCATTAAAAAGCCATGTCTTCAAGCTCTTCCTAAATTGAAGCAGGTTAGGAGTACTACGTAACGCCAGTGGTAAAGAGTTCCACAACTGGGGTGCCTTAAAGCCAAAGGAGCGGCCTCCAGTGCGGGCCCTATGCACACGAGGAACCACGGCAGTAAAAAGAGCTGCAGAGCGCAGTAGGCGAGCAGGGCGATAGAAAGTCAACCTGCGCCGTAGATAACCGGCCCCAGGGCCAAACAGTGCCTTGTGCATCAACGTAAGGGATTTGAACATAATCCGCTTACGGATAGGCAGCCAATGAAGCTTCTGAAGCAGCCCCGAGGCTCGCGATCGCCTATGCAGGCCGAAAATCGCGCGGGCAGCAGAGTTTTGTGCAACCTGCAGACGCTGGACCAGGTAGTCTGGGAGGCCAAGGAAAAGGGCATTGGCATAATCCAGCCTTGATCCAATGAGCGCCTGCACGGTGATCCGCCTATGCTCCGCAGAAAGCAATGGAAGAAACTTGCGGAGCATCCTCAGAACACCAAAGCAGGCGCCCACCAGACCAAGTACATGGGCTCTCAATGACAATTTATTGTCAAGTTTAACCCCGAGGTTTTTGGCAACCAATGATGACTGAGCCGGGGGATTCATTTCAACCGGCCACCATTGTCGCCACTCAGGGTCAGTGGCACATCCAAAAAAGAGAACCTCAGATTTGCTGGAATTGGCCTTCAAGTTGTTATGCTGGAACCAATCAAATACCATGGCCAAACAGGCCCGAATACCCTCTCCATCAAATGGCTGATCTTTGCCACATGTGAAGAGGAGTTGCGTATCGTCGGCGTAGGATACGATCTGGGCCCCATACGCCTCCACCGCCGCCGCCAAAGGGGTCATAAAGATGTTAAATAATGATGGGCTCAACACAGAACCCTGTGGAACCCCAACCCCCAAAGGCGGCATCTCGGCGGAGCGCTGCGAGACCCAGATCGTCTGGCGGCGGCCTTCCAAAAAAGATGTGAACCATTTGAACACCGTCCCCCTAATGCCGATGTCATGAAGCCTGGCGAGGAGCGCCGCATGAGGGACGGTGTCGAAGGCCGCCGACAGGTCCAACATGACTAGCATGGCCTTGCCACCAACATCCAAAGTCTCCCTGATGATCTCAGAGACCTCCAACAGTGCCGTTTCCGTACTAAAATTAGGACGGAATCCGGACTGGGAAGGATGGAGCAGATGGTTCGTTTCTAAAAAGCTCGACAAGACGCCATGAACATGCTTCTCAGTGATCTTAGCCAACGCCGGCAAGAGTGAAATCGGCCTATAATTGGCCAGGACCTCAGCATCAAGACCTGGCTTTTTCAAGAGGGGAATAACCATCGCCCTCTTCCAGGTACAAGGCACCTTCCCTTCCCTTAAGGAGGCGTTGAGGATAGGATTGACCAAAGGGTTCACCACAGCCGCCATCTCAGCCAAAAATCTGGCCGGGCAGGGGTCAAGTGGCGAGCCCGATTTAAGGCTGGCAAGCAGCACCAGCGACGCCTCGCTCGTGACAGCAGGAAAATCTGTCAAAACAGCGACAGGCGTAGGCGGTAGCTCGCAACCCGCCCCGGGGCCGCAATCACTAACCACGGTGCTCTCCGAGAAGGAGGCTTGAATCGCCTTGATTTTATTTGTAAAAAAGCTGGCAAGATCACAAGCCCACGACTCCGATGATACTAACAGGGGTGTCTGGGAGCTGGGAGACGCGAACTCCTTCACCACCAATCACTGGTATAACATTGCTTAGACCAGTGACCGTTACAAGATGGCCGCCGCAATGCCTGAGTATTTCTTGTCACCTAGAGCCTTTGGACAGTCTAGTGTGCAAGGGCAGTGTGCGCGGTTTCTGTTGAGCACTTCAATTGAGATTCGAACGTCGCAGCAAGTCCGGACCGTTTCTCCGCATTTCTTTAGTGCGAGGGAGTTTGGTTATCTTTGAGTTTAATGACTACAGTGTCGGAGAAGTTTCAGCATTTAGTGGCGAGTCCTTGCGCCACATTTCAGAGTAATTTATAAATCAAAATTTCGCTTCACGAGGGAACAGGGTGGAAGTCCCCTCAGAAGGCGATAAGTGATAGAGCGCGCAGGTCACCCGACCAACAATTTTACCATATGCACATTGGGCCCATAAAATTTAATTCACCATATTTATTAATCGGGTAACCTTACACTCTACTACCAGTAACCCTGTACCTTCCTATTTTATTTCCAATGTACCCGACTTACCACTCCACTACTACGGGTACCTAATGACCACAATGGATCAGGGAGCTGTAAAAGAAAGGCAGACACCAAAATACAAAATACCATTTACTCTATTTGCACACATATAATAACCACAGACTCAGGAAGTTTTAAAACCTTTATCTAGAGTTCATCGGATTCAGAAAGCATAAGGTTCACAGCAAGTAAACTGTCAATAACTAAGATTATAAAGAGCACATATCCATATAGGAAGTAAATAAGACCAACCATTTATGAGTCTAAAGGGAAGGTAAGAACTGGGAACATGCTATAAGAATTTTCAGAAATTTAGACTTGATGTGGAATAACTAAAGGACGGGAAAAAATAAGGAACATGCTAGAATGTCACAGTTTGTATTCCCCTCAAAAGTGAGCAAAGCACGAGAATTGTAGTCAGTCTATGGAAACTCGAAGGTAACATAACTATAGGGAAGGTAAAAGTGGAACACGCTAATATTCCAGAGCAATCATTTCATTTAGCTAAAGGAGGGTAATGAAAAGGAACATCTATATTTCATGAACTGTATGCAGGAACGTACTTAAAGCATGGGGAAAAATCGGAACATGCTAGTATAACAACTATAATGTATGACTTTATCATTTATCAGTGCAAAAAGGAGAGTGAGAGGAAAGGATAATGTGCAAGTACGATTTTATTAAAAGCAAAGAAATAGAGAATGCAAATTTGGTTCCCTTTATATTTACCTAGAACGGTGTGGAGACCAACCCTGGCCACGGGTCAGTTAAGGACAGGAGAAACCCCAAGGAAAGACAGTCGCCTGTAGGCCACCAGGTGTAGAATGGAACCCCAGGACAGGACGGGAAGACCAGATTAGGATCAGGACAGGATCACCAAGGTAAGACCAGCACCCGCAGTTCGGTAGCAACGCCTGCGCTCCACCCTCTCTGCAGTTATCAGTCAAAACCCCGATTGGGTTATCGAATTCCCCAGCAAAGTGCTCCGCCAGCACTTAAGGTTCTCAAAACCCCGCTTGGGTCTATGGAAATTACGGACAGAGTGCTCCGCAGTTCTCTGTATCAGTCACCTATTGAGTGCGTTGGGTCAGCGACAGTTCAGCTAGTCGGACAATTTCTCTAGCTAAACCTAGGCTAGTTATACTGTTTTCGGGTCAGTGTACCACCCCCCAAATGTTGAAAGTGTTAGAATCCCCAATTTCGATTGGTCCTCAAGTAGGACAGGTCAACACACCAACCAGGATTTGACTTTCTCAAGCCCCAATTTACATCTTTTGGGACCGCCTATTGAATTTGGGGTTCCCATGACATAGGTCTCCACCTAACAATGGGATACACAGATTTTATTACAATTGTTTCAAATGTAGTACATTTCGGCTCCGTTAGCTGGGCTTCAGGTCGATTCCCAGGAGCATCTTGACTGTGGCTGCCAGCTGGCTGGGTTCCACTGGTACAAGGTTTTCTTCCCTCTGCCAGGATAAGATGCGCAGTAGGGACTTCTAAGATGGAATTTCAAACACCTCCCAGGCCCAAAAGATTCGCCACATGAAAAGTAAAGGAAAACAATTTAGAACATAGAAATAAAGGAATACACTGTATACCAGGAATCCCTATATGACTCCCCTTACTTTATACTAACTATAGCATTAATGTTAGTGCAAGACGAACAGCATTGCATGAGCTGCAGAGCAAGCTTCGCATGTGAGAACACAAAGCGGCCATTTTAAAGCTAGTGCGCAAGCGCAAAGATTTCCCACCAGAACTGCGAGTACGTCACGTCACGTGAGTGTGACCAACGCATGCGCAGAAGAAATTCCCGCTAAGCAGCGGCCATTTTAGAGGCAAGCGTATTAGGATAAATAAACACATAGGCAAGCTTCGCTGGGACACCCCGTGTAATGTAGAAATGTGCAATATTAGTAATACGAACAGGTAGATTACATTTTATTAACGTTATTTGAGGTTCTTGATCCATGCAAGTCGCTTTACGTGCGAATCCTTGCTCCATCAATCCCCTCTTTGATGATATTTTATATCATCACAAATTCATGGAACCAGATGCCAACTTTTCACATTTTCCCAAGTTCAATCTCTTCAAACATTCTGTTCTGCTTTTCTTTAGTTTCTTTATTAGGGTGAGAATGATTCACCCTTTTATAAATCTGATTATTCAGTTCCTCTAATTCAAGTTCATCCACATTTCTCTTTATTCCTCTCTTGTTCACAGTGTATTTCTTTTGGTGCTTTCGACATTTACAACAGATGAATATGATGAATATTACTAAACCTATTCCTGCAATTGTCATCAGTACTTTAATAAAAAAACTTTTACCTATGTTAGCAAACCAATGACCTACGGCGGAGAGACCATCAGTAAGTCTCTTCCAGGCACTGTCAACCTCAAGTGCTTTGAGCTCTTTTCCCAAATTTGTAATGTTCCTCACATACCCTTTGATTTCTACACTTTTATCAGGTATGTAGGTGCAACAATGTTGCGCTTTCAGCATTCTGCAGACTCCGCCCTCTTTTGTCAATAGGGTGTCAAGAGCAAGCCTGTTCTGTAAAACCATTGATCTGACCGCAACCATTTCGGTATTGACCATCAGGAAACCTCCAGCAGTGTCAGTAGATAACCGATCCACTACTGTTGACAATTTGCAAATTCTGTGTGTGTTCAGAACCACTCCCACTGTAGGTATCAGTGCACTAAAAATATCTCCTACAATTTCACCAGCACTTTCTCTTTTAGTGCGTACTAATTGATTAGTCTTTTCAGTGCTTCCAATGATTTTCCCCACATGGTATATCTTTGGGAAGACAATACCAAAATAACAACTCCCGTACCAATGATCGGGCAATTTGAAGTAAGCCTTATTCCCACAAATAAAATACATTCCAGGAAACACAGGCTCTGTCCCATCTTTGAAACCCCAACCTCCAATTACCTTGTAATTATGTTTGCATTCACTGGAACCAATGAAAATATTGTTATAATAACTAGTCATTTCTCTTTTAAGACAGAGTTTCCCCTTCTTTTCGAAATCCAGAAGCATCGCAGCGTTAGCTCCACCATTTGAGTTGCTCCCTATACTCTCTGCCCATTTAGGGACTTTTTGGTTCTTGTCTTTTGCTTTCTTTTGGAAACTTTCTCTTCTCTTTTCTACCATGTCTAGAAATTCTTTTTCCTTTTCATGTCAAGAACAGGTCAAGTTAATTTTGTGTGCGTCATCTATGTTTATTTTTCCTACAGTTAGAAAATAATCACTCATGTATTTAGCTACATCTCTAGTTGTACGTACAGGGTTCAGGTTTCTTCGAACAGGAAGTTCAGAAAATGTCACGTCAAGGTTTGAGTAATAATACTGTAAAGGTCCTCTTTTATAAAATAAACTAGTTAGTATACTACAGGAGATTCCATAGGTTAAGGGCAAGTGGTGGTAAGTCACGTCTTCAGCCACAGAAGTAGGTAGCTTCATGCAGACATAACAGTCGTCTATTTCCATAGTTTCTACATAATGTACTAACAGGTTTGCGAAAACATTTAAATGAGTTTTGTTCTTTATTTTGTTAAAGTGTAATCCTTCCTCATCTGGTGCTTCTAAATCTATGCTTGTTTGTGTCAGGCTAAGCGGTTTGTCTAGTACGTCTGCTCTTCGTGGTGTCATTCTAGTGTGTGATTCTACAGTGTCTACTTTTAGATGTAATATTACCTGATTGTACTTTTTCATTACTTCTGCTGAAGGTGCCCCTGTATTTGGGTCTCTTGGGTATTCCTCACTAGGCCAATCAATAGCAATTTTACATTCCGTCCACAAATCTACAGGAACTACAATGTCAAAGAACCCATCTAAATCTTTCCAGAGACACTTCTGGACCTTCACAAATCTCTCGACCTGTCTGTACCAATCTACAGGTTTTTCTCGTAATTTTGGGAAGTCATTGGTAAAGGACACAATATCCTGTCGGGACCATGGAACATGTACATACTTTCCACCTAGCACTTCTCTCATGGGATAAAATTTCTCTGCCTTGTCTGTTTCTTGTAACACGTATTCAGATGTAATTTGCCTTGATCTATTATCTTCTTTTTTCTTGGCCCACCTGGCTTTCCATTTGTCTAAGTCTCCCCATTTTTGTAACAGACTTAACAATTCTCTGATCTGTACCTTCTTTCCTGATACATTCATGTTCTCCAAATCTTTGTCTGAGAATCCTACTCTGTAGGGTTTTTGCAACACTTTTGATTTGCTAATATCTATTCCCATACTAGCCGCAGTGTCCATTAATTTCTCATGATATATTCTAGTATTTCGGGTTAGACTTTTACAAATGAATAACAATTCTTCCTCCTTTAGGGTGTTTTGTCTGTCCAACCCCACATTTCCAGCTGATAGTTCTTCCAATTCTATTCTTAGTTTGTAAATATCTAATGGTTTTGGCTGAGGATTTTGTTTTTCGAATTCTCGGCTCCATCTCTCAATTTCTTCAGGAGTCACTACGGTGGCACATCTAGTACCAGAAGTTGACTCAATCTGTACTTCTCTCGAAGTGAAAGGAGTGGTCTTTCTATGTGAACCCCTTTCTGGCTCCCGTACTGGTAAATCCATCAAGGAAATCACATATTCGCATTCACTTGCCTGATCATCTACAATTAAGGGCTCTTTTCTCGGCTGTACTACAGATGGGGTAATCATAGGAGTCTTCTGGCTATTCTGCTTATCTCCGTACAAAGGAACAACTGGTCCAATAGTCACTGGGATTGTCAACGCTTCCGGACTTGTATTCAATTGGGAGATTTTCTGAATTAATTCTGTTCTTTGTTTAGCTAGAGCCTCTCGCTCTCTCTCCTGCAGTACCCTTTCCAGGCTTGTTTCATGCACTATTTGCGGAGTTAGGGTAGTAATATAATTTGTGGCAGTTGGGTGTGTCATACTTGGTCCCTCACCATAGTTAGGTTTCAGGAATGGATTCCCTGTACTTAAAGGTCTTGGCTCCTCCTGATAAGGTCTTAGACAGGTGTCTCTCGCACTTACTGGTCTTGATCCTTCATTATAAGGAGGTGGATTCTTCATTAACAATTCCTCCAAATAATCATCATCTGAATCCCTACTGGTCATCAAATGTTTTGTTTTCTCTGTCCTTTTCTCTCCGATTGGCGCTTCTAGTGCTATTACAGGGTACAGTCCTTCTACTATCATGTTCTGTCTCCACTCTTTCATTCTTTTTTCTCGGGTCTCTTTATTTACTTTTGGATACCATTTAGTCAACCCCTTGTCCATTCTGGGTCTGTCTCGCTCAAAAGCCTCTATCTCCCATTCTTCTAAGGCCTCATATTGCGTTAGTCTGGGTCTGGGATGTAAATCATTCATTCGGGTTCTTAGATTGAACAGAATTCTACTACTAAAGGTACCATCTAACGGAAATGCCAAAATCCCGTCAATTTTAGTATATTCCACCCAATTTTCCAACCATACGCAAGTATGGTAGCCCCTGTCAAACATCATAAAAGATTCGGGAGTATTAGGTGGTGGAATGACAACTCCTTCTCTAGTTTTGATAGGTTTGTCTTTCTTGAAATAATTTTTCACTTTGCTTACTAGGGTCATTTTTCTATTATTTCCGTACATAATGTTATATTTACGACCTTTCCACTCATCTTTTCCGAAACCTATATATTTTGGATCAGGTCTAGTCTCTGGATTAGACGGATGACACATATACTTTTCCACAAGCGACATTGGGCCCGATGTAGGTCGGTCGGTAACGGCCGAAAATCGGTATTTTCGGCCGTTACCGACCGGTATTTGAGCTTTGGTATGTAGGGACACATATTTTACAGAATCGGTAAATTTACCGATCGGTAAATTTACCGATTCTGTAAAATACTGATTCGGTATTTCTACCGATTAGGTAAATTTGGTATGTAGGTGGGACTCTTCTGAGTCCCACAAGCCTTACCGATTCGGTATTTTAGCATCAAATTCGATTTGATGTTAAAATACCGATTCAGGTGTGCATGCACATGTGTGCATGCACACCTGTGCCATATGACAGGCAGACCTGCCCTTAGGGCAGGTCTGCCTGCCACATGGCCCGAACCTTTTTTGGGGGTGCTAGAGGGTGTCAAAGTGACACCCCCTGCACCCTTGTCAAAATCGGTATTTACCGATTCGGTAAATACCGACCGGTAACGCCCCATTCATTCCTATGGGCTTCAAAGCCCATAGGAATGAATGGGGCATTACTGGTCGGTATTTACCGAATCGGTAAATACAGATATTTACCGATTCGGTAAATGGAACATCTGGATGTTCCTACATACCCCCCCTTCTTATTTACCGATTCTTAAATACCGAATCGGTAAAATTCGGTAATTAAAAATCGGTAAATAAGTCCTACCTACATCGGGCCCTTTGTTTACAAAATCACTTCCAATCAAAAAGTGTCTTTTAATTTTTTCTGTAACCAATCAAATGCGTGATTTCAAAATAATTCAACCAATGGGTGCGCGGCGTTTCTCGCAAACGAGTTCTCATGCTCCTGTGCTCACCCCTCCTTTACAATTCCGTCTCAGCTACACGCCCGCTGTCTCAACCAATACCAGCGTGGCACTGAGTGACGTCAGCGCAGCTCCGCAACTGACTCCCTCCTTCACAAGGTAAGAAAACACTTTGATTTCTACCTTTTAAAGTGCAAGTGCTCTGTTTAATTCACAACGTAAACACATTCGCCACTGTGCTCGAGTGTCTAGAAAGAAAAGATTTGTTTCACTGAAAGTAAACTTCTTCTATTTACTTTTCAATTACTACGAGTAGATCCCTTCTGTCTACTCTTCACACAAGCATTAGTGAACCTGCTACTCCTTCGACTCATCCACTTTGGGATATATACTAAGCCAAAAGTTTTACCAGTAAACTCCTTTGCTACCAATCAAGCTTAGACGAACCTGCTACTCCTTCCGTGTGACCCTTACTAGGTTATATCACAATAGAAGTTTTGCCAGCGAACTCTTTGCTACCATTTATTCATACTCTTATACAGAAAACCCGAATTAGTGCTTCCAGTTCTGCCTAACCTGCACCAATTTTCCTCAAGCCACTGACCTCACTGCGACGTGGATTCTCCTCACCACCCGCTATTCTGCCCCCGGGGATTCCAGACAAACATATAACAATAACTAACGAGTTTTGTTAAAACATATATCAATATATCAGCAAGAAAAAGAATTTAAAACATTTCATAATTATCAAAGCAATAAAACATCAATGGTACATTTGATCGATCGATACTTTTAGCAGCAAAAATTTTCACCGTTAGCAGCAAATAACCTACTTACCGATCTTAACTAGTCCTACCTACCTTTAACTAGTCCCTAACCATCACCTCTGCTACCAGAAACTTACTGATAGAGCGCGCAGGTCACCCGACCAATTTTACCATATGCACATTGGGCCCATAAAATTTAATTCACCATATTTATTAATCGGGTAACCTTACACTCTACTACCAGTAACCCTGTACCTTCCTATTTTATTTCCAATGTACCCGACTTACCACTCCACTGCTACGGGTACCTAATGACCACAATGGATCAGGGAGCTAGCTGTAAAAGAAAGGCAGAAACCAAAATACAAAATACCATTTACTCTATTTGCACTCATATAATAACCACAGACTCAGGAAGTTTTAAAACCTTTATCTAGAGTTCATCGGATTCAGAAAGCATAAGGTTCACAGCAAGTAAACTGTCAATAACTAAGATTATAAAGAGCACATATCCATATAGAAAGTAAATAAGACCAACCATTTATGAGTCTAAAGGGAAGGTAAGAACAGGGAACATGCTAGTAAGAATTTTCAGGAATTTAGACTTGACGTGGAATAACTAAAGGACGGGGAAAAATAAGGAACATGCTAGAATGTCACAGTTTGTTTTCCCCTCAAAAGTGGGCAAAGCACGAGAATTTTTGTCAGTCTATGGAAACTCGAAGGTAACATGTAACTATAGGGAAGGTAAAAGTGGAACACGCTAATATTCCAGAGCAATCATTTCATTTAGCTAAAGGAGGGTAAAGAAAAGGAACATCTATATTTCATGAACTGTATGCAGGAACGTACTTAAAGGATGGGGAATAACTGGAACATGCTAGTATAACAACTATAATCTATGACTTTATCATTTATCAGTGCAAAAAGGAGAGTAAGAGGAAAGGATAATGTGCAAGTATGTTTTTATTAAAAGCAAAGAAATAGAGAATGCAAATTTGGTTCCCTCAGATTTATATTTTCCTAGAACGGGGTGGAGACCAACCCTGGCCACGGGTCAGTAGAGGACAGGAGAAACCCCAAGGAAAGACAGTCGCCAGTAGGCCACCAGGTGTAGAATGGAACCCCAGGACAGGACAGGAAGACCAGATTAGGATCAGGACAGGATCACCAAGGTAAGACCAGCACCCGCAGTTCGGTAGCAATGTCTGCGCTCCACTCTCTCTGCAGTTATCAGTCAAAACCCCGATTGGGTTATCGAATTCCCCAGGAAAGTGCTCCGCCAGCACTTAAGGTTCTCAAAACCCCGCTTGGGTCTATGGAAATTACGGACAGAGTGCTCCGTAGCTCTCTGTATAAGTCACCTATTGAGTGCGTTGGGTCAGTGACAGGTCAGCTATTCGGACAAGTCGGCCAATTTCTCTAGCTAAACCTAGGCTAGTTATACTGTTTTCGGGTCAGTGTACCACCCCCCAAATGTTGCAAGTGTAAGAATCCCCAATTTCGATTGGTCCTCAAGTAGGACAGGTCAACACACACCAGCCAGGATTTGACTTTCTCAATCCCCAATTTACATCTTTTGGGACCGCCTATTGAATTTGGGGTTCCCATGACATAGGTCTCCACCTAACAATGGGATATACAGATTTTATTACAATTATTTCAAATGCAGTACATTTTGGCTGCGTTAGCTGGGCTTCAGGTCGATTCCCAGGAGCATCTTGACTGTGGCTGCCAGCTGGCTGGGTTCCACTGGTACAAGGTTTTCTTCCCTCTGCCAGGGTGACATGCGCAGTAGGGACTTCTAAGATGGAATTTCAAACACCTCCCAGGCCCAAAAGATTCGCCACATGAAAAGTAAAGGAAAACAATTTAGAACATAGAAATAAAGGAATACACTGTATACCAGGAATCCCTATATGACTCCCCTTACTTTATACTAACTATAGCATTAATGTTAGTGCAAGACGAACAGCATTGCATAAGCTGCAGGGCAAGCTTCGGCATGTGAGAACACAAAGCGGCCATTTTAAAGCTAGTGCGCAAGCGCAAAGATTTCCCACCAGAACTGCGAGTATGTCACGTCACGTGAGTGTGCCCAACGCATGCGCAGAAGAAATTCCCGCTAAGCAGCGGCCATTTTAGAGGCAAGCGTATTAGGTTAAGTTAACACATAGGCAAGCTTCTCTGGTACACCCCGTGTAATGTAGAAATGTGCAATATTAGTAATACGAACAGGTAGATTACATTTTATTAACGTTATTTGAGGTTCTTGATCCAAGCAAGTCGCTTTACGTGCGAATCCTTGCTCCATCAATAAGAGCAGTGAGGGATTTTGTATCCTCCCACTTCAAGTCTGCAGAAGAAAAGCACCTTAGGAGCAAGAAAGCAGTCGAAGAATTCTTGACCTGAGAAGAATTCCTGAGACCTGAGAGAAAGAACTAAATGACTTCCAAGTAAGACCGTTTCAGAGAATAAAATGCAGTGTTTTGTCTGTTGCCAAGTACGCTCCAGCTACTAGCCACGTTCCGTCCTATTGCGCTTTGCCTACCTCTTTCTTTCCTGTCTATCCTTCCTGGTTTTCCTTTTGCACGCTTCCTTGTGGGTCATAAGGCACAGACTAGAGACAGAAAATCAGAGAGTTTCTACCAAATAAGACTAACCTGAGAGATTACTTCAGACAAGTAATAATCTACACACAAGAGATCGAATACTATTGAGACATTACCGAATAAGACTTGTTAAATCCTATTGCAATACATATATTTACTTCTACATAGAATCCCAATCTACAGAACCTAATCAGAGATAGAAGGTACATTCTAGATAGCGAGTACAAACATATCTATATATAAATATTTGTGAATAGTGAATAATTCTAATTATATCTCCATTTACAGAAAACCACAGCAACTCCAGTAAATCTATCTTAATTATTAGGAGAGGCAAAAACTCTGATAGCTGCTGGTAGGAAAAGGTTAAAGACTAGAGCATAGCATATTTCAAAGTAAATTATTTTTGTGGTATTTATGTTTCTTCCCTTCTGTATATTTGGCACCCAGAGCAGAGGAACCTCAACATAGAAGATTCCTGAAAGCATACCTAGGGTGGTAGCAGGTGGAGGAGTGTCTCTTCCCTTCCCATTCCCGTTTCCCCCCTGCTGGTGACGTCGCTCAGTGTGAAGAGCTTCGATACCGGTTGGCGGGCATTGGGATCAGTGGCAGTTCTGCTTCTGCGTAGATACCTGGGCCCTGACAGTCTCTATGGAATATACTAAACTTAATAGTGAGTGTCAGCTTGCTCAGAGGTCACTAGAAACGTTCTGGAATACACAAGAAGGGATTAATTTCTGACTCGCATAAACATGACAACTTTGTTTCCCCAAGAATAAACGTATCTTCAGAGAGAACTGTTGGCAGTTCCCCGCTTTAGGCGTAAATAGTGGGGAGGCACAAAATTTTCCACACTTGCCCCCGCCTATTGGAACTCTCTCCCTGTTCACCTTAGATCCTCCACTCAATATTCACACTTCCGAAAGGCTCTAAAAACTTTCCTTTTCTCACAAGCTTTCCCATCATAACAGTCTTATTCCCTACCCCCTCCCCGACTTTTCTGTTCTTAGGGGTTCAGTACACTACAGCGCCATGAAACCGCCAGGTGAACGTGCGCTATATAAATGTATTAAACTCAAACTCAAACTCAACTCGTGCAAACAATAGATAAATATTTTACTCAGTCAATCGTGCATGCTTCCTTTCAACAGAGGTGAAGAGAAGTAGAGAGACGGGCGTTTTTAATAAAAGGATTTATTGAACAGTCTTCTTTCTCGTGCAAGTAAAGTGAACTGCTACAATCGTAATGCAGGCTGTAAAGTATAACACGTACAGCGAGAATAGAATTATAAAATAATACTGTAAAAGCATTGTATGGTTTCTAAGTACATACATAAATACACAGTCTAAAATAATCAACTAGTGCTATCTAAAATACGCCTACCCCAATGTACCTAACCTAAGTCTAGGACGCGGGAGGGAGTAAGTATTTGTGTAGCATAGGTTTGGTTTTCTTTTGCCAAGAATCTATCCAAGATTTCTCTTAGGGTCTAATCAGCTCCATACCTTAGTTTAGAATGAAGGAGGTCTGGTATCTCTGTCTCGGGACTCGATTTCCCAACACCCCGCGAGGGGAGCTTGGAAACACTGGAGCTGGATTCTCGCCAAGAGAAATGCAGCCTCTTGATCAGTGCATCAGCAGGAGGGTCGGCTATCTTCGGCACTTGCTGTAGGCGAGCTGCGTCGGGCAAGTAGATAGTCGAGCTGCTCCGAACCACCGTGCCTTGCTAGAGCAAGTGAAGGCATATTTATACCTTGAAGGTGCCTAGTTTGACGTAAAGGTGGGCATAATAACGTCAGTAAAGAACCCCAAGGGAATAGTAGTTCCTTGTAAAGTCCATGAGTTCTTGGACAAATCAATATTCAAGCAAGGGGAGGTCCCTGACTGCTTAAGCCGATTTTCCAAGAAATCGTTGTGACGTTTTCGTACGGGTGGAAGTAGCCATACCTGTATTTGGACTGCATGGGCTATGTCTAAATATGGGTATGATTTCTATGCCTATATTAGGGCAATGTGAATTGTACCTATATAAGGGCATGAATCAGGAAATTTCCCTCGGATCCTAAAATTCCACACAACAACCCTTCACCCCAACCATCTACCAAATCACAGTGCAGTGCTACAGGAAGGTTAATCAACAGCCAGTCTCAGCAAAAGGACTTAATTAAATTTCGAAAGGAGCCTTTCCTTCTGTGTCCTCACTTTAGTCTCTAGGGGCCATATGCATGAACACATTTTCTCAGAGGCACAGAATGGGCAAAACCCTTTGATGCATCTGGCCCTAGATCTTTTCCCTCCAGCTTCAGGAACATCAGCAATACACTTCCACTGTATAGGAAAGCATCCTCACCTTCTTCATGTGCACTAGCACAGACTGGGCCTTCCATAATGGAAACTGCAGGCCTCCATTCCTCTGGCTCACTCATCTTCACACACACACACACACACACACACACACGCACACCGGGTACTCAGGATGTTAGAGCAAGGATCTGGATTAGCACATAGAAGCGGAACTTTATATGAGTGGGCCTTGGGGCCTTTAATCCGGTAATGCAGATAAAAAAGTGTGGTCAGAAATACTGATTCACAAAACACATTACGCCACCACCACTCTAAATGTTAAATCCATAACAGGGACAGTACTCGACTGTTCGCCACGCGAGGACACGCTTGCCGCACCCTCCCTCATGGTTAAGGGCAGGCCTGTGTCTCTGCATAGATACTAGATTAGTGTGTGGCTAGGGGTCAAAATGAAAAACCAAAAAACCAGTCACTCACAATCTGGCACTTAGAGCAGGGGAATATACTGTACACCATGCAGGGGATGTTCTTGACCTAATAAATACCAAATTTCAGTGACATTTCAGGTGCTGCATTGTACAAAGGGCAACAAGGCACTGCTCTTTATATAGCAATGTATTCATATGCATAGTGATTTTGCTCTAAAATACACAAGTGACTTTGTAGTGGATGCAGACAAAGCAGAGCAGTCATAACAAGAAGATTTTGGTCAAACACTATGATTTTTGCATCTGTGACCACAGGGGATAATATGTGTTTTACTAATGAATGCAATTGATTTGGAATTCATAGATGTAAGTGGGCATTGGGTAATCTCAGAAATGCACTTAATCATCACGCGCTTCCGACGAGCCCGCTGTAATAGCTCTGCGCTCACACACTCAGCAGGAAGTGGCACAGAACTGGCAGAAAAGATTGATGTTTGTCCTAAAGCATGCATAAAAAGCCACCTTTCTCATATTCTACAGTTCTCTTTCCAAGCTCAGGAGTAGATGCTTGGATCAACCTGGCTCCCTATCATCAGTGTTGTGAACGCTAAAACTCTGACATGAGACCAGTGGCGTAACAAAACCTTAGGGCCCCCCCTGCAAGGAACGCTTATGGGGCCCCCCAATAAAGTTAATCCTAAAACCTATCATGGACCTGTGACGACCCGTGCAACATGCCCGAAGTTATTGGCATGAGTTTCAATGATATTTATTGTTATTATTTTTTATTGAAAAGCAGCAGTATATACATAATGATGTCAATAACACACACACATTTATCTATATATAGCTATGTATAGGCATATATAGCGAATCACTGACACAATATCGTGTTAAACAATAATATAGTTGACAAAAATATTGTGTCAAAAATATCCTTTCCCATAATATTGTGCTCCTATACTCATAATAGTAACTACAAACATATTGGAAAAAAATTATTGCTGACACCAACATCATCAGAAAAAGACAAATATCAATTTTTTTCATATAGAGTTTAAATTAGTAAATGTGAAATATTTTAATAGGTAAATGTAACAAGGGGAGAGGAGTTGGCCTAATGGCTAGGGTGGTCGACCTCGAATCTGGGGAACTGGGTTCGAGTCTCGGCAAACGCGTGTGACATCCTGTGATTCTGGGCAAATCACTTAATCTCCCCGAGCCTAACACAAATTAATGTGTCCTCATGTAATGCAACTGGTCTCGTGTAAAGCGCTCTGATAGCTTCGGGTCCAGTTTGCGCTATATAAAACTCTGCAAAATGTAAATTAAACATATTCCACTAATATCTAATACTATATATAAATATATACCTATATAAACACACAAACACATATATATGTGTTTGTATGTGTGTGTGTGTGTATATATATATATATATATATATATATATATATATATATATATATATATATATATATATATATATATATATATATATATATATATACACATGTCACAAACACCTCCTCTAAAGAAAGAAAAGAGGCCACGATAGGGGAGACAGTGAAGGCATCTTTATTGGAAAACACAACAGATTTCTTGGCAAATGCATTTCGGCATAGGATTTGCCTTCATCAGAGCCAGGGGTGTTTGCAGGATGAAGGCGCCATCATGGATTTAAATATCCTGCCCCATCCTGGTAGGTAGTAATCAGCTCTGCACCCCCAATTAAGTACAATTGCATTTTCCAGCTGTAGCACGCCTAATGTGTCATGACTACAAGTCCCAGAGTTCTTTGTTGTTTTCGGGTTGGAATTGCGGTTGTAGTTGAAACAGTGTGCTGAAAATTAATCACTTTGTTGTTGCTCGATTCCCTTTTCCCCCTGTGTAAGATTTTTTGATCTCAAGTTCTCTTCTTGAGTGGGGTATTTGGAATTTTGAGCAGTCAACTCTATTACTGCATGCCTTACATTTTCTACAACAACGAAATCCTGCTCGCCCAGCACTTACATTCTCATCATTGTGGGTAATCATATTACGACTGAGCTCATCTCGCAAAGATCTACTTTTTCTTTCACTTTTAGAAAAAGTAGATCTTTGCGAGATGAGTTCAGTCGTAATATGATTACCCGCAATGATGAGAATGTAAGTGCTGGGCGAGCAGGATTTCGTTGTTGTAGCAACTGTAAAGCATGCAGTAATAGTGTTGACTGCTTAAAATTCCAAATACCCCACTCAAGAAGAGAATTTGTTATAAAAAAATCTTTGACTTGTAACACCACATACTGCATATATGGTTTATTTTCCCATGTAACAAGATGTTCATTGGGAGCACAATACATTGAGCTAAGAAGCGAGTTCTTGAACATGTCCGAGCCATTAGACAAAATGATAAACACTATCCAGTGGCACAACATTTCTTTGAGTCTTATTACCAAAATGAAAAGCTACTTAGAATGATTGTGATTGATGCAGTAGGAGTCAATGTGAGGGGTGGAAACCGTGTACTAGAGTTGCGAAAGTTGGAATCCAAGTTCATTGTGGATTTTGAAACTCCGATACCGCAGGGCCTGAATTCAAGTGAGGAACTAGCCAGCCATCTGGGTTGAGAACTAATGTAGATGGTGATATATTTATGCAGTTTTTCAGATGAGTTCAATGATTTTATTGCAATATTTTTATATTTCTATTTTCATACAGGTGCAGGCACTTTTTGATAGAGATTAGGGTGTAATTCTCAGTCTTCACACACCTCAAGAACTGATCATTGGAGTATAATAACTAGCAATATTATATTATTAATAAATATAATCCTGAGACAAAGTGAAGGGAACAAAGAGTCAATCACGGAACGACTTTCTGTATGGTTTGCCCACTTGGGCGTGATGGGTTTTTGAGCCACTGCATGTTGATATTTTATCAACGGACCTTGAATTTATTGATATTCATGATACATGTGAGAGTACTGACATTAGCTTGGCAAAGATGGTTATTGGATGTTTGCCTCTAGTTACCATGCTTTTAAGGTTCCTTAGCAAATTTATCCGGTGAGCTAGAATGGAGATGTTCTCTTTCACTAAACATTGAGTATTAATTGTTAAAGACTATGTAGCACTTTATTACATGTATTTGAGTGTTTAAATTATTTGTTTTCACTTGAAATTGTGCAATATATGAGGTAATGTTAGACTGTGTTAAGATGGCCGACGCCTTTTCTCTGTTACTGCACGGTAATGTGGAGTGAAGTCCATTTTTACTTTCTGTAATTAATTTAATAGGGAGGTTTGTGGTGTGGAACTGATAACCGTGAGCAAGGCGTAATGCCGAAATGCGTCTTTTTGTCATTAAATTGAATATTTAGGATACAGGAGAGTCTGAGAATTTCTTGCTCTTTGGGAGGAGAATCTTGTGCATACTAAAGGATATCCAGTGACCCGACTCAGACCACCAGAAGACAGCCTCGCACTCACCGGAACTGTGCGTGTGTGTGTGTATGTGTGTGTGGGTGTGTGTTTGTGTATATAGTTTTTTTTCTTTTCATACAAACATATATGCATACACGCTTTCTAGACCAACATCTAGCTTTCTGCCAAATCAAAATTGGTGTAATTCCGTTCAGCGGTTAAAAAATTGAAAAATCCCCAGACATAACATGGATAAAATGTGTTTTGAGACCCCCTTTTTTCTCGGCTCCTGTTTGATGGATCACCCCAAAACGTTCTAGCAGCTGACCCAAAAAGGGGACATTTTCTAAAAATTCTGTGAAGACTCATCAAGCGGAGCCAAAGTTATTGGCAAAACAAAAAATACTTTTCCAATGGAAACTTTGGTCCTAACTTTAACTACCTACTGGCCATCACCTGTAGGTAATCTATATATATATGGTATTTGACTCAACATTGTGTGATTCTGGGCTAATCACATAATCTCCTTGGGCCTAGAAATATGAAGTGTATTGTGTAATCACCATTTTCAGTACTCCATTGATTTAAAGCTAGGTTTGTGCTTTGTAAATACATTCTCTCACATAGAACACTTTTAGCATCATCAGAGAAATTAGCTTTTCAGAAAAGACTCAGCACATAAATGAGTTCTGTATGCTTCCTCCTCACAGAAAAGACAAAATAAGTAATTGTGAAAACAAATATTGGACAAATCATATATTGCCAGGATTAGTGGCAGTGTTTTCCCCGCTCTCAAACAGGTATAGCATGGAAAGGAGCTGTGCTGGCCACCGTCTCAAACCGAGCACACAAAGCAGAAATATGCGAGGAGGTCTCCATTTCACAAAATACTGTTGATACTTCATGGTAGACATCAATGCAAACCTTCACCACAAAATATGTGCAGTACAGAAAAGAGCCATACCTCTCCCTCATAGATAACATATAATGCACTAATTTGCCAAATAAGGGCATCACCTGAAATGATATCACATGATCTTTAAGCAGACAATTATATTACAGGAAATAACATGAAATGGGCTACTGACCAGAGGAAATTATTGCGGGGCTTGTAACCATGATGACATCACGAGAAACAACAAACAATACAAAAATGAGCCTATTGGTGAATGGCCAGATGTACCTTCCCAACACAGTGTCTGTCAACATTTCCAATAGCAGTTGTCAGTCGTGTCTTTCAAACACTGTGTGATCTTCTGTTGTTAGCTCTTCATGTCCTGACCATAAAGCTGGCATTAACCAGGTTTAATCAATAGGTTTACAAAAGGAGAGTAAAATAATAAATGTACAGTAGCACTGCCAAAATTAAATCAGTAGGCTAATGAATACACCATTAACTTTATCAAGTATGTGGTTGTCCAGAACACTCAGAGCAGTCCTGTACAAAGAGATGGTGCAGGAACAGGCTCTTTATCTTTGCGCACCTCAAATCTAACATTACTGGTACCCCAGAAGGTGTTCATGGCACCTCATTCGTGACCTGCACTGCTCATTGGTATTCCAGTTATAGGATCCAATAAATTACACTGCCAAACCACCTCATTACTAAGCAGAAATTAGCTGAAAATACCTCTGCCTTTCTAATACTAAGGGCCTCATGTATGTGAGGTCTGTGTCACGTTTGCACCATGCAGCATGGTCCGTGTGTGACGCAAACCTCTAAGTCAGATTCTTTAAGCTGCGCAAAGTCACTTTGCGTGGCTCTGAGTGGCTTCAAAATTCTGGAGTAGCGCAATGCTGCACAAATTGCTGCTTTGCGATACTCTGTCCTGGGTAGGCGTTCTATGGGCATTGCGTGGGTGTTCCCACTCAATTCCCATTGATTTTGACGCATCCCCAAATATATAGGAACTGGGGATTTGCCAAAAACGTACACCTTCCCAGGGGAGGCATTTCGAGGAGAAATATCTATTTCTTTTCATTTCTTCCTCCGCACACTTAGAAAAAAGAATATGCCGCCCAAGATTGGTTTTGTGCAGGATGGTGCCCATATAATATTACAATACATTTTGTGACTAGCTTTACAGCAGAGACTTGCTCTTAGTGACCTGACCCCCGAGGAACGGACGTTCAAACTTTGCTGGCACCGGTGTCGGTGCCGGGCGGGAGTACAACGCCCTTATGCCCCGGAGATACCCCTGGGGATGCTGACAGCGCTCCCTCACGGCAGGGACTGGTCGCAATTACAGAGCTGGGAGGAGGCGGGTATCCAAGTGGTTGGCGACCTCTACGAAGATGGAGCACTTGTTCCGTTTTTGGAGCTGCAAGAGAAATATGACCTACCTAGAGGAGGGTACTTATTGCACGCCGCGGTGACTAGAGCCATCCAAACACATTGGAAAGAGGGACTTATGGAACCAAAGACGACAATGGCCTGCCAATATACCATGATGGCGGCCGGAACTTACAAGGCAGTAACTTGCCTATATTCTAGAATGCTACGGGAAAATCTACCACAGCTGCAGGCGCTAAAATCCAAATGGGAGGCAGACCTTGACAGGGAGATCCCCGAGACGACTTGGGTCCAGTTGGTGAGACGAGCCAGAAACAGCACAAGAAATGCGCGCTTCCAGCAGATCCATTTTTACGTGCTACATAGGGCTTATCTGACCCCAGGGAAAATTAAGAAATATTTTGGAACAGCTGCCGCGGCGTGCCCGAGATGTGCTCTAGAGGGAGCGGAGCTGGAACATATGTTATGGTCCTGTCCTGGCCTCCGTGAATACTGGCAGGCGATAGGCGACACTTTGACGGAGGTCACGGACAGGACGTTCCAGTATGATAGAGCAGTTTGCTTGTTACACTGGTTCCCCCATACATCTAAAAACAAAACCACAAGTAAATTTATAGACATGGGCCTGATAGTAGCCAAAAGGGAAATCACACGTCACTGGAAGGCGAGAGTAGGTCCCACACACAGGAGATGGACCAGTGAACTTTTGAAGTGTGCCGCTTGTGACAGTACACACCGTTACCAGATGGCTCGCCGCAACCCAAGTGATAGAGCGCTGGATACGGCGGCGGCTTGGGAAGCTTTGGTCCAAGCCTTGAGAGATAGAACACTACAGGAGGAGGTAGCTGCGTTGGGTGAAGCCGAGAGCACCCCCCCCTCCCGACACACCGGGGACATCGCAAACTTAGGTAGACACTAGACATGAACTCCTGATGAAACCCATGGTAGAGGTAGAGACAATTATTCCAGGGTAGGTGGTGCACATTCGAATGAGGGGGGAGGGGGGAGTTGGGGACAGGTTGAAATAATTCGGAGATTTTTGAGGGAGGACTGGGAGAAAAGCAGACGTGCACGTATCTAAGACTGAGGGTTGCACCTGATGCATATTGCTGAATATTGAGAATTTTTATGATTACCGCCGCCCGACCTCCGGGATGTGGGCCGTCAGGCTGTGTGAAGTAGCGAATGCACATGGTGGGAGGGGAGTGCTATGAGGTGTTGCCCGGTGTTGTAATGCTGTACTGCATATCTGCAATAAAAATTATTTTCCAACAATACATTTTGTGACATGCACAGCGCATGAGAGAGGCTTAAAGGGCACTTGAAAGGGAGAGGAATGCAGGTTGGTTGGGGTCCTAAGTGAGAGAAACTACAATTCTTGGTAAAATAAACATTTTGAAAGGCTTTCAAAAGAGAGAGAGTGATAGAGATTGTGTTTGATTTTGTCTGTGTGTATGTAAATATTCCTGGTGAAATCCAACAGATACGTCACTATAACGGACTGAAAGCACCAGTACCCGACCATGTACTAGAAAATACATTTATTGGGGGGTTATAATATCCCAAACTCCCCTCCCGAAGCTACGTCCCTAAATACAATCTCTCATACCTTTTTAAAAACCTGTATGGCATGTCTCTGCAAGTTCCAAACTGCCACGGTTTGTGGGCCACTTTCTAACTAACTGGTTCCCTCACATAGCTACTTTTATTTTGGTTCCAGAGACTGTTTCTTTCCCAGTTCGACCCTTGAAGGTCGTCATTTAAATTTCATTTTAAAATAACTTACGTCTAGGAAGAACTGTGGAAGGAAGTCTGCCAGGGGTCCCGACCAGATCAGGGCTGCAGTTCGCTGATGGCTCTGACAGGGCCAAACACAAGCTCTAAATGAGGGAGACTTGGGCGAAGCTCTGGGAGGCACGCGAGAATTCAGCTGCAGAGAAAGTGAAACCAACTCTGCTGCTGCTCCTGGAGAGCACCGGACAGGACTGCAGGGCGCTCTCTGTCAGCAGAGATGGGCTCCTGCGCCGCACATTGAAGGGGCCCCACGCCCCCACTTCAGAGGGCCTCTCCTTCCATGGAGCCGTGAAAAGTTAGTCAGCCTTCTTCTAAATTGTTTGTAAAGGTTATGTCTATTTACAGAGTTTTCTTTTCTTTCCCTCTGAGTGGGGCCCCTGAGCACATTGATGCCCCCCCGCACCGCGGGGGCTGCGGGGGTGTGTGTTACGCCCCATGCATAAGACACAATCCAGCACATTAAGTCACACTGGTTCTAGCACGGAAAGACCATTTGGAATCAGAGGGGATAAGGCGTTAGAATTGTACTTGAAACATTTTCAGTCCAGCAGGTGAAACGTGCCTTCACCAATGCTGCCTTCTCCTCATGCATTCTGAGGGCACTTATGGAAGTGCGGAACATGCAACCATAGGCGGATACCTATGATTTGTGGGGGGGGTTCTATTTGTTTGTGATTTCACAGAAGCCTCAGTATTCGCCAGGAACAAAACTATGAATTTCGTAGACTCCCTGACATTTTTCAGGGATCACTGACATAATATCGACGGACAGAATATCGACTAGCAAAAATATCGATGCCAAAATATCGACAGACAGAATATCGAGTTTGTATCTACAAACAGGTAAGTACAAAAATATCGAGTCCAAAATATCATTTACAAAAATATAGTTTATTAAAATATCAACTTTATTAAAAACAGTGTTAAATTAAATTAATAGTTAAAATTAATGACTAAAATATACTTAAAAATACTTAAATTAACTTATAATAATTAAATAATTAATAAAAGTTATAAAAACATTTTTTACAATCATATTTGTTAAAACATATATATATAGTACCATAATATAATTAAATAATATCCAATATTATTACCGTACGATAGCAAAAGTGTAAAAAATACTATTCCCACTCCAAAGAGTGCAACAGTAGGGAAAGCGTTGGATAGCGTAGGGTTAAAAATTACTATTCCCACTCCAGTGAGTGCAACAGTAGGGAAAGCGTTGGATAGCGTAGAGGTAAAAATTACTATTCCCACTCCAGTGAGTGCAACAGCGGGGAAAGCGTTGGATAGTGTAGGGGTAAAAATTACTATTCCAACTCCAAAGAGTGCAACAGTAGGTGAAAGCGTTGGATAGCGTAGGGGTAAAAATTACTATTCCCACTCCTCCAAATAGTGCAACAGTAGGGAAAGCGTTGGATAGCGTAGGGGTTAAAATTACTATTCCCACTCCAGGGAGTGCAACAGTAGGGAAAGCGTTGAATAGCGTAGGAGTAAAAATTACTATTCCCACTCCAAATAGTGCAACAGTAGGGAAAGCGTTGGATAGCGTAGGGGTTAAAATTACTATTCCCACTCCTAAGAGTGCAACAGTAGAGAAAGCTTTGGATAGCGTAGGGGTAAAAATTACTATTCCCACTCCAGTGAGTGCAACAGTAGGGAAAGCGTTGGATAGCGTAGGGGTAAAAATTACTATTCCCACTCCAGTGGGTGCAACAGTAGGGAAAGCGTTGGATAGCGTAGGGGTTAAAATTACTATTCCCACTCCAGTGGTTGCAACATTAGGGAAAGCATTGGATAGCGTAGGGTTTAAATTACTATTCCCACTCCAGTGGGTGCAACAGTAGAGAAAGCGTTGGATAGCGTAGGGGTAAAAATTACTATTCCAACTCCAAAGGGTGCAACATTAGGGAAAGCATTGGATAGCGTAGGGATTAAATTACTATTTCCACTCCAGTGGGTGCAACAGTAGAGAAAGCGTTGGATAGCGTAGGGGTTAAAATTACTATTCCCCAGGAGGAGCCTAGCTCGAGAGCGTGATGGCCGCCTTTTAGCTCGGCTCCGTCGGCCCTCCGGCCAACCTCGACTATCCTGCAATATATCCTGTACTGCGACGATACTTCACTACAGATTTTGGAATTTAACGACCCACTCTTACTCACCGTCTGGTCCGGAGGCTCCTGCGTGCTGTGAGTCCGCAGTTGTGCCCTCGGTGGGACTGGGGCCTCCGGGCGCTCGAGACCGGGACCTCGCCTGTGGGACCCGACCGGCGGTGCTGAGATTGCCGGCCCCGGCCGCGAGAGTGAGCCACTGGTGGGAGCCGTTGTGTGTATGCCCCGGAGATCCTGAACCGGCCCCGATTTGTGGACCGTGCGGCTGGAGGGGACGAGATGCGTCGGGGGCTGACTTTGTGAAGGGGTCCCTTCGCCTTTCTTCTGTCCGGCAGCCCTGGACCCTGCGCCTGGCTCTCGCTTGTGGGGCCCGCCACTGTTCGGAGGGGGCCCCCCCCCATCGAGCGCCTGCCCGTTCTGTGCCGGTGAGGCCGTTGTTGAGAGCCTCTGGAGGTATGTAAAGTCCTACATTTGGGAACTGTTTGGGGGCCCACGGTGGAGTGCGGGGCGGCGAAACTCACAAAATGGCTACCAACAACGTGGGGGGTGATCCGCTCTGCACCGACGAACCTTGCGGGCCGGATTATGCGGAGGCCTGGGCGTGTGCTCGAGCGCCCACGCTCGGAGATGTCCTGTACGCCTTGAAGTCCTTGTACGCTGTCTTGGCCCCCGGTGCTTCTACCGACCCCATGCGGCCCGCCGCCATTTTGGGTCGCCGCTCTTTCATGCACCCCTATCGTCCTGATGCCTCCATTGCTTCGCCCCCTCCGGCTGCACCAGGAGTTGCTGCCGCTGTTCTTCGGCCGCTTGATGGGCCGGTGGCTTTTGAACCTCCGCTTTTTCACCGCCCGGACTTCGAGGACTTGCACACGACGAGGAGATCTGCTCCTTCCCGGACAACTGGGAACCATGGTGGACCGCTGTTTGCTCCCGCTTCAATGGGTTCGTGCCTTTGTCCTGGAGGGGTACCTTTGCATTGTCGAACTGTGACATTGGACTCCGGCTTGCTTTTGCTTGCCCTGTTGTTGCTGCTACAATTGACTTGCTTCATTGACTTTTTGTATTCCATTAGTATGGTGGCTCTCCCTAATCTACATCACTGCCGTAACTCTGGTCAACATTACGATTATTCTGTGCTGGGTGGTCCGCTCCATGTTATCCTTTATTGGGTTGGTTTCGTGGTTAGGAAGGGCTGGGGGTAAGTTGCACAACACTGATAGACTGCTGGTTTACCTGTCCGTTGCACTGATGCTTGTACTCTCGACATTGTGAAACGTTACATTTCCCCCTCCCCCCCCCTGCGGGTTTTTTGCTGTATGTGCAGGCGTAGTACTGATTTGATAATTATTCGTTTGCTGGTCGGGGGAGGGTCGTAGCCGAGTGTGTTTGTTCATATCCTCTGGCTCCTCCCTCACATCATATTTTTGTTTCATATTCCCTCTCCTCCTTTCTCTTTTTTGTCTCCTTATTCTACTTTCTTTCTTTACTATATTTCGGGTTTCGGATTAGGGCGACAGGCACGCTGTTTGGAGGGTAGGCCGTAGCCTTCTGCAGGGGTGCGGGGTGGGATGGGTGGGCGGGGTCTTTCAGATGTTTTTTTTTTTTTTTTTTTGTTCTATGGCCCTTTTCTATCCCTTTATAGCGGTGCCGCTTCTGTCCTCGCTTCTCTGGCATGAGTGGGTTGGGGTCTGTTGATATGCCACTTTTTATCAGTTTCGATGTTTCCGTCGCGACCGCCGTACCCTTCTTCTCGCCAGCTCTCTACTTCCTTCTGTATTATTAGCCGCGGGATGCCTGGCCCGGGGTGGCGCCCATCTTGTACGATTGTGTTTCTCCTTTTATATTTCTTTTTTCTTGTTCCTCCTTCTTCCCCCTTCCCTGTTCTTGCCCTTATTGGTTTCCTCCCCCCTGTTTCCCCTCTATTTTTCCCCCTTTCCCTCCCCCCTCCCCTTCCCTTCCCCCCCCCCCTTTTTTTCCCCAGGCTCGTATGGCAAGTAGGTTTCGACCGTGCAGTTTATCCGCTCCCCTTGCCTTTGTTAATGTGTGATTGGGTGGGGGGCATGAGATGCTGGTAGTACTTGTATGCTTATCTACTACAATTTTGCGTTTGTTATGTGCTGCGATCGACTCGTGTCTTCACATCCTCCTCTCCCCCCCCCCTCTTCCCATTTTGGCGTGGGTGTATTTCTGTTTATTTGCTTTCCCGTATTTTTATGAGTCTGCCATGAGCCTTGTCCCCCTATTATAAAATGGACCTCATTGATCCTGATATTGGGCCGTTAATGTCGCTTGTCCTTCCTTAGCACTGTTTTACATATGTTTGCCTGCCTGCCAACTGGCCTTGTGTCGCTTATTTTGACTTTTGATCATTTTTGACTTGTGGCCGGCCGGATTGGTTGTGGGCCCACGATTGTCTATCCTGTTGATGCAAATAAAGGTTTTAAAAAAAAATTAAAAATTACTATTCCCACGCCAGTGGGTGCAACAGTAGGGAAAGCATTGGATAGTGTAGGGGTCAAAATTACTATTCCCACTCCAATGACTGCAACAGTAGGGAAAGCGTTGGATAGCATAGTGGTAAAAATTACTATTCCCACTCCAGAGAGTGCAATAGTAGTGAAATTAAATACTTCATATATTATTTCAATAAATATAAATTAATATCTATAAAAAATTAATTAAAAGTAATTACCAATTTAATATAACATAATAATTAATCAATTAAAATTACAAATTAAAAATAATGATTACAATTATTTACCTATTAATACAAATTAATTACAAATTAACAATTAATAATTTAACATTTAAAAATTAACAATTAATTCTAATTAAATACAATTAAATACATTGATTTATTTAATTAATTATAAATAAATAACTTCCCACCCTATACCCCTATAAACCCACTTCAGAAAATAAATTAGTAAAATTAACATAATTAGCATTTAATCAATTAATTAAAATTAATTGCCAATTAAAATTTAATTAATTACCAAATATAAATTAATTAAAAATTAATTAAAATGAATACCAATAAATAAATTTACATATTTAATTAATTATAATTAAATTACTTCCCACCCTATTCCCCTATACGCCCACAACCCGCTACAGAAAATAAATTAGTAAAATTAACATAATTAACAATTAATCAATTAATTAAAATTAATTGCCAATTAAAATTTAAATAATTACCAAATATAAATTAATTAACAATTAATTAAAAATTAATACCAATAAATAAATGTACATATTTAATTCATTATAATTAAATTATTCCCACACTATTCCCCTATAAACCCACAACCCGCTACAGAATGAAATTACCCAAAAATGAAAAAAACAAATTTCATTAATTAAAATAAATTATAACATAAATACACACTTTTCACACATATAATAACATAAAAAACACTATAAAAAATTAGATATTATTAAAAAATTAGATAATTTTAATAACCTATATTATATACTTCGATATTTTAACTGTCTATATTTTTAACATTCGATATTACATTACTTACCTTAAAAACGATATTTTTTATGTCTATATTCTGTCCAGTCGATATTTTGTCCAATCTATATTTAAAACTCGATATTATGTCCATTCGATATTTTGTAGTCGATATTTTGACTGTTTACCATTTTTCAGACCTAAACCTATGATGTTCTGTAGAGCAGAAAATCTCAGTGGTTTAGGTAAGTGTGGAAATATTTTGTTCTTTTTTCTCTCATGTGGAAAAAAGATTTTGTGAGAAGAAATTTTCTCTTCAGCCACTACAAAAAATGAGGGGGCAGATTTACAAGAAATTGACGCATCTGTAGAGATGCCTCCATTTCCCTGCTCCAGCTAGCGATACCCTTGCGCCACCATGGATGTGCAGTACCATGGCACAAGGATTGACAGATGCGTCACAAATTCTGACACATCTGTTGGGCCAAAAGTCACGCATTGCTGGAGTCATGTTGCAAGCACCAAGCAACTCCAGCAATGCATGTTGAGGCTTATACTTATTGTACTGCATCACTCCTTATGCCTGGTTCAAGAGGGAATAAGGTTTTGACGCAGTGGTGTCCTAGAAGTGGCGCGCATCACTATTACGAGCTTTCCTGCATGGGAATGCCCACCCTACATACATTATACCTGATTCAGGTTTAACATGACGCAGGGTTTTACAACGTGACACACCTCCTCAGATGCATCATGTTGTAAATGGGCCGCAATGTGACACATTGTTTACGCCACCGCTGCGTAACAAAAAGTGACGCAACAGCAGCGCAAAAGTAACGCACAGGCTTGTAAATCTGCCCCATAGTTTGAAGGACTGTATTGCACACATTACATAATATATCTACTTGACGTAGAAACAGGTTTACCAGTAAAATAAGTTTACAAAGAGATTCGCCAATTTGTTTATGTAACAACAAATGTATGGCTTTGTGGCTGTTCTGTGTATTTGCAATAACAATTTATTGAGAACCCCAATTGTGGCACCAACCTTAAAATTCCAATTACAGAATATCCTGCCACATAGTTTATTGTATGTAGTTATATGTGCCATATGGGCCCACAAAATTCCACAGATCCTAATTTTGTGATTTAAGATCTATAATTTTATGTCAAGTAGGAAGGCCTCTATTCTGAATTTCTTTTTAGCTTTAATCTCAACATTAGCAAGAGAAAATAGTAAAGTTATCAAAATACAAAGAAAAAAACTTTTTCCCAAAAATCAATGGCGTGAAATAACCAACATTTGCCGGTTAGTTCCATTAAGTAGCTGCGCCAACGAAACATAGAGCTCAATTTTAAACACTGTTTTTAGGTGCTGGATGGCAGTCCTATAAGTGTTCTTACATTCTCCAAATAAGTTTATTGTAAATTGATATTTAGTGGTACTTGGGCCGCCGAGGTCTCCATGCTTCTACCGCAACGTCTAACTGCATCTTAACCTCGTACTTTTTGCCTGATTTACAGTTTGGTGTGTGGCCTGTTGTCTTTGCGGGTGCTTGAGGTTTTACCTCACCAACTTGGCTGGAGTACTGCGGTCCCATATTTAGACATCTCCACCATGGCTTTCCTTCATCCTTTGTCTCCAGGTCTTCCCTGTATATTTCCCCCATTTCTCATGATATATTGTAGTCTTTCAAAGATTTGGAGGAAACTACCGGAAGTTTAGCATTGTGACTTTCTTTTGGAGCACCCAGGTTTGGATCTTCTGTCGGTGTCGGAGGACTGTCCAGTCTACCTTCTTTCTTACCATCAGCGACTGAGCAACTTCTTGTGGCAGTATTACTGTCTTGTCACTTCAGTACTTCTGCAGTTGAGGGCAATGAAGGTTTCAGCTCTCTCCTTTATCAACAACGCCTGCACCATGGCACCATGAAAAATATAAATCTGTATGTCACTTTGGTCCAGTTGGTGATCACACATGGCAAATTTCTTAGTATCTTTAGCTACTAAAGGAAAGTATTATAGAGCGTCCATACTTACAGATCAACAATTTTATTTCAACATCAATTCAACAATGGCAAACCTGTGAGTGAAAAGCCTACAACGTGTACACCTCTTAAAGAACGTAGGTTCAATGTGTCTCTGCCTTTTTCTTTCTTCCTTTCAAGTCTTAATGAGTGTGAAACAGTTTTTGCAAATGATTGAATCATGAAATGGAATGATAATTCTTCTCTCTCTTTCAAGGCCTTATCTTTTAAACTGACAATGTTATTATGTTTACATTTTTTGAAAAGCATGTCAGATGTCAGGATCTAGATTTGGCGGCTAAACAATACTTCTACTGGAGTATTGTTTCTTATTTATAAAAGAAACAAGACTCTTTTTTTCCAGTGTGAAATATCCCTTTTACCTGACCCCTCAAAACTTTGGGTTGCTTGATATCTCAAAGAAAATGAAGTGCGAACCAGTTTTTCATTTTCTTTATAAAACTAAATTTACCTATCTAGGGGCCACCCTATCCAAACGTGTCAAGTGAGTTTGCATTGATACTTCTTCATTTGGGACCCATTCTGCACATGAAGTTTTGAAGTCTAAATAATGTTTCTCGGGGGTCAGCCTAGAATACATTTTAAATGATGCTGATTGGTCCCCAGTTTCTACCTTTCTGACTTCTTACCGTCTCTTATGCTTCTTTGTAATTAATGCATAGTAGAAGCCAAGTTTTAAATGTAGGAAAGTCCAAATGTTATTAAAGAGGAAAGTATTATCCTATCATTGGTGCTTTATTTGGCAAAATGAATTTGTTAATACCTCTATTACTCCTCTTTTACTATGAGTTTTGATAATGGTTAAGTATTTCGCTTCTAAAATATTTATTTGTGCTATTTCCTTATTTTCTTTTTTAGCCATTACTCCTTCAATCCCACAATCTTCATGAGAATGAATTTGAGGACAAGGAATGGGTCATGGCTTTTGATTTGCATAGCTGCCAAGGTTTCAGATTGCTTACGTGTGCCTTTTCTTAATTTCAGTGTAATTATGAGTGACATTCAACGACTATGAGTGACATTTTCTCGCAAGCAAATTAAATCAATGAAGCTCATGAGGGAAACATTTAATTATGAGCATTTACACCCATTTGAGAAATAAGAAACTCTAAAAAGATCTTAAAACTGTTGTAAAGCTACAGAAATGGATGGGCACTAACCTAAAAAAAAAAGCAGCAACTCACAACTAATCCACATGAAATAAGAAATACAGTTTTGCAAATACGAGTGGTTCATGCCAGGTGATAGCTACTGTAAATGGCTATGGTTTCTACATTCCTCTGTGAAAGAAATATGCCCGGGCCCTTTGAAACCCCCAACTTTTACCTAAAATACACCTGCTTTCAGCTGAGAGCTCTTGAATGAGGCCTGCAGATCTTTGCCCCAGACTCCTCTCAGGAAGGGTGAGGAAAGAGTAGCCATTAGGCGGAAGTTGGCACCCCGTCCTCCGGAAGGTGAGTGAGCGATGGCTTCCGCTGCCTGGGTTTGTTTGTAGCCCAGACTGCCCTAAAGGTGCCCTGAGAAGGCCAACAACCGGCCCTCTATAAACAGGGCAATGAAGGACAGATGTGTTCCAGCTGGGAAGGACAAGCTGAGGGGGCCTCTGCTTGGCCCTAACTGCACCACCCCTTCTGGGGAGTGACATTGTTTGGAGCCTGCCTGCCGATGTGAAGTGAGCCCCCGAGAGTCCGAGCAAAGGGCGGGCACGCTTCCAGCCTATAGCCGAGCCCTGCATGTGAGAATCATGCCGCGCCAGCTGCCGCTTCACTGAGTCAGCTCCAAATCGCCACGTCAAAAACAAGCATTTGCAATGCAATAGGTCTCGCAGCATTAAAGTTTGAGTTATTGGCATTGTGTATGACAATGCGTTGCATACATTTTTTAGCATACTTTGAATTGGTGAGCAGTTTGAGTGTGTGCAAGAGTGCTGTTACTCACAGCTGTTATTATTCACGCAGCTCTAATGATGCACCTCACCACGGGGCTGACGCAGTTATTATGCACCTCAGCACGGGGCTGACGCAGTTATTATTCACAAAGCTCTGATGATGCACCTCAGGCACGGCTCACAGCTGTTATTATTCACACAGCTCTGATGATGCACCTTTGGCACGGACTCACAGCTGTTATTATTCACACAGCTCTAATCATGCACCTTAGGCACGGGCTCACAGCTGTTATTATTCACACAGCTCTGATGGTGCACCTTAGGCACGGGCTCACAGCTGTTATTCACACAGCTCTAATGATGCACCTCACGCACGGGGCTGACGCAGTATTATTCACACAGCTCTGATGATGCACCTCAGCCACAGGCTCAGAGCTGTTATTATTCACACAGCTCTGATGATGCACCTCCGGCATGGGCTCACAGCTGTCATTATTCACACAGCTCTGATGATGCACCTCAGGCACGGGGCTGACAGTTATTATTCACAAAGCTCTGATGATGCATCTCAGGCACGGGCTCACAGCTGTTATTATTCACACAGCTCTGATGATGCACCTCCGGCACGGGCTCACAGCTGTCATTATTCACACAGCTCTGATGATGCTCCTCAGGCACGGGCTCACAGCTGTTATTATTCACACACCGCCTAAGGCACCATTAATTAAGAAGCAATCGCCTGATTGCACAGCCGTTGACATGTGAACTCGCACAGCTCGCCACAACCTACCTGTCAATCAAAGACGAAGCTGCACACCAACAGTTCCCAGTGAGGCCGATTTGCACATGATGCATGTGCCCAAGGTCACAGGAGGCGTCAGATGAGAGCAGACAAGACTATAGCGACGGATCGCGCAGTCCAACCCTTTAATACGCGCGTTAATGAGATGAGTGATGTGAGTAAACCATTGTGGGATTTATTTACAAGCCCCTTGCGATGCCGGTAAGTCACTTTCTCCCATATTAAAAATGACTCACTTACTGCGCAGGGTGCCTGTAAATAAGTCCCTATCAGTGCGCTTCACACGCACTCATATTTAGCAATCCCACATTTCGAGTCCGCACTTGACGCTGCACTCCCTGAGCCCCTGCACGTCCCGTAGTTTATGAGTAGTCTGTAATACGCATTGGCAATTATTGTTACAATCAACAATATAATGATTTTGCTGTAGCACACGTACAGCTGTGTGACGTGAAAAAACCAAAGCTGTTTCATAAACGACCTGCAAGCAAAATAATCCAGCCAACTGGCATTTCTCTTGGAGGCAATTAGGTGTGTTAGAATTCTGGGTTTAAATTTAAACTCAACATCCCATTATGAGGATAAAAGCGTTTTCCACCAAATTACAATTTCGAGTGTTAAAAGAAAAACAGCGACTTTTCACAATACTACAGAGGCAGAAAATAAAATAAGCATCTGAACTAAGGAAGCGCCCAGCCTTGCAATATTTTTCAGGAAAGATTTTAGGATCTAACCAGAGCAAAGAAAATGTTCCATAATTGAGTGGTCATGTTCCTGCGTATATCTCAGTAGAAATCGTACAACTTGATTAGCGAGCATTTGCAATGCTCTTATACGAGAATTATGCCTTACATGGGTTTGGCACACTTGTGCACAGGTGGCAGTATAGGGTTACCGATGATGTAATAGGGCCGCAGGTCAAGCACGCCCTGGCGTTTAGAAAGTGGTGTCACCAGAACCCTGGGAGGGCATTATTTGACCCCAATTCATGTTTTTACATAAATATGCTTTTTAACATGCAACACCTTTGGTGGGAGAGGGACTTCTGTCTTGTGCGCGAATCCCACTCCTAAGAAGACGTGCGCACGCAAAACGAAACCTATCGTGGGGCGGGACTTCCGTTTTGTGAAGCCCGCGCCCACGGAGTGCCTGGAGGAGCAGTGGTGACGCGGGGCTCCCATGCCCGAGGGAGAGCCCCGCGGTAGGAGGCTGCATAAGTCCGGAGTGCCGGTGAGCGGGGAAGGGGGGGATGCCTGTATGTGTGCGTGTGTGTGTGTCTGTGTGTGCGACGGCGGAGGGGTGGGGGGGATGTCTCTCCGTGCGTGTATGTGTGCTTGTGTATGTGTGTGCGCATGCGTGCAGGGGGAGGTGTTCCTGTGTATGTTTGCGCTTCCCAGGAGACAGCCACGGCGAGCGCGTTCGCGCGCGCTTGGCCTGCGCCGATCGCCTTTTGCGAGATGCGCGCGTCCAGGTGCTGTCTCCTGGGAAGCACAGTCAGTAAAAAAAGATCTCCTGGCGGACACAGCGCTGACGCGCTGTTACGCCACGAGACCTAAAAACTACTCCAGCTTAAAGCAAGCACTGCAACATGGCCACAAGAAACGGTAATCTGCGGCCATAATTAGCTGCATTCTACGCAAATAAGCAGGCGCGCAAAGTGTGCCTACATATCAGCTGTGAAGCATACCTATAATTATAGTGCAATCCAATGAACCATACCACATGGACTGTGCATGCAAGGACATTAGGCACGCCAACATTATACCTCAGGGGCTCGGCTGGGCATTTCCTGCGTCGAGGGCCAGCGAGAGCCAGACTGGTGCAGACCGGTCTCTGTAACCCTATAGGGACCCCGGCCCGCTCACGGCAATGCCGGCCATGATTGAGGCTATTTTGTTGCAGTCAGGAAGGTTTTCTGGACAGCTGCAAACCACACTGGCCACCAGTCCGTGGTTCAGTCAGCTGCCAGTGGGGTCGGATTCGTTGTTGGTGTTGCCGGATCATGATTCTTACCGGCCATAGCAAGCTGTACACTAGTCTACATGGTTGCCACCAGCTGAGCAGCCAAACTGGCTTTTAAACAGCGACTGGCGACTGCAGCAGAACCTACCCGCCTACTACTGTGAGTCTGAGACTCATGCCTGACCTCACTGGCTGACGGTTAGTGTCTGCCTATCCCTAGTAGCCCTGACCCTTCCTGGTGTCAGTGAAATATATCAGTAGTGCCGCTGCTGCGCAGTCAATTGAGTCCATCTGTTACATTGTAGCAGTAGCAGCTACACTGCAGCTCAGGCTGCCCCTAAGCCTCCCAGGAGAAGTTCACAGCATGCTGCAGTCACGTTAAGCTTTCAGTCAAAAATGGTGTATTAGCATCCAGCGCTCTGGCTACTAGACAGCCAGAGAGGTACTAAATATGTGTGACTTTGCATTTCAGTATGGTGATGTGGACCACCACACTCAGGGCCAGATGTAGGTAGGCTTTTACCGGGTGGTAACGGCCGAATTCGGCCGTTACCACCCGGTAAAACCAATTTGACATGTAGGTCCCTGTAATTTACAGACTCGGTAAATTTACCGATAGGTAAATTTACCGAGTATGTAAAATACCGAGTCGGTATCATTACTGATTCCGGAAAATTGGTATGTAGGTGGGACTCTTCTGAGTCCCACAAGCAGTACAACATCGGTATTTTACCATCAAATACTACTTGATGGTAAAATACCGTTTCTGGTGTGCATGCACATGTGTGCATGCACACCTATGCCATATGACAGGCAGACCTGCCCTTAGGGCAGGTATGCCTGCCACATGGCACCCGAGCCTCTTTTGGGGGTGCCAGAGGGTGTCAAAGTGACACCCCCTGCACCCTTGTGACAGTCGGTATTTTCCGATGTGGTAAATACCGACCGGTAAATGCCCAATCAATCCTATGGGCTTCAAAGCCCGTAGGAATGCATGGGCATTAACTGGTCGGTATTTACCACATCGGAAATTACCGACTGTTTCCGATTCGGTAATTGCACATCTGCAATTACCTACATCTCGGTATTTTTATTTTCCGACCTCTTAAATACCGAGTCGGTATGACTCGGTATTTAAGAGGTCGGTAAATAAAATTTACCTACATCTGGCCCTGAATGTGTTAGTCAAAGATGTATCATACTTGGCAGGACTGAATTTACTAATCTGCTGTTTCTTCTTACTTTCTATCCTTTTTCTTAAACTTTAAGGACTGAGTTTGCATTTAGAAACGAGAATTTAAAATGCCATGCATTTTTTATATTTTGCATCGACTTAATGAAACTCATCTGTAAAAGGGAATTGACCAATAGTTTCTCTCCAGTGCGTCTTGAGAACCATTATTTCTGGGTGCTATTAAAATTAAAGCTAAAATGAAATGCACTATCCGCACCCTTTGCCGAACTGTTTCTCCGCATTACTAGAAGCTAACAATTAGCACATTACTTTTATCCCTCGAATAATCTGAACTGTTGCACTTGCAGGTGAGAGAGTTGTTTTGGTACCGTCATTGGCAGCAATGACGGCAATGGGTGGTGTAAGCGGCAGTGGCCTCCCAGCCAGGACCCTGGCACTTATTCTTTTACAATTAAGCACCGGTTACATATACATATTGGAGGGTGGGCGCTGCATAATATAAGATGTATTAAGGGACTAATCTCAAGTCCATTGGAAAATGTAAAGATCCTCTGGGTGTTGGAAACAGAGGGTATTTAATATTGTTTATTAAGACATGGGATATCCCTCGTCGCATCTGGGCGGTCAGAAGAAAACCACTTCTGAAAAGAGTATATTGACATTCACTGGGGCAAATTGACTTGTGGCGGACTAATACACACATATAAGACAAAACAGTTCTACATAGGGAACCATCCATACAAATAATGACAAGATCGTATTTAACATCTGATAGGTTGAGACTCACCTAACCACTAATTACAGATGTTGGAGGGATTGTGGGGGGAAAGGTAGTCCTAGGCACATTTGATGGTCACGCCTGGCAGAAAAGACATCATGTGTTTCCCAAACCCAGAGGACCTGAGGTTTATTATATTATGGAGCAGACTACAAAACAGGGATGGAATGCAGAAGTAGGAATAGAAAAGCATAGTTCAATTATGAGTTATCACCCGTATGTTAATAGCCAGACTCTGGGGGAAAAGTTGAGTCCAGTGTACAACATGTGGCGGGGAACAGGTTGGCACCTTGGATCTAGACCACTTAGATAGGCCCTTGGTGAAACACAGGGATCATTTTCTAGCCATGTGAGCACTGGTACTGATCCACATGGCTAAGGAATGTCTGTAGATGACATTCCCTCCCAGGCTCTAAGCACTAAGTCTATCTGATTAACTTGTGAACTGATATTCTGACAGGACTGAGCGAAAGGGGAGATGGGCAGTTTATGGGTTGGTGTTGATAATAAGGAGCAGCTGTGATGGAACAAAAGATATCAGACTGAAAGAAGTAAATGTAATAACCTTGCTCCCCTACTTAAATTAAACGAAGGTACAAAAAGAAGAAATAAAATAACATAAAAGCATCCCAGTCCATGTTCACAATCAGATAGTAGATGCCCCGAAAGTGGTTCGTGCTATATTTAGGGAGTCCTAAGGAATATTCATTTGCTGATTTTACCTTCAAAGGCAGATGTTCCTCTTCTTTATGAGGCTGGTGCAGGGCAATGCACCTTGTGATCAAAGGATGAAACTAATATGTTATGTTAATTAATTTTTGTATAACGCCAAATCACCGGCAGGTCTCTAAGCGCTTAAAATGTGATGGGACATCAGGTTGGAATGACAAAGGATCATAAGTTAATTGAGACCCAGGGTAACGGCAATAGATTATGCTTTGCTGGATAAAATTAAATAGCAGCAACTCAGTGCTACATGTCCAGTACCAAGTCACGTGGGTGAGCTAGGAATTCATGGTGATGTGGAAAGACACCAACCATTTAGAAAGACCAGGGCTTCCACTTTCATGCCTTTCATGCCTTCCATGTCCTGCCTTGGATATTCAGTGATTATGGACAGATTCTTTTGCTCAGGAATGGCAAAAGCCAGTCTGACCGGAGTCGTATAGTTGTTGATTGTCTTCTCAATTGTTCCCGGGTCCAGCGGTGCAGGGTAGGTCTACCACTCGGTTTCTATTTGAACCAGACACATATCTTCATTGTGTCCAGAGCCCGCTGGAATTGATGAGGTTGCCCACTGAACCTGCGGGTACATATTCCGCAGATCCACACAGTGGTAGGTAGGTTTCCACCTTACCACAGGGTGTAGATAAGTTTCTCATTAAGGTCCTTAAGAATCGCCACTGATTCCCCAGAAAAATAGGCGAGAAACATGTTGACCCAACAGGAGTAGAGCGCCCTTATTGTGATCCAGTACAGTAAGAAAATCGCCTCTCCCACACTTTTTAATCAGGCAGGGTCCCTGCTAGAATAAAAGTAGGTTCCATAGGACCCTGACCTGTTTTAACCATCCTACTTACTACTACATCCAAACACACTAGGGCCCTCACACCCACGGCACCTAACGGCAAGGAACAAAAGATCTCCGATAAAGAGCCCCTTTAAGGGTACCCGTTGGGTATTGCAGCGCAGACCCGACGAGGAGCAGGCCCATATGATGAAGCATGACACCTAGCTTGCTGGGTGTGTGAGGGCACTAGTTCCGAAAGGAGGAATTCCTTTACTCCCACTACCCAACTGATAGGTCAGACTGCCACCGTGACTATAACTAGGTCCCTGACCAAGATTTTTAATGCACCAAGAAACTTCGTACCCTACTTCTTTCTGACAGTCTAGGGCATGTACACTGGTCCTTCTCAAAAGTCCATTGTCCCCCCTTTTTTGGAATAATAGGTGTGGAAAGACACCAACCATTTTAAAAAGACCAGGGCTTCCACTTTCATGCCTTCCATGTCCTGCCTTAGATGTTCAGAGATTATGGACAGATTCTTTTCCTCTAGAATGGCAAAAGCCAGTCTGACCTGAGTCGTATAGTTGTTGATTGATTTCTCAATTGTTAGTTCAGATCTGGAAAACTGGATCTAAAGTAAAAAAGGGTATTCGGACAAAATATTGTGTAAAAAAATTGAGACTCACAGATATCGAATTTTTAATATCAGGATACACAAATATCATGATGCAAGAATATCATTTTTTTTTAAGTTAAGTAATATTGATGTTAAATATAATATATGTTGTAAATATTGTGTACAAAAATATTTATGTTGTTAGTATCGTTTAAAAATATCAATGTTGTTAATATTGTTATCATTCTAAAGAATACCATTTTAAATTCTCTTTATGTATTTTAGTGTATGTTTTCATTTTTTATGTTATAAATTGTATAAGTATTGTTAATGTTTTTAAATACAGTTTTTAAATTTTGTGTTGCTTTTAAATGTAATTTTTAGTCTTGTAGTGGGATTTGTAGGGGTGCAGGGTGGGAAGTAAATTAATTATAATGAATTCATAATGTTACATTTACATCAATTATGTATATTGTGTAATTAATTTAATTTTTAATGTATATTTTTTGGCAGGTGTGTGGGATCTATAGGGGTAAAGAGTGGGAAGGTAAATAATTACAATTAATTAATAATTCATGTTAATTAATAATGAATATTTAATTGTGTGAATTGTGTAATTAAAATATTTTTTAAGTTATATTTCAGGTGCGGGATGCTGGGGTTGTAATTATTCATTTGTTATTAATTATTTAATTGATAATTATTTATATTGTAAAATTGTCATTATAAGTTATATTTTAGGTATGTGTTGTTTAGTTGTATAGGTATAGGTGGGAAGTTATTTAAGTAATAATAAATGTAAAATGATTTATTCATCTATTAAAAATGTTGTTATTTATTGTGTAATATTTTAATTGTGTTATGCTTTTTACTTTCTATTACATTTTAATTGTTGGTTGTTATGATTGTGAGAATATAATGTTGTATTTTAATTTAATTATTATAATTTGCTTTAATTGATAATAAGTATTTTTTTAATTAATAATTAGGTAATTTGTGTGAAAATTCTGACATATTATAGTTAAATTTAAATATTTATATATTTGTTAATTCAATAGAGTTGTCAAAATATACGATTTGTTTTAAGTGAACTACTCGCTCTCTACTGTTGCACCGACTGAAGTGGGAATAGTAGATTATACCCCGCCTGAGTCCAACACTTTCCCAACTGTTGCACAGACCAGAATGGGAATAGTAAATTTTACCCTCCTGAGTGCAGAACTTTCCCTATATTGTTTACTTTTCATGTATAATGAAAACGGAAATATTGTAAACATTTTTGAGGTTTATTTGTTGTACATTCTATTTTTTTATGAGTATGGAAAATATATATATATATATATCTAATAATATATATATATATATATATATATATATATATATATATATATATATATATATATATATATATATATATACCTACTGGCGATAGCCAGTAGGTATATATAGTTAGAATTTTCAAAAATCCCATAGGAAAAAAATCCTATGTCGAATAACTTTGGCGTTTGAGGACAGAATTGGCTGAAATTTTCAGGAAAATGGAACATTTTGTTTCTGAGCAGCCCCTGAAAATTTGGGGGAGTTTCGTCAAGGGGGGGCCGAGAAAAAAGGGGGGTCCCAAAACGTGTTTTTCCCATGCAATTTTCCATAGGGCGGTTGGCCTCACTTTTAGCCTGAACGGCTGAATGGATTTACACCAAACTTGGCAAAATTGTAGGGACTGGTAGCCCGATGTGCCTTTGCTATGTCTCAAGATATAGGCTCCAGTGGTTTTTACGAAAATTAACTTTGAAAAATATATATTGGGCTACATTGGGCTATATATATGTTGGAGCCCAAATGTAGCCCAATGTAGCCCAAAGATGGCCACCAGAGACAAAAAAAAACAAATGTAGCCCAAATATCAGCCAGATGTAGCCCAACTATAGCCCAATGACAGAATGTCCCAGAGTGTTCTAAAGAACAACTAGAGTGCTAACAGTCCTACTTATTACAAAGGTATGGCACTCCTGAAGCCATCTTGATTGGAATAAAGTGGTAACTCTTAAAACATTTAATTTAAAAAGGAACAAAATGAGGGGGTTCATTTTGCCATAGAAAGTATGATTAGCGAATATATGACGAAATCCCGCATACCATCAGTCCGCAAAAAAAATCCCGCATGTACTATTAGGCCACAAATTAAAATAACGAAAACCTTTAGAACGAATATGCCTTTAGCATACACTAAACAACTAAACTACCCTAAACCCTAAAACACTACCCCCAGCATGACCCTACACTACACAAACAGTACAACACTACCCTAAACCCTAAAACACTACCCCCAGCATGACCCTACACTACACAAACACTACAACACTACCCTAAACCCTAAAACACTACCCCCAGCATGACCCTACACTACGCAAACACTACAACACTACCCAAAACCCTAAAACACTACACCCCAGCATGACCCTACACTACGCAAACACTACAACACTACCCTAAACCCTAAAACACTACCCCCAGCATGACCCTACACTACGCAAACACTACAACACAACCCCAAACCCTAAAACACTGCCCCCAGCATGACCCTACACTACGCAAACACTACAACACAACCCTAAACCCTAAAACACTACCCCCAGCATGACCCTACACTACGCAAACACTACAACACTACCCTAAACCCTAAAACACTACCCCCAGCATGACCCTACACTACCCAAACACTACAACACTACCCAAAACCCTAAAACACTACACCCCAGCATGACCCTACACTACGCAAACACTACAACACTACCCTAAACCCTAAAACACTACCCCCAGCATGACCCTACACTACGCAAACACTACAACACTACCCAAAACCCTAAAACACTACACCCCAGCATGACCCTACACTACGCAAACACTACAACACTACCCAAAACCCTAAAACACTACACCCCAGCATGACCCTACACTACGCAAACACTACAACACTACCCTAAACCCTAAAACACTACCCCCAGCATGACCCTACACTACGCAAACACTACAACACTACCCAAAACCCTAAAACACTACCCCCAGCATGACCCTACACTACGCAAACACTACAACACTACCCAAAACCCTAAAACACTACCCCCAGCATGACCCTACACTACGCAAACACTACAACACTACCCAAAACCCTAAAACACTACCCCCAGCATGACCCTACACTACGCAAACACTACAACACTACCCAAAACCCTAAAACACTACACCCCAGCATGACCCTACACTACGCAAACACTACAACACTACCCAAAACCCTAAAACACTACACCCCAGCATGACCCTACACTACGCAAACACTACAACACTACCCAAAACCCTAAAACACTACACCCCAGCATGACCCTACACTACGCAAACACTACAACACTACCCAAAACCCTAAAACACTACACCCCAGCATGACCCTACACTACGCAAACACTACAACACTACCCTAAACCCTAAAATACTACACCCCAGCATGACCCTACACTACGCAAACACTACAACACTACCCAAAACCCTAAAACACTACCCCCAGCATGACCCTACACTACGCAAACACTACAACACTACCCTAAACCCTAAAACACTACCCCCAGCATGACCCTACACTACGCAAACACTACAACACTATCCTAAACCCTAAAACACTAGCCCCAGCATGACCCTACACTACGCAAACACTACAACACAACCCTAAACCCTAAAACACTACCCCCAGCATGACCCTACACTACGCAAACACTACAACACTACCCTAAACCCTAAAACACTACCCCCAGCATGACCCTACACTACGCAAACACTACAACACAACCCTAAACCCTAAAACACTACCCCCACCATGACCCTACACTAAACAACCACCACAACTCTACACTACACTAACACAACACTACACTACACAACACTACACTACACTACACAATCACTAACCCACGAAAAAATTAACACAAACCCACTTACCTCTCTCATCACCGTGGTTTTCACAACGCAAATGCATTTACCATACATGCCTTTAAAACGTAATTCTTTGTAAATGCATGCGCGATAAATGCACATGCGTTTTGAAAAAATGCGGGATAATGGTATGCGAGGTCAATGACCTTGCGGGATAATGGTATGCGGACTGAAAGTCTGCGGGATAAAAAATGCGGGAAAATGGCTGCAAACCATGATTAGCAGCAGACTTCCCTGGTGAGCACTAGCTTTACTACAGTGATCTAATGAGCAACTAGAGTGCTAACATTCAGAATTTATGGCAAATGTGTGATACATCTGAATGCCTTCTTGATAGAACCAAAGTAAACAAGCATTGAAAATGCAATAGATCTCGCCCTCGTTTAAGTTAAAGCCATTCTGTTTGTAATGAGGTGGCTTTTTAGCTTTGCTTTTATTAGTGTTTTTAAAACTTTCATGTAAATAACATGCATATGTATGCATATATGTATATGTATGCATGCATTTATATTTATATAGATATGCAGATTATATATGTTTATATATGTATATTACCAACTGGCGATAGCCAGTGGGTATATATAGTTAGGATTTTTTCTCTATGGGATTTCTGAAAATTCTATGTCTAATAACTTTGGCGTTTGTGGACGGAATTGGCTGAAATTTTCAGGAAAATGGCACATTTTGTTTCTGAGCAGCCCCTGAAAATTTGGGGGGGGTTTCGTCAAGGGGTGGCCGACTAAAAAGGGGGGTCCCAAAACGTGTTTTTCCCATTCATTTTTCCATAGGGCGGTTGGACTCACTTTTACCTCGAACGGCTGAATAGATTTACATGAAACTTGGCAAAATTGTAGATATGGTTTGCCCGACGTGCCTTTGCTATGTCTCAATATATGTGCTCCAGTGGATTTTGAGAAATTAACGTTTAAAAAAATATATATATCTGTGACAGCGCTCCGGTTAGCGCCCCGGTTCGCGTACCTGACGCGTAACGGAACTTCGCGAAGCGAAGCTGATTGGCTCTCCGGTGTCTGTCAACATTCTAAACAGTCCGGAGCGGCCGCCATCTTGTCTCTCGGTACGATCGAGAGACAAGATGTGGTGAAAAACGAAGGGGGAAATGAAGGAAAGGGGGCAAGGTAGACCACTCCTGACCCCCTAGGATTGATGAGGGGGATATTAAAGTGCCCCGCGGGGCAAAAAAAAAAAAAAAAAAAAATTGGGCGATTTTACGCCGTAGAGGCGCGTCCCGGTACGCGAACCGGGCAGCTCACTGGGCAGCTCACCGGGCAGCTAACCGGGCAGCTAACCAGCAGCGTAGCTGTCAACATTGCAAACAGTCCGGAGCGGCCGCCATCTTGTCCCTCGGTAGGTTCGAGAGACAAGATGTGGTGAAAAAAGAAGGGGGAAATGAAGGAAAGGGGGCAAGGTAAACCCCTCCTGACCCCCTAGGATTGATGAGGGGGATATTAAAGTCCCCCGCGATTTTTTGCGGTAGAGGCGCTTCCCGGTACGCGAACTGGGCAGCTAACCGGCAACGTAACGGGAGTCCGCCATCTTGTGTTTTTGGAGCGTCCGATTCGCGTACCGGGTAGCGTCCCGGTAAGCGTAACAAGGGGAAAACCAAGAGAAACAGTAAAAAAAAAATTAAGGGAATAGATTTCCAGCAAACTTGGCAAAATTGTAGGGACTGTTTGTTTGATGTGCCTTTGCAAGGCCTCAAGATATGTGCACGTGTGGATTTTGTCTAATTAAGGTTAAAAAAAATATATATATCTGTAAGCGTGCTACGGACCGCTTACGTTACGGGTTTTGTTTGCGCTGCAGAGCCGATACGTCACGGTTATGCGACGCGTCATGAGGCGTCTCACGTGGCTACGTGATACGTCACGTAATAAAGAATATATTTTACAGCTATAGATATTAGCTTTTAAAAAACCAATGAAATTCACTGAAAAAACCATAGGTTATAGACCATATATAGTTAGGAATTTGCATTTACAAAACCTTGAAAATTCACTGAAAAAACCATAGGTTAGAGACCATATATAGTTAGCTGGACATTTTATTGACATAAAACCAATGAAATTCCATATATAGTTAGTTGCACTAACTATATATCGCGCACCCGCAATCCACTGCTGATGATGTCACATATTACATCATTCGTGACATGGTCAGTGACATCACTGATGACATCACTGATGACATCTCAAATGACATCACTGATGACATCACTGATGACATCTCAAATGACATCACTGATGACATCATGACACACCAATACCAGTTACTACATACGCACTCACTGATTCCTACGTCTACACACACATTCACTCATTCACCCATACAATCACTCATACATACAGTCACTCATTATTACAACACTATCATATGCACTCATACACCTATGCAGACACTCACACACTGCCACTCATCCATGGAGTTACTCACACACCTAGTCAGTCCTGTAAAGAATCAATCACACTTCCATTTCCTCATCTATACAGTTAAACACAGAACACCATACTTCAGTGACATCACTGATGACATCACTGATGACATCTCAAATGACATCACTGATGACATCTCAAATGACATCACTGATGACATCATGACACACCAATACCAGTTACTACATACGCACTCACTGATTCCTACGTCTACACACACATTCACTCATTCACCTATACAATCACTCATACATACAGTCACTCATTATTACAACACTATCATATTCACTCATACACCTAGTCAGTCCTGTGAAGAATCAATCACACTTCGATTTCCTCATCTATACAGTTAAACACAGAACACCATACTTTTCACACATATACTAACACATACTTACTCTCTTATACAATCACTGATACAAGTACACATTGATATGCACAGAGTCACACACCTCCCAGCCAGCCACACACACACTCAGTCTTCCATACATCCACTCATTCTTCAATATGTAAAACATATTTAAACTTTACAAAAACACACAGACACTAGATGATGTCATCAGTGATGTCATTTGAGATGTCATCAGTGATGTGATTTGAGATGTCATCAGTGATGTCATCAGTGATGTCACTGACCATGTCATGAATGATGTAATATGTGACATCATCAGCAGTGGATTGCGGGTGCGCGATATATAGTTAGTGCAACTAACTATATATGGAATTTCATTGGTTTTATGTCAATAAAATGTCCAGCTAACTATATATGGTCTCTAACCTATGGTTTTTTCAGTGAATTTTCAAGGTTTTGTAAATGCAAATTCCTAACTATATATGGTCTATAACCTATGGTTTTTTCAGTGAATATATATATGCACACACACACACACATTATATATATATATATATATATATATATATATATATATTAAAGCTCAATCCCTCCCCGGTCCCGGGAAGGAATAAGGACTGCACACACGGGATCAGTTTTCCAAAACAGCAACTTTTACTCGCACAGACGCGTTTCGGAAGCTGTGCTTCCTTCTTCAATGTGGTTACAACGTCCCGCGCTTGTAGGCGCCATTTTATTACCCATGAGTACACAATTGAAATTGAGGGTCACAAAGAAAGGACTAACGTGCGAGCGCCATATTGGTAGTACCAATGAAGATTTACAATGAGTACTAATACATTATGCACGATTGAAAACCCAAATAGCAAGTCTATAATAGAACATGCAATTTTAGAAAACAAAGAGAATAATCAATCTCAAATCACGCCGTGAATCGGCAATTGTCCTCCCATAGTTTGAATGATGGGTCAGAAACGAAAAATCTTGCCGTGGATCGGCTTTTGGCAACCTTATTCGGTTGCCAAATATTAAAGTTTCCGTACCCATTATGCAAAAAATATCCCCCTCATAGGTACTCATTAATTCATCATAGGGATAATACTATACATTCTCTTCAGTGTTACCAAAAAAGTTTTTTCTTTATAAAAATCCTTAAATCTACGTACATTTCAGCTTTATGTCCAATTCATGGAAAGAAAAGAAAAGCAAACATGAGCATGAATTATTCATTATACATTACTACAGTGTTCAAGAGACATAGACCAATTTGCTGATTTACACAAATTCATGCAGATTAACTGCCCAGATGCACCGCCAGTTCCTCCCCACAATTTAATCCATCCGGATTTTTAGTTTGGTTATCAATTATGTGCCGGGACTCCAATCTTCGTAACTTTTGTAATTTATCACCTCCCCTGATGTTATCGGGTATGGCATCCATACAGAAATACTGTAGGAGATTCCGGTCACCATTGTGTTTGATGGAGAAATGTCTGGCAACTGGATATGAGAAGTCCCTATTAACTATGGCCCTCATATGTATGGACCGCACCCGCCCATTAGTAGTGCCGCGCTTTTGGAGCAGAGAGCGAATATATATATATATATATATATATATATATATATGTATATATATATATATATATATTATGGTGCTGGTGTTGAGCGTAAAGAATTCTGCACTTAGACCTGGGTCTGCATTCGTCTGTTCCAGTGGAATTGGGAGTGATACGGAAAAGTTTCCAATATATTACCTACTGGCGGTCGCCAGTAGGTATATATAGTTAGGATTTTTTCTCTATGGGATTTTTGAAAATTCTATGTCTAATAACTTTGGCGTTTGTGGACGGAATTGGCTGAAATTTTCAGGAAAATGGCACATTTTGTTTCTGAGCAGCCCTTGAAAATTTGGGGGGGGTTCGTCAAGGGGGGGCCGAGAAAAAAGGGGGATCCCAAAACGTGTTTTTAACATTGAGTTTTCCATAGGGCGGTTGGCCTCACTTTTAGCCCGAACGGCTGAATGGATTTGCACGAAACTTGGCAAAATTGTAGGGACTGGTAGCCCGATGTGCCTTTTGTAGGTCTCAATATATGTGCTCCAGTGGATTTTGAGAAATTAACGTTTAAAAAAAGATATATATCTGTAACAGCGGACCGGGCAGCGCTCCAGTACGCGTACTTTTCGCGCAACGGAGCTTTGTGAAGCGAAGCTGATTGGTTCTCCGGCGTCTGTAAACATTCCAAACAGTCCGTAGCGGCCGCCATCTTGTCTCTCGGTAGGATCGAGTGACAAGAGGAGGCCAAAGCGAAGGGGCAAATGACCATAAGGGGGAATAATAGATCCTCGCTGACCCCCTACGTTTGATGTGGAGGTTTTAAAAGGGCCCCGCGGGGCAAAAAAAAATAATAATAATAATAATCGAACGGCTGAATGGATTTGCACGAAACTTGGCAAAATATTAGGGACTGGTAGCCCGATGTGCCTTTGCTAGGTCTCAATATATGTGCTCCAGTGGATTTTGAGAAATTAACGTTCAAAAAAAGATATATATCTGTAACAGCGCTCCGCTTCGCGTACTTTTCGCGTTACGGAGCTTTGCGAAGCTGATTGGTTCTCCGGCGTCTGTCAACATTCCAAACAGTCCGTAGCGGCCGCCATCTTGTCTCTCGGTAGGATTGAGAGACAAGAGGAGGCCAAAGCGAAGGGGGAAATGACCATAAGGGGGCATAGTAGATCCTTCCTGACCTCTTAGGTTTGATGTACCATTTTGCCAAGTTTGGTGTAATTCCGTTCAGCCATTCAGGCTGTAGACGTATGTAAATGTCCTATGGAAAATTGCATGGGGAAAACACATTTGAAAGTGTTGAAATTTAGAACCAATTAAAATGTTAGTTTGGTTTTGTATTTGTGTGTGATGAAAGTTAATTGGTTATGTATATATGTCAAATGAGAGGAAACCACAGCCATTTTGTGATACTACTGTCTGAGGTACATTTGTGAGGAATTTTTGGTGGTGAATTTCTGGTGTTTGATTTACACAGTACTAACACTTCTCCTACTTTTAAAAAGGTGAGTTGTTAATTTGTAAGGGGAACTATGTTGTACACTTGAAGATAATTTGAAAAATGTTTTCTGTTATTTATTTGCAGTCCTTCTGTTATACTAAATACTTGATAAAGTTAGTTTTATATTATGTATTACTAAAAACGATAAATGAAAGTGATTATTTTTTTCTGCAATTTACAGCAAGCAATTTCAAAATAAAATGGCTCACAATGAAGAGACCGTGGCAATTTCTTTTGAATTGTCCACTACATTGATTGAAATTGAGAGCACCAATAATGAAATATTGTCACAAGGAGGAGATGACTTGTATGATTCCATTAGATTGATTGAAATGGACAGCACCAATAATGAAATATTGTCACAAGGAGATGACTTGAATGATTCCACTACATTGATTGAAATTGAGAGCACCAATAATGAAATATTGTCACAAGGAGGAGATGACTTGTATGATTCCATTAGATTGATTGAAATGGACAGCACCAATAATGAAATATTGTCACAAGGAGGAGATGACTTGAATGATTCCACTACATTGATTGAAATTGAGAGCACCAATAATGAAATATTGTCACGAGGAGATGACTTGAATGATTCCACTACATTGATTGAAATTGACAGCACCAATAATGAAATATTGTCACAAGGAGGAGATGACTTGAATGATTTTTTTGATCAATCTCTTGATGGCGAATTTATCGAATGTTTGGAGACCATAGAGTTACAAGAATCATCATTGCAGACTTTTCATGAGGACATTGCTGATGAGGACATGTTACTAGTTCTTTCAAATTTAGAAAATTCTGAAGAATAAATTTATATTTAGAAATCAAAAATTGTTTGAGACATTATTCATTTTTATTTTTAATTTATGAGGTTGTAGCGAAGTGATTGTAGTATAAAATGAGACTTATAGTATAGAGTGCAACATTTTTATGTTACATGGTAAGTTTACTCATATTTACTTCCCTTCTGCCACTATATTATCTCCAATGTGTATTTGACATCTCTTCTTCATCTCCGGCCTCCTTTCTCTCACTGTGTGTCTCCGATGCATCTTATCGCTGCTATTTTGTGTAATTACAGAAGAGAGTAAAATAAAATAGTTCGGAACGTGAAAAGGGGGCAAAGTAGAGTACTCCTCACCCCCTAGGCCTTTTTAGGCGGTCCCAAAAGGATCAGTTTCTGCTTTCCTGAGAGATTATGGTATGAGTTCCATATACCACAATAACTTGCATTACAACATGCAAGATATCTATCTCCTATTACCAACTTTTGGAGATATTCGCGCTAAGCGCGAATATCTCCAAAAAGTAACACCTGCCCTGAGCAGTTCTTAGCCATGTTATCCAATGGGAGGTGGATAACATGGCTAAGAGCATTAGCTCGGTAATGCATGAATATCGCTGAGTTTTTAGCGATATTCATGCATTGCGGCCGTTTATTATCGCATTTGCGATAAACCTTGATAATAGCAAGGTTTATCTTCGATAATTTCTGACGATGCTTAGCGGTAAAAAATTCGTTGGTAAGCATCGTTAGCGATAAATATCGCTTAACTTTGGTAATATGCCCCAACGTCTGTTAACGTTCGATTCGAAGGAAATGAGGAAGTGTTGAAAAACATTGTTTGCGCCATCTTGCCTTTTTTGAAATGCCACACTTTTGTGGTGCACGGCAGCCATTTTAGATGCCTTGACCAGACCCACTCTCTGCACGCTGTCGATTCGTAGCATGGCTCCTCACCCTCGCAAGCATCTTCCCCAGGCACTGGTCACCCCCGCTCTCTGTCTTATGCATGGGCAATAAACCTCCCCCCATCTGCGCTGCTCTTCCCTGAGAATCACACTCTGTGCCCGCCCGACACCTCCCTTTCGCCCTATTCACTACCGCACCCTCTGACACTCCTCTTCCTCTGTGTCCGATTGTCCAGGCTATCACCTAGCCCTGCAGATGTAGTTTATGGCCCCAGCTGTAAAGAATCACCCCTCTTCAAAGGAGTTATAGTAGATCAAGGCCCACACCCGATGAGATCCGTCACACCACACGTGTTCCTACTATCTGAAAACCATCCTGTATTGTGATTGGGGAGGGGACCGAGCCTGAAGCGGAAGATTCCAGGAATGACTCTTGGTACATCAAAGTTTTTACAATTATGTGTCACATTAAAAATATATAGCACTCCAACAAAGTAGTAGGAATATAAAACTTTAATAACATATAAATATATACAACAAAACAAAAACAGTAAAAACATTTAAACAACGAAGAGACCGTGGCAATTTCTTTTGAATTATCCAATAGATTTATTGAAATTGACAGCACCAATAATGAAATATTCTTGTCAGTAGCGGTCTGTTGTGCGAATAGTTCCAAGGCAGCAGAACGCGCTGAAATCTAGATGGCACGAAAGTGATGTCTAGTAAGTTGCCGCCCAGCAAATAACGGCGTGGGGCGCCGCGGGGGTGAGTGAGTCCAGTAGGCACCACAGCTATTCTTACCGGCATCGCAGAATTACTGCTGGGGACAATGCCTGTGCTGTAGCAGGGTCACAGCAGAAACAAAAAGGATTTTGTTGAAGATGTTGTTGGTTTTAAATTTGAAAACAGTTCTGGTGTCAACTGCTATGCTAATGTAGTGGTTAATGTTTTGTTTTCTCTAGAAAATGTAAAAGAGGGGGAGGCAGTCCAAAGTTCCGTTAAAAGGGCAAAGGAAAGGATCGGTGGTTTGAACTATCAGTCAAAAAGGGGAGGGGGTGCAACAATTTTTCCTACCGGGTCACACTGTGCTTTCACCGGAACTGAGGTCTGCAGGATTCTAGTAATTCAAAGTGAGGCTGGCGCCAGCATGGGAGCGCCGACGTCCCGCGGATACAGTTTCGTCACTCCACGGGCGATCATGGCAGTCATTCCCCATCGGGGGTCGGAGACTCCCGCGGCTCCTCTAGAATCTTCAAGGTCGTGGAGGACTACGGTGGTGGAGTCAACCAGTGACCGGGCCATTTCTTTATGCTGGGCCCGCTCTTGCCAGGTCGACCGCCATTTTGAGAGTTCGGTAGCTACTGGCGATCGCGGGGTCAAATGAGCGGACGGGCTCCACCCTGCCGGGCGAGACGTTGCAGCATGGCCACAGTGGAAGAACCCTTTTCCGGGCGCCTGGAGCGCTGAGGGTGCAGCTGGGAAGCCTCCACCTGGGGAGGCGGGAGAGGCCTGTTCGCACCGTCTCTCCCTCCCAGTGCACCCCACGGCGTCTCGCTTGAGATTTGTTATGGCCGGACCAGGCGATGAGGACGAGGGGGGGGAGGGGTCGGAGGCATGTGCAAGACATCCCCCCCCAGTGTTGTCACAGCCATTATTCATGAAAGAAGTGTCCCGTCCGTCTTCGGGCCGGGCTTCCGGTAGATGTCGGCCGGACGCCCCTGGCTCTGGCCCCATGAACGGGTTTCTTGGTTTATCGGCTGCAGCCGGATCCCGTCGTCCTCGGCCCCCCGACCGTTGGTGGCCGGACCGGAAGAGCATGTGGCGGGAGTACCTGCAACTCTCAAGGGCCACCGCGGCCGGACTGGGAGAGAGAGGGGAGGGTCGAGGAGACATTCCCCCCCCCTGCAACTGTTCAGCGTTGTAAAGGCAATCCCCTGGCCGGGTCCCGCTGGCCTCGGCCTCTCCTCCGGCTACACCCTACGTTAGGATCTCCTGGCCGAGGCGTGGCAGCAGGACCTGCCTTATATGGGCTGCTCCCGGCTGGGCGTAGCCGCAACCCTGCCCCACCTTGGAAGTTTCCAGAGTGGGGGCGGATGTTCTACTGACTTTCATTTTCCCTAGTCTATCGATTTTTTTGGCGTGGCAGGTGGTGGGACAGCGAGGGGTGATTTGGTTTCTCTTACTGTTTTTCTGGTCTCTCACCACTGGCATATTTTAACGTTTTCTTGTTTCTAGGACATTAATAGGTTTTATCATTACGTTATGTTATCGTTTCTTTGTTCGTTGTTTAATAAAAGTTCATGTTCATCAGTGGCCTACTGATTTTCGTTTTCCTATTCTTTTCTTTCCAGGTTGTTTCATGCTAAAGTTTCTGTTAACAGGATACAGTGATCACTTCGTTATTATTGCATATGTCCTTTTCACTAGGGGTGCTCTCTGGTCGGGCCAGATGACGTATCTCTAGTAAATGGTCCGGGTGAAACAGGTGCATCAATCAGTGGGGAGTAGATAGGCATGACAGATTACAACGGGGGAGAAAGGTCCGCATTACGTACCCTTTCACTACTTGCAAAGATTTTCCTACGTTTATTTGCAAACAGGGAATACCTCCAAAAAGAACTAATTCCCAAACAGTCAATGTTCGGACAATCAATCAATCAATGAGGAATGAAATAGGTAGGACGTGTTAAAGGCTTGCGTTACCTACCCTTCACTATCTGCAAAGGGAGAGAGAATATTCCTATTCTTCCTCGTTTGCAGGCAGAGAAGATCCTTAAGAGAACCAACTTCGAACAATTCAATGCTCGATTGAAACAATCAACAAGGAGTACTGTGAACACAAATGAACGCCGCTTATGTACATACGCATTGCTATTTTCAACAGGTTGTTCCTAATGTTTCTATTTTAGCGAGGTCAAAAAGAGATCCCATTAGTGGCCTACTGATTTTGCTCGATTCCTTTTGTTTTTTTACACGATTTTTCGCTATCTGCAAAGACTAAACAGAGTATTGCGACTCTGTGCTTGTTTGTAAATAGAGAATGAACCAAAGAGAACAATCAATCAAATGGAGAGAGAAGCAGGCACGACGGATTACAAAGGGGGCAAAGGGCTGCGTTAACTACCCTTCACTATCTGCAAAGAGAGAGTACTCCTAATAGAAATGAGGGGTGGGGGGCAGCATTCAAAGCAGATCAGTGTGCATAAACACGAAAATGTTTTTACTTACCATGTACTTGACATTCGACAGCTTATGATATTTGCTATTAAAAAACCATTGAAATTCACTGAAAAAACCATAGGTTATAGACCATATATAGTTAGGAATTAGCATTTACAAAACCTTGAAAATTCACTGAAAAAAACATAGGTTATAGACCATATATAGTTAGGAATTAGCATTTACAAAACCTTGAAAATTCACTGCAAAAACCATAGGTTAGAGACCATATATAGTTAGCTGGACATTTTATTGACATAAAACCAATGAAATTCCATATATAGTTAGTTGCACTAACTATATATCGCGCACCCGCAATCCACTGCTGATGATGTCACATATTACATCATTCATGACATGGTCAGTGACATCACTGATGACATCACTGATGACATCTCAAATGACATCACTGATGACATCATTGATGACATCTCATTTGACATCAATGACCACATCACTGATGATATCATTCATGTGACAATACAATGCATCTCCTCACATTTTAATATAACCTCTGTTTCACCCAGTGTTAAAAAGAGTATAATTTTTGAAACCATTGACACACCAATACTAGTTACTACATACGCACTCACTGATTGCTACGTCTACACACACCTTCACTCATTCACCCATACAATCATTCATACATACAATCACTCATCTTTACAACACTATCATATGCACTCATACACCTATACAGACACTCACAGTCTGCCACTCATCCATGGAGTTACTCACACACCTAGTCAGTCCTGTAAAGAATCAATGACACTTCAATTTTCTTGTCTATACAGTTAAACATAGAGCACCTTACATTTTCAAACATATACTAACACATACTTACCTTCTTATACAATCATTGATACAAGTACAGATTGATCTGCACAGAGTCACACACCTCCCAGCTAGCCACACACACACTCAGTCTCCCATACAAATACTTGGACAATCAATCAATAACCCATATAGTTACTCATATAGCTACTGATCAACACATGCAGCAGTTTACAGAACAACAGACATAATGATGCACAAATTAAGACAGTTTAGTCACTAACCCATGCACTCAGTGAGACACATTTAATCACTCACTCATACAGTCAGTCATGCACCTACTAAATCCTTCGTCCAGACACTTACACATCCACTCATTCTTCAATATGTAAGACATATTTAAACTTTATAGAAACAAAAAATCACTGGATGTTCAGTGATGTCATCAGTGATGTCATTTGAGATGTCATCAGTGATGTCATCAGTGATGTCACTGACCATGTCATGAATGATGTAATATGTGACATCATCAGCAGTGGATTGCGGGTGCGCGATATATAGTTAGTGCAACTAACTATATATGGAATTTCATTGGTTTTATGTCAATAAAATGTCCAGCTAACTATATATGGTCTCTAACCTATGGTTTTTGCAGTGAATTTTCAAGGTTTTGTAAATGCTAATTCCTAACTATATATGGTCTATAACCTATGGTTTTTTCAGTGAATTTTCAAGGTTTTGTAAATGCTAATTCCTAACTATATATGGTCTATAACCTATGGTTTTTTCAGTGAATATATATATACATATATACATATTATGGCACAGCAATGCACGAAAAAATGACTATAAAATAAAAAATACCAGCAGCTGCTAAATGCAACGGAGTCCGTCTCTCTCAATTGTGGTGAGCGTTGGATGAATGCGACGTGGAGAGTGGAATCTGGAGATATATATATACATATATACATATATATATATATATATACATATATATATAAACGCTCTCTCCTTACACCTCCTTAGTCGCAGGAAAAGCACTCCACAGGGACCATAGCAGTTACAATTCCTTTAATTCATGATTAGCAGGGACATGTAAAACACGACGCGTTTCGGCATTGCCTTAGTCTGATGTTTACATTTCAGACACCGCGAAACTGCCATTTTAAAGCACACTAAAGCGAATCACATGGTCGATAGAAATTGAGAACGGACTGAATTGTGTTAGCATTTGACGCCATCTTGCGAGTATCAATACAACTTTATCCAACACATTCAACCCGTTCAGCATTTGTCTATTCAAATGTAAGTTCGTATTTTATCAAAGCTGTTTCCTTTAACATTTAAACGTTTTTGGACGGGCAGATATGGAGACCACATGTAAACATTACATTGTAAATACATTTGTCAAATACGGCTCCAATTATGCAACATTTAGACGTTCTTAAACGTATGCAAAGTGCACAATGCAAATCAATCCCTCCGATAGTATATAACGCCTACAATAACTGGGGGGATATCTTTTGCAATGTTATAATGCTGTGTATCGGCTAAATAACAACCAGCTGCCCATGACTCACAATAGCGCCGTGTATTGGCTAACCTGCAGTAATAATATACAGATAATTACAAAAAAGACATAAAAACCTTATGTCCAAAACTATTTTTCTCTCAAAAACATTCAGAAAAAGAGAGGGATTCGCATATACAAAAAAAGCACTATCACAGAATAAGAACCATTATTAAAAGGTCAGGAGCCCCTGACTATTCAATCCCCCAGATGTACTGACAATTCTTCACCTACATTCATCCCCTTCGGGGTTTTGGTTCCCAGATCTATAATATACCGGGATTCTAGCCTGTGGAGTTTCCTGATCCTGTCCCCTCCTCTTACACTTATTGGGACATAATCCAAAGCATAATAACGCAATAGATCCCTTTTGCTGCTATGTTTCTCTGTTAAATGTCTTGCGACAGGGTAGGTGACATCCCCCTTGGCTATTGCCCTCATGTGTGCTAAAATTCTTACTTTAACACAATAAATGGTGCTGCCGATGTAGCATAGGCCACAAGGGCACTGTAGGCAATACACCGCATAGCGGGTAGTGCACGTGAGAAACTTTATGATCATTTTGGGCTTGGATAAACCATCCACCTGAAAGGAGAGCTTCCTCCTACTCCCTGCACACGCCTTGCATTTCCGCAAGGATAGAAACCCTTAAGAACCCTTACGGTCCCAGTATGCTTAGTTACCAAGTGCACGTGGCTTTGTACCAGAGTATCCCTCAATGATATGGCTTTCCTGAATGTAATTAAAGGGGCACAAGGAATATCAGACTCAATCACACTGTCAGTTTTCAAAATGTGCCAATTTCTCCTCATAATCTTTCGCAGTTCAATGGCATCACAAGAGAATGTAGTAACCATCCTAAATTGATTTTTACCTATTTCACTCTTCTGGGTATTCGTTCTTGTCTCATTTAACAGAGTATCTCTTGATATGGTCTTGACCTTATTTAAAGTCATATCCAAAAGTTCTTTATTAGAGCCTTTGACAGTAAATCTTCTAATGCTATCCTGGGCCGCTTTCTCAAAATTACTCTCCAAGGTACTGTTGCGTTTTAATCGCAAAAGTTCCCCATAAGGGATGCTTCTGACTAGCCCAGGGAGATGGTTGCTGGCCGCATGTAGTACAGAGTTACCCGCCGTGGGCTTACCATTGGAGGGATTGATTTGCATTGTGCACTTTGCATACGTTTAAGAACGTCTAAATGTTGCATAATTGGAGCCGTATTTGACAAATGTATTTACAATGTAATGTTTACATGCGGTCTCCATATCTGCCCGTCCAAAAACGTTTAAAATGTTAAAAGAAACAGCTGTGATAAAACACGAACTTACATTTGAATAGACAAATGCTGAACGGGTTGAATGTGTTTGATGAAGTTGTATTGATACTCACAAGATGGAGTCAAATGCTAACACAATTCAGTCCGTTCTCAATTTCTATTGACCATGTGATTCGCTTTACTATGCTTTAAAATAGCCGTTTCGCGGCATCTGAAATGTAAACATGAGACTAAGGCATCGCCGGAACGCATCGTGTTTTACATGTCCCTGCTAATCATGAATCAAAGGAATTTGTAACTGCTATGGTCCATGTGGAGTGCTTTTCTTGCGACTAAGGAGGAGTAAGGAGCGAGCATTTATATTTACGCGGAGCACCGCCGCGTTACTAGCACCCGTCTGGGAGTGCGCTGCACTCTGGTGCAAAAGGAGCTTCAATATATATATATATATATATATATCTGCAATACCTTGCAGCGCTCCACCGTTGCAGTGAATAACAAGGCATGGAACATCTTTTATGCAGTATACCGTTTATTGCCCAACAAACAGCTCAGTCATGACGCGTTTCGGCCGTCCCTGCGGCCTAGGTCACATCTATATATATGGAAATAATTCATTTACACGAGCAGGACTGAACGGCAGCTCACTTGAGAAGGACCAAAGCACTACAAAGACCACAAGCCACTGGGTGGCCACGTCCACAGCGGCGGAGTCCATTGAAATATCTGTGGTGCTGCGAACATTGCCGCTCCTTCTGTGCTCAAGCCACAACCCCAGAAGAAGTGAGAAATCATGAAACACGTCGGGACAGCTGGTTGATGAATAGCGGGTTTGACTGTCTCTCCACAGCGCTACCTTCAATAAATTTTTTGGCGTAAACTTACCTAATGGTGGTCCTTTCCTACAGCAGGCAACTTTGTTTGATGGTGTTTAGCAGCTTGCCGGAGCCGCAGGAGAAGTGGCCGGCTGCTGTTTCAGCAGTCCGGTGAGTGCGCCACTGGCGTGGTCAAGAAGGACGCCAGGAGCGGATATTGAAGGTGTGAGCAGTGGGTGCGAGTCAAGACAGCTGAGCGCCACAATCCACTGGATATAATTAAGTTACATGAGCAGGAGAGAACGGCAGCTCACTTGAGAAGGACCAAAGCACTACGAAGACCACAAGACACTGGGTGGCCACGTCCACAGCAGTGGAGTCCATTGAAATATCTGTGGTGCTGCGAACATTGCCGCTCCTTCTGTGCTCAAGCCACAACCCCAGAAGAAGTGAGAAATCATGAAACACGTCGGGACAGCTGGTTGATGAATAGCGGGTTTGACTGTCTCTCCACAGCGCTACCTTCAATAAATTGTTTGGCGTAACCTTACCTGATGGTGGTCCTTTCCTATAGCAGGCAACTTTGTTTAATGGTGTTTAGCGGCTTGCCTGAGCCGCGGGAGAAGTGGCCGGCTGCTGTTTCAGCAGTCCTGTGAGTGCGCCACTGGCGTGGTCAAGAAGGACGTCAGGAGCCGATATTGAAGGTGTGAGCAGTGGGTGCGAGTCAAGGCAGCTGAGCGCCGCAACCCACTTGGATATAATTAAGTTGTACGAGCAGGACTGAACGGCAGCTCCATTGAGAAGGACCAAAGCACTACGAAGACCACAAGCCACTGGGTGGCCACGCCCACAGCGGCGGAGTCCATTGAAATATCTGTGGTGCTGCGAACATTGCATCTCATTCTGTGCTCAAGCCACAACCCCTGAAGAAGTGAGAAATCATGAAACGCGTCGGGACAGCTCGTTGATGAATAGCGGTTTGACTGTCTCTCCGCACCGCTACCTTCAATGAAATGTTTGGTGTAACCTTACCTGATGGTGGTCCTTTCCTATAGCAGGCAACTTTGTTTGATGATATATATATATATATATATATATATATATATATATATATATATATATATATATATATATATATATATATATATATATATATATATATATATATATATATATATATATATATATATATATATATATATATATATATTCCAGGAATAATCCGATGTAGCGCAGAGCTCTCAGTATATATATATCGAGAAAGGCTGTGTGCCGAAACGCGAGGGCATCTGTCTTGTCTGTGAAATAAAAGCAACCTTGGAAAATCTACCCCGTGAGTGCGGATAATTCTTTGTGAAATAGAAGAATTGGAGCATAATATATATAAATATATATATATATATATCAAAGCTCCAAGGTGCCCAATGTATATATATATATATATTCACTGAAAAAATAGAAGTTACAGGGACGGTACAGATTTTACCATAGAAATTCAGTAATTATAGTTACCTGATTTAACTAGAACTTACGGCCCGCAATGCACTGATTATGACCTCACATATTATATTACTCATGACATGGTCAGTGACATAACTGATGACATCTCAAATGAGAGTAAGTATTTCTAAGAGTTTATGATATTTAAAATATATACTAAGCTACTACAAATGTTCCTCGGGCTCGCCTTCTGCCCGCAGCTTGCCGCCTCTGCCCCCGCTCCTCACCGGCCCGCTGCCCCGGTTACCTCCGTGCTTCCCGCCGCCGCTGACCCGTAGCTCCGCCTCCCCTCCTCTCCCATTGGTCCTCCCGCCTCCCGGCCGACCCTCCCTCACGGCTCCTACTTATGACGCCCCCTCAGTGACCGCGCAGCGGACGCGTGCAGCAGGAGCACCGACTGAGCGCCGAAGGTGCGCCAAAGGTAAGCCCGTCTGCGCCCGTCCGCGCCTGGACCGCGCCCAGTGCCAGGACCCCTGGCCCCCGCAGACCCCAGCCCACCCGCCGGACCTACGACACCACCGAACTCTACGCACTCAACGCCGGATGAACCCCGGGATGCTACCAAGCCACCCTGAGACGCACCCACGGACCCTTCTGCTGCAACTCCTGCAAGTTCACCTGCATCCAGACCTCCACTACACCGGCACCGACCAAGACCAAGACGAGCAACAGCCACAGCCACCTGAAATGCATCTTGCTCAACACCCGCTCCATCCACAGACACGCCATCGAGATTTGGAACCTGCTCGACTCCACAGCCCCAGACGTCGCCTTCTTCACGGAAACCTGGATGAACGCCTCTTCAGCGCCCGACATCGCCATCGCCATCCCAGACGGCTACAAGATCATCCAAAGGGACCGCATAAACAACACAGGAGGAGGCGTCGCCATCATCCACAGGAACACCATCCGCATCACGACCAACACCGACGACACCCTCGCACCCGCCGAGCACCTTCACTTCCAGGTCCACATCAACACCAAGACCACCCTCAGAGGCACCCTCATCTACAGACCCCCGGGACCACGCACACAATTCAGCGAGGACATCGCCGACTTCATCACCCCGCACGCCCTTCCCTCCGCTGACTACATCCTCCTCGGGGACCTCAACTTCCACCTGGAGAACAACAACGACCGCAACACCACCACCCTGCTGGACAACCTCGCAAACCTGGGACTCAAGCAGCTGGTGACCACCCCCACCCACTACGCCGGACACACACTCGACCCCGTCTTCTCATCCAGCAAGGACATCGCCTTCAGCCACGCCACCGGACTCCACTGGACGGACCACAGCTGTGTCCACTTCAGCTTCAGAAGGACCACGATCCACCACCACCAGCAACAGGTTGCACGCAGAAGCTGGAACAAGATCACAGCCGACCAACTCGCGACCTCCCTGAGCATGAACCCCCCCACCAGCACACCGAACCCAAGCCAGGCGGCCACCAACCTCACCAAGTGGATCAGCGACCTCGCCCCCCTGAGGACCCTGCCTAGCAGACCCGGCAGCAAGAAAGCCCCATGGTTCACCGACGAACTCAAGAACTCCAAGAAGAACTGCCGAGCCCTCGAGAGAACCTGTCGCAGAGACCCAACTCCGGACAACATGGCGGCCCTCAAGCTCGCCACCCGAAAGCACCACCAACTCATCCGCGCCACCAAGAAAACCGCATTCAAGGAACGACTGGACAACAACGCACACAACAGCAAGGAACTCTTCAACATCGTCAAAGAGGTCTCCAACCCCAACGCCGGAAACAACGACATCACCCCTTCGCAAGACCTCTGCAACTCCCTCGCCTCCTACTTCCACAACAAGATCGCGGACATACACAACAGCTTCAGCACTCAACCGACGCACGCCACGACCGAACCCCCGCCCCCCACCACCACCCTCCGCGCCTGGACTCCGATCAACACCAAAGACACCATCCGCACGATGAACTCCATCCACTCCGGATCTCCGACCGACCCCTGCCCTCACCACGTCTTCAACAAGGCCGACGCTGTCATCGCACCCCACCTGCGGGACATCATCAACACCTCCTTCAACACCGCTACCTTCCCGGAGAGCTGGAAGCACGCCGAACTCAGCGCCCTACTCAAGAAGCCATCAGCCGACCCCACCGACCTCAAGAACTACCGCCCCATCTCGCTGCTCCCGTTTCCGGCTAAAGTCATCGAGAAGACCGTCAACAAGCAGCTGGCCGCCTTCCTCAAGACGAACGGATCCCTCTACCCCTCGCAGTCTGGCTTCCGGGCAAACCACAGCACCGAGACTGCCCTGATCGCAGCCACCGATGACATCCGTGCCCTGCTGGACAACGGAGAAACAGCGGCCCTCATCCTCCTAGACCTCTCCACGGCCTTCGACACTGTCTGCCACTGTACCCTAGTACAGCACCTCAGCAACGTCGGAGTCCAGGAGAAGGCACTGGAGTGGATCACCTCCTTCCTCGCCGGAAGGACACAGAGAGTCCGCCTCCCTCCGTTCAGATCGGAAGCCACCGAAGTCATCTGCGGCGTCCCCCAAGGCTCCTCGCTCAGTCCAACCCTCTTCAACGTCTACATGGGCCCCCTCGCAGACATCGCACGCCAGCACAACCTCAACATCATCTCCTACGCCGACGACACCCAGCTGATCCTCTCCCTCACCAACGACCCCGCCACTGCCAGAGACAACCTACACGAAGGGATGAAAGAGGTGGCCGAATGGATGAAGAACAGCCGCCTGAAACTGAACTCGGACAAGACGGAAGTCCTCATCCTGGGATCCTCACCCTCCGCCTGGGACGACTCCTGGTGGCTCCCCGCCCTGGGCAGCGCACCCCAACCAACAGACCACGCACGCAACCTGGGCTTCATCCTGGACTCCTCCCTCTCCATGACCAGACAAGTCAACGCCGTCTCCTCGTCGTGCTTCAACATCCTGCGCATGCTACGCAAGATCTTCCGGTGGATCCCCAGCTAAAAAACGGTGTTGGATCTAGCCCTGATCTCTTGACTGGGTGAGAGTACTCTGCTTAATTTAGAGACTCTGTCCATCACCACCCCTTGTTGTAAATATTTTTGTCCACCCTAAGCGTGGAAGGGTATACTCAGATGTGAGTCCCTTGCTCATTGCACCATCAGGATTCAAGCAAGCCGGGCCGAAGACGCCTGAAATGGCAGAAACCGGTCCCCGGAAGCTTGTTTCCTTCCCGGTGTAAGAATTGGCTTTTGTAGTCTGGTCTGCCCTGTTCCCATGATGCACTGGGCCAGGGACAGACTAATTTGCATACAGCCAGGTTCTGAAACTGGGATGGTGCAATGAGCTAAAAAACGGTGTTGGATCTAGCCCTGATCTCTTGACTGGGTGAGAGTACTCTGCTTAATTCAGAGACTCTGTCCATCACCACCCCTTGTTGTAAATAATTTTGTCCACCCTAAGCGTGGAAGGGTATACTCAGATGTGAGTCCCTTGCTCATTGCACCATCAGGATTCAAGAAAGCCGGGCCGAAGACGCCTGAAATGGCAGAAACCGGTCCCCGGAAGCTTGTTTCCTTCCCGGTGTAAGAATTGGCTTTTGTAGTCTGGTCTGCCCTGTTCCCATGATGCACTGGGCCAGGGACAGACTAATTTGCATACAGCCAGGTTCTGAAACTGGGATGGTGCAATGAGCTAAAAAACGGTGTTGGATCTAGCCCTGATCTCTTGACTGGGTGAGAGTACTCTGCTTAATTCAGAGACTCTGTCCATCACCACCCCTTGTTGTAAATAATTTTGTCCACCCTAAGCGTGGAAGGGTATACTCAGATGTGAGTCCCTTGCTCATTGCACCATCAGGATTCAAGCAAGCCGGGCCGAAGACGCCTGAAATGGCAGAAACCGGTCCCCGGAAGCTTGTTTCCTTCCCGGTGTAAGAATTGGCTTTTGTAGTCTGGTCTGCCCTGTTCCCATGATGCACTGGGCCAGGGACAGACTAATTTGCATACAGCCAGGTTCTGAAACTGGGATGGTGCAATGAGCTAAAAAACGGTGTTGGATCTAGCCCTGATCTCTTGACTGGGTGAGAGTACTCTGCTTAATTCAGAGACTCTGTCCATCACCACCCCTTGTTGTAAATAATTTTGTCCACCCTAAGCGTGGAAGGGTATACTCAGATGTGAGTCCCTTGCTCATTGCACCATCAGGATTCAAGCAAGCCGGGCCGAAGACGCCTGAAATGGCAGAAACCGGTCCCCGGAAGCTTGTTTCCTTCCCGGTGTAAGAATTGGCTTTTGTAGTCTGGTCTGCCCTGTTCCCATGATGCACTGGGCCAGGGACAGACTAATTTGCATACAGCCAGGTTCTGAAACTGGGATGGTGCAATGAGCTAAAAAACGGTGTTGGATCTAGCCCTGATCTCTTGACTGGGTGAGAGTACTCTGCTTAATTCAGAGACTCTGTCCATCACCACCCCTTGTTGTAAATAACCCCCGCCCTGGGCAGCGCACCCCAACCAACAGACCACGCACGCAACCTGGGCTTCATCCTGGACTCCTCCCTCTCCATGACCAGACAAGTCAACGCCGTCTCCTCGTCGTGCTTCAACATCCTGCGCATGCTACGCAAGATCTTCCGGTGGATCCCCACCGAGACCAGGAAGACGGTCACCCAGGCCCTCGTCACCAGCCGTCTGGACTACGGCAACTCCCTCTACGCCGGAACCACCGCCAAGCTCCAGAAGAGACTTCAGCGGATCCAGAACGCCTCAGCACGTCTCATCCTGGACATCCCCCGTCGCAGCCACATCTCCGGACACCTGAGAGACCTGCACTGGCTCCCGGTCAACAAGAGAATCACCTTCCGACTCCTCACCCACGCACACAAAGCCCTACACAACCAAGGCCCGGGATACCTCAACAGCCGCCTCAACTTCTACGCTCCCAAACGCCAGCTTCGATCAACCGGCCACGCCCTCGCCGCCGTCCACCGCATCCGAAGAGCCACCACAGGAGGACGGTCCTCCTGTGGTGGCTCGCCGCCAAGACATGGAACTCCCTCCCGACCCACCTCCGCCTGACCCAGGACCACCTCGCCTTCAGGAAGCAACTCAAAACCTGGCTGTTCGAGCAGTAGCGGACCCCCCTCCCTAGCGCCTTGAGACCCTTTGGGTGAGTAGTGCGCTATATAAATGCTGTGATTGATTGATTGATTGAAATTAGTATACTATGTGCACTAATAGTGAGTGATACTGCTTCTAACATACATTATGTGAGTGGCTGTGTGAGTGGCTGTGTGTATGTATTTATGTGTGTGTATAGGTGTGTGAGTGGCTGTATGGGTATAAAAGTGGGTCTGTGAGTAGATGTGTGGGTAAGTAGGTTGCTGTGTGAGTGGCTGTATTGGTGAGTGAGTGGATGTTGCAGTGGCTGTATTGGTGAGTGAGTGGCAGCGTGAGTGGCTTTATGGGGGGTATGTGGGTGTGTAGTGTAGTGTGTAGTGACTGTATGGGCAAGTGGGTGTCTGAATGGTTGTATGCGTGAGTGGCTGGGTGTGTAAGTGGCTTTATGGGTAAGTGAATGGCCATTTGAGTGCGTGTTTGGTAATGTGAGTTGGTGTGTGAGTGGCTCTATAGAAGAATGAGTGAATGTGTGCGTACAGGTATGGGCCTGTGAATGGGTATGTGAGTGGTTGTGTGGGTGTGAGTGGGCATACAAGAGGTTGTATGTGGTGTGAGTGATTGTGTGGATGATGTCATCAGTGATGTCATTTGAGATGTCATCAGTGATGTCATGAGTGATGTCATTGACCATGTCATGAGTGATGTAATGCATTGTGGGGCAGTATGTTATGGTTAGCTCAGGTAACTATAACTGAATTTCACTGGTTTTGTAAGAGTGAAATCTGAGCCTAACTACAGCATTTCAGTGAATTTCTAGGGTTTTTTATATTCTATTTCTTAACTATAACGTCCCTGTAACCTTTGTTTTTTTAATTTTATTAAGTGAATTCTCAGTATGCACATTTGCAGAGAGGTGGAGAAAGGGGACGGTGCCTTCAATTAGCCCTTAGAAATCTCGCTATGTCAGACTTACTGGAGGTACCAGGAGGGCTTCTTGGCTCCCACGGACCCTCAGCATCCAAGAGGACTTCCTCCCCCAACCAGTATTGCTCCAGGAGGCATATTTTCAGAGTGGTGGAGAAAGGGGGTGTGGCCTCTGACCAGCTCTCAGCGATTACGCTGTGTGGGACTTAGCAGAGGTAACAGGAGGGGTTATTGGTCCCTAAGGACTCTTAGCATCCAAGGGGACTTCCTCCCCCAACCAGTAGCACACTAGGAGGTGTGTTTGCAGAGTTGTGGAGAAAGTGGGCGAGGCCTCTGACAACCTCTCAGCAATACCGCTGTTTGGTACTTACTGGAAGTAACAGGAGGGCTAGTTGACCCCCAAGGACCTACAGCATCCAAGGGGACTTCATCTCTCAACCAGTAGTGCATTAGGAGACACATTTACAGAGTGGTGTAGAAAGAGGGCAGGCCTCCGATGACCTCTCAGCAATCCCGCCGTGTTGGACTTACAGGAGGTAACAGGGGGGTAGTTGTCCCCCAAGGACCAATTAGTATTGCACCAGGAGGCGCGTTTGAAGAGTGGTGAATAGAGGGGCGGGCTTCAGACATCTTTCCCCGGGACTGATGTTTTTTCTTTAAATTAACTTTTCTTAGGGTTGGGTCCACATAGCCACGCTCCCCCGGCCGATTTTGGCCACACGAACCCCATCCTCCAGGGCCCAGCCTCCATTCTGGGTTCCTGGTCCCACCCAGGACCCCCAGTGTATTCATTGGGGACTGTGTGGGGAGCCTGAATACCCCTACGGCTCCCCACCTCCAGAGGATGCAATATTTTAGCCGCGATTTTGATTAGAAAATAGATAAATCAGAGACATAAGAGGGTCTATTTTACTGTCTGATCAATTCAAAATTAATTACTTGTCTGTGCCTCTTTGTTATGTGAATAGAAAATAGGAAACAAATGAGCACATTGTACCTACTGATGGGATAATGTACTGCATGCTGCAAGTTTCCTCCTGCAAACTCTAAATAAATAACTTCTGTTTAGTCAATTGCTTGGCCTCAAGAGGATCATCTCAGCTGAAGAACACGATTCACCACATTCAACCTTAATTTGAAATAGGTGTAAAAGAAGAGTATATTAAAAAACAACCAGCATTAATTAAGACACAGACTTTCTCAAGAGAACAATTTATTCGAGTACAAATAAAAGAGTATAATCCAAGGGTTGATATGGAAACTATATTATAGCACGGGCATCTAATTTAATTAGAAGATTAAATAAATCAGATTTAATTGAACAGTCAATGTTTTCCTACCTGTAGAGTAATAATGCACAATCAAAACGAATGGTTGCAGAACAAAGACACAGTAAGCAACAATAATCGGTATATATTTTGCAATAGACAGAAAGTGTTCCCAGTTATTTCCCTAGCCTTAGCTGTGCAAATTGCAACGATATGATTAAATGTAACATATTGAATCATCCACACACAGGATATTATATTAAGATGAAATAATAAGCACATGTGAAACAACATGCAGCATTTACTTTATGAACAAAAAAACATGTGGTACTTACTGTATAGGTAGGGCAGAGAAAATCAAGGCCGTGCTAGACAAAATGTGAAAGTAACATAATGCAAAATAAATACAAACTCAATATAAACAAAACACTTTTGCAAAGTAAACACAATCTAAATCAAAGCACATTTCAAAATGAGAGGTGATGGGAGAATGATCTCGAGGTGGCAATTTTCCGAGACTCTCATTACAAAAGGAAACAGATGGGTCGCAGTACTGCATACACTTTACCTAAAGGGAATTAGAATATTGCACATATTTTCTATGAATGCAGGACTCTTCAAGAGTCACCATATGTTCAGGAGCAAGTACATCTTCTTGATTTTTCTTCTTCCTGGATTTGTCCACAGGCTGGAAGAGGAATGTGTCAGGTAGTGGGAGACGGTGAGATGTAACTAAAAGGGACCCGAAGGGAATTCCACTTGTCCACTTCTTCCAGTTGAAATAAAAGGGGGGACATTGGGAAATGGAGAGACACTGGAAACACTGGTTAAGGGCAGTTACTGGATATTGGTTCAGAGCCCTCATTATATTTTCTCTGAAAAAGAACACAAATGAGAAAATCTGAGTATTCATAACACAAAGACCCTTTTGTGATAACTTGCATTCAATAACCAGGACTGATGCCTCAGGAAAGGTAAGTTAAAAGTTCCACAAGCAAGTCTGAGCAAAAGGAAAGTCAGGGTCATTTCAGAAGGAAAAGGGAGGAGAACCGAAAAGGAAAACATAGCAAAAGTATAGGAACAAAGTAGTTGATGAACTAAGTGGCTTCTAAGAGGTCTCTACAGTTGAGATGACAAATGTTATCACAATAGATTTGGGCACCGATATAGAGTTGGTTTGTAATGGAAAATCCTCCGAGTTCTGCGGAAGTACGAATCTAGAGCAAAGTCCACTGGTTGAATTTCTTCTTCCACAAGCTAAGGGCCTTATTACGACTTTGGCTGTCGTCCAGGGGCATACCCCCAACGTGCCAGCCACTGGAGGACCATCAAGGCGGTAGGGCGCTCGCCCTTCGGAGTCTGATGCCTGTGGTCTGATAGGCTCATATTATGTTATGTTATTAAAATGTGTAGAGCGCACGTATACCCGTAGGTGTCTTGGCGCTACATAAGGGAGCCTAACCGGCACACCGCTGCTGTAAGAGCGCCGAATGCACATTCCTGCACAGTGTGACATGCATGCCATACCATGCAGGAACTGGGGGTGCAAATCCAGGGGGCACAACAGGTGCCCCCCTGCTTGCACCCCCAGGAGTGGCAAGGGGCCCCTTTGTTGTCTCTACGCCACCCTTTTCATGGCGGACTACATGCCATGAATGGGGGACTGGTAACTCATAATATGCTCAGCGGTGCCACAGTAGCACTGCCAGCCTATCAGCTCCCTGACCGGGCGCGACATCCGTGGGATCCTGGATTCCCAACGGATGCAGCGATTCTGTGGTGGTCCAACCGCCCCATCAGAATACTGTTGGCAGGCTCGCAAGTTGGCAGCGGTCAGACTGCCGCCGAGAGTAAGTAATAAGACCCACAGTATAATGGGGAAAATTCCAGTGCAAATTCAACTTGCTATTTCATTTTGTAAAGAAAGAGCTCTGCCTAAACATACTTTTCCTACTTTTTTGCTGTTCATCAATATTCCCATGAGCATGCCTTTAAAGCCGCACCAGGCTCAGGTTTTTAGCAGTAACCCATGGAAGGTCATATGACTTTTTCGTCAGGCTCCTATACAGGCTATTGAGCCTTGTCCTTAGGGGAGTACTCTGCACAGAGAAAATAGGACCCCATATGCAAATGAAAGGAGTTTTTTCTGTGCAAGGAAAACATTTTTCCCTGTGGAGAAAGCCTTTTTCCTACACTCCCAGCCAATCTGCTGGTGATGCTTTCACCTTTCTCAATATTCCCACCATGGGAGTTACTCTGGAAAGTCAGATCAAAGTTTTAGAAGGCCCGCAAATGTACATGTTTATGAGTGCCAAATTCCAAAACTTCCAAGCCAAACCGTGGCTTGGTATTCCTACATTCCACCCGCTCAAGTGGGATTTACCAATGTGGAGATCTCCACACTCGTGATGAAGCCCTTTGCCCTCGTAAATGGGATTACTCCTGACAGGAAAGCCTTCGTAGATTCATGGCAGATGTAAAAAGAAAAAGCACATTTAATCGAATTTACCTTTGTAAAGAAAGTCTTATATTTATTTTTAGTATAAATTAAGATTCCAAAATAGCAACTTCAATTACACTATTAATTAAAGCATGTTCCTTTTCTTGGTTCAGTAAAAACATTACAGTCTATCTTGTTAATTTCCATCGAAGGTGGAAATACCTTTTATGAGTCGCTTCTCATGCACAGATCCAAGGCCTCACTATATGTTCTTATGTTATCTGTGCATAAAATGGGGCGGAGAAATTGCTTCCGGAGTCTGATTGTTTTGCAACACAGCAACATGAAGTGCATTATTGTAGCTCGGCCGCCACAGAGCTGTGGTCCGAAGTGCTCTCAAAGGAGGGCCATTTCTTTTTTTACAAAAGTTAGGACATGAGAATCCATAGTCTAAATTTTATGTACAGACTTCCCATCAATTCGGGTGTCAAGTGATTTATATAAGATTCTAAGTTGCTTGAAGATTTTACTTTCAAATCGTTGTTTATCCTTTGCTAATTTAGTTAAGTTAGTTCTGATGAGGGACATCTCTGCACCAGTTTTTGACTAGCTTTAGACAACAAGCCAGGTTTATTCCAAAAGTCAGGCATGCCTATCTTCTATAAAACTTGTTTAACATGATCCAGCCACTTAATTTTCAATTACTTCTTATGATTTAAAATTGTTGTGAGAATCTTTAGATAGATTTGGGATTCAGGGTTTGTCCCTATTATGGCCCAATATAGAACAGGTTTAAAGGTAGGGTACAGCTTCAGTGCTGATTGTGCCAAGTTCTAGGCTTGATGCTTCCATCAGAGTGGCCAGACCCATGCACAGCATTTGTCGCAAAAAAAAACAATTTTCAGTTTTATGCAGGCCTGGTACTCGTATATATAGTTCCACAATTCAGCTCCATACAGGGTGGCATTTTGTACACATGGAGAATTACTTTTATTGATTCACTGCTGAATTTGTTCTTGAAGTGCAAGGCGGCTCCAGTGTTTTGACACATTTCTGTGGTCTTCTTCTCCAGCTGCTCTACCCATGACCATATGTGGTCGAAACGAATGTCTGTGTCATCGGATGAGCTCCACGTACTAGGTTTGGAAGCTAAGCTAGTCGTGACAAATGGTCCCCTAGCACCCCGACGTGAGGCTCGATCCATGTAGCCTCTTACCTGTAAAGATAACATACTTTACGAACCGGATCTGTGAGTATATTGATTCACTACATACACAACGCGCTTTAAGGTGAGCGTTGAGAGATATACACACACACAGCTGTGCCCTTGTTTGGGTCAGCTCACCAGTGGTCCTGAAGAAAGCCTCACGACTATCGTAGAAGGCTGAAACTAGTAGACCTACACTGTTTTGACTGCGATATAGAGGGACAATTTTTACCTCAATTATATCCTATCTATGTTTTTACCCATGCCATAGGACCCTTCCATTAAAACTTTTATAAGGGTATTTCCTATAGGCATTTTTAGCACATAACTCACCACATATAGCACTTGTTCACTAGTACACGAAATCCCGCTCCACTGTAGACAGGTGTTGCAGCACAGCTGGATCGCACTCGGTGATCCAGCTAGGCCCCGATGATGAAGCATGCCACCTACCAGGTAGGTGGGTGAGGGGTTTCTTAACAACAAGAGCTTGTTGTTAACGCCAATTGACTGACCAGGCACCAGGGTAATATCCCGGACCTATACCTGCTTGAGGTCTTGTCCTTGTTGTTCTAATATATACTTTTGGGGAAAAGGACAAGCTCCTTTTTATTCTTCCCTCTCTTGTTGTTACTGAGTCGTCGGAGGCATAGCCATGATCTAAGGGTTTTCCACTGTCGTGAATTGTTTCCTTTAGTGGGACTTGAGAGTTCAAGACCAAACATTTTGTTTTCTCCACATTTTCTGGAGGTGGCACAGTAGCGTTCAGAGCCCTACAGCAAGTAATGCATCGCCAATTCTTTTTGTGTCATCATTACTGCATCATCAGCGAATAGGAGGACAGGACCTTTTTCACCTCCAACCTTCGGGACATCGAGGTTTAAATCCTCAAGGAACCTTTCCCCATCATTTATATATAGGTTGAAAAAAGTCAGTGCTAATATGCAGTCTTAGCGGACTCTGTTTTGTATCGAGAATTCTGTTGCGTAATCTTTCTTTGCTCCATATCTCAGTCTTGCTGTAGTGTCATGGAAGAGTCACTGCAAAACACACAACAATTTCTTTGATATCCCTTGATCTTTGAGTGCGCTCCAAAACAGATTTCTTATTGACTGAGTTCCTGATTTAGATCGTGGTGGACAGGCCCTGAGTCTAATGCCACTTTCAGGTCTATGAATTAAAAAAAAGTGTGTAGTTCTTCAATTATATGTATTTAATGTACGTAAAGTCTTATTGCCTGGTCTAAGATTCCGATGCAATCGCCTGGATAACGTTCTGAGATTAGCTATGACAAAATTGCTGTCCGTCCTTTCAAAATGAGTTTCACATACATTTTCCCAGTGCTATCTAGAAGAGGGATTGGTCAATAATTCATAGGGTCTGCATGTGACCCTATGTTGGTAATGGGAATGATTATTACTGATTTCTAAGAACCTGAGACCCTCCTTGATTGCAAGATAGCATTGTAAACAGTTTTTAGGAGTGGTGCTCAAAGCTTGACATTTGAGCAAAAAGTGTCAGAGGGAATTCTGTCGGGTCCTGGTGCTTTGTGGCCGAGGATTGCCTTTGTAACCGTGTTGTCTGTAAATTCAGTATCCAAATCCTTAATTGGCAAGTCTTGTTTATTGGGATCTTTCGTTGTTATCTATTCCGCTGGCACTGGTGACCTATATAAATGGAGGAAAAGTGTTCAAGCCACTTTTTGGGTCCGATTCATGTGTCCAGATTCAAGGCAATGTCTTGCAACCCCATCTAAGTCCCAAAATGTTTTGGTGTTATTAGTTCTCCAGGCCAATTAGTCCAAGTTCCAAGGTTTTGCTGCAGAAGTTTCTTTTTATGTTTTATCAAAAGTTTAAAGCCTCTCCTAAACATACTACACACCAGCGAAACTGTATAAATATGGCCTCCGGCCAGAAGCAAGCTGTAAACGTTGCGGTACTGAAATGGCGGATTTTATCCTCCTTGCATGGCACTGTTTAAAGGTACAGGATTACTGGGTGGCAGTCACCTCCTGGTTGGCAGAAATGGTGGAGACGGATATTGTATGCAACATTCGCACCTGCTTACTGGGGATAATGGGGAATGTGCGGGCTATGAAGCGCAAATTCTATATGGTGGGGCTCCTACTTGCTAAACGACAGGTCTCCTTATGCTGGGAGAGCAAGACTGTACCCACTCACAAGCAATGGATCTGTGACATTGCTTACTGTCGTGATACATTACACACATACGAAGAAGAACTGCCGGTTTGATCCCGCCCTAAAGACTATTGGCAATATTTAACGACCTATTTGAATGCACATCCAAATGACTAGTTGTATTGTCAATGCTTGTTGTATCTGCTCCGTATATGACAGATGTAAAGTGTATGAATCACCGTCATTTTGCGTTTAAAATACTTGGACGACGAATGCAGTAGTGTGAAGGTCCGAAATGTTACTTGTGTTTAATTGTCTGAAAATTCAATAAAAAGAATAAAAATAAAAAAAAGTTTAAAGCCTCTCCTGAAGTTCCTAAACTTTCATTCTCCTCTTGGACTTTGGTGCTGTGCTCGCAGAGCCTTTCTTATACGTTCTTCCTCGAGGCATTCATCATCAGACCATAACCAGGTTGTCCCTTTTATTCCCGTTGGTGTCATTTTGTCTCAATTACATTTATGAGCCCAGGTGCATCAGAGACTCCTAGATGAGATAGCGGTGGGAAGCAAAATGAAGTTCATTATTAGTCTTGGGTTAAATGCCGCCCCTCCCCCCTTGAAGTGTTTGGAGTCCCTGGAGGGTTGGTGAGGGTTGGCCTGTATTATGCCGCTGAGATTAGAAGGATTTCTGCTGCCTTCCCTGGGATTTCGCTTTGTAGCTTGGAAATCAATTCCGTTTTTCCATTGAACGCTTCATTTAGGTTGCCATCTTGTTGGATGGCAAGGTTGATTGCCAGTAAATTATGCCTGTTCGATGTTTGAATGTCAAGATATGAGTTACCAGTTGGGGCTCTGTTTTGTAATGCTTATATTTCAGATCTTGCATTAAAAGATGTAATTAATGGATCATGGTAACTTTACATTTGACTTTCCACTTTCATGTCTACCACCAAGTGCCATCCTTCAATGTTGATTAGGATATAGTCAATAAGCTTTTGGTGATTATTTAAAATGTAGGATTCTCTTGCTGGAGCAATGATTATGGTCCTTGCCTTTACTGAGCGGAGTCTGCAGGATGACATGATTGAAGTAAGTAGAAGGCCTTCCTTAGAACATCTTGATCTGAAAGCCACTTTAATGTTATGGCAGCCGGGCTGTGTACTTTTCCTTTCTGATTTCTCCGGAACCCTGGGTTATGGCTCCTCAATGCTTTTGAGTAACATGTATGCCCCAGTTGGCAAGGGTATCTTTGTTAGCCAGGATTGTAGTTATCCAGGCATGGCTCAAACATAGACTACTCTTGATTCATGCAATGGGGTGAATATACTTTTATTTGGTGAGATGTAGTCCTTAGAGGTATCACAACTGTGCTGGGCAGTTGTTTTTATCAAAGTTGGGTTTAGGTCTTTTCCACAAGGCTTCTTAGGGTAACAGTGATCCACTGTTTGATTGTCCAAGAATTCATGGTGGTGTCTGTGAGTGCCCCCATGTTGGTCATATCTGCAAGGTCATCTGTGGGATCTTCTCCCCATCCCAAGAAGTGGCTTCACTAGGTTTTGATCCTTTAACACTGTGGACGTGGGATGTGTTATTGGCATAGGGCCTTGATGATGAGTTTGCTATTGTTCGAAAGGTTTTTCCTTTGTATCGGTCAGTTTTGGGGGGCATTTGAAAGATTTGGTATGAGATGGTCTTGCTGCCTGGACCTTGTTGTGTCCTCTTCCCAGATTCCTATTAATAGCATGTTTTTTCCTTGCAAATGTAATGTTTGTCTCATCACGATTATTGCGCAGACCTCTAATTTTTTTCAGTACTGATAGGCCCAATATTTGTTTAAAAGGCATGCATTTTTGCTTCATTATTACATGACCTAGTAGGGATTTTATGATTGTCGGTATGAGGTTTGCAGTTCATGTAGCATGGTAGCCCTGGATGCGGGTTCATCAAAGCCTTTTGGGTATTCAGTCTCCGCTGTTCCTGTGGAGGTAGATATTACTGTTGGTATTTGGTAGTCAAGTTCTGACTTGATCGACCTTGCCTGTGAGTATCATTGGGGCTTTTTTATTTGTTTTTGTTGCAGCCTCCATTCCTTTTTTAGCTTGCTATTCTTGATTTTAGGGTGTGCTAGACTCTCTGGCTTTAGGGAGTTGATGGATCTGTGGACAGGTTATAATGCTGAGGTTAGCTCCCCCATTGTTCCGGTGGTGGATGGCCTGTGCTGTATCTGGAAAACTGTCCTGCCTTAGTTGGCCTAAGGGCTGGAAATTAATCTTCAGCAATTTCTTGCAGTCATCTAGAATTGAATGGTCTCCCTCAGGTACTTCACCTAGCTTGAACAAGAGCGCTGTTCAGTGTACATCATTTGACCATGAGCTTTCATTGATTGCCTTACTAGCTCTTCTATCAGTCCCATTCTTTTATCAATTGAGGCCACAGTTTGCTGATCTTGTGCAAGACAAGGGTTTGATACTCCATTTTCGTTGAATGCAGTAACAATGCATTAGTGATGGCATCTAAAGTTCAACACATTGATCTTTTGCGTGAAAGCACTGGTTGCAGAATAGAAGTCTCTATAGGCTTACTGCACTGTGTGTAGTTCAGTTTGTGACTGGCTAAGATTTGTAAGATTATTTTAGAGTCATTTTTGGATGTCTGATGGCCTTGTTTCTCATGAATGTGTTGGATGCGGGGTGAAGCACAGTGAGGCAAATGTGCCCATGTTATCCATGTCATTATTATCAAAATGCAATGAATCTTCTGATGAAGAGTTTTGTTCAGGGGGATCCTGAATTGAACCTCTTTGCCAGAAAAAGTTTACGAGGCCGAGGCTTGATCTGATCACATGTCAGGTAGGTGATGAGCTTGCCAAGGTAACATTTTGTAGCTGAATATTTGTTCACGTCTATAGATACAGGATTGTTGCAGGAAGATTATAAGCAGTGAGATATACATGTTGTTTCGGTACACTGTCACACAGGGCATGCTTGGATACATGAGTAAATAGGTAGTCCGACGGTTTTTCTTTGTTTTATAAAATATGGTCATTTTGAGGTCTTCCAATGCCTTAGCCAGATAAGGGACCTAGATGTTTCACCTTCTATTGTTGCTCACTCTTTGGTTTGTAAGACATTCAGTGGTTATTGCATCATAAGCCCCAGGTTTGCCTCTATGTAGGCTTTTAGGTATGATGATAACATCTTAGTTTTGGTTTAATAGATACTTCTCTTATTGAGGTCTACCACTTTTGTGGGCATGTGCAATTCACGTGGTGCGAGGAAATAGTATAGCTTATTGTTGGAGTAATCTGGTGTACGTTTTATATGGTTCCTAGCCCAGATTAAGTCATAATCGATGAAAGACGTGTTGGCTAGAAAGGTCCACATGCTAACAAAACACAAGAGTAATTGAACACCTACGACTACTGAATTGTGATCTCTTACTACCGTGGCAAGTAGTGCTGGAGGGCTTTTGACTCATTATTGGCGAGTATTTCTCTTTTTAGGGGTGTTTGCTAGCCACCCTTACCCTCCATTGAATTCTGTGAGATAAGCCCAATCAAACATGGCAGACCAGACTCCTTCCAAGATCAAGGATCAGCCTGGAGTGATGTCAGAGAAGAAGGACTTGCTCTTATGCTGCAATGATGTTCAGGCTTCCTCTAAGTCAGGGTGTGCAGAATCTGGTTCAAGGGCTTTGGGTTAACTACATACTAGGGGACATATCAGCAACAACGGGCGATAATTATCGCTAAGCGCACTTAGTGCTAGGATAATTATTGCCGGCTAACGCCAAATTTTATCGCTGAGATAGCGTGCTATTAGCAACGATTATCTCAAAAGCGATAAAATTCCAGGTGCAAGCTGCCAATTGTGCGATTATCACTGGAAATACAGCGATAATTGCACAACTTTTGGCGATAGCTTGCTGATAGGGCAGGGCAGACTCAGCCATGATATCCACCTTCCATAGGATATCATGGCTAAGTCAATGTAAAAGCAGGTGTAATGAAAATAGCGATAACCAAGGTTAGCGCTGCCTTTCTCATCGCTATGCTCGTTAGCGTGCCCATTGATAATTGGAGAAATGTAGATTAGCTACATTTCTTCAGTTATTTTGAGCTGGAACGCCCACTTTGCATCTCATTAGAGATGCAAAGGTGGGCGCTACGGGAAAGGGTGCTAAGGGAAGGATTCGCGCGGTAGCGTGACCTTGCTGATATAGCGATAAAATTATCGCCGCTTTTCGAGCGAAAGCGGCCACAAAAGCTGCAATACATTTTTTTTATCGCGGCCTTGTTGATCTGCCCCTAAGTTAGTTTGCAATGTTCTCTTTAAATGTGTGATCAGAAAAGAGAACGAAAATCATGTCCTTGAGCTGAGGCACTAAGGAAGATACAGGTGCTACACGAGTCAGCACACAGAGTAGTGCCGTTGAGAGGGGAGTAGCCCTGAATAGGAGAATCTCCCCTGCACATGCCTAGTCTTAAGGTTAAGAGTTTGTTTATGAACTTTCATGGACATACCAGTACTTTCAAATAATAAAAAAGTGGAAATGTGCCCAAGCATTCCTATGAGCATTAGAAAAATGTCAGTCTTCCAGTCTCGCTGAAGGAAGAGTTTGCTGGTTGTTTTACAATTAATACAAATAATTAGTCAATTAATTTTATATATACAGTAGTACCGTACTCTGTGGTATTGATAATTCTGGGTACTAGATTACCAATGAGCTTTCCCCATGTAGGTCATAAGAAAGGCAAAAAAAAGAAATCTAGACCTTCAGAGTGAATGGCCCGGTAATCCCCACTGGGTGATAAACAAATGTGATGGCCTAATCAAGATACCAATACATACGGGAAATTCACACTCAATGTATCTCACACTTGGACTTCTGTGCAGCTGAAAGTGTGGGTGAGTGAGGCAGAAACGCAAAGCTGGTGAGAAGGCGAGGGAGAAACTGCATGCAAATGGGAATTTACCATGGAAGTTGGGTTCGGAAGGGCCAATTTCCACAGTAATTCTTCATTCCTCAGGGTACTCTAATAGAAATACTCAAAATGTTGCGGTATTCCTGCTTCTCAGAATTACCACTGCCTGCAGTGTCAGTAACAGTAGTTACCTGCTGGACCGACGAAAGTTGGCTTATGGTGGATAAAGGAATACCTCAAGGATGTTATTTTTACTGCTACACATTTAACTTCTCCTGCTGAAAGGAGGTAAAACGAGTTGGAAAGAAACGGACCAACAAAGGCGGAACAAATGCGGGATTCGATGCCGAAAAACCAACTGAGGCATCTTACTTCCCACTGGGACAATCTTGTATTTTCCCTGTGTACCGGCAACCTGGAAGTTACTGATACTCCCACTATTGGCACTTCCGGTATGAAAATACAATGCTTGACTTGCAAAACAAATAAGTGACAGGTCCAAATCACTGCAGCTTCACCACCCTACTCCTATGTATGTGGCAGTTTGGACTATCACAGGGTATGCAAAGCTGTCACTAGGGCCCGAGCGCGCTGGTAGTATCGATTTTTAAAGTATAATTACATTGTACATTCGCTAGACCCTCCAGCAAGGTCACACCTCCCAGCACCCTCCGCCACTGGGCGGAGACCTGCTGCCTGTTTCTTCCCACCGCCAAGTTCCGTATAGCAGGGCACCAACTCCTCCATCGCAGGACTTCTCCAGACCCTCCAGCAAGACACACCTCCCAGCACCCTCCGCCATTGTGAGGAGACTTTCTGCCTGCTTTTTCCTGCTGCCAAGCACTATACAGGAGGGCACCATCTGAAACATTGTAGGACGCAAGCGGGCTGCGTACAGGCCCATCTATGCCCATCAGAGCCCAGGTGAGGCTGGGTTGGGCCACCACCCTTTAGCCAAATTTTCAGGTAAAGTCAGCCTGCCACCATCGCTTCCCTGCTCTCCCCTTTCCTGCCTCCACACTCAGCATCTGCCCCTCTGCCTGTTCCCTTCCCACTCTCTGCAGCTAGCTGCCCTGCAGTGCTCACCCCACCTGGCAGCCTTGACCAGCTATGCGAACCATTCTCTGTTTGCCGGCCTCCCTCCGGATGGATCAGTCTAGCCTGCTTCTGCCCCGATCATGTCTCTTGCCTTGCAGTACTGCTGGTGTACCCCGCACCATCGCCTCCTGCTCCTTTCTGCCATAGCTGGTGCACCTCCTGCCATGGGGGTCTCTGCCTCTCCCTCTCTCCACCTCCCCTAGAGCCCCTCTTCCCTCCTGTATGGAGAGCGCAGCGTGACCACGCAGCAGACGCACGCAGAGGGCATGCCGCGTGCGCCTGGACCACACCCAGCGCCAGGACCCCCAACTCCCACGGACTGCTTCACCTCGGACGAACTTCGAGCTTTGAACCCTGGATGTCAAGACAACAACAACTGCGCCCATGCCTCCCCTAGGATCACCAAGGCTAATTTTCATGCTGCAACTGTCAATTCACCTGCATCACCGAGGATACCACACACTCCACTCTCATCAGCCACACCACATCACAGACGCCCACCAGCAAGGCCGATGCCAACACCTCCGGAAAGTTCAACTGCTTGTTGATCAACTCACGCTCACTTTGAGAGCACGCCACAGAAATCTGGGACACCATCACGCCCTGGATGTCGTTTTCATCATAGAAATCTGGCTGAACCTCACATCTGCTCTGGACATCGCCACATCCACCCCGGATGGATACAAGATCGAATACCGGGACTGATCCAACAGAAACATTAACAGTATCGCCATAATCTGCAAAGAGAACCTCAAATGCTTAACCACCAGGTCCGGACTGGCCGTTGCAGGCACCGGGCAATCCCCCGGTGCGCCGCAAGGGTGGGGGCCGGATTTGGGCCCCTGAGGGCTGTTTTTGTGACAGGGCCGTTTATGCAGCATAGCTGCAAAATCGGCCCTGCAACAAAATCGGCCGAAAACCGGTCCCGACAAAGAGCTCAGACCTCCCCCGCGGGGGCCGGCCAAGCACTTTGCCGGGGCCGGTTTTGGTTCCCAGTCCAGCCCTGTCAACCACCACCTGTGAATAATAGGACAAACTGGATATTTGATTGTCAGTACTTAATTGATGAACATTTTATAGATTGTATAATGTATACTTAACACTACAGTGAAATATTGTCACAGCTACCAGCTGAGTATATGGTAATGTAATGATAAAAATGTGTAAACGACCTGCACCAAATGTTTATGAAAATCAATAAACTATGTTTACAAAAAAAATGTTCAACCACCACAGGCGACTCCACCACTTTCATGGAGCACCACAACTTCTAACTCGAAACAAACAGCAAAACCACCATCAGAGGCATCCTCGTCCACAGACGTCTGGGACCCCACCCTGCCTTTTGCAACGCCACCCCTGAGTTCATCGCCCCTATTACCATCAACTCAAATCTGTACATCATCCTAGGCGACCTCAACTTCCACCTTGAGAAACCAACAATGCCAACACGGCCAACATCCAAGCAAATATGGCCACGCTCCGACTCAAACAGCTGGTCACCGACCCCACCCACGCTGCAGGACACATGCTCAACCTAATCTTCTCAGCCAGCAATAGAGTAAAATACACCCACACCGAGGAGCTCACCTAGACCAACTACCACTGCGTCCACTTTATCATCACAGAACCTCCAATAGCCTCGCCTCCACCACCAGCGAGACATGGCACAGTTGGTCGAATGTATCAGAGCAGCAATGGACCAACACCTTCAACTCCCACCTATCTACCACTGTTGAAGACACAGAACAAGCTGCAGACTACTTTCCAGACTGGATTGCAGCAAGCGCTGACACAGTCACACTGAAGAAACTCACCAACCCCAAGACACAAACATGACACCCCATCTGGTTCATGCCAGAAATGAAAACTCAGAAACTGCAGACAGAAGGAAAGAAGATGGCGTGCCAGTAAGACCCTTCTGGACCAAAAACGTTTTAAAGACGCACTCAACCGATACCACCACCTCCTGAAAAATACAAAGAAGACTGCCCTCATCACCCACATCAGAGACAGCTCCAACAACAGCAAGGAATGCCTCTTCAACATATTCAAGGAGTTCACTAACCCCTCAGCAACTAAAAACAACATCACACCCTTGCAAGCTCTCATCATGAGATCCATCCATCCTGCAGCCCCTGCAGACCCCTGTCCCCACCACACATTCAGCCTCGGTAATCAACCCATCAGCAAAGAACTTACCAAGGTCCTCAACTCCTCTATCACCATGGCCCATTTCCCCCAGAAATGGAAATATTCTGATGTGAAGCCGTTGCTGAAGAAGCCTTCTTCTGTTGACCCAGGGGAACCTAAGAGCTACCGGCCCATCACCCGGCTCCCTTCCCAGCCAAGGTCATTGAGAAAGTCATCAACATCAGCTCACTAGACATCTTCAGGACCACAACCTTCTGGACCCCTCCCAATCCCGCTTCAAAGCAAACCACAGCACAGAGGCAGCCATGCACAACATCAGAATGCTGCTAAACAATGGAAAAAAAGCAGCACTCATCCTCCTTGACCTCTCACCCGCTTTCAACACCATATCTAACCATATACTTATCAACAGACTCCACCAGATCGAAATCCAAGGAGTAGTCCTCAAGTGGATTGCATCCTACCTCACAGGAAGTACGCAGAAGGTCATTTCCCTCCCTACTCCTCGCTCCCTTAGAACATCACCTGCAGTGTACCTCAAGGCTCATCCCTTGGCACAACCCGCATCAACGTAGACCCCTTGCCAACGTCATCAAGAGCCATAAACTCAACTTCATCTCCTAGACCGACGACACCCAACTCATCCTCTCCCTGAAATACTTGCGATTGGCCATCAAGGACAAGTTCCAATGATGCATGAAAGACATGGCCGTCTGGACGAACAATAACTGTCTCAAATTCAACACCAACAAGACAGAAGTAGTAATCTTTGAGAAAGGCAAGGAAAAAATATGGAACAACGAATGGTGGCCAACTGAGCTGGACCCACCCCCCCCAAACCCAGAGAACCTGCCCACAATCTAACCACCATCCTCGACAGCCAGCTATCCATGAAGCAGCAGACCAGCACAGTCTCCTCCGCTCGATTCCTCACCCTCTGACTGCTTAGGAAGGTATTCAGATGGCTCCCACTCAACACCAGGTGAACAGTCACGCAATCTCTCATCACCAGTAGTCTCAACTACAGCAACTACGTAGGAATCACCGCCTAACTCATGAGAAAACTCCTAACTATCCAGACACAGCAGCCTGATTCATCCTCTACCTCCCTTGATGGACGCACATCACCCCCCACACCTCAGGAAACTTCACTGGCTATCAATCCTGAAGAGATACCAGTTCAAGCTGCTCACCGATGCCTACAAGGCACTACACAACGAAGGACCGGCGTAGCTTAACAAACAAGTGAATTTCCACCGACCTGCCAGGAAACTCCGTTCTGAATCCCTGTCCCTAGCAGCCACCCGATGCATTCCCTGGATGAAGAGTGAAGGCTGCTCCTTCTAATACTTGGTGGCGAAGGCCTGGAACAACCTCCACCTGCACCTCAGAGCCTCACCATCACTCCAGAAGTTCAGGAAGGACCTCAAGACCTGGATGTTCAATCAATGGGAAACAGGCAGCATGATCTCCCAGCGCCTCGAGACCCTAACTGGTGAAGCAGACGCGCTCTACAAATCCTGATTGATTGATTGTTAAACACTTTGCTGATGTAGGATGTTGGGAAAAAGGTGGACAACATCACCATGTGGTAGACTCTGATAATTATGTGCCGGATTTAAGGGCCAGATGTAAGACCCTTTTAGCGGCCTGTTTGCGACCGCTAAAAAGTTTTCTGCTATGTACAAACCCTATTTTGCGAGTCGGTAACCCATTATGAACTCGCAGAATAAGGTTTGCGAGTCGCTATTAGGAAGGGGGGAGCCAAGGGCGTCCCTACCTAATAGCGTGTCGCACTGGTATGTACGATTGTTTTGCTACCTCAAATGCGGTCGTAAATCAATCGCAGTTACTGCCTACATGTAGGTGGTAAGCCAGTCGAACACGGGAAGGGGTGCCCAGGTGATCCTTTGCTCTTTGTGTTGGGCAGTGAAAATATTTTTTAAGACCAGGCAGTGGTCCCACGAACAATAGCCTACTCTTAAAAAAAGAAACAGAAACGTTTCCTTTTTTATTTTTTAAATGCAGGCTGCATTTAAGAAAGACTGCTTTATTTAAAAACAGTCACAGAAATTGCGACCTGCCTCATGAATATTGATGAGGCAGGTCATTTGCAATCCCGTTGGGAATCGCTAAATGTGTCTGAGACACATTAGTACACTCTGTTTTGCAAGTCGCAAATCGCGAGTCACAAAAAATCTGAATTTGCGACTCGCAAAACGGAATGGTCATACATCTGGCCCTTATAAATGAGTGCTGAGCACCGGCAAAAGTTAAGCACTGCTGAAATACCAATGCATTATTTCTGCATTAGTCTTAATCAGACCAAGATATGGGGAGGCGTTGCAATGCATGGGAGAAAAGCCTGGCACAGAGTGTAAGAACGGGATAAGTACAGTGAAGAATGGGGGGGAAGTGCATGCATACAATACCATGCACTAATTTGATGTATCAGGTAGGTGCCCCGTAAATGTCAGGTGGAAAAGTAAGCTCAAGGTCAGTAATTTGCTACTAAAAGGCCATGAGGCAGGGAAATAGTCAGTCACAGCGTAGGCCAGATAATCAGCTTATTGTGCTTTACGGTGATCTGATTATTGGATAAACAGATCATAATAAACCAGTATAAAATCAAGTGTGGAAAGTAAGCAATTTAACACAAAAACATTGCCACTTGAAACACACAATTAATTTACATATGCACTTGAGGATACCTCAGTAAATTAGGCTGGGCATAATTTTAATTACGCTGGCGTAATTGGAGTGATTTCAGTAATTTCGTTACTCTTGACACAGATTTACCGATAATAATGTGATTACATCTGCTCACATAATTAAGAGTAATTTGCGGAGAAACAATCTTTCTGCGAGAGCACATTTAGCTACTGCGAGCGGCTGCTCACACTCGCTGTTTGTGTTATGCTGCATTTTGCACAAAGAAAATAGTGCTAGATGATGGAAGTAAGTTAGGAGGAAAAGTCTACCCCAACAGCACATTTAGCACTATTTCTGAGTTCAAAATGCCTTCTCAGGCCCATTTTGGAAGCAAGAGCAGTAGTTCCGTTCAGTTCATAAACTTTATTCGGGTACCTTGGTACCCATAAAAGCACAAATTCATACAAATACAAGCAATACTCTGTGAGTTAAAAACATGACAGTATAAAATGAGATAACAAATATTGCATGATCAAAAACTATCTATTAGGGGCAGTATTTTATGATTAGATAACAGTGCAAAATGCCGCAGGTAAGTTGTTTGAAAATCCTACTCCAAACTCACATTTAGTAAGCATGAGGGACTGCTGGTGCTTGCTATTCATGTTCTGTTTAATTTAGCACCATTTCTTAGCACAAAATACATTCTCACACCCATTTTGGACTCTAGGGAGCTTTTTTGTGTGAAGAAATAGCGCTAAACGCAGAATTCTTCTTCTTGTGTAATTATTCATAATCTTACAGGATTTTAAGGAAATTCTCCATGATGACGTGAGTTATGCCTACCCCTACAATAAATGTTTTCTCTGTTGAAAATGACAAACATGGGAAAGCATCACCAAATGGACTCCACTAACATCAAAAGCAAACAAAACCTTTTAGACAACCAACTCAAAATGTGCTTGTGTGCTGCAAAATTGCAAACCTGGTAGTGATAGGGTGCTGGGTTGAAGTCCACATTAAAGTAAAGTCCACATTTGTAAAGCGCACAATCACCCGTAAGGGTCTCTAGGCGCTGGGGGCCGTCGGGAAGATTAAGCGAGCTATTGCCCAGAGTCACATGGTGCTGGGATAACCTGCCGCCGGAGCCGGGGATCGAACCGTGGTCCCCAGATTTCAGTGTCAGTCGCCCTGGCCGCGGCGCCACAGCTCTCCCACTTGTTGGGCTGAAAAGTGAAACTGGGCGAATTCGTGCAGAAATTAGGCTTCATATATGAACCACCATCACAAATCCTCCTATTCCCAAAATAACAGGCTTTGTGACTGCAAAAGAGAGGTGTACCTAGTACTAAAGTCACAGTATCACAGGTTTTGTGACTGCAAAGAGAGGGGTCCATTGTACTTAATGTACTTTGCAAGTTAGAAAAGTCATCAGAACTTGGGGAGGGCCTTTTGTGAGTCATGCAAGTTATGAATTGCAACGATAGGGGACGTGAAAGGGCTGCCCCCTCCTCATTGCTATTTTCAATGAAACATATCAACGGTTTGCAACCCAAATAATTGGACAGATAATGACCTCAGACATCGTGTGGGATCTGATTAAAAAAGCGAAGGCTGTTGCAATGGGACAGCGGGGGAGTGGAACCAGACAACAATCAAGGGAACTAACTGCTGGATGCTCTCCTGATATCATTCCTGCATGCATACTTTTATTATTGCAAGAAGCCCCTGTTGCATGACATGCAGGGAATGTAGATGCAGGGCTGGTGCTCCTCTGTGGACACAGGCCTCCATTCGCATTCACAGCCACTAACAGAGGATCATAAAATGCCTCCAGCCTCATACATTTTGACATGGCAGGGCCTTTGATACCTCCTGCGAGTAGAACATTTGTGATTCAACTTATTAGAACATTAGTCGCATTGCAAAATTAAATCCAGGTCGCATGTGCAACACAGGAGGTAGGCAAAATACACTAATTACATTGAGACCAGAGATTCATACAAAGCCCCTTTCCTCAGAAATATACATGAAGCGAAACATGCTCTTGTGCAAATAGTAAAACCCCTCAAACTAGCTTTATACCCCCTCAATTGATCAGTGGTGGACTGGGAGTAAAAGGCAGCCCTGGAAAGTGTATTCATACCAGTCCCCTGGCATACTGATGTAGGGAGTGGGTCTGACTGTTTCCAGAAAGACTTGGGTACAAACTATATGCACATCTACAAGATAATTGAGGGTGTTTGCCCAGGGCGATGCCTAATGGTCCCTCTGTCCATCCACCCCTAAAAGCAGACCTATGATCCTCAGTCTACCATGATATTTCCTTGTCTCTCTCATGGCCAGTCCAGTCCATCCCTGAAATGTACTTCTATTAACCCCTTCGACACTGATGACGAGCTCAGCTCGTGATGAGGTACACCTCTCGTACGCTCATGACGAGCAGAGCTCGTCATGAACCGCGGGGTTTTTCAAAAACTCAGCGCACAGCGGGAAAATGCGCCACACGCATGCGGTTAAAAAACTGGGGGGCATATTATCAAGAACAAGCGATAAACTTATCGCCGCTTTATCGGCAGTAAACTGCCGCTAAAGTGGCGATAATGGGCTTGATAATATGTCCTTGTGAATTCAAATAGCAGCTCAGGTCTGGTGTTAACCTGGGTTGCTATGGGAATTCTCAAGGGCATATTATCAAGCCCATTATCGCCGCTTTAGCGACAGTTTCCTGTCGATAAAGCGGCGATAATTTTATCGCATGTTCTTGATAATATGCCCCTGGGTGTTTGGAGACACCCTGATCCTGTGAGCGTGCTGGTGGACCACTGCAAATTGAACTGTTGCTGTAAAGTTGGTGGTGCGCACAGGTCATTCCTAGGCCCATTAGTTGGCAGTGTTATGTACTGGGGTTGAGTTGCACTGGTGCGTACAGCACGTACAAAACAACAAGCACACAACAATGTCATCAGCTGGTATGTAGGCCATGGTACCTGCAGATGAAGCTTCCTTTATTTTTCAATTTCACTTGCACCAGCTTCAGTGGTGCCTGGATGTGCTTAAAGGCACCGCTAGTATTTGCAAATTACTCCTGACGTTGTAGAATGCCAGATGAGAGCCTGTCAGTAATTTACCCTTTTTCTATGCACTTCATTTCGGGGTGCTCTCTGTTAGCACCATCATTTGTGGAGGGTGTTTCTAAACAACCTTATGAGTGGGAGTTAATGTCACCTCTGCTTAACTGAATCTACAGGTGCTCAATAAATCATTCTACAAACAGGAAATTGTTGCCTTGTAGTTGCTCGACTGTATATATTATAATAATGAATAATAAAGAGTTTGTAAAGTGCCTGTATACACTAGCTAGTGTGTCCCCGCTCTCCGCGCTGTGGCCAGAGGATGCTACAGAGAAGTAGAGAAAGAGCAGGCTGAGCCCAAGGAGCTCTATGTCTGGAAGAGCCATGTCTTCAGTTTTTTCCTAAAGATTTTTATCAGATTGTTCCATCCGATGATCCAGGGGAAGCGTGTTCCACTGTTTAGCTGCCAGGTAGCGTAAAGATCGGCCCCCATTCTCATTTTTCTTATTTCTGGGACTTGACCCAGTCCTGAGCCCTGAAAACGCAAGGCCCTGGTCGCAGTATAGGAGGACATTAGGTTGTGTAAGTAATTTGGGCCTCTCCTCATCAGGATCCATTGACTAATACATAGGGCCTTGAATAGAATTCTTTCTCTTATTGGGAGCCAGTGTAGAGTAGTTCGTACTGTATTGCAGCATTTATATGGTGTGTGCTTACTACCCCTTTGTGGGGTGCTGAAGTGCTTACCTACATGGGTAGCATGCTACACATTGTTGGGTGTGTGGTCGAAAGGATGTTGTCTTTGTTTTGTTCCTATGTGGGAAGAGATTCAATGGCGTGCTTGATGACCACAGAGGTGCAGTTATCTTATTATGGGACACAGGTCATAGCATTGTGGTTGATGACAAAGTGTGAGAGACAGGCATGCAATTTTATGGTTTTCAGTATGCTGGCTCCTTTATGGTATTTCTTTTATGATATAGTCTCTTTAGCTTGTTACTACACTGGGCTGTCCAATCTGATAATTTTGTTATAGCTGTGGTCCTGAGATTGCATGGCTGGAGGGAGAGAGAAGTGGAAAGATCTGTTGGGATGGGCAAATTTGTTGTCAAACTATATCCGAGTGTCTGTGAGATGTAAAGCTGTGGTTAGATTGTATGGATATTTGGGACCTGCAATGGTGGTCTATATTAATTTGTCTAAATTGTCAGCAATGTGTGACAGATCTCTTCAGTTATCCCATGCTTGCTCATTTGGTGATTGTTTTTGGGATATACAGTGCTGGTGATAGACAACACTCGTAGCAGATATATCTTACATGAATTTAAGAGGTCTAAGTCATAATTTGCTGCTGACCACTGCATGTTATAGTTTTAGGATTATTGTGGGCCATAGCTGGTATTTATGCAAGTACATAACTATATAGTGCCACAGAAAAATATTGATCAGCCATTCTTAGCTTACCTGCATATTGAAAGCAGTGTGCTGGATGGGATGTTTGCAATTCATGAGATGTAAGCTGAAGACTGCGCTACAGGGTGTGACTTTTTTGTGGGCTCCCTTTCTGGAATGTGAAGGGTGGAGTTATCTAGGAAATAGCCATGTTTTCCGCTGTCTATAGAAGTGTATATGCTTTTACTGTTGCCTCCAAGGTTAGAGGCCCCACAGGGATGTCCCCACGGCTCTCCACCCTGGTCTTTCTCTCTCTGCTTCCCAAACCTAACCTCTCGCCCAGCGATCTTACACTGCTCCCATTTCCGTACCCTGCTCTCACCGTGCTGTCTCACTTCTGTCTCTCTTTCTGATGACTCTCCACTTCTTGTCTCTCTTACTGATGCCTTTCTATCTGCTGTCTCTCTCTCTTTCTATCTCTCTCTCTTCTTATATCTGATCCCATTTCAACCAATGCCGGCTGATATAATTGTGCAAAGCCACCACTGGCGGCGACCAATTTCTAACACAATTTTATGCGTCATAAACTATGCACAGGTGGCCACCTTGGAATGATTTTTCTAATGCTTTATGACCAAATAAATCAAAGATGTCTATCAGTGTGTGCACATGTGTGCTGATGCCCAGGTGCCTTATGTTGAATGATTTTTGTCATGCTTGTGAGAAATAATTCCATGAAGGTGACACATGCATGAATGCGCACATGTAAGCAGTTACCTTTGAATATCTTTTGTCATAAAGTATGCTAAAGCAAACAAGCATTGAAAAGGCCAGTAGTTATGTGACCACATATTAAAGGCAAGAGTGGACTTTCTTTGCCAATGTTTGTTTTATTTCCCCCTCATTGTATTGTCATTAAGAAAAATAGTTTACAATAAATAACAACATAAAAAAGGTAGTAAAAGCATTTAGCAAGTCTTCAGCATTTATTTTTTCGAATTTCCAGTATGAGCCACTTGGCCATGACAAGGCTTTGTGGGAGCAACAGAGTCCCATGCTTTGCATTTTTCTACGCTGTTCAAAAAAGTTACATCATTTAGAATTATGAACAGATGCGTTAGATGTATACCTGATGGCTTTAGCCTACCTTTGATTTCCTCCACATCCATTAATTGATTGAAACTGGATTAAGGAATGCAAGCAGCCCGTGTTGCTTTGATTACATATCAAGAAAGAAGTCATATTTAAATACTAGGTTTTGGAGTTTCACTCGAGTCTACCACATTATAGAGCTTATTTACAAGCCCCTTGCGCCGCCTGTAAGTCACTTTTTCACATATTAAAAGTGATGCACCGACGCCGCAAGAGACTTGTAAATAAGCCCCTATGTGTTTTTAAGCGCTTTCTACCATCATTTTATACGAAACCAAAACATGATAAGACAAAATGGCAGTTCCAACCAGGATCAGTACTTACTTGGTTGTCTACTCCTCTCCTCACCACACCATGATACTCTAAGCTTCCAAAGATGTTTTCCATCTCCCGCTGAAATTAATACGTCACATATGGTTTCACATTTTTGACCATTCTAATAATTCACAATTGACAACAGTTTTACAGTCGTTAAAAGAGCCTGGAGGTACTAGTTTTCTCCACTCTCAAAGATTCTTCTACTAACCTCTCCTTATTGCTTGGAAGGACAATTTCTGCCCCATGTTCTCACCATTCTATCATTTCTGTCTTTCACCATGTTAATTGTGGAGTTTCACAAACTTTCCACATCATTTAGATGAATCTTTTAACTAAGTTGCTTGCAGTGCCCAAGACTTACACCTCTTCCGTTCTTCTTTTCCTGTCCATTAACTCCAACAAAAATACATGTGGCCCTCTGCAGTTCCATCAAGCCTAAATGTTGCCATCTCCCAGCCATTAGTTCATCTTCCCGAGTCTGCTTCTTTTTTTTAAAAAAAACACGATTCTGTGGGTACAGAGAATGTTGGAGAAAGGGGTGACTTTTGCCGGTTGTTTTGATTGTAAATGTGGCTAGAGTGCCTATTCTAGATAATATTTACAAAAGCAATACACTAAAATGGTTATATGAGTTGACAGTCGTTTCATGGTGTGAAAATAACTATGAGACGTTTCACTGAGAATGTTGTATTAGCTAGGAGTCTTTATAAATGATGTTTTCCACTGTATAGGTATTTGCAGTAATATGCTGTGCTAAGGGTTTGGTGCAAAGTCGAAAGTATCGACAACTTCCACAAGACCTTTTTTTCTGTGAGAAATATGTAGGGAACTGGATCCAAAAAATGCTAATGACGTTTCTGAAATGAAGTTCTTGGGAAATCCAAATTGTGAAAGAAAGTTTTCATGAATTCCATTGAACTCTACATGGAATTCCCTGAGAAGTCTTCCAACAACATTTCACAGAGTGTCTGAATATTTTGCACTTTACTGATATTTCCTTTGAATAAAAAGTATCCACATAATTCCATTCCATTCTGTTAAAATTCAAATAACAGCAGGCACGTTTTTTCGAGGGATTTCACTGATTGTTTCAATTGGAAAATTCCTCTAAAATGGACAGAGAGTTTTCAGCATATCTTCTGGAAATGGCACCTTCTATTAACATTTCCCTAGCAGGAAAATGCCACATAAATATCAACTGAACAGAATCCCTTTTATAAGAGCTTATTATAAAATGTTCTGCAAATTTCACTTAATAAATTGATCAACTGTCTGGGAACATATATATGTAATCTGGAACACAACTCAAGCACAATTAACATTTTGTGGCGTTTTCCTTTGGAAATATCACTGAAAAAAACAAGAAACCCCACGATTAAATGCAATGAAAATTTTATCAGAGTGCAAAAATTTCGATTACTTATGTGAAAATATGTAAATAAAAAAAGAAATTCAAAGAATTTACTTGAAAAATTGTTTTTCTATTCCATTTAAAGTTCGAAATAATTATCTACAGTGCTACAGAAGTTTTCAAGTATAAGGCACCAGTACTTTCTAATGAAATAACTATGAACTGGATATAAGTAAAATAATTTTCATTCTATAGCAGAACTTTAAGCGGGCTGGGTCCTGCTGGTGCTGAACACCGGCACTTTTTAGGTCTCGGATCTAAAGGCTGCGCTTGCGCAGTCTCCGGTCGGAGATTTAATATCTTTGAGTACGGGGCTTGAACCCGCCTCTCTCCTCCATCTCTCCTCCATCGGCTGGCTTCCTAAACGGAGGCCAGCCATTGGAGGAGAAGGGAGTCACTCCAATAAAGCCCCGTCTCTTTCGGATTCGGGGGCGTGTTTTTGGCGTTCTTTCGCCCTGTGACGTCACCCGTCACTCAGAACGCCAAAACACGCCCCCGAATCCGAAAATGCTCGGAGCTTTGCGGCCGCCATTTTCGTGCTCCTTAAGATGAGGTAGGCTGCTGCTGTCCTAGTTCCCCGCCGTGTCTTTTTTCCGCCCCCTCCCGCTGTCCGTGTCTTTGTTCCCGCCATCCTCCCGCTGATTAGGTCGGCCGCTGGTGTTCTCTTTCCCCGCCGTGCCTTTTTCCCGCCCCCCCCTCCCGCTGTCCGTGTCTTTGTTCCCGCCCCCCTCTCGCTGATGACGTCTGCCGCTCTCGCTATAATTGTATGTTATTGTACTGTTTCCAGTGATACCGGAAGACTGTAATTAGGCACCCTGACTGGCGCAGCATTTTTGTATTCAACCTTTATGCGATCTAAACTTGGAATAAGTTTTATTTTTTAGCAGAGGACTGCTGCGCGGTGTTGAAAATGCAACTTTTGGCCTCACTGCTATGCTATCTCTAAACATGTACAATTGAACCAGATGATGGTAAACTTTGGTTGTGCAAAGGTAAACTGTCCGTCATGCAAAAACAGCACACAAAATGCATTCTTTCAGTGACATGTAAAGGCGCATTAAGGCCTTCATGTCTGTTGGCATATTGTTTCCTGGCACTTCGACAAGGCTTGCGTTCCTCCCAGCTGCGAGGCCGGGGCACCGCAGCTGGCAGGGCTTGTGTGGCTGCAGTAATACGCCCGTGCCCTGCCTATCAGGAGTGGATGGAGCCCGGGGCACCGTGCAGCGCCCAGCACATCTCAGCTTAGCGCTGCGATTGATGCCAGCCCTCTGGGGCTCGGCTGGCGGCTCCTGCTTGCTGTGTTGCCAGCATCGCCTTAGCAACCCAATCTGCGCGACTTGTGCTGCTGTTATTCCCAGCAAACGCCTGCATCCCCCCGGGGCCGCGGCTGATCAATACTCCGTCGGCAGGCCGCGTGCGCCTGTCTGAGCCCCCTCTCAAGGAGCCGGGATCGAGGAGGGCCGAGGGGCGGATGTTTTCGCATTCCTCATTAGCCGCGTGAGTCACTGGCCAGGGGGCTGGCACTTGCGAACTGGGAGCAGCAGGCCTTGTTGTTGTGGCTTTGAACTTTGCAGAGGGCTGCTTGGTGGTTTCTAGCGCGTGTCGCCTTTCTAAGCCTGGCTCTTGGGTTTTTGCAGGTTTCTAGCATGAAGATTCCGGAGCACCAGGGCGGCGGAGAGGCCCGGCCGCAGAGGGGCCAAGAAGCGGAGGTGCCCGTTGGAGAGAGCTTCGCCCACGAGGTGCCGTGGCTCGACCTGACCTCTCTCTCTGGACAGTGCTCCATCTGGTACTTTATCCAGATTTCAAATGCCCGAGATGGAAACAGTTGTCCCCTACTCCGCAAAAGTTGATTTAGGGGAAGTACGTTCAATGTAACCAGGAGTTCACAGAAGGCAATGGATGGCAAGGTAAGAATGTCGCTCGGCTCTGGGTACAGCACGCAGTCCCTACTGTAATACACCTCAGTGTGTAAGCATGTGTCGGTCCAGAAATTCAGTTCTTTCATCGGAGGGTGGTATCAAAAGACGGGCAACAACAAACTTTTGCTTGGAGAGCTGCTAGTCTAAACTGGGACAGAACGTACTACACATTAAAAACAGTTATAGTAAAATATGGATTTGACCTTGTGGGGTTGATATGTGTTGACTTGAATTGTGCAGCATAATTAAGGCTCCTAGTTGTCCGCTTTTACTGACTGTTACAGAGAAATACAGACAGAAAAAAATGTGTTTTCGGTCTGTACTTATATTGAAAAGTAGAAAATACAGAAATTGTGCTTCTTGTGGGTGACTTTTTTTGTTTTTATTAAAGTTTTATTGCATACATAAGGTGAAAAAAAACAAGCAGCATTGAACAAAACACTGACGGATCGTTTCGAACTGTAAACTTAGTTGATAGCATCTGTGCATTAAAGATGTGTTAGCGGCGCTATGTGAAACCAAGTGTATGAGAAAGAAGCGCATTTGAGGCACGATCTGCATTGTACTTGAAATGCGTACAGGCAGAAGCTCTCCACAGGCTGCATTTAAGACTCGTGTCCTTTTGAGCCTGCTGACTGCTTCATATCTGGTGCTCTGCGTGTGAGACTGGTCGTGAAGTTAATTGAACTGCTGCATAGATGTCTAAATACTAAAGTTTACGAATCACAGTGCTGCCCAGAATTATAAGTCTGTAATCTGCTATCTTGGGTTGTGCTTGCTTCCTGGTGGACGTGTGGTGTGATGCTTGCGTGCAACTGGCAGTGATTAAGTAAACACTCCCCTGCACACCCAGTTAGTGAGACTTTGAACCCTTGCCTTCTGCCCCCTGATTGCACTCGTTTTTCTTGCCTCTGCTCCCCTGTGCCATTTTTCTTGCCTCTCAGAAAAGGGGGTGGTGATGAACAGAGTGTCTGAATTAAGCAGACCACTCTTACCCAGTCCAAAGATCAGGGCTTGATCCATCACCGTTATTTAGCTCACTGCCCCATCCCAGCTCAGAACCTGGCTATATGCAAATTAGTCTGTCCCTGGCCCAGTGCATCATGGGAACAGGGCAGACCAAACTACCAAGCCAATTCTTCACCAGAAAGGAGACAAGCTACCGGGGACCGGTTTCTGGCATTTCAGCCTCGTCGGCCCGGCTTGATTGAATCCTGATGGAGCAGTGAGCAAGGGACTCATGTCTGAGTATGCCCTGCCACACCTATAGTGGCCAAAAACGATTCAGAAAAGGGGGTGGTGATGAACAGAGTGTCTGAATTAAGCAGACCACTCTTACCCAGTCCAAAGATCAGGGCTTGATCCATCACCGTTATTTAGCTCACTGCCCCATCCCAGCTCAGAACCTGGCTATATGCAAATTAGTCTGTCCCTGGTCAGAGACTCTGTCCATCACCACCCCTTGTTGTAAATAATTTTGTCCACACTAAGCGTGGAAGGGTATACTCAGATGTGAGTCCCTTGCTCATTGCACCATCAGGATTCAAGCAAGCCGGGCCGAAGACGCCTGAAATGGCAGAAACCGGTCCCCGGAAGCTTGTTTCCTTCCCAGTGTAAGAATTGGCTTTTGTAGTCTGGTCTGCCCTGTTCCCATGATGCACTGGGCCAGGGACAGACTAATTTGCATACAGCCAGGTTCTGAAACTGGGATGGTGCAATGAGCTAAAAAACGGTGTTGGATCTAGCCCTGATCTCTTGACTGGGTGAGAGTACTCTGCTTAATTCAGAGACTCTGTCCATCACCACCCCTTGTTTTAAATAATTTTGTCCACCCTAAGCATGGAAGGGTATACTCAGATGTGAGTCCCTTGCTCATTGCACCATCAGGATTCAAGCAAGCCGGGCCGAAGACGCCTGAAATGGCAGAAACCGGTCCCCGGAAGCTTGTTTCCTTCCCAGTGTAAGAATTGGCTTTTGTAGTCTGGTCTGCCCTGTTCCCATGATGCACTGGGCCAGGGACAGACTAATTTGCATACAGCCAGGTTCTGAAACTGGGATGGTGCAATGAGCTAAAAAACGGTGTTGGATCTAGCCCTGATCTCTTGACTGGGTGAGAGTACTCTGCTTAATTCAGAGACTCTGTCCATCACCACCCCTTGTTGTAAATAATTTTGTCCACCCTAAGCGTGGAAGGGTATACTCAGATGTGAGTCCCTTGCTCATTGCACCACCAGGATTCAAGCAAGCCGGGCCGAAGACGCCTGAAATGGCAGAAACCGGTCCCCGGAAGCTTGTTTCCTTCCCAGTGTAAGAATTGGCTTTTGTAGTCTGGTCTGCCCTGTTCCCATGATGCACTGGGCCAGGGACAGACTAATTTGCATACAGCCAGGTTCTGAAACTGGGATGGTGCAATGAGCTAAAAAACGGTGTTGGATCTAGCCCTGATCTCTTGACTGGGTGAGAGTACTCTGCTTAATTCAGAGACTCTGTCCATCACCACCCTTTGTTGTAAATAATTTTGTCCACCCTAAGCGTGGAATGGTATATTCAGATGTGAGTCCCTTGCTCATTGCACCATCAGGATTCAAGCAAGCCGTGCCGAAGACGCCTGAAATGGCAGAAACCAGTCCCCGGAAGCTTGTTTCCTTCCCAGTGTAAGAATTGGCTTTTGTAGTCTGGTCTGCCCTGTTCCCATGATGCACTGGGCCAGGGACAGACTAATTTGCATACAGCCAGGTTCTGAAACTGGGATGGTGCAATGAGCTAAAAAACGGTGTTGGATCTAGCCCTGATCTCTTGACTGGGTGAGAGTACTCTGCTTAATTCAGAGACTCTGTCCATCACCACCCCTTGTTGTAAATAATTGTGTCCACCCTAAGCGTGGAAGGGTATACTCAGATGTGAGTCCCTTGCTCATTGCACCATCAGGATTCAAGCAAGCCGGGCCGAAGACGCCTGAAATGGCAGAAACCGGTCCCCGGAAGCTTGTTTCCTTCCCAGTGTAAGAATTGGCTTTTGTAGTCTGGTCTGCCCTGTTCCCATGATGCACTGGGCCAGGGACAGACTAATTTGCATACAGCCAGGTTCTGAAACTGGGATGGTGCATTGAGCTAAAAAACGGTGTTGGATCTAGCCCTGATCTCTTGACTGGGTGAGAGTACTCTGCTTAATTCAGAGACTCTGTCCATCACCACCCCTTGTTGTAAATAATTTTGTCCACCCTAAGCGTGGAAGGGTATACTCAGATGTGAGTCCCTTGCTCATTGCACCATCAGGATTCAAGCAAGCCGGGCCGAAGACACCTGAAATGGCAGAAACCGGTCCCCGGAAGCTTGTTTCCTTCCCAGTGTAAGAATTGGCTTTTGTAGTCTGGTCTGCCCTGTTCCCATGATGCACTGGGCCAGGGACAGGCTAATTTGCATACAGCCAGGTTCTGAAACTGGGATGGTGCAATGAGCTAAAAAACGGTGTTGGATCTAGCCCTGATCTCTTGACTGGGTGAGAGTACTCTGCTTAATTCAGAGACTCTGTCCATCACCACCCCTTGTTGTAAATAATTTTGTCCACCCTAAGCGTGGAAGGGTATACTCAGATGTGAGTCCCTTGCTCATTGCACCATCAGGATTCAAGCAAGCCGGGCCGAAGACGCCTGAAATGGCAGAAACTTGTCCCCGGAAGCTTAATTCCTTCCCAGTGTAAGAATTGGCTTTTGTAGTCTGGTCTGCCCTGTTCCCATGATGCACTGGGCCAGGGACAGACTAATTTGCATACAGCCAGGTTCTGAAACTGGGATGGTGCAATGAGCTAAAAAACGGTGTTGGATCTAGCCCTGATCTCTTGACTGGGTGAGAGTACTCTGCTTAATTCAGAGACTCTGTCCATCACCACCCCTTGTTGTAAATAATTTTTCTTGCCTCTGCCACCCTGTTTGTGCCGTTTTCCTTGCCTCTGCCCCCCTGTTTGTGCCGTTTTTCTTGCCTCTGCCACCCTGTTTGTGCCGTTTTTCTTGCCTCTGCCCCCCTGTTTGTGCCGTTTTTCTTGCCTCTGCCACCCTGTTTGTGCTGTTTTTCATGCCTCTGCCCCCCTGTTTGTGCCGTTTTTCTTACCTCTGCCCCCGTTTGTGCCGTTTTTCTTGCCTCTGCCCCCCTGTTTGTGCCGTTTTTCTTGCCTCTGCCACCCTGTTTGTGCCGTTTTTCTTGCCTCTGCCCCCCTGATTGTGCTAGTTTTCTTGCCTTCTGCCCCCTGATTGCACTCGTTTTTCTTGCCTTCTGCCCCCTGATTGCACTTGTTTTTCTTGCCTCTGCTCCCCTAATTGTGCCATTTTTCTTGCCTCTCCCACCCTGATTGTGCTATTGGCAATGTAAATGACAATGCAATTTTTATTTTTTTTGTAGGTGACTCTATGTGTGGGTGGCTCTGTCTGTGTGAGGGTGGCTCTGTGTAGGGTGTAGCTATTGGCATTGTAAATGACAATGCCATTTATTTAACCATTAAGCTATTGGCAATGTAAATGACAATGCCATTTATTGATGATTTAGCCATTTATTGATGATTTAAAAAAAAAAAATGAAATGTCATGAGCAATGCCAAAAGCTCTACCTTTAATGCCGAGACCATTGCATTGTAAATGCTTGTTGCAAGTAGGTGCCGAGACGGGTCCCTATCGGGCTCTCCATTTTTACCCTCAAGATAAAAAAAAAGACCTTAACTCTGCAATAGCACAACCTGTCCATGTCTTTGATGTAACTTTAAAGAGAGTAATTTTTCAGTTTTATATAGTGCAAACTTGGAGCGCTTTACATGAGCACCAGTTACATTACACAAGGGCATATTCATGTTTTGAATCACAGGATGTTGAGCCGATGTGAGGCTTAAACCTGCTTTGTCAGCTCGAAGATTGGCGGCACTAGCCTTAGCCACAACCACGCCTGCAAGAGCGAGTAGCATTTTCAATATTCTATACAACGAAGTGATAGTTGTTACTTATTTTTTATATGCAACTTACAACCATTGACAAAGCCAAAAGTCCTGGCTTGTTGTAGAGGTAATGTTACTTTTTGTGTTATATATCTGGATGCAATCATAGAAGCAGCAAAATACTAGTCGGCTGGCACACTATGCTAAGCACAGATTTTTAGCTTAAATGTTTTAAGCCACACCCTTAATTACAGTGGCCATACCCCTTTGATAGACACTCCTCGCCCCCCCCCCCCAGTTTTTTCATCCCACTTAAAGCCCTGTCCTACAGAATTAACAATTGTGATGGTCTGATGAAAAAAAGTCAAGATTGTATAGAAAACAGTGGGTCAAATGTCATTCTCTAAGAACACGATCACAGTCACAGTTGTTATCATTCGCATACCACCCTGTTAGAGTCAGGGTTAATGTGCCATCCGTGAAGAATTAACCATTTCATAAATTTTATTTAGGATCTTTATATCGGCTACAAACATAGCCATAAAAGTACAACTGATAAAAAATACATCACATGGTTGAAAACAATAAATAACATCGCTGCCCATAGGAATGCGGACATCATGAAAGACGTACACAAAACAATTCAGAGTTCAAGGCATTAGAATGTTACCAACAGTTCATAAATAAGGAAGTAAGACCCCACTAATAAATACCCCTCCGTATCCCAAAAAAGTGCAAGTGTCAATTCATTGTGGAAAAAATAGATAGCAACATAACATTGCGGTCAGTGTTTAATAATTGCTCTAGTGCAAAAAAAGGAGCAAATTAAAACAGCATTGAGTTCCTCCTATTAATAGTGCTTTTTAAGAAGGAGCATATATTGAGACAGTTTGTCTGGGACTCCAGCAATTGGAGGTATTCTATAGTCGACTGTGAACTTTGGATATCCCATAGCCGGTTTCCTAATAATAGGAATTAGATACTTCTTGCTAAAATCAAGATAACATTTACAAAAAAAGTAGAATGTAACAGGCTCTGGGATAAAACTTCTCGCACAGGCACACCACAATTTTGGAATTTTGGACTCATCGAACTGCCCCATGGGGGACCCAAATGCCATCTCATAAAGCCCAAGCGAAAGAGGGTGAGTAACATTCTCTCCCAAGAAGAATCTAGCCACTCCAAATGCGGGCCCATGCCTGGTACACAATGTACACAATGCTCTCTAACAGTAATTTTGGTAGCCTCCTTCGTGTCTCTGAAGCTATGTTTTTTCATCTTATAAAGAGTTTTTACCCGGGCCATGTCATTTGTAGAAAGTTTCGGGTTATAAAAAAGCTGCAACTCACCTAGATCCATTAGGGCAGATTTTAAATAGTTGAGCCACGTGGGAATATTCAAACCTCTGTCACATAATAAACAGTCTAGAACTATTTCCTTGTTAAAGGCAGCATGCGGGCTAATCAAGATCGAGCACCACAACAAAAGGGGAGCTAGATTAATGGAGTCCTCTACATATTCCACTTCTAGTTCTTGGTGCAAGATAAAAGTGAAACAGGTCGGTAGATCACCCAGGAGTCTCCTCAGCACTCTGTTTTGTACTCCTTGAAGTGAATTAAGGTCACTGTATCCCCAAATACCTGAGCCATATATTAAGATAGGGAGATACTTTCTCCTATATATCTCAAGTTAAGGCGCCACAGGTTTTTTTCCCAATATGTCTGGCTAAGTTAAAAATATACTCAACGATCCCGAAAATTGGTGTCGTACTTCAGCCATACCAGGTACCCAATTCACCTTTGCATCAAAAACCCACACAAACAGGAGAAATCCTGGGTGAGAGCCATGAGGTGATCTTGTAGCATAATACCACATATCTTGGTTTTCTTTAGCGTGCACGTCATTATAAATGTTTTGAAGCAATTAGTAGCCATACCGAGAGAGTCATGAACGTAACAAATTCTTAGAACAGAATATTAAGGCCATTTGGGATCCTTGATAACAAAACAGCATCACCCGCATATAATAACACAGGCACCTTTTTTCTACCAATAGAAGGGCACGTTGGAAGGTTTGGCAGACAGGCACGTTCCTAAATCATCTATGTACAGCAGAAACAGCAGGGGTGCTAAAACACACCCCTGGTGTACACCTCGCCCTATATTAAACACCATTGACCCCCATGCCAGTCGATATCTCCCAGAGTTTGGACCTTCCCACAATGTCAAAAACGCAGAACAGGTCCATGAAGGGCAGGCAAATGGAGCCCTGCCTGGCAATGGTATATTTACTGATCAGCAGGTGTAGTTTAAGACATTGCTCCATTGTGCCAAGCCTTTCATGGAAACCATACTGTGCCTCCGACAGAATACCAGTTACCCTGACCCAGTCTACAAGTCTGGGCAACACCACTCTCCAGTAGCGATATTGAGCAGTAGCATTCTGGTGATTGGGGGTTACCCTTTTTTTTTTTAAAAGGGGGACAAATAGTCCTGAACACCATGATTGGGGGAGTCCTGTCTTGCAAAGAGCATTAAAACAATTGCACAATAAAGGGGCCCAGAGGACCGGGAATGATTTATATAAATCCATTGTCACCTTATCCAGCCCATTGGCTTTCTTACATGGGCTTTTATTGACTGCCTCGCTCACTTCCTCTTTGGAGAATTCCACTAACAAAGGAAATGCCACCTCCTACTCATCAATCTCAAATTCACTTGAGGAGCCATAGACTGCTTTAAAATGTTCAAACCAGGCCTCCTGGCTAATGGTGTCAATAACAGTATTAGATTTTACCCCCTCAGATTTAATGATTCCTAAGGCTGCCCAGAAAGCTCTGGTGTCTTTCAGTCTTCAGGTCTTCACCAGCTCACCCCAGGTTCATCTTGTAGTTCTTTTCGTATAGCCCTTTGCGCAAACCTAAGTCCAATCTATGTTGGTGCACTCTGACCATATCCCTTGGTTTTTCCTTTAGTGCTTCATGCAATCTCTTTGAGGCCTTTCTACACGACTGATTGAACCATTTAAGCCCAGCTGGTCTAGGTATACTGGATTTTATCAGCAGACCATTAACCACTAGTCCTGGTTTGACAAAGTGAGTAGACTCAATGTGGTAGCTCTCAGTAGACTTAAGACAGGTTTGCACACATATGTACATAGCACCCTAATGAGGTACAACTGATAACCAGCAGGTCAATCGGTAATACTCAGCAGACCCCATGGCCCAAAGCCTCCTGTCGCCCTCCAACTCACCCCGACTATCGTACACCCACCGATGTGAGACTCCCCGCCCTACCACCTGGGCCCTAAGACGCATGTGGCTGAAGTTCCTCTTAGTTTGGGTTCCAGGAAGGAGTTGGGGATAGGATGCAAGGTCAATTAGGAGTCAGCCTTCAAAAGGGGGTTAGCAAGCACTTGGGAATGTTACTCACAGGATGCAGAGCAGACACGGGCTGAGGGCAATAGTTTGTCACACCAAAGGGCCTTCCAGGCCCAGCCAGGTCTGCGAAGCACAGGAGGAGGGTCATGCAGTGAATGAATGGAGAATGAAACAGTGGGGTCTCTCGGAAGGAGCAGGCACACGTCGATCAGAGTCGCACCCAGGCAATCCGGGCACAACTTTGGGTGCATGTGAACCACACCCTTCCAGTCACATACAACGAAGAGTCGAAAAATCTGTACCACATTGGAAATGAGGCAGAACGTCCAGTGCACATCAGTATGGTCACACAGACAGCTCCAGTCATACACACAATGAAGAGTTGCAAATTCCATGCCTCCCTGGAAATGAGGCACAACGTCTGGTGCACATAGATATTGATTCAGAAAAGGGGGTGGTGATGAACCGAGTGTCTGAATTAAGCAGACCACTCTTACCCAGTCCAAAGATCAGGGCTTGATCCATCACCGTTATTTAGCTCACTGCCCCATCCCAGCTCAGAACCTGGCTATCTGCAAATTAGTCTGTCCCTGGCCCAGTGCATCATGGGAACAGGGCAGACCAAACTACCAAGCCAATTCTTCACCAGAAAGGAGACAAGCTACCGGGGACCGGTTTCTGGCATTTCAGCCTCGTCGGCCCGGCTTGCTTGAATCCTGATGGAGCAGTGAGCAAGGGACTCATGTCTGAGTATACCCTGCCACACCTATAGTGGCCAAAAACGATTCAGAAAAGGGGGTGGTGATGAACAGAGTGTCTGAATTAAGCAGACCACTCTTACCCAGTCCAAAGATCAGGGCTTGATCCATCACCGTTATTTAGCTCACTGCCCCATCCCAGCTCAGAACCTGGCTATATGCAAATTAGTCTGTCCCTGGCCCAGTGCATCATGAGAACAGGGCAGACCAAACTACCAAGCCAATTCTTCACCAGAAAGGAGACAAGCTACCGGGGACCGGTTTCTGGCATTTCAGCCTCGTCGGCCCGGCTTGCTTGAATCCTGATGGAGCAGTGAGCAAGGGACTCATGTATGAGTATACCATGCCACACCTATAGTGGCCAAAAACGTTTCAGAAAAGGGGGTGGTGATGAACAGAGTGTCTGAATTAAGCAGACCACTCTTACCCAGTCCAAAGATCAGGGCTTGATCCATCACCGTTATTTAGCTCACTGCCCCATCCCAGCTCAGAACCTGGCTATATGCAAATTAGTCTGTCCCTGGCCCAGTGCATCATGGGAACAGGGCAGACCAAACTACCAAGCCAATTCTTCACCAGAAAGGAGACAAGCTACCGGGGACCGGTTTCTGGCATTTCAGCCTCGTCGGCCCGGCTTGCTTGAATCCTGATGGAGCAGTGAGCAAGGGACTCATGTCTGAGTATACCCTGCCACACCTATAGTGGCCAAAAACGATTCAGAAAAGGGGGTGGTGATGAACAGAGTGTCTGAATTAAGCAGACCACTCTTACCCAGTCCAAAGATCAGGGCTTGATCCATCACCGTTATTTAGCTCACTGCCCCATCCCAGCTCAGAACCTGGCTATATGCAAATTAGTCTGTCCCTGGCCCAGTGCATCATGGGAACAGGGCAGACCAAACTACCAAGCCAATTCTTCACCAGAAAGGAGACAAGCTACCGGGGACCGGTTTCTGGCATTTCAGCCTCGTCGGCCCGGCTTGCTTGAATCCTGATGGAGCAGTGAGCAAGGGACTCATGTCTGAGTATACCCTGCCACACCTATAGTGGCCAAAAACGATTCAGAAAAGAGGGTGGTGATGAACAGAGTGTCTGAATTAAGCAGACCACTCTTACCCAGTCCAAAGATCAGGGCTTGATCCATCACCGTTATTTAGCTCACTGCCCCATCCCAGCTCAGAACCTGGCTATATGCAAATTAGTCTGTCCCTGGCCCAGTGCATCATGGGAACAGGGCAGACCAAACTACCAAGCCAATTCTTCACCAGAAAGGAGACAAGCTACCGGGGACCGGTTTCTGGCATTTCAGCCTCGTCGGCCCGGCTTGCTTGAATCCTGATGGAGCAGTGAGCAAGGGACTCATGTCTGAGTATACCCTGCCACACCTATAGTGGCCAAAAACGATTCAGAACAGGGGGTGGTGATGAACAGAGTGTCTGAATTAAGCAGACCACTCCTACCCAGTCCAAAGATCAGGGCTTGATCCATCACCGTTATTTAGCTCACTGCCCCATCCCAGCTCAGAACCTGGCTATATGCAAATTAGTCTGTCCCTGGCCCAGTGCATCATGGGAACAGGGCAGACCAAACTACCAAGCCAATTCTTCACCAGAAAGGAGACAAGCTACCGGGGACCGGTTTCTGGCATTTCAGCCTCGTCGGCCCGGCTTGCTTGAATCCTGATGGAGCAGTGAGCAAGGGACTCATGTCTGAGTATACCCTGCCACACCTATAGTGGCCAAAAATGATTCAGAAAAGGGGGTGGTGATGAACAGAGTGTCTGAATTAAGCAGACCACTCTTACCCAGTCCAAAGATCAGGGCTTGATCCATCACCGTTATTTAGCTCACTGCCCCATCCCAGCTCAGAACCTGGCTATATGCAAATTAGTCTGTCCCTGGCCCAGTGCATCATGGGAACAGGGCAGACCAAACTACCAAGCCAATTCTTCACCAGAAAGGAGACAAGCTACCGGGGACCGGTTTCTGGCATTTCAGCCTCGTCGGCCCGGCTTGCTTGAATCCTGATGGAGCAGTGAGCAAGGGACTCATGTCTGAGTATACCCTGCCACACCTATAGTGGCCAAAAACAATTCAGAACAGGGGGTGGTGATGAACAGAGTGTCTGAATTAAGCAGACCACTCTTACCCAGTCCAAAGATCAGGGCTTGATCCATCACCGTTATTTAGCTCACTGCCCCATCCCAGCTCAGAACCTGGCTATATGCAAATTAGTCTGTCCCTGGCCCAGTGCATCATGGGAACAGGGCAGACCAAACTACCAAGCCAATTCTTCACCAGAAAGGAGACAAGCTACCGGGGACCGGTTTCTGGCATTTCAGCCTCGTCGGCCCGGCTTGCTTGAATCCTGATGGAGCAGTGAGCAAGGGACTCATGTCTGAGTATACCCTGCCACACCTATAGTGGCCAAAAACGATTCAGAAAAGGGGGTGGTGATGAACAGAGTGTCTGAATTAAGCAGACCACTCTTACCCAGTCCAAAGATCAGGGCTTGATCCATCACCGTTATTTAGCTCACTGCCCCATCCCAGCTCAGAACCTGGCTATATTCAAATTAGTCTGTCCCTGGCCCAGTGCATCATGGGAACAGGGCAGACCAAACTACCAAGCCAATTCTTCACCAGAAAGGAGACAAGCTACCGGGGACCGGTTTCTGGCATTTCAGCCTCGTCGGCCCGGCTTTCTTGAATCCTGATGGAGCAGTGAGCAATGGACTCATGTCTGAGTATACCCTGCCACACCTATAGTGGCCAAAAACGATTCAGAACAGGGGGTGGTGATGAACAGAGTGTCTGAATTAAGCAGACCACTCTTACCCAGTCCAAAGATCAGGGCTTGATCCATCACCGTTATTTAGCTCACTGCCCCATCCCAGCTCAGAACCTGGCTATATGCAAATTAGTCTGTCCCTGGCCCAGTGCATCATGGGAACAGGGCAGACCATTTTTTTTTTTTTTTTTTTTTTTTTTTTTTTTTTACAACAATGGAGAGAGAGAGGGAAAAATAATAATGCTAGGCACTATGTGAGGTGGGAACTCCTGGTCCCCCAATTAATCTAGAAAAAACAATAGAGGAGTAACCCCTCGTGGGTAGGGAGAAAAATAACTCTCTAATAATGAGCACAAGAGCTCTGGTTAGCAAATTTTGCCCCAACCTGTTACTGGATAAGGCATATCCTTATAGAAGACCCCTCACTCACCAACCTGGTTGGTGACATGCTTCATCATTGGGGTCCCACCCCATAAGCCGAGTGCCTACGGGGTGTGCTGCGACACCTGATTACAGTGGAGCTGGTTTCGTTTTTATGTGTTCAAGACTATCAAAAAATGTGTATTAAAAAGGGCCAACACTACTCACTTCAAGTATTTATTCTTGAGCGCTTGAACCCTTAGTAAAAATCAAGTGTGGCACCTTTGCCTAATTAGGAAGGCTTTGGTGTCAGAAAGTCGTGTTAAAATATATAAAAATAGCGAAAGTGTGCTATGTGAATGTGAATATACAAAATTATTGTTTAAAAAGGTCTACATGTTTCAACCCATACATGGATTCAAGGGTTTTCGTCAGGACCGTAGGTGATTTGAACTGGGTGGTCCGCCCGCGCTAAGGAGCGTCCTGCCCTAGTTCAATTTAGAGATCGTAAATAAGGATCTCGTGCAAAAAGGTGCGTTTTTCACTTTTGGAAAAAACCTGTGAAAAGACAGGGAAACAAAAAACAGGAAGGGGTCACACACAGGGGTAGACAAAATGGATTGTACCACATATAACATATATATTCATGATCATTAGGACAATCATAATATCCACGTGTGGAATCATACCAGCATATCACTATTGTGATTAGAACATATCTATTGCGTGGGTGGCAACAGAAATATAGTGATAAAATGCCGGGAGGTGCCTTTCAATCAAAGGGCAGCCGCCAAATGAGGGGTGTCGATATGGTTTGGCGTCTGTAATACGTGAAAAACAGGGGTCGATAAATGGGAGAGTGACCTATTAGCGTGCTGCGCTGTGATCGGCTGCCAAATAGATGTGAGCAGTCGTGAGAAAAACCGTCTCAATAGTATTGGGGCGGCTAGATTGTGCTTACGCTTGGAAGCGAAAGTCTCGCTTCATAGGCACCAGCGTAACCAAGTTGACAGGATTCCGTCTCCTGTAGATTAAAAACAACAACAAGTATCCAGTGTTAGCGCTTTGGCAAAAGCGCTTTGACAGTCGAATATTGCCCCAAGCAAAATTACGGGTGATCGTTCCCGCATAGCGATCCTTCAAGTGTACTTACTTGTCGCTTCTGTTCATCAGACCGATTAACCTACTTGGTTCTTGCTCGGCGTGCCCCGTGGAGTGTCTCCGGTTTCTGTTTGCCGGTAATGTGAACACTTCCTCGTTGGGCGTGGCCGGGTCACGTGTGGTGAGCACGTGATCCGGAGGTGGCCAATCACAGTGTTCAGTGAACACTGTTGTAGGACAACCCCAAGTAAAGCAATGTTTACTTCGCCATGGTAACGGTTGTAATGCTCTAAGGCGGACAGCGCTCGCTTGGCTGAGTCATAGTTCTAGGGTATTTTTAACGTGTTTCTGAGCAAAAGCATAGATGTGAATGGGGAATATTTACAAGGTGTTAAGTGTACAGAGAATACTTTCAGGGCATTGGAAAACAGGCAAAGTTGCCGTTTGGCGGCTTTTGTAAACCGGAACAGGCATAGGAAAACTCCATGTGGTGGGTCTGGATTCCAACATGCTCTCTTATGTCAATACATTGTTCCACGGGATATTATCGTTTAAGCCGGTTTTGTGCGTGGAAAGTCTGTAGACCCATCTCTGTTCCTTCTCGTATAGGCGTTTGTCTAGGTTTGTACCAGGTTGTACTTGTTCAATTATTGTCCATTTTATGTCATCAGCAGTGTGACCTACCGATAAAAAATGTTCAGTAAGCTTTGTATTTGTCTTTTTGCACCTGATGGTGCTCCTGTGCTCTCCGATGCGAAGTTTTATTTTTCTACTGGTCATTCCTATATAATGCAAGTCGCATGGGCATGTCAATCTGTAGATGACATTCTCGCTATTGCAGTTAGTCTGCCCTCTTATTGTCCACACTTTGTTGGGTTCCAACAGTAGTGTTTTTGTATTTGTGGTGAAGGGGCAGACACTGCAACTTCCGCATTTATAGTGACCAGTTACCTTAGGTAGACCCCAGAGATTAGTTTGTGTTTCTTTTCTAGGGTGTAACGCTAGGGGTCTGGTATTGACTACTGCATCTTTTATGCTTCGTGCTCTTTTGAAAGAGAATAAAGGCTTGTTCCATCTTAGATTGCCTGTGTTCAGAATGTTCCAGTGTTTTTTTATTATTCTTGATACGTCATTGGATATAGTGTTATATGTTGTAACACACGTCAAAGGTATCTCTTCCGGGACCCTTTCTTTTGTTTCCAAGAGCGCTGCGCGAGGCTGATTACGAGCTCGCTTCTGGCTTTTCTGGAGGATTCTGTTTGGGTAACCTCTGTTTTGAAGTTTCTGAGAAAGGTCTTTGGCTTGGCTCTTGTAGTCATTTAGTTCACTACAATTCCTACGGATTCTAAGGTATTGCCCGTATGGTAAATTTTCGCGTAGGGGTCTGGGGTGAAAGCTTTCAAAACGGAGGAGGTTATTTTTGGCAGTAGGTTTATAATGGGTAATAGTAGTCAATTTCCCATCTTTTTTTGTGATTTTTACGTCTAGGAAGACCAGGGTGTCACTGTTTTTTTCATATGTGAACTTTAGGTGATTGTCTCGAGTGTTTATCCAGTTGAAGAAAGAGGTTAGTGACTCCTCTGAGCCTTTCCAAATGGTTAGCACATCGTCGATGTACCTACGCCATATCAGGAGATTAGAGCTATAGGGGTTTGTATCGCTGAGGATGTATTTCTCTTCAAAGTCAAATACATACAAACCCGCTATGCTTGGAGCAAAAGAACTGCCCATGGATGTCCCACCTGTTTGTAGGAATATTTGACCTTCAAACTCGAAATAATTCCTTTTTAGTGCTAGCCTTGCACACTCGAGGATAAAGTTTTTGGGTGTTCTTGATGTCCATGTTTCCTTCTCTAGAGCTCTTTCTAGTACTTCCAGCGTTGCATCCTGAGGGATGCTGGTGTACAGGCTCTCAATGTCAAAACTCACCAGGATGGTGTCATTATCCACAGTGAGTTGGTCAAGGATTTGTAAGAGACTCTTTGTGTCCTGTAGGTATGTGCTGGTTCTTTGCACCATGGCTTTGAAAAAAACGTCACAAAATTGTGACAGTGGTTCGAGGACTGATCCCAAACCAGAGACGATTGGTCTACCTGGCGGTGGTGTCCTGTTTTTATGTATCTTGGGGAGGGTATAAAAGTAGGGGATTTTGCCTTCGCTTTTGCAAAGGAAATTTGCCTCCTGTTTCGATATAAACCCCTCTGTTTCTGCATATTCCACTAGCGATGTTATCTCGCTTTTCAAGTCTTCTGTGGGATCCACTGGTAGTCTCCGATAACTGTTGTCATCTGCTAGAAGTCGCAGACATTCGGTTTGATAAGCTGTGCGATCTTGCACAACAATTCCTCCACCTTTGTCCGCAGGTTTTATTACAATTGTTTCACAATTCCGCAGAGTTTCGAGGGCGACCCTTTCCTGATTGGTCAGGTTCATGAATTGTTTCTTAGGTTTAGTGTTCTCAATTTCATTGAAAACTGCCTGCTCGAAAGTGGAAACTTCCACAGGTATCAAGTGTGGCGGAGGGGTGAAAGTGGCTTTGTTTCTCAGACCCGTTTCGTTAGGATCTGGATTCTCCTCAGAGATTGGTCTTTTTTCGAAGAAAGCTTTTAGTCTAAGTTTTCTAAAAAAGGAGGAGAGTTCACAGTGAAGTCTGAATTTGTCCAGATTCGCTGTCGGGACAAATCCTAAGCCTTTATTCAGAACTGATTCTTCGTCTGTGCTCAGTGGTCTACTTGCGAGGTTGGTTATTAGGTTTTCCGGTTGCTCGGTCCTGCCTGTTGCGGTCTGGGCTTGTTCTGATTCGCACTCGGATCTTCCGCTGCCCAGTGTACATGTGCTCCCTGGTTTTGATTTCTTCGTTTTCCCCTTCCCCTTCCGCCCCGGTATAAAAAAGGGGGTGTGTATGGGTTTGGTTGAAAAAATGGCTGCTGGAACGGTGGTTGCCAGCCATACATTGGCATGTTTTGTGGGTGGTAGTATGGATCAGGTGGTCCTTGCATTGGTACCGGTGCGTAATGTGACCAGTTCCCTTGACCTCTACCCCGTCCTCTCCCTCTTGGTTTGGAATTGCTTCCTCCAGAATTTGTACTCGAATTAGAAGTATTGCTTGAGGCATTACTGGAGGCATCTGAGGTATCTTCTCCTTTAGATTGAGGGGTAAACTCTGGGTCAGAGTATGGGTATGCCTTGGTATAAGAGAATTTCTTTAGATCCTTCTGGAACTTTTGTACTTTTTGCTGGGTCAAATTGTCTTTATAGTCTGTCATTTCCTTGTTTAATTCATCCAGTTTTTTCTTAAAGCCTGTAATCGTAGTTTTCATGTGGCTTTCTGTCACCTGGATCTCGACTTGTATTTTTTCGGACAGTCTTAAGGCTGTCTTTAATATCAAAACGATCCAATCGTGCGTGCAGTGCCATGCTATGGCCGCCCAGTCCTTACGAAAAGCTTCGTCTTCAAGAAAAATGCGTGGTGCATTTGAAACCAATAGCCCTTTAGGAGCCATACTGTTACTCAAGTATTCTTTTAGAATTGTCCCATGCAAGATGGTCCTGATTCTGTTTCTTTTCATCTCTGTAAGATTCTCCCAATCTTTTGTTGTTGAAATACTTTGTGCTATATTAGCATCTGCGAACACGGATAGGTCACTCATGATCTCATCGACCTCTGCAGAGGTATATGATAGACCCTGGTTTTCGGCCATGTTGCCAAAGGGTTTGGCAAATGTAGTGTGGTGTCTTATGTGTTTTATCCAACTCTCGCAGCTGCGCGCTGCCTAAATCTTTACAACAATGGAGAGAGAGAGGGAAAAATAATAATGCTAGGCACTATGTGAGGTGGGAACTCCTGGTCCCCCAATTAATCTAGAAAAAACAATAGAGGAGTAACCCCTCGTGGGTAGGGAGAAAAATAACTCTCTAATAATGAGCACAAGAGCTCTGGTTAGCAAATTTTGCCCCAACCTGTTACTGGATAAGGCATATCCTTATAGAAGACCCCTCACTCACCAACCTGGTTGGTGACATGCTTCATCATTGGGGTCCCACCCCATAAGCCGAGTGCCTACGGGGTGTGCTGCGACACCTGATTACAGTGGAGCTGGTTTCGTTTTTATGTGTTCAAGACTATCAAAAAATGTGTATTAAAAAGGGCCAACACTACTCACTTCAAGTATTTATTCTTGAGCGCTTGAACCCTTAGTAAAAATCAAGTGTGGCACCTTTGCCTAATTAGGAAGGCTTTGGTGTCAGAAAGTCGTGTTAAAATATATAAAAATAGCGAAAGTGTGCTATGTGAATGTGAATATACAAAATTATTGTTTAAAAAGGTCTTCATGTTTCAACCCATACATGGATTCAAGGGTTTTCGTCAGGACCGTAGGTGATTTGAACTGGGTGGTCCGCCCGCGCTAAGGAGCGTCCTGCCCTAGTTCAATTTAGAGATCGTAAATAAGGATCTCGTGCAAAAAGGTGCGTTTTTCACTTTTGGAAAAAACCTGTGAAAAGACAGGGAAACAAAAAACAGGAAGGGGTCACACACAGGGGTAGACAAAATGGATTGTACCACATATAACATATATATTCATGATCATTAGGACAATCATAATATCCACATGTGGAATCATACCAGCATATCACTATTGTGATTAGAACATATCTATTGCGTGGGTGGCAACAGAAATATAGTGATAAAATGCCGGGAGGTGCCTTTCAATCAAAGGGCAGCCGCCAAATGAGGGGTGTCGATATGGTTTGGCGTCTGTAATACGTGAAAAACAGGGGTCGATAAATGGGAGAGTGACCTATTAGCGTGCTGCGCTGTGATCGGCTGCCAAATAGATGTGAGCAGTCGTGAGAAAAACCGTCTCAATAGTATTGGGGCGGCTAGATTGTGCTTACGCTTGGAAGCGAAAGTCTCGCTTCATAGGCACCAGCGTAACCAAGTTGACAGGATTCCGTCTCCTGTAGATTAAAAACAACAACAAGTATCCAGTGTTAGCGCTTTGGCAAAAGCGCTTTGACAGTCGAATATTGCCCCAAGCAAAATTACGGGTGATCGTTCCCGCATAGCGATCCTTCAAGTGTACTTACTTGTCGCTTCTGTTCATCAGACCGATTAACCTACTTGGTTCTTGCTCGGCGTGCCCCGTGGAGTGTCTCCGGTGTCTGTTTGCCGGTAATGTGAACACTTCCTCGTTGGGCGTGGCCGGGTCACGTGTGGTGAGCACGTGATCCGGAGGTGGCCAATCACAGTGTTCAGTGAACACTGTTGTAGGACAACCCCAAGTAAAGCAATGTTTACTTCGCCATGGTAACGGTTGTAATGCTCTAAGGCGGACAGCGCTCGCTTGGCTGAGTCATAGTTCTAGGGTATTTTTAACGTGTTTCTGAGCAAAAGCATAGATGTGAATGGGGAATATTTACAAGGTGTTAAGTGTACAGAGAATACTTTCAGGGCATTGGAAAACAGGCAAAGTTGCCGTTTGGCGGCTTTTGTAAACCGGAACAGGCATAGGAAAACTCCATGTGGTGGGTCTGGATTCCAACATGCTCTCTTATGTCAATACATTGTTCCACGGGATATTATCGTTTAAGCCGGTTTTGTGCGTGGAAAGTCTGTAGACCCATCTCTGTTCCTTCTCGTATAGGCGTTTGTCTAGGTTTGTACCAGGTTGTACTTGTTCAATTATTGTCCATTTTATGTCATCAGCAGTGTGACCTACCGATAAAAAATGTTCAGTAAGCTTTGTATTTGTCTTTTTGCACCTGATGGTGCTCCTGTGCTCTCCGATGCGAAGTTTTATTTTTCTACTGGTCATTCCTATATAATGCAAGTCGCATGGGCATGTCAATCTGTAGATGACATTCTCGCTATTGCAGTTAGTCTGCCCTCTTATTGTCCACACTTTGTTGGGTTCCAACAGTAGTGTTTTTGTATTTGTGGTGAAGGGGCAGACACTGCAACTTCCGCATTTATAGTGACCAGTTACCTTAGGTAGACCCCAGAGATTAGTTTGTGTTTCTTTTCTAGGGTGTAACGCTAGGGGTCTGGTATTGACTACTGCATCTTTTATGCTTCGTGCTCTTTTGAAAGAGAATAAAGGCTTGTTCCATCTTAGATTGCCTGTGTTCAGAATGTTCCAGTGTTTTTTTATTATTCTTGATACGTCATTGGATATAGTGTTATATGTTGTAACACACGTCAAAGGTATCTCTTCCGGGACCCTTTCTTTTGGTTCCAAGAGCGCTGCGCGAGGCTGATTACGAGCTCGCTTCTGGCTTTTCTGGAGGATTCTGTTTGGGTAACCTCTGTTTTGAAGTTTCTGAGAAAGGTCTTTGGCTTGGCTCTTGTAGTCATTTAGTTCACTACAATTCCTACGGATTCTAAGGTATTGCCCGTATGGTAAATTTTCGCGTAGGGGTCTGGGGTGAAAGCTTTCAAAACGGAGGAGGTTATTTTTGGCAGTAGGTTTATAATGGGTAATAGTAGTCAATTTCCCATCTTTTTTTGTGATTTTTACGTCTAGGAAGACCAGGGTGTCACTGTTTTTTTCATATGTGAACTTTAGGTGATTGTCTCGAGTGTTTATCCAGTTGAAGAAAGAGGTTAGTGACTCCTCTGAGCCTTTCCAAATGGTTAGCACATCGTCGATGTACCTACGCCATATCAGGAGATTAGAGCTATAGGGGTTTGTATCGCTGAGGATGTATTTCTCTTCAAAGTCAAATACATACAAACCCGCTATGCTTGGAGCAAAAGAACTGCCCATGGATGTCCCACCTGTTTGTAGGAATATTTGACCTTCAAACTCGAAATAATTCCTTTTTAGTGCTAGCCTTGCACACTCGAGGATAAAGTTTTTGGGTGTTCTTGATGTCCATGTTTCCTTCTCTAGAGCTCTTTCTAGTACTTCCAGCGTTGCATCCTGAGGGATGCTGGTGTACAGGCTCTCAATGTCAAAACTCACCAGGATGGTGTCATTATCCACAGTGAGTTGGTCAAGGATTTGTAAGAGACTCTTTGTGTCCTGTAGGTATGTGCTGGTTCTTTGCACCATGGCTTTGAAAAAAACGTCACAAAATTGTGACAGTGGTTCGAGGACTGATCCCAAACCAGAGACGATTGGTCTACCTGGCGGTGGTGTCCTGTTTTTATGTATCTTGGGGAGGGTATAAAAGTAGGGGATTTTGCCTTCGCTTTTGCAAAGGAAATTTGCCTCCTGTTTCGATATAAACCCCTCTGTTTCTGCATATTCCACTAGCGATGTTATCTCGCTTTTCAAGTCTTCTGTGGGATCCACTGGTAGTCTCCGATAACTGTTGTCATCTGCTAGAAGTCGCAGACATTCGGTTTGATAAGCTGTGCGATCTTGCACAACAATTCCTCCACCTTTGTCCGCAGGTTTTATTACAATTGTTTCACAATTCCGCAGAGTTTCGAGGGCGACCCTTTCCTGATTGGTCAGGTTCATGAATTGTTTCTTAGGTTTAGTGTTCTCAATTTCATTGAAAACTGCCTGCTCGAAAGTGGAAACTTCCACAGGTATCAAGTGTGGCGGAGGGGTGAAAGTGGCTTTGTTTCTCAGACCCGTTTCGTTAGGATCTGGATTCTCCTCAGAGATTGGTCTTTTTTCGAAGAAAGCTTTTAGTCTAAGTTTTCTAAAAAAGGAGGAGAGTTCACAGTGAAGTCTGAATTTGTCCAGATTCGCTGTCGGGACAAATCCTAAGCCTTTATTCAGAACTGATTCTTCGTCTGTGCTCAGTGGTCTACTTGCGACAGGGCAGACCAAACTACCAAGCCAATTCTTCACCAGAAAGGAGACAAGCGACCGGGGACCGGTTTCTGGCATTTCAGCCTCGTCGGCCCGGCTTGCTTGAATCCTGATGGAGCAGTGAGCAAGGGACTCATGTCTGAGTATACCCTGCCACACCTATAGTGGCCAAAAACGATTCAGAAAAGGGGGTGGTGATGAACAGAGTGTCTGAATTAAGCAGACCACTCTTACCCAGTCCAAAGATCAGGGCTTGATCCATCACTGTTATTTAGCTCACTGCCCCATCCCAGCTCAGAACCTGGCTATATGCAAATTAGTCTGTCCCTGGCCCAGTGCATCATGGGAACAGGGCAGACCAAACTACCAAGCCAATTCTTCACCAGAAAGGAGACAAGCTACCGGGGACCGGTTTCTGGAATTTCAGCCTCGTTGGCCCGGCTTGCTTGAATCCTGATGGAGCAGTGAGCAAGGGACTCATGTCTGAGTATACCCTGCCACACCTATAATGGCCAAAAACGATTCAGAAAAGGGGGTGGTGATGAACAGAGTGTCTGAATTAAGCAGACCACTCTTACCCAGTCCAAAGATCAGGGCTTGATCCATCACCGTTATTTAGCTCACTGCCCCATCCCAGCTCAGAACCTGGCTATATGCAAATTAGTCTGTCTCTGGCCCAGTGCATCATGGGAACAGGGCAGACCAAACTACCAAGCCAATTCTTCACCAGAAAGGAGACAAGCTACCGGGGACCGGTTTCTGGCATTTCAGCCTCGTCGGCCCGGCTTGCTTGAATCCTGATGGAGCAGTGAGCAAGGGACTCATGTCTGAGTATACCCTGCCACACTTATAGTGGCCAAAAACGATTCAGAACAGGGGGTGGTGATGAACAGAGCGTCTGAATTAAGCAGACCACTCTTACCCAGTCCAAAGATCAGGGCTTGATCCATCACCGTTATTTAGCTCACTGCCCCATCCCAGCTCAGAACCTGGCTATATGCAAATTAGTCTGTCCCTGGCCCAGTGCATCATGGGAACAGGGCAGACCAAACTACCAAGCCAATTCTTCACCAGAAAGGAGACAAGCTAGATCATGCATCATGCACTGGGACAGGAACAGACTAATTTGCATATAGCCAAGTTCTGAGCTGGGATGGTGCAGTGAGCTAAAAAACGGTGATGGATCAAGCCCTGATCTTTGGACTGGGTAAGAGTGGTCTGCTTAATTCAGGCACTCTGTTCATCACCACCCCCTTTTCTGAATCATTTTGTCCACCATAAGCGTGGAAGGGTATACTCAGATGTGAGTCCCTTGCTCATTGCACCATCAGGATTCAAGCAAGCCGGCCCGACGACGCCTGGAATGGCAGAAACCGGTCCCCGGAAGCTTGTTTCCTTCCCAGTACAAGAATTGGCTTGGTAGTTTGGTTTGCCCTGTTCCCATCATGCAGTGGGACAGGAACAGACTAATTTGCATATAGCCAAGTTCTGAGCTGGGATGGTGCAGTGAGCTAAAAAACGGTGATGGATCAAGCCCTGATCTTTGGACTGGGTAAGAGTGGTCTGCTTAATTCAGGCACTCTGTTCATCACCACCCCCTTTTCTGAATCATTTTGTCCACCATAAGCGTGGAAGGGTATACTCAGATGTGAGTCCCTTGCTCATTGCACCATCAGGATTCAAGCAAGCCGGGCCGACGATGCCTGAAATGGCAGAAACCGGTCCCCGGAAGCTTGTTTCCTTCCCAGTACAAGAATTGGCTTGGTAGTTTGGTTTGCCCTGTTCCCATCATGCACTGGGACAGGAACAGACTAATTTGCATATAGCCAAGTTCTGAGCTGGGATGGTGCAGTGAGCTAAAAAATGGTGATGGATCAAGCCCTGATCTTTGGACTGGGTAAGAGTGGTCTGCTTAATTCAGGCACTCTGTTCATCACCACCCCCTTTTCTGAAGCACATAGATATTGGTCGCACCAGACAGTTCTGTTCATACACACAGGTGCAAGATCAGCAATGCCTCACAAGGTAGTGTGTTTCACTACTATGGTTATGCCAACTACGAGTGCCGCAACCTGTGAATTGGACACAGCAAGCAGTGAGCATGCCGTCGCCATGAGGGAGATGCAGCACGATCGATAAACTGGTGAATCCGCTCACCACCCACGAGATGGTTATGCATGCCAAGGTCCCCCACAATGAGGGAGCTGTTAAAAGTTAGGCTGCAAACGTCAACATTATCGGCGCCATCTTGCTCTTCTTGAACCCATTCGTGCACGTAAGCGGCAGCCATTTTGAGCACCATGGCCTCCCTGCCCCTCGCTGATAGCCAGCGCGTCTCTCTCTCTCCCTCAACCTCGCCGGCACCCCCCCGCTCTCACATGCCTTGAGTCGTAAACCCCTCTTCAGCGCAGCTCTGTCCCGGAATCCCATCCTGTTCCCAGCGCGACACCTCCCTTCACTCCTTTCATGGTCCCAGGCCCTTTGATACAAACCCCCTTTCCTGCGCGCCCGTTTGTCTTCCTCGTTCCCAGGCCGCCACCTGGCCCTGCGGATACTGTTTATTGCCCCCCCCCGTACAGTAGGAAGCTTCCCCCATTAAAGGGCCCTCGAATTGATCAAAGCCCCCACCCTATGATATCCGATCAACCCCACACATTCCGTGAATCGGCGGAATGTCCAGCTGCGCGATAATCATCACCTATTGTGACCGGGGTGGGGACTTCAACTGTAAATGTGTGTGGGAACGGGCCTGAAGGGGAGATTCCGAGGATGTCCTTTCATACTTCAAAGCATTACAAGAATGTGTTGCCTGCAATAAAGATCATAAAACTGTGTATAAGAGGCCAGGCCTCAGAGATGCGGTTAGAGCACCTCGTGACGATACTTGCTGTCCGAACTGATGTGTTCTCCTCCGGAGAGAATAAACCCTTGTTTCCTGCCTTCCAGTCTCCAGCGCCTGCCTCTTCATTGGTTAATATCTTGTGGGTTTAAGAGGCGACACCGCCGGGCAATACTTAAGGATCTTTTATACTGATTGGTAGCCTGACCTTTTTACAATTGGCGTCCCAAGCGTGGGGCCCATCAGCGACACGTGGATCCAGTGGGAGAGGTCCTGACGACAGAGTGAATGACTGCAACGATCGGGAGTGCACCTGTCCGATAGACCCTCGTCTGACAGCCGATCATCCGAACTTCACTGGTTCCGAACAGACCTCTCTCGAGTGATCTACGGTCCTGACTGGGAACCATCAGGAGTGCCGCGAGGATTACGAAGAAAAGAGGACGATCGGGCGCTGGATTCGGAAGACAAGAAACTGTCCATGCGGTCCGGGTAAGGTCGTGTAAACACGACGAATTGCGAAATGATTGTTCAATTGTTTAGAAAATACTAGTATTACTCTTTGTTGATTCATTTGGAGATTCGCTGCCTGCAAACGGAGAAACAACAGGCTCTCTCTTTGCAAGCAGTGAAGGATAGGTAACGCAGCCGTCGTGCCTATCTTTCTCCCCCACTGATTAATTATTTGAACCTGAACTATTGTTCCCAGACTGTTTTCTGGAGATTCTCTGTCTGCAAACTGGAAGGCACCCCCCCCCCTTTTTGCAGATAGTGAAAGGGTAGGTAACGCAGACCTTTGCGGGCCTACTTACTCTCCCCACTGAATTGTTTTGATTGACCGAACGTTGACTATTTGATATTGGTTCATGAGGTATTCACTGCCTGCAAACAACGTAGAATAGGAATATTCTGTCTAGTCTTTGCATGCAGTGATAAGATAGGCAGTGCTGACTTTTGTCCCCGTTGTGATCCGTCATGTCTGTCTTCTCCCCACTGATTGGTAGCCTGTTTAGCCCGGACCGCTTATTAGAGATGAACCATCCGGCTCCACTGGAAGGCACCCCTAATAAGGACATGTTCATGAAGCATGGATTGATCGCTATAGCCTATAACCAGCTGTGGCATAAATATACGAAAAAGGATCGAGAAAGTCAGTGGCCACTGATAGGATCCTTTGATGATGACAAAATAAACACGCTAGAAGCAGCCCTCGGTAAAAACAAGACAACGCCCACTATGCTTGATAGTTTCGGCATGTGGCGCAAAGAAACTGAACAACGTAAAAAGAAAACTGAGAGTAGGTTGGGAAAAGAGCTGCGAAAAGCAGCCCACCTAGCTGCTCAGAAACTAGAAGGAGAGATAAAGGAAAGAGAGAAAGCCAAACAGAAACTAGAAATGGAAACATCAAGCCAGTGTCCGGTTAGAACGTCCTCCATGCTCTACCCTGATTTACCCTCGAAACAACGAGCCAACGATGATCTGCTGTTAGGTCCTCCGACCATCTACATGCCCCCTCCATATGCCCCTTCCCAACCCTTAGCACAGCACTCACCACCCCCAGGTACAAACGAAGGTAGCGCCACAGCTTCGGCCCCCATGGCCTCTGTGCCGGCCGAACCCCTTGTATTAAATACTACGCAAACGACAACGTTAGGCGGCCCTGAGACCCGAAGGGCTGGTTCAGCAAGAACAAACAGACTAAGCAAAGATGAGCAAACAGGGATCGACAAGATAGCAAGGACACTGGTAGAAAGGAAGGAAGATGAAGAGTACATCACGGATATGTTTAACTCGTATACAGGGAGTCACAGACGACATTTCACCGTACGACTGTGTTACCATGTCTTGAACGCATACGAGGACCGATATCGAGACAAAGGTCCCGAGAGCCTAACGACTCTGTACCGGAAGGTCGATATCGGGGATGAGGGCGAGTGTGATGTGACGGACCTCCTTACGCGTACGCTTGAGGTTTTCCGCCACCTCACTGAACGAGAATCGGGAACTAAACCCACGACATCCGTAGCGACCGAACCACAAACTGAGCAATCTAACACCATGATGCCGATACGAGAGGCTGCCCCTTACTGGGTTCCTCCACGAGGTGCAGGGACTAACGATGATGCAAACCACCAAGATGCAAAAGGAAGGGTAGTGTACAACTGGGTCTACCAGCCATGGGACCGGCAAGAGATTCTGACATTCCGGAAATCTCTGCCTGACCTACGTAAAAACCCCACTGCCTTCTATACTGAATTGGGTACAGCCCTAGGTTCAACGATTATGACCCTGGCCGACATCGACTTGTTTTTCGGGTTATGTCTACCAGCTGATGTGTGGAAGCAAATCCGGAAAGTCGACCACCTTGAGCTGTTTGGACATACCTGGTCACAACTCGATAACATTGATAAACAACGAGGACCTGGACAAAAGCCTTTGAAATCCATTCTAGACCTTCCAGATAAAATCGTACAGAAATTAAAAACCCTGATTCCAGAAAAGAAAGTGGACTGGTCGATAGTAACGGCCTGTCGCCAGAAACCCCAGGAGGATGTATCGGAATACTTCTCCCGGTTTGAAACGGTGTTCTCCGATTACAGCGGCCAGGACATGACCACTGCAACCGGACACCATCTGTTTGTCCAGAATTATGTTAAGGGTCTGTCATCGGAGGTCTCCCAGAAACTGCAGGCTAGCGAGAGTAGTTGGGCAGCCTCCAAACCTACGGCTATCCTCCAGATGGCCCAATATTATGAACATCAGAAAAATGAAAACGATAGGGCAACAGAGAAAAAGAAGAAGGACTTGAAAGAGAGGGTGATGATTGCCCAACTGCAAGGGGTGACTATAGGACGAGACCAATACCGGGGAAACTATCAGACGAACGTCCCTAAGGCTGCATTTCCCCAGGACCGCACTTTGACTCCCCACAGTGGACGTACAGACCTTAGAGAGGACCAGTGTGCTTTCTGCAAAGGAACTGGCCATTGGAAATCCCAGTGCCCAGTTCTTCTGGAAATAATCAGAAACAAAGACCCCAAGGACATAGCAAGTGGACCGAGAAATAAGGGACAACAGCGAGGGCCCCCAAATGACACGACTAACGACAGATCGGGCAGACCAAATACATTTGATCGACCCAGACAGAACCAATACCAACAATCTGACTACGATGACGCCCACAACTTTGCATAGGACTGCCAAGGGCAAGGGAGGGATCCAGTCGAGCTCTATGTTGACCAGCAAGGCCCTTACGTCACTGCTAAGGTCCTGGGTACCAAGTCTCCATTTCTGGTGGACACTGGCGCAACACGTAGTGCGTTATCTAAACGACTGATTCCAAGGGCACCCTTGTCTGGCTCACTTATAACATTGACAGGTTTCGATGGAACGCCCTCCACTAACCCCTTGTCCGCCCGATCCTCTTTGACGTAGAAAACAACACCACTGATACCACGTTTTTGCTTTCCTCCAATAGCCCTGACGCCATTATGGGACTTGACTTATTGAAACACTTCCGAGCGACGATCAGATGTTCTCAAGACGGAGTTCGAGTTTTCCTTTACGACAACCCCGTTCTGCTTAGACATTGCCCTCCCCGACGCATGTTTTCCATCACCGACTCTGACACATCCCTGCTTGACACTCTGCCTCCGTATCTGTGGGCCAAGGCGGATTCGGACGTAGGGCGCATGTTGATTGACCCAGTGCACATTACTGTCCGACCAGACGCAACACTCCCAAAACTTCCACAATATCGGATATCGCCCGAGGGCGAGAAGGCATTGGTAAAGATTATTCAGTCACTGATAGACGCAGGAGTGGTAGAGGAAGTGGTTAGCAACGTTTGCAACAGCCCTATCTTGCCCATCATCAAGAAACAGGGAGAGGGAGATGAGAAAGCATACCGTTTTATCATTGACCTTCGAGAGATCAACAAAGTGGTGGTACCCCAGTACCCTGTGGTCTCAGACATCACCACCATCCTGACTTTGATTCCTTCTACTGCCACCACCTTCACTGTCATTGACCTCAAAAACGCATTCTTTTCCATCCCCATCCACCCAGACAGCCGATATCTCTTCGGCTTCACCCTAAAAGCCCGCTCATATAGGTTCTGCCGAGCACCCCAGGGCTACACAGAAAGCCCTAGCATCTACAGCCAGGCCCTCAAGAGACAACTGGATCAAGTCCAGTTACCCGATGGAGTGGTGTTAGTGCAATATGTCGATGACATCCTTTTGGCAGCCGACACCACTCCATTAGCAGTTACAGCCACCATTCAACTCCTGCACTTCCTTGCGGAAAATGGCCACAAGGTCTCCAAGAAGAAGTTGCAATTCTGCCAACCCCAGGTCACTTACCTAGGCCACCTTTTGTCCAAAGAAGGAAGGAAACTCACTCCTGACCGGATCCAAACCATTCTCGAAACTCCTGTCCCTAAGACCCAGAAACAGGTTCGCTCCCTACTAGGCCTCACCTCCTTCTGCCGACAGTGGTTACCAAACTTTAGCCTCATTGTGAAACCGCTGCTTTCCCTGCTAGGTAAAGACGTCCCCTTCCCACTCCCTTGGACCCCTGAGTGTCAAACCTCCTTCACGGAACTACGAGATGCCCTTTGTTCGGCCCCTGTCCTAGGTACCCCTGATTACAAAAAGCCCTTCTCCCTTTACACTCACGAAAGGGAGGGGTGCGCTTTATCTGTCCTGACCCAGGCCATTGGCCCAAAGCAACGACCGTGCGCTTACTTCTCTGCCACTCTTGACCCTGTAGCCAGAGCCTTGCCTGCCTGCCTTCGAGCTGTAGCTGCTGCCGCAATCTCTATCCGACAGAGTGAGAAGATCGTACTCTCGAATTCCCTCACGGTACTGGTACCCCATGCAGTTGACACCCTCCTGAACCAAACCAAGACGCAACACCTGACGAGTGCACGACTGACTGGATACGAACTGACTTTGCTTGCACCCCACATCGCCCTGAAAAGATGCACCACACTGAACCCGGCAACTCTGTTACCCTTACCAGAGAACGATCCCAATGTGCACCCTGTACATGACTGCGTGACTCTTACGGACGAACAGACTAGAAGTAGGGTTGACCTCAGAGACACGGCTTTCCCTGACCCTGACGGGGAGCTGTGGGTGGACGGTTCTTGCATCAAACTCCCCGATGGCACCACTTCCGCTGCCTATGCAGTCACCACGGCTCGAACTGTAGTCGAGACAGCCCGCATCACGCAACGATCTGCCCAGGCAGCGGAACTGATTGCCCTGACACGAGCCTGCATTCTGGCAGCAGGAACCACAGCGAACATTTACACCGACAGCCAGTATGCCTTCGGGGTGGTTCACCATTTTGGGCTCCTTTGGAGGGAAAGAGGATTCTTGACCTCACACGGCACCCCCATTTTGCACGGGGATCTAGTCTCCGCCTTGATCGAAGCTGTCCTTCTCCCCAAGAAGCTTGCAGTCGTCAAATGCCAGGCACACAAAAAGGTGACAGACATCATTGGGCAGGGAAATGCGCTAGCCGACATCACTGCCCGAACGACAGCTGAAAATAGGACGACAACACGTATGTATGTGACCAGGTCACAAGCAGAAAAATGGACTGACGCTAGGGACACTATTAGAGACATTCAAACGGCTAGCACACAACACGAGCTGACTGAATGGACACGGGTGGGATTAAAAGATGACGAAGGCTGCTGGCGGACAAGAGACACAAACAAATGGTTGCTACCTGACTCGTACCTGATTCCCATACTGTCTATGGCACACTCCCCTGCCCACATAGGATCAGCCCCCATGATTGAACTTGTCTCCAGAGTTTGGCACAATGATAAAATCACAGACTCCGCCAAACGCCTGGTCCAACAATGCTTGATATGCCTGCAACACAACCCCGGGAAAGGAACTGTAGTACCCCGGGGAGGATTTGGGGTCCCAAATCACCCATTTGAAGTCCTGCAGATGGACTACATCCAGCTTGATAGGTGCCAAGGCCTGAAATATGTACTTGTCGTGGTGTGCGCATTTAGCAAATGGGTGGAAGCATACCCAACCCGTGACAACACTGCTATGGCCACTGCAAAAGTACTGTTAAAGGAGTTTTTCCCCCGTTACGGCCTTTGCCGTATTTTATGGAGCGATAATGGCCCCCACTTCATAGCCGAAGTCATCCAGTTCATCTTAAAGGGGTTGGGCATCAAGCAGAAATTCCACGCAGTCTTCCACCCCCAGTCTGCTGGACTTGTTGAGCGACACAATGCCACAGTAAAGCTTAAACTGGCCAAGATAGTGGCTACCACGGGTCTGAAATGGCCAGACGCCCTCCCACTGGGGCATTGCTATCGATGCGTTCCACCCCCACCAGACATCACTTAACACCTTATGAAGTTGTTTTCGGTCGACCCATGAGTGTCTGGTCTGCACCGAAACCAACTTCCATTCATGACGTCCCGGACGTCCTAATGTCTGATTATCTGTATAAATTGACTGAAACTCTGTCTGTCATTCATCAGCAGGTGCAGCAGGCCATCCCCGATGCTTCCAGGGGTCCGGGTCACGCCATCCAACCTGGAGATTTCGTGCTGATCCGAAACTTTCAGCGGTCGAAGAGTTTGGAACCCCGGTGGACGGGCCCCTGGCAAATGTTAATCACCACCCGGACGGCTCTTCGTGTGGAGGGGAAACGGCACTGGCTGCACGCACACCACTGTAAGAAGGTCTCCTCGACCCTGGCCACGACAGAAAACATCGACAACCAAGAAGAGCTCCTGAACAAAGACCGACCGTCGCTAACCTGCTATCCAGATACCGAAGCACTTGAACTTTCAAAATTCTCTGATCCCACTGTGCCATCCAGAGAAGGGTATTTCCTGCGTCGAAAGGAGGGAGCTTCGGCTAAGTAGACCACGAACTAAGTTGAATCTCAGAACGGTGACCCAAAGCAACCAAGGGTTACCTGGAGAGAAGCTAAACTAAGTCTGTGGTTCTGCCCACTACCCAGCACCTTGAAGATGAAGATGATGGAAGCGCCAGATAAGAAGATGATGGAAGCGCCAAATAAGAAGATGATGGAGGCAACAGGAAATACCCACTACAGAAACCCAAGAACAGACAGACTCCACAGCTCAAAGACAATTGCACTCTTCATCACAATCCTTTTCTGCTTTCTCCTCATGACCACACTCTGGATTGTGGAAGAAAATGCACCTGCACACGAAACATTCCTGACCACTGCTCAGCCTACCACCATGAAGGAACATTATCTGATTTCGCTTTCTCCTCAACTCAGAGAGAGACGAAAGGAGTTTTGGAATAACTCTTTCGTACAGCTCCTTCACCAGCACAATCTCGCCACCAATGCCACCAACTGTTGGATCTGTGGGTTGCTACCCCACGCCACTGGACACTCGATACCATTCATCCCTTCACCCTTCTCAGTTCATGGCTCCTGCCTTGCTTGGCTGATCCTCCTGCAAGAAAGCTATAAGGACAATGCCACCTCCAGCAAAACCGTAACGCATTTCTTCCACGGGGTCTGGCGAAACAAAACAAAGGCACACTTCTGCCCGCAGACCTCCAACGACTCAATCCACATGGACATCCCTGCTAAAGAACGAATTGAAATGCAGGTGTTCAACAATCCAACCAGACCCACCTTCTCCTACCTGCGGAAACGAACGGCTGCCACTCTGACTGTGGCCCTGTCAGTCATCAACGTCACAGGCCACATGTGCATAGAAGGACATGGGACACAGCTGGTGGGCCGCAGTGCTTGCCGTTTTACCAGAACTTTGGACTCCACGGATCCACCTTCCTTTGTGTCGTCCCCAAACATGTATTTCGTCTGCGGCACAAAGGCCTACACCTGGCTCCCCAAAGGCTGGGGGGGCACTTGTTTCATCTCCTTCATCCTTCCTCCGACTTATGTGGCCCCAGCGAATCATCATAGACAAAAACGAGCCAAGGACATTGAGCAAACCGACTCAACAGGATCGCAGTTCCTTGATGCTATGAAGGGACTTGTTCCCCTCTGGGGCCCGATGGCAAACAGCCGTGCCATCCGACATCTGACTCAGGCAGTTGAGACAACAATGAACATCACAGCTGGTATCTTTGCTAACAACACCGCCGAGCTTCAAGCGGTCCGCTTGGTGGCCCTCCAGAACCGCCTTGTCCTAGATGTGGTTCTTGCGGACCGTGGTGGAGCATGCCGCATTATTGGGTCCAGCTGCTGTACATACATACCGGACAACTCACCCTCAGTGTACAAAGCCATCGAACATCTTCACAGACTCTCTTCAGAAGTCCACCAGGATCAGGAAGAATGGTCGCTTGGTGGTTGGTTCTGGAACACCGTTAAGAACTGGGGCTGGAGACTGTTCACCATTATCCTGATTCCTGTAGTTGTAATATGCGGTCTATGCTTAGGAATTCAATGTCTGCCACCTCTGTGTTCACTATGTACAAATTGTATTTGCCCTAAGACTGTGGACTTTGGAAACGAACGCATGGGAGCATTATATGATGCCGAGGTTAGGAATTTGATGAAGATTGACATTGAGTAGGCAAGTTGGCTAGATATGTTGAAAAGGGAGGACTGTTAAAAGTTAGGCTGCAAACGTCAACATTATCGGCGCCATCTTGCTCTTCTTGAACCCATTCGTGCACGTAAGCGGCAGCCATTTTGAGCACCATGGCCTCCCTGCCCCTCGCTGATAGCCAGCGCGTCTCTCTCTCTCCCTCAACCTCGCCGGCACCCCCCCGCTCTCACATGCCTTGAGTCGTAAACCCCTCTTCAGCGCAGCTCTGTCCCGGAATCCCATCCTGTTCCCAGCGCGACACCTCCCTTCACTCCTTTCATGGTCCCAGGCCCTTTGATACAAACCCCCTTTCCTGCGCGCCCGTTTGTCTTCCTCGTTCCCAGGCCGCCACCTGGCCCTGCGGATACTGTTTATTGCCCCCCCCCCGTACAGTAGGAAGCTTCCCCCATTAAAGGGCCCTCGAATTGATCAAAGCCCCCACCCTATGATATCCGATCAACCCCACACATTCCGTGAATCGGCGGAATGTCCAGCTGCGCGATAATCATCACCTATTGTGACCGGGGTGGGGACTTCAACTGTAAATGTGTGTGGGAACGGGCCTGAAGGGGAGATTCCGAGGATGTCCTTTCATACTTCAAAGCATTACAAGAATGTGTTGCCTGCAATAAAGATCATAAAACTGTGTATAAGAGGCCAGGCCTCAGAGATGCGGTTAGAGCACCTCGTGACGATACTTGCTGTCCGAACTGATGTGTTCTCCTCCGGAGAGAATAAACCCTTGTTTCCTGCCTTCCAGTCTCCAGCGCCTGCCTCTTCATTGGTTAATATCTTGTGGGTTTAAGAGGCGACACCGCCGGGCAATACTTAAGGATCTTTTATACTGATTGGTAGCCTGACCTTTTTACAGAGCTACACACTTTAGATGCAGGCCAGACTTCAAGCTCCGCACAAGGCAACCCGGTATACAGGTACAGATTTTAGTTCCACACCCATGCCGCGCTACCAGTTGGATTGCAGCAGACTATGTGGGCACTTGAGAGGGCACCGAGCTTCAGGTGTTAGAGGTAGATGGTGTGGGTCCCTCTTAGGAGATCTTTGATAGCCCTGAGACCTCTGAGAGAACAGGGGGCAAGTTCGACAAGCCATTCGAGAGCACACTTCAGGGTGCCACAAAGCAGCAGGTAGTCGACCCAGGCCGTCCACTATTCAGGAAGGCCACACGGACCCTTTCAATGGGAGTAATCCTCCTTGGGCACAACAGAGTCCTCTAGCAATGTGCACTACGATGTCCAGGTTCTCCGGTCCTACGTCTCTATAAGTGTATCTCACCATGTGCTGCAAGTATGGTACCAATAGTTAAACTGGAGCATACCTTTGAAGATGGGAGCAGTTCATAGGGTCTCCCTTTAAACCACAGATGTCTCCCCTAGGTTTCCATCCTGCCTGCCATTAGGCCTTGGAATGTAGATCTTAATCTTTAGAGGGGCTACGATCTGACTCAGGAGGCCAAGTATCAAAACCTCCCCCTACAATCTCTGCAGCCAGGCCCGCTGATGGCAGAGGTCGGTTGTTACAATCAAATGCCCAGTGTTTTATAGCTGTTGCTGGGAAATGCCAAGATGTGCTCCCCCAACCTCCAGTGTGGACAGGACCGAAGCACCAAAGCACACAAAGAGTTTGAGAACATAGAAATGCCCACTTTCTAGAAGTGGCATTTCTACGTGAATCATGACAAAGCCTTCTTTACCACTGACAAGGAGTTGTCACTGCGAATCCACAGATAGGAAACATCATGAGGCTGCTACACTGCAATCCTCTATTGCAGTCTGGAGTGATTTCAACCAAATCCCCATGTTAGCCTATGGGAAGAGCAAACCTTTTAGGCAGTGTGAAAACACGCATGGATATTCCTCACTACCTGGGCAGGGGACACACACGTGTGCCTGGCCTGCCTTTCACTTTCCACCTGCTTCACCCCTTAAGGTGTACCCTCAGGGTAGTCAGCTGGAAGTAAAAGATCCGCTCAGGAAAGGCTAGTGACTTAAACAGGCCAGTCTGAGTAAAGGCATAATTGGCCACATCAGCCTGCATTGGCAGGCTGGACACGTCTTGAAGAGCACAATCGGTGCAAAACACACACCAGCCTGCAATGGCAGGCTCAACATGTATTTAAGAGCAGCATTGATGCCAAGTACAGACTTGCCTGAAATGGCATGCTCGGCACATATTTAAGAGCACCATCGGTGCAAGGGTCCATACCAGCCTTCAATGGCAGTCTGGACTACGAATTAAAGAGCGCCATTGGTGAAAAATGCACCCTAGCCTGCAAAGACAGGCCGGACACGAATTTAGGAGCTATTTAAAAGCACCATTGGTGCAAAGCGCATACCAGCCTGCAATGGCAGATTGGATACGTCTTTAAGAGCACCATTGGTGTTGATACGTCTTTAAGAACACCATTGGTGCGAGTGCGCACACCAGTCTGCAATAGCTGGCTTCAGACGTGTTTAAGAGCACCCTTGGTGCAAAAGTGCCTACCAGACTGCAATAGCAGCCTAGTCATGTCTTTAAGAGCAACCATGGCGTGAGTGCGCACACCAGTCTGCAATAGCATGCTGGACACAGGTCTTAGGAATCCTATTACCAGGGAGGGTAATTTGAATATGCCTAGCAATGAGAGTAACATGGTAGCCACTTTTCGTGGCAATCCTCAATTGCCGCCCCTTCACCCAGCACACCACCATCTGATGCAGGGCGAAGATAATCCCCCCCAGTGTACTCTTCTACCACCTCGCATGATTTAGGTAGAAACACTTGATTAACTACTCAGGAGAATGGAAGGAGGGCCCTTTGTTCTAGTCATCATAGACCGCACTTGGGGAGACCCGCTAGTGCTCACCAATCTCTGCACCTCCCACAGGCCACTGCCCCCTTTGTGTGGATTTTAGCTAATGTTACAACTTTAAAGGAAGATCAGACGGAAATACCATCCAACTAATGGATAAATCTTTGCACTGGTTGTCTCGTCAAGCCCAGAGCAGGAGAAATTGGGCCGTACCTCTACCCAACCAAATTTACATGGCTAGGAGGGTGGAGTGGCTGGGTCCCACCCACAAATCACTGGAGGGCGATTGTGTGATTGTAAATTTTAATAACCATCACGCCCCATGAGATATCTTGGACCTTCTTTGTAGGGTTCCCCCAAATGACACACAAATCCGAGCACTATCTTATGGTGTTTTTTAGGCTCCCTTTGACACTTATAAAGGAATTTAGACCCCGTTGGGGTGGAGGACAAATACGAATTGCTTCACTAACCCGGATGGGTAACTCAGGGGTAATCCTTGAGAATAGATTTGCACCTCTCAGTGACCTGAACAAGGTGATTGACTAAAACCAACAGTAAATCAGGCCCCAGGTATATCAAAAGCAAACCCGCTGACACCCACCCATCCCCTGGAAGTAATGCTAATAAGAAGGGGTCAAAGAAATATTTAAAATAGCGGCCTGAAACACTGCTGGGATTATGAATAAACTGAAGAATCCCGACTGGTTAAAAGCTTGGGAATCCCAAGACATCACCTGTTTCCAGGAGACATGGGCAACTGAGCCCATTTTTAGGTTTTGCCTGGCGAAAGCTGCGCTCTGCGCAGCTTTTTCGCGCAGGCGAAAACCTAATGAGTATAGTAGGGGAGACAGGAACGGCCCCTGTCTTCCATTGGCTAGCTCCATAAATGGAGGCTAGCCATTGGAAGAGATTGGCCGTCAATCACGTTTTCCAGAGAAAACGCGATTCGGGGGCGTTTCTGGGTCTTTTTTTAAGCCCCGCCCCTTGTTGCCGTGTGTCCCGGGCCGCGCTGTGATTGGCTGCAGGCCCAGGACACCCCAGTGACGTCATTTCCCGGGCCGCGCTGTGATTGGCTGCCTCCCCGGGACACCCCCGTGACGTCAGCCAATCACAGCACGCCGGGACCTGACTTTTTTCCTCTTGTAAAGTATCGTTTGCTACCTCTTGTATTTTGTTTGCTCTTGATACATGCACAATTGTCACTATTGCCTTATGTAACGTAGCGTTTGCTTTTGTAATATGCTGACTTGTACTTTTTCCTCATGTTTCATTACTGTTCCTATTGGGAAGCGCTCTGACACCTTCGAGTAAAGTGCGCGCTATATAAAAACGCGTAAAATAAATGTCCGAGTTTAGTGGGAGGTTTGAAGGTGTAAAGTTCATTAGGGTGCACTGCAGTCACTTATGAGGACGTGTGTTGTTTCCGTGTGGGGTTGGGCTTTGTGTGGTTGTGTTTAGTGCACGACCAGCACGTGCTGTACACATAGCACGTAGTTTGTGTTTTGGGAGGTCCGGCTGTGAATGAGGCGAGGGTGACCCCCGTCTCTCCTTGGGGCATGTGTAGCACGTCCTCCGCACTCTGATTGGCCGTTCCAGGGAGAGCCCCTCCTCTCTGTTTCAGGCTCAGTCCCTCCCTGGAGCCCTCCTGAGTGAGCAGCAAGTGCGCACTCCCTCTCCTTCACTCCCCAGCGTGTCCAGGCGCCCTGCACTCTAGCGCCGAGAAGCTGCTGCCGCCGATCGACCTGCACCTGGGGGTGGCACAAAGGGCACCCCCTTGACCATCCAGCAGAGGGCGCCTTTCACCGCAGAACACTGGTGAGTGACTGAAGGGCTTCAGCTTTTGTCTAGTGCTTTCCGTCGAGCCGTTGGTCTCTAAGCGCTAGTTTACTGGTAGTCAGGTTCGCATCGGCAGGGCGGGACGACGGCCGGTGCCCGAGGGGCCTGTGGCACTGCCCAGCTGGTGGCCGGTGTTCCCGCTGTAGATGATCTGCGCCCATTATTCGCCGGAAGCTGCAGCGGCCTTGGGGGGTGTTTAGGGCCCAGTGTGGCACGGGAGGGGGGCTCCTTTGAGCAGGCGCAGCAATCGTGGGGGGCTCCTATGAGCATGCTCAGCATGCGCGAGGGGTCCTCTAAGCAGGCACAGCACATGGGGCTCCTTCTACCCTGGGGCGCAGGCAGTGCACATAAATTCAGGGCTCACAGCAGAGCTCCGTGGTGAAGGTGGCGTTGTGCAGGGAGGCACATCACGGGGGTGAAAGGGCAGTGTGCAGGGAGGCACATGGGGGGAAGGGGGTGACAGAGCGCTGTGTAGGGAGGGAGATCGCGATCAGTTCAACTAAAGAGAACAAGCATTGGCATCAGGCGCGCAACACCCATTGGACTCAAAGGGTGGTAATTAAGTTTGCCTGGCACGCTTCATACCGTCCTGTGCGTCTGGCCCTTGAGATATACAGAGCCGAGGCTGTACGTGTTGCACTGTAAGACACAGAGCTTTGGAGACCGGGTGATGTAGAACATCTTGGGAAAGCTGAGAACTTCTCTCTATAAGATCCCTATTGAGCCTTTCGAAGATTATCCCTTTGCTTCCGATCAGGCTTGATTTGGCTCTGAAATCCATAATCAGGCTTTCCATACTGAGGCCGATCTTGTACAGGCTTTGAAATTGGGTGACAAAAGAACTTGACCCACATAGAGAACGCCTGCATGATGTTGGTAGAAGACCGCATACAAATTAACCCTTGCCTGAGAATACACTGACAGAACTGGGGTTTGCTAATTTTTGGACTGATACTACACCTCTTACGTCAAGTGCCCATTGCATCTTGAAGGAGAGACTGTAGTTATGCACGATTGCGACACTGCAGTCCTCATCCTCTATGGGTCTACTGATTCTTACCAACCAAATGAGACCATACATTTCAAGAATATTTGGATTTATTGCAACCTTTCTCAGCCAGGACCCTTCATGTGAAGTTTAGGTTGCGAATCTTATCAATAGCATCTTTTATGAATATGTGGTCCCTCTTTGAACAATAACACGAGTGATGTCCAGCGTTCATGCATTATAAGGAAACTGAGGGTCATGTTTTATATTTTTTGCATCCCTATAGGAGATTAAGATCTTCATGTGTGAAGCCGCTCTGTCGGTTACTGGGAATACAGCAATATCACATGGCATTAAAAAATATGTAAATGTGATTCCGTGGAAAGAGTAGCATTCAAGATCAAACAGCAGCAAGCACACTTCTCAAAATCTGAAAAACCTTATTGTAAAGAGATTGTAATTTCCTACCACTTTGGAGATTACTTTCAGTAGGCATTAGCAGATGAAGACCTGCACTCTAAAAACAAAAGTCACCATGTGATGATAGGGTGGAACCTTGGAGGGGGCGTGGCCTAAGTATCTAAGAGTCACTTTTTCCCTTTTCAGCCACCCTCATCAGACTCCTTCCTGGGGGGGGGGGGGGGGAGAGAGCTAGCTGGGGCTGGTACAGATATCCTGGGATGTTTTCACACCTCCTAATGAACATCGGCCGCTCAAAGCCCCGAAAGACGCACTGGAAATCCACTCTTTGCCGTAGTTTCCTGCTCGCTTTCCCTGTCACTGAGTGATATCTGCTCTTTGCCGGGTGACCGCGTGAAGAGAGCTGATATATGTTGCACAAAATGGCACAGTGTGATTTGACACTTAGAGATGGTATTTCTTTTGTAATAAAGTTATGTGTTGTTGAACTGAGGTGGGGTGTCTGTTCCACATGTGGGTCTAGGGTGGATTCCTACAGAGAAGGTGGTGAAGGAGGTTTCCATAGTATGGTTCAACTATTGTGTGTTATTGAGTAAATCTGCACAGCTTGTTTTTTGTCATTTGATTGGAATGTCACACAAATCAGGATTATTGGGTGTTGTGTGTCTCTTATAGTTTGTATTTAACGAATGCGTAAGCTTTTCAAGTAATTGTCACTTGCAGGAGACTAGTATGAGCAGAAAAAGTTGGAGGTTGCTGTGGGCTCCATTAGCAGCCTTCACACTGAAGTATAACCATTATAGACGACACACTGCTCAGGCATCTTGAGTACTTTTTAGGTTTCGACCTGGCGAGGGCACTGGTGCCCCGCCCAGGCCGAAATCGTTTGTCAACAGTATGGATGTTCGTTCCGCCTCTGTTTCCCATTGGCTAGCTCCATAAATGGATGCTAGCCATTGGCAAACAGAGGCGTCCGTCATCCTGCGAGGCGACTCGTGGGCGTTTCTGGAGAGTTTTTCTCATCCGGCCCCTTTTGTCTCGTCAGTGCGGCGGTGGGCGGGGTTTATTTTTTTTGCTGGTCGAGGTTTGTTTTGGCCATTCCGCGGCCGACCGCCGCCGGAGGAAGTCCAGGTGAGGGCTTGTTTTTCCTTGCCTTCCCACTGTCCGTTCCCGCCCCCCCCCCCACGCCAGGCTTGCCCCGTCCGAAGAGAGGAGAGCGGAAGCCAGGGCTACAGCGGCCGAGGGGCTCCCTCGGCCTAATTGGCAGCTGTTTCTAGTTTTTGGTATTCAGCATGATGTGCATTACCCCCTTGTGGTGTGCCCAGCAGCCAGATAAAAAGCACATGGTGACCATTATTGTGTGTTTGAGTCACGTAAGTAGATTCTTGCCTCAACAAACTATAATTAGTACTCCTGTCCTGTCAGAACCCGGAATGTTGTCTAGATTACATTTCTGGTTGTGTCTCTGCCTTTGACTCAGTACCGCACTCTACTCACTTTCGACTAGGTTCATACTACACAAGTATGTACAAATATACATTGTGGAGCAATTAAATCCCATGTGTGTCCATCCCCCAAACTTCGCTAAACCGATGTAACTTTTTAAGGAGTCTCTTTTTAGAGCTGGCTTGACAGCACAGCTGTCTCATACCTCATGTAATTAACATAAAAGAGTTACAAGAAACACTACTGAGAGAGGAGCTTTGGCCCTGCCTAAATGTTGGTTATCTTCAATACAGGATATGACTGGGCAGGAGATGTGTTCTTTCACTACAAAAGAGTGCTTAAATTGCACTTTATGCCGTATTGGAAAGCCTAGGCCTCAAGTTCGTTATGGGGATAAACAATTTATGCCATGTTAGATGCCCAGGATCTGGTAATCTTGGAACGTTAAAACAAAGGCAATGGAGTTGAAAGGCTTTTACGGGTGGCTTGTTATTCCACTGTTGTCAAGCCTGTAGATGAGTGTTTCCAATTTCCTATCGAAAAATGATGTCGGATGCCATAGATTAAATCTGTTTATTATGAAATGGTTTGACAAATGCAGTAGTCTAACATTTCTTATGAAAAGCATAAGGTTAAGCTAACAGGTCTTTAAGGGTGGCTTTTTGTTACACTGTGGTAAAGTCTGCAGAAGTATTTTGGAACATGGAATCTCACACATTACAATAGTCAGCAAGAGTTTTGGTGTTTAGCCCCGTCTAACAAGCCCCCCTGAGTAGATTTTCATTGTGATAATCCAATTTTATGCATGTGTTTTAGCTTTGGGTGTATATTAATCCAATTGTTTTGGTCCGGCTTGTCATATGTAGCTATTTTCCAGGCTCTTGTAGTCAGAAAAATTTATTAAAAACATGCATCCATATACATTTCGAGAGGGGCCATGGAGCATTCCTTTTCATTGGTCTGTTCTAATATCACTCACATTCTGTTTGTGACGTGTTAGCATATAGAATGTGACAATGGGTCAGCCCACTTCTGCCATTGATTCTCATGGCCTGTGAGTGACTGCAAGGCGGGGGAGATCGTGGCCGTCCTGCTGGCCCTGTCGGGCTGGGTGCTGGTCTGCTCCACGCTGCCCACCGACTACTAGAAGGTGCCGAGCATCGACGGCACAGTCATCACCACGGCCACCTTCTGGTCCAACTTGTGGAAGACCTGCATCACCGACTCCACCGGCATCTCAAACTGCAAGGATTTCCCGTCCATGCTGGCCCTGGAGGGTGCGTCCTGACGTTGGGGGGGGGGCTGTGTGTGTGTCTGTGTATGTGTATGTGGCTCTGTGCATGTGTGTGTGTTGCTCTGTGTGTGGCTCTGTGTGTGGCTCTGTAGGTATGTATGTGTGTGGGACTCTGTGTGGGTCTGTGTGTTTGTGTGTGGCATTTGCGAGAGATTAAGCTATTGGCATTGTAAATGACAGTGCCATTTATTTATCTGTTTTCAAAACCAACCCATACATAAAAATTTTGTCATTTACAATGCCAATAGCTCTAACTTTTTCAAAGGCGAAACCGTTGCATTGTAAATGCTTGTTATAAATAGGTACCGCTCATTTCAAACAAAGGCAGTACCTTCCGCTTCAGGGAGGGCTAAAGGGTTACTTTTAACATTAGTCCCTAATACTGTGGAAATAAAAGTAAAGAAATTTGGAGCTGTTAGCTAGTATTTCCACCTTTTCATTTTAGAATTGGAAAACGAAGGGGTATGGATACTAATTAACTACTACAATAATAACATTGGACCAAATATGTACTTAGTAGTCGAAGAGGTAAATCCCCATGTATCATCTGGGTGGGCGATTTTAATGTACACCCTTGTAAGCTCAGCCAACATCGAATTTGTGGACTAGCAGACCTGTTGGGATCTCCGGTTTATCATTTTTCGCACAATAAATAGGGATGCACACTAAATAGGCTTCTATTCACTAGAGATATGGCCTTAGTTAGTAACTCAGAAGGTCCTAAGGATTTTCAGAAGAAAATCTTCTTTCGGGACTTCTATGAATCAACTATTGATTTTATAATGATTTCTAATTCACTAAGTAGAAGAGTCACCAAGCTGGACGTTCAGTTTACGCCTCTAAGCGATCATGCCATATTAACTTGTGGGGTCTTTTTACCATCTAAAAAGAGGAAAGAGTATCAGGAAATTCAACCCCTATATTGGCTAGAAAAAACGGCTATCAGCTAAAGTGGACCCAAATAGATAAAGATAAAATGGTACCGGAAGTGATAAGGAATTCGCAACCAACTATTAATAACTGTCTAGATCCCAGAATTATCATCAACAAATTTAATTTCCTCCTTTGAAGATCTATTAGCTCAAATAAAAAGGGCACTTACTCACCCGATACCATCTAATTCCACAAAAACTAAATGTTGGTTTGATTTACTATGCACAAAAACAAGGTAGGCGCTTTTTAAAACCTTAAAAAATCAACCTAGAATTATGTCTCAAATTACCTTTGTACCTTAGTACAAAGAAGCAAGAAAGAAAAGGGAGAGACTCTTAAGGGAAGAATGATGGACCATGCTTGAGCAAACTTCCATAAAGAGGCAATGGTAGAAAGTTTCGGAAATCAATTAATTCACCCCATTTTAAAGATAAGGGGGAGCCCTCCTTGGATACCAACGTAGGGGAAGAAAATTGGGTGTCCCACTTTGTGACCATCTTCTCTCCTAACACTCTACTCATTTTACCCCTTATATCATTCACATTAGTGATCTAGACAGATTTTTATTCTCGTTGGGAGAGGTGAGGGTGGGGCAGGCAGCCTGTACCCGAAGGAAGGCACCTGGCCCTGATGGGGTCCCGATAGACTTTTTTCAGGACAATTTAGGCCTTTGGGTACCCTTATTAACTAACGTTTTTACTATATAGCTTGGTCAGCCCCTCCACTGTCTTGGAAAACCAGTATAATTGTGCCAGTATACAATTAGCGTGCTAGGGGGAGTCCCAAGAATTACAGGCCACTATCTCTTTTAGATACCACACCTAAATGAATGGGCCGACTCCTCCTATTAAGGCTGGAGTTATGGGCGAAGGAGAAGAATATCTTAATGCAAGCACAGTATGGGTTCCAGTGGCGAAGAGGTACCATGGACCATTGTCTGAATCTCTCGCTAAAGCTTTGCCAGAGCGAAGGGTGGGAAAATATATCTTGCCTTTATGGATCTTTCACAACCATTTGACTGTGTTTCCCACTCCAAGCTCTGGCACATAATGGAGGAGATGGGCTGTGATCTACCTGTCATCAATTTTATCCACCAGCTTTATTCAGACACTACTGCAACTGTCCGGTATGGGAAAAATGGGGAATGTACCCGCCCTTTTAAGATCTTAAGGGGGTAAGGCATGGCTGCGTCCTGGCTCCGTTCCTCTTTTCGATCTACACGGAGTAGAAAAGGCGCTTGCAAGCATGACCTCAGATGACCCTGTGGTTCGATTCCCTCCCACTCCCCATCCTGGCTTATGCTGGTGATGCCATACTGATGGCCAGAACAGGGTTAGGCCTTCAGACCCTCCTTTCAGCCTACACATCCTTTATGGCATCATTGGACCTCCAAGTCAATCAAGCTAAATCCTTTGTAATTGAGGTTGGGGCAGAAAAACCAGCTAAAACACCTTGTTTTTATATGGATTCGGGGAAAATAGGGATAGTGGCTTCCTTTCCTTATTCGGGGGCCCTTCTTGTAAGAAAGCAAAAGTGGCAACAACTGGTGAAGGGTAGAGTGTTGGGACTGGAGAAAAGTTTAACGGCGATCAAGGCCTTTTCTCATAAGTTGGGCTCAAAGCCATTAGACCCCATTAAGAAGATTTACTAGGCCAAAGCAAAATCTGCAGCAACGTATGGGGCTGGGGTTTGGAGGATGGCCCCTATTGATTAATTACAAGTAACTGAAATACGTTTTTTAAGTCCATGGTGGCCTTACCACAATCTTACTTGAACGACATTTCACATATTTAGCTGGATTTACCATATATTGTCAACTCAATTAGGCTGGCCCTGATTCTCCTGTGGCGCTCCATATGAAGGCAAGATACGTTGACTCTAACTCAAAATATCTATAGCGACTGCCTAATACTGGAGACCCACGGCAAAATCAGATGGCTAAGTTATGTAGAGCGGGAACTGACAAATTTGGGACAAAAAGAATTATTTAAAGGCCCAACAGCTTGCAGAAGAATTTCTAAGGAAAAATTGGTGGCTATTTTCATTTAGAGGGCCCAATATCTTAGAAAGGAGAAGAATTACACTAAACAATCGGTCCTTGTCTATCAATTAGTGCCTCCCCTGGTAGGGGGTGGCTTTTCATACATAGCGGATATCCCATTCGCTCAACACAAGTTTTTTTTAACTTGCTTTCGTTTGAACCTTCTTCCACTGATGTTGAGATCCCCATCAAAAAGCTTTAAACATACAGATTTATTACAGTGCCCTAGTGACGGGAAGTCCCCTTAGTCCGACCTCCATTTAATGTTCTTTTGCAGGTTTTATAAGAAAGAAAGAAAGGAACATATTGTCCCAATTTTAAAGCAATTTAACCTGGAACAGTGTCGGGTTGCACTATATTTCCTAAAGTCGTTGTCCGATCCTCTAGTTTGCTATGCAGTGGCACGTTATTGGTGGGCGTGAATGGGCAAAGGAAACAGTTGGGTCTTGATTCTGGCTGATTATTTTTACATTTTTCTAGACAACTTCTAGCTTTAAACAAATGTACATGGTTGTATCAAAGTTGCACTGTTTCTAATTTTGGATATTCAAATGTATTTGGCTTTGACATCTAAATGAGGATTGACCCGTGAATGTAATGCTGGACATTGCATTGGCCCTGATTGATTTGTTTTTAAGTGCTTTTATGTTTTTAATTTGTAAAGACTGAATAAAGTTTTCAAAGTCAAAAGACACAGGTCTTAAAACAGATTAGGTGCGAGCGTGCATCCAATGGCCGGTCACTGAAAACCTGACCAATGTTTTAGAAACCACAGGTGAGCACCCTTTCCTAACGTGTGTAGGAAGGATGCGGGCACTTACAGTTGGAAAATGCCCCAGGCCTACCACTGGAATCAGTCACCCCCAGGAAGTGTCCCAATGGGAGAGCCGACCCCTTAGGTAGAGCAAACCCACATGGGTGTTCATCCCTACTCTGGCAGTATACATGCTGATGTACCTACCCGGCCTACTTATCTGGTAGTGAATGGCCCCTTTAACGGAGGCTGTGGACTGAGACCGCCCACCTTGAGTATGAGACATTATTGACAAGCTTGTCTGGCGGTGGCACAGTCAGTGCAGCGTCCCTCTAGTAGACAGTGTCGCATCTTTCTGGCTATGTGGTGTTTTGTACGTCATTGTCTCTATGGTATAGAGCTACTACTTATCTTTGTTGATTTCTACTCCCCCGCCTCCCGCCCCCACGAACCCCCTCCCCCCAGCCTCCTCCTCCTTTTAGCTTTTGTGCCCACCTTGTATTCAGCCTTTTAAAAGGAAAAATAGAAGTGCGGGTACTCACTATGCTGTTTGCTACTGAGAAGTGCGGGTACTCTCTCTCTCAACATAAAGAGGTGCGGGCACTCAGTAACGGATAATACCTGCCCATGAAAGCACTGTTTCTATTTGTATCTTTAAGGGCCACTGAGTCTCATCAGCTATTTCCATGCACTCTTTATTTTTCGGACATGGCCCTTCTTCTTGGTCGGTCTCTTCCCTGCCGGAAATGTATGCCGCTGCGTCGTTCATCTTTTCACACCAAAACACATCTTTCTGGACCACCCCATTCCCTGCTTAACTTTTACCCTCCCAGAGCCAGCGTCTCCGCCGTCGGGTCCGCGAGATGCTCCTGGTATGCGGTGGGAGGCAGATGAAAGGCGCGCGCCAGTTCTCAGCTGGAGACGGCCGTCGAGCGCCCCCCTCCGCCGTCTCCCGTTTTCAGAAGCAGCGCGCCGAGTGCGAGTGACGTGACGACGAGCTGGAAGTCCGCTGCGCGCGCTCCCAGGCTGAGTGGCTCGCGCCGGGGCGGGAGCGGCGCGCGCTGAAGGAGTCTCGCGCAGCAGCTCGCGGGCTGAGCGCTCAGTGTGCAGCTGCGGCGCGCGGGAGCTGAGGCTGTGCGAAGCGTCCTCCAGGCTGGAGCAGGGGAGTGCGAGGCGCGAGCGCTCGTGCGGGATGCTGCCCTCCAGCCCCGGGCTCCATGCACCTGCTGCACAGAGCGGCGCTGGGGCGCGGGGGATGCCCCGCAGCCCTCCTGCCGCCCCCCGTGCAGGATGCCCGGGAGCGCACACCTGCTGAGCCACGAGCCGCCGGAGCTTAAGCTGCTGGGACGTGGAACTCCCAACACGAGCAGGAGGCTCGGGGAGTGTCTCCGACATCATCAGTGACTGGGATCCCCTCGGGAAAGAGAAGTCAAATGTCAGGACAGCCCTGAAGTGACCTGCAGCTCCCCCCGGAGAGCTCCCTGGAGAACGCGAGTCTGCCAACCCTGACATCTCCAGTGTGCAGTGATTCAGGGACCCCAGGGAAGGAGGCACTTTGTGCACTTGTTCCAGTGACCTGAAGACAACTATCAGACGGCTACGACCTGGAGGTCCCGGTGCCGCCGTGCCAGCGCGGAGACTGCTGGCATCCCTGAGCACCGCCCATCCGCTGCCTCGCCAGGGCTGGGGAGTCTGGCAGAGGGCTGAGACTGATGTCATTTGTGAAGGAGTCTGACGGTCCTATATTTCCTCTAACCCTGTCGTGGCAGGGCTGGGGCCACTGACCTGGAAGTCCCCCGTCTCGTGCCAGTTTGCTTCTGTGTGACTTGGAGCCTCCCTCCTCTGCCTTGACTGCTGGCATCCCTGCAGTGCCCTCCTCGCGTGCCTGGGCTGTGACTGCTGGCACTGCCCTGGAGCCTCTCCTCAGCCACCCCCCTGCACTGGATGAGTTGCCTGTTCGGTTTCTGGATCGACCCCTTGCTGCCTCTTGTGTCCGCTCTCACCGCCAGTTCTGCCCCACTCTGGGGGTGGAGGGGGATGAACAAGTGTTGTATGTAGAGCGGAGCTTGGTGTGCCAAGGAAGGGGCCCCCTCTGCTTCATCCACCACAACTGACGGCGGGAGGCACGTGCAGCGCCTCGAGGACTTCTTGGCACCCCCGTCTTTGCTTGGATTATTCTGCTTCTGCCTTTGGTCAAGGATGGGCTGCCCTGGAGGGTCAGCGCTGCTCGGCTGGTTCCTGGTGACGGCCCTATGCACAGGTAAGAACGGTCGTGCACCCGGCCTGAGGAAAGCAGGGGCTGGTGGACGCGAGACTGGTGCGTGCCTGTCCCCCAACGCCTTGTTGGAAGTGTCATCAGACCCTTACTGGGGGCAGGCAGCCAGGGCGGTATGTCTACTGTATAAACCGTCCATTCCCCCAGTCTGAACGCTTGTGAAAACTTTGAGCCCAGCACTGAGCCCGAATTGATGTGTCCTCGTCACACCGTGCTCCGCTGTGTCTTGCACACGTGATAAATATTTAAATAAACACCTCGTCTCATTTCATAAGAGAGGCAGCATGTAGTCTCCATGCCTATGCCTGCCTGCGCCGTTACGGCACACAAGCAAACGAATATAGCGATTATTGTGTGATACTTTTACACGACTGCGTGCAAGCCGAAGAATGGTGTTCACTGGGCGCCTAGAAGCGCATTCCTCTGTTGTAGGGGCTGGTAGTACCGACCTCTATCCCAAATAGTGTCCCAATTATTGTGCTTGGCTTCACGTACACAGTACTCCTGAGAGTAAGAAGGGTCACACTGAGGGTCTTCTTTCCTCTGCCTCTGTCCTTGGTTCTCTTAAACGTTGCCGTCTGGGCGGCCTGAGACTGCGCCCCGTGCCAACCATGCAATCGACATCCTCACCATTTTTCGAATACTTATTTTTTCCCCTTGAATTTGGCACCCGACTTCACTTGACACCCTATGTAACCCCCCTGAAATTAACCACATAGACGGGTCGCCCCTGCACCTGGGAGTATCTTCAACGGAAGGCTGGGCAATTAGAAAGAGGAGTTGGGGTCGGTGTCTCCCGGGGGCCAAACCAAATTTGTCCACAAGTACTAGATATCCTGTAGAGGAGGCACAGATACAATAACAGCTGAAAAACAAAACCAGAGACGTCCATACTACAAGGATGAATAATGCTTGAGGAGATGGACCTGTGCCTAAGGCGGGGCCTGTGAATAACCCACTTTTAGGTGAAGCACTGCCTGGGAGGAATGCACCTGCACTTTTACGCAGGTTCTGTGACAGATGGGTGTGGCCTGTGGTTGCTCCACCTGTAAGTTGAAGGGGGCGGGATCTACCGAAGACATAGGAGATGCACTAGTCTCTTGGGGCCAGGGATCTGAGACAACACTTTGCATTTAAGGGGGGCCTTACAAGAGGCTAATATTTCCCTGAAGGATTGGGCGGCTGAAGCCCACCTGTAGAGGCAGGACAGGCCAACGAAAGATGAGCCTTCATATTAAGGGCGCACAGGGAGATGCTAATAGTGGGTCATGGGTAAATGCCCCTGTCACCGAAGGCACAGTTCTGGGAGTTGTCATTTAAAAGTATGACCTAAGAGGACAGTCTCATTGTTTAAATGTGGGTTCTGGGAGTAAACTACCACTCATTGAAAGCAAAGCCTGCCAAGGGTGTACCTGTGGCGAAAGGTGGAGTCTTGAAAACAGCAGAAGGGTGTATGAGAGATGCCCTTTTCATTGATGGCGGTGCCTGGGAGATAGCCACCCTGCAGGCAAGAAACGGCTATAGAAAAAATGCATACGGTGTGTAAATGCTTAGCTGGGAGAGGCAGGGAGCAGGTTCAAGCTGCCAGGGCTCAGCTTCTCTGGAATCTGGGGTTCACAGTAGTCGTTCAAGTTCTTGGAAAGGTGAGATGAATCCCTACACTGGACCGTAATGGATGTGTCCAAAAAGGGTAGTCAAGAGCTTCAGATCAAGTCCACTAAAGCACCAACCAAAATCCACACCTTTAGGAATAGGGGGTGGCCAAGAACACTTATTTCACCAAGCACAAATGCATGGTTAGTCAGTATCTGTTGATTACATCTGGGCAATGTACCGATGGCCAGTGTCACAGTCTGCTCTGTGAATAGTTGTGAGGGACTCGGAGGGATAGACAGTGAGGCCACCCTTCGCCACATAGTGTGTCTACCAGCAGGCACAATGTGCATGGCACTTCTGGCACTTACATTTGATTAAATCTCACTGTCCACAATGCATGTTATTATTTGTTTACGTTTGTGGTGTGTATGTCTGCCTCTGGGTGTCCAGCAGATCTCTATGGTCGTCCTTGTAGGATGGGGCACCTTAACCGTTTATATTCCCCCTATCCTATCCGTCTTATTGCAATGGAACTGAAGCAATTTTTTTCTATTAAAAGATGTGTGGACACTTCTGGCCACTGTTATCGCATCAACAATGAGCATAATGGGGATGTGAACTACTAATACCCGCTCTTAAGCTTGGCCTTTGCACCATTGCCATTGTCCTTTGAACCACTACGAAGGCAAATGCAATTTGAAGATGGAATATTGTGCACTGGTGGGTTTCCGGAATCTCTATTTTGGAAGTAAACCACACAGGATTTTTCAAAAAGCTGTTCTTTGCCATATTTTTATTCACAACTCAGAATGTAATTCCAGCTTGAAAGACAGTTTTGGGATTGAGGATCCTGCCACACAGGTCATTGTCTCCGAGAGACTTGTGGGCACTCAGTTGGCTTCGGACCAGCTCATCTTAGGCATATCTTCTTCACTTTCATTGCAGCCCGGTCTACCTCTTGAGATAATGGAGTGTCTACGCAAAGGTAGCCAGCTGTAGGAATGCCAGCACTGCTGGGGAGACACAGAGTGCCTTCACATAGTGCACGTACATGAGTCCGCTCTGTGGCTCCACTGGTAAATGAGCACCTGACCCTCGTGCCTGGCATTCCTCTGCTTCAAAATGGAGTAGCGCTACTGGCTGCTGGCTCACACCTCCAGCAGCAGCCTCGCTATTGAAGACCGGGCTCACACCTTTAGCAGCCTCGCTATTGGCCCGTCTCGCTGTTGGTCAGTCTCGCTAATGGACAGCCTCACGGGTTGGCCAGTATTGGACTGGCTTGCTATTGACCAGCCTAACACCTTAAGCAACCTTGCTATTGGCCTGCCTCTCTATTGATAAGGTTTATGCCTACGTCAACCTCGTAATTGGCCAGCCTCCCTATTGGCCAGCCTCACTGTTTACAGACTTCATCAACATCTCTATTGGCCAGCCTCACTGTTTACAGACTTCATCAACATCTCTATTGGCCAGCCTCACTGTTTACAGACTTTGATCCTTCATCAACCTCTCTATTGGGCAGCATCATTGTTGGCCGCAGTGGCATCCTTCGCTGTATTCTAGTCTTCCAGCGAAATGTCGGCTAATATTCCTACAAAAACTATACTCTTTTGGGACAACCCTCAAAATCATACTGGGGGTCTCTAGAACATAGAGATTTTTGGTGCAGTGAGGAAATGCCACGAATAGCTTGTGCTTGATTCTGGGTGACATTTCTCAGTAAAAGGGCAGATTGTGTGAGTGTACATGGTTGGTTATGGGAAAGATGTCATTGTCTATTGGCCTTTCTTTAGATTGGGCTTCTCGCGGTGCAAGCAGGGAGGGGGGTTATTCCACGCCCTGCTTGCAGCAGTGGGATCTTTGCATTATTATTTCACACTCGATGATTAAATAATGCTCCTTCCTGATGCCATGGTCCTTCGAAACGAGAAGGTTCCCTTGAAGTGACACTGGATACATTCATGGCGGTAGACGGAGTGCGAATAATGTGTGTAAAGCATGAGGATCCACAGAGGCTCACTCAAGAGACCAGATCCAGCCCTGCTCTTACGCCCTTGATGTTTGTATTCACTGCACATATCTCTGCCCGCTCGCCGCTTCTCTGTAAATTTCTTGCTTGTGGTTGTTTTCTGTCTCCAGTGGTGGATCAGAGAAGAGCTCCGTGCACCCAGATTCATCAGATCTTTTTGTGAAAGGAGCTACACTGATTCAGCTCTCTCTTGGTTTTATTAATGGATGCTGTGGCTAAGTCGATGGCCCCCCTCTGTTGCTCTACTTTGGAAATACCTGTAATGCCCTGTTGGGTCCAAGGGAAGGAGTTCTGCTTTCCCATTGACCCTTCCAACATCTCATCATGTGTGCCTCCCTCCTCCCCCGTCTGCGTCTTGTTTTCCCTTTCTTGGACAAATTGTCCGTGAGGTCATCGGTAGTGATGGTTGGCTGGTGAATGACGCGCACTGTTTGTGTGGAAGACAAATCACAAAAGCACCCAACGTTGGAAAAGTCCTTTTCAATTCCATGAGAAATCCCCATTTCATAAGCTGCCTCTAGCCTGGCTGTTCAACTAATTCATCCACAGAAATCTAAACATGATGCATGCACCCTTTGTACCGAGCTCCTTTCAAGTCTCAGCAGGGGTCGCAAAAAGCGAACAACATCTCTGTGTGGAGGGGATCACTGAATGACACATAATGTTAAATTACTAATTGAAAGACACACAGCGTTAAATCATACACCACAGATCTGTAAATCTGCATTATGTATAAGAGAGCAATTATCTGTGCGAAGAGCAAGTGCATGTGAATGAATCATATGTTGTATTTATCGCTGGAATCACACACTGCAGCAACAGAGCACTTTTTAAGCTCAGGGTAGTTAAGGAGAAATGGTGACTGTTGAACAGTTTGGTAGAAAGAAGTAGTTAGACATTTGGTTGTACATGATATATTTCTTTAATTTTTAAAAACCCTGATTTACATTTGTCTACATATTAATAGAGTGCAGATTCAAAATCTACTTTGTGTAATGAAACATATGTATATGTACAAAAATATACACAGTGATGTGTATAGCTTGGCATCTGCAGTTGGTGGTTACCACCTGGGTGTCTAATAACACTACTACCCTCATCATTAAAGTATGAAATGTAGCGCCTTTTTCTTGCCTTCTCGGCACGCTAAGAAAGCCTTCCCCTATGTGCACCAGTGTACATTGTAATATTATGCTGAACCCACCGGGACTGAGGGTAGCGTGCTGTGCATCACGAAAAAATGGTGCCCCCTGAGTCGAGAGGCACCCTTCATTGGCAGAGGGACTACCCAGGGTTGGATTGGTAAGGCGGGCACTTGGGCAATGGCCAAGGGGCCGGTATCTGAGTTCCAGCTGTGGGCAGCTTTTTTAGGCAGCCTCGGGGCGATTTGGGTGGTGTCTTTGTTGTTTGGATGCCGCCTCAGCCCAGTGGGTGCCTGAGTGGCCTTTCTTGGGCAGATGGGCGTCCATTACCTCCTTTTTATCAACTGGCAGAGTGTCACTCCCTCTCTCTCTCCCTTGGCTGGCCCATTAATGTATGCATATTGAGCAGGGGCAGGGGGGCCTGAGCAGAAGTGGCCTCACTTGTTTTCAGGTGTGTTTCGCCAGTGTGAACTAATCCGTGCATTTTTTTAAAAAATATCTAAGTAAAGTTAAGAAAACATGCCTCTGTCAGAGACCACTCCCCCTTCTTTTTCTAAAACTTCGCCAAAACAGTGTTTTGTGGAAAGGCAATATGCAAGTGTTGCCCACTTTTTTTTTAGCATGCCCGGGCCGATTTTTAATCCCAATTCAACCCTGACTACGCCTGCTGTACACTGTTCAGTAATGCAACCCAGCATCACTATTTACGGCACACCATTACACAATCTTGGTTTTTCTGTACCTGCTGAAGTTTCATGCCAGGGTAATTTGTCGCATGCTGGAAAGTCTTGTCTCTACGTGGGAGGCGGTGGGATCTTGGGTTAAAAATAAGCGACAGATTGCGCGCAGCAGTGGCTCGGTTCCAGAAACAGAGGAGGAGAAGCAAGAAAGGCACTTTGAGGGAGACTGACCTATGAGGAAACAAGGAAAATGAAGCGATAGGACAGGCACCTCTCTCTGTCCAAGCCCCCTAGCCTTCCAGACGCACCAGGCCATCACCCAGCCTCGCAGAGGTCCCTGTAGGCTCTCCTCCACCACAGCAAGACTTATTCCAAAGCATGCCCACCCATCGCCCAGGCTGCACGTCCACCCAGGCCCGGACTGGCCATAGCGGGCACCGGGCAATCCCCCGGTGCGCCGCATGGGTGGGGGCCGGTTTTGGGCCCCTGGGGGCTGTTTTTGTTACAGGGCCGTTTTTGCAGCATAGCTAGAGTTAGAATCAGCCTTCACCGGTGAGATCACATCATTCATTCAAGGGTCTCCTATAATCGAATGCATGCATGGTGTGCCGCCGCAGCGCAGAGGCCCTTGTGCGCTCCCTGCATTTCTATGAGCGCAGTGGTTGCTCTATCAAAATCCACCCCCCTTCACTCTTCTACATCCTGATGAACAGACCTTTCGGTTCCATGAATAATCGAAGCATCCAAGCCATAGCGCCGCCATCCTGTGAAGCTCTGTGCATGAGGTGTGAAAGGCCTAGTTGTTGCTAGGGGTTGCCTGGACACACAAGAGAAGCCTGCCCCGGTCTTTCTGCACAGACTGTTGATTCCCTGAGAGTAGCACCCCACATGTAAGCCTCTGCTCATTCCCACACTTGGCTTCCTCTCTTGCTCTTCCCTCCTAATGGTAGCCTTTCTGAGGAAATATATTCTTTTGGGGTTTCAGACTCAATGCATGCCCATGTTTTTGGGCTACCAGCTGGAAGGTTGACGATAAGCCGGTAGCTGATATGAGAGGGTAAGCAAAAGCTTCCCTTTGGTTGCAGAGACTAAGTGTGCCTTGATCACAGCTGCTCATTTGGGCCCCAGGGATGTGAGTGCTCTTTCTCTGACTTTTAGCTGGTGAAGGGTCTCGGGGGTGTATTAAATATCTTAGCTTACCTCATGACTCTTTAGGGACAAGCATGCACTGAGCAGCCTCTTTGTCTGGTACTATAGTGTGTATTGCATCAGGCAGAAATAGTATTGTTCATATTAGACTGAGAAGATATGTGTTGGAATGTATTTGTAAGGTACACAACAATCCATCCTATTATTGGAAATCAACAGTGTTTGTTGGGTGTTGTTTGCCAAAGCCTCAACCAACCTTCGAATCAAACATGCGTTGGATGTGCCAGAGAGACAAAAATGGGATGCAGAATATTTATTTGTCAGAGACCTTCCATCGCAACCACCATTGAGTCTGAAATGGGGTGGGGTGATATCTGTCTGAAGCTGCCTTTCGCATGTACCGAGCAGCAGACTTTGGTTCTCTGATTGTTTTTATTTGTCTGTTTTATGTGGTTATAGTTGGGGTCACAAAGTAAGTGGTCTGGAGTACCAAATTATACATGCGGGTTGACTTCATTGTACGACAAGGAAAGGCACGTTAATATAAAAGAAAATCAAGACAAAGACAGAAATAACTATGTCAACTCTGTTAACATTATTTATATTTAGTGTGATGGTTTACTGCTGCTGGAAAAAGCCCTTCCCCCAGACCATCAAACAGCCATATTTACACTATGTGGGCAAAATTGGCACATTTATAAATGGGCAGTTACAACATTCATGAGCTGAAGGTGACTAACTTTCAGGGAATGTCTGCCATCATATTGCACGTTGTGTGCAGCAATTTTAATAGCATTTGATCATTTTGTGTTAGATTTTTTTGTTTTTTTATATCTGCTGATTGTGCTGCAGATGATGGATTATGACGCAAGTGCAGCAAAGTCACATTTTTGCTGACATACAACAGTGTTTTCCCCAGTGGCCCTATTTACAGCACTGTATGGTGAGGCTGGTTCCGTGAAGCCGTCTTTTTCATTACTTGCATTGTTTTTTAGGTTTTTCTTGTTGGCCTTTTAAATGTGTCCAATAATCTCTTGCGTTCTTTTACTATATAAGGGTGCATTGGCGGGCCTCCTCTTCCATATAATGGGGCCATCTGATTTGATGTCTGAGTTGAAACTTGATTTCATACATTCTCGCGCCAAAGGAAAGCAGCATAGGAGGACTAAGGCCATCTCTCTTGACAGGCTTTTGTTTTGTGTACAGTGATGTGCAGGAGTGGCTTCTGTCATAGCCTATCTTTCTTATCAGTAACATTTTTTGCCATATTTGGGACACGCTCTGTATAGGGGTGATTTGTTTATCATGTATTTTTTCTGTTATGATATTTGGCACATGTTGCTCTGCAATCTGTGTATAGGCCTATCACTTTTATCAGGTGTTTGGTTTTTTCTATTCTGGTATTTGGGATATACTCTGTGTGTGTGCTTATCTCTGTTATCGTGTATTTGAGTGTGTGCACTCCTATATTCGGGCGCACAGGTTGGTTGAGCAGCGTCCCAGTGCCCTCACATTATGTCACCTTACAGGAGGCCACCTCACAGGATGCCCCCTCACAGGATATCACCTCATAGGATGCCGCCTCACTTGATGTGACCTCACAGAATGTCACCTCACAGAATGCCACCTCACAGAATGCCACCTCACAGGATGCCTCCTCACGGGATGCCACCTCACAGGATGCCACCTCACAGGATTTCACCTCATAGGATGCCGCCTCATGGGATGTCGCCTCACGGGATGCCATCTCACAGGATATCACCTCACAGGACATCACCTCACAGGACGTTACCTCACAGGACGTCGCCTCACGGGAGGCCACCAAACAGGATGCCACCTCACAGGATGCCACCTCACCTCACGGAGGCCCCCTCACAGGATGTCACCTCACAGGGGGACACATCACAGGATTCCGCCTAGTGGGATGTCACCTCACAGGATGTCAGCTCACAGGATGTCACCTCACAGAATGCCACTTAACAGGTTGCCACCTCACAGGATACCTCCTCACGGGATGCCTTCTCACAGGATGCCACCTCACAGGATTTCACCTCACAGGATGCTGCCTCACAGGATGTCACCTCGCAGGACATCACCTCACAGGACGTCACCTCACGGGAGGCCACCAAACGGGATGCCAACTCACAGGATGCCACCTCACATGGTTTTCATCCACACGGGAGGCCACCGCACAGGATGCCGCCTCATGAATGCCACTTCACAGGATCCTCCTCAACACTTCCGTAAAGCTCCTGTAACTGTTGTTTGGACGCTTAAAGCTGAGAAGTACTTGTTAAAGAGCTGGGGGAAAAGTAAAGTGAGGCAGACGTTCAATTAGTACAAACAGCGGCCTCCGCGTGACGTCGAGGAAAGGTACGGTGTCCCAGGTCCTGTATGTATCTGCTCGTAGGACCCGGTCTGTCTCCTGCAGTGCACATAGATGCCTTTAGCGCCTGCACTCTGATGATAACGCCATTTTGGGCAGCTTTTGCAGGCGTACATTGGCTGCTTGTCTGCAGGATGATGATAATTAAGGCTCTGTGGGTGGTGAGTGAGGCCAGCTGGAATTGGTGAGTCCTTCATGGTTCTAATGTCTTCTGTGGCTATCAGCTGAGCTTACCCTGCAACCCACGCCGGCCTCTCTCGCCTCTTTTCAAGCAGGCTGATGAAGCCCCTTCTCGGGCCAGGCCCCCATCTTGTGGAACAGCCTACCTACCCTCTTAGTTCATTTAACAGATGGTCAGCCCTCCTGCCGAAACATTTCACATTTATACATTCTGTTCATTAACCCTGCTCCCCGGAGCTTGTGCTGTAGTCTGGTGGATGTGACTGGTTGGGGCATCCTAACCCCATAGGCAACCAGTGTATGAGCCAATATCTCCCATACAAACAAATCAGAGGGTGGGGCCTGTCCCTTCTTACAGGCCTGCCTCTCAGGACCCTTCTTACAGGCCCGCCTCTCAGGTCTCTTCTTACAGGCCTGCCTCTCTGGTCCCTTCTTAAAGGCCTGCCTTTCAGGTCCCTTCTTACAGGCCTGCCTCTCAGGTCTCTTCTTACAGGATTGCCTCTCATGTCCCTTACAGGCCTGCCTCTCAGGTCTCTTTTTACAGGCCTGCCTCTCGGGTCCCTTCTTAGAGGCCTGCCTCTCGGGGTCCCTTACAGGCCTGCCTCTCAGGTCCCTTCTTACAGGCCTGCCTCTCAGGTCCCTTCTTACAGGCCTGCCTCTCAGGTCTCTTCTTACAGGCCTGCCTCTCAGGTCCCTTCCTGCCTCTCGGGTCCCTTCTTACAGGCCTGCCTCTCAGGTCCCTTCTTACAGGCCTGCCTCTCAGGTCCCTTCTTGCAGGCCTGCCTCTCATGTCCCTTCTTACAGGCCTGCCTCTCGGGTCCCTTACAGGCCTGCCTCTCGGGTCCCTTACAGGCCTGCCTCTCAGGTCCCTTCTTGCAGGCCTGCCTCTCATGTCCCTTCTTACAGGCCTGCCTCTCGGGTCCCTTACAGGCCTGCCTCTCGGGTCCCTTACAGGCCAGCTTCTCAGGTCCCTTACAGGCCTGCCTCTCATGTCCCTTCTTACAGGCCCGCCTCTCAGGTCCCTTCTTGCAGGCCTGCCTCTCATGTCCCTTCTTACAGGCCTGCCTCTCGGGTCCCTTACAGGCCTGCCTCTCGGGTCCCTTACAGGCCAGCTTCTCAGGTCCCTTACAGGCCTGCCTCTCAGGTCCCTTCTTGCAGGCCTGCCTCTCGGGTCCCTTCTTACAAGCCTGCTTCTCAGGTCCCTTACAGGCCTGCCTCTCAGGTCCCTTCTTACAGGCCTGCCTCTCGGGTCCCTTCTTACAAGCCTGCTTCTCAGGTCCCTTACAGGCCTGCCTCTCAGGTCCCTTCTTACAGGCCTGCCTCTCAGGTCCCTTCTTACAGGCCTGCCTCTCAGGTCCCTTCTTACAGGCCTGCCTCTCAGGTCCCTTCTTACAGGCCTGCCTCTCAGGTCTCCTCTTACAGGCCTGCCTCTCGGGTCCCTTCTTACAGGCCTGCCTCTCAATTCCCTTACAGGCCCGCCTCTCAGGTCCCTTCCTACAGGCCTGCTTCTCAGGTCCCTTACAGGCCTGCCTCTCAGGTCCCTTCTTACAGGCCTGCCTCTCAGGTCCCTTCTTACAGGCCTGCTTCTCAGGTCCCTTACAGGCCTGCCTCTCAGGTCCCTTCTTACAGGCCTGCCTCTCAGGTCCCTTCTTACAGGCCTGCCTCTCAGGTCCCTTCTTACAGGCCTGCCTCTCAGGTCTCCTCTTACAGGCCTGCCTCTCGGGTCCCTTCTTACAGGCCTGCCTCTCAATTCCCTTACAGGCCCGCCTCTCAGGTCCCTTCTTACAGGCCAGCCTCTCAGGTCCCTTCTTACAGGCCCGCCTCTCAGGTCCCTTCTTACAGGCCAGCCTCTCAGGTCCCTTCTTACAGGCCCGCCTCTCAGGTCCCTTCTTACAGGCCCGCCTCTCAGGTCCCTTCTTACAAGCCTGCCTCTCAGGTCCCTTCTTACAGGCCCGCCTCTCAGGTCCCTTCTTACAGACCTGCCTCTTAAAGCAGCGCGTGCCTCTCCCTGGCATTGAAATCTCTCTCTTTTGGAAGATCGCCATAGCAGCGCAGCTCACTTGTGTACTGCATCGTCTTCTTGTCTGCCGGTGCTTAAATAATTGGTACCTTTGTTATCCACTCTAATGACATTTATATGACTGGATCGAATAAATAAAGTCCTGATTCAAGTATGCGAATTCGTGATATGTAGGGTGCTCTCCGATGTCTGCAGCAGGCGCAGGCACCCACTGAGCGTTTGTGCTGCTAGTCAGAGGCAGCTCTCCGCAGCGGGTGGCTTTATTGACGCGAGAAAGACGCCATTGTTTCCTTTAAGCCGTCGGCTATGCCTGTGTGGGGTGGCGGAGAGAAGCGCCGCGACTCATCAGCCCGGAGCGCAGCGCGTTGAAGAGCAGCCCTTGCTGCAGGCGAGCGGCGGCGGACGCGCTGCGGCGGCGCAGGGGCGCGCACGGAAGAATAGCGCAAGCTACGGGTGTCTATGCGCTTTGGCACGTGCTCCCAGCCTGCGCGTGCTCGAGGAAGGTCCTGCTGGGAGCACCGACCCCTGTCCTGCGCGAACGCCAGATTTGTATCTTTGCTAAAGGTTGCTGGCAGTGCCACAGATCCTCACCGGATACATACATGTGCATGCGTGTGGAGCATCAGTACAACACGAGCGAGCTATGCGTCCACAGAAAGCGCTCAACAACTCCCTGCTAGAGCATCATTTTGCACAACTGGTGCTCACGTGTGTGACAGGCGTGGTATTTGCGCCATCCACACAGTCGTGCAACAAACCACTTAACCAACACGCTCTGCGCTGAAGAAGGTACGAGCCTACTGTTTGATACTATCGATGGAAAAACTAATTTGTAGACGTCCGCAGCCCTAAAATACGATTAGAAATGTGATTTTTAGTCCGCGCGCTGGGGCAGCGCACACTGCATTATTTCCCGTGGCGCTGACACGCCGTGACTGTGCGACACAGAAACCGCCACGGCGCAAGACACAGGCACCAACCGCTTGCCGTATTCACAAGTGGCCATGGGCGGCCTGCTCCGCTGACACGAGGCTCTGGGCTGACGGGATTCATTGTCGGCGTTGTCGCAGCATCTGCAGATACAAACGAGCTGCTAAATGCAAAGCAGTGACGCCTCGTGCACGGACAGACGCGTGGCTGTTGAAGGTGCTCGGTGTTATGCATGCATTTAGCGGTACTGGTGTAGCGTGCAGTGCTGGACAGCTGGCGCGAACCTGGCTCCTAGACATAGGAGATGCAGCCCCCCCCCCAAATACCCATGCCGGAGTTCATAAGGCGAATGCGCAATAAAGATGCATTTAAATGTTGTTTTTATTGTGTGACATTTACTGTACTTTTAAAGTCAGAGGTCAAATGCCAGGCTCTGTATTCTGACAAATTGCTGCTTATTCTTTTCTCTTCTACAACCTTTTGCAAACTGAACTATCTGACAATCTTGCTGGGGCACGGGGAGTGTAAAAGGAAAGGATGACCGTTTTTTCTTACACACAACATTTAAATACCTGTAAAAATACTTTATAAATATTTCAAAACATATAAGCAGTTAGGTAATACTAATGAAGCATATTATGTTTTAATTGTGTAATTCTCAAGTGTGATGGAAACAAAGATTTTATTACGATCAAAACAAACCAAGACACTTAAGTTGGTGATGGCAAATGGTAAACATTTGCTTAAAGCCTAGGTCCACATATGATCGTCTGTGCACTATATACATTTATCAGTAAAGCTGCATGCAGGGAGAATTTTTGGGGCATTTTACTGTAAAAAACTATTGTCTATAAAAGACTGTGCTGTATCATACCAGGCTTTAGTAATATTTTTGCAACCATTTGGTCCAAAACTGCACCACCACCAGCTGCATACTACGCCCATACCACTCTCTTGATGAATGAATATGTCTTATTTGCTAGACTTGCTCTTTGTGTGGCACTTGAATTATTTATAATACCCATGACATCAGTCATGCAACATTAATGCCAGCACCCCCACATGAAAATTATTCCTGCATCACCGGGTTTACAGTGACGTGACTGCAGTGTGTGGCAGGAGCAAGGTGGAAGGCTACCGCACTCTGATTTAAAAGGGGATGACATTTTTTTTTCTTTTGTCCAGGCAGTGTCGTGCAGCGTCAGCTGTTAATTTGAGCCGATGATTGCAGGTGGGTGTCACCTGCACTAATTGTTGTGGACTTTTTTGGGGACTGGCACTCACCTTTCCTCTACAGACGTTGATCCAGTGCAAATGAGAGAGAAACATAAAAGCGAGAAAGAAGATGGAAGAGAAAGACAGAAAAACAGCGGCAGGGACAAAGTAGTGATAAAAAACACCATGTAAGTGAGAAGTAAAGCGGCAAGGAATGCCTAGTGGAGTATTAACCCCTTAACCACGGGGGTTATTCCCCTCCTGTGCTGGGGGAAGGGGGCCACGCGCTGTGCCGCGGTGCTCATGACGAGCCCAACTCGTCATGAGGCACAGTGCAGCTGTGCTCGTGCCGAGCTGGGCTCGTCATGACTCCACCCACTCCTGTAGAACGTCCGCACAGGTGTGGAATTCGCCGTGCGGGAGAGTGGCGCGTCAGTTATGATTAGCGCAGCTCGTCATGAGCACAGCTCCACTGTGCCTCATGACGAACTGGGCTCGTGATCAGCAGGCAAGGGGTTAACAACACATGAGGTGGAATGAAGACTAAAGAGCCTTGGTATTCAGCACGCTGACCTTCCTTCCATTGTGGCAGCCATGGGCCTCTGAGCAAAACATTGAGCCTTAGCACTTATTATTTTTCAAATTAAGCACTGGCCGGAGAACCTGTGTTTTTATACACCAACCTAAATCCCTAAATTTCAAACGAATGCATATGCATCGCTACCCCTTCCCAGCTTCTGCTGTGTAGCTTTCTGACCATATCAATCTGTCAATTTGTGCTCTAATGCCCTGTCCAGTTTCACATTGTCCCGAGCACCTAGTGTGCTTTAAATCTATCAAACCCAAGCATGTGCTCTGGCCACTTCAAAGTCCACCTGACCTACCACTCTCCTTACTTAGATCAACCCGTCCACCCAGTAGCCTGCACGCTCACAGAACCATGGCTGCCCTGGTATCATAATCCTTGGGTAATCCTCAACCCAAACTATAGCCCATGTTTTCTCCTCCTTGTGATTTAATTAGAACTTTGGCCTCCTATCCTGCCCAACAGAAAGGTCTTCCTAAAACACCACAAGCCTTAATCAAAACCAGAGAAAGCATTGCAAGCCATCACGAGGGAAGGAGTGCCTTTACTGGTGCTTGTGCAGTACAGTGTCAATGGTGATTTACTAGTGGGAAGCCTATGACGTGTCTCGCTGGCTGTTCTGAGGGTAGAGGGATGCTACCTCTTCCCTACACAGCCTTGTTGTGCAGTGTTTGAACACTCAGTGTTATGCAGTATTGCTGAAGCGGTGGTTGGTGCTTGGAATGAGCTTGAAGGCAGTGTGACTTCTGCCCTCACGGTGCTCTTGTGCTGGTCTACCCACATGAGCATCTAGGAAGGACTGCCCTCCTGGGTTAGACTCCTTGGATGGGCTTCTAGGATGATGATCGCCTCCCGCAGTGTTCTGAGGATGAACTGCCCTCGCTCCCAGGATGCTCTACTCTTAGCTCCTAGGGCTGAAAGTCCACGTGGAACTCCTAGGAAGGTCTACCCTCGAAGACTCTCAGGGCGGACATTCCTCTGGAAGCTCCTAGGATGAAAAAGCCCATACGGATGCGTAGGATGAACTGCCCTCGGGGAGCTCCTAGTGTTCTTTGCCCACAGAGGCTACTAGGGCGGTCTGCCTGATTGGGTCTGCTGGGATGATCATCTCGTGCAGGGTCAAGTGCCCTTCCTAAGTTCCTAGAATGAGCCGCCATCCTGCGATGGTCTACCCTCATCACGGGGAACATCGTTTACAACAAAACTTTTACCACACACTACCATTACAACGCAGTAATTACAACGAAAGTCGTTACAACGACTTTCGCTGGAGGGCGCTGTTGGATAGGGAATAGTTTAATTTTCTATCCAACACCTTCCCTACTATCTACGGGTACTGGAGTTGGAATAGAAAATTAAACTATTCCACTATCCAGCGCCCCCCAACGCAAGTCATTGTAACGAATTGCGTTGTAATACCTGCATTGTAAAGGCATGCGTGGTAAAAGCATGCGTTGAAACGTCATACATCCCTCATCACGCACCTACTGATGACTTGCTCTCATGAAGTTCACACAGATGATGAACGGCCCTCGCAGGGCTCTCGGCTGGGCTGCCTTCGTGGGGCTCGTAGAACAGACTGCCCTCCCAGGGCTGCAAGACTGCCCTTCTGGGTCTACCAGGAAGGACGGAGCTGGTGAAGCGCCTGAGATGCACTGTCTTGGCTCCAGGATTGGCCTGCCCTAAGTCAGGGCCTTGGATATCTTGCCCTCACTGGCTGGTGGTTAGCTCTGCCCTCAAGGGGTTCCTAGATTGTTCCGCCCTCCCAAGGCTACGAGGATAGGCTGGCCTCACAGGCCACCTACGACAAATCATATTGTCAGTACCAACGCATTAATTCTGATGTTAATTGTATTATTGACTTAAATAGAGGTGCTTCAATTGACATGATGGTTTCTGAATTGATAGGCAGCAAACCATCCTATCAAACTGCCCCATAGATTGATCAACCAGGCTCTGGTAAGGGGACCATATGAGAGCGCAGTGGGTTAGTGCATTCCCTGCAGAGAGTGTGTACCAGTCCAACAGGCTCACTCAGACTTCCATTGACAAAGTGAGCACCATTGACATGGGATATTGTCTACACTATAGTAAATTGTATTCATTTAATTTCTTAAAGTTGGTTAAATAGTGCAGACCTAGTCACATGGGTGGCAAAGCCCTTCACCATTGAAAATGAGGGAGTTTTATAGAGAAAGCAAAGGTAACTCATTTGAAATATATAGCAGACAGAAACTGAGAGGCTGGGAAGGGGAAAACAGATGTAAGTCTTATAACGTGCATTTTGAAAAGGCGAGTCTTTAGATCTTGCAGGAATGGATGCGAGCTAGTGTTGGGTCTGGTGTTTTTGAATATTTTATTCCACAGCCCTGGAGCTAAACAGGAGAAGGCTTGTTTTGAGGTTTTATTTTGTTGCTTTCAATATTTCAAGAAGAAGGCTAACTTTTCATCTACTGTTTCTCTCCCCTCTCATGGGTCTAGCCTCAGTGCAATGTTATACGGGTAATGTGGGCCATTCTGGCTAGAAGCCCTTGTCGTATGGGCGCGACCTGGCCTCGTTGCATCAGTAAGGTGTCGGCCTACTGCAGAGGTTGTTACCCTTGTGGGGTGCAAGCTAGTAAAGTAACCCCAGTGCGGTCCTCAAGGCCGAAGGAGGAATGGAGGGCTTGGGTTTTCTCAGCAGGTGTAAGTTGGAATGAGGTACTGTTGGTGTGCATCTGGTATTATACAGAATAAATCACCTCTGATATTATTGCCAAAAGCTCCTTGGTCGCTTGATACAATCTGATATTTTGCACTCACAGGTAGTTTATCATAGAGATATTTTGTAACCTTTCCAGTCTCGGTATTGCGAGAGATTCTTGCAGGAGATTTCCGCAGCTGATGTCCTCTGATCTGATTTATTTTATATTTCACTATAAAGGAACTGAAATAGCAAAAACTAGAAAGAGCCAATACAGATCTCCTGAGGCCCTTAAAGGGACGCGTGGCCTTCTGCCTCAGACTGAGTAGATGTTGCAGTCTAATTTTTCCTCTCGCACAGAGTGAGCTTGGGGGTCTGTTCTTTCCTATATGACCTGCTTACAGCCACACTTAGGACATTAAGCATTTAAATCATTTTAAAAATTGTGACTGCAGAAATACCAATGACCCCATTTGTTACGCACATGCCTTTGTCGCAGCGCCTCCCCTTTTGATCAACAAAACGTCAAGCAAACGCAGATCATGTTTGTTCCCAGGAAGTCTACTAGAATACCAGGGGTTGGGCTTTGAAGACATTAATTTATGTAATATATATATAGACACTGACGAAGGCAAGGGCTGAAACGCGTTTGTTTCAATTTCTTTGTGTGCAATAAAACCGTAAAAGGTTAAACTGGGAGTGCTGGTTTTTTGCGGAGCGAAAAAATATATATATATATATATATATATATATATATATATATATATATATATATATATATATATATATATATGATCATTCACACTTCTGTGGCTCAGTGGGTCATACTTCGCCGATCTTCTCAATGAGCGATACGGCCTTCTCATCCCCTAAATCCTGATGGCCCTATTTAATGTACTCAGAATCCACGTAGCCCACTAGTCGCTTTCAAGAACTAGTCTCTTGCAACTCAGTCTCTCTTCTGCCCCTTGTTCCTCCCTTGTGCCTGTGTCCCGTGGGTCATCTCCTTTCCCCTCTGCACTGTGCATGTGTTTTACCAGGCTGACTAATGTCTGTATAGTGCAGAAAGCCTCTGGTTTTCCTTATCGCATCTATTCTTTACAGGACAATAGGAGCAGATGTAGTCAATCTACCTGGCTGAAATGCCAAGCTCCCTTGTGTTTGCACCCAGTTTAAAATCATGGCACCATGTCATGGAAACCCTTTTGGGTAGCAGGTTTCGGAATAATCGTAGTGGTCGGACACAGTGGGGAGTTTGGTAACTCGTTGCATCGAGAATGGTGTCCAGTGGGGTACTGAACACACTGGTGCAGTGGGAATGGCATGGACACATCTCTCAGCTTAGTAGCCTCATCAAACCAGGGGGCATTGAACTCCTACATGAACTGTTCCCAGCGCTGGGATAATAGCCAGGTACAAAGAAAGGTAGCAAGGCAAGCATGAGGGCTTGACGTCTTAGTGCATAGTCATCCTATGGAATTATTTGATTAATTGCCGTGTTTGCATCTTAACCTGTTCATTTTTCAATAAGACTTACTGGAGTTTATTTGATTGCGCATTTTTGACCCTTAAAAATGGCATATAGTTCATGCCACTACTGATCTTTGGGTGTCTGGTCATTGCACCCACAATTTTATTGACGCTACAGAACTCTTATATGTCTTTATGTGTATGAAAAGATATTTTTAGTACGCTTCGCTTTCAGAAACTGAAAAAAGCGATATACATTGCACCTGAAATGGTAGGTGGCAATAATTTTCTGATTCCTGCGGAGCATAAGTAGGATTCTAGTTCCATTTCGAAACTGTGATCCGCTACATTTGTGTGTGGGCATTCAGTATCCATATATGAGCTTCCTCTCCATGGCAACGGTGCCACTAGGTTAATTTGAAATGCACCAACTGTATGTCAAAACTGAAATGGGAAACGTTATGAGTGTGCGGGCGGAACTTCATGTTTTTCTATTGGTAGTCAATTACCATCTATTGTAACTTTGCCTCAAAATCCTGTAACTCCGAAATCTGGCATTAATACTTTTCATGGAGGCTGATGGTGGCACAGGTGACAGTGATGGTTCAGTTCCAAATAATGTGCCAAAAATAATGTTGTTGATGGCAGGTAGCTGGGTAAATAAAAAAGGGGGAAATAGTTCAAACAAATACATATTTCATATATGAGCAATTTAATAAATGGTCCTGTTTTTGGCAGTAGCTTGTTGTATTCCTTTCACTGATAAACTTGCAAACCATTGTACTGAAATTCTTGGTATTGATTTCTAGATGTTCCTTGTTTTCTTTGCTCTTGCAACTGTTGAAATAGGAGAGTATGCATGAGTTTCGAACAAAGTGGTACAAAAGGGGGTGGTGATGGACGGAGCATCTGAACCAATCAAACACTCGGAAGCTTGTTTCCGGTCCAGGGAAGGCATGGCTTGGCAGTTCGGGCTGGACTGTTCCCATGAGGCACAGGGTCAGACTGATTTGCATATAGCCATGTCTGAACTGGGGTGGCCGAGTGGGCTAAAGAACGGTGATGGATTAAACCCAGATCTGTTGACTGTGTGTGAGTGTTTGATTGATTCATATGCTCCGTCCATCACCACCCCCTTTTGTACCACTTTGTTCGCCATAAGTTGGCAGGGTAGGCTCAGACGTGAGTCCCTTGCTCACTTTGCCACTGGATTCAAGCAAGCCGGGCTGAAGATGGCTGAAATGCCAGAAACCGGTCCTCGGAAGCTTGTTTCCGGTCCAGGGAAGGCATGGCTTGGCAGTTCGGGCTGGACTGTTCCCATGAGGCACAGGGTCAGACTGATTTGCATATAGCCATGTCTGAACTGGGGTGGCCGAGTGGGCTAAAGAACGGTGATGGATTAAACCCAGATCTGTTGACTGTGTGTGAGTGTTTGATTGATTCATATGCTCCGTCCATCACCACCCCCTTTTGTACCACTTTGTTCGCCATAAGTTGGCAGGGTAGGCTCAGACGTGAGTCCCTTGCTCACTTTGCCACTGGATTCAAGCAAGCCGGGCTGAAGATGGCTGAAATGCCAGAAACCGGTCCTCGGAAGCTTGTTTCCGGTCCAGGGAAGGCATGGCTTGGCAGTTCGGGCTGGACTGTTCCCATGAGGCACAGGGTCAGACTGATTTGCATATGGCCATGTCTGAACTGGTTCAGATGCTCCGTCCATCACCACCCCCTTTTGTACATCTTCTTTCCTGGCAGCACAATTATGTTCATTATTCAGGTCCTGCGCCCATTTTGCCCGGCACCAGCCCGCTAGGTGGAAGTAAGTCGGAAGAACTGCAGGAAGCAGCTTAAAATATATATATATATATATATATATATATATATATATATGCCGATTCACAGCGTGAACCGTGACCAAGGCGAAGGAGTCGCTGAAACGCGTTGGGTTTTTCCATGTTTGAATTTTCATGATGCTGCAACTGAAAGAATAAAATACTTTTGAGATGCACGCACGAGATTGGGATTGAGTAACTTTTACTGCTGTCAAGGAGAGTGCATGGCGTAGCTGTTGTGGCTACACGCTGTGAATCGGCATTTACACAGGGGAACCTTCGCCCCTGATTTGCACCGTTGTCTGAAGAGTCCCGGCATTTCGGAAGGACGTGGAACTGTATATATATATATATATATATATATATATATATATATAAATATATATATATATATATATATATATATATATATATAAATAGACGCGTATGGACTAGTTGGCAAGAAAAGATGTGACAGCGAGTGCATTTGTTCCAAATCCTGCAAATAAAAAGGAAATCAGCATGACTGTGTGAGGCGCCTTCAATGTTGGGAGTTTTTCATATGGATATATATATATATATATATATATATATATATATCACCAAGTGTTCGTCCCCGAAAATTGAGTGCGCACTCCTGAGGCAGGTCGGTTACTGTCCGTTTATTAAACCATCTCAAGCGGGCATATTAGTCCAATAATTGCTTCCGTGCTACTGGCCGACGCGTTTCGGAGAATCATTCTCCTTCTTCCAGGGCGTGTGAGTAATTTTGGAGACTGCCACATTTGCCACGCTCCCTCAGTTATCCAACAGCGCTCCCACGTGACTTACTGTGGTGTGTCACACGGGGCATTCTGGTCTTCGTGGTTCTAGCCCTCCAGTGGGTTCTGTGGCTCCCAATCTTTGCATCATGGAAAGCAGCCCTCCAGTGGGCTATGGGCTGAGATGTCCGCTTACACTATTTGGCATCCCTGGTTCTGCTCGAGGTTGACCGGAGCTGCTCCGGTTTGCCGAGTCCCCTCACTGTGGGGAGGTGCGTACACTCTACGGCTGAGACTGCCGTTATAAATCACCAAGTGTTCGTCCCCGAAAAATGAGTGCGCACTCCTGAGGCAGGTCGGTTACTGTCCGTTTATTAAACCATCTCAAGCGGGCATATTAGTCCAATAATTGCTTCCGTGCTACTGGCCGACGCGTTTCGGAGAATCATTCTCCTTCTTCCAGGGCGTGTGAGTAATTTTGGAGACTGCCACATTTGCCACGCTCCCTCAGTTCTCCAACAGCGCTCCCACGTGACTTACTGTGGTGTGTCACACGGGGCATTCTGGTCTTCATGGTTCTAGCCCTCCAGTGGGTTCTGTGGCTCCCAATCTTTGCATCATGGAAAGCAGCCCTCCAGTGGGCTATGGACTGAGATGTCCGCTTACACTATTTGGCATCCCTGGCTCTGCTCGGGGTTGACCGGAGCTGCTCCGGTTTGCCGAGTCCCCTCACTGTGGGGAGGTGCGTACACTCTACGGCTGAGACTGCTGTTATAAATCACCAAGTGTTCGTCCCCGAAAAATGAGTGCGCACTCCTGAGGCAGGTCGGTTACTGTCCGTTTATTAAACCATCTCAAGCGGGCATATTAGTCCAATAATTGCTTCCGTGCTACTGGCCGACGCGTTTCGGAGAATCATTCTCCTTCTTCCAGGGCGTGTGAGTAATTTTGGAGACTGCCACATTTGCCACGCTCCCTCAGTTATCCAACAGCGCTCCCACGTGACTTACTGTGGTGTGTCACACGGGGCATTCTGGTCTTCGTGGTTCTAGCCCTCCAGTGGGTTCTGTGGCTCCCAATCTTTGCATCATGGAAAGCAGCCCTCCAGTGGGCTATGGGCTGAGATGTCCGCTTACACTATTTGGCATCCCTGGCTCTGCTCGAGGTTGACCGGAGCTGCTCCGGTTTGCCGAGTCCCCTCACTGTGGGGAGGTGCATACACTCTACGGCTGAGACTGCCGTTATAAATCACCAAGTGTTCGTCCCCGAAAAATGAGTGCGCACTCCTGAGGCAGGTCGGTTACTGTCCGTTTATTAAACCATCTCAAGCGGGCATATTAGTCCAATAATTGCTTCCGTGCTACTGGCCGACGCGTTTCGGAGAATCATTCTCCTTCTTCCAGGGCGTGTGAGTAATTTTGGAGACTGCCAAGTGTTCGTCCCCGAAAAATGAGTGCGCACTCCTGAGGCAGGTCGGTTACTGTCCGTTTATTAAACCATCTCAAGCGGGCATATTAGTCCAATAATTGCTTCCGTGCTACTGGCCGACGCGGCAAACCGGAGCAGCTCCGGTCAACCTCGAGCAGAGCCAGGGATGCCAAATAGTGTAAGCGGACATCTCAGCCCATAGCCCACTGGAGGGCTGCTTTCCATGATGCAAAGATTGGGAGCCACAGAACCCACTGGAGGGCTAGAACCACGAAGACCAGAATGCCCCGTGTGACACACCACAGTAAGTCACGTGGGAGCGCTGTTGGATAACTGAGGGATGCATGGCAAATGTGGCAGTCTCCAAAATTACTCACACGCCCTGGAAGAAGGAGAATGATTCTTCGAAACGCGTCGGCCAGTAGCACGGAAGCAATTATTGGACTAATATGCCCGCTTGAGATGGTTTAATAAACGGACAGTAACCGACCTGCCTCAGGAGTGCGCACTCATTTTTCGGGGACGAACACTTGGTGATATATATATATATATATATATATATATATATATATATTATTTTTTTTTAATTTTCTTTATTTTTTTTAGACATTGAAAAAGCCGCGAGGCGAAACGCGTCTGTCGAGGGGGGGGGGGAGGCTAAGCACCAAATAAAGCATCCTTGCTTTGACAAAACTTTGTGTGTGCCTTTCATCTGTGAACCAGAAGAGGTGTTCGTTGTGTAAGAAAAAAAAAAAATATATATATATATATATGTATATATATATATATATATATATATATATATATATATATATATATATATATATGTCTTCAAGGTATGTAAATGTGGAGTTCGGAATAGTAAATCTATACTCCCCCATATGCACCTACCTTTTGATATTTTGTCCCTCAATATTCTCTCCAGTATACACTTGTATGTCGATTTTCTTAGGTTCGATATTCAGTAGTACAACCCTAAGGAATAGAAGCCCGGCTCTACCCATTGACTTAAATCAGGTCACAGCTGGAGTGCATTAAGTATACTGCTACGTCGACCTCCACCTTTGATTTGGGCAAATGCATTTTGATGCACATTGCCCTGCCCGCTCATATAGAACCCTACAACCCTGGGGTCTAAGTTCAACACAGGCTGGTTTGTTGCACTTACCAAAAACACCATATCAATTATTTAAGACTCATTTGGAACATTTGCAATAGTAGTGGCAAAACTAACCAGCTGCTCTGTAAGACGAAAGGCTGGGCTGCCTTAAAAGCAAGATCCATTGTTTTTAATCATAGACTGGGGTGCACTCAAATAATACATTGTAGAGATGAACCCATGAGTCTCCAATAAGTTCCACAAACATTTCTATTCTTCATTCCATCATGTATTAAAAGCAGTCGAGATCTTTCATTGTGTATAAAGATTTGAGGAAAAGTAATTATATTAAATCTCAGACTTGCACGGCTCCTTCCTTGGTTGCTGTGCCTTAGTAAGGCCGGGCAGGGCTATGGTTTGAGCAGTGGCTGATGTTCTGTGGGCCATGGCCAAGGGTTTTTGCAGCCAGATCATATTAGGTCCGTCATCAGCCTGCAAGACAATTTATCGTAGGACGCTAAAGCATTACTCGTAAGATTTCACTGTGATTGGGAGAGAGAGGCTCGTGGATTGATCCCCTCCATCGGTGAAGAAGCATCTCTGGGTATTCCATGTGTCGCAGGCCGTGCGGTGCATGAGGGAGCTGGAACATGCGATGTGCACGGTTTATCCATGGTACCACAAGTACATTGTTGATGCTAATGTTCATACATCCTTCTCCATTGGCCTTGGAGAGCTTATCCTTTAACACTCAGTCGTTGATCACCTCAGTGTTGAGTTGTTGTGATGGCCCCGTTTGTCCTTTGGCGTCAATTGGGGATGGTAGACCCTCCTTATTCCCCTCCGTGTACTGGCCCAGTTTTAGTAAATATAGGCGAGGTCTGCATGCGTAGGTGGTTCATGCTGTTGGACAGGTCCATTGGCAGGGTCGGATTGGTAACGCGGGCACTCGGGCAATGCCCGAGGGGCCGGTGTCCGAATTTCAGCTGTGGGCTGCTTTTCTGAGCAGCCTGGGGGACAATTTGGGCGGTTTCTGCATTGTTCGATGCCGCAAGCGGCCCAGTGGGTGCCTGAGTGGGCCTTCTGGAGGCAGATGGGCATACATCACTTCCCTTTTATCAACGGGAAGAGGTATCACTCCCTTTCGCTCGCTGGGCCGGCCCATTTATATATGCAGATTGAGCGGGGGCACAAGGCCTGATTAAAAGTGGCCTCAGTTGTCTTCAGGTGTATTTCACCAGCGTAAACTAATCCTTGCATTTTTTAACACCCTTTTTTAAATACAATTTCACCAAAGCAGTTTTTTGCGGAAAGGCAATATGCAAATGTGGGTCACTTTTTTTTAGCGTGCCCGGGGCGATTTTTCATCTTAATCCAATCCTGCTCATTGGGGTTTAGTTACCTCTTTTACAAACCTCGCCCCTAATGTTGATCACGTATTCCGGTTCAGGGTTCTGACTACCATGGTCTTAAAGCTAAGCGGACGGGATCAGGGTTCTCCTCCTCTGCACGGCTGCTGTGGAGCCTCGACTGCTCTGATCGTATTTATCTTTCCAATATAAAATGTTTATTGTTTTCCAAACAAACAGTATGTCACATGCAGTGCTAGTCAAATAGCGGAGATGCACGCAGTGGTAATACAGAACTACATATCATTAATATTATGGACTGCAGATAAAAAGCTCCATAAGAGGCCATTAGCATGCGCATACATCAGCCTTGCTGAGCCGGGCAGACTCACAGGGGGGTGCGCGGCTCGCTGGCTTCATGGCTCCTTACAGGTGCCTATATCAGCTTAGCGCACGCTCCCAGTTAGACTTATCTCCTACTAATTTTATGCTTTGTTTGCACATTTTCCGTGCAGCCCTGGGGAAGTATGGCACTGTGAAGCTGATAACTCATTTTCGGGGAATTAAATGGATTGAATTCCTTCAAGCTGGCAATGTTTCAGAATCCTTAAGGTCCTTGAGAGATGCCGACCCCCGAGTTGGGGCTGCCTTCGTGATGCTGTCCACCCTTTGGCACGGGAAAGGGGCTAACATCACTCCATGGGCTCAGCGTGCGTATCCGGGGGACCCGTCAGTGTTGCTTGAGACGGTACAAGAATTGACGCATCAGCTTGCGCGCTGCAGTAGTTAGGCGTGCCATGGGCGCCTCACGTGGAGTGTGACAGTTCAGCGGCTTCTAGTGGCTGTAGGGCCCTCCGTCCCCGTCTCCTGTGGGTCACAGTGAAGTGGTGCGGAATGAGCTCCGACCACAGCCTGTCTCCCCTGGCCTGCACGGTGACAGGATCTGTGCGGGGCCCTTTGCTTCTGTCCTCATTGCCTGCTTTGCATGAAAAAGAAAAATAATCATAAAAAATGTAAGAGGTAATTAGGGTTCGTTCGCTCCAGTGATTCTAGCCTGTGCTCCTCCTTCGTCGCCACTAACGCGCGATGCTTCATTCTGCGCCGGATCCTATTGTGTGCTGGTCCCTTAGGTGCGGCCTTTATTGGTGTTTGATAGACCTCCTATTGATGAGGGCGCATGCGCACCACCGAGGCTGACGCCGTGAAGTCTACTGAGCGTCCAGTGCAGGCTCCTACTTGGCGAAGCTCCCACTCCGCTTTCCTGTTTCTTTGCATGATCTGAAAGACCCTGGTTTATTAAAACGTGTGACAAAGTGCAAGCCAGGCCCATAGGGGGCCATATATTTGTACATTGCGACTAAGTGCAAACCAGGCCCTCAAGGGCATGGCCATTTATTTCTACATAAACATAAGCCCGGGGTGGAGGTACATCAGGGGTGACTACTGCAGGTCCAGCCCAGCGTGATCCATGCCAGAGTTTTATGATAACCACTCACTATATACACGAGTTCTATTTAGATTAATTTTATGCAAATTTACTTGAGAATATATCCAGAACATTTGGCATGAGCCACGGAGACGTACCTTGCACACCCCGATGTCCAGGGACAGCTAGCGAGACATGATCTTCAATTTCCAACTGGTTAACCTCAAGAAAAATACACATTTATTATGGGAACAAAATGACGAGCATGCACCTGATAAATGTTTGCTTGGATGGCAGCATCCCTCGATCTGTCCACCCCTCTTGAATCCCAATATTCATTTGCAAAGGTCACAAAACTGCAGTCGGACGTGCTGCGAAACTGAATGCGAAGAATCACATCTACGCTGTTACCAGGTACACCACGTTCTCCTGCTTCATACCCACATCTAGTTTAAGATATTCTGCATTATGTATGAATGCCTCTGGCCTAGGCCCAGAATATCTTGCTCAAAAAAACAAGTCCTGCCTTCTACTCTGGGAGCTACGCTCCTCCAGCATGCTAGCTTCTTTGTGGCAAACAGTTAAGGCGAGATTAATGTGCATGCCTGTGGAACCAAAAAGTACCTACAGGAAATTCAATTCAAAGCATTCTCCTGAATAAAATTCCCAAATCAATAATATGAGAAATAATCATCCGCTGTCCCTCTATTTCAAATACCACCTGCTCACCTTACCTTAGCATGAAAAGTCAACCGCTGATGTGTCTGTCTGGGATGAGCTCAGTCCACAGCCTCCTTTGAATATTTTGTTCCATTGGGCACCTGCACCCTCAGTGCCTGGCGGTCTGCCCAGCATCTCTAAGTTTCTCCACCTTCATCCGTTGTCTAGCGCTCTCTGAGTCTGCGGGAACCTATTTGATGGAGAGGCACATCAAAGTGACTTCCACAGCTACCACCTGCAGTCAGTGTACCTTCTCTTTAAGTTGAGCCTTCTGAAGAGCTGAGATCTTCTGGAAGGTTGACAGTGCCTGTTGTAATATGCACATGTAGAATGACACAACAGTGTTATGAGATAAAAAGAGACGATTGAAGTTATGGTTGTTGTGTGACAAACCAGCCAAATCTCACAGTGTTTACAGATTTCACAGGACACTTGGTGGTGAAAGGTGATTACACGGTAAACACCAAGGTGAGCTGCAGACCCTTACACTGAGTAGGCTGCACTATCACAATCCTGTCATGACTAGTCACGGTAATGGGCTTAGGCCTTGCCCCCTCCTCATGCCTAAACCCATCCAAGGCCCTCCTCTCATACAGTGAGATTTCTTTCAGAGTTGGCAGGTTTGCTCTCCCTAGTTATGAACAAAACCCAAAAGCTGCTGCTGAGCATGAAGTCTATCTCTGCAGGTTGGTGTGGTGTTATGGCTGGTTGCAGTGCATGCCAGTCTTGAAAAGTTACATGGTTTTCCCAACCCAATAGCAATGGCACTAGTGGATGTTGTGACGACACACAGCAGGAAGCTCTACATCAATGTGCCAATGCATGAAGCTGCCAGGCAGCTCCCATGGCCACATTGTGGCAATGGTGGCCTTCTACTAACATCGACCGCCCCATGTTTAATTTGAGGCGCTGGTTTCTGGTGCTTTGCTCTGGCACTTAACGTCAACACCGGTGCTTATAGCGCATACTCGACCCTAAAGCATTGGAGTGCTTTTCATGAGCACCAGTCAAGGACACAATCATTTTCAGTAGGCATGGGGAGATTAAGTGATTTGCCCAGAATCACAGGATATTGAGCGTAGGCCGAGACTCGGACCTGGTTCCCCATCTCCAAAGTCGGCAGCTGTGTCCGTTATGCCATATCCTCTCTCCACACGTAGGGTTTCATGGTTTGTAGTTGGCTCTGCTATAGGCAGCGCTAATAGGAGCAATGGGCTGGTGCAAGCTTCCTCCTGACGAGAGCCCTGGCACTTATTTTTTCACACATTAGCCTGCAGTTGTGCCGCTCTAGTCTGCAAAAAAGTTTCATTCCGTCGCTTCCCCACTACTGATGAGGAAATATTTCCAATATCGAGAGCAGTACAATGACCATGTTCTGTACTCTGGCATTACCATAACAGGTTCTGCACGATTTAAAACTAAGGATATAATTCATTTCTCACTATTCAACCAACTACAGAACTTTATCACCGGTGTCCACTCTAGAAACAATCCGGATAACAGGCTAGAGGGGATCAGTTTGTTCAAAATGTCTGTTTAATAAAAGATATCTCAACTGGTTCAATCCCACGTTATAGTGTAGATGTGTCTACGGGCAAGGCCGGCTCCAGGGCGGTGCGACCAGTGCCACCGCACAGGTTGCCGACTTCAGGGGCTCCGAGTTTCCAAGTTTATTTTGATCGGGGATTAATGTTTTTCCTGGATAGAGATCGGAGTTAAGGGGCACTGTTAAAAGGTGGTGGTGAGGGAATCCGTGGTGGCCATCGCAGATGGGGGGGCGTCAACAAACATTGTCCCACTGGGTGCACCAGCGCTAAACCTGTCGCTGTCCACGGGACAGAGGCTTAATTCTGGGTATGATGGCTCCGAAGACCAATAGTTCAGAAGCAGGCTTCTAGGTTTAACTCCATCGTCACAGGTATGAGTCCTGGTGGTTCAGCCTTTCATCCTAAGGTTGATTAAATGCCGGGCATTGAGTTGGGTAACAATAAAAATGTATCAAGTGCTAAGAAATTCCTTGGACAATATGCACGTCACAAACACACATACTCTGTTATGCTGTTTCCAACAAGATTGGGTATGGCTTTTCCCCTTCCCAAGAAGATAAAATGAGCGCCAAATCTGATGGGTTCCTGTAGTTTGCAAATGTTTTATAGTTCTCTACATATGTATATGAAAATTTCAAGGAAGGAGCGTCGTGTTCGTAAAAAAGTCTTCGGTTCAAATGCTGTGTTCCAAAGTTTTATTGTTGCAAAATTCATCCAATATCAGCAACAGAAGTTTTATTCCAACAACACAAAAAGTCCAATTCAATCCAAATCAATGTAGTGTAGATTTACTCAAAACAGCCAACGCGTTTCGTCCAGAATGGACATCATCAGGGTTGTGAATGAATTTTTAGAGAAAAAATATATTTTAGGTGTTGCTCCATTATAACAAATGAACATCCAGTATAGGAACATCACTGTAACTAATAACATCACAATCTCATTACACCTGCCTCTATACCATCTAATAAGAACAATGATCCTTTTAGTACAATATTCCGATCATTAAAAATGTCATTGATAAAAGATGAAGAAATACAATAAATTGAAACTCTTACAGTCAGCAAATAAGAGAAAAACAAAACATTGCAGTAGCCTATCTTGCAATAACTGTACTCAATCAATAATGCGGTGGCCTCTACTAAGTACTAAAATCCAGTATATCAAATCCTCCCCGCTCTGGCAGTAATTCTACGGCATAAACAAGTGCGGGAAAAAAAAAAGTATAAGCCTCAAGCGTGCTGCATCTATTTCATATCAGACATACCACTTTTAATGTCTTCATTCGAATGGTCACTATAGCAGAGTCTGATAATATTGACTCTCTCGAAAATATCTGATTTAATCAAGTCTATAGAGCGACCCTAGCATAACGTTCAAGTATAGGAACTGCAAATACCAGTAGCCAAATATCCCAGGTCTCACCTCACAGTAAAGACTTCTTATCCTATTCAGGCCTGGATAAAGTAACTTGTGTGATTTTCACATTCAAATCTAAAAGGATGAGAGAGTCACCAATAACATATTCAAACAAATTTGTCAGTTACAAAATCATCGCACCCAGTCTAACAGTCAAGGAAGACTGCAAGGCTTACCTCCAAAGTCAAGCATCCAATGTTAATCATGAAAGTCTCTACATATCTATTTGTACTTAACAATATGGTCTCTGGAGTATATGTTGGGTACTATGGTTTTTGCTTTTATGGACCTTTGCCAAAACCTGTTTGAGGCAACCCTACAGATGGACACTCCAATATATTTAGTCATCTCAGCTTGTGTGCTCCATATGCAATGTCTTCGCCAATTTCTCCCTTTTGTTTGTTCGATGTCTCTTCTACATTCTAGGCTAGACTATTGTGATAGGTATGAAAACCTCACTTCTGATCAGACTCCAGATAGTTCAAAACCAGGCAGCCCCCCTGGCTATTAGTGCCCCATGGGACAGTCATGCTAAGACCATTCTGAAGGCATTGCACTGGCTTCCCATGTGGCAACATATCACGTTTATAGTGCTCTATAGATTCCACTGGGTTTTGTATGGAAATGCCCCTCCTCACTTTATTTCCAAAAGATTTTAAAAATACACTCCTGTCATCATTGCATGCTTTTTTGGCACACATCTCTCCCATTTCCAGAAAGTGCCACTTGATGGTTGAGCTTTGCCGCTCCATGCCACAGCTGCCTGGAACGCAAATCGTTGCTAGTCATCTGCCAATCAGGAGAGTACTGGAAACGTGTCGGTTTCCTGGATGAGAGGGCGGCACCTTAGCTCATCAACAAAATCCAGAGGGTTTACTCAAAGCAGTAGTCAAACAAGAACAGTGTAAACCTCCCTGGCTACCTTAGCCTTCGAAATCTGCAAACATCACGGTCACGTAAACCCCACTGGTCCTTATGCAACCTAAGCTGAGACTTTTACCCTCTTAAATACTTGAGCCACAGCTCCTTTTTGTTTTACAAGAAGCTATTGACTTTTTAATATTTGTATGTTTTAAAATTGTGAGTTTTTATTAACTGTACAATAAACTAAACCTAGTTAGCTCATCAACTGGTCACCATTAGCACCAAGGAGCCCTTGGGAAAAAGAAATTCAAATATCAAATAAACGGCAATGTTAATTTTACCTATGTTGGGTGAAATTACCCAAGTAATTGCTAATATAGAGGTAAGGGGGAACCTAAAGTGCCACCATTCTGTGGGCCATTAAATGCTTATTTCATGGTCTATCCTCTTTTGACTATCTCTCTTTACACCTCTGGTGGAGAGGAGGTGGCTTAGGTTAGTGTATATATGTGGTCTAGATTTGACGTAAAGTTTGAAGTGCTTCCTACCAGGACCCAGCCACTCGTTCAAACTCTATACCAATAACATTAAGAACCAGGTATATAGCGCACCTCACAAACTCCATTGTGCCGAGCCAGTAGAATAAATAATAGGTGTTGTCATTTTGTGGTTCCAGAATAATAATGGTGTAGTCGTAGTTAGAGTCAGCTCTGCTGGGATCCAACACGGTGAAGTGGAGGTGTTTGGGCAGGTACTTAGTTGACTGGCTAGAATCCGCCTCTTCCTTCACCATTAGCCTCTGCTTATGACAGAAGACAGACACTGAGGGACACACTGGGGACATGCAGTTGTCATGTTCATTTGCCATCCATCTTGAATCCTGACAGGTTCCATTGTCAAGGGTGGTAAAGAGGCATGCTCTGTGTTATATTATCAAGTGTGCACTGCATCTAAGATCAAAACCTTGGTGTTGAACGTCGTTTGCGAATAACTACCAGTCTTTTGGTATGATGACACAAGTGTTGGAATACTGCTGCTTTCCCCAGTGGCTTAATGGGTACTGTTCCATCCTCATGTGCATGTCAAAGCTGTGACGGTATCTTGGAATCTGCAGGTATTGCAGGTTCTGGGCTGGGTCCTTGCTCAAGACACTGGATACATACTGCAATTTATGCCTGGCCCAGCCAAAACAATGACTTCATGTCTAGGCTCCAGAAAACATCTTGGAATAGTCCACCACTTTTCATAGGTACTAAAGGAATTCTTTTACACAACTGTAGTATGTTTTATGGGCAAGCACGAATCCTTCTTTTGTAATTCATTCAGTTGTCTGCCACTAAGGAACAATGTCTCATGTGAGGCAGTGCTGGCACCCAATAGTCTCTTGCGGTGAACCTCTGCAAACACCACAGTAAAGAAGTCACTTTTAAGGAGGGTATCGGGTCGGTGTAAACAGTGGAAGGGTTTTCGCTTTTCCAGGAAAAATGTAATTGTGCTCTTGGTGCGTCTACTTGTCAATTAACGAGAGGGTAGTTTTCAGGCCTTATTTTTGTAATTTGACACGGCTGACTGCTGACATCTCATGCTGAGATGAGACGATATGAGAGAAGATAGCTTTTTTCAGGACCAATTTGACACCACCAAGCGCTGGCATCTTATGATGAGAGGGCATGGTCATTTTCAGGCATTTTCTTGTAATCTGACACCACTTAATACTGACACCTTGAGATGAGATGAGATAAAATGAGGTGAGATGGGATGGGATGAGATGAGATGGCCGCTGCAGGCATTTTGTCTTGTAATCTGATATCAATTAGTGCTGACATTTTATGCTGTGATGACATGAGATACGATGACATGAGACAAGATGAGATGTGAAAGCCGTTCCAGGCATTTTTTCTTGTAATCTGACACCACTTAATGCTGACACCTTGAGATGGGATGAGGTGAGATGGGATGGGATGAGATGTGATAGCCGCTGCAGGTATTTTATCTTGTAATCTGATATCACTTAGTGCTAACATTTTATGCTGTGATGAGATGAGATGTGAAAGCCGTTGCAGGCATTTTATCTTGTAATCTGACACCACTTAATTCTGACACCTTGAGATGAGATGAGGTGAGATGGGATGAGATGAGATGTGATAGACGCTGCAGGCATTTTATCTTGTAATCTGATATCACTTAGTGCTGACATTTTATGCTGTGATGAGGTGAGATACGATGACATGAGACAAAATGAGATGTGAAAGCCGTTGCAGGCATTTTTTCTTGTAATATGACACCACTTAATGCTGACACCTTGAGATGGGATGAGGTGAGATGGGATGAGATGTGATCGCCGCTGCAGGCATTTTATCTTGTAATCTGATATCACTTAGTGCTGACATTTTATGCTGTGATGAGATGAGATACGATGACATGAGACAAGATGAGATGTGAAAGCCGTTCCAGGCATTTTTTCTTGTAATCTGACACCACTTAATGCTGACACCTTGAGATGGGATGAGGTGAGATGGGATGGGATGAGATGTGATAGCCGCTGCAGGCATTTTATCTTGTAATCTGATATCACTTAGTGCTGACATTTTATGCTGTGATGAGATGAGATGAGACGAGATGAGATGAGATGTGAAAGCCGTTACAGGCATTTTATCTTGTAATCTGACACCACTTAATTCTGACACCTTGAGATGAGATGAGGTGAGATGGGATGAGATGAGATGTGATAGACGCTGCAGGCATTTTATCTTGTAATCTGATATCACTTAGTGCTGACATTTTATGCTGTGATGAGATGAGATACGATGACATGAGACAAGATGAGATGTGAAAGCCGTTGCAGGCATTTTTTCCTGTAATCTGACACCACTTAATGCTGACACCTTGAGATGGGATGAGGTGAGATGGGATGGGATGAGATGTGATAGCCGCTGCAGGCATTTTATCTTGTAATCTGATATCACTTAGTGCTGACATTTTATGCTGTGATGAGATGAGATGAGACGAGATGAGATGAGATGTGAAAGCCGTTACAGGCATTTTATCTTGTAATCTGACACCACTTAATTCTGACACCTTGAGATGAGATGAGGTGAGATGGGATGAGATGAGATGTGATAGACGCTGCAGGCATTTTATCTTGTAATCTGATATCACTTAGTGCTGACATTTTATGCTGTGATGAGATGAGATACGATGACATGAGACAAGATGAGATGTGAAAGCCGTTGCAGGCATTTTTTCTTGTAATCTGACACCACTTAATGCTGACACCTTGAGATGGGATGAGGTGAGATGGGATGGGATGAGATGTGATAGCCGCTGCAGGCATTTTATCTTGTAATCTGATATCACTTAGTGATGACATTTTATGCTGTGATGAGATGAGATACGATGAGATGAGACAAAATGAGATGTGAAAGCCGTTGCAGGCATTTTTTCTTGTAATATGACACCACTTAATGCTGACACCTTGAGATGGGATGAGGTGAGATGGGATGGGATGAGATGTGATAGCCGCTGCAGGCATATTATCTTGTAATCTGATATCACTTAGTGCTGACATTTTATGCTGTGATGAGATGAGATACGATGACATGAGACAAGATGAGATGTGAAAGCCGTTCCAGGCATTTTTTCTTGTAATATGACACCACTTAATGCTGACACCTTGAGATGGGATGAGGTGAGATGGGATGGGATGAGATGTGATAGCCGCTGCAGGCATTTTATCTTGTAATCTGATATCACTTAGTGCTGACATTTTATGCTGTGATGAGATGAGATACGATGACATGAGACAAGATGAGATGTGAAAGCCGTTCCAGGCATTTTTTCTTGTAATCTGACACCACTTAATGCTGACACCTTGAGATGGGATGAGGTGAGATGGGATGGGATGAGATGTGATAGCCGCTGCAGGCATTTTATCTTGTAATCTGATATCACTTAGTGCTGACATTTTATGCTGTGATGAGATGAGATGAGACGAGATGAGATGAGATGTGAAAGCCGTTACAGGCATTTTATCTTGTAATCTGACACCACTTAATTCTGACACCTTGAGATGAGATGAGGTGAGATGGGATGAGATGAGATGTGATAGACGCTGCAGGCATTTTATCTTGTAATCTGATATCACTTAGTGCTGACATTTTATGCTGTGATGAGATGAGATACGATGACATGAGACAAGATGAGATGTGAAAGCCGTTGCAGGCATTTTTTCTTGCAATCTGACACCACTTAATGCTGACACCTTGAGATGGGATGAGGTGAGATGGGATGGGATGAGATGTGATAGCCGCTGCAGGCATTTTATCTTGTAATCTGATATCACTTAGTGATGACATTTTATGCTGTGATGAGATGAGATACGATGAGATGAGACGAGAAGAGATGAGATGTGAAAGCCGTTGCAGGCATTTTATCTTGTAATCTGACACCTCTTAATTCTGACACCTTTAGATGAGATGAGGTGAGATGAGATGAGATGTGATAGACGCTGCAGGCGTTTTATCTTGTAATCTGATATCACTTAGTGCTGACATTTTATGCTGTGATGAGATGAGATACGATGACATGAGACAAGATGAGATGTGAAAGCCGTTGCAGGCATTTTTTCTTGTAATCTGACACCACTTAATGCTGACACCTTGAGATGGGATGAGGTGAGATGGGATGGGATGAGATGTGATAGCCGCTGCAGGCATTTTATCTTGTAATCTGATATCACTTAGTGCTGACATTTTATGCTGTGATGAGATGAGATATACGTTTTCATGCACTATTTTGTAATTTGCCACCACTTAGTATTAAAATCTTATGTTGAGATGAAGTAGCTGGTGATGGGCCTAATTTGACACCATCTAGTGCTGACATATGCAGAGAGGAGGCTTATTTGGCACCACATAGTGCTGACAGCAAGATGAGAGGAGATGAGATTGCCGTTTTCAGGTCTGGTAATTTCACGTGGCCTAGTGCTGTCATCTTGAAGCAGGAGCCTTACCTCGTACTATGATTGCTCCTACCCTGCAGGATGGGTGAATCTAATTTGTCGGGGTGGTGTCATCTACTCTGGGTTTGGTGAAGGTGACTGTCCTGCTGTCACGGTCAGTATCCCCACATGTTGCACTTGAGACATTGAGGCACAGCACTTACCGGTCTATGCACTGTACGGTGTAATGTTCAGCAACACACTAGATAGAGTACTTGTACTCTGATCAGCCTGTCAGAAGTTGCTTCAGGACCTCATTACGAGATAAGCATAAAAAACACCCAGAATTACCATAACTTTTGAGTACATTAATTACAATGTGTATACCCTTGGTATGCGTAAAAGCCACTGGTTTCTGCAATTTTTAGACCCCAGCTCCGAGCTCTTTTTCTTGGATAAATTCCACTTGTTGTATTCGGAGCAAAGTTGACATTTCCCAAATCCTGTTTCTGGACAAATCTGATAACTTAAAACTGGTATCGAGGCCTAAATCATGCGACTGTACCAGCACGGACTTTCCTTACCCTCGTCGACATTCGAGATCCCCGGAGTTACCTTGCGTTGCACCGAGGAAAGAACCCTCCTCCTCGCCAAGACAGAGGGTAATGGCGCTGTGGCTCGTCACGGCTGGCCTCACCCGGAAGTACCTCGTGGGCAAGGGGCGCAGTCAGGCCCGATTCTCAAGCCATGACCTCATAAAGCTCGGGATCTGGGCTGCACAGCGTCACAGGCCGGCCTGCTGCTGATGAGAATGCTGCTCGGGTAGGCAGCCCATGTTTAAAACATTACTTACATTTTCAATTACACAGACTTTAGCTCGCTGTTGTTTGGGAGCTGTAGGCCTCGCGGAGCGAATTAAAGCGTGCCGAGCATTAAAAAACGAGGGGAATAATTGCACAGACGTTATCTGCAGGAGTTTAACAGGAAAACATTTTTTTGGTGTTGTTGTTGCCGCGGATGTTATCAAGAGAATGAAGATTTCGATCTGGGGTATATTGAGTAAGTTTGTGAATTGGTGAGACCGGCAGATGGAGATATGCTGGTAAATTACTTTCACAGCTGGCCCTGAAAATCTGCTTTTTATGTATTATATTTATATCACTCTCGACAGGTAATCTTTAGGCGATGAAGGCCGAACGCCGCTTTCTTTTGTGCATTTCTGCCCTAAAAGCTCTCCGTCTCTGGAAACGATGATGCTGGTGTTGTGTGACATGTCAGAGCGCGGGAAAGGGGCACGGGTAAGCGAGGAGAGATAAGCAGGACGTGTTGCCAGCTAGGCTGTCCATTTAATAACCACTCCAATCGCAAACATTCAACCACGCATCCACGGTCTCAGGCTTTATTCTTGTTTTTCGTCACAGTCGCTCTCCACTCTCTGTTGTTGATTTTCTCTATATATCCCACGTTTTGTTCCCATTTCCTCTGCCAGGAAACAAAGACATGCATGCTTCGAATGCTGGGGAGGCTCTTATGTTTCATCCTTTTGCAGAGTTTTCCAATTTAAATTCACCATTGCATGTGCGAAATGTTTCTGGGCAGTGCAAGATCATTTCCACGTCACTTCAAAGTCGTTTTTATTCTAACAAACCCAGCCGAGGTAGCCAAAGTATGCAGGCTTTTTCAGTGAGAGTTCGCTCTTTACCGCATACATTGTTTCAAAACTCATTGTTTTGACTCAAATGTAGAGACTGCCTAAAGGGGCACTGGGGCGAATGACGTCAGTATACACTCCAACACACTGCAGACATCATCAAACAAATGAACATTCTAGAACAGAGATGCAGGACTGATGACAAGTTTTTTCTCTACATTGGATGTCCTCTGTAAAACGTTGTAACTTTGTGAAGTTTCCAATTTTTCACAGAACGTTGCGAAAGTTACAAGTAATGTCAGTGGCGCCTGGAATCTACCAGGGAGGGGAGTGGGTGCACGCCCGAATAAAATAAAATGTTGCTTGTAACCAGCATGAGAGCAGCTCCCTGATTGAAGTGAGCGGTCTCTGTCGGTACCCCACCCCCAGCGCACGGGAGGCCGGCACTTGCTCTAAATGTATCTGTTTTCGGACTACTAGGTTCAGAGGTTAAAAGTGTGCATGTCTGGCTTGTCGTAGCAAGATGACCGGCCAGAGAGACATGCGCACTTTAAACAGTGCATAGGCAGCCCTCTGCCCACCACTCCTCCCTGCTGCCCTTCAGCAGGCAGCATCCCATTCTGACACTCGGTTCAGTACGGGATGATGAAAAATAAAATAGTAATAAATTACCATTTTATTTTTCAAAGCTGGGGCTTTGGGAGCCATTTAACAGCGGACCCAGCCCTGAGTAATGAACTTGGCGACTTACAATAAACCTATGTAACAACCCCCTTCCCTCTGTAGGTAGCTTTCATAGCGCTGCAGGAGGACGGGCTAGATTGACTCACCGGGCTTGTGCTATTAATACAATTGACAGGCCTCGACCACAAGAAAGAATCAGAAGAAGAACCAAAAATAAACTCCACCCACTGGGGCAAGGTGAACTCAAGGCAGGCCTTAAAATAGAAAAAAAAGTACAGCTGCACTGGGAGAATGGACTGCAGTGTATTCATGATGTAAAAAACACATGTTGCTGATTTACGGAAAGCCGTCTACACTTGAAGCAGGATGTAATGGGGCGTTGAGGTAATTCTTTGATTTATGAAAATATATATTTCTTGGTGTAAAGAATAGTGTTTTTACGAAATTTGCTGTTAGAAATAAGGGCCTCTAGTTGGCAGTGGTATGCACCCTGTCCTAGTAGGGACACTTCCTTCTAGTCAGGGTAAGGGAGTTACACCCCCAAAACTACCTTGGTAACTTGCCACGATCACTCAGGCCTATGGCTGAGGCAATGTGGAAAGCGTTTTATATACAACACACAGTAACACAGTGAAAACACTACAAATGGGCACTACACCAGTTTAGAAAAATAATCAATCTTTATCTAAACCAAACAAGACCAAAGTGATAAAAATCCAACATACACAAACAGAAAGATTTTAAAGGTTTAAGCAAGTTTGTCCATAGATCTCCCTTTGATGTGTGAAAATCTGAGACAAAAAAACAGCCGCAAAGGAGGGGAAGCATCAGAAAACACAAGCAAAGCGTTGATTCTTAAGTCCAAGGGGATGGAGGCATCAGTTCTGCTGCACACAGGAGAAATGTTGCGTCGATTCCTTACTTTGAGGAAAAGTGTTGCATCGAATTCCGAAAGCGGCTCCTTACTGCAGGGTGATGTGCTGGAAAATTGCTGCAGAGGTACAATGCGTGGAAAATCCAGATATGCTGGGGTCAATGCGGCGGTGGCAAAACAGGCGCTGAATCCATTCTTCCTGCCACCAGCAGGTGATGCGTTGATTCCTTCAGCCGCACAGCAGGGCCTGCGTAGGACTTGGAGCAGGCGTCTCAGACATTGGAGACACGGTGCTCTGGACTCAGGCTGCAGCAGTTCTTCCAGTCACGAACAGGCGCTGCGTTTTGGGTGCACCACAGCAATGCATTCGTTTTTCAACCATGCAGCAAGCTTACAGATGGAAAACGGCACTGAAGGGCAATGCATATATTTTCAGCTTTTGAAGCACCTCCGAGGACATAGTATTGGAGTTAGCACCACTTGGCAGGTCAGAACCCCCAGCAGAGGAGTTCAGGGAAGCTGCAGATGAAGTCTTTTATGGCCCTGAGGCTTCCAACAGGAGGAAAGCACACACAAGCCCTTGCAGAGCCTTGATACGCAGGATAAGAAAGTGCAGTCCAGGCCTTCCTCTGCTCAATCAATCAATCAATCATTTGTAAAGAGCACTACATACCCGTGAGGGTCTCAAGGCGCTGGGGGAGGAGAGGGGCACTACTAATCGAACAGCCAGGTCTTGAGTATCCTCCTGAAGGTCAGCAGGTCTTGGGTCTGTCGTAGGCGCAGTGGGAGGGTGTCCCCTGTCTTGGCGGCGAGGTGGGAGAAGGATCCCCACCGGTGGTTGTTCTTCGGATGCGCGGGACGGTGGCGAGTGAGAGGTCGGCAGAGCATAGCTGGTGGTTGGGGCTGTAGAAGGAGAGACGTTTGTTGAGGTCATTGGGCCGGTCTTGTGGAGTGCCTTGTGTGCGTGGGTGAGGAGCTTGAAGGATATCCTCTTGTTGACGGGGAGCCAGTGCAGATTTCTCAGGTGGGGGGTGATGTGGCCGTGCCGTGGTACGTCGAGGATCAGTCGTGCCGAGGCGTTTTGGATGCGTTGTAGTCGTTTGATGATCTTGGTCGCGGCTTCCTCGTAGAGGGCGTTACCGTAGTAGAGACTGCTGCTGACGAGGGCCTGGGTGACTGTCTTTCTTGTATCTGTTGGTATCCATCAGTAGATCTTGCGGAGCATGCAGAGGGTGTTGAAGCAGGAGGAGGAAACGGCGTTGACTTGCTTAGTCATTGAGAGCGTTGAGTCGAGGATGATTCCCAGGTTGCGTGCGTGGTCGGGGCTGCCCCCAGTGCCGTCGGCTACCAGGAGTCGTCCCAGGCTGAAGGGTTGGAGCCGAGGATGAGAACCTCCATCTTGTCCAAGTTCAGCTTCAGACGGCTGGTCTTCATCCAGTCGGCAACGGCCTTCATTCCTTCGTGGAGGTTGGCTTTGGCAGTGATGGGGTCCTTGGTGAGGGAGAGGATCAGCTGAGTGTCGTCATCGTAGGAGATTATGTTGAGGTTGTGCTGTCGGGCTACGTTTGCGAGCGGGGCCATGTAATTGTTGAACAGCGTCGGGCTGAGGGAGGATCCCTGGGGTACGCCGCAGATGATCTCCGAGGCGTTGGAATGGAATGGGGGAAGGCAGATGCTCTGGGTTCTGCTGGAGAGGAAGGAGGTGGTCCAATCCAGAGCCTTGACTCGGATCCCTGCGGCGTGGAGGCGTGCGCATAGTGTGCAGTGGCAGACGGTGTCGAAGGTGGCAGAGAGGTCTAGGAGGATAAGTGCTGCGGTCTCGCCGTTGTCCAGCAGGGTCCTGATGTCATCGGTGGCGACGATGAGGGCAGTCTCGGTGCTGTGGTTGCTGCGGAACCCTGACTGGGAAGGGTCCAGGATTCTGTTTTCTTCGAGGTATCGGGTTAGCTGTCTGTTGACGTTTTTCTCGATGACCTTGGCCGGGAAGGGGAGCAGAGAGATGGTCCGGAAGTTCTTGAGGTCTCTTGGGTCTGCCTTAGGTTTTTTGAGTAGGGCGTTGATCTCGGAGTGTTTTTCAGATCTCTGGGAAGGTTGCCGTCTTAAGGGAGAGATTGATGACATTGCGGAGGTGGGGTGCGATGGAGCTGCTTGCTGTTGAAGACGTGGTGCGGGAATGGGTCTGACGGAGAGCCTGAGTGGATTGTGCGCATGGTCTTGATGGTGTCATCGATACTCGCGCTGGCCCAGGCTAGCAGGGGGTCCTAGTCGATGGTGTGCGGAGGGTCTGTTGTGTTGCTGTCTGTTGGGGTTGTCTGGGTGTTGAAGCTGTTGTGGATGTCTGCTATCTTGCGGTGGAAGAAGGTGGCGAGGGAGTCGCACAGGGCTTGCGACAGCGGGATGTCGTTGGTGTTGGAGCTGGGGTTGGAGAGTTCCTTCACGATGTTGAAGAACTCCTTGCTATTGTGTGTGTTGTTGTCGAGGCGGTCTTTGAAGGAGGTCCTCTTGGCCACCCTGAAGAGGTGGTGGTGGTTGCGGATGGTGTCCTTGTGTGCTGTGTGGCTGTCCGGAGTTTGTTCACTGTGCCATTTCTTCTCTAGTTTCCGGCAGGCTTGCTTGGAGGCTAGGAGTTCTGGGGTGAACCGGCTGGCCCTCTTGCTGGTGTTTCTGTGGGGGGGTTTCTTCAGCGGGCGAGGGTGTTGCTGCAGTCCTCGATCCAGCGTCTGAGGCTGTGGGCAGCTTCGTCGGTGTTGGAGGGTTCAGTGGGTGGGCTGAGAGCAAGGTTTGCGCGTAGTTGGTCTTCGGTGATTTTGCTCCAGCAGCGGCGGGGGATCTGTTGGGTGCGGTGGGCTTCTGGAAGGTGAAGTGGATGCAGGGGTGGTCGATCCAGAGAAGTTCGGTGGTGTGGCTGATGGAGACGTGCGGGCTTGAGGAGAAGACGGGGTCGAGCGTGTGGCCGGTGGAGTGTGTGGGCATTGTGACGCGTTGCTTCAGTCCGAGGTTGGCAAGGTTATCGATTAAGGTGAAAGTTCAGGTCTCCTAGGAGGATGTAGTCGGTGGAGGTCAGGGCATGCGTGCTGATCAAGTCGGCGATGATGTCGCTGAACTGGGGGCGGGGTCCAGGGGGTCGGTAGACAAGGGTGCCTCTGAGGGTAGGGTTAGGGTCTGTGTGGATCTGGAAATGCATCTGTTCGGCGTTGCTGAGCGCGTCATCGGTGCTAGTCGAGACCCTGATGCTGTTCTTGTGGACAATGGCGATGCCTCCTCCGACTCCATTGGTGCAGTCTCTGCGGGTGATCTTGTAGCCGTTTGGGATGGCTATGGCGATGTCGGGTGCGGAGGAGTCGTTAAATCAGGTCTCTGTCAGGAAGGCGACGTCCAGGGATGTTGTGTCGAGCAGGTCCCAGAGCTCGACGGCATGCTTGCGTGCGGAGCGGGTGTTCAGTAGTATGCATCGGAAGTGGTTGGGGTCTTTCTTGACGGGTGGTTCTTCGGCTCTGAGGCTGGTGTAGCTGCATTTCCGGCAGGTGAAGGGGCTGTGTGTGCGTTCTGGGGTTGCCTTGAAGCAGGTGTGGCTCCGTCCGGAGTAAAGAGCGTGCAGAGTGCTGGCGTCGTAGTGGTGGGTGCAGAGGCCAGGGGTTCTGGCGCTGGGCGTGGTCCAGGTGGGATGGGCTCAGATGGGCTTGCCTTAGGCGCGTCAACGGACGGGATATATGGGGAGGTGGGAGGGAGGAGCAGCTGGGAGGCAGGAGGCGGGGGCAGCAAATGGGGACGCAGCAGCGAGGGCGGTGACAGACAACGAAGGTAACAGAAAGAAAAAGGGGCACAAATTCGAGGGAAAAATGAGTGGCACAAAAGGCAAAAGGGCACAAAAAATAAGTGGAACAGAAGGCAAAAGGGGCACAGAAACGAGGGAAAAACGAGTGGCACAGAGGGCAGAAGGGCACAAAAAACGAGTGGAACAGAAGGCAAAAGGGGCACAAAAACAAGGGAAAAACGAGTGGCACAGAAGGGAGAAAGGCACAAAAAACGATTGGAACAGAAGGCGAAAGGGGCACAAAAACGAGGGAAAAACTAGTGGCACAGAGGGCAGAAGGGCACAAAAAAACGAGTGAAACAGAGGGCAGAAGGGCACAAAAAACCAGTGGAACAGAAGGCAAAAGGGGCACAAAAACGAGGGAAAAAACGAAAAGCACAGAAGGCAAACGGGCACAAAAAACGAGTGGAACAGAAGGCAAAAGGGGCACAAAGCGAGGGGAAAATTAGTGGCACAGAAGGCAAAAGGGCACAGAAATACCGGAAAAAAGAGTGGCACAGAGGCAGAACACAGAAATACAGGGGGAGCTAAGAACAGTAGGCAGAATGGGCAGAGGCACGGGGGCAGCGAGGGGAACAGAAGGGAAAACTGGGCAAAGACACGGGGGCAGCGAGGGGAACAGAATGGAAAACTGGGCAGACACACGGGGGCAGCGAGGGGTACAGAAGGAAAGACCGGGCAGAGAGAGCACGGGGACAGCAAGGGGAACAGAGGGAAGAAAAAGGGGCACGGACCACGTACAGGCAGCGGGGGAAGACAGACAACAGCAGTCACAGACACAACAATGAAAATACAGGCAATACAATAAAAGCAATAAAGCGGGGGATGAACAAACCTACCTACGGCCTACCACTCGCCACCAGGAATGAGGCGCAGGTGGTAGCTTGCAGGTGGTGGAGGGCCTCGAATTTCCTCAACAGCAGCAGCTGGGGCAGGGAGACACAGGCGGTGCTGTGAGGAGGGGGAGCGACCTACCTGGTGGGGTCAAGGGTCGCTCAAGACAGAAGCAACAAGCAGCAGGCCAGCACAACACAGCAACAGCGGAGTGGCAATTCTCCTCGTAGAGATTTTCCAGCTCTTCTTCTTGGCAGAATCTCCTCTATTCAGAAGTGTTCTAAAAAGGTGGGTAACAGATCCAATACTTATACCTCATTTTGCCTTTGAAGTAGGTGTGTCTGCCCTGGGTCCAGACACACCACAGGAGGGTGGAGACAGCATTGTGAGAGGACATGCACAGCCCTATTCAGGTGTCAGTGACTACTCCTCCCACCACTCTAACTCAGGAAGGCCCACCAGCCTGGTAATGTGTATCAGGATATGCAGGAGAAACACCTCTGCTCCCTTTGTGTGACTGTTGTCTAGAGTGAATGCAAAAACAGGCCAACTGTCAGTCTAAACCAGATATGGATTCCACAGGCAGGTAGAGGTACTGGAAGGTAAAGCAAGAAAATTCCCACTTTCTAAAAGTGGCATTTTTAAACACAATTTAACACTACCTTCACAGAAAGATGAGTTTTTAAATTTTTGAGTTCACGGAACCTAAACCCCAAATTTCTAACTCTTCCCAATTGAAAGTTACAATTGTAAGATGCTATAAACAGGGGCGGCTCCTCCATTAGGGTGGAGGAGCGTCACCCCACTGCTTTCTAGCAGTGCGAGAAGCAGGAACATAAAATGGTAAAACTACCATTTTATGTTTCTGCTTCTCGCGCTGCGAGAAAGCAGAAGTGTTTGGTTGGGGGCGGGTGTATGGGCGGGTCTGTTGGAAAGCAGGGGAGGAGTGGCTAGCCCAATGCTGTGGGCCCTGACTGTTTGTTCGGCCCTTTATGCAGACTACATAGAAAAAATGACCTCGCCGTAGGCGCCATCTCCAACTATCACAACGCTGCCATTGGGACCACTTGCACTTTAGAACTGATCAACAATGAGTTAAAAAACCAGCAAAAATGAAGTACAGCATACTGTAGAAAATAGAGGAGGTAGAGGCAAAAAGAAAGGAAGACAGGGGTAACCATGCCAGTCATGCCAAGTTTAACAGTGTCGCTGATGGCAATGATTCCTTTTTCTCGAAGAACACATCTTCAGTGGACTATCAATGACTGCGGCTCTTGAGCAGGGTTCAGTGTTAATGAGACTTGGATAGACATGCGCATGGGCAGGAGCCCACGTTGTGTGGGAGGTGTTCAGGGCAATTACGAAACTTGAGGAGGATCCCTGCAAAGGACATGGGGGTGGGTACCCCCATGTGCCGAACCCACTCAGGAGCTCTCAGGCCAGGGGACCCCAGCCTGTGCACTGTGCCCTCCTAAATCTCGGACCCCGCACCGCACTGTGGGGGCTGCGGGGGCTATTGTTGCGCCACTGAAGTTGTGGTCTTTATTAAAATCACGCTAAAAGTGGAAGCATACAGAGTAGAGACCGGGCACTTGGAGAGCCCAGCTGGTGCATGCAGCTTTGAGGACAGCTTTGTGTGTTGAGATTGAGGGGTGCACAGCTCCAGGGAAGAGGCAGGAAGGCTCCACAAGTGTATTGTCATCGTTGGGGGCACCACATAAGCATCTGAGAAGTGGGGAAAGGGCATCTGTCGAGGCTGCTTTGAATCAATTAGGACTCTATAGTGAGCACAGTATGTATTTACTTGATAGACATGTAGCCTGAAGGCAGTGGGGGGCAGGGTAAATCATAAAGGGCCTGGTTGGTAACCAGTGCGTAGCAGGTTGTCAAGGACCCTACCGCAAACAAGATAAAACAGCCCACCTTCTGCAGACTGGGTAGTAAAGATAGCTTCCACTGAGGTACAGTTGATCCTCACACCCATGGGCCCCCGTGCCACTGCACCTGCTGCACCATTAATAGCCATGCCCCTGCTGGCAACGTTTATGACTTTGTTTTGGGGCTAGGGAGGCTGTGACAGTCTGCCATACATCTCATGCATGCCAGTTTTCCCATAACAAGGGGTTCCTATTAAGAACTTCCCAGCGTTTGAGGACCACAGACCAGGCCATATGATGCCCAAGGTCTTTGCTAGACAGGCAGGCTGCGTGGCAGACCCTGGTGAACCCCTATTGAAGGTGGCCACACCGCTTGTAAAACATGTTGGAAACGTTAGCTAGGAAAGGACTGGAGCTTCCGCCCATCCCTGGTCCTCTGACCGCTGCTGCAGCTGGAGGATGCTTACTTCCGGTCGCTTGCATCCTTACTCCTGCTGAGTGCAGCCTCCTCCAGCCTCGGTCCAGGCTGCCTCTCTGATGAATGGCTTCTCCACGCCGTCTTCGCTCGATGAATCTCTGTTTGTACAAAGACGGATCTTTGGGGAGGCTGGAAGCTGAAGACTTCCCGAGCCATGCTTCATGCAGATGGCGAGTTAAACGGCTCATGTCTCTGACCCCTCCATCAAGTGCAGCTGCAGGTACCATTACTGAGGGCTCTCTCTGCAGCTTCCTCTGGCGGCATTCACTTTCACAGCAGTGCTTTATCAGGGGCGTCGCTATCACTGGAGACCCGGGTGCAATGGAGCAGGTGTGCTGGGTAAGGACACTCACTCAGGATGGCTTTTTAACAACCCACGAGAGTCATTGGGGTCGTTTTTTTACCTTTTTTTTCAATTTTACAGTGTTTAATTTGTAAAGGAATAAGTGCTGATGCCCAAAGTGTTTCTCAGAAGCCAACAAGCAGTGCTGGTGAATGTCAGGGTTGATGAATACCTAGGCTGTCTTCGCTGAATTCCATTTAATTTCTCTTTCACCCACCGTCATCCACTCCCTATCCATTCATCTTACCTTTGTAGGTTTTTGCCCTTGATTTATCATTGTGTCCCGGTTTCCTCATCTTTTTCTTCCTCCTGTCCATTTCTTTGTACTTTTCTCTCTCTTGTTTTGGGCCAAAGTCTGACGAAGAAAAATAAGCCCAGTTGTCTTAAAATTTGTGTTAGTGGACCCCTCCTGTAACTAGCGCTCAAATTAAGCACAGTATTTGAGCCTACAGCACCCTTGCTACACCAATGGCTTTTAAAAAAGATTTTTTAAAGATCCTGTGAGATGTTCGACCTCTGGGTGGCACGAATGGCTTTCGGCTGAGTATAGGGTGTGCTTAGAAACTGCCTGTCTTCGACGAGAGTGCATTAAGTGATAACCTGGCCTGAAGAGCATAGTAATTTTGCCTTTTATGTCAGGTGAAAAGGCAAGGGCTTACATGGCTAGACCACAGGTAGGCAGTCACTCTCACTCTCTTCTCTCTCTCTCTCTCTTTCTCTCGTGGGCTCTCTCACGTCTTCTCCCTTTGCCTCTACTTTACCAATACTACTTTCTCTGTGATGTGGCAAGCTGCCGGCTGGTTACTGACTTTGGTCATTTACTGCTCTGGTGGCCAACCTGCCAACTTGGTGAACTGGGTTTGAATCCCAGGTCCACACTTGGCCAAAACCCGTAGGATTCTGGGCAAATCACTTATTGTTACTGTGAGTAAAATGTAATTGTGTAAATCCGTGATCCAAATCCATAATTTTTGTTAACGATCTTGTATTGTCTCCCAACATCCCAATGATGTACCTTGCTCCTTTGCGCCCCAGTTAGGTTCCCCTAAAAAAAATGACTGATAATGCACTGCCAACACAGTAAATGCTGTTCCGTGGCTTTCTCCATGCATCCTATGTTTGATGTTATGCTTGTGTTGAACTCAGGGCTTTAAGTGGGGTGAACAAACTAGGAGGGTCTCTCAAAGGGGTTTGGCCGATGCAGTTAAGGGCGTGTCTCAAAAGAGATAAGCTAAAAATCTGTGCTTAGCATAGTGTGCCACCTGAGTGCTGCTGTGATTGAATCCAGATATATAATACAAAAAGGTTACCTACAACAAGCTAGGGCTATTGGTTTTTTTCACTGGCTGTTAGTTACATAGGATACATAAGCAAAATCTATGGGCTTGTTGCATATAATATTGGAAATATTTCCATTCTGAAATGATGAGACTGTAAAAGAACTATAACGAGTCTCTTTGAAGTTACCTCAAAGGCAGTGATGGATGGTATTACTGCAGAGGTAAGATTTTTTGTCACCCCGAGGGTAAGTCAAAAAATGGAGAGCCCGATAGAGATCCGTTTAGGCATCTGCTTTTTAGAACCACTTAAAGTCCTGGTTATAATAATCCACATTTGTAAAGCGCACAATCACCCGTAAGGGTCTCTAGGCGCTGGGGGCCGTCGGGAAGATTAAGCGAGCTATTGCCCAGAGTCACATGGTGCTGGGCTAACCAGCCGCCGGAGCCGGGGATCGAACCCTGATCCCCAGATTCCAGCGTCAGTCGCCCTGGCCGCGGCGCCACACCTCTCCCCACAACAAACTGCAGAAATAGCTCTGTTGCTGTGTCGATGTGTTCATGCAAGTAATGTGGCATATTGGACGCTGGCCCACATACCACAGTGCTCACATGGTGGACCACAATAGCAGCAGCCTTTGAACTAGTTCATCATCAGTGGTGGTCAGTCTGGGCTCTCATCTTCACACCACCTATTGCAGTGCGGCGGACGGATCAACCTTCCCGTAGACTTTGAATTCCTTAGTCACAGGCCTTATGTGTCATTGTTGTGCGACACTCCTAGTGCAAACAGGTTTGAGGTTTCCATTGCAGATCAGAGGCAGAGCTGGTTTGTCAGATGTTTTTTCAGGAGGGCAAAGAATGTAGCTTAATTAGATGAATTTGTTAGACGCTTCTGGCTTCCATGTTTGCTATGCAGAGGAGCAAACAGAAGACGTCGACTACCACCGCACAGAGTACGTGGATGGCTTCCAGTAAGCTGGCAGTCGGTTAGCGCAGATCAAGCTGGCGCCCGCTCAACTCCGAGTGACAGATAAAAGATCAGACCATTATATGCTCATCGTGGCCATGGAGCAATGGAAACCCGCGCAGATGCAAAGGGAAAGATTGTGCCCGCTCGCCTGTGAGGCTTCAAAGCTTGTTGGAGCATCTGAAGCTAGTCTGCTGTCACTTCCCCGCTGCCTCCAGCGTCTCCGTAGTAGAAGCAGAATCAGAGACGACTAACCCAGTCTGCCGGCGCGCGAGCTCGCAGTAGGCTGCAGGGTGGCGGGAAGAGATGGCGGAGTGACGCACTTCCCTTTATGTTCTGTTCTCTCCCCTTCACCTCTGCAGGGGTGGTCGGTTCAAGCAGAAGACCTGAGATGGCAACAAAGGGATACACTGTATTTGCTGTTCTCTTCGGTGTCTTGTTAAGGCGCACTTGATCATATGCTTCAGTCGAATGCGCGGGTACCGACTGCTGTACACAGCACTTTACGCCATGTATGTAGGCTTGTTTGGAAGAAGTACGCTAATAAACATACATTCACGCATTTATTACTACAGTACAGATGTCAAATTCAATGTTTTACCAGGGTATAGTTACATTGACACATTTCTACTTAGTGCCCTACAGATTCTGCTGCATTCACCCTGATTACCAACCACGAGTTCAGGTCAACGCAAGCAAGTCCTTAGAACTAACATTAAAGTTACCTGAATTACTTAACCTGGTCTCTAGCCTATAAAACCTCGACCTACGCTGAGCACGATGAATAGAGAGTCTTAATTATATTCTACTCTCCAGGGAAAAGCAACATTGGATTGTTTAAGAGTGAAACTTCTTTTTATCCCGATAGTGCAAATAGAAGACATCTGGTTTAACTTGTCTGACAATCAGATATTGTCACCTATGGTCTGAACTAGATGGAACTGTAGGACGCATTATATGCTTGCGTCCGGCTCTGTTAGGTTTAGGGAGAGGGTTCTTAAGCCTGCCCTTTTGCAGAATGGTGTTAGAACAATGCAGAAGGAGATGTATTGTTTAATGGCACCTCTAGCAAATCAGTTGGCTTTATTGTAAAATGTTGTGGGGCGGTTAATATTCAAATAGGAAAGGTAAACACATTGTAAATAATTTTTGACATGGACATATTGTAACAATTGTTATTAGTAATGCACTTGTTTGAAGATGTGCACAGTTACACAATGGGAATTAGGCTTTGACTAATTAATGTTTCGTTTCCGTAAGGAGAGGCAGCCTACCTGTGGTATTGGTATTGATGCTTTGGTTTGTTGTGGCTCTTGCTTTTACCTTAGAAATATTGTATTCAATTTTTTTTCTTAATTAATACAATACATATCGACCTACCAATCACGGATTGCTGCCTCACGATTGTATGCTTCAGTCGCCTCACAGAGGAGAAGGACTGCCAAGGAAGGACTCACTAGAAATACTTACTGATTTTCATATTCCATTGCTATGCATGGATTCAGCTGCTTGTGCAATAGGTTTTCTTTAAGTACCTTTAGGTGTATCTCCTACATATGAAAACACACCAGGCTCAGAGCATTTATACAGATGTGTGTCCAGTAATGTCCAGTTTATTTACATGTTTAAGATAGGTGGCGGCATTGTCTTGGCTCATTGGAGGCTGCATCGCTTATGAATCGTTGCCCCTCCCTACACAAAAATGGAAAACTAGCATATTACACTTGGTACGCCTGCATTAGATACTATATATGTTATGGTTCCGCCTGTGAACCCACCTCTAAAACAATATTGTATACCGATTGAGCAATTCTTGACACCCTCTTGTAAGAACGTTGCTGACTATTTCTGTGAAGCTTTTCTTTTATGGTGTGAAACAAAGCTACAGAGGGCCTGGCCGGAGGTGAAGATGAGCTTAGAAGGTGACTGGTGGCTACTGGTCCCCTGCTTAGCGGCTTGAAGACTTCTGCCACATAGTCTTGTGTATGGTGTTGCTGCATTGTATGTTCCTTCCCCTGCCTTTCGAAAGGGTGTAGAGGCCAGCCATCCAAGCCATGTTGACTACAACAGATTACTGGGAGGCGGGATTTGTGTATCAGTCGATTACTTATCACAGTTTTGTACCTTTTTGGGAAGCGCCATGTTTTTAGCAACTATTGAGTGCATTCAAATTGTGTTTGTCTCCTCAGCTTATGCGATAGACTCTTCTACCTTGGCCAAGCTAGATGCTTCCAGGAACAACTTCCTGAAAATAGTTTCCTGTAGTGGAAACCAGGGATGGTCTTGAGCATGGGTGAACTGGGCCCGCGCCGGGGCGCCAACCTTCAGATGGGTGCCTGCAGCAGTCTCCCGCCAACCTGACTCTAGAGAAAAGTGTTGTAAACACTGTTCTGAAGTCTGTCTCCTTTCTCTCGCCCCTCCTCATCTCCCCCTTACCATTTTACCAACACTGACAATTAAAGATAAGGAGTGGAAGGAGGGTGCCAAATTGTGTTTTGCCCAGGGCGCTATCCGATCAAAGTTCATATCTGGTGGAAAAGCTGGAATGACTGTGGCTGCCGGTTGACATGTTGATGTTTTGAATCAAGATTGCCTTACCTCGCGCTAGAAATGATTTCACCCCATGTCCTGGTACCGTGATTACCAAACCTGCTCTGTACAAGGGCCTCTCTCTGTAAGAGTCTGCATCCGTGGGCGGCTCTGGAAGCATGTTGTCTTATCATCATATCACCTTCTTTATTTCTGCAGTGTCATATTAAGGAATGAGTGGCCCTCACATTAAGGATTTTGAGGGCCATTATATGAAGGATTTTGAAGGCCAGAGCTAAGACATATTTTGGGGGCCCCCTTTTCGGAACAGCCTTGAATATTAGCAGCCATTTTCTGCTAATACAAGCCCATCGTGCCAAAAGGGACTGAATTGACCCTTGAGGGTTGTTATGGAGAGAACAGAAAAGTCTGATGGAGAGAAACCTCCCTTTCAACTGCCCTGGTCAACTGCCCACTTTGCCCATGACGTAAAACTTCTCTGCGTCTCTGAGTTTTCCTCGCTCTCTCTTATCCCATGTCCCGCGAGCTTGTCAATTAGGTCAATAAAGACGCTCCTGGTTTCTAGGCAACTTTAGCAGGTGCTCCCAAAGCTACAAACGCATAATTATTTAGTTCTCATTGGCTAATTATATGTTATACATTGCATTCTCTGTAATTACATTTTTATATAGCGCTTACTACCCCCGAGGAGAGTCGAAGTGTCCCAAAGAGAACAGGGGTCGTTTGTGAGTAACTCTCTGCTCCCCTGTGTCATATTTAAGATGCGCGTGACACTGCACTCGCCGTGTTTTTATGAATGTTAAGCATGCTGCATGCGTAATTGACAGGGTACCTCATTCATTTTAATGAATGGAGGAGGCGCGCGACTCTGCACCCAGTGATCGAGTGGAATGGTCTGGAGGCTGTGTTTCTTTGATGTCAGAATGTGTGAATATTTTCCGAGTTTGTGTAACATTGTAGTCCCAGTATTTGAATAATTAGGTTTGCTTGACCCAAAACTTCCCAGCGTTTCAATGAATTACAGGGTCTGTGTAATGCTGCACTCCCAGGGTATGTGTAAATGCAAGTTGTGTGTGAAAATGAACTTTCTACGTTCCAGCATTTTGATAGGTGTGTGTGTGTTAGAGAGAGAGACTGACTGAATACAGTTTGTGTACTGACCCTCCAGTATCTGAATGAATGCATTGTGTATGTGAGTTTGTTTCTGTGTAGCAGGTAGTGTGTGATTTGCCTTCCAGTAATTTAATGAATGCAATCTGTGTATGGGAGTTTGTTAAGAAGCAAGTTGTGTGCGTCTGCCCCTCCCGTATTTAAATAAATGCATTGTGTGTATGTTTTTTAAAACACCAAGATCACTAGTAAATTCATTGATTTAGGTCTCATTTTAGCCCAGAGGGAGATAACCTGGCATTGGAAATCGAAGGAGGGTCCCTCTAGTAGACGGTGGGCGAACAAATTACATAAATGGGCCCGTAGTGAAGGCACGGTCAGACTTCGCCAGGCAGCCCGTACAGCTAATGAGAAGAGTCTAGAGTTGGCACATGCGTGGGAAGAACTAGTACGAACGCTTGGTAACAGTCTGGCACCAGTGTAGGAATAAGGAGGGAGGGTTCTGAAGGCAGTTCCATGTGATGCAAGGAAGGATGAGTTTCGACCTTACAGGTTTCTTCCTTTTAGGAGTTGAGATACTAACCAAAGGCCCACACCAGCAGCGGTTTGGGGGGGAGGGTATGGCCGGGGTAATCGGGGTTCCTACTGTGGATATAGGAGGGAATTGACCTCTAAGAGTAATATGTGTGGATATTGGGGTGGTACGATCGGACAAGTGTCTCCCTACTGAAGGGGTGGTAAATAGAGTTGGTTCTAATGTGAGGATTAATCTAGGGAACTAGAGGGTTGGAACTAGGCCGCTTTGTTACGCTAGCAGTACCTACCAGTAAACACCATTTGAATTGTTGGACTGGTTATCTGATGGGGTTCGGGGACGGGGCAATAAAGAAAAGCAGATACTAGTTAATCCTGCTGAGCAGTAATCGTTGTTTCGTTTGTGCTCCATCCGGTTTGACACTGACTAGCTGTCGCCGCCCGGCCTCCGGGATGTGGGCTGAATGGCTGTGTTATGCTGGATTCATGATAGCTGCAGGACATTTCTGGGTGGCGGGACAGCTGGAACAAATGGTTGTATATTTTCTGATTCTGCAATAAAAGAAAGTTTAAAAAAAAAAATGTGTGTATGTTTCTTTGCGTGTAGCACAGTACCCCAGTATTTGAATCAGCACAGGTTGTATGTGACTACTGTGTGGGTCTGTGGGGATGGGGCATGACCCTCGGGTATTGAGCAGTCCACAGTATGTAAATCCATGCAGTCTGCAACTGCTACTCAGAACTGTGTCATTTCTTGATCTGCAGTCCTGCTCTGGGTACACCTGAACTGCCCTTGATTTCAGAAATGTCCGCTTGCTTGGGCGTTTTTATTAAAAAGCGGCTTTGTGAAGTGGAATTTTATGTATTACTATGGGATGCTGTTAGGCCTCACCCTGCATGTTGGATAGAGGTTTGTTGCACTGGAACAACCACTACCAATGATACTCGATGGTGTTATGAAAAAAACGAAAGCATGTTAAGGAACTTAGGGCCAGATTCATCAAACAAAAATCGGCTCGCAAAGGGCCAGATTCTGAGAATCTGGCCCTTTGCGAGCGGTATTTTTGCATTTGGGATGCATCATCCCAAATGCAAAAATCGCAATTGTAGAAATCGCTAAATTGCGATTATTTGCATTTAAAGAATCGCAATTTGCGATTCCTTAAATGCAATGCATGACCCATTCCTAGATTGCGAATTTGCAATCTGGGGCCGCTATTTACCGCAAAGTCAAACTACGTGGTAAATAGCAAAAACTTAGAAAAATGCACTTTAGTGCATTTTTCTAAGTTGTATGTTACACACACACATGTCCTTGGGACATGTGTGTGCGCAACACCAGTGAACATTACCATTTATGGGGTGCAACAGGGTGTCCTTTGGACACCCTGGCACCCTTGAAATTGCGGCACATTTGCGATTAGCTAATTGCTAATCGTAAATAAGGAATGACTCCCCATTCATTCCTATGGGCCTTTTGCCCATAGGAATGAATGGGGAGCCATTCCTTATTTGCGATTAGCAATTAGCTAATCGCAAATTAGGAATCAGTAGGAATCGCAAATAATATTGCGATTCCTACATGCATGCCGTTTTGCGAGTCTTTACTAGCGAATCCTTAAAATTTGCTATTAAGGACTCGCAAAACATGACTTTGATGAATCTGGGGGTTAGACTTAATTAAAATGTGTTTTATCGAACAGAAGCAAAAAAGGAATACGTCAAAGCCATAGGAAATGTGCACCAAAATAATTCTGAATAGGTCAGACAGACAATTTTAGTTGCTGATGTTATGTCTTAAATGTTGTCTAAACTCTTCTCTTTCATGTTTATAACTGCCTTATTTCTAGATTGTCTGATTTGTTTTACCTCTCTGTATTGTTAAATTTCTCTCCCTCGTCCTCATTGCTTTTGAGTCTGTGCCAAGTGGATCTGTTGATTGTTTGTTTGTTACTTTAATTTGCATGGCTTTGACTCCTGTCACAGTGATATGATAGGCTGCTGTTTTAGCTGGCTGAGCAGCAGTGTTTCAGCAGGTCGAGAGGAAGTGACTTGATGTTTGAGCAGCAGTGATTTTGCATTTGAGGAGGCCCAGAAAAAGTGAAGACTTGTTTGAGCAGACTGAGCAGCAGTGATTTGATATTTCAGCGGTATGAGAAGCAGTGTTTTGATGTTTCAGCTGGCTGAGCATCACGGATTTGAGGCTTGGCCATGCAGAGCAGCAGCTGACCTCATAGTTGAGATCCCGCACCATCGAGATGGGAATCTTGGAATTCATTGACTGTCAACGAACTATTACCCAGCAGGTCCTTCATCATTGGATGGAGGCTCCGTGTGGAATCCATGGGGATGCTCTAGTCTCTAACTTTCCTGACAAGTCAGTAGGCCAAATGTCCAGAACTGATCGGGATCCATAAGGGGTTAAGTGCATCGCTGTGTCTACTACCATCACACAAAGGTGCTTTATGGGCTGAGAACACTGTGAGTTCAGGACACTGCTCAATCTTTGCTCTGTGGGCTGCTGGGGGAGGCTGGTGGAAGACTTGCATGCCTCCCGGCCCTTTAAATTGGAATGCTTAGTCTTCTTTTGGTAAAATATTATAATTTAAAGTGGTGGTGCATTCTCAATCTGAGTGTTTGCACCAGGATACTTACACTGAGCTATGCAAGAAGGTGCCCTGGCCTTCGGCTTGAAATGTTTGCAATCTTATTTAATATTTTATAGGTTAACATGGACAAGGGGTGTCCATCAAAGCTATAAGAGGGTAAAAGACAGATTTTCGGATTAGCTCCTTATCTCAATGATTGTATGTCAATTTGTCTCATGGTGAGACCACTCGTGCACCTCCTTCGAGCACTCCCCCACCTTAGATGTATTACTATTCCAGTGAATAGTATGCAAGTTCACCTTGGTGATATCTGAAAACTCTGGCATGGCTGCAGGCCACTCCAAGCGCTCCTTTGAACACCCCCACCTTAGACTAATGACCACCTCCAGTACATAGGGGTGGAAAACTGCACAGAAGTAGCAACCGGAGAAATCTGTCACCCCTTAGATCACTAACCACTGCTGTCCACGGCGAACAAGAGAGACACTGATCTAGGATATTGCAGAAAATGGAAATAAGCACACGTAAATGTAATACTCTCCCATATCTATCACATGGACACTTTACCCGAGAAGAGGTTGACTGTACTCTAGAAAAATCCATTTGGAGAGTTCGCTGAGCAGGAGAAGCTTCTCTCGAGTGCTCGGTTGGATTCAAGCCGCCAAGGCCAGGCTGGAGAGCCTCTCATTGTAATGTGGCTCTTTCATGTTTAAAAAGAATAAGCTTCTGAAGACGCTCTGTTAAAATGCCGTCTATTTGTTGGTATTTAAGCTAAGGGTTTGATAGTCCTCTTTGGCTTTTTGTACAGCACATTCTTTGCACAAAAAAAGCCTATTTGGTCACTTTTGGCCACTAGTCTTTCTGTCTGCAGTTAAACACCTGTATTGTCTACTAGAAACACGTACTGTGTCTACTAGAAACACGTTTTGGCTTAAAAAGAGGGTGCAGACTCCTAGAAGTTCATACACCTGTCTTAAAAAGAGAGTGCTAACATCTATGTATAAATATTTCAGGTTGAAAAGAGAGCAGGCCGCTAGAAGCACATTTACCTATCTTCATAGAGAGCACTTACATCTACGTATAAATATTCAAGGATTAAAAAGAGAGCGTATGCTGCTAGAAGCTCACACACTTGTCTTTAGAAGAGAGCACTGACATCTCCATATATCCATATAAATATTCCGGACTTAAAAAGAGAGCGCAGAATGCTAGAAGCGCGCATACACTTTTCTTCAAAGGAGAGCATGGACATCTACATATAAACATTCCAGTCTTAACCTCATCAATGCTACAGCAATTTCCCCTGAGTGCTGTTACTCCAGATTTCCCATTATCATGAGCACACAAGCAGTGTACTGCATGACGAGCTGAGCTCGTCATGAGCATGGAAGGGGTTAAAAAGAGGACAGACTGTTAGGAGCACATACACGTCTCTTAAAAAGAGAGCACTGACATCTATATATAAACTTTCAGGCTTAAAAAGAGAGCACAGACTGCTAGGAATTCATATACTGGTCTTCATAAAAGAAAACTTACAACTAACTACGTATAAACATTACAGGCTTAAAAAGAGAACGTATGCTGCTATGCACATGTATTTGTTGTAAAAAGAGAGCAGAGCAGTAACATCTGCATATAAGCATTTCAGGCTTAAAAAGAGAGCACAGGCATCTAGAAGCACATCTAGTTCTCTTAAAGAGTTCATGACCGCTACAGATACACATCCGAAGCCTTAAAAGAGAGTGCACCTACTGTAACTGACTGGGAAAATGACCTCGATTGGAGTATGTTGCATGAAAATACAGTATATGCGGACCCGGGGTGCCCCCGGGAATGGTCTAAAATATGGGCCCATTGGAATGCTGTACCATCATGTCGAGATTCTTTAATAAAAAGGTTGATAAAAAAAAATAAAAAAAGAGTGCAAGTTACTAGAGACACGCATCTCTGTCTCAACAAGAAAGCGCAGTGAACAGAAGCACTTATTTTTGTCTTCAAAAGAGAGCATTGGCCGCTAGAGTCACACGTTTCCCGAGTAAAAAAGCACACTGACTACCAGAAACAGATTCTTGTGTGATCTTGAGAGCTCTGACTGCCACAGACACAGGCTTTTGGCTTAAAGGGCGTGTGGCTGTTGTGTAGTGCGCTGGATTCTGATAAGGTGACCAGGTCCCAGTGAACTGAACAGTAATATGTTATGTACTGTTATGTACTGGAAGGCCCCTGATCCTTTTCACGCTAAAACACACCAGATGTGTAAGCATAACAGAAACAAAGCACACTTCATGGCTCGTACATGTCTTAGCCATTTTATTAGACCTTTAATTATTGGGCAAGAGTCGACTGTTTTTATTTTTAATACAATGGGCTTATGACTGGTTATTACATAGAGGCCCAGACTATCCTTTTCTGCCCCAGAGAGCCAGTGATTTTTAGGTCTGGCTTGACAACGCGGCTTTTGCGGCATGTATTGTTACTATTCCTTTAAATATACATAGACTTGGCTTTTAGTATCATGCAAAGGAGTAGTACACTCCACCTCATGCTATTGGCTATATTGGGTATAATTCCACCTACTAGAAGTGCTTTCAGTCCATTGCATGAGGACTATTTTACATCTGAAAAATACGTTCAATCGTCACACTGTCACATTTTTTTTTTCAGAGTTTTATTTAGCATGAACTTGACCCTAAATTATCGGGTATCGGAGCGCTTTGCATGAGCTTTACACAAAGACACATTTATTTTTGTTAGGTACGGGTAGATTAAGTGATTTGCCCAGAATCACAGGATGTTGAGCATCATTGCAGAGACTCGAACCTGGTTCCCCAGATTTGAGATCAACCGCCCTAGCCCATTAGGCTATATCCTCTCTCACATTAAATTCATTGTCTCCTATGTGCATCAGTGGCGTAGCTAGCCCTCTGGGTGCCCATGGCGGTCCCTGTGTTTTTGCCGCCTTGCCGCTTTGTGGAGGTGGGGGGACGGTTGATTGCTGCCCTGAGACAGCAGGTAAGAGCGGGAGGCGGCCACCGCCCCCAAAACGTGTGCCACCTGCCACCCCCTTGCTACACCACTAATGTGAATTCTAAACAGAAAACAATCTCTTTTACTACTTGTTTCCTCAGCATATGCAAAGCCTCTAGGTCATGCTTTATTGATAAACTGCATTTATGTGTGCAATGCATGTAAAAAGCATGTGTCAATGCCTATGTTTACATGCGTTGGCACATGAGAACCAGACCTATTGGCCTTGCCAATTCTTGTTTTAAAATCCTGCAAGGAGATACTCACCATCCTTCAATATTTCTTTGCAGTACACTTAGAATTCAAGAATATGTAATACTTGGGATTGCTATATTGGTTTCCAATTTGATACATTGCTTAAAAAAGTGTCACAGCTGTCATTTAATTACACATTGTATTGTAAAGCAGGTGCTTTTATATAGCGCTCCATATCCCGGATCAGTCATCTAAGCACATTGCAATCAGGTAGCAACCTACTTCATTTGTGTTTCTTGGGAGGTGGTGTGTCATGTGGCCTATGAGGGAGTGTTTTGGTGCCTTGTGCAAGGAGCAGAGATGTGCTCTTATCGTGTTGCGTGTTGCTTCACTTTTGCCTGTAGTGTAGTCGACAAGAATTAAGAGAAGATACTTTAGCACATAAGACAATGTTGTGATTAATTTGAATAGTCTGGGAATGTTGTGTGGTCTAGGTGATGGGTATTTTGGGGTTGTCCCGCTGTACATGTGTAGTGTTCTGCATTTAGCAAGTAGCGAGAGCCAGGGAGAAAACAGTTTATCTTTTAGTCTTGCCTTCCATCCTTGGGAGAGATTTGGTTCCAGTTCTAGTAAGTGTGATCTTCGGTTTTCTGGTATCAATATCCCTGTAGTGATGGGGGTTGGTTCAGTTTGCTACTTGGCATGCACTCCTTCAACATTTTGGAGAAAGTCAGGTCTTTGTTATTACCCTGAATTCGTTGTGGTCCTGAATGCTTCTTGTCCATTAGGTTCTATGTCCAGGTGATCTTAGTTGGGAGTATACACGACTGATTATGACGGGATTAACCAACAGAGCTCTGCCGTCAAAGACCTTGGTTCAAGAATGAGATAATGTAAGGATTTATTTGGCGTAACCTTCAAAGCTGGCATGGAAGTGCCCAGAAAGTCAGTTAATGAGCCAGGCCTCTAGGCAGCGCTTGGCCATCCTAAGCAGCACGTCTATATTCCTACAAGCAGCGCGTCAGCGTTCCACCAAGCAGTGCTCCGGTATTCCAACAAGCAGTGCTCCTGGTGGTTGATATCTTACTTGGTACTTCTGGTATTTCAGATAGCTGTTCTGAGAGACTCTTGCCTTGTGAGTGAGTTGTTGTATCCCAGAGGGCTCCTGTTGGTGGCCCGTGAATTACACCATCTCTTTTGAGTTTATGAGTGCATAGCTAGAAGTGCTGAGTGCTGCCTGTATTTCTGCACAGCATTCGTGGTTAGTGGGCATAGGGATATATTGCTGTATGGGAATGTGCTACTTGTATCTCTGAGCACCTGTGTGTGGTGTGAGGTTCCATTGCACTATTGCAGTACGAGTAAGCCTTTTCTCATCAGAGCGGTTTTCTTAGTGGGTCGGTGTTTTGGCTTGTTATATTTTGGATAAGCAGTTCCTTGACCACCGTATGTGATGGTTCTGTTGAGTTGTGTTGTATGCGTTTCTTGTATTTTGGTGGTGAATGGAACTTTGAGCTGTTGCTGTTTACTATATTACGTTTCCAGGCATTTGTAAATTATGTTTCTACTTGGCTGGATGTCTTATGATGTCGCTGTATGTTTTATGTTGATGTATATTTGATTGGTGGTTGCATGTGGCGGTAGCTGAATGGGGAAGTGCCAACTGTTATTGGCTGACTGAAGGCTGCTTTCATGATTAATGCTGTTGATCATACTGTGCTCAGCTTTGTCTCTGGTATGTTGTAATGGCTCCTTACACCTTGCACTCCTTTGAGTTATGTTCGCGTCTGTGGCAGTGGAGGCAGAAGGTTTGCTTGGGCGCCTATTGATTACAAGGCAGTCAGCCATGAGGTCGACCTGGGTTTAATGTTGTCATCTTACTGGAGTGACTTGAGCACAGCAGCCAATGGAGTGTTTGAAGGGTGAACAGCTGAGCGTGACTGCTCATGCCTCGAAGCAGCCAAGATTAATCATTTGTTCCTGGGTGTGTGCGAGACTGATTGTGTGCACAACACATACATATGTGGCTGTGCGTCATGCCTATGTGGCTGTCATGCGGTCACAATAGCTGAAGGATTGTGAAAGTGTCTTTGGAGCACTCCCTGGAAGGGATGTATGACATTACAACGCATACTTTTACATTGCATGCCTTTACAATGCGTTATTTACAACGAATACCTTTACAACGCATAGTGCTTTTAGGCGCTGGATAGTGAATTGTTTAATTTACTATTCCAACTCCAGTCCCCCTGGATAGTAGGGTAGGTGTTGGATAGTACATTAAACCTATTCCCTATCCTAGAGCGCCCCCCAGCGCAATGCGTTGTAATGGTTTGCGTTGTAAAAGTTGCGTTGTAAAGGCACTGCGTGGTAAAAGTTGCGTTGTAAAGGTTGTTCACCCCTGGAAGCTGTGACTGGGCCTCGGGTAGAAGTGTGGTCCTCTGTGCCAGGGAGCCTAGATTTCTCGGAAGGCCACTCCCTGGAGGCCTGTTAGCTGGAGCCATTTCTAAGCAGGATATTGGTTGTACTTCCTGAATGTTTGCATATTGGGTACTGCTCTCAGATGGTACTCTTAGAAGAAGGGTGTTAGACCCGGCTTCCTGGGCACCAGGGCACTCAGGGGTAACTGCGCTCCAATCGCATCAACTGGAGTGTTCCCTCACTGATGTCCTGGGGCCTCAGTACTAAAGGACCCAAAACTGGATAACCAAGTACTCCTCTCCAGCACTTGACTCTCTCAGGGTAGCGAGACAGAGCAGTCCAAGGCTTACTCAAGGAGGTGAGGTGGGGTTAGACATTCAGATTACAGTGTAAACCGTACCACCAGCTGATAAACTCAATGTCCAGTCAGTGCTTTACTTTTTATAAAAGAAAAGTACTTTAATACACATAAGATAATTATTCTACACATAAAACTAGGATAAACAGTGAAAACCAGAAGTCTCTACAACCCTCTGGGGCAGAGTTCTGACCCCGAACAGTATTATAGCGCCTAGACGCCAAGCACTATAAAAACACAGTTAACATGAAAACACACAGTAAGCATTGCATATTACAGATCATGTTACACAGGGCTGTTCTCATTCACTAGAGCCTTGATACCAAACTTTGTATTGAAAGGATATAATTTCAGCATATGATGCAAAGTCAAATGGTCGTGATCAGCCCCATAACCCCCCACCCAAAGCAACAGAAGTGCCCTCCCATTGTGAGTGAGGACACTGCTCTAGAGGTGTCAGGGATATGATCAGAGGTGCCGGATGTCTTGGCACAGTTTACTGGTGTCCCACTAGTCCAGTAGCCACTGGCTAGCTGAAGAAGGGTAGTGGCTGGGCAGAGTGCCAGTTCACCCATATACCCTCGGAGTTCACAAAAAGAAAGGTGGGGTCTGCTTCACTGGCCTCTCTTCCCAGTTACTGCTTGTACAGGCTCCCACAGCGCAAGGGAGGAGCCTAGAGGGGATTTGATCTCACCTTCAAGGACTAGAATCAAGCATCCTCCTCTCTGGCTCTCGTCATGTGCTGCAAGCTTCTTTCCACCAGCCTCTGTGATGTGCTGTAAGCTTCCTCTCCACACTGGGTGATGTGCCGCAAGCTTCCTTCCCACACCTTGGGCAGCTGTCTGTAATTTCCTTGGTCCAAAGCGAACGCTCATCCAAGCCTCACAAACAGCTGGTCCTTAATGACCTTCCTTCCAGACCGCAGTGAACAGAGTCTTATCATCTGTCTTCACACCAGCAGGGTCCGTGCCTGGCTATCTTCTCTGTCATAGCCCAGTCTTTGAACAACAGCTGACCACTCAGGCCAGACTTTTATCACCTCTGATTGATAGGCTCATCCAATCAGAGGGTCTGCTACTTTTTACACCTCCAATCACAGACCATTCACCGCGTGTTCAATGCATGGGTAAAGCATGTAGCAGGTCGTTTTCTGGTATCAGGCTGCGCAACCCTCTAGAGAGGAATTTTAATTAACTCCAGCCCAGGAGGCCCTGACAAGTGAGGGAGGGTCCTATCCACACAGTTAGTGCAGCTAAACCCAGATAAGAGCTGAGGGTCTCCCCCAGCCCACCAGGCCTTTCCAAGGAAATAGGGAGGGGGACGGGGGAGCTGGGATGTCCAGCAGGACAGCTCGCATTCCTCACACTGGCTCAAATCACCATTCTTCCCCTGTACACCCACGGGCTCTCAAACACACATCAGCCAGACAACGGCAACAGGCCCACAGGCATGGCAAACTGCACAGACTTGGTCAGGAGGGTGCCTAGGGACTCACCCCTCCTGACTATAGATTTATTGCTGCCACCACTGTCAGTCTACCACAGCCATAATAGAGAGGGCAGTAGCCACTCACTGAAAAATAGGGGTGCACTAGGCATGCCCCCTCGACCTCAGAGCCAAGCTCTAGGGTCTCAATCCAGGTAAACAGGGAGACCCTCAGTGGACATGTATGATTGTCATGCTCACTGAGGTAGGGATCTAGAAACTATACAGTAGCTTTTGAGTGACTTGCCTGGAGATTAGCATAAGGCAGGGGAAGCACTCTCTCCAGAGACATGCAGGAGACTTCCCGTCCCAACATATGCCCTCCCCAGATCAGAATGGCCGGTACTTACTTCCCAGTGGGAGAAGACCGATCATCTGATTGGACAAACCGGCGGGAAAGTCCATCTGCATTACCATGCTGTAAGCCCGCTTTATGTTCCACTGTAAAATCTAGTCCCTGCAGAGATATGGACCACCTGAGCAACTTTGGATTTTCTCCTTTCACTGCCATAAGCCACTTGAGGGGCTTGTGATCTGTTTGAACCACAAACTTTGCACCAAACAAGTAAGGCCTGAATCTTCGAAGGGCCCACACTATGGCAAAGCATTCTTTTTCAACTGCAGACCAGTTCTGCTCCCTGGGGAGTAGTTGGCGGCTGATAAAGGCCACCGGATGCTCCCTTCCCTTTTCACTGAGCTGGGCAAGAACTGCCCCAACTCCCCTGTCTGAAGCATCTGTCTGCACAATGAAGGTCTGACTGTAATCAGGGGCCTTCAGTACAGGTGCATTGCATAGTGCAGCCTTCACTCCATCAAATGCCTTCTGACACTCTTCAGTCCAGATCACCTTCCTGGGCTGCTTCTTAGCAGGCAGGGTGTCCCCTGTGTCTGTGTCAAGCGCACAGACAGGCATCAGCCCAGGGGTAAATGAAAAGAGACGGGAAAATCTCCCCAGCAGCTTTTTACACTCCACCTGCTGTTCAGGTGTCAGTTCAGAGGCAAGCTTAACTCCCTCAAATGAACCATCCTTCTCATCACCTTGCAATAAGTCAGGGAGGGACTCAGTCTCCTCTTCTAACTATTCAGCCCTTGCAAGTAAAGAAACTGTGTAATTCCTGGGAAGACACACCACCCTCTCTAAGTGTACCTCCACGACTGGTAGGGGAACCAAGGGTGCCTTCATCGGGCCACCAGACATGCTGCTGGCCTGACAGATCACACAGGTGTGGCAAAACCTCTCCACATCCTGACCTACTCCTGGCCAGTAAACCAGAGGTGCTAACCTGTCCTTTGTCTTTTTGATGCCCAAGTGACCAGCTAGGGGTACATCATGGGCTAGATGCAGCAGGAAATTCCTGTGCACCTGAGGAACCACCAACCTTTTGCTGGCTCCTGGCTCTGGGTCAGCAGACTCACTGTAAAGGAGTCCATCTTCCCAAGCCACATTGTGCTTTCCGACTACTCCAGTGGAGACCTGCTCCTGAGCAGTCGTCCGCAGGCCAACAAGTGTAGGACACTCAACCTGTGCCTTACAAAACTCCTCACGGGACGGTCCTCCTGCCACAAGCAGCTCCTGCAGCTCTGTCCAACACCTTATCCGCCTCTGGATGCACACCCTCCTCTCCAACAGGAGCAGGAGGTGCAGACACCAGGACAGGTGCCTTCTCAGAATCTGCCCTTAGTTCTTGTTCTGGCCTGTTACCCTCTAGTGTCTCTTCCACTAGAGCGGTCCCCACTTCACTAGGAAGCAGTTTTTCAGTCTGTGCCCTTGTGAGCACAGCTGATGAAATCCAGGCCATATAGGCCTCAGGGCCTGGTACTAACCCGGGTTCAACAAGATCATTCCCCAGAAAGCACCCAGCACCCTGCTTCTCTCGCACCCTGACATTGACCATGGCATTCTTGCCATTCACCCCTACCTGCACTCTAGCAAGAGGGTACTCCATGTCATCACCACTAGCTACAAGTCCATACCCCTTGGAACCAGGAATGATCTCTTCGGGTTTGAGATATTTGCGTTCAACCATAGTCCTGTGGGCACCAGTATCCCTCATGGCAGGAACCTTCCTTGCATTGATACTTGCCACACTCATATACCCCGTTGAGTTAGGGTGAATAGGCTTAAGGGCTTCTGGGTCAAGTTCCCAGATGTCCCTGGTGACTGAGTTAAACTCACTTGGGCCTCCCTTCATGTCTGCCCCCACTGAAAGCACACTTGCTATCACGGGTGCCACTGGCACCACGTCCTTCACTGGGCAGTCTGGCTTTAAGTGTCCCTCTCGGTGGTACTTATAGCATGTAATCACCTTTGGAATGAAAGGAGCCTTACCTCCTTTCCCCTCCTGGTACTGACTAGAGGCCCGTTCCCCTTAGACTCTTGTCCTGACTGAGAGCCTTGGGAACCGTTCTGGCCCTTCCCCTCTGGTTTAGGGCCAGCCTGCTGGGAGTTCTTCTCCCCCTTGGGCTTGGAAAGGGGTTGCCCCTGCCCCCTGTTCACTCTGTTGGCAAGCCACTTATCTGCCATCACTGCAAGTTTCTCAGGATCCCTCTCAGGAAGGTCAGACAAATACTGTCTGAGTGGGACAGAGCATTCCTCCCGGAGACGCTCTGCAATCATCACCTGATTTAGGGACTGGTAATCATTTGCTTCCATCCCTCTCACCCACTCATTCCAGTCTCTCACTATGTCACGGCCCCAATTCTCAAAAGGAACCCCCTCTGCCTTCTTGTTCTCACGGAACCTCTGCAAGTACTGGGCTGGTTTCAACCCAAACCGCCTAATCAAAGCATCCTTCATGCACTCATATGTCAGACTGTCTTTCTCAGGCATCCTTTCAATCACTTCAGTCCCTTCCCGAGGGAGGTGACTCAGTAAAGTCGCTGCTTTGGACTGACCATTAAGACCTTGAGCCTTACATGCTAAATGAAAGGCACGCATCCAACTGAGAATATCAGTGCCAGGGACATACATGTGTATCAATTCTTTTGGTACCTTGGTGGTATTTTCCTTTCCCTGGGACTTTGAAGTGGATGCACCATCCACAGAACTAAGCCCTCTATCAGCTGCTAACTTGAGCTTCTCTTTCTCTAGGGCTATCCGCTCTTTCTCCAATTCCCTATCCTTCTCTTTCTCCTGTCTCTCCCTTTCTTTCTCCCGCATCTCCCTTTCCCTCCCCTTCTCTTTCTCCTGTCTCTCCCTTTCTTTCTCTAGCCTCTCCCTTTCCCTCTCCTTCTCCTTCCAAGCCCACTCTTCCTGTCTGACCCTTCGCTGCTCCTCTTCTGCCTGGCGGGCCATCCTTAGCTTCTCCCTTTCAAACTCCCTTGCTTTCTCCTCTGCTAAATCTTTAGCTTCCTGGAGTTTCAGCTGAAGTTTAAGGGTCTCTGCTAGCTCAGCCCCTCCTAAGGAGGCGAATCCTGGGACAGGGGAAAAGGTAGCCCTGGAGATAGGGGGAGGTGAAAGTCTAGGGGCAGGTCTAGGGGAATACCTAGGGGAAAGCATAGGGGAATGCCTTGGGGCTGGTACAGGAGAAGCCTGCCCTGACTGACTTGGCAGGCTTGTGGTATCAGTGCTCTCCAACTCTTGCACAACAGTGACTTCTTCTTCAAAGCATTTTCTCATGTGGCTAATCAGGTGTTCCCTGTCCTTAGACCTTGGGACCTTCCATCCCCTTTCAGCACACATTTGCTTTAATTGCTCCACAGTCAAGTTCTGCAATTCCAATTCCTCTCCAATGTTATCTGCCATTTTACATATAGCTTATGGATATCTACTGGAATTATCAACTGGCCTCAGTGTCCACTGAGCCTGAAGTCTAGTGATCCGTCACCGCTTGCCACCAATGTTAGACCCGGCTTCCTGGGCACCAGGGCACTCAGGGGTAACTGCGCTCCAATCGCATCAACTGGAGTGTTCCCTCGCTGAGGTCCTGGGGCCTCAGTACTAAAGGACCCAAAACTGGATAACCAAGTCCTCCTCTCCAGCACTTGACTCTCTCAGGGTAGCGAGACAGAGCAGTCCAAGGCTTACTCAAGGAGGTGAGGTGGGGTTAGACATTCAGAATACAGTGTAAACCATACCACCAGCTGATAAACTCAATGTCCAGTCAGTGCTTTACTTTTTATAAAAGAAAAGTACTTTAATACACATAAGATAATTATTCTACACATAAAACTAGGATAAACAGTGAAAACCAGAAGTCTCTACAACCCTCTGGGGCAGAGTTCTGACCCCGAACAGTATTATAGCACCTAGACGCCAAGCACTATAAAAACACAGTTAACATGAAAACACACAGTAAGCATTGCATATTACAGATCATGTTACACAAGGCTGTTCTCATTCACTAGAGCCTTGATACCAAACTTTGTATTGAAAGGATATAATTTCAGCATATGATTCAAAGTCAAATGGTCGTGATCAGCCCCATAACCCCCCACCCAAAGCAACAGAAGTGCCCTCCCATTGTGAGTGAGGACACTGCTCTAGAGGTGTCAGGGAACTGATCAGAGGTGCCGGATGTCTTGGCACAGTTTACTGGAGTTCCACTAGTCCAGTAGCCACTGGCTAGCTGAAGAAGGGTAGTGGCTGGGCAGAGTGCCAGTTCACCCTGATACCCTCAGAGTTCACAAAAAGAAAGGTGGGGTCTGCTTCACTGGCCTCTCTTCCCAGTTACCACTTGTACAGGCTCCCACAGCGCAAGGGAGGAGCCTAGAGGGGATTTGATCTCACCTTCAAGGACTAGAATCAAGCATCCTCCTCTCTGGCTCTCGTCATGTGCTGCAAGCTTCTTTCCACCAGCCTCATGGAGAAGTGTGGCTCACTGGTTAGAGGCGGCAGACCCGTAAGCAGAGAACGGCCCGGGACCAGGGTTCGATTCCCGACGCGGCAGGGTCGTGGACCAGGGTCAGCGGACTCGATAATTCTCGCCTCGGTGCCTACTCTAGTCAGAAACCACACTCGGCAACTCTGGGCATCAGCTTGCCTCATCTTCACAACGGCCCCCCCAGACCGCCGGGGATGCTTGGTCGTACCTTAGAGATACCCATCAGGGACCATCTCTCAGGGTGAGCCAGGACGGGTTCCCCAGCGGTCGAAGCGTGGAGATACTCCTCCGGGAGTCGATTCCTAGCGCTATATAAACCCGTAATTATTAATTAATTATGTGCTGTAAGCTTCCTCTCCACACTGGGTGATGTGCCGCAAGCTTCCTTCCCACACCTTGGGCAGCTGTCTGTAATTTCCTTGGTCCAAAGCGAACGCTCATCCAAGCCTCACAAACAGCTGGTCCTTAATGACCTTCCTTCCAGACCGCAGTGAACAGAGTCTTATCATCTGTCTTCACACCAGCGGGGTCCTTGCCTGGCTATCTTCTCTGTCATAGCCCAGTCTTTGAACAACAGCTGACCACTCAGGCCAGACTTTTATCACCTCTGATTGATAGGCTCATCCAATTAGAGGGTCTGCTACTTTTTACACCTCGTGTTCTGGTATCAGGCTGCGCAACCCTCTAGAGAGGAATTTTAATTAACTCCAGCCCAGGAGGCCCTGACAAGTGAGGGAGGGTCCTATCCACACAGTTAGTGCAGCTAAACCCAGATAAGAGCTGAGGGTCTCCCCCAGCCCACCAGGCCTTTCCAAGGAAATAGGGAGGGGGACGGGGGAGCTGGGATGTCCAGCAAGACAGCTCGCATTCCTCACACTGGCTCAAATCACCATTCTTCCCCTGTACACCCACGGGCTCTCAAACACACATCAGCCAGACAACGGCAACAGGCCCACAGGCATGGCAAACTGCACAGACTTGGTCAGGAGGGTGCCTAGGGACTCACCCCTCCTGACTATAGATTTATTGCTGCCACCACTGTCAGTCTACCACAGCCATAATAGAGAGGGCAGTAGCCACTCTCTGAAAAATAGGGGTGCACTAGGCATGCCCCCTCGACCTCAGAGCCAAGCTCTAGGGTCTCAATCCAGGTAAACAGGGAGACCCTCAGTGGACTTGTATGATTGTCATGCTCACTGAGGTAGGAATCTAGAAACTATACAGTAGCTTTTGAGTGACTTGCCTGGAGATTAACATAAGGCAGGGGAAGCACTCTCTCCAGAGACATGCAGGAGACTTCCCGTCCCAACAAAGGGTATTATCACCAAGGTTGCGAACCGGCTTGCACAATGGTGGAATGGGTAGAGATGGCTCATAGGGGGGGTACGGTGCTTGGTTCAGTGCTTGGCGTATGTCATTAGGGAGCAGCTGCTAGAATGGTGCTGATAGGAGATGGCTCCTACAGAGGGTAATGTTTGACTTTGGCTGCTTGAAATTAGTCAAAAGGACCGGCTGCTAGATGGGTGCCTCTGGGGTTGATGTAGTTGGACTCTAGCTGCTCGACGAGAGGAATTAGCCACCAGATCATAGAGAGAGTTGAGGTGATTCAGCTCCTAGTAGGGTGTTAATTGAAGGCATCATCTGGAAGGAACGGATGACAAGCAGCTCCTCTTAGGGTGTCATGGGAGTTAGTTCCTGGCAGTTGAGACAGCTACTGGTTGGTATCTAGTGCCTGATTCAGATTCGTGTAATATCTGGGAGCTGCTCCTGAAAAGTACTAGCCTGGCACTATCTCTTAAGAGGATGCTACAGGGAGCTGCGGCCTGAGAGGGATGGCGCCAAATAGCTGGTTCATGGGAAAGGCGGGTGGGAGCTGATTCCTTGGCGTGTTAAGGTGGGGGCTGACTTATGGGGATGATGCTGTTAGGTCTGCCCCGGGCGGATCTTGGATGGGGTGATTTCTGAAGTATTTGGTTGAGAGCTGATTCCAGGAAACTGTTGTTGGGAATCTGCTTCTAAGGTTTAATTGGCATACAGCTTCTTGGAAAATGTTGGTGGGAGTTGAGTATTGTCAGTGTCTATGTGGTTTGCAGCCAAACCCTTTGGGCGGATTGGTGTGAGGAGAATCCCCTGGGTTGCTGGTTGGAGGTCCTGGTAAGCATTTATTTTCTGCAGCCAGCACCTGGACAGTCTTGGCAGAAGTTACACAGGATTATTTATTTATCTAGCTATTTTAGCAGTTTTCTACAGCGTAGATGTGCCAAGGGCACTTAACCGCTGTACAAATGAGCAAAAAATAAATAATGTATACAATAAAAACTATTAGCATGTCAAACGCTGGCTAAAAAAGCAGCCACAGGCGAAGAAAGGAAAGAGAAAGTGTTATAAACAAAATAGAGAGGACAATAGGAGAAAAAAGCAAATGTGGATGAAAGGCAAAAAAATTGGAAAGAACAAGAAAGAGTCAAAAGGTGAAACCAGGAACGATACACAGAAAGAATATAGAGGAATGACGGCAGAGAGAAGGCTGGGCCAGGAAAGATACCTGCTTGAAATGCAGGGCATCAGCGGCTAAAGCAATGGGGAATAAACCGAAGAATAGACGAAGTTCTCAGGCAAAGGGTGTTTGGAACAGGAGGATTGAAGCTTCTTTCTAGGTCTGGCCAGTCAGACCGTATCTTGCCAGACCATTGTTTTCCCAAACCTTAATACATAAAACACCTGCATAGATACATACATAGAGGGAATTAGGGTCCGAAGAAATTGGTAATTCACATTTTCCTTCCACCCTCTACAGAACACAGCATGGGGCAATGGGTCAACTCACGTTACCCATTGCCTTCCTTTACTGTGAGTGGCTGTAAAAAGCCCTTGCACATTGTTCACATACTCCTAAAAAAGTCCCTTTCTCTTAAGTGAAAAAGGTGTCTCAGAATTTATTTTTGTAATTTTGTTTTATTTGAACATTAAATACTGACTAGTTATTTGGTTGCTCTCCAGCTACCCAGTTAGATGGGGGTTGTTGCTGTTATAAAGTTTTTAAGTAACACTGTAACATTGTAGCTACTTGCAGTTCAGGTGCTTGGTTTGGTTGTGATTTATGCTTGCATCTGTCACAATAATACCTCATGCAGCAGCTGGAAGTTTGTTTTTTATTTCAAATACATTACTAATAAAGCAGCCACATCACTGAATGTTTTTTACATTTTTTTATTGCAGGCATACAGTGTCCATGTTTAAGTGGCAGCATGTTTTCTGTTTTCATTTTCTTTTCGTTGATTATATTTGCAATCATTTGAAAAAATAACCATCACACCAACTTGCCAAGGCTACACCTGTTGGCTTTGGAGCATGTAGCTGGGAGCAGGGAGTGGAGCATGTAGCTTCTGCAATTGATTCCAACTGGTTGTGTTAGTCGATAGTAGGGTGCAGAGATAATGGTCTTTGTTTAGACGTAGTGAAGTTATTCAATCCCTGGTTACGTTTAGTCCATATAGAGGTACAGAGGTTCACCATAATCGTGTAAGTGGATTCCTGGCTATATTTAGTCCTGGTGAGGCGCAAAGATTCTTATCTGAGTTTAGACGTATGGGGTTCATGCTTGTGTTCAGCTGCACTAATGCACATATATTCTGCTTGTATTTACCCATAATGAGCTGTACAGTAGCTTGGTTTAATATTGGTGACACAATCAGATTGCCGGCTAGGCCTAGCCCATAGAAAGGGACAGATACCACAATGAGGCATGCAGATATCTGGTTATATTTAGCTTAAATAAATTAGCCATAGCGAGACACTCTGATCCCTGCATGTGTTGAGATATATTGAGGTAATCAAGCTGCAGGGTAGAGTGGGGTGTCCGGTTGTGTTTAGCCCACGTATAGCTACACAGGGAGTCACTGTGAGATGCAAGGATCTCTGATGGATTTAGATGTAGTGAGAACTCATCAACAGAGTGCTGAACGACCGTAGATCCACCATGATCAGATATGCTCTATAGTGAGCTACCACAACAGCACCAGCCGCACTTGCCACCAAGAAACACCACATAGACATTCTCATCCTCTGGGCAATGGGCATATGTTGTAACCTAGAAGATGCACAAACAATTGTCGAAGCCCTTCAGCCTAAAGCCTTAACCACCTAAAGTATGCACCCACCACTCAATTAACCAACTAACCAACCACCGAACTCAAGACCGGACGCTCATAACACAAGCTGATTCAGACTCCGCTCCACGATGGTTACCCCGGAACCATGTGGAAAGTGTTCACACTGACAACGCGACAAAGGCGTGACTGTGCACTATACAAATGCATATAGCATAATGTAACGGAACATTGAGGTACACAGATCCCTGGATGCGTCACCATCAGAGAGTTGCAGAGCGCCTGCTTTTCCTCAGCCCTCCTCTCCGGTTTGCATTGTTTGAAGCAGCATTAATTACCCAGGCTTTTTGATTTAATTTCATCCTCCAGGGTGTCTTTTAGGGAATGCTTCTAATGAATAACCCCAGCATGTTGCTTAGATATTGCAACCAAAACTACAAGGAGGGAAAAAAAACCTCCTACTGAAAACCTTTCATCAGCCGTATCATCTGCAAGCCGCAGGCCGGAAGAGAGGAGAGGGGACCTTCCTGCGGCTGCAGCTCCTGCTGTAAGGTGATCTGACTCATGGACATACCTGCCCCTGCACTATCCTGGGGACCTCAATTGCACCCTTCACTGCACGAAGATGCACGCCCGTGTTTCCAGCCCTCAGCATTGGACTACCATCTGCTTAGCTCAGAGCTTTACATGGGATCAAAACGCATGGATGTGGAGTTACCAAGACACCAGTCGTAGTGGAGGTGGCGCCACACACCCTTTGACCCCAAAGATATCCCTGGATTTTTCCCCAGGGCCACAGTCGCTCATCAACAGAATTCTGTTGTCTGCGTTGATGGTGAGGTAGGGACAAGTACTTGGAACTCTAGAAAGTACACAGGGCTCTTCTACACCGTTTGCTGTGTTTGTGTCCCCCTGAGAGCACGGGTAACAAGAAAAGTGTCTGGGGTGCCATAGGTGCCCCAGGGTCTAGCAAGAGATAGCACCTAGTACCCATGGCTTACCCGTAATTGACATCCATGGCAAGAGGGAGGGGCTAATGTATCAAGAAATAATTTGTGTTTTGTGGTGCGGCCAACAAAGTGTAACTGATGAAGTGTGACCTTTAACAAAAATCCTGTGTTCTCATCTCATGAGAAGCATTTGGCAAGTGAAAAGTTGAAATAACCTCCCCGCCTTTGCTGGTGGTCATAATAAAGTGTCGCCATTTGCCTTCCTTAGCCTCGAACATGGGTGGAGGTAAGTCCCTATGTGAGGTTATGATTGTGCTATGTCGTCATAAAAAAATCCTACTTTTGGTAAAATAGTTGTTTGCTATAAATAGCAATCTTAACCATATTGAAAACGTTTAATATTTTCAGTGCATATTATGAATTGTGGAACTACACAGTTCTCATGAAAAATATAATAAATCTATTTATGCCTTCCATAGTCTCTTTGGAGAGAGAGGCAGGCGAAGGGGCGCCACCATCTTAAGGTGAGATAGAGGAATGACGAGTGCAATCCCTGCCCCCACGCTTCTAATCCACACAGAAAATGACAGTTAGCAAAACACAAGCCTAGTAGTGCTATATGCAGATTCTTCCGTGCAAAGCGCTAATTGAAGTAATTATCTGCACCATTAATGGGTTATGTTTTGGATTGTTGACGGTATGTATTGAACCATCCTTTAAAGTGACGACCACAAACGTCAATAAGGTACCTGACCACACATAATCCAGTGACGTCCGCAACAGCCCCTACACTCAGAGGCATGTTGTGTATTTCATCAGTGGTCACCGATCATGTGATCCACCCCCTGCTTGTGGTGGGCTGTCTTCTTCTGCATCACACCTCGGGATTTAGGTCGCTGTTAAGGATCAATAATGAAAGAATCCTCACCCATCAATGAGGATAATCCCTTGGATTTACATATGCTTGTCAACACAATAAGCTGCGTGTAATGGAAACAGCTGATTACTTGCGGCTTTTTTCAGTGTTCACTCCCTTACCCAAAGGCCTGTTTTAGGGGCACCAGGAGCTATGGGTGCAGATCCTGTTCATCGGTGGCGGTCTCTCTCGGAAGTGAGGCTGTTTGTTATACAGGATGCAGTGACCTGGGTCTGATGGGCAAGATGAATGAGTGAGGCCAGCAAAAAAAGGGATTAAAAGAGAGAAGATGTACCCATGAATGTGGTGCCCACCTCTCAGGAGGTTAGTATCCCAGAGGGTTAGGTTTTTAGGCCATATGAAGGAGCGTGCTGTCTCAAGAGATTGCCATCTTGTGCCAGCCCTGCACATGGAGCAGGGGCGGCTCCTCCACTAGGGCGGAGGAGCGTCGCTTCACTGCTTTCTGGCAGTGCAAGAAGCCGAAACATAAAATGGTGATAACTACCATTTTATGTTTCTGCTTCTCGCACTGCGAGAAAGCAAAAAGGCTTGTTTGCGGGCAGGCGGGTGGGCAGGGCTTCTCTGTGAGCAGGGCAGGGGAGGAGTGGTGTGGTGTGCCCACTCCTGAGTGCTCATGACTGGTTTGGTAGGCCCTCTGGGGCCGACCAAACCAGTCATACGCACTCTGCCTTTCTCCATGGGAACATGGCTGGGCCATTTGCCGCTGGCTGGGCAGGGTCCGGACCAATCACAACGCTGCTTAGGGGTGGGAGCCTGGCTGCCTGCTTCCTGTTCCTGCCAGAGGCAGGAGAGCAGGTGGAGAGACGACGTGGGACCCGACAGGTGGGAAGGTAGGTTTAATTTTTTTAATTAAATTAAACTCCCCCTGAGAAACCACTCTCCACGCGCGTCACCCGCCACCTTTCCACCCCACCCACCCGCAAGTCATGCCAGCCGCACTGCCGCCCACTAACAGATGTTTCGGTGAATACAGGAAAACCAATATATTGTCAATACCCATATGAACTACCTTCTGTAGGACGTGACAATACTAATATAAATGCCTTGAGAAAGCACCTTGGCATAATGTAAGCCAAAGCGAAACATGTGTTTGCTAATGTATGTAAAAAAATAAATGACGCAGCCATTACATTTCTACACGCTGGACTATTTTACTTGAAAAAAAATGCTTAAGTAATAATTCAACAGAGGAGTGCTCGTTTTTTCATGATGTAGCTGAGAGTTGTATCTTGTTCAATATCCATGACCACAGAGAGTGTTGGAAAATATGGGTGAGACAATTTTAATATTTCACTAGCTATAGAGGTGAATCAGTTGTTCCAGGTGGGGTATGGTTGAGTATTGTTTATCAATAGATATGAAGTGAGTAGTTAAAGGTTTTTTTTTATAAGCTTGGATGGGGTTTCTCAAGAGATTGTCTGAAGCTTTTGGTTCGCTGGCTATGGATAAAGGTGGGGTCTGTGTCAGGATGTGTTTTTGAGGGTTGTTTCTACCTAGGCGTGGATGAGGATGGTTTAATGAGTTATTGATTATGGTTATCACTCGCTGGCTATAAATGATTGTAGGGCCTGTGTCAGGAGGTGTTTTTGAGGGTTGTTTCTACCTAGGCGTGGATGAGGATGGTTTAATGAGTTATTGATTATGGTTATCACTCGCTGGCTATAAATGATTGTAGGGCCTGTGTCAGGAGGTGTTTTTGACGATTGTTTCTAGCTAGCTATCTCAAATTGAGGTTTCCTAGGAGGTAGAGGTGAGTTTTGTTTGCCTCTATGTAGAAGAGACTATGAATTGTGGGCTATGGCTTGGTGTTTGGAGGCATGTTCCAGAGTTGGTGCTCTTTGGGTATCAATAAGCATGGGTCTTGTGTTGCAAGCTATGGTTGAGTGTTATCTCTCATTAGGTATGCATGTGGAAGATGTCCTAGTTGGTGTGGGTAATAGTTGTGTCAGGAGCGAAGTGCGTGGATGGCCTTGGATGTGTTGCTGGAAGTTATGTGTTGTCATTGGGATAGACTTTTCAGGGGATGGCCACAGTGGAGCAGCTATAGATATAAGTATTTTTTGCGAAGTGCTTTCAAAAAATAATTCTAGTGCGAGATGGAAGGAGGGGATAATTGACCATAATTACCTACCATTGTAGAAAGACATTTCTGGTCCGTCTACAATCTGTGCTACTCATCTTGAGAGAAGCAGTCTGAGGAATTGTCTCTCACACAAAACCTACCTCTCCCCCGTCCCTTCTTTAACACAAATACAGAATTTTAATAAGAGATTAATGATCCTGGTACAAAATGTAATTTACTTTTTTCTTTTCAAATCGAAAAACAAAATAATAGCACAGCTTGCGTTGACGTGATTGCGTGAGATGTTTTCCCGGTGTATGGTAAGTAAACCAATCAAAAGTGCAGTGCGCTTCCCTGGACCGGAAAGATCCATTAAAGAGCGATGAAAGCTGAACTCCTTAAACAGCACTGCTTTTCCCAGTTTATATCTTTACCTGTTTTTTAAAGGGACATTGTTGGCTTGAAACTTTTGGTCGCTGTCATAGGAGGAAAAAAGGGGTGTGTAGTGTTGGTCCATTAGAGCAGGGTCCTTGCTGCAGGGGGTTATTAGGTCTAGTGACCCTCAGCATTAGCCTTTATGAGTTCATGCTGATGGTTAAGTTGGGTTGTCCGAATCCGTGGTGGATTCAATAGTGTTATTATGATGTATGTACTTGTGCCTGTGGATATGCCTGCACAGGTGATTATGTTCGCTTGCTCTCATTCTCAGATTCCCTGTCCCTCCAACTACTAGTTTCTGGTTCTGGAATGTCACTACTGGCGTCCTGTGGTTGCTGGTCATGCAGTTTTACCGCTACTCTGTGTGAGTGTGGGATGGTGATTGAAGCCAGACATTGGCTGAATCATTGCAGTTTGGTCCCTGTGTCAATGTCTTCGGATTCCTTGATGATGCACTTAATGATGCTGCAGTGTATTGAGATTAAGGTGCCTTGGTCATTCTGCCTGCAGTAAAGGCCAAATCTCCGTACTTGAGTCTTGCTTACTCTCCTGTGCCCACCTCATTTTGGCGCATACCGTAGTCCTGGGGTTGCTACACTCCCACTCTCTAGTACAGCATCTTTCTCTTGAACATTCCTCTCCACCTCCTGCTCTACTGCGTACCCCTCCAGTCTCATAGTGAGACCTCTCACTCCTCAAACTACCGTACATTGACCTCTTACACTTGATCGTAGTAACCACTCACTTCTGACCATTTCCCTCTTGTCTGATAACAAGGACTTTTAGTCTTGAACTCTCCCCTCCAGTGCCATATTGAGACTTTGTCCTCCTGATTCTCTTCCAGCACCAGTCTCATAACCCTTTTCCTCTTATCACTACACCTCTAAATGAGTGCCGTAACCTGTAAGTAGTGTTATCCCATTATCATTTGGATGTGTCTTTCATAAAGCTCACTATTTGCCGTTGTTTCGGCCTCATGGTGCTGTTAGGGGCTCCTCGCGTAGGCATGGACACCTTCCAACTCCAGAAAGGGGTGTCTGCTCAGGCAAGGTGGCAATTCACTGGTCATGACCTGTGTTATGAGACTCATTGGAAGCCAGTTAGGGATGCAAAAGCTGTTGGAGGGAACATGCTAAGTCCCTATCATTCCAGGATTTCTGGGAGAACTGTACGCTCTAGCACTATTTTGGCCATTTAAACAGCTAGGTCCACACAGCTCACTCTTCCCTATCTTATCTGATGTTGGTGCACCACCTACATTCTCCAGGGAGTGTTCATTTAGCAGGTCATGGAGGTATTTGGAGATGCTGTCTGATGGTCCAGAGTTGTGTCAAGACTAATTTGCATATGTCTGGGTCCAAACAGGAATGGATTGGTGAGTGAAAAAACAATGGATCGCTGTATGGGGGTTAGTGTTTTACATTGTTCAGCCCATCATTTGTTCTTTTCGCACTGGTCCAGAGTTGTGGCATGCCACTAAAGTTCTGCATAACCATACGTAGAAAAATTATTTGTTTGCTTAAACCTTTTTTTTTAAAGTTTCTGTTCTTCAGCTTGCCTTAGATTTGAAAGGATACATATTTTTAACATGAAGGGTTGACATCAAAAAGTGTGAGTTCTTGGAAGTGTAAGACTTGGAGAAAGACCGCAAATCATAGTTCACAAACGTGGTGCACCAAGAGGGACAAGGAGTGCATGACGTGGAAAATATTGTTTTGAAGGGGATGTGGAAAGGTGGTACAGCGTCTATGAAGAACCAGTCAATTATGGCAGCTGGCCCAATGTGTTTTCCATCTGTAGCATGTTTGCATCGACTGCTGCTCCAGCAGTGCCCATTGAGACTGACATTACATTCAACACTACAATTTCTTCTAAATCCTCTCTGTCTGACAACTTTCTCAGAGGTGCATGTTCTGCTGGTGGGTTGGCCGTGTCTTGCCCCTTCACCATAAGACGTTGCTGCAGCTGTGGCAGCTGTAATTAATGATTATAGGATTACATGCGTTGTGTTGCTGCAATGCAGCATTCAATACATTACAGTGCTGCAGAATCCCACGTACATATGTTCCTGAAACATAGCAATTACATACAAATGTGGAGCTGCCAAGGTCAGGAATGCCGCCATTTTGTTTGTACATTAGAAGGTGCCAAGCCCAGCCTGAATGTTCTCTCTACCTTTATGTCACTTACAGCTTGTATTTTAATTTGAGATTTTGGCAAAGTTTGAAATCTGTCTCCAGGCCTTCTTCTGTTGCTCCTTTCCTGTAGCTGCTGGCCCAGGGATTTCAATCAGATGCCTTCTTTCTATTTCTTCCACTGAAATGTTTTCACAGTAAGTTGTGGATGGTCTACAATTACTTTGTATGTGCCCCTGTTCATTTAATTTTGTTCTCACTTTGCAAAGGACCCATAGAGAGAATTTTTTCCAAAGAGTTGCCAGCAGTGGCGGCCGGCATGGTGTTGTTGGGGGGGGAAGTCTGTTGTGGGGGCTGTTATTGGGGGATTGGGACGAAAAAAGAAAATAACGAAAACAAAACCACTTACCTGCCTCTCGCCGCATCGCCGACTCAGTGGTCTTCTTCTGCTGCTGCACTACACAGGCCCCCAGGCTCCCCTGTGGCCAATACTGATGCTGCTCTCATGTTTGAAAGCAGCGTTGGGATTGGCCTGAGTGCTGCAAATTTGCACTCCCAGGGAAACTGGGAGCCTGTGCTTTGGTGTCTCCAACCAGGCAACACCGCTCGGGTTGGAGACACCTCAGTGTGGATGCGTTTTTGGCTGGCCTGATCCTTCTTGTGACCCGCTCGTTTTGCTGCATACCACTACCACTCCTGCCTCTTCCTATCACAGCCCTCTCTTCGATCACTATACACTATCTCTGTGTTGGTGCTCGGGTAGAGGTGGTCTGGAATGTGACGGACTCATCCTTGGTAGCCTGCACTAGGTAAACTCACTGATCCTATACCTGGACCCAGCTCTTAACACCTTCGACGCTCATGACGAGCTTAGCTCGTCATGAGGTACACCTCTCGTACGCTCATGACGAGCTGAGCTCGTCATGAACCGCGGGTTTTTTAAAACTTCAGCGCACCGCGGAAATCTGCACCGCACGAATGGAGTTAAGGACAGGAAATATGTTTTAGCAGAACAAGCACAAATTCTCATAAAGGGAAGCCTGAAACAAGATTAATCTGCCCGTAACTTTATCACGGACATTCTTTGAGATTATTTTTGTTGGATCTTTAGATAGGCAGTTATGTTTGCAGCCAGCCATCTTAGTAAATAGAAAAAGTACTTGTGAACTTAGTGTTTCTTCTTTGTGGAGCTAGAGTGACCAGCGTGCCATGTCCCCCATCCCCCGCCCCTTCATAGAGTAATGTATTCATTATTGCTCACACTGTGGTCCTATGCAACAAGATTTTCCTCAATACATGTTTTTAGAAATAACGCACATGAAAGAACGTGGCCTATATGCAGATGTGCAAAGTGTAGTATACTATTTATAGCTTTTCTAGATGGAGGGGAGGAGCAGCAAGACCCACTGGAGGCTTTATTTCTAGTAAATTGTGGCTCTCCGGATATTCAACAATGAATAACGCTCTGCATAGTGCGTGTATAATAAATATGCATGCCATGGCAATGAAAACAAATGTGGCCCAATAACATGTTCATTAGAGCAACTGTAATAATAAGCACCCATTCTCACTTTTATTATAACACTGCTAAGGGCAAATTCGAGATTATTACCAGAGTACAGCAACATTGATCTCATAGATTGCAAGTAACAATTATTTTACACAAGCAAACAATTCTCCTAATGGTGACCAGTGTAATATGCCATGTATTGCCATTGTTGAGGGCGAGGAGTCCTGGCCCCTCCCCACATTCAAAAATTGTAATAAATAGCATATACCACTCTATGTATATTCTAAAATACTATAATATGCAATATACCTTCTCTTGGGAAAAAGTGGCAAAAATAAAGCAAAAACTCTGCTGTGTCGTAGACATGGACGTCATTTAGGGGGCGCCAGAGGTCACAGCTGCGACCTCTAGACTGCAACCTGAGACTCCAGGCAGGTTGCATGCGACCCCTGTCTTCAAAATGAAATTCGTTTTATTCTGTGTTTTTTTGCAATCTGTTTGTAATCACACGAAGACTTTAAGGACAAATGTTAAACATTTAAAAATAAGTTATTTGACTGGCACTGTGGGAGTCTGGTTTTATTCATTGAGGATATGTGCAGAGGTTTCGGCTTATGGAGTCTACACCAAGCAAGAATCTCCCTCTGGAGTGATCTCGCCCACATCAGATCTAGTGACTAAAGACATGCTGATTTTGTGATACAGAGTGTCAGTGTGCTTGCATAAAGTGCAACAAGTGTTGTTTACAGGCCGTTTAATCGAGAGCGGGAGTTGCAAGAGATTTTGATTCAACTGGTTTTGAAACCTCATCTGAAAAAAAGCATCAGCACTAAATTGTCTACTAAAGAAAGTAAGTCTGATCTAAACTCAGCCAGTGCTGATGGTTTTTCGTGATTGCGCTCCTTGCCCATCATCACAGCAGCCTAGACCATATGTGATGTATAAGTCACATACACTTTTACCTATATTTATATATGTTCTTATTTTTCATGATGACTTATTGTGGTTTTTATTTTAATTTCAGTGATGTCACTTTTGTTAATGACACCAAGGTCAACGATTGTGTGACATCACTTCTTTGAAATCGCCAGGGCCACAGTCAAATTATGTTACTTCTGTGATGTAATTGGGTCAAAGGGCATCTGCTACCCTTGGCATTTAGGTTGTTCGAAGCTTATGGTTGCAGCAGGAGCGTAGCTTTGGGTTGGGAATGGGGGGGGGGTGTGAATGTTACACTACCACCCCATCTCGGCCCCCATATATATATTTTCTGGCTAATTGTTGGGTACAGGGGCTTTTCAGTCGGGTTTGCTGGGGTGTCAGGTCGGATCTCACCAGGAATTTTTACAAAACACAAACACGCACGCACACACACTCTACCTCTCTGCTTTGAAAGTCTTAACAAATGTTGGTTATTTTACATAATACCGTGTTTTCTCCCACTTACTACCTCTGCCAATTCACATTCCTCGCTCTCCCTTTCCTCTGCACCTTTAGTCACTCCCTCTCCTGCTCTCTTGTCTTATTATGCATTTTAACGGTATGTGCCAGTGTGATTGTTGGGAAATCTGAGGCTCACAGCCCCAGGCTTACTGACCAAGCTACGCCCTTGGGTCGCAGGAGCAGCTGGAACACTTAAATATATAAAAACGTAATGGTCGGGGACCTTCTAACCTGCACAGACTGCCGCAGCCCCGAGCCGCAGCCCCGAGCCAAGGGACGCGGCGCAAGAGCCGATTCCGGAAGCGAATCAATCGCAGCCCACCTCGCAGGGATGATTCAAGAAGGCCGCGGCGGAGGCAGAGCTTACACGGCAAGAGACGGAGACGGGGCTGGCAGTGCTGCGCTCCCCACGCACACCATCGGCCCACCTGCTAATGACACGGGCAGACTCTCTTCGTGGAAATGGGGGGATTAATGCACTGTTTGCACACACTGCCTAATGAATCTACAGCACTCGTCGGCTGGAAACAAACTAAATCCTTTGCTTGCATTAAGTTTTAATTATAGCACCCGGGGAGCCTGCAGTACACGCTTAAAATGAATCGGTTCTGTATGCGTGGCACACAGCGGGCCCCGGTGTAATCTAGCACTTGTTCCCCTGAAGCCTTGGCTCTGTGGTTATACAGAGCACGAGGCATCTAATGCACTCCGAAGGCCTCGTGCCATATGGTAATGAGCTGCAAGCAGCACGCGCTGCAGCAATGGCCGCCTACGCACTGCCTTCATGGACATCAAGTGGCTGGCCCTTCTGTGGGGGGCTTCAGTTCAGAAGTGCAGGCAGGGGAAGTGCTTCTTCAGGACCAACAGCAGAGGCTGATGAGGCACCAGCACTTTACTCAGAACGACAGAGATCTCCGGGAGGAACCTGGGGCTGGACAGTACAAGAGTGGGGGCAGAAAGATGGGTTTGAGGGAGTGTCAGAAGGGCAATGCTCAAGGCAGCCCTGGCAAATACCACGCATCAGGCGTTAAGGAAACGCATTTCAGGGTGGTGATTTGCATCAACGCACTGAAGTATGAAGACACACATTTATGGTACCCTGACCACTCTGTGCAGGCAGGCGTGCTCAACAAGGAGCTTTATTTAAGGGCATAGTGCGGGCTAATGAGCGCGCACTGTGCTGTCGGCAGTGCTGCCTGAACCACACTTCACCTTTACTCCCAATTTGACCTGCTTGCACTGACTATAGTTATTGGCGTTGAGCGCCTAACCTCGGATTGTATCAATCCCTCCACGTGGTATATCAGCGCATGGTTAACAAACACAGCTGCAACAATGCAGTGTGTTGATAGGCCCCCGAGATTGAGGTGGCGGGCAGCAGCTTCCTTTTTCATTGCAGCGCCACCGTCTGTGCCGTATTGCTCCGAGGGGTAGCTGTGCTCAGTGTGGGCTGATTTATTTTGTTTTATTTTTTTTGAAAGTTTTATATAGCGCGAACAAGATCCTTGCAGATATCAGAGCGCTTTACAAAAACAGGGGTAGGAAGAACAAGAGAGTGTTTAACAGATTTTTTAGCACAGAATAGCTGTAGGTAATAAATGGGTAGTAAAATAGGAGCATAGTCGATTAGACAAAACAAATAGTACAAGTAGCTGCAGAGTCTCAAATAGAACTAAAGTAAAAGTTCAGGTGAATTTAGCCATGAGGATAGCTTTTACTTCTTTCTTGAAAAATGCAGTGGAGGAGATAAGTCTGGTTTCTGGAGGGAGTGCATTCCAGATCATGGGTGCCATTCCTGAAAAGGAGCGTTTGTACGTTTTTTCCTTCCGGCGAGGTTTCAGAAGAAGATTTTTTGTGCTCCTAGTGGCTCTTGAGCCACCTGATATTGTCAGCTTCTGAGTGAGGTAGCTGGGCGAGTTGTATTCCTGCAGGCCTGTTGGGTCTTGTGCAAGGGATTTTAATGGTGATTTCCTCGATATTACATCAAGGCAGCAGCTGTTTGGGGGCACACTGGATCTTGTGCATTGTGTTTTACTAACTGCGAATTTCTCTGCTATACAAACCTTGCTGCAGCAAGCTTAAATTCAGAGACGTTACAAAAGAGGATGATGGACGGAGCGCTTGAACAAATCAAACACTCACCCCCAGTCAACTGATCTGGGTTTAATCCATCATCATTCTTTAGTTCACTCAGCCACCCCAGTTCAGACATGGCTATATGCAATTCAGTCTGACCCTGTGCCTTATGGGAACAGTCCAGCCTGAACTGCCAAGCCATGTCTTCCCTGGACCGGAAACAAGCATCCTGGGACCGGTTTCGGATTCATAATCCTCATCAGCCAGGCTATCTTGAATCCAGTGGCCAAGTGAACAAGGGACTCACGTCTGAGCATACCCTGCCACACTTAGGGCGAACAAAGCGATACAAAAGAGGATGATGGACGGAGCGCTTGAACAAATCAAACACTCACCCCCAGTCAACTGATCTGAGTTTAATCCATCATCATTCTTTAGTTCACTCAGCCACCCCAGTTCAGACATGGCTATATGCAAATCAGTCTGACCCTGTGCCTTATGGGAACAGTCCAGCCCGAACTGCCAAGCCATGTCTTCCCTGGACCGGAAACAAGCATCCTGGGACCGGTTTCAGATTCATAATCCTCATCAGCCAGGCTATCTTGAATCCAGTGGCCAAGTGAACAAGGGACTCACGTCTGAGCATACCCTGCCACACTTAGGGCGAACAAAGCGATACAAAAGAGGATGATGGACGGAGCGCTTGAACAAATCAAACACTCACCCCCAGTCAACTGATCTGGGTTTAATCCATCATCATTCTTTAGTTCACTCAGCCACCCCAGTTCAGACATGGCTATATGCAAATCAGTCTGACCCTGTGCCTTATGGGAACAGTCCAGCCCAAACTGCCAAGCCATGTCTTCCCTGGACCGGAAACAAGCATCCTGGGACCGGTTTCGGATTCATAATCCTCATCAGCCAGGCTATCTTGAATCCAGTGGCCAAGTGAACAAGGGACTCACGTCTGAGCATACCCTGCCACACTTAGGGCGAACAAAGCGATACAAAAGAGGATGAAGGACGGAGCGCTTGAACAAATCAAACACTCACCCCCAGTCAACCGATCTGAGTTTAATCCATCATCATTCTTTAGTTCACCCAGCCACCCCAGTTCAGACATGGCTATATGCAACTCAGTCTGACCCTGTGCCTTATGGGAACAGTCCAGCCCGAACTGCCAAGCCATGTCTTCCCTGGACCGGAAACAAGCATCCTGGGACCGGTTTCGGATTCATAATCCTCATCAGCCAGGCTATCTTGAATCCAGTGGCCAAGTGAACAAGGGACTCACTGAGCATACCCTGCCACACTTAGGGCGAACAAAGCGATACAAAAGAGGATGATGGACGGAGCGCTTGAACAAATCAAACACTCACCCCCAGTCAACTGATCTGGGTTTAATCCATCATCATTCTTTAGTTCACTCAGCCACCCCAGTTCAGACATGGCTATATGCAAATCAGTCTGACCCTGTGCCTTATGGGAACAGTCCAGCCCGAACTGCCAAGCCATGTCTTCCCTGGACCGTAAACAAGCATCCTGGGACCGGTTTCGGATTCATAATCCTCATCAGCCAGGCTATCTTGAATCCAGTGGCCAAGTGAACAAGGGACTCACGTCTGAGCATACCCTGCCACACTTAGGGCGAACAAAGCGATACAAAAGAGGATGATGGACGGAGCGCTTGAACAAATCAAACACTCACCCCCAGTCAACTGATCTGGGTTTAATCCATCATCATTCTTTAGTTCACTCAGCCACCCCAGTTCAGACATGGCTATATGCAAATCAGTCTGACCCTGTGCCTTATGGGAACAGTCCAGCCCGAACTGCCAAGCCATGTCTTCCCTGGACCGGAAACAAGCATCCTGGGACCGGTTTCGGATTCATAATCCTCATCAGCCAGGCTATCTTGAATCCAGTGGCCAAGTGAACAAGGGACTCACGTCTGAGCATACCCTGCCACACTTAGGGCGAACAAAGCGATACAAAAGAGGATGATGGACGGAGCGCTTGAACAAATCAAACACTCACCCCCAGTCAACTGATCTGGGTCTAAAGAATGGTGATGGATTAAACCCAGATCAGTTGACTGGGGGTGAGTGTTTGATTTATACAAACGAAAAACTCCGTCCATCATCCCCTTTTGTATCGCTAAATTCAGAGACAGCATCTCCCATACCTTGCAAAACATCTACAGAGCATATGCTATGGCGGGCAGTAGCTTCCTTTTTTATTGCTGACCTGCCACCTGTGCAGTTCTGTTGAGTACTGAAGGGTAGCTCTGCAGGTCAGTGTACCTACTGATTTATGTTGGCTAGGTTGTTTGTAGGCCTGTTTGGTCTAGTACTCCGGTTCTACTTGATATAACAACAAACCTTGTCTGAAGTATCCTTAAATAAACGCAGTCGCCCATACCTTGCAAAACACCTTCTCCTGCAGTGCACGTGATGAGGTGACACGACCCCTCAGTGTACTATGTGGAGGTGGTCGAGCAGGCAGCATGCAGACAGGTGATTTTACGGCAAACAACGGAGAGAACAATCACATGGCTCTCCGCTTCCAACTGCAGTAAGGAAGGTAGTGGGAGTACCCAAGTGGAGACAGTAGGGAGCACACATCGAGTTTATGGTGAAAGAGTAATGCGGAGCAGTCATTAAAAGAAGGAACACCAGGAAAGGAGCATTCACTTCATGCGAGCTGTTTTTATTCAGCATGATGTGTTTTCTACTGGTGGTGAGCCGGGAGGTGAGTCAGTTCTTATGTGTACCCTATATTCAAGCAAGATTCCCATTTTAGCTGGAGGAATGTTGTAGGCCATCAAACCAAACAGGAGACATGGGATAGGATGTGGTGCTACCGCCAGAGCTGCAGACTTTGGAACTCGGGAACCGGTTCAAATCTGGGCGTTGGCTTTACTTCCTCTAAATATGTGCAAATGACTTAATCTTCCCATTCCTAAAACCAAATCTGACCGCCTCTAATATAACTGGTGCTCAAGTAAAGTGCTCCAATGCACACTATATAAAACTGCAAGAAAAAGCAATGAATAGGATTCCAATTTGCACTTCACAAACCAATTGATGTCATGTATTTTGTGCGGAGGTCATTGACTCTCAACATTGTAGCCATGGTGTTATTTAGAAAAATATTTGGTAATCCCAGAAAGCTTGTCCTTCCTCTAATTCATGTGCACGATAACTGTGACGTGGTGTAACGCGAAATTTAATGATATGAAGGGACTTTATTGCACAATTAGTTGGAACCATCACAATTTATACAAACATGTTTTTATATGACACACATATTTAAAGGTGCTCTCATATGTGATATTGAATATAAAGATGGCTCTTTGAAATAAGCAGTTTGTCTAGGATCACACAATTTGGTGACACCGAGAAGCAGGGATTTGTCCCAACTTTTCTAGTTTCACACTGAACAATGTAATCATTAGATGGGTATCTCTTTCTGATATTGCATGCTAATGCTTTGTCTGCAATTCTTGGAGGATTAAATCAGAGCATAGGCAGCAATGCCTGCTGCTCAACCATGCTCAGTGCTACTTTAGGCCTTCCTCTACTCAGCACTGCTGCCCAGGATTAAATTGTGTGTCTGGATCACAACCTCCCTTCATGTACTTGACATGGGGCAGATCCCCCATTACGGCGGAGGAGCGTCGCCCCACTGCTTTCTCGCAGTGCGAGAAGCGGAAACATAAAATGGTAAAACTACCATTATATGTTTCTGCTTCTCGCACTGCGAGAAAGAAGAAGGGGTTGGTTTGGGAGGGGGGGTCTGCTAGAGGGCAGGGGAGGAGTGGCTAGCCCAATACTGCGGACCCTGACTGTTTGGCCTCTCTCGGTGATGCACTGATGGGTAGCAATACTAGCACAGAACAGTTTGAGCCCAAAGGTTATCTATGGCTTCGTATTTGGGGGAGCGACTGAAGCCGTTTAATCTTTGTCTATCGCTCATGACTTTTCTTTCTGCCATTATACATAACCTGACTGATTCCAGTGTTGACTTGTTCATCGAGCAATTTCGGTTGCATCTGTCTATATGGGTGTTAATACAATCACACTTTCCCCTAGACGGTAGGAGGAATCACATAGCTGTTTTGTTTGGGGCTAATGGGTTATATCTGCTTTTATTATTCACTGGCCTGCGTGTAGTTTTACAAATGTGGCCTCTGACCTGTAACACTGATCATGCTTTATTTTTATTACATTTTTATGACTTTCATGGTCATGTTCAGAGATCGAAGAACATGTTGACTGATATGTTAATGTCTAGTACAATAGTGGAAAGCTCAAATCTTAGTTACTATTTTGATTTACTTGAGAGAAAGTGTACTCAAAGTGTAACACAGTTGGCAGTAGAATGTCACCCCTACGCTCACTGATACCACAGAAATGTCACACATAAGCATTCTGAAAACCTGGCAGCTATGTAGAACTGAAAGCAAATTTGTATTAATTCATTTGTAATATGCCATTTCTGTATTTGTTTTCTTCCGGTATTAGTCATGGATCAGCTCTAGATTGCATTTAAAATTGATTTCTATGTGTTTTTGAAGTATGTACGATAAAGGGAAAACACAAGCTTTAGCTGATTTTTCCAATTTGTGTACCCTCGGGAACAATACCTGCCCTTTGTTCATTTGATCACTGTAGCATGTGTTTACCATTTGGGGCTCTATAAAGTGCAATGGCATTGAGGTGTGACCCATTTTATGATGATGTATTTACTTTTATATCTTTTGGGCACAAAATTGTTTTGTATCAGTATCTCAACCTTCCCTTTCAATGGTTTTGAAGCATTTTAAAGATATTTTAGGGCTTCTCAATCACCAAAAGGGTGTAATTTCATATATTTATGTCATACCATTCATTTAATTGCTTTGTTTAACTAGTGAGAAAATGTCACACTAAGTGTCACACATTAGTCAGTTGAGTGTCACTCATAAGTGCACTGAAACAATGGAAATATCACACAATCTGAAAACTTGCCAACTATGTGCATAAAGCTATCTCACTGCGCTCTGATTCCCTCAAAACCCTTGAATCTGAGGCCTGGTTGCAGTGACTCTCAACCTCCAGACAGCACGCTCATGTATGCAGCCTTCTCACCCCCCATTCCCTCCTCCCTCCCTCAAAACCTCTGAATCTGAGACTTGGCTGCGGCGACGCACAGCTTCCAGGCAGTACTCCGATATAAGGGCACTAGGTCAGTGCCCTTACATTTCTGGTGCTCTGCAGCAGTTTTAAGATCTGCTCAGAGTTTCTCGTAGCTCAAATGGGTGCCATTTCTTATATTCATATATGTTTCCCTCACCTTCATTGCTTGATTTTGCTCACGAGAATGTGTCACTCATAGTCATTGAATGTCACTCATAATTACACTGAAGTTATAAAAATGTCACACATAAGCAATCTGTAACCTAGGCAGCTATGAAGGAGGGTGGGGAAGGGTGGAGAAGTATCTGTGTAGGACGGTTTGGGGGAGAGTGTGCTGACTGTCTTTCACAAGTGGAAGCTGTGTGGGTGCTGGAGTTGCAGGTGTTGGCATGGTCATGAGAAGTGTGAAGAGGCGATGCTGAGAGGAAGCGATAAAGGACAAATGTTCTTAAGAGAGTGCATGGTGGAGAGGATTTCAGGGAAGAACGAAGATCACATTGTTGGGTGAGTGGCCGAAAATGACCAGAGGCTAAAGTCAGGCATAATTTAACTCTCCCGGTATCTACACAGTACTAATGGCTGGCCAATTATTTGTAAAAGTATTACATTAATGCACAGACTGTTTATAGAAAAGTGTGGTTTAATGCCGGAGCGGACAGTGAGCTGATTATGGGCAGGATTTTAGGTCATCCCAAGGAAGGAGAGCCCTTGGAAGAAAAAGATTGCAGTGCGAGAGATGAAAGTGCAGATGGCACGGTTAAAGAATATGGAGGACTTCAGTGGTAGCTGGAAGGACAAATTGTGGTTTACTGGAACTGGTGGCGCTGAGGATGGTGGAGAGTGCCAAGCAGTCTTTGTGGGAGAAGTAATGAAATGAAATGAAAAATTGCACTTGTATAGCGCATAACTACCCGGAGGCCTCGCAGCGCTAGTGACTAAATTGCTTAACGCGGGCTCAGGGTAGATCAGTAGGATTTGCCGAACAAGTGCGTTTTCAAAGCTTTCCTAAAGGACATGAGATTACTGTTTCCTCGGATAGAAAGGGGAAGGGAGTTCCAAAGTCTGGCCGCCGAGTAAGAAAAGGAGCGGCCGCCCCAGCGGGCTCTATTGATTTTAAAAGAGGTAGCCAGCTGGAGGGTGCCAGAGCGAAGGAGGCGAGATGGAACATAAGGCGTGACCATGGAGTGCAAAATTGCCGGGCCTGCTCGATAAAAGGATTTGTGCAAAATGCACAAAGCCTTAAATTGCACTCTGGCAGCCATTGGGAGCCAGTGGAGCTCTTTTAGGGCCCTCTTCCCTGACTGCCAACGGGGCAGGTTGTACAGTAAGCGGGCCGCGCTATTTTGAGTAACCTGGAGCCTCTGTATGACCGAGGCCGGGGCTCCCAGATAGAGAGCGTTCCCATAATCCAGGCGGGAGAGTATCAGGGCCTGGACCATGATCCTCCTCGCCTGGAAAGGGAGCAAAGGAAGCACCTTACGGAGCATCCTCATTAGCCCAAAGCAGGTGGCAGCAGTCTTGGTGGCTTGAACCGAGAAGTCAAGTGCCGTATCGAGCCAGATCCCAAGGCTCTTTATCTGGGACTTCGGGGCGGGAGGCAAGCCTAAACATGGTGGCCAGATGGATGCAAGAGCAGACGGGGGGGGGGATTACCAAGAAGGATGATGTCTGTCTTCTCCCCGTTGAGTTTCAAACAGGAAGCTTGCATCCACCTGGCAACAGCCTCTAGACAGGGACCTAAGGTGTTGGATGATCCTTCTGAGTGGTCTAACGAGACCACCAGCTGTGTATCATCCGCGTAGGTGACAATACGCACACCAAAGGGATGTACTATCCTGTCCAGAGGTTCCATGTAGGCATTGAATAGGGTGGGACTCAGGGAGGAGCCCTGAGGGACCCCGCACCTGAGTGGATGTTTTGGAGAAGTTGCCTCACCCTCAAAGACCTGAAAGAATCGCTCGCTCAAGAAGGATGCCAGCCATTCCAGGGCCGCGCCCGACACGCCCATGCCCGCCAATCGTTGTAATAGCGTGGCATGGTTCACCGTGTCGAACCCGGCGCTAAGGTCTAATAAGATGATGGCCACCTTTCCTCCCCGATCCAGTATGGCTCTTGTTTCTTCCGTTACCGCTAAAAGAGCGGTTTCGGTTCCGTGTTGAGGACGAAAACCTGTCTGGGAGGCACGCAACAGACCATTGGATTCCAAATAGTCCGTTAAGATGTTATTAACGTGCCTCTCAAGCAGTTTACTCAGCCACGGAAGTAACGAAATAGGGCAGTAGTTAGCCAAATTCCTCTGGTCCAGGGTGGGCTTTTTCAGCAATGCCCTCACCATAGCACACTTCCAGGAAGATGGAACAGATTTGGAAACAATGGAAGTGTTAAGAACTTCTAAGATAACTGGACGAATAACGTCCAGGACCTTGATAAGGGTCTGAGGGGGTGCTGGGTCGTTAGGCGACCCAGAGGTGACCTTAGAAATTAATCTGTCAAGACCACAGGCATCGAGGAGTGGAATTGTATCAAGTCCACAAGGGACCGAGGAGACAGAGATTTCGGGTGTGGAAAATCCTGGATCGTCCTTGGGATTACTAAATGAGGAGTATATGGTCTGAATTTTTTCAGAAAAGAAAACAGCCAGCTCATTGCAGCGGTCTTGCGCGCCTTCAGCAGAAGGACGCTCGGCAGAAGGTGAAATGAGGGACTTTGCTATCTTAAACATTTCCTTTGGGGCGTTGGCCGCTGCATTAATTTTCCCTTCGTAAAAGAGAACTTGTGCCATCTTGATCTCCGATTTATAATGCTTTATTGCAGCCCTATATTCAGCTTTCCTAGGCTGAGAATGTTCCTTCCTCCAGGCTCTCTCAAGTTTACGGCACTCAAGTTTTATAGACCTACGGGCAGGTGTATACCATGGTGCAACTTTGGGTCTTTTTATGGATTTACAAGGGCATTTAGGAAAGACCTGGTCAAGAGTACTGGAGATCCAGTTGTCAAAGTTATTAGTGGCCGATGCGGGATTAATGGCCTTCCTCGGTGGATCTCGGGCAAGGGCAGCTATCCAATCAGGGAGAGAGAGTGAAGACCATTTCCTTCCCAGGTGCTTGGCGGGGGAAGTGGAGAAGCGTGGCTCAGTGGTTAGAGGTGGCAGACCCGGAAGCTGAGATCGGCTGTGGACCAGGGTTCGATTCCCCGCCTCGGCGGGTCTCTTGCTCAAAAATTCCACGGACTCGACAATTCTCTCTCCGGTGCCTACTCGACTCACGGGGTCACACTCTGCGACTCTGGGCAATAGCTTGCTTAATCTCCACTACGGCCCCTCGCGGCGGGATGCCTGGCTTTCACCTTGTGGATACCCTGCCGGGGTATCTCACAGGGGAATACCAGGACGGGTTCCCTAAGCAAGCGCCTTGATGCCTTCGGGTGATACGTGCGCTATATAAGTCGCAATACAATACAATACAATACAAGGGTCTTGAGAGGAGGAGGGAGGATTAGAGAGCCAGGTAAAAGGTATTAAAAAATGGTCCGTCCAGGGTAATGGGACCGGCGTCTCTACAATAAGGTCAATGTTACTATAAATGTGATCAAAAAGATGTCCCCTATTATGGGTTGCCTGATGGCCCCTTTGATAAAGATCAATCGCTTGCAAGTTGGAACGTAGGTTATTGGCTGACGTATCATGGGGGTCATCAAGATGGAGGTTGAAATCCCCAAGCAAGGTAAAATTAGACGAGGTCAGCACAACACTTGCAGTGAGGTCAGTGATCGTAGTGATAAAGTTATTAAGGGTGCCTGGTGGACGGTAAACCAGAATACCAGAGAAAGTGATGGTGGGGGAAAAATCTAACGAGAAGTGTAAACTCTCGCAGGCCGGTGAGGTGGTTGGAATAACACGACACCTAAAGCTATCTCTATATATTATGGCCAAACCACCACCTCTCCCAGACTGACGGTCAAGTCGTTTGAGGGTATAGCCTTGAGGTGTGACCCACGTTGTAGTCGAGTCATTGTCCATCTGGAGCCAGGTTTCTGTAAGAAAAAGAGCATCAGGATTGAGCTCTTCAATCAGCATGTACAGCTCAGTGAAGTGTTTCGGAAGGGACCGACAATTAAGGAGATACAGTCTCCATTTCTGTACAGAGGGAGAATGGCAACTGTATGAGAGAGAAGTACTCCACTTGCAATATTTACAATAATGTTCTAAATTGGTGGGAGACAAAGAGTGGCAACAAGGCAGACTGGTGAAGGGTCGAAGGGCATGTAGCAACGAGGAGTTGTAGGTTATGCGATTCCCTACCATAGTAATAGTCGGGTCCAGGGCCAGCGAGAAGCGTCTGGACGCGGACTGGCGCAGACTGGCTTCTCTTTGGCGCCTCTTCGGCGCGTCTACGGCGCTACCGCTGCGCGTCACCGCTGCGCGGGGAGAAGAGGGACCATATAGATTAGGCGAAGGTGGAGACTAGCACGTCAACCTCCCCAAGATGGCCGCCCTAAATGGAGCAACCAGGAAGTGGTGCCGCTTGACCTCCCTCCACAACAATCAGCACAAGAAGCTGCGGTGGACCAGGGAGTGGGCGGGCAAAATGCAGGTAGGATCCCAACAAGTGCGAATAAAAACACAAATTATCACAATCAGAGGTAAATGTTTAAAAAAGCATTAAAACGCTTGTAGCAGTCCTATTCACTGCCAAGCGCAGCGATCTTCGTTAGTCAATTATCGCGCGCGAGTGACTCCCGCCCTAATGTAGTGAGGGCGAAGGGGGAGACTAGCACGTCAACCTCCCCAAGATGGCCGCCCTAAATGGAGCAACCAGGAAGTGGTGCCGCTTGACCTCCCTCCACAACAATCAGCACAAGAAGCTGCGGTGGACCGGGGAGTGGGCGGGCAAAATGCAGGTAGGATCCCAACAAGTGCAAATAAAAACACAAATTATCACAATCAGAGGTAAATGTTTAAAAAAGCATTAAAACGCTTGTAGCAGTCCTATTCACTGCCAAGCGCGAGCGCAGCGATCTTCGTTAGTCAATTATAGCATTTCAGTGCGAGATGGAATGTTGGAGTGTGGAGCAAAAGAGTGCAATGTTGGGGTTGTATATGAGAAGGTTGTCATAACAGTGGTGTCTGGACTCTTCCGAAAGGCGATGTAGGGAGTACTGGGCAGGTCACAGTTTGGTAATGTCCTGTTACCTCTCTCTGCACTGGATATGATCTTTTCAAATTTCCTTGATGCTCCAGTGCTTTTTGCGGTTGAGCAGTTGAGGTTAATTCCCATTGGTGGTTAAGAGTTTGGGCTCAGATTTAAGATAATGCAACAGTTGCGAGACTCAATAAAACTGAAAGTCCAGACAGGGGTACTTTTTCCTATCCTAAGGAATACTTCCAGTGGTTTGTGTGGTCGAGCAATTGATGTTAACTCCTGTAGGTGGTTAGGAGTTTGAGCGTAGAAAGAAGATAACACTACATTTGCCAGACACAATAACATTTAATGTCCAACCAGGGGTAATTTTTCCTATCGTAAGAAATATTTCTTGTGTGTATCCTTGGGAGAACATGCAAGGTTAAGCAGAACACAGTGGTAAAAATCATTAGTGCCTAGAACTCAGGGCTGCTCAAATGTGACCCCAAATATATAAGGGGTCAAAACACAAAGTAAGTGTTAGGGGCTGGATTTTTTTGCACTTCTCAAGGGGTTCATGTCTTTGGGGTTACTACTGCATTAGTGTTTCAAGTAACAGTCATGGTGCGGATACACTCTGGCATGACTGTTAACCCAGTTTCACTAAAGTGTATCTTATTACTTGAGGTTCTAGTAAACTTTGTGGGTTTGGCTTTCTGTCCTGAGCGTGAGGAACAACCCTAGTCAGACTGATCAAGGAAAAGATATTTCAGTGGCCGATGGAATACATGGGCCACTGAAAGACCAGTTGCTGACAATGTGGACTACCAAGTAATTGTCAAGGCCACACCAGTCATCATCAACAATTATAGGTAAGGGCCCTATTGTTGACAGATAACCTATTGTTGACAGATAAGTGATGTTCCACCACTAGCAACATTGTCAATACTGCAGGGACCAGGAAACATTACTTCTGGTCCAGAAGAGTCCCTTGTCACTGGACCTTTGACAATGTAAACCCCACCCAAGTTGTCACTATCACAGTGGATGACTTTAAAGTCCATTTGGGCAGAGACCTTTGAGAGGCCCGGTATATATAAATGATTTATAGAGTGCCTACCTAGCTACAAACATAAGCCCACTGTACACGAAAGGCAATATAACAGAGTGTAAAGACAAATATGAATGCAAGTGCATACCCCCAGGGAATGAAAAAAGATTCTTTCACAAGGAAGTGAGGTCATTGGACAGAGTCACTACACAAATTCTGCTCACCTTAGGAAGAACATCACCAGTGTTGATCTTGGACCAGTAGATCCAGTCTTGTACTGTCACTCGTCTTTTTGTCGCACTTTACCTGCTATCTCTCAGCAGGGTGGGAGCGATTGGATTGGTGCTCAAGCTTCGAGTGCATTTGGCATGCCTTTCAGCTCTTGAGCATGCAGGCAGTCCCCTTGGGCAGAGCGTAATTCCAGCTTAGGCCCTGCTGGAGACCACATGCCGGTCTACAGCCTGTGGAGCAATCGAACAGGGCCCATATGGGCAATTTGTGGTCACCGTCAATGGAGCTAAAGGAGCTATTGCATATTCTGTTTAATGTGGAGTTTGGCGGGGATCCAGCTCCAGTGAGGGGTTCAGCACAACCGGAATCAACTGACGACGGACAAAGCTGGATTTGATGGATTTTTATCTTGAGCTAGTTGCCACAAGCACTGTCATCTGAGGCTGAAGATTGATTCCCTCTTTGAGGCAGTGGTTGCCAGCGGTCTCACCCTGAGGTAGAATTTCACGTGAAGGCACAGGAACTTAGAGAACACTGACGTTTTTACTGTACTGGAAGGAGGGTCATAAACACTTGTCATCCATCCAGGAGGAAACCATGATAACCTAACCACGAAAAAGGGCCAAAACGAGAAGACGGGTTGTCATACAGCAATATAACACAGCCACCCGTGCCTTTTAAACCATATTTACTGCCATCGACACAGACTGTACCTGAAACGTATCAAGCTAAGACCGAGCTCGCTAGATTTAACATAGGTGGGTTCAGTCTTTCATAGGATCACAAAGAGGAGAGTTCCGTTCTTCGCAATCTCTCTAACAGTGATTAGGAGGTCCTACATGGTGCCCTCAGGGAGATTACTTAAAAGGAGATGAACTTTCCATGTGTGTCAACCTAGCAGGGCCTAACGTTTGCTGATTTCACCTCAGAACTGGAGGGGCAGGTCCTGTCAGTAAATAACTGATAATCCGGGATCTTCTGGTTCAAAGATCACAAGTTGAAAAGCACTGTAATGATAGACCTTGCAGAGGAAAATGCAAAATGCTGCAGAACAGTACAACAGCAACAGAACCAGGCCACTGTAATCTTTAGTCCTCCTAGGAAGAAAGAGAGGAATGTTCAATAGTGAATATGGAGAGGGTTTTGGAGAGGATCAGGGAATGGTGTTAGTTAGGAATTGGGATTAAATGAATGATCATTGTTAGTTAAGATAGTTGAGGGCTCATCCCTAGAGATTGTGAATCAGACTGCCACAACTGAAGAAAGTATGTCAGTGCAAGAGATGGAGCATGGTTCGAGGCCGGTAGTGCCAGAGGGGAGGACAAATACAAATTATAAGCATATCAAATAATGGGTTTACTTGAAGAAGATTTGAGTAAATAGAAACAAAATAGGTAAGCCAAAGTGTGATGACTACAATTACTAAATAACTAAATACACACTGCAGTAGGTCAAAGAAAAGTATTTAAATACACAAAACATCCTCAAAGTTAATTACAATGATGAAGTCGAGAAAAATGTACTGGCGCAATGAAAAGACAAAATGAAATTCAGGTGCAATCAAGCATAACATGAAATTGAGAATAATAAGCTGCAATTAAACAACAGTAAATATAAAAATTAAATAGTGGATTGAAAATATTCAAATATGAACAAAATTGTTCCAAAAAGAATGCAGTCTGTATCATAGAGAATACGTCGATGTTTCAGCTCTTGTGGTTAAATTGACTAGGGCCATCATTAGGGCAGATTGTCAAAAAGACATTTAGAAGAAACCAAACTAAAGAGTTCCACTAGAGAGTACAAGGCAATAGCAAAAAAAAGATGTCATGGCTAAAATGGACCTGGAACCAAGGTGAAAAGATTTGCACTAGAAGGCAACCCAAAGCAGAGAAAACCAATTATAGAGAGTTTTCTTCTCCCTGTATGCTGGTTTGGAATCCTTGTATCGGCTGTTATAGAGATAATGGTTTCTAGGCTTCCTGGATGTATTGAAATGTTATCTTGGTAGTCTGCTGGTCAATGCTACTCATCAAAATAATGAGTGTGGCAAGATGTTACAAGATGTCATTGCCGAGAACAATAGGGTTGATCTCATATTTCCTTTGTGCTGAGTATTGTAATCAGTGTATGAGAAAACGAGACACATCTGCCATTTAACTACTGATAGGAAGGCAGAGGGATGATGTGGTGTTATTCAAAGGTTAGTATATCGCACACAGCTCTATTAATCTGAATCTGACATTAATGAAGATTCAGCTTTTCAAGAGCTGCGTCAAAACATTCTTCTGTTTCGGACACAGCTTTAAACAACTAGGCCATGTAATGCACTTTAGATTTGAAAAGGCGGCTTCCATTTTTTCCTCCTGGATGTTTGGTTTGCACGACGCTTGCTTGCAATGGCGCTAATGCTAGTGATATTGTTATGGACTTTCATGTGTGTACATATATGGATATTATGACTTGTTGGTTTTATTAAGCATGTGCCCCTGCACAGTTATCATAAGTTTTCTGCGGATAGGTTCATGGTTAGTATCCCTTGACGAATTGTCTGATAGATAGGAGAAAAGTTTTACTCTTTCCAATTTGACATTGTAAATAATTATTTCCGATTTTTCTTGACTCGTTTTCCCATCACACTGTCTTTGATGTGCTCTGTTCACAGAAAGGTTGGTATTGCAGCAGCATGTTGCAATTGAATTAGATTGGCTTTGCAGACGTCAAGGAGTTTTTGTTAACAATATTGAGTTATCTTCGTACAGCATGATTAGAGCTAGTACATTTCTGACTATTGGCTGTCAAGTTTTGATTCAAGTATGAATGGATAGATATAGTTTGTGTACAGGTTATGCAGACTGGGAGCTAAATTGCACCCTTGCTTACCCCCCCCCCCCACACCCCCTACCCTCCACAGGAAAATGTAATTGAAAGTTTGACTTTCATGCTGAGTCTAACCTGGATCATTGTAGTAGCGTCCATAGTTTTGATGGTTTCCAGAAGTCTTGGCTGCATGTCCATCTTCTCCAGCTCTTAATATATTCTACGTCCAATGATTGAGCCTACAGCCCTGGACAATTCTACAAACATTGTGTATACAGGTTTATTGTGCCTTTTGTATTAGTTATCAATGATTTGAAGGAAATTCATTCCTTGGCCTACATTCCACACTATTTCCCTAAATCTGGCCTGAGTGCCATTGAGAATTTTAGAACAAGCTTTCGAGTCCTCAGTGTGCGACAAGATGATACTACAAAATATTTTCTTTTCAATTCGACTTTTCCGTGTATAAGTGTCTTGATTGCCCCAATTGACCTCTTTGTAAAGGGAGGCCATCATATTGGATGGCCATGATTAATAGGTGAGCAACAAATTCGAAGATTATGATTGAAGGCAGACCTCCATTCTGGGTCTTTATGATTGTGGAAAACTGTTGTTATAGATAATATCACAGAAGCTGTTTACTAATATTGGTATCCACCTACTTTTTCGCAATTATTTCAGATGGAGCATATTTCGTCTGGGGAGTTTCCTCATCTCAGAATAATTGTATTGCTTTTAGTAATCAATTTGTAGTTATCATGTTGCCTGTAACTTCTAAAACCTGGTCTATGATGATGATGTTGTGTTTAGTTGACAAGTGGAGTGAAAGATCGAGCCAAAAATGTAGCCGAGGGACGTTTGTGACTTTAGCTTTGATGTTCTTCGTTCGTAGCCCTGGGCCTGTAGCTGTCAGGACCGAGACCCAGTGTGGGGTTTGCCCCCAGTCCTGAAGTTGAACCATTTGTTTGACCCAGAGACTACTTTCTTCATTTTGACTGGTTTCTTAAGCATTATCCTCCTCTAAAGGCCTTTAGTTATAGAGGAGTCTCTCCCAGCAATAAGTGTAGTTCGGGATTTCTCTTCACGTTTCAACTCAAACCACTGTCGTGCTTTCTTCTGTTTGGATTATTTTGTACAACCTGATGCAACACTGTTGAGAGCCAGGGCTGTAGAAGAGAAGCCAGTTCTACATGCAGACCTTTTTTCCACTGCACATTGCTGCTGATGTCTTATGATTTAACTGTAATGTCCTTTGCTAATTACCTATGATGAGAAAGACTCAGTACTCTCTAGAGCCTATGCTATCCCATCTGTGCTCCACATCATCCATTTTATCCTCCTATTATTTCAAAACTTCAGATGTGATCGAGGATTCCTGTAGATGTTCCTCAAGTCCAACTTTTGCAGAGACTTCAGCCCATTAAAAAGTGCCATTTTCATAAAAAGAGCAGTTCTCAAGATCGGTGCTTGTGGGGTCCATTGGATTTGCTCCCGAGTCTTACCTGATGGGCTAAATCCATCCAATAGCAACACAAAAAGATAATGAACGGAATGCTGAACATTGTCAAACATTCACCCCCCAGCACAGAGACCTGGGCCGAAATCCTTCATTTTGTTTGCTCCCCATGCCATTCTAGTTTGAACCCACTCGTTTGCAAATCAGTCTTGACCCTGCTCCCCATGGGAACAGTTCAGCCCAAACTGCGAGGCCAGGCCCACCCCTAGACCAGAAACAGGACCTGGCTAGGTAGTTCGAGCAGCACTTTTCCCTTGAGGAGCAGGGTCACAACTGATTTGCATATGACTGGGTCTAAACTGGGGTGGCATGGTGAGCAAAAAACGATGTATTTAACCCAGATCTGTGACTGGGGGCGAATGTTTGATAATATTCAGCATTCCGGCCATCATCTTTTTGTGTTGCTTTAAATCCATCCAATGCCATGTAAAACTGCTCTGCTATGGAACCTTCCCTGTAGTGGGTACCTGGTGCCAGCTACCTTAGTGGTCACCCTAGAGGTGAGACTTTTTTCCTATTAGTCGTTAGAAAGAATGAGTGTGGTAACCTTTCTGGTTAAGTGCATGCAGGGTGGAAGCGTGAGGTAGAAGGCTTTTGACGTCATAGTTGGAGGGGTTGCTATCTTTTTAATAAGGGACTAGTGCAGGGAAGATACTGAGCAAGCACTGAACCTTGAGTGAAGCTAAACAAAAACAGACTCACCGTAAAGGATGATGGGTAGGCTCTGCACATTTAGCAGTTTGCTAGACTCTTACCATTCTTTTACTTACTCAGTAAACTCGGAAGAGCAATCTGGATATGTGAACCACTTCTGAGGGGATGAACAGCGCAGCCTATACGGAAACAACGTGACAAGGTCCTGTGCAGCCCTCTTGACCACACAAGCTTCACTTCATGAGATCGTTTTCCCTTTGAATCCTAATAGCAGCTGTTCCTTCCTGTAGTGTACACATTTCCATCTCCTGTGCCTGGGTGTTGAGATCAACTGGGCATGCCTGTGAGCACCCCTGCTTCTATGCCTGTGTGTCAATGTTTGTTAGGCATGCATGGAAGAGCTGCTGCTTCTATGCCGCTATGCTTCTATGCCTGGATGTTCAGATCCAGTAGCCTTGCTTGGTAGTGTGCCTCTTCTAGTCCAACGTGCTGTGATCCATTAATATATGACTGTGAGGGCTCCTAAATGCCTGGGTGTTGAGATCCATTAGCCATGCCTGGGAATAATCCTGCAAGGGACATTTTCTCTGCTTCTGGTGGATCTTGTGGAAATGGCGCCTGCGCCAAGGTCCCCAGTGCAGGCAGTACTGGCCTGTGGTCTGACCGTGAGAGTGGAACAGCAGTGCAAAGGGAGCATGGGGTCGCCATATACTCCCCACCACCTGCATGCATGATTACACTACATCCGAACCTCTAATGAATTTAACAGGAGCTCTGTGAGCCAGGGATTTACAGCAATACACTTGTAAGAGAAACAATTTTTGTGCAAGAATACGCATTATAATGAGACCAGTGTTTTGCTGGAGGCTTTCAGACACTCCTGTCAGCCTGCATCAACTGTTCTTTTGATCCAAGGGCAGTGCCCTAACTGTCTGCGCTGTCAAGGGTCACAAAGGCAGTGGCAGAAACAGCAATTAGATGGCCCTTTTTAGGTCTTGTCTAGGCAGCGCTTGCGCTGTCTCTTCGAGACATGCTGTATTCAGGATATGTGAATGAAGCTCCGCCTACTTCCCACCCATCTTTTTAATTGGCTCCTGTCCCTGTCTATGTCCCTGGTAAATGGTGGCTTTTCATTGGTCATTAGGCTTTATTGTCTCTTTTTGTAAACTCCCATGAGGACACCACCTATTACATGTGTTGTTACGCCCTAGGTTTTAATTACAGCCACAAGGCACTATTTTCTTAAAGGCCTTTAGACAGGACACTGACCTTCTATAAATTTCCCTTCATCTGCTGCACGTAGAGTACAACCTAACCCGGAATGAATGTAATAATTCTTTTGTCACATTTCAAAGCTGCTAATTGTATATATTGAATGTACTGTGGTATTGGCTTTCATGCAATGCATTATGGGAAGGTTGGATTTACTATTTCTTCAAAGTTTATGATGCTCACTAGGGACTTCTAGGCGCAGCTTGCGGTACTGCACCTACACATCTCACATTTATATTCAACCTTCTATACATTTCCCTTCATCAGCTCTACATTGAGTACAACCTAATTAGAATGAGTATAATAATTGTTGTGTCACCTTTCAAAGCTATCAATTGTATATATGGACATTACTATTTGAATGTACTTGTGGTACTGTCTTGCAGGCAATGCATTATGAGAGTACAATCTGTGCCAAAAAGTTTGATGCTCACTAGGGACCTCTAGGAGCAGTGTGCGGTACTGCATCTAGATTTGCAGTGTTGGTGCTTTGCTCACTAGGGACATCTAGGAGCAGCGTGCGGTACTGCAACTAAACAAGCAGTGCTGGTGCCTTGCTCACTTGGAACTTCTAGGAGCAGACTGCAGTACTGGCAGTGCTGGTGCCTTGCTCACTACGGACCTCTAGGAGCAGATTGCTGTACTGCACCTACCACATCTCACATTTATATTAGACCTTCTGTAAAATTCCCTTCATCAGCTCCACATAGAGTACAACCTAACCTAATCTGGAATTAATATAATTATTTTGTCACATTTCAAAGCTACTAATTGTATATATGGACATAGCTATTTGAATGTACTCGTAGTACTGTCTTGCATGTAATGCATTATGGAGTACGGTGGATTTACCACATCTTCAAGTTTAAGATGCTCACTAGGGACCTCTAGGAGCAGCTTGCGGTACTGCACCTACCACATATCACACATATATATATATATATATATATATATATATATATATATATATATATATATATATATATATATTAGACTTTCTATGAATTTCCCTTCATCAGCTCCACCTAGAGTACAACCTAATCCGGAATTAATATAATAATTCCTTTGTCACATTTCAAAGCTACTAATTCTATATATTGACATAGCTATTTGAATGTACTCTTGGTATTGTTTTGCATGCAATGCATTTTGGGAGTACCATATGTGACCAAAAGTTTATGATGCTCACGAGGGACGACTAGGAGCAGCTTGCGGTACTGGCAGTGCTAGTGCCTTGCTTACTAGGGACCTCTAGGAGCAGCTTGCGGTACTGGCAGTGCTGGTGCCTTGCTTACTAGGGACCTCTAAGAGCAGCTTGCAGTACTGGCAGTGCTGGTGCCTTGCTCACTAGGGACATCTAGGAGCAGATTGCGGTACTGCACCTACCACATCTCATATTTATATTAGACCGTCTATAAATGTCCCTTCATCAGCTCTACATAGAGTACAACCTAACCTAATCCGGAATTAATAGAATTCTTTTGTCACATTTCAAAGCTACTAATTATATATATATATATATATATATAGACATAGCTATTTGAATGTACCCGTTGTATTCTCTTGCATGCAATGTATTGTGGGTAGGGTGGATTTACCATATCTTCACAGTTTAAGATGCTCACTAGGGACCTCTAGGAGCAGCTTGCGGTACTGCACCTAGACAAGCAGTGTTGGTGCCTTGCTCACTAGGGACCTCTAGGAGCAGCTTGCGGTGCTGCACCTAGACAAGCAGTGCTGGTGCCTTGCTCACTAGGGACCTCTAGGAACAGCTTGCGGTACTGCACCTAGACATGCAGGGCTGGTGCAGTGCTCACTAGGGAGCTCTAGGAGCAGCTTGTGGTACTGCAATGAGACATACAATACTGGTTCCTGGCTCACGATCCAATCATTTGCAATGCACTAGGTCTCGCATTACTGAAAGTATGAGCTATTGGTGTTTAATTATTATTTGCAACGCCAATACCTCAAACTATCAGTAATGCAAGACCTATTGCATTGCAAATGCTTGATTTACTTCCTGTTGTTTCTGCTCTCTGCTATTCTAGTTCCTCAAGGCCAAACTGGAGTATGTTGAAGGGCTGTATGTGGTGGTTACTTCTGACACTCATGGCATTTTGGTAAATCGACGTGCATGGCGCCCAGTAGCACTAAACAAATTGCATTTTAATTAAGAGTTGCTGATGCTCCGAGCCATGTCCCCTATTTATGAAACGGGTGGTGCTGTGCTACAGACCCCCTGTCAGCATTCGGAAGCCGAACCCACCTGGATCTCAAGTCCAAGACCGCCCCCCTTGTGGTTAGGATGTGCAATCGCAGCCTCTGTGGCAGATTACTGAGCAGTGATTCCAAAACTGACAAAATAAATTATCCGTTCTGATGGTTGATTTCACCATGCAGTTGGCTCCTGGGTCAGTTGTAGAGACACACATGCTAATCCGTGGAGGAGTGTGGCTCAATGGTTAGAGCGGCAGACCCTGATGCAGAGTTCTGGCCAGGGACCAGGGTTCGATTCCCCCCTCGGCGGGGTCTCGGGCTCAATTTCCTCTGACCTGTTAATTCTCGCCTCGGTGCCTATTCTAATCACGGGCCCCATGCTGCAACTCTGGGCAATAGCTTGCTGAGCCTCCACACCGGCCCTAACAGCGCTAAGGATGCCTGGCTTCACCCTGGGGGTGCCCAGGAGTGGACACTTCACAGGGAAAGCCAGGAGGGGTTCCACAGCGGTATGAGTATCAGCGCCAGGAAGCCGAATAGGCGACACCGCAAGGTGACCGTCTGGTGACAGTGCGCTCTATAAGTACCATGACATTTACATTTAATCCTTGAATTAACAGGCCCTCTGCGTCCTCTTGGTGCCTCTGTGTCCTCTCTGTGTCTCTGTGTCCTCTCACTGCCTCTGCGTCCTCTTAGTGTCCTCTCTGTACCTATGTGCCCTCTCTCTGTGTATCTGTGTCCTCGCTGTACCTTCTCTGTGTCTGTGAATCCTCTCTGTGCCTGTGCATCCTCTTTGCATCCTCTCAGTGCATCTGCGTCCTTTTGATGCCTCTGTGTCCTCTCTGTGCCTCTGCGTCCTCTCTGTGGCTCCACATCCTCATGGTGCCTCTGTCCTCTCTGTGGCTCTACATCCTCTTGGTGCCTCTGCGTCCTCTTTATGCCTTCTTATGTCCTCTCTGTGGCTCTACATCCTCTTGGTGCCTCTGTGTCCTCCTTATGCCTTCTTATGTCCTCTCTGTGGCTCTTCATCCTCTGGGTGCCTCTTCTCAACTCTCACTCCCTCTGCAGGCTTCATGTTTCTTTGTAGATCTCTGGATTCTTTATCCTTTCTTTGTGTTCTCTGTGTACCTGTAGCTTCTGTGTGGATGTGATGCTTCTGTGTGCCCCTTCAGCCTCTCTGTGCCTTTGTAGGAGTTGTGTTCCCAGTAGGATCTCTGTGCCCTTCATACTCTCTGACCCACACTGTACCTTTGAGTCTTTCGGTGTCCCTACATACTCTTGCTTTCCCTGCCAACTCCCCCTTGCCCCTGGACTACCCCTGTGCTCCTGCAGCTTCCACAAACCCCAGCAATATTACTGTGCCCCTATAGCCTCCCCATCCTTGAGATTTTAAGAGCTCCTGCAGCCTCCCTGGGCCTTTGTGTCCTTTCTGTGCCTCTGCATCCTTTGTGTGTCTGTCTAATCTCCCTGGGCCTCTGGGGCCTGCCGAAGTATCTGATTCCTTCCGGTGTTTCTCCAGTCTCCGTAGTCTCCTTGTGCTTTGCCATCCTCCCTGTAGGTCTCTAGCCTACCTAGACCTCCGTGTCCTTCCTGTGACTCTGCCTCCTTCCAGTGCCTCTCTAGCCTACCTGGGCCTCCGCGTCCTTCCTGTGCCTATGCATCCTCTCTGTGTCTCCTCAGTCTCCCTAGCCTCGTGTGCCGCTATTAAGACACAGTTCCTGGATACATTTCAAAGTATTTGTTCAGCTACAAAACCACCAACTGCATAGCTCGTCAGCCTGCTGCACAATAACCGTTCTCCAGCATTCCCATGGAGACCCCAACATTCTAGGCACGGGCTGACAAGCTTAAAGGCAAAGTAAATCACAACACATCCATTTTACATAGCGGAAAGAACAAAAGCAAAGAAAAAAAACCTACAAGTAAAAAGAACAAAAACAAAAAGGAAACATAACAACAAAAGGGGAGAAAATATGCACACATTAACAATGTGACTTAGTGTAAAACATGGTCTTCAAATTTAGCAGGTAATTTCCTACATCTCGTTGAGGAGGCTCTACACAACACGTCAGATCCACCACCACTACCATTGTGAATGCTGATGTTAGAAAACCCTCCTGCAAATCTGACAAGTCTGGACATACTCCAGGTACTACCAGAATTCATAGTCACAACGTTCTTCTTAACCCCTCAAATGCTGGTCACGGCCCCGCCCTGTTCGTTTGTTTACAGCACGGCAGAAAAATTGCGGCCGCAACGAAGGGGTTAATGGCTGTCCAGATGTATGGGCCCATAAAGCCAGAAGTTCCCTTACTCCCTTGTCTCGCTTTCTTCACAAGAAACTGATATCCAACATTCCATTTCTTCACCCTAACAGACATCTTAGCATCATATATTCGTTTATACTTTTGTTGATAATCCAAAAGTCTGGTTGTCCTCAATTCATCATCAGTACCACATTTGATTTTAACAGGCAACCATACCGGATTTAACTTAGACTTAGCCATCCTTCGATGGGCCCACCACGTATCCCTCAACACACTCCTAAAAGATAAACCAGAATCCAAAGCTCTCTGTGCACAACTTTTAACACCATTTGCCTGTGGTGCATAGAGAGCCGTCTTCTGGTGGACAGTCCCAAAATCCTTGAGGAAAACTTGCATTTCTTGTGACGCAAATTGCACACCATTGTCAGTGACCAAGTATTTCGGCACACCATCCCTCACAAAAACATCTTTGAGACATTCAATTACTATTCTAGTGTTGACAACACTCACACACTCTGGGGCCGATTCCGATTTGGGTCGGAAGGGCTCCGAACCATGTTCGGATCCCTTCTGACCGAATCGGTCAGTGCTGGCTGGATTCCATTCCGACCGAGCCATTCCGATGGGCTCGGTCAGAATGGAATCCGACTCGGATTTCTGGATGGCCTACGACAGGCTCAGAGAGCCCGTCTGCCATCCGGAAATCCTTCAGTACTCCCCCGGTCACCTCTTTATGACCGAGGGAGTACGATGGCAGTTTACCACTGCCTTTTCGTGCCGGTCTGTCCGGCACAAAAAGGCAGTCCGAAACGGTCTTTGGGGGTCCCCCAGCAGGGCCCCTGTGGGTGCAAGGCTGCTGAATGGCAGCCTGGGGCCCCCCTTGGTGCCCCTCGGTGGATCCCTGCACCCGGTGGCAGGCACCTTGGGGTGCCGGCCACAGGGTGCAGGGATGAACTGCACTCCTGCTTTTCTCAATGCAGGCATGCATTCCGCTCGGAATGCATGCCTGCATTGTGAAGTATACGAGTGCGACCGAACCCTGTTCGGACGCATTGTATTAGCAGGGCTGTAACCCACGACAGAAGGTCCGTGACCGATGTCGGACGGACCTGAGTCTGTCCGGCATCGGAATAGGCCCCTCTGTCACAACCCACTTAGAGGTGTAATCTACCAAAAGGAGCACAAATCTTTCACTCGAAGGCATAAGTTTAAAAGGACCCATTATGTCCAAACCCATTTTAGACCACCCTGTCTGCGGAACTTCAACTGGAGACAAAGGAGCATGATTGAAAACAGGGGATTTGTCACTGGTTGCACAAGATGACACTCTTTAACAACCCTTTCAATCATGTGGTCTGTTAGACCCGGCTTCCTGGGCACCAGGGCACTCAGAGGTAACTGCACTCCAATCGCATCAACTGGAGGGCTCCCTCACTGGTGTCCTGCGGCCTCAGTACTAGTGGACCCAAAACTGGATAACCAAGTACTCCTCTCCAGCACTTGACTCCCTCAGGGTAGGCAGACAGAGCAGTCCAAGGCTTACTCAAGGAGGTGAGGTGGGGTTTGACATTCAGAATACAGTGTAAACCGTACCACCAGCTGATAAACTCAATGTCCAGTCAGTGCTTTACTTTTTATAAAAGAAAAGTACTTTAATACACACAAGATAATTATACTACACATAAGACTAGGATAAACAGTGAAAACCAGAAGTCTCTACAACCCTCTGGGTCAGAGTTCTGACCCCAAACAGTATTATAGCGCCTAGACGCCAAGCACTATAAAAACACAGTTAACATGAAAACACACAGTAAGCATTGCATATTACAGATCATGTTACACATGGCTGCTCTCATTCCCTAGAGCCTTGATACCAAACTTTGGATTGAAAGGATATAGTTTCAGCATATGATGTGAAGTCAAATGTTCTTGATCAGTCCCATGACCTTCCCACCCAAAGCAACAGAAGTGCCCTCCTATTGTAAGTGAGGACACCGTTTCTAGTGGTTTCAGGGATCTGATCACAGGTGCCTGATGTCTTGGCACAGTTTCCTGGAGTCCCACTAGTCCAGTAGCCAGTAGTAGGAGGGTAGGGGCTGGACAGAGTGCCAGTTCACCCTGATACCCTCAGAGATCACAAAGCAAAAAGGTGGGGTCCTGCTTCACTGGCCTTTATTCCCATTTATTGCTTGTACAGGCTCCCACAGCGCAAGTGAGGAGCCTAGAGGGGATTTGATCTCACCTTCAAAGACTAGAATCATGCTTCCTTCTCTCTGGCTCTCTTCATGTGCTGCAAGCTTCTTTCCACAAGCTTTTCTTGATGTGCCGCAAGCTTCTTTCCACACCTTGGGTGATGTGCCGCAAGCTTCCTTTCCACACCTTGGACAACTGTCTGTAATTTCCATGGTCCAAAGCGCAGGCTCCCCCAAGCCTCACAGAACAGCTGGTCCTTAATGTTGCTGATGGCTTCCTTCCAGACGCAGTGAACAGAGACTTATCTCCTGCCTTCACACTGCGGGTCGCGCCTGGCTATCTTCAGAGGGCTCTGGTGTGGCTGCCTCGTCAGTCATAGACCAGTCTTGAACAACAGCTGACCCCTCAGGCCAGATTTGTATCATTGATAGGCTCACCCAATCAGAGTCTGCTACTTTTGCATCCTGAATACACCTCCAATCACAAACCATTCATGGCGTGTTCAATGCATGGGTAAAGCATGCACCAGGTCCCTTCCTGGTATCAGGCTGTGCAACTCGCTAGAGAGGAATTTTAATTAACTCCAGCCCAGGAGGCCCTGACCAGTGGGGGAGGGTCCTCTCCACAAAGTTAGTGCAGCTAAACCAAGATAAGAGCTGAGTGTCAACCCCAGCCCACCAGGCCTTTCCAAGGAAATAGGGAGGGGCGCGGGGAAGTTGGGATGTCCAGCAGAACAGCTCGCATTCCTCACACTGGCTCAAATCACCATTCTTCCCCTGTACACCCACAGGCTCTCAAACATACATCAGGCAGACAAAGGCAACAGGCCCACAGGCATGGCAAACTGCACAGACTTGGTCAGGAGGGTGTCTAGGGACTCACCCCTCCTGACTATAGATTTACTGCTGCCACCACTGTCAGTCTACCACAGCCATAATAGAGAGGGCAGTAGCCACTCTCTGAAAAATAGGGGTGCACTAGGCATGCTCCCTCGACCTCAGAGCCAAGCTCTAGGGTCTCAATGCTTGTAAAGAGGGAGACCCTCAGTGGACATGTATGATTGTCCTGCTCACTGAGGTAGGGATCTAGAAACTATACAGTAGCTTTTGAGTGACTTGCCTGGAGCTTAGCATAAGGCAGGGGAAGCACTCTCTCCAGAGACATGCAGGAGACTTCCCGTCCCAACATGGTCCATGCCAGGCCATCAATAGCTCTCTCTCACACGAGCTCTGGTGAGACTCCTACCAAGATGTCGCTCATGGTCAAGAATTACAATTCGGCCTCTCAAATCACACGGTGGAACCACTGTATCTCCTCTCATGAGGTTTCCCTGACAAAAGGTCAACTCATCCCTTACCGACCAAAAGGGCCTCCAGTCATGATCGAGGGTCTTCTATTCAGGCCATCCATTGGTGATAAATAACTTGAGGGTAGAAAACACCTTTTTTTTAAAAACATATTTTATTGCCTTTTAATAATTCGTTGTAACAGTACATCTGCAAGTTTATCCACGCAGTTCCATCTTTCAAATCCTATATCTCCTTCTCTTGCACTACATATCTATTCAGAGTAGAAAACACCTTATCCTCAACAATGCTATTTGACCTTTCTTCCTTCAACAAAGTTGGTTTCATGACCCAATTCACACCTTCAACCTACTCATCACAGTGTTCACACTCCAAAAGCAAACGCGACAAACAGTCTGCAGATGTATTGGCCTATCCAGGAAGATACTGAACACGAAAATTAAACTCCTGGAGTCCTTTACTCCAATGTTTGAGTATGGGAGTCATGTGATCACTATGATGGCAAGAGAAAACTTGCACTAATAGCCGGTAATTAGACCGGACTAAGAAAGGAACGCCCCACATATACAATTTAAAATGTCTCGCTGCCCAGAACACACTCAAAACCTCCCTCTCAATGCATCCCTAAGTGCTCTGGACGCGAAAGCGACCACCCTCTCTCCCACTTCAACAATTTGTGAGAGCACTGCGTCCAAACCCTTGAGACTGGCATCAGTAGTCAGAATAGTTTTCAGTTTAGCGTCAAAATGTCCCAACTTTGACATCTTTCCAATTTCAGACTTCATATTCGTAAAAGCTTTCTCACACTCTTGAGACCAATTGAATAGCACACCCTTCCTTAGCAAAACTCTATGGGCTCAACCACACTAGCCAACACCATGACACATTTAGAGTAAAACTCGGCAAGTCCCAGAAACGATCTGACCTGCTCCCTATCTCTGGGAGTAGGCGCTTTCAGTATGCTTTCTGCTAGTTCATGCTTCGACTGTATATCCCTCCCCAGATATGACATGGCCAAGATAAGTAACAGATGTTACCCGAATGCAACAGTTTTGTCTCTTCACAGTGAGACCCTCCTCACACAACCTCTCCAACACACGTCTCAGCACATTACTGTGCTCCACATCATCTCTCCCATATGTCCATCCAAAATGTCATCCAGTCTCCCTAGCCTCGCTGTGCCCCTGCACCCCCCGGCGCCTCTCCATTCTCCCTAGCCTCCCTGTGCCTCTTCATCCCCGTGCCTCTCCAGTCTCCCTAGCCTCACTTTGCCTCTGCATCCTCTCTGTGCCTCCCCAGTCTCAATAGCCTCGTTGTACCTCCGCCATGTGCCTCCCCAGTCTCCCTAGCCTCCTTAGCCTCACTGTGCCTCCGTGCTGTGCCTCTCCAGTCTCCCTAGCCTCGCTGTGCTTTTGCATTCCCCATGCCTCTCCAGTCTCCCTAGCCTCACTGCGCCTCTGCATCCTTCTTGTGCCTCTCCAATCTCCCTAACCTCCCTGTGCCTCTCCAGTCTCCCTAGCCTTGCTGTGCCTCTAAATCCGCCTGGTGCCTCGCCATCTCCCTAGCCTCGCTGCGCCTCGGCATCCTCTCTGTGCCTCCCCAATCACCCTAGCCTCGCTGTGCCGCTGCACCCCCATGCGCCTCTCCAGTCTCCCAAGCCTCACTGTGCCTCTGCAGCCTCCCTGTGCCTCCCCAACCTCCCTAGCCTCGCTGGCCTCTGCCCTGCGCCTCCCTAGTCTCCCTAGACTCCCTGCGCCTCTGTATTCCCCCTGCGCCTCCATAGTCTCCCTAGCCTCCCTGCGCCTCTGCCCCTGCGCCTCCCTAGTCTCCCTAGCCTCCCTGCGCCTGTATTCCCCCTGCGCCTCGCCAGTCTCCCTAGACTCTCTGTGCCTCTGCATTCCCCCTGCGCCTCGCCAGTCTCTCTGCGCCTCTGTATTCCCCCTGAGCCTCGCCAGTCTCCCTAGCCTCTGCATTCCCCCTGCGCCTCCCCAGTCTCCCTAGCCTCGCTGCGCCTCTGCATCCCCCTGCGCCTCCCCAGTCTCCCTAGCCTTGCTGTGGCTCTGCACCCCCCTCTGCGCCTCTCCAGTCTCTCTAGCCTCATTGTGCCTCTGCACCCTCCCTGTGCCTCTCCGCTTTTCCTAGCCTCGCGGTGCCTCCACCCTGTGCCTCCCCAACCCCCTAGCCTCTGCCCTTTGCCTCCACTGCCCCCTAACCTCCCTGCGCCTCTGCAGCCTTTTGGTGGCTTGAATATTCTTAGCCTTGCTTACTCTCTATGTCCGAGAATTATCCCTGAGCCTCGGTCTGCTTCCTGTGCCCGTGTCGCATAGCTAAGCACCTCCAGCCTCCCTATGTCCTGGAGCCTTCACTGCCCTTTCACCCCGCTGGGCCCTTGCAGAAGTACCGTGGTCGTGCTGCCTCCCTATGCACTTGCGGCCTCTGTGTGCGGCGCCAGCCTCCCTGGGCCCTTGCAACAGCCCTGTGCCATTGATGCCTCCCTGTGCCCTGTGCACCTTGTGTCGTGGCAGCCCTCCTATGCACCTGATCCAGCCCTGCACGGACCCTGGGTCACTGCGGCCACTCCGTGACCGCACGCGCTCCCTGCTGTCGGCACATTTCATTCACGTTTTAACGAAAATAGAGGATTATGGCAGGATAAAACGGGATTAGCAGTGCCTGTCTGTATAATGATAAAACACGTTTAGTGGACTATGCGGAGCGCCGAGGGTTCGCAGACCCATTCAAACTCCCTTCAGTACAGGAGTGACGGCATCCACAGCTTTACAGGTAAGGGACCGGTTTCTCTGTCAGGCATTAACCCCTGGGGCCGCCTCAATGTCCATGGTGGCCTGGAGGTATCTGATGATGCGCTGCGGGTCACGCGAGAGTCTGAACCTGTGCTCGGGTCATGAAGAGAACGGAGCAGGCCACGTGCTGACCGAGGGAACATCCCCAGGTGACAGAACACGACGTGCCCTACAGGCTGTGCGCAAGATAGGCTGGCTCCTGTCTGCGCCTTGAAGGCTGGCAGACAGGCACAGAGTCCGGTCAGTGTGCATAATCCATTGGCGCCCCAGGAGCAGGGGTTGATAGAGTGCTGCATGTCAACTTTTGCTCACTAAGAGTGCATGCAAGTGAACTGAAGTGAGTGAGCACTGCATTTACCACAGTGCATCAGGGCGCATTGTGTGCATAAGGCAGGGCAGTGCATTTCCCACTTTTGTGCTGCACGTCACCTTGAGCTCACTAAGAGATGCAAAAATCTAACAGAAACTTGTTTCTGCGAATGCACTGAGAATATGGAACAAGAACCAGACCAGATTCTACCTCCTTCCAGTTTCTGGAAGCAAATAAAGAAGTCTCTTTTGCACAGCATTTGGCCACACTTCAGTATCTTCCCACAAACCACCTTCTGCACTTTCATACCCTCTAGAATCCTTCTCGTGTCCTCCCCGCACCCTGTTACAGCCACCTATCTTGTAACACCCTCTTTGTGTTCTGCTCTTTGTTGCTTTGCAGTTAGGGGCTTGGCACTGTCAACCCCATGTATACACAGATATCTTCATACATGCATGCCGGAGTTAATAGGACGTCTGGTGGGCATTCTCTGTTAAGAATTTGAAATACCAAACTTGGCATTCTTAAAAAATTACTCGCATTTGCATTGAGTTCAATTTTAGACGAGCTAGAACATTTCAATGTTAGCCTTTTCCTGAATCTCTTGTATTTTGTGTTTGCATGGGTTCATTGGATACCATAACTCTTGGCCCTGGACTCTAAGCTTCATAGCGTGACTCTGTGCTCCCTCTGTTTAAAGACTCCTTTGATAATCAGGTGTGCATTTGCCAAACTCAAGTTCCTGAAGGGAGAGTAATGGGTGCTGTTTCCTCAGGTATTCTGAGTATTTGCCCAAACAGACCATGTGAATGGTGCATAGAACTTTGACTTTTTTTTTGCATCCGCCTGAACAAAATGGAGAAGGTTGAGTGCTTGTTCTGTATGGTCTCACTTAGGTAAATTTAGGCACATTTTGGTATCCTAAGTTTGAGACCTTTGTATTCTTTTAAGAATGGCAATAGAATTTCGCTCCAACATAGAAAGATGCACCTCCCTTTCCAACATATGGTGTGAATTATTAGTTTTCCTATATTTCCGAGTAATATGGCTCACATTGGCATTGCATGATGGTGTACTGGCATTCCCTTCTTGAAGCACATCCCCTGTTCTGCCTCTTCTCCATGATCTTGTTGATCACTACCCTTCCCGTCCTCTGAAGGTGTTTGGCATCTCTTATTGTGTTTTTTTCTGACCATATAGTAGATGGGTACAGTAATGCATACATATACCAACACGTAATCAGATTTTATGCTATAAGTGGCAACCTTGCAACGCCAGACTAATTCAGTCTTTGCTGTGACTAAACTGATACAAACACTTTTCAACATCTCCCCCATCTATATATCATCCTCGTTAGATGACCCCACCGGAACCAGATTAGGTAAGGGCACTGCTGGTCCTCTCCAGGATTGAGTGCTTGTGCTGATGAAGGGCCCCCTGAAATATCCAAACAGCTCATGAAGGTTCATCGTATTGAGCTTACTCTGTTGGGGGTAAGGTCCAACTGTTTAAAGCACTGATCTGAAGTCTGTTTTTTTTACTTGTTTATCCACATTTCACTTGCACACTCATTATTTAAGCCCTTCTCCATGTGCAGTCTTTTAGCCCTCGACACTTAGTGAGAACATTAGCATACGTGAATCCTCTTTATTAAGTGAAAACGTTGAGATCAAGCATGCACACTCATACTGTATCTAAGATTTCATGAAGCAAGCTGTCACATGGTCTCAGGGAGTCAGTACCTGAAAATGTTTTATCTAAACGACATTTCAAATTCAAAAGTTTGGGACAGTGCCCTCCAGATAGTCAAGTAATTATCTGGGATCTAACCACCACTAGGATATAGTCTTCTTCCCACCCATGCAATACTACAGGTGACAGGAAGCAGCCAGTCACTCAATGAATAAATAATATTAGCTGTAATCTGGACCTTTTCTCCCCTTTAAGGAATAGATACTACTGCCGGCTTTTGGGACATTCTGCTGTCGTGCAGAAAAGACGGCCTTCTCTCCTTAAAGGTGAAAGGCTTGTTTGCACAACTCTCCATGCAGTGGGTGTCTTATCTCCCTCTACTCGGAAGCCCTCAAGCCTTTGTTTGATCCGTTCAAACAATACCTCGGAAGCACTTCTCCGAGATGAAAGGGGCCACAAAGTGACATGACGCTCGGCTCGCCTAATGGCATGTGCCTTGAAATTGCTACATTTCCTGATGAGATATTTTTCCTGCTGCCTCCTAGCAACAGTTGGCCTTTTCAGAAAGTGTGCATTACTGGAAGGTTGGTTTTCACGGATTGATGGAGCAATCTGATATTTCAGAAAAGCATGCCCTCCGCCTGCCTACCTTTAGAGCAGCCGTGCCTTGAATAGGTTCGTGCAGCAATCCATAGGAGGCAGCAAGACTCGCCTTTGGTTGGATTGTATGAAAGGCTTCTTCCCCAAGGATGAATCTGCAGATTAGCTGAAAGGAAGCCCTAGCTGTGCCCGCTCTTTAGTTGCACCAGGAGAGGGTGGAATGTTGAGGTGGTGTCTCTTTCCGGGGCCCTTCCCTTACACTGGAATAGATGGATATTCTGTAGAGGGCTCACCAAGTGTAAATCTTTGTCTAGGCAGCTGTAGACCGATAACCACGCTTGGGGTGAGTAAGCCAGTACTGAAAACCCTATCGATAGATCTATGCCCAGGTTGGAGACCCTGAATCTTGAAGGTCTGTGGCTCATTTTTTAAAACATTTTTTTATCATGCCTTGTAAACATGTATCTGGGATATAATATATGTCATTATCATTGTTTCTTTTTAAACATTCAACTTCAAAAAACGCCTTAACTAATTTGTTGTTGCTCGGAATCCATATTGTCTGTAAATTACTTTTTGGACTCAAGGAACTAAGCCTAGTTCTTTCCCACTGTACTTCCACTGTGTGGCTTCCCATGTGATTTTTTGTTTGTATCTGCTTTGCCGGACCGTGCCCGTGCCCATAAAACCCACACAAGCCAAACATGATGGTGGCGTTTGAATCACACCTCGTGTATGTCAGTGGAGGCAGAGCTAACCTGTGTGTGCACAATGACACGGCAGAGGAAAAGAACATTAACCATTATCTAAACAATATTTCTCTGCAGAAGTAATGATCCAGGTGGCATGAACTATCTGAATAGTCAGGGCCTTGGAGCAAAACCACTTCACAAAATGTCCTGAAGACCGTTATGGAAGGTTATGGAAGGTGCAAAGAAAAGCATTTGCAACATTATTCAGCTGTAGCATAGGCTTGGGTATTTCTTTCACTTTTCACCAGTGGCCTTTATTTGGGTTCACATGCCTTGAAACCAACGGTGATTGTAAGACATTGCTTTTATTCCTGGTACTTTGGTACAGCATTAGCTGCTATGCTCCTCCTCCTGGGCCCTTTGCCGCATTAAAACTTAGAGAGCTGCCTCCAACAGCAGGGGGAGGGATACCCCTCACCTTTCTTGGATCCTTCACTCGGAGAGAGCTGTGGTGGAGTGCGAACTGAAACAGGGCCAGTCAGACGGCTGACATCACCAAAGAACACTGACCTTCCTGAACACTAATAGATGGGCCATAACCTTCATAGCACGGCATTTCCTATGAAGAAAGAAAGTGTTGAATCTGAGCAGGACACACTGAGGACCTCTTGCCTGCAGAGGTGCCCTTTGTGTTAAAGTAAGACTGAAGGGTTCAAGACTGTCCACCTCTCCTACCTCAGATGTGATGTTTCTAGTACAAGTACCTGGGTTGAGGGTGAAGTTAAGGGTGCATGGATGCTAAAAGGGTGCATGGACGCTCAACAGCGTCCCCCATTAAAAGTTAAGGTTGTAGCATAATCAAAGTGCAGTGGTACCCCTATATTCCACCTTCCATCTAAAAGCAGTCTCTCAGTCAACGTCAAAGGGTTTTGAATGCACCTACGTTCTAGAAGTGACTCCTCAGTATAAGCTGATGTGTGACTGTCCCTGGTAGCTGTGCCCCTTTAGAGGTCACTTCCTGGTGCAAGCGGAGGTTTCAATATGCATCAGACCAGGCCTAGCATGTCCCCCACACACTCCCCGGGATCTCCTTCAACTTCAAATTGGGTTGGGATGTAGACAGAGGCAGAACTCCCTTCTTAACTCTGGAAGGGACGTTTCCCTGTATGTTTTGTTGTGAATGCGCGTTGACGTGCCTCCGATATCATGGATTAAATCTTGTCCTGCTTGATTACTGTGGAATAAATATCAAGGTAATTATTGGTTTACTCTACTTAAATCTACATATATGTACCTCTACAATATGTATACCTTTGCTGAACATAAATATGAAATTAAGAATTGTAAATGTCTGGGAGGGCAGTATTAACTTCTATGATATTATAACATACCTCCTGCCTGGGGTGAATGTGCGTGGGACACTGACCTCCCCTCTTATCTCTAGAAGTGCATGTAGGATGAACTCACCTTCAGTTCACCTTTCATTATAATCTTTGGTGTGAATGTTCGTGGACGATGAACTCACCTCCATATGAGCTCTCACTGTAATCAGAGGTGTGAGTGTGTGTGGACGACAAACTCACTTCAAGGTGACCTCACTGTAATCAGAGATGTGAATGTGGGTGGATTCTAAATTCACTTCGCAGTGACCACTTACTCTAAGCTTTGGTGGGAATGTGCATGCACAATAGACTCACCTCCAGGTGAACCTCTACTGTAATCAGAGATGTGAGTGGATGACAAACTCACTTCGTGGTGACCTCTCGCGCTAAGCTTTGGTGGGAATGTGCATGGAAGATGAAGTCACCTCCAAGTGACCTACTCGGTGTGAATGTGGGTGGATGCTGAGTTCACTTCGCAGTGACCACTTACTCTAAGCTTCGGTGGGAGTGTGCACGCACAATAGACTCACCTCCGGGTTAGTTTCTACTGTAATCAGAGGTGTGAGTGGACGACAAACTCACTTCAAAGTGACCACTCGCTCTAAGCTGTGATGTGAAAGTGGGTGGATACTGAACTCACTTCAAAGTGACCTCTCGCTCGAAGCTGTGATGTGAATGGACGCTGAACTCACTTCATGGTGACCTCTCGCTCTAAGCTTTGGTGGGAATGTAGGTGGATGCTGATCTCACTTCGAAGTGACCTCTCGCTCTAAGGTGTGGTGTGAATGTGGATGGACGCTGAACTCACTTCGTGGTGATCTCTCGCTCTAAGCTTTGGTGGGAATGTGCATGGACGATGAACTCACCTCCAAGTGAGCTTCTAGGCGTGAATGTGGGTGGATGGTGAACTTACTACGAAGTGACCTCTTGCTGTAGGCTTTGGTGGGAATGTGGGTGGATGCTGAACTCATTACGCAGTGACCTCTAGCTCTACACTGTGGTGTGAATGTGGGTGGACACTGAACTCACTTCGAAGTAAACTCTTGCTGTAAGCTATGGTGTGAATGTGGGTAGATGCTGAACTCACTTCGAAGTGACCTCTCGCTCTAAGCTGTGATGTGAATGTGGATGGACGCTGAACCCACTTCGTGGTGACCTCTCGCTCTAAACTTTGGTGGAAATGTGCATGGACGATGAACTCACCGCCAAGTGAGCTTCTAGGTGTGAATGTGGGTGGATACTGAACTCACTACGAAGTGACCTCTCGCTCTAAGCTTTGTTGGGAATGTGGGTGGACGCTGAACTCACTTCCCAGTGACCTCTTTCTCTACTCTAAGCTTTGGTGGGAATGTGGGTGGACGCTGAACTCACTTCGTGATGACCTCTCGCTCTAAGCTTTGGTGGGAATGTGGGTGGATGCTGAACTCACTTCATGGTGACCTCTCGCTCTAAGCTTTGGTGGGAATGTGCATGGAAGATTAACTCACCTCCAAGTGAGCTTCTAGGTGTGAATGTGGGTGGACACCGAACTCACTTCGAAGTGACCTCTTGCTGTAAGCTATGGTGTGAATGTGGGTGGATGCTGAACTCACTTTGTGGTGACCTCTCGCTCTAAGCTTTGGTGGGAATGTGGGTGGATGCTGATCTCACTTCGAAGTGACCTCTCACTCTAAGGTGTGGTGTGAATGTGGGTGGATGCTGAACTCACTTCGTGGTGACCTCTCACTCTAAGCTTTGGTGGGAATGTGCATGGACGATGAACTCACCTCCAAGTGAGATTCTAGTTGTGAATGTGGGTGGATGCTGAACTCACTTCGAAGTGACCTCTTGCTGTAAGTTTTGGTGGGAATGTGGGTGGATGCTGAACTCATTACGCAGTGACCTCTAGCTCTACACTGTGGTGTGAATGTGCGTGGACGCTGTACTCACTTCGAAGTGACCTCTTGCTGTAAGCTATGGTGTGAATGTGGGTGGATGTTGAACTCGCTTCCCAGTGACCTCTTTCTCTACTCTAAGCTATGGTGTGAATTTGGGTGGATGTTGAACTCGCTTTCCAGTGACCTCTTTCTCTACTCTAAGCTTTGGTGGGAATGTGGGTGGATGCTGAACTCACTTCGTGGTGATCTCTTGCTGTAAGCTATGGTGTGAATGTGGGTGGATGTTGAACTCGCTTCCCAGTGACCTCTTTCTCTACTCTAAGCTATGGTGTGAATTTGGGTGGATGTTGAACTCGCTTTCCAGTGACCTCTTTCTCTACTCTAAGCTTTGGTGGGAATGTGGGTGGATGCTGAACTCACTTCGTGGTGATCTCTTGCTGTAAGCTTTGGTGTGAATGTGGGTAGATGCTGAACTCACTTCGTGGTGACCTCTCGTTCTAAGCTTTGGTGGGAATGTGGGTGGATGCTGAACTCGCTTCATGGTGACCTCTCACTCTGAGCTTTGGTGGGAATGTGGGTGGATGCTGATCTCACTTCGAAGTGACCTTTCGCTCTAAGGTGTGGTGTGAATGTGGGTGGATGCTGAACTCACTTTGTGGTGACCTCTCGCTCTAAGCCTTGGTGGGAATGTGCATGGACGATGAACTCGCCTCCAAGTGAGCTTCTAGGTATGAGTGTGGGTGGATGCTGAACTCACTTCAAAGTGACCTCTTGCTGTAAGCTATGGTGGGAATGTTGGTTGTCGCTGAACTCACTTCGAAGTGACCTCTTGCTGTAAGCTATGGTGTGAATGTGCGTGGATGCTGAACTCACTTCCCAGTGACCTCTTTCTCTACTCTAAGCTTTGGTGGGATGCTGAACTCACTTGGAAGTTAGTCGTGTCGTGAACTCACTTCCCAGTGACCTCAGTCTCTAAGCTTTGGTGGGAATGTGCGTGGACGCTGAACTCACTTCCAGATGTCATCTCTGAATAGCGGCGCCACTCCCCTCTTCTCCCTAGGAATGCCCTCAGGATGTAATCACTGGTATTCATGTACATTCCAACGGAATGCTTTTGCTTTCTAAAATAATGTTGATTTTTTTTTCAGTCATTAAACCATTCATAATGGAGTTCTTCATCAGTGTACAATGGTTGTCTTTTATTCTTTCATTGTGAAACTCTGCCATCACATATTATGTTTACCAAGTTATGGAATTTAAAAACAGAAATGTTCTTTCTTATTTCTGGTTTTGAGGTCGCCGAAATGTCAAAAATGTGTACAAATTTATTTGTTAACTAAAATTAAGTTTTTTTAAATAATAATACCAGGGAACCAGATTGCTCTATGGCAGGTAATGAGGTCTCTGAACACCCATAGAGGTAGTGACTGACCATGTACTTTGAGTGTATTTCACAGATAACACTGAAGTGGCCCCAAATGTAAATCATTTTACCGTCCAACAAGACAAAAATTATGTATTTAAACAATATTTGCAATAGAGAAACACTGGACTGCATGCTAATATTGTTATCCTATAGAAAGGAGGATGAAGTATAATTCAGGGTCGGATTGGTAAGACGGGCAATGGCCGAGGGGCCGGTATCGAAGTTTCAGCTGTGGGCTGCTTTTTTGGCAGCCTGGGGGGGCCGATTTGGGCTGTGTCTGATGTGTTTAGATGTTGCCAGAAACCCAGTGGGGCCCTCCTGAGTGGCCTTTCTGGAGGCAGATGGGCATCCATGACCTCCCTTTTATCAATGGGCAGAGGTGTCATTCCCTTTCTCTCACTGGGCCAGCCAATTAATGTGTTCATACTAAGCAGGGGCAGGGGGCCTGAGCAGAAGTGGCCTCACTTGTTTTCAGGTGAATATAAAACTTTGCCGAAGTAGTTTTTTGCAGAAAGGCAATATGCAAATGTGGGCCACTTTTTTTAGCGTACGTTGGTCGTTTTCTAATCCCAAACCAACCCTGGTATAATTTACGTAGGACTGAGATACCCAACTCTCAGGCTACGTCCCAACTGAAGGACTATGAACCGCAGATCGGTTTCCGCCCCCAGGCGCAAGCACGCTGCAAGAGGCAAGGCCTCTCTAAGGGAGAGGATGTGGTCACATGGATAGACTGCCGACTTTGAAGGTGGGAATCCAAGGGTCGAGCCTCGGAGTCGACTCCACACAGGCGGGCAACTAGAGCCAAGTTTCGGGGGGGGAAAGGGGGGGGTGAAAAAGATTTTGGGGGGGCTAATTCTTCCAGCCGTAACCAGAGTGGCTGTAAGAAGGGGTGAAAACATAATAAATAAAGTAAATGGCCTTTAACAGACGTGTGAAGTACTCGGGTGTGGCTGCAATTAGATGTTGCCAGCCCGCGAAGCTGGGGGGGCTGAAGCCCCGTGAGACCAATGGGTGTTGCGCGCCTGACTCCACATCCTGTGATCTGGGCAAATCACTTAATCTTACAGTGCCCGCAAGAAATATGAATGTGTCCTTGTGTAACGTAAGTGGTGTTCATGGAAAGTGCTCCAATACCTTCGAGTCGAGTTCGTGCCGAGTTTGCGCTATAGAAATCTGCACAAAAAAGAAAAGAAAAAAAAAGGCCGGCCATACCTCTCGCACTTCGATCCTGCTGCTCACTGTGCCCTACAACGTACGCTGTTCTGTACTCATGTGGCCCAGCAAGGCCAATACAGAGAGTCCCCGTCTGTAGTGATACACAGCCAGCAGAAACACAATGTACCAGAATGCAGCTTGGAGTATCGGCTGCAGTTGCTAATAATGCAATCCTTCTACTACTCACGTTTTTGTTTGCCTCCAGTTATTTTGGCTCCCTTCGTTGGTGTGTTTTCAGACTTCTCATTCCCTTTGTTGATTCTCGTGTAGCTTCAGCCCTGTTGTCCACGAGCAGCACGCGGTGGGCCCCTATGTGTTCAAGTGGTTCGGCCCAACGGTGGAGGGATTCATTGTGTCGCATTGCCTCTTTCAGAACTCCCAGCATCGGCGTCTGTACGTGCCCCGTGCGTAACCTCCGCCGCGCTCCGGCCTCACTTCCGCTTCACCCGAGTGAAGCCTGCCTGTGGTACCAGAGCGATAAAAACTGCCAGAGCGGGAATGCGCTAGGAAGGCGACATTAAGTGTCAGATGTGCCGCTTTGCAGCCGCCATTATCAGCCTTCTCCGTACCCGCTCCGTCGGCTTTTACAGCTCTACAGGCGCACATGTCGAGCTTCTGCCCCGGTGAATGGCACAAATAAATTAGCGTAAGGTAGTAACCTGACTTTTCATTCCCTGATAAATCAGCGGACAGGCCCACTTTCATCAGTGGGTGAGCTTGAAATGGAGGACGGCGTTGTACGAGGCAGCAGGACATAAGAAGTGTCAAATAGGAGGTAGGGGTTCCAACTTACAACACCTCTGCTTTAACGCCACAGCACTGTTGACCAATTTATACAGCAAGAAAGGGCAATGATGCAGCATATTATACAATCAAAACAAATTATGCTACATATTCTTTGGTGTAATCTACCTATTTTGACATTTTAACTCTTATTGACATAAATAAAACTATTATTTACATAGACGTCTTATAGGAACATTCAGCAGACTCTACTGTAAATCCACTTCTCCGACAACTAATCATTTTATCTTTCATGGAAGCAAACAAGCACATTTTTTGCGCCGACTTTTTTACTTACATGTAAAACAGATCGTGTAAGGCACAATGTGTCATCTATTTTAAATACCTGCTGGCTTGAAACCAGTGTCTGTGATGGAAATATGAACTTGTGTGTACAGTAATCAGAACATTTTCATAATAAAGGAGGAGTCATTTTTCCCATGCATGGATTACATTAATGTAATATGATTTTGATTCAAGGTCAAACAGCATCCTGCCCAGTAACCTGTGGATAAAGTATGTTTAAATTCCATCTGCAGTTGTGTCAGACAGCCGAAAGTTGACAAGCTGACTTTTGCAGTATGTTAGGTGCTACCTAATGGCAGCAATGATTATAACATTTGCTCATTAAAGCTAGGTTGCTACATGTACAAAATCAAAAACAATGATTCCGTATGTGTCATGAAAATATTTTGTTTCACTATTGATACCTTAATTTTTATAAATAAAACAGAGGTCTCTAAGACTTTAGAAGGATCCCAAACAGATTTAAATTCTTATTATTGTCAGACTCCTGGATGCTTTCCTAAAACATATCCTTGCACTATACTGTTCGGCAGGGCTGATTCTCAATGTCTAGTGGAGCATCCAGAGGCCCTGTAGTGTGGACATAAGGAAACCTTATACTGGCCACCGGTTTACAACATAGCCAGCAAGTGCTAAATACACAAGTCTTATCTTGTATTACAAGAAGAGGGTACATTTAGGCTTGCTTTCTGCTGAGTGCAGCCTCGTTCATTCTTTACACAATCTCTTTTTCTCTGGGAGGGAGAAAGGACACTGAGAATATGGCTTCTGGTGCTGCTATACAAGGTAAAATTCATAAATAGTTGCTGCATGATATCTTGTACTGCATTTGATGAGTGCAAATAGTTTTCTTTCTTAAAACATTTGTGTATTTTCCTAGCACTGGAAATCCTGTTTCGCTCAGTGTGTTACATTATAAAAATAGATGAGCATAAATGTAACTTGAGTATATTGCATAATTTGCATTACTTTGCCACATAATTTAGTCAAGCATGCCGCATAATTTGTATCTCCACTGTACTATGTCCCATCGGGAACAGAGATCATTCCTTTTCCTTACATCGTGAAGGTGTAAAAGCAATGATGCCAATACGAACGGGCCCTTTTGCGTATTGTTTTGGGGTTATTTCACGCTTCTCGTCTTTCTTTACCCCTTTCCTGCTGTTCAGCCTACTGATGTGTGGAATGTGATGACTGCATAGAATGTTGGGTGCATGAGGTTAGGCAGTTGGTGTCAGCAGGCTGAGCAGTAAGGATATACTGCTCCTGGTGGGGCATACTTTATAGCCTAATTACATCTTGGCTCTGTCTAAGCTTCCTGTAACTGAACTACAAATAAAGATATACTTGGAACCTACAACGTGACTTCCTAAAGATTCATACTTTGCAACACATATCTTGGACATACAAGTGTCCCAAATCCGGTTGTGATCACGGGCATCATCATAATACCAGGATTAGCCTAAGTGACATCATGCACCTGTGACCCTTGTTGACTTTCAGTGTTGAAAGGGACAACACTGAAAGTCAACAAGGGTCAAAGGTGCATGATGTCACTTAGGCTAATTCTTTGGCCCCTCAACATCCTCCTAATTGCTTCTAAGCAGCTGGCGAGGTCAAGGCGTGGAGTCATCTGAAATTAAGCATCCCTTCACAGGGGTGTTGTGCTGCTTACTGTCTCTTCCTTCCGCAGTCTTCATTAGACCTGTGACCCAGGAGCGAGAGAGCAGTAGTAGAGACAGAAGGGAGTGGTAACAGCTTCTGTGGAGCCACCCCTCTAGGCGTCTAAGGCAAAAGTTTTGGAGTGGGGGTGCTGCCATCAGTTACATCATTGAAGTCACAGGGACTGTGAAAAATCCAAGCATCACACGAAGAATAAGTGTAGCAAATGAGGCACGCCCATCCAGCGGGAGGGTGGTACGGTGCACACTGGAGCACATGTGTTTAAACGTCCGTAGAGTTCATTTACAGGTATTTAAAGGGTGTTGTGTCCTAGAAACATAACTGACATCCTACAGCCTTTCCAGTCACACTCCCAGTACCCCAGCAAGAGTGTCAGATAGTTCACTGTATAACTCCTCTAACTTTGCAGTCAGAGAAACAAACGTAAACAGCAATAGAAGAGTACGCTGCAATTTGTCAGGCGGCATAGCCTGACATTTGACCTCTGAGTTAGAAGGCACAGAAAATGCACAAGACAAAAACAAAATGTAAAGGCATCTTTAGCGCTCGTTCACCTTCTGAATTCCAGCATGTTTATATAGGGAGTGACTAACCCAGGTGACCCCCTCCTGCGCAGTACCTGCTGATGGATAGGCCCACCCAGGTCATACTGGGAGTCCTCCAGACGGGATGTCTCTTTTGCAGCGGCGCGCGCTGCCCGCATGCGTTGCGCAGGGGGGCTTTCGGTGCCATGTTATTTCCAAGGTAAACGGAGTGAAGGACGTGGATCGTAGCCCGGAAACGCGTTCTATCCCGAGAGATGCCAATGGGGGAAACACGAATGTCGGAGCCCGCCCATAACCTGCCTTTACCCCCGCCTGGCCCGCTCGGCACTTCCCGAACCAGTTCACGGCCGGCGCACCCCTGACCCCCGCTCTGGCTGCAGGCTGTGGGCGGTTCAGCAGCAAGAATGCTGGACAGCAGCAGCAAGAATGCTGGACAGCAGCAGCAGCAGGCAGACATTGGAAGCGGGCGCCGCTGCCGAGCGCGCAGGAGGCCTGCACCGGCTGTCGCACGGCCTCCTCCCGCATTCCCTGCACGTCCGGCCCATAAAACATCCTCCCTCCAGTCCAGTCTGCTCCGAGCCTTTGCTCGCTTTTTACCCGTAATGTGTGGGGAGTTCAGCTGCGTCTTCGAGAACGCGCCCCAATAACTGTCTGTTGAGAATTCCTTTAAAAAGAGGCCTTTGTGAAGTGGGTGTGTTTGGGAGGAGTACGCTACTTTCTCTCCCGCTGTACCAGGCTCTGCTGCCAGGATGGTGGGAAAAAGGCAGCCGAGCCTGAAGATAAGCCAAGGCTCCCTCCAGAAGGAGGGGGGGAGGGGACGAGGGGCACGTTGAGCGAACTCATTTGATAAGGGATGGCTACGGACTCAACATGACTGGCTGGTGGCTCAGTGAGCTAAACGCTCGACGCTGACGGATGGGGAGACCTGAATGCATCGAGTTAGTCTCCCATCAATCCCAAGGTCTGGAAATCCAGTACCAATAATAGTAACATAAATTGCTTATAGCTCATAGAAGTGTAATTGAAAGCACTACGCACTATATAAAATCAAATAATAATCAGCGTAATTATTAACAATATTACTAAAAATAATATTTAAAAACCAAGAAACAAAATCTGATCATGCTTTTTAATGATAGTTCCTTTGAAGACTCCGAACTATGGCATAAAAATAGCCTGAGTTGAAATAAAAATGTGAAACAACTTTCATCTCTGAGCTGTAAAAATCCCACCCTGCACAGTGGGCGCAGAGGTGAGGTACCTCCCAGACAGTGCCCCAGGGCCACAAAGACTATCACCCAATCGGCCCCGGCCTCGATGACAAAAATGAGGACGCGAGGAGAGGGTGCAGTCTGAGAAGCTTCCAGTATGGCATGTCTCATCATCAGAGCCACTGGCAAATTGAGCCATTGCAAGCAGGTGCCACCAAAAATGGCCACAAGATAGCTCGTGGAAGAAAATAGGGCTTGGAAGAATGCATTCAAACAAGCATTGATAAAGCGAATAGGTCTCCCCTGTTCGCAGGCTATTTTATTGGCTTTAGCAGTCGGGTGGGAGTAGGTAACTGGCGATAAGGGTGGCGGGTGGGTGGTTAACAGGGTGGGTGGCAATGGGTAACGCCATGGCTTCAAAAAGGCTCTGTAGAGAGGCCAGTGCTGCCTTTTTTTTTGTACTTATGTCATTGGGAGGGCGAGAAGAAAAACGAACTGGAGGGAGCTTGGAAGGAAAGAAGAATCAGGGAGAATAAACAGGGAAGGGAGAGCAGGTGTCACGCAGGAGAAGAAAGAATATGGAGTGGGCAGGGGCTCGAAGAAAGAGGATGGGAGAGGTGGGGATGACAAAAAAGAATGGGGCAGGTGGGGGAGAAGAAACAGGATGGGGCAGGTGGGGGAGAAGAAACAGGATGGGGCAGGTGGGGGTGGTAAAAAAAAAAAGCTCTATGATGTGAATAGTGTTGACCATCTCATAAAGTAAAGTCCACATTTGTAAAGCGCACAATCACCCGTAAGGGTCTCTAGGCGCTGGGGGCCGTCGGGAAGATTAAGCGAGCTATTGCCCAGAGTTACATGGTGCTGGGCTAACCTGCCGCCGGAGCCGGGGATCGAACCGTGGTCCCCAGATTCCAGCGTCAGTCGCCCTGGCCGCGGCGCCACACCTCTCTCATAGTGTTTTTTATTTTTTTTAAATAGTACCTGAATCACTGCACGAGCAGCGGATGGCCAGCAGAGGGACACTGATTAACGTTAATTAATCTTTGCTTGGCCGATGCGCCAGCAAAAGAAAAGGAAGTTTGTAAGCGCTGCCCAATCAGAAGGCAGCAAAAATGATTGACAATGCTGCAAATGAATGGTAAGCAATGGCCGATTCCAAGCCCCTTATAGAACACAAGAGTCCCACAAGCCGTAGTGCATGCACTAGCACATGCTCACGCAGGGGAAAACTAAAAATGGCTTCCTTTGTTGCCGTGGGAAAGGTAACTCTCGAACAGTAACGTATAAATGGGGTGTTTGGCTGAAACCCACGGTGAGCTCATTTGGGACTGATATAATCCATGTTCCAGGGAATTTAGGAGGTGCAAAAAAGAAACTGTGATTGGCCATAAGGCCTTCATAAGGAGTAATAAAGAAAATCCAGGGAGGTTTTAAAATATGGATGACACTGCAGCCGTGGAGGTGTCTCGTGATACTGAATGCAAACAGCAGTCATCCTGTTGAGTATTGGAATATAAAAAGACTTTGATGCAAAAGAGTTCCCAACAGTTAGGAGAAGCTATAGAAATGCCAGAGCTGGAGTAGGCTACACAGTGCTGCAATGGGTGGGAAACGTCCAGACTCCAAAGGTAATAGCAACTCTTTTCTGACGTCACTGTTTAGATCACTGCAGTTCAGCTTATTTCACAGCTTCAATTTTGGGACCTGTAAGGTGGATGAGTACTGGAAACTGTCCTGGCAAAAGTGAATTTGTGCATGTGCATCCTTTTCATGCCACCAGCGCTGGAGCCCTCTAAGTTCCTCTGCCCCATTTGTGACACATGAAGCTAGTATTTCACAACGCAGATACACTAGGAGTTCCAAAGTAGAATTTCTTTTAGGGTCCGTTTAACAAAACCAAAAATTGTGCTCAGAGGTAATAGTAGCCACTGTTGATCAAAAATGCTCACTTGAAAAAAGGTTAAACTAATCCACAAAAGGAAAGAGACGTGTTACTATGTGTGTTAGTGTAAACCGCTCAAGACAAAATGGACACACTTGGGTAAATGTCCCAGTGTAGGCCATGTAGATTATGATCTTCACCTAAGGAAAATGATACTCTGAAGTCGGTCTCCGTCACATGCCTCAAGCACAAGATGTAATCCCTCCTTTCCTTTTAGTTTAGTTCCCTTGTTTCAGCGCGGTGTAATTCGCCCATTTTACCCGGATAAATCTAAATCTAATGGGGAAAAACATTTCTTATTCTTTTTTCCTAAAAAGAGAATGTTTCTTCATTGAAGATGATGAATTTGGTAAGAAGAGGGAATAGTTCGCTATCCGCTTGGAAATCAGTAAAAGCTATATTTGTACCTGCACTTATAAAAGTGAACTTCTTAGCAGGGCAAAGTGTTTGTCGTGTAGACAAAGCTAATGAAATCATTCACATTTCTTTCCTTTCCTATGAAAGATCCCTTCTCCGGACGTATGTTTGTGTCTCACATACATTTGCACAAACATTTTACTCCAAATCTCTTATTAAGAGCCACTTAGGATTCCCAGTTTGGGTGGACACAGGAGATTCTGCCTGATTTGGTCACTCCGAGTCGTGCCACATGGACACACCTCCGGTGTTTCATTGGTACAATTGCAGGGTCAAATTTGGTGGACGATGACCCCTCATGGAAGCCCGGTATTGGGGAGCTACTATAAAAAATAAGTGCAGTATCTTTAATTTTCATGGTAATGCTCCATTTAATAAAGGAATTCTGCATCCTATGACAGGAAAAAGCTGTGGGATTGCTAATTTATCCATAAACGGTTAGGTTGTAGCTGGACTGAGGGCTCCAGTGTTGGTTATTCGTGTATCCAAAAGAAGTGTATTTAAACTGGGAAAAACCATTAAGTTATGTATAGGACCAGGGCGAACATAAGCATGACTCAAATGTCGTCCCTAATCCATTATGAATCATCCTTTTACTTTTTTTTTTAATATTTAGGGAAAAGGGTTAAATACAAACCTAGATCTTCAAGAAGAAAATGAGTCATTCAAGCACCTGGCAAGCCCTTTAACATGATTAAAAAATCTGATCCATTCAGAATAAAAAATATTGAAGTGGTCAATTAAGGATATCAGAAGAAATGCATTTGGATGGCACAGTGGGTAATGTAAATTAGATTAGGCACTTGAATTATTCTCCAAGTGCATATTCACCTCCTACTGTTGCCCTGCATTTAATACAGCTGAAAAGGCTCCACTGCTGGTCTTGGGACTGAGACACATGTTGTCTGGGAGTCTGTTAGACTTCATTACTTTCTGTACAAAAAGGTTGGATATGCGTGGAGCTGATATTGATTAGACCAACCTCGCCACCACAACTGACATATGGCATATCTAACTGGCTTGTCTAGAAAAGCATAGCTCAGAGGCAAAAAGCGGCCCATGCCGGCGAGAAAATCTACAGTTGGCAGATAAATGATACATAGGCCCAGATTACAAGGAGCCCACAAATGACATGGCCTCCATGGTGAAATTAGGACGGACTTAAACATTTCTATTGTATAGGGTTTGTTATTTACCAACCCATGTATGTATGTGTATGGTATTTCTATAGTGGAAACCTAGCCAAAATGCTGCAGAGGGCTGTGCCTTGGATACCCACTGGCAGTGCTCGTTGCATGCAGACTAGAAGCCATTTGACTATGCTAATTGGGCCACCCTTATGAGAAGCTGCTAGGGAATGTGGTTTTGAATACCACTCTGAATCAGGCTTGCAGTTACACATCACCATAAACAAGTGCATCTTAGATGCAGCTACGCATTAGGCGTCATCTAGGCACAACATGTTGGGCCATGGAGGGTTCTCAGGGCCTGTCAGTGCCAAGGGCAGGTCGTCAAGATTGACCCATCTGCAGGAACTACTCCACCCATCCAAGCTAGAAGCATCCTTCGGGCAGCACATCTGCACTCTGGGTTTTCTACGACTTCCCTCTTGTAAGACCGGAAGTGAGACATTTTTCTTGCACACAGGCCTCACACACAGATAAAGCATGGAGATTAATTTCACCTTTGCCGTGTCAGGTCCATGATCAGACAGCAAAGGGCAAGATGATCAAAATATAACCGATTTCTCTTCTCAAAAAATGAGCATGTCACCCATCACCTATGTAACCCCAAGCCGCTCTCACAAACCAAAACACAACTTTTGTAACGCAACAACCCCAAAACATATTACTAAATCTGCAGTTTGAATAATCCAAGAGCCTCTTAGGGGGTGCATTAAAGGGAAGCAACCAGAATCAACAGATAAGCTCTTAGCATCATGTTATCACGTCCAAGGGTCAAAGGGCACGAAGGCATGCTAGTGTGTGTCTGTATGAGTTTGCGTGTGCACAAGCACATGTATTCGCATCAGTGCACATGTCTCTATTGGTGGCTGCTGACTTGTGGGTGCCTGTGTTTTCATTGGTGAACATGGGTGTACACCTGTGTGTTCAAGTGCATGCCTATGCAGGTGTGTGTGTTAAAGGAAAACCAGGAATCATCAGAACTAAGCCTCCATTGGCTCACAATGCTGCTTTCCGCCCTCAACAATGACGATAAATAGCATAGCACACGGTAGCATTTTAGTGCATTGTTTAGTCTCTGGTGTTTTATGTGCTGACCTTATGAATTGCAAAGGTGCAAGAACATAGATGCTCCAGGCACAAAACATTTTGCTGTTGCAGCACTTCCCAACCACTAATTAAACATTTTCAGACCTTTTTAGGTTTCACCTGCACAGCGCTTGAGCTGTGCTTGTGAAATCTGTTGTATTCAATATCTCTTAAAAGGGACTTCTTGTCTTATTGGTCGCTGTGCTTGCCACTTTACTTTTCCTTCATTTTATTAGTTGTAGAACGTTCTCCCTTCTGTGCTTCTCTTATCAGTTTCTCAAGACCCAAGTACTCATTCCCATCTGCCAGTTTGGAGGCTGAAACTTTTGTTTTCTTTTTGTTAAGGCTGCACAGCATGCATTTAGAGCGAGCTTGTGTGGTGTGGTTTCTCTCATCCTGTCTGCATGCATTTAGAACCAGCTTGTTACATTCTTGTCCTCCGACATCTTCAAACTAATTATGTTGTATTTTAGACCGTGCATTTATGCCTTTGACATACTTCTCCTCTTTTGTCAACCACTTAATTACTGAAATAGTTTTCTGGCAGCATTACGAATCTTATGTGTGTTTACTGTCTCGATTTTCGTTTTTTGAAAAATGTTGATCTTTGATGCTTTTGTATTAATTAGCTTGTTCATTGTAAATAAGAATTCTGTGAAAAATTGCCATGGCACCAGCACACATGTTATACCTGTTTGCTACCTGCAAGTTTTTTGTTTTAACTTTGGCCCTTTCTGTAACGTATTTCATTTGTGCCTCCGATTCCTTTCAAATATATAACTTGTTTTCGAGAACATTTATTTTATGAAATATTGTCACGGAAGGAGCATGCATTTTATGTGCGTTTGCCGCTTGCTTCTTTTTTGCTTTAACTTTGCACCTTATTTAGCACATTCGTGCCTACTACCCCTTTTTCAAAATTATATAATTTTTGGGAACATTCATTTTCTGAAATTATTAGTGCCTCGTGCGCCTTTCAAATATTTTTTGTGTTTTTGAGAATAGTCATTTAGTGAAATATTCTCATGGCAGGAGCACGCATTTCCAAACTCGTAATAAGGCCCATAGACTTTTGCACTTCTGCTTTTGTCCTAAATGCGTGAATGTATGCTATGCGAAAGTGGAAATAAATGTTGTCCCGTTCAGCACTGTATTGTATTAAGTGTACATATAAATGAACTTTCTCTCATGCAACCATACAGTGAAAAGGTTGAACTCCTCGTTGTTATCTTTGGAGTTGTCCTTTTTCACTGTGGCCGCCGTTCATTGGGTAAAATAACTTAACTTGGCTGGAATCAATATATATAACACATCACTGTGCTACAAACTAATATTTTTCACAGTTGCTCTAAACTACACTTACAGTTCTAACAGTTTCCCCGCCTTCATTCCTATGGATCGGTGCAGCCTTAGGCATCAGGCACAAACAATCACTTCCGGTATGAAAGGCTGTTCGAAGCATGACGTCACAGTGTGTCTAACCGGCCATGATTATAAGGGGGCCTTGCAGGATGCCTCCTGTGGGTGATTGTAAGCAGTGCAGGCCTTGCTAAAGAGAACTGCTTTTCATCTCTTCCCCGGGCGGTCCTGTTATGCAGAAAGTAAACGTAAACCTTAGGGGGATGTATAGGCACTGCTGTGTGTGTTGTGCTGTCCCTGCAGTGTTTGTGGTGCCTGCTTCCCTTACAATAAACGTCACCTCTCGTGTGCTTCGCTGTGCAGCCAAGCTGCCCACAGTGCCCCCTCTCCTGCGCCCCTCCGCGCCCCGCGCACTCTGCGCGCCGCTGCCCCGGGCCTGCCCTCCGGGCTGGCCTTGGCTTCGAAGACTGCAGCCGCCCCCGCCCCGCCAGCCACCTTGTTTACATTGTCAGGCCGGGAGTTCGATAATCCCCGTGTTCCCCCGGAGGGCGCATTGATCCGCAGGAGCGCCTGGAGCTGCTTATTTATTTACTGAGTATTGAGCTCTCTCCTCCCCGGCCGAGGCGAGGATGTTACTCTTTGAGCAAGACGATGTACCCGCGCTCGTGGGGGGCGTGCAGCGCCGGGGAGAGCGCCTGGTTACAGGGAAGTGAGGGGATGCGGACGAGGCGGCTGATAAAAGGAGGGCGGGTGGGGCTTGTGCGTACAGGAAGCGCACAGGACTGGCCAGGAGCGTCCGCGCATAGGCGGTGCACACTGCTGTGAGACTGGCGGCTAACAGAAGGGACGGGTATCTTTGCTCAGAATAAGTACACACAGGTATAGATAGTGGCAGATAACTGAATGGAACAGGTATTTGTACAGAGAAATAAACACAGTTTTAGAGAGCGGAGAGTAACAGAGCTGAACAGGCACTTCTGCACTGGTGGAGAACAGGCAGGTATGTTATGTTAAAGGTAATTTGTAGAGCGCACGTTCACCAGGTGGTTTCTTGGCGCTAGGTATGGAGACTGGCCGGTAACATAGGGTAGAGGTACTCTGCCTAGAGGAAATACATGCAGGTATAGAGACTGGCAGGTAACACAGGGCACTAGTACTCTGCATAGGGCAAGTATGGAGACTTGAAGGTAACACAGGGGACAGGTACTCAGCATAGGGCAAGTATATGCAAGTATGGAGACTTGAAGGTAACACAGGGGACAGGTACTCTGCATAGGGCAAGTATGGAGAAAGTCAACACAGGAGACAGGTACTCCGCAGAGGGCAAGTACAAGGAAGTATGGAGACTGGCAGATAACACAGGGGGCAGGTACTCTGCATAGAGGAAGTACATGCAGGTATGGAGACTGGCAGGTAACACAGGGGGCAGGTATTTTGCATAGAGGAAATACATGCAGGTATAGAGACTGACAGGGCACTAGTACTCTGCATAGGACAAGTAAATGCAAGTATGGAGACTTGCAGGTAACGCAGGAGACAGGTACTCTGCATAGAGGAAGTACAGGCAGGAATGGAGACTGGCAGGTAACACAGGGCACAGGTACTCTGCATAGGGGAAGTTCATGCAAGTAGGTAGGGGACAGGTACTCCGCAGAGGGCAAGTACAAGGAAGTATGGAGACCAGCAGGTAACATAGGGGACAGGTACTCTGCATAGAGGACGTACATGCAAGTATGGAGACAGGCAGGTAACACAGGGGACAGGTATTCTGCATAGAAGAAGTACATGCAGTATGCAGACTGACAGGTAACATAGGGGACAGGTAGCTCTACACAGAGGAAGTACATGCAAGTATGGAGACTGGCAGGTAACATAGGGGACAGGTACTCTGCATAGAGGAAGTACATGCAGGTGTGGAGACTGTCAGATTACATAGTGACAGGTACCTCTACACAGAGGTAGTACATGCAGGTATGGAGACTGTCAGGTAACATTGGGGACAGTTAAAAAAATGAACATACAATACTCCCAGATTTCCGCCTCAGGAGTTTTCCAGCGAGTAGTTGGTAATGCGCGGGGGGCAGGGGGCGCGACTTATATACTAATTTCCGGAGCCGGTGAGGAAGACTGCAGCGTCAACCCTAGGCTACCCCCAAGATGGCGGATCCCCTGCCAGTCCCGGTGACAGCGCCTAATCGGCTGCACGGGAAGAGCAGGCAGTATGAGGAGTGGAGGGAGGGTAAGTGCTCAAAAGTGCACAATCAAGAATTTTTAAAAAAGACAAACAGTTAAAAAATGAACATACGATGCTCCCGGCTTTCCGCCTCAGGTGTTCTCCAGCGAGTAGTTGGTAATGCGCACGGGGTGCGACTTATATACTAATTTCCGGAGCCGGTGAGGAAGACTGCGGCATCAACCCTAGGCTACTCCCAAGATGGCGGATCCCCTGCCAGTCCGAGTGACAGCGCCTAATCGGCTGCACGGGAAGAGCAGGCAGTGTGAGGAGTGGAGGGAGGGTAAGTGCTCAAAAGTGCACAATCAAGTATTTTTAAAAAAGACAAACAGCTAAAAAATTAACATACGATGCTCCCGGCTTTCCGCCTCAGGAGTTTTCAAGCGAGTAGTTGGTAATGCGCGCGGGGCAGGGGGCGCGACTTATATACTAATTTCCGGAGCCGGTGAGGAAGACTGCAGCGTCAACCCTAGGCTACCCCCAAGATGGCGGATCCCCTGCCAGTCCCGGTGACAGCGCCTAATCGGCTGCACGGGAAGAGCAGGCAGTGTGAGGAGTGGAGGGAGGGTAAGTGCTCAAAAGTGCACAATCAAGTATTTTTAAAAAAGACAAACAGTTAAAAAATGAACATATGATGCTCCCGGCTTTCCGCCTCAGGAGTTTTCCTGCGAGTAGTTGGTATGGAGACTGGCAGGTAACATTGGGGACATGTAACGCTACACAGACGAAGTACATGCAAGTATGAAGACTGGCAGGTAACAGTGGGGAGAGGTACCTCTACACAGAGGAAGTACATGCAAGTATGAAGACTGGCAGGTAACATAGGGGACATGTAGCTCTACACAGAAGAAGTACATGCAGGTATGGAAACTGGCAGGCAACATTGGGGACATGTAACGCTACACAGAGGAAGTACATGCAAGTATGGAGACTGGCAGGTAACATTGGGGACAGGTATCTCCACACAGAGGAAGTACATGCAAGTTTTGAGACTGGCAGGTAACATAGGGGACAGGTTCTCAGCATAGAGGAAGTACATGCAGGTATGGAGCCGGACCGGTAACACAGTGGGACATATCATTCTTCACAGAGGTAGTCCTCTAAGGTATAGGACCTGTAGGGGGCATATGGGGCAGGTACTTCTGCATAGCGGTAGTGCACACAAGCATAGTTACTGCTAATTAACATAGTGGAACAGATACCTATGTACAAAGGGAGTTCACACTGGTATAGACAGTGGGAGCTGCCATATTGGAACAGGCATTTCTGCACAGATGAAGTGCACAGAGGGCTGGTAGGTAACAGGAGCAGGCCCTTCTCATACAGTACACACAGGTATGCAGCTTGGTATCAAAGAGTGGTGGAACGTAGGTTCATCTACACAGAGAGGGTCCAGAATGCAATAGAATGATAGGGAGTGCACACGGGTATACACAGTGGCAGGTAACAGAGTGGGGCAGGCACTTCTTCACAGAGGCAGTCCTCACAGGTATAGGACCTGTCCGGTGGCACACGGGGCAGGTACTCCTGTACAGAGGCAGTACGCATGAGCAAAGTTACTGGTAGTTAACAGAGTGGGGTGGGTACTTCTCATACAGAGAGGGCACACAGGGATACAAAGTAGTATGTAACAGAGTGGGGCATACACTTCTCATACAGGGAGGGCAAACAGGAATACACAGTGGTATGTAACACAGTGGGGCGGGAACTTCGCATACAGGGAGGGCACAGAGGGATACACAGTGGCAGGTAACAGAGTGGGGCAGGTACTTCTCACACCGGAAGTACTCAAGGTATAGATCCCTGCGGGTCTCGGAGAGAGGCAGGTGCCTCGCTGTGTTTGGAAGGACGAGGCACCAGGGAGGGAGGTGGCTAGCAGAGGGGGGCACCAGCTTTGTGCAGTAAAGAGGGATCCCACAGGTAGTGAAAGTTACCGTTGGCCGCGGTGGCGGTAGGTGGCTGCAAGGGAGGGTTCTGTGGCGTGTTGGGAATGTCGGCTCGAAATTCAGAAGAGGAGAATTTGCCGCTGCCGGCGTTTTGCATTTACTTCCCCCGAACATTTACTTGACTTATTTCCAGTAGTGATTAGCCTGTGACGTGCTCAGCTTGGGCGTTTGCTTGGCTCTGCTGTCTGCTCGCGTCGAGCCTTTCTTTGTTCAACTCACGTACTTTATTTAGGCCCCGGATCCCCCAGCATGCTCCACACCCGCCTACCCACCGAAACAAGCACTTGGGAACTGGTGGGTTTAAAAAGGCCATGTTTAATTACACTTCATAAACATGACATGTAAATCGTTTATACATTTCTCAAATTATGAGCAACATCCCTCCTTTATTATCAACTCTTCTTCATCAACTTTATTATACGTTTCAGCTTGCATTTATTTTGCTCATAACTTCTTGCTTCCCCCAGCACCAAGGGGCCTTCAGGTTCGCATCCCCCAAGTAAAGATGCCCGCGCCAGGTGCAACCCACCTGCGCCCCCCGAGCGATGGGCCCCAGCCCTCGGGTCCTTGTCCGCCATTTCCAGGGCCCCACCTCTCATCCACCACGCTGCTAGGAGGCTCGTACCTGACGCCCTTGCCTCCCCAGCCGGTGGTCTCCATCCCCCTGCGGAGAGCTTACCCTCTCTCCCCTCAGTGCTGGCGTAGGGAGTGCGCAAGGCGGACTCCACTCCATTTTTCCAGTCTATCAGTGTTCAAATGTCTCTTTTCCGCAACGCACCCTCCAAATCACTGCCTCAAGGGACGGGTGGGTGGGAGATTAAAGCTAGCTGACTAACGGACAGGGAGTGGGCGAGCAGGTCCGGCGCAGGCGGGGAAAGAGGCCGAGTTGCCCGTGACCCTGACCTAAATAGGTCATGGCCTCTGCCCCACGCCCCCACCGGACGCGCGTCACCCCCCCCCCTGACCCGGAAGTACTTCCCAGGATGGCTGCCCATAGGGCAGCCTCCTGGGACCTAAGACCAATAGCGGCGCGGTGTGGGCCGGGGGGCCGGGCCCTAAAGGCGGGCTCGTCTAGCCTCGCCCTTGGTATAGGCCCCGGATCCCCCAGCATGCTCCACACCCGCCTACCCACCGAAACAAGCACTTGGGAACTGGTGGGTTTAAAAAGGCCATGTTTAATTACACTTCATAAACATGACATGTAAATCGTTTATACATTTCTCAAATTATGAGCAACATCCCTCCTTTATTATCAACTCTTCTTCATCAACTTTATTATACGTTTCAGCTTGCATTTATTTTGCTCATAACTTCTTGCTTCCCCCAGCACCAAGGGGCCTTCAGGTTCGCATCCCCCAAGTAAAGATGCCCGCGCCAGGTGCAACCCACCTGCGCCCCCCGAGCGATGGGCCCCAGCCCTCGGGTCCTTGTCCGCCATTTCCAGGGCCCCACCTCTCATCCACCACGCTGCTAGGAGGCTCGTACCTGACGCCCTGCGGAGAGCTTACCCTCTCTCCCCTCAGTGCTGGCGTAGGGAGTGCGCAAGGCGGACTCCACTCCATTTTTCCAGTCTATCAGTGTTCAAATGTCTCTTTTCCGCCACAAGGGAGACTAGGGCCCTCAGGTCCGTCGCCCTTCCCCCCTGCCGCCAAGTTCAGCACAAATGACCAAATGCCTTGAATCCAAGCATCCATACCAATGTCCGACAAATGCACCCCATCCTGGTGAAACATTTCAGATCCAGAGATCATCCTGTGCGGGAGATGTAGCAAGCGGCCCTTTCCTGAGCACATCTTTGCCAATTCTCCGTTGAGACGCCTCACAGACACATTCACCGGGTACGGCCGGATCCCATTGCCCCACCATCGTCGCGGGATCATGCATGACCATGCTATCCTGGCATGGGGGAAGGTTCGCCCCAGCCAAGCAAATTCTGTAAGTAGTGCCTCCTTGACTGCGAGGCGGCCCCTGTCGACCATGTCGTTGCCGCCCAAGTGGATGATGACCAATGCGGGAGACTGCCTCTCGCGCCCCTTGATGTCTTCCACCAGCCGCCGCAGGTGCCGAATCCGCATTCCTCCCACACCATGCCACAAAAACTCCGTCCCTTCCAGCCCGGGTGGCTTCCGCACTCGCCGTTGCCGCAGTCGCACCGCTGCCCGTCGAACGAACGAGTGTCCCAATACCCACACCACCTTCCCTGGCATACTAGTAATCGGAGAGGAAATAGAAAAGTCAGACATGGGCATGGCAATACACAATGTCATAGCAATTCGGGCCTCACATATCGTTTAAAGCAGTCGGACGACCAATGGCCCACCTTCTTCACAGCCTTGGAAGAAAACCCTGCCCCTGCCGCCAATGTGGCAGCGCCTATCCTGAACGAATGGGACGAATAACCAGAATCCCCGAGGCCCAGGTCACCCAGAGCCACCCGAAGTACAGCCTTGAATTGGTATTGCGAGACACACTCACCCCCCTCATGAATGAACAAGGCCTGACTCTTCTCCCCAGGGCGGATGGCCAGGTATGCCTGCATACAGGCTACCGGGCACACAGGCGCATCTGGCGCTGGGCACAACTGGATCCAGGCCCCTTTTCCCAGCTGGTCGGTCTTAGACTTTCTGAGGAATACCTCCATGGTCCCTGCTCTAAAATTGAGATCCCTGAACTGCAACCCCCCATTATGATCATTGCGGGAGGACCCCACGATCTCCCCCAGACGAAACGCCCCATAAAAGGCTAACGAGAAGACTGCAGAGAATAAAGTGCTCTCAAAGGCCGAGGTGCACCGTCTAGGGAGGGCGTCTAGCATACTCTTCAAAGTCCCCACATCCAAGGGCCGTCTACTGTCTCGCTTAGGGCCTTCCCTCCTAGCCCACCCAGTTAATGCTCTCTTGACTACATAAGACATCCCTGGATCATACAAGCCCGCCAATCTGGCAAAGAATCCCACAGAAGTGACGTGTGTTCTGGCATAAGAGAGTGACCTGCCCTGGTCACAGATGTGCTGAAGGAAGTGAAACATAGCTTGATCAGAATGCCAACATGAGAAACCCGCCTCTTGCACCAATGTCCTGTAATACAAAAAACTCTGCTGATACGTTTTCCGAGTGCGGTCACTCAATGAGGCACCTACCAGCCCCACTAAAGCGGGGCTCCAATCCTCCACAGTGATGGTGGGAACACCGTCCTCTGATCCTCCGCTCCAGGATGGAACCTCCGAAATTCCTGCAGCTTGGAACGAGACAAAGCATCAGCAGCATGATTGTCGACCCCTGGAATGTGTGCTGCCTTAAACGTTAAATTCAACCTCAAACATGCCAACACCAACTGTTTCAACAATCTCAGCACATTCTTACACGTGGCCCCCTGTCGGTTAATGGCTTCAACCACAGACATGTTGTCTGACCAAAATATCACTGATCTGTTCCTGAAGTGCTCTGCCCAAACGGACACCGCCACCAGTATGGGGAACAACTCCAAAAAGGCTACATTTCTTGTCAAACCTGTTTTGTGCCATTCTTCCGGCCACTCCGCCCCGCACCACTTAGGCCCGAGGATAGCCCCAAAGCCGACGCTGCCTGCCGCATCCGTGAATAATCCCAACTCTGAGTTGGACACCGGGACGGACGGCCAGACAACTGAGCCATTGAAATTCGCTAAGAAATCTCGCCACACTCTCAAATCTACCTTCACCTCAGCCCGTAGGCGCACTCTGTGGTGCTTCTGAGTTAGGCCCACCATCGCCCTGGCAATAGATCTAGAAAAGGGGCGACCCATGGGGATGATCCTGAGGGCGAAGTTTAGCTGTCCAACCACGACCTGAAGCTGGTGTAAAGTCACCTTTGTACAAGCCAAGACCGCATCAATGGCCTGGGAAAACGCCTTCACTTTGTCGTGTGGTAACCTGCATTCCCCCGCCACCGTGTCAATTTCAATTCCCAGAAAAGTCATGCATGTATCGGGGCCCACTGTCTTGCCCGGGGCCAACGGAATATTAAATTCCCTGAACAAGGCCACCAGTTGGTCCAACGCCTGATTACAAGCTGTTGAGGCGGCTGGTCCCATGACCATGAAGTCATCCAAATAATGCACAACCTCCCTGCACCCTGTCTTATGCGAAAACAACCATTGGAGCATGCAACTAAAGGTCTCAAAATACTTGCAGGAGACAGCACAACCCATGGGCATACACTTATCATAGTAAAACTGTTGGTTCAGTTGGAATCCCAACAGGTGATAATCCTCCGGGTGAACAGGCAACAGGCGAAAAGCGGATTCTATGTCTGTCTTGGCCATGATGGCGCCAGGCCCTAGTGACCTCACTTTATTCAAAGCTACGTCGAAGGACGAGTAAGATACTGAACACAAAGCTGGGTCGATAGCATCGTTCACAGACTCTCCCTTGGGGGCAGATAAGTTATGGATCATCCTGAATTGCCCCGGTTCCTTCTTCGGTACTACCCCCAGAGGTGAGCAGACAAAGCCCGGGAGCGGGGGGGACCCGAACGGGCCCGCTACACGCCCCACACTAAGCTCCTTCCTTACCTTCAACTCAACCACCGCAGGCATCGCCCTTGCAGATAAAAGGTTATTGCAAAACTTAACCGGGGGGACCCCAAGTGCTGGAATGCGAAACCCCTCTGAGAACCCTGAGTACAAGAGTTTGGCTGCTGACCGGTCTGGATACTGATTCAGCCAAAAAACCAGTTTCCCAATGTCCACCGGGGTGGGCAGCTTATGGCTGGGAGGGCTTAACCTCTTTGCCCCCCCCTCCCCGTTCCTTGGATTTTTTAATGCACTTGAATTCGGGATGTGAGGGGTGCCCGCAAAAGGAGCATGCGTGCTTGAACTTGCACTTGTCCGGCGGCCAGGTGCACACCTTCCTGTTAAATTGCCAACATGTTCCCCGCTTCTCCCCAGGTCCCCCCTGGGATGTCCGAAAGGGCTGTCTATTGTTTTGCGACCCACATGCTTTGGCGTTCACACTTTCTAACCATACATTGACCTCCACCTGGTCCCAACCCATGTCTGGGTCCTGCACTTTCTCCCATCTGAAATCCCTATCATAGTCCAGCCAGGCTGTCCCTCCATGCGTCGTGTGCGCCTTCAAAATCCTATGCATATAGTACACCAACGGCCCCGCCAACTCTGGCTTCTTCTCAATAACTACTGTTATAAACACCTGGAAACCAAAGAGCCAATTCGTGATAGATTCTTCCACCCTAGGTCTCCTATCCTTAGAGGAGTTATCCTTACCCTCCTTGTCCTTACTCTCAACTTCCATTCTCTTGGGCCTAATCAATGCAAATATATCCACGAATTCACCCTTCCAAATTTTTTCCTTCATTTCGGGAGATACGTGCGTGGCCAGGCGGCCTGGTTTAGACAAGACATATCCCTGGCCACCCCCCGCCATCGCTCCCCCGCCGGGCTCCAGGCCCTTCATCTCAGGCTTACCTCCTGAAGTACTAGGGGCGCAAGCAGGGGCCGCCACCACCGAGGGTGCCACAGGGGCGTTCAAAGACTGAGCCCTAGCCAACAGCGCCAATTGTTCCTTGATCTCGCCCAGGGGGCCCTCATCCCTATTCCCAGGGGCCCAAGGCGTGACTGCCGGTACCAAGGTCGGTGCCACGGCTATTGGAGGAGGAGGGGGCGCTGAACCCGGAGCTCGGGTGAGAGCCTTCAGGGCAGTTAAAATTTTCCCCAAAGCGCCACCAGTCCCAGCGCCCTCGGATTGGGGCGGGGCGGGAGGGCTTACCACCACAGGCGGGGGCACTGCCACCTTCTCAGGAAGCCCCGGGGCAGATCCCAACGCCGCTATTGCACCCAAGATTTCTTTCAAGATGCTATCTGTAGGCTCAGAGGCCGGGGGTATCGCCGGAGCACCTGGTGCCGCCGGAGGAACCACAGGAGCTTGTGGCGCAGGTAGAGGGGTCCCTGGCGCTTGTGGTGCAGGCGAAGGAGTTACAGGCGCTTGTGGCGCAGAAAAAGGAATTACTGGAGCTAGAGGCGCCGCCAAAGGAGTTACTGGCGCCTGAGGCGCAGGAAGAGGAGCTACTGGTGCATGCGGCGCCAATGGGGGGGCAATCGTTACTACCGGTTCTAAAGGAACCCTCGGAGGGGGGGGGGCGGCCCCGAGCCCCCACCGCTCCCTTTCTTTTTCTGTACGTGTTTGCCCCTAGGATTCTGTGCCCTCGGTTTCTTGGGCAGGGGAGGGAACGCTGCTTTGGGCGGGACCCCCTGCCTGCGTGGGCGCTCAACAATGTTCGGGGGCTCCCCCTCCGGGTCGGAATGGAGCCCATCGGTCTCTCCTTCACTGCTCTCGTCGTCCCTGTTAAACTTTGGTAGGAGCAAGGCCAGTAACTGCGCAATCTCAGGGTCTTTGCCCTTGCGCTTATGGCTCTGCCCCCTGGACGCCATGGTATCTCTTTGTGGCTAACTACAGCTCCGGTTCCCGCTAACCCTTCTCCCTCGCCCCTCGCCTACCCCGCCGCCAGGCAACGGCGCCGGAGCTCTGCTGCCCTTCTCTAAGGCAGCTGCAGGCGAGCACGGGCCCGCACCACGCTCTCTGCTCCCAACACCTCACAAAGGATGCAGCAGGAGGAAGCGACAACCAGTCCCGGACCCGCGCCCGCCCCCAGCCTCGGCTAACCCCGGCACCTCACCTGGCGACCTGGTCGGCGCTCTCTCCTCCGCCGCCCGTCGAGATTCGTCAGCACTCCGTCTTTGTCCTTCTTCGGGGGGTCAGACTATGGGGCGGGGAAGCTACTGGGCTACCTAAGTTTTCGAAGATTAAAGCTAGCTGACTAACGGACAGGGAGTGGGCGAGCAGGTCCGGCGCAGGCGGGGAAAGAGGCCGAGTTGCCCGTGACCCTGACCTAAATAGGTCATGGCCTCTGCCCCACGCCCCCACCGGACGCGCGTCACCCCCCCCCTGACCCGGAAGTACTTCCCAGGATGGCTGCCCATAGGGCAGCCTCCTGGGACCTAAGACCAATAGCGGCGCGGTGTGGGCCGGGGGGCCGGGCCCTAAAGGCGGGCTCGTCTAGCCTCGCCCTTGGTATTAGGGTTGGCTCAGCTCCGGCATTGCTCGGTATGGCCGTTAACCCGTTTGTTGTGTGTACACGACGGGGTGCACCTGCTGGCACTCGGGTGTGCCGCGCATTGATCCATGCGCGGTACTGATGGGCCTTGGGTGTTAACCTGTCTGTTGTGTGTACTCACTCGGTATGGCCGTTAACCCGTTTGTTGTGTGTACACGGCGTGGTGCACTTGCTGGCACTGGTGTGTGCTGTGCATTGATTCACGTGCTGTCTGTTCTGTGTATTCAACGTGATGCACGTGCTGGCTCTAGGGTGTGCTGTGCATTGAGTCATGTGCTGTTCTGTGTATTCAACGTGTTGCACTTGCTGACACTAGGGTGTGCTGTGCATTGAGTCATGTGCTGTTCTGTGTATTCAACGTGATGCACGTGCTGGCTCTAGGGTGTGCTGTGCATTGAGTCATGTGCTGTTCTGTGTATTCAACGTGTTGCACTTGCTGGCTCTAGGGTGTGCTGTGCATTGAGTCATGTGCTGTTCTGTGTATTCAACGTGTTGCACTTGCTGGCACTAGGGTGTGCTGTGCATTGAGTCATGTGCTGTTCTGTGTATTCAACGTGATGCACGTGCTGGCTCTAGGGTGTGCTGTGCATTGAGTCATGTGCTGTTCTGTGTATTCAACGTGTTACACTTGCTGGCACTAGGGTGTGCTGTGCATTGATTCATGTGCTGTTCTGTGTATTCAACGTGATGCACGTGCTGGCTCTAGGGTGTGCTGTGCATTGAGTCATGTGCTGTTCTGTGTATTCAACGTGTTGCACTTGCTGGCTCTAGGGTGTGCTGTGCATTGAGTCATGTGCTGTTCTGTGTATTCAACGTGTTGCACTTGCTGGCACTAGGGTGTGCTGTGCATTGAGTCATGTGCTGTTCTGTGTATTCAACGTGATGCACGTGCTGGCTCTAGGGTGTGCTGTGCATTGAGTCATGTGCTGTTCTGTGTATTCAACGTGTTGCACTTGCTGGCACTAGGGTGTGCTGTGCATTGATTCATGTGCTGTTGTGTGTATTCAACGTGCTCCACATGCTGGCACTAGGGTGTGCTGTGCATTGATGCATGCGCTGTTCTGTGTATTCAACGTGTTGCACTTGCTGGCTCTAGGGTGTGCTGTGCATTGATTCATGTGCTGTTCTGTGTATTCAACGTGATGCACTTGCTGGCTCTAGGGTGTGCTGTGCATTGATTCATGTGCTGTTCTGTGTATTCAACGTGATGCACTTGCTGGCTCTAGGGTGTGCTGTGCATTGATTCATGTGCTGTTCTGTGTATTCAACGTGATGCACTTGCTGGCACTAAGGTGTGCTGTGCATTGATTCATGTGCTGTTGTGTGTATTCAATGTGATGCACTTGCTGGCACTAGGGTGTGATGTGCATTGATTCATGTGCTGTTCTGTGTATTCAACGTGATGCACTTTCTGGCTCTAGGGTGTGCTGTGCATTGATTCATGTGCTGTTCTGTGTATTCAACGTGATGCACTTGCTGGCTCTAGGGTGTGCTGTGCATTGATTCATGTGCTGTTCTGTGTATTCAACGTGATGCACTTGCTGGCTCTAGGGTGTGCTGTGCATTGATTCATGTGCTGTTCTGTGTATTCAACGTGTTGCACTTGCTGGCTCTAGGGTGTGCTGTGCATTGATTCATGTGCTGTTCTGTGTATTCAACGTGTTGCACTTGCTGGCTCTAGGGTGTGCTGTGCATTGATTCATGTGCTGTTCTGTGTATTCAACGTGTTGCACTTGCTGGCTCTAGGGTGTGCTGTGCATTGATTCATGTGCTGTTCTGTGTATTCAACGTGTTGCACCTGCTGGCTCTAGGGTGGGATGTGCATTGATTCACGTGCTGTCTGTTGTGTGTATTCAACGTGATGCACTTGCTGGCACTAGGGTGTGCTGTGCATTGATTCATGTGCTGTTCTGTGTATTCAACGTGATGCACGTGCTGGCTCTAGGGTGTGCTGTGCATTGAGTCATGTGGTGTTCTGTGTATTCAACGTGTTGCACTTGCTGGCACTAGGGTGTGCTGTGCATTGAGTCATGTGCTGTTCTGTGTATTCAACGTGATGCACGTGCTGGCTCTAGGGTGTGCTGTGCATTGATTCATGTGCTGTTGTGTGTATTCAACGTGCTCCACATGCTGGCACTAGGGTGTGCTGTGCATTGATGCATGTGCTGTTCTGTGTATTCAACGTGTTGCACTTGCTGGCTCTAGGGTGTGCTGTGCATTGATTCATGTGCTGTTGTGTGTATTCAATGTGATGCACTTGCTGGCTCTAGGGTGTGCTGTGCATTGATTCATGTGCTGTTCTGTGTATTCAACGTGTTGCACTTGCTGGCTCTAGGTTGTGATGTGCATTGATTCATGTGCTGTTGTGTGTATTCAACGTGATGCACTTGCTGGCACTAGGGTGTGATGTGCATTGATTCATGTGCTGTTGTGTGTATTCAACGTGCTCCACTTGCTGGCACTAGGGTGTGCTGTGCATTGATTCATGTGCTGTTCTGTGTATTCAACGTGATGCACTTGCTGGCTCTAGGGTGTGCTGTGCATTGATTCATGTGCTGTCGTGTGTATTCAACGTGATGCACTTGCTGGCACTAGGGTGTGATGTGCATTGATTCATGTGCTGTTGTGTGTATTCAACGTGCTCCACTTGCTGGCACTAGGGTGTGCTGTGCATTGATTCATGTGCTGTTCTGTGTATTCAACGTGATGCACGTGCTGGCTCTAGGGTGTGCTGTGCATTGAGTCATGTGCTGTTCTGTGTATTCAACGTGTTGCACTTGCTGGCACTAGGGTGTGCTGTGCATTGATTCATATGCTGTTCTGTGTATTCAACGTGATGCACTTGCTGGCTCTAGGGTGTGCTGTGCATTGATTCATGTGCTGTTCTGTGTATTCAACGTGATGCACTTGCTGGCTCTAGGGTGTGCTGTGCATTGATTCATGTGCTGTTGTGTGTATTCAACGTGATGCACTTTCTGGCACTAGGGTGTGATGTGCATTGATTCATGTGCTGTTGTGTGTATTCAACGTGATGCACTTGCTGGCACTAGGGTGTGATGTGCATTGATTCATGTGCTGTTGTGTGTATTCAACGTGCTCCACTTGCTGGCACTAGGGTGTGCTGTGCATTGATTCATGTGCTGTTCTGTGTATTCAACGTGATGCACTTGCTGGCTCTAGGGTGTGCTGTGCATTGATTCATGTGCTGTTCTGTGTATTCAACGTGATGCACTTGCTGGCTCTAGGGTGTACTGTGTATTGATTCATGTGCTGTTCTGTGTATTCAACGTGTTGCACTTGCTGGCTCTAGGGTGTGCTGTGCATTGATTCATGTGCTGTTCTGTGTATTCAACGTGATGCACTTGCTGGCTCTAGGGTGTGCTGTGCATTGATTCATGTGCTGTTCTGTGTATTCAACGTGATGCACTTGCTGGCTCTAGGGTGTGCTGTGCATTGATTCATGTGCTGTTCTGTGTATTCAATGTGATGCACTTGCTGGCTCTAGGGTGTGCTGTGCATTGATTCATGTGCTGTTCTGTGTATTCAACGTGATGCACTTGCTGGCACTAGGGTGGGATGTGCATTGATTCATGTGCTGTTCTGTGTATTCAACGTGATGCACTTGCTGGCACTGGCGTGTGCTGTGCATTGATGCATGTGCTGTTCTGTGTATTCAACGTGATGCACTTGCTGGCACTGGGGTGTGCTGTGCATTGATTCACGTGTTGTCTGTTGTGTGTATTCAACGTGCTCCACTTGCTGGCACTTAGGTGTGCTGTGCATTGATTCACGTGTTGTCTGTTGTGTGTATTCAACGTGCTCCACTTGCTGGCACTGGGGTGTGCTGTGCATTGATTCATGAGCTGTTGTGTCACTTGCTGGCACTTGGATGCGCCCGCAGTGAGTCACACGCTGCCTGGTGCGTGGGCGCTGCTGGTGGGTGTTAACTTGTTTGTGGTCTGCACTCAGCGTGGCCCACTTGCTGGCACTGGGGCGCGCAGAGCACGGTTTCATGCGTGGTGCTGATGGGTTTTGGGTGTCATCCTGTCTTTGTTGTTCAAGTACCTTTGGTTTCGACCCGTTTCAGATGTGGGCATCTGTTTTATGGTTTGTTTTGTGCGCTCTTTCTATGCCTGTACTCTCATTGGGTGCGCACCTTTCTAGAGCATGTGCCTTTGCCACTCGTATTCTTTTCCTCCGGGTTGTGCCTGCCCTCGTCTTGAGTGTGCTTGTATGCATTTACTTTATTGAAAGCGTCTCTTCTAGACGTGCTGTTCGTAGGTCAACAAGCTCTCCCGCTGCCTTTCAGTGGGGCTCACACTCTCTCTGGGCGCACCCCTGTGCAAGACACGTCTGCTTGCTTGGCTTCCTTTAAAAATCTGAGCCACACGGTAGGTATAGGAGTTTCAGTGATGCTGCCAAAAGTTTCCACGGTGGTTATTATGCAGCATGAGCATAACATTGTTATAGAATGAATACAAAAACAGAGTGAAGTGGTAAAAGTGAGCAACAAGTGTTTTTTAGGAATAATTTCTCAGCTTAGATTGGCGACGAATCGGCGAGAGTGTGAGAAAAACAGAGAGAGACCCTCTGTGACTATCCAGGGAAATTAGGTACTTTAAGCAAGTGAATAAAGGTAATCCCCAGACGAAACAATATGTATAAAATAATCAGTTATTACCATGTACCTGTTGCAAGTTAGAAGCACCACAACAATTCATCATTACACTGATTATGAATCAGCGAGACCCTTTGAAAAATCTGCCAGGCGATGCACGAGGGAAAGATGTTCTTGCCCCACTTACTTCTACGCCATCGCATGTGATTTTAAGTATTATGTTTTTATCCCAGGAACCTTGATACGCGACATAATCCTGAGTACAAAGGGTAATGTAACCTTAAATCTGTAACTTTTGATAGGAAAGGGTATCAACTCATGAAAACGCCTGGTTAAATTACTATAGCCTATTATTTTTACTTACATTACAGGCTATGACTTATATTCTGCCTAACGTGAATTCCGAAAGATATTAAACTTTTTCTCTCTGATCACACTTCTTCACAGCTTCGTTGGCTTTGGCCACCAGCTGTCACTTCAAAGGACTGGTCACATAGTGCTCAGGGTGGGTTGTTGAGTAAGAACATTTGTGAGTCACCGGACTGTATTGCTGATTCAGCTCATTCAGAGAAGGGGGCCCTGCAGATCTAGGGGAGTCAGTCTGCAAAGGAGTCCTGGGCTAAATATTGGCTCATGGGAAGAGAGTTCATTTGTATGCAGTGGGCTGAACTGGGAGGGGCAGGGGTGGAGTTAGAATGAGGAGAGAGCTGAACACAATTAGCCATTAAGGGCTTTGGTGCATGGAACTCTGGAGTTACTTTGGTGGAAAAGTACGTACATTATGTTTCTGAAAATATGGAAGTTGGAAGAGTCAGAATTTTTCTGGGATGAGCTGGCCTGCGCTTCACTACCACCTTAAAATACCCTTCTTCAGCCACTGTGTTGGTACCGGCAGTGTCTGCCTGGCTGAAAGGATGCTCCCAGCCAGGCAGCACTACCTCTCCCGTCAAGGGCTGGTGATTACACTCACTTTATAACCCGTGCTCACCCTTGGGTAGCTTTTTTTAAATTATTTTTTTACAGTTTTATATAGCGCGAACAAGAACCGAGACAGTGGGTATCAAAGATCTTTACATGAGCACCATTTTCGTTACAGATGGACACATCCATTTTTGGGAGGCACAGGGAGATTAAGTGATTTCCCCAGAATCTCAGGGTGTTGAGCGTTGCTGCAGAGATTCGTACCCGGTTCCCCAGCTTCTAGGTCGACCGCTCTAGCCCTAAGGATATATCCTCTCCCCTGACACTGAGCAGTCAGTCAGACTCACTACAGAGGCAATGTGTAAAGCAGAGGCACAGCAGCTACTTGTGACTAATACACTGAGCATCACAAAAAAACTTCACACAGGATGTATGTAAAAACGTTTCTATTCAACACACATATTCAATCATTATAACATGACCATCATATACTTTCCGGAATAAAACACATTCAGAAATATTACTAGCAGTACTAGGCCCACTCATAGTGTTATATCAATATTATACACACTGTAGACAATTCCTAATCTAACCCCCCCCCCTCCAAAGACGAAGGTGAGATTAGTACCGGAGATCTAACCATGGGTTAGAGCACTGGGGATGCGGGTATATGTTCATCAGGCCACAATGGCAGACTGGGCACCTATCCAAAATGCCATAGGGGTCATGGCGCATCCTCCAGCCGGTAACTGCACGCGGGACATGTATCCTAAACAGCATCTGGGCCGGTGCGGATACCTCGGTCTGCATTGGCAGACCAGCCCTTGTTCCGGAACAGCGTGTCAGCGCCTTTTCCTAATTTATGTAGAGACGCTCACGTACTTCCACACAGCCTTGACATTGAGGATGTGCGCAGGGTCCTGAGGCCAGTCCAGAGAATGGGCAAGAGCTCCAGCATATCCATGGGTAGAGCCAAACTCTAAGGCAGGGGTAGACCCATTTGGGGAGGTTCCACATTACCTGGGCAGGGAACATCCATATTTGCCTGTCCAGCCTTCAGCCTACCACCCCTTTGGTGCCTGTCAGGGCTTCTCGCAGGGGGTGCCCGCAGGGTATGGCACAACCCACTGAGGGTTGACTGGGGCTTAAGTGATGCCAACTTAGGCAAGGGCGCCTTGGCGCCCCACAGGCCTGTCCTGGCAGACCCAATATTGGGTTGACAACTGCTACATCCCACGCCTAACAATTGCCGTACCGGGCCCGGGTATGTGGTGTGCCTGTTTACGGGGCGCACAGAGGTACAGCACCCAAAACCTATCGTATACGCACCCCCAGCCCAATGTGGGCAAGACGGGCATTCGCACCTTCTCTCTGCCATACAGAGGGAAGATGCCCAGATTCCTTAGGTTATGCAAAGACGGTTGGCAAAGACTACAAGGAAAAAGCTAAAAGTTTTGGGGCAATTTCCTCTAAAGAGATCATGTTCAACACACTCCAGGACAGAATCTGCTTGGAACTGAAGAACAGTGAAGACCTCCATGACTGTAATAATGTAATATCTGCCTATGTATTCGAAACAAGTGTTTCTAGCTCGCTTTTGAACTTCTGCATCCCAGTATTTTGCTGAAAGGCTGGTATCAGCAGGCTATTGCTGACCTCCATGCTCAAGTGGGTCACGGTTTGGGCAAAGAAGCTGCATGTCGCCTGGGAAATTTCTCTTCAGTGGTTGGAGGGTGCAAGACCCTCAAACCACAGACACTGCTGTCAGCCTTATACTTTACCTAATGGTACTGAATATTTCTTGTGGAAAGCACAATTATGGGTGCTCTCCTGTAATGCAGAAAAGTGGACGGGATTCTGAGAATTAGATCTGAAGATAAGAAGACTTTTCGTCAAGACACCAGTGTACAAGAAGTTTGAGAAACACTTTGGACTTGTCAAAAAGTGATACCTTGAAGGATTTGGAAAAGCAGTCAGACATCCCTGACAATAGTCTTGGCGGCTTCAATGTTGTGTTTTACCAACTTGGGGCCAGATGTAGGTAAATATATTTTACCGACTCATAAATACCGAATTTTACCGATTCGGTATTTATGAATCGGTAAAATATAAGGAGGGAGATGTAGGTAAATCCAGATGTGGATATACCGAATCTGTAAAAGTCGGTATTTACCGATTCGGTAAATACCGACCGGTAATGCCCATTCATTCCTATGGGCTTTGAAGCCCATGGGAATGAATGGGCATTACCGATTCGGTATTTACCGAATCGGTAAATACCGAATTTCACATGGGTGCAGGGGGTGTCACTTTGACACCCTCTAGCACCCCCAAAACAGGTTCGGGTGCCATGTGGCAGGCATACCTGCCCTAAGAGCAGGTCTGCCTGTCATATGGCACAGGTGTGCAGGCACACATGTGCATGCACACCGGAATCGGTATTTTACCATCAAATTGAATTTGATGGTAAAATACCGATTCGGTAAGGCTTGTGGGACTCAGAAGAGTCCCACCTACATATCAAATTTACCGAATCGGTAAAAATACCGATTCGGTATTTTACGGAATCGGTAAATTTACCGATCGGTAAATTTACCGATTCTGTAAAAATATGCCCCCTACATCTCAAATTCCATTTACCGGTCGGTAACGGCCGAATTCGGCCGTTACCGACCGGTAAATGCCTACCTACATCTGGCCCTTAGAGTACTGGGAAGACAGAGGTTTCCGAATTTGATGTATGTGATGTATGTGATGTTGGGGACCCTTTTCTTGTTAAAGCGTCCATACTTACCTCCATCTTCTACCTCTATAAATCTTTCCGGGCATTAAATGTGTCAATCTACCCGTGTTTATTTGTGGGTTGGCACCTTTGTTTTGGTCAACCTCACAGAGAACAACACTTTGTTATATTTTCACTTGTTCAAAGGATGGCATGAACGCCTTTTTCCAGTGTTTTCTAAGGGGGTGTTTTTCTTTTGTTTGTAACTTTTGATCCATACATCAATTTTCACCTTTTTTGTGGCATTTTATTCATTACAGTTTGGTCTTGTTTTAATTAACTTGTTTTAGACCTTTAACGTATTTATTACTTAACCACATTGCTGTTTTTAAGTGATTCCACATAAAGTACTTGTGTTTCATTTTGTACTTCTCTGGCAATACGTGTTGTCATTGCAAGCAGCGATATGGTGCAGAAACAGTGTGATGTGTGAATGTTTTAATCGCAAAACATGTGTATGAAATTCAGTGGCGTAACGATAATTGAGCCCCCCCCCCCCCCTGCCAGGTACATGGAGGGGCCTCCTCCGGATTCTATTAGAAGCTTTCAGGCCGAAGTGCAGTGCTGAGGGGGCCTCCTTGAGCTTGAGGGCCCCCCCCCCCCGCACTGCAGGGGATGCGGGGGCCTGTGTTACGCCCCCGGTATGAATTCTCTCAATGCAATTTTGTGACATTGTGATAAAATATGATAGATTTATATAAACAAACAGTAAAATAAATACAGCAACATTTTACTGTTGAAAATAAAATATTTCGAGAAATATGGTTTCCAGGCAACGTATACTCCATTTGAGAGGGTAGAGGCACTAGACGTGTGTTCTCGTTCTTGCCTGTAGGTGCAAAGGGGTCGTGTCTTCATCCCAGGGGGCACCGCCTCTCATTACTGGCAATGCTCTCCTCCCTTTCTCTCCTTTATTTCTCGTGGTGGCAAGAAGAGTGACCTCAAACAAACCCGCACCCCCATCGCCAGGAGCCAGGAGTCACCGCGGCCTAAGTAACCTGGTCTGACAGGTGTGCAGTGACATTTACCACATCGAGCCGTGTTTAAAAACTCGTTGTACAGGTGTCTGTGGGCAGGAGAGGCTGAGGGGTGGGCGCCTGATAGACATCTTAAAAATTAACCATGACACTTCTGCTTGGAGGTACGAGTTGGAGGATGTGTGGGCTTATGCTGGATTGTGGATGGTTTTTAAAAATGCGGTTGCACTGCCTTTCTGGGAAATTGAAACTGAATCAAGAGTGCTGATAGAGTATCAGATGCTTCTGTGCCCTTGTGGCCATCACAACATTCTGGCTGAAGTCTACACTAAGGTGAACACTGAATAACACAATTACATCGGCGTGTTGACATTGTTGGATGTTTCTGTTAGGCATTGCTTTGCTGTACAAAATTCAGCATAATTCAGCATGTGGAGCACTGTATTGGAATGCTCGCACTGGACTGCTGTGAGCAAGGAGTGAGCTGGAAGACGGGGAATGAGTCAATCACACCCAGCAGGTGAATTGTGGTATTGGGCAATGGCACACCAGAGCAAGAAATGTGGGATAAGATGGAGGTGAGGAAGAGAACAAGATAAGAGAGAAGGGATCGTCACACTGCAGAATGAGAAGTGCAAAGGGACAGACACAATTCACAAAATACAACAAATATTGGCAAAGGTCTGGTTTTTACAAAAGTATGCAAACAGCATTGGTTTACAATACATTTGTAAGAAATGAGGTTGCTGTTTGACTGATGTGTGAGACCTGTTCAAGCAGTAACCACAGCCTGTCATCAGGGTGAGGCACAAACCAATCCTAAATTAACCTGAGCTTAACCCTCTGGTAGCTTGGCACAGAGCAGTCCGGCTTAACCTAGATGCAATGTGTAAAGCATTTGTGCAACATTTTAAACAGTAATAAAGTAGAAAACACTACATAAAAAGGATCCCACACCGAGTTAGAAAAATAGAATAATTTAATCAAGACCAAAACTAAAAAAATCCAATCAGTAGAACCAGAGACATGCAATTTTAAAGAATTTGGTGAAAATAGTTCCAAAAAGCACAAAGCACCAACTGTCGATATCGGGTCGCACGGACCAATACAAAGTCACAAGTTCAGTCCAACAGCGATGGAGCGCGAGCTGGCTACAGCGACTCAGTTACGCCCGCCGAACAAAGCACCGTCAATGCTGGTTTGTGCAGCGTTCTGAAGATCTGCGCAGCTGAAACGAGGCATTGGTTCCAAGGTGCGGCGAGGCTATGATGCGAGGATCCCGTCGAGGAGGGCTTGTGATGTAAAGTCCAGCATTGAGGATGCAACGTGCAGACAGGGAGATGCATCTGTTCCGAAGAGTTGCAATGCTCCAACGCAGAGTCCGGTGCCATCGCCTAGGCTGCTGTCGATGCAGGATGCAAGGGCCGGCGCAGAGGATGCATTGCTGCGGAGATGATGCAGGTCTTTGTGATGGTTCCTACCTACAAAGCAGCTGCGATGTGTCGGTTCTGCTTGAGTTTGTGCCACGCAGCAGAGGAGATGCGTAGATTCCGCTGGACCCAGAGGTTGACAGAGGACCTTAAGCTCACATTCAAGGGTCCAGGACTAGGATGGCAACACTTGGCAAAGCAGATTCACACATGGCAGAGGACAGGTGGATGTGCAAGACTGTTGGAAGCTTTTTGTGTCCCAGAAGCTTCAGATCAGGAGGCTAGAAATCCCTCTGGGGTTTTGGGTTCAATGAATGCAGGTCCAGTCTTTTTTCACCAAGGCAAGAGGACAGTAGGCAGTAGGTCAACACAGCAGGGCAGCAGTCCTTCAGAGCAGTAGTCCAGCATAGTAGCAGTCCTTTCAGCAACACAGCAATCCTTCTTCATGGAAGAGTATTCACAGAGACAGAAGTGTACTGAAGAGTTGGTGTCTAAGGTCTAGTATTTATTCCCATTTGTGCCTTTTAATTGATGAGAAGCTTCTACAGACATGCATTTAAAGTGCACAGGTGCCCTGCCTTCCTGGCACTGGAGTCAGACTAACTATAGGTGATACCCAACCATTTGTGTGGAGGCAGGACCCAGGCTAGTCAAGTGTAAGTGTGCTGGTCCCAGGTCATCTCCCATAATCTTCGAGTGATGGCCTGTTTAAGAACACCTAAGCTCAATATTGTCAGCGGTTGTCTAGGAGGAATACACAAAGTCCAACTGTCAACTACACCCAGTCATGTGACCCAGAGACAGGATGCAGGCACCAAATGACTAAGACAGGAAAATGCCAGCTTTCTAAAAGTGTTTTTTTTTTTTTTACTTTCTTTACCATAAGTTAGGATTTTTCATTACAATTCCAAAGACACCAAACATGAACTCGTTAACTGCTCTCATTTGGAAATGACAGCTTATTAAATGAAATAAGGTAACTACAATGCTATCCTTTGGGAGAGGTGGGCTTTGCAGTAATGAAAAACGAATTCAAGAGTTTTTCACTACTAGGACATGTAAAACTTAAAAGTAAATTTCCTACCTTTTAAATACATTGCACCTTGCCCTCTGGGCTGTCCGGGGCCTACCTGTGGGGTGACTTACATGCATTGAAAAGTAATGTTTGGGTCTGGCAAACAGTTTATCTTGCCAGGTCGAGAGGGCACCCACACAGTCTGGAATGGCAGGCCAGAGACACATGTTTAAAGTGCAACTTGAGTGGGTGTCCGAATCAGTGTGGCAGGCCCACTAGTGACATTTAAAGTTATAGACCCTAGGCCCAGGTAGTGCCACTTTACTAGGGACTTACAAGTAAATTAAATAGGCCAATTGGGTATACGCCAAACTTACCATGTTTTAAGGTGAGAGCACAAGCACTTTAGCACTGGTTAGCAGTGGTACAGCGCGCAGAGTCCAAGAGCCAGCAAAAATGAAATCAGCAAAACAGGATGGTGGAAGGCAAAACGTTAGGGGGAAACCACACCAATGATGCCAGATCTATTAACAATACACTACAAAACACTTTTCTACATGCCTCTATTGGTGTAATAAAACAAGGCCTGTTGGCTTTGCCAAAGCGTGTTTATCAAGCACTAAAACCGTCTTCCTGGATTTAACATGCACGGGGCACTAAGAAGGCATGCAATGGCACAGGCAGTGGTGCAGAGCAGCACTGTGGCGTAAAAGGCACAGTTGCCCTTAGACGATGTGACACTAGGGATGCAGAGCTGAGCAGGAAGCAGTCTACATCACAAGCACATACACACTAGATAGTTCCATGAAGGGTTGGGTTAGGACAGAATATAGGCCCAGTTCCCAAAATAGAAGTGTCTCAATTAGCAAATTAAATACCTGAAAAGGTGCCCACATTTGCAAGTTGGGGCAGATTTTGAACTTGTAAAGACACTTTGTGTAGGGATTTTCCAAAGTATGGGGGACTGCACATACTTGTGCTTGTTGACGGTAGTGTTTGTGGTAATATTAGGGCTACTGGAATTACGCAATTCTGCAGCCGCTGCTTTTTCCACATTATTATGTATTTGATACATAAGGCATCATCTGCTGTGTAATTTGCAGATTTTAACCCCAAAAATTTTTTGTAGCTCAAACGGGTCAAAAGTTACTAAAATGGGGGCGTGGCCAAGATGGCGGGGTAGAAGGACGTGTCGACTAGAGCTCCCGACCCCATCGGAGGCCCGAGCCCTTAACTCGGCAGCGTATTCCCCCCGGAGCTGCGCAAACTTGCTCCGCTGAATAGAGGAACGAGCGACGGTCTGATTGTCGCCTCCAGCGCACGATTTGGTGCTCGATTTACCGTTTTCCCGGAGCCGTGCCCGGGATCGGCTAGAACCAAGGCTGCAACAGTACCCCGGCCCGGACGGAACAGCAAGGCGTCGGACTGCCCAGGCGTGGGTGAGGCTCCCTGGCTCCTACAGGCTGCACAGCTGAGCGTCGCGGAGCGGAGCGGTGAGGTGCCCGGGAGGAATCCGCTGCCCCCCAGCGCCCTAAGATGGCGGCAAGCGACGTTGATGGACCCCTGCCCGGGGCCGCTGGAGGGCCACAGACTGCACGGTGAGCCGGCTGCCCGGGGCGGGCCGCCCAGGCTGTCCGGCGGACACCACCGTCGATGCGGTAAGCAGTGCGCCTGGCCCAGACGCTTTCTCAGCCGGGACCTGGAGGTCTACAAGCCCCGAGGTGCTGAGGGGACCGGGGACGGAACAACGCAAGCGCCCGGCCTGGAGGCCTAGCTGGGCAGCGGGTGAGTCCGTGCACGGCCCTTAGCGGCGCGGCCCCCTAGTGGCAGCGGGCTGCTACCGGCGCTCCATATCCACCCCCCAGGCACACGGCGCCCCAGGAGCACCGGCGACACTCCGCCCGGGCGTCACAGCGCCCTCGTGGCCCATGGTGCTTGAACTGCGTACCGTGCAGCACGCTGTTGGCGGTGGGGCGGCCCAGAGGAGTGGAAGATCGCGTAGAGCGCCTGGAGCATCTGCATCGCCGGCTGGGTCCTGGAGTACACCGCACACCGAGGTACTGGCTGGACAGTGGGGGGGGCTACGTGGTCCGCAGGGCCGCAGATAGGTCCTGAGGCGGTGCCCGACGGGGTGGCTCCCTAACAGAGGTGGTCTGCCACCGACGGAACACGGTCACCCCCCCTGACGAGCGGCGCCCCCGTTGCCTCAGCTACCTTGTGCACGCACTACGGAGCACCCGCGAGGCCCGGGGAGCTCGGGCTGGGTTGCCCCTGGGAGATCCTTGGGCTGCACGGACACCTAGAACAGCCAGAGGTGGACTGGAATGTGCGACCGGAGCCCACAGTATCGAGGGACGTAACGACTGGGGTCGAGGACGGCTCCTCCTGGGCCGGAACGGCAGCTACGGGACCCTCGTGGGGACGGCTGTGGCACACCCCCTCTTCAGCCTGAGGAAGAGCTTCTGACCGGGACCGGTGGGGTTCTTTTGAGCAGACGCGCATCGTCGCTGGCACCGAGCTGGGACCAGGCTCCCTGAGGCCCGGATTCCACGTGCAGGAAGGCACAGACTGGCGAGGAGGCCTGATCATGGCGGGCCAGAGAGGAGGGAAACGCAATGATCGCACCGACCGCACACTCCCGGAGATGCTCAACAAACAGCAGACCAAGGGGGACAGGGCTTCTTCCTCGCCTGGGGCAGCTGGGAGCTCGCAGTCTGGTGCAGCAGCAGAACCCCCGGTAACTAGATCCTTTTTGGAATCTCTCTTTGGGACGCTGAGGGAAGACTTCCAAGCCCTCAAACAAGAAGTAGCGGGTGAGGTGCGTGAGGTCCGAAGGGAGGTGGAGGGCCTAGGCGAGAGAGTGGAAACTGTGGAGACCTCCACGCACAGGCAAGCCGAGGAGATAACTCTTCTCCAGCAGGAAGTTCTGACCCTTCGGGAACAACACCTAGACCTACAATTGCACAACGAAGACCTAGAAAACAGGTCACGAAGAAATAACATTAGAGTCCGGGGTGTACCATCCTCGGAAGAGAACCCAGACATTGTTCAATACTTGCAAGAACTCTTCCGCATGGTCCTGGGAGAGGGGGATGACTTCCCCATTAGAATTGACAGAGCGCACAGGGTGGGTCCCGCCAGACGAGCTAATGGCCCCCCTCCAGACATCTTAGCGTTCCTCCCGGACTTCCCGCTGAAAGAAAAGATCATGGCAGAGGCTCGAAAGGCACGCTCTCTCACTTTCCGGGATCACCCAGTCGCCTTATATCAGGACCTGTCCACGATCACGCTGCAGAAGCGCAAGTCGTTCAGGATTGTGACAGACTTTCTGCAACAGCATGAGACGCCCTACTCATGGGGGCACCCTTTTCGTATTATCTTTAAGTGGCGGGGAGAGACGCACCATGTGCGGAACCTCCAGGATGCCTGCGAAATCTTGAGCATCACCACAGAGGAGGCAGACTCCCAGACGCCTAGAAGGAGGCGCACGCCTGACGATGGCTGGCGTCGAGCCACGAGCAGGAGGAGAAGGACAGCGGACCCAGCACGGAGGCCAGGGTCTCCAACGATTAGAGCGGAACAAGAAGCAGCGGTCCGGACTGCGTCCACGGTGCTAGAAGGTTCATCAGAGGTGGCACTGACCGCTTAACTACGTTCCGGGGGGAACTCACAGTAGCAGTATTTCCATGGCGGGCTTTGATTGATGGGGGGGGGGTGAAGGTTTGACTACGTGTGGCTGAACGTCCACTAAGGTAACATTCCACGGACTGGTCCGTTTGGGCTTGTCCGGGACTATTTCAAGTAGTTTTGGGTGTACGGGTGCGGGGGGGCAGCATGACCCGGGGGGTACTGCTGAGGAGGGTGGGAAGGGATCTGGGGGAGTTATGGTGGGTGTTGAGAGTAATGGGGGGGAAGGGTTGTTTAATGTTGGGGATGGGGGAAGTTGGGGAGGGAGAGTTGGAAGTTACCTTGTCCAGTGCTTCTACGGTATTTGTGAATGCTAGTGTAGATATTCGTATATGCTTGGCGATCGTCCTGTTCTCACACGCTCTGGTTCGCACACATAAGCAGAATCATCCATTCCATCCATGGCAGAATTGAAGATACTGACCCTGAATGTCAAGGGGTTAAACAACCCCACGAAAAGGAGGGCCATCCTATCTTTATTAGAAAACTCTCGGGCGGACATCTGTCTGCTCCAGGAGACCCACTTGTTAGCTAATGATTGCCACAGAATGAGGTCCCTTCATTTCCCTACACAGTTCTTTTCCTCCAATACGACTAAAACTGCGGGGGTGGCTATTCTTCTGTCCAAATCGTTTAAAGGGGAGGTGCTGCACAAATTTGTAGAACAAAAAGGTAGGCTTCTTGCCTACAGACTTAAAGTGGGTACTCTCACGTTCACTGTAGGCACCGTTTACGCCCCGAATGAACAGCAAGATAGATTTTTACGCGGGGCTCTGGAGGAGGTCACGGCTTCACCGGACACGCACATTATGCTAGGGGGGGACATTAATTTGGTCTTTGACTCCGCGAAAGATAGATCAGCGCAGCGATACCCACAGACTGGGGAACTCTCACAAGCAATCAAGGCTCAGTTAGTTGAATCCGATCTGCATGATCTCTGGCGCGAACTCCACCCTACTGACACGGATTTCTCCTATTATTCGCATGCCCACAAAACTTATGCCAGACTTGATTATCTACTGGTCTCTGGCCCTGTTCGTGACCTTGCCACGGCCTCGGAAATGGGTGTTTTATCTCTGTCGGATCATGCACCGGTCTTGGGGACCCTGCATCTCCAGCCGAGCTCGGCCCGGAGGGGGGTTTGGAGGCTCCGGGACACCCTCCTACATAGGAGGGAAGTGGTGCAAAGCATTACTGATTCGATCAAGGACTATCAGCTGCACAACTCCAATGCTGATACTTCCCTGTCGACTCAGTGGGGGGCTCTCAAGGCAGTGCTACGGGGAGACTTTATTGCGATCTCAGCGGCAGATAACCGTGAGAGGAAACGGAAACGGGACGAACTCACCCAGAAAGTCAGGGAATTAGAGACTGTGCATCGCCGCACTGGGGCTCCAAGAGTCTGGAAACAGCTGAAAGCTACGAGGAAACTCTTGTCCTCATTGGACCTTGATAGGGCGGAATATGCAGCATTGCGCCTCAAACACGCATATTATACTGGGGGGGACCGATGTGGCCGCCTGCTGGCAGCCAAGCTGAGAGTGGCCCATCAGAGTCGCCAGGTGAAGGAACTGGCAGGAATTGCGGGACAGGGGATCACGGGTGACGCTGAAATTGCCGAGACCTTTCGCCGCTTCTATGCTGATCTATATAGAGCGGACGCCGCCAATATGGAAGACGCGGAGGATTACCTGGATTTGGTGGCCCTACCGTCACTGACCCATGAGCAGGCGGCTTATCTAGAAAGAGAGATTAAGGTCGAGGAGGTGATGGCGGCGATCTCGAGGCTCAAACTAGGGAAGGCCCCTGGCCCAGATGGCTATACAGCCCTCTTTTACAGAACGTTCTGCGGGACGCTAAGCCCTATCTTGGCCGCGCTATTCAACTCCTTCTCTGACCCTGGAGCTATCTCTCCGGATCTGCTACTAGCGACAGTATCTGTCATTCCCAAGCCAGGGAAGGACAGGAAGCTGTGCGGCTCGTACAGGCCAATCTCCTTACTAAATTTAGACCTGAAACTCTACACTGGAATTCTTGCGGCGAGACTGGCGCAGCACCTCCCTGGCCTCATTGAACCGGATCAGGCCGGTTTCGTGCCTGGACGGCAGACTGTGGACAACACTAAACGTGTTGTTCACGTCTTGGAAAAGGCCTCACGTATTCCAGGGGAACGTATGCTCCTCTCAGTCGATGCGGAAAAGGCATTCGACCGGGTGCACTGGCCCTACCTCGAACGAGTCATGGCGAAGCTGGGGATGGGGGAAAAATTCCGAACCATGGTCTTTAATTGCTACAAATCCCCCTCTGCTGCGGTGCGCGTGAATGGCTGCGGCTCGCGACGGTTTGATATCGAACGCGGCACGAGACAGGGTTGTCCCCTCTCCCCCCTTCTCTTCGCGCTCTACATGGAGCCCTTTGCCCAGCGAGTGCGGCAAAACGTGGCCGTGACCGGAGTACGAATGGGGGGTTTCACCCATGTAATAAGCCTTTACGCAGACGACGTTATTTTCGCGCTGGAAAACCCGAGGCAGGCCCTACCCGCCTGTATGGCGGAACTCAAAGCTTTTGAGACAGTAGCCGGCTTTCGGATGAATGTGGAGAAATCCACAGCCCTGGACCTCTCCTTGACTCTGTCGACGAGGAACGACCTCCAAAGGCTCTTCCCATTGCGGTGGTCGAAGGATCAGGTGCAATATCTAGGGATTACGTTAGCTCCCACGCTGCAGGCGATGGTTTCCCTTAACTATGGGGCGGTTGGCAAAAAGGTGAGAGACGAACTAGGGAGATGGAACAAAGGCACGCTTTCCTGGCTTGGTAGAGTGGCGGCGATCAAAATGACGGTCTTACCCCAAATTCTGTATCTATTCCGGGCACTGCCCTTGCAACCACCTACGGGCTGGATTCCACAAATGCAAACTGACGTGTCCCGATTTGTGTGGCAAGGCCGTAAACCCCGAATGCGCCGCACTCTCACGACATTGACACCGGAAACTGGAGGACTGGGAGTTCCCGACCTCCGCAAATATTTCCAGGCGGCCCAATTAAGATATCTGGTGGAATGGAGCAGGTGGGAGTCCGATAAACACTGGCTCTTCCAGGATCAGGCGGTGGCCGGACGCCCTTTACAAGACATACCCTTCCTCCGCCGCCCACACCGCCCCTCGAATCTCTATGCTTCTTACATAACGCGGGTCCCATTGAAAGTATGGGACGCCACGAATCGCACATTTGACCTCACCACGTTTCCCTCGCCTTTCACACCAATTGTAGACAATCCCGACTTCACACCGGGGATGGAACAAGGGGCCTTCTCACATTGGAGGGACAAGGGCTGTAGGGCACTCTTCCATATGTACGCGGAGGATGGAGTTATCCCCTTTCACAGCTTTAAAGCTTCTTATCAGTTAACCGAATCAGACCGCATGAGATACTGGCAGGTACGGCACTGGGCCTTGCAGCCGAGTGTGAGGGAATCTGCTGACAGGAGGCTCCTCCCATATGAGCGATGGCTAATCACCCGCACCTCAGACTCCAAACTTATCACTGACCTATACAGACTGCTTCAGCTCCCGTCTTCCCACTTCTACATTCCCGGTAGGGAGCGATGGAATAGAGAACTGGGGAGAACGCTTAGCCTTAAAGAATGGGAACGTATTTCATACAGAGCACGACACTCAGCCTACCACATGGGCCTCACAGAAACCTTCACAAAAATATCCACCTACTGGTATCACACCCCAGAAAGGCTACACGAAATGAATAGGCTTCTTAGCGACAGATGTTGGCGAGAATGCGGGCAGGTTGGCACGCTGACACACATCCTCTGGGACTGCCCAGTACTGCAAGCCTATTGGTCGACAGTGATAGACGAGATTGATGAATGCTTCGAGATTGCACTGCCCCGTTTTCCAGCGTATACCCTACTGGGTCTGCCAAATGACTTAATGTATCCACTAAAATCTAAGAGGGGGAGGCAGATTGCCATTATGCTAGGTTCTGCGGTACAAAACATACTGATTCATTGGCGCACAACAACCACTCCCTCACGCACGGGTTGGCTGCACAGGTTGTGGCATGTTCTGGGGATGGAAAAAATGTCTCTTACGCTAGCAGGAGATGTGACTGGTTTTGAGGAATTGTGGCAACCCTTTCACTCACTGCTGGCCTCAGAATTCACCGAAAACACATGCCCAAGGTACCTCAGGTTACTGCGGCTTACACCCCCTTTGTGAGGCATGGTTTTGTTTGGGACAGGACTGCCGGGGACTCACGGGCGTATGCGGGGTGGGTGAGAAGAAGGATGGTTGATTGCTTTCATGCTACACGGCACTGGACAGGGAGGGTGGGGAGGGGGAAGTTTGTTGGGGCATGTTGTTCTATTAATAGAGGTACAAGCCCATAGGGCACTGCTTTTTTCTTGTTCTCTTTTTTTTTTCTAATCTTTCCTTGTATATGCCTCTGTGCGAAGAGCAGGACATTGAAACGGCCCTGGGGCTGGGTCTTTAGCATTTCTGATCTTGAGTTGCCTCTTACAGCACCCATTGCATGTTTGTAAATTGCTTTCTATATGAGCTGTACCTTTCTAATAAAATGCTTTAAACATAAAAGTTACTAAAATGAGGCAATATGCATTGCCACTCAGTGGGTGGCACTTCACAAAGGTGGTCTGGCCACCTTTCAGTTGCTTATTGCTGTATATGGGAGCTATCCTCTTACTAATTAGGCAAAAGCCTTTGCCCAGACAGTGTTAATGCTTCAAAATTACATTATGAAGTAATATGATCACAAAATGTGTAAGCCACAGAATTTGCTTTGTTGCTGCACAATTTAATCTACCCTGCTACATAACTTCGTCCTCCCATGTTGCAAAACTCTAGTGGCTCGGATAATATAACCGAAATCAATAGTTAAAAACAGTCCTCCACACCAAAAACAAGCCAACAAACAGCCATAAAAAGGCCCACACACTGGCCAGTCGGAGAAGCTTTTCTTGCACTGCAAGATGGCCCTGCAACCACAGGCCAGTCCGACTCTGGCTCTGTGACACCACCATTGCACAAGCAGGGATGGCTGCGGCAATTTCAAACAATCTTATGAGTCTGACCACAGAAAGGTACTGGCAGGGCTTTAAGTGGGATGAAAAAATTGGGGGGTCTCTAAAGGGAGCGTGGCCAATGTAATAAAGGGTGTGGCTTCAACGCGAAGGCTAAAAGTTTGTGCTTAGCATAGTGTGCCGCCTGACTGGAATTTTGTTGTTTCTGTCATTGCATCCAGATATACCATAAAACAAGTAACATCATACTTACAAGTCCGGACTATCGGCTTTGTCAATGGTTGTTAGTTGCATAAGATAAATAAGCAGCAACTGTGGCTTGTATATAATATTGTAAAAGCTTCCACTTAAAGCCCTGGTGACACCACGACAATGTTGCTGCTCCTAAGTTTCAAAAAGAGAAGGGAAATCCAGAGAGAAAATGACTCTAAAGGAACCGCCCGTGCCAGGGCACAAAAGAGAGCCCGATAGAGACCCTTTTCAAGGCCTCCTTAAAAACTGCCGGTGCTCAGACCCGGTGAGACCCGGCCCACTTAAAGCCCTGGATACTGGTACATCAGGAGCACGCACTACTGCAGTCTAGCGACAGACACCCTGTGATAAGCTTCCAAGAGAGGCCGTGCCTTTCAGAGCCCGCCGCCTGCCCGGGGGTGCCCGCGGGAGCAGGAGCGCACCACCGCAGCCTCGGAGGGGGCGCCTGTTGACACATCCCGTTTGATCAGGTGGAAGGCAGCGCCGTTCAAAGGAGCCTGCTCTACTTCGCGCCGTCCCGGGAGACCGTAGGGAGCCACCCCTCCCACCGAGGCGGGGAGCCGAGATAGCACGCGCTAATGAGTGCAGGATACAGGGCCGAGGAGTCCGGGATATTTACCTAAGCGCTGCTTAGCAGCAGAGGCCATCGAACCTGTCTCCGCCCTCCCACAGAAGGGAGGTTAGAGCTCAAGATGTCACTGGCTGCCCTCCCGGGAGAGCCTGAGCGACGGGCCCGCGAATTAGCCCTTCATTAGGTGCTTATGCACACTGACGGCACGTGCTCCCGCGGGGTTTCCCAGCAGGCCCGTGCGCGTGGCGTGTGCTTCCCTGCTCTAGACTCCTGTAGCATATGGGCAAGAAGCACTTCTGGTTTCTAGACACACTGTAGTGTTCTGAACTCCTCTTACACCAGAGAGAAAGTGCCTGTTTACATTGTTTTAGGTTGTTGTTTAATGTTTAGACTAGAGGTCTGGGAACACCTGTCGGCAAGGTTAGAATAGACTATTGTCTTATTTAACATAACATACTGGTTAAGTCTGCCTATATATATCAAAGCAGCTCCCACACTATTGAATTTTAGGAAACAAATCATAATCTGGCTCTTTAACCATAAGTTTCCCTCTGCTCTCACCTTACTGATATTCCCATTCTAGCGCCAAGACACCCTCGAGTATTCAAGCGCTTTAGAAACAATGTAACATATTGTATTGTATTGTGGTGGGTTATATAAGTGGCCGGCTAGATCTGTAAGAGTTCGTTTTAGAGCATTGTATGTATTAATGCATGTTGCCATTTGCTTTCTTCTGCTGCGGGTGTAGAGTTGCCCATTGCTTGGCTTCATAGCAGTTGCTGTTGGCTGAGATTCATTCATGCATAACTTCCACCACTTATGTTGTTTGGAGTTATGTTTTGCGTAATTTTTCCCCATGTGACTTAAAACTGCACGGTGTGTGTGTGTGTTGTAGCTTTAAGTTGAGTTACTCGGGATGACTGGAATGCGCGGGCCAATCCGACCCTGGTTCTGTGACATCACCATTGCGTAAGCAGGGATGGCTGGCATGCATGTTGGTGAGAGGGTCAAGACTAACAGAACTTCAAAATGTATTATTCAGGTGTCAAATAACAATACATATATATGTCTGGGAGCCATGCTGGTCACTTGATGGTACTATAGGATGCCTATTGCATACTGTTAGTGTAGGGTGTGGTGTGAGTACACTTGGTCTGGATGGAAAGCAAGAGCTTCAATGGAGATTCTTGCCTAGGTGGGTTAGCCCTGGATGCGCAAGACTTGTGGGATGAATACTGTCAAACAATGGATGGTGACTTTCCTCCTTTAGCATTACGGGGCATATCTACTGCTTTTGATGCACTGGACCATGGAAACTGGTAGATATGGGCCCCATAGCCTCCTAGATATATACATTTCCTGCCTTATAGCCTTCCAGATATATACATTTACTAACTGGTGACACAGCTCGTAAAGGAGAGTGAATAAACACAAACAGTAGGCAGGAAATTAATCCGATGCACTTAACCAGTGGAATTTGAGTGACTTCGATATCTTCTTTAAAAAATCCCCACCCCACCTCACAAAAGATCACCACTTTCTGCGCCGGCTGGTCTCCGTACTGCAGAGCCCAGCAGCATGGAAAATTGGGTTCCTGACCCTCATCCCTTTCTTCATTATGACCCTCCATACTGCTTTCATCCCAGAGGCCTAGTCAGGGTTCTTATAATGTCATGGACAGATAGGGAATAATGCCCACGTCCTTGCACTTTTGAGGGTCCTTGTTAGACCGTGCATCTTTTGGTGTGGTTTCCCCAGTCTGTTTGCTTCTGACCTCCTGTTTGTGACTAGATATAGGACTCTCAGCACTTTTCCACTGCTGACCAGTACTAAAGTGCATTAGCTCTGTGCCTAAATGTAATGGCACTTGGTTTCCTATGATTGGCATATTTGATTTACTAATAAGTCCCTAGTACAGTGCGCTACGTATGCCCAGGGCCTGTAAATCAAATGCTACATCGCGGTCTGCCTAAACTTGTGGATTCATCCCGTCAAGCTTGTCGAGATAGCCCCAAACAGAGCTATTGTGTTTCTAAGCGCTATGACTGCATTTAATCTTGAGAAATATAAATCTTGACTTGTGCATGTTGGATTTTTGTTATTTTGGTCTTGTTTTTCTCAGATAAATTGTGGCTATTTATCTAAACTGGAGTACTTTTGTGGTGTTTTCACTGTATTCATGTGTGTGTGTGTGTGTGTGTGTGTGTGTGCACAGATAATTTACACATGGCCTCTTTAGTTTAACCTGACTGCTCTGTGCCAAAGTACCAGAGGATGAGCACAGGTAAACTTTAGAGTGTACTATACTTACTCTGACTAGAGTGTGGGTCCCTACTTGGACAGGGTGCATACCCTGCCAACTAGAGACCCAATTTCTAACCGCCTTTCTCACCTTCAGCAACATTAAACTTATAGCGTTTTTATTGCAAGCAGGGCTGCCATCTTCAGGGCTGCCAGCTCACTTGTTCAGAGCACTAGATAGTGACAGCTGCCATATTTTTTCTCAGTGCCATTTTAATGCTTAGAAACTATTATACATAGAAATAGACGAGTGTAGCACCTGGCACAATTGGAAGGAGCATCCATTGGCCCCACCTAAATGTTGATCCCTGACCTCACAAAAACTTCAAAAAGTCTGGAATCTCTGTTGAATTAAAAGAGCTGGTTTGGCTAAAATTCAACAGGAGCGCAGGGAGGGCTTACTCTTGGAGAATAACTCACCTACTTGGTGTTTCTCAGTGACTCGCTTGTTATTCTTTCTCTTACTCAGAATTAGGGAATGAGATTATGGTAAATGAGAAGTTTTTTTCAACATATCATATCCTTGGTGGAGGAGTTATTGACCAAGTACGGATGGGGTAATTGAATAGTTTGCAGTAGTTACTCAACTCTCTTCCTCATTTTATGAAGTCTTGTCTGCTCATTTCTGCGAGTGTTAATGCTAATGTATGAGTGTGGGTGTTCCAAGTGTGGCTGCCTAGACGCTAATTTGTGTGAGACTAAGTGTTCATTTGTATGAGCAGGACTGTCAGCCAGGTTGCTTAAGTGGGAGCCCTGTAACACATTTGTATGCGTCTCTGTGCTCATTTGTTCATGACTGTATGTTCATTGCTCACACACTAGTTCTCCAGGTGTTTTTGTGGAGTCTTGAGGGTTCATTGTTAGGTCTTGTTGCTCTAAGTACACACAGGACTTGTAGGAAGTTAGGAAGAGAATGGCCTTGAGTCAGTTCTCCAAGTTGTGTGCTTTCCTGCTGCTAGATGGTAGTTTTCCTCTTTCATGTTTTACATTTCCGCCCTCCTTCCCCGCCTGTGTTGTGCCATTCCTGACCCAGCATTACGGAGATGTAGCTCGGGGCAGGCGCTTTCATAGCTGACATTTTCTTGTAGTACGTGACGTTACTCGAAACTAACTCGGGGACAAGGCAAGTCCTTTATTCTGGTAGAGCACAGTCAATTCCGGGGAGAAACAAATTAAACTATGTCTAATTTCTAAATCATCTGGAGCTACTATTAAATTATATCTCCATCCTGGCCTCATCAAGATATCCCTGCCCTGAATCCAGCTAGTGGTTTGTCTGTCACATCGAAGAAAGCCTTTAACATATGTACTCATTATGGATACATATGGTCGCGCTACGGGCCATGTAATGTTGATGCCGTAGCACGAGGGCCGGAACTGACGTAGGAGAGCGCCAGAAAAAGAGGGGCCCCCATGTGCGCAGGTGAGGTGCCAGAATTGCGCACCCAGGAGCTGCCCTCTGAGGAGGGTGCGCTGCAGGCAGCTGCCTTCATGAAATCTGACATTTCCTTGTCCTACGTAATGTAGGCCCAGAAATGACAACCTGTCAGAGTACCCGAGCAGCCTCAGGAAGGAGCCCGGCGCTGAACATTGTGGCCGCGGCTGGAGCGCCCCTCCATTTCCCAGCAGATAATGGAGTGAGATTTCGCGCAGAATTGTTTTTCAGAGCGGGCTGAACCGGAGCCGCCACCCCCTGTATCCGCAGAGCGCACCGTGAAATAGCTCGTTGCCTTGAAAGCAATGCAAGGAGACGTGCCATTTCTTATGTTTGTGCTTTAAGTAATAGTCCTGCTGCCTCCGGCAGTATGGCGTTGACATTAGGAATAGGATCAGAGGGGATACAAATAGGAGGCCGCCACCTCTTCCCTGTGCCGCCTGGCCCCCGGGAGAGCCGCCGAGGGGAGGGAGGCCATGTTCACATGCCGCGAGAGTCTCCTGCCCCGGCCGCCAGGAGCTGCTGCGCCATCGGAAGCAAACCCAGCAGCATTTACGGGAGGAATCCTGCCCACACTTGCGCGGGTGGCACCTTGACTCCGGCCGTCGGAGCGCTGCGCGGGAGCGCGCGCCGTCTGCCCTTTCATTCCGTGTCCATGGCGGCATGGTGCGGGCTCCCCGCGTCTCGAAGGCCGGACCCGCGCCCCGGGGTAGAGCAGAATCCACAGCGAGCACTTATTATGGCTAATATTGTTGTTATTGTGGACGCCGGGCTGCTGGCCTGTCCGCCAGGGCCGCTTAATCTGAGAGCCGCTCATTAGCAGCAAGCACAGCGCTGACGGTCTGGCGCACTGAGCGGAAGGTGTGAAGGGTTCTTTGCAGCCACGTCAGATGAATATAGGTGTTAATGTTCTATTTGATTTTTTCTAACTACTTACAAATTAAAGTTTGGAAAATGTATGTAGCTTGATTGCGTCACCATTTCACAAGCTGTCAATTAGGGTAGCCTCTAATCCAAGCCGGGTCTGTCTGCAAGCACCAAAGAGCAGGTGTGGGCCCCCCCAGGGGTGTCAGAGGAGAGCCTAGCTGGCTCTGTTAGTGATGAGTGAGATTTCACGAATGGTTGATGGAAAGACGAGTCACGATCATGAGGACTGATGCATTACCCCCAGGTCCCTACGTCCTCGACACCTTCATACTAAACAAGTGGAGATGACCATCTCCCGACAGAAAAAAAAAACAAGAGGAATGCTGGGACACTAATACTGCCCCTCCCCCCGGGAGTACATAAGCAGGACTTACCCAGCAGACCTCCTGTTCTTTTTTTCTGTCTGTCGACAGAGTTGATGGTGTGCTGGTGCTGCTCCTGCTGGGCTTGAGTGGCGGTGCTTCTATGCTCCCCCCGCCCTGCTGCCTGGCTGTGTGGGCGTGGGGTTCCCTGGACTGCCTCCTGGCCTGCCGGGCTTGCTTGGAGTCAGTCTTTCCCTGGAGCCGGTGTTTGGTTTCCTGTGTTCCCGGCTTTGCTGTGTGATGCCTGCTCCTACCGGCCCTTTGTGGCTGGTGCTGCCTTTCCGACGGTTGCTTCCGGGTCGCGGGCTCGGCTTCCCGAGCCTGGCCGGGGAGCCGTGCCTTGCTGGATGGGCTCCTGATGACTTCTGGGCAGATGGTGATGTGGGGGCCTTGCTCCTGGGGTTGGCCCCCGCTCGGGGTAAGTCCCGTTTTCGGGTTCCTTCTTTCCTGCCTTGCGCACTTGGAGCGTTTGGCCTCCTGCTGTCTTTTGTTTTCTGTTTTCATGCTTCTTCGTTTCAGGGGCGCTGGTCTCCGGCATGGAGATGTTCGCAGCTTGGTGGTTCTGATGCATGCTGCGGGCGCTTTGTTCCTGCTGAAAGATTCTGGCATGCTGGAGGGTGGGGGCCTGGTTAGTGGGATTGGCCCCCGCTCCGGGTGAGTCCCGATTTCGTACATGGAGGTCTGGGTGGTGCTCTGGCGCCCTCGTCTTGCGAGCAGCTTTCTTAGCGCAGTAGGCAGCGCGTCAGTCTCATTCTCTGCAGGTCCTGTGTTCGATCCTCTGAGAAGGCGTTAAAGGGTCGGGGTCCTTTTGACCTTTTTGCTGCACTGTTGTGTCCTTTGGATGTTTTGTGTAGCGCGCCTGTGGGTGCCTCCCTAAAATCTGTATCCGTCGGCTGCCGGACTGAGACAGCCCAAAGGTTGGGTCTCAATAGTTTTGTATCTCTCCTACCATTCCATATCCCTCTGGCATTTCTGATTGCTTAATATGTGTGTGAATGTTCGCAGGAGGCACGCTTTCACATTTGCAGGATACAGCTCGTTTTTAATCTACCTTCCGGAGCGTGGCTGCCTGTGCGGGGGTTTTGGGCCGGGGTGTCTGTTGGCTGTGTTTACTCCCTTACATTTTTTGTGTGCAGTGGCTGGGTCTCTTGTTTCCAGCCTGGCATTGTTCGTTGGTTGGGGTTGTGTTCCTTGCTGAGCCCGTTTTTCACCCTGTCTGTGTTGCTGCTCCTGCTTCTGGCTCAGTGGACTGATGCGTCCATTGCAGAGCCCTTTGCTCGACCTCGTGGTCACAGGTTCGATTCCGGGCGGGTCCTCTCGACTTTCATCCTTCTGAGGTCGTTACGATGTGTTCCTTTGAGTTGCTTGGCAATACTCATCTGTTCTTCAGCGCTGAGAGTCCTTCGGTAAATGTGCGCTTTCGAATTCACATTTTTTGCCTTGATGCTGGCCCAGGTGTCTTCCTGGCTGCTCCTGTTCCATTCCCTCGTTTTGGCCGCCTCCTGGCTGGAGATCTGTGTACTTGCTTCTCTGTGGTTTGGTCTCTGCTCAGTGACGGTGTCCGGCTCTGCTGGCTGCGCCTCATGTGCTCTGGGTGTTTTTCCCCCTGTCATGTGTACTTTGGGCGCTGTGTGTGGGTCGTCCCTTTGTTCTCTTTTCCTGCAGCTGTTCCCTCTGTTGGTTGTCCTGGGTGCGGTGCCTCGTCCTTGCCTGGTTTTGGTTGCTTTGCGGTGGGGGCCTTGTTGTGTGATTGGCCCCCGCTCTGGCTGTTTTTCGCCCCCCTTTTATTCTTCTGGGTGCTGCTTTGCGTTGCCTGCGCCTGTTGCTCAGGGCCTGTGGGTTCGTGTCTGGCCGCTGCTGTCGGGCTGCTGCTGGTCCTGGGGTGTTGCCTGGCCTTCCTTCTGGTTTGTGTCTGGTCCTTTCTTCCTGACCTTCGGCCCGCCCTTGATCTTGTCTTCTTCAGGGGTGCCCCTACTTTGGGCAGCTCTATGGCTGTTTGTGGGCTGCCTCGGGTTGGCGTGGTTTCCGGTCGCCTCTGTGGTAGCTGTTTCCTTCGCTGGCTCTGCCTTTGCTGGTTTCTGGGATTCCCTGTGTTGTTGGGGTTTTCCTGCCTGCTGGCTTGCATCTTGACGTCTACTCTCTTGTCTCGATGTGGCTCCCTCTTCTTCGGCGTCGGCCTGTTGGGGGTGCGTTCTGTTCCCCCTCTGCTCCGGGCTCCCTGCCCCTCCTGCTGGTGGTTCAGTGTTCCTGTTCCTTGGACTGCTGCGGGGGTTGTGGGGGGGTCCTGTGGGCTCCCCTGGTTCCGGTTGGCCTGCTGTGCTGTTCTCCCTCAGTGGCCTTGCCTCAGGTGCGGTCTGGCTCTTGGGGCCTCTGTTCCGCTTGGTTGTCCTGTTTTCCCTTCCTGGCTTCTGTGTGGTCGGTGGGCGTTTGGGGCTCCAGGCTCCTAGCCCTGTTTCTCCAGTCCCTTGGGGTGCGCCTGGTTCCTCTGTTGGGTGGTTGCCAGTGTCGTGGGCTCTTTGGGGTGCTCTGTCCCTTCGGGTTCTGTTCCTCCCTGCCTCCGCTTGTTCTCGTCTGTTTCCTGCAGGGTGCCTGGTTGTGTGTCTGCCTGGGTCTTCCTGTTGCTGTGGACTTCCCTTTGTTCAGGCTTGGGGCTTATGGTGTTGTCCGGGGGCCGTTTCCGTTGGCTTGTCGGGCTGCTTCTGCACTGGCTCCCCTTGTGCTTGCCTTTGGCTTGCTTCTGGGGGTTTCCTGTCCGCCCCTCCTGTTTCTGCTGTGGTGCCTGCCTGGTTTGTTCCTGGCTGGGGCCTCTTCACGGCTGCCGTTTCCTATGGTGCCTCCTGTTCTCCGGGTTGATGTGCTGTCCCCTTGCTCCGCTGTCTGCGCGGTGGTTGTGCTTGGTCGGACCGGGTTGGGCCTACCTACCCTCCTCGGGCTGCTGGGTGCTGTTGGCTTCTTGGTCCTTCTGCTCTCCGGGGTGTTTGCTCCCGGGGTTGTTCTGGTTCCCTTGGTGGGTGCCTGGCTGAGTTTTCGGCTGGGGTGTGCCGCTCCTGCATGCGGGGCTCCTTTTTGGGGCTCTGCTTCCTTGCTGGTCTCCCTTCGGGTCCTGGCGGGGTGTTCGGCTTTGGGGCTGCTTCCGGGTGGTTCCTTCTGGGCCTTCTCCTGCTGGTGGTTCTCTTCCCGGGCTTGTTTTCCCGGTGTTGTGGGCCTGGGTGGGGTTCTGTGGCTCCGGTTCTGCCGGCTTCTTGCTGGTTGTGTGTGTCCTCTGGCTGTGCCTCCTGGGTTTTCGGGCTGTGCTGTCTTTTTCGGCCTGCTCTGGGAGTTTGTTGCCGGCCGTTTCCGGGTTCTTCCTAGTTCTGGGGTCCTGGCTCGCTTCTTCCTCCCTTGCTTCCCCAGACTTTGTTCCCGGTTTGGGTCTGTTTGGGTGCCCCACCTCCCTCCTTCTCTGGTTGGGGTGCGGTTCTGTGGTGCTCTTGCCTCTGTGGGTCCCTCCCTCCTGGCGGCGGGTTGTCTGTGGTTTTCCTGCTGCTTGGTCCTCTGCTCTCCTTCTGGGGTTTGCTTGGGTCTGCCCGTGGTCAGGGTTGCTTGGTTATGGTCCTGGCTTCCCGGTTCTGTTGGCGTTTTTTTGCCCTGTTTTTTTGCTGTTTGCTTGGCTCCTCTCCAGTGTTGCTGGGTTTGGGCCTTGTGGTTGTGGTCTGGGTGCTCTGCTCCCTGGGCTTTTCTTTTCAGCTGCTCCTGCCCTTGCTGCTTGTCTGGCCTGGGTGTGGGGTTCCTGGGCGGTCCTGTGCTGTGTGGGCGCCTTCTTTGTGATGCTCTCTATGTTCGTTGGGCGGGGGCTGGGGTTTTCTGGGTTGCTCTGTGCTCCCCTCCTGCCTTGTGTTCCATCCCGTTGGGGTTTTCTGGGCTTGTGGTCGGTTTCTCTGTCCCCGCCCTGGTTGCATTTTTTGATTTTTGGTGGCTGGTTTCCAGTCTTGTTGGCCTCTCCTTGTTTGGTGGGCTTTCGGCTGGGTTCTGGGGTTCTTCCCCGTCCCTGTCTTTTGGGTCGGGTTCTCGGTCCTGTTTGGCTCCTGGGTGCTTGTTGCTTCCGGGGCTTCCTCGGCCGGGTTTCCTCCTCGGGTCTGTTGGGCTCGTGTCCTTTCTTTTTGGGCCTTCCTTTTGGTCTGGGTGCTTGTGTCTGCGCTCTTCTGGCCGTTTCTTTCTTTGGCTTTCTTCCAGGTTGTCTCGTCTTCCTGGTGTGTCTGCCTGGCCCTGTGTGACTTCCTGCTGGTTCTGGCCTTGGCGGTCTTCTCCGGTGGGTTGTTTTGGCTGGTCTTGGTACCTGGTCCGTGTTCCGGTTGCCGGTTGCTCGGGTTGGTGGCCTCCTTTGTTTGGAGCCCCGGGTTTTCTTTCTCTCCGGCCCTTGTCCCTGCTGTCCTGTTCTGGGTTGCGGGCCGGTTGTTTCCTGCGGTCTTCCTTTCCTCCTTCTCGGTGCTCCCTTGGGTGGCTGCTTTTGTTGTGGTATCCTGGGTGTGCTTGTGCGTGCGGAAGGCCGGGTTTCTGCTTTGGTATTCTCCACTTGTTTAGTATGAAGGTGTCGAGGACGTAGGGACCTGGGGGTAATGTCCTATTACTTACCGGTAATCTTCATTACTCCGGGTCCCGTAGTCCTCGACACCTTCATACGCCCCTCCCTCCCTCCCGGGCGGCCGGCCTTCCTGTCTGGGCTTGTTAGTACAGGAGGTCTGCTGGGTAAGTCCTGCTTATGTACTCCCGGGGGGAGGGGCAGTATTAGTGTCCCAGCATTCCTCTTGTTTTTTTTTTCTGTCGGGAGATGGTCATCTCCACTTGTTTAGTATGAAGGTGTCGAGGACTACGGGACCCGGAGTAATGAAGATTACCGGTAAGTAATAGGACATTACCTTTCTTCTACAGAAGATGAGCCATCTGCTTGCCAGGATAGCCCACTAAACCCACTTTGCACCCTAAACAATAGAAACTGGGTGACCCTGCTTTTGGCATTCTCATTGTCGGATGTCATCGCACCTTTTATAGTTTGGGTTTGAAGTTAGGGTTCCGTAAGTGGAAGTCACGCTCAAGCCCATAACTTCCTGGAGTATGTTCTCCCCGTGTGGCAGAAAGGCCTTCCCATTCGTTCAGAGTGGCACTAGGTTACAAAATAGAGTTACCAGATAACTCCCGGCTGATATGAGACCATGGGCCTGGTATATCCTTGGGCAATAGGGAACTATTCAGGGAATCAGGACGCAGGGTAGGATTCCTACCGCGCCTCCTCGGAAACCAGTTTCGGTGAGAAGCCTCCAGTCTTTGTTTTTCCTCAGGGGCCCTCATTAGCTGACCAGTTTGGATAAGGAAAACACACAAGGTGATGGACGGAATGTTGCACATTCGCAAAACATTCACCCCCAGTCACAGATCTGGATTTAATCCATCGTTATTTTGCTCACCCAGCCACCCCAGTTCAGACATGGCCATTTGCAAATTATCCTTTGACCCTGTGCTTCATGGGAACAGTCCAGCCCGAACTGCCAAGCCATGTCTTTCCTGGATCGAAATGAAGCATCCTAGGACCGGTTTCTGGCTATCAGCCGTCATCAGCCAGGATAGCTTGACTTCAGTGCTGTAGTGAGCACGGGACCCACGTCTGGGCATACCCTTCCCACATAGGGCGCATAGCAAAACACTCAAGGTGATGGACGGAATGTTGCACATTGGCAAAACATTCACCCCCATTCACAGATCTGGGTTTAATCCATCTGTATTTTGCTCACCAAGCCATCCCAGTTCAGACATGGCCATTTGCAAATCATCCTTGACCCTGTGCTTCATGGGAACAGTCCAGCCCGAACTGCCAAGCCATCTCTTCCCAGGACCAGAATCAAGCATCCTAGGATCGGTTTCCGGCTATCAGCCGTCATCAGCCAGGATAGCTTGACTCCAGTGGCGTGGTGAGCACGGGACCCACGCCTCGGCATACCCTTCCCACATAGGGCGAACAGCAAAACACACAAGGTTGATGGTTGGAATGTTGCACATTGGTAAAACATTCAGCCCCAGTCACAGATCTGTGTTTAATCCATCGTTATTTTGCTCCATCATCCCCTTTGGTATCAGTTTGGAAAAGGGGCACCATGAAACACTGACTATTCCTTTTTTTATTTTTTTTTATTTTCTTGATAAGAATATTACTGAGTAGATTAGGGTTTGCCTACTTTCCTGACTAAATGTGTTGACCTCTCTGACACTTTTGGGCATGAAGCTTGTTGACCCTACTGAGCATGACCAAGGGCTCATTACTACTCTTGTTTGGCTAAGTCGTGTTTTTAATCTTGGCACAGTCACTGCCTAGGAATAAATATTGCTAAGGGAGTGCACATAGTGAATTTTAACCACTGGTTTGTCCAATCTACCACCTATTCTTACAGACCCCCAGGATTAGGGCTGCAACCTGAACTCTGGCTAATACTGGGCCAGGGTGAGAAAAAAATATCTTCAACAAATAGCCCCAATTCTGGGACAATGCTGGGTAATGTAGTACCCACCCAGCGAGGAGCTAGTCCAAATAGTACGTGGGCCACCTAGGTGGGTGAGGGCTATTGTACTTTTATAATAAGCATTCCCTTAGATCTGTGGCTATTAGTGGACCAAAGTTTACATTAATCCCATGGTCACAAAGTGGAACGGCACACTAATGTGTGGTGTGAAATTGAAACTGGGTCACCTACTTTTGACATTCTCATTGTCGGGTATCATCGCACCTTTTATAGTTTGGGTTTGAAGTTAGGGTTCCGTAAGTGGAAGTCACACTCAAGCCATTAACTTCCTTGAGAATGTTCTCCCTGTGGCCTTCCCATTCGTTCAGAGTGGCACTGGGTTACAAAATAGGGTTACCAGATAACTTCACATTAATATGACACCATGGGCCTGATGTATAACTAGGCTGGTTACAAATTGTGGATCCAAAAGGTGCACCACCTTTTTGAGACCAGACAGCTTTTGCGATACATCTGGTTTCATTGCAAAATATATATTCGCAGAGGGTTGCAAAATCTCCTACCTCATCAATGTTAACGAGGCGGGACACATTTTGCAACCTTGGAGAAAAGGCTGCAAACAAAGGGATGGGGACTTGGGAGGAACAGCAAATCTCGTTCCCTTTGTTTACACTCTCTGCGTGTCAACATTTTTTTAAGCAACCTGTATCCCTAAAAGGGCAGGTGCTACTTTAGAAAAAACTTGTTGACAGGCTAATAAGACATCATGGGTAGCATGCAGTGGCTCCAGGAGCGGCCCGTGCAGGAGAGAGCAGTGGGGCGGAGGGGGATTCGATATAAGACGACAAGGGAAACTTATATTAAAAAAACAGAAGACCATGTTTTAAATTTTGTTTTATTTAAATTTCCCTTGTGGTTGTATGCTGAATCCCCCCAACCACACCCCACCACTCTTACCTGCAGGGGCCGTGCCGTGTCTGCTCCTTTGAAGGCTTTTAACACACAATTCCTTAAGGAAAAACAATTCCAAGGGTACAGCTTCTCCTTTGCGACTTTGCAACTGTTCTATGATTTACTGCAGTAACAGTGGTCACACACTATTGCTTCATCATGGAGGTATTCACAAATAGGAGGGATTCGCCCCTTTTACGCCGCCTCCTGTTTGTGATTCACAAATATTTGGAAAACCAATTTTATGAGCCGAAAACCTTTTTCAACTGAAAAAAGACTTTTGTATGTTGTAAACACTTATTTTGCTGTTGCAAACTCTGTTTTGCAATTCACAGTTTTTTCAACATCAAAAGACTTTTGGAAATCAGGCCTCCAGGTTTCTTGTCCTGAGCTTTCATGTAACATAAAATTACCTTCTGGTACATTAATTGAATTGGTTTATTTGAAATGAAGGAAGACAACAACAGCAAGAAAGCATTACCTTGTAGAAAGAAAGCACAGGAAATTGCTGAATCCATGGTAACACGGATTCCTCTTTCATCCCTAGTGCAGTTCGGACTCGCAATTGGTTGTTTTATGTCCATATTCTGTAAATAACAATTTTTGGGGTACATTTTTAATAAAGCTCTCTTGTTTATTTATAGGACTACTTTGTTGTCTAAACTAAGACACAACGAGGTTTCCCAAATAACACATTCTCTAGGTACCTGTTGTTGAAATCCCCGTCTCTTGTTTCGAAGTGGATAAGCACCTAGTCTGGCAGTAGAGAGACCCCATCACTCAATCCATATTGGGCATGACCTTTGAAGGAGTCCAGAGACCTTTATTTCACAGACTTGTGAAAAAGATTTAAAGGACTGCACAACTGTAAAGCAGCTTTTTCGCTATTTGCCGGTCTCTGCAAACTCCTACATCTGGCCAGAACCACTATCATTCCTTTTGAAGAAACTTCTAGTTCTCACCAGGATGTGTTTGAGTGTGCACCGATGTGATTTGCACGTTATGTAAAATGAATTGATTTGTGGTGTTTGGAAGTCTTTGTAGTCAGAAACCACATAGCTGTTCAGGGGTGAGGTATATCAGGTGTACATTAACTTTGCCATAACAGCACACCCTATAAGGGTGCTGGAGAGACATTGGGGAAAAAACTGAAATGCAGCCCCGTGCCACTAAAATGCCACCTTGAGCCCTACCTTTGCCTCGAAGGAGGTTTCGTGATAGCTTGAGCCCACCCCCGATTGGAAGGAGTTTGTGTGTCACCCAAGGCCCCACTTCCTGATAGGAGGTTCCATGTCCATCAATCTGCAGCCCCTCGATAGGCTGGAAGAAGGATCTGTGTCATTCTGATTTCCAACTCTAGCTGGAAGTTTCTGTGTTACCCTGGGATCCACCTCTAGCTAGAAGGATGGTCTGTGCAACACTTGGACCCACCTCTAGCCAGAAGGATGGTCTGTGCAACACTTGGACCCACCTCTAGCTAGAAGGATGGTCTGTGCAACACTTGGACCCATCTGAAATGAAATGAAATGAAACGATTACGCACTTGTATAGCGCACGACTACCCGTAGGCATCTCGGCGCTTGTACGAATACCGCTGAGGAACCCTTCCTGGCCTTTCCCTGTGAGGAGCCCACTCCTGGGCACCCCCAAGGTGAAGTCAGGCATCCTCAGCGTTGTTGGGGCCGTTGTAGAGATTAAGCAAGCTATTGCCCAGAGGTGCAGAGTGGGACTCATGATTAGAATAGGCACCGAGGCGAGAATTATCAGGTCTGAGGAAATTGAGCCCGAGACCCGCCGAGGCGGGAATTGAACCCTGGTCCCGGGCCAGACTTCTGCATCAGGGTCTGCCGCTCTAACCATTGAGCCACACTTGACTCTGACTTTAAGGAGTCTCTTTCCCACCATGAGCACCGCTTGTAGCTCTTTTCCACCTTGAGACCCATTTTTAGCTGGTAGGGAGTACTGTGGCGTGAGGAAACACCCCTACGCCTGGAGGAAGGTTAGATGCTGTTACAAAAGCATGAAACCTATTCTTAGCAAGATGAGGGACAGGACCAACTCTGAAATCCCCCCCTGCCTCGGAGATCTTGGATCCCTTTCTTCAGTGAAGTCCATTTATGACTGGTGGACGTGTAGGCACCACCCTGAAATCCACTGTGGGCTGGAGTAAGGATGTAATCTGTCATGAACACCTAGACTGACAGAGGATAGTATACCACCTTGAACCCCACCCAAGGTTAGGCACAGCTGTGAGATGCTCCTTTAGCTTCGCAGAGATGCGCCCTGTGTAACAGAGTGGTACTCTGCTGCTTTGAGATGGTGCTTTAGCTATAGAGTGGCACTATGTTGCGCTGAGATGGTCCCTAAGCTACAGAGTGGCGCACTGCTGCTGTGAGATGGCCCTCAAGCTACAGAGTGGCGTACTGCTGCTGTATGATGGTCCCTAAGCTACAGAGTGGTACACTGCTGCGAAGAGATGGTCCGTGAGCTACAGAGTGGCGCACTGCTGCTGTGAGATGGCCCTCAAGCTACAGAGTGGCGTACTGCTGCTGTATGATGGTCCCTAAGCTACAGAGTGGTACACTGCTGCGAAGAGATGGTCCGTGAGCTACAGAGTGGCGTACTGCTGCTGTATGATGGTCCCTAAGCTACAGAGTGGTACACTGCTGCGAAGAGATGGTCCGTGAGCTACAGAGTGGCGTACTGCTGCTGTATGATGGTCCCTAAGCTATAGAGTGGTACACTGCTGCGAAGAGATGGTCCGTGAGCTACAGAGTGGCGCACTGCTGCTGTGAGATGGCCCTCAAGCTACAGAGTGGCGTACTGCTGCTGTATGATGGTCCCTAAGCTACAGAGTGGTACACTGCTGCGAAGACATGGCCCGTGAGCTACAGAGTGGCGTACTGCTGCTGTATGATGGTCCCTAAGCTACAGAGTGGTACACTGCTGCGAAGAGATGGTCCGTGAGCTACAGAGTGGCGCACTGCTGCTGTGAGATGGCCCTCAAGCTACAGAGTGGCGTACTGCTGCTGTATGATGGTCCCTAAGCTACAGAGTGGCGCACTGCTGCTGTGAGATGGCCCTCAAGCTACAGAGTGGCGTACTGCTGCTGTATGATGGTCCCTAAGCTACAGAGTGGTACACTGCTGCGAAGAGATGGTCCGTGAGCTACAGAGTGGCGCACTGCTGCTGTGAGATGGCCCTCAAGCTACAGAGTGGCGTACTGCTGCTGTATGATGGTCCCTAAGCTACAGAGTGGTACACTGCTGCGAAGAGATGGTCCGTGAGCTACAGAGTGGCGTACTGCTGCTGTATGATGGTCCCTAAGCTACAGAGTGGTACACTGCTGCGAAGAGATGGTCCGTGAGCTACAGAGTGGCGCACTGCTGCTGTGAGATGGCCCTCAAGCTACAGAGTGGCGTACTGCTGCTGTATGATGGTCCCTAAGCTACAGAGTGGTACACTGCTGCGAAGAGATGGTCCGTGAGCTACAGAGTGGCGTACTGCTGCTGTATGATGGTCCCTAAGCTACAGAGTGGTACACTGCTGCGAAGAGATGGTCCGTGAGCTACAGAGTGGCGCACTGCTGCTGTGAGATGGCCCTCAAGCTACAGAGTGGCGTACTGCTGCTGTATGATGGTCCCTAAGCTACAGAGTGGTACACTGCTGCGAAGAGATGGTCCGTGAGCTACAGAGTGGCGTACTGCTGCTGTATGATGGTCCCTAAGCTACAGAGTGGTACACTGCTGCGAAGAGATGGTCCGTGAGCTACAGAGTGGCGTACTGCTGCTGTATGATGGTCCCTAAGCTACAGAGTGGTACACTGCTGCGAAGAGATGGTCTGTGAGCTACAGAGTGGCGTACTGCTGCTGTATGATGGTCCCTAAGCTATAGAGTGGTACACTGCTGCAAAGAGATGGTCCGTGAGCTACAGAGTGGCGTACTGCTGCTGTATGATGGTCCCTAAGCTACAGAGTGGTACACTGCTGCGAAGAGATGGTCCGTGAGCTACAGAGTGGCGCACTGCTGCTGTGAGATGGCCCTCAAGCTACAGAGTGGCGTACTGCTGCTGTATGATGGTCCCTAAGCTACAGAGTGGTACACTGCTGCGAAGAGATGGTCCGTGAGCTACAGAGTGGCGTACTGCTGCTGTATGATGGTCCCTAAGCTATAGAGTGGTACACTGCTGCGAAGAGATGGTCCGTGAGCTACAGAGTGGCGTACTGCTGCTGTATGATGGTCCCTAAGCTATAGAGTGGTACACTGCTGCGAAGAGATGGTCCGTGAGCTACAGAGTGGCGTACTGCTGCTGTATGATGGTCCCTAAGCTACAGAGTGGTACACTGCTGCGAAGAGATGGTCCGTGAGCTACAGAGTGGCGTACTGCTGCTGTATGATGGTCCCTAAGCTACAGAGTGGTACACTGCTGCGAAGAGATGGTCCGTGAGCTACAGAGTGGCGTACTGCTGCTGTATGATGGTCCCTAAGCTATAGAGTGGTACACTGCTGCGAAGAGATGGTCCGTGAGCTACAGAGTGGCGTACTGCTGCTGTATGATGGTCCCTAAGCTATAGAGTGGTACACTGCTGCGAAGAGATGGTCCGTGAGCTACAGAGTGGCGTACTGCTGCTGTGAGATGGTCCCTAAGCTACAGAGTGGTACACTGCTGCGAAGAGATGGTCCGTGAGCTACAGAGTGGCGTACTGCTGCTGTGAGATGGTCCCTAAGCTACAGAGTGGCGCACTACTGCTGTGAGATGCTCCATTAGCTTTAGAGTGGCACGCTGCACCCTGCTACTGCTCGCTCTAAAATGCGCCCTTATTTCTAGCGTGGTATCTTACTGCTTTGTGATGCTTCCTTAGCTATAGAGGGTCACACTACTTCTATTAGATGCTCCCTTACCCATAGAGAGGGACACTGCTGCTGCTCCGAGACGCCCCTTTATCTGTAGAGTGGTACACTGATGCTCTGACATGCTCCCAAAACTATAGAGACACTGCAGCTCTGAGATACTACTTTCAATGCAGATTAGCACACTGTAGATGAGTACTCAGCTGCTTGGAGATGCTTCTTTACTAGCCAGTGATACACTGCTGCCCTGAGATGCTCCTGTAGCAGTAGAGTGGGACACAGCTGCTCTGATGTGCTCTCTGATCTTTAGAGCGGCACGCTGCTGCTCTGAATGCTCCCTTAGTTATAAAGTGTGATGCTACTGCTGTAAGATGCTCCATTAGCTCCAAAGTGCCACAGTGCTGCTCACAGATGCTCCTTTAGCTACATAGTGGTACACTACTTCTCTGACATGCTCTCTTAGCTATAGAGTGGGATACTGCTGCTCTGAGATGCTCCCTTAGCTCTAAAGTGCCACAGTGCTGCTCACAGATGCTCCTTTAGCTACATAGTGGTACACTACTTCTCTGACATGCTCTCTTAGCTATAGCGTGGGATACTGCTGCTCGGAGATGCTCCCTTAGCTCTAAAGTGCCACAGTGCTGCTCACAGATGCTCCTTTAGCTACATAGTGGTACACTACTTCTCTGACATGCTCTCTTAGCTATAGCGTGGGATACTGCTGCTCGGAGATGCTCCCTTAGCTCTAAAGTGCCACAGTGCTGCTCACAGATGCTCCTTTAGCTACATAGTGGTACACTACTTCTCTGACATGCTCTCTTAGCTATAGCGTGGGATACTGCTGCTCTGAGATGCTCCCTTAGCTCTAAAGTGCCACAGTGCTGCTCACAGATGCTCCTTTAGCTACATAGTGGTACACTACTTCTCTGACATGCTCTCTTAGCTATAGCGTGGGATACTGCTGCTCTGAGATGCTCCCTTAGCTCTAAAGTGCCACAGTGCTGCTCACAGATGCTCCTTTAGCTACATAGTGGTACACTACTTCTCTGACATGCTCTCTTAGCTATGGCGTGGGATGCTGCTGCTCGGAGATGCTCCCTTCACTGCAGATTGGACTAATGCTGTTTTGAGGCGCTGCCTGGTTGTAGGGTGCATGTTACAGATTTGTGGTGTTCACCTGTCGGGATGGGCTATGCTGCTACGTGATGCTGCACCGGCTATGAAGTGGCATGGTACTGCTGAGAGAATCTGCTGAGTTTCCAGCCTCCACTACAAAAAGAGCAGACATAACTTGTATTTGTTTGCTAAATCTATTTTTTGTGTAATACCGCTGATGTTTGATTTCGGGAGTGTCCTGGTGTAGATGTTGCACGTCGCGCTGTGTAAAAAGATTACAATCTTTTTTTGCTGTAAATATTAAGTGTGCTGCTTAAAATTATTTTGCTGCTAAACACATTTTCATAACAGGGGAAGTGTTTTCAGATGTGGTCCCTGTTTTATGCTAGAGGCAGTGCTTTAAATGGGTCGGTACTCACCGGTACTGAGTACTGGCACAAGCATCGCCCGATATTGCCATAGCCTTTCCCCAGGAATATAAACTCATTAGGCAAGATAGAGAGCGGAGGAGAGGGGGAGACGTTGCAGTGGCAGCCAAGGCCCCTATCTTTGTTACCCTGCTCGAATCCTTCGCCAATCCCTTGCTCGAAATACTAATAGTCAACATAATGCATAATAAAACGTCGCTTTGGAGGGCTGCTCTGGTTTACAGACCCCCGGGCAAAAAATCAAAATTTGTCAACACTCTCCTTGACACCATCGCCTCGCACGTGTTAGCCACTGACAACTTTATTCTGATAGGAGATTTCAACTATCATGCCAAACTCATACATGATCCTGACTCCTGTCATTTGATTACTACTATGGAAACCTTGGCACTAACGCAAAGGGTGTTTGGCCCCACACATTTGGCAGGGCACACTCTTGACTCAATTTTTACTAACATACCCAGCCTCACCTGCGAACCCCCTCAGCCCAGGACCTGGACCGATCATTTTCTTGTGAAATTTAGCTTCGTCGGACGCAATGTGCCTAAGACTATGAAGCGCCCAGAGACCAGGGCAATACAGCCTTGGCGCAAACTGACGCCGGAGGCTGTCCTGACACACTTCAAACCACCTAAGGATACTCCTAATGACATTGACCAAATGGCCAATCGGTTGGAAGCAAGTATCAAGAACACTCTGGATAAGGTAATTCCAGAAACCAAATAAAAGTGAAAACCATTGCTTCCCCGTGGTTCACGGAGGAGCTGAAAATAGAGAAAACCGCTAGCAGATCAGCGGAAAGGTTGTGGAGGAAAACCAGAATGCTGGAAAAACGCATGAAATACAAGCGGATTCACTCCAACTATTTAAAAAACATAAAGGTCGCAAAATCTGGTTATCTCACTAATAGGATCAATAAAGCTTTTTAGTCTAGTAAAGAATTATATAAAATACTGAATGAGGTTACGTCTCCGCAGGTGGAGCAGTTAGTATTTACCCCTACCCTGGGGTGGGTCAACGCACTAGCCACCCACTTCGATAACAAAATAAAGTCGATTTACTCCACGTTTGCTGCCCCCGGACCTGATGTCTCCCTAGTCGAAGAGAATTCGGCCCGTAATTTCCCTACCTCAGATTACACTGAGGGTCCATCTCTCAAGGAGTTTGAGCACACCACGGCTGAAGAAGTGTTGGAAGCTCTTGGGAAAGTGAAGTCGGGTTCACCCACCGACTCGCTGGCCCCACGTAAGTGCAATCAGATATTCCCTATTCTGGCTTGCTCTCTCTCCAACATCTTCAACACCTTCTTTGAGACTGCATCCACACCTAGTAGTTGGAAGGTAGCTCAGGTTAAACCTATACTCAAAAAACCCACGAGTGACCCCACCAATGTGGCCAACTATAGGCCTATATCACTACTGCCATACTTTGGAAAGGTACTGGAACACCTAGTAAACAAGCGCATCGCCACTTTTGTTGAAGCCCATGCGCTTTTAGATCCCTCGCAGTCAGGGTTTCGTGCGGCCCATGGCACAGAAACCGCGGTAGTGGAGGTTGTGGATAATATCCGTCTCACTCTGGACAGAGGCGAATCCGCAATTTTGATCCTATTAGATCTCTCGGTGGCTTTTGACACCATCTCCCACAGTATTCTCCACCAACGGCTGTGGGAGATCGATGTCAGAGACAAAGCCCTAGCCTGGTTTAAAAGCTACCTTGCGGACCGGCACACATATATAAAGGTTAATTCACTGGAGTCCAGTAAGAACCCTCTCTCAGTGGGGGTCCCGCAGGGATCCATTCTTAGTCCCCTGTTATTTAACCTCTATCTCACCCCTCTGGCCAACATTATAAAATCTCATGGTTTCTCCACTGTGTCCTATGCGGATGATACTCAGGTGCTTATCACCTGTAGCTTAGATGTCCTAGAAACCCGTACTAGATTCAAGAAGTGCATGATTAAGATCAGGGAATGGATGAAGGGAAATAAACTTCAGCTTAACTATAGCAAAACAGAGATTATGCTATTCGGCAAGGCAAAGACAATTTCGTCGCATGATTGGTGGCCCCAAGAATTAGGACTATGCCCTGAACCGAAAGAAGTGGTGCGTGATCTTGGAATAATGATCGAATGTGCTCTTTCCATGAAAGCTCATGTGACCCAGGTCTCAGGCCCCTGTTACGCAATATTGCGGAAATTGCGGAAGATTTTTCAATGGCTACCCCTTGAGTCCAGGAAACACCTTGTTCAGGGACTTATCGTTAGCCGGTTGGATTACGGCAACGCAATGTTTGCCTCCATTAATGAGTGCCTGTTGACCAAGCTGAAAACCCTCCAGAATGTCGCCGCTCGTCTGGTACTAGGCCTGCCCCCCAGGTCTCCTTCTTTACCCAGCCTTAAAGATCTGCATTGGCTTCCTGTGCGCCAAAGAAGTCAATTTAAGATCCTCAGTCTCACCCACAAACTTCTCCATGGCACAGGGCCCTCTTATCTAGCGGAAAAACTTCTCTGGTACAAACCCTCCAGAGTCTTAAGATCCAGCTCCAAATCCCTCCTGGTACAGCCGCGGGCCAGGACCTTGAGAAAAGGATGCAGGGCTTTCTCTTGTATTGCCCCCTTACTCTGGAACAAGCTGCCTCCTCATCTGTTGACCCTGTCCAATCACTGGGCTTTCCGCAAGGGCCTTAAAACCTGGCTTTTTTCCTAAGTAATTTCAGCCTCCCATTCGACTCCTGTTTGCCGTTTTTCCCTCTCTACTGCCAAGCGCCCTGAGACCTATTGGTGATTTGTGCGCTGTATAAGAACCTATGACTATGACTATGACTATCTTTGATTTATCACTCTGAGTACCCGCACTTCTCTACTGCCCTAGAGAGTACCGCTACTCATGAAAATGTAGGCTTATTAGCTGTGCTGGTGAGCAGGAGTCGACTCTGTCACCCCGATCTGAGCTCCAAATGAGCTATCCAGCAGGGCTCATTTGAATAATGTCCGAGTGCTCACCACCCCCTGTGCTTAACAGAGCAGGGTCCATTCAGGCCCTGTGTGCTGTCAATCACATTCACACTATCCTGTGCAGTCAAGCAAGCACAGGAATCATGTCAGTCCCCTGGCAGTGGCAATCAGGCTACGGCCAGTCCGGCCGTGATGGCAGCTAAAAAAGCAATGGTAGGTGAAGAGAAAAGATGGCTTTTATCATACCTGCGTCTTTTGTGTGTCTGCTATGTTTGTGTGTATGCCTGTTTTTGTAGGAAAAACTGAAAGAAAGAGAGAGAGATTCAAGACCCTCTCAGGAGGTATTTTAAAGAAAATTGTGTGGCACTTTATTTGTACATGTCTGCTCTGTGACAAAGATTCATAAATACCGTAACAGGGAGGGTTGGTGGGTGGGTGAGTGGATGAGTGAGTGGGTGGATGAGTGAGTAAGGGTGGATGTATAGACGGATGGATGAATGAATGAATAGATGGATGGATACGTGAAAACATGGATGGGTGAAAGAGGGTGGATGATTGGATAAGAGGGCAGATGATGGGTGGATAAGTGAAAGATTGGATGGATGAATGAAAGGTAGGGAGGGTGGATGATGGATGAGTGAAAGGGTGGATGGAATAAAGGAGTGAAAGGGTTAATGGATGGATGAGCGAAAGGATTGATGGATGAGGGAAAGGGAGGATAAAGAGATGGATGAGTGAAAGGGTGAATGGATAGGTTTGGAGATGGATTGATGGATGGATGGATAGGTTTAGATATGAAGGGTGGATGGTGAAAAACTGAATCATTGATGAAAGACTGAAGAAAGAATAGATTGTAAAGGTTAAATGATGGACATCAGCAGGTAAATGGTAGGATGAAAGGATGAATGGATAGATTGATGGAAGAGACAAGAGATATCTTCTGGGGATTGTCATGATGAGTAGCTTAATTTGCTTGGTGCCATAAGAGCTTTGGTGCGACATGGGGGTATTTTCAGTTTCTTCCTGCTCGCGTGCTCAAAAATATATAGTATTGTGCCAAACAGCAATTAACAGTATGACATTAAGAAGGTGCAACTCATGCAAAGAAAGGAAATGTTAATATATTATCGCATTTCTCTTTCATTTTGTGTAGAGATTTAACCAGCTTTGTTCATATAAACACATTTCTCATGTGTTTTGGTATGTGCTGCAACTAATGTAGAAGTTGTTAAGTATCATTCTGTCTTGCCCTTAGCCCCGCCCTCTAACTAAACCTCTAGCTCATTTTAATAAGTACCTGCACTTATTTTTTCCCATTTAAAGCACTGGCCAGAGGTCCTTGGGGAAACATGTCCCTGTCGAGAGCATTCTCTCTGCCCTCTACAGGTATCAATTGCTGAATCAAAAATTAGAGTACATGCAGTGAAACTTGCTTTCAGTGTGGTTTTGCCATAATTATCCTACTTTCTCCTATTGCGCCCTCGGAGGTGGCTTCTAACACTCCTGGGAGACCTCCATAAAGGAATTTACTAGTGGTTTATCTTCGCCTCCTAGGGTTGAGCACCTATAGTTCATAGGTGGACTCGATAAAGGGATTCACTGGGGGTTTAATTGTGCCTCCATGTCTGGGCTCCTGTCACTCCTGGATGGACTCTGACTATGGCCCAGGCGGAAGCACTTTCTTGTCCGTCCAGGCAAACCTTGGAACTGCCCACCATAGCGAATATTCATTTGCAAAACCACCAGTAGACAGATCAGCAGCATTGGGTGCTTCTTAAAATGGGACGCTGGTGACCTCAAATGACACGCTGCCTGCAAAGTGACCATTCTCGCTCTCTAGTGCATACTGATTCATGGGTAGATTGCTGCAACAAGTTTGGAGTTTAGACGTTAATTCACCAAAATGCCAGGGGTAGATGAAATGACATCACATGCCCTTTGACCCCTTATACACCTCATAAAGTGATGTCACATCAACTTTTACCATGACAACATCGTAGGAAATTGCACCAATAAAGGTTTGTTAAACAATATGCAATAAGTCACGATTATTAAAAAAAATTCAAAAGCCTCTAACTTTACTTGAAAAGTAAATGGGACACATGGCATTGACCTCATTGCATTACACCTGTGTATAGTATGGAATAGAACTGCTCACTTGACTGGATGGGAGTAGCTGATCTGATCTGCATCCATGGCTGGAGGGTTGAGTAACCTGGTGCTGCTGTGACAGCTCACCTGAGAGTCTGCAGCTCTGAGACTCCAACCCAGCCATGGGGTGCCATGGTACTGCTCGGAGATGCTGCCTAGAATAGATGCAGGTAAGATGCTCTCCTGATATCACGCAGTGGCTGTGGCTGGTAAGTGACAGTTCATAGGTGCTCCGGAATGGCCTACATTAAAATTGTCACATGAGGAAAAGGATATAAGAGCTGTTTCCTACTCCATACAAGATGCATTACACCCAGTCCCGGACTGGCCGTAGCGGGCACCGGGCAATCCCCCGGTGCGCCGATTACACCTCATCCACCCTTCTCTCCTTCGGGACAGAGAGGCAGCATGGCGCCCCGCATAAACAGCCAGAAGGTCATCACTGGGAGCCAGCAGATGAAAACTGGATTAGCTACTAAATGAACAAGCATTTACAATGCAATGGTTTCGCCTTTGTTAAAGTTAGAGCTATTGGCATTGCTCTTGACATTATTTTTATTTATGGTTTTTTAACATAAATAAATGGCATTGTCATTTACAATGCCACTAGCTGTATCTCTCGCAAATGACACACACATAGCCCCCCACACACACACCCACACAGAGCCCCCCACACACACAGCCACACAAAGCCCTCCACACACACACCCACACAGAGCCCCCCACACACACACCCACACAGAGCCCTCCACACACACACCCACAATGCTTGTAGATTAGATAGTCTATTGCGCTAAAGTACGGACACCAAATGGTTACACTCTGTGTTGGAGAGGAGTTCTCCAGCTATCGAATCGCTGATTCTAAGCAAATCAAACAAGCCTTGGAAAGAACCCTTTTTTTGTTTTGTTTTTTAACACTGGGTATCGCTCTGATACGACATTAATGTTGTTTCAAGTTCTTAGTGGGAGGCAGCATTTTACTTTCGATTGCAAAATGACACACTGTTGAAGTTTCACATCGTGTGACGTAAGCAGACAGTGCCAGTAAAGAGAAGTCAGGCCATGTGCAAAATGAAGTGAACAAAACAGGATGTGAGTATATACATGGGAGGGGGCATCCGATCCAGTGAGAATGTTGAGACTCCAGAGTAGAATGCAGAATAGAGGAGTGGGCAACACCCCAAGGACAGTGCAGACCACTGTACACACGGCAGAGCATTAACAGAGAACACAGAGCAGGTGGGACAATGCAAATCACAGGGCAAGGAAAACTAGAGCCCAGAGTGCACAAGACAAGTAGCAGTGCTGAACGCACTGTGCGTGCACCAAAAGTCTGGAGTGTGCAAGGTGTATGCCAACCAACTGCAGAATGTACTGGGCAAATAGCACTGCTCAATGTACCTAATGTACTAGTCATCTAGTGCAATGCATTGGGAAGTGCACAATGCCATGCAAAATATGCGTCAGAGCCTGTGGTATAGTGAAGTACAAAGGGCAGATATAATGCAGGGTGGTTGAGAACACTTGACATGCAGTAGCACCTTGTAGGGTTTTGTGTATATGGAACATAGCACGATTCGTAGTACAGCACATTAAACCAGATATGACATAGGGGCCTCAGGTACAATGGTAAAACAACACTAATTATATCCGCTGCCAGTACACAGCGAACAAAGCACAACAGAGGCCCACGTGCCCGATGCAGGTCCAATGACACAGGGTTCACGGATCAGGGTGCCCGACCATCCGCATAAAGCAGGGCAGAGAGCACAAAGCCGGGCTCCGTGCGCTGCCTGTGCCCCTCGCACACACCTAGGCCCTTCAGCCACTACACACTGTGAACACCGAGGAGGGGTTCCCCGAGGACCGGGGCGAGAGGGCATCACTCACCGGTGCAGCACCAGGAGGAGAGGAAGAGACAGGGAGAGGAAGAGACAGGGAGAGACCGGGAGAGGAAGAGACAGGGAGAGGAAGAGACAGGGAGAGACCGGGAGAGGAAGAGACAGGGAGAGGAAGAGACAGGGAGAGACCGGGAGAGGAAGAGACAGGGAGAGGATGAGACAGGGAGAGGATGAGACAGGGAGAGGATGAGACAGGGAGAGGATGAGACAGGGAGAGGAAGAGACAGACAGGGAGAGGAAGAGACAGGGAGAGGGAGACACGGAGAGAGTGAGAAACAGGAGAGAGATAGATGGGGAGAGAGAGAGAGAGCAAGAGAAGCAGAGAGATGAGACCGCGAACTAGAGGGACAAACACATGTAGGGGCATAGAGCAATCTATATAGGTGGGAAGACACTAGGTTGGGGGCACAGGCCAGAAGAGACAGAGGCACTCGGAGAGACACATTTTCATATAGAGAAAAAGAGAAACGTTGAGGACAAAGGGAGATCTAGAAACAGAGGGGGACACAGACCAAAAGAGACAAAGACATATCCAAGAAATAGAGAGAGAAAACACATCGAGGGACAAGTAGATCTATTGACGGGGAGAGACAGCAGGGGACAAAGACCAAAAGAGACAGACACTCAGAGAGACAAAACACAAATGAAATAGATACAACTAGAAACAGAGCGGCGTACACACACACACATTGAACAGCTATGTATTAAATACACCTATGTGCGCTTCTCTGCCTGCCTTTTTCCTCTTCATCTGCAGCCTCTTTTTCCCCTCTCGGTGGAAACCCAGCAGGCCGCCATGATTGGGAAAAAACATACAAGCAAGAAGAAGGTACAATGTGCCATAAAAACAGAGCCTGTCGTGGATGGAATAAAGCAGCCAGAAGTTAATCAGTTTAGTAAGAAATGCAAGCACACCAATGCACAGGACCTTTCACTGCGGCACTAGCCCGCAGGACAAGCCCTTTCCACATTCCAATGCTCTGCCTCTCTCACAGGCATTTACTGGCTCCCAGAATCCCCTCCGACTTCTAGGTAAACCTCACTGCTGGTCTGACAGGTATCTGGAGGCAGGCGGTGGGGTAGGAGAAAGTTCAGTGACATAAACTGGCACACAATGATTCAAAGGTGGAGATGAATTTAAACATATAAAACAAAGCTAAGGAGAGAAAAGCCAATAATGGAAGCCAGCAATGCTCTAACTGAAGTTTGTTGGGGCAGAAACTGGCCGAGTGATACAAAGGTGAAGATGATCTAGACAAAGGAAAGCAGAGTAATGCCCAGCACGGATGCCAGCAAAGCTCTGAGGTTTGATGGGACAGTAGCGATAGACTCATATGTGTGAAGATAAATACAGACAAATTAAACAAAGGTAAGGGAGAAATGCCAATAATGGAAGCCAGGAAAGCTCTAGCTGAAGTTTGTTGGGGCAGAAACCGGCCGAGCGATACAAAGGTGAAGCTAAATATAGACAGATACAACAAAAGGTAAACAGAGAAAGGTCCAACGAGGAAGTCATCAGTGCTCTCACTGAGGTTTGTTGGACTGAAACTTTGGACATGTGCGAATGATTGCACACATGCCAATGCCTTTGCCGAAGGTGTGTCCTGTGCTTTCCTAGGGATACCCTGTGGTATTATAGATGTATGCAACATGAGATTTGCGGTTGCCATTACGATATATTCCTGCCACTATCCAAAATGGCCTCATTTCTTTAATAAACAAGTCCATGGTCCAGCATCGCAGAACCTCCTCGCTACCCACTGGCCCTACTGTGGTAAGATGTCATTTCGAAAAGGTAGGATGCCCTTATCCCACCAATACCCATATTCTACCATATGAATGGATCTTCTGTAGGTCAATGTACTCCGGCTTCACTCGAGGAAGGGTTACCAGGCCCCTGTTTTGTCCCCAGATGCGCCACATTTAAACTACTATGGACTTGGACTTACTCTGTGGATCAAACTGAACATCAGAGTAAACATATGAATCTCAGACAGGAACTGTGTTCTTCACAGAAGAGTATCCTGCTATAAAGTTTAGGTTTGCATCAAACCCCATAGTCGTCCTGTGTCAAAAGCCCTTCATGGCATTGTGAACTGTGCAAATTCGGTTTATGTTTTGTGCAATCAGTCTGACCCAATGTCTTGTGGGCTTGAACCTTGAACACATGTGGCTGATATCGTCTTTAGAAAGACACAGCAACTACACCTAAAAATTGAGGAGCCACCTGTATTTTTAAAGAGGCAGCTTCCTAGATAGGGCACTAGTGTTCCATACGAAGCACAAGCCTGCACCCCGGGGCCAGCTGCTCAAATCCTCCGAGATCTACAAAACTCCTCAGCACTCACATTGAGAAAGGCATTGATCAGTTGTAGGCCTAGACCACAGGTACCCCCTCAATTTCTTTGGTTTGTGAGGAAAAAGAGGAGGCGAATTGCCCTGCAAGAGAAAAAGCGACTTGACTTCATGACTAGACTTGCGGTCCAAGTGACAGATGAGCTGGGCTGACCTGACAAGAGAGGGGAAAATGGCTGTCCAAAAGCAGAGGATCATGTATCCAGTGTGACCCATAGGGGCTCTGCACTCGCTGCTTGTATATGCATCTTTGACAGTCTAGGACCGGTCTTGGAAGTGTGCCAACATGGACTACGGAAAGCAGGATTCTCCCCAGATTCTTCACCTAGTCTCCTCAGTGTAGAATAATATATTACTCCTCCGTGGATCCTCAGAACCCTTGGCCATCTGCCCCAGATTACTATGATGACTAAACCTCTTCGATTCCAAGAGCGGCCCACGCAGGTAAGATCAGTGGGGCGGGGGGGTGGGGGGGGACTCGACAGATGAGGACAAGGGAAAATGTATTATATTCTTCTTCATAGTGGTCTGTCGAGTTGCTCTTGCCTACACGGACCGCTTCGGTTCACTTTCAACTGCTAGTACAGGCAGTTGGAGATACAGCTACTTTGAGGTTTCTAGGCACTGGAATAGGCTAATCTCACAATACCTTTTGGACAAACATGATTTGCCAAAAATCCTTTAGTAAACATAACCTAGAGGTTTCTGCGATTCCTTCGGTTGGAAGTTGGGGTGTTTCCAAACATGAAGCAAAGAAGCAAAGCAGAACTGACCTTGGCTGCCGTGGTACAAGTTGGCTGGAACTGGCAGAGATAGCGCTGTAGCTGAGCTGCTGAGATAAATGATCTTTTTGTTACAAGGGATGTACATGAACCCACAATACCTAACGCACTCACCGGACTGCTCCCAGGAGGCGGCGGGGGCGCTTGCGGTGTCCTTCCTCTGCCGGGGCCTGGGCTCTCTTCTCGGGTGCCGCGGGCGGGGCTCTCCTGCACCGGGGCCTCGCGAGTTCCGAGTAATGGACGTGTCCCGGCACCCCTCCCTTCTCTGCGGCCGCACTCACCGGTACTTGGACGCTGCAGCTCTTCCTCACCCGGTCCCGCTTCTTAGGGCCGCGTGCTCTCACGGGCGGCGGCGGGGCTCCTCTTCCACCATGGAGCCCTGCCGGTGGGTGCAGCTGCTTCTCCTTGTCCGCGCTGGGGGAGCGGGACTTCCGGGTCGCCCCCTCAGCTTCCGGGTCGTCGCGGGCAGCGCGGCGGCCCGTCTCAGCTACTGCAGGCGGGGAGTGAATTCACCGAGGGGTGGGCTCCCTCGAGGTGAAAATAAACAATAGCGGCAAGGTCCCTGGGCGCCTGCCAGGGGACAATTTAAGTACAAAAAAGCGAGGTGAGCACTCGCTAGGGCAGAAAAGCGCTATGAAGCGCTCTGGGTGTTTTTCACGAAACTCCCCGGCCCGAGCAGGAAGGCGGGTGCCGGCAATGCCGGACCAGATTCGGGGGCGTTCCCGGCTTTCGGCTGACGTCGCGTGACGTCGGCAAAAGCCAAAGAATCTCGGGAACGCCCCCGAATCTGGTCCGGCATTGACGGACAGGCCCCTCGTCCAATGGCTATGCTCCATTTATGGAGCCAGCCAATGAATGACGAGGGCCGACCCAAACCCACACTACAGTTCTCATTAGATTTCTCCTGCGCAAAAGCTGCTTGCGCAGCTTTTTGCAGTCGAAACCTAATGAGCACTTTACTAAAACCCGTGCATGTATGCAGGTGAAGTGGCTCGAACATCTGCTCGCGCGCAGACAAAGCTTCAACACATGACCAATTAACTTTTAAGGGGTGATTACTGCCGACATCTGCATCCCCCGCCTGTGCTGAGGCTGCTGACCGGGAGGCCAGCTGCTTTTATGAGAATGATGCTGCAGCGACAGCCTCTCCCCCTCTTTCACTTCTCTCCGAGTCTCGATATTATGAGCTGAAGGTGAGGACACCACTTGAATGCTGCCTGCTGGAGTCAGCACCTGATGCCTCCTCATAGAAGAAGTGTCAGAACAATAACTATGTTCCCGTCGCTGTAACCTTCACTGTCATGCCAAATCCAACTTTTTTCCGTTCTTTAAACAACCAAAAAAGAGCACAAGCAATACATAAAAGCACACAATGTACTATAAAAACAGTTAACAATGATACACAAAGTCCAGAGCAATCTCACAGAGTTAAAAACTCGAATAAACCATAACAGTTCATCATCACATCAATATCTCTTCCTGGTCCGTAATCAAATTGACCACAGCGTTACCCAACCCTGGGGTACCTAATTGCTGTATAGAAGTAAAAGCCAACTTGTGCCAACTTGTATTAAAGCTGTGCAAGAAAGGATTAAGGAACCGTTTCATATGAGTTGAGTAAAGTCTACAGAAGAGGATAAAGTGTGTCGTGCTTTGCTTGGATAAACCATCACAAGGGTAAGGGACAGAAACCACATGCCTTGTATGGGATATGCCACTAAAACATGGGCATGGTTAAAATGAAATCTTGTAAGGCAGAACCTAAACCTTTCGTTTGAGATAAGTTGAAGGAATGCCTCCGGGGCAGTACTCACAATAGTATTCCATCGCGATACACCTGGGTGACTCGCCTGCAATTTAGCCCTATGCATGTTAAAGCACAAAGCTTTAACCAGCTCAATAGCTAGGAATACAGAGCTCTAAGGATTTTAATTTAATTCTGGTACTCTTAGCACAGTAGTAATATGCCTAAATATGTAAGCCATGTAATTCTTAAGGCGCTATCAAGGCAAGACAATCCAGTAAGACTGTTTTTGGGGGGTGTTCTTCTGGTTTCCTCAAGGCTCTTAGCCACAATAGCAGTGATTGCAATTTGATGAAATCTTCAACGAGGCCCAACCCCACCCAGGCATGACAGCAAATAGTTGGTGAGGATTGTATAACTGCCGGGAGCCTACAAATTAAGCTATTTTCATTCTTTTGTAAGTTGCTAACATCTGTGCACCCCCAGACTTCTGCACCGATTGTGCCAACCAACAGACACTTACTTTCATAGATGTAGAATAATTCCTTAACTGGTTTGTGACAAGGTCTCCTAGCAAAATGAAACAATGAATCAACCATTCTTTGGAATTTATGTGATCTAATTAAAAAAAAAAAAAAATCAATTAAAAGCTACATCCAACGGGATTCCCAAATATATAAAGTTGGAAACTTTAGCCACCTCACTCCCTGAAATTGTAAATTTCCAGGACTTAGAGAATCTAGGTCCACATTTCATAATAAAAGATTTTGCAAGGTTAGTTGTCAGGCCCAGGTCAGATACAAAACGATTAAAAGCATCCAGGAGTATCTGCAGCCCATTGGTGGTTCTAGCCAATAGAACTGCGTTGTCCGCATATAAGAGGACTGGGATGGGAAGCGGACCTATCTTGGCTAAATCTTTACTATTTTTACTCAGGATGTTTTCCAAACCGTTAACGTAAAGTGAAAATAGGAAAGGTGCTTGGACACAACCTTGGTGTACCCCAACCAGTGCAATGATTTTTGGAGATAAATCGCAATCGGAGCTGTAGCGAAAGTTGGCAGATGTCTGCCAGTGTAACCTTCATAGCAAGTCAACAATGGCCTTATTGCACTCCCTTCCTTCCATGATATCCCATAATGTGTGCCGTTGAACTGAATCAAAGCCACATGTAAGATCCATGAAAGCTGAGTGCATGCTTTCTTTCTTAATTCTAATGTATTTCTGCGTAACAAGGTAAAGATTAAGGCTTTAGTCTTTCGTAACAACTCTGGAAGAATCTCTAGCTCCACATCAGTCAGGACCATGTTCTCATATGCCTATTCTCCAAGCATTGACAATACCATCCTTCTCTAGATTTTAAAAGTACTGTCCAATAAAGATATGGGACGATAACAGCTGTATGGGATTTGTCCCTCTTTTTAATATCGGGACAACAACTGCCTCCTGCCATGTTGGTACCAGTGGGTCTATTGTGGCAGCCTTTAAAACTTTTGCAACAGTAGGGACCAAGTACAACAGAGTTATTTTTTAACAAATCCACCGAAATTCCAGCTGGGCTAGATGCTTTCCCTGAGAGGCTGCTTTCAATGTCCAGTTTCACATCCTTAATACCACAAGACTCGCATACCCCAAGATCAACGAACAATAAGGTGATGGATGAAATGCTTGGCAGTCACTGGAGGCTGCATCCCAGGTCATTGTGTTTTTACTTGCTTTTCCACCTCAAACACATACAAAGCATCCCATGTCCTGCTTCAATCGGAACATGTCCAGCCAGAACTGCTGAACTGGGTTCTCCCTGAATCTTAAAACAAGCAACCCAAGACCAGTTTAGACCATTAAATTAAACTGGAGCCTATAAAGTGCACAGTTACTCCAAGGTGTGTCCCGGCACTTCAGGTGTATAGATCACTGATCCACAGGATTCATGTCTGGGCATACCCACCGCACTTAGGGCATCAACTGTGATGGATGAAAGTCTTGAATTAATATCAGCCACTGACAATCACTCGGGTGGCATTCTAGTTCGTTGTATTTTTCCACACCATGCTACCTCAAATTAGACACAGCCATATGCAGATTAGCCTTGTTCCCGATTTAGTAGGCAAGTCTATCCCGACTTCCAAGTCAGTTTGTCTCTGAACCGCGCATAAGGAACCTAAGACTGGTTTCCACATATTTCGGCCTCCTCAGTCATGTGCAGGTTGGTTCTAGTGGCACAGTGAGCGCGGGACCCACTTCTGGGCATTGCACTTGCACAGAGTGTTAGCTGGGTTGAAATTCTGTCCCGAGTGATTGCTAGTAGTTAGACTATTTGCAAGTATTCACCCATCACCTACTGTGTGTTTTATGTAACACCTAAGTGCCCAAGTGTATGCCCAGCCATGGCTCTCTAGCCGACTATGTCTCAGGATCCAAGCTAAATCGCAAGCCGAGGCCTGGCAAGGCTGAAACTGGTCTGGGGTTGCTTGTGCTTCCTTCTGGAGGGGGCCTTGTCTGGCAGTTCAGGATGGACTGTTCCAATGAGGAGCTGGACCCATCCTGCTTTGCATAAGTTGGGTCTTTGTCTAAAGTGACACAGTGGTACCCCAAGCAGCTTTCAGTGGCTCGCTTATTTGCAAGCATTTCTCCCAACACCTTTTGTGTATTTCATACAACAAGCAGTGCCGTCTTCACAAATGGGCATGCTGTGTAGTTGCCCGGGAAGGGGGGGGGGGGGGGCACGGGCATACAGGCCCCATGCAGACCAGATTTTAACACTAATTGTCTGTTAAACATTTTATTCCTGTGAGTGATTGTGTAGGCAGGTCCCTGTGCACTGCTTTCCCTGGGGGCCTATAATGCTGTTAAGATCCCCCTGACACCAAGACCACTCTGTTTAATAAAAAAATATTGCTGCTCTCTTTATTATTCCAAGTCCTGTCCCCATTCCAAAGCCATGTCCCGGCTGCAAGGTGTACTCCGGGCCCATAATTGCTCCCATGCTCTTTAACCTCTGCCATGAAACACTTGGTGACTTAGATCGTGACTCTTATCACAAGAAAGAGGGAGATCATCTCCACCTCAAAGCCTCCTTAGATCTGCAGCCTTTTTTCCCCTGATTCTGTGAATAAATCAGAGGATGCAGCAAGTCCATTGGCACCGGGTAAGCAAGCTCAGCCCAGATTTCTAACTTGGAGGGATACCGCTGTCACTTTACCACCACGGTCCCCCCAGGGCACGCTTCATAGTTTTGGACCCACAGTTTGAGGTGGGCCTCAAGGGCTAGAGAACCGCACTGTAGAACACTTCACCCTCCTTCTCAATACACAGCAAAAGAGTGGGAGCCCCTAACTACAGGGCTGTGTATAGCTTCCTCTCCCCCGGGTACTGGTCTGTGATGACAGAAAAGGAACTGGCTTGACTTGACCATGGTGGCAAGGCAAGCACCACAAGGGTATATTCATTTGTTTTGTGTTCTAGTGTAGTAACATTCCATCCTAAGAGAATGTCAGATGCATTCATGGATCTTTTTGGGCTACTGTATTTTCTGTTTTAGTCATTCAACTGCATGTATAGCATCCCTCTAGCTTTTCCTGCATGCAAACAACTTATTAAGGCCCTTGAACCCTTCCAAAGACATATTGTTTTTTTGTTGACACTTCATATCATTTTTCGAAGTTTCCTAGTGCCTGGGAAGAGCCACAATGTATGCAGATTCAATTCAAAATTGACTTGTTGCCCAGAGGGCATCTCATGTAGCACAAGCAGATGTTGCTTTTTGTGTAATATCCAATAAAATATTTGTTTCATTTTATGTGTAGCTTAAATTCTAATTGCTTAGTGTTGCTTATTATTTTTTTGTTACTCTCACTAGGTCGCACCACACTCGCTTTTCCTTGTAAACACTGGGCTGATGTGCTGAGCGTAGCATGCTACTGATGCTTATCAGAATCTCTGCCTATCTATAAATATTTTTTAGAAGATGTGTTTGCATACATCATAAAATGTGACTAGTCTTTAAATTACCCCACATGTGATTCCCCTAATACACACACATTTTTTTTTATATCAATACAGACTGTTTCATAGGGATGATGAAACAAATATTGGGGTGGTGACCAACATTGATATCCAGTAGAGGAACTCACATAAGATGTGTTTAGCATGAAGTTGCGTCACAGCACAAGACTAATGTAAGATAGCTCCTTTTGCCAAGAAAGAAGCCCTTTTACACTTTTTAGGCTGAGCCCGTCTTGACTTGAACATTTATTTATAAATTTATTTATAAAAACATTTATAGAGCGCGAACGAAGGCCCTTGGGCATCTCGGCGCTGGAGTTACTGCAATGTGTTGAGCCTCATCAGACAGGAGATCATTGGTTGAAGAGCCATGTTTTTAATTGCTTGCGGAAGATCCAGAGGGACGGGCTGGTTCTGATCGACTCTGGTAGAGTATTCCACAATTTGGGTGCGGCTACCATGAATCTTCTGTCCCCCCAAGAAACAAGTTTGGTTCGGGGTACCACTAGGTCATGCTGGGAGGATGAACGTAGCGTTCTTGAAGGACGGTAAGGAATAAGGTTTTGGACAAAGAACGCCGGTCCCACGTTGTTCAAAGCCTTGTAAACCAGGCAGAGGGACTTAAACATGACTCTCCTTCTTACTGGCAGCCAGTGCAGCTGTCTTATAGTGGATGCGGCCGAGTGATGTTTGGGGATGCGCCCTAGAAGCCTGGCAGCGGAATTCTGAATGGCCTGCATTTTCCAAAGCACTCTCTCCTGGGCACCTAGAAACAGTGCATTGCAGTAATCCAGGGTCGACAATACAAGGGAACTAACCAGTGTTTTGCCGGCACTTTCCGGCAGGAAAGGCAGGATTTTTTTTATAAGCCGCAATTTGTGGAAGGCTGAGGAAGAAATTTGGTTGGCGTGTGGCATAAAATTTAGCTGATCGTCGAAAAGGACTCCTAAATTCCTCACTTTTTTTGCTGGGTCCGGGGGTTGGCCCATAGATGATGGCCACCAGAGGGGGGACCATTGCGGGGAAAGGTTGCCAAAAATTACCACCTCTGACTTATCAGAGTTCAGTTTCAAGCAGTATTGAGCCATCCAACTTCCGATAGCCAACATACCTTGGCTAAAGGCGTTCGCTATTTTGAGGCCGTCGTTCTTGACTGCGAGGACCAATTGAGTGTCATCTGCATAGGAGGTCAGGCTCATCCCATGTGCCCTGATGATTTTGGCAAGGTCCGACATATAAATGTTAAAAAGTGTCGGACTGACATGATTCATTGGATCTGCTAACTCCATTTATTCAAGCTGCTAATGTGTTTTTTTTTTATCGGTATGTAAAATATCAAACACTCTCCTTGTCAAAGCCTCGCCTCCCCGTGGACATCTTTTGGCACCCCAGATGGGCCACCCCCACACTTTAAAACTGAAAACATGACAGATTATACAGGATAGAGCATTTGCCAGTTGGCCCTCACAGATGTATTATATTATTTGTGTCTTGTAGGCAAGTTTGGTTTCTGTGGGGGCTGAGTGGGCATGCTGGTATTGGCGCAAGTGGGTTGAGCGGAAATTGTAACGCGGGTTTGACTTTCTAAGCAGTGCATTTGCCCAAGCTTGTTATGGGGCTTTTCGGTCCTGACGAATTCAGGAATATCGGGGTGAGATGCTGACAGCCAGCGGTCGGGTAGGTCTGTATAGTTCTCCCAAGCATTCAGGTAAGACATTTGAATATCACCCGGTTGTGGTGCTTTTTATTCTGAGATTCTGTGAGGTAGCTCCCTTTCAATGTCAGGTGATCGTGAATCGCTACTGACGAGTAGAGGGGTTGGAAAACCTAAATGGGCCCCAGAATACAGCAAACTTGCTACCACTACACCTAGAACTGGCATGAGAAAATCAAGTTCCTCCAGGGTTCTCTTGCCCTCGTGTCTTCACCATAACATAAGACACCATACCTTACTATAGCATTCTAGGCCCCTACCGATGGAACTCAGTGTCGCCTGGGATCCGAGCCTACCTCTCGCTCAGTGAGTTCAAAAGCACCCTGAAATGCGATCTTAAGTACTCCGTAAGTAAGACTGAACAAGAAGACGCAGTGCATTCAATGGAAATATGTCTATTTGTTAAAACTGTGTTATGTATCTTTAGCACAGATTGTTGGATTTATTAAATATTAAAATCAACATTATTGTATAAATGCCTCCGCAAGCTTACCTCGTGTTACCTAAATGTTCCTGCCCCTTACGTGTCCTTTTTCAATTGGCCTTATATAAGACGTATCTGTTAAAAATGTCTGCCGCGTATGGGAATATACAAAGTAAGTATTACCTCTAAAGCGTAGAGTAAACATGTGGAAAATACATGCAAAGTTCATATAATGTCCTTTTGTTTTTTCTCCCCTTACTTTATTCCATCACAATCAAGTGCGAGTCCGTCTGTCCTCCAGATGCCAAAGTAGACGTCCAGATCAATTGACTTTGTTTATGGTCTTTCAGCTTTCACAAGTTCCAAGAGGAGAATTCAGTTTCTCCCTTCTGTTGCCTTCACATCAGTGTGTTCAGGCCTTGAATAAATGTGCTAGTCCACTAGGATGACTGTGGACGCATTAAAACGCTGCAAGTTTAGAACACTCCCAGATTCCATCTCACCTCTCAGAACTTGGTCGTTGATGGGCAGTGGACCGTTGCCTCCTTCTGCCGGCTGCAGTTGATTTCCCTCTTGACTACCTGTACACGCGCAAAGCACCACGGCGCGCGCCAGGCTTGATCACCTGCTTCACATCCTACGGCACGTTTTAGCCTACGTTGTTTCCTGGGAAGCACACTTGTTTTTGTGCATTTGCTAGATTAGCCGTTGCCCAGGGGTGTGAGCCGTAGTTTCCTTGGGCTGCATGCTCCCTCTGGGAGCCTGAGCTGCCCTTGCTGTAACCCGGCGTCCAATCGAGGGCTGGAATACACTGAGCGTGACAGAGATTTAGCGGCACCGCCTGCACACTACAGGTAATTAAAGATTTACCGGAACCCTTGGCGCAGGTCCAGATTGCAGCGCGCCCTGGCAGGTTAGCTTGCTGCTGGGATTGTTTTCTCCTTCAACCAACATAAACAAAGACAAATGTGCACTGCCTCTGGAACAAGTGTGTCCTGGGACTCCAAAATGCACTGACATTTGTCCTGCGCCAAGGGGTGGGTAGTGGGAGGAGGTGACAATGCTTTCTCTTCCCTCTGCATCTTTAGAGCTAGGGAAATCTGAACGAGAACAGTAGAGCCTCTCTATCTGCATCCACCAAATTATTGTCTGAATAATTCATATGAACATGTATAGAACTACTAATATACTTAACTTCTCATCTAAGTCCCTTGAAGATAGATATATCGTCACAATACATTTATGTGGAAATTTTCAAAGAACAATTATATTTGCCTATATTTACTTCACTTCCTACTGTTTTCATAGTCAATATTCTGTCTTGGATATTTTTGTAGCACAATATTGAAAACTCAGTAAATCACTGGAATGTTGTGAGCTCCATTGAAGACAATGTAGCAGAACAGGGCTAATCATGATTGGTGGAATCCTTCTGGTCCAACATTCTAATGTTTGTCTTTTTCTTTTTCTCTTTTGAATTTAGAACATTCTACCCTCAGTGGGTGGAATGCTCTAATAGCTCTCAGTAGCAGGCTATAATATTCTGGATATATACTTTGTTGGAAGGCTTTGTAGCTATAATTATTTAGACCTCATTAGGGTCTCTGCTTCCATTCACTCCCTGGCCATTCCACAGGCCTGTGAGGGAGGACCAGCGGATCTGTCAGTCTGGAACAAATGGTGGTACACCGTGTACAGGGCACCTGGGCATCTGTCTCTGTTTGCTTGACATGAGAACTGGTTACTTAGTTTTAGCTTTTCGATGTTGGATAAAGTACCAGTATGTCAGTTCTTACAAAGAATTATTCTGATCTAAATGTTCAGGCTCCCCTTTTTCTTCTCATGCCAGCACCATGGCTTCATGAAGTGCATTTAAAATCCTGGCATAGTTCTTCTGTCTGCGTGGAGCCCGGTGACTGATAGATCTGCCGGTAATCGTGTCTGAGGTTACAGAGTACAGTGGTTCCCTAATTACCATTCTCTTTCCCTCATCCACTTCCTGTGTCTCTTAATGGATTTACCGAGAGTCAGTGGGTTGGAATAAAGCACAAGCAGCGGCAGGCAAAAGTTACTGAGCTGAGGATACCATGGGATATTTTGCTTGACTGTTGTAAGATGCTGTGAACAGCCCTCTTTATAAAAGAATGATCTTGATTGCGGGTCACATTAACAGTGATCCGCTATTAAGACATTGAAGGGCCTTAAGTGTTGTCATTAGTGCAAGAAGTGACCAGATTTGTTGTTATGGCCTCAAATGTAAGGAACATTTGTAATGTCGGAGCTACAAGAAGAGGACCTACAGGATGGCAGAGCTTTAAAAGGGACCAGATCTGAGACCAGTAGTACCTGAAGGGGCCTCTGGTAATGCCACAAGGATAACCCCATCAATGACGTCATTTGAGATGTCAACAGTGATGTCATAAATGATGTCATAGAATGTGGCATGAGTGATGTAATATGTGAGGTCATAAGCAGTGCATGGTGGGCACTCAAGTTATAGTTAGCTATGCTAACTATAACTTGTGAATTTCTGTGTTTTCTTTAGTTAAAATGGTAATGTTGTCACTGACAAACTCACCTAACTATAACGTTACTTTAACCTTTGTTTTTCCCAGTGAATATATAGATAGATTTATCTTGTGGTAGATTTTTATGGTTTCGAATTAGTGTAACTTATATATATAAATATACACATACCACTTACTGTAGTTAATAGTAGCAGGCATAACCCTGCATAAATGCACCTCTATGTACATAATGCAGTAATTTTCGACATGGTGTGATATACACATGTATCTTGCTGAAATATATAGTTTCACCCTTAAGTAAATGTATTTACTTATAACAGGACCCATAGTTCAAAGTACAATAGTGTGTACTTGAATAACAACAGTCCTTTTCCTTTACTGTGAGAAGTATAGTTTGCCATGTCTGAGTATACTGTTGTGGTATATTCTTGAATTGTAAATATAGTTGTAATGTGGGGATGAGCCAGCTCTTGACTAATCTTCTGAAGACTAATCTTCTGAAGTGAAGATGGCTGTCCGTGGATCTTATTTTCGTAGGTAGGGAATTCCATAGTATGGCTGGCTAAACATAGAAGGCTGTTTTGCCATGGTTTTTTCTTGTGTCTAGGAATTATGATGCCCTCCTGAGTGTAGGTTCCTTTGTTGTATGTATTTGTTGATTTTTTCCTGATGAAGAATACACACCATATATTGCTTTGTGTATGATACAAAACAACGAGAAAGAGGATCTTCTTGCAACTGGAAACCAGTATAGTGCCATCAAAGAAGGGGAGATGTTTGCTTGTGGCTTCACATGGTAGGGGAGTCTACTGGCAGTGTTCTTAATTGTTTTAGTCTTCTCATATTTGACAAAGTTGATCCGTGATACAGAACATTAGCGTACCCCATTTTGAAAGCATAAGAGAGAAGGTAGCTAAAACCTTGGGTGGGGTGGTGCGTCACAATGTTTTCATCTGATTTAACTACCTTATCCTCCTGTGGATACATTGACAGTTTGGCCTCCAAGGTTTTTTACTTCCTTAGATATATATACAGGAGGTGGTCAGAGATGATCAGGCCTGGTACAGAGAGGGTTACAGGCTTTCCAGTCACCACAGGCGAATGTACCAGTTAAGAAGGCATTGAATTTGAGGTGGCTCCATGTCATCCATTGGTCAACAGGCAGGAGGCAAGGAAAGAGTTTTGAGATGTTCATGTTATTTGAATTTTCCAATATGAGGAGTATGTATGTGTCATCTAGTTAGTTATAGCAGGTGATGTTAAACCTATTGATCAGATATCAGATCTGGTAGTGATTTCACGTAGATGTTGAAAAGCATGGGTGAGATAATTGAGCCTTGAGGGACCTCTGCTTTAATGCTGTTTGGTTTAGAAGAGAATGGGGGGCAGGTATGTGTAATATTTCTTCTATTGGGTAGATGAAATGTAGTAATGATCGAGCAACAAGATAGAGTCTGAACTGATAGCACCTCTACAAGACTAGGCCAGTAGAAATGTCACTGGTTGAAGAAGGACAGGATATAATGAGACAGGTGCAAGAAAAAAACCAGACGTGAAGTCACAGGTACAGGGGGAATGGTTTTGTTCTTACAACTGCAATAAAGAAAGTCACGCCATGAGAACATACCAGATAGCATATCTCAGGGGCGTGACACAGGCCCCTGCAGCCTCCGCGGTGCAAGGGGACCCTCACCCACCAGGGGGCCCCGTTAGTACCGCACTTCTGCTGGGTAGCGCTAGATTGAGTCCGGAGGGGGCCCCTTCACTTACCCTGCATGGGGGCCCCCTCAAGGTTCGTTACGCCACTGGTATATCACAGCTACAAGAAGGGACAGGATGCATCTATGGATGCTGGCCTGCTGGCTCTCCTTGGCCATTACAACTGTGTACTGCGTACTGAATGATGAAGTTAATTACATGACATACTCGCAAAGGATACTGATTTCTCAGCTGCTGCTTCTATGTGTAGAAGTACCCTTCATTGCTTTGAGCTGATGAGACTTCAGTTTACCTCTGATTAAATCGCCAAACACCCCAAGCCATATGTAACTAATTGAACTTAAAAGAAAAGCCTCTCGCTCATTTTGAGATTTTTAACTCCTTCCATGCTCATGACAAGCGCTGCTCGTCATGAGGCACAGTGGAGCTGTGCTCATGACGAGCTGGGCTCGTCATAACTGCAGCGGTGTGCCCATGCGCGATCAATTCCCCGGGAGAATTAATCAGTGGGCGGGGTTGTGACGAGCCCAGCTCGTCATGAGCACAGCTCTACTGTGACTCATGACGAGCAGGGCTCATCACAAGCACCGCGGCGCCGAGGCCCTCCCCCGCGCTGTGAGGGAATTAGCCCCGCGGCAAAGGTGCTACAGATATTTGTTGTACATAGTTTTGTTGGCAACAGAATTGTAAGTAGTTGTGGTCGGAATACTCTAGCTGGCATAAACAACCACCTTTTGATAGATTTCACATATTTGTCCCTAATGTTTCCTTTCCATGAGCAGTGCACATTTACTGGAGTCTTCAGAGGTCTTCTTTTTCTTTATGCTAAGCCAGTGTCAACGTGAATGTCCTCCAGTTTCTCCAGCCAGGAAGCCCTCACATAGAATGCATTGGGCTACCGGTGCAAAATGGTCTGTCATCAGAGGGGTATAGTCCCCACCAATTCGAAAGCGGGCAGCCTCCTACTTGCTCTTTGGAAATTTGGCAGAATCTCTGATGCGTCAAGGTGGTATCACTAATGGGCTAGTTGGAATGGGGAAGAATCACTCAAATGCAAGTGCTGTGGCTCCAATAGGATCAGGGACTCAGTCAATCATCAGTTCGGTAGGGCTGGGACAAAGTCCCTCCCCTGTTACGCAATACCTTGCACAGAATGATAAAGGATGGACTCTTCAGCAGCCCCTTTGGGCGTTTCAATGGCCCTTGGGAATGTCTTCTGAATCCCACTTCAAACCCCCAAGTCCTGCAAACTCCGACAGTCCAAGCTTCCCCGATGAAGGTCTTGACTCTTTATATAGTGCCAGCTGCCAGAGTCTTGTTACTGTTTAGTGGTGTAAACAGATGTGATGATAGGTCAAATGCTAAAGGTGATGTGTGGTAGTTTGGATTACTACCATGGTAATTGCATGATTTAGGTTGTTTCTGAATTTGTAGTCTTGCATGCTAATTTGATGATACCGCTATTCAGGAGAGCAATCAGACTCCACTTCTCAACCATCGACCTTTCCTGGTCTTGACACAACCCTGTTTAACTCTTCAGGTAAGGCTTTTAATTTCCGGTATTCTTGTGTGTTTAACATTACAGCGTGTGCAACAAAATGTTTAAAACAATCTTGTGTTCTTTTGGAGGAAAATCACTAATCCTTCCCATGCCCCATGGATTAGTCATTAATCCTAACGAAGTTTGGGCAGTGTTACTGCCTTACAGTGCTTACAAATGGATATTTTGTGCCCAGAAAGCCATGGGGAGACCCACAACACCTCCATTTTCTCTACTGACACAGTCTTGAAATTCTCCAGAAGTTTGATCCATATGCTTACCTATGTTTCTCTTGCCATTACATTCACTCTGATATCTAACCTGCCGCGTTACGAATACCAGGATATTTTGCGTAATCCCTCCTTCTGCCCCCTTATACCCTCTGACATTTATGTGAAGCTGGAAATACTCCTGGCTCCAAAGTGTCCAGATCTCAGCTGCTGGAATGACTACTGGGCCCAGAAGAGTCCTGTGTGTTGACAATTACACAGACTACTTTATGAATCTTCTTCACTTCATAGACATAGGTATCATTTATCTTGTAATGAATGCCAAGATCTCTGTATTGCCTGTTGGTGGTTAGGAGAACTGACATGTCTGTTGTCATGCCTTGAGGTCTGGTAGTTCAGTCCTGTAGTCATTGCGTGTTTTCTCGAACTTAAGTTCAAGACTTCTCTCAATGACCCATCTCATAAATTTTACCAAAACTTTACAAATCCAACTGCTGCTAAATTTAGATTGTGCTGGTGTGTTCCCTTGCATGTACATTTCAATTTCACGAGTTATGTGGGCCAGTCTCGACCTGTGATTGTATTTTATGCTCTCCAAGTCCTATGCGGATGAGTAATGTGCTGAAGAAAAAAATGGATATCATGTATGCGATAATGAGGCAGAGGAGTGTTGCCCATCTACTGAACAGGGAGAAAAATTAGGTTGAGAGAAGGAACCAGTCTAGTCAGACAAGCAGCCCTCATTTGTTTCTCCCCATCTCAAGCTCTCTTGAAGGCTATCTGCATGATTGTCCTTGGCCTCCGCCGTACCCTGTCTTATTTGGAGCGCAGGTGCGACGGCGAGGATCCAGCGGGTACTCCGCGCCTGATGATGTGGATGTTGTGCAGGCTGTCTGTTCAAGCACTCTCCCACCTCCTGTGCTAACGGCACTGCCAGACCATGAAATGCAGAAGAAGAGCGGCCTGCTGTGAGTGCCTCATGCGCTAATGGTACCTGCGCCTGACATCAGTCACTGACAACAGCGGGACATGATGGAGGTTGTGGTTTGGCAGTCGGAGCTCGCAGAAGAAAGACAGGCACCTGCAGCATGCCTGGCTTCTGCATGCTCCACTTTGCTCGCAGTCATGGGGTGCCGCAGTGATGGCGGTGGCGCTTATCTGAACTTCCCAACAATAAGCGTACTGCAGAGTACACCACCACCCGCCTCATGCTGCTGCGCGACCCTTGTTGTCTGGAATAACCTTCATTGCAGGCTTTATGCCTGCAGCAAAAATATATTGTTGAAGGTGGCTATGTGTGAAGACTTCCCTGGCCTTGGGCTCTTTCTGTAAACCTGTAAATCCCAGCACGGTGCCACTCATGGAGCTCGCGAGCGCCAGCAAATGTCTACAGCGTCTGATGTCGCGTGGCACTCAAAAGCAAGAGACTGTGGTCCTTGCAGGGGGTGACAAACCCTGATCCACATCTATGGGGCAGCAAGGAGGGTATTGATACCCCACACAGGCTTAGGCTTAAAGAAATGGAGGCGCTGCATCTTCACCTGTAAGGGCTTGTATACTCCCCAGAAAGCACTGCGATGCCAGCCATGCAATCAATGGGGGTTAAGGGCACTCAACTGCAGTTCTGGAGTAAGAAAGGTGATGTAGCTCAGCATGCAAAGGATCTCTTGAAGCTCAAGTGCAGCACAAGCATGCACACTAGCCATGTACATAGGGTAAAAGAGTAGACCCCACTATACAATCCTGGCCAGCACCCATGTTTTCTTAAGGTGTACCCAAACACAGAAATAAAAGCATACAGACTCTGCTAGGACAATATAATGGGGCAAATCTGTGTATACCTGGTAGAACGCGTCCCCTTTAGTTCCATCAAGCACCTTCCCTGTCTGCCATTGAATACAGACACTACGACGTAACAAGTACAGCACCAGACACCAACTAAACAACAACCAGTGTCAAGCAATGGTTCCTCCGGTTCGATTGATGGCCTTCCCAGATATTCAGGAAAGGGTACCCAGGTAGGGAATGCACTACATTGCCATAGCAATGATGGTTGGCAACACACATGTGAGTAACGTAACCTTAGTACAGCGAATAAGATGGGATTGAGTACAGCCCCATGGTGTGATTCGTGAAGGCTCTGCACTGCCCTCAAAGAGAGCCTTTGCGACCACTGAGTGCAGCCCCTATGGCTCCATCGAGTATCACCTCTCTGATGTGATCAAGTACAGCACCTGCGATGCTAGTGATGTGATTATGTGTAGCCCCTTTGATGTGATGGGGCACTGTGCATACAAGCTCATCAAGTGTCACCTGCTGCAATCAAGCATTAATCTCGCAATGCCATAGACGACAGCTACTGCAATTGACCATGGGGTACATACCTTCCAGTCCCATTGAGTAAAGCCCACGCAGTACCACTGCTTTTTCAATCCAACTAACAGACTCACATGTCCACCGCTCAAATTAATTTTATATTTCCTGAACTTATTACCCACTAATCCTGTTTGGGTTTTGGAGTAGCGTGCAACCCGCCGAAAAGCGCTGCAACACCTCATCAAGCGTAGCAAGTGCTATATAAATGCAAACCCTTCACTCTTGTATCCCTCCACTATCCTTTTTCAATCCAAATATCAAACTCACATGTCCACCGCTCAAATAAAGTCCATATCTCCCAATACTTCTACTAATTCACCACTAATCCTCTTTGGGTTCAGAAATAGCATGCTACTTGCTAAGTGCGCTTCGACGCCTCTTCAGGGGTTGTAAGTCCTATATAAATGCAATTACAATTACAATTAGGTGCAGCCCAATGAAGTAACATCAGGTGGAGCCCTTACAATCTCATTGGGTTCAATCCATGTGATGACGTTGAGTGTAACCCTGCACTACCATAGGCTTCAGCCCATCAAATGTTCCCCGTCTGTTACAAGCTCTACCATTTTAGCATGAACTGTTATATAGCTCCTATATATCCTTATATCGTGTTAAGTTAGCATAGGTACATTTGAGATTTAAACGCCATTTTTCCTTTCTTGCAACTTCTGCACACGACCCTTAATTGTTGACTTAGCTTTCAACCTAGTTGTTTGCCGTGGTGTATGTGAGAATAATATGTTATTGCTCTGATATCAGTTTTGTTTAATAAACCATGTCTGCACGGAGAGTGCTGAAGTTTCAGGAGCAACACGATATGGAATTGTTATGAGGTCTGATCTCCACGCCTTCATAGTCATAACACAAGTGCAGCCTTTGCCAACTTGGGCTTGAGGCGGGATTGATATTGCTTTGCACGAGAATTGGTAACACACTTGATGCGGTGCACATGCAGAGAGAGCTGGTGTATGCTGATGTGATTCCTTCATGCTAGGACACTAAGGTATGGGCCCGCCCTAAAACAACCCAAAGAGACCTTCTTAGCTAATAATATAATATATGTGTTAGGGAGGGTGAGATATAAGTGTTGTTAACTCTTATTCATTACAGCATGTTAACATGCTGTCACCATTCGCTTTTTATGTCTTAGTAACTATGCTGATAATTTTGATACTGATAATAAGTATACTTGTATTATCTAAGATACTGCGCCTGAGAAGACGGCATTAGTAAATAAACATTTCAAATGCACATGTGTCTTCTTTACTCCATGTTCTGGTTTGTAATGATAATATAACAAAAGAGTGTTCATGAGTTCCACGTACCCTGAGGTACTGTAAGTTCATGTTCTGGTTTGTCTAAACATTGGGAGTTTGATATGTCCAATGAGACACTGTAGCTAGCTCGGTAAGGGGTGAGTTGGTTGCTAAGGTAAGTTTTGGGACACCCTAATTTGCCGAGGTTCCACTCCTCTGTGCACAGTTCTGTGTGAGTACAGAAACCCTGCAACATGGCGCCCAACGTTTTCGGTGGTCTTATATCATGACACTCGAGTAGTTTATCGTTCATGCCTTAACCCCTTCACATCCGTTTCCGGAAAACGGGGTGTCGGTGAAACCTACCTATTTTTTGAAATAGGTCTTTATTCAAGCTTGATTCTTTCTTAAACGGTTTCTTTGAATTACTACCCAGTTGTGCTACAAAGTATTCTTTGTGTGTTCTTGTTTCCAGTGTTGTCATGGCGGCGGTGGCTATTGCGCAGCATAGTCGCGTAGCGGTACGCAACCATCTTCAGACGTACCAGGTCCCGGTAGATGGGATGGCTGTGATTTTCTTGGTATGTGCAGATCCGGTGTTTCCTTACGAGTTGTTTTACTCTTGGGTTACGTTTCCGGCTGTGGACGCTAATTCTGGTTTGTTCCACTCCTACACCGCCTCGGATGTCCCGGCTGTATATACGCCGTACAGGGCATTGGAAATACCTATTGATCATTGGCAGCATCGAGTTTGGTTTGATGGCGCCCTCCCCCACTCTTTGTCCGCAGCGAGGTTAGGTCCGCTCTCAATTCCAGGTACGAATTGGCCTGCGTTGGGTGGCTTTACCCCGCACCCGAATCACGGGGCTTGTACCCTAGCAGAAATTCGCAGGTTACATGTTGTTTCCATTTCCGTGATTCGTGCTTTAGTGCAATACATCGGTCGACATCTTCCTGGTGGTCCCCAGGGGGGTGCGGCCGCTCCCATGGAACGAGGCGGAATGCGTCTCAATCCAGTGATGGTTAATTCGGTTTTTGGTGCGCGTCCAGTTGACAACGATGACTTCCCATTCTGGCTAGCAGAGAAGTTTGATCAACTGGAGGCGGTTTTTCCGAATTCTACTCCTGCTGATAAACATAGAATGTTAACGATTACTCTACCGAAGGATATAACTCCTGAACTTGCTGACTGTGAAAGCTGGGGAAAAACATTTGCGGCAGTTTATACAAGGTGCTTCGGCACCCCGTCTATGACTGCCCTGCCTGAAATCATTAGACGTGTTCAGAATGATCACGGTCCAGAGGCAGCGGTTGAATTGGGTATGCGCCTGTGTGGTTCTTTTGAGATTGTAAGTGATCTCATTCTCTCCAATGTTAAAGGAGATGCAGTTAACTTTCAGGTGTCGAATGCTTTGGCTGCTCTGCCCGATGCCGACAAACCCCGCCAGTTAGCAAAGATTGTGGTGGCCGCTTATAAGACAATTGGCCGCACAAGTAGAGGTCTGAAATATTTTCCAGTAAAGGAGAAAAAACAACCTCAGGGACAATCTGCAGTGACAGATGTCCAGCCCAAGTCCAAAAAACAAAATTGGCCTAAGAAACAGACACAGGGGAAGAAGAATACACAGACTCAGGATTCTTTCCCTGCAGTACAAGCACCTGCGCCGACAGAAAAAGTTTATGATTTGCGCGATCGCGCGATGATTAAATCACCTGATCGATTTCAGGGTTCTGATCAACGCTCTCCTCGTTCCTTTCAGGAAACATCGGCCCCGAAGACCGGTGGAGGAGGAGGGGGTGGACGTGGACGTGGTGGCCAACAAGGACGTGGTCAGTCCCGCCAGACGGACGGCGCAGTGAAGCAGGAGGATTCTACGCCTAAGCGTCCGCAGTTTGCGAAGAAGAAAGTCGCAGCCTTAACAGCGCATAGATATGCCACAGATAGTGAGAACGCGGCTTCGGAATCTGACGTGGGCTCTGACCTTGCTGGACAGCGCGGCGGAGATTACCATAGTCAGAGAGGCGCTCCGTCCACTACTGAGGGTGACAGCGACTGAAGTGTTTGTTGTAATAGAAACAGCCGATACGAGATTAGCTCCCCCTGAAAGACTTTTTGAAATTGTCCTGTTAATTGAAGGTGACATACAGCGTACTGTCAGAGGGGTATTTTGGGAGAACCTTTCGTCTACGTACGACATTTTGCTTTCCGAGGCTGACTGGCCCCCACCTTTTGTGCTCGCAGCGCCGCGAGGGGAGGAGGTAATCCTTCCCAGTTTCGCGCACACTGTCTCAACTGAGCATGCGCAGCATTTTGCAGAAGAGTGGGCTCGGGCTCTTGCACCGGCTCTCTACCGCAACCAATGTGGTTGGGACAAATTGTCCCCATGCCACGAAATTCCTTTGCGGTCTGAGCCGCAGCCTCAGCCTCAATATCCCATACGGCGTGAAGCTAAAGCAGCCGTCGCAGAAATCCTTGAACAATTGGAATATCAGGGAGTTATTGAAACGTGTGTGTCACCAATGAATAATCCCCTTTTTACTGTGACCAAACCTGACGGATCATATCGTTTGGTATTGGATTACCGGCATTTGAACTCGCATTGCCGTAACTGTGCAGTACAGAATACTCACGGCTCTGCCCTAGTGGATAGTCTAGTGCGTAAGCGTTTCAAGACAACGCTTGACATTTCCAATGGTTTTTATGCCCACAGACTGGATGGTTTTAGCTCCCAGTGGACAAGTTTTACGTCCGCTGGGGTGCAAAAACGCTTCCGGCGACTCCCAATGGGCTACAAAAATAGTCCTGGAGTCTTCACCTCCAGAATAGTCACTCTGTTGGAGGGAATCGATCCTGATGCATGTTCTTATGTAGATGATATTTATCTCACAGACGACGAGATTTGGATGCATCTGTGTCGAGTGAATTCCATAATTTGTACCTTTGCTGATATGGGTTACAAATTTAATTTTGCAAAATCGCACATTGCAGAACACACTGTGTTGTTCCTCGGCTATGAGCTGAACAATGAAGGTAGAGGTTTGGCTCCTCACTTCTTGGAGAAATGCGCACAATTGCGCGCTCCTACAACACTGAAAAAATTACAGTCTTTGCTGGGCTTTTTAAATTTCGGCAGAACTTACATTCCGGAATATGCCCAGCGTATCAAGCCTTTGTATGCTTTGATACAACCAACTTTCTCAAAATCATGCTGGCTGCCTGAGCATTCAGCCATTTTGCAATCCTTGCAGGCTGATCTGCTCGCTTCTAAATATTTACTGACTCGTGATAACCACACCAACCTGGTAATAAGAATAATTCCTGGGACGGTGGGTTTCACATACCTCACTTTTAATGAAGGTGACACAGTACCTATTGCTTACAAGTCACACTTGTACACTTCGGCTGAGATGCGGTTTCCCACAGTGGAAAAGGTTTTAACTGCTGTACAGATGGCAATTCTAAAGGAACGAGCACTGTCTCAGGGGAAACGCATGCTAGTGGTAACACCCTGTCCTCACTTGGAGGCAGTCACGAAAGCCAGTGTACCGAATTCAAAAGCTTTGCACCCTCGGTGGATTCAGTGGGCTGCGTCATTGTCATCCACGGATGTCATGTTTATTTTTGACGCCTCCTTGCGGTCGCAAGAGTACTTGCAGTATGAATTCGTTCATCCTGCTCCTCTGGCTATGCGACCTTTGGAGGACTTCCATTGCATCATTTACACTGATGGGTCGGCGCAGGTTGCGCATGGCTCTAAACATGCCTACGTTTCCGCATGCGCCATTGTGGTCGGTGCTATGTTGAATGATGAGTTCATTTCCAGGGAAGTGCACACCTTGCCCCTGGGCGATTGCACCGCACAATTGGCGGAGCTTCGTGCTCTCTTACTAGCTTTGGAGTACGCAGATCCAAGTGTTACTACTCTAATTGTAAGTGATTCTTACTACTGTGTCCAGTCTTACAATGAAAACTTGTTCTTTTGGATTCAAAATGATTTTCGTGATTCCAAGGGTAGCACAATAAAACATAAAATGATCTGGGTTCGAGTGGCAGAGCTTAAGGCTATGTTGCCACTCGTTTATGTGATTCATACTCTCGGTCATCAGCGCGTAGGAGTTCACGCTGTTGGCAACTCGCTTGCTGATGAAGCAGCGAAATCAGCAGTATCTACATACTTAGTTGCAGCAGTTACTAGGTCTAAAACCAAGATTGATAGCGACATCTTGGCAGCGATTGCTGCCTCTGAGAAGGGAAGTAAACATCCTGCGGGATTCCCTTCGAAGTATAAATACCACTTAAGTCCCGAAAAGGTTCCTTTTGTGACAATTCCAGATGTTGGGGAACGGCTGATTCCCAACTCGGATCGCAGAGCAGACTTGATTACAGCGGCTCATGAAGGTGTGGCGTCTGCGCATGCGGGCGTCTCGGCCACTGTAACGCAATTACAACTACGTTTCTGGTGGCGGGGACTGTACAAACAGACGCGTGATTATGTCCTTCTTTGTGACATATGCCAGCAGATTAAACCTTCAACTGCTACGCGTCCGCCACAGACTCAGTTGTACATTTCTAATAAACCGCTAGGCTGTGTTTATTTAGATCACTGCGGTCCTTTTTCATCTGATACTGCATATAAGTACATCTTAGTAGCAGTTGACTCATGCACACGCTTTGTGTGGGTATGGCCACATCGCAGCGCTGATTCACGGACTGTCATTAGAGATTTGCGTATCTTTATAGGGATTTTTGCCTGTGGTACCTTCCATTCGGATCAGGGTCCGGCTTTCGCCTCTAAGGCGTATAAGGATGCCATGACTTCGATGGGGGTCCAAGTCAAGTTTTCGTCACCCTACAGACCTGAGGGTAATAGTGTAGTTGAACGAATGAACCGTGATTTAAAGCAATCTTTGACAGCCCGAGTTATAGGCACTGGCAGAAACTGGCTGGCTCACCTCTATGGCGTGCAGCGTGCTCTTAATAATCTCCCTAGAAGGTCTCTGGGTGGGCGGACCCCATACGAAATGCTCTTTGGCATCAAGATGTACGTCCCTGACCTTGACGGTCTAGACTCTGTGGTTCGCGCCACTTCCTTTGACGCAGATGAACATTGCAATGTTTTACAGAATCTACAAAAGACCAGAGACAGTCTTGCAAAGGAACATTTGCCCTCCACATCGGATGATGCGTTGCAGATCCCGGTAGTTGGCTGGCTACCCCAAGTTGGAGAACTGGTTCGAGAGAAGATCGACAACAAGAAAGAGTTTGGTCCCTCCTATCGAGCTCCAGTCCCAGTGCTTGGAGTGAAGGGCACAAGAACAGTCATTTTACCACCACTTCCAGGTCGTAAGGAAAACAGGTTTATTTCTATTGACAATGTCAAGATACACAGAGTGGCCGATTCTTCTTAGCATGACACCAGCTGTTTCCTGTCCTTCCATTGTGAGAAATTCAATTATGCCCACTGCTTCTAATATTGAACCTGAAGTGGCCATCGAATTACCTGCTGTTTCCAGTCCTTTATTAAATAATTTACCAGGAACTAACATTGATGAGACAGACTATACATACCCCACTGATTTGTCCATGCCTGACCTGCAAGCTCGTTTAGCCACGGAATCCAGATTTTCATTTGACTCTGCTTCCCTTGCCTCGAAAAAACCCTCTCAAATTGCGGTATATGCTAGCCTGTTTAAAAAACATTTTTTGATACCTCCTTGGATATACATTTGGCTGGTCCTTTTTTCGGTTTACCTTTTTATGTCAATTGGTTTTGTGTTTTATTTTTTTCGAATTATGAATGGACACTATGTCGAGGAGAGAACTTGCATTACTCATTTAAATGAAACTTTGGCCCCACTTTCCTCTTCACATTCTACACACAGATTAAAAAGAGACTTGACTTTGGTTAACATCACAGCATGGCCTGTTCTGGATGGAATCGCGTGGGATGCAGTTCGTTTTCAGATTCATGGCCCAACGGAAGTCGTTAATGTTCCTAATGTACTGAGAGTTAATATGGGGGATGTGGTGAAACAAAACATTCGTTCTGATGATTGGGATGTTAATGCTGTGGAAAGTTTGTTTTCTGATTTGAAGTACTATGCTGCTTTTGATGCTGAGGATTTATATTTAGAATCTGCTAATTATGGTGAATTGTTCTGTTACCAACATTATGGCAATCACTTCTTACACAAGACATCTTCCCGAAGGGATGCTGTTAATTTTACTCAGTGGGAACATTGCCCGGCACCTACACAAGGGAGTTCGGAAACGTTTCTTAAAAAGTATACTTATTTCACTGACTTTAACCAGACCAATCCCGAGTCCTTTTATTTTAAATTTCACAAACAGCCACTGTCCAAGGTTAGACTTACCGATACAAAATTGTTGTATTCGAAGGCCTTCCTAGATCAATTAGTTACTGGGGGCTATGAGTTATGGAAGGAAACAATAGACCTTAAATCGGTTTGGGGTTCAAGGGCCTGGCAGGTACGAGGCACTGAGGCTTTGCACCGTGCATGTCTCATCCCGAATCATATGTTGTTTTTAAATGAAACCATTTCCCAGACCACATGCTTTGGATTGGCTACATCTAAAAGGTTAAACACCCCGTCTTTCCCGGAGTTGGAGGAATATGAGAATTGGAGTAATTTTACTCAATTGTCCATTAAAGATATACAGGCTCTGCTTCTTAATTCCTCCTTTAACATTTCCAGTATGAATCCCAAGGGTTGGCTGCTTTGGCACCGTAGTGCTGATTCTTGCCAAAAAAGATTTTTAAATATAACTGACGGTTTTAAGACTGTTAGATCTGATCCCCGGTTTGATTTGAGTCATACTGTCACCTCTTACTCTGTGGGCAAGTTGTGTCAAGCTTGGCTGAAACATTCAACTTTACCTGCGGTTAAGTATCACCTTTCCAAACTGAATGCAGACGTGGATTTGAATGATTTCATTAAAGGCCCAGCTAGTGGCAGGTCGAAAAGGTGGTTATATGGGGTTTACAATGAAATTTGGAAACTCTCACAGATTGAGGCTGCTTCACGCCTTAGGGCTATTGATCAGGCGAATCTTGAGAAAGTGCTTGCAGTGGTTGACAATAGCATTAATGTGCTTTCCTCTAGAATTTACACATTAGATAATATTGTGTCGTCTGTTGTTGATATTGTGCATGATGAAGTGTCAGTATTATACCATGGTCAAAATCAATTACGGTCAATCATGCAGTTTGCATGGACACTTCAGACTCTGAAAATGGGTAAGGTTCCCTGGGGATACATGAACGTTTCCTCTTTATTTGCACCGTTTAATTTGACAGACAAACAACGCTTGCTTTCAATGCGTGATGCTTCCTTTTCTATGCTACATATTGAAAGGTTGGAATCTTTACCTTTTTCTGTGGCAGAAGCCACTGCTGCTACGTGGATTATCCACGGTTTAATAACACTGCCTTTTGCTTTATATAAGTTTTCAAATTGTATGAAATATGTGCCAATAGGTCGTTTTGAACCCTTAGGTAGCGGTTTTCTTCATGAGGTCTGGTCACTCCCATATACATACAGATGTTTCAAGGATGAACAGGAGGTTTATCTAACAGGGGATGAGTGTACTGAGACGCCAGATCATTCTTTAATGTGCAGACACATACAGTTACACGGTTCATGTAACAAGGACCGACCGAATATGGCTTGCGTTTTACAGGGCACGCCAGTTCCTGCTATCATCCCCACGTTTAAATTGTTAGAGAATGGTAGTTATTTAATGCTCAATAATGAAAACTGTTGTGGGTTAATTAAAGGTATAGCTTTCATAGTAACAGTAAGTGAGCGAGTTATTTGCTGCAGAAATGTTCTTTATCCTCCCACACGTGAACATAGGGAGTCTTCCATTTGGCCACAGATACCGACCTTGGGAGCAGAATTCAGCGGCATGGCTAGAATAAGAGCTCTATTGTCCCAGAAAGAGGTGGCCTTGAGCTCGGCCCGTGAAACTTTCGTGCTTCACATTGCTAACACCCGTACGGAGGTTCAGGCTCTTTTAAATACTGATTTGCCTTTGCATTTCGGAGCCATGGTTCGTTCTATCTTTAACGCATCCTCCACAACGGGCCTAGCACATTTTTTTAAAGTTGTTAGCGGTGGTCTCGTGACTTCCTTTGAGAAGATTTTTGGAGTCATCCCTGCCTTCTTCCATTCTATTTTTTCATCCTTATTTGGAGGGTTCCCGTTTTTACTTGCATTAGCGGCTGGCGCTTTGGTGGTTTTCTGCCTTTTTAAATATGGATGCCCTTCCTGTGCAAGACCACGCTCAACTGCTACTGACGCGGTTTCGCAACCGCATGCTTGATTATTATGGCACACTGCCGTTGGCGACTCTAAGCACGGCGTTTGGATTATCTTTTCGGTTCTCCTATTTCACCTGTGTCCAGCCTGTATTTCGCTGCCTGACCTGTGATTTCCTTTGGGCCATTGATTTGTGTCTCTGCGTACCGTTATCTTCTGACGTCGATTTTGATCAACTGATGAGTCCTATCATTGCTCACGAGTTGGTTTGTTCTGACGAAAGGATTATGGCCTTGGCGGTGGCACATGGACTAATGGGTCCCTGGGATGTGTTGTCGGCAGCGCAAAATTTCTTGGAACGAAGTTTTCTTGAAAACCCACCGAGCTGTCCTCTGATGGTTATAGAGGATCCGGTGCTGGAAGATCACGTATGTTCCTTTCATCTTTTAAATTAGATGGCTGAACTGTTTTCGGATGAGGACAGTGACTTCCTCCTGGAGGCTGTTGCAGCTTACTTTTCATATACAGTCTTATCATAAACACTGCCTCGAATTGACATGCTGATTAATAGCATTTCCTTGATTTTATTGACTTTTGGTCAAGACATTTTATTTTTTGCTTGCCTATTGGCTTGAGCCACATTATACTTGTGGGCTATTTTTTAGCATTAGTTTTTATAATTGAATTTTTATTCATGCTCGTTTATTGTTGGATTCTGCTCTCATGTGATGGCACTTCTGTTGTCTTATTTAGTCCGTTCTCGGATCATGGGGGGGTGTTATATAGCTCCTATATATCCTTATATCGTGTTAAGTTAGCATAGGTACATTTGAGATTTAAACGCCATTTTTCCTTTCTTGCAACTTCTGCACACGACCCTTAATTGTTGACTTAGCTTTCAACCTAGTTGTTTGCCGTGGTGTATGTGAGAATAATATGTTATTGCTCTGATATCAGTTTTGTTTAATAAACCATGTCTGCACGGAGAGTGCTGAAGTTTCAGGAGCAACACGATATGGAATTGTTATGAGGTCTGATCTCCACGCCTTCATAGTCATAACACAAGTGCAGCCTTTGCCAACTTGGGCTTGAGGCGGGATTGATATTGCTTTGCACGAGAATTGGTAACACACTTGATGCGGTGCACATGCAGAGAGAGCTGGTGTATGCTGATGTGATTCCTTCATGCTAGGACACTAAGGTATGGGCCCGCCCTAAAACAACCCAAAGAGACCTTCTTAGCTAATAATATAATATATGTGTTAGGGAGGGTGAGATATAAGTGTTGTTAACTCTTATTCATTACAGCATGTTAACATGCTGTCACCATTCGCTTTTTATGTCTTAGTAACTATGCTGATAATTTTGATACTGATAATAAGTATACTTGTATTATCTAAGATACTGCGCCTGAGAAGACGGCATTAGTAAATAAACATTTCAAATGCACATGTGTCTTCTTTACTCCATGTTCTGGTTTGTAATGATAATATAACAAAAGAGTGTTCATGAGTTCCACGTACCCTGAGGTACTGTAAGTTCATGTTCTGGTTTGTCTAAACATTGGGAGTTTGATATGTCCAATGAGACACTGTAGCTAGCTCGGTAAGGGGTGAGTTGGTTGCTAAGGTAAGTTTTGGGACACCCTAATTTGCCGAGGTTCCACTCCTCTGTGCACAGTTCTGTGTGAGTACAGAAACCCTGCAACAGAACGGTGCGTGCACGAGTCGCAAGCAATGATCTCCACTTATGCACATGGCTGGTTATGCCCCATGCCGTATCAGCCTTATATTGTCCACCTCTAATCCATCCCCGTGAGTGGTACTTTTCATCTCATTTTATCTGTCAGGCGCCAGGTGTCCAATCGATTGTCAGGCACAGGTTTTGAGCTCAGCTGGAGGTTTAGCATGACCAAAGGGAACGCCTGTTCTCTCCACTGAGTAGTAATGGAAATCACCATAGCATGTGGCGCAACACGCACACCGTGACATCTGTACATGGGATGGCTGCGGACTGTGACAGGTGCCCATTTACCAGTGATACGCGGTAGCGTCTCTTACAAAAAATGCTTGCAGAGCATTACTGAACGAGAAAGTGTCTTATAAGAAAGATAACCTGGAAGAGAGCTCTTTTAGTTGTATATTTGTAGGGTTACATGGGGGCAGGCGCTGCCAGAAAAAGCATCATATATCCTTCACTTCTGATGGAGAAATCTCTCTGCCTCTTCAACTGTTTGTTCCAGCGGACACTTGTAAAACGAGGCGATGCTGATCTCAGCTCCCATCAATGACAAACGCCCAACAAGCACTCACCAGCGCCACTCACTAACCCCAGACACAGTGCCCCACACATTCACCGCAGTGTGATGCACTCACAACTTTCACAATGAGTCCAATCAAACCTGAATCTCTTGCCCCTGTAGGGTTGGGAAGGAACAGAGTGGAGCAACTGGGGCAACAGAAAGAGGGCAACAGAGGAGCACAGTGCAGTGCAATGCTATGATGAGGAGGAGACCAGGTTGGGGAGATGGGTGGGTTGAGAGGTGATCTGAGGTAACCTGAAAAGAAGAATGGGGAAGAAACATAATGCTGAGAATTCAGGGACAAGAGAGGTGTGAACTGGGAACATGGGGGACACAAAGAAAAAGCAAGGGTGGGCCGGGGTTAGCTAAAATAATGATAGGGTGATTCAAGGGTCTTTCGGGTGAGAAGTACAACATGTTTGCTTCTGCTACAGCTAGGCAAATCAACTCAATTGAAGCTCCATGTGTCACAAGAACCTAGTTATATTCACACAAACACACACACATCAGCCTGAAACGAAAATCAAGAAGTGAGTGTTAAGTAACAGGCAATGGCTACTGAGTACCATTGGGCTCAACCACTGAGGCCTGAGTCCTTGGTTTTCCAAGGCTGTGTGGCAAAAAGACTGTAAACTTGATGCCTGAGTGTGCTTAGTCCTGGATTTCCGAATAGGTGACATCAGGGGAACAGCTACTGGATTACCGTGCAGTTCAGCAATTCTGAGTGCAGGTACCAGACAGAAACCACAGAACACCATATCTGGTTTCAGTTGAAACTATACCCTTTTCAGGTAATGCCCACGCAATTGGCAGGGTTCATACTAAAAAGAAAAAGAATAGCAAAAGTTCGGAGTTGACAAGCAACACCGTAGCCAAAGGGTGGTCTTTTCGCTGCTCAGAAGGGCAGCATCAGATTGGTGGCTGCAGCCTACGAATGGACTTAACAAACTCTAGTTTACACCTGGTAATTGAGTAGTGGTAGGTTCGGAGGACCAGGAGCTGAAAATCATACTACGCCTCGAAAACAATAGTTCTGACCTTATCAGGCCTTGGCAGAGAGACTCCACCACTACTCCCCGCCCCGGACGCTGCGATCCAGTTCCCAATCTCTCCTCAAAATCCCCAGGATAAAAAAGGCTAGAACTGGAAGCAGATCCTTCTTGTACCAAGCCCGACTCATTTGGAACCAATTCCCGCTTGCCTTAAGACAGTGCCAGGACCATCGTAAGTTCGTGAGAATACTAAAAACCGACCTGTTCTAACCTTTCCCGCCACTGCAAATGATGCGTTTCCCAAGCGCTAAGATACCCCCTCGGGGGTGATTCAAGCGCTATGCAAAAATTTAAATCAACCAATCAAATCAATTCGCTGTGCCTTCTACACTGGGCCACCAAAGGATCTCATGGATAGATTTCCAAGACTGCACAACTAAGCTTTCGATCAAGGCTTAGGCCTAGATAAATTCAACCACATCAAACCAGGCAAAGAACGGTTTTAGCTCCTAGTGTGTTCAGGGATCACGGTCAGGGTTCTCTGTGCAGTCAATAAAGTGTACAAGAGGAAAGCACCAAATTACTTATGCCCAATTCTACTGCTTTCCAACCAAGCATAAACCTCTGCTCCACGACCGCTCACCTCAACGCCCAATACATGTTCAAATGGCTGAAGCATGAAGGTGAATCTTTCGGGGTGCAGGGAGCACTTTGAACCCCTTTTACTAGGAGCCCAACTGAACTACTTGCTCCTATGAAACTATTGAAAACCTAGGTCTTCAATCATTCCTACAACTCATCACACACCCGAAAGTAGCTGTGATGAAGACTTCAGGCAAGGTCCCACCTTCCAATGAAACTCTACTATCACTTTACATTATAGATCCAGATTTGTAACTAAGACCATGAGTGCTCCGAAATAGCCATAAGAAGATCTGCATACCAACCTGCAGATAAATAAACACATGAATTATTTTGCTTTTATTTATTTATACATTTAGTAGTTTGACAATTGGCATCTACAACCCCACACAGTCCTGTCTGCTTTGTGCCCATTATAGACTTTGATGGTTTGATCTGAGCTTACACCACCTTCACGTTTTACTGTTAGCTGATTTAATTGAACTAACACATTTTACACAAGTCGAAGCTCACTTAAGCCACAGATTTGTTAATTGGGTGTTCCTAATAAAGCCTTGCAAGTAATACTGGGATGAGTTTATCGAGCTCATACATTTTATACTTGACTAATCCAGGCTCACATATTTTACACTTGGCTGAGTTTATTTAGACTCATGTTATATTTGGCTGAATTTACCTCCCCGCACATTTTACACTTGGCTAATTCCGACACACATTGTAGATCCGCCTGAGTTTACCTCCCCACACATTTTACAGTTGGCTAATTCAGACCCACAGATTTTACCCATGGCTGAATTTTACTTCCTCAAATATTTTCCACTTGTCTGATCCAGACCTACACATTTTACACTTGGTTGCATTTAACTAAATACATATTTACATGGCTGAATCTACCTCCCCACAAATTTTACACCTGGCTAATTCAGACCTACACATTTTACAGTCAGCTCATCTTACCAACTTAGACATTTTACACTTGGCTAATGCATACCCACATTTTTAACACTTGGTTGAGCTTACCCACACATTTTAGACTTGGCTGATCTCACCTACCCAAATGTTTTATACTTGTCTAAGCTTACATGGCAACACATTTTACTACTGGCTGACCATACGAATTTTCCACATGGCTGAGCATACTCCACAATTTACACTTGTTCCAGCTTAATTAGTCCCAAATGTTACACTCTCAGTATGTCCTCCACATTTGTTTCTTTGAAGAATGTGGTGAGTTTGGCATGGAATTCACTGGCTGATGACTCGCTGGTGTGTGATCTTATGCCCCCTGGAACGCACGTTTGACGTGAAATCTATACTAGCCTGACATGCCTTCTAGAAGCATAGGGCCTGATTCACAAAGGTAAACTGAGACAAAAGTCTAGCTTTAGACTTTCAGTATTCCAAAAGGGTATTTAGGAGTAGCAAAGTTAGACCTTTGTCTCAGTCAAACGTACGTTTTGGTCTTAAGTTTAACTGAAACCAAAACTGTGACAAAAGCCTAACTTTACTACTAGTAAATGCCCTTTGTAAATTCCGAAAGTCGTAAAGTTAGACTTTTGTCTCAGTTAAATGTAAGTTTTGGTCTTAAGTTTAACTGAGACCAGAACTGAGACAAAAGTCTGACTTTACTACTCAGAAACGCCCTTTGTGAATACCGAAGGTCATAAAGTTAGACTTTTGTCTCAGTTTACCTTTGTGAATCGGACCAGTGTTTACTCCAATTCTTGTTGAAAATATGTATTAGTCAACCATGGTTTAGAGATGCGACAGTGAATTAGTATTTCATAAGTTTTAACGTAGTATGCATCTCTACCAGGGTAGCAGTGCATTTAGGGCACTATGCTGTCTTCCCGACTGGAATGGGATAATTGGGCAGCGTGGTGCAATTTAGTGGTTGAGTTGGGTTGCATTTTTACCTCCATATGGTGAAGGTTTCCAGTGTGAGATCTGGAAAATTTATTTCTTCCCTAAGTTGAGGAGTCCAAAAAGGCATAATTTTCGTATACATTCAGTTAGAAGCAGAAGGTACATGTCAGCCTAATTAGAAAGAGGATCCTACTGGAGGTGGCTTGAGGTGCATAAGTGAGTGAGTACTGATCATGGTAATTAAAGGCGTACAGAGAGGCGGTGATAGCAGCAGTAGAAATCACAAAAACACTTTCTAGAGTCCAGGTGGGTCCAGGGTAAGTGGGGAAAAAAAAGGAATAATCTGGCTTCGCTGTGTGTTAACTGGAATGAGTCTGACTGCTGCAGACGAACTAGCCTGAATTCAACAGCAAGGAAAAATAGTATATCTTGTTTTTTGCCATTTGTAAAAATAAATTGTCACTTGGTTTCTTATGGGGAAGGTATTTCTAACCAGTCCAGTCGTTTTTCTTTGGCTGGTTGATTCAGGAAATAAAGGACAAACTGTGGAGTTTATCTATTTATAAGCCATTTTTTGCCATCAGTTGGTACAAATGTATTGTGAAGAAAATTAACAACCTTTTCTTTGGAGCCATGTTGATGAATTGGCTGAGAGATGGTTGACTGAACACTAGTAAGTGGAGAACCTTCTGAGAAAAAGGCACTAAGATGTTAGATAATTTATCTGTAACTCTTCTATTCATTTTCAGGTGACTGCAGGTGGGCTATGTAGGTATTTCAACAGATACCCAGGCACACAACAATTGAGTACAAACAGTGTGTCAGTGTGGACACATATACGATCTAATGAGCCAGCCAACAAAAATTCAATTGGTTTCTTGAATAGTTTGGAAACAGTTTGGTCTTTTAATTCTCAAGCAAGCCAGCCGACACGTGTTTCATTGCATGTGGAACAATCTTTCCACGACTTCCTCAGGCCTGTGTCCGAAGAAAATAGATCAATGGGTAGTCGCTTATCCGGTGATAATTCCGACCCGGCAGAAGCAGTGTGTGGCAATTCTTCTCGCCAGGCGCTGCGGGATAAAATGAAGGAAACGAGGAACGGATAACTCCTCGTGTTTGGATGATCTTTGAGCTATATGCTATGCGATCTCTCAACCGCGGGCCGCCGTGTTCCTGGTTGCGGACCAGGAACACGGTGGCCCGCGAGCAAGAGGAATTATCCGTTCCTCGTTTCCTTCACTTTATCCCGCGGCACCTGGCAAGAAGAATTGCCACACACTGCTTCTACTCTACACGAGCCATTATCGGTCAATCCCCTGTGACACCATTCAGGGTTTTTCACGTAATCCGAGACGTTTAAGAGCTTTAGACTTGTCGACAGAACATCCGATTCGTTTTTACATACCTTTGAAGCTGACTAGTTTAGTCTCGGGCCAGTCTGGGTCGGAATTATTACCGGCTGGGCGACTACCCATTGATCTATTTTCTTCGGACACAGCCCTGAGGAAGTCGAGGAAAGATTGTCCCGCATGCGACGAAACAAGTGTCGGCTGGCTTGCTTGAGAATTAAAAGACCAAACTATTTCCAAACTATTCAAGAAACCAATTGCATTTTTGTTGGCTTGCTCATTAGATCGTATATGTGTCCACACTGACACACTGTTTGTACTCAATTGTTGTGTGCCTGGGTATCTGTTGAAATTTTGTATTGTGTGGGTAGCTTCCCGCACGTATTTGGGGGTTACAGGGCTTATCCCCTCACCCAGTTGCACCACACGGCGACATCTCTTATGTCCTAACTACTGCGTCTACTTATAGCTGAGCGCCTAGGAATTTCCCTGGTGACAAAAAAAACCCTTCTTAGAGTATATTGGGCTATGTATGTATATCTTTTTTGTAAATAATTCAAAGTTCAGTCAGCAAGTGAGAAATGCAACTGGAATGAGGGAAAACGTGAAGAGTTTTTAAAAAGCCACAAGAGTTGTCATTGATATGGCAAATTCCTGGAAATGGAGTGAAGAGCAAGCATGTGCATTTAAAACAGGTTTAAGCAACTAACTATGGAGGTAGTGTACTACAGGTTACCCAAGATGCACCAAGTGATTCCCTTGTGATTACTTACTCAGGGGTCTCAAAATGGCTGTGTAGTTGGCAAGGTGATGGGAGTCAATTATGAAATGTAACCAGCAGACAGAGAGAAGTTGTATCATCCCTTTCCCGGCAAGTATTGTGCTTCTGGAGACCACATCCAGATAAAATAATAGCAGACCGGAGGCAGAGCAGAGTTGGATTATCAAACTTTGTGGTTTACCACAGCTCTTGCTTAGAGCTTCAGAATAACAGCAACATGCTGGTAGCCTGGTTCTGAATTTCTCTTGAGGTGAAAACCAGGGCCGGACTGGTCATAGCGTTCACCGGGCAATCCCCTGGTGCGCCGCATGGGTGGGGGACGGTTTTGGGCCCCTGGGGGCCGTTTTTGTTACAGGGCCGTTTTTGCAGCATATCTGCAAAATCGTCCCTGTACCAAAATCGGCCGAAAACCGGCCCCGGCAAAGAGCTCGGCGGCACCTCCAACCCCCCCCTCCCTGAGTGGGGAGGGGGGGCCGGTCGAGCACTTAGCCAGGGCCCGTTGTGGTTCCCAGTCCGGCCCTGGCCAAAACAGGTGCTTAAGAACAGAAAATATCGGAAAACTGAAAATTAGCCCCAAACGTAAAACTCCTCAAGCTAGTTACGCACAAGGACACCAGTACAAGCTGCATGCATAGTGATGTCAAGCGGTACTATCAGGAGGCTCATGGATGAAGCAGTGATCTTATCTCCCAAAATGGCCCAATTATGACATTGAACAAATAATAGTTAACATTGGCATTAGTGTTGTCCAACTTACAACATAGTAACCAGAAGAAGGCACAGTCCGCTTTACAAAGCTTTAAATGTAAAAGGCTGAAAGGTGGTGGTGACGCAACTGCTAGAGCTTTCAAAATGTCTAATAATGCTTTGATCCATCTTTTGAGTAAGCGAACCTCACATATAGAAGTTTTGTGGCTGAAATACAGCCCTGTTAATACCTTTTTATGTAGCAAACAAGACATCAGGAAGTCGTAAAAATAAATTTCCTTTTTTAACTCCAGTTGGATAAATTAACATTGTAAGAATATGGTGCATCCTATTTGACTGCCTTCTGGTTGACCTTCAGTCCTCAGATATTGCATGCAGGCATCAGTTGATGTTGCTGTGCTTGAGTCTGTTTGCAGATGCTGGCTGAGAAGAGACCTGGGGCAGTGGGCTGGGTTTGTGTTCTGAGTGTCCGCTGTTCTCTTTGTTGGAAAAAGAGCTCTGCATGAAGGAGTAGGGGAATGATGCGGGACTGTTGCCTCTCCTGAGCTTCGAGGAGATTGAACTTCAAATGCAAAGAGAACAAACGGGTGCTAAGCGGATGTGGAAATCTGAAATACAGGAGCTCAGACAAACCAATGATGTGAACAAGCTTCAACGATTGTGAGCCAGGCTTGTGACAACGCCGCTAAAAGGCATGTGAAGTTGTGACAGAGTCAGTTGCATGCCTGGTGAACTGCGCCTGCTGGTCATTCACAACGTTTTGACTAAAAAGAAGATCTAGGCTGGTAAACATCAATTTTAAAGTTTGTATTGAGTGGAGAATTCGTGATCTGCTAAGCTGCCTGGTTTGTTGGTAATTGTTCTGCCAACCCGGAGGTGCTAAAAGCGGATATTTTTAAATGAAAAAGCTCTTAAATGTCTTTCTAGACTTATAATGGTTTCATTTAAATTACCTATTTGGAGTTGGATTGGTTAGCTCATTATTTTGTATTTAATCGTGAACATGGCAACAGTTTTAGCTCAGGTTTTGGTTGAATGGCTAATAATTGTGTCCAAGAAATGTTTTCCTAGACGTTAAGCAGAAGGATGTGAATGATGAAAAACAGTGTTTGAGAAACATATCCTGGATTAGAAAAAGCTTTAAATAATGAGCCATGGTTAGGAGATGAAGAGACTCAAATGCCGATGAATGATTGAACGGATGGGCCGAAATGCCAGTGCGAAATTGATTGACTCTTGGATACGATAGACAGGGGATGGAGTAACATTGCTGTGTTTCCCAATAAGAAATGCAACACTCCAGGAGTATTATAGCTAAATGAAGATAGAAGTTTTAGCATGTTATGGACAATGCCAAGAACTTAAACCTTACCATACACCATTTGTATAGGATTGAGTTAATTAGAAGGTTAAAATATCCCTTGCAGTGATGCAAAAACTCTCCAAGATCCTTCGAAAGGTGTCCATTGATGTTCGGCCATCTTTATCACCATCATGACTAGGGGAATGTGTAGTAAAAAAACAAAATATCCCTCTTGGAGGGTCAGACGTGGTCTTTAGTTTTTAACCCATTGATCAATTTTGCCAGTTGGAATAATTCTGCAGATGGAGTTTGGACCTCAAGCCACACCAATTTCTTGCACAAGGCGAAAGCGACAGTGTTTATACATTTAGTTTGGATGTTTTAATGTGTTACACATCATCATTTGGTTACTGCAGGTCACTAGAAGGTTGTCAAAAATTCTAATTCAAGCAACAATTGGAGAAGTGAAGTCTGATCTGGAGATTCCGGAATCTAGTACAATATTCTTCTGTTGCTTTCTAATTCTTCTCGAGTTTGAGCTTTCCAAGGATCTGCTTTCATGTTTAGGCAAATTTGTTGGTAAATTAGGTGTGCGTCTGCTGACATAGATTCCTGTTAATTTATTAAGTGATTTATTTTCAAACCTCCATATTTTATAGTGTGCGCATTACATCTCTCTGAAAAATGGGCCGAAGACCGTAAAGCTGTGCCTCCTGGGTTTCCAACAATTAGGAAATGATTATGAACATTTAATACCCAAGTTAGACATTGTTAAGTTTGTAGGTTGGATTTGAGTACTGCTAGTGAGTTATTTCTGACTTGGAATAGGACCCTCACCATATAGAAATGTGTATAAATAAGTAAAGCTTGGATCGCAGAAGCCTGTGAGGTTTCTGTCTGAATTCCAGAGGCCATGGCTTGTGTATATTTCGGTTGTGTGGCTTCTTCCTTCATTACTTGATCTGTGTCTATCAGACCTGTAGACCTGTGTGTGAACCCTGCTAGCTGACGTAGGTCATACCCAAGAGACAAGATACATCCCTGACCATGAAAAATCTACCATTTCCATCTTTATCACCTACTTCCCTATTATATTGATTACTCGGGGGAAGTTCTGCTTAAATACTTACAATTTCTTGTCCGCATAATACAACATACATCCTGAATGGACACTTCATTTCAAGGCACAGATCAAATTAATTCACCCAGTGCTAGGCAAGTCAAGTTTATTTAACATTTTTGACAAGGTTGCTTTTCTATCACAGAATGGTGAACAATGCATATTATATCTGGTTACATGCAAGTTCCACCTTTTGGAAACCGGTTACTGGGTGCTATGGACTGAAGGTCAATGACCTGCAAGTGGTCAAAGCTCAGAGGCCCAGAGGAAGGCAATGTGAATCTGATATTGACCAGCCTCACATTGCCCGCTACACTGCATGTCAGAGGTTTACATCTTCCAGTGGCGTGTTAGTTGGCAGGTGTCTTTAGTTGTGTTTAAGGAGGAAAGGTATTCAATCTTGAAGCTTCTGGGGAGCTATGAGAGGCACTTCAATGCTTTAGCAGTTTGGGCTTAGAGCATCATGCTAGAGGATAGAGATACAGAAGAAGGAGGATCAGAGTCTGGGAGTCATCATAGCTTCAAGAGAGATGAAGAATACTTCATTATGAGTATTCAAAGAAAAAACAGTCCATAATAAATTCATTAAATTGCAGACATAATGAGATATTGTAGCAATTAGTGGTACAAAACCACTTGTGCTAAACAGTATCATTGAAGCTGCCCTTCTTTGGAATTTTTTTTTGGGGTGCAAAGCCAACAGGTAGAAATTCTGCAATATCAGGTGGCCCTTTTAATCACTGAAAACCATACTTCTTTATGGGTGCTTGATCGCTGTTGGAGATTGATAGTGTGCCTTGCTTGGCACGGTCACGATAGTGGTGATGTAGGGGATGACAAGAAGGATCATCATAAAAACTTTATTTTGGTCTTGGACCACAAAAGTATGGATACAATGAATTTCATACAAAGCGATTTAAAAACCATAGATAATACACAAAAAGCCTATTGCAAAATACCAATCATGCCATTGTCTAAAATTCATAGTAAAATTCAAAAAGCATAAATATCTACTTGTCACCAAGGCAACAAACACCATTATCTGTCCCCATTCAGACAGCGTGGCCCGCTATGCCGACTGGTTCTAAAGTTGTTTACACACTTGGCATGATTGGAAATTTCAAATCTACATAGGCCACAGCAGGAAAATTAATTAGAAGGTACTTTGTAGAGCTGTTCAAATAAAAAGGTTATCAACATAAACAGCAGTCTCAAACTTTCAGCGAGTGTCTTCTAATTGCCCACATATATCCCAGAAACTTAGCAACAGAGCAAACAATTGCTGAGCTAGTATCCGATCTTAGGATACGAAGGGCTTCGGCGCAATATCAGGTGCCCAGTTGCTGACAGATTGACCTCGGCCATTTCATTCTTGGGCAGGAGTACTTGGGACAAACAAAAAGATGTGGGCAATAGACTCTATTGCCATGAGACAGTTAGGGCAGGACTGAGAAGTAGTCGTTACCTGTTGCCAGGAACCAGTAAATGATTTCAAAGGTAGGGAACCAAATCTAAACTGTACAGAAAGTTAGGGCAGGACTGAGAAGTAGTCGTTACCTGTTGCCAGGAACCAGTAAATGAATTCAAAGGTAGGGAACCAAATCTAAACTGTACAGAAAGTTTCCTATCCTGGGGTATAGTAATTATTTCAAAGTAGTGTTTGTATAAACCAGTCAGTTTAAAAATCATAAAATTCATGGTTAGGCGTCCCCATTAGGACCTGGTAAGAGATTCCCATGTTACCCAGGCAATAATGATGGATGCTTTGGGGCTCAGAGGCTCTCTAGACCAATTGCACTAAACAGAGCTTTCAGATTGTAGATCCAGCCAATCTTCCTAGAGCCATCGATTGCAATGACTTCACTAAGGGCAGCAGCATACAAGGACATCTCTGGGGTGGACCTTATATGCAGCCAAAACAGTAAGGGGTGTAAGTTAGCCTTCTCGGTGAAAGTGGCTCTACCCAGATCCAACCTTAGCGGATGTAGCGGCGTGCTCCGGGGTAAGAGACCAGGGACCTAAGGAACTTGTTCTCGGAATTTCAGAGAGAGTCCATCTTCTCAAAGCCCCACAGTTCGGCTTAGTAGAGTGCTGAACCTACTTCCTTGGCCCCCTAGATCTGGAGAGGAGCAGCCACCGGTCTGCTAAACAAAGTTGTGTGTTCTTTTAGCAAGGCCCCTGCCATTTGTATGTGCTTAAGGGTCTGTTTGGCTACGTGGGGCTTCCATGAGGTGTCTTCTGAGATGGTGATACCCAGGTAGTCAAATGTGCTCACCATCTCCAAGTGGACCCCACCTAATGATATTTTGCCTCTAAATGACTTATGGGGCTTAAGCTGTACAAGCGTTGCCTTAGAGGTATTGACCTCTAGTCCCCAAGAGTCGCAGAATGTTTTAAAGCAATCTAAAAGTAGTTGGAGCCCACCTGTTGTTTTAGAGACTAACATAGTATCAGCTGCAAACAATAGTGTTACAACTTTATCTCTCCCCAGAATTGGAGCATCCGCTGGAACCTCTGAGAGATGCTGGACCACACCATTAATAAAGAGACAGAAAGGTGTAGGTGCCATGACACCGCCCTGGCATACCTCCTTTCTATTGGGTCAGTGAGCTGGCCTTGGCACCCCCTGCGAACCCTACCAAAGTTTGCCTCATGAAGGCGAATAATGAGTGAAAGAATCTTCCGAGGGAGACCCATATCATTTAGTACTTGCCAGAGTTTATTCCTAGGAACGAGATCAAAAGTGGTCTGTAGGTCGATGAAGGCTACAGAGAGACTTCCGTGACCGATGACCACAGTCTTCCAGGTGAGAAGAAAAAATCTAAATACCTGGTCGATGGTGCTCGTTTTTTGTCTAAATCCAGCTTGGTAAGTGAACAAGATGTTATAGTCGTTCATGAAGGATCAAAACTAGACACTTCTCTCTTGGCAAAAGTAAGACGTGAAGAAAAAGAAGAAGCTGGAGGACTGGAGAAGCAGCTGAAGTACCACAGAGAGCTTCCTGCCTCAGTGATGATCTCCCATGATCCTTAACCTGAATCTGTAAAGGGAGGCATTGGGGATTCACCGGCAGAATTTTGGAAACCCCTACCTCATCAACCTCAAAAAACTTTGAACTAGATGAGTAGCTATACACATCTGGGATGCAGTGCTTCTGCTGGCTTGATATGGTACCACAAGATTCACTGTTAAATATCGATCTGCAAAAACTGTAAGATATCGACTTGCACAGTATCGTTGAGGGAGGTACATGGTGGAGTCAGAAGGGTGAATGTACACTGACCTATATATGCCTACCGAAATCTTTTGCAAGTCAATTTCTTGCAGTCTGAATTGTTACAGAACTATATTTTTGTATTTGTTATGTTGACATACACCTTAAGATCAGAACTCAATAATGTGCTGCCCTCCCGATCAATCAATCATGATTTATAAAGCGTGGCTAATCACACAAATGGGATATCCTGGTGCTTGCAGGTCCTGGAGGCTTATTCGAACAGCCAGGTCTTGAGGGCCATTTGGAATTCGGAAAGTGATGTGATAGTCCGGAGCTGCGTGGGGAGGCTGTTCCAGGTCTTTGCTGCAATGTGGGAGAAGGAGCGTCCTCCACTTCCGCTTCAGTAGATGCGTGGAGTATGGACAAGTGAAAGGGAGGCGGGTGTAGTCTTCTTGATGGTTGATGGAAATTCAGGCAGTGCTTAGTGGACAGTTGGTGGAAATTCAGGCGGTGGATAATGAAGGCAGATCCTTTGTTGTGTAAAGCCTGGTGTGCGTGGGTCATCAACTTGAATTCTCATCTCTTCTCTATGGGGAGAAAGTTGAGTTTCCTGAGGTGGGGTGTGATGTGGGTTTTCTGGGGAAGGCCGAGTATGAGTCTGACTGCGGCGTTCTGTATGTTCTGAAGTCTCTGAAGGAGGTGTGGCGCGATTCCTACATAGAGGGCATTGCCTTAGTACAGTCGGCTGGTGATGAGGGCTTTTGTCACGGTGCATCTCGGGTATAGAGGTAGCCTCTAAAGATGGGTGAGAAACCAGGCGGAAGAGACAGCTTGATTTCATTGTGAGCTTGTCAATAATGATTCTGAGATTTCTGGCATGATTGGAGTGAGTGGCTGCGGGTCCTAGGTCTGATGGCCACCATGTGTTGCTGCTGTTGCCAAAGATCAGTATTTCTGTCTTGTCTGTGTTCAGCTGCAGGCTGATGTTCTTCATGCAGTCAGTGACGTTTGTAATGCATCTGTGGAAGGTGGTTTTGGTAGGGTCGTTGATGAGTGAGAGGATGAGTTGGGTGTCATCTGCATAGGAAATTATGTTGAGACTGTGGGTTCTGACGATGTTGGTCAGTGGGGTCATATATGCGTTGAGGAGCGTTGGGCTGAGGGATGAGCCCTGAGGGACATGCAGGTGACCTCCTTGGGTTCAAAGGTAAAAGGTGAGAGGTGGATCCTTTGGGTTCTTCCGATGAGTAAGGAGGTGATCCATCTGATTGTGTGTCCTATGATGCTGTTGTGGCGGAGTCTTTCGATCAGTGTGTAGTGGGATACGGTGTTGAAGGCTGCCAAGAGGTCAAGGAGTATCACAAATGCTGTTTCTTTTTGGTCAAGTAGGGTTCGTATGTCATCTGTGGCTGCAATCTGGGCAGTTTCGGTGCTGTGATTGCTGCGGAAGCTGGATTGAGAAGCATTGAGTAGCTGGTTCTGCTCCAGGTGTGTCATGAGTTAATTGTTGATGATCTTTTCCAGTACCTTCACTGGGAATGGGAGTAGGAAGATTGGCCGGTACCTTTTGAGCTTGCTGGGGTCGGCAAAGGGTTTTATAAATAGTGGTCGGATTTTGGCATGTTTCAAGGCATCAGAAAATGTTGCGGTGGTGATAGAGAGGTGGAGTAGGGGGGTGAATTCCTGGCTGATCCTTTGGATTCCGAGGTTAAAGATGTGGTGTGGGCAAGGGTCTGTGGGACCTCCTGAGTGGATGGATTTCATGGTGGAGGTAGTGTCCTGGGTAGCGAGGATATTCCAGGTGGTCAGTGTATGATTTGTGTCGCTTACGGTGGTGGCGTGTCTGTCGATGAAGTCCAAAGGCATGGGTTGGGGTTCGAAATTTCTGTATATAGTTGCGATCTTGTTGTGGAAGAAGAGGGCGAGGGTGACGCACAGCTACTGTGAGAGTGTGATGTTGTTTTCACTGGCAGCCGGGTTGGAGAATTCCTTAACGATGTTGAAAAGTTCCTTGGTGATGTTGGTGCTGGTTTTGATGCATGTAGCAATGGCTGTCTTCTTTGTTGCCTTCAGCAAGTTGTGGTACAAGTTGAGGAAGGTCTTGGAGACCGCCCTGTCCTATGTGTCATTGCTGGTGCACCATCTCTTCTCCAACTGTTTGCTGTCTCGTTTTTCTGTAGTTCTTGGGTGTACCAGCTGGCCTTTTTGGAGGATTTTCTCTGAATGTTGCTCCAATGTGTGGCAGTTTGTGGTCTACCAGCTCTTGCTCCTCTGCACTGTGACATTGCATGGGAAATCAAAATAACATTGATGGGGCTATCTGGTTGCCACTCCAAACTTCCTTCACAACTTCCTTCCATTTCATAACCACTGAATTGGAGTTGTATGCAAACCCTGGTACCAGAAGTAGGGGGCTGCACAAGCAGACAACACCACATTAACTACTTTCCCCTTGTATTAGACTCAGGATATATTTCATCTGTCCTTGGCTCTTGCTAATGTTTGTGAAATTGATCCAAAATAAAAATCACTTGTATTCCTATTTGTACTACTCACAGGTAGTGTGGCGACCTCACTCCAGGGCATTATGGACACTCACCCCAGTGCTGAACTTTTCAGCCAGAAATAATTGATTTTAGGTGTGTTGTTATCTAATTAGTTCAATCGAAACAAAACAACCACTACACCCAGAATGCATTAGGTTATCCCACAATAGTGTGGGACTGGAAGCAGTGTCTGTAATGACAAGTAGGGATGTCACCCCAACTACAATCAATTTTTAGATATTGGTTGTCGAATTAGAGTGTCGATTGATTCAGTCAATTTCTCTTGACTGACTGGCTTTCTTGTTTTTCTCGTTTGCTTGCTTCTTATTTAATTGTTGTCCTTCTTCTACTAGTGTTTGTCGCTCTCCTGCCATAGTGTCTTTACCATCCTATTGGGTGCATAACTTGTATCCTTCCAGTGCTTATATTCAAGGAGCTGCTTTTTTCTTTTTCTTTCAGAATTCCATGTGAATGCATGTGTTTTCTTGCACTCCCTTCCATGTGCTACTTCTTTCAGCTGCCTCCTCGGTTTTGCTTTTACCCTCTTTGCTTCCTCTCCCCTCCCCGTCCCACTACGAATTTTAGTTAAATGTAAATTTGTTCCCTAGCGCCACCCTACGTCCTCTATTGCTCCCTGATTGGCATCTTCCCTCCTTGCCTCAAAGTGATATTTTTTACCCACCCACTTCCATCCCCCTTCCCAAACCATACTTCTGCCAACCTCCCCTTTTCCTTGCCCTGCTGTTAACTTTATTTTATTTTTTTACTTTATCAGCAGAAAGGGCAGTTACAATTTTCAAACAGGCTGCCCCTTTCTTTATAATGCGGCTTCAAGCATTTTATGAAGTTTTATTGTGTGGTGACTGCAGCAGCTATTTTGGCTTTTGTTTGTGCTGATGCTGTTGAGCATCTACAATAAGCATTGGCAAAGCAAAAAGCCCACACTTTCAGACTAAGCCAACATTCACTACCAACTGTGTTGACACTTTTCCTTTGGAGACACAAATGACAACTCTGTACCTCATCAATCGAGCTATTGCTACTTTCGATATGAAATAAGGCTCAGACTCTTAAATAAAACCTTCCCGTGGACCTCGTAGATTGCCTGCATTATTAACCAGCTCTGACGTGGTTCAAAAGATTTTAATTTATTTAGGCATCTACAGGATTTGACTGGTCTTGAGGTGAAAAACTGGTAGTTGATCTATGATAGGTTTTACTTGAGCCACTGCACCCCTCCTTACTTAATCTATCACAGATTATGCTAACTGCAGAAGACTTAAAGTGAGGCGCACTCAATACTGACCCACTAGAGAGAGAGCAGTGGCAGCCTAGATCTTTCATCGTAAGGTAACCCGTTCACTTCTAAATATTGTAGGATTTCTGTCCTTCACACTCTTCAATATGCCCCGTCCCTGCTCTGTAGCAGTGTGGTGCGTGCTTTGCAACATGAAAAAGCTGTAGTTAATGCAGAAACTAATACAAATGTGCACTCATAAACATGCCCTACATCTTTAAAATTGGCTCTAGGTGTAAATAATGCTTCTTTATTCCCATTATAAATTTTCCACGTCATCTTGTCTGCTCCATCCATTATCGTCTTAATTGTTCCTCTCCTCCAGGCTTTTTTTTCAACTGTTGTTCCCCTTTGTCCTCATGTCCATCTGTTTTCCACTCTATTTTCTCTCCTCACTTGTCTTCCTTTCCATTTGTCATTTCCATTATCCTGCTTCCCTCCATTGTTGACCCCTCATTATTGATTCAACTCTCCATTCCTCCTTTCCATCAGTTACTCTTTTTCTGAACCTTTCTCCTCTTCCATCGTTTGCCTCAACTGGTGTTGCTTTACTCTGTGTTGCTCCCCACACTGTTGCTCTACTCTTTATTGCTCTTTGTCTTGTTTCTCTCCTATTGTTGACCCCACCTCTTGTTCTTTTCTTCCACTACTGCCATTTAGTCTCTGTCGTTGCCACTCCACAATCATCGTTGCTCCACCATCGTTACCTCTCCTCTGTTGGTTCTCTCTCTCCTCTTTCATTGACCAACCCTTAGTTCTTCCCTTACGTCAATGGTAAGTCAACTACGGTCTCAAGCGGCAGCTTTACTGATAGAATTGCCCAATATTGAGATAGCAATTGCATTGGGTAACTACATGAAAGCAATTAAAAGCTCTCCTAGGGAGGCTTAGCTAGCCTTTTTAAGAGTTGTATAATCTGTTTTGATTTTTATATCAGGTTTTATGGATTTTAGATACATGAATTGATTGTGTTTTAGAGTACGTATTAAGTTAGATATAAATTCTATAAGGAGTAGATCGCTTTATCTGATAATTGGTATTTATTTCTCTGTCGATAGTGTATTAAGTTCCTTCGTGTGTCGAGAATGTATAATCTGTGCAGTTTTAATAATTTATTTATTTATTTTATTTTATTTTATTTTATTTATTTATTTATTTTTAATAATTGCACTGGGCTTTGCTATTGTTTAAAGACCATGGTCTAAATAAACTTTGTTTTGACTTGTAAGTCAATGATACAGTGCCTGTAATCACTTCTCGGCCTTGTGGCTTAGATCAAGTGTAATATCTTTTCTTATCCGTTTAAAGATACGGTGCCTGCCACCGACTGCTTTTTTTTCTTTACATGAAGCTTCATTCTACCCTTGCCACATTTTGTAAGTGTGCTGCATCATCAAATTGCTTTTCATCACCTTGGCACTAAAAGCAGAGAGTAAAACACTTCCTTAAATGAGTGGATGGACTCTAAATCACCGCTGACCTTCATCTGCGCTGAAGGCAAGGAGACCTCTTGCAAGCCGGGTACCTCTGCTGGCGGAGATGTGAAAATAGACAATGGACTCTAAATACCTAATTATTGTGTTGATATGCGGCCCTCAATGCCATTACGCATCCTGCAGAAGGCGGCAGAGGTAATATATGCTCTTAATAAAACCAAAGGGAGCGTGGTGAACATGACTTGGAGGAATGAGGCAAGCCCTTGGCTTGGAGTCTCCATTGCCATGTATGGGGTGCGCGTCCTCGAGGCTAGGCGCGCTCCGGGCTGAGAGAAGGAGTTGGGCAAATGAATCTTCCCATTCACAAGCAGGTCTCCCTGGGTGGGAAGGACGTCAGGGGTCAGCAGGCACTGCAGATATTGGTTTCTCCGCGTCTCTGCAGCGGCTGAGGTAGTTTTTCCAATTCAGCAGTAATGGGCTCAGCCTGAAGCCGTGCTCGCGCGTCCTCTCGCCCGCTTAGCGGTGACGAGTGCCGCAGGAGAAAGTGATTTACCTGAAATCATATATTGCGTGAGTGGAGGAGTGCGGGCTGCGAACGCAACCACTTACTCCTGCCTGAACACATCTTTACTTGAGGTCTCTGAGCATGAATGACATTTATTAGGAAATCCTCAGAGAATTTGATTTAGCGCAATTCAAAAAAACATAGTAATCCATCCAGCCCAACATTCCGTCCAGGAAGTACTCGATTTTGAACGGAAGTGGTTCATTTTTATAAAGTTTTCTCTATGATTATTGTAATCCATCCACCAGCTACCCATCCATCGGGAAACCTCTGGGATTGAGGCCTCAGCATTTACCTTCATTGGTGTGGTGCAAGCCTACTACTTCGAAGCACAGAAATGTAACTGCACCAACAAAAAGGAGACAAACGTGCTTAATTTGTGCTGGTGCTTGCTGATGGCTGGCCCCGGCACTCATATTTATCATCATCAAACTGTGACCGAGCACAACAGAGGGAGAAAGGGATAAAAAGGAGAAATAAGATACGAAAAAGTGACGAAGTGAAGAACATGCTAGAGTGAGATAAACAGATAAACATTGTATAATGATGGCGGAGAGAGCCATGAGGTGGAATCAAGTGTAGGCAGTATTAGCATTCAGCACTACCACCTTTCGTCTATGCTGGCTGTGGGCGCTTAAGAAAAACTTTGAGGCCCAGCACTTAATAATTATTTTGCAAATGAGATCCAATAAGTGCGATGGTGAATATAACTGGTTCAACTACTGGAACTAAGTGCTACTAAACCGCATGGACGGCAATGCTGAAGTGTGAGGGATGGATAGTTACATAGTTCCCATCCCTCGTGAGCCTCAGCACTTTATCACATCAAATGGGCATCCTTCCCTTTCTAAATAACCCACATCACATGCGGAGTAATACTGTGCAAGGCAAACTTGGAATACTGTTAGACATACCCCAAGCCAATGCAGTCATCAGATACACATACCAACATTTAGGAGGAGTCGACTTGCCTTCATTGACTCATAAAAGCACATAGCTTCTCACAGTGCTAACAGTTCACCTGGAGTATTGCACTGACATCCAGCTGGGTCTCCTGATGGAGCGACAAGTCCGATTCTAAGGCGAATAAAGCCATGCATTAATTGTGTACACATGGGCAACCAGCTGTAAACGCCCTGTATTGTTTATTGATGAGAAAAAAAAGAGATAAAATCACAATATTTTGCGCAGTATAGAAAGCATGGTGTAATCATGCAATGGGAAGATATTCCGTGTCTTGCAAATGTGCTATCCAACAAAACGTCTACGGATTGGCCCCACTATCGATTGCCTTCAACATGGCTAAGTACAAAAAAACAGCAAATAGGGCCCTACACTTCGAGGGACAAACTTACTAGCATATAACTCCATCACACTCTAAACTTGAGGCAGCGTTCCACAAGCTTAGTCGAGGTCTGAAAAACTCTCTCCCTTGACTGTGGTTTAAGCTGAAAACCAGATTTGCCAACCATGCACCTCTCAAATGTGTATCTGGTAATTCCAAGGTTCCCTTCCTGGAACCACAAATAGCTAAGACCTAAGGTATCATGTTGATCTTTGGGGCGTGTTCACCAAAATTAAGGGGACAGAGTTTTATTCTAAATGCTCTGGGGGTGGTCTCACACTGAAACAATGCCGGCTTTGATTTTATAGGGAAAGGTGATTAGAATGGGGCATCTGTCCTTGATAATTAATGGAGGTTCCCTTTGCAAGGTTTGATGCAGTCTCAGAGCTCAGACTTGTGAAAGTTTTAACACTCAAAGCAATGAATCTTTTTATTTCACTCTTGTAATGATGGCGTTGTTCGGTGCATTCTGGTCGCTGGTGATGTATTTCTTATCTGGTGCTGGCTGTGCTGATTCTTCTACATTTCCTGCTAGTGCTGGGAATGTCAGTCTGCGCGTAAAGTGCTGGAAAAGTCACTGAAGGAGTGAGACTCCAAAGTGACCCCTGAAAGCACCATCCAGTAAGTCACAGCAGCAGCAGCTGTATAGTCTGACAGCACAGCTCTTGCCAACCAAATCAGGTTGCCCTACGTTTAAACCCAATCTAAAAGTGAAAATACTTTGCAAGAAAACAATAAAAACTGCAATCAATTCCACTCTGAAGCACTGCTAAGAGAAGATCGAAAATCTTCTGTAATGTGTCCATAAATATGTCCCCGCTACAATTACTAATTATAATAGCGGTGAGAATGGAAGCCTCCTCCTTCCTGTGACCCTGCTACCATGTTCACTCTTCAGTCTTTGCGGCTTGTTCTCTCTTCGCTTGTCACCGCGTGAGCGCGCTTTAACCTGATGTTTGCTCCCATGGGAAACCCACCTGCCCCTTCCCAAGCCCACACCGACATTCATCTTGGGAATCATGGCTGCAAATACTACAATGGCACGTGGTGTGACAGTCTCGTCTGCCACCCCACTCCCCAAGTCGGTCAGACCCCTCCATGGGAGTCAGACCTGGAACACTTTACGGAAGAAAATTGATCTGCTCTCTGTGGAATCTGCTATTTTTCATTGTCGCTGAGATATGTTCTACTATTTTCTCTGAAATCTGTGTTTTTTTGTCTCTGGAATGCTTTCTGCGCTCTCTTTCTCGCTCACTTGCTCTCTCTTTCTTGAATCGGTTTTCTTCCTTCTCTGGCATCTGGTTTCCTCCTTCTCTGTCATGGTTTCCTCCCTCTCTCAAATCTGTTTTCTTCCCGGTCAGGGATGTCCTTTTCTTTCTCTATGGGATTTATAATTCTCCTTCTCTATGCAATCTGTTCTCCTTCCGCTCCCTTCTGCCTCCTCTCTGCAGTCTGTTCTTGTTCATCGCTTGGAATATGTTCAGCTCCGCTTATGGACTCAGTTCTACTCCCTCTATGGAACTGGTTCTCTTTCTCCCTGCAGTCTTTTCTTTTCTCTGTTTTTGGAATCTGTTCTCTACATTTTCTATTATTTGATCTCATTCTTGGCTTGGGTTGGTAATGCTATCTGATTTTCTTCTCTTCGCCTACCATTCTTAGAACAGGTCAGCTCTGTCTCTGTTATCTAGCATTCTCACTCTTATTTAGTTACTTGTCTTCCTTGGGGCCTGCTGATGTGCCAGCATCTTTGTCAATAGCAAACACAAGCAGCCTCACCACTGACACTCTTGGGTGGTTTATACAACTTCAGAAATCTGGGAAAGAGCTAGAGACCATGACGGCAGAGGTCTCTGGCGGTCATGAGGCCCGTCAGCAGGTGTCTTGCACAGATTAGGTACACAATCTCCACCAGGAACATCTCAGGGTCGCAGGATAGTTTCAAGATGGCCCCTTTGTAGAGGCACAACCCTCAAACTATGTAATCCACTGTAGGTACCAGAAGGTGGAGATTTTAAGCCAAAGTGATCACTGGCCTGTAAGGCTCCCCCCTCTATAATGTGATGTGGTCCCATTCATAATTTGGGGGCATTATGCGATGGCACCAGAAATCTCTCCGTTTACATATTTTCCAACCCAAAGTAGCTGCTGAGATCTTGCTGAGTGTGGCCTTTCCCAGGCATATCCTGCCATCACAATAGGCTATTTTTGGTGCAGCCCACGCCCAGGGAATGAGGGTTGTGCCCTTGAGAGTTTATGGACTGTAGGAAAGGTTGAGTGGCAGAGAGTGAATGGCAGGTGAAGGTGGGAGGTTGTCTAGCTGTGGGAAGTGGGAGAGTCAATCCAGTACAGAAAGGAATCCACCACATTCCCTGAGAGGACGAGGAGACACACATGCCCAGAACAGAGAAGGTCTACTGGGTATCCCAAAATAGATTTACAGCATAAATATGATTGTCCATGTGAAATTATTACTTGAAAGACACAAAAAACTTTAATAACGTGTCTGAACCAGATTGCTGAGCTGGGGGAGAGAGGAAGCGGTTGCGATGTCTGCTGTCAGGGAGCTCCTGTGATGCCCAAATGTATGGCTCCTGTGAAAGTGTTTTCTGAATTTGAAGTGTCTCTCCATCTGGAGACCTAGGTAGATGCCCTTGCACTTCTCCAGGTGAGGTGTTACCACTGCAAGAAGGAATGTAGTATGAGCCAAAGACGACATAGTCATAGTCATAGTCTCTTGTATAGCGCACAGATCACCAAAGGTCTCAAGGCGCTTGATTGATCCCCTCCTCGTCACGCTTAGCCGTCATACATGGTGGAATATGTATCTGAGGACTCTTAACATAGCTTAGGGCCTCACAGTATCTCAAGGTTACAATGTTCCGGAAGTAGAACTCAGTAACAGCTCTTGTTGGACTGACACGCGGGCTTGTAGGTGGTAGAAGCCTTGCATGTATTAGCAGATGTGCACACAGTCACCAGGGGCCTCAGGTTGAGTGACACCTGAGTGCCGCAGCGCGCGCAGGCTGGCAGGCATGACATACCTGGCAGGATGATGAGCAGCCCACATAGGTTTGCATCTGCCACTAACACGGATTATGCCAGTTCTGTCGCTTCTGAGAAAGCTTCAAGCATTGTCATGAGAGGGTCTCACTACAAACCTGCACATGCACATCTTGTTTTTTTTTTTTTTTTTTTTACATAATGAAAACACATCTGTTCATATTGATACAGCTGGAAACATCTGCACAATTGTGCCACTCACTTGGCACTCTCCTCGCTTCAATTTCAAATCCTTTTGGGCCTTAGCCATCAAACCCTGCACCCTATCTTGCAGACCCGGATCTATGCAGCGGTGTCATGGCCGGAGTGTTGTATACTGCAGGGGGCAAGCAACATTGAATAGAGCTTTGGTAGCATGCCATCTGCAGTCTTGAATGTACACTTATGCCCAGGGCTGGCTTTTGGCATGTGCGCAGTGGCGGTTCGCTTGGAGTGGGGGTGGTCGGGGGGAAGGGTAGAGGGGATTAAACAAAAAACAAACAAATAAACTACCTTCTCTACCGCACGCCTCTCCCACCGCTGCACGCCTCTCCTCCCCTGCTGGAAGCACCGGAAGCACTCAGGCTTCCGGGCTCTCCCAGCAAATCACGACACTGCAGGAGCAGCGTCGTGATTGGCCTGATTGTCCTGTTTGGATGCTTAGGCAGTGCCTGGGGAGGCTGGGCATGTTCTCCATGGGGCTGTGCAACACAACCCAATGGAGAACATGGCCAGTGCGCATGACGGTTTGGCCAGCCCTAGAGGGGTCAGGGAGCCAGCTCTGTCTGACTCCTGAAAGAAAAAGAAAATGATAATAACGTCATGTTATTATCATTTTCTTTTTTTCACTGCTGCAATAGCAGTGGGGAGACGCTCCTCCAGCCGCCACGGCGTGTGCGAGCTGTGCCCAGGCCCGGGGTGCCAAGATTTAGAGGGGTGTAGACAGCTGACCTTGCGAGTTGTCCTAAATAATGTTTTCATTGGTTCATTACATGCAGGCTGGCTTTACAATCTGTTCTCTAGTTTCCATAGTCTCCCTCCGATTGAATTTCTTCTATATTGCCTTGCTTCGCCCTCTCACCCTGACCCCTCCCATGAACTATCACCTTCAGTTTAGCTACGGAATATCTGATTTTGGTGCAGGGTGCAAATGGGTGTTCCCTCCTTAGTCACTGCGCTGATGTTTGCAGCTAGGACGTGACCTGTTAGCACGAACGGGACCCCCCGCTAGGATCACCAATGGAAGGAGTGGAGGAAGACTGTTAGTAGGGGTACCAAATTTAGGCCCAGATTCTCAAAAGTTATTTGTTTCGTTAGCATTACTTTTTTAACGCTAACCCGACACTAAACCCGTTTTGGAATTCACAAACCAACACAAATAAATATTTGCGTTGATTTGTATGGTAAAGTAACTGCTTTGAAACCAAGGAGAGGGGCTCGTAAAGTCCGAAAGGGACAGAGCAACAGTAACAATGTTGTTAAAAAGATGTTACCCTTTGGACTCTAAAACAATTTTGGAAATCAAATCCACACACACCACATTCATACAATTGGAACAACTCCAAAGGCGGTTACTACCGACATTACAAAAATGTATTTATTACAAGACAGACAATGGTTAAAAAATCTTTTTCAATAACAAGTCATTGCATTTCAATATTAAAAATAAACACCAGAAATTATCACAGCATAAGAACTGAACAGTTAAAATTCATAACATCACATAGCAGCAGTTTGGCGACAGTAAAAAAATATACAACACACGGAAGGAGAAACTAAATGAGGCAGCAACAGTCCGCCCTTGCTGTGTTAATCTGAGAAACACTGTGGCAGTACATGGAACAGTGAAAATCGGTCTCTGTGCTACTAGTCCCGTTTCAGATTTAACAATGGAGATTGCGTCGACGCGTTTCGGTGGAGCTATATGATTACTTCTACCATCTTCAGGACAAGAATAAAGAATTCCTTCCACCTTTGCTTCCTCTATAAATATCTTAATAGGGTTTATCTTTTGTGTCCCTTACGGTGCTTCTTATAAGCTGTCTTCGATTTGATGCCTACTCGGTTCACAGCCTTATAACATATTTGGCAACTCCCAGACAAAAAGTGTGACTTCAAGTAAGATTACCCTCTTGTTGATCTTAGTCACGAACACTTACAAATTCAGTGGGCGATCTACCTCACAACTAGTGGATTATTTCACCAATTCGAGGGACTTTTCCAAAAGAACCTCCCCTTTATATAACCGGCCTCTTTGGGGGGTCTGAATGTGCCCAATTCCAGTGCAAACAAAAGGGCTCTATTGCTCCTATTTGCGGTTCAGCAGGATCGCGTTCGGCGTTTTACTTTCCGACCGCCGCCATAGAAAACATGGCGGCGGTCGGAAAGTTCAAGAAGCAGCACTCGCTTTTTTACGGGCTCCATGGAATGGTTGAAAAAAAGAAGTTCATTGGAAGGGCACTAGGTCACCTGCCAGGAATTCATGAATGTCGTGATTTTATGGAACTGGAGGCCCGTGATTCCACTCGATGCGGGTGTATTCTTAAAAGATGATATGATGGAAGCATGCTTGTAAATGGTCTGCCCTCTGGCAACTGCTCGGGGTAGAATTCCCACCCATCCCTTTTTCCCACCATGCCACTTCAGGTTAGACTCAGCCTTAGGCAGATCAGTCCTGGTCCTGCTCCAGTAGGAACAGTCCAGCCCGAGCTGCCTCGCCAAGTCCTCCCTGAACCAGAGCACAGGCAACCCAAGGCCGGGTTTTTGGCTGATCGGGGCTCTTCGGCCAGGTGTAGCTTGGTTCCAGGGGGACAGTGAGTGTGGGACCCATGGCAGAGCATACTCTTAGCCAGCTAGGATGTTACATCAAACACACAAAGATGATGCAAATTATACAGTGTTGACTGTGTGTGAGAGAGGAACTAAACTCACCGCATGAAATAACCTGTTTAAACTGTTTAAAATATGTTTTGGCAATGCCAATATGTGTGCGTTTAATGGACCAATGCATGGAAAGACAGGCTTGGTCAAGTATATAACCTGATGTACAGCAGTAAGAGCTTGGAGGAATAAAAAAAGAACAGGATATAGACATAAAAGGTACAGAAAGTGACTCAAAACAAGACAAAAATAGTGTGTGCATTTGTGCATACCTTTATTTACATGTGTTAGCACTTTTAAGCCAGGCCTATTGGATTTGTCAGTGCTTGTTTACTTTTCTGATTTCTCATATTTCTAGGGGCAAAGTCCATGCCGAGAAGTGGGTCCTGTGTTTGCAGTCCCCACAAGCCTCATGATGTACCTCCATGATGGGTCTCAGCTAGGCCAAAACTGTCCTGGGGTTGATTGTGCTCCCCAAGGCATTCAGTTTAACAGTTCGGGCTGGGCAATTGTTGCAGGAACATGGCTGCACTGCATATTGTTGGTCTTTGTCTGTAGTGACCAAGTGAGCAAGCAAAAAGATGGACTGGACTGCAGACTAGGGAAATTACGAGCACATGAGACTACCTAAACTATCCCACTCATCACTGGTTTGCTTTTCCCATGGGTTGCAACTGTAGTCAATGCTCTGTGTCATTTCTACTTTTGTGCCAGCTGTTGTCAGGGCCATGGTCTGTGCTTTTGTTTGTACTGTCTTAGGAGCAGCTGTCTTTTCACTGTTATCTGCGCCTTCTTGGCTACGACTGTTGCTGTTGTTGTCCTTTCTAGGCAATTGTCAACTATTGTCACTGCTGTAGTCCCTTTCGGGGTAAAAGCTTTGGTAATTACCGTGGCTTCTGAAATTGTCTATACTGTCACTGCTGCTGTTGTCTCTGCTGTGTTGGCAGTTATGATCTCTATTGTGATCCCACTTCTTCCATCTGTGGTTGAAAGTGTTGTCACTGCGTTGCTTTCTCTTCTGCTTGTGGTTGCTACTGTGGTGGTGGAGTATGTGGTTGTGGCTACTGTTTACCTTGCTAAGTTGCAGCTCTGGCTGCAGCTGTTGTCCCTGCTGTGGTGTTCTATGGTGACAACTGTTGTTATTGTAGCTTGGGATCCAACGACAGGAAGCCGGCGCTTGCACTGGATTCAAGCAGTGGCCCAGTGGCAGGGGGCAGGAAGGCACTGGTGTACTGGATAACAGCAGCACAGTGGCGGATGACAAGAAGCCCTGGGGTATGCTAAAACACAAAAGTGGTTCAATGGCCCAATGATGGAAGCCACTGGGCATGCTGAAAAACGGTGGCATCCCAGCAGGAGAAATGTCAGACATATATTGTCCTTGGCATTAGCTGAGCTCCTGCAGTGCAGCGGTTTGCAGGAGCGTGCTTGTGTGCTCATGCCCGGCGGCATGGCCTATTGTGATGACAAGTAAGTTGTGTCTTCCCATTGACAATATGGCAGCTGTGCATGGCCATCGTTGGCAAGGCACCAGCCTGTTGTCAATTACAATGTGGCCGTATATTTGAGGAGCTTTGGCTATGGCAAGACGCGCAACTAGCCAAGTACAGAGTGGCATGTTAGAATGCATGTTCCCGTGCGAGAGCTCCAGCTAGGCAGTGTGCCTGGTGTCCTTATCGTACGGCAGCAGCAGGGCGTTGAGAGGCGACTGAAGGAAGAAGAGCCCAGAAGCCACATCAGGGGAGCGGGCAAGTCTGTCAATGGTATGCATTGATGTGAGTTTGCTTCTCTGTCTGCAGTCTGACAAAAGGACCACTTGAGGTCCCATCACAACACCCAATCCAAACACAACTCATTAACCAACCAATGCCAAACCCTGAGACCTTTATGGAAGCTTAGAGCTGAAGGGGGTGACCCAAAGCCCCCTCTCTCTGACCTTCTCCCTATAGTACTTTCTTAAGGTATTGATACCATTAGGTTGCTATGCCAGGCTGTCTGCAAACGGTCCTAAAAATGGGTCTGTGTGTTTCTCCAAAGAGCACTCTGTATTGTACATTAATATCACTGACCATCCCTAACTCCAGCTGAACTATTTCAGAAGCCCAAAGCCTCATTAAAGGCAACAAAATGAACCTGCAAAACACTGAGGCACAGAGTGCCCATGGAGGTTGCCCTGAGGTTATTGCTTTGATGGTACCCATCTGTGAGGCGCATTCAGCTGCAGCCTCTCTATATGCCTTCCCGTACTTATGCATTTAAACTGCGATTTCAGTGTGAGATGGCAAAGTAGAAAACATTCATTTTAAATTTGATTTAGGCTCATGGATCCCACACTTGCCAGCTGTCAGTCCTCGAGCAGGGTGCTGTTTTTTTTTAACTGCATTAGGGAGGGAGGCGCTCTTGGCTGGGCTCTGATGTGCTGTGACAGTCTGATGGGACAAGAGTGGAAACAAAGCCATAAATGCGTCTCTCCTGCTCCCACCAAGGGTTTAGCTTCCATTTGAAACCTATTGTGGACTTTCTGTTGTTGGGAAAATCACCACCTGAAAGGAAATTCCTGTTCTTATATTTGTATTGTGTTTCTTCACTGCCCAGGACTTGCAATTTTTGGGATAAACCACAACATTTGAAAATATATCTTCATAAGGGGCGTTCTTGTTTTTCTTTGACGCTGTGCTGTCGTTTTTCATGATGGGCAGATCTGCTCAACTTTAGAAATGAACAAGCATTGGCAGAGCCAATAGGTGTTGCCTATAGGAAAATATTGGCTTTGCCAATGTTTTTATTCATGCTGTGCAGCATTCTGGGTGCATCTTGGACGCCGTGCAGCATGACTATAAAAAATAAAGCTGTGATGAAGTGGTCGTTGAGTTTTTTTAGGTGTGCGCTTGCATTCAACACACATGCACATGCCTACAATAGGACATAGGCTTTTTTATATTTACAGATTCATGATGGATAGGTACATTTGAAAAATGAAGTTTAAAATACATCTTAAAAAATAAACATATGGCTTGGTTGCCGGAGAGGGTGGGGTGAAGCAACATGGACAGCAAGGGGAAAAGCAAAAAGATGGGACTGAAAAAAGCAAAATGAGGAAGAGAACATGAGTGAAAATGAGCAACATAGTGTGTGGGAGGCGAGAGAGGTACACAGGCAAGAGAGAGTAATCTGAGAGGGGGTTGGAAGAGAGAAGCGCAGGGGCAAGAGAGAGAAAAAGAAAAAAGTAGTTCCCTAAAAATGAGCAGAGAAATCATAGACGCCAGCCAGTCAAAGTTATGGTAAAGAGGCTATGCTCCAGAGGAGGGACAAACACAAGAGGGACAGGCTAAAATTAGGAAAGTGGGAAAGCCATTGGATAAAAAGCAAGCAAATAAGAGTGACAGTAAAGACAGCCAATGTAAAGCAATTGGAAGGCTGCAAGCCCTATGTTTGTTCCTGGTAAGCCCATAATATATCTTTTGCAACCCGAAAGCTTGTGCAGTCTGATAGACTTAACCTCAAAACGTAAGCACCTTGTTTCTCCAGATACCCATCAGTTGCCCGCAGCACCAGTAAAGGTTTCAACCCAAGTGAGCCCACGATGCTCTGTCAAGCTGTTGTCTCAGAGGTAAACCTCTATTCCAGAGAAAACAAGCATTTAAAATGCAATGGTTTCGCCTTTGGAAAAGTTAGACCTATTGGCATTGTAAATGACAAAATTTTTATTTATGTGTTGGTTTTGGAAACAGATAAATAAATGGCATTGCCATTTACATTGCCATTAGCTTAATCTCTTGCAAATGTGAGACCTATTGTACCCTACGGACACGCTCAGCAGACAGCAATTACTACCACACACACACATTCAGAGCCACACACACACACCCAGAGCCAGCCACACACACACACACCCAGAGCCAGCCACACACACACACCCAGAGCCAGCCACACACACTCATGAAAGAAATCACAGTTAACTGTTGGAGCTCCTTGGCATATAGGGAATCCTTCGCTTTAACTCCCACTACTGGAGCGGAATCATTCTCCCAAGGCAGTTTGTTTTTCCCTTTACCTGCGCTTAACACCCTCCTGGCACCAACGGTGGGATCAGCCAGAAGCAGTAGGTCATTGTAGGATCCATGACGCCTGAGGGCACAGTCACCGCTGGGAGTGTGCGCACTCTGAGTCCTACATCCTGACAGAAGCCAGTCTGAGTCCTCTCCTGGAAGAATGTGAGCATCTCTTCCATGAGCAGAGGGGTGGCATAGTCTACTAGACCTTGTGCATCAAGTTTGGGAAGGGTTTTTCTGGCTAGCCTTGCCTGGACTGCATGCATCACTCCATCCCCCTCCTCATTAAGTTCCACAATATCCACGGCCTTGCAGAGGCTGGCTTTATCTGAACCCATGGACGAGGCCAGCACAGCAAATGCCTCCAGCGCTGCATGGCGTACCTTTAGTTTAATATCCACAAGACAGGGGGCTATGTCCCGGGAGAGTTGAGGCAGGTTGAAATCTTCACTTGGGTAGGTGAGCAGAGCACGCACACACACTCAGATGCGTACACATATATAGGCACAGACACATAGGGACGCACACATCCCCAGACTCAGATGCTTTCACATACACAGGCAAACACACACACACATACACACACACAAAGATGCTTTCAAATACACAGGCAAACACACACAGATGTGCACACACGCCCAGGCACGCACACAACCCCTTAGTACACACTTTGCACCACAGCTGGGATTCAAACTTATTTTGCAGCACATCGGGATGTACACGGCCCTTGGGATACAGAAACAGTGTCCATCAGGAAACAAGACAGACTAGCCTCCCATGCCATTAGTTCACAGAGATAGAGCAGGCAGGCACATATCTGAGCAGTTAGGCAGGTCTCCTAGGAGTCCCGATATAGAACAGGCAAACACACCTCCCAGCCGGTCGCATAGGTAGAACAGAGAGGCACTCGTTTCAACAAATCACGGAGATACAGCAGGCAGTTAATCCTCACAGCAGTACATGTAAGTAGAGCAAGCAGCTTCGTGCCCATCATTTTACAGATATAGAACAGACAGGCACGCTCCTAGAAGGTCGCAGAAACAGGGCGGATATGCGCACACTCCCAGAAGTTCACAATGGCAGAGCAGGCAGAAACACACCCCAGCATTTCACAGCGGCAGAACAGACAGGCACACACTCCCACCAGCGCACATAAGTAGTGCTTGCAGGCACGCATCTTTAGAAGTGCACAGAGGTACGGCATGCAGGTGTACACCCCCAGCAGTGCACAGAGGTACAGGCGTACAGCATGCAGGCACACACCCCCAGCACTGCACAGAGGTACAGCATGCAGGTGTACACCCACAGCAGTGCACAAAAGTACAGCATGCAGACACAATCCCCCAGCAGTTCACAGCGGCAGAGCAGGCAGTCATACACATATCCTAACAGCGCACATAGGTAGTGCTCAGCTCAGGCTCACCCCCCTGAAATGCACAAACCCCCCCCCCCAAGAAGTGCACGCTGGCACCCCCGCAGCAGAGACGAGGCATGCATGCAGGCGCACACCCCCAGCAGTGCACAGAAGTAGAACATGCACGCAGGCTCACCCCCAGAAGTGCACGCTGGCACCTCCCAGCAGAGCGGAGATGAGGCATGCATGCAGGCTCACCCACCCCCAGAAGTGCATGCAGGCACCCCCCCCCCAGCAGTGCACTGAGGTACATCAGGTAGGTACCCCCCAGCAGAGCGGAGATAAGGCAAGCATGCAGGCGCACACCCCCATCGGCGCACAGAAGTAGAGAATGCATGCAGGCACTCTCCTCCTCCCCCCAGAAGTGCGCGCAGGCAACCCCAGCAGAGCGCAAACGAGGCACGTATGCATGCAGGCAGCACTCACCGCCGGCGGGTGCACTGGGCTCTCCGGAGCCGCCTTGGGGCAGGAGTGCTTCGGGCACCAGCTCTCCCTCGGAGTAGGAGCCCCAGCCGTGCCGTTGCCTAGCAGCGCCCTCCGGCCGCCATTGTCTCCCGCCGGGGCAGAGGACAAGGAGATGTAGAGTCTGTTTTACCCCGGAAGTGATGCACCGCTCGAGTTCCTTAGAATATTATTAGCACTTCGCTTAGACTTTTTAATGAAACAACTTATGAGGATGCAGGCGAAATTGTAGACATGCAAACTCCACTCGACAAGGCCGCCAGTTCAATAGATATCAATTTTCTCAGAAAGTTCTTCTTGGTCGTTTGGTTTTGACACCGGTTGTCCTGTCTTTGGGGGTCACACGCTCTTTTAACACAAGCTTGGGTTTTGATTGCTATGTGTAAAGTTTAATTCTCAACAAACGCTAACTGCAGACCGTGGAAAAAGGGGCAGGCAGCATATATAGATTTATATATAACTAGAGTTCCCTTTGCCGACGCAAGCTATCACTTCCGGTGGTCAACGTGGTGGTAATCTCTTCCGGTTAACGCTGTTTTCTAACCAATCGCGCGGTGAATGGGATGGCACAGTAAACAACAAGTGTCAGAGTACAACAAGCACCTACGGGCACACGGACAGCGGGAGGGGGGGAGGGAACGGACAGTGGGAGGGGGGTGGGAACAGGCACACGGACAGCGGGGGGGGGCAGGAACGGGCACACAGACAGCGGGAGGGGGGCGGGAACGGACAGCAGGACATCGCGCAACCCACCCCTGAAAAGCACACTTCCAAAATGGCGAAAATAAAGCTTGGAAAAAAAATAAAATAAACCACCGCCCACTGCCGCATGACGTAGGGAAGGGGGTGGGATGAGTAAAAATCGCGGGAACGCCCACGAATCTGCTCCGGCAATGACGGGCAGATCTGTCTTCCAATGGCTAGCCTCCATTTATGGAGCTAGCCAATGGAAGACAGAGGCGGGAGAAAGCTCCATACTTGTTTACAAAAGTTTTCGCCTGCGCGATACTGCTTGCGCAGTAAACGCCAGGCGAAACCTAAAAAGAGAGTGTCTAGAAGAAATTCAGAGTACAGTACCTCCAGAGGGCATATTTAGGAACTAAAGAGTGGACATTAGAGCATGAGAGAGAAATGCATTGGGTTCAAGGATTGCAGAGGGAGAGAATGACATGAGAGATGTTCAGGGTGTGCAAGGACTGCAGGAAACAGAAGTGAGATCCGAGATATGCAGGGAGTTCATGAGGTGTGCGGGGCAGGGTGGAATATGGAGGAATGCAGGGAGGTCAGGGACTGCACATGGAGAGAACGACATATGAGAGATAGTCAGGGCATGCAAGGACTGCAGGAGATAGGATTGAGATCTGAGGTATGCAGGGAGATTCACGCAGTAAAAGGGGAAGCATGGAATATGGAGCAATGCAGGGAGTTCAGGGACTGCAGGGGAGAGAAGGGCATGTGAGAGATGTTCAGGGCATGCAGGAACTGCAGGAGACAGGAGTGAGATGTGAGGTATGCAGGGAGATCATGCAGTGTGCGGGGCAGGATGGAATATGGAGGAATGCAGGGAGTTTGGTTATTGCAGGGGAGATTGTAGTGATCTGCTCAGAATTAAAAGCTGGGACCACGAGGCACTACAGGGGGTGACAGCGCTTCGGGTCTGTACGCAATTTAGAGACTAATTTGACAGAGTAATCCTGTGCAGCTGACGGCCCTGAAACCACAACAAAGGAGTGCATTTAGATGCACAAATATTTCTTGCTGTCAGCTTTAATACAACATTCGAAAATTACGAGGGAAAAATATGGCGGCCAATTCATTTTATGCTTTTAATTTAAATGTAATGAACTACACCCAGTGAGGAAATGCTGGCAAACTCAAAATTTATGTACTAAAGAAAATAATTTAAAAATGCAGATTTTCCCCGTAGACCTGCTCTGTAACAGTTAGGATCTCAAAATGTGTCGAGGCGATGAAACGCACGCAAAGCACCGGCTTTTATTACCCTTTCTTTCTTTCAATAGCAGAGGCAGTAAAAATGCAAAATAATAGTAAAATTGTCAATGAGAGAAAATAGTGCGCGGAATTACATTCAAATCAAGCAATCTGGGCATTCTTAAGTATGTTTCTGATTTTCATCACTGTACATTTGTCAAATCGCATTTTCTTTTTCAAAAATAGAAATGTAAGTTAGCTGCCTCGCAGGAAATGCCGAATACCTGTGGAGCGGACTCTGATAGCGGTGAAAACGAGGACCAGGAGGGTGGACTACCAGAAAATCAAGGTGTAAATATCATGCTGCGAAATAAATATTCTAGCCAGTATTGCCAAATTGTCATGAATGTGAGTATACACAGAGGATGATATTTATATAAATATCCAATATCGAACCCACAGTGACCCAGTGGAAGACAACTCGCCGAAACGCGTCAGTCCGGGATTGTAAAGAGAAGGACTGTAGGATGCCAATTGTTTAAGCCAGAATAAATATATATTTTTAAAAAATGACCTGAAAGTCGGAGTAACAGCTGGCGTTTGTTGGACGGGTGCCGCCGTTGGATCGGGTGCTCAGGAGGAGGAACACCAAACATATATATATATATATATATATATATATATATATATATATATATATATATATATTTTGTGCTTTTTGTTTCGAGGTATGTAGAGGTGGAGTTAAGGATAGTAAATAGAATGTGACCTGAAAGTGAAAGGTCCTCTGCAGGGAAGGCGATAAGAGCCTAAAACATAGAGCACCTACCTACCATCCGAACTATAACTTGAACAAGTATTGGCAGCTACGGGACCCGTTTGCTGCACTACCAGAAGTGTCCTTACTTCTGTTAAAGCAATTATTGCCCACCTATGATGGCTAGCTACCAAATACATAGAAGCACATCAAGATGAAATGAAAGGAGTCAAAGAAAGCCTTCTGGTTGATCCTGTGATTCCTTAATCAATTGTTTCTTCATCAAGTAGAGATAGATACAGACAACATGTTTCGCACCGTTACAGGCTTCCTCAGGTAAAGTCATGTGTCTAGCCAGACTCAGAATTTAAAATAGATGCATCATAATGAGTGGTACACCATTATTCCCTGAGGGCTTTTGTAGCCGTATAGAGTCAAAATTCTGTCAGTTACTGGTCAATAAACGGTTGCAGTTCTATGCCACTGTTGTGGGAAAAGACATCATCCATGTGGCACCATGTTCGGCTAACAATAATCCCACTGCCAGTGTTTGGCATTCATACACTGTGACTGGGGTCCATCAGAACTGTCTATGAAAATGGTCGGATTAAAGCCTGGGACACACAGGACACATTGGATGGAACCTCACCTGAAAAACAAAACTTCCTGTGCGGGAACACAATGTGAACCTGAAACCTATAGCACTTCACTGGTAGCATAACTGATTACGAGAGTGGTTGTATTAAAGCCTAAGACACACAGAACACAAATGAAGGGGGAACGTTCAATATCTCATAGAAATAGAACACCACCGAAATCCTGTGTATGCAAAGCCGTGACCGCGTAAAACAGTTAGAACTTTACTTAAAACAGAACTTCTTGGCAGAGTTGTCATCAGAGATTGAAACCCCCAACTAAAAACAGAGATCAATTTGCATGGAGCGTTATCAGGGTAGGAAATGGACGCGTTTACCGTAAAACACAACCACCTGTATAGTAAAAACTGTCATAATGGAAATAGATAGGACCGCCTGCAACAGTGATGGTCTGAGAACCTAAAACAGATGGAACCTCACTTGAAAGCAGAACTTGATGTGCATGCAAAAACATCAAGACCCTGAAACATCTACCATGGGCATCTCACCACTCTTTTCTGTTCCTTCAGCAGTGGGGCCTGGAGAAGAATGGTGCTCTCTATAGCCTTCTTGGTGGGACGTGATGGGAACATCGCAACACTAGTACCAGGATTACACAGACAAAGAAGAGGCGTGGCATACACTACACCGATAGTGAACCAGAAGAATGTGTCCCATGCCTCCCACACTAGAAACACACCACACATGGCACATGGACAGCACTGACATCAAATGAGAGGAAAAACATGTCTCACTCTGGGACTAGAGATATTGACGCATATACACGTTCTGTTAAAGGTGCCAAGATCTTCCGCCTTACAGAGCGCCTTGAACATGGATACATCACAAACAACAGCTTGTATACTGAGACACCCAATAGGGGGGAAGGCCTTTGGATTACCAAAGTGGTGCTATTAAAACTGTTGTAATGTACATAGTGCACAGATAAAGAGATAAGAGAAAATTTGAATTTATTGCCAGGACTGCCAGCTTAGCAACTGAGGTACCAGGTTTGAGTCCCTCCATCATCTCAACATCCTGTGATTCTGGGCAAATCACTTAATCTCACGCCTTAAAAACAAACTAACATGACTTTGTGTAATGTAACTGGTACTCATGCAAAGCCCTCCAATACCTTTTATATATATATATATATATATATATATATATATATATATATATATATATATATATATATATATATATATATATATACATACATATATATATATATATATATATATATATAATATATATATATATATATATATATATATATATATATATATTGCCACATACTTCCAGGATGTTCGGATGTACAAAAAGACGGCACTCCAAGTCAGCGTTTCTACCAAGATGGTTTATTTGGCAGACCCCCCTGCCCCCCTCGTTATATATATATATATATATATCACGTCTTCCTGCTACTTCGTAGAAAACACCCAGAAACTTCAAGTTGCTGAGATAAAGTATTTAATGGCAAAAACGACACGTTTCGGCTTGCGCCTTCATCACGGTCTACAAATATTCAAAGTTGCACTTCCATTTTTAAAATTCATTCGCAACTATATATATATATCAAAACAAAACCCTTTCAGGCATAGAGTGACACATACATTATGCAAAAAAAAATCAGAGAACTATGAGTAGTACTCAAGTTTAAGTATAGAGCACTCTCAACACCAGCTCACTTCAAATGTCTGCTTTTCTATCAAAGTCTTTAAGCGTAGGATTAGGACAGTGCCATCCACGCCGAGATAGAAAGGGACAAAGGGGCATATGTAGGTAATTTCCATTTTGCGATTCTCAAATAGCGATTTTTAAGGAATCGCTATTTGAGAATTGCAATATGGAATGTAGGTAATCATTCGCAATTTTTTTGCGAATCTCTAACATTCCTTAATTGCGATTCGCAAATTGTGAATCGCAATTAAGGAATGAGTGTCCCATTCATTCCTATGGGCCAAGAGGCCCATAGGAATGAATGGGGATACATTCTCAAATTGCGATTTTCTATGAGAAAATCGCAATTTGAGAATCGCAATTCCAAGGGTGCCAGGGTGTCCAAAGGACAAAGGACACCTGTTGCATCCCTGGAATGTGCCTGTAAGTACATGTGGCGCACAGACATGCCCTAAGGGCATGTCTGTGCGCCACATGGCACTTTGATTTTTCTTTAAAAATGCATTTTGACAGGAAATCGCAAAATACCATCTACTTGAAGTAGGTGGTATTTTGCGATTCCTTAAGCCAAAATCGCAATTTTAAAAGCACCCCTACATAGCATTTAAGGAATCGCAAAATTGCGATTCCTTAAATGCTTGAGCAAAATAAGGAATCACAATTTTTGCTATTCCTTATTTTGCTAAGTGGCACCTACATATCAAAACCCCGTTTGCGATTCGCAAATGCCGAAATTTGCCGAATTTCAGCGTTTGCGAATCGCAAACGCCTACCTACATATGCCCCAAAGGCCTTTGCTATTTCTACAGCAAAGTCTTTAAGCATAGGATTAGCACAGTGCTATCCATCCCGAGCTGTAAATTGGCCAAAGCCTTTTACCACTCCAAAGGCACACCTTTGGATTGGTAAAATACCATCCAAGCCAACCTGAAATAAATAAAAGCAACCCCTCACTTTGTCCATTTCTATCTTGGCATGAATGGCACTGTGCTAATCTTACGCTTCAAGATTTTGATGGAAAAGCATATATATATATAATTATAAGTGCATCCACCCAGGATTGTTAATAAAGGACACACACTACAAAGTCCATAAGACAGTGTGTTTTGCTTATTCAAGCTAGCCCATTGGAGGGCATTTAAATTGTGGGTGTGTCAGAGCACATGGTAATGCCGAGCCTCTGAAGAAAGAGCGAAGGGCTCTGAAACGCGTCAGGCTGCAGACGGCATCCTACTGTGGCCAAGTTTGGTGTGCAGAGCATTTTTACTTGTTTAAACGCTTTTACAGCGAGTTTCCTTCTGAGTGCATTTCTGCCTGGGGGCAATTTGGAGCTTTGATATATATATATATATATATTAAAGAATAGGTTTTTTAAGCGCTATTACTCTTTTGAGTGAGAGTTATACGAGGCAATTCCATGAAACCCGTAGGTCGTGTGTTATTAATTAAATAACATTACTATGTTGTTGAGTTAATCCATTCCACTAACCAGGAAATACTCAGCTGGATGTCTAACTAACTATTAGCACTCCTTGAAATCCGGAGGGTGAGTGCTAATATTTCTATTCTGCTATTATTATGCTTGCGCTATAGTACGAGTAATTCCTGTACACACAATTTGAGATATCGGAGACAGGTGAATAATTATCCTAACCAAGACGAACAAAGCCACTGTGTATGAAATAATGTTTGTTATTCTTTTGGTAATTAGATGATAATCCGATGCATTTATTTATGTATTAATCATCTGTTGGACATTCAACTTGTATATTGTCCTTACACACTACTTTTGTATAGACTCTTCCAAGATGGCGCTACTGTTTACCGGTACTCAGTCCTCTCTCGATGACTACTTTTATGTGGAAACATGTTTAAATACACGAAACTTTATAAAAAATGTGTGTGAACAAGCGCTCTGTGGAGCGCGAAACGCGTCACGTTGGGTTTATGGAGTTAATAAACCTGATACTATTTACGGACTAACCCTGTGATTTGTGGTTCTTATTCCCGAGTGCTGGTTCGGAACGCCGTTCTTTGGAGGATAATATTTCCGGCTTGCTCCGCCGGACACCAGCCACCCCTTGATAGCGAGGGATCACCGGTAGGAGCCTCTTCGCAAACGCATATTACGGAAGGTGATCTACGAGGTCATTCTAGTGTTACAGTTTTCCCGTCGGAATACCAAGAACGTCGGAAGACAGAAAACGGAGTGAGAAACTGCCTCGCGATTGATGCAGAGGTAAGCTATTTCCGTGACTGTGAAGATATTTATTACATATCCCGAGACGTGGGGACTTGCACTACAGCCTAGAAACCTACACGTCCTTTCAGTCAACACTAGTGACATTGGGGAACTCCGAATTTTACGGAGGGGTCTGAGAACCACATCAAACCACACGGGAGGGTCCGTAAGGGTATTAACAACTAACCCTGGCCGCAATGGACGAAGATAAAGTTAGAAAGGAAGCTGCAATGGCACTCTTTGCTAGAGCGCCAGGCATGGGAAAAACCTTATCGATTCCTGTAAAAGCTAATAAAACCATCATGGACACTTTGAGAAAATACGAAAAATTACACAAACTTGAAGTATCCAAATGGTGGGAAGCCACCTCTTTACAGGATTATTTGGAGAAGAATATGGTACCTAGGGGATTGCGCATCTATATTACTCCCTCTTACGATTCACCTGACCCACAAATGTTTGAGGACTGGGCTCAAAACTCAGCCAATAGTTCGAAAGTAATGATGCAGATTCTGGTGAAGTACGCTTGGTCAGATAGAGCAAAAATAAAGAAAGATATTGAAGATTTAACAGAAGAGTTAAATAAACACCCAGACCAAGATCTCATTGTAAAATTCATTGAAGAAATGAAAAAAAGACTAAAAAATTTGGAAGATGAAATTAAAAACAGGAACTATTTACGGACTAACCCTGTGATTTGTGGTTCTTATTCCCGAGTGCTGGTTCGGAACGCCATTCTTTGGAGGATAATATTTCCGGCTTGCTCCGCCGGACACCAGCCACCCCTTGATAGCGAGGGATCACCGGTAGGAGCCTCTTCGCAAACGCATATATATATATATGTATATACATATATATATATATACTGGAGCGCATCCACGCATTAGTTTCGGATTAGCAGAGATTTAGACAATACTCAGAAGTCCTTCCAGTTTTCTTGACAATGGTGCTTTATTCTGCACAGTATTACAGCATTCTATCGCTCAGCTGCTTCCCAACTCCTAGCTGTTAACTTTCAGTCATAACATTGCTTTTAGTCACATCCTGAAAGCTCTGTGTTCTATTGTTGAAGAGAACATACACTAAAGGAAAACTCACGACTGTATTACCACATCTCACTCCTTTTTTAAAACCAATAAATAAATAATAAGTAAATAGAACAACTTAATCAACATTGTACAATTAGTCTTAGAGACTTCTTGATATATCTTGTTGATTTCCAAATAAAATCATTAATAATCTTGGCATCTTGTATATTGATGTGTTTTTATAAATCAACAGCACTATTTGCACGTAGATCATTAAAATCTGAATTATTCTCACAAACTTTACTTCTATTTTCTTTATAGTTGTTCTTTGGCTTAAGCAGAAATCTTTGATCCTTTTTTCCCCAGTCACAGTTGGTGGACTAGGATAAAAAAAAACTTTGGGATTTAATTGTTAATAGTTGCTTGATCAATACTATATTATCTGATTGATAGTTTTGTGTTCTATCATGTCTTTATTTGTCTGTATTACATATTGCCAATGTATTTTGTTTGACAACTTCTTCATGACATCCAGGAACTTTTGCAGGTTGATTGTAGTGAATACCTTTGTCTTATTTGTCCAAGTTCGGCCGGACATTTTTCAGTTGTTCCATGAGTAGTGTTTCTGTAATCCCTCAACACTTGACACAGAGCCTGATTCACTGCTAATTGCATTAATTTAGCTGTTTGAACTGTTTGAGTAGTCAAACCTTTTTATATTTCCGTTTGCCTATGGCCAGCATTGAGTTATTTAGGGACTTCTTAAACGCTTCTCTTTTAAATAGTGGGCAATTATCAGTTTTTAATACATTTGCTAACCCCTATGAAGAGATGAGGAGATGTTGCTTAGTGGTTAGAGCTGTTAACTTTGGAACCTGGGACTCAGGTTTGAATCACGGCTTTGGTGCATGGCACTTCATTGTGTGATTCTGGGCAAGTCATGTAATCTCCCTGGGTCTAAAAAATGTGAAGTGGAATGTATGACATGACTGTGTAATCCCCAAATGATGTACACAGACTTGGAGATCTTCTCTCATCCCCTCTGTAATGTACAGCGCACAATTGCTTACTAGCTAGACTGGCGCTACATAAATACCAATACATACATATGTCATCTAGAATTTGAAGTACAGCAGATGCCAAAGTTGATGGTATTCGTTCTATCAACAGAATCCAAAAAAAACATATATGATGACAACTATTGTCCTGAATTCATAGGTCTCTAGAAGTCCGCTGCTAGCATCATCCAGACAGCACCTAGTAATTCAAAAAATTGAAGTTCATCTGGAAAAGTATTCTTTGCTGTACATTGACATAAGTGACACGTTTACTGAACTTCTTCATCACGGCTAAAAATGTTTTTTGTCACAGTTTTTTCTCTATTGCTTTCGCGTGTGCTCTCAATCACACTCCTTTGTAATGCGTGGGGTATTACTATATTAGTTCTGTCGGAGTTTGGGCCTGCAGTGCAGGCCCACAAGACTGGTGTTGGGTCTGCTGTACCTTGCAAAGGCAAGAACCCTTGTAACAAAGTAGGCAAATGGAGAGAGTGGATGAAGTCCGGGAAACTGATCAGCTCAGCAACTGTCACACATAAAACACAAGGGCAAAGGAACAGAAAAGTTTTACAAAACGTGCGAAAAGAGGGCATCTAAAAGGAGACATGACGTCAGGTCTGTTAGAACCTGGTTCAGAAACCCCCACCCCAGAGAAGAAGCAGAAGAGAAGAAACACCACACTATGAAGACTCTGACATGCACTGTGTTGGTTGTTGTAGGAGCACAACAAACATCACCCGTTGAGCGATCCAGGATTCAGACTCCAGAAATGGCAGGCACATGGCAGTGCCACGGCTAACACAGGTTTGGTGTAGGCTTGCAAGTAACTCCCAAATCCACCTAAAGTGTATCTACTGCTTACCCATAACACAGTGAACACTTATGAGGGTTAGGTTCAAAAGTCACAAGACCCATTACCAAGCACCACCCAGGAGATTCACCCACACAAAACAAGGAATAGTTATGCATTAACCCACAACTCCGAATCATAAGACTCCCTGTGGAAGGTAAATCCACAAGCACGAACATCAGTCGGTCATAAGAACCTCAAGTACCAGGCGCATACAGAATTCTTGAACACTGCACCACTCAAAATCACATAACTTAAATAGTGAAGAACTGGCATCAGTTCTTAAAAGAGTTACCAGGGGAACCCTCTGAATAAATTGTGTAGATGGCCCATCGAAATATGCAGGAAAAAAACCAACTACCTGCGAACGTGATGTTCCCAGAGCCTGAAACAAACACCACCGAAGCATTCTGCAGACACAAGCAACACATTGGTGTTGCGAAGCATCAGTGAAAGTAGATCTCAGCAAGTAAATTGTGCATCAGAAATATAAAGAGAGAGAAATCAAATTAAAACAGACACTATTGTGCAGGTGGTGCCTCGGAGCATTAAACAATGAAATTCCTGGGATTTTGAGGGGGTAAAAACATAAATTGCTGAAATAGACAACACTGCAAAACCTCACTGAAAGCAGAAAAGTCTCAGCAGGTGAATTAAGAAATGTCTTTAGGTAGTAAATGTGTTACAGAGCTTGTTGGATGCAGTATTGAAATGTTGCTGTGGTGTTCTGTGCATATTGCCTGAAAGCCTGTTCCTCACTTTTCTGTTCACCTAACATCTGAATAATCTGTAACACACCTGCTCAGTAGTGTAACATAGATGCCATGTACCCTAATGCAACCATGAAGAATGCACAATGTTCCCCAGTTGTGTGTAAAAAAAAAGAATCTCATATTGCGGTGTAGAAAGCCCTCCAGAACAATGGGCCCGGTGCCACTGCACCTGCTGAACCTATGATAGCAATGCCTCTGCAACATATTCGTTCGATTTCAAACAACTATGTGTCAAATGGAGCACTGAACTTAATTGTTCTTTGTACCTGCCCCATTCAATTGGCTTCGGAAAGCTAACAACCATTAACTTTACACCAGAATGAATGAGCTAGGTAAATCAGTCTTTCAAGTGAACCAGCCAGGGCATAGGTGCCTGCTTCCACACCCAGTAACTAATCCCCAGACGTTGTGGCTTTGTAGTGTTTTTGAATGATTATGTGTGTGGCTCACTAATTGGCCTGCGATTTAATTTTGTTTGTAATTATACAGCTGATACTTGTGGGCTTTGTAGCACTTCCATTATAATGGCATCGTACACATCTTACTTGTGCAGACTTAGGAGTGCATTCAGTCGATCGAGTCTGTTTGCTTGTGTGAGCTTAGCAGATTGTGATCAGTGTTTTTCAGAAGTGTTGATTCTGAAAGAGACAACTTCTTGAGTCGGGTATCTCTCGGTCTGCCGTCCTCTTCATCACTTCAGAGATGCAGTTGCTATATTCCCTTTTCCAGAAACAAGAGCACACTGGATGTCAAACCAGTCCAGTGTGCAGCTTCCTCCTGCTTCCAGGAGCTGCAGCCCTCAGCCAGGGCGCGTGGCTGGAGAGCGGCCATGTTTGAGGCGAGAAGATGGGTTGAAATTGATCATTGTAAATCAAGAGGAGCGTCCTGGCACCTGTAGTGTATCCTGTCGCATTCTATTAAGGTGTGTTTATCAAAAGAAAAGAATGGTCATTGTACATACAAAAGATGCAGGGTTGAGGGTGACCACATAACAGGCCCAAGCGTACCTGGTCCAAATTACATGCGCTGATGCACAGACTAAAGTGTTTGAAGCAGCAGAGGTTAAAATGACTGAAATGCGTGACATCCACTGAAAACATCTTGCAACGATCGTATTGCGCCAAAGTTCCTTTTTTTTCCCTTCAACAATCAGAGTTTCATTGAAAATTGAAGATTTGCAAAGCTGGCAAAGGCTTATGGGTTTGCTGTGTTTACCACATAATTCAAAAAATAAATGTTGTTTCTAACTCAGATTGAAAAGTTACTAACAATGTGGCAACACATGTTCCAGCGCAGGGGAAACACAAAGGCTGACTGGTCTATCCATTGCTTATTGCTGTGTTTGGGTGTAAACTTTTCCTAATAACAGAAAATATTTGCCAGTCAGCGTTACCATGCATAAAAATGACAAACTAATGAAATAATACTATCACAAAATGTGTTGCATTACGCCACATAATGTGCATTTTGTTGCTGCACTTATTAGTTACACCTACCACATAATATGGGCCTCCCTGCCGCATAATTCCAGTTACCTCGGTTTTGCTAAATGTATGACTCGCCAGCAGCATGCAGAGTCCGAGCACGTCAGGTCTGTGTGTAATTTGTATTGCAGGTCCTTTGTGAGTTCTGCAAGCCGCGTGTGTCCCTGGGAGCATGCGTGCTGCTTCATGGGCCAACATGTTACACGGCTGGTAGGCTAATGTGCTGGTGCGGTAGTGCATGGTGATCACATATTTGTTTTTGTTTGTGATTGAACGTGCTCAAAGCAGCCTCCTTTAGTCGCCACTACAAGGGGACTTGAGATGGCAACACAAGCGCTCACGAATTACCCAGTTTCTAGTGGAGGGAAGGCGCCCACAAGGAAAAACATTTGTGTTACTTTGACTGGGGGCCCTCCACAATCCTTACACAGGGCGCTCTAGTTTTGCATGAACCAAAACTTCTCCTTCCGAGTCTCAGACAGAGGAGGCAGAAGCAGAACTCCAGCATACTACTTTCCCTATAAAACTAATCAGATTTCTTTGCAGCTGCACGTATGTAGCGCTTCAGGCCCCCGTCGAGGCGCCGAAGCACACTGAATACAGCAAACAGGCTTCAGAAGGCACTGCTGCGAGGCAGCCCCGTGCCTGCTTCAGGAGCGGAAGCGGTTGCACGGTCGGATGCACCGGCATAGGAGGAGCGCGCGCGGCCTGTGTAATTAATCCCTCCGCGGCCCACGGCTTTACATTCTGTACTGTTCCACCACCAGCCGCGGGAGCTGAATAGCATAAAACTGCCCCTGGCGACTGCGCTGCTAGAAGGCTTCCGTCTCGCGCGCGGATGTAAGCAGGCACATCCCAGAATGCAGCGCGGCTCTACAAAGCGGGAGCCATTGGCATGCAAGGAGTGTGCTCTGCGAGCCGTGCAGGAAGTATCTGCAGCCACAAAGACCCCAAGACACGTCTAGTGGCCGCACGTGGCCCTCGGCACTACTACTGGCTATGACTTTCCTTCGGGCTTTTCTCAGCGTCACTGAGCAGTTCTAACTGTGGGTGTCAAAGTTGTATACGTTTCTCGATGCAAAGGTTGGTTGCAAAGTTACCTGGTTTCCGTCACCCATGAAAATACATGTCCTGCATTTCTAGATAATTTTCTTTCCTCGAACCCAGACAAGCTGGACGACATATGTGCAATGTTCCTTGGCAAGTTCACCTGTTGTGAGACGTGCTTTGCATAATGGTATATTTTTGCAGAATTGTCTCTGCAAGTTAATGTGACAGCAGCGGCTCCTCCGGAATGGCGAGGAGCGCTGCCTCACTGGTTCAAAGCCAGCAGCTGAATAATAAAACAATATTTTTGGTTCATTTTATTTTTCATCTGGTGGCTGAGCCAGCTGTGCAGGGAGGGGCGGGGCCATTGGAGGGAGGAGGAATGGAGTGGTACGTGCACTTCGAAGTGTGCATATGTCTTTGTTCTGCCTTCTTGGACCGGCCAAATAGACATGGACAGTTAGGTTTCTCTGGCCCCGCTGTAATGCACAGCCAGGTTGAACTACAAACTCTCAATCAATGATACTTCGAACAAAAGTCAAAACTCTGAATTAAGGATGGCCTAGTTCCTGTTACCAAAAGCAAAACAAAGTAAGTTTGCATGATATCACAATCAGTCGCAGAGTATTATTTACCTATGTGTAGGTCATTTTGATAGCGCGATCGAATTGCGCTGTAGAATGGGGCCCTCTGCCTGTCCTTCTCTGATCCAAGAGATGTTATGGCCCGCTAATCAGACTAAATCAGGGCTCGAGAGTCACATCAGGATTTCCAGTTTGGAGACAGAAACCCAGCTTGAAATAAGGAACCTACTACAAATAAAAGTGTATGATTTCAAATACAGAGCTGCTTCAAAACGGAACAGCAGTGTAATAAACAGAATCCACGGAACAGCAGTTTAATATACAGAATCCAGGATATGAAATATGGAATTCTGGTGTTAAATGATTGAGGAGAGCTGAGCCTGGGTCGGACCAAGGGTTGGCTTGGCTCTCAGAGACCTAACACGAGCTGAGTCTAGAACATATTTAGCATGCCAATCGTGCAACAAATGTCAAATCTAATAAAGCTCTCCAAAATCCCCCAAAAAGTGTATTCCTTTAAAGTCCAAAGGGGCTTCACTTTAGCATATTAGCTTGTATCACTGCATTGAGTGGCAGTTAAGAGAATCGTCAGTCGCACCACAAAGTTGTAGACACATGCATGCCCTTCCTACACAGTCCTATCACAACAATACCATTGCCCAGGATCACACCATTCCTACAAGCCGGGGGGCGGCATTGCTCCCATTTATATTGATTGTACAGTCCAGCCATCCGATAGGCATCTCATCCTTTCATTTTACCTCAAGTGTTCTTGTTTTGTCTCCGACTCTCTAAGGGGGCTACTCAAAGATTCTATGTGAAATAAAGATTAAACTACAACATGCTGCATACCGAATTACAAGGCCAGGTGTACCCAATCCTCCTCCCCACAGTACCCCGTTAACACCCACCACAGCACCCACAATCTCCCAATGCCATGCAGCTAAACTATAGATACCCCTTGTGCAGAGAGAGCAGAAATCCCCCAAGAAGCACCGCCGTCTATCTTCTCCCCTGCCCCAACTTAAAACCCCGGCGGCCGCACGGACCCTTTGGGTAGGGGCAGCGGGACTCACCTAGTCCCACGTGGGAGCCTGACCGCCCGCACCAGGCAGAACAGGCCCATCCGCTCGGCCGCGTGGAGCCGCAAGCTGCTCACCCGAGCTCCTCCGGCCTCCAGCGACGTGTCCGGCCCGTCCCTGCACCCGCGAAGTGTCCGGCCTGCCGGGAGATCGGTGCCATTAGTTGCAGTCCCAAGTCCGCCTCTATCGTTGCCGCGGTCCCTATGGTGCAATTGAGCCCGCCAAACACCGGCGCTCACTGTGAACAGTCCGTGCACCGTTGCAACGCGGCATTTCTTCACAAACCAAGCCCAAATAAAGTAAAAATTTTGTTCAGCCGCCACCCCCCGCCCGGCGGCCGAGACACCTCACTTAAAATGGTGTCTCTGCCGCGTGGCCGGGCGGATACCACAGCCCCGCCCACAAGGAAGCCCAACCCAACCCCGCCCCCCAGCCCAAAAGCTACCAAAAAACACAGGCCCCGTCCCCGTGTGGCGCCATCTCTACCCCCCCCTCTCCCCGGCCCCAAATTCCCCCGGGCGGGGCAGGCCTCCCTCCGGTCGGCCCCCCCCCCCCAGGACCCCATTCTGTACTGTTCCACCACCAGCCGCGGGAGCTGAATAGCATAAAACTGCCCCTGGCGACTGCGCTGCTAGAAGGCTTCCGTCTCGCGCGCGGATGTAAGCAGGCACATCCCAGAATGCAGCGCGGCTCTACAAAGCGGGAGCCATTGGCATGCAAGGAGTGTGCTCTGCGAGCCGTGCAGGAAGTATCTGCAGCCACAAAGACCCCAAGACACGTCTAGTGGCCGCACGTGGCCCTCGGCACTACTACTGGCTATGACTTTCCTTCGGGCTTTTCTCAGCGTCACTGGACAGTTCTAACTGTGGGTGTCAAAGTTGTATACGTTTCTCGATGCAAAGGTTGGTTGCAAAGTTACCTGGTTTCCGTCACCCATGAAAATACATGTCCTGCATTTCTAGATAATTTTCTTTCCTCGAACCCAGACAAGCTGGACGACATATGTGCAGTGTTCCTTGGCAAGTTCACCTGTTGTGAGACGTGCTTTGCATAATGGTATATTTTTGCAGAATTGTCTCTGCAAGTTAATGTGACAGCAGCGGCTCCTCCGGAATGGCGAGGAGCGCTGCCTCACTTGTTCAAAGCCAGCAGCTGAATAATAAAACAATATTTTTGGTTCATTTTATTTTTCATCTGGTGGCTGAGCCAGCTGTGCAGGGAGGGGCGGGGCCATTGGAGGGAGGAGGAATGGAGTGGTACGTGCACTTCGAAGTGTGCATATGTCTTTGTTCTGCCTTCTTGGACCGGCCAAATAGACATGGACAGTTAGGTTTCTCTAGCCCCGCTGTAATGCACAGCCGGGTTGGAGAAATAGCATAGACTCCCTGTGCCTCCGCGAGCGTTAAACAAGGCCGCTCAGGCCAATCCCGGCACTGCACTCATGCTTGGTAATAGCTTGAGAGCAGTGCAGGGATTGCACAGGGTGTCTCTGCTGCTGTCCCAGTGTCTGCTGGGAGCAGGAAGCAGAGGAACACTGAGGCGTGAGGCAGCTGGGAGATTCAGGTTAGTCTTTTTTTTATTATTAATACCGTGCGCTCTCCATCCTGTACTTTCCCCCGCTCTCCCTCCACCCACCACTACTTTTTGCCATACACCTCAGTAGCTCTAAGCAACGTACCCTACCATGCTGCATGCTGTTCTGTGCCCCTACTGCACCATACAGCACTCCGGCTCTAACCACCTTACTGCACAACATAGCACGCTAGCTCATGGGCTCTCACTACACAGTGGCTAAGTGTACCTCACCACTAACTTACAGCAACCTGGCTTACGCCACCTCATCCTTTTGAAAGAAAACAATGGCTCAGGGAACCCCACTGACACAGTACAGCACACTCAATGTACCTCACCCCTACTATACAGCACACTGGCTCTGGGCATCTTACTCTGCCATGCAGTAGAGTGGGGGCACTTCACCCCACCTGGGTCTGGGTACCTTATCGTACCCTACAGCACACTGCCTATTGGCACCATACCCTACCATCAGGCACACTCGCTCTGGTGACCTTACTGCACCATACAACATATTGGCTCTGGGCAACTTATTCTGTCACAGAGTGCCCTGATGCTGGGCACCTCCTTCCCCCAGTGAGATATTTTGCTCTCTAATTGGTCATCAGGGCCTATTGGTATCTAACCTACTTGAAACCACGTGATTCACGAGACACAACCATATAGATTCCCACTGGGCAATCAGAACCTATCCTTGTGGACCCCACAGGGCTCTCGCAGACCTCTATTAATGGACTTGTTGTTTTTTTGTTTTCCATTTTGGCATGCGGGACTACCCCGAAGACCCTACCAGCTGAATAATAACAGGCACTATTAGATCCCACAGGATTAATCAGAATACTCCCCACAGGATCTGGCTATGTTCACAAATCACACCGCTAAAGATCTGAAACATATGCTTATGAATTCATATGGGCTTATCCGAAGCTGTCCTAACAAACTCCGCTGGTGAGATGGCTCAGCAAAATAAACATTTGCTACTAACATATTCGGTAGTCAGTCCATCAAGCGTTTGGATCATGGCAAGGCCGATCCACTGTGTGTCCTGAGGTCCACAACCTCAGCCATTAGATTTGGAGTCAGTAACTCCTGCGATGACCAATGTTTAGTAATGGCAGAAGGCGAGTATGAAGCCCTGTGCTTTATGAAAACAAGTGATTCGTCACTGTACTACTCTTCGAACGATCTATGCTGGATCACATTGAGCTTATCAGAACCTTCTGCAATTGATCCCGCTGTGCTCATCAGAACCAGCTCTACCAGATTCCACAATTTGCATCACCGTTTACCCTAGTGGATTCTGTTAAAATCTGCAGAGCCCGCCTCCAGGATCTCATTAGTATCCTCAGAATCAACTGCTTTTGTTTGATCACAATCTCTCTAGTGGATTCTATTAGGTTCATCAAAATCTACTGCACAGAATCCCTATGGGCTAATCAGAACTTACTATCTTGTATTCCATGCAGCTCACAAGACATCGAAGAGCTTCTGTTGGCCTAATCGGAATCTACCCAGCTGGATCCCATTGAGGTCATCAGGACCCGGTCCACTAAACTGCACCGAATTGGAATCTACTAGCATGACCTCTCTAGCTCTGGAAAACCTACCCTCCAGAATTAGAATGTCCCAATTAGGTCCAGTCGAGTTGATCAAAACCTACCATACTACATCACATTGTACTCAGTGGAACCTACACTACTGTGTACCACTGGTGTCATCAGTACCTTCCCTAATCCATCACACCAGGTTACTGTCTTAGATCCCATAGGCTTGGCAGATCTGACCCTTATGGATCACTATAGAAATCCCCTTCTATAGCACTGTCAGCTGGCCAAGTGTAGCTGGGTTCTGAATCCCTGTGGTACTGCCTGATTTTCACTGGCATCCGGTCCTTCTACAGATATTGTTATTAGCGCTTGAAGTTTGTCCTCCCAGCTTCAATGCAGATCCCTCAAATGCCGCACCAGATTAAACCTCTACAATTTAGAAAAGCTTGACTGATTCCAGCAGGGACCATTTCCACTCCGGCTCCCCGGTAAGCGCGCTCTGCCTGGCGAATGCTCACTTTGCAATCTGCGGTGGGATTTGGAGAGCATCCCTAGCGCCTTTCTGCTTTTCTAAGAAATCTCTTCTACTGTGGAAGGTCAGGAAATAACAATGTATTATCTTGGTTTGCTGTGAGGGGAATTCCTCTCAATGGGGCGCTCTGATCTGGTGTTGCTAATGATGGGACGGGGCAGGATTCTGAAGCCAGCATAGGAGGTAAACTTCGTAAAGGAGGCCGCTACTCCTTCCTACAGGATATGGCCTTAATTGGCTTGTTAGATCTTAGGATTCCTATATATTTGGTTGGACAGAGTTGTGTATGAGCATTTGGGGTAGAGGATATGCCTAGTGAAGAGGGTAGTTTGTGCGTTGCAGCCCATGTGCTAAGGGCTGGAGCGGTCTTGGAACCACCTGCAGATAAATATAGCCACGGATGCAGAGAGCAAGACAAAGATACACACGCACACTCTCTCTCTCTCTCTCTCTCTCGTGGACTGACCCGCCTCCCCCTAGCTCTCACTTACCTCTTACAGCTGTACATAATCATGTACCCCGGCCACATCACCCACCAAGGTACATTTAACAAAGAGAACATTACGGATTGTATAGACAGTTCCAATCGAATATTGCTTCATGGGACGATCAAATGATATAATTATATAGCCGACTTTGACACTAGAAATTGTATGATTCTGGGTAAAACATGTAATTTCCATGTGCCTTAAACCGTAAGTATGTGTAATATAAAAAGATGTAATGCAAATATGTTAATACTCTCTGTCTTTAATCCTCTCCCTCCATACAGAGCTCCACAGAGACCCCAGGTTTACTTTATATAAATATAAATGCATGCATGCATCGAGTTTCTGGCACCAGATGGCAAGGTACTATTTTCTGAATGTAGAACAGGGCCTTGTTCATAGTACATAATGCATTGATGTGCTCCTGGGGCGGCTGGGGGTTCAAGGAAGGCATCACAGGCTCGTGCATTTCTCAAGCTTGGGCACATACAGCAAGTGAACCACCAGGGAGCTGTATGCTCTGTAACCACTGGACTAGAACACTCCTTAGATGTCTCAGAACACTCCTTAGATGTCTCAGAACACTCCTTAGATGTCTCAGAACACCCCTAAGATGTCTCAGAACACTCCTTAGATGTCTCTGAACACTCCTTCGATGGCTCAGAACACTCCTTCGATGGCTCAGAACACTCCTTCGATGGCTCAGAACACTCCTTAGATGTCTCTGAACACTCCTTCGATGTCTCTGAACACTCCTTCGATGTCTCAGAACACTCCTTAGATAGCCCAGAACACTCCTTAGATGTCTCTGAACACTCCTTAGGTGTCTCTGAACACTCCTTAGGTGGCTCAGAACACTCCTTCGATGGCTCAGAACATTCCTTCGATGGCTCAGAACACTCCTTTGATGGCTCAGAACACTCCTTCGATGGCTCAGAACACTCCTTCGATAGCTCAGAACACTCCTTCGATGGCTCAGAACACTCCTTCGATGGCTCAGAACACTCCTTAGATAGCCCAGAACACTCCTTAGATGTCTCTGAACACTCCTTAGGTGTCTCTGAACACTCCTTAGGTGGCTCAGAACACTCCTTCGATGGCTCAGAACATTCCTTCGATGGCTCAGAATACTCCTTTGATGGCTCAGAACACTCCTTCGATGGCTCAGAACACTCCTTCGATGGCTCAGAACACTCCTTAGATGGCTCAGAACACTCCTTCGATAGCTCAGAACACTCCTTCGATGGCTCAGAACATTCCTTCGATGGCTCAGAACACTCCTTTGATGGCTCAGAACATTCCTTCGATGGCTCAGAATACTCCTTTGATGGCTCAGAACACTCCTTCGATGGCTCAGAACACTCCTTCGATGGCTCAGAACACTCCTTCGATGGCTCAGAACACTCCTTAGATGGCTCAGAACACTCATTCGATAGCTCAGAACACTCCTTCAATGGCTCAGAACACTCCTTCGATGGCTCAGAACACTCCTTCGATGGCTCAGAACACTCCTTAGATGGCATGCAGTAATAACACCCAGAGGCCGTCCTGTCTCATGCCCTGCCCTCCCCTTATGGGATGTATGGAGGTCGGGCCCTCGGTGGGAGTGACTGATCTGTGCAGCTCGGTTCACCCCGCCCTACCTGGCAGAACCAGGTGTGATGCCTCCTTGGTCATCTCCCATGATGAAGTGCATGGGGAGGCAACCCCGCCTCCCCGGAAGCAGGGAAGCCTTTTGACCCCCCAGGCTTCCGTCCAGTGGCCCTTCCACCTGCGCCTCGTGGGAGGCCGCGGGCCCCCGCTGCCGCTGTCGCCTTGTATGTTCCAGCTAGAGGTGAGCCCCCCTGGCCGAGCACTGACCTATTTTGGACATCACAAGCACAGGAAATGCGGATCTCGCATCAAACCTAGTAATTTTCTAAATTGCGCCGGATTACAAAAAAAAGGGTTCGCACAGGTCTCGGCAAACACAAACTGTGGCTTGGGAAAAAAAAGAGAAGAAACAAGGCTGCCGTTTGCGTGTGTGCTTTTTTTTCTTTTAATGAAATTGGTCTTTCCATCAGCGGACCGCTTCATTTATGTGGAAGATGGATCCCGCGCGCGCCGACTCCGGGCGCGCGGCCCCTCTGGAGGGAATCATTCAACATTGTCATCATTTTTATGGGCCAACTATGGGGGAGGCGGAGGGCAGGGGAGTCTGGGGGAGATGGGGACATTCATCAGGACTAATGGGGAAAAAAACCTTGTGTAGCAGTTTGCCTCCGTGACTGAGTGGAGTGTGTCATTCGCCTGCTCAGTGGTCCACGGCTCTCTCCAGGTAGTAAATGACATTCCTGGTCTTTTCACAGACTTCTAATGCACTCACTTGAGCAACTGTAATGGAAAAATGTAACTAAGGAGCACTCTAATGGGGTAGCTGGGAAATGTGCTATATATATGTGTATAAATATATAGCTCATATTCTTCAAATAGAACTTCACTGCCGCGAGGAGCAGCAACCTTCGATGTAAAATGTATGCAGATGTATAGACCCTTTTTGTCCAAGGTTTTCGCATGCATCGGAGTAAAAAATGGCACTTGAATAGATTGCCACATTCCAGAAAAAAAACAGATTGGTTGCATGCGCTCATCGCTGCATGGCCACATTGAAATTGAATCGAGGTGGAACTGCACCTTCAGATATGAATTTATGTTTACCTCGCCTGCTGCAGATAATACACGGTCCTTATATGAAATGCCTGCCCGACCAACCTCCCTGGCATTATTATTGCTGTTGTTATTATCTTTGGGTCATTTGTTGCAGTCATGCGGTTAGAGGCTGCTGGTTCGAAGCATGCATGGAGGAAACAAGGGTCAGCGGGAAGGACAGCGTGGTTAGGTGTCAAAGACCGTGTGGGGTGAGATGCATCTGAGGTTGATGCAGGTCGAAGAAAGTTAATTGAAATGGTAACCCTGAGATTCCTTTCAAACCTGAGGGAAGGGAGTACATAGCTCAATAACACGTGCATCAAGACAAAGGCGACTTTGGCACCCTCCCTGTGCATGTAGGATGCTGGAACTAGCAGTAAGGTGGTGTTTGAAGACCTCTTGTATCTCTTTAACACCTTGGGTGCTCATGACGAGGTCAGCTCGTCATGAGCTACGGCGCTCCGGTGCTCATGACGAGCTGAGCTCGTCATGACCGCGCCCGTTCCGTGGAGCGCTCGCACGCTGGGCTGATTCCCCTGCTGTGCTGAACGTTCCATGGGAACGGGTGTGGCCATGACGAGCTCAGCTCGTCATGAGCACCGGGGCGCTGTACGCGCCCCCCGGCCCCCCAGCACAGCGGGGGAAACAGCCCCGCATGGAAGGGGTTAACTCATAAATCCTTTGTTTCATGTCAGCTACCTTCTAGGGACTTTGTTCCTGCCCCAGGACACAGCATTTCTGCTTCTCTGCATGTCAAAAGACTGGAAACCCTGGCAGATGTGAAAGATCTGCCTTTAGATATGCACTTTTTGTGTGTTGCAGAAGAGGTATGGTGCCTGCCTGAAGACGTCTCTTCCACTCATGTGCTACCAGCCCTCAAATGATAAAGCTTAGGTCCTTGAGTGACACTGACGGGGCTCTTCCCCTTGCATCCTTAAACTTCTCTTACGGTCTTCTAAGAATAAGCACTTGTCAGGCATACACCCGAGTCAGGTCAAGGGTCCAAGGGCTACACTGGAGAAGCCACTCTGAAAACCTTGGACTGATCTGGGGGATTGCCACGGCAGGTCCTTCAGCATCCTGTGTAGGACCTCTCTCGAACCCTGATCCTGCTCCCCTCCCAGAATGCCATCACCTAGAGAAATGAAGGGAGTGTATCCAGTAGGGTGTCTGGTTTCCCTCCTGCAGATTCCCTCTTCAGCTGTGGGTTGTTAGATGGATACACTAATTATGAAGTGACAAGAAGAACATTCTGACTGCATGCAAACCTTGAGGTGAGGATGCAACATTTGGACTCAAGGGGTTGCCACAGGCTTGCTCAGTAGATTTCCAGCAGTCTATCTTGCAGAGACGGGGCAGCCTGTGGATTCCAGGGGCTGTCTCTGGCATTCCCTATTACATTTCAAGCAGTCTCTATTGAGGAGATGTGGCAATGTGTGGCTTCCAGGCGTTGTCTCTGACTTGCCCCAGTAGATTTCCTTCAGTCTATATTGAGGAGACGGGGCAGTCAGTGAATTCCAGGGGCTGGCTCGCCCCACTGAATTTCCAGCCATTGGTATTGTGGGGACCGGGCAGTCTGTGGAATCCAGGAGCTGTCTCGGGCTTGCTCAGTAGATTTCCGTCAGTCTGTACCGAGGAGATCGGTCAGTCTGTCTATTGCTGGTGCTGTCTCAGGCTTGCCTCATTTAATGTCAAGCAGTCTTTATTGAGGAGAAGGGACAGTCAATAAATTCCATGGGCTGGTGCCGGCTTGCCCATCTAGATTTCCAGCAGTTGTTATTGTGGGGATGGGGCAGTCCCCGGTACTCAGGGGCTGTCTCTGGCCTGCCCCAGTCATCTCCAGCAGTCTTCCTTGATTTCATTCCTGAGGCCCAGATTCCTTACACTTAGTTCTACCTCCTTCCTTCTTACCTCTATTCCTCTCTATGGCACTCCTGCGGTCTGACGGCCTCTACCTCCTCTCTAACTGGATGCCTGTGTTAACTCCCAGGAGCACACCTCCGCCCGACCCGTCTGGGAAGATCACTCCATTCATAAGGCTTCCTCTTCACTCCTTTTCTCTTGCTCACTCCTTTACTTTTGCCCTTTTCCTCCTTGCAGTTTCCCCTCTCTCTCCTCGGGGTTTTAAATTGGCCTTATGTTGGCATCAAGTGAGTAACACAACACCTTTCAATTACACAAAGACGTATCACCAGTTTACAGCACCTGTCCTTAATGCAGTGCCGTGTTTCGTATGCCCCATACTAGATCTAGAAAGGCATGTCTATGCGCCCATTCCTCTCTCGTTCTTACAGAATCTCTAGGATTACCGCTCTCCGCTGACCCACTTACCTGATGCAAACGGCAAGTTGTTTTCTGTAAGTCCTGAACGCTCAGGAAGGATTTTATTTCTTTAACTGCCTACTTATTTTTCGCTGGAGTCCTATTTATATGCGAATTGGAAAATTGACTGCCTGCTACATTTTCTCCATTATAGTCACTTTTTGCCGGCTGCAATTTCCTGGCTGGAAAGGTGTAGCGCTGTGCAGAAAGGCTTTGTTAGCACAGGCGAAATGGTTCAGCATAGCGCTTGAACAGGTAAGGTGAACGTTTAAAGGTCTGGTGAGAAATTGGTGTTAAGTAACTATAGGAGGGTTACTATCTTCTTTCCTATTTGCAATGATATGGTGAAAATGCCATGCCGTTGCATATACAGGTGTTTAATGCTTAGTGCCAGGAGATTTCGCCATAACCTGTACACCTGAAGGCTGCATTAGACCAGACTGGACATTGGGAGGTGGGGTGGGGTCAGGTAAGTAAATGGTTGCTCTTGGATTCCTTAAGCTCTGTCTCCCATACATCGGCAGAAGAGCCGTCACCTTCCGTTACTTTTAGAAAGTTTCACCAACACTGAATGTGAAGCAACCTGATTCGCCATACTGCTCTGCCACTTTATGCAACCTTATGTTCCATAGATCTGCCTTTTGAGACCAGAGTACATCATTTACAAAAATGAGTATGGTGTAAATAAAACATGATGTTTCATAGTTAGAGGGTTACATTTAATACTATGCTTTTTTTCTACATTTCAATGAATGGAAGTAGGGAAGTGGTGCAAACCAAAATCAGATTTACATTGTCCTAGGTTCCCCAGTAATCTTAGGACAAAGAAACCCTAGTTAAGATGCTAATAATAATCAGATTTAAATTGTCTTAGGTTCACCTGTAATCATAGGACAAAGACATCCTAGTTAAGATGCTAATAAGAATCGGATTTAAATTTTCATAGGTTCAACTGTAATCTTAGGACAAAGAAACCTTAGTTAAGATGCTAATTAGATCCATCCTTAAATTGCCTTAGGTTCACCAGTAATCATAGGACAAAGAAACCTTAGTTAAGATACTAATAAGAATCAGATTTAAATTGTCTTAGGTTCAACTGTAATCTTAGGACAAAGAAACCTTAGTTAAGATGCAAATAAGACCCAGATTTGAATTTTCTTAGGTTCACCTGTCGTTTTAGGACAAAGAAACCTTAGTAAAGATGCTAATGAGATCCAGATTTAAATTGTCTCAGGCTCACCTGTAATCGTACGACAAAGAAACCTTAGTTAAAATACTAATAAGAATCAGATTTAAATTGTCTTATGTTCACCTATAATCTTAGGACAAACAAACCTAAGTTAAAGATGCTAATAAGAATGGTTAAGGTGATTTATTTACTAGTAAGTTTCATGGATCATCTCAAGTCTACTTCTGTCAGGTTGTGAGCACTGGAGACAAATCTGCAAAGTTTGTGTCACTGCAAGGTCAGTGCAACTCTGAATCCAGTTCTTTGAGAGATGAGATTCCATATCCGACATTCTTAAGTTGATCCTTCTTGAATAAAAAATAAAAAAAATGTAAAGTATAAAAAAATGCATGATACACTTTTAGATTCAAACTCCTAAACTAAATCCACCTTGTTACCAGCCCATCATCTCCTAATGTTCATAACTATAATTGTTTTATGTTATCTTGTCTATGCTTGTACATCACAGTGTAGCAATTAAAAAAAAAAAAAACAGCCCTACGTATCCAGTTCTTCTAACAATCATCAACAACAGGCATTCCAGAATGTTCTATTGTTTGATGATGCCTGCTTATGTTTTGAAACCTAGTGTGACATCAATTCACTCGATGACCCCTTTTGTACAGCCTACCCCAGTGATCTTTGAATTGATAAGCTTTAATTCACTGCCACTAGCTGTTTTTTGCCTTGTAACAGATAGGTACACGTGCCAGAACTTTAAAAATAAGAACATTTTATCAGGCTTCACAATGAAACATGCACAATAAATCCAAGCACAAGAAATGTGTTTGTAGTGCATGCATTTTATTTAAAAAAGGGGGTGCGTTTAGATGGAGGCAGCCTGCGTAAAGCTTAGATCTCCCTTGTATGCGCAGTCACACTGTGATGTATGATTACACAAGTCCAAGTGCATCCATTGAGAGAGACCCTCTACTAAGTAAGATTACCGTCTCGTCAACTCATCAGAGTCCGTGTATCATGAACATCCACTTGGAAATGATTCTGCATATCTCACAAGGCTCTTCAGGGGTGCGTCTAAGACAGCCAATAAACAGGCTGTGCTTTAAGTGCAAGTAGTGTTGTGAGTCAAATAGCATTTGAACAAAGAAAACTTGGTGCAAATGATGTACTTTGCACTAAGTAAGAAGCCCAGTATAACTTATTACCCCTTGAGTAGAAAGTGATTCATGACATGTCACCTTCCAACTCATTGCATTCCTTATCCATATGCGTTCTTACCCTCTGCCAATCATAACCTCCTGAGAATGCCCCGATCACCTGTGTGCCGACCAGATCCTTGCGACCATACCCCACAAGTGATAAACCGATCAGAACCTCCTGACCATAGCTCAGCCACCCATCTGATGATGAGCAGCTCCTGATAACGTCACCAACAACTATCTGCCAGTCGGAACCTATAGACCAGTGTTCCACTATCCATCTACCAACCAGAAAATCCTGGCTTGAACCTGACCACACCCATCTGCCAATCAGCACCTCTTGACTGCAATCGACTTCCCATCAGCGGATCTGAACCTCCTCACAATAATCTAGACACCCATATGCCAACCAAAACGCCCGGACCATACCCCACAGTAAATATACCAATTACAACATCTTGCCCAAACCCTGACCACTCATCTCAAATCAGAACTTATTGGCTGTAGCCCAGCAGCAAGTCAGAACTTCCTGAGACTACTATGACCATCTTCTTGCCGTTCCATTGAGTGAGATAGGTCTTTTTCTAAAGAATACTCTTCCTAGCCAGCCCTGAGTCGCTTTCTCCCTCCTGGAGCTCATGAATCCATCAAAATGATCGTCTTGAGACTTGAAAACCTGTCTTACTTGATTCACCCCCTTTCGCCTCACCTGCTACCCCACTACTTACCTTACCTGCCAAATGCCTATTCGGATTCCCTGACCCAACTGTGTATGTTATTGCACTAATAAAGGTAATATAAAAGGCCTTTATGAGCCGTACATACACACAAGTGGGAGCCAAAATCATGAATGGGGCAGCTTTGCCACGTGAAATATGTTTTTTTCTAAGTTCGCCAGCCCTGTAGTGCATTTTACTAGGGACTTACTAGTAAATCAAATAGGCCAATCATGGAAGAACCAAATACCAATACACTTAGGACATAGGGCACTTGCACTTTAGCACTGGTCAGCAGCGGTACAGCACTACACTGTGACTGAGTGCACCAACCCCTTACCTTTATCATTGGTGGCATGAGAACTTTTTCATTTCCCCACTGCCAAAAATTCTACGCTGGGACATCCGTGTATGGGGAAAAGGGTTTTGGGCGAAAGGCAGCCAGTGTGTTGCCCCACTGCCTGTGCAATGGCTGCAGAGAAACAAATGCCGGCAGGTTGGCCTTCCATTCAAATTAGGCGGGGCATCCGGTTGGAGGGACTGCCAAGGGGCAAACATGGGGAAATTTGTATTCCATAGCAAAATGTGAAATTTCCAGAATCTGCCTGTGTACTCTTGCATAATGCCTTAGATACAGCATCGAAGCAGTCAGAGACAGTAGGCGTCCAAATGCAAAACAAAGCTGGTGTTGAGAGCTCTGTGAAGAGCTGCACTTAAACCAGAATTAAAGCGCTATGAATTTACCACTTTGGCCCAGTTGATCGTGTGCCTTATAATACAAACACCCTGAACTCCATAGGAAGATAAAAACATGTCTTGGGTATATATTAGTTTTTGGCACCGCACTGCCTCCCTCTCGTCGCTCCCACATGATATGTTCTGTTCCTGTCTAGAGAAAGAATAATTTATCTCTGCGGGAACCTTATTTTCTCCCTCAGAAGCTGTGAAAATACTTCGCACCTGCCAAAAACCTTGAAGGTGGTACTTCAGCACATGAAACAATTGTAGTTCATCATTAGGATATATCTGACTCTTATCTGCAGATCCTGAAAGCTGTCAAAAAGAACTGACAGATCCGCCTAAAACTGCAAATTGTCACTGCGATTGGAATATAAAGTGAGGAAATGCTCCTCTTTGTGTCTTGTTGGTATCATTCTGTTATTCTTGAAATGGAGGAATAAGTTGATTCTTAAGTTATTTATCGGTCAATGAGTCCTTAGGGATGTACTTCTGAGAAGATGGTAGGTCTGTCCAACTCCATCATTATCTGTAAAGGCCCCTGAGGTTGAGCCAGGAGAAACCATTTTCCTGGCTCTCAACCTCAAAAGAGGCCTCAACTTTGGACACAAGCTAATTTTTGGGATTTTTACCCTATAACAGAGGTCTTCAAACTTTTTTACTCCGACTCCCCCCTAAGAAAAATGTTTTGAGGTCGGCCCCCCTCCAAAACTTTATGGCAAGGATTGGGGGAGCGGGAGGTACATGGCTGTGTGCAGGGAGCGGGCTTCTGAGATGATTTCAGGAATACCTTTTCTATAGCTTATGAACCACACTAAATATGAGACTTATAAAACAGCAAATACATCTAACAAAAACAGATATTATCCCAAACAAACTGCACCCCATAATTGGGGTGTTGTGAGTCCCTCACAGTCTTTGACCCCAAAGCAACTACACCTCCCGCACTAATGATAACTGCAGTCCTGAGTAGCAGGCTATCTCCTCTGCATATTTTACCTCTACCCCAACATGACGGATCATCACCTCGGTCCTAATGCTTGAAAGGAAAAAAAGCTCCAATGCCCCTTTTTTAAAAATGGACAGTCATAACTGTAATGCAGTGGGCCCCTCAAATCCCTAGGCCCCAGTCCTGCTGCATCTGCTTCCTTAATGATAACCAGCAGTGGCCACTTTCACAATTGGCAGCAGTACCAACTTCACTTATAAATGTCCCTTTTAAAAAAAACACTTATATTGTCCCCATCTTTGGGGTATGTCTCTGAAGAAGCTGTCTGTGGCCATTTGTAAACATAAAAATACCCCCCCCCCCCATACAGTGCTCCCTATTCTGGCCCTTCTCTTTGACAATATCTATGAATCTCGCTCATTTCCTCTGTCTCCTAGACCATTACAGTGAGGCCCCAGGGATTGAGAGGATTAGGGCTCTGCATCTGAATGCAACCCTGCTGGCCTTCTACCTGCCAGCCCATAGACACAGCCTTCTCAAAAAAGCCGCCCCTGAATGGTTAGTACTGACTTTGAGGTGCCTCTGCCTGAAAGCGAAAGGTGTGGTGGCAGTGCAGAAAGTTAAAAAAGAAATCAGTCTTCTTAATTGATTGAGTCACTTAAAGCCAGGGCCACTGGAATTATGAGTTACTGCAGCAGCAGCATTTTCCACATAATTATCAGTTTATTGCATTTGCTACATAATCTGCAGATTAAAAAAAACTCAATTCTAGCTCAAACTGAACAAAAGTTACTTAAAGCGTAACAAAGTGTTCAGGAACAGTGGAAGACCCTTTGCAAAGATTGACTGGTAATCCTGTATTTGCTTACTGCTGTATTTGGGTGTTAAATTGGTACTAATTAGGTGAAATATTTCCCCTGACAGTGTTACCTTAGGTTAAAATGACAAAATAATGAAATAATGCTAACCACAAATTGTGGCGCAATGTGCTGCATAATTTACCTTTTCTTGCTGCATAATTTAGTCAACCCTACCGCATATTGTGGTCCTCTTCTGCTGAATAATTCCAGTGGCTCTGCTTAAAGCTTTGTGGGGTCAAAGATTTATTCTTTTTGAGATGTAATGTAAGGGTGTTATCAGCTGAGATCTGGAATAGTGGAGACACTTACAAAAATGTCTGCATTAGATACAGTTTGATTACCTATTACTAAAAAGTATATTTTGTAAGAGCTTGTTTTATCTCAATCACTGCCTCATTTTGCAGCAGCCTAGCTTAGAGTATGTAAATACTGTTTTAAAATAATGACCTACATATTCACAGTGTGTTCTACCACGGGCTGGAACCTCATAGCACTATAAACAGGGCCACTGGAATTATGCAGCAGGAGAATGCCAAATTATGCAGCAGGGTTGACTAAATTCTGCAGCAAGCAAAGGCGAATTATGTTGCATAATGCTGAATATTTTGTGAAAGCATTACTACATTATTTTGCCATTTTTACACTTGGGAACACTGTCCTGGCTTTTATTACACCTCATATGTACCACATTATCACCCCATATAGCAATAAGCAACAGAAAGGGGACCAGTCAGCCTTTAGAAAGGGCCTTTCACTGCGAGGTAACATGTGTTGCTTCATTTTTTGTAACTTTTGGACCGTTTGAGCTAGAAACAATATTTTTCTTTAATCTGCAAATCAAGCAGCAAATGATGGATTATGTGGCAAATGCCGGAAATCCATAACTATGCGCGAAATGCCAAAACCTCACAATTGCATAATTCCAGTGGCCCAGACTATAAATACAAACAACACTATTTCTCTGCACCAACTAGGGTTCAATTATGTGTTGCTCATCTTTAACTCACACAGACATCTGCAGTGATGGCAGTCACTAACTGAGGTTTCATAACCTTAAAGAGTGCATTTATCACCAGTTAGTTTAACTTGTATTTATTACCCAATTAAGCTGTTATTGCATTATTTTATACACACTTGTATGACAGTGAAAATACAAAACACTTACGCTTTTTATTTTTTTTAGCAACTTCTTTGACTCTGCCAGCACACCAGGGGCGCAACTAGACCCGACCTTCGGGGGGACTAAAACTCCCAGCCACGGTTGGCCCAACACTGGTCACACACGGTGCAACAGTCATTTCCTCCTTCTCCATAAATTCCCTCATTACCACTCTCCAACAATACACCTCATCTCTCTATAGCACCTTTCAGACAAACATTTCATTTTTTTAGCACTCCTCTTAATTTACTCACACTCAGTTCTGTGATCTGCATGGTACACATTCTTTGTAGCAGGCACATTAACCCTCTGCGCTGTGTGGGTGGCAGGAGTGCCCATGTGAGTGTACGGTTAGTGATGCAAGTGTGAGAGTAGGATAAGAGGAGTGACTGCAGTGTGAGTGAGGTGACCATATGATTTTGGGTGGGGATGTAAGGGCAGAGTGTGACGAATTAATGTTTTGAGTGAGATTGCAGATTGAGCAGCGAGGGGACAGGTGAGTGAAGTGTCACATGAGTGCAGGGTGATTAGTGTGCTTGTGTGGCTGCAGGGTGAGATACAGGGTGAACAGCACAAGTGCATTGTGAGTGCAGAGTGATCGCTGTGAGTACAGGGTGAGCGTGAAAGTGAAGGGTGAGAATGAGGAGTGAGTTATCTGAATGCAGAGTGCTTTCCCAGACACTTGAAGTAAATCAGCATGTTATTGAAAGCGGCGTAGGGTTTCAGATATAAGTTAAACTATTGCTATTATGGCATTAATCAGGGATCGAGGGTGGTGGAAATAAATAATGTGCTGATCCTTCTTCAAACTTCCAGTCTTATGATTAGGGTTGCCAGCTCATTATTTTGATGTCGCAGATGGCACAAAAATAAACAGTCACCTAAAGCGGTATTTTCAGCACTTATCTGTGCGTACTTTGAACAGCAAATATAAATAGAAAGCACTTTTAATTATGTTCTAGGGCTGCCTGAATCATTTATGACTGATAAAGAAAGAGAACAAAGACAGAAAAGTCACATTACAAATGAATACATACTTTTTTATTTATAACCCTATTTAGTGTAAAAACAAGGTTTTTGCAGGCTCCTTAAACAACACATGGCTGGCATTTTTCTTTTGGCAACCCTACTTTATATTCCTTTTCATGAAATGCATTCTCACACTAGTAAATGTCAAATACATATGTAAAGAATCGACAGAGTGGGGGCCCAGGGGGCACTGGAACCAGGATAAAAAAGCTAAGCCTCAGTAACCAGTTTACAAAGGTATCTAAATATGCAAATGGTCTTTAAAGACCTATGAAAAACTTGGGCCTGCAAGAGATAAGACTCCAGACACTGCCCAGCCGAGAACACAGCAGCACACTCACTGACCTTGGGCCCCACAACACTCTGATCTCACTTCAAGGGCTTTGTAGTAAATGAAGACTGCCTGGAAATGCAGCAAATACACATCACTGCACTTCCAGGCCATCTTCATTTACATGTACTTGCAGAGGCATTTGCGCCGACTTGGGAACCAATCCACGCCACCCCAGGGGGGCGCACCCCACAGTTTGAAGACCTCTGCCCTATATCATGGGTGTCCAATGTAGGTACAGGAGAATGTGATTTATGCCAGCTTTTCAGAGTAACAGCCAGCTGTTTAACTGAGCTCTATGAATGCCCACGTGTTAATGTATCTAATGTGGATATCTTGAAAATCTGGCCGTCATAGACCGACCTTACACATTATTGAGCTAGATTTATGGCTATAAAAATTGGAATTGATCCAGGCCTTTCTAGACCTCTGGAGGAAGGGTCTAGTTAAAGAACACCACGCAATGGGATAAAAGCCAGAGTTTTTTTTTTGCTGTCTTAGGACTTGAGTAGTTGGTGTTTTGCATCCTTTCGTAAATTTCCTGCAATCCCTTCAGCAAGAAAGGTCAATAAGCTGTGACGGTTGCTACTCCGGAACAATCATACCTTCCAGGTGGACAAGGCAGATATTTAGTCTGTGTTACTGACCTGTTCCTTGCAAATGAAGGGTGTTACCCAGAAACCGGTCCCAGGATGATTGGTTCCGGTTCAGGGAAGACCTGCCTTGGCAGTTCGGGCTGGACATTTCCCATGAGGCACAGGGTCAAGACTGATTTGCATATAGCTGGGTCTCAACTGGGGTGGTGAAGTGATCTAAAGAATGATGATGGATTCAACCCAGATCTGTGACTGGGGGCGAGTGTCTGCAATGTTTGAGCGCTCCGTCCAGCATCTCCTTGTGTTTGCTCGGTTCCTCGCTAACTCCTGATTATTTAGACCTTGTGATCATGAATTGAACCGTAACACAGTCGTGAGTCTGAAGCTATAAGGGTGGATCAGGCATCTGAACACAGCCATGAGCCTGCAGCTATAAGGGTTGATCAGACCTGTGCATCTCAAGTGGAGCTAAGAGCTCAGCCAGTCTCCGGTGGGAAACTGATCCACTTGACTATTGGAAACATTTACCCTTTTAGTTGCAGAAGTTGCATTCACATAAAAATGTCTAATGGGAGAGACCCTGAGGTGATACCTCTGGTGAGAGATGCACTGAGACCGAGAATGCTTCCTTGGACTGCAGGACCTCTCTGTCTAGGCATGCAAGTGCATGAGGGGCCTTCGTCCAGCAGGAGGTGTGGAGGTCACCTGCAAGTTCCAAGGTCTGGCATCCATGGAAGGAGACAATGGTGACACCAAGGGAAGACCACGCCTCTCTTTGATGACTTTGTGAAGGTAATTTTCCTATCCACCATGCACTTTTGTGAGCCAAAAACGTGTATTCCTTAATCTTCTTGCAGAAAGTGTTTCTGGCAGTGGGCGCTGGATCCAGTCTGTAAATAAATGTTCTTTTGAGAGAGAGATCTAAATGAATGAATGAATACACTTCTGACACAGACACATTACCAACATAGGTGAAAAGATGTGAGCTGTTTTAATGAGCAGCCTGTCAAGGAAGAAGTCAGCGCTTGTCTGATATAGGGCGAATTGGGGCAGAATTCACTACTTAAATACTCAATGAACCCCTGTGTGTAGATGGAGCCGGTTCCCTAGTTATCTTCTAGTGTCTCCTCGGAGCACTGTAGTTTTCAAAGTGCACAAAGAGGGTGCTTGCTGCTCTCCAGTACATTTTCCTGACATTTGTGGCCTTGACCAATCACTGCTGTGACCCTTTGCAGCTAGCTATCACAGCTGGTGTAGTTGTAATTGCATTTATATAGCTCTTACTACCCCATATGAGGCGACAAAGTACTTTTTCAGCGAGTAACATGCTACTTCGGAACCCAAAAAGGATTAGTGGTGAATTAGTATAGTGAAATATAAATTAATTTGAGCAGTGGATATGTTAGTCAGTAAGTTGGATTGAGAAGGGTAGTGGAGGGATAGAAGAGGAAAAGGTTTGTATTTATATTGCGCTTGCTACACCTGATGAGGTGTTGAAGCACTTTTTGGTGAGTAGCTCACCCCAGCCCAGGGTGTGAAGGGCTCACTTCACCCCCATATATGGATGTCTTGTGCCACTCAACAACATCCAGGTGGCCCATGTTTCCTGCTTACTTTATGGCCACTATGTGTACGCATTTGATTGCTTGTAGTGTATGGGAGCTGTGTGTAGTGTCAGGTAGATCCAGGCTGATGCTCATGCCATTATAACAGTAGGTACACATTTTTGTTACTCCTTGGCCGAGCGTGTATATTTACTTTAAGGAGACTTTTTGATCAGCAATATCTCTCGAGAAGCTCTGAAACTGGGTTTGTTATACATATTCATTCACTTGCCACAAATCTAGGTTGGTAACATGCAAGCTACTTTTCTTGAAACTGACTAGAGAGAAGAGATGGTGGTAGGTGCGGATACACTGCACAACTTCACACAGCCCTATTGTGGGGTAATCTGTGACAACTCCGCTTTGTGCTTGCTCTCTGGCGCCACTGCGAGTCCTGGTGGTACAGGCATTACATTGCACTGGACACTAGGGCAGACATTCTGTGCTTCCTCAAACAATGCTAGTCCACTTCCGTCGCAGTTGGTGGCCCTCTGTGAAGAAGGAAATACCTGGGCGAGAGACAGGGAGTCTGCTCATGAGCTCAACCCCACGGAGGAGGCATACTAGATGAGGCTGTTTTCTATTCATGGATTTTTCTACTTTAAAAAATAATTGCACAATCAACAAGACATCCTAACAAAAGGAGACATTAACACAAATTAACAGACCATATGTATGATAACTCTGACAAGGTTCCGGAATTGGCTTGGGGGAGGGAACAATCAATTAGTGTAATGTACACCATGGAAGAGCAATGTTTATATTAAATATCAATTCATTACTCTAAGTACTTACATAGGCCAATTAACTGGAACTGCAGATCTGAATGTCCACAAGAGGAAAGAATAACCCAGTGAACAGAGGTAAATAAAGGGTCCTCCTGCTTGCTGTCCGCCCCCTACTCCTCTCCCCTCCTCCACCACATATCTAGAGATACTTGGACTAATGAACGCTTTACGGGGAAGCATCCATCACTGTTGTATGTTTATTGGAATCAATGAGTGAGGATGGCAGGCACCTCTCGCTTACATCAATGTTCACCACTTAGACAGGAGGGCGTGCCTTAGCCCCGGATAGAAATACTGCAGACCTCGCAGACATGTACTTGTGTTGTCCATCATGACTTGATATGAGATCAAACTAATGTTATCATGGACCGGGCACTTAACGACAGTCACAGAAAGCCTACAGTAAAGCCCTTCCTTGCAACATTTCCCTGGAGCAACCTTCGTATTCAACGCACGCGCATCGTCCATTGCTAGTACAATGTCTCTCAAAGAGAGTACTGGATCCTACCACCCACTTGCTGGAATCTCAAAAGCACTGTTTCACAGTCTGTTGGGGGTCAATACAAACACAGTGATGAATTTTGAGATGCTGACTCTTTTGGAGAATAGCTGATGTTACTTAGTTTGCTCATCGGTCTCTTTAGCTGGTGATGTGTCCAGATTTGACACTCAGTTTGAGACCATCATGTCACCTGATCACTGTTTATGATGAGCAGAGGCCCTCTGTATGTCCCCCTCAATGGGTGCTGCAGGACATTACATCTAGAGTTTCACACATCTTGGTTAGATCTTTTAATGATGTGCCTTAGAGTTCTTTCACTAGAGGAGTGGACACAAAGTATAGTGCAGTGAAAGCACTATCAGTGGTTTAAGTATCATGTTTGTGTGCACTATTGTAACTCTGTCACTGTTACCCCACTGGTCCCGACATTACCAGTGTCCATCTTATGTCCATAGCAGCTCGGTGTTGGTGTATCCTTTAAGTCTGCTGCCCACTTTAAGAAGAATGAGGATGAAGCGTCTTCTAGACGCAAGGACAAAATGGAACGTCTGAGTGTCTTTGAGGCATCCTCAGTTGCATCTCTCCTCAGCAGCTTTCACTGCTGTCTTTAGCCTTTGTGAATCATCTTCTCTGGAGCATCCATGTTGAGTACCTCTCTCCTCAGCAGCAGTGTTTTCTATATAGCCAGTCAGCCTGTTCTCAGCAGCTTTTAGTGTCCTTTATATATTTAGTTCCCACTCTCCTGTGCAGTCTTCAGTGTTCTCTACTTCATCAGTCACCCCTCTCTTCAGCAGCTTCCAGTGTTCTTTCTATCCCCAGTTCTCTCTCTCCTCAGCAGCATGCTCTGTTCTCTTTATCCTGAGTCGCCCCTGTCCTCTGTAGCATTCATCCTGAGTACCACTCTCTTCAATCCAGTGCTCCCTATATCCTGAGTAGCACTCTCCTCAGCATCATTAATGTTTTCTATTTTCTGAGAACCGAGCTCCTCAGCAGCTTTTAGTGTTGTCTGTACCGTCAGTCATTCTTTTCTCTGCAGAATTCATCAGGAGAGCCTCTCTCTTTAACAGCACTCAGTGTTCTCTAGATGCTTAGTTCCCTCACTCCTCAGCAGCAGTCAAGGGTCTCTGTACCCTCAATTACCCCTCTCGTCTGCAGCATTCCCTGGTTTTCATATCCTCGGCAACCCTCTCCTCAGCAGCATTTCGTGATTTCTATATTCTCACTGCCAGTGTCTCGTCAGCAGCAGTTTCTACTGCCTATATCCTCACTGCCCAACTCTCCCTAGCAGTATTTCCCGGCATCTACAGCGCCTCTGCACCCCTCTCTATTCAGCAGCTGCCTTAGCCCTTCCTCTGTGTCCCTCTCTCCACTGCCGCATTCCCTGCTCCATCGCCTTAGTAAGGCTGTCCATAGAAGCATTTACGACTCTCTGTCCACTGCGCTGCTCTCTATCCTCAGCAGCATTCACTGCACTCTAGATCATTTGTGCCCAGCTCTCCTCTGCAGTATTTCCTGATTTATTTACCTCGATCCACTCCTCTCATAAGCAGCATTCATTGGGCCCTATGTCCTCAGTGTCCCTCTCTACACAGCCACAATTCCTGATCTTTATCTCCTCACAGCCCTCTCTCCTGAGCAGTCCTCAGCTTCCCCTCTTTTCTCAGCAGCATTCAGTGGTCTCTGCATCATTAATGCCTCTCTCTCTTCCACCACATGTCCTGCTCTCCATATTTTCGTTGCTGTATCACTAAGCGTCCTTACTAATAGAGTTTCTGCTCATAGTTTTTTGGGGGGCAGATTTATATAGGGCAAACTCGACCCGAAGGTATTGGAGCTCTTTACATGACCACAAGTTACATTACACAAGGACACATTCATTTTTTTTGGTAGGCACGGGGAGATTGAGTGATTTGCCCAGAATCACAGGATGTGGGGTTGACCCCGAGGCTCGAACCTTGGTTTCCCAGCTCCAAAGTCGGCAGTCTAGCTGTGAGACCACATCCTCCCCCTGTAAAGGGGTGTAAACAATCTGTACGTCTGGGTGAACAACAGGCAGATGATATCAGTGATGATTGACATACAGATGACGATACGTTTATGAAAACATGAACATGCATAGGGTAAAGCATTGCTGATTACATGCATTGAGTGGTACCAACAGAGTGCCGTGCTGGTGGCAGAGGCGTTGGTGTGGATATGGATTGGGGATTTTTTGGGCCTCTCTAGACTGAACAGTGAAGTCTGTGGTCTGTTTAGGCGGGGGTAGCCCTGGGGAGGTGTGTGAGGTTCTCCATAGTAGGTGCTGAAGCAGCTGTCAGGACCATATCCTTGAGGCGGTAGGGGACTACTCACAGTCAAGGGATGCAAAGTGGGAGAATGCAGAAAGCACACGGGAGTGTGACGAGGCACCAGCTATGAGTGTAGGGCGGTGTAGGGCGGTGCTAAGTGAAGGATGACTTTGTCACCCTAGGTGAGTCGTTTGTAGTGCACTCTTCTTTGCAGTTGCCCCCTGCTTGGCACCTGTTTGTCGAGGCGGGAGGTTGTCTGAGGAGGCTAGCGAGTGTCCAAGTGGCTGATGGTTTTGTCATACTTGGGTAGTCCCATCAGCAGGCGGTGTCTGTGATGCTGCTTGCTGCTAGGAGCTGCAGTGTTTGGGCTGTGGCTGCTTCAGGTGGCAGATGCTGGTCCACCTGCCTCTCGTTCAGCAGTTGAGACCGAGTGGCGGTGTCTCTAGACTCATGCAGGAATTAAAGAGGACCCCTACGAGGGGCAGGAGGGGGTGGTGTGGAGTGTGGACAAGCAGCATGTAGATAGCCGCCATCTTCTTTCTGCTAGGAGGGCAGCCCTTGCATTACACATTCCTTGTATGAGGTCTGCAGTCCTGTACAGTCCTGTTGTTAAGAGGCAGAGAGCAGCTTGTTGCCCATCACCGGCTGTGAACCAGAGCACTGAGGCCGGCTTAAGAGCACGTTCAGGTACAACCTGAAGCCGAGCAGGTGGGCAACTATACACCCCAGCTGAGCAAAGCAACAGGGACATCCTTTGGCACCACAGCCATGCACACAATGTGGCTCCAACCAGACGCACAGCAGAACCGAGCCAGCCCCTGCCCAATACAAGCCATCACTAGACTGTACAACAGTCTAACCAACCCTTGCCAGCCACTGCCTGCTATGACTCGCATCTAAACCACAAGAAACACAACCAAGCAACCCCCCTTTGGCTCTGGCCAATGGGAGTCCCAGAATAGTAGAGGGTGACCTGCTTCTAAAGTGCTTTGAGACCGTATAAATGGTGGACATGTGCTGTATAAATGCAGGTAGTGCAACAAAGCCAGTTAGATCGCTGTAGGTTTCTCTTCAATGGGTCTGTCGTCATTTCAAATGTGCGTCGTGTTGCGGATAATGTGACTTGTATTCAATATGAATCCCGAGGTGGCGATGTTTACCTGCAACGCTGTCTATTCTGTGTCTGTCCGTCCTACTGCACAGCACAGAAAAGCAATTTATTAGAGCCGATTCTGGGATTGCAGGCAATCGCTGTCTGTTAGCTCGTGACAGATCATTGCCTTTGGGGGCGCCATCCCTCTGCTGTGGAAACTTGGTGTGATGCATATCTGTTTTCTGCTTTATCTGCATATTTCTAATAGAAAAGGCAGTCTGCGGTAAATTGCTCCTGGCAGCACTGTTCGTTAGGTAGATAACTGTCCCAGAATCACAGGCTTTGCTGGTGCTGTCTGGCATGCCGGGGGTCACACATGGCAACAACTAGTGTTCACATCAACTACGCGTCATTTCATTGTGTTTGTATCTTTTTGTTGCGCTGTGTTATTTCGGCTTCTGGCATGTGACCGTGACATCATGCGCATCTTATGCATGTCTCTAAGTTGGGGGTATGTGAATTTTTCTCTTGGGAGCTATTTGGAACTGTTGGCTGGGGCCTTTTTCTGGAGCGGGTACTGGGGAAAGCTTCTAAAACAGTATCTTGGCAAATTCAGGGTTCTCCTTTAGAAGTCTGGGCTGCTCTGTGCTTCTGACTGAGCTCATGGGAAGAGCGCCGACCAATCCGCTGCCAGGCGGCCCCATGTCATGTGTGACTCCTTCAGCCAGTCCTGGCCTTTAAGTCAACAGGACTCTGCATGCTGGGGCATTCGAGCACCTACTTGTAAGAGGAAAACTACAAGTCCCAGAATGTACACTGCTGTTGCCTGCAAAGTCAGGACTGGCTGAAAGCACCACAGATGACATGGGGCCTTATGGCAGCCATGCAACTGCTAAGAGAAGCAGAACCTGGTGCAGAAGAGAGAATGAGCATGAGGTTGCAGGGCCCTGGGACATGGCCTCCACTGAGGGTGAGTGACTCTCTGGGGAGGTGGTCATATTCTGATGACCCCAATCGCCATGCTCCCTTTGTCATGGCTGGTGCAGAGAAGTGACAATTTTACTGGCTTTTCCTTCAGGATGCTCTTTGACATCTGAAGCGCCCCCATGCATGGTGTAGGCTTGTTGCCAGCCAAGAAAGTGCCAGAACCAGGCAGCAGAGCAGAGGCAGGTCTGCAGAGAGCAGCAACTGCCGTGAAGAGATGATAGTTCGGAGGACAATGCTCAGCAGAGATTGGGGAACAGAGCAAGTACCTGCTGAGAGGAGGAGGGTGCAAGGGAAGAGGCTGCTGAGAAACGAGGATGTGTAGGAGACCAGCAGGGCATAGACTGCTGAACACAGAATTGATGACACAAAATGCCAAGACGAGAAACCAGGTAGAGAAGCAAAGTGCGGGAACCACTGAGACGAGCAGCAGAGCAGAGAGGAGGGACTACCGGGAAAAGAAGGGCTAGGGTTGGAGGAACAGAATAGGAACTGATGAGCAGACAGGGAGCACAGAACTGCTGTTGGAGAGAGTAGGGAAGCCATGATGATTTCTTAATGCTTATTTCTAGTGCAAACCTATATCGTACTTTCAAAGGGCTAGATAACCAGGAGTCAGCATGACAGATCTGTACCCTGTGGATTAAACAGAAGCATTTATAAAGCTTCCTGAAGCAGGTAAGAACAGATTCGTGATGCCTCGTTAATAGCAAGGAATGCCATGTGTTAGCTGCAGCAATAGACGCAGTGCAGCCTCCAAAGGATATCACCGCTCTTGCTTGGTGCATACCTGGAAGGTATTGCGAAGTGGAACAACTCACCAGCAGACTTGCGTGAGCCAAGCTTACAGGTGATAAACTCAAGAAAGCATTGATGGACTGTGGACTAGTACTTGAAGACTCCCACGGGCCTGAAGGTTACCCTACTTTGAACAGGTAGTCACTGTAACGTCGCTGACGCCTTGAGACATTAATAATAAGTCAAGCAGCTGCATTTTGAATCAGCGGAAAGAGGGTTCGAAATGTTTCCTGGAGCAGGTAAATAAATGCAGTTGCTGTATTTAGATAAAGTTTTATATAGCGTAGACGTGACCCAAGTGGGTATCAAAGCGTTTTACGGATGATCGAGGTACAAAACAGAGTTGCAGGTAAAAAACAACAGTGAGAAGCAAGATCCCAGAAAAGGTAGAGGCAGTGCATATCATCTCCACTTCTGGAAACTCCTGAAGACCGAATTGTTCAGTAATTGACCAACCTAGCTCTGCATACACCACTCCGCTAGCGCGTAGATACCCCTTCGGGGGCAATTACTGCGCTTTACAAATCCAATATATACATAAAAAATAAATGAGTACAATCGTGTTTCCTTCTGAGTGCCCAGCTGCCAGTCTCTGGTACCCTGTTATTTTTTATTTTGCGCTAATCCAGTGTGTGCACAAAGGTCACGTCTGTCGCTAGACATGAGTGAGGTCCTGGGCATATCCTGAGTCTGGAGAGAGACACAGTGCTGACATGAGAGGACATCTGAGGATGCAGAGAACAGGACCCGATACAAAGGAGAGGTAACAAGGCCTAGGACAAGGAGCATGTGAAATGCTGCCAGGATGGAAGGAGGTAGAAGGTACAGAGATCAGGAGCTGCTGCCGAAGAACGAGTGAGGAAGCTGAGCATCGAAAAAGCAAGGGGGAGGAGCTGGTGATGTGGGGAACATGTTTACCACAAAAGAGCCGCTCCTAGTATGATGGCCTAAGTGCTATAGTGTTACAGTGTTAACTTGTGAGTGCAAGCATCTCACAAAAAGTGAAAGACTGGTCTCACACACCACCTGGTGTCATGCTTCATCATTGACCAGTCCTCGCCCTCTAAAAACTTGGTTTGAAAGAGGGCGGGCATGCACCTGGAGACAGGGATGCACTTCTAAAACTAAGTGGGGACCCTTACAAGAAAAGTGAGGTTAAAAAGCCATTACAGATGTCATACTTGTTTTAATGTAACTGGCACCAGTATGGTGTTTAAAATAAAAGGTCGGTGTGTTGGGGGTTTAATTGTCCCCCCACCGTACTATAAATGGTCAACATGTTTCTGCCTGCTGGCCCCAAGGGGTCTGTGGCATTCACCAGGACCTATGCTGTACAAAACGGGCTCCACCCCTAACGTACTATGCTGGTGAGGGTTCCACTTGGTGGGGTGAACGCTTTCACACTCCACCGTATGTGCGGCTAAATTATACACCTGTAGAGAAAGAAAATAAAAGTGAAGTCCAGACAATACTGAAACATTACCAAGTTAGGTGACGGTCATATGGTGTGCCACATACTCATGCAAGACTTAAAAGCATGGCTACCATCACATGATGTTGAGAGGACGCAGAGGATGAATAGAGCAGTAAATATTGCCGAGCGAGAGCAGATGATACAGACAGCAGGAAACGCACACAGGAGAGAGAGAATAGTTGTTTAAAAAACGATTTTCACTTTCTGCGTTTACTTTCTATGCCTGTGGTTGTTACAGTTAAAAATTGTAGTTTTAGCCTGTCTGTAATTGCATATTTTATCACCTGTGTTGTGTTTTAAATGTGTGGTTTTCCCTGCCCATGATTGCCTTCATTTAGTGTGTTGAATTGTGGGATTTGCAGTTCAACCTCTGTAGTTTGTCCCTCTCATTCCTTGGTGACAAATCTGTTTTCCCTCCAAATTTCTCCTTTGCTCTGTGCTTAGGCCTGTGTGCTCAAACAGTGCACCCCAGCCTCCATTTTGTGTTCACAAGCCAGTGAGGCCAGCCCCCCTGCCTCACCCCACCGCCCCCCCCCCCCAGCAAAAGGGATTTTCTACATCAGAGGGTGCTTCTGTGAGCTGTTGAAACTGTATTTACTGGGGCCTGTGCACTTCGTTTTTTGGCCAGCAGGGGGAGTAAAGCTTTATTCAATCAGTATTGTTAGATTTCGAGTTAGTGAAGCCTTTACCTGCTGAAGTCCAAAGTTGTGGATTGAGCCTGTCTGTCTCCTAGGAGATTCTGAACAGGAGCAAGCAGCTTCCAACTCCCTGGCCAGCAAACCTTGTCTGAGGTTGCTGGGACTTTATATGGTGTGCTAGTGGTTGGCACATGTGTACACTGATTGGTGGTTGTATCTGGTGTTTCTATTGGGTTAGGCTTAATGTCCTCATTGGTTGGGTATTTGAGGGTTCTGATTGGTTTCTCGGTCTGTGAATCAATCATTGCAGGGTTGGGACTAGGGCTAGCGTTAGGATTTCTATTGGAAGTAGGGACTAGGGCTTCCTATGTTATTGGTTGTTGGGAGTAGGATGGGACTAGGGCTAGGGTTAGAGCTTTAATTGGAAGTAGTGATTAGGGCAAGGGTTCCCATTGGCTGAAGGGGTCACCTGATTACTAGGGCTACAAAAAAGGCCAGGCTTAGGGCGTCTCAGCCCGGGCGTCGAGGCTAAGGGTGTCGAGGACAAGGGTAGTTGCCTGTTTGGGCTGCCCTTTTTCTCATTTAACAATACCCAGCCCACACCATCCACAACCCTATCTCTCATCCTATAGATCTATCAATATATCCTCTACATCCACTCTCTCATTCATCCCAAACCCCATACCACTACTATGATCGCCAAAATAACCTTTTCTAGAATCTCTCCTGCTCTACCCCTCCTTGCATCATCTGCCACATCTTTTTACTACACCGATCCCCTAAACCAAACATTTCTAAACTCTCCCCTCAGACTCCTTCCCTCCAAAACTCCTTTTTACTCATCCAAAAGCCTCTTCCTACTGCTAAGACTTTAAAAAAAAAAAATCCTTCACTCTTTTATCCCTCCACTTTCCTTTTTCTATAAAAATTAACAGACTAACATGTTTCACTTCTCAAATTCCATATTCCATATTCAACTATACTAATATACTGCCCAAATAACTGAATAACATATCTACTACTCAAATTACTTCATATTTATACTATACTAATTTTCAACACTAATCCTTTATGGGTTCCGGAGTGGCGTGCTACTCGCCAGAAAAGAGCTTTAACGCCCATCAGGGGTAACAAGTGCTATATGAATGCAAATCTTTCTTCCCCTTTTATCCATCCGCTATCCTTCTCACTCCAAGTAACAGACTAATATCCACCACTGAAATTCCCTCATATTTCACCATATTTATTCACCACTAATCCTCTATAGGATCCCTGAATAGCATGCGTCAACAAGTGAGCGATAAATAAATACAAACCTTTGTCCTATTCTATCCTTCTGCTATCATTCCAAATCCAAATAACTGATTAACCTATCCACCACTTAAAATGTACTTGCATGTTTCACTATACTAATTCAACACTAATCCTCTGTTGTGGAAAATGACAATGTATATGTACATAAGCGGCGTTCATTTGTGTTCACCATACCCCTCGCTGTAAGCAGAACGAATACCGCGAAGCATTGACCGCATCATCCCGCCAGCATAGGCCCATGCACGCACGTACACGACAGCCATTTTAGGCCCCAAGGCCTCTCTGCCCGTTTGTTAAATCCCCAGCACGCCCCCCCCCCCCCGTTGAACACCCCCTTTGTCTCATGCATAGGCCATAAAACCCTCTCCCTCTGCGCGACCCTGCTCTAAAAGTGACACCCCTGCCTGACCGACACCCCCTGCATTCCTCCCAGGAACACCCTTCCCCTCTTCTGATGACCCCCCGGCTACACCTGGCCTCTCGACCCGGTCCCAAGTCATAAAACAAAGCCTCATGGATGTACCCCCCCTGGCCCTGCATAGCAAAACGTGATACACCAACCGAAGTGCCCGATCTTATCGCCTGCCCAACCTTAGATCTGACCACCCCCTCTTGCCCTCGTGTCCTGTTGGAATGTCCGGCTGCAAGATTACAATCACATGTTACATTTGGGAGGGGAAACGACATCCGAGCGACAGGCATGGGAATAGGCCTGAAGCTGGGATTCCAAACGTGCCTTTTCGTACTTCAAAGTTTCTTTATTGCAATAAGGAATGTTTGTGCATCATAAACCTGTGTATAAAAGACGGAGCCTCAGAGAAACTTGTTAGAGCACCTCTTGAAGACATTGTGCGCGTGTCCGAAATGACAGGCTCTCCTCATGAGAAATAAAAATCTGTTCTTGCACTCCCGCTTCCAGCGCCCGTCTCTTTATTTGGTAACTGATCAAAATGGGAACTAAGAGGCGTCTTGTGCCAGCAGCCTGGGCATCGGTTGTAATTTGGGCTGTTTTTCCTCAATTGGCGTCCCAACGCGGGGCCCATCAGCGACATAAGGTCCGGTAAGAGAGGTCCAGACGATGGGGTGAACATCTGAACGATTGGAGTATACCTGCCTTGAGAGGGCCCTCGTCCGGCTGCCGATTGAATGAACTTCACCGATTCCGAACGGACCTCTCTCAAGCGACCTACTGTCCTGACTGGGATCCCACAGGAATGCTGTGGTAAAAACATGGAGTAAGAGAACGATCGGGCGCTGGAAAGGGAAGGCGAAGAACTGTCCACACGGTCCGGTCCGGGTAAGGTTAAGTAGGACGTCTTTACGTCTGATTGATAGGATGACTTTATCCATCTGATTGATTGAGTGATTGATTGTTTATATTGGAATCGGTATTTAAATACTGGTATTGTTCATTGATTGGTTCATTTAGCCTTGGTTGCTACTTGAAGTATTGGTTCTCTTTGAGACATTCTCTGTTTGCAAACAGCAACGAATAGGAACGTTCCTCTCTCTTTGCAAATAGTGAAGGATAGGTAATGCGGACTTTTGTCCCCCGTTGTAATCCGTCATGCCTGTTTTTCTCCCCACTGATTGATTGGTTGCTCTGTTGCTCTTTGAGACATTCGCTGTCTACAAACGGGGAAGAATAGGAATATTCTGTCTCCCTTTGCAGATAGTGAAGGGTAGGTAATGCAGACTTTTGTCCCCCATTGTAATCCGTCATGCCTATCTTTCTCCCCACTGATTGTTTGTTATCGATTTTTTAAGAGATGATAGTTCGGAGGACAATGCTCAGCAGAGATTGGGGAACAGAGCAAGTACCTGCTGAGAGGAGGAGGGTGCAAGGGAAGAGGCTGCTGAGAAACGAGGATGTGTAGGAGACCAGCAGGGCATAGACTGCTGAACACAGAATTGATGACACAAAATGCCAAGACGAGAAACCAGGTAGAGAAGCAAAGTGCGGGAACCACTGAGACGAGCAGCAGAGCAGAGAGGAGGGACTACCGGGAAAAGAAGGGCTAGGGTTGGAGGAACAGAATAGGAACTGATGAGCAGACAGGGAGCACAGAACTGCTGTTGGAGAGAGTAGGGAAGCCATGATGATTTCTTAATGCTTATTTCTAGTGCAAACCTATATCGTACTTTCAAAGGGCTAGATATCCAGGAGTCAGCATGACAGATCTGTACCCTGTGGATTAAACAGAAGCATTTATAAAGCTTCCTGAAGCAGGTAAGAACAGATTTGTGATGCCTCGTTAATAGCAAGGAATGCCATGTGTTAGCTGCAGCAATAGACGCAGTGCAGCCTCCAAAGGATATCACCGCTCTTGCTTGGTGCATACCTGGAAGGTATTGCGAAGTGGAACAACTCACCAGCAGACTTGCGTGAGCCAAGCTTACAGGTGATAAACTCAAGAAAGCATTGATGGACTGTGGACTAGTACTTGAAGACTCCCACGGGCCTGAAGGTTACCCTACTTTGAACAGGTAGTCACTGTAACGTCGCTGACGCCTTGAGACATTAATAATAAGTCAAGCAGCTGCATTTTGAATCAGCGGAAAGAGGGTTCGAAATGTTTCCTGGAGCAGGTAAATAAATGCAGTTGCTGTATTTAGATAAAGTTTTATATAGCGTAGACGTGACCCAAGTGGGTATCAAAGCGTTTTACGGATGATCGAGGTACAAAACAGAGTTGCAGGTAAAAAACAACAGTGAGAAGCAAGATCCCAGAAAAGGTAGAGGCAGTGCATATCATCTCCACTTCTGGAAACTCCTGAAGACCGAATTGTTCAGTAATTGACCAACCTAGCTCTGCATACACCACTCCGCTAGCGCGTAGATACCCCTTCGGGGGCAATTACTGCGCTTTACAAATCCAATATATACATAAAAAATAAATGAGTACAATCGTGTTTCCTTCTGAGTGCCCAGCTGCCAGTCTCTGGTACCCTGTTATTTTTTATTTTGCGCTAATCCAGTGTGTGCACAAAGGTCACGTCTGTCGCTAGACATGAGTGAGGTCCTGGGCATATCCTGAGTCTGGAGAGAGACACAGTGCTGACATGAGAGGACATCTGAGGATGCAGAGAACAGGACCCGATACAAAGGAGAGGTAACAAGGCCTAGGACAAGGAGCATGTGAAATGCTGCCAGGATGGAAGGAGGTAGAAGGTACAGAGATCAGGAGCTGCTGCCGAAGAACGAGTGAGGAAGCTGAGCATCGAAAAAGCAAGGGGGAGGAGCTGGTGATGTGGGGAACATGTTTACCACAAAAGAGCCGCTCCTAGTATGATGGCCTAAGTGCTATAGTGTTACAGTGTTAACTTGTGAGTGCAAGCATCTCACAAAAAGTGAAAGACTGGTCTCACACACCACCTGGTGTCATGCTTCATCATTGACCAGTCCTCGCCCTCTAAAAACTTGGTTTGAAAGAGGGCGGGCATGCACCTGGAGACAGGGATGCACTTCTAAAACTAAGTGGGGACCCTTACAAGAAAAGTGAGGTTAAAAAGCCATTACAGATGTCATACTTGTTTTAATGTAACTGGCACCAGTATGGTGTTTAAAATAAAAGGTCGGTGTGTTGGGGGTTTAATTGTCCCCCCACCGTACTATAAATGGTCAACATGTTTCTGCCTGCTGGCCCCAAGGGGTCTGTGGCATTCACCAGGACCTATGCTGTACAAAACGGGCTCCACCCCTAACGTACTATGCTGGTGAGGGTTCCACTTGGTGGGGTGAACGCTTTCACACTCCACCGTATGTGCGGCTAAATTATACACCTGTAGAGAAAGAAAATAAAAGTGAAGTCCAGACAATACTGAAACATTACCAAGTTAGGTGACGGTCATATGGTGTGCCACATACTCATGCAAGACTTAAAAGCATGGCTACCATCACATGATGTTGAGAGGACGCAGAGGATGAATAGAGCAGTAAATATTGCCGAGCGAGAGCAGATGATACAGACAGCAGGAAACGCACACAGGAGAGAGAGAATAGTTGTTTAAAAAACGATTTTCACTTTCTGCGTTTACTTTCTATGCCTGTGGTTGTTACAGTTAAAAATTGTAGTTTTAGCCTGTCTGTAATTGCATATTTTATCACCTGTGTTGTGTTTTAAATGTGTGGTTTTCCCTGCCCATGATTGCCTTCATTTAGTGTGTTGAATTGTGGGATTTGCAGTTCAACCTCTGTAGTTTGTCCCTCTCATTCCTTGGTGACAAATCTGTTTTCCCTCCAAATTTCTCCTTTGCTCTGTGCTTAGGCCTGTGTGCTCAAACAGTGCACCCCAGCCTCCATTTTGTGTTCACAAGCCAGTGAGGCCAGCCCCCCTGCCTCACCCCACCGCCCCCCCCCCCCCAGCAAAAGGGATTTTCTACATCAGAGGGTGCTTCTGTGAGCTGTTGAAACTGTATTTACTGGGGCCTGTGCACTTCGTTTTTTGGCCAGCAGGGGGAGTAAAGCTTTATTCAATCAGTATTGTTAGATTTCGAGTTAGTGAAGCCTTTACCTGCTGAAGTCCAAAGTTGTGGATTGAGCCTGTCTGTCTCCTAGGAGATTCTGAACAGGAGCAAGCAGCTTCCAACTCCCTGGCCAGCAAACCTTGTCTGAGGTTGCTGGGACTTTATATGGTGTGCTAGTGGTTGGCACATGTGTACACTGATTGGTGGTTGTATCTGGTGTTTCTATTGGGTTAGGCTTAATGTCCTCATTGGTTGGGTATTTGAGGGTTCTGATTGGTTTCTCGGTCTGTGAATCAATCATTGCAGGGTTGGGACTAGGGCTAGCGTTAGGATTTCTATTGGAAGTAGGGACTAGGGCTTCCTATGTTATTGGTTGTTGGGAGTAGGATGGGACTAGGGCTAGGGTTAGAGCTTTAATTGGAAGTAGTGATTAGGGCAAGGGTTCCCATTGGCTGAAGGGGTCACCTGATTACTAGGGCTACAAAAAAGGCCAGGCTTAGGGCGTCTCAGCCCGGGCGTCGAGGCTAAGGGTGTCGAGGACAAGGGTAGTTGCCTGTTTGGGCTGCCCTTTTTCTCATTTAACAATACCCAGCCCACACCATCCACAACCCTATCTCTCATCCTATAGATCTATCAATATATCCTCTACATCCACTCTCTCATTCATCCCAAACCCCATACCACTACTATGATCGCCAAAATAACCTTTTCTAGAATCTCTCCTGCTCTACCCCTCCTTGCATCATCTGCCACATCTTTTTACTACACCGATCCCCTAAACCAAACATTTCTAAACTCTCCCCTCAGACTCCTTCCCTCCAAAACTCCTTTTTACTCATCCAAAAGCCTCTTCCTACTGCTAAGACTTTAAAAAAAAAAATCCTTCACTCTTTTATCCCTCCACTTTCCTTTTTCTATAAAAATTAACAGACTAACATGTTTCACTTCTCAAATTCCATATTCCATATTCAACTATACTAATATACTGCCCAAATAACTGAATAACATATCTACTACTCAAATTACTTCATATTTATACTATACTAATTTTCAACACTAATCCTTTATGGGTTCCGGAGTGGCGTGCTACTCGCCAGAAAAGAGCTTTAACGCCCATCAGGGGTAACAAGTGCTATATGAATGCAAATCTTTCTTCCCCTTTTATCCATCCGCTATCCTTCTCACTCCAAGTAACAGACTAATATCCACCACTGAAATTCCCTCATATTTCACCATATTTATTCACCACTAATCCTCTATAGGATCCCTGAATAGCATGCGTCAACAAGTGAGCGATAAATAAATACAAACCTTTGTCCTATTCTATCCTTCTGCTATCATTCCAAATCCAAATAACTGATTAACCTATCCACCACTTAAAATGTACTTGCATGTTTCACTATACTAATTCAACACTAATCCTCTGTTGTGGAAAATGACAATGTATATGTACATAAGCGGCGTTCATTTGTGTTCACCATACCCCTCGCTGTAAGCAGAACGAATACCGCGAAGCATTGACCGCATCATCCCGCCAGCATAGGCCCATGCACGCACGTACACGACAGCCATTTTAGGCCCCAAGGCCTCTCTGCCCGTTTGTTAAATCCCCAGCACGCCCCCCCCCCCCGTTGAACACCCCCTTTGTCTCATGCATAGGCCATAAAACCCTCTCCCTCTGCGCGACCCTGCTCTAAAAGTGACACCCCTGCCTGACCGACACCCCCTGCATTCCTCCCAGGAACACCCTTCCCCTCTTCTGATGACCCCCCGGCTACACCTGGCCTCTCGACCCGGTCCCAAGTCATAAAACAAAGCCTCATGGATGTACCCCCCCTGGCCCTGCATAGCAAAACGTGATACACCAACCGAAGTGCCCGATCTTATCGCCTGCCCAACCTTAGATCTGACCACCCCCTCTTGCCCTCGTGTCCTGTTGGAATGTCCGGCTGCAAGATTACAATCACATGTTACATTTGGGAGGGGAAACGACATCCGAGCGACAGGCATGGGAATAGGCCTGAAGCTGGGATTCCAAACGTGCCTTTTCGTACTTCAAAGTTTCTTTATTGCAATAAGGAATGTTTGTGCATCATAAACCTGTGTATAAAAGACGGAGCCTCAGAGAAACTTGTTAGAGCACCTCTTGAAGACATTGTGCGCGTGTCCGAAATGACAGGCTCTCCTCATGAGAAATAAAAATCTGTTCTTGCACTCCCGCTTCCAGCGCCCGTCTCTTTATTTGGTAACTGATCAAAATGGGAACTAAGAGGCGTCTTGTGCCAGCAGCCTGGGCATCGGTTGTAATTTGGGCTGTTTTTCCTCAATTGGCGTCCCAACGCGGGGCCCATCAGCGACATAAGGTCCGGTAAGAGAGGTCCAGACGATGGGGTGAACATCTGAACGATTGGAGTATACCTGCCTTGAGAGGGCCCTCGTCCGGCTGCCGATTGAATGAACTTCACCGATTCCGAACGGACCTCTCTCAAGCGACCTACTGTCCTGACTGGGATCCCACAGGAATGCTGTGGTAAAAACATGGAGTAAGAGAACGATCGGGCGCTGGAAAGGGAAGGCGAAGAACTGTCCACACGGTCCGGTCCGGGTAAGGTTAAGTAGGACGTCTTTACGTCTGATTGATAGGATGACTTTATCCATCTGATTGATTGAGTGATTGATTGTTTATATTGGAATCGGTATTTAAATACTGGTATTGTTCATTGATTGGTTCATTTAGCCTTGGTTGCTACTTGAAGTATTGGTTCTCTTTGAGACATTCTCTGTTTGCAAACAGCAACGAATAGGAACGTTCCTCTCTCTTTGCAAATAGTGAAGGATAGGTAATGCGGACTTTTGTCCCCCGTTGTAATCCGTCATGCCTGTTTTTCTCCCCACTGATTGATTGGTTGCTCTGTTGCTCTTTGAGACATTCGCTGTCTACAAACGGGGAAGAATAGGAATATTCTGTCTCCCTTTGCAGATAGTGAAGGGTAGGTAATGCAGACTTTTGTCCCCCATTGTAATCCGTCATGCCTATCTTTCTCCCCACTGATTGTTTGTTATCGATTTTTTAAGAGATGATAGTTCGGAGGACAATGCTCAGCAGAGATTGGGGAACAGAGCAAGTACCTGCTGAGAGGAGGAGGGTGCAAGGGAAGAGGCTGCTGAGAAACGAGGATGTGTAGGAGACCAGCAGGGCATAGACTGCTGAACACAGAATTGATGACACAAAATGCCAAGACGAGAAACCAGGTAGAGAAGCAAAGTGCGGGAACCACTGAGACGAGCAGCAGAGCAGAGAGGAGGGACTACCGGGAAAAGAAGGGCTAGGGTTGGAGGAACAGAATAGGAACTGATGAGCAGACAGGGAGCACAGAACTGCTGTTGGAGAGAGTAGGGAAGCCATGATGATTTCTTAATGCTTATTTCTAGTGCAAACCTATATCGTACTTTCAAAGGGCTAGATATCCAGGAGTCAGCATGACAGATCTGTACCCTGTGGATTAAACAGAAGCATTTATAAAGCTTCCTGAAGCAGGTAAGAACAGATTTGTGATGCCTCGTTAATAGCAAGGAATGCCATGTGTTAGCTGCAGCAATAGACGCAGTGCAGCCTCCAAAGGATATCACCGCTCTTGCTTGGTGCATACCTGGAAGGTATTGCGAAGTGGAACAACTCACCAGCAGACTTGCGTGAGCCAAGCTTACAGGTGATAAACTCAAGAAAGCATTGATGGACTGTGGACTAGTACTTGAAGACTCCCACGGGCCTGAAGGTTACCCTACTTTGAACAGGTAGTCACTGTAACGTCGCTGACGCCTTGAGACATTAATAATAAGTCAAGCAGCTGCATTTTGAATCAGCGGAAAGAGGGTTCGAAATGTTTCCTGGAGCAGGTAAATAAATGCAGTTGCTGTATTTAGATAAAGTTTTATATAGCGTAGACGTGACCCAAGTGGGTATCAAAGCGTTTTACGGATGATCGAGGTACAAAACAGAGTTGCAGGGTGAAGCAACTCGAGCTCTTTTGAGATATTCCCTGTCTACAAACAGAGAAGAATAGGAATATTCTGTCTCCCTTTGCAGATAGCGAAGGATAGGTAATGCGGACTTTTGTCCCCCGTTGTAATCCGTCATGCCTGTTTTTCTCCCCACTGATTGATTGATTGTCTGGACATGTATTGTTCAAGGAATAGTTCTTTTGAGGTATTCTCTGTTTGCAAATAACGTGGAATAGAAATATTCTGTCTAGTCTTTGCAAGTAGTGAAGGGTAGGTAATGCGGACCTTTGTCCCCCGTTGTAATCTGTCATGCCTATCTACTCCCCACTGATTGGTAAACTAGTTCCACCCGGACCATTTATTAGAGGTAGATCATCTGGCTCAACCGGAGGGCGCCCCTAATAAAAAGGACATATGTAAAATACGAAGTAATCACCGTATCCTGTTAACAGAAACTTTAGCACGAAACACACTAGAAAAGGAAGGAAAAAGAAATCGAGCAAAATCAGTAGGCCACTGATGAGTTTTTTTGACTTCGCTAGAAATAAGAAACGTTAGAAATAGCCCGCAATAAGAAACATGAAAGTGGTGAGAGAAGCCAAGCTTGACATCACGGCAGCCACGAGGTAGCTAGGCTCCGCCGCCCCTCACTGCTCCAAACATGTCTGTCCCACCGCCCGCCACGCCCAATAACGGTAACATAAGATAGATACAAGTCAGCAGATACCTACCCCCATTCCGGAAGCTCCCGAAGTGCAACAGGTCCACGGTTACGCCCATCCAGAAGACGAGGCCTCGACAGGTGCAGGGCGGGGCCCGGCTGGCCGCCATCGGCCAGAGAGGTCGTGGGGTGGATGGCCCGGAATGTACTGGTCTTCCCATCCTCCTCTTCTGGCGCCTTGCAGGCCACGGGGGGGGGATGTCTTGCTTATGCCTCCGACCCCCCCTCTCTCATCGCCTGGTCCGGCCGTCACGAATGTCAGCGCCAGGAGACGGCGTGGGGTGCACTGGGAGAGAGAGGCGGCGCGGACGAGCCTCTCCCACCTCCCCAGGTGGAGGCCCCTCAGCTGCACCCCCAACGCTCCACTCACCCGACAAGGGTTCGTCCACTCTTGCGGTGCAGCAACGCTCCACTCACCCGACGGGGTCTCGTCCACTGTTGCGATACAACGGCGCTTCGCCCGAACCAGCTGAGTTCCTCCCACTCTTGGGAGATTGGGCCTGGCGTGCAAAGATGGCCTGGTCGCTTGTCAGCTAGAAAATGAGTCCCCCGTCCAGAAGCGTTCTCCTCAGCTTTGAAGATTCTATGAGAACTGCAGGGGCCCCCGACCCCCGCGGGCCCCCCCCGATGGGGAATGACTGCCATGATTGCTCGCGGAACGACCAAGACGTAGCCACGAGACGTTGGCGCTCTCATGCTGGCGCCAGCCTCAGTTTGAATGACCAAAATCCTGCAGACTACCAATTTGATCAGTTCCGGTGGAACACCAGTATGACCCGGTAGGAAAGATTGTTGCCTCCCTCCCCCCTTTGACTGATGGTTCATATCGACGGCCCCTTCTTTTGCCCTTTAACGAAACTTTTGGACTGCCGAAAGAGGCTCTGGTCCAACCACGAGTTGGTGGAGACATTTTGACTATACTTGGACCTGCCTGACCTCGCCCAAAATGGCGCCGGTACAAATGAAACTCGCAACTCCCTGTTGTGTTCCGGTTGCTCAGCCTTGATATCATGAGATATGTATGCAGTTTTTGAAGCGCACGGCGGGAGGGGATGGGTACTGATTGAACATTCGGACAATGAATTGATATTAAGTTCTGACGCGTCATTGATTACCGTATTATTGAAAGTTCGAATTTTCGACACTTATGGTACTTGCCCACAATGAATTTTCGATATGATTGTACTGCACTTGTCGCACCTTTATGAAATCAGCGACCACCGACTCCGTTACGTTTTCCTCAAATAAATATCCCCTCATGTACAGTTCCAGTCTGCTCCGTGGCCGGCCCACGTGGTTGTAGGCCCGTATTTGTGCGCCAACATTTTTAAATAAAGTTTTTTTTTAAAAGCAAACATAGTTGTAGCGCTTAGATTGGTAAGTTTCGAATAAATGGCCACTGTTTCCGATATAAGTAAAATACAGGTGAAATGAAGCAACTCGATTACTTAAAGGTTAAAAAGCAAAGTACACAGAAATATTGCAAATGTGAATGGTCCTGGTTTGTTGTGTGTGTGTTTTTTTAAATATTTTTATTTTTGTGCAACGTAAAGCAATTGATAAAGGTCCCGGTATTTAGCCTTTACTTTATGTGCCACATGTATCAGGGAAATTGTTTCAGATGCCCCTAAGCCACTCCGAAGGAATGCCACCTAGCCCCTCTAGTTTCCGTGCCTGATGAACAAAAACGACCCTTTACCACTGTAGACCATCCCTCCTCCTCGAAGGAGAGCACGAGTTTACCCCCCACTTTACACTGACTGCCCTTTGTTTTGACCCTTCCCTACACACGATCCGTAATACCACACTTGGGCGATCTATGCAATACACAGTCCATCAATGATTATCTCTCCCGCACTACCGGTCCCTCTGGGCTTAAACGCCGAGATGAAAGGGACTGCATCCCGCGGAGATAGGTCGAGTATGTGGTAAGTAAAAGCATTTTCGGGTTTATGCGCGCTGATGTGTTTTAAAACGCTGCCCCCACCCCTTCTTTTTCCCTTCTTTTCTGCAGGTCATATCGGACGTCGACTAAAGTATGGAGAAGACCTAAGCAACACGCCATGGTTCCGCACGGAAAAATTGTATATTGTCTATGGGACTGCCCCTGAGAACGTGACGAATTTGTGTGATATGAATGCACGCGTGTATGCCCTGATGTGTATAGCTCGACTGAATACACGTTGCACACGTTTGGATTGATAAGAGAAATGTTTTATGTATGACTTAAGTGATGATCGAACGGCCGATGGAATGGGAAAAGGGGTCTGAACATGGTGCCTATACACGACGAACAAACAAAGATATAGCACTCCCTTACTTAAAAACGACTGTCTCTCTCTCTCTCTGAACCCAGCGACTGGGAGGGTGGCCTGAGGCAGAAACTTGGCGGGTTATTGCAGTATGACAAAATATGACTCCAACCGGCACCCCAAATAATGCAACCAAGAATGACGTGCACCCATGAGTAAAATCATACGGTAACTAAATAGGGAGAGGTTCAGGAATATTCCGGGGTGAGGTTTACCCAAGTACCCTCCTCCTGGAAGACTAGGAATATTGTCAATGTTTAAGATTTACCACCTCCTTCTTGCACCCTCATAGACATGAAACTCAAAGCTGCCCCATTGTTCTCCCGACTGACACCCTCCGTTGCCTCAGCCTGGATACCCATTCGCTAAAAATGATTCGAAGATCCCACCGTGAGTATTAGCCCGACCAGGTTAGTTCCCGAACAATTGACAAAGGTGTAAGTATTTGCAACCGAGGCCACCAGCAAAGGCAGCCAGATGAATTAAGTAGGATACTAAGGATGCGCAGCATGCAGGAAGAAATCTTTTTGGCCAAGTACTGTTCTATGTTTTGTCTTGGATTTTTGTATATAATACATGTACTATTCCCCCCCCCGCCTGAATTCATGTGTACGTAATGTATGGATCTACGTCGTCCCTCAGCCTGTGTTTCTATATAACTTGACCCCTGCTGTTCTGTGTTGTGTGCGCACTAAATGGCCTATTATTGTACACGTTTCTCTCTCTCTCTTTCTCTCTCTCTCCATGTCGTACGTGTACCGAATAGTTTGTTTAAAATGCGGACGACTCTCTCTCTCTGAGGGTCCCCCTGTTCCCTCTTCCTTTGTGTGGTAACGTTGTGCCCCGCCGGCACAAGCCTAATTGGTTTTTTAACACAAAGGTGTTCGGCAAAATTGACAGAAACTAAAACAATTGTAATTTGCCATATTACTACCTCTCCTTTCTGTAAAATGATGGAACTTGAATTGGCTAAGAAGGAAAGGACAGGTAAGACGACTGATGTCCCCTAATCTGGCCTTTTTTATAAGGGGGACTATATGTCAATGGCCTTCTGTTCTCAGTTCGTTAGAAACACAATCCCCAATGCCCAGATTGCCCCACCTCTCTGCACCCAAGTACGGATGTCCAAAGCGTCCTCGTTTCTCCCGATTGACCCCAGCTCCATATCCCGAAGTATAACTGATGACCCTGATTAACCGTTGTTCCCCGAGAAAAGAATGTTTAGCCTCTGTCCCTCTCTCATGATGATAGAAGATTGCCAGGGCTTGGGTTAGAAAGACGAGTCTCTACCGAAGGATCCGATTTCGAGTTTGATGGAATACGCAGTTGATAGGAGTCTGACTTCTCTCCATATACGTCATGAATGAACGCCAAATAGACTTAGTACAAACTCAGTAGAAATGCCCGCATACATACTCCATAGTGATAACTTCTGACCGTGACCGATGAACGTATCCCCAACTACTTAAGATTGGTGGCGGAATTGAAATGTATAAATGTCTTCTCCTGCCAGTTCTCTAAAGCTTGTTTTGTACCCATTCAAAGATACACAATCACCGGAGGAGAGGGGCCGGACGTGACGCACAGCCTAGCCGCAGATCATGAAGCACATGTGACCTCGACCAAAGGTGGAGCCGCAGAGCAACGAGACGCGGGACGAGGCACCACCCTCAAACATGGAAAATGAAAGGATGGAGGGCTGCCTTGAAGCCCTTTGCTTGCTGACCCACGCGTGCCAGAAGTCCCCGCCCCTTTGAGCCCGATTGATGGGCCTGCCTGCTCGTTATCCTTTGCTCCCTTGGTTTGTCTCAAAGATCTGATCCCACTCCGCCCTCTCTTCCCTCGATTATCCGACAACCCCCCCTTTTTTCACTTGGATTTTGACTCAGAGAAGAAGAACAGCATTTAGGTAGAATAGGGTTTGCCACGGAAGGAGAAAGAAATGCAGGTGCCCAGCATGAGGCACCCTTAAAAAGATTAGTTAGGAAACAGGACTGTGGTCTAACAGCAGAGGACAGATCGCACCCTGCGACGTGTAAGGATGGATCCGAGCTGGACCTATAGCTCCACCGCCGGTGCTCAACAGCGCCAACGGAAGAAAACGAACTACTAGAGCCTACCAGTGATGGCTCGCTGCTAAAAAGACACTGTGGCGAAGACCCCCCCCTCCCCTTTCTGAACTTTCTACCCCCCCCCTGACTACTTGCTTGTATTGAACTGAATTCCTCCCTCAACCACTTTGTATTGCTTTCAAAATGTTTCATCGGTCACTTTTGACTGTACATTGATACCGCCGGAGAGAGAGTCAGAACATGGTTCCATAATGTGTCGGAACATTTCCTTGATTGACTCCGACTGAGTAGTATACCGATCTCTAGACTCGTATATATATCACGACAAATGTAAATTCATCTGTATTGCACCTCGTCTATCGCATCGACTGCACATATGCAATCCGCCAGTATTGACAAACGCTATTTCATTGACCACACATGGCTATATGTACACCCCGTCAGTTATGATAAACACGGAAATGAACTAACTTATGTTAAAAAGCGGCGACTGTGGAAAATGAAAATGTATATGTACATAAGCGGCGTTCATTTGTGTTCACCATACCCCTCGCTGTAATCAGAACGAATACCGCGAAGCATTGACCGCATCATCCCGCCAGCATAGGCCCATGCACGCACGTACACGACAGCCATTTTAGGCACCAAGGCCTCTCTGCCCGTTTGTTAAATCCCCAGCACGCCCCCCCCCCCGTTGAACACCCCCGCTCTCTCATGCATAGGCCATAAAACCCTCTCCCTCTGCGCGACCCTGCTCTAAAAGTGACACCCCTGCCTGACCGACACCCCCTGCATTCCTCCCAGGAACACCCTTCCCCTCTTCTGATGACCCCCCGGCTACACCTGGCCTCTCGACCCGGTCCCAAGTCATAAAACAAAGCCTCATGGATGTACCCCCCCTGGCCCTGCATAGCAAAACGTGATACACCAACCGAAGTGCCCGATCTTATCGCCTGCCCAACCTTAGATCTGACCACCCCCTCTTGCCCTCGTGTCCTGTTGGAATGTCCGGCTGCAAGATTACAATCACATGTTACATTTGGGAGGGGAAACGACATCCGAGCGACAGGCATGGGAATAGGCCTGAAGCTGGGATTCCAAACGTGCCTTTTCGTACTTCAAAGTTTCTTTATTGCAATAAAGAATGTTTGTGCATCATAAACCTGTGTATAAAAGACAGAGCCTCAGAGAAACTTGTTAGAGCACCTCTTGAAGACATTGTGCGCGTGTCCGAAATGACAGGCTCTCCTCATGAGAAATAAAAATCTGTTCTTGCACTCCCGCTTCCAGCGCCCGTCTCTTCATTTGGTAACTGATCAAAATGGGAACTAAGAGGCGTCTTGTGCCAGCAGCCTGGGCATCGGTTGTAATTTGGGCTGTTTTTCCTCACTGTGGGTCCCGGAGTAGCGTGCTACCCGCCGAAAAAGCGCTTCGACGCCTCGTCAGGGGTAGTAAGCGCTATATAAATGCAATTACAATACAATACAATACAATTACAACGGGAGATAAAACATTCGCTGTTTCCGGTGAAAACTTACAACATCAAAAGGGCATGAATTGGCTCAGCTTTGCGTGCCTAAGGGACAAGAGGGCAGGCAGGAGTGTGTGCTCCTAGTTATATCTAGCACATGGGTTGCCAATACCATTATTGAGCACCAGAGTGGCACTGTCTGACGTGAATGCTTGCAATCTAACCTGTTTATGTAGGGCTCGGAAAAACCGCGTTTTCCTCCTCTGGATTGTTTAGAAGCAGTCTAGTTCATTTGACAGTCCCCATGCTAGCGGTGTGTCTCTTATTCTTGTTTCTCCCCTGGTGATACACATTGCGCATGTGTGGACCGAATAGCATGGCTATAGCACGGACGAAGTGGAAGCCACAGAGACCCGCAAGGGCACTGCAACGTGCCAAGGCCTTTGCCTGGCCTCTGCTTTTCAATGCAACCCTCCCCCCCCCCCCCCCACACACACACACGCAGACAAATCTGGGCCCTGGCACAGATGCTGCCCAACCCTGGGCGGGTAATAGGCCTGTGCCCTCTGTTAACCCCCGGAGAAAGAGCAGCCCCGGCCTTGTGTTGTAGTTTTGTGAATCACCTCATTGGTTGTTAGCTGCAACGCCACGTCTGCTTGTTAGATCTGGAGTGTGGAACCCCTCTGAGTGATGAGACAAGTAGGTCTCGCGGGATGCAGGTGTGGGCGATGTGCCGCGTGTCTACAAATAAACTTCATTTCCTCCTGCATTCTGCCTCCGAGTTGGTAACTTTAGCGCTGGGTGAACTGGAGCCTTGACCCCGGGCGCCGGGAGTCAGGGGGGGGGGGAGGTGATCTGTTTCAAGCAGTGGCGGGGCAGGTGCCTGATATGCGTGTGAGTGTGTCTGACTCATCAGAAAATGATGAGCGGATGTTTGGGGCCAAAATGAGCTTGTTTACTAATAACAGGAAGCTGACTCAAGAGGATAACATTAGTGTATTTATCGATAATGACTATCTGCAGGCTTAGGGCTAAAATAAGTGAACATTTGAAAGCTACTATAGCGAACCTAGTTCATACGAAATCGGAAATACATTTAGTTAATGATGTGACCTAATTACGTTACTGATGTGGATGAGGACAGCTACTTTAACGAGGGTACCTTCAAAACGGCCCAGAAACCTATAGGTTTTACACAAATTATTTGGAAAATGTTGCTGTGAAAAGGGCCAGATTTAGCACAATTTTCCCCAAAGGTTTCTTGGAATGAGATCACCCAAAACCCCCTTTGGAGAAGGAAGCAATGAGTTGGGACAAGCTGAGTTTGTTTCTCAGGTGCAGCGTGGGTTAGATATTTACTCATCTCCATTACGGCTTCACAGCTGTCCAGCTGCCATTTTCAGCGGGGCACCTTAGTTAAGCTCGGGGGGTGCCATGCTGTAGCCAAGAGACCGTCGCCTAGTTTAAAACAGTGCTGCGCGTTTAGTAAAAGAAAGAGGGTGGCAGACTTCCCAATAATGTCTTTTCACTCATGCCGTGGCTGGATGTAGGTGCCAAAGTGTGTAGGGGAGCTGGCGAGAGGGGGTGTCCATACAATCCTCAAAGTCTCGACCACCTTTTCTGATAACGGATTACACTGCGGATTCTCCTAGAGTAGGGACTCCAGGCTGTCACTAGCATATTGGCAGTTATGTATATGCTTGCATTTTAAAGGGGTAATTCAGCACCTATGCAATGTTTGCATTGCTAAGTATGTTCAGATCTGACGATTTTCTGGAATAGTTATGAAAGAATGTTTGTCGTTCTGGGGGACACAATGATTTCTTTTTTACACGAGGGGGCTACAGCATAAATAACTTTGACAGCTGTTCTGTCCTCTGTCCTAACATCTAACTGCATATTGGACAAATGAAAAATGAGCAAATATGGATGAAACTTTGTGATATATTAATAAAAAGAACTTCGCTCATATAAATCAATTGGCACTGTGGTATCTCTAACAACTAAAGAGAAAAAAATGTGCCCATTGAAGGGAATGACTGAAAATATTGGGAAGGAGGAATAGAGCCTTGAGCCAACTTTCCTCCAAATAAAACGTATTTGGGATTCATATCCAGCATTGGGATTCCTGGACCGCATCGTCTCCTACCCACTAATCCTTGGGGGGTGTGAGGTGTCTGCAGGTCTGCCCTCGGTACCGCCCATGCATTTAATGCGCACTCCCTGTCTGGCCATCATTTAGCACCCAATTCTTGAAAGAGCCCGCACACAGGGAACAAGTGACAAGGCTGCACGAGAAGAGAGAATCCTTATCTTTATCGCTCCCCACATCTCTCCGTATGAGATCTATGAGCCCACCGGATGGGAGCTGGCACTGGAGGGCTTGGAACAGTGCTTAATTTGAGCCAGTGGTTTCCGGTGCTGGGCACCTGCACTTTATTGTCAACACTGGTGCATACGATGGTCTGCCACATGGTGGCGATGTTTATTTAATTTAGAGATGAGCACAGCAGTTGTTTATTAATTCAATATACCTTCAAAATTACTAATACCTGCCCTCATTTTTTTTATAACTTTGAGGGGCTGGAATATTCTGAATTGACACTCTTCAAGGAGTGTAATAGTTAGTAGTTGTGTGTTGGTATTGTCATTGGCAGCGCTGACTGGGGCAATGGGTGGTGCAGACTCTAGTCCCACCTAACATGGGCCCTGGAACTTATTTTTTCACAAACTAAGCACTGCCTCTGCCCCAGTCTCCGTGGGCTGCCATCTGTGTCAGAACGCCATGAGTTGTCGTTTGTTCCTCTCATCTCTGTTGCTGCTCGGTCAACAGGGTGCAGCGCGATGGCACCCCACTCTCGTTCTTAGTCTTGCCTCACTCCCTTTTTTCCATAGGTTACTTTCTTTTCCCCATTCACTCACATTTTTTCCCTCCTTATACCTGCTTTCCTTTCTAAGCTCTGTACTTTTCTTTCATTTTTCTAAACTCTCTGCTTTCTTTTCTCCTATGTTCTCCTTCATTTCCTCCCAAACGCCGTCTTTCATACTGCCATTTTTTGCCTTCCCTTTTTCCACATAAGCTGACTTCTTTTTTCACATACCCTCTTTGCTTTATGTGATAATGTTTGCTTACTTTCTCCATATCAACCGTACATTCTTTTTTGTGCACTGTGCCCCAAGTTTCCCATGCACTCTGCTTTTCTTCTACCATGATCTCTGCCTTCCTTTCTTCCATGCACTCTCCCATCCTTTCTCCCTTGCTGTCCGTCTTCTTTTTTCCCACTCACTCTGCCTTCGTTTTTCCCTCGATCTCACCCTTCCTTTTCCCCATTCACTCTAATTCCCTTTCCCCCATGCCCTTCACCTTCCTTTTCCCATGTCTGCCTTCCTGTCACCCACGATCTCAGCCTTTCTTTCTCCTATACTTTCTAGCTTCTTTTTCCCTTTCTCCCATACTGTCAGCCTTCCCTTTTTTCCATTCTGTCTGCCTTAATCTCTTCCATGAACTCTGCCTTCCTTTCTTCCCTGCTCTCTGCTTTCCTTTTTCCCATGTCGGCTTTTCTTTCTCTCATGCTCTCTGTCTTCCTTTTACCCTTGCTCTCTGCCTCCCTTTCTCCCATAGCCCCTCCTTCCTATCTCCTGTTCTCCGATACACACTGCCTTTTATTCTGCCTTAAGGTCTACTGTTGCTTCTTTCATGGTCTCTCATCCTTTCTTCCATGCAGTAGGGTGACATTTTCCCCTTAGCCTCTGCCTTCCATTCTCCTATGAACAGTTTTTTCTCGTGCTTTCTTTCATAACTTCTCCCAGCATCTGCTCTCCTTACTCGATTAGTCTATTTTTCTTTCATACAAACCTTTTATTTTGCATACTCTGTATCCCCCTTTAACACATGCACTCTGTCATTCATGATCCCATACAACCTACCTTCCTTACTCCCATACAGGCTGTAGTCTTTTCCCATTCAACCAGACTTTCTTTCTCCTATATGCGCAGCCTTCCAGTCTTTTACAGTCTACCTGAATTTGCCTCATACATGATGCCTCATGTCTTAGGCTGTCCTATCTCCCATACACTATACCTCCCTATCTCCCATACAGTATACCTTCCTTTCTCCGTGCAATATTCTTAACTTTCTCTATCCTAATGGCTTGCTTTGCCTCTTATTCTTGCCTTCCTTTCTTTACTACGGCCTCTCTTCATTTCTCTTCTCGTCATACTTCCTCTTCGTAGTCTGCTTTCCTAGTTCCATACTCCCTCTTCTTTTTCATAGAGTTTGCTTGCCTTTTAGGTCGAGCCTGGGCAGCGCATGCGCTGCTAAGCGAGCCATGCTGTATTGGAGTATGTTCTTTAAGCCCCGCCCACCCTCCGCCCGTATTTGTCATTGGCTTGTGTCATTGTCCTTTGTAAATGCTGGCTTCTGAGTCCTTATTAGGCTTGTTAGTCCCTCCTTAGTACCGCCTTGTCTTCATTGGTAACCTCCCATGAGAACTGTCCCTTTTACTTCAGTTGTTACACGGTAGGTCTTCTTTAGTCTGTAAGCACTAATGAGTGTCTCTTACTGCAGGAGGGCAGGAGGGTCTATGCGCAGTTGTGACCACCAGCTTATTTATTTAATTTGTCGCAAACTGGGAGCTCTTCAGGGGCCATTGGAGACAAACGGGATCTCTTCAGGGGCCATGGGAGCCAGAAGGGGGCAACTCAGTGATACCTTCAAGCATTTGGAATGCAATAGGTCTCACATTTGCAAGAGGTTAAGCTATAGGCATTGTAAATGACATGCCTTTTATTTATGTTTTAACCCCTTGCATGCTGATGACGGCCCCTGGCCGTCATGCATCACGGTGGGCGTGTGCTGATGACGGCTGGGGAGCAGAATCGCACAGGCGCAGAATCCCGGCCGTGCCCAAGGGGTTAAAAACCAAAACATAAATAAAAGGCACTGTCACTTACAATGCCAATAGCTCAAACTTGCGTAAATGCAAGACCTATTGCATTGCAGATGCGTTTCTTATACAACGAGCCTCTATTTCTCTTGTGCTGATTTACTTTGCCATTCAGTCTTCCCTGTTTACCACATACATTCTGCCTTCCTTCTATTTAGCTTGCTGATTTCCTTTCTCCTGTACCCTTGATTTTCCTTTTCCATACAGTACTTTCCATTCCTTTCCCCTGTAGTTTGCTTTTCTTTCTTCCATCCAACCGCCCTTTCTTCCGCATCATCCATGCTGTTTCCTATCCATTCTACTGTTGATTCTCCTATTGTGATGTGTCTTCCTTTATCCCATACAGTGCAATCAGTTATTCCATGCATTGTGCCTTCCTTTGTCTCATACGTGCCATCGTATCTCCCACACAGCTTGTCTCTATCCTACTTACACAGCCATTCTCTTTCACCGTCATTTCTTCTTCCACTCATTCACCTTTCAGCTCCAATGGTATTGCTGAGGAGCTGGAGTGTTGCAGCTTGTTCCCTCTTGCAGCTCTTCACCCTAGCCCAAGGGTCTCCTTAGGCAACGAGGTGAGCCCATCGAATAACAATCTTAGGTTGTTTATCAGCAAGCATCTGCCCTGCTTACTATTAGGGGTGTGTGAAATTTGCATGATTTGGTTTTTCAAAATTATGCACCTTTTCGTAAAATCTACACAAAATTGGCATTTGCAGCTAAATTTTAGCATTAAATGTGTCCTAGCGTTCAAATAGCGCAAAAAAAAAACTCTGCAAAAAGGAGCCTCTCGCATTCTGATTGTCTGTGCTGTTCTTATGCACTTACGCTAAGAACTGCACAGACACTATCTATGTGATGTTGCCTGATAGTATCATTTGGGGAATTTCATGTAACAAGCGTAACATAACATTACGTGCGATTACGCCCAGCATAACAGAACTTTTACACAGGCCTACTTACTATCTACCCACCCACATGGCGTTAATAAAATCTACAACAGCAAACAAACTGGGGTTGCTTGGGTTCTCGTTAAGAGGATGAGATAGACTTTTTCCTATTGGTGCAGGGTCAAGGTTGAGTTGTGGATATGGATAGTACGTGTCTGAGACAGCGGGATGAGCAAACAAATGGACTGGGTTGTCATCCGATGGCTGGGATTAACTCGAGCATTTCCCCCAGCTCTTTAATGTTTTCCTGTATACAAAGTTTTAAAAGCAATGGGTATGCCCATATGTGGATCTTGTGCTCACTGTGCCACAAGACTCAGGCGGCACCATACTGACCAGGCCTAAGTAGATCGAAGCCTGTCTATTGTTGCTTGTGCTCCCGATCAGAGCGGACAGGCCTGGCCTGACGTTTCCTATTAGGTTGCTCCAGTAGGAGCAGAACCAGTGCTGATTGGTATATGACTGATTCCTGTCTGATGTGACAGAAAATATGGACTGGGGTTTGTCAAAAGCAGTTACCAGTGTCTGAGATTCAATTAAGCATTTCCCCCACCACTGTTTTCTCTGCATTATATGGTCTAGACTTTCCAATCTTTTCAGATATAAATAAAATCATACTCCTCATGCCTTCTTTACCTCCTTCTCCCTCTTTATCTTCCCAGTCCTCCTTTTTAGGTTGAAGCCTACATGACAGCACAGCTGTGCTGTCTGCTTGCAAAACCTTCTTGGGGACATTTATAAAGCTTACCTTGGAATGTGTTCTGCCCATTGATTACAATTGGCTTTGTGTTTTGTAACCCACAGTTGCTTGCCTTCTATTTCCTGTCTTTATTTGTTTTATGCTATCCAGTATATATTTGTCCCTCCCATGGATCATGGCCTGTTTCCTGTATTCTTCCATGAGTGCTTGCTTTCAGTAAACATGCCTTTCCATTTTGTTCTAATCTTGTCACATTTGCTGTGCATTCAAAGACAGAGGTCAAAATGGTGGGCTCTGTCTTCCAAGGGAGATTAGTGTTTACATTTCTTTCTCTGACTTCAAAGTGAGAAGATTTATGTGACAATCATGCTAGGTACTAGGGGTGTGCTGGAGGAAGCCTGTACGATGTTATTTTTTCTTGCCCAAAAAATTTAAATCTATGCAAATGAACTGTTAAAATATTTCAGAATATATCAAAATTAGGAAAGCACTAATGAGATACTTTTTTGTAATTCTGAAGTGTGTTGCAAACTAATATTTTAATATGATTTAAACACATCAGTACACTGGGTGATGCCATTTCCATAGATTATTGTTTGAGCGCTGTATAGGTTTTTCGCTAAAACTGTCTGTGCAAATATAATGGTAATTTCAATTGAACATGTGTTGTGTGTAATGACAGTGCACTACCACACTCTTTACTCCACAGTACTCTACGACAGTCGGCTCCCCTCTACACTATGCCACTCCACTCCACAACACTCTACTCCACTCTATGCCACTTGAAGCAACTATATTTCACTTTACACCATTTCACTCTACGCCATTCCACTCTACTCCATGCCATTCTACTTCACTCTATGCCACTCCACTCTACAACACTCTATGACACTCTACCCCACTCTATGCACTCCACTCCAAGACTATCTACTCCACTCTATACCATTCCACTCTGAGATAATCTACTCCACACCCCATCCACTCTACTCCACTCCACTCTAGTACTCTACACTCAAAAATACGCCACTCCACCTTACTCTGCTCTATAACACTCTACCTACTCTTTTCCACACTATCCCACTCTACACCACTCCATTCTACAACACTCTAGTCCACTTTGCGCCACTCTACGCCACTTCACTCTAGGGCACTCTACTCCACTCTATGCTCCTCCACTCTATCACTCTATGCCACTCTAGGCCACACCACTCTGTGACACTCTACACCACTTTACTTCACTCTACGCCACTCTACACTATGCCACTCCACTGTAAGTCACTCAACAGAACTCAACTCTAAGTCACTCCACCCTATGACACATTACTCTATCCATTCCACTCTAAGCCCCTCCACTCTATGCCCCTCTACGCCACTGTACTTTACTCCACATCCCTCTCCTCCACCCATTACACTCGACGAAACTCTACTCTACGTTACTCAACTTAACGATCCTTCACAACACTCTACAGCACTCCACAATACTTTAAGCTACTTTACTCTTTGACACTTTACAACTCACAACTCTATGCCACGCCACTCTCCGGCACTCCACTCTATGACACTCTACTCTATCCATTCCACTCTAAGCCCCTCCACTCCATGCCCCTCTACACCACTGTACTTTACTCCACATCCCTCTCCTCCACCCATTACACTCGATGAAACTCTACTCTATGTTACTCGACTTAACGATCCTTCACAACACTCTACAGCACTCCACAATACTTTAAGCTACTTTACTCTTTGACACTTTACAACTCACAACTCTATGCCGCTCCACTCTATACCACTCAACTGCAATCTACGATACTGTACTCCACTGCACGACACTCTACAATACTCCACTCTACGGGCCTCCACTCTACAACCCTTCACCATGACCCTCCACACTATGACCTTCCACTCTTCGAACAACAGTCCACAACACTTTATGACACTCCATTCTACAACACTTCACTCTATAACACTCCTCGCCATGCCACTCTACACCGCTCCACGCCACTCCACTCTATGCCACACTACTCCACTGAATGCCACTCCATTTTATGTCACTCTATTGTACTCAACAATGCTCTACTCCACTCTATACGACTCCACTCCACTTTTTCCCACTCCACTTTGACACTCTACACCCCTCCACTCTACGACACTCTACTCTATGCCACTCTACCCCACTCCACTGTACTCCCCTCTATGCCATGATACTCTATGATACTGTACTCCACTCTGTCTCTCCTCTCTCTGCCACTCTACTCCACCCCACTCCACCCCACCCACTTTACTCCATGACCCTCCACTCTCCCACAGTCCATTTTACGAGACTCCACTCTACTTTTCTTACTCTACGACACTCTATGCCACGGCACTCTACTCCACTTCACTCCACACCACTCCAATCTATGCCACTCTACTCTACTTGATGCCACTCCACTCTATTCTACGCTCCACCACTCTAAGACACTATACTCAAGTCTACAACACTCTTCTGCACTCTATGCCATGACACTCTATGACACTCTACTCCACACTATGGGGCCTATTACGATGGAGGATTTTCCGCATCCTCCAGGCCGGCGGTGGATGCGGAAAATCCTCTGCGGACCCACCAAAGACCCACCGCCACATTAGGATGGCTGGTGGGTCCTGGTTTCCGTCTGCCGCTTTTCCGCCGCGGTTGGATTACAACCGCGGCCGAAAAGCTCTAATATGGTGACGGTGTCTCTCAGACACCGTCAGCCATATTAGGATGGCCTGTGAAAAATGCTTTTCCGCGGCGGGTTTTCCGCCGTGGAAAAGCATGTGTAACTTTACTGCGGGGGCCCGTTGCGGGCACCCTGGGTGAAGGGGGTGTGGGGGGTGCACATGGCACCTATGGTACCCCCCTGCATTTGTATGCAGAAATAGGCAGGCACCGCACGGTGCCTGCCGCTTTCTGCATACAAATGCAATGTATGCATTTTTACCATTGCGGCGGATGCAGCTTGAAGCCGCACCCGCCGTAATGGTAAAAATAGAGGATGTGACCGCCAGGGTGGCGGTCACATCCTAATTGCACAGGAGGGAACTCCGCAGGCCATGCGGAGGTTCCCTCCTACTCTATGGTGGCGGACGGACTCAGGTCCGTCCGCCATCATAATCGGCCCCTTAGTTCCTCCACTCTATATCAGTCCACTCTATTCCACTCTACCACACTCCACCACACTACACTCCACGCCGCTCCACTCTACACCACTCAACTCTAAGCCACTCCACTCCACCTTACGCCACTCCACTCTATGCTACTCTCTATTCCACTGTTAACCAGGCTGGTGTACAACTTAGCTAAAACGCATTGGCAAATCCTATAGCTCCTAACCAGGCGAAACATATTGGCTTTGCCAATGCTTGTTTAAGTTCTCCCTCATTCCTGCGCTCTTCCCGGCTTATTCCTCAATTTCATGTTGCTTTGCTTCATCCTCTTGACAAGCAGCGAGTTTCTCAACCGGTCTCCCTTTTCCATTCTTTTTCTTTTAGGGTTTCTATCCCTGCTCTCATATTTCCGCCCCTACCAGCTGCACCTTTGTATTGACCATTTTGACTTTTATAAAAAAAATTCTCCAGCTTGTTTCGGGTCCCTTTATTTTGCTCCTTTCAGACAGTCGTCTTTTATCTTTCCACCTATCATCCCTCTGGCCTGCACGCACACTACATTTTAGAATATAAAGTTGGGTTGTACATATTTAATTTCCTTCTCCTTTTGGCGTTAATACTTATTTTGTACTTTGTTATTATTGCAATATCTAATGAGAGATGGAGCCTGGGAGCCGCTCCTGATAACAGAGCCCGGGGAGCGCTCTGCTTTCACCCTCAATGACTCAAGGCTGATTCTGTCTCTGCAAATCGTCCAATTTAGCCCGACAGTTATTTCTTTTCTATTGTGTCTTAGGACTCCGTCATTTTTTTTTTCTTTCTCTCCCTTTTTTCCAAATAACTGCATGGAAAATGCAGACTATTTTTTCATGTTTGCCCTTTTTTTGATGTGGAGATGACACTTTTCAGCAAAGGCTGTGGAGGGTAGCAGCAGTTGCTGATAATGAATCATTCTGTGAAAGTTGCATTTTTGATTCACTCTTTGCGACATGTTTTCCTTTTGAAAGATGCTTCCTTGGACCACGTCTTCAACTTGCTGCTTTTTTCTCCATTGTGGCAGCAGCACATGGGGATGCCAAGAGATTTGGTTCCCTTGGAGATACAAAACTATTGTTTGTAATAATAAGTATTTAAATTAACAGTACTTATGGAAACCTAAGACCAATGTTTGTCCTTGTGTGTTATTTCCACAGCTGAACATCTATTTCTTATGCTGCATGTGTTATTGTGAAGTGAACACTCTAACTTTCAGGCCAATCCCTGCTATCTAAGATTGCCCTCAGCCCAATAGTTGAAGGTGTCTCTAACTCTACATTCAAAGCTCGCGGAGGAACAGCATCTGAACCTCTCCAAGAGGCAATGTTTTATTGTCTGAATTAAAAATCTCTCAGGTCAAGAATTTGCAGCACTCTTTGGCCCAGTATTTAAGAACTCCCCCAAACCCAATATTGACCCCTCTTCACAGAACCACTCTGTAAAACTCAGCTCAGGTTTAGTGTCTAAAACTTCCGAATCAATATTAAAATTTCTCCCACACCCCGCATTTAAAACTTTCCCAGAAGTGTCCACATCTTAAATTTAAATCTTTCCTAGACTGAACATTTAAAACTTTTTGAAGTTCGAAAGAACTATACCAGACCTAACTTTTAAAACTGTTCAAGACGACACATTCAGAATTCTTCCACAATTAGCATTTAAATATATCACATTGTCACACTTAAAAAGCTTTCCAGACATTATAGTTTAAAAAAAAAAATTATTAACATAACGTTTATACAGTCAGTATGGCCAGTGAAGTACGGGCATTATGACGTTCGTATCTCGTACATCTGTATCATAAATGTACAACACACCATAGAATGTGTTACATTGTATATTCTGTTTTTTTCAAGTGCTTCTTGTCCTTCAGACACTTCACCAGTGGTCACCAGCACCCTTTCGTGGTTGGATTATTGTGAGAACCCTCCAGTTAAATATGTGTTAGGGTTGTACGCCTTCTCCCTCTGTGCGTACGTGCATCGGACTGACGTATTTGCTGTTATCACTGTGTTGTGAACAAAAAGATATCTCAGATTTTATGTATGTGTCACGTCATCTCCGTAACATATCAACATTTTGGCAACCTACTTCAAGGTGTTTTGCCATCTCTCCTGGCTCCTAGTTTATGAGAAATCATGTCCCAGTTGGATATTCAGGGAGTCTCCTTCCCCTTGTTATGCTTGCCCCCAGTGCTCACCTCTGCCTTCACCATTTCAGAAGTTTCCCTCTCCATTGTATGATCTGTGGTGCTCTGTCTGAACTCCACTGGATATTGGTTTTCCTTTCAGTTAATAGCAAGGCCGATCCGTAAATTTGCATTAAGATTTTTTATTTGGGTTATGACTCCCGGCACACGCCATGAGGATGCTCACGACCAATCTGTCTGTCAGGTACTGTATCCCCTGGGTGATTTTTGCCCCATATTGTGATATGTCCCTGTAATTGCAGAACATGTGCATAAGGTCAGCATTGCTAGTGCGACATCTGCGGCCTCGGACTGGCACCATCTTGTGGCGCCTGTGGAGTGCCAAAATAGTGCAGTGCAGTGTGTTGTATTGTATCAATTTAAAATGTAATACCACTTCAGGGTATCCTATAATCCATTCTGCATCTGTTAATTCTTCCTCCATGTGTTCAATCCATTTCTCTCATAATGGCTGTAGGATCACATCCGTCATGGCTCCACTTGAGGGAATTCTATAATCAGCTGACATTCCGCATCCAATAAATCACCCCCATTTATTCAGTCCCTGTAGCTCATAATGGCTGTAGGGTTACCCTGTCATGGTTGTCAAAGCTGATTAGAGCAGAGACACCACTCTTATACCTGTACCTAGTCTGAGCGCTGTTCCCGGTACAGCATTCGTCTCAGAATTGTCTGACCCGCTGAGCTACATTTGTTTAATAATTTAACACACAGCGTTGAATTCTAAAAATTGGCCTGCAAGAGGGGATTTGTCACCAGCATCATATAGAATATATGCAAGGAGCTACCATCATACAGGTCTTCAGGGTCAGTACACCCCATCCATTCCAAGTGGTTGCTGTATCTGCTTTTACAGCCTACTACATTGAAAGGTGGGGTACATTGTCCACTTTTGTGAATGTTATCAACTACCTGTTCTAACAATATTCGTTCGTGTGCTACAATACTGGCACATGGCAGCGCTTCTGATGCTTCGAAAATATGTGCATCAGTATTAACGCCCCTTCCATCACCCCACACATGTATTGAATATCCTTGTCATCTGGGTCTCTTAGCCATGGCCTTGTCCATTAGAGTTGTGCTTATAAATAGTAGTGTTCAAGGTTAGGTGTGCCTAGTCCGCCCTCGAGACTCGGCAACTGAAGTTTATTGAGGGATACTTTGTTCAGTCCCCAATGACTTCCTTGAGTATGGTATCTATTTCAGTGAATTGACACTTATGCAAATTCGGGGGGATTGTGCTACAGAAGGAAAGGAAGCAAGGCAACACTGCCATATTGGTTACAGCCATCAGGCCGGCTGCTGAGGGGGGCATTTTACTCTAGATGGACACAGATTTCTGGATCCTCAAGTGTGCCACAACTACGTTCCTCTCAAAATGCTCTTTGTCCATGTGGTATATCTGTATGCCTAAATATTTGTAAGGCGTTGGTTCCCACGGCAACAGGGAACCAGGGAGATCTGCGAGGCCAAATTCTGGAAGTGACTTCACCAGATACAGACACGAACTTTCCACATTTACCATTAGCCCGGGTTTGTATCCAATCGTTCAAGACGTATTAACGACAGTCATAACCCCATCACCTCGTCATCATACTATAGAAGCACATCATCTGTACACTACCACACGGTACATCACAGATTGGCTTCATTTTTACCATCCCATATTAACCCCCCCTTCACCAAGTTGATCAATGCCCATACTGCATCATCTCTGATTCTGCACACTGCACCATCCCAGACTATTCCTCACAGTAGATTAGACCCCGCTGGCCTGCCCGCACAACATCCACAGCATTACGACAGACTATTCACCCAACACCATCACCAAACCCAACCCCGCTGCACCACCCCGAAGCGAGGTCCTCCTATGTCATCCCCAAACTAGAACTCCGGCTACACCCCAGACTGTGCCCCAAATTTAATGTGCCCTACACTGTGAGCAACAGCTCCTGCTTCTACTTTACACTGACTTCTCACCAGAATTGTACTCCTTATTGAGAGATGTGACCACTGAACTAAGAGCAAAGCATGTTGTGGGCAACTTCCAGTCAAAAAGGAGTTGCATGATGAATAAAAACACAAATGGGATTGGCTGCACATTCTTTTTTTCTTTGAACTTCTTCTTGTCTTCCTCCCTCTGTCTGTCCTAATCTATCCCCTCCTCTCCCTGTTCTTCTGTTTCCTCTCCCCAATGATCACTCTCCCTCTCTGTTTCGCTCTCTATCTCCCCTTGTCTCTCCCTACCCACACTGTTTTTTCTGCCCTCCCTCTCTGTAATCCTTGTATCCACGCTCTCACTCCTCCTTTCTTCCTCTCCCTGCCGATTTATCTCTCAGCTCAGCAGCATCAAAGCTAAGGCTAGCTGTGTTCCTTCATGACCAAAATGCAGGATATTGCAAAAGAAAGCTGGGCCCCCAAGCCTCTTTGACATTACTATGGAGCTCAGTCCAGCATTCAGGTACCTTCAACTGGGGGGCGTTGTAAAGGGAAAGATTAGATTAGTGTTTTTTATCTTCAGTTTTTTTATAGTGCAAACTAGAACCAAGGGGATCATAGCGCTTTATAGGAGCACCAGTTGCGTTACAGACGGACACATTCATTTTGTTAGGTACGGGGAGATTACGTGATTTGCACAGAATCACAGGATGTTGAGCATTCCTGCCAAGACTCGAACCCGGTTCCCCAGCTTTAAGTTGCACCGCCCTAGGTTTTAGGCCACATCCTCTTAATTTGTAAAAAAAAACGTTCCAGGGCCCCCCCTCAAGTGGCCACTGCAGCTTGCATCACCCATTGCCCCTGCCAGCCCTGCCATTGACAGCACCAACACAATTACTAACCATCACACTCCTGCAAGATTGACACTTCAGACTATTCTTGGTCCCCAAAGCTTTGAGAAGGGCTTGGGCGGAAGGTATTGATCCTTTTAAATGTTTATGTAATTATTAAACAACCATTGTGTGCTCATCTTTAATTTAGACACACAGCATCACCATGTGGCAGACTGTCATAAGTACCGGTGTTGGCAATTAAGTGCCGGTGCCGAGCACCAGAATCCACCTGCTCAAATTAAGCACTAGATTAGATACAGAATAATGCAATCATTGTGGTCATAGCAAAGATAGAAGGCTATGCGGACGTCATTATTTGGATTAAAGAATAGCATTTTATTCCATTTCTCAAACACTGCAGCAAATCATAATCGCTTGATGGTTCTGTCATTAGATGTTTCAAAGATATGATCTCAAATAGCTTTGGGTTCGATAAAACTGTCTCAGATACTCGTCCTTGGTTCGAGATATTTTCAAGTCGGACTAGTCTGCTCCAGAGAACTTCCATAGGGAACATTGTTCCAGTGTTATCCAGTGCAGTTTCAGTTCATGGATAGCTCCCTGGCTCTTCAGAGGGCTGAAATAGTTTGACATTGGAGTCTGTGGAAGTTTCTCTGCATCCAGGTAAAAAGTACACTACGAATCAAAATTGAATTAAACCTTAAACACACTCAATAAGCCTCTCCCCCTCTCTGTTCCAACCAGTTGCAGTTATTTCCGGGTACCAGGTTGTCCGGTCCTGATATTTTGGAATTCACCTCTTGCTATCCAATCATTCCAAACTCCTATTGAATCAGCTAGGCTTGGTAGCCCAGGAACTTAAAAGGCTATTTTTATAGGAACTTCTATTTGCAGTCTAAAAATCCCAATAGTTGTTTTTTGTCACTTGTGGTTCGGGGATTTCTTGGGACTGGAAACATGATACCTCGGACACATTCAAAATAGCAACTCCATATTAACAGTTCCAATCCCGATGGATTGACTATGGAATCCCGGTGGATAATGAAATTCACAAAGAGGTTGTGGTCCATTGCACAAGCTCTGTGTCTGGATAACAGAGGTCAACAGGTGCTGGACTGCAGAAGCAGCAAGCATCAGGGAGACCCCATAGGCAGTGCTTTAAATGGGCCGGTACTCACAGGTACTGAGTACCGGCACTTCTTATTTTTATCACTCTGAGTACCAGCGCTTCTCTACTGCCGAGGAGAGTACCGGTACTCATTAAAGGATAGGCACATTGCTGCTAGGGGTGGTAACATGTCTCTGACAGTCAAAACACTTCTGTAGCCCTGAGCCAGCCCCGCTGAAGTATTCAGCTTGGGCTCATTTGCATGATATCTGGGTGTTCACCATCATGCTGTGTTAAAAGGAATTGAGGCAGCCAGGTGACAGTGCAATTGAGAAAGCTACGGGAGGTAAGGAGGTTAAAATGGCTTTAATCCCACCCGATTCTTTTGTGGCAGGGTCTGCTTATGTGTGTCTGTTACCTGTGCTGGGTTTCGTGTGAGATAAAAGAGGGAGGAAATTGAGACACTATTGGGGGAATATTAAAGGAAATGTGTGGGATGCTTTGTGTGTGCATATCTGTTTGTTTCTTTCTGTGTGTGTCTGCATGCTCGAGAATATATAGTATTGTGCCAAGTAACAGCAAATAACAGTATTCAAGCTGGCAGTATTACAAAACAAGGAATTGTTAAAATATCACTGCGTTTGTCTTTTGTTTTGTGTAACGATTTTAACCTATTTTGTTCATAGAAACCATTTCTCATGTGTTTTGGTATGAGCTACAACTAGTATAGAAGTCAATAAGTATGTCATGTCTTGCCTTTGGCCACGCCCCTGGCTCCGCCCACTTGCCAAATTTAAGTGAGTACCTGCACTATTTTTCTCCCATTTAAAGCACTGCCCGGAGGTGTTGCTCAAGAACACATCTTCCGCCACCCATGCTAGAGAAGTTGGTGAAGAGCCCTTTATATTCTCATGACATGATAAAGGAAGCTTAATGGGTGCTGTAGCTGATACAAAAGGGGGAAATCCAACACCTGTAGCAAACAAAAATTGGTGCAATTGAGCATGCGAACCAGGTAGACTCACCATTGTTGGTTCAGCTCACCCCCAAACAGTCTTGTGAGGTTCTGCTCAGACAGTGGAGAGCGGGCTTTGGGTTACTATCACTCGCATTACTTCTTTCACTGATTGGCACGGAACACTCAACACAGGCAGGATTAGAGCCAGGATAGAGCTGCAGGCTTGATACCACCTCTGGGGAGATGGCCAGCATGCAGCTTCAAGAAATCTAGGAAGGTGATGGTTGGGTCCCTGAAGTTCCCGTCATGTTGAGATTATTAGCATGGATGGAGCTCCAGATATTATTCGGCCAATGGCGCCACAAACCCACATTATACTGCAAACTTGCAGCCATCCAGGTTTTGCTTTTTACAACGTTCAAGGATGCCCGAATATATAGAGCCCCAGAAATGACTCCAACGCTTGCATAGGGAAGACCTTAAGAAGGGCTCTAAAAAGGGGTGAAAAAAACAACAAAAGCCTCATTAACAAGTAAATGGTCTTTTAAAGTCCTGTGAAGTGCTCGGGTGAGGCTGCAAATAGACGGTCTCAGCCCGGGCTGACACACACAACGGGGTGGGGGTGGGGGGGCTGAAGCCCGTTGAGCCCAATGGGCGTTGCGACCCTGGGGAGCGTAGTGAGAGGAGGCGCTTCTAAGGTCTCCCCTATGCAAGCGCTGGAGTCATTTGTGAAGCTCTATATACTGCGGCGTCCTTGAACATTGTAAAAAGCAAAACATGGATGGGTTCTTTGGGAGAACAATAAATAAAAACATGGCACAGTGAAACTTCAAAAGTTGGCCCCTTTCATCTTTCCAGCGTGGAGCCACCAGCCGTGGGTTCGATATTAGCCATCCCCAGGAGACCCAATTAAAATCCGGTTAAATCTCCATACCTCCCTGTAGCTCAGTGTATTTATTTATTTATTGAACGCATGGGCACCGAGAGGTATGGATGCGCTTTACATAGTAACAGCGACAGCGTTACAGAGGCCTTACAATGAACTAGGAATGAAGCAGAGGAGAGGAGGAAGGGGGCGAGAACAGAGGGACTGTAAGAAGAGTGGAGGAAATGCGAGCACAGAGAGCGAGGAGCGAGACCGAAGGAGAAGGCGGCGAAACGAAGAGAGGCGAGGGATTGGGGGTCAGGGGGGACAGGAGGACGAAGGGACAAGGTAGGTAGCAATAAAGTCACGGGAGGAGAGAAATTCAGTGAGATGAGAACAAAAGGAGGAGAGGAGGGTAGGTAGAATATGAAGTTGTATGTATGCGCCGAAGAGGAGAGAGGTAATTTATTAGTATCTGGTCCAGTGCTTGAAATGGAAAAATAGAAGTGCAGGTACTCTGTACCAGAGTACCTGTTTGTTTCTGAGAAGTGCCGGTACTCTCCAAATAAAGGTATAGCATTTCTCTTGAGAAGTGCCGGTACTCTCCCTCTCAAAATAAAAAAGTGCAGGTACTCCGTACCGGACAGTACCAGCCCATTTAAAGCACTTGTCTAGTCTCCACTAACGCTATTAGCCACTTTGCACAAGACCGGGGGCCTTACAACTCACAAGGAGGCATTGCGCATGCGCGCAGACACAGCCGTCTTTATCCCCTCCTCTCTCTCGCTCGCTCTCGCTCGCTCTCGCTCTAGCACTTACATGTTGATGCGGCTGCCTCCTGCCTAGGATGGCGCCCCGGGACTGAGGTCACAGCAGCCACCATATGCTGCCCTTTCAGGGAGGGCTGCATTAATACACCTCACCTCAGCATGAGTCATTAGTGCCCCCCAAGGAATTGCCCAAATGGGGCCTGGCATGATTGATTAGGCAGAGGCGTGCAGGCGTCTCACGGCTGCGCAGAAGACCATCAGATGTGCGCGCGCAGGCAGCCGGCCAGTGCAGGCCTGGCAGGGAAGCACCTGTGGGCGAATGACAAGATGTCTCGTGTCTTTCAGTAAAAATATAAAGTTATTATTTTCATAACACGCTGCACAAACAAGCACAGAACACCAGCGCAAAAAGCAGGAGTCCAATCAGCACTAAAGTGCCAAGGAGATAGCGAGCATTTCAGACAGAGAAAAACTGCTCTGTGCGTTTTGTTTGATTTGGCTTAGATTAGAATTTCTTCTTCATCTGCTCAAGTCTCGGCGCCTCGTACAGCTCTGCGTCAGCGAGGCCTGGGAGGCCTTGCAGGACAGCAGAAAGAGATGGCTTAACTGTGTTTTTTGTATATTTCGCTGGCACTGTCTTGACCCGTTGAATCTCTGTAAATAGAAGGTGCTGTTTTTTTCCAACTCAGATGAGTCTTTCTGGCTATCGATGGATTCCTGGCTGAGTTGCCCTGCTGGAGTTGGAGTCTGCGGTGGACGGGTTGCCACAGTGTATCTCAGTTGCAGGGGCATTTCACCCAGGCCCGCAACACCCATTGCGCTCACGGGGCATCAGCCCCTCCCCCTCCCCCGCCCCCGTCGTGTGTGTCAGCCCGGGCTGACACAGCTTCGCGGGCTGGCGAGCATCTAATTGCAGCCGCACCCGAGTACTTAACAGGTCTTTAAAAGACCATTAATTGTAAATGAGGCTTTTGTTGTGTTCACCCATTCTTACAGCCACTCTGTCTGTGGTTGGAAGAATTAGCCCCCCAAAATATTTTTCAGCCCCCCCCCCCCCCGAAATTTGGCTCTAGTTGCCCGCCTGATTTCACCCACTGGACCACCCAGACCCCAAACACAGCCCCGGTGTAAGCAGAGAGACGAAGGACTGGACTGTTCCAGCTCTCATACAGACCGCTCATGTGCCCTGTGATGGGTGCACCGGGGTGTGACCTGTGTCTGCTGCTCTAGGTCACCAAAGAGATGTTGTCCTCTGTGTGCCTGTGATCTCTGCTGCTCTATGTGCCCTTTGAATCGAAGGCTTTGATCTCTGCTGCTCTAGGTGCCCCTTATGTGCCCTTTGATGTGTGCTGATCATTGCTTCCCTGCTGCTCTCTATATATGCCCGTGGTTCTAAATGTGCCATGCGATCTGTGTCATTTGATCTGTGTTGCTCTTTGTGCCCAGTGCTGCTCTGTGCCCTTTGATCTGTGTTGCTCTTTGTGCCCAGTGCTGCTCTCTGTGCCCTTTGGTCTGTGCTGCTCTGGGTGCCCAGTGCTGCTCTCTGTGCCCTTTGATCTGTGTTGCTCTGGGTGCCCAGTGCTGCTCTCTGTGCCCTTTGATCTGTGTTGCTCTTTGTGCCCAGTGCTGCTCTCTGTGCCCTTTGATCTGTGTTGCTCTTTGTGCCCAGTGCTGTCTCTGTGCCCTTTGATCTGTGTTGCTCTGGGTGCCCAGTGCTGCTCTCTGTGCCCTTTGATCTGTGTTGCTCTTTGTGCCCAGTGCTGCTCTCTGTGCCCTTTGATCTGTGTTGCTCTTTGTGCCCAGTGCTGCTCTCTGTGCCCTTTGATCTGTGTTGCTCTGGGTCCCCAGTGCTGCTCTCTGTGCCCTTTGATCTGTGTTGCTCTTTGTGCCCAGTGCTGCTCTCTCTGCCCTTTGATCTGTGCTGCTCTGGGTCCCCAGTGCTGCTCTCTGTGCCCTTTGATCTGTGTTGTTGTTTGTGCCCAGTGCTGCTATGTGCCCTTTGATCTGTGTTGCTCTTTGGGCCCAGTGCTGCTCTCTGTGCCCTTTGATCTGTGCTGCTCTGGGTGCCCAGTGCTGCTCTCTGTGCCCTTTGATCTGTGTTGTTCTTTGTGCCCAGTTTTGCTCACTGTGCCCTTTGATCTGTGTTGTTCTTTGTGCCCAGTGCTGCTCTCTGTGCCCTTTGATCTGTGGTGCTCTTTGTGCCCAGTGCTGCTCTCTGTGCCCTTTGATCTGTGTTGCTCTTTGTGCCCAGTGCTGCTCTCTGTGCCCTTTGATTTGTGTTGTTCTTTGTGCCCAGTGCTGCTCTCTGTGCCCTTTGATCTGTGTTGCTCTCGGTGCCCAGTGCTGCTCTCTCTGCCCTTTGATCTGTGCTGCTCTGGGAGCCCAGTGCTGCTCTCTGTGCCCTTTGATCTGTGTTGTTCTTTGTGACCAGTGCTGCTCTCTGTGCCCTTTGATCTGTGTTGTTCTTTGTGCCCAGTGCTGCTCTCTGTGCCCTTTGATCTGTGCTGCTCTATGTGTTATTTGATCTGCGTCTTTGTATCTTGTATTGTATTGTAATTGCATTTATATAGCGTGCTGATCCATGTGCCCTGAGCAAAACCAAAGGGGATGATGGACGGAGTGTTGAACATTGCAAGCACTCACCCCCAGTCAACTGATCCATGTGCCCTGGGCTGCTCTATCATTCCTGCGCCCTCTATTCTGCTCTGTGTTCTCTGTGTTATTCTAGTTGCCCTGACGTCTGTTCTGCTCTATGTGCCATGTGCTGCTCCGTATGCTTTGTGCTGCACTTTGCGTCATCTGCTGCTCTTTGTGCCCTGTATTTTGTGCTCCTATGTGTGGCCCGAGTGGCTTAATGCACCTTTTGCCATGCTGTGCTACTTTATGTGATACTCTGTGTGCTATGCCTTCATTGTAGCGCTGTGTGCTCTGTGTGTGTCTGTGTGGCAGTGTTGGCCATCACAGGGGTTCAATGTAACATAACTGCGTCACCGGATGCCAGGAGTGGGTCAGTGTGTGCCCAGGCAGCTGGCAGGCATTAATACTGAGGGGTCCACAGCCTTGGTGGCTGCTTTAGTGTTCAGCAGGGGCACAGCATTAACAGTAGGCATGGGCCCACCACACAAGCCAGAAGTGGGAATACAAGTGTGTACCCACAACACATGTGCTGTACGCTGGCTGAGAAGGAAGAGAGCCTTTACAATGCTGTCTTTACAACGGGGTGCCTTTACCACGCATCCTTTACCACACAATGCCTTTACCATTCAATGCCTTTACAACAAAAGGTAAGTATATTTAAGGTAAGTGTGTGTGTGTGTGTATATATATATATCTACATAATAACATTTCAGGTTTTTGGGGTGGGTACGTATATATGGTGGTAAGGATCTTTTCAGGGTTTAGGTGTGGGTAAGGGAATACAGTGACACAATCAAAAAAAATGGGGGGTGATCTCCCCCCCCCATTTTTTTAATAATGAAATAAAATGGGGAGTTTGGTGGGTCTCCCCCCAAGAAAAAATAAATAAATTCCACATATATATATATACCATTAGGTTGTTTGTTTATTTGTATTTTTGATTGGTTTGGGTTTTGGGTTTCGGGCCTCTTGTGTGCCTGCCTTATTTATTTTAACTCTTTCTAGCACTGAAAAAAAAATAAATAAATAAATAAATAAATAAATTTTAAAAACATAGAAACTAGTTGCATTCACACAGGATATTTTTTCACATGGAACTGTTTGACTTTTGTAAATAATAACTTACCCGTAAAGTATTGGAAGCCCTATTAAAACAGTATGCAAGGAATATTGTAGGAGTAAAAATGTAATCCCTTCTCCCCTCTTGAGCAATTGTATTATATGTAATCATATACTGTATATAAATGAACTGGATCAGGAACTTGGTATTTTGTAATATGCGTATTTGCACTATGCTAAATTTGCACATATTGATGCACTTTTTGAAGCACAATTTGCACTTTATAAACAAAGCACTTAGCACTTTATAGGAATTGAACTATTTTACCGAGGTACCTGAAGCCGGTAGAGAAATTGAAGATCATGTTTGCAAATATACATATACAATGATTAGGGGTTCAATATTTATATATATATATTTATTTGTAAATAGGGCTTTTTAAAAGGGGTTGATCAGTTAAGATGTGTATTTTACAATAATACCCCTCCTTTCTTTTCTCTTAGTCATTCAATTTATTTAATCCAGTATTAATCCTGTTAATATGATATGGTTACAAATGTATTTTACATTTATTTAAGAAACATATTGATACAATACAATGTTGGATGCGATGCAAAGTATGTTTTCTATGTTTATTACGAAGTTTGCACAGGTGATTTCAGTTAACCACTTGCTTTCACTTTAAAAGGTGTACCTAACTAAGTAAACGCTGTCATGTGATCAAGGCTCCGCTGAGCCGAAACGTCGGTGACTCTTTCTGCCGAATAAAACTTTATACACCTCGAGGTCCGTGTCCGGAGTCTGCTTGCTGTGTTGCACGAGCGCGCGAGTTTGGAGACAAACGGTGTACAGGATATATATATATATATATATATAATGACACACACAATTTTATATATACACATTTTAATATATACATTTTACATATGTATATAATTAGAAAAATAGTTGGGGTTTCACTTACCTTTCATATTCTTGCATTTTAAAGGCATGCATGGGAAAGATATATGTGTTGTAAAGATACGCATTGGTAAAGGCATTTCATGATAAAGGATGTGTGATAAAGGCAGGCATTGTAAACGCATGTGTTGTGATATCATACAACCACTGAGAAGTAGAGGTACTCTTCCTTTTTAACTTAAAGAATAGCAGAGGACCAGTACTCGACAATATCTGCCTATTTAAATGGCTGAGCAGAGCCCCTATCTTGGCTGACCTGGTGGTACATGATGCTGCCTGCCTTCACCGGAGTCTTTCCTCTCTCAGCCTCACATCAGCATGTGCAGTGCTTCTGTGAGGATGGAGAGGAGGCAGTTTGTAGTACGTAGGTGCAGGAGGTGATGGCCTGCCTGCTTGTACACTCCCCACATATAATCACCTCTCTCATATCTAACTCTAGTGCCAGTCTGTTCTATCCTGGTTTCTATGTGTTCATGCTCTGCCAGCGAGTTCCTCCTAGAATGATGTAATATGGAATGTTGGGGGGTCAGAGATTACAGTTCAAGAAGGGCTGAGCAGCATGCTGGCTGCTCCTGGTGGGGCTAGTCTTGGACTGAACATTTTTACTTGTAACTATTCCAATAAATACCCCTGAAACACTACAATCTGTCTGGACCAACTTACTACAATTGTATGGCGACGAGTTGACTCCAGAACCTGCATCTGGTACTACTTCAATAAATACCCCTGAAACACTACAATCTGTCTGGACCAACTTACTACAATTTTATGGCGACGAGTTGACTCAAGAACCTGCATCTGCTACTACTTCAATAAATACTCCTGAAATACTATAATCTGTCTGGACCAAGTTACTACACAGTCCAGATCACATTTTAGTACCAATGCACGATGGTTCCCAAGTCTGACTCTAGTTCTGGTTCAAGACTCTTGTACTATCTCTCTGCGGATAGTAGAGGGCCCTACTCCGCTCTCTCTCTCCTGCCCCTACTGGACCTTTGGTTTCGGGCCGAACTGATATCTCTGAGCATTGAAATGGATAGTGGATCCTTCCAGAGGTGGCAGGGAGGTTGCTCAAACACCTGTATCCTCATACCTTGCTGTTTATTTGAGGGTGTGGCCTAGCCGCGTGTCGTGATTACTAGGCCAGCACCAGGACTCATTCAATTATGCAAGCGGCCACTGAAGGGCCATTACATTACTTGCGCTTGGAGATGCTATTGGCAGCGGTGACAGAAACAGCAAAAGCACAATGGATGTGTGTTCGCAGCAGGGACTTCACCTAGGGAGGTTGACAAAGCAGTCTCTGATTCTTAAAGCAACCCGCATAATAATGAAAAAACATTGGCAGCGGCTGAATGCTGCAGCTGAGCATGCCAAAGGGTCGTTCATGTAATGGAAATCATTAGAGGAACGGCCCTTTGGCTTCCCTGGCAATTCATTGCTGAACCAACGTGTCTGGCAGTGCACAAAATAACAAAAGGGAATGCTTTTTACAGGCACTCCACGTGAGACAGAGAAATGAAAGTCTCTGTAATGCGTGTCCCTTTCTCTTATAAAATAGTCTCTTGTGCATTCCAAATCGAGCAGTTCCTTGATGGGTGAGGGGATGAGGTAAGGGCATGCCTATGCCATAATTCCCTGTGAAGGGCGCAAGGATGAACAGCAAGCAGTTATAGCATTTAACTAAGTCAAATGGTTTTCCCCTTGACCGTCAATTACCCAGCCGGACATTGGGCACAGTTCCTCCTCGTCTCCCTGCTATTACTCCTTCCTATCCTCCCTCCTACGAATCTTGAAACATTGTTTATGTGTACTGTATCTTCCTATGCTCTTGTATCTGATATAAATTTTAACACAACAATCCTAAATGTAAAGTGCTCTGATACCCTTGTGGGTCAAGTTCGCGCTATATAAAACTTTATAAAATAAAAATGAAGTGACAGCCTGTCTAGAATCAGGCTTTGTTAAAATTGTGTCCTGCACCCAGAAGCACACGCACTTCATTGTCCTCGAAATGGACTGCACTGATAGCAAACTGAGACAGCCTGTCTAGAATCAGGCCCTGTTAAAACTGTGTCCTGCACTCTGAAGCACAAGAACTTTATCACCCTGGAAAGGGACAGCATAGATAATGAAACTGAGATCGATACCACCTTTATTTAAGAGTAACATTTTAAAATGTTAAAGTACAAGACAATGCCGAACATCATTTTATCGTTGAATGTTTTTATACTGTGAGTTTTAATTAACTGTATAATAACCTATTATTATTATTATAATTCCCTGTGTGGAGTTTCCGGATTTCAGGGGTACGAAAATAGGAGGAAGAAGGTCGAGGAAATAAGCAGGGAGGGGAAACTGAATATTGAATAAAGTGGGCGGATGTATGAGGGTGTGTGATGTCCTGTCCTCGAGTAACCAGCTTGGATTGCTATGTCATCAGTATGGCAAGCAAAATTAATCTAGGTACAGGAAAGGACTAGAAAAGTCAGCCTCTCCTCAACAGTTAAATCACTAGCATGGCAATGTGGGCTGCACCTAAAAGTGCTCGATGGCATGGTCCAGACAAGGTCCTTTGTATACAAGCAGAGCACTTCACAATCAATCAATCAGGAAATTTGTAGAGCGCACTACTCACTACTTCACATGGAACGATTTGGGTTGGATAAGCATCTGGTCTCATGTCCAACCATTGCATGTGCTGTTGCCGATGTGTTGTGGTTGCTTTTTTAAAGAATCTTGTGAACAAGGGCTGATGCTGTTTCCATAAACTGGTTTCTGGTTCCATGTCAAGCGTAACCTGGGATTTCCTGACCACCCCCTCTGTCTTTTGTGGAGATGAGAAAGCTCCACGTCTTGCCATTGTTGCCAAGTCTGTATCTTTTATCATCCGGTCCCTTAACACCCACCTCACTTTCCTTTTGCCATAGAACAGGTTTGTGGTTAGTTTTTCTTTCAACACCTCTAGATTCAGTGGACTCAGATTCCTATCATCATTTCCTAGTGCATCTGTCTTCAACCTGTAAACACCTGTGGTTCTCATTTCTCAGGAATGATTAGGAGCTCTGGAAAGCAATTTGGTATGTTTATGATCTGTAGCACCCAGTTTTCCAAGACATTCTTCTGGAAGGTCAGTTTTCCAGCATACCTGCGTCAGCCTCCTCTGGTACACTCAGATGTTCACTGCCCTCTGCTTGCTTCCCAAACTCTCCAGTTGTAGCCCAATTTTATTTTGATTTCTGATCACTATTCCAAGAATATCTAGCATTTTGCTTCCAGTGATATTATTGCTTCCACTAAGCTGTCAATTGTAGTGATGAGAAGACTGATTTTCAAGTCACATTCTGCAATCAGTTCCCATGGTGCTGTGTCTTGAACAGTTCTATATTTTAAGAGAAAGTAATTAAGAAAGAAATACAACTTAACTCAAAACAAGTAGACATGGTGGCAAAGGACGACTAGCAGAACCACACGCTCCTCCGCTAAACTCTCTACGGTGGTCAACACTCCCTCACTACCATCTGCAGGGATGGCAAATTGATGTCATTGAGCAGAAGTGCCTGTCTTTGATGCAGCCCCAGGGAACTGAGAGAAGGGCGGTATACTCATGTTGGCAAATCACAGAAAATGTGAAAACAAACTCCAACCCTTGTGGATCCTCTCCTTCTTATCCCTCCCAAGAGGATTAATATCTTAAAGTATCTCAGAGGACTGTCCCCTGTACTGTGGTATAAAAACATCAGGTTTACCGTTGCACTGTAGTAATACATGTCTGAATCTGTGTTTATTACTACGCTTCTACATTTGTCCCAAAACTTCAAACAACATGGTTTATTAAGCCACTGGGTCATTTTCATTGTTTTCCTCTGGCATGTTGTCATGTCTGCATGTAGGTCATGAGTGATACCCTGCTGCTATCAAAAACCCAACCGAACAGCTGGCACAGAACCCTCGTCTACAACCAATCCCACAGGCTGAAAAGAATTAGCCCCAAAATGTCCATAAGAGTAGCGACAGAGGTAGCAAAAACATACACGCTTAAGACAACCACGTACCCTCCCACCTCCAAAATCCAGGTAATCACAGGAATTGGAAGAGGAAATAATCCTCCCAGGGCTACCAAACCACCATCACAGCGCATTGTATTACCTATGACCCCCCCCCAGCTGCCCAGAAGTATGCTTACATCAGCAAGATGAACTGTATGCTCATAAAATGTAAAGTCAGCAACCAAACATGCAACAGAGCTAGCTGAAGCCATTATGCACCACAACATTGACATCGCATTCATCACAGAAACTTGGCTAAATGAATCTTTCTATCCGATCCCTCACCGTCTAGTCCCCCAGGCTTCTCCATCATTACGAAGGACACAAAAGAGCACCATGGAGGTGGCATATCCATCATTCACAAAGACAGCATCACCACGACAAAAACAAACTCCCTCTCCTATACCACATTTAAATATCTCAGCACCACCATAACGCTAAAAGACAATAAAATGATGAAATACCACCTCCTCTACCACTCGCCAGGAAACAAACGCCTTCGGTGAACACCTGTCAGATCTGATAACACACTGCTCTTTCTCTAACGCCAACAACATAATCCTAGGTGACTTCAATTTCCATTGGAACAACGAGAAGGACACACTAATCCAATCCCTTAATGAACTCTTACTCAGCAAAAAGCACAGTCAACACTGCAAAGGACCATCTCTAGGGGCCATTATAGCCCAAAAGGAAGTGATAAGCTTTGGCAGCATACATTCAGTCGACTGGTAAGACCACCACATCATTCTGTTTTCATAACAACGAAATGTAAACACCTCCTAACTGATCTCAAAAACTCTCCTTTGTTCCAGATCCCCCTAACTGACCCGGAAGAAAAAATGGCTTCTCTACTCCCCCTCCTTCACACAACCTCACAACAGATGAGCTTACAAATCACTACAACTCGATGATGAAAACTGCCCTGGACCAGACAGCTCCCCTGAAATTAAATAGGATCAGATACACTACCTCAAGAACATGGTTCAACAAAGACCTCAAATCAAAAAGATGATACTTTTGAGCTGCCAAAAGCCTCTGGAGAGCTAATCCAGCCTCAACCCACCTCCACCAGCTCAGAACTCAGGAAATACAAAAATCACATCCTAAAATAAAAATCCATTTCTTCCGCAATACGCTAGACAAAGCACAAAAACACCTCTAAGACCTCTTTAACAGCATCAAACAACAAACCACCAAACATGCTCCCCCTGTCTCAAAGGAACGCTGTGACAACTTTGCCAAATTCTTCAATGACAAATTCTCGAGAAATGTGTTCTCTCCCAGCTCAACCAACACATTGACACCAATCGCCTACTTGATTCACACCAGTCTGGTTTCAGGAAATAATGCAGCACTGAAACGTCGATACTGAATATAACAGATGACATATACAAATCCCTAGACAGAAACAGATACTGCATGCTCATCCTCCTAGACCTATCAGCAGCCTTCGACATCGTCGACCACAAGCTACTTTTGCACTGCAACAAGGAACCAGAGCAGATGGCACAGTTCTGCAGAGGTTCGCCTAATTTCTGCACAACCGCTCCCAACTAATAGAAAATAAACAACTCAATGCCCAATATTTCTACCATCACCCGAGGTGTCCCCCAAGGCTCAGTCCTCACTTCGCACTTTTCAACATCTACATGGAGCCCCTCACCGCAATACTCAGACAAGCAAACATTGCCTATCACCTTTATGCAGATGGCACCCAGCTTTACTTGAAAATATCCTCTTTGAACTATATACACCAGCTTAATGCAATGCTCATGAAGGTTCAGAACTGGCTATTGCACAACCACCTCAAACTCAACCCAGAAAAAAACAAAAATTCTTGTTTTGTCCAACCACGGTCAATCACCACAGACACCAAACAACCTGTATGCCCTGAACTGCAAGCTGACTCTAGCAGACTTCGCCAAATCTCTGGGAATCTCTCTGAACTAAAGTTTCAACATGAGCACACACATTAGGTACACAGAAAATGGGGCATTTTATAATCTAAAGGTCCTCAACAAATTGGAGCCCTTTCTTCCACCAAATGACCTAAAAATCGCCATGCAAGCACTGGTTCTATAAACCACGGTTCGTGCAGGTAACAGCGGTAGGGGGGTGGGGCCGAATGGGGGGATTTCGAGGAACGATGCCAAGGGAACATTAATTATTTATTTAATTTTCCCGCAGGATTGTCTCTCTAAATCCCCCCTTAGCCGGCCCCACTGCTGTTACCTGTATGGACAATGGCTGGGTTCCATCCAGACTAGACTACGAGAATGCTACCCTCACAGGCACACTGAAACAATACTTACCCCCCCTGAGAGCCACTCTAAATTCAGGAGCAAGGATGGTCACTGAAGCAAAGAGATATGATCACATCTCACCCTCTCTAAAAAAGCTAAAATGGCTATCCAATCGAAGCACAATGCTGCTTCAAAACTGCTTGCCTCACCCACAAAGCTCTACACACTGGTAAACCAGACTACCTCACATCTAAGTTCACAAAAGCAGGCCAATAGAGAAGCTCTAACACACGTCTTCTCAACCTCCCTAAAAAACATAAACAAAAAGCCATCTCTTGCTCTTTCTCTGGCAATGCACCCTAAATCTGGACTCTCTCCCAGTACATATTAGAACTAACCCCTCCTTCGTGAGCTGCAGGAGGCAAATGAAAGAACTCCTCCTTAATCAGCACCTCAACGCCCTCGGAATTGACTCCTAAAGCACACTGGAAAACTACCACTTTATATGCATATCTCTTCCACGGTCATTACAATATTGGGAGACTTGTCATTAAAAATATACTGTATTGTTATTGACTGATAATGATCAGACTCCCCACTCTACAATCATAATGTATTGTAAATTACTTCTAATACATTACAGTGTTGTAAGGCACCCTGATACCCTTGGATCCTGCCAGCACATATAAAACTCCTTAAATAAATGTAATATGTGACGTTATAAGCAATGCACAGCAGGGTACAAGCTATAGTTAGCTCAGTAAATTATAGCTGGTGAATTTCTGAGTTTTTTTAACTTTAGAATGGTATGTTTAACTGACATTTTCACCTAATTATAATAACACGTTAACCTTTTTTTTTAATGAATTTCTATGTTTTTTTGTTTTTTTTAAAGTAAAGTAAGATATTATTACCAGATATAACTATAACATCACTTTAACCTTAGTTTTTTCAGTACATTTCAAGGGTTTTCTAAATGTAGAAGAAATGAATTATTACCAGACAACCTTTTGCTTTGCCCGTGAAGTGCAAGTTTTTTTTTAAACATAAATTAAGATATTACTACCATACATCACTGTATGTACTTGTGCCTTAGCTACGTAAGGAAGTATGACTATCTGGAGGGACTGACCTCTCCATAAAGACCTGTGTACAGGGCGGAGACTGTGTGTAGGAGGGTTTGGTGAGGAGGTGGGCTCTTTGTGAAGACCTCTGCACGTGGCAATGGCTGTATGTAGTAGAGTTTGCTGAGGGAGTGAACTCTCCACAAAAACCTCTATATAGGGCGTTGGCGGTTCGTAGTAGCATTTGGTGAGGGTCGGGACTCTCTGCAAAGACCTTCGTAAAGGGGAGGAGGGACTGTGCTTTGTAAGTTTCGGTAAGGGAGTCAACTGTTTTCAAAAATCTTTGTACAGGGCGGAGACTGTGCGTAGTAGGGTTTGGTGAGGAAGGGGTCTCTCTGTGAAGACCACTTTACAGGATGACGGTCGTGCACAGTAGCTTTTTATATATTTTTTTATTTTTATGTTTTTGTCCTGTGGGTCCACACGCAGGACTGGGCTAAATCCTACGAGACTATTATAACCTTTTCATTTTTTTTCAAATTCTTGGCCTCAGGGTGGCACTCCCTCACAAAGGGCTAGTAGGGGGTCAGGGTATCCCTACCTTGCCACCCTTAAGTCCTTTTTTCCAGGACTCAGTGAGTGAGTCCCCGAGTCATTTAAAGGTCTCTGCAACATTTTTTTCTCCATTGCAGCCAGCCAATCACATCATCCGATCCTGAGGGATTCCCAAGGGAGATCCAAGGGCCCAGTCAAATAGATTGCCTTCTTTGCCCACGTGGTCCTGCTGGTTCCTTCAGCAACAGATATCTATACATTTTGAACCTTAATTCTCAAAAGTGGCTGAACAGAATTAAAACAAATCACAAAAAAGCTCTCTTTGTGGATAAACTTCTAGCTTTCTGCCAAATTGGGTGGAATTCTATTCAGTAGTTTTAGCTGTATTACCCCGCCTTCCCTTGCCCCCCATTTTTTATTCGCCCATTTTTTTATATATGAGTAGATACATACATTTATATCTTTCTCAGTTTTCTGGGTGAAAGTTTCAGAGTTATTTTGTGTAATACTGACATTGTCACCGTTTTCATTCCATCAGACATTAATTCTCCGGTTTGAATATTCTGACTGCACCTGAATCATAATTTTAAAAGCACAGTTCTGTTTTCGAACGCATACCGTTCTGCTTTTCGGAGAGTCGTGTGATATTTCAAAATCTAGAGCGGAGAAGGATGCGGTAAGTAAGCTACTAAGAGCTTTCCTCGTGGGTTGATTTGTAACCTAATCGGACGGGAGCTTGCATCGTGATCTATGCTTGTTGAGGACATATTTGATGACATCTGTCTCGTGCGCACCCGGAGGAAGAAACCACGGTCCATCTTCCAGTGGCTCTGAGGGCGGCCTCCTGCCCCGCTCTCGCCCCGTAGAGTGCTGACATGGGTGGAGGGCTCCTGCGTCCCTGGGGGTTCGGGTCGCCATATGGCCCGTCTGGCTGCCCGTGCACATCTGCTGCTGTCCCGGAGAGGCGGAAGTGAGGGGAGTAACGGGATCTGACATTTAGACAAGTGCACTTTGGCTCTGCTAAGTGCATGGACATCACAGGCCCCCAGGGAGAGGGAATCCATGCAACAAGCGCCGTGAAGTTAAAGGATTGGACCTGAAAGGCTTTCTGTCGCTGTATGACTTGAATCACTAATATTATTTTTTTTGGTAGTTTTTTATAGCGCCAACTCGACCCGAAGAGGCATTGGAGCGCTTAACATGAGCACTCGTTGCGTTACACAAGTACACTTGATTCTGTATGCTGTAGCATTTTTACCTGTACGCAGGGCTTAAAGTGGGCTGGGTCCTGCCCGTGCTCAGCACCAGGGGGTCTAAAAAACAGGTGCTGAGACGGGTCTCTATTGGGCTGTCCAGTTTTGCCCCCACCATCGGGTGATTTTTTTTTTTTACTCTGCAGCGGTGCCACCCATCACTGCCTTTGATGTAACTTCAAAGAGACTCGTTATAGTTCTTTCACAGTCTCATCATTTCGAAGCATTTTCAGTATTATACACAAAGAAGCCATAGTTTTTGCTTATTTATCTTATGCAACTAATAACCATTGACAAAGCCAATAGCCCTGGCTTCTTGGCGGTGTAATGTTACTAGTTGTATTAGAAATCTGGATGCAGTGACAGAAGCTGCGTCCTTAAATACATCGGCCACGCCCCTATGGGAGCCCCCACAGTTTTTCTATCCCACTTAAAGCCTTGGAGTGTATATGTACACCCGCCATTACTGCAGCTTGCTACATTCAATCAATCAATCAATCAATCAATCATGCCATTTGGATAGCGCACTACTCACCCGGGAGGGTCTCAAGGCGCTTGGGGGGAGGGGTATGCTACTGCTCGAACAGCCAGGTCTTGAGTTGTTTCCTGAAGGCGAGATGGTCCTGGGTCAGCCGAAGGTGGATGGGGAGGGAGTTCCAAGTCTTGGCAGCCAGGTAAGAGAAGGATCTTCCTCCGGCGGTGGCTCTTCGGATGCGTGGTACGACTGCGAGGGCGAGGCTGGTGGACCGTAGCTGGCGGGTGGGCGTGTAGAAGGTCAGGCGGTCGTTGAGGTACTTGGGGCCCAGGTCGTGGAGAGACTTGTGTGCGTGGGTGAGGAGCCGGAACGTGATCCTCTTGTCGACGGGGAGCCAGTGCAGGTTCCTCAGGTGGCTGGAGATGTGGCTGCGTCGGGGGACATCCAGGATGAGTCGGGCGGAGGCGTTCTGGATGCGCTGGAGTCTTTTCTGTAGCTTGGCTGTGGTTCCGGCGTAGAGGGCGTTTCCGTAGTCCAGTCGGCTGGTGACGAGTGCCTGGGTGACAGTCTTCCTGGTCTCGGTCGGGATCCAGCGGAAGATCTTGCGAAGCATACGCAGGGTGTTGAAGCACGATGAGGAGACGGCGTTGACTTGTCTGGTCATCGAGAGGGAGGGGTCCAGGATGAAGCCCAGGTTGCGTGCGTGGTCGGTTGGCTTGGGTGCGGTGCCCAGGGCTGGGGGCCACCAGGAGTCGTCCCAGGCGGAGGGCGAAGATCCCAGGATGAGGACTTCCGTCTTGTCCGAGTTCAGTTTCAGGCGGCTGTCCTTCATCCACTCGGCGACGTCTTTCATCCCTTCGTGTAGGCAGGTTCTGGCGGTGTCGGGGTCTCTGGTGAGGGAGAGGATCAGCTGGGTGTCGTCGGCGTAAGAGATGATGTTGAGGTTGTGCTGGCGTGCGATGGCTGCGAGAGGTTTCATGTAGATGTTGAAGAAGGTGGGGCTGAGTGAAGATCCTTGCGGGACGCCGCAGATGACTTCGGTGGCCTCGGAGCGAAACGGGGGGAGGCGGACTCTTTGTGTTCTTCCGGCGAGGAACGAGATGATCCACTCCAGTGCCTTCTCTTGGATACCGATGTTGCTGAGGCGCTGGACTAGGGTGCGGTGGCAGACCGTGTCGAACGCAGCGGAGAGGTCCAGGAGGATGAGGGCCACTGTTTCCCCCTTGTCGAGCAGGGTCCGGATGTCGTTGGTGGCTGCGATGAGGCGGTCTCGGTGCTGTGGTTGGCTCTGAAGCCGGACTGCGAGGGGTCGAGGGATCCGTTCGTCTTGAGGAAGGCGGTCAGCTGTCTGTTGACGATCTTCTCGATGACTTTAGCAGGAAAAGGGAGGAGTGAGATGGGGCGGAAGTTTTTGAGATCGGTGGGGTCCGCTGTAGGTTTCTTCAGGAGGGCGCTGATCTCGGCGTGCTTCCAGCTCTCCGGGAAGGTGGCGGTGTTGAAGGAGGCGTTGATGATGTTCCGGAGTTGGGGTGCGATGGTGGAGTCGGCCTTGTTGAAGACGTGGTGTGGGCAGGGGTCGGTCGGTGATCCGGAGTGGATGCTGTGTCTTCGGTGGTCACCGTGGTCCAGGTGCGAAGGGTGGCGGTGGGGGGCGTTGGTTCGACGGTTGGGTGCGTGGGTGGGGCGCCGAAGCTGTTGTGGATGTCGGCGATCTTGCGGTGGAAGAACGAGGCGAGGGAGTCGCAGAGGTCTTGTGACGGAGTGATGTCGTTGGTGCCGGTGCTGGGGTTGGAGAACTCCTTGACGATAGTGAAGAGCTCTTTGCTGTCGTGGGCGTTGTTGTCTAGTCGTTCCTTCAGGGATTGTAGCCACATTCTGTTCACAACCCTCATTCTCTCACTGTTGTCTCTTCTCCCTGTCTCATTCGAGGTCGCTCCTCTCCATCCCTTCTCTGAGGAGGCCGCCGTGGTGTGGCAAAGAGCACAATGAAACCAACTAAACATAAACTACCAACTAATGCTGAAGTACCGCTGCTAGAACCCCCGACTCATGGCGCAATCCTTCTCAGGAAACATCACCAGAATACGGAACTCCCTTCGCACCTCCACTTCTTCTGAGGTTATCTTTAAATAGGAGCTGAAAGCCCTTCCTCTTCTAAGACATTTTTGGGTAGCATCTCTTCCCCAGTTTTGATCTCTCTGGTTTAGTCTCGCCACTGACTATACTGCGATGTCCATGCGACCTGTTGTTATACTGTAATCTATCAACATCTTTGGACTATGTAATTTTGTACTTTATGTAATGATCCATCTATAATATAAAGCTCTTGTGTACTTTATGTAATGATCCATCTATAATATAAAGCACTTGTGTACTTTATGTAATGATCCATCTATAATATAAAGCACCTTTGCACAATGTTCGTGCTATAAAAATGCACAAATAAACAATTAAACTAAAGGTGCTGGACTCATAGGGAGTCAAGAACTGATGCCTCCTGTCCCTAACATTGTAGGACTGGGTGCCTCATAAAATTGAATCCTAAAATGCAAAAGATGCCTGCTGTCCAGAAGCCCCAGAAGAAGTCAGGTGGTACCAGGGAAGGGTGCAGCCCCAGAGCTAGGCAAGAGCTGAAGCTGCGGAGGAAGGGTGGGGATTACTTTTAAGGCCAGAGGAGGAGCTGGTTTCATGCCCTTGGTTCGGCTTGCATGATATTAGAAGGAAGGTTAACTAATGCAATGGATGGACTCTATGTGACGTTTCAGTGCATTCATAGCAGTTGTGACCCATGCTGACTGATGAGGGTTATGAACCCGAAACCGGTCCCAGGATGCTTTTTACAGGTCCAGGGAAGGCATGGCTTGGCAGTACGGGCTGGACTGTTCCCATGAGGCACAGGGTCAGACTGATTTGCATATGGCCATGTTAGAACTGGGGTGGCGGAGTGAGCTAAAGAATGATGATGGATTAAACGCAGATCAGTTGACTGGGGGTGAGTGCGTGCACTGTTCATCACTCCTTCCATCGTCCCCTTTGGTTTTAACATGGGTGTGGGGCAGGTTGAGTGCTGCGTCCCCAGGGGCACATCTTGGTCGATAGGACCGGGACAGGTGTAAGCTTCAGATTTTCCAACAATCACGCTGGCACGTCATGTCAGTCGTTATATGAGAAGCAGCGCATGAGGGGGCTTAAGGGCCAGTGTAAAGGGATACATAATGCAACAAATTTTGTAAAATAACCATGTTTTAAGACTTACAAAACAGACACGAGTGTGTGCGTGTGTGTTTTAGTCTGGGCGAATATTTAAAACCCCCAGATGAAATCCAAGCGATACCTTTCCATTCCCATCTGAGGGCTCCCGTACCCAACTATTTATTAAACAATACATTTATTAGGGGAGGTGTGACACCCCAACCTCCCCTCCCTGAAGCTACGCCCCTGTGTGCACCATTCTTTATCTCGCCTCCTTCATGCTGCATCTGCCCCCACCCCTCTCTCTCCTGCTGTGCCCATGAGAGAGCCCTATGCCTGCTGTCAGAGTCTGCCCCATGGCTGCAGGTATTGGTGGCTGAGCCTGGCAGAGGTGCTGACTGCCCTATTCCAGGAAGGGTCCGGCCTGGGGAGTTGGGCAATACTGTGCCTAGGGATGACGTCAAGACTTGGCCCACTGTGTGTTGTGTAAGGCTCAGATTGAGGCCAACAGTGTCTCTGGTCTTTGGTTGGGAAGCGCAGGCCAACCTTCATTCGTAAAGAGTACTTCCTGCAACGAGAATATGTGTAAAGTGTGGCCGCCTGCACAGATCTGAATTTAAATATCTCTGCCAATATAGCGAAGGCAAAATAAAGACCGCCAACATACTGCTGCGAAAATAACTATATATACCTTATAAGCACATTGATTTAGACAATAATGGATCTAAACTTAGCTACACCTACCTTCACGATATTCTGGAAGAGGGTAATTTTGGCAGGATATTTTGACAGGTTCATATTGTTTGCCTTGCTTCTCTGACATTTAGACATTTGAATAGGAGCAATGAATGCAAAAGTCAGTCAGTAGAAAAGTCAAATGAAAATGAAATGCCCTTTTTGAGACTCTGCCTCGTGGTATATCCATTTTAAATTGCTTTCATGTGGCAGCTGCCCCTGTGATTGTGTGTGAGTATATTGTGTTGGGCTTTGTGTGCTGCACTGTCTGCATACATGGCCCCCGGATGCTACTTTTTCTGCGACTTCTCTGGAGCGGTCTCTGTGTATGGATGCTCAGAGACTGCTGTGTGTGCTGCTGCTCTGACACTGGTAAGTGTGTGGCTGCTCTGACACTGGTAAGTGTGTGGCTGCTCTGAGACCTCTTTGTGTGGCTGCTGTGAGACTGTTGTGTGTGGCTGCTGTGAGACTGTTATGTGTGGCTGCTCTGAGGCTGACTGTGTTTTTCAGCTCTGTGACTGGCTGTGCGTGACTGCTCTGAGGCTGACTGTATGTTTTGCAGCTCTGAGACTGGCTGTGCGTGACTGCTCCGAGACTGCTTCTGTGTGTGCTGCTCCTCTGAGACCTGTCTGCAGTTGGCTGGGAATAGCTCTGTATACAGCTGCTCTGAGACTGACTCTGTGTCTAGCTCCTCGAAGACTGCCTATCAATGTGGATGCTCTGAAACTCCTCTGGGGGCGGCAGCTCCTATACTGTCCTTGTACGCATGCTTTGAGACTGTGCCTGTGTTTGGGCGCGTCCTCTCTGTGAGGCATCTTAGAGACAGCCTCCTTATGCAATTCCAACATGGCTGCCCGGAGCTTCAGCTCCGACCTCGCGCATAACATCGTAAAGCGGCCCTCCAAGCCCCACTAAATTATCTGTAAGGGCCAAATGCCAAAATCGGACGATTTGGAGTGTCTGCCGCTGGGGCCGCCAATACTTCCAGCGGCTGCTCTGCCGTGATATCGGCAATATCCACCCCTGGCGATAACACCTCAAGATGGCGCCCAAGGTGAAACGGAGGTAGAAGTGGGGGGGCCGCAGTGAAACGGACCCACGTTATGAGGTAACAATGCGGGGGCTGTGACATCAGGAGCGGGCTCCCTGCTGCCCTTTCATCTTCCCCGGCGGGCGCCCGCAGCTGGTGCAGCCCGTGATCGCTGGATCTGCAGCCTCAATCCGCCTGTGTGACCCGACCGCAGTGTGTGGATGGGGGCCCGTGGCCACAGCGGACGGGCGGGACAGGTTACACCACCGGGAGAGGATTTTAATTACAGCGCTCACCCCCTACATATGACGAAGCCGCTAATGCCCCCCTGGGAGAGCCAAGATAGACATCAGCTTTTTGACGAGCATGAAAGCTGGGTGGAGACACTGGTGGACTGTGGTGCCCAGTACAGGAGCATTTAGATCAGGGATCATGTGTGTGCAGCAGTGGTGAAAGGAGGTGCAAATACTGAAGATGCTCCTCCTTTTGACTGCCTGGCTCCTTTTCCCCTCTTGTTCTTCCTCCGTTGGGTCGGCCCCCTGGTTTTCTTTGGACTTGGCCCTTGTAACTTTTGGACTGGAACTCGTGTGTGCCCCGCCATTTTTGGGGACCCTCTCCTGTTGTCGCTCTTGCACTGGGTGCATCTTGCCATCTTGAGATGATTTCCATCGATGCCCACGACCCGAGTCCCCCATTTTGTGGATGCTTGTCCTTTCCTTTGGTCCCTTGGATTCCATTCTTCTGACCTTCAGACATTTACGCCGGACTGCCTTATCTCTTTCTACCCCTCAGGTCCCCCTCTCACCAATCTCAGCCTCCAACTCTTCTCCCCCACATACCGCTCTCTACCCCTTTTTATTTTAATTACATTTTTTATTTTTATTTTATTTCTCTTTTCACTCTGTTAAAATGTGAAATATACTTGTCGAAGCCGAATCGCTGGTAAAATGGAATCCTGAGCAAATCTACTATTTGTATATATATGTATATAGAGATAACTCTAACCACTAGCATATGTAGTAGACCTTTGTACTCACTACCATTCCTATGGGATTCTCAGTTTATCCATTTGTATCTCTTCCTTGAGTGACTTTACAACTTGTACATTTGCAATTGTTTCTATTTGTATCTCTTCCCTTTGTGACTTTACAACTTGTACATTTGCAATTTTTTTTCCTGTTTGTATCTTTTATGTAACTCATGTAATCCTAAATCCTTATGTTGCAACTGGTTCTTTTGTTAAGCGCTCTGACACCTTCGGGTAATGATCGCGCTATAGAAAATCGCATTAAATAAAACATTTTTAAAAAGTTTGTAGACTGCCTCGGTATGTGCCTGCTTTAAAACTGACACTCTATGCTGGTGCATTACGATTTGCTCTGTGTGCACTAACTCTGATGCTACACCCGTCTGCGGCTGCCTGGACACTTACTCAAGTGTGACTGCTCAGACACTACTACTGTGTGTGGCTGCCTCGAGACTGCCTCACTGTGTGGCCTCCGAAGACTCCCTTCCTCTGCAGTTCTTTTGAGACGGCCTACCATAGCGAGGGGTGAGAGGCTGCCTGACCCGGTTGTTTCTCAGAGACTGCCTCAGTCTACACTGCTTTGCAACTGCCAGTGTTTGGAGCTTTTCTGTCACTGCCTCTGTTTGCAGCTGTTTAAAAAATTGCCTCCATTTATAATTGCTGTGAGACTGCATGTAGGTGCATCGGCACTGAGTCTCCTTCAACGCGAGCTTGCTGTGAGCGTGTCTTTGATTGCAGCTGCTCTGAAAATGCCAGTGTGCCCCTATGATGAAGCATGACACTATTAGAGTGTGTGAGGGGAATTTAACAAAGAGGCTTTGCTCCTAATAGTGGTAGTAGCAAACCATTACACCTTATATTGAGAACTAGTCCACTTCAGTATTATTTTTCCTGTTTTCAGGTTGGGTTTGATACTGATTTGTTTGTGGTTACTGTTTGGGAGGACGTATCCATTCCCACTTCTCTGTTGTGGAAGTACTTCTCCACCCTTAAGGCCTGATGGCCAGTATTGTACGGAGCATTCCATCTGCCAAACTCTAAATAAGGCTCGAGCCTGTGTAGTGGTCAGTTTGCTGACCACGACACCACTACACAATATGATGCAGAGATTGGTTTACTGACACTGTGACGTTTGCCACCGTGGGTTAGTTGAGGTACCCAGTACAGTCAGTATGGAGCACTCTTCATTCTCCCGTGTCCTCCAGTTTCTGCTACAATGTTTACCTCTATTCGGGTAGACTTGGAACCCAAGATTTTTTCTTGATTCTTCTATACCATTTACCACATGGTTGATCATTAGAAGACTAAGACATTTTGAGTAGCTGTCTCAATTCCCACCTGCAGCGGGAGCCAGACAGTGTTGTTTATTGTGTTTTTTCCCCCTAAGTGTTTGCGAAGCACTCTGGAATCCCAACTGAGTATAATGCAAGTGCCACGAAAAACCCATGAATAAATAAATACATTTCTGCCATCAGGGTTTCTTGTGAGAAAGAAGTTTAGCTAGCTAATGTTTGATATTAGGGATCTAAAAATGAAAGAACTGTTTTGAAAAGCGTTCTCGACAAAATTCTTGCAGTTCGGGATAGTTATATAGCATAATCTGTGGTGCTGCCTTGCATTAAAACGAAATTAGAATGTTTGCACACATTTCACAATCTGAATAAAACTTTGAAATACTAAAAGCTTGTATTTCTACCTTACAAGTTCAGGATTCTAAATTGATTCTTAAACAAAAGAGGAGACGTGGACTGTGAAGTACAGCTATAAATAATTAAAATTACCTTGAAAACCCTTGAAGAAAATTCTACATCATTTTGGATTTAAGGAGTAGAAGAAGAGACTAAGGTGTGCGGAATTTGTTAATTTTTTTTAGCCTCAGCTTTGTGACTGGAACTATTGAGATAGTTTGGAAAGCCTGTGTCCATGATGTATACATGTGAAGGAGAAAATGTTAAATTGTTCGCCGGTGTCATGAGAGCTTGAATTCAGTGGTAAGAGTTGATGGTTTTGATCCTGGATAAGTGGCTACTCACTCTTTATGGAAGAGCCTTAAATGCCTCCTAATGGAAGTGCTGTATGTAGCATCAGACGGTAGATGTAATGTTTTACTGTTGGAGTGGTGACCTAAAGGAGGAGCGCTGATGCATTGTGACACGGGTAGAGCTACATGGACAAGGAGATGATGAGCAGTGTTTCAAATAGAACAAGGTGACACAGATAGGCACAAACTATCAGAATATTGTTCTGTGTTGATCATTTCAGATTTTTGGGGTATTTATTTGAGGTGCCAGATGTGGAACGGAGGCTCCAGTTGAATGAATACAAGTTAGACTCCTCCTCTGTGTTCACTCTGGTGGGTGTGGCTACTAGGATCATTTGATTTGCACATTTATGGAACATGTGATGTGTCTGCCATCACATTCTGCACTTTGCTGAGCAGTCTATGAGATGAGGCAAGATTATGTTGCATAGTGTGGAGAAGTGTGGCTCAGGGGTTAGAGGCAGCAGACCCGGAAGCTGAGATCGGTCCTGGACCAGGGTTCAATACCCCGCCTCGGCGGGTCTTGGGCTAAAAATTCCACGGATTCGATAATTCTCGCCCCGGTGCCTCCTCGACTCACCGGTTCACACTCTGCGACTCTGGGCAATAGCTTGCTTAATCTCCACAACAGCCCCTCGCGGCGGGATGCCTGACTTTCACCTTGTGGATACCCTGCTATCTCACAGGGGAATACCAGGAAGGGTTCCCTAAGCAAGCGCCGGGACACCCACTGCGGGTAGCTGTGCGCTATATAAGCTCAACTACATTTACATTTACATATAAGGAGACAGGCCACCAGTTGTGAGTTGAGAGGAGGCAGCATTTGCACTGTGTAAGAGGAGAATGTCTTTATGGTACATGAGAAGTAGAAATTAAATGCTCAATCCATACTTTTAGAGTAAGTTATGGAATATAAAAACACATTGCAAATACTATATATGTAACTCTAACCTCTAGTATCTGTAGTAGTCTTATGTACTTACTCTCATTCGTATGTGAGTTAAGAGTTTATCTGTTTGTATATTTTAAGTAACTCCTCTACTCTGAAGTCCTTATGTAAAATAACTAGTTCTATTGCAAAGCGCTCTGACACCTTTCAATTAAGGTTGTGCTATATAAAAATGCATACAATAAAATAAAATAAATAAATTCTCTTTTAACCCCTTGGATGTGAGTGGTTGAATGTGAAAGGGCGAGATTTTGATCGATACCTTATATCTATTGATCCAAACCTCGATCTGGTCGACTGAACCTTTATTGCCTGTCTTGGAAGGAAACAGTACACCTATCTGCAAATTAGTTCACCCAAGAAAGGACTCTACTCTCAAAGATCACGGACAACTTCTAGGTTTCAAAAGTTTATTGTAAAGATATAATGAGCTGCAAATACAAGCATCTCAGAATGAGATTCACGAGATACACAGGTCCAATTACATACATGTGCTCTCGAAAAGCCCTCAGACGAGCAACAGAAATCACTAACACAAGTTCTAAAAATAGCAAAGCTATCAGCATAGACGCATATCTCTCCTTCATTTAGGTTGGAGGAAAACAAACACAGGTTAGGCGTCCCTACCCTGTTCTAGATGGTATCCCTACTTAACCAAATCCCAACCTAACAAAGGTGTCAGCAATGAATGACCCCCAAGGGAAGTCACCCACTCTAAGTCTCTTGGTGAAAACCTAAAGTTCTCCAGTCATGACCCCTCACTGCCTACCCATCCGCTCTCTAAAGGGTCCTCAGGTCTCTGCTCTAACTCCACCCAGGGGTGCTGTCCCTAATACAAAACAGTCAACAACATTTGAGACGCCCCTTGCGAAACGCCTCTCACGTGGTGCAACTTCAGGCTTTTTCCATGATGCTTTGTATTGGGCCTCAGACGTTAGAGTTGACCTTGCTTCTCAGTCTCTTCTCCGGCCCGCTGATACCCCTTAAACATTCCAGAACCCTCCTCCATGTCTGGGCCGTCTACTGAACAGACCTCTATTCATTCACTTATAATTGGATCCCCCCTTTCCTGTTGCAGACAGATATCTGCCGCCAAGAACCCAACTCTCATAGACTTCTAAAAAGGCTTGCAACATTTCTCAGCCCAGACATGTACGTGTAAATCACTGCTAAAACATTTCAGGCCTACAATATTTCACATTATGATTATAGCATTCAATTTCTTCATTTAATTAAAGCATGTTAAACTCTTATTCTATTATTTGGAAAACATTACTCTAAATCATGGCCCATTAATGCAATGACCAAAAACGTTAAACAATCTGTGTCGTGAAAAGAAACACCTTCCCTTTTAGCTCCAGCTCTGGCCCTGAGGCCTACCACGTTCTGCGTTTTACCACAGACCATCTTATATGTTAACAGCTACACGACATAGATTCAAAATAATCACGTCTAATAAAATCATATAATGTCACACATTTCTGTATTAGTTCCACTTCTACTTAAATCTCTATATTAGCTATACATTTAGAATATAATTTCAGATACTATTAGCACTCATGGCATTTCTCATCATGACTTGTGCTTACTATAGGTAAGTGTGATGTACTCATACATTTATATCAGTTTGCGCTCTCTCAGTTCCCCCCTTTGATGACCTCTCGGGGTCATCACTAACATTTAAACTGCAGTTATTGCTGGCATTCTCTGCGCTTCCAGAGCTCTCAGGCTCCTGTACTGATTATCTTGTATGGCAGCCAATCTCTGCAACTGTTCTCTTTGGGCCCTTTCTGACCTTCTTGCTCTGTACCATTTGAATACCCTCACCAATCCCCACAATATTATCCCACAGATCAATATTATGATGATAGGCTTTAGGATATACCAAATAAAGCTTTTGCCTAAGGTGGAAAACCACCCTCCAACTGTACTCATTCCGTGGCCCACCTTTTCCCAGACATTTTCTCTACTCAAGTCTTCGATCTCTTTGTGTATATTAGTTATGTTCTTAATAACTTTCTCAAGGGGTTTTGAAAGGTCTGGAATGTAAGTGCAACATTCCTGAACCTTCAAAGCCTTACAGACTCCGCCCTCTTTTGCTAATAAGACATCTAATGCAAGCCGATTTTGAAGAACCATAGCCCTTATCGATTGCATCTCTCCTTCTACCAGCATTAAGGACTGAGCAGTGCTGGCAGACAACCTGTCGACAACTGTTGCCAGTCGTCTAATTTTAACATCATTAAGGATTATTCCCAAAAGAGGGAACATAGCTCCAAAGACATCTCCAACCATTTCTGCATCGCCTAAATCTCTCCTTCCCCTCGATGATGTCTGGCCCTCAATGATCAATAAGTCTTGTGCATGATATATTTTGGGGAAGACAATTGCCAAGTAACATGATCCATACCAGTTGTCAGGTAGTCTCACGTAAGCATTTCTTCCACATACAAAATACACATTTGGAATTACTTGCATTCCCTTCAGGAAATCCTTAGTGTAGTACTCTAAATTAAAAGCATGTTCACAGTCAACTTCACCCACGTATACATTTTCATAATACGTTTTGGCTCGGTGAAGACATAACTTTCCTTTCTGCGCTTTATCTAAAGCTATTGGACCACTACTACCCTTTCTCTTATGTGACTTCTCTTCCTCGGTCCAATCTAATTTCCCTTGTCCTGATTTTTTCAAAATCTTTTGTCTCCTGTAACGATCATCCACCTGCCCTATGAACTTTTTCTCGACTTCTGACACCTTGCATGTCAGATTATTTCTACGGGCATGTGAAGTATCTAAGGTAATCCAAGGAATGAAGAACTTGGCCAATCTGTCTTCACTCTTCCAGTAATCCCATTTATTCATCTGCTTATAATTCGGGACTTCTGGCAACACAGAATCATAATTGGAGAAATAGTATTCAAAACTATCTCTCTCATAAAATATACTAAGCAATAAGCTACATGTAATGCCATATGTCAGAGGGAGGTGATGATATCGAATTCCTTCATCTACAGACGCAGGCAACTGCATGCAGACGTAGCAATCCTTAACCTCCATGGCATCCACGTATTCATACAAAAGTTTAGCATAAGCATTTGACCTAAAGTCTCCTTGGGACTCGTCTACATGTAACCTGCGGGCTTCTGCAGCTAATAACGCTTTCTCTTGAGTGTTTTCCCTTTTCTCACCTGCAACAGTGGGTGTAAGTGTTACTACAGAATTCGCATCAGTTACCTTTACCTCTTCCTCATGTCCCTTTACATAAGAAATTGTTACCACTAAAGCTATTAATATTATCACTCCTACTATTAGTGTACCTATTATACATTTAGCTCTGCGGTTCGGGGTGCCGGCCTCCATTTCGTCAGACAATCTAGCTTTCCCTTTCTCTTTGCAAAAAAAGTTCTTTTCCTCTCGTTCCTTTACAGTCTCTTTCAATCCTTTTTTTGTCTTTAGAATCCACACAGCTGGAGGCTGACAGCCTTTTTCGCAAAAAGTCCTTTCACAGTTCAAAAAGACAACCCTAGCCCTTCTCCATCCACTCAAGGGGTTCCCTAAAATTCTCTGCTTCCTGGGCGCTAGGTAATCTTCTTTTCTTCTGCTTGCTTTATTTACAAAGTCCTTTAACAATCGACTATTAGATTTGTGGTTGCAGCTTCAATAGCATAGTTCAATATTTCCATGCGAAGAGTATGCTCTTCATGTGCTGTTATCGTGGTACCAAAGTCGGGGAATTTCAATTCTGTAAGAAACATGTGTTTTAACTTGCTGAGGCGGGGAGGTCTGGGGAGCACGAATGTTAGTGACCCTTCTTGTTCGACACCGGGTACCAACAGTTGTATTTCCACGGTGATAATGGGCTCAGAACTGGACACCACCACCGCTCGGATCCTCCCTGTCTCCGGTTTCACAGACATTTGTCGCCAGATATGTCCACTCAGGTGTGGAGTATCTTCTGTTAGGCACACGCACTCTTCTTGACCTTCTTCGGTCTGATGCTTCAGCGCCCTGAGCACCTTCTTCTGGGTCTGAGTCTTCTGATATCGGAGGAAGGGTTGCTTCTGGAGTTGACCTCAGGCTAGAACTTCTTCTTTGCGGCCAATTTGCTTCTCCACGTGCCCTTCTACTCCTTCTCCTTCTGGTCTGTTCTCGCTCTCTTTCAGACCTGTCAGGGTCAGACTCGTACTCCCAGCTGTCTTCTCCTTCTGTAGCGTCTTCTGTTTCGCTGTTGTACTGACCGTCCTCAGCTTGGTCAGACTCGTTCCCTGCTTCCACTGGCACCTCTACAGCTTGGCTAGCCCCCTCTATGGCTTCTTGGTCCTCAGCTGGACGTCCATCCGAGAGAGGAGCTGTTTCCAGAGGTGCTGGAACCCTTTTCGTATGCGACGCGTGTATCCAGTTGGGCAGGCCTCCCACCTTTACAGCTGTACTTGTGATCAGGATGACCTGGTAGGGCCCACGCCAACGAATATCCAAGCAGCTTCTTCTCACATGTTTCTTCACCAGGACCCAGTCCCCCGGATACAGGTCATGGCAAGGGCCCTGGCACGCTGGAACCTCTGCAGCCTGCACCTGAAGGGACACAGAACGCATGGCGTCAGACAGCCCCTTACAATAGTCCAGGATCATATCATCTGTGATATTTAACAGTGCAGTAGCTGGAATAGATGGCAGTCTCATTGCTCTCCCCATTAACACCTCATGTGGTGACAACCCTGTTCTTCTGTCTGGGGTACTACGAAGGCTCATGAGTACCAATGGCAGGGCGTCAGGCCAACTCAGGGTCGTTGAGGAGCAAACTTTCGCTATTCTGGACTTGATCGTGCCATTAATTTGTTCCACAATTCCTGAGGCTTCTGGTCGGTAACTGCAATGGAGCTTTTGGTCGATATTCAGTGCAACACAAATCATCTTCACAAGCTCGCTGTTAAAATGTGTTCCCCTATCTGATTCCAAAAAGGCCGGCACCCCGAACCGAGGGATAAGTTCTCTAAGCAGTAACTTAGCCACTGTGAGGGTGTCGCACCTACGTGTAGGGTATGCCTCAACCCATCTGGAGAACACACAAACAACCACCAAGACATAGCGGAGGCGGTTGCATCTTGGCATTTCAATGAAATCTATCTGCATTCTGTTGAATGGACCTCCAGACCTTCCTATGTGACTTAGCGCAACTGGTGTTCTTTTCCCTACATTCAGCTGCTGGCAGGTCACACAACGCTGGCACACTGCTTCTGCTGCTATTCTAAACTTAGGATTGTACCAAGTCTGTCTAAACACTCTCAGCATAGCATCTCTCCCTAAGTGTACGGGACCATGTATGAGTCTAGCCATTGGACTCACCATCTCATTGGGCAACACTGCTCTGCCGTCTGCTGAGACCCAAAAATGAGTCTCACCCATTACACATCCTGCCTTTTCCCATGTTTCCTTTTCTGAATCAGGAGCATTTTCTTGCATGGTTGACAGTTCATCCCAAGTATCAACAGTTTCCAGTATCATGGCTAATTCAGTTCTCACATTTATTCCACCCACCTCCACCTCTGTGAAAGAGTAACCTTGTTCTGCGCAATACCGCGCAACTTCATCAGCATATCTATTGCCTTTCGAAACAAAGTCCTCATTTTTGGTATGTGCGATGCACTTTACAACTGCGATACTTGCTGGACATTGCAATGCTTCTAACAACAAGCGCACAAACTCTCCATTGCGAATGGGAGAGCCTGAAGAAGTCATGAACCCTCTTTGAGACCATAACTGCCCGTAATCATGAACTACCCCAAACCCGTATTGGCTGTCGGTGTAGATGGTGACTCGAATTTGATTGCCTGCTAAGCAAGCACGTGTTAGGGCAATAATCTCGGCTACCTGAGCGGAGTGTACTCCTTCCAGGCACCCTGCTTCCACAACTCCTTCAATTGTACAAACAGCATAAGCTGCTCTCAACTGCCCAACTTCGTCTCTTACACATGAGCCATCGACAAAGAAAACTTCGTCTGGGTCGGTCAGTGGCTCATCCACAATGTCGGGTCTGGGTTTGGTGCATAGTTCAGTCACATCGAGACAGTCATGGTCTGTATATTCATCATCATCATCAATATCATTTGGAAGTGGCATTAAGGTAGCAGGGTTCAAAACAGAGCATCTCTTGAGGGTCACGTTCTCTGCAGCAAGAATAACTTGCTCATAGCGCGTGAGCCTGCTATTGGTCAGATGCTGTGTTTTGGTCCTGGTCATCAACAGTTCAACAGAATGTGGCACGCACACCTCTAACGGGTGCCCCATAACGATATTTTCACATCTCTCAATGCTGACACCCGTTGCAGCAACGGATTTGAGACATCCGGGCAACGCTGCGGCTACTGGGTCTAAAGTAGCTGAGAAATAAGCAACTGGTCTACGGGCATTCCCATGGATTTGGACCAACACAGACAACGCACAACCTTCTCTCTCACAACAGTAAAGAAAGAATTGTTTATTGTAATCAGGCATTCCCAATGCCGGAGCACGACACAGGTCCTCTCTCAGCTGTAAGAATGCCATCAAACAGTCTTTGTCCCATGGTACCGGATCACTCACCTCTTTGTGCGTCAGTTTTTGCAAGGGCTTTGCTTTCAGTGAAAAGTTCACGATCCACTGTCGGCAATAACCCACCATCCCTAGGAACATCCTGACCTCTCTCTGTGTCTGAGGCGCGTTCATTTTCATGATCGCCTCTATCCTGTCTGGTGACACTTTTCGTTTGCCTTTCTCAATTCTGTGTCCTAAGTACTGTACTTCTGTCAGGCAGTACTGCAATTTTCCCGGGGACACCTTGTGCCCATTGGCAGCTAGGTGATTTAACAAAGCAATGGAATCTTCCCTGCAAGCTTCTTCTGTTTCTGACGCCACAAGGAGGTCGTCTATGTACTGGACCAGAACTGACTTCTGGGGCAGCACTAGACTTTCAAGATTTTTCTTCAGAAGCTGGTTAAAGATCGATGGACTCTCTGTATACCCCTGAGGGATACGACACCATGTTAGGACGCGATTTTCCAGCTTAAATGCGAAAAGAAAATGGCTATCTTCGTCCAAAGGGATCGAAAAGAAAGCCTGACAAAGATCTATCACAGTGAACCACTCAGCTTGGAATGGAATCTGAAACAGTATCACTGATGGATTCGGTACCACTGGACAACATGAAACGACTATGTTATTAATCTTTCGAAGGTCCTGCACTATCCGAAATTTCCCATTTGGTTTCTGCAGACCCATAATCGGGGAGTTACATGGACTACCCACGATTTCTTTCAGTATTCCCTGTTTAATCATGGACTCGATCACGGGTTTTATGCCTGCAATCGTTTCTGGAGTCAATTTATACTGGGGTGTTCTTGGGAACTCAGCATGCGGTTTCACTACAATTTTCACTGGGTCCACCCCTTTGACCAATCCAATCTCTTCCCCAGTGAAATCCCATACCTCTGATGCCACTGTCTCTCTCAAATCCCAGGGAAGCTCGTCCACTGTCAAAGTAGGGTACAGCTCCACACATATTCTTGAGTTTGCAACTTTGAAATCTGCATCATCATCATTAGTCAATACCTCCACTCCCTGGGGTGTACAATATATAGTACAATTCAATTTGCACAACAGGTCTCTTCCTAGCAGACACACAGGGCTTGAATCGCAAACTACAAATTGGTGCTCATCGCTGTACTTCCCTATTTTCACCTGTACCGGTTCTGTCAATTGGCTGGTTATTCTCCTGTTTGCGACCCCTACCACCTGTATGGTCTCTCCAGACATGGGCAGGTCTGGAACTGCAGCTGATCTGATCGTGGATCTAGTGGCTCCTGTGTCCACCAGAAATGTCGTAGGGCACCCTGCTACTTCTGCTTCCACATAGGGTCCCCTCTGATCTACCTCTAAGGCTGCCCCAAGGGTGCAGTCTTCTCTTTCCACTCTCTGTCCGGTTAATGGGTCCACATAATAGCATTCTTCACCTTCCACAAACAGGGGCATTTGTCTATAGGTCTTACCCATACTCCCTACTCGAGGAGGTTGCGGGAACTGGGCTCGGGGAGGAGCCCCCCCCCCTTTGAGCACCTTTCCTTGGTATGGCGTCGCCCCTCTCATAGGTGCGCTCTGGACCTCTTCCTCCTCTATCTCTTGCTCTCCTATCTCTACATTGTAAGGGCACTCGCGTTTCCAATGCCCCAACTCGTTGCACTGGTGACACCTAGTCGTTTTCTTCAAGGTAGCTATGTCTACTCTGGGTCTGAAGGTAGTACTCTCCTCATTACCCTTGTTCTGACTGTACTGCTTCTTACCTCCTGTACCTGTCCCTTGCTGCTGTTGTTGCGGTCCCCCCTTCCCTGCTGCCTGCAATTGTACCACCATCAGCTTCTCTTTTAGTTTCTTAGCCTTGGAGTCTACCTCATCGCAGCAGTACCTGGCATATCTCAGTATTTCATCTAGGGGTCTACTTTGCCAACAAATCGAGTGTTGCTGAATCATTAAACTAATATCCGGTCTCAGTCCCAGGACGAACTTGGACACAAATTGCCCTATGTCCTTTGGATCCATTACATCCAAGCCGCTATACTGTTTAAACGCCTTCAGCAATCTCTCGTAATATTCATGGACTGTCTCTTTGGGTTCCTGTCTCGTTCTGTCTATTCTGACCCAATCTATGTCTTGCATTGGCACTTTTTCTTTCAGCCAAGTCATCACTCTCTCGAATTTTGCCATCACGATCTCGGACGGCCCATTAGTCCTAGCATCTCTCTCTGGCTCCGTTGTGGGCCACTCAGCGCTAACCTTGCATGCTGTCCACAGATCTCCTGGTACTACAATGTCAAACAGCGTGTTCAGATCTATCCATAGGACTTTTGAGATCTTCACAAACCTCTCGACTTGCTTGTACCACTCCACGGGGCTCTCTCGTAACTTGGGGAAAGATGTGGTAAAAGCAGCTAAATCTCCCCTACTCCAAGGGACATGTACATAGCTCCCATTGGCAACTTCACGCAAAGGGTAAGCTTCTATTCCCTGCTGTCCTGGTGTCATACCAATCATGCTTCTTCTGCCGGTCCCTTTCTTGGACCACCTCTCTTCCCATTTATCTAGTGCCCTCCATGTCCTTATTCCAGTAATCAATTCCCTTATGTGTGTTTTCAGCCCAATCGTTCTCCTCTCATCTAGATCTCGATCTGAGTAATGTAGCCTGTGGTTACCCTGTAATGCTTTGGTTCTTGACAAGTCCACCATATATTTGCCTGCTAGTTCGACTAACTTCTCATGGACTGCTCTCGCCTTTCGTGTGATGTCCTTTGCCATATACAGTATTTCATCCTGTTCATACATTTCCATTCTTTCTAAAGGCAGGGTACCATCTACCATGTCATCCAGATCTGACCTTAAGCTGGAGACATCAAGTCTCTTGGCTTTTATTTCAGCTCGCAATATGTCTTTTGAAGGGGGCTCACTGGTCTCCCTACCATCCCAACTTCGAGCTCTGCGTTTGGGCTCAGGAGAATTAATGGGTGGCCTCCCTTGCTCCCATCTCTCCAGGTCCCATGCTCGGCCATCCAATCTTGGAAGGTGATGGAACACGGGCCTTTTATCCCTACTCTCTCTCTGCCCACTCTCGTCTTCTTCTCTCCTCTCACCGCACATCTCTCTGTTATTTTCCCTCTGGTCGCTACACTCCCTTTGCCTCGTATCGCTCAGTATCCGATACGATCCTTCCTGGTTCCCCATATTCCCTGGGCTGCGCTCATTTCTGTCATCACAGGGACTATGGTGCGACCTCTCACAACTCCCATTCTGTTCTCTGGTGCCAGGCACACAGTGTGGACACTTAAAGCTGTTCCTGTACTCTTGCGCTCTCCTCTCCCCTTCACTGAGTATTGGGCACGCCACCCCTTCACTCCCGGGGCCCCCGTTTTCCAGGTCTGTTCTACCTCCATTTCGGGCCCAATGGGTGACTCCCCTACTCCCTCTACAGTCCCACTCCGGGCTACTCTCCCCAGCCCCGCAGTGAGTTCGTGCTCTGCTGTCCTGACTTTCCCTTTCTGCTTCTGCAGCATTGATGCACTTTTGAGCCTTCACTGCCTCATCCCACTGCTTCATGTACTCATTTAGCTCTTGAAAGGATTTTCGTCCAGATCCCCTCAGATCCTTTGGCCATCTAGGGCCCCCAGGATCTCCTCCTGGGTCCCCTGCTGTGTGCATCGGGGTGCTCCACTCTCTGGGTATCGGCATCTGACTTGGGGAATTAGTGGTATCGTTCCTCCTTGCCTGCTCTGCTCTTTCTCTGTCTTTCCGTTTCCGTTCTTCCCCTCTTGCTCTCTCTTGGTCATATATCGATATTATAGGACCTATGGTAACAGGTACCTGTAGTGCATCTGGTAATGGGTAGGATGTGGCGCTTTCCGTTTCCGGCGCTCTTTGTACCACAAACCTACCGACTACCTGTTGCACCTGACTAGGCTGGAGCAACTCTTTCTTTGGCTCAGGATCCCACTCTGAACTGGGAAGCAGTCTATGCTCTCCTGCATTGCCCCCCTTTTCTCCTTCAGTATTCTCGACCCCTCCCCCTTTTCTATTATACGGGGGTGGCCTGTCTGTCAGTAATCTGTTTATCAGGCTGTCCTCTGTTTCGCTCTCGTCATCTTCTTCTATGGGGCTTTTATTTACTGGCGCCTCTAACACTGGGTACAGTTTATTTATTTCCAAATTATGCACTCTCCATCTTTTAGCATCCGCATCCCACCTGGCATCCTGCACTGCCCTTACCGAGCGTTTCACCCTTTCTTGCCGTCTGTTCATATTCCTTTCATGCGCTGCCCTAAGCCATGCTTCAAGGGCTTCAAACTGGGTTGGTCTAGGCAAGGGTCTCTTTGAGGTCATGACTGATTTCAATCGATGTAACACCTCTAATCTGAACGTCCCGTACTTCGGGAACGTCAGTTCCTCGTTTCCTTCAGTAATCTTACTCCACTCTGATATCCAAAGGATCGTATGCAACCCAACATTTACAGCCATATAACGAGCTGGCGTACCCTCCGGCGGGGCTTCTTCCCCTTCATACGATCCTCGCCTCTCTTTCTTAAACAGTGCTTTCAACCATTTAAAACACTTCATAATTATGCGCACAAAATCCAGCCTCGCTACTCTGTTTACTTCCTGATGACAATCCACCAATCCTGTCGCGGCTTTTTTTGCTTGGCCTATCACAGCGCGGTTTTTCTCCTGTCGGCCAATCACGTCGCGACCCTGTATGACGTGTTCGCTAGCTGGCCTATCACAGCGCGGTCTTTCTCCGGTCAGCCAATCACTGCGCGACACCACCTGACGTCTCTTTTCTCCGCTTCGCAGCAGCACCCCTCCTTTCTCAACTCGTCTCCCGGTTATGCATGCGTCCCATTCATACACTGAAAAATGACTACTTCCGACCAAGCGGTCACTTCTCTCAACTGTACGTCCACAGTCTATCTGTAATTGTCAACACAACTGACGAGATGTCTATCGTCTTTCTGATAGGTTACTTACACACACAGTAACTTCCGACCAGCGTCCGTTACTCACGCACTCACTCTTACGTTCCCCCTATCTCGGTCTCTCGGGTGATCAATGGTACCTCATGACCCCCTTCACACTAGTTGACAATTACTCTGGGTGTCCGATACACCCGAACCACTTAAGCTCTCCTTGAACTTAAGATTTCCACCGGTTGCGCGCGCTCACAACCTGTTCCACAGTCACTCTACAGACATTCAACTCCGCCAGACATTACAACATAGATACAATACAAAACACCGCAATCTAACACGCATAACCCTTTATACTCACTCTCTCTGATACTGCTGCTTTTTCTGTCTCACGTCATCCGGATCTTCATCTGCGGGCTGTTCTTCCGATCATCGATTTCTAGGGGCCTTGGGGTAAGCTAACCTGGCCTAGGTCACCGTCCTCAAGAAGGCAACCATCCTCTATAGCTACCAACTGAAAGGGCGAGATTTTGATCGATACCTTATATCTATTGATCCAAACCTCGATCTGGTCGACTGAACCTTTATTGCCTGTCTTGGAAGGAAACAGTACACCTATCTGCAAATTAGTTCACCCAAGAAAGGACTCTACTCTCAAAGATCACGGACAACTTCTAGGTTTCAAAAGTTTATTGTAAAGATATAATGAGCTGCAAATACAAGCATCTCAGAATGAGATTCACGAGATACACAGGTCCAATTACATACATGTGCTCTCGAAAAGCCCTCAGACGAGCAACAGAAATCACTAACACAAGTTCTAAAAATAGCAAAGCTATCAGCATAGACGCATATCTCTCCTTCATTTAGGTTGGAGGAAAACAAACACAGGTTAGGCGTCCCTACCCTGTTCTAGATGGTATCCCTACTTAACCAAATCCCAACCTAACAAAGGTGTCAGCAATGAATGACCCCCAAGGGAAGTCACCCACTCTAAGTCTCTTGGTGAAAACCTAAAGTTCTCCAGTCATGACCCCTCACTGCCTACCCATCCGCTCTCTAAAGGGTCCTCAGGTCTCTGCTCTAACTCCACCCAGGGGTGCTGTCCCTAATACAAAACAGTCAACAACATTTGAGACGCCCCTTGCGAAACGCCTCTCACGTGGTGCAACTTCAGGCTTTTTCCATGATGCTTTGTATTGGGCCTCAGACGTTAGAGTTGACCTTGCTTCTCAGTCTCTTCTCCGGCCCGCTGATACCCCTTAAACATTCCAGAACCCTCCTCCATGTCTGGGCCGTCTACTGAACAGACCTCTATTCATTCACTTATAATTGGATCCCCCCTTTCCTGTTGCAGACAGATATCTGCCGCCAAGAACCCAACTCTCATAGACTTCTAAAAAGGCTTGCAACATTTCTCAGCCCAGACATGTACGTGTAAATCACTGCTAAAACATTTCAGGCCTACAATATTTCACATTATGATTATAGCATTCAATTTCTTCATTTAATTAAAGCATGTTAAACTCTTATTCTATTATTTGGAAAACATTACTCTAAATCATGGCCCATTAATGCAATGACCAAAAACGTTAAACAATCTGTGTCGTGAAAAGAAACACCTTCCCTTTTAGCTCCAGCTCTGGCCCTGAGGCCTACCACGTTCTGCGTTTTACCACAGACCATCTTATATGTTAACAGCTACACGACATAGATTCAAAATAATCACGTCTAATAAAATCATATAATGTCACACATTTCTGTATTAGTTCCACTTCTACTTAAATCTCTATATTAGCTATACATTTAGAATATAATTTCAGATACTATTAGCACTCATGGCATTTCTCATCATGACTTGTGCTTACTATAGGTAAGTGTGATGTACTCATACATTTATATCAGTTTGCGCTCTCTCAAATGATACGGGACTTCGTAACTCGATTTTAGGATCTGTTGAAGTATGCGATGGAAGTGGGATGCAGGTATACACACCAGGCTGACACCTTCCAACAGACTATAGACAAACTTTCACCTCAGAGACATACGTTCATCCTTTCATAGTACGCATCACTATTAAGAAATTGTAATGCTTGTTACATCACGTATCGCGGTTGTGGCTTGGCTAGGACGGAGTCCAAATCACATCATGCTGTGATCATTGTTTGCCTGGTTCTTTCTAACACAAAGTATCTGCTGTGTGGTGTGGGTGATTGAATCCTATTTTTGGAGCCTTCCTTCATTTGTGACCTTTGACTCTTATTGCACCGGTGTTGTAGGGCCAATGGGAAGCCTTTAGTGATAGATCAGGTTACGCTGGACAACCAAGAAAGCTGGCGTTGATGAGTTCTGTACTTGCTCATCCTACAAGAAGAGGGAAGACAATAACATATGAATTGTAGGTCCTTTTAAATCTCAATTAATCACACTAGGCTCCCCTGGGTGGCCAATGCACATAACTTGAAGCCGGACAGAATGAGTATGAAAATTGTACTCCTATTGCGTCTTCAGTTCCTTGGTCATCTCAAATGCATGCACGTTTTAGAAGCTTGCATCCCCGTGATGCTATACTGTTAATGCTGTTATGAATTTCATGCCCATTCCACCAGTGTGAATCTCTTGTACAAGAACTGCCATTTGAGCGTGAAATGTGTGTCTTGCATACACCATAGCATGCCAGTGCATTGGTGCAAAACCTTTAGTGGCCCTTAGTAGGTGATGTGAAAATTATAGCAGCCTATATTTTGTGGCAAGGTCACTTTTATGGAATCGTCCCCTGGTTTATTTTGGATAACCTCTGACCACTTCCTCTGTCCCCTTAATTCAACTTCGATAATGCTGGATGGCAAAGTCAACTCTTCAGGCCAGCAAGGGTAGGAGGGTGCATGCCACACTGTCAAAATCCCAGGAGAACTGGGGTCGACGTCAGTAAAAGAGCAAGAAATGATTACAAGTAATACAAGTAAGATATGAGATGCATTATAATAGTCTTTATTTAGAGTGGGTGCAGTGGAATTAAACTAGATTCATGTATTTACATGACAGTGAAGAGATCTAAGGAATGTAAAAAGAGAGGCTTTCCATGTTAAGAAATGCAAAAAGAAAGGCTTTTCGTGTCCGCCACCGCCACATAACCCAAAAAGGAGATTATTACAGCAAAAAATACAGGTTGAAGCCCGTTGTGTGTTGTTGCCAGTTGTAGAAGTGGCTCTTTTGCACATAGACTGCAAAATTGTGGCTTGCGAGCTGATAGGCATCATAGTTCTAGCCTGCTGGAATACTTACCACCCACTGAGACACTTTGTTTTTCCACTAGCCTGTTATTTCAAGCATTCAGCTGCAGACCATGAAATAATTGATTTTATTTTTTATCTTGGACTATTTTTAGTTCAAGGTTCATATTTCACTTGGGAGCACCATGTATTTATTATGTGAGGTATTGGCATGTAATATTCAGTAGATGTCTTCAATAGGCAAGGCTATGAAAATACAGATTTTAAAGCAGTGTCGGCTTGCCTCCATCTTGCAGTGCAGTGCATAGGATCACAACATGATGTTTGCATAAGGGGTGTAGCCAGGGTGCATAGTGTCCAAATGAGGGAGTGCAGAGGGCTTTCTCTAGGGACTACCGAGCATTCGACTCAAGTTCTTCATACCTGCCTGCCCCAGACCTACTGCCTTTATTTCCACAGTTATGACCGGATGGGGCGTATTGTGGTAAAACTCTGGTAATGACATTGCAAATATATACAGCAGACCTAGGAAGACATCTAGACTTGCATTTTAAACGATGTTGCTGTGATGACATCTCAGGCATACATCAACCACTAACCCTGGAAAATCAACTGTGCGATTCCCACAATGTGGGCAATGGCAAAGACCTGAAGACTGGACTGAAGTAGTGCCAGGGAGTTGAAGACTGGAAAGTATGAGTGTTTGAGACATGCAGACTGGATTGTAAGAGTGCCTGAGTCTTGTGTACTGGACAATACGTGTGTTTGAGACCGGCAGACTGGATTGTAAGAGTGTGAGACTTGTGTACTGGACAATATGTGTGTTTGAGACCAGCAGAGTGGATTGTAGGAGTGTCTGAGACTTGTGTACCGGACAATACGTGTGTTTGAGACATGCAGACTGGATTGTAGGAGTGTCTGAGACTTGTGTACCGGACAATACGAGTGTTTGAGACAGACAGACTGGATTGTAGGAGTGTCTGAGACTTGTGTACCGGACAATACGTGTGTTTGAGACATGCAGACTGGATTGTAGGAGTGTCTGAGACTTGTGTACTGGACAATACGTGTGTTTGAGACCAGCAGACTGGATTGTAGGAGTGTCTGAGACTTGTGTACCGGACAATACGTGTGTTTGAGACAGACAGACTGGATTGTAGGAGTGTCTGAGACTTGTGTACCGGACAATACGAGTGTTTGAGACAGACAGACTGGATTGTAGGAGTGTCTGAGACTTGTGTACCGGACAATACGTGTGTTTGAGACATGCAGACTGGATTGTAGGAGTGTCTGAGACTTGTGTACTGGACAATACGTGTGTTTGAGACCAGCAGACTGGATCGTAAACTTGTAAGTTGGATTGTGAAGTGCTGAGAAATGCACTGGGCTGTAGGAGTGTCTGAGATTTCAGGAGACTGACGTTTGTACATTGGATTTTATGGATGATTACACGTGCACTGAGCTGTAGGAGAGTCTGACATGTTTGTACTGGATTGTAGGAGTGCCTGAGGCTTGTGCATTGGATTGTAGGAGTAATGGCATGTGCACTGGGCTGTAGAAGTGTCTGAGATGTTTACAGTGGATTGCAGGAGTGTCTGACACTTGTGCCTTGGGTTGTAGGGATAATGACACGTGCACTGAGCTGTAGGGGAGTCTGACATGTTTGCACTGGATTGTATGAGTGCCTGACACTTGTGCATTGGATAGTAGGAGTGCTGACACGTGCACTGGGCTGCAGGAGTGGCTGAGATGTTTGCCCTGGATTGCAGAAGTGCCTGAGGCTTGCACATTGAATTGGAGGAGTAATGACACGTGCACTGGGCTGCCGGAGTGGCTGAGATGTTTGCACGGGATTTCAGAAGTGCCTGAGGCTTGTGCATTGAATTGTAGGAGTAATGACACGTGCACTGGGCTGCAGGAGTGGCTGAGATGTTTACACTGGATTGCAGGAGTGTCTGACGCTTGTGCATTAGATTGTAGGGATAATGACACGTGCACTGGACTGTAAGAGTAGTTGAGATGTTTACACTGGATTGCAGGAGTGCCTGTCGCTTGTGCATTGGATTGCAGGAGTAATGGCACGTGCACTGGGCTGTAGAAGTGTCTGAAATATTTGCACTGGATTGCAGGAGTGACTGATGCTTGTGCATTCAATTGTTGGGGTAATGACACGTTCACTGGGTTGTAGGAGAGTCTGACATGTTTGCACTGTCTTGCAGGAGTGTCTGACACTTGTGCTTTTGATTATAGGGGTTAATGACATATGCACCAGGTTGTAGGAGTGGCTGAGATATTTGCACTGGGTTGCAGGAGTGCCTGAGGCATGTGCATTGGATTGTAGGGGTAATGAAACATGCACTGAGCTGAAGAAGTGTCTGAGATATTTTCTGTGGATTACAGGAGTGTCTGACTCTTGTGCATTAAATAGTAGGGGCAATTACGTGCACTGGGTTGCAGGAGTGTCTGATGCTTGTGCATTGGATTGTTGGGGTAATGACATGTGTACTGAGCTGTAGGAGTGACTGAGATGTTTGACCTGGCTTGCAGGAGTGTCTGTGGCTTGTACATTGTATTATAGAGGTAATGGCATGTGCACTGGCCTGTAGAAATGTCTAAGATATTGGCACTGGGTTTTAGGAGTATCACAGACTTGTGCACTGAATTCAAAATTTGAAGGTAGAAATGTACTAGCAACTGCGACTTGCAGACCGGCTAAATGTCTGAGATTTTTGCACTGTGTTATCACTGTGTCTGAGACTTGTACTCTTGAATTTAAGAACGGCTGGTTCTAGCAGACTGGAATGTACCAATTTCTGACTCTGGTACACTGGATTGTAGGAGTGTGTGTGGTGGTGGTTGTTTGGATGGAGTGACTGGTGGCAGGAGTGATGGAGTGGTGGAATATATCAGGGTCGGACTGGGACATAAAATAGGACCAAGCACCAAAATAAAAGTGGCCCCGTTACCAAACCTGTTAAGTGAAAAAAGTGGGCCACATTTGAAATCAGGTCGTTTTTTAACTTGAAAAGACAAGCTGTATGCATATGTTGCAAGGTATGGAAGACTGCATGCATTTGTGCTTTCTGCATGCAATATTTGTGGCAATATCAGGGAAATCAACAGTAAAAACCGACCCACCTAGCCATAAAACAGGCTCACAAACTGCTTAAAAAAAGTCCCACACACTGACCTATCTGACCAGCCCATCGGGCACTGCCTGATTGCCCTATAAGCCAGTCCGACCCTGGAATTTATTTATAATGGGCTGAAGAGAGTGTCTGGATTGGCCGAATGGTGGCAGAGTCAGTGTAGTGGGTCTGGTGGCAGTATTTGTAAAGAGGAATTAGAAGGAAGTTTGGGGTGAAGGCATGTCTCTACAGTGGGTTTTAAGAGAGGGCTTGACTGGAGGTTTGTGTGAATGTCTGGATAGGGAGGCTGGGGTGAGTGGTGGTAGATGTATGTATAGGGGCATTAAAGGTAGCCTCTAGAAAATACTGGGTGTATCTAAAGAGAAGGCATTTAGAGCATCTGTATACGGGGACAGTCAAGACTATCTGGCGTCAGGAGTGGTGAGAGTGCGTGGGCAGCGGATTAAAGGGTGGAGTGTTTTTAAGGTTTTATCTGGGTGTTTGAGGAAGTGGTTGGGCTGTGTCTTTATAGCTGATTGTGAAGGGGTCGTTTGGATAGTGGCTGGGTAGAATGAGTGGTGGTTTGGTTTGGACACGGGGTGTGGCAGTCAAGTGTAAGAACCATGACAGCCTGAATAAGAGGGATTTGGCTGAAGGGCCAGGTATACCTGGTGGACTGGTACGGTTTCCCCTGCTATGCTTGCGTTTCTGTCGTTGGTATGAGAGAGGTGGGGTGTGGTGGACTGGTCCAGTGTCTCCCCCATTCCTGCTCTGCTGTCTTCGGTTTGCGAGAGGCGGGGTGCTGGTGAACCGGTCCTGTGTCCCCCCCCCCCCATTCCTGCTCTGCTGTCTTCGGTTTGCGAGAGGCGGGGTGCTGGTGAACCGGTCCTGAGTCCCCCCCCCCCATTCCTGCTCTGCTGTCTTCGGTTTGCGAGAGGCGGGGTTCTGGTGAACCGGTCCTGAGTCCCCCCCCCCATTCCTGCTCTGCTGTCTTCGGTTTGCGAGAGGCGGGGTTCTGGTGGACTGGTCCTGTGTCCCCCCAGGGTGATCAATCGTACGTAAATTTCAGGGACCGTCCGTAATTTTGGTGTACTGTCCGTTATCCATCATTATTCCTTTTACGGACGCCTTTTATCCATAATTTAGGGGATTAATTACAGCAAGCTGTTCTGTTCCCCGGCGAGAAGCCCTGAGAGTTTCAAAGGTCTTGGGGCCAGCTCGCACTTCTCTTCTGAACTCCACAGGATGCAGCAGCCCCTCACCGACCTAACACAGGCTGAGGACAGTGGGCCGTCTGCCTTTAACAAAACATGTGGCAAGTGAGTGCCTTGGAGGCCAGTGACTCACTTGGAGCCCGTAGATTGCAATGACTGATTACAGAGAAGCTTTCCCCATTCAGCGTACTGTGGGGAACTAGTGGGGAACTTGCGGCATTGGGCAGTTTGCCAATGTTGGTCATTGATAGCCCAACATAAATAAATCACAGTATCCTAAAGATCTCTATACCACCCACATCCTAGCAAAGCAAATCTCGTTTGCCCCAGTGCTGATAAAATACTTCTGCATGTTACTATTGGATCACTTTGCTTTTTCAGTTTGTATTTATTTTTTTCTAAAGTATTACGTATAGCAGTAGCAGTAATAGGGCAAGAGCAGTGACTGGTCAGGAGCAGTGACTGGTCAGGAGCAGTGACTGGTCAGGAGCAGTGACTGGTCAGGAGCAGTGACAGGGCAGAAGCAGTGACAGGGCAGGAGCAGTGACAGGGCAGGAGCAGTGACCCGGCAGGAGCAGTGACTGGGCAAGAGAAGTGATAGGGCAGGAGCAGTGACGGGGCAGGAGCAGGGACAGGGCAGGAGCAGTGACCCGGATGGAGCAGTGACCCGGCAGGAGCAGTGACTGGTCTGGAGCAGTGACAGGGCAGGAGCAGTGACCCGGCAGGAGCAGTGACCCGGCAGGAGCAGTGACTGGGCAAGAGAAGTGATAGGGCAGGAGCAGTGACGGGGCAGGAGCAGGGACAGGGCAGGAGCAGTGACCTGGCAGGAGCAGTGACCTGGCAGGAGCAGTGACTGGTCAGGAGCAGTGACTGGGCAAGAGAAGTGATAGGGCAGGACCAGTGACGGGGCAGGAGAAGAGTGCAAGAAAAGTGATTGGGCAGGAGCAGTGAAGGGAGAGGAGACGTGATGTGGCAGGAGTGGTGACTGGGCAGGAGCAGTGACCGGGCAGGAGAAGTGATGTGGCAGGAGTGGTGACTTGGAAGGAACAGTTATAAGGCAGGAGCAGTGATCAGGGAGGAGCAGTGATAGGGAGGAGCAGTGACTGAGCACGAGCAGTGATAGGGCAGGAGCAGTGACCGGGCAGGAGCAGTGATAGGTCAGGAGCAGTGATAGGGCAGGAGCAGTGACCGGGCAGGAGCGGTGACCGGGCAGGGGCGGTGATCAGGCAGGAGCGGTGACAGGGCAGGAGCAGTGTCCGGGCAGGAGCAGTACCTGGGCAGGAGCAGTGGCTGGGCAGGAGCAGTGACCGGGCAGGCGCAGTAAATGGGCAGGCACAGTAAACAGGCAGGAGCAGTGATAGGGCAGGAGCAGTGACTGGGCAGGAGCAGTTGCCTGGCAGGAGCAGTGACTGAGCAGGAGCAGTGACTGAGCAGGAGCAGTGATAGGGCAGGAGCAGTGATAGGGCAGGAGCAGTGATAGGGCAGGAGCAGTGACGGGGCAGGAGCAGTGACGGGGCAGGAGCAGTGACGGGGCAGGAGCAGTGACGGGGCAGGAGCAGTGACCGGGCAGGAGCAGTGACCGGGCAGGAGAGGTGGCTGAGCAGGAGCGGTGACAGGGCAGGAGCGGTTACTGAGAAAAAGGAGCAGTGATAGGGCAGGAGCAGTGACCAGGCAGGAGCAATTAACGGGCAGAAACAGTGACTGGAAAGGAGCAGTGAACGGGCTGGAGAAGTGCCTGGGCAGGAGCAGTGATGGGACAGGAGCAGTCGACGGGCAGGTCAGTGACCGGGCAGGAGTAGTGACCAGGCAGGAGCAGTAACCAGGCAGGAGCAGTGACCGGGCAGGAGAAGTGACGGGGTACTATGGCACTGCTATCCTCGTCATAGTTTGAGGAGGAGAGATGCACCTCTTTTAAGCTAAGCAAAGAAATCAGAGATTGCAGAGGCTGTTTTTGGACACACTCAAAGCTGATTTCGGGTTCCCCAGTCTGCCCTGCAAACTATTCATGTTTAATGCTTGAGTTCAGAGAGGGCCGTGAATGCTTGCGCTGAAGCCCTAACTAAGCCTGGGCGGCCAGCTACGCTCCGTGCACGGAGTGCACGGAGTGCCGCCTCCTACGCATTTTGCGTAGCCAGGCGGCACTACGCGCGCTCCGCAGACGGAGCGAAGCCGGCCGCCACCCGCCTCCCTCCCGCCCTCCCTAAATACATAAATAAATGTATAAAAAGCTTTTTAAAACACTTACCTTGTCTGCCGCGTCCCCGGGGCTCCCTCTCGCCGTCCCGCGATGCGCGCCGCCATTTCGGATCCTAATGCGCATGCGCGGGCGGCCGCGCATGCGCATTTCTCGTGAGGAATGCGCATGCGCGGCCGCCCGCGCATGCGCATTAGGATCCGATTCGGTGGCGGCGCGAACGGCGGGACGGCGAGAGGGAGCCCCGGGGACGCGGCAGACAAGGTAAGTGTTTTAAAAAGCTTTTTATACATTTATTTATGTATTTAGTGAGGGCGGGAGGGAGGCGGGCGGCGCGGAGTGGGGCTACGCGGAGTGCGTGGGTGGGCGTAGTTGTGCGCCCACTTCACGTAGCTCCGCGGAGCCCCACTCCGCCCACTACGCCCAGGGTTAGCCCTAACACACACTAGAGACACAAATGAACAAATGAACCAGTGGAACCTGCCGACCACAATAAAGAAGCTGCAAAACACAACCACTGGACATTGCTTTTGTTTCCACTCCAGCGTGCAACACATGGGGATCGTTTAATGATTTCTGCATTTTGTGTGATACTTCATAGCTGGGTGGGATCAACCCGAGCAATGACAGATCGCTGGACCAAGATTTTTTACTGGAGATGGCGAAAGTACCAAGCCTCGCAAGAGACGCACTGAAAAAGCAGCATGTGGTATAGTACACCAGTGGGATTTTGGAAGAGAAACCCAAGCAAAGCAAGATTAGTCCACGCAGACCCACATTCTGAGTCCACAAGGGGTTCAAAGGCTGGCTCCCACCCCAGACTCTCCCAAGCATATTAACCCATGCATGAACCAGGACCATGAACTGTAAACAAAATATCAGACTGGACAACCCTCTGCAGTAGCCATATAAATAGATGATGATTATATGAAATACCACAAAAATACTTGCACAGTTGTTTAAAGCTGCGTCCTTACTGGACAACTGTGAAGTACAAGATTGTTTCAACCTAATATAAACCCATTTTGACTTGTTCTTATGTTCTTTGTCTATTTACTTACTTATATGCTATTGAAAAGTATCTTTTGTCCCTAAATTATGTCCTGAATTTTGACCTTCTGCCTTGAAATTTTGTCCTGAATTTTGACTCTTTGTCCTAACTTTTTACACTCATCGTTCTTCATTTCCACCCATTCCGGTTGGTCACAATAGTCCCCCAGCCCCCGCGCCTGCTTTGCTCTGGTCCGCTCCTGACCTCTGCACCCACGCCTCCCTCGCTGTCTGCGCGGCTCGCGCTTCTGCGGAGCGCGAGATTACTGGCGGCGTGACGCCGGTCCGCCGCGTGATGGATGGCCGGGCAGCGGTGTTAAACTCTGCAATTATTAATCGTACGAGGGCTCAGGGTGTTCATATTCGATAATAACATCCCGGCACCGGCCCTGTCTGCTGCTGGCAGTCACTTCATGTGGAGCGGCGAGATTTATTTCTGAACACCTTTTCTTTACAGTTTCTCCCTTGACACCTTGGGGGGGGACGGGGGACGTTACCGTCCATTAGTTTTATTTCAGATGTGTGTATTATTGCCATAGCAGCAAGGTTTGGAGAGCCCCCCGCCCGTGGACGTTCTAACCACTGAGAAACGAAATTAGAGGGAAAGAACTGTGCGCGCCAAGGTTACTGCTCTTTTCAGACAGAGACGACTTAAATTAAAGTCCTATTACAAATCCCGTGATCTATTTATTTCCAAAACTTTTCTCTGCACGTGCGTATAAATCATATATAGCGCTTGGGAAGCATATGTTGCGCTTTATAGCGCTTGGAACGTCTTCTAAGTGCAACAATGTAATAAAGCTGTAGATTGAGTACCAACATTAGAAACTTCAAAGACTATATCAAGGTTCTACACTCTACACTGAAAGCCAAAGAGAAGCCCAAATTGTACCTACTAGAGATCTGTCTCCCACCCTGTCCTTACTGCCGATGGTCACCCCGAGCACCACCACGGCCATGGCCCCAGGAGCATGTGTTCACCGGGGCATGGCCCCTGGCAGTTGATGTTCACCAGAGTTTTCAAAACTCTGTTTCTTCTTCTTGCAATCCGAGGCTAGGTATTGGCGCGGAACCTTTTTGACTGAAAGCGCAGTGGTCAGTCTTTTTTACTTAAGCAACTGTGTCTCCTGCAACAGGAACATGTAACTATCTGAATCTCGTGAGAGCATAGCATTTTGGCTGGGGTGTTGAGGCCTCTCACATTTATATTCCATAAGTTTAATATATCCCTCATTGTACCGTTCATTAAGTTATGGGGTAATATCCCAAGAGGCCATGCATCCCAATGTGTAGATGCAGTGGACCATTGTGCTGTTAGTGGCTGGTGGTTATGCTTTGAATCCTAGTGATGGGTGGCTACCCTTTTCTCTCCTTAGTCTCATACAGAGACCCCCCCACTATTGTAGTATCAAACTTTAAGCTAAAACCACTGTAAGCAAACTTCCCATCACCTCAGCGTGGTTGGGTGTCAAGGTGAGTAGATTCTTTCCTAATTCCAGGAGAAGAACCCTTCCCCAGCCGTCCCTATTGTGGTCATTTGTACGGTCCCCTTCGAGACACATATAGATTCGCTGTAGGAAGATCTCAGGCCTTCTCGAGGAGGCCCCTTTACCCTCTGTTCAGTCTGTGGAGTTCATCATTTTGCTTGCGACAACAGCGCAGAGCTTTTGCTTTTTGGACCTGCAAAAGCACTGTTTGCTCTCCGACTCGAATATTTCTATTGTAGGTTAAACTCTGTTCTTTTTGCACTGGACATTTCTCCATCTGAAGGTTCTAGACTTTCTGCAAGCAGAAAGATGAGTCTCTGGTGGCAGAGATCTTGGTCTCCTTCCAGGCCCAGCGTTTGCTGCACTTACATGAGTAAACGCACTTGGTGTCTTGACCCCTCCCAGTGAAAAACAGTGCTGAAGCAGTGGCACCACCAGTATTTAATACCTTTGCTTCTCTAAAATGTGGTAACCAGCCTGAATTTTCTCCTGTTCTGGAGGGTGTTTGCTGAAAGGTTCTGTTAGTGTTGATAACATGTCCCTTAAAAGTGATCAGGCCAAATGCTCTCGCCACTGGCGTAATAGCCTCTTTCTGTTGGAAGTAGTGCACACAAGTTATGATATCAGCTGGGCTGCTATTTCTGCGCGTCAGGGTCTAGTTATGTGTGTGGTCCAGAATGATATCCCTCAACAAAGTCAGGATGCACGTATAGGAAGAATGTCTTAACATAGGCTTCGATATCACACGCACTCCTCTGATTGTAATTTTGTGGCATCTCAATTGATTCTCAAGATCCTCTAGGTGTCTTCTAGTGTTTTAGCTTGATGAGTTTCTGGCCCAAGGCGTCCAGCTCGTTGTCCTTAACTTCTCATGTCTCTTCTAGATTCTATCCTGTGGTTCAGAGATGCCACTCCTTGCCTAATTCCTTGTAAGCCTTTGGAGACGTCCTCTCAAAGATGTGTGATGTCATACCGGATTCTACGGCACAGTTCTTCCATGAAGGAATGTATTACAGGTACATGTTCCAAGCTTCCGTTGACTATGTAAGTCACTCCCAGAGGTCGACGGGCAGTCCCTCCGTGGAAGTCGAATTCTTTTTATTCCAGCCCTCATGAGCCTTCTCTTTACTGAGGATTCCTTCTTGTTTTTATATGAGGCCACAGTCATGATCTCTGACAGTTACACACACTCTGGTGTCAGAAAAGCTCCAGTTGTGCTTTTTGAGGTCTTTGCCTTCATATTTCATCACCAGAGAAATCCACACAGGTATGTAAGTAGACAGGGAGAGGGGAGTTTAAGAGATCATCCCCTCAATAACCCAGACTTTCTGAATGGTGCTTTATGCCTAGTACTCACCTTGCAGTGAAGGCGGTGTACATGCTTGTTTACCACCTAGGTCCATTTCAGCACTCTTGTTGCATGAGGGAACTCACGTATTTCCTTCACTTCCATCAGCGACACCTTAAGCCGACTTCAGAGGGTCCACTTCTTATGTGGCCCCTTACGATGTTACAGTATTGAAATACTGAGGGACTGTGGGCAGGAAAGTGACACTCGGGCCTTCTCAGTTTGCATCATTAGTGGCCGCCAGATACTGTCTCTGCCCGCGCCCTAAGTTTGAGAGGCCCCAGTTGTCCTAGTCGGTGGTTGCCACACAGCGGGAACCGATTTTTCCAGTGCTGTTGGGCAGCCCGGGTCACTGCCTCAGCGCCATAGTTTACCTCTCGCCAACCAGTCACGGCCCCCTCAATGTGATCCTGGAGCATCTGGCGCCACCACCCGGGTTCTCTGAGAGCGGCTTACACACCTGTTGTTTCAACCCTCTTCACCGGGTGTCCGGCTTAAAATAAGGTCCCAGGTTGCTCTCCTCATAAGTGATAGATCACCAAAATGGGCACCTGTGCGCCATGGCCGATTCCAACCCCTGTTCTCCACGTGAGAGGGTTCCAGGTAGCCTCTCACAGTGCATCACAGTTGTAGGAACAGGCGGAGGAGAGGGACACACATGTCTTACCGGGCCACCATCTTGACTGAACTGCTGAGTTATCTTTCTTGGGGTGTATAACCAGGATGGAAGTTTCTTGGATATATGTATTAGCGTCAAGAGTTACATGAGAACGATGTGCCCAGGTGGCTGGACAGGAATACATGTTCATGCTGCTTGTTATTTGATGCATATGAGTACAGTATTCTATAATTAGGTCGATTGAGACACCAAGTTGGAGACTGCACAGACTATAGAAGGGTGCATGATGATAGACTAGGAATTACTGCCTACCCTGCAATGTCATCGTGCTCACTCCAGCACGAGCCACCAGCCGGGCCTACCACACATGAGCCTGCGACAGAACTCATTAATACAGAATTCTGAAAATAGACTGAACACAGACAAAATGGGCAATCACCTCAAAATTAAGGAACCCAAAAGAGTGTCTATGTACTCTCCTACTTCTTTGGATGTTTGTGTACAGATTCCTTCTCTGTTCAGGCTGTATTCCCTGGCAGCTCTTCTATTTGGAGAACATACCCATGTTGTAAACCTATTACGCATATAAATATTTATGCCTGAAGATGTGGCAAAAGTGACCAGCTTTCAAACCAATAGGCATATATTGCATTTAATATGTTTCCTATAGTCCCAAGCATGCCACCTTACAGCTATGCTAAATGCATGAATATAAGCTGAGACATTTAGGTGAAAGATACGGTGTTTTGTGGTGCATCCATTTGTAGTACATGTTCATGCTTTAATCTCAAGATGCTTGTAGCCCCTTTGGTTCCACACCTAGGTTGGTAGCTCTCCAATTAAAGACACATGCAAATGTACCCTCTTTATTTGAGACATAGAACCATAACCTCTTCTCATGGTTTTCATGACCACCCATCATGCACTATTGATTTCCAGAGATCAGTTATTTTCCATCATTCTCAGAATCTCCTCATTTCCAGATTTGTAGTGAGTGCTTTACTCATCAGTTCTGGATTTATTCTCTTTTTTCTAGAGGCACTTTCAACACCGAGATTAAACTTTCTCCCTGTTTTTTATTCCCTCCCACCCCCGCCTCCATCTGCTTGACTCAGTGTTTTCTGCCCTTATTTGAAATGTTTCTTACACGTTAGTTTCAGTTTCTAAACATTTTGCAGATTCAACTTTTCTTTCATTGAAACTGGCAGCCGCACTTCACTGCAAGGGTTCCGTTGGCACTGTAACTTGCTCCCCTCCAATTTGTCCAGCACTCCACCACACATTTGTTTTTTTAATCTTTCACAATTTTCTTGTTCTTCTACATGCACTTCTTTGACTGACAATTAGTCAAAGGCTTCTCTCTGGATTTCTTTGCAGCATCATTATGGGCCAATGTTGCCCTTAAATTTCCTTCCAAACTCCTTTTCTGAACCCTTCTTTCTTCCTATGAGCTTATGATCTTGAATCCACGCCCACCTTCAACCTTTCTGCTTCTGCTTTATTTTGCCTCTTTCTTCCACTGATTCTGCAGCCCCCTCATTTCTTTATAATTCTCTTTCCATTTTCTTGTCAGAAGCTTAACTTTCATCTCTTGCTTCGCTCTAATGGGTCCAGGGGGTCTGGTTTCATCCCTCATTTTTAAGTAGACCACGGTGTAGTGTTGGAGATCCCTGCTCTAAGTGCGACCCGTGGCAGTCACCTGTTTACATAATGTATTGTCATTGTGTTACCCCTTAAATCTACCTTATGTTTCAATTAATTTCTCAAATGTAGAATTGTATATACTGGTGTGCCAAAATACAATAGACACATAATGCTATTGAAGACCTAATGGCTTGCCCTTTCAATGTATATATCCGTGTTTCTCCCCCCTTTAGGGCTGTACGCCCATTTGCTTACATATTAGTGGTTTATTTAATTGCTGATGGCACCTACAATGGCACTGGTTAGGATTTTTGCAAAGCTAATATCCATACATCAGTGTTGAAGGGGTTAAATGATAAGCTGCATTGCACCATATTAACCACATTCCCTGATTTCTTTAAAAATGTTTTACATTTGTAGCCTTTGCTTTGCTCAAATATATTTTCCAGTGAAATTTAGATTGACAGAAATACTTAGAAATGCATACAGATAAACTTGTGTTTGTTAGTTTTCTTTAAGTATCACGTTTCCCCGAGACCAACAGATTTTTCCCGTTTTATTCTTCATTCATATATCACAGGGATGTGGTGGCTATTTGTAAACTCCCTGGTTACCATGGCAGTTCATTGTCCAAAGACCGACTGTGACACGAGCTCTTCATTTCCTCTTCCTGGAAAGTGTTCCATATCTGTAACCCATCTTGCATTAGATGTGGAAATCATTGACGCAAGCTCTACCAGGAAACGAGTATGGGATTTAGTGCATGTGGCTCCCGCGAGCGGCCACGCGAGCATTGTCCTCCTCACCACCTCCCTGTGTTCCCATTTCTATATTTACCCATTCTGGGTAGCAAAATATTATCAGATCACATCATTCCCATCTCAGGTGACGGTATGCTGCACTAGTCCAGGTGTTCTACAGCTGGCCAGGGGTGCAGACTGCATTCTGCGAGTCACATCTCTGCGAAGAGCCAAGTCAATTGGAAAAAAACCAACAAGCACAACCGCCTTGCCCTGAAGATGTCTCTATCCCATGATGGATGATACTCAAGAAGCATGATGGAAATATGAAGTAACAGCTTAATGGTGCCTACTGAACTTTAAAATGTGCTGTGCTGCCATTGTTAATAGCATTCATTTATTCATAAGATTTTCAACAGCACAGGATTGACGCCATGAGGCCACTCCTCAAGCCATTCGTCATGAGACTCCAATAGAAACCTGTACTGAAGCACGATGAACAGTCTAGATTAATTATTGTTCAAACTATTGAATGCGCTTTAGAGGGTGTAATATGATTGGTTAGTCCTGAGTAGGGCTGACTGTGGGACCTGGTCTCTGTTTTGATTTAATTTGAGATGCAGTCTTCCTGGACGAGATTCTCTTGAAGATTCGCACGTAGGCAAGATTGGTCCCTGTGATGCAAACTCCTGGCACTAAGAGTTGAGGGCACAACATTCTGATATTTCAACCCCAATGTTTTTGCGCTTGAGTCTCATCTGACAATGTGTCTTTACCTGATCTCCCGGACAGGCAGGGGAAGTAGTGGGTGCGGGTTCCAGTGGTGTTCTGGTTGGATGTATGACGTTACAACGCACACTTTTACAACGCATACCTTTACAACGCATTTTTTACAACGCAACATCCATTACAACGCATTCCATTACAACGCATGCCATTACAACTAAATTTTAAAAACTACATTTACAACGCATTCCATTACAACGCATAATACCGTTACAACGCATACCATTACAACACATTTATTTAGTGTATTTTGATATAGCGCACAGATACCCCAACGGGGTGTCCCGGCGCTTCTGTGTGATCTTATGCTGGCTTAGGTGTTATTTAGAAGAGAGATGGTTAACAGAACAGATACGTTTTTAGGGCTCTCCGGAAGGATTGATCTTCCTGAATCAACCGGATGGAATTTGGTAACTTGTTCCAGAGGGCCGAGGTTAACACTTGGAAGGTTTTTCCACCTGAGCGAGTTTTCCTTAATCTGGGAATAGTGAGGAGATTTTTTGAAGAGGAGCGAAGAGTCCTGGTATTGTTGTAAGGGATCAGACAGGTGGAAAAATAGGCGGAACCCTTGCCTCTCAATGCACGGTGAGCCAGTACCAGTGCCTTGAATTCTGCCCTTTTTTGTATCGGTAGCCAATGAAATCTACGACGGTGGGGCGAGATGTGCTCGCGTAAGGGAATACCACCAACCAGTCGGACTGCAGCATTCTGGACTGTCTGGAGGCGATGACAGAGACCCGCAGACCGGCCAGTATACAGGCCGTTGGCGTAGTCCAGGTGCGAGGTAATCAACGCCTGGACTATCATCTTCCTGGTGTTACTGGGCAAGAAGTTGATAAACTTTCTTACCATTCTGATCTTGGCGAAGCATGCAGCGGAGACTGTGTGGACTTGATGATGTAGTGTGAGGTTGGAGTCCCATCTTACCCCTAAATTTTTCACAGAGTCTTTGGGAAGAGGTGGAGCACTCAAATCAAGAGGCCACCAGATGTTAGGATCAAGAGGAGACGGCTGGTGAAAGAAAAGTACCTCCGTTTTCCCTGCGTTTAGCCTTAAAAAGTTATTGTCCATCTACCGGGCGATTGTACGGAGGCAGTTTTTTAGAGGATCAAAGGTTGTTGGGTTACTGCTGTTAAATGAAAACAAAAGTTGGTTATCATTGGCATAAGAGGTGGCCTTTATGCCAGTTTGGGCGATGATATCAAAGAGGGGTGAAAAATAAACATTAAATAGGAGGGGACTCAGCGAGGAGCCCTGGGGGACTCCCCACCGAAGAGGAAGGCTATCTGAGGTGAATGGGGGAGTGAACACTGCCTGCGTGCGAATGGACAAAAAAGAAGCAATCCACTTTAAGGCCGTACCCTGAATACCTTTGGCTTGGAGACGATCTGGGAGGAGGGGGTGGGAGACGGTGTCGAATGCTGCTGACAAGTCCAGCAGCACCAACACCGCTCTTGATCCCTCGTCCATCCTCCAGCGTACTGCATCTGCCATCTCGATTAGTGCTGACTCAGTGCTATACCCTGGCCTGAAGCCGTGCTGAGAGGCATGGTAAGCACCTGATGTTTCTAAAAAACCCGCTAGTTGTTGCTGAGCGAGTCTTTCGAGCACTTTAGCGGGAGCTGGCAGAAGAGAAATTGGCCTATAGTTGGTGGGTTCACTCGGGTCAGCGTTGGCTTTCTTAATTATGGGGACTAATCGCGCATGCTTCCAGGAATCTGGAAATACTCCAGTTTGTAGCGAGTCATTCCAGATCCCATTCAGGGTATGATTAAGAATGGATGCTAGGGACTTGTATTGCTTAGCAGGCCAAGGGTCAAGAGGAGAACCGGATTTGCTTTTGAGAAGTTCCATAAGAGATTGATCCAAAGTAATCTCTGCAAAGTTGGAGAACAAACACCCAGGTCCAGTGATGATAAAGCTGGTGGTACTTTTGTTTACGTGGGTATTACTGGGAAAAGAATTGCATGTTTGGTAAGTATTGGATAGTGTAGGGGTAAAAATTACTATTCTAACTCCAGGGGGTGCAACAGTAGGGTAAGTGTTGGATAGTGTAGGGGTAAAAATTACTATTCTAACTCCAGGGGGTGCAACAGTAGGGTAAGTGTTGGATAGTGTAGGTGTAAAAATTCCTAATCTAAATCCAGGGGGTACAACAGTAGGGGAAGTGTTGGATGGTAATGTTATGCGTTGTAATGGTATGCGTTGTAATGACTGAGTTGTAATGACATGCGTTGTAGTGGTGTGCGTTGTAGTGTCATGCGTTGTAATGGTTGCGTTGTAATTGCATGCGTTGTAATGGATGTTGCGTTGTAAAAGTTTTGTTGTAATGGTAGTGCGTTGTAAAAGTTGCGTTGTAAAGGTTGTTTCCCGTTCTGGTTACATCCTGCAGTCAGTGACTCGTAACCAGTGCTTCATTTGGGTCAGTGGCTATATTTTGGGGACCAACACTTATTTTCATCAACAGGCTTTGATCAGAGCAACGGAGGGAAAAAACCCAAAAATTCAAAGAAAAAGAAAGACCAAATGAAAAACAGTGAGAAAGGAAGAAAGAAGAGGTGAAAAGGCACCTGAATCAGTAAGATAAAGAGGCAGGGAGTGTCTGGTGGTGCACTAAGGAGGCATGAGGTGGAATGAAGACAACGCAGCCTTGGCATTCGGCACACCACCATTCAAAAGTGCCAGCCGTGAGCGTCAGAACAAAACTATGGGCCAGGCACGTAATCTTTCTCAAATTAAGCACTGCTAGTATCAACACTACTTAAGCAGTTTCCATTTCTTGCGATATTCTCAATGTGATGCTCAAAAACGTATGGACTCTACACAAAAAAAAACTTTAGACTAAAATTCTACTAAATAAACTCGCTTCATGACATCGCACCACATGGTTTTATCTGTGGTTCTTAAGGTCACATTGCGTGGTGCAAAAGGGCATATTAAAGCGGGTTAGTGATTGGTAACCATGCGAGCATGTGGTGGAGGAGTGATATTTTAATACTATTGTTGTATCGTAGTTTATTTATGTTTAACTCATTCGTAAAATTATCCGTTGTGGTTTTGTAATGGCTTCTAAGCGCATTATAATGCCTCCTCAGCACCTACACATATGTAGAGGTTGTGCCATGTGGCACACCTTGATGATGTTGCTGGTCTCTGTAAATGCCTTGTATTGGTACTAAGGTTTAAAACTACTACACACACCTCTTTTGTTGAGTGTAAAAAGGGCCAAGTAATGTATGCAGGAAGCATTTGTGTCAGCACACCTAGGGAAAACTTGTTACACACTAGAAGAGTATTTACAGAAAGGGATAACATAACACAAACACCCTCGCCTAGGATGTTATAACATTGTCATTCTTAGCCTTATAATGACAAACTCTCCAGGAATCCTCATAATTATTCTATATCACTCTTCATCAGAGTGATCTCAGTGACAACCCCCAGTATGGATTGATGCTGTTGGGATCTGTATACTAGACCTTACTGTACCCGCATTACTTCATATATTTCCCTTTGTCATTGGCAAATGTAATCACCGCTCAGAGACAGAGACCCACCAATCACCCGCGTTACTTAGTATTGTGTAATGAAGAGTGTAGCTGGCACCCTCCATCAATCACCCTAATGGACACGAAGGGAAACTTGATTTGATTTGGGACTGATTTCCATTGTTCAGATAGGGAGTAGTGATGGATGCCGTGGGTACGTTCACAAGATGGCAGATGTTCATTACTAATGGTTTTATCATTTCATATCGGTTGTGTTGTGTTTTATTTTATTTAACAATGTTCTTCAAATACTTCAATTTATTTAAGTATCATTTTTTTTCAGGAAAGGGGGAATGCATTGAAATGTATTAGAGGGTAGCATACAGATAATATCGCTGACTAGAGCATACCACTGACTGAACACTGGTGAGATGTTGAATATGTGACGGATAAAGCGACTTCGCATGTAACAATATCGGTTTAAATGGGTGATGCAGACTATTTCAATGCACACCTGGTTTATATAGTTTCACGTAATACAAACTGCTGCTGCTGGCGCCATATGAAACTCTGCCATATGTTGTCATGCAGTGGAGTAGGAAGGGTGCAAAAGGCCCTTGTGCAGTCATATAAAATGCCCTCCTTGCTGGCTGTTTAGTAGAAGAAAACACAACATCTTGAATCCAGGTGTCAAGGGCCCTCACTGCCCTGGGCCCTAGGGCCACTGCACCTGCTGCACCATTTATAGCTAGGCGTGTGATGTCATGATTCTCATTGGGCAGCCAGAATTCCCTTCGGGGTACCTGTTTTTGTACCCTGTGCTCTGTTAGGATCTGCCGCTACTTGGTTTAACTTTGGTCTCCTTGCTATCTCCAGGTTTTTGCTGCCCCAAACATGGCGGCCCATCTTTTCTGCACTAGCTCCAGCTGTTTGGAATTCTTTCACCTCCCTTGAAGGCTATACAGGAGCACTTTCAAATGTGTTAGTCTCCGAAAACCTGGCACTTCACCAAGCCCGTCTTATCAGCTTTCCTACCCCTCATAGCGCCGCAAAACCTGTTTAGGTGCATAATGGCATTGGAAAAAGTTAATTGACCTAAAAGTCCCACAAGAGTATCAGAAATCTAAATGCATGTACACTGAACGAAGGATGAGAGGAGCGGCGTGATATGAACCAGGGGTTTCCAACATTAGTTCACGACAGCTGAATCCATGCCATGTTTTCCGGATAGCCAGTAGCTACTTAAATGAGTCCCATACAGATTCATTAAATGTATGCTGATCTCAAATGTATATTTTCTAAATCTTACACGAGTCAGGCCCTAGTGGATCGAGATTGGACACCCCAGGTATAAACACCACATTCGTAAATATAATAAGCAAAAGATCACTCCCTGAGCTGGGAGTGGAAGTAAATCAATGGGAAAGACACAGGTAGAAGGCCCAGAGAACAGATTAGCATTTACACGAAATGAATCTGCACTCAGGCTAATATAGAAGTAAGTGCACGGAAACCTATCCATTACATATGGATAATAATTTCTTAAAATACCCAATCAGTAACTACAGTGTCTAATAAGGGGAGATAATGTAGCATTTATAAGCGAGATTACCTAAATTAGCTAAAATATATTCCAAATAAAGGGGCTGTAAGATTCTTGCTGAAATGGCTTAGCCGTGGAGACTGGAGAGTTCCACAAGGAAGTGACAATTTTCGAGATATATTTCGCACTGGCATGGGGGTGGGGGGCACTAGTCTTCCACATTGTCAGAGACCCCGCCTCTGCCTTCCGAGCATAAGACTGCCTGTCATATTTCAAAATCTCCTACTGAGTGGCCGGGATCAGTGTGCTGTAATTGCATGGGTGAGTGTGGCACTTTAACGTTTGGCAAACTGAATACCGAGCAAGCTGCCTTGTTCCTAGAGAGAAAGAAATACCAAAATGGATTCTCCTTCTGGTGAACAAAACAATAATGTCTCTGACCCAAAGGTATAAAACTCCCTGAAAATCAGGGACATTTTTTATTGTCTTGCTCGGAACAGCCAAGTCTTACATGGAGGTACGGGCAGAAAACATCAGTGTTGGAAGTGACACCATACACAGGGAGAGGCAGTTGCCATGGTGACGGGTGCTCTTTGGTGATTTGCCAGCCGGATCAAGGGTTTCTGATGGTGAAATCAGCTCAGGCTCTGCCACCATACACCTGGTGGTCCCCCACCTCTACATAAGGCAAGAGGACCACAGGTTTGGTGGGGGCAGGAAGTGTGTTCACCAGCTGTAGGGATCTTGTCCTGCTAAACCACATCCTTAGGCTGGATCCGCAGCGTGCTGTCATTCTGCTGCTAAATCCTGGGCTTCTATAACACTTTTACTGTGGGTCCCAGAGTATACTTAATTCTTTTATGTACAATATGGCCATCTTGTAAAACTCACCCCGTGCAAATATCTGCCATTCATTCAACAATCTTGTGGTAACTTTGGCTGAGTAATGTACAAACAAACACAATAGGCAGTGTAAGCAATAGGCTGTTGGAGTCCAGGACATTCTTTTGTCGCTTGTCCTAGAGGAAAGACTTTAATAAATGTTAGTTTAAGGTGGTTAATGCCCCAAACCATGTATATTGTATATATGTAGGTGACCGCAAACAATGTAGAAAATCAAAGAAATGTTTTTGTTTAGGGACAAAACTGTAACTGTTTTCTTCTGAATATATTTGTATTGCAAAACTGTGACACTAAATATATGTGCCACAATGCAAACTTAGAAGGTATATTTAATAGCATATGTATTGCTCAACACAAAGCAGTGCATTGTGCTTTTATATCTACAGTTGCCTCATGCCTCGTGCGCACAGTTTTTACATTGATAATGGAGAAGTTCCATTGTTCTATTGTACATCAACTAACAATAAAAAGTTAAAGATGCTGTCAAAGTGTAGAACAAATGGTGCATCTTTCATACACGGTCAGTTACTTTAGGACTCATGATTTGTTTGCAAATACCCTGTCAGATGTCCCTATACATGTACTACTACTGACTGGTACCATTTTACAGGACTGCCTCATGTGATTGCAGACTGTGCCCTGTGTGACATATGGAAAACGTTTGGATGTCTTATAAGCATCAGATGGTATGAAGGACTCTTTTAGATGCCTGAAACTTCTTTCTGTGGATCCGTTTCTCTTTTGTTTAACAGTTGGTGTAATATGCCACCTGTACAGCAGTGAATGGTGGTGTTAGATAAGTCTTGTATAGCTGTGAATGTTGGGAAGATACTTCTCTTGTACAATATTGTAGCTTTAAGCCAAGAAAGAAAGCTCACATCTTAGAATGCTTCCATTTGTCTTCTCTGTGGTGTTCTTCCTGGTGTGGAAACAAAACTGAACTCCAAAAAATTGACTCCTTAAAATTAACCTTCCTACAGTTTATTGGATCAGAGACGGTGCTTAACTTCAGTTTCATGAAGCAATGTATCCCCATGTTAAGGCACCTTCCTAAACATCCATTAGCAGAGTAAAAATAGTTTATTAATAGGGTCCACTCAATAATTGAGTTTCCAGATCAAGGAAAAGTTAAAGGGTTTTATTAAAAAAAAATCAAAATAAGTTATACAGAGTCAATGCCACAAAGGCTCTCAGAGGTAACGTTACACAGAGTATGTAAAAATCTGAAAATATTCTCAATGGACAGCAAAATTATAAGAAAATTCGGCAGCATCTACAGCAGCATAGGAAAGCTCAGAAAAATATCTGGCTCACACCCAAAACCAAGGGGTTCATATACACAATACTTGTGTAGTAAATTAGGCAATCTGCAGAACCATCATTGTGTGAGCAAAAGTATAATTTCATACGCAAATCAGAACACATGAATAATACATGTCATTAACTTAACACATAAACACCATCCGAATTTTAAAAACTTTTCCAACACCCTCTATGCCCATATCATCCAGAGATGTTTAAACATACATGGAACATTTAGACAATAAGACTTTCTACCAATGGATGAACCCAGTGAAGAAACTGATCGAGATAGATAGCTGATGCAATCTTACAGCCGCACCATAGCATGTTCAACACTACCAAGACAAATACTGCAGTGGAAATAAAGCATTAGGTGTCAAAGGTACCTCATGCTGGCGATTTCCACAGGAGTAGATGATATCTCCCAATTCCTCTCCACTACTGCATGAGACAGAACCTTACGGTATTCTCCCACAATGCACCAGTAGGCGGGAAAGGGGATAACAAGAGAGACGGCCTCAGTGGAGTTGGTGCGTTACCTTCTAATTTCTCCTTTTCTATTCTCTCGAGTGATCCTTCTGAAGAATGGAGAATGAACTGCTTCTGCACCAACTACTGAACACAAGTGTACTCTTCACTTCAGAAATGCATTCGTATAAAAAAAAATGTACATTCTTCTATTTTTTCCAAGGCTGACTCTCTCTTGCAATTACTTCTAAATAATTACTTTTTCCCCCAAGTATGCATTAGCTTCTGTATGTTCTGTACTCGATAACTGCAATGTTTTGTATACTGCATTGACTATTTTTTTAAATAATATCCAGGAATATATTTTCAGTGACCTTATGCAGGATGTTAAGTCTCTCATCAAATTAGCATTGAGTTTTCTGTCGGCATTTTGATTCAAGGGTGTCTTGGAACTCAGTCTTAACCCCTTCGACGCGCATGACAAAGCCAGCTCGTCATGGGCGTTACCTGCGCTACGCGCATGACGAGCTGACTTTGTCACGTAACGCGCGATTTTCAAAATCTCAGCGCGCAGCGGGAAAACCGCTAGCGCGCATGCGGTTAAAGGGGGTATATACGCATACATAAATATATGCTTATAATACAAGCTTCTTGTTTGTAGATTTATATAGCGCAGTTTATCACCTGTGACAGTATCCCGGCGCTGTAATGGGTACGAGGAGATTTAGTTATTTGTCTAGAATCACAGGATGTTACGTCAATCTTGTGAAGTTAGCATGTCTAATGTTAAAATTATAAAAAGCATATGTAGAATCAAACAAAATTCAAAACATCAGCATGAATTGTAATAATTGTGATTGCTCAGGAGTTCTCTTATTTGAATATTTTGTTATCTTACAATCGATTTTTTTTATGTGGAACTTTGACTATATGGTAGTCTACCCTGAATTATGATACATCAATGATATCAACTGACTGAATTAGGAGATTAATTACCTTCTATTTGCCATGTTTTAGAAATATTATCCATTTGCTTTTTACTTCTCTTACCTGTTTTGGATAACTATTGCCATGTAACCCATGAAGATCTGATTAATATATATATAACTTAATAACGGCAAGTCAAAACCAACTTCAAAATGGCAGAAGCAAATGGAAATTGTAAAGTGTGCCATGCGTGATCTTGTGTTTCTAAATCGTGTGCGCTTGGTGAGGGTGGAACACTTTGTAATGGTGGACTCTATGGACTTGTAAAAGACAGCGCATCAGCCATAACCTGCACTTTGTGATAATAAAAATAAATCACAGTTTGGGTACCATTGCAGTGCCGCCTCCTACTTTAGAAAAGAAAGTATGGTGATTTTTAGAAAGGAAACCGAGAGAGGTCTGTATGTATGTATGTATGTCTTTAGAGAGGACAAGATAAATTCACTTCTTTTCCTAAATATATTAACATCCAGAAAGTCTTTTCTTCCTGACTGTTAAGTGAGTAACTGCACTCACCTCCTAACGAAGAATGTTCATTGATTTCCTCCTCACCGAACAAAATTACACTTGTAAATACTACTCACCTTAATGCTCAGACTGGCCTGAACAAACGGAAGACACTGCTCACTAGAATCTTCACTCACACAACTGAGCAAGCACAATACTGGAAACACTCATGACAGAAGAAAATTGTCCAAAAAACATGCAGCCTGATTCATGAAGCTAAATTGCACTCGCAAAGGGCAAGATTCTCAGAATCTTGCCTTTTGCGAGTGCAATTTTGGCTTTTGGGATTCACAATCCCAAATGCAAAAATCGCTAATGAAGAATTAGCTAATATGCGAGGTTTAGCATTTAAGGAATCTCTATTAGAGATTCCTTAAATGCTATTCATGACACTTTCAGAAATTGCGATTTTGCAAATTTGGGCCGCTATTTACCGAGAGGTCAGACCTCTCGGTAAATAGCAAAAACTTAGAAAAATGCTTTTAAAAGCATTTTTCTAAGTTGCATGTTGCACACACACATGTCCTTTGGACATGTGTGTGCGCAACACCTGTTCAAATGTGCATTTTAGGGGTGCTACAGGGTGTCCTTTGGACACCCCTGGCACCCTTAAAATCGCTATCTTATTTGCGAGTAGTAAATTGCTACTCGCAAATAAGGGATACTCCCCATTCATTCCTATGGGCCTTTTGGCCCATAGGAATGAATGGGGAGTTATTCCTTTTTTTGCGAGTAGCAAATTTCTACTCGCAAATAGAGAACATGTAGGAATCGCTATTTATTTAGCAATTCCTACATGAATACCGTTTTGCGTGTCCTCGATAGCGAGTCGCTATGATTCGCTATTAGGGCCACGCAAAACGGCCCGTACATGAATCAGGCTGTATGTCTCTGAAAGAGTGCAAAGGAAAGACACTGTCTCTCTACCTCAGAATACAGCTGAAGTTCCCAGTGCATTCCTCGCACATGTGGATTAACTTGAAGGATCACAGGCACAAATATGGTGACAATCACAGAGATGCTGCAACATGCACCTCAAGACAACAAATGGCATCAGATTGCACGCAAAACATACAGGTCAGTCTTGGAGTGGAACAGCCACAACCATCACATGCCTTTTGGATTAACTTGAAGGATGGATCACGCAGTCTCAATAGTTAGACTGTAACTCATCCAGATTAAAAGGAGGCTACCATTTTGGAATCCTTAGATCCATTTGCTGGCAGGATCCTCAACACTACCCTCAAACATGAATTCCAGAGAGGACACTATTGAGGGACTTTCATGGCTCTTGACATTCTCATACACTTTGAAAGCTAGTCCGAAACTACAACATGTCATGACATTAGGTCATCACCTTACTGTGTGCTCTGCAGCACGTGGGGAGAGGATGTGTGCAGAGGGCAAGCAGGAGTGAGTGACAGAGACTTCATCCATCTTGTTCAGAATGGAGAATTATACAGGCATGTGGCCAAAAAACTATACTTTAATCACTTCACTTCTATACATCATATGAACTGAATTTCAATGTAAAATATATTAATTCAGTCTATATACGTAGGATCAGGTGTAAAGTCGCATATCACGCATTATTAGTGCACAAAAAATATAAACTTAAAAAGTCCCACACTGGGACAGTTGGAACATAAATGGCCTCCAGGCAACACCACAAGGAACCTGCTACTAATATATTCAATGCACTTGGAAGACTTGTTTTCTGCTCAATTATTGCAACAGTTCTGGGGACGACTGGAGGACAACACAGCGTGGAACAGGACCCTGATGGTAAATTTCTTCGAATCCTACACAAAACTCTACTCATGAAACAGACTCTGACAGCTGGTGTGCCTTCTGCCAATCTCACAAAGACTTCACTGGGATAAGCTGAAAGAATGGATGTAAATGACACGGCAATGCTGCTTTTTCAACTCATTGAGTTGTGAGCGCGACCCGCCCCCTGATCCATGTCAGTCATACCCCTCTGAGATCCTCCTCATGAGTGTCTCACACAGCAGACAAATGTGTTAGACTGCGGGACACACCTGAAATTCCCTTACAGGAATAAGCTGCGCTAAAGCAATACCCGTGTGGCTCAGCTCCTCTATGGACTGTAAATAACCATGTCACTTCATGCTTCTTCCAACTCATGTGACGCAATACATGTTTTCTAGCTATATTGCCATCCGGTGGTACACGCGCTTCATTGCAGAACCTTTTGAGATAAACTCTTTCAAAATGAAGTTGTACCTCTTCATTTCTGGTTTGTCAGCATTCTTATGTTAAAAAAGAACACTGCCTCCTGCACAATGTAACCTTAACTTTACCAAGCACCACCGTTCTTCTAATTCTCACATGTTTTACGTTCCCGTTTACCATGCACTAACTTCAAGATTTGGACACATACAAATTGCCATATGTAAGCTGTACCTCCTCCTATTGAATGGAAGGAATGGATTGATATTTTTGAGAATTATCTCAAGGCAAAGGATGATTTAAGTTTCCCTTCGAGTCACAAAAAGGCCCTATAACTGAGTGCATTGGGAAAGGCAAAGCTTCATATGTTAAAATATTTACCCCTTGCAGTGGGTGCTCCAGGGGTAATGGTTGCAGATGTTTACAAGAAGGTTAAGCTCAGACTAGATAAATTCACAAAGTCAGTCAATCTTACTATGATGAGACACCTCTCCACAAGAACTGGGCGAGATGATTAATGAATTTGTGGTAATACAACCCGTGGACTGAGTGATTTTCACTATACTTTCTCTATACTGCCTATCTGAGAGTCTGCTACCAGTGCGGGGACACACCGGCGGTGTAACCAAGCGCTTTATTAAATGGATAAAACTAAACTAAACTCAGTGAATTAGCCATAAAATGCCAGTGTGGTTACTTTGACAGATGAACTCATCAAAGGCCAGCTCATTGTTCAATTTGCGAATAAGAAGGTATAAGAGAATATTTGGGCTGCAAGCAACCCACCCTCAAAGATACTGTTAAAACTGCAAAAGTTGTCGAGTAGTCTGGGGCATACGTGAGAGAAATGCAAAACCTTGAGGCACGGAAAATCCAAAAGGTGGCTTTCCCCGAAGGTAATCGAGCAGAGGGGAATGCAGTGAGAAAAAACTTGCTTCCTGGTCTAAAGATGCAGTGAGAGGCACTAGAGGAGTGAGAGCACAAAAAACGTATTCTGGAAGATCTGCTCAAAAGAGTTGTCACAGATGTGGAAGCCTGTACCACTCCTTGGGAGTGGAGACGGTGTTGCAGGAAGGGACACTCTGCGCGTACGTGTCGAGATGGAAGGGCTGTGAAACTTGAGTGTGAGTAGCATAAATTGATGGTATGGAGCGTAGGAGTTCCAGAAGGTGAGCACTCTAGATAGAATAGGCCTAAAGCCATGTTTCTGATCAGAGGGAATGACGATTGTATCATGATTGACTCTGGTTCACTATACACAATTGTTCCCAAAGATATGTTTTAATGAGACATGGCCTTGCATTACGTTGCATCCCAAAAATGTAAATTCCAAAGGACACCAGGAAAAAATATCAATGTTTTTGGCTACATGTGGGCTGACATTAAATCTTGAGACTGAATGATTAAAGGAAAAATATATGCAGCCAAGTATATGTCTCGGCCCCCAATATTGTGTCGGATATGTCAGTATGACATTTATTGCGAATGGTGGTGTGTGATTTGATGCGGTTCTATTGCATTTCCAAAATGATGTTCCAGAATAAATTAGGCACTTTCAAGCATATACACATAGTATAGTAATAAAAAAGGGAGCGGTCACTGTCCCACATAAGGGTGGAAGAATGTCATTACTCATGGGGCAAGACATCAAATGTATGTTTCAGTAGATGGTAACCAAGGGTGTTGTTCAAAAGGTAGAAATCTCTGAATGACTTTTTCTGGTCATGAGAACAAAAAGGCTGATGGTGCCTTGGATTTTGAATGAATCTGAGGTCTTTGAATTAAAAAATATTGTATGGATTGTTTTCTGCTGCCTAATATTGATGAGATGGTGTTGTTGCTGAGAAGTGGTAACTACTACTTGAAGTTAGATCTGAGGAGTGTTTACCACCAGATTGAGCTACACTCTGACTCAAAGGCTCTTACAGCTCTGCAACCCTATGACATGCTCCCAAAGAGAGCCTCAGCTACTAGTGTGCTGGCTTCTCTACATTAGTATACAACACAAAATGCCCAAACCACAGTTACTCAATACAATTTTTTGATATAGGGTAAGAAACACTTTATTATCGCTTCCCTGGACACCATTATTTTGTGTCAATCATTTTGTATTTTCTATAATTTGAAAAAATTGCTGACAGAAAAAAGACATTGATTGCAAATATTTACAAATATTTACAAGGCTGGACTAATGTTAGCAAACATTAAAGGCAAAGACTATTTACACATTTAGAAATCATTAGAACACACAATAGAAAATATTCTCACATCAGACATTATTGAAAAAATAATAATACAAACATATCAATTACGAACAACAAAAAGGCAGTATTGGTTGGGAGATATAAAGTATTACTGTTTCACTAAAGCTAGGACCGGCTGGTCCAGCACTAAAATATACAAGATATTAAATCATGTATCTTCCCAACCCCTAGTTTCTCTCATTCAGTGTTTGTTAGCTTTTTGTTGTTCGTAATTGATATGTTTGTGTAATTATTTTTTCAATAATGTCTGATGTGAGAATATTTTCTATTGTGTGTTCTAATGATTTCTAAATGTGTAAATAGTCTTTGCCTTTAATGTTTGCTAACGGATGTATGACGTTACAATGCATACTTTTACCACGCCTACCATTACCACACAATTTTTACAACGCAGAATCCATTACAACGAAGTACCATTACCACGCATGTATTTACAACGCATATACCTTTACAACGCATACAATTACAACGTATGTATTGGTAAGTATATACTATTTTTTTTAATTTAATTTAATTAAAATTAATATAATGTAATTTAATTTAATTTAATTAATTTAATTTAATTTAATTTAATTTAATTTAATTTACTTTAATTAATTTAATTTAATTTAATCAATTTAATTTAATGTAATTTAAATTTAATTATATTTAATTTTTACCCTGTACCCTTTTACCCAAAAACCCAAAACTGACCCTGAACCCTAAAAATACCCCTTTACCCAAAAAACCAAAACTGACCCTGAACCCTAAAAATACCCCTTTACCCAAAAACTCAAAACTGTCCCTAAACCCTAAAAATACCCCTTTACCCAAAAACCCAAAACTGACCCTGAACCCTAAAAATACCCCTTTACCCAAAAACCCAAAACTGACCCTGAACCCTAAAAATACCCCTTTACCCAAAAACTGAAAACTGACCCTGAACCCTAAAAATACCCCTTTACCCAAAAACTGAAAACTGACCCTGAACCCTAAAAATACCCCTTTACCCAAAAACTGAAAACTGACCCTGAACCCTAAAAATACCCCTTTACCCAAAAAACTGAAAACTGACCCTGAACCCTAAAAATACCCTTTTACCCAAAAACTGAAAACTGACCCTAACCCCTAAAAATACCCCTTTACCCAAAAACTGAAAACTGACCCTAAACCCTAAAAATACCCCTTTACCCAAAAACTGAAAACTGACCCTGAACCCTAAAAATACCCCTTTACCCAACAACTGAAAACTGACCCTGAACCCTAAAAATACCCCTTTACCCAAAAAACTGAAAACTGACCCTGAACCCTAAAAATACCCTTTTACCCAAAAACTGAAAACTGACCCTGAACCCTAAAAATACCCCTTTACCCAAAAACCCAAAACTGAGCCTGAACCCTAAAAATACCCCTTTACCAAAAAACCCAAAACTGACCCTGAACCCTAAAAATACCCCTTTACCCAAAAACCCAAATATATTTTTAATAAAATAATATACTTACCAATACTTACGTTGTAATGGTATGCGTTGTAAAAGTATCTGCATTGTAAATACATGCGTGGTAATGGTATGCGTTGTAATGGATCCTGCGTTGTAAAAAATGCGTGGTAATGGTAGGTCGTTGTAAAAGTTGCGTTGTAAAGGTTGTATACCTTTGCTAACATTAGTCCAGCCTTGTAAATATTTGTAAATATTTGCAATCAATGTCTTTTTTCTGTCAGCAATTTTTTCAAATTATAGAAAATACAAAATGATTGACACAAAATAATGGTGTCCAGGGAAGCGATAATAAAGTGTTTCTTACCCTATATCAAAAAATTGTATTGAGTAACTGTGGTTTGGGCATTTTGTGTTGTTTACTATTGATATTAGGTCTAGCCCTCACCACATAAAGGACCTAACCCCTTTTGTTCCCAAAGGCTTCTCTACATTGGCTTCCCATTAGGGAGAGAGTAAAGTTTAAGACCTTGTGCGTGAATCATCGGATTTTACAAAGAAAGGGGCCCATGTATCTGCACGATTTTCTAACTCCCTATGTACGGAGTAGACTGCTAAGGTCCAGCGTGAAAGGTAAGGTGCATGGCCCCACAATCAAGAGAGCCAGGATGGGTGGCCGCTCATTCCTTACTTGGTGGCCCAGCTCTGGAACACGCTCCCTCAGGCGCTCCGGCTGTAGTGTTCTGAATCTATCTTCCGGAAAGGTCTGAAGACTCATCTGTTTCCTGCTCCTTAATTTGTTCTGTGTTAGTTCCGGTTGTTGCTGGTTCTTTTAACTGCTACCTTACCACAGGGACACACTGGCCTCAGTGTAACCAGGCGCTTTACAAATGTAACTATTGTTATTATTATTATTAAGGTGTGCGTGTCACAATAAATTATTAAGGAGGATGGTTCACACCTACTTTCAAGTGAAATGAGGGAATTCTTGTGTGTGTTCCACATTAAACTTGTCAGAACATCTTTTTACAACCCCTAATACAATGGTCAAGTTAGGAGAGCCAATAGGTTGCTTATGGGGACATTGTAAATGGCTGTGAGGAGTGGTGTGATGGTTGATGATGCAATAAGAGATTTGTTTTGGGCATATTGCACCACCGTTAATGAACAAAATGCACCAGCCTCCTTTCTCCAGTATAAGAGGGATAAAGAATGGCTTTATGCTTGCACCTTGTAGGTTGAAGAAATTGATGGTGGGACATGGATAAAAGAGCATGATGGGTGGTGGAAGTGTGTATCAGGGGATGACTGAGAAGGGAGATTGGGTTAAGCCTGGAACACTCTTGGGCTGTTTTTTCAAGCTCAAGGGACCATTCAGGGTAAAGTTGGCCACTGCTACCTGGGTGGAACTTGAGAATGGGCAGAAACGGACCTAGAGGTATGTGGCTTTGTATCATCCTGTTCTGAGGTCTTTGATGATGATTCTTGCAGTGGTTGGAAGATGGTGAATAGTGAATTGTCTTGTTCAACCAAAAAGAATGTTTGGTTCTGTGGATCTGAGTCTGTGAATGGGTATGTGGGAGGGGAGGGTTGTGGAGGCACACCTCTGCGTGCAAGTGCTGTACATGCAGCTGGTGTATGCAGGGCTTTCCATGTGAGGTATGAAGGTCGAAATCCTCGTAGATCCAGGAGACTTGACACATGATTGACTTTGTACAATGATGGTGTGGCTTTTCTTCTGTTCTTTTCTTGCATACCTATTGGCTGTTTTATTTCCTCTTTGTTTTTAATTTCCCATTCCTTATTTATTTTTGTTCTCTCCTCTTGAGTTGTGGGAACGGGCTTGTGTTACAGCTGTAAGCCAATCAAGAACGACCACCACTTGGAATTTTTCCCTATGATTTCCTCATGGTGTTCTTCCTTTGATCGGTACTATTTAGCTGGCCTCCAGGCAACAACGCAGGGATCCTGATACTAGTAAACTCAATTTACATGGAAGACTGTATCCAGCTCAAATACCACATCATACAGCTATCACGATAAGCAATGTCTTCTCTTCTGCTTTGCATCCTCGTGCGTGGGTTGCTATGATGGGTGAGGCCACTTTTGCCCCGAAGGGCATGCCACTTTGAAGGATTACAGCAATGGATGATGTCTCTTGCACAGCTGTGAGCTGGTTTAACACTTGATACAGCTACCGTGATAGGAGCTGCCTCAGGGACCTCCATTGTGAGCCACTGTTTCAGTGTTTCACTGTTGTACTGTTCTAGCTGGTCTCGTCCTCAGTGCTGGCTTTCTTTTTATCTGGCCGCAAGGGGTGAGTGCGCTGAGGGAGGCAGGGAATACACACCCATGGAAATGCTCTGATGCTGGAGAAAGAACCTTGGCTTGTGTGCCTATGTGATCTGAGGTACAGTCTCGAGGTTTCCTTATGAGAGGGCCACTGATTCAGGCAATACCTTCACTTTCACATAATCCTCCACTGACATTGCAGTTAGAAGCGTGAAATGATGGCTGCAACCAGCAGCTGCTGGATTGGAGTGGTGCGGATTGCATGTACCTTCCCCCTGATAGCAGGATGCAGGCTCCAGCTCAAACATGAAACTGACTGCATTTTGCTTTTCGTTATCACAGATGGCTTAGTTACTGTTGAGCAGCAAACAGTATACGATGTGCGCTGGTCATGCCTCCCAAGAGGCAAATCTCAGTGCCTTTTGGTCCATCAAATGGGGAAACATCCTTTACAATGCAACTTTTACAACGCACTACCATTACGACGCAACTATTACAACACAAGTCATTACAACGACTTGCGCTGGAGGGCGCTCTAGGATAGGGAATAGTTTAATTACTATCCAACACCTTCCCTACTATTCACGGGGACTGGAGTTGGAATAGTAAATTAAACTATTCACTATCCAGCGCCCCCCAACCCAAGTCTTAACGACTTGCGTTGTAAAAGTTGCGTCGTAATGGCATGGTTGTAAAAGCATGCGTTGTAATGTCATACATCCCATCAAATGTGATTAAGGATCCAGGCTGTGACTCTAAGTTCTGTGAGTTTTTGCACTGCCTTACAAAGAGCAGGGGCTTGAATCGTCTTTCTGATGAAGGTGGAATGGTCATGGCCAGCTACCCCCAGTGCCCTGACGTCCCCTAGCAGGAGGAAACAGATAAGTAGATTGCGTTAATACTGAATGGCATTGACTGTAGTTGCTGATTTGACATACAATGCCGGATTTTGTTGAGACCTGACTTAAATAGATAGCCATATATAGCATTATTCAGTTGATGTTTGGAGAGAGAGATTTAAATTGAAATGTTTTGCTGTGTGGAGAAAGAAATATGCTATGTATGCAGATTCGCTTAGGATGATATGACATTTATTACCATTGTTGAGTTTGTAGAGGGCCATGATTCATGACAGGCGCAACCTTCCAGTGGGTCATGATATCCGGGGTTAAAGTCCTCAGTTAATAAAACCAGCGTGATCTGTGGGAACGCGCTTCCTGGACCATTAATTGGAGCTTACATGCACAAAACATTACTCTCTTCAAGAAGAGCTAGAGTGCTAACTCTCAAGATAGCAGCTAATAAAAAATGGCAGACAGAAGTGTGTCTCACAATTGGAAATCAATCAAACACCCAGCACAGCTTATTCCCAATGGCATGCCCAAAGTAAGCAAATTATTTAGGAGGCTAAAAAGATGAAAAGTAATATGCTAACAAAAAAGATATCATATGACTTTTGATACTATAACATCACAAACAATCAGAATTAGTTACCACTGTAACTAAATGGGGTTCAATCATCACATTCCTAGTTGGAGTCAGCAAATGCCAGACACAGTCTTTATATATTGTAAGTGTGACCTTATATGGAGAAGTGCCGCCTTAAATACAGAAGCACACCCTCAAATGCCTAGCACACACCCATAATAATCCTATGGGCGACATATCCATGTAATCGTTTTATGCAGTTTGCGCCTCTATAGTCTCAAATGACCAGTGCAGCCTCATTATGCAATGCCCAATCATTATTCTCATGCACAGTATTATTTCCTAATTTTACACAAACAATCTCTAATAATCAGTGCCGCTTCCAAATCCATGTATTTACATAAGATATCCAGTGGAACCTTTAAATGCATGTGCATAGCCTGTAATGCCTGGTGTTTTTTCTCCATGTGCAACATTAGCTGTACATGTCTAGTCCAGCCTGCCTGTGATTAAACACATGCTAAATGGAGTCTCTGCGTGTACACAAGTTCCTATCACTTCCTCTTTGTGAAGATCAGAACACCACCACCTTTGATAGCTCAACTGACAAAAAGTTACAACCCAACTGTCAACAAAACTAAGGGCAGAAATCCAAAACATCACTGACATTAAACCGAGGGCCTGATTCACAAAGGAACTTACGACTCATTAAGTTACAAATGCGCAATTTCCGGACTAAGCACTGCAGTGCGCAAATTCGGAACCGAGTGCGGAGATTCCGCCACAAGCGTGGAAAGTCTGCACTCATAACTTTACGAGTTGTAAGTCCCTTTGTGAATTGTGCACTGATGGTTGAGACACTGCCGGCAGCCAAGAACCAACTGTCTTGAAACTTAGGACCCCAGAATGTTTACCACCCAGACTCCCAGAGAAGATGTTCTGGGGAGGAGGGGGTATGCTTTCTGGTTGTGCCACATGTTATGGGAACCTCAAAAGTCCCTTGGCATATTTTGTAAGGAGGCCAGATCACTTTGCTTTATGCCACAGCTGAGTGAAGGCCTAACCTGCAGGTTTAGTGGGGGGGAGGCGGGGGGGTTCCGGTACGAGTCTGAGCCAAATTAAGGGAATCCAGGTATGGCTGTGCCTATTAAAGGATCCCTCTTTCACCCAAGTTTATCATATTTAACTGAAATAGACTCTCACTATAGATAGCATAGGCATAAAATATCTGCACAATCCCCCACAGATGTGGTCAGTTTTAAAAACCCAGAAGAAGTAAAAGTTGGTGCTTCAACAGACAACACTCCTGCTAGTAGTGGCTGCTACCAGGTAGCTGTGGTAGTGGTGGGAGGGGTGGGGAGGAGGGCGGGGTTTAAAAAAAAAAAGAAAACTGGAAAATTAAAAAATAAACGTACTTTACCGCAGGCCGTTTCTCCTCCGTCCTTCTTCCAGGACACAGGAACAGGAGGCATCCAATCTTCAAGACTCCTCTAGCCAATCACGATGCTGCAATGCAGCGTTGTGATTGCTCTGAGCAACGTGGATCGGGGCTCAGATGGGGTCTGGGGACCTGTGCATGTTCCTCACCAGGCTGTGCATTACATCTTGGTGGAGAACTTGCATAAATGCTTGGCCAGCCCGAGACGGCCAGCCAAACCGTCATGCACACTTGGGGAGTGCCTACCACTCCTCCCCTGCTCTTTGGGCAGCCCCACCCCACCCGCACCTAGAGATCCGCTTGTGAAAAATAAAATGATAACAACCTGGAGTTATTATCATTTTCTCTTTCTTGTGGGGCGACGCTCCTCTGCCTTAGCAGAGGAGCCGCCACTGACTCCTGCCACCCCAAAGTGCACCTAGGGAAACGACTACTGAGTCACTACAATAAAAAAACTCACTTGCCTGGAGCACACAAATATTTAGTAATCAGAATGTTCAAGTTTGTAGATATATCAAATTTGTTCACAATACTCTGTTTTAAAGCAAACAAATAACCAGCACACACAAAGTTATGTGTACAATCCTCGTGCAACATAACACTTCCAAATATACGATGCAAATAGTACAAAACACAATTGGGCAATGATACAATGAAGTTCTCCACTAGTTCTCTTGCATCAGTGTTTACAGCGTGGTAGGATGCAACCTCATATGATGTACACAAGGAATACATTTAACACTTGTTTCATCAAAAACGACTTATTCGGGGCTAGTGATAATCAATCACTCAATCAACCAGCATTTGTAGAGCGTGGCTTATCACCCCTAAGGGTATTCAGACACTAGGATCTTACTGGTCTCAGTCAAAAAGGCAGGTCTTGAGTCCCTTTCTGAATTCCACTAGCGAGGACAATGTTTGCAGGTGGAAGGGGCGTGGCCGCTCCAGGGCTTGGCAGCGAATCAGGAGAAGGAACAAACTCCACTGTAGCTTCGGTGAATGCGGGGCATGTTAGCATAGGTGAGGTAGGCGGCTTCCAAAGTAAATAGACCTGATGTACTAACAGGACAAGAATCAGACATTTCCGTATTATGAATTGGACAAAAGCAGTCTTTATAAAGAACACCCCAAATGCGTGGACAGACCAAGTAAACCTTTACCCTTTTCACTACTATGGGACCATCTGTATGGAATCGGTTATATTCGGGGCATGTAGAATGCCGATAAACTTTGAATTTGGACCGTCTGTAGAGTACCATCTCCTTCTCAAGTGTTGATTTGAAACTTGGTCAGTCTTTCCATGCACTACGCAGCTTTTATCAAATCTATATCATAGAAAATGGTATTTGGCTGAAATACGCTGGCAGCAGCATCCTTTCTCTGTGTTAAGGCCCTGCTCAGGGAGTTCACTCTTTGGTAGCCACAAGCATCATCGAGAGGGATACAGCTCAGATGGATTTAGGGATCGGTTCTTGATTTTGAATAGGTTTGGGACAGTATTATGTTATGATATACTGAGCAGCTTTATGGCGCACACTCTCAATTGCCTGCCCTTTTAGCCCTATGGTGCAGAGTTTGTCTGCTGGTGTGGGCTTGGCCATGACTTGGGGGCTCCATCGAGGGTGGCCTCAGGTATGCCCTAGAACAAGGAGTAATTAGTTTGGGATCAGAGTATGGGTTCCTCTACTGGTGAGTTCAATTGGGAGATGGATCTTGCAACCACCCTTCCAAACTTATGTGGAACAGGTATACATTTGGGTTGTTTCTTTGGGGTGTAGGGGCCATCGGGGTTCCAGTCTTCCAGCCCGCCATCCAGCCAGAGTCAGCTGTGTAGTTGTATTAATGAGGTAGGTCACAAATTGCGACCCACTATGATGTGCTGCCATCACAGGAATGGTGGCCTGCTGGGGTCCGCAGACCACCATGTCTGTCATGCCTTTTACTTAATAATTGATAATGCAATCTTTTTTTTTTTTTTTTACTGCTGCCTGTTTTTCTTAGAGGCAAACCTGATGCCATTAAAAAGCAAAAAAGAAAGGTTCAACTTGCAATTTTTTATTTGCTTATGACGGCACCACGCCGTCTTGAGCCACGGGCGGTGTGTGCCTATGATGGCGTGGTTCCGTCATGCGGCTGCCGCTCTGCCCACGCGGCATTAATTCCCCGCCTCTGGGGGCGAGTTAATGAGCGGACAGGGCCGTGACGGAACCCTGCCGTCATGAGCACACGTAGCCCGCGACTGATGGCGGCGTGGTTCCGTCATGAGCACTGCAGCGCCGCGCTCACCCTCTGCCCCCCCCCCCCCCGTGCCGCGGCAAAGGGGTTAAGAGTAAGCAGTGGTGTTTTAGTCAACGTTCAAAAAGGGGAATAAGGTGCTTTGATGTGCCTTGTACAGTTAAATGAAAAACAATACAAGACATGGGGCATATGCCACATCTCTTCCTATGCGGAAATGAGGTGTGGGGCTGCAGCAAGCAGCAGACCGAGCCCGCGTTTTATGTTCTGAGCCATGGCGCACACTAAAGGGAGCGACCCGCAGCCAGCTGCTGGGAGGAGGACTCATAACAAAGTAACCTGCTCCCCTGGTACCAAAGCCTGGCGCGGCTGATGAATTTATCGAGGGTTTTTATCATTATGTCAGCTCCAGTAATTGCTTTACAGGCAACTTTTACAGCTCATTCCAAGTGGGTACAGCTGTTATCCAGGAAAAGAAATGCGGTTACCATCGAGAGTATTTCTTCAGTCCTGTTCGCTGCTTCTCGGCCTTCCGTGTAAACCACTTCCGGTCTCGCGCCCGCCCTCCAACAGTTCTAGGAACTTGCTGGAAGGGGTTTTAAATATGCCTTTTCTCGTGAGAACAAAATGGCGTCTTTTGTTACTGAGACAATTATCCCCATTTATGTCTTTTCCAAGTCCCTTAACACAGCTACGGTTGGCGGTAATGAGGGTACCATCTCCGAGTGCTCTTTGCCTCCTGTGGGGCACATCTTTAAAACAAACGCACACTGGGCACTCTGAGGAAATTAATGGCATCACTTGAAGTTACCCCTTTAACGAGGGATGGGCCCTCGAGGCATTGTGGGTAGATGACTACAATTACTTTGTCTGTTCCCCTCAGCCTCCACGCCTCAACTAGCTAAGAAAAGGTCCACTTTATTTTCTTTGCTGAACAGTAAGGAGAAAAAATAAGATGAATAGATTTAATTAAAATCTTCGAGTTGCCTGCTTGTGAAAGCCAAGGGGGAAAATTGGTTGCGAGGTCACCTGCACCTTTAGCGCAGTAGAGCTAATGATTCCGCGTCACACAGAGGAGGAGGAAGCGGGCATTGTGCGCATTTCCAAGAACTTGTTTTGTTTGTTCAACACACAATTATATTATGCACACAATTAGCCAAATTATTCAAACATGTTATGTTATGATATGTTATGTTAAATAAATTTCTTAAGCGCGGCTAACACCATTAGGTTTCTTGGCGCTGTGCTGGGGGAGCAGTGAAAAGAATGTAAGACGGAATCTAAAGATATGAAGTGGTGAAAAGGAAGGTTTTAAGAAGTGATCTGAAACCAGGGTATGAGGGTGCAAGCCTGAGAGAGAGTGGGAGAGAGTTCCAGAGGGATGGGGCCAGAAGAGAGAACCTAAGGCCCCCGTATTTTTTCCTCTTGAACCTGGGAACAGATAAAAGAGCCATTTGGGATGAACGTAGATTGCGGGACGGGGTATAGGGATGGAGAAGGGAAGAGATAAAGGAGGGACCCTGACCAGAAAGGGACTTGGAGATAATACAGCCTAGCTTGAATTTACAGCGGGCAGATACCGGGAGCCAATGAAGACTCTTAAGAAGTGGACGAACGTGCTGATCCCTCAGCTGGTGGTAGATCAAGCGAGCAGCTTGATTTTGGATCAGCTGGAGTCTTTTCAGTTGGTACTCAGGAATGCCAACATACAATGCGTTAGCGTAATCAAGTCCACTGATCACCAACGCAAGTAGCGCTAACGTGAGCGCTTCGGTGGTAAGTAGGCGGGAAATTTTTCGGATTTTCCTGAGTTGGAAATGGCTGGCGGACACTACTGCGCTGATCTGGGGAGTCATAGAGAGGTCATTGCTGATGACGACACCCAGACTTTTAGCGGAGTTGACTGGAGAGGGAGGGCTTCCAAGGCTGGCAGGCCAGATGGAAGGCTGCCAAGGATTGGAAGCTCCCCCGACAAGAATAAGTTCAGTCTTGTCGGGGTTAAGCTTCCGGTGGTTTGAGCTCATCCAGTTACTGATGAAACAGAGTGTATTTTGAAAAATAGAGATGGATTCCTCGGAAGAGTCGATGGTGAAGATCAACTGGATGTCATCCGCGTAGTTGAACGCGGTGACACTCATCCCACGAAGGGCACGAATTAAGGGGGCTAAATACAAATTAAAAAGGAGAGGGGACAATGATGAACCCTGGGGAACACCACAGGTTAGCTCAACCTGAGAGGCGGAAAACTGGGCCAGCCTGACGGCTTGTTGACGTTCCGTCAAGAAAGACTGAACCCAGTCCAGGGCGGTCCCATGGATACCAGCCTCTCTGACACGGCCGACCAGGATGCCATGGTCGACCGTGTCAAAGGCGGCCGATAAATCCAAAAGGACAAGGGCTAGACGAGTGTTAACATCAGCCCCTCTGCGCAGTTCGTCCATCATGGAGAGAATAACTGCCTCCGTGGAATGCGCAGGTCTAAACCCTGCCTGCTTGGAGTCTAAGACACATGAATCCTCGCTAAAGGAGCTGAGTGTTTGAGTTACGTGCGATTCCAAGACTTTACTGAGGAAAGGGAGAAGGGATATAGGACGGTAGTTGCTCAAAATGGAGGGGTCTGCCGAGGGTTTTTTTAGGATGGCAACCACCTCGGCCCGTTTAAAGGGACAAGGAACTTCCCCTGTGGCCAGAGAGTTGTTTATAAGGGCCAGGGGGAGTTCAGGGCAGGAGGTGAAGGCGGCTCGGAGGGCCGAGGGAGGGCAGCAATCGCGGGGGGAGCCAGAGGAGATTTTATGCAAAAGAGAAAAAAAATTAACTGTCGAGATGGGGGGGATCAAGGTTAGAGTGTAAGGGTTAAGATATTTAATAGGCTCAGTAGACAAGGGAGGGACAAGCGGGGTTTGGGCAGCGATGCTGGATTTGATTTTAACAATTTTTTCTATGAAAAATTAGTTCAAGGAATCACACAGGCGTTGAGAAGGGAGGGGCCCTATTGTGAGTCTCGCTGGGTTGGATAGCTCCTCTACAATTGAAAATATGTCCTTAGATTTATTTACAGAATCCATAATTTTATTCGAAAAATAAGTGGATTTGGCCAAGGCTATAGCTGTTTTGTATTTTTTGAGCAGAGAGCAAAATACCTCCTTGGTCTCGGGGGAATACCCCCGGCGCCACCGCCGTTCTGCTTGACGGAGGCCCAATTTTAAAGCTCGCAAGTCCTTGGTGAACCACCTTTGAGCGTCATGGCAGCGTCTAGCTCTAACTAGTTTTAAAGGAGCTACTACGTCGGCAGCAGAGGTAAGCCAACGATTGAGATTTGATGTCTGGACATCGATGGGGACAGATAGATCAGAGATGGGGGGGACTGAGGAACTAAGGATAGAACTAAAATCATTTAGGTCTGACCTATTCCAATTACGAGCCAAGAAATTGGTTTCTCGGGGCTTAATGATAGGCCGGGGCATCCCCAGCGTAAAAGTAATTAGAAAGTGATCTGACCAAAGGCATGGCAGGACAAGAGGGGCAGATATATCCAGGCAAGATGTCCAAACCTGGTCTAAAGTGTGCCCTTTTATATGCGTAGGAGAGTGGATGTGCTGGGTGCAGTTCAGACCTAACATGAGGTCTGAGAAGGCCAGTGAACCAGGGGATTCATGGGCGTCCGATGGCCAATAGTTAAAATCTCCCAGAACCAAGACGTTGGAATTATTGAGGGTGAGCTGAGAGACGAGATCACCAAACTGGGCAGGAAAATTGGGCATGGGTTGAGGGGGGCGATAAATCAGGGCACATATAAGAGAAGACCCTGGCTGTTCCAATCTGAGTACCAAGCAATCCGTCATGGGGATGCTGGTAGTAGGCACTGTGGAAAAACGGATCGGGTGCTTAATGACAGCAGCGACCCCCCCTCCGAACTTGCCAGAGGCACGGTTGGCTTGTAGTATGTAGTAACCAGGGGGAATGGCAGCCAAGACATCAGGAGAGGAGTCATCTGTTAACCAGGTCTCGGTCAGGAATAGGATATCCGGTTGCTCTGACTCCAACAGGTAAAAGATATCTAGTTGGTGACTGACCAGGGACCGGGTGTTGAGTTAAGACACAGAGAAATAAGAGTTAGAGGCTTTTGCTAATGAGTGAGTACAGGGTCTGGGTTCCAAAACCAGCGACCTGGGAATAGGACGGGGCGTAGTGAATTCTGGAAAAGAATTACGGGTAGTGAACAAACCAAGTGAGGCAAGCCTGAGGGCAGACTCAGGCGGGGGAAGTGCGGGATTGTGACATAACATAAGGGAGGAGCGGGAATATGTATGGAGAGGGACAGAGTGGCGCGCCCCTTGCCCCGGTCGGCCGCGGACGGGCGCAGACGGGCTTAACTCAGGCGCAACTCCGGCGCGCCTATGACGCGCCCGCTGCGCTCGTCCGCTGCGCTGACACATGGGGTCCGTTGAAATAGGAGGATGGCGAGGGGGGTGTGGCGAGGCTCTAGCTCGCAGCCAACCCGTTCCAAGATGGCGCCCGCGACCGCTTGGGAGCCCGTTAGGCGGTCAACCCACAGCAGGCGGCCTGGCCTCCACGCGGGTGGCGCTCCACTCAGAAATGAGTGTCCCCGCTAGTAGTCAGGGAAAGAGAGGTAAGATTGTTTTAAAAAGTAAGGTCGCTGCTCGTAATCAGCAGGACCAAAGTCGAGTAAAAAAGCTGCTCGCAGTCAGCAGAGATAGTAGTTAAAACAGATAATGGCAGCGTTCCAGCAATTGCGCGTCAGCCCCCTGCCACAGGGCTGCTTGCAATCACTAGGGAAGAGAAGGGAGGTCCTAAAATAGGAGGATGGCGAGGGGGTTGTGGCGAGGCTCTAGCTCGCCGCCAACCCGTTCCAAGATGGCGCCCGCGACCGCTGGGGAGCCCGTTAGGCGGTCAACCCACAGCAGGCGGCCTGGCCTCCACGCGGGTGGCGATCCACTCAGAAATGAGTGTCCCCGCTAGTAGTCAGCGAAAGAGAGGTAAGATTGTTTTAAAAATTAAGGTCGCTGCTCGTAATCAGCAGGACCAAAGTCGAGTAAAAAAGCTGCTCGCAGTCAGCAGAGATAGTAGTTAAAACAGATAATGGCAGCGTTCCAGCAATTGCGCGTCAGCCCCCTGCCACAGAGCTGCTTGCAATCACTAGGGAAGAGAAGGGAGGTCCTAAAATAGGAGGATGGCGAGGGGGGTGTGGCGAGGCTCTAGCTCGCAGCCAACCCGTTCCAAGATGGCGCCCGCTGGGGAGCCCGTTAGGCGGTCAACCCACAGCAGGCGGCCTGGCCTACACGCGGGTGGCGATCCACTCAGAAATGAGTGTCCCCGCTAGTAGTCAGCGAAAGAGAGGTAAGATTGTTTTAAAAATTAAGGTCGCTGCTCGTAATCAGCAGGACCAAAGTCGAGTAAAAAAGCTGCTCGCAGTCAGCAGAGATAGTAGTTAAAACAGATAATGGCAGCGTTCCAGCAATTGCGCGTCAGCCCCCTGCCACAGGGCTGCTTGCAATCACTAGGGAAGAGAAGGGAGGTCCTAAAATAGGAGGATGGCGAGGGGGGTGTGGCGAGGCTCTAGCTCGCAGCCAACCCGTTCCAAGATGGCGCCCGCGACCGCTGGGGAGCCCGTTAGGCGGTCAACCCACAGCAGGCGGCCTGGCCTCCACGTGGGTGGCGATCCACTCAGAAATGAGTGTCCCCGCTAGTAGTCAGCGAAAGAGAGGTAAGATTGTTTTAAAAATTAAGGTCACTGCTCGTAATCAGCAGGACCAAAGTCGAGTAAAAAAGCTGCTCGCAGTCAGCAGAGATAGTAGTTAAAACAGATAATGGCAGCGTTCCAGCAATTGCGCGTCAGCCCCCTGCCACAGGGCTGCTTGCCCTGTACATGCAAAGTACCATTTGTGTGTTAAATCTCATAAATCAAAGAGAAAACAAGGTGTTGTTGGATTACAAAATTCATATATTTTTCTAAACAATATAGGCAAAGCAGAAAAAAATACTGCATGTCATCTCACTCTTTTAATGCTAGAAAAAAAGTATAAAAAGGCAATGGGCAATGTAGATGCATGCAGGCCGGTAAATTTAATTCATTGTTATGGGAGGCATGCATGTGGCTGATGCAACTGCAGTTCTTTAGGTTGTGTGACATTAAACATTCTCAACACATCCTGCGCACCGGTTATCTTAGTCTGTGAAGCTGTATGGGGCGTCCAGAAGTCATCCAGAAAAAAAGCATTTCCTCCATCATGTGAGCTTGGGCAGTGGCAGTATTGTGTGAATGATCTTCTCCTTTGGAGGCTATTTTAACCCAGAACAACTGACATGTCAGTCTTCTGTTGCTCCAGTATTGCGGTTTGGGAGTACACAGCGCATCTGATCTAAAGCTGGGCAGGGGGCTGGACAAAAAATGTGAAATTAATGGTATGATGGAAAAATTTACCTATTTTGTTCAAGCAACCAGTCACTCTGAGATACATTTGTGTTTGTTTTGGTGGTACCCAAATCCGGTGCCTAGGTAACCAGCCTTTTTGTGGCTAATAATGCGCTAAGCATTCAGGGAAAGATGGCCAAGGGATAATAATGAGCATCAGCGGAAATATTTAGGACTATCAGGTAGATTCATGAAAGAAAAATCGGCTCGCAAAGGGCCAGATTCTGAGAATCTGGCCCTTTGCGAGTGCAATTTTTGCATTTGGGATTCATCATCCCAAATGCAAAAATCGCTAATTGCGAAATCGCATATTTGCAAAGAATTGCATTTAAGGAATCTCTATTTGAGATTCCTTAAATGCAATTCATTAACCATTTTTTAATAGCGAATTCGCTATTTCTGGCTGCTATTTACCACGAATTGTAACTTCGTGGTAAATAGCGAAAACTCAGAAAAAAGCACTTTAGTCTCTGAGTGGTATGTTACACACACACATGTCCTTTGGACATGTGTGTGCGCAACATCTGGCTACATTTGCTTTTCAGGGGTGCTACAGGGTGTCCTTTGGACACCCCTGACACCCTTGAAATCGCGGGAGTTATTCCTTATTTGCGATTAGCAATTTGCTAATCGCAAATAAGAAAGATGTAGGAATCGCAATATTTTTTGCAATTCCAACATGAATCCCGTTTTGCAAGTCCTTAATAGCGATTCCTTATGAATCGCTATTAAAGACTCGCAAAACGGGTCTATGATGAATCTAGCTGATAGTCTTTCTTGCTTCCCATTGCCTTGAAAAATGCTACATCCCAATTGGCTGTGGAGGTTTTGCAATAAGTCTTACACACTTACGAATGTATGGGGCTGTCGCTTTACCCCTCTTTCTTTTAAGGAGTCGCCCACTTTGCAGATGGAAAGGGCTCATTTAGAGTTGCACAACTTGTCTATCGCGCAGGATATGTATAAAGTCTCGTTCACACCCTTCGTGCCTGGTAGTTTTGCCAGGTTGAATAGTATTAAATGCCTCCCTTGCTCTGGAAGGTGATTAGCGTGCGATACCTTCCAACTTCCAGATTCACTGTCCCACTTACTCCTCTCCTCAAAGTGACCATGCAGCAGTCAGCACTTACTTAAACTTTTCTCAAACTTTTCTCAGTGGTCTGCTGCTTGCGCACCGGATTCATCACACTGATATTTTACAATCTCAAACACCAAATACCGACACGCTTCAGACCGAAGCAGTCCATAGCCTTACCAGGGCCCTACGAAAGGCACCGAGACAGACACTGCCATGCTATTGCAATGGTAGGCAATCCTGTACAAATATAAACAACATAACATTGTTACCTAGACCGTATCCTGTGTCAGGCACGCGCATGCAGAACATGGCAGGTACCACATGTATGCTCCTCAGCAGCAAGCATGTGCTACCTCAACCACGAGCACATACTAAGCACATACTGATCATGTAGTGAGCACAGTAACTTGTTGTAACTTAGAAGATCCGTATTGGCGGTCCTACTCTGACAGCTGTGGCCAGTTTCCAAACTGTAGCATATTGCAATATCTCTGAGAACAAAGCAAGTTTCAGCAGCCAAATGTATGCACAGTGTCGTAAAACGGTTTGCGCATCCCCACTGCTGCCACAGCTGGTCTGAGCCACCGGTGTGCAAGGAAGAAAACAGATTCATAAGTTATATCACTCTTGGGGGACACCCAGGAGGAGGGAAGGCCTCCTGCTCCAGGAGGGCTGCCATCTGAGAGGCTGTGTGTGCCCTTCAGTCAAGGACCCGCAGTGAGGCGAGAGAACATGGCGTATGCTCTTAACTCGACTGTGGCTATAGACTACACCTCTACAGCTGATTGGGGTTCAAAGAGAGGGTCGGTAGACCTGCAACCCCTACTGCTAAAAAACCTCACAGACAACTCCACACTGGTTTAGATAGCAGGTCGCATGAGTAACCCCACCCATTTTATTTATTTGCCACCGCACTGGGTCGCGTTGTGTACAGCGCAAGGTTGGAGGCGGGGCTGAATCCTGGAAATGCAGGATTACAGCACTGGTCTACAGTGCAGATGAAGGATTGGCCGTCTGTCTTCAGCCGTCCTATCCGACATGTGCAGTGTAGACCCAGAAATTGGGGAGAGGATGCAGCCTTACGGCTAGCGCTGCCGACCTTGGTGCTGGGAAAGCTTGAGCCTTGGCATCGGCTCAGCATCCTTCGATTCTGGGCAAATCACTTAATCTCCCTGCGCCTAACAAGACATGAATGTGCACTTGTGTAACGTAACTGGTGCTCATGTAAAGTGCTCCAATACCTTTGGGTCGAGTTCATGCTATATAAATCTGCAAAAAGAAAATCCAAAAGCTGTGAACCAGCATAGGGATTACTTGGCATAGGCCCCCAACCTGAAAATGTGCGCTTGGTGAGCCTCCTATCGCAAGTCCTGGAGCTGTTTTCACAGTAGGAAAGCAGCTCTAGGATTGGTTGGAGTTACGTTCCAAAAGCAGGAAGGAAGTCCTCCCTTTTCCTGCTTGTGTAAGGGAGAAGTGCTGCAGCGGTCATGCTCTAACTCCAAGTTTATAGTGAGTAGCACCTTCGCACCCCACCACTTTCTATTGAAGGTAACCGCCCCTGCTCCGCATTTTATTAGGTTTAGCCTAGATGTTGAAATCAGACTTTGAAGAAATTAGCTCTTCCAAAGTGACCTGTTCAGGTTAAGGACTATTTTTGTATGCCTAAAAGTACAAACTTAAGGCTACCACCTCATAGTGGTGTTAAATGGGGTTAAAAAAGGATGGTTCTAAATATTTTCAGAGCAGCAGAATAGCGAGGCTTGTATCAGCGATTACAGAGGCTACACGTTTTGGTTCAAAGTAATGGGACATGGCACTTTATACTCCGAGAAGCTCCATGCTGAAATACACTTGGCTTTAGCTCAGCAAATTAACTGCTGTTGATCCCCTCTTTTTAATCCTCTGCTTAATAAATGTTAGGTTTCCAGATGCATCACTGGCACGGTTAAACCTTAAAAAAATAGTGTACAGAACAGCACAGTTAATAATGTATTGATTCCAAAAGCCCCTATCAAAGGAACAAATGAAACTAAAATACACTTGCCCTAAGACGAAGTAAGCTCGCTTGTAAAAGGAGCAAATCACAAACCTCTTACGCAAAATGCTGTAAATTTGTTTTGGAAGTTGCTAGTTGTTTGTGCTTTCAAATCACCCTCAGTGACGGTTTTTTGCTTTATTTGAAAAGCCAGCGCATACTCATAATATTTATTGTAAATGTTTTTTGCAATCGTGATCATATAAATACATTAGCCACACATTTGCAAGAATATATTAAAACGTGAAATTTGGCATTGTTTAGGCCTCTGTTCATTGAATGCATCTATGGGAATATCAATTTAAGGGCCCACCAATGAATTCAAAACAATTGTCCAATGAATTTGACTTTAGCTGGTAAACTTCGAACGCTAGCCAAATTAAGTCTGGCTGAACAAATGAGATTATGCCATTCATTTAGCTCAAATCTTTTGGAGATACACTAAGGGACCACTGTGCGCTTTGGGAAATCACTAGCTTAGATATTGTTTGGTGTGCAGAGATTGAAAACCCCAATGCATCAGCAACAGAGTTTAGTTGTAAGTTGTGTGGCCTCTACTGTTTCAAAATTGGCGGTAGTTCCTGACCTTTCTGAGGCCAGGGATTTGCTATAGTAATTTGAAGCCCACATGTCACTCAGCTACCTGACGGCAACAGGTTCACCATCTTACTTCCTTAGAGTAACGCCTTCTTACAGAGACATCTTGCTTAGAACGCTTGACTGCAAGACAATTTAACCACATGACAACTTCACTAGTTACAGAGTGAAAGAGTTCCAAGGAATGTGTGTAGGAAGTATGTTTTTGGTCTATTTTGTTGCAAAATGAAAACACGATTTAAGTATTTTAAAAGCAAGAAAACAAACATAAGTAAACTTGTCAACATAATAGGCATCATATTGAACCGTTGGACACACAAATGAAACCTGGTGGATGCACTTGGAGTGAATCGTTGCACAGTGTGCCTCTGTAGTGGGCGCACTCAGCGACCTGTTCCACTGCAAGCGCCGAAGCACTCGGAGTGGCCTCTCCCATGGCGTCCTTCCACAGTCGCCGGTGGATGCACTTGGAGTGACCCGTTGCCTAGTGTGCCTCTGTGTCCTAGGTATACCCAGTGTCCTGTTGCATGGCGTACTTGCACTCTGAGTGGCCTCTCGGCGGGCGTCCTTCCACGGTCGCCGGTGGTGGCACTCGAGTGACCTGTCCCACAGCTTCCACAGCGGATGGTGGTGGTGCGCTTGGAGTGACCCGTTGCACAGTGTGCCTCTGTAGTGGGCGCACTCAGCGACCTGTTCCACTGCAAGCGCAGAGGCACTCGGAGTGGCCTCTCCCATGGCGTCCTTCCACAGTGGCTGGTGGAGGCACTCAAGTGACCTCTCCCATGGCGTCCTTCCACAGTGGCTGGTGGTGGTGCGCTTGGAGTGACCCGTTGCAAGGTGTGCCTCTGTTGTGGGTGCACTCAGCGACCTGTTCCACTGCATGCGCTGAGGCACTCGGAGTGCCCTCTCGCACGGCGTCCTTTCACAGTGGCCTGTTGCCCGGCGTGCTTAAGCGATGGCTGCATCTTGTTTGTAAATGGATTGGAAGCACTGAGGAGAAATCCGCATTAATACCGTCACTTCTGCAGCGAGTTCTCGGCCTCCAGCGCGCGCTCTCGAGCACCTCCATTTCTCACAGCGGGCCCTGCCGTGAATTTCTTTGTAGCCGGTGCATCCGAAGCTCTTCAAGGCCGGTTCCATCCCAAGCCGCCATAACTAATGGTTGCGTGAAATTGCAGCCATTCTTCGGGACAAAGTGTCTTGTCTGTACGTGTTGGTTTGCAGGCCAAGTGTCAGGCCGGAAGGATTTCAGGCGGATAAGATATTATAAAAGCAAACAGCGCGATTTATAGCGGAACTGGGACGTGTAGTGTGATTTACAACCTCCCCTGCCCCGGCTGCGTTAATGTCCTACGCCGTGCGCGCGACGGCACAGCTAGGCCAACAGGCCTTCCATTAGCACGACGTGCGCTTCCGCCTGCCTCGCGCTGGGCGACCGTCTCCAGCCAATCACAGAATCGGAGCTGCCAAGTTCTCACCTTGCTTATGTGTGACGCTTCTGTGGTTTCAGTATACTTATAAGTGACATTCTGCTACCTAAAGTGTGACATTTTGAGTGACACTTTCTCGCCAGTAAAATCAAATAACTAAGTCCACTTAAAGGGTTAAATAACAAACCTTACCACCTTTTGTGCAGTGAAAAACACTACCCTGGCTACATATGGTCCATTCTAACCCCATTCCCAGCGGTGGAGTGTCAACAGCACCCTCGCACCACAACCCCCCTCCCTCGCCTCAAACGGCAGGAAATGAAAAATAAATCAATAATGAACACGTTTTATTCGTGCTTTATTTTTCCTTGCCTACCGAGTCTTTGGGGGGCATGGAGGATGACAGGCAGCAGGAGGAGTGGCAGACACTGTTGTCAGTGCGCATGACGAACCGTCATGCGCACTGAAGCCGTCTCCAACCCGAGCTACGTTGCCTGGTTGGAGACAGCAAGCAAAGTCTCACTGGAAACGCAAATTCAGAGCTCTCAGTCATATCCTCACACCCAGGGCCGGTCCTAGGATTTGCGTGGCCCTGGGCTAAAAGGCAACGTGCGAGGCCCCCTCTAATTTAGATAAGTGGCCCCCTGCAAGGAGACCATTCACAGACACTGTGGGGGGCCCATTGTCCAGCATTTTTGCGCCCCCACCGTTTTAACTTTTACTCCACAAGCATTTCTCACACCTTCAGCCCGATAGGTGTGAGAATTGATTGTGGTCTAAAAGTTAAAACTGTGGGGGCGCCAAAATGATGGACAATGGGCCCCCCACCGTGTCTGTGAATGGTCTCCTTGCAATTGAGGGAGCGTCTCCCTCCACTCTGCCTCCAGACAGACACCATCCCTGAGAGTCCCAGGGAGGGGGCCCCCTCCAATGGACCTTAATTGCAAGGCGACACCTTTTTTTAAAAATAGATCGCCACCAGGGAAACAACAGGACACATCAGTAGTGCGTGGCCCCATGCTGGTGGGCTGAGCGCGAGGCCCTGTGCAGCCGCCCACGCTGCCCATGCCTAGCGCCGGCCCTGCTCACACCTCACTCATGACATGAGAGCCGCATCAGGATTGGCTGCTCTGGAGTCTGGGGGCATGTGCCTGAGTGGAGAGGAGCAGAAGAGCGCATTGCATGGCTGTAGGTCATTTTCTTTTTTTTTATTTTGTCATCCCACAACCTCACCCTGACACGCTTCCACACCAGCCGCTACTGCCATTAACACCTGCACAGTTTATTTTAGCCTCATTAACACCCATCAGAGCCAATGTGGTCCTACCCATCCCCATCTAGCAGTCCATTCCCAACCTGAAACCAGCGCTGCCCCCTGCGTTCAAACTCCAGCTCACACCATTCTAGCCCTATGTACAACAACCTGAACCACAGGGTTGTCACATGGCTGTTAGTTTACCTGCCTTAGCAGTATTTTAATGTCCTGGTCAGCACAAAATTAAAGGGAAATCACCTAAAGCCTATATCTTTTCCTTCTATCAGTGCCTACTTCCTATCAGTGCATACTTAAAATACAAAAATAAGCAAAAAGGACTTTACAAATGTGTTGTAGAGCTGTCTTAGTGATCCATTACTAATAACGGACCACCACCTCCCTGGGGGTTATTTTTATAATGCGTGTGCGGGCGCTCAGACCCCCGAGCTCCGGCCCCCGCCACGTCCTTGGGCTATAAAACAATTGACATGGGGGGCTGCTCAAACCCTCCTGAGCCCCAGTGACCACCACCTCACTGTGGCTGAATAAAATATAGAGTGGGGTGCCCTGGCACCACAAGGGCCACCACTTCCCTGCGGCATTCTTTTTTTTTAACAAAGAAGGGACACTCCCAGGCTGTTCTTGGCCCTATGGACCATCTCCTCGCCAAGGCCAACCCGTGCAAACAGAAGGCGGGGGTAATGCTGCCCCCCCTCCTAGAGCCATACATGGCCCTGGGGACCGCCACCTCCCCCAGGGCCAGCTCTTACTTTGTGTTATCAAAAGAGACTAGCTTAAATATGACCAATATTGTTAGGACTCTGATTAGATTTGTCATGGGCACCTCGTTGGTGAGTTCATGAAGCCCTCACCCACCAACCTGGTTGGTGGCATGCTTCATCATCGGGCCCACCCAGTGACACCTAATGTGTCCTGGGTGTGCTGCGATGCCTGATTACAGCGGAGCTGGTATTTTACTGAGAGTGCAGTGTGAGGTGTAAATTGAAGTGTGAGTTAAAACGGCTTGGCAAGGGTCCCAGTACCCGAGGGTAAATTACATTTTAATAACTGGGCCCCCGTCAGCGGTTAAAATAAGGCTTGGGGATGTTTAAGGGAGGCGAGTTACTATCTCCTACATCCATCAGTTGGTTGACATGTTTCAGCCAGTGCCTTAAACTAAATCTGGCTTTCCTCAGGACCTTTTTAAAAAAAGAGTGTAGTGCAGGTTAAAAAAGAGTGTACTCCGGAGTACGAGGACGGTGCAACAGGTACAAGGCAGGCTCTGACCAGAAAAGCTGGTCAACCCCTTACCGCTTCACTCCTGGAAGCATTGGCTGCAAAATCTAAGCGCATATATGAGAAGGGAATCCCCCCTCTCACACTTAGAGAATCACCTTAGTGAGTGTAACACATAGCCTGGATTACACTCCTTTTTAACCTGCACTAAACTCTATTTTTAAAAAGGTCCTGAGGAAAGGCAGATTTAGTTTAAGGCACTGGCTGAAACATGTCTACCAACTGATGGATGTAGGAGGTAGTAACTCGCCTCCCTTAAACATTCCCTAGCCCTATTTTAACCGCTGACGGGGGCCCAGTTATTAAAATTTAATTTACCCTCGGGTACTGGGACCCTCGCCAAGCCGTTTTAACTCACACTTCAATTTACACCTCACACTGCACTCTCAGTAAAATACCAGCTCCGCTGTAATCAGGCGTCGCAGCACACCCGGGACACATTAGGTGTCACTGGGTGGGCCCGATGATGAAGGTTGTCACCAACCAGGTTGGTGGGTGAGGGCTTCATTAACTCACCAACGAGGTGCCCAAGACAAATCTAATCAGAGTCCTAACAATATTGGTCATATTTAAGCTAGTCTCTTTTGATAACACATATAAACTACGGGACTCGGACTAGCTTTCTAGTCCTCTCTCTCTCTCTTGATACGCGCCAGCTCTTACTTTGTCATGGGGTGCCCACCCCCGGGACATAGATATTTACTTTAGCTTGGCTGGAGCTCACAGCTGCCACCATGCTAACAAATACTCTGGTTCCGGCGGGCGGGAGCGTTCAAATTGCTCCCGCCCGTCGGAAGTGGAGTTTTCATCTCTTTCTCAGCCTGTAAACATGCAGGCCGGGCAAAAGATGAAATGATTGCTTCTGCACAGAGACAGAGGGAGCTCCCTTTCCAGAAGCTCCCGCCGTGCAGCAAGAATGCCAACTCCCGCAGTAGGCAGGGAGCCTGCTGGGACCACGAGGGCCTTGAGACTCCCTCTGTCGGTCCTGGGGAAAAAAAGAAGAAAGAGGCAAAAAAAGGTGAGAAACTAGCAGAAAGAGGCAGACTAAAGATAAGCAACAAGCAGAAAGAGGCAAGATAAAGGTGAGAAACGAGCAGAAAATGGCAGAATTAAATTGAGAAACCAGTAGAAATAGGCAGAATAAAAGTGAGAAACAATCAGAAAGACACAGAATAAAGGTGAAAAACGAGCAGAAGGAGGCAAAATAGAGGTCAGAAACAAGCAACACGAGGCAGAATAACGGTCAGACACCAGTTCAAAGATGCAGAGTAAAGATCAGTAAGGGAGCAGAAAGAGGCAGAATAAATGTCAGAAGGGAGCAGGAAGAGGCAGAATAGAGTTCAGAAACCATCAGCTAGCAAGAGGCAGAATAAAGGTCAGGAACGAATAGAAAGAGGCAAAGTAAAGGTCAGGAGCGAGGAGAAAGGTGCCAAATAAAGGGCATAATCAGCAGAAAGAGACAAAATAGAGGTCAGAAAAGAGCAGCATGGGAGAAAAAAGAGGTCAGAAATGAGAAGAAGCGGAAAAATAAAAGTCTGGAGCTAGCAGAAACAGACCAAGTTGGACACTCATGCACAGATGTACTATCACATTCAAACACCGACTCACAGACTTACTGATACACTCATGCACTCACTCATACAAGGTTAGTGGTTACATTTAGGAAATAAAATTCCAAAAACCTTAGAAATTCAGGAATTGTAGCTAGCCCCTCTTGGGCATCTCCAAGTAGGACATCAAGAAAGTAAGTAAGATAGCTCATGGGCAGCCTTTTGCTCAGGATAGCCTTTTGCAAAGGTACAATTGATCTGGCAATTGTCCATGATTTACCTTTCCTCTATAACAGTTATTTAAGTATTGATGTTGTAGCTCAGTAGTTAACACGTTCTGTGTGCGGGTTTTGCGGGCTGTTAAACCTGCGCTGTATGGGAATACAGAAGCCTCTAGTACGTCCATAAATTTGAGGTATCTCTCCATAGATGGGTCTCTTGGACTGCACATGCTTTGATTGAGAGCTTAGTTCAGCCTCCTGTTGTGTCTGTACTTCCCTTCGGGAAGTTGAATGATATCTTCAGCGAGAGTCACACTGTGACACACCCCATCTTTTCCTAGAATTCCACCGGATCATGAGGAGAAATTGGCCTTTTTTCATTCCCGGGGCCTCTTGGGTTCAGTTGCTCCCCAGACTGTGTTGCTCCCAGCTCTTACCCTTGAACTACCCATTGACTTGCACTGGACTGGGTTAGTCAGAAGTAGAGTTAAAGCAATGGGTCCCAAAGGCAAGATCAACTGCGGGCGGGTGCAAAGTTGAGTGGGACTTTGAGCTGAGGTGTTCTTAAATGACACGTTGGTGCTTTTTGCAATAAATGTATGTCTGTTTTGCTTTGTTATTGCCATGGGGCGCTGATGTAGAGTTCAGACTCCTCCCGAGGCAGTTATCTGTTCAGCTCCTCGTGTTTCTATGCAGTAGATTCCGTAAAGCACTGTTCCTGCCATAGGATGATTGATTGAAACTATTATTGACCAAAATATTACACATAAATCTGTGCGGTAGGTGCAATAACCCCCTGAGCTTTATGTATAGCTTTAAAATTTGTTATTTCCAGATTATACATATAGCTATACAATATATGCATCAACCATTGAGATTTTTGTTACGCTGGCCTAATCTAGTATAATTTCAGTAATTTGTCATTACTCTTTAAGCAAAATTCCCCAAATGATGCTATTGTATCACGACACGTTATTTGCGCCATTCACAGTAAACATTGCTGAAATGTGCCCTTCAATGTAAAATTTTACAGTAAACACACATCAACAACACAAATATAACAATGCAAGCGGCTACCATTTGTAGGTCTTTTGTTTCTACACTATTTTTAGCGTGAAATGCCTCCTTGCATCCATAGTGGATGCAAGGATTATTTTTGTTCTAAAACCTAAAAGCCACATGAATGGAGCAGCCCTCCTCCGCCCCTAGAGAATTGAGGCTCCAACACAATTGAGGTCCAGAATTAAATACAATATGTTTATGCAACATGTCAAGGTGACCAGGGCTATGAGCCCCCGTCACTCCAAAATAAAACAAAATAATCAACGCTTCAGCACAGTCAGACATGAAATATTGAAAACACTATCAGAACATACATTCATGGGTTAGGGTGGGAAGCATGAAACCACAGGTGACTTGCAGGGGGGTCTCCTTCCAAGGTTGAAGGTCCATCATGCAGGAGGTTTTTGTGTCGAAAGAGGCAGCATGAACCTAGGCTTCTACCGCTGAAAGGTCATTGGACCTCCCCTCAGCCCCCCCAGCCATGCAAACCCCCAAGCCCTCAGACACATCCAGCGGAAGCAGATTAACACAGGCTTGCAATTATTGACGAGTGGAACCCTTACAAAATTCCTAACTAAAGCCATACAAATTCAGTGCAAATCAGCACCGTAGTTTCGATTTTCAGAGCAGTGTAGTCCCTCTAAGCTCGGACTTTGATCCTCCTCATTGGAAAATGTCACTTTAGAATCAAATTGGGCCCAGATAACACTTCAGAAACATCCTTATGAAATGACAGACACTAGATTTTTTTATTGCTTTATGTAAGTATTGAAGTCAAAATACAGAATATGCCATCAGTAAATTTGCTGCATAGCATGCAAATCGTAAGTAAATGAACTCAGCATAGTCAGTACCAAATCCGGCATAGATTTACCTACTAAGAATTGGGAGTAGGCTCTCTCTGACGCGAGAGAAATGCACACTCATATATTGCTTCGGACAATGGGGTTCATCGATTTGGTGGGAGCACACGATTCATTACCTTTAAACAAATAGAAAACAGTCTAGAGGAAAAATTTCTATTTAGAAAACCTTTTGTGATGTTTCCCACCGCCAATACATTATTTTATTTTGTTTATTTTAGCAGCGAAATCAACTATAATATCATGTGAAATGGGTTGATGTTTAAACAAGATGGAAGACGATATAAACATGGTTCAGTATTAGAAATAGCTCAAATATAGCACCTTATTTGTACTAATAAAATAGTAGTTCTCACGCACTCATGAACAAAAAAGAAGTTTTGACCCATCGCCTCCTCTCCTACGGGGCACTATTACAATAGGCTCCTTGCACACCGCTGGGCCTAATTGTGGAACTTTCTATTTCGGAAGCATTTTCACCCCTGTCCGCTGCTGCTGTTGTTCGCCATGGCTACTGAAGTGCCTGCCCGCATGATCAATGTAGGACTGAAGGATGTAGCCCTGAGTTAGAGTTCAGGCCTTCCAGAATTGTAGTATAAGCTTGTCGCAGACATTCTGTGTTTTTGGCGAAATTGTAGTGTTTCCCTGCCCCACTGGCTCTCACTGTTGTGCACATGTACATTAGGAATTAAGCATAGTCTGATGAAGCTACCCAGTGAATCAGTTCATTATTCTCTGGGAATAGCAAGAACCCTGAATGTGGTGTGCTTTCTGTGGCTTGAAATGACTTGTATCCCCCAACTAACTATGTCACAGTTCAGGTACCTTTCAGTGCTTCTGTCTTGACACCAGAGGTACACCAACACCAGCTCCAGGGCTCGCACTAGAGAGTAATACCTGCATTTAGCACGTAGTAAAGGCCTTACAGGCCATAATGTAAGCAAGGAAGCAAGACAATGCGCCACTTACTCCTTGGTTTGGTAGTAAAATATAGTAATAACTGAAGGGTGAAGTAGGCCCCCTGCAATCTCCCAAGCCCAGGTACCACTGCACCCGCTGCACCAATGATAGCTGTTCCTCTGGTAGAATCTAAGGGAGTGCATTGATCCACGCAGTACTCGAAGAGAAGATGTAGATCTCTCAGACAGTATCACTCCCTAACTCCAAATCTATTTTTCCTATCCATTTCTCAATGCATCCTAATTTTTTCCCTTCAATACCTCTTTAGCGCCTCCCTCCCTCACTTTCTATTTCCCTTCTTCTTCTTCTTCCCTCACCGGCTCTTATCCCTTCCCGTCTGTTGTCCTTTCTCCCTCCTTCTCCTTTTCTCCTGTGCTTCCCCCCTCCCCTCCCATCACCACTCGTGTCTGGCCCCGCCAGGCCCATATCCGCCGGGCCTTGCAGCTTCCCGCGCCTTATCGCCCTGCCTGGGGGTGGGTGTGGATTACAGGATATTGGCGGCTGCCTCGCTCGGTTTGTTTACACGAGGGCGTCCGATGCCTCGCAATTAAGCGTTCAGACTAGGCCGCCAGGGTCTGGGGCTGGCATGGGGGTGCCCGACGTGGCACAGGGCCACGGCCACTGCCAGCCACTCCAGCCGCCGCCCTGGGGAGGCCGCTTCTGCTTTGATGAATCGAGCTTCCGCAGCGCTGGAGAGATTTATAATTGGCCCTCAGCGTATCTGCCTCGGACGAGCGAAAGGCCGTCGACGTGGCTGCAAATTCACCCTGTGATCCTCGAGTGAGCGAGAGGCAAAATATTCCAAAGCACGCGCGGTCTTGGCTTCTGTGCGTGCCGCGAGCTCGGGTTTAATTAGTCAATTACGATTAAAATGTGCATAAGTCTGATTCCCCCCCTGAGCAGCATTGTTCACTTTTAGGGGCCTGGAATATGATGGGAGGTAGGAGGGGCCTGCTGTGTTAATTTCTATTTACGGTGCGCTCGCACGCCAGTGCTTCTTGGCGCTAGAGAAAATACAATTCTAATAAACAATTTTAGATGAAAGAACGGACCATGATAGCAAGTTTGGGACCAGTGCGTGCAGCAAAACAGAATAATAACGTGGAGTTTGGTCCTGTCCTTTGCAGGTGGGGGCCACTGAGCAATACGTGACGTCAGAGCAGAGGATCCTGACATGAAACTCTGAGGTCACCCTACTTGTGTTGAGTTTAAGGCAATGACCCCCGTCCACCACATCACCAGTGTAAGGCATGATGTGCCTAGTGCCTTACCATGGCCTCTCGTCTCTGTTAACCAACTCTGAACTCATGTAAGGCTAAACAAACCCTCTGCTATCCGCTTACAGCTTGAGATCCATTTCAATTTCTGAGGGAGAGCTGGAATGGATGAATGAATGAATCTTAGATGACTCAGAAACGATCCACACCAGCCTAGGGCAGTGTCACTTAAACCCCTGAATCCTGTGAAAATGCATAGGGTAAAGAAAGATGCTGTATGACCTGTGACTCGCCAGTGGTAGCGCGGTCCAAGCACTCAGTCCGTGGCTCTGGAGCTGCTGAAGTGATTGATGCCTGCAAACTTGAACACGGCGATCGGCAAACTCAATGTGTGTCCAGTCCAGTCAGAAGTCCTTACTTTGTAAAGAACATATCTTTACAAACCATGCAAATATACACTTTGGGAATGCCTAGTGAGAAACATAGTTGTCAAACGGCCATGTAAAGGGTTCCTTAATTTCGTAGAGAGGGTTGGCACCAGGGGTTGGGCTGGGCGAGGTCAATATTCCCTTCGCTGGCTCTCCTCAGAGCAGACACTCTTGGGGCAGCAGCTCTCCTTCACAAATGAACACCATAGATGGATAGACCTGATTCCATACAGGACAATTCAGCAAATATTCCCTGATGTCACCGCCTGCACTAGTTTGTGATTGGTGTTTATCGACTTCAAGCAAACCAAACCACCACCACTTACAGCTGCGTACCAAAGCATCGCCGCGACCGACATCAAGAACATCCAAATTCAGTGAGCTGCCTCAGAAAAGGACTCCACTTCCTGTCCAAAGCCCCACTGCCCAGCCTTGCAGCCTATGAAGACGGATGGGCCATTGAGCACAAAAGCCTTTAAAGCTATCCCAGAGTCTGGGTCACTCCCATTTTCTTTGAGGAAGACCCCAAGAAATTCTTGTTCAGATAGTCTGTTCGAGTATCCACGTCAACATCAGCACATTTGTGAACTAAATGAATGAATGCACAGGCTTTCTTACTCCATGGAGAGTCTTGGCGCTCGATGCAATGTGCATGGCATAAATCTGTAACATTGCATGACATCCCCTTATGATAGGTGATCCCAGCAGCTTGAAGCATGTAGTGGTTTCGATGCATTTCACTAATAGAAATTCTACAGTGTTTTAACAGTGGCAAAGTTCTTCAACATGAAAACAGAATTTAATGAAAGCATTTTAAATATATTACATGTATTTGAATTAAATGAATTTGCATTACATTGGCTTGCCCATTAAATGATTGCAAACTTTGTTCCTTTAAATGAGCTTGTTTTTAATCATATTCATGTTTATATTGCTAAAAATATGTTTTTCTCCTAGGGAACTTTACTTGTCTCCCACTCCTTCTGCACAAATATTACTGTGGGCCTACAACGCTCCTGGTTCCATCCATGGGCGATGCAGAAAAAGGGCAGTGGTACTGGAAATTATTACATGCACTATTTGGCACTTGATGGCATCAAAAGGTTGATCCCTTAATTTATTTTTGGCCTTTCAGCATTCTCCTTTATGCTGCTGCTTGTGGGCTAGTGGAAGGACAAGGAAGGGAAACTCTCTGTTGCCTCTTTTACGAACCCTGATAAGAGGGGTTGCAAATGATAAGCCACAAGAAGCCACTGCAGCCAGCAGTCTTCGCTGCCCTAATTAACACTAGGCCTGGGCGGGGTTCACTGTGTTCCACTATGCAAAACTCTGCGAAGTGACCAAAAAACTCAGCCGCACTATGCGGTGTTTCTCAAGTGGCAGAGTGTGTTTGGTCATGCCGTTTGCATTGTTTTTCAGTGCCGGGTGTTTGACCCGAACAGCACCATGACCAGCGCAAAAGGGCGCTGCTTCTTTTCTTGCTGCTCAAGCAGATTTTCTTTATGAGCAGCAGCTTTCTTCTCATCGCAAATGGACGGTCTCTCAACAGGAGCGGTCACAACCATCGCGTTGAAAAATCTGGCCTCCAGCATTCTAAAATCGCCCCGGGAGGTGGATCTTCCTTACTCGCGCTCGCCAACTTGACGTCAGCGAGTGCAAGAAAGGAAAAAACTCTGGTTTTTGTAACTCCACATTCTCCGCGTAGTGCTGAAAACTCCGCGAATGCAGTGGAGTTCGCCGCCTAGGCCTAATTACCATCCATCTCAATCATTTTTTATTGTGCTCAACTTCATCTGGACACACAGACCAAAGAATTATGCTTTCCTACCCTCCTTTTTTATCATTTTTACATCTAACACTAGCCAAAACCTTTAATGTTAGTATATATATATATAACCAATCAGGAACTTACAGAAACTGAAAGAAACACCTTACAATTGGGCCTCACTTTCTGCCCAAGTGACCAATTAGAGTTCACACAAACTAGAATTGATTTATTTAAATTGACAAGGAAAATGAAGCTGCACAAATTCCATAAAATCAAACCCTGTGCCACAGACTCCCGGAAAATCAGGAAAAAGAGAACTACTGCCCAATTGACTGATGTGCTAACCGTGAGGGACTTGAATGTAGTCCAGGCATTGGAGGAATTGAGGCAAGAACAAACCCAAACATTGGAGGTTCAATCGAATATTGAGCAGCAATCGCCTCAAACAACGTTTCGAGCACCCTCACAATTCAACCCACAGATGCCCTATGACGCTATAGACACTTTCTCGGATGCCGTCATACAGGACCTGGTTGATCTAAGAACGAGTACCAGCAAACGGTCCAACTGGAAGAAGAAACATAACCTGTCTAGAGAACAACAATCCGCCCTCGAAAACATCCAAAAGAATGATAAGATCATATTAAAACCATCCGATAAGGGAGGAAATATCGTTCTATTGACAAGAGAACAATATTGCCAAGAGTCCCTTCGACAACTAGAAAACCAGGAATACTACTGTGTTACAAATGATGAGGAATATGAACACAGCAAGAGATCTTATCATGACCTTCTGACGAAATGGCGGAATAAAACAATGCTGGACACGGACAAATTTATGTACCTTCGGAATCCTGAACCAGTAACTCCAACTTTCTACCACCTCCCCAAAATACACAAACATTCAACAAGTCCCCCAGGACGCCCCATTGTATCATCGAAGGGCGGATTGACAGAGAATCTTTCGATCTATATTGATTCTTTCCTGGCTGAATTTGTGGTAAACTTGAAATCGTATGTACGAGACACCAAACATTTTATCGAACAGATAACAGACATCACATGGGACAACTCTTTCTGGCTCATTACCTTAGACATAACCAGTCTATATACCTGCATTAGACATGATGTTGGGGTCAATGCAGTGAAATATTTCCTGGATAGGAGACCTGGAAAATATAGAGAACATGGTCTAATGCTAATAGAAATGTTACAGTTTTGTTTGCAAAATAACATCTTTTTGTTCCAGGACACTCTCTTTAAGCAGACCTCCGGGACGGCGATGGGAACCTGCTTTGCCCCCAGCTACGCGAATTTATTCGTCGGCTGGTGGGAGGAGCAGGTGGCCCTTGCCGGAGATAACATCAAATGGGCAGAAAACATAGTTATGTGGCGTCGATATATCGACGATCTGTTCGTGGTGTGGAGGGGCTCCTTCACAGATGCAAATAATTTTGTCAGGGATCTAAATGAAAATGATCTGAATCTGGTATTCACTGCTGATATCAGCAGTGAGGAAGTCCACTATTTAGATCTGAGAGTCTTTGTCAGAGAGGGTAAAATACATACTGCCCTATACAGAAAACCCACTGCGGGGAATAGCATACTTCATGCTAAGAGTAGTCACCCACCTAGCCTAAAAAACAGCATACCTTATGGTGAAATGTTGAGAATAAAAAGAAACTGCTCACAGGAGGAAGACTTCAGGGTGGCAGCCAATGAGAGTATCCAAAGGTTCCTGCTGAGAGGATATGATCCAGCTATCCTCGAGAAAACTCTTAAAAAAGTGACGAGAATTCCCAGACAGGAACTGTTGGCCAGTAGCTCTAAAAAAACAACCAGTACTGAGAATGCCAATAAATTTAGGATGATCACTAAATTTTCACAAGGGGCCAATGTTTTGAGAGGGATTCTCTCGAAAAGCTGGCATATACTGCGCACAGATCCAGTGATCGGGTGTGATGTACCAGAAAGACCGCTCATCACATTCCGCAAATCCAGATCCATTAAGGATATGATAGTCCATAGTCATTTGACATCTGTGAAACCAATTGGACAGAGTACCCTAAAGGATATGGCGGGGTTTTTCCCCTGTGGTAAATGCCGTGCATGTGAGCACAGTAAAAGAGTACTCTCATACTCCATCCCAGGAGTGGCCCAACCTAAGAAAATTAAGCACTTCATCACATGCACTACAGCGTATGTGGTATACTGTCTGATCTGCCCCTGTGGCTATAAATATATAGGGAGTACGATCAATGGGGTAAAAATGCGAGTCTTGGAACACCAACGGGCCATAATGAATCGGGATGCTTCTTATCCGGTGGCCCGACATTTTTCCCAAGTCCATCATAGCAATCGCGATTTACTCCAATTTTTTGGTCTGGACCATGTACCAGCCAATCCCAGGGGTGACGACAGGTTGCTACGCTTGCGTAGACTAGAGTCACGACACATCATAGATATGCAAACAAAACATCCAGGTGGGCTCAACATTGGAGAGGAACTAGGGGTACACCTTGGAAAATGAGAAACTCAACATGAAGTGGGTGTGTACATACATGTATACATGTATATATGTGTAAGTCTATTTGGCAGACAGAGAATGCTACTGGTTGATTAATGTATTAAGAGCTTTATTACTTGTAGGGGATCTGTCTTGACCATTGTTGGACTAAGAATGGACTTTGTTTTGAAATCTTTTGCTTGTTTCGAATTCCTTTGAAGATTCTTTCTTTCGTTCTCTCTTTTTTCTAAAGAAACCTATAAGAGAAGCAACAGCTGTGTTCTTTTCTCCTCTCACCCTAATTTTTTAATTTTTCACTTTACTTTATTTCTGTTGGTATATTCTTCTCAGTTTGTCTCCCGGTTGAATTTTAGGTCTAATTGCTATTGTTTGGACTGATTAGACTTGTACCACATGGCAAATGAAATCAATAAGTATCTTAATGGCGAAAATTGGTCCCTATGGATCTGTGGTTTACGAGCCAAGCCGATACACGGCTTGAGCTTGAACACTGAATTTACAATACTTGAAGTGGAAGTATCTAATTGATTTTGCCATATTGTGTCAAGTTTGGGACACATGGTGGAGTTGCTCCCCACTGGGGTATTATTGAGTAAAATTGATTTAATTATTGATTTGAACAAGGGAGATCACTGAGTTTGCCAATATATGATTTATCCAATTAGGTTGTCACCTGTGTTAACTGTCTGAGCTACTGTCGGTGATATGCCGATACACGGCAAGGGTGTACAGTCATAATATCGAGTCAATTATTTCGACTGGACAGAATATCGAGTAAAAAATATAGAATGGACATAATATCGACTAGACATAATATAGACAACAAAAATATCGACTAGAGAAAATTAATATCGAATAGAATGGACATAATATCGAATCAAAAATATAGAATGGACATAATATCGACTAGACATAATATAGACAACAAAAATATCGAATTTAAGGTAAGTTAATAATAATTTTTATTTTTTGTGTAATATAAGTCTGTAGCGGGTTGTGGGTTTATAGGGGAATAGGGTGGGAAGTAATTTAATTATAATTAATTAAATATGTTAATTTATTTATTGATAATAATTTAGAATTAATTGTTAATTAATTATTAATTGGTAATTAATTAAAATATAATTGGTAATTAATTATAATTGATTAATTGATAAATATTTTAATTTTAGTAATTTATTTTCTGTAGCGGGTTGTGGGTTTATAGGGGAATAGGGTGGGAAGTAATTTAATTATAATTAATTAAATATGTTAATTTATTTATTGATAATAATTTAGAATTAATTGTTAATTAATTATTAATTGGTAATTAATTAAAATATAATTGGTAATTAATTATAATTGATTAATTGATAAATATTTTAATTTTAGGGTTCAGGGTCAGTTTTCAGTTTTTGGGTAAAGGGGTATTTTTAGGGTTCAGGGTCAGTTTTCAGTTTTTGGGTAAAGGGGTATTTTTAGGGTTCAGGGTCAGTTTTCAGTTTTTGGGGTAAAGGGGTATTTTTAGGGTTCAGGGTCAGTTTTCAGTTTGTAGGTAAAGGGGTATTTTTAGGGTTCAGGGTCAGTTTTCAGTTTTTGGGTAAAGGGGTATTTTTAGGGTTCAGGGTCAGTTTTCAGTTTTTGGGTAAAGGGGTATTTTTAGGGTTCAGGGTCAGTTTTCAGTTTTTGGGTAAAGGGGTATTTTTAGGGTTCAGGGTCAGTTTTCAGTTTTTGGGGTAAAGGGGTATTTTTAGGGTTCAGGGTTAGTTTTCAGTTTGTAGGTAAAGGGGTATTTTTAGGGTTCAGGGTCAGTTTTCAGTTTTTGGGTAAAGGGGTATTTTTAGGGTTCAGGGTCAGTTTTCAGTTTTTGGGTAAAGGGGTATTTTTAGGGTTCAGGGTCAGTTTTCAGTTTTTGGGGTAAAGGGGTATTTTTAGGGTTCAGGGTCAGTTTTCAGTTTGTAGGTAAAGGGGTATTTTTAGGGTTCAGGGTCAGTTTTCAGTTTTTGGGTAAAGGGGTATTTTTAGGGTTCAGGGTCAGTTTTCAGTTTTTGGGTAAAGGGGTATTTTTAGGGTTCAGGGTCAGTTTTCAGTTTTTGGGTAAAGGGGTATTTTTAGGGTTCAGGGTCAGTTTTCAGTTTTTGGGGTAAAGGGGTGTTTTTAGGGTTCAGGGTCAGTTTTCAGTTTGTAGGTAAAGGGGTATTTTTAGGGTTCAGGGTCAGTTTTCAGTTTTTGTGTAAAGGGGTATTTTTAGGGTTCAGAGTCAGTTTTCAGTTTTTGGGGTAAAGGGGTATTTTTAGGGTTCAGGGTCAGTTTTCAGTTTGTAGGTAAAGGGGTATTTTTAGGGTTCAGGGTCAGTTTTCAGTTTTTGGGTAAAGGGGTATTTTTAGGGTTCAGGGTCAGTTTTCAGTTTTCGGGTAAAGGGGTATTTTTAGGGTTCAGGGTCAGTGTTCAGTTTATGGGTAAAGGGGTATTTTTAGGGTTCAGGGTCAGTTTTGGGTTTTTGGGGTACAGGGGTACTTTGTAAAAATAAAGTAAAATTACATTTAAATTACATTTATTTAATAAAATTAAATTATATTAAATTATATTATAATATTTTTTATTATTTTATATTCAAAAAATTATTATATACTTACCAATACTTATGTTGTAATGGTATGCGTTGTAAAGGTATATGCGTTGTAAAATCTTGCGTTGTAAATGTATGCGTTGTAAAAGTTTTTGCGTTGTAAAAGTTTTGTTGTAATGGTAGGCGTTGTAAAAGTATGCGTTGTAACGTCATACATCCCTGGAGTGGGAATAGTAATTTTAACCTCTACGCTATCCAGCGCTTTCCCTACTGTTGCACCCACTGGAGTGGGAGTAGTAAATTTTACCTCTACGCTATCCAACACTTTTGCTAATGTTGAACTCACTATAGTTGTAACAATAAATTTTAAACATTTTCTAAAATGTTATATATGTTTATTTAATAATATGTTTAAATATATATATATATATATATATATACATATATATATATATATATATATATATATATATATGTGTGTGTGTAATTTTTGGTGATATCATTTTTTTAATTATATAAATTATTTATTAAAATTATATTTTTTTAATAATTATTTCTAAGTTTATATTAAATATATTTATTACTATATTAGTTTTAACTTACTTTTAAGACATTTTAAAAAATCGATATTTTGACAGTCTATATTTTTGTAAGTCGATATTTTGGAGTCGATATTTTGGTACTTACCTGTTTGAAGATAGGGAGTCGATATTTTGTCAATCGATATTTTTGACTCGATATTTGTGTATCTCGATATTTGTGTCGTCGATATTATGTCAGTGATCCACGGCAAGATTGTGTTATTTTCACCGACTTGGGTTATCCCTTATGTGTATTGGACACGTGGATTAAACTTCAACCCTTAAATTGACTGTACGATGATTTCGAAGTGCAGGATGGTGTTCATAAAATGTATATATTGTAAATACTTGTAAATAGGGCGTTAAAATGCCATAACATGCTGATACACAGCGAGATTGTTCTTATTTTTTCATTAATGATTTGAAAAAAATGGCATTAGTATATCAAAGGGTCACAGCGCATTGTAATTATGTTCATGGCTGTTAGTATCGATCCACTTATTAATGGCCGCCCTGTTGGGAGTGTTTGCATATTGTCCTTTTTTCCTTTTCATTTATGTCTAACAGGAAGTGAAATGTATAAAGTGTGCCGGGAGATATGGCGCAAACTAACACTGACGAAGGACTAGAGGTCTGAAACGCGTCTGTTGTTTTGGTCAGAAGCCGAAAATAAATTCTTGTGCAAATATATACCCCCGTGAGTGCGTTTTTCGTCTCGAAGGAAGGGTCGAATGGAGCTATCATATATATATATATATATATATATATATATATATATATATATATACCCAAGTCAGCTTCTCTTTTCCAAACGGTAAAAGAAAGCAAAGGACACTGCAGGATATGTAGAGGCTTGCTTTATTTTGGATTCGGCATAACCGGTTTCGGCGTGTGCCTTCGTCAGATGCTCATGTCCCAAAATGCGTGCTCCTCATGTCTCGATGTTTAATGGGCTCCTTCTCCAGGTGGTTTAGAGGCCCCGCCTGCTTCCGTTTCCGCCTACTTGCGCTAATTACGGGGACTACCAGTCCCACAATGCTGCATGTTGACAGTCCGGTGCTTAGGGAAGCCGCTGTGTTGATCTTGCATTACCTGCCTCTACCCCCCTTCTCTCTTGCCCCGAGCTTTCCTAGTGCACAAGATGGGAGACACTGAAAGGGTTGTCAGCGTCTCACCTAGTTGTCTAGGTCCGCCGTAATCCAGCAGCTTTATGGCACCAGGTGAGTGTTCGTGGCGGGTCATGGCTTTAGTCCAATACCTTGGTTAAATTCAGAATTGCCTATGTGTCCGTGTCCGCTTGTCTCGAGAGGGTCCTTCGTACGCTCCACAGGCAGATCATAATATCCAAGTCAGCTTCTCCTTCCAAACAGTAAAAGAAAGCAAAGGACACTGCAGGATATGTAGAGGCTTGCTTTATTTTGGATTCGGCATAACCGGTTTCGGCGTGTGCCTTCGTCAGATGCTCATGTCCCAAAATGCGTGCTCCTCATGTCTCGATGTTTAATGGGCTCCTTCTCCAAGTGGTTTAGAGGCCCCGCCTGCTTCCGTTTCCGCCTACTTGCGCTAATTACGGGGACTACCAGTACCAGTCCCACAATGCTGCATATTGACAGTCCGGTGCTGTGTTGATCTTGCATTACCTGCCTCTACCCCCATTCTCTCTTGCCCCGAGCTTTCCTAGTGCACAAGATGGGAGACACTGAAAGGGTTGTCAGCGTCTCACCTAGTTGTCTAATAAATACTTACAATGACTTTCAGCCAGCCCTCTTCCTTCATTGTCATTCACAGTTTTCTTCCACCCACTACAGCATAAAGGAAAGTATAAGCCCACTTCAGGTATTGGCTAACTCTGCTCTTTCACAAGAGCACAACCACACACAAAGTAGTTTCCATCTATGCTTAGGATTACTATTACTGTTGGAATGTGTGTATTGGGTGACCAAAAACAGTTTTCCTTTTAGCCAATTTGCTTATTAGGTCCCGCCTAGCGTTGCAGCACACATGCTCTGCTTGCTCTGCGAGGCATATTGCAGTAGGGTATGTTTTAGAAGTGGAATGGAAGCCCCGCCCATCGTTTTCATTGGCTGGCGTCATCGTCCATGGTAAACGCAGACTTTCGATTGAAAATAAGACTTCTTAGTCCCCCCTTGTTACCGCCCTGTCTCCTTTTGGGGCCGCCCATCAGGACTGGATCTTTTACTTGCGGTTTATACTGTCTCCTTCATTTACTCAGTAAGCACTATGTTTTTTTCATTCTGCTTGGACAATGGGGACTGCTTGTTTTATAAAGCACATACTGCTGCTGTGCAACTTTATTATCACGCATGCCGCCAAAATGCTTCAGCTTATTTTGTTTTCTTTGGTGACTATGACGACTTTACTGTCATCGCCATCAAACATGAAATTTCATAAACTGGGAAGCTCAAAATAGAAGCAGCGCCAAGAGGACAGCAACGCTTCCACCTCAGAGCGCAGTTTTTTTAACACTGGTTTATTTGTCTTTAGAAGCGTATTCCCCCGCCTCCCCCCACCTCGGTCGGGCCGCCTTGCCACTCCCCCCTAAACATGAAATTTCATAACCTGGGGAAGCTCAAAATATAAGCGGCACCAAGAGGACAGCAAAGCTTCCGCCTCAGATCGCAGATTTTTAAACGCTGATTTATTGATCTTTAGAAACAGAGACAGTTATTCCCCGGCCTCCCCCCACCCCGGTCGGGCCGCCTTGCCTCCTATTCCTGGTACTGAACGACGAGGGTCTGGGCGCATGCGCAATGCTGGCTTGCCGTTAGCCCGGTTCTTTGAGCGGTGGGGGGCTGCCAGCTCCACCGACGTCAGGCACAATGGTATCACCGGCTACCGGCAGCAGAGCGAGGAGCCCGGGTGAGCAGCTGTAGCCCCCCCCTGCCAGGGAGCCATGTGAAGCTCTTGAATCTGGGAGGAAAGACTGAAGCAGGGTCTGCGGCGGGGGTGAGTGCTGGCTATGTCAGGGGGTGTATGGCAGGAGAAGAGGGGTGCACCAGCAGACTGTGTAACAAATCATTGACTCTCATAGATGAGTGATGGGAGGAGCTAGTTTCTGACATCCTCTCCATAACAAGGCATTGAAATGAACGCAATAAAGCTTGGCTATGAATATATATGCATTTTGTATATAATTTGTATTGCGTTTTCCTTGTTCTTGATTTGTAATAATGACGTGTACGTTTTAAATGATATATTTGGATAATGCATATGTTGCTTGTGTATGGTTGGCGCTTTCGGAGTACACGCCCCTTCACCTCCACATCTGGAGCTCTGTCTGTCGGCCTCAGTGGCCTCCTCTGCTGCCCTGAACTACAGCCCCCTCGGTCAGGCGAGGATGCAGAAAACAACTTCCCAGTTGTTGTTCTTTCTGAGTCCCAGTTCACGCTTCGCCTTAAGATCCACAGTTGCCAATTTTGTTCTTTATTCCTGCTCAACTCGGCCAGTTGGATTTGAATAGTATTGGTTCAGGACTTCCAATTTCCAATCCTGGCTACCCCAGTTGACCAACAAGTGTGATCTTTGGCAAAGGAACACAACCTGCGAAAGTAACCATAAGTAGTCCTAATAAGTAGCCTTAGTCCATGTAGCGCTATGAAAAGAGACTGGAGTCCGCTCTTTACTGCCATATATGACAAGCATTTGCAATTCAATAGGTTTCGTATTCACACAAGTTAGAGCTATTGACATTGTAAAAGACAAAGCCTTTTTTAATTTTTGTTTTTGTTTTTAAACATAAATAAAAGGCATTGTCATTTACAATGCCAGTAGCTTAAATTTGCGTATATGCGAGACCTATTGCATTGCAAATGCTTGTTTACATTGCTGAGGGTCCACCAGCTCCTCTGACAAAGTTTAAAAACACCATGACAAAGCAAAAAGGCAACAAACCTTACCACAAAAGGCAATAGGCTGGACGGCAATACCAGACCAATTAGCTTTGCCAATGCTAATTTAGGATGGAAGCAAGCAGCCCTGGGAGCCAGACAGACATTGAGGGCCTGTCTATGCGAGACTCTCACTTGCTATTCTGACGTGTAGAATGTGGGATTTTGGTGCGTGTGAAATGCCTATGTGCTATTTTTTTCTCCACGCTTCCAGTTGGACTGTGTTTTTTTTTAGCTCTCAACTCGTTCCTCCTTTGACTCCTAATGAGTCGTAATTAGCTCAGGTTCATTAGTATGTATGCCATGGCCGACACGGTCTGTACTGCGAGCAGTAAATCATTTCCAAGTTTTATGAAAGTGTCCAGTTGCAGTAAAGGATTTGAATTCCCAGCGGCCTCAGCGCGGCAATCTTTTATAATGTGCTTTACTGTCGGCATGTAGGGGCAGCGGGGAGTGTACTTCCTGGGTGTACACACGACGCCTGCCAATGAGTACGCGCTCACTGTATACAGCTCGCGCAGTCAGCACGCACTGGAGGGAGGCCTTTGAGCGAACGTTGCCTTGCACAGTGTGTGCGGCTGGGGCCTGCAAGCAAGGACAACAGAACTTTCCATCTATGCACCCAGGATCTGGAACAACATCCCGGTATCCACGCTGCACCAACTTAGGAAAGAGTTGAAGACTCACCTCTTGAAAGAACACAATGCATTAACCAGCCACAAGTCAGCTCTCTCTCTGCTATTACCCGTTGACTTTATGCTTGTCTTTGACCATGTACAGCACTCCACTGCCTTTTGGCTAGGTTCACTGGAAATACCATATACATACAGACATACAAGGAGATGCGGTGTGGGTACCTGGGGGATAGAAATGTGGACATCAGTACTATATGTGCACGGATGAGCTTGCAGTGTATAGTCTGCTTGTAGGAGAAGGGGTACCGCGTTGTTACAACGAAACCCTAACAACGCGGTACCATTATAACGCAGGTTTTAGAAGGAAAGTCGTTACAACGACTTTCGCTGGAGGGCGCTCTAGGATAGGGAATAGTTTAATTTACTATCCAACACTTTCCCTACTATCCACGGGGACTGGAGTTGGAATAGTAAATTAAACTATTCACTATCCAGCGCCCCCCAACGCAAGTCATTGTAACGACTTGCGTTAAAAAACCTGCATTGTAACGGTACGCGTGGTAATACCACGCGTCGTACCGTCATACATCCAGGAGAAGGATGTGAACACAAGCATAGTGTGTGCGAGGACAGATGTGTGTGAGAGTGGGTACGAGTACAGTATGCATATACACGACATGTGAAATAAGGTACCTGTGCAACCAGTACACTGGGGAACTGTAAATCACGCTATAACCAAGGTATGCCTGGTAAAGCCTGCACTGGGGTTTTGGGATAGGATATTTGGGGTTCTTCTGCTTTTTCCTGCTCTGTGTTTGTGGAAAGATTAAGCATCCATTCTTGCAGATGTTTTCATATTTACAAAGGTGTTACCTAAGTAAAGGTTACAGGTTGCGCCAATACCATGAAGAAGATGAGGTCTTTGAAGTTTGATGGGTGGCACAAGAGCACATACATAACAAGGCAAACCTAGTAATGTGGTGGAATGTATTTAACCTCTTCCGTGCTCATGACGGCCGGGAGCCGTCCGAGCCACGCCCAGGATTGGAATGTCCCAGCACATTCACGCTGCAGCCGAAGCCACCGAATAGTTATGGGGTATATCCTAGAGCTGAAATTATGTGAGGCCTTGGCTATCATATTCAGATTATACAGACATAGTTGTGTGGTACATCCATAGAGTACATGTGAGGACGTACAGACATGGTTGTGGGGTATGTCCTAGAGTAGACAGCCTTTGAGGTCTTGGTTGGGATACTCAGGTCTTAGTGACATCGAGGGATGGTTTAAGCATAGGGTACGCAATACTGGCTCTCTTGACAGGTCCTAAAGGCATCAAGGGAAAATGTGCACCTAGAGTGCAGCACATCTGCTCTTGGCAGCTCTGTATGGGTCTTGGAGACATGGAGAGAGCGAGCTTGTGCCTAAAGTATGCCAATCATGCCTTCAAGACCCTCTGAATGGACACATTGTTTGTGACTTGCTCTAGTTCTGCAATCTTTTGCTTGCCCAAAATCATAAACCAACGCCAGATTTCATGCCTAATGCACCTGGCCATCTCATGGTGTGACTTCAAATGGCTGTCGCTTTCTTTCCTGAAGGCCAGAGCTAGCTCAATTTTAATTTTTTACCACCTCTTCACCTACTTACCAATCAGACTTGCCAGTCACTGGTTGTCTGGTCCATCACCATTTGGGGCCATAGCTGTGGCTCCCTGATACCCACCTGGCAAATGCATCCGGCTTTATTTGAGGTGTCTGGCTGCTTGCTGGGGCCTTTCCTGGAGTGACTGTCTGTCTCTCCTGTGGGGACGTTCCTCCCTCAGAGCTGCGTGGTGTTTCCCACCAGTCTGCAACCCCAGTGCCAGTTTGTCGCTTTTCCACTAATGTTGACTTGAGAAAACGTTTCGAGTTTTGATAAACTTCTGCATGCGTCGCTGAAGTCTCAGGTGTTGCTCGTTAGCTTCTTCTTCTCAAACAGCCAGGATGCCAAGTAGCTGCTAATTTAGAGATGTTTTTGGTAAGATGAAAACAATTGTACATACACACAAGATTTTTTTTAACGGTTAAATTGCAAAAATCGAAAACTTCCAGATGTTGTTTAGTTAGTGTCATGTCAGTACTGCTGTTTTAAATGTTTTATAAGCCTCTCTCGGTGATGCATGAATAACTTTACCTTCAAGTGTTTAGTGTTTATCATGTGAGTTCTTGAGTGTGGGCACCGATGAAACAGAGCCCGATTAGAAGTTAAGTCTTTGCCTGCGAAGTTGTTTATTTTGATTTGCCAGTGTTTTACAACCTCCGGCACTGCTCCGCACAACTGGCCTCCCGCCAGCCACTTCTGCGGGTGCACCGGCAATGTGGCAAGAGACGGGGAGAGTGACACTCACACACACCGCGCACACACACACACACACCTGCCATTACCACATGGGCATCAGCAATGCACGCTTTCATCACCTGCGCACGGATACGGAAGGAGGACACTCACTCACACACACGCTCGCACACACACACACACACACCTGCCGTTACCACATGGACATCAGCAATGCAAGCTTCCATCACCTGCGCACGGATGCAGAAGGAGACTCACAAACATGCGCGCACACACCTGCCATTACCACATGGACATCAGCAATGCAAGCTTCCACCGCCCGGCAGAGATACAGAAGAACACTCACAGGCACGCTAACACACGCACCAGCCATTACCCCATGGGCATCAGCAATGCAAGCTTCCACTACCCGGCACAGATACAGAAGAACACTCCCAGGTACGCACACACACGCACCAGCCATTACCCCATGTGCATCAGCAATGCAAGCTTCCACCACCCGGCACAGATACGGAAGAACACTCACAGGCACACACACACACGCACCAGCCATTACCCCATGTGCATCAGCAATGCAAGCTTCCACCACCCGGCACAGATACGGAAGAACACTCACAGGCACGCACACACACGCACCAGCCATTACCCCCACGAGCATCAGCAATGCAAGCTTCCACCACCCGGCACAGATACGGAAGAACACTCTTAGGCACACACACACACGCACCAGCCATTACCCCATGTGCATCAGCAATGCAAGCTTCCACCACCCGGCAAAAATACAGAAGAACACTCACAGGCACACACACACACGCACCAGCCATTACCCCGTGTGCATCAGCAATGCAAGCTTCCACTACCCGGCACAGATACAGAAGAACACTCACAGGTACGCACACACACGCACCAGCCATTACCCCATGTGCATCCGCAATGCAAGCTTCCACCACCCGGCACAGATACGGAAGAACACTCACAGGCACACACACACACGCACCAGCCATTACTCCATGTGCATCAGCAATGCAAGCTTCCACTACCCGGCAAAAATACAGAAGAACACTCACAGGCACACACACACACGCACCAGCCATTACCCCATGTGCATCCGCAATGCAAGCTTCCACTACCCGGCACAGATACAGAAGAACACTCACAGGTACGCACACACAGGCACCAGCCATTACCCCATGTGCATCCGCAATGCAAGCTTCCACCACCCGGCACAGATACGGAAGAACACTCACAGGCACGCACACACACGCACCAGCCATTACCCCATGTGCATCAGCAATGCAAGCTTCCATCACCTATGCACGGATACGGAAGGACACACACACACGCTCGCACACACACACCTGCCATTACCACATGGACATCAGCAATGCAAGCTTCCACCACCCAGCACGGATACGAAAGGACACGTGTGTGTGCACACACACACACACCTGCCATTACCACATGGACATCAGCAATTCAAGCTTCCACCGCCCGGCAGAGATACAGAAGAACACTCACAGGCACGCTAACACACGCACCAGCCATTAACCCATGGGCATCAGCAATGCAAGCTTCCACTACCCGGCACAGATACAGAAGAACACTCACAGGCACGCACACACACGCACCAGCCATTACCCCATGTGCATCAGCAATGCAAGCTTCCACCACCCGGCACAGATACGGAAGAACACTCACAGGCACACACACACACGCACCAGCCATTACCCCATGTGCATCAGCAATGCAAGCTTCCACTACCCGGCAAAAATACAGAAGAACACTCACAGGCACACACACACACGCACCAGCCATTACCCCGTGTGCATCAGCAATGCAAGCTTCCACTACCCGGCACAGATACAGAAGAACACTCACAGGTACGCACACACACGCACCAGCCATTACCCCATGTGCATCCGCAATGCAAGCTTCCACTACCCGGCACAGATACAGAAGAACACTCACAGGCACGCACACACACGCACCAGCCATTACCCCATGTGCATCAGCAATGCAAGCTTCCACTACCCGGCACAGATACAGAAGAACACTCACAGGCACACACACGCACCAGCCATTACCCCATGTGCATCAGCAATGCAAGCTTCCACCACCCGGCACAGATACGGAAGAACACTCACAGGCACGCACACACACGCACCAGCCATTACCCCATGTGCATCAGCAATGCAAGCTTCCACCACCCGGCACAGATACGGAAGAACACTCACAGGCACACACACACACGCACCAGCCATTACCCCATGTGCATCAGCAATGCAAGCTTCCACTACCCGGCAAAAATACAGAAGAACACTCACAGGCACACACACACACGCACCAGCCATTACCCCGTGTGCATCAGCAATGCAAGCTTCCACTACCCGGCACAGATACAGAAGAACACTCACAGGTACGCACACACAGGCACCAGCCATTACCCCATGTGCATCCGCAATGCAAGCTTCCACCACCCGGCACAGATACGGAAGAACACTCACAGGCACGCACACACACGCACCAGCCATTACCCCATGTGCATCAGCAATGCAAGCTTCCATCACCTATGCACGGATACGGAAGGACACACACACACGCTTGCACACACACACCTGCCATTACCACATGGACATCAGCAATGCAAGCTTCCACCACCCAGCACGGATACGAAAGGACACGTGTGTGCACACACACACACACCTGCCATTACCACATGGACATCAGCAATGCAAGCTTCCACCGCCCGGCAGAGATACAGAAGAACACTCACAGGCACGCTAACACACGCACCAGCCATTACCCCATGGGCATCAGCAATGCAAGCTTCCACTACCCGGCACAGATACAGAAGAACACTCACAGGCACGCACACACACGCACCAGCCATTACCCCATGTGCATCAGCAATGCAAGCTTCCACCACCCGGCACAGATACGGAAGAACACTCACAGGCACGCACACACACGCACCAGCCATTACCCCATGTGCATCAGCAATGCAAGCTTCCACTACCCGGCAAAGATACAGAAGAACACTCACAGGCACACACACACACGCACCAGCCATTACCCCATGTGCATCCGCAATGCAAGCTTCCACCACCCGGCACAGATACAGAAGAACACTCACAGGCACGCACACACACGCACCAGCCATTACCCCCATGAGCATCAGCAATGCAAGCTTCCACCACCCGGCACAGATACGGAAGAACACTCACAGGCACGCACACACACGCACCAGCCATTACCCCCACGAGCATCAGCAATGCAAGCTTCCACCACCCGGCACAGATACGGAAGAACACTCACAGGCACGCACACACACGCACCAGCCATTACCCCCATGAGCATCAGCAATGCAAGCTTCCATCACCTATGCACGGATACGGAAGGACACACACACACGCTCGCACACACACACCTGCCATTACCACATGGACATCAGCAATGCAAGCTTCCACCACCCAGCACGGATACGAAAGGACACGTGTGTGCACACACACACACACCTGCCATTACCATATGGTCATTAGCAGTGCAAACTTCCATCACCTGCGCTTAGATAGGGAAGGACACGCGCACACACACGCACGCACAAGCACACACACACACACACCTGCCATTGGGCATCAGCAATGCAAGCTTCCATCACCTGCGCACGGACACGCGTGCGCACACTTACACACACACAGCGTGCTACTCTCCAAAAAAGCTCTTCAACACCCCATCAGGGGTAACACGCGCTTTATAAATGCAAACCTTTTTCCCATCTCTGTCCCTCCACTATCCTTCTCAATCCAAATAACTGACTAATATCCACCACTCAAATTTCTTTTCTATTTCACTATACTAATTCACCACTATTGAAATGGAAGAAGGACTTGCAATACACTGAATGGTGACGAAACACTGCATGTATTATTATTCTGTTTCTATGGACCGGTATGCAAATAAGTAAAGTACTGACCAGCTCTCTCCTGCTGTCTTTAACCCGTTGGCTGCGCCGCCCGTTTTGCGGAAGTGCGGCACTTCTGCAAAACGGGTGGAGCCGTGTCGGCCATTGGCCGACGGCAGAACCAGCGAGGTAGTGCTGCCGTCGGCCAATGGCCGACGGCAGCATGGATAGGGTTAATTGAAAGGCAGCTGCAGACCTGGATAGGGCCAGAGATGTGAAAGTGTCACGAAACGGATGACCGCTGGGGAGGGGGGGAGGGTATGCAATGAAACACAGGCAACGGGAGAGGATAGAGCCTCAAGGTACTCCGAGGAGTTCCAATGGATGCTGCACCCCATGTCAACATGGCCGTGTGTTCTCTTGCATGAAGCAAATCACTATCCTGGCTGCAGCCTGATGTGTATCAGTGACAGGCCTGCTTTGTAGGAGGGCAAGTTTCACAAGAAGATGGGAGCCATCGTGGTAAAAGGGGCTCTTCCGTGCCTAGGGTTCCTGCTTAGGATGATCCATAGCATGAGACCCCGACATGTGATGGCCTGGCCTGGGCCACCAGAATGTAAAAGTGAGCTGGAGATCCCGGTGAGGTCTGAGAGTGAGGAAGGGGGCACCGGGACAGGGTGTAAGGCAGGGCCCTGCAGCCCCTGCAGTGCAGGGCCCCTCCCAACCCACCAAGGGGCCCCCACTAAGCCCAAGGCCAATGAATCTCTGTGAGATATGGCATACCCAGGCGCCCCTCCTCACATTCTGCAGTGGGGCCCCAACATTGTGCAATATGCCACTCAGTGCTTTAAATGAATCTATAGAAGTGCACGTGCTCACCATTTAAAGTTCCTGTTTGTTCCTAAGAAGTGCCGGCACCTTTGCATTAAATATATTGCAGCAATGCTGAGAAGTGCCAGTACTCTTGTAAAAATGTATTCGAGCAATGCTTAGAAGTGCTGGTACTCTCACATTAAATATATTGCAGCAAAGCTGGGAAGTGCCAGTACTCTTGTAATAAATATATTGCAGTAGTCCTGAGATGTGCCAGTACTTTTGTAATAAATATATTGCAACAGTGCTGAGAAGTGCTGGCACTCTCCGTTTCAAATTAAAGAAGTGCAGGTACTCAGTAATGAGCAGTACCTGCCTATTTAAAGCACTGATATGGCATGTTTCATTTCATTTACTGAATCTTTTATGTTGTCTCCTAAGATATCCTAAAACCCAACCCTTCCGAATTTTAATTTACTTGCTGCTTTAAGGCTCCTAAGCAAGCCTTGTAGCACTCGCATATGTATGTATTTATTGCGTATTTGGCACTGGCTATATTAAAAATCCTAGTATTGATCAGAAGCTTGTTCAGAAGCTTTCTAAGAAAGTATAAATGTGCTCTGTAACAATTCATTCGGGATTGAGTAAGACGACATCATATGTGACGCTTCCACACTAACTACATTTTATGGATTCAAAATGAGCTATGCTCTCCGGGGTGTCATAATGGCTAATATACATTTTGGGAAAAATCTATAGCAGTTTAAAGATTTGTGTTGGGAACCACTTAGACATTTTATAACCGACTCCAGTCTACCTGCATCGTGAGCCATCAATTTTCTGCATTGCTTTTTTTTTTTTTAAAGCATATACATTTTTATGATCATTTTGACTGATTGCCTGCTTCTGCCTGAAGTTATGGGGAATGACGTCTGTTCTCTTGCTCAATCTTCGCTGTCTCCGCCTCCTCTCTTCAGCACTGTACTGACATGTTTATTTTTACTCAGCCCTGCCACCTACGAAGTTCCAAGCTCAGAAGGGTACACCCAGGAGTGTAAGACATTGCCTAATGTTTAGAAATACACTCAAAGTAGAAGTACATTTGGAATTAAGTTGTTCTAGAACAAAAGTCCATTCCAACAGATAGAGGTGGGCGAGTCACTGAAAGCTCGAGCCTGGCTCGACTCGAGGTACTGTTGGAACGTCGGGCCCATAACGAGCCAAGCTTTCCTGTGGCTTCTGCCTCTCCCCCACGCCCCCTTTCGCCCCAGAGTGTGGTGTTACTGACAGAGCTGCCAACTATGGAATTCAGGAACCATGTTTGAATTTGGGGCTTGGCTCGCATTATGTGATGCTGGCTAAATCACTTACTCTCCCCATGCCCATAAACAATGCATATGACCTCGTGTAATGTAACTCCGCTCATGCACAGCGCTCTAATACATTCAGGTCGAGTTTGTGCTATATTTAGAAAACTGCAGAAGAGTGCACTATGAGGTAAAAACAAAGCCTGAACATTAGCAAAGAGAAAAGATACCCATTTACTGGTTGATTTCACAGAGTGAAGCCAGAAAACCTGGATACAATTGTGGCTTTCCTGTTTAAATGGTGTGATTTTAGGCAACTTTTATTTGACAAAACTCTATTTTCTTCATTAACGCATATGAAAGCACTTTAAAATATATATATTCTTTACTCTTTTTATTAAACAATGCTCATCGAACGATACAGAATCTAGAAAGGCGTGGCGAGTACAAGGTTACATTGTGGTATAAGATACAACACTTAGGGTGGCCAAACCACATCCTTTAAGCATATAATTAATAGCATAGTTGCACTTTACATAACAGCGGGTATGAACGCAACTTCTTCACCACTCCTTCGGCCGGAGGCCACCGATACTAAGAGCATGGTTGTACTATGACCCCAGGGTCGTGCCTAGGTATTCCCACCAGGGGTCCCACACTTTCTCCCACTTCTTAGGACACCCTCTGCTATGATAAACCACTTCCTCCACCCTGTGACATCAGTCTAAGATGGTTTCCCACTAGGCCACCGATGGCGGGTGAGGGGCCTACCACCATCTTGCGATGTTGCACTTCGCTACTCCCGCCTCAGTGCTAGCCAGAGCATGGTGTATCTGGACAAGCCCTCCTCACCCTACACCATCTATAGCTGCCACTTGGCTTCCATGGGCACCCGTTCAGATAAGACCCTAAACATCACTCCAGTCACCCCCGCCAGTATTCTTGAATCATGGGACAATCCCACAGAATATGAAAGAAAGTGCCTTCCAGCGCACCCCCTTTTGCGTACAGTGGTGATTCCCCTGCACCTAGTTTTTGCAGTAGAGTGCATGAGTAGTATGTTGTATGTAAGACTTTGAGCTGCATCAATCTAAATCTTGCTCAATAGCTATGTCCCTGGGGTTTTGTAGGGCCTCCGTCCACAGTCTTCGTCAATGTCCCCTAGGTCATCTGTGCAGGCGCGCCGCAAGGGTCCCAAGGGGTCAGGGGAATTATTCATCAGTTTTCGATAGATCACTCACACCCCTTTATCTGGGATGAGATGCATGAGCAAACGGTCATCTAAGGGGGAGGAGTCTGGCAGGCTTGTCGCCTCCTGAATATGGACCCGAAGGGCATGTCCGAGTTGAAAGTATCAGAGGTTTTGGATGTTTGATCATTCGTACTCCTGATGAAGTGTTTTGAATGTAATCAGTGCGTTTTTTCTCCATACATCACCCAGGTGCTCAATCCCTATCTTTGCCCATCGCAAGAAGCCCCATCAGGTTGGACACTTCACTTAGTCGGTCTCTGTGCCACAGGGGCCCATGGCCGTTAATCTGGTCCGCCATCCTAGGTAGCACTCTGCCTCTTTTGGACATTTAACCACCGTTGACATGTGTAATGCTAGGCCCTCCCCCTGCCTGCGGGTATAGAGGATAGTTCCCTGGTTCTCTTGGAAATATAAGTCAGCCTCTGAGCGTAGTTTCTCCCTAACCTCTCCGTCACAAAGGCACCAAGGATCTCGTCTGGGGATAGTGGCAGTGTCAAAAATTGGATCCCAGATCCTGATACCCAATGGGGAGTGATCAGAAACCCTCGCGAGTAATGCCCAACCTCTCCAAAGTCTCCAACCTAGGTATGGTCCGTGAAGAAGTAGTCAAGGCATGAGAAGGAACCATGCGGAACTGAATAATAAGTATACCGTTTCAGGTGAGGACTGTGGGTTCTCCACTGGATTCAAGATAGCCTGGCTGATGAGGATTATGAATCCGAAACCGGTCCCAGGATGCTTGTTTCCGGTCCAGGGAAGACATTGCTTGGCAGTTCGGGCTGGACTGTTCCCATGAGGCACAGGGTCAGACTGATTTGCATATGGCCATGTCTGAACTGGGGTGGCTGAGTGAGCTAAAGAATGGTGATGGATTAAACCCAGATCAGTTGACTGGGGGTGAGTGTTTGATTTGCTCTAACGCTCCGTCCATCATCCCCTTTTGTATCGCTTGGTTCTCCACAGGTCTACCAGACCCATTGCAGACACGAAGTCTGGCAGAGCCTACCCGTCCGAGCTCCCCCAAGTGGCACGCAGCTTGTCCAGATCGGGATCCATCACCGCGTTCATAGCTCTCCCCAATAGGAGAACCCCAGTGGGCAGTTCCAGAAGAAGGGCACAGATTTTTGGAAGGACTGTGGCATGAAGTCTTAAGCATAATGTAAAGGGAGCAAAGATTGAAGGTGCATCCCTCCCACGTACCCATAAGAGCCAGGTACCAGCCCTGGGTGTCCCATCATACTCGAGTCAGCGTGAAGGGCAGCGAGCCCTTGACCAAGAGCCCCACTCCCAGGACTCCGTGGAGTAACCGGCGTGGGCCTGGAGTCTATACCCAAACCGGTCCAGAGCCTTGTAGTCATTGCCCCGGAGGTGTGTTTCCTGCATTAGCACAACCTCGGGGAGTGGCGTCTGATGTATTGCAGTACCAGGGTGCGCTTAATCTTGTTTCTGAGTCCATTTACATTCCACGTCCATACATGTATGTGTTTATGTTGTGTCCCTACCATAGGTGTGCGCAAGTGTTTCTAACTTTTGCCCAACACATTAATTTCCGCATCACACCCATCCTCGCAGTTAATAGCCATTGATGAGCAAAAAGATTCAAAATCTTAACAAAATCCTACAATCCTATGAACTCCCCTCTCTCTGTGTGGAGAGCTATAAACGTAACACTTCCCCAACCTGCAGAGAGTCTGCCGCCCAAACGTGTGCAAGTAACTATGGGAGGGCGTTACCTCCGCCAACGTGAGCTAAACGGAGAGTGGTCCAGTATGTTTATATCTCCCATAGAAGAAGGGTCTATCCAGGTACATTTTCTCTGGGGGGTCCCATTGCGCTCCCCCCTTTGGAATATGTGTGTTCAGACTACCAGTTGTACAAAATTATCACTTTGTCCGTGCAGTGCTATAATGGGCCCTATTCATTTGAATGCTTCCACATGTTAAAGAAATACATTTTTTTTAACTTTGAAGAGAATTTATCATATGTTTGTGTTGTATGATTTACATAACACAGATTTTCAGGGCTCGACTGGTGTATGGCCTCTAAGATCCGAGCAAGACCCATGGTAAGGCTCTCCTGTTAATTTATTGGCTCGCCTACCTCTACCAACAGATGAGCATACTTAGTTTTTCAAAATTTGCCATTTTTCTCTCCCAATATTGATGAGTCAAGACTCTAAATAGGTGACGCCCAATCTTTTATGTTAGCACTACTGCTTACTTTTGAGTGACTTTCGACTCAATAAACAATTGTTTTGTATTTCTGCCCACAAGGAGGCCACTGACAGCCCAAGGGTACCAAGAGTATTGCAACGTTATCCAGTGGCGGCCGCCACATATCTAATTTGGTAGGTCTGCTGTAGGTGGAGAGGGATGGGGTTGGGGAGAGGAGAACTAAAATAGAAGTAACAAATAAAAAAGACTTTACTGAGAGCAGTGGCAGGATTGTTCTGAGTGGCCTCGCCAGGGCCGGACTGAGAACCAAAACCGGCCCTGGCAAAGTGCTCTGCTGGCCCCCTGGGGGTGCGACTGAGCTCTTTGGCGGGGCCGGTTTTCGGACGATTTTGTTACAGGGCCGCTTTTGCAGCTATGCTGCAAAAACGGCCCTGTAACAAAAACGGCCCCCAGGGGCCCAAAATCGGCCCCCACCCGTGTGGCGCACCGGGGGATTGCCCGGTGCCCGCAATGGCCAGTCTGGGCCTGGGCCTCGCTTGCCGCCCAGACGGTGCACTGGAGCCTGTGTCTTTCTCGGAGAAACATAAGTGCGCATGTGTGTTTTGGCAGCCTAGGACGGCCGGCCACACGCACATGCACACTTATAAATGCACAGTGCTCCTCATCCCTGTCATGCCCAACCTCGCCCCGCCCGCCGTATACTTATTGTAATGCGGGGCTCAGAGAGCATAAACAAAATGATAACAATCTTGTCTTATTATCATTTTATTTGTTGTCTGCTTGCGCAGGCTGTGGGGCGACGCTCCTCCGCCATTACTGAGTAGCCGCCCCTGAGTCCTTATCATTGATTGTATTGGATGCTCCAGAGTAGTTGACTTACCTTAGGCGAATGATTAGAGAGCGTGATAAATGAATGCCTTCGATGTTCTTTGTAGTTTTAACACATCGGAGTTTATGCTATTCAGTTGTTATACAGCACTTTGCGCTGCAGTTTTGCATCTTAGCGCTGTAAATAACAGGTGTCAATATTACCTCACATAATGATATTCAGTTTACTTCCCTAAGAATGATGGAAGGTGTGATGACCTTACAGGGGCTTCAACCTTGAAGATGTCAGCGACGAGTGCTCAACTCACTGAGCTATAACCAGGGCGACCTAACAAATCGATGAGTTGTGGTAGTTTTCATTCATGTATTTAGAGATTATTATTTGTGTTCACCTGACAATTGGCACACATAATACACACAAATGGAGCGCCGACCCAAATACATGATTCTTGGCCACGTTTTGCTCCTGAGTACAGAAATATTCAATAACCTAACAATGCATGACTGCTTTCTTCATAGTAACAATAATATAAAAATTATAGACAAACCTGAACTCAAGAGCAACTCAACTAACAAACCAGGCACACGCTTTACACGTGCACATTAAGTTCATCCATATACATGATGGCACATTCAATGTACAGGCATTTCAAAAGAAAAAATGATTTACATTATGTACCTGTGCAATGAGATTGTGGCCTGGGTAGGCTTATATGCCCGCTTTGATATTAATTCACTTAAATAAAGTAAATACCAGCATTGCATTAGCCATAAATGCATGTGTGCAGCGAGTAACATGCTATTTTCTTACCATAGTTGTGGCAGGAGAGGGGCTTCCTTACAAACGCAACGCTTCGCCTGAAAAATAGTGATGGTTAGCATATTATTCTCTGCACATATGCATAACAATTACAAACACACGCACACACTCTCTCACACTGTCTCTCTCACACACACACTCTCACACACACTCTCTCTGACACACACTCACACACACACTCTCTCACACACTCTCTCTCACACACACACACTCTTTCTCTCTCTCACACACACACACACTCTTTCTCTCTCTCACACACACACACTCTCTCTCTCACACACACACTCTTTCTCTCACACACATACTCTCACACACACTCTCTCTATCACACACACTCTCTCTCACAAACACACTCTCTCTCCCACGCACACTCTCTCTCACACACACACACTCTCTTTCTCTCTCTCACACACACACTCTCTCTCTCACAAACACACACTCTCTTTCTCTCTCTCACACACACACTCTCTCTCACAAACACACACTCTCTTTCTCTCTCTCCCACACACACTCTCTCTCTCTCACACACACACACTCTCTTCCTCTCTCTCACATACTCTCTCTCACAAACACACACTCTCTTTCTCTCTCTCCCACACACACTCTCTCTCTCTCACACACACACACTCTCTTTCTCTCTCTCACACATACTCTCTCTCACAAACACACACTCTCTTTCTCTCTCTCCCACACACATTCTCCCTCACACACACACAACACCATGTTTGGCTCTAGTTTATTGAACAGAATGTAATGTGATAAAACCCATAGTTCACAGAGGCACGTGGGCATCTTTTTTAGATTCCACTTAAATGAAAGCTTAATAGCAGACTCTTCAGAGCTTCACTGGTGCCAATTATTTAATTAGTAATCTCGTCATAAAAACTCAAACAAAACCGAGACATTCAAATTACACCCTGGGCCTGCTGTTTGTTTGAACATTGCAAGAGAAGTTTGAAGCATCTCTGAGCTGAGAGCTTGGAACAGACTGCACATGTAGGCTGTTTTGTTTTATTTTCAAGGTAATTGTAGCAAAATAAACATGTAATCTAAAAAAGCTTAATAGGTAAATTGTGCACTGGCATCTGGCAGAGGGATTAGCACAGCTACTCTGTATTTCTTCTTGCCAAGGAAAGTCTGCCTGCTGTCCGCCATCCCAGAGACACTGGTGATGTGAGTGCAGTAGGGTGTGGACCCAGAGGGGGTCCTTCAAGATCAGTATTTCAAGAAACCTACAGCTACCCTTTGGCTACAAAGAGTGAAGGAAGTGACCCGATTAGGGTCACCCGGGTCACTTGCAACCCTCTCTCGGCCTTCCACACAGATGAAGAGTCGGTCAGACAGTAGAGAATGCAAACCAAATATATTTTATTCAGGTACCCTTGAGTGGAGTCTGGTCTGACCAGCCTCCTTGGATTGCTGCAGAGGGACTGTCTCAGTGCCACGGTCGCTCTGCCTGAGCCCGCCGCTCTAAGGGTGGGAGCAGGCCTATCTGATGGGAAAGGTAAGCACTGACAAGAACAGTGTATTCATTAGCACAGTGAAGCTCAACCTGGGAGAAACAAAAACTATTGCAGCTGCTTTCAGCTGGGGCAGAGAGAGAGAGTGAGACATAAGTTAGTTTTGACCATGGCTCAAAATGGCGGCTGTATATAAAATGGTGATGCAAATGCTAATTTAAGACATGCAATGCATGGAAAACTCAGGTAAAACATTTTTATTCCAACAAGAGAGTACCCCAGGGGCCAGGGCAGTCTAAAGGATGCTTAAGGTATGGCAGGAGTCGCAGCTGAGACTTTAAGCTCTTGGGGGTCAATACTTCCAGTTTCAGAGCAGCCCTGTCAGATATCCAGATGGTGGAGCTCTACCTGCAGCTGTGACAGGACAGTGTCTCTTAGCATGGTTAGGCTCCTCTAGGAGACAGAATATGTAGTTCTTCCTCACCTTACAGAGGCACAGGTTTTAGTTTGCTCACCCAAAGGCCCTCTGTGCTGGCACATCAGTGCATTATTCAGTGGTATGAGTTGAAAAGTTCTACACCCCACACTCACTCAGAAGATGCAGTAGTACCTATCGGAAGCACATGACAATCACCTGTTCTGTTGGTATATTGTTATAAATACGTGTTCTGCGGTAGCAGAAGGAAAGTGTTAAGCTGCAGCTTCTAAGCACTGTCTTTTCTGTAACAGTAGACTGGTCTATTTGAGAACCTACTAGCCACCTGGTGCATTCTGAAGGTTGCGACTCAGACCTTTGGGCCAGACACCTGCTCGCAGTTTGTTGTCTCAGCTCATCCTCAGTTGGCTAGGGGTGTTTAGGGCTTTATCCAGTGGTAGTAGGGGTACAACAGCAGCAAGTAATGAGGGCCATCCGGCTTCTGGTTGGGTTGTAAAAGGTAGTCCTAGCTGAGGATCATTGAGCACCAAACGCCCCTAGGCTTCGACAACACGGCTGTGCCAGCTGCACTCACAATAGCTGTCTCTCTATAGTTATCATTGGGGTTTGCTATGAGTTGTGACATCTGGCAGGTGGCTTCACCTGTTTTCAGCCAGCATTGCCTATCATGCGGTTATTCTCGGTGCATTCTCTCCAGTGTAGAGCAGCCTCATTCACGGTGTCACCTAGGCAGGACAATCCTAAGACTGCAGCTAAGACATGGTTCCAAGAGGACAGGCCAGTGGTGCTAGGCACATACAACAGCTGTCATCTCCTGCAAAGCAGCTAAACATACAAGGTTCGTTCGGGCACAGAAGGACCATGGCTACCAAAGGCGGACTTCAGCCATCAGTTATGAAATCCGCGGGCCAGAATCAGACTGCCTGGATGATTCGCGTTTCCGGCTGCTTTTTCAATTCCTCCATCAACTGCTCAGATCTTCCACCAGTCCTCAGAGGCAAGGTTTGCACGCATTGCTGGACCGGCCAGGACGCTCTTAGGGGTTGGGGTGTCAGTGGTACCAATGCACGAGTATTATCCATGAACTTCAGGGTAGAGAGTCCCTCCCACTAGCTCATAGATAAGATCTTCTAATTGGACGTTGAAGGTTGAATTAACTAGACAAATGCGTATGGTCTGTGAGAGATACCCCTCAGAGACGGCGACTCTCCGCAAAACATGACATCCAGGGCAAGCACCCCGCAGACCATTTTCCAGAATAACACACAGAAGATTGTTACAATCACTTTCAGCACCAATGCATACTTCCAATTAATCTGCAGTATCTTCAGCTACTGAATATTCAACACGTAGTACGACCCCGCAAGGCATTCATGCATAATGGGATAAAATATATATTCATGTAGATTTAAGATGAATAAATTCATGAACTAAGGAAATTCATACACAGCTAAAATGTCAATTAATAGTCACAACATACAGTGTGTATGTGTGTTGGATTAAGGGTGCTCTTGGTGTGAAGACAACCCTGATCTTGTTAGCAGTGAAGTAGAAACCTGAACATGCTGATCCAAACATCCATTGATTCTTATAAAAATGGCAAGTATTCTTTGTATAAGATGTGATCTTTTTTCATCGTCAAGTCGCGACAGACTCTGATGAGTGCATTTTACACATCTTTCCTCATAGCTGAAATTGGGAGAGCCATCATTTCAGACGTGGCTGGTTAAGCAAAACACTGTTTTTTCTAATAGTTGGTTGTCAGCATCTCTCTTGCAATAAGTATTGTTTGTTTGCTTTCCGCCGCCTCCATCTCAGAGCTCCCATCTGCAATTTTGTGCCAGTGATTAGAGCTAAAAGCGGCGAGGTAATGGAAAGGTGTGTGGCTGGTAATTTTCAGTTCGTGGAACAGTAGCAGTTGCATAAGTATTGATGAATTGGTCAGGGCTTGTGTGACTTGGGTTGCTGTGGGTGGTGTTGTGTCTGACCCAGCATGTAACCCTTTTCTAGAGCCGCCTGTTGAAGCGGGCCTTGCCTAGTAACAAGGGTGCTCGCACAACACTTGCTACATGTATAATTTGCTAATTTGCAGCAGGCCCTTATCTAGCCTAAATCTGCCTTTTGAGGTACGAATTTTCAAGTGTGATCCCGAATCGTGAAATAATGTGGATTGTGAATCATTTCCTGCAGATTCTGTTCAGAAGTGACATCAGGAATCCTTGATAACCTAATAGATTTTTGGAGGATTTCACTTGCATGGCGACATGGCTGTAAGGTGGTCTAGGCTACCTGGTTGCCGGTTCTTGAAGAAGAAACGTTTGCAAAGCACATTGGGATTTTAGCTCTGTTGGGAGTCAAGGGAACCAGGTGGGACTGGGAACACATCTCCTAGGTACCTGTGTGATGCTGGCTCATAATGCCAGCTACTTTTGCCCATTTGATGTGGTGTTACCATACCACTGAAAACTATAGTAGATGACACTTTTGAATAATTTATGCTCATATATGTGTGAACATATCGTAGAGGTTGTTTCTGAGTGATGTATTACCCACTTCCAGCTGCACCTATATTTTGTATCGCTGTGCGCCTCCGTGTTCTGAAACTATACAGGGAGCCGGTAATTTTTCACACTGGTGCAGATGCACGGGGGAACAATGAACTGGAAGCACAAGGCCCAAATTCTTCAAATACAGCTATAGAGTCAGGGCACTTGGCAATTGTATTGTAAAAGTTACACATTTCCAGAGTTGATTCTTGATGGGTGTTGGGTATAGTTAGACCTCTTTGAAAGATGCTGGGGAGGTTCAAGATATGCTCTAAACATTGTTGGGCAAACTGGTATTTGTGCATAAGCTTCAGTGTCACATGCGGAGGGATCTTACTGCTTTCTTTTATTTGGAGTTGTCTGTGTCATGCAATTATGACCTGACTGCACCTGATGTTAATGCTCTTTGGGATTAGAGGTGGTTGTTAGTTCTTCACATTCAATCAGTTATCAAGGTTCATGTCTTAGCTGTCTGGACTGAGAAAGAGATTCCTCCAGTGTGAGGCATTTTGAAGAGCGGGATGTTCAAGTGTAGGGTCAAATTAGAGGGCAGTGGCCTTGTTTCGTGGTAGGGTCATCATTGCAAAGCAGTTTTTCCGTTAAGCCGGGGATAGAGGGCAAGACTGATGGCTTCCTCTCCGTGGCAGATGACACAGCAGGTATTCATGTGTAGGTATATGAGAAACAGGTGATTTTGTGCCCAGTACACATCCCGCCTCTTTGGAGGATTCGCAAAGGCTTTCTGCTAGATAACTAGTTTCCATGGCAACAAAGCGTTACGGCTCAGTAGCTGGTATCATTTTCTCCACAGGGCGCAAGGAACTTGTGTTCCTAAAATCACTGTGGGGTTGAATGGACATAGCTGAGAATTCTGCAGAGAGGTGAGACTTCTTGCCTGGTCTTGATGCACCGATGATAGCCCTCTTTTAAATTCACCGAGAACTAGTCCATGAAATTACTAGCAAGATTCAGGAACAAGAGGTAGAAAAGCCGGCCTGCGATTGGAAATGTAAAACTTCTTGGGGCGTAGTAAGACATCTTCTGGGGACAGCCAACCTCACAGAGCACACCACGCACGTGCAACTCTGAATCCTCACTGAGGAGAAGTTTGGGATTGGCTCCTATCAGGCCGTGAATGGCCCTTGGTACTAGGACAACATCTACTCCTCTCACACCAACTCCTCGCAGCATCACATGGGCTAATAGTAATAATGCTGTGCCACTTACGAGGCTCCATAGTGTGTCTCAAAAAATCTCATCAAATGTATGTACATCCTATCGTCCCTCTTTTAAGGCACATTTTCTTTCTTGCTCACTTGACGACACTCTCGAGGCGCATACATCCACCTTTAACTTAGCAGTATTTCTTGGAATTTTCAATTCAATTCAATTCATCCATTTTCCCCATTTCAATGCCTTGTGCCGTCCATATCTGCGCTCACAAGCACAACATCCACTTTCAGCCCAGCTTCTGAAGATGCTGGAAAGTGTCCCCGGGGCCTCTACTTTTTGGTAAGGTCCAAGGCAGTCCAGGGAGCTATGTCCTGGGTCTGTGCATTTAGGTGAAGACACAGAAGGTAACCCAGACCTCCATTTTTAAGGAGGCTTATAAAGTGTAGGAGGTGAACGCGGCCTCGTTTTCATGCACTTGTACAAAGGATAGCCAGATTGCACAATGTTGGCAGGGCACTATGACTATGGGCCTTTATTTCAGAGATTAACGCATTTTGGGAATTATCGTCTTTATGTAAATTGAAATATAAAAACAAATGCATCTGATAACTATCTTTTCTGAAAGGGAAACCTGTAACTAGGAATATAGAGTCCCATGTTCATGGAGTAATCGTGCTGCCTTAAAGCATTTCACTTATTTTAAAAGGACCCACTCGGATTGCTTTGACACAAGGAGTATCAAAAGAGGATAGCAGACTTTTCCTGGGTATGGGTGAATTTTTATCCAAATTTGTTGTAGAATTTTTCTAACAGTTCAGGTTGTTGCTTAAATACAAATCTAAATTTGAATGGCCTTATTATTGTAAAGCCTCGTTGGAGGTCACCAAGGAAGCTGTTATTAAGTCTCTGAATTTGCAGCGGTTTGATCCTGGAACTTGATTTTTGGCACTACAGAATATAATGGTACCTACCTAGTCATTGTGCTTTTTCAACTCAATTAAGAGGGGAAGTAGTGGCTGCCTTTGCATCACTCTCTCTCTGTCTCCCACTGAGGCGAAATACCAATTGATCAAAAGAGATTGAAAAAATTGTAATATTTTTGTAAGTATATTTGTGGAAAAAGATTCATGCTCAGGGGTGATCATAAACCAAAATAAACAAAGTTGCTTACCACTGATAGTTTGACTCTATTTCCTGCATTGCTAGGTTTTCCATATGACATCAGGATTTCTTGTATAATATCCAGTATGTTCTTGAGGCTAAAAACACTACAGTAAATGTTCTCATTAGAATGTCAATTCTTCTGGTGAAGGTAGATGCGGATGGGTGGAGTAAGCACAGTGTTCTGTGTATTTCCTAGTGGTAAGCAAGCCAGCATGGAATGGAAATGGTGTTAGAAGAAGAGGCAGATGACATGTTGAAAGCAGTCAAGAGATGTGCGGGTGATGGTTGAAACAGGGTACGCAGATTTCAAAATGCTTTCAAACCGGAATTAGAGGACAAGTGAGTGAAGTTGGGTCATTTTTATTGAGGGGAATTAGAGTAGTCCCCTCTAGAAGCAGAATTATTGGTTAATGTTAAGAAGGCCACTTGAGAATTGAAAAAACAAAAAGAACAATTAAGGCGTTAAACTGGTGGCCAAGGATTGATTTGAAGACTGAGAAGTTGTATGGAATGTGTAATTGCACGTAGGTTGCAGGTAACAAAGAGGCCTCCACTATGTCCTCCAAAGGACCCAACCATAGTATGGGAGGATGTAGCTCTCACTGTTATGGGTTCGATTGTGTGGAAGGACAGTTTGCATAAGTATATTATTGGTTTGGTTGGCGTATTGTCTAAACAGATATGTAAATAAATCCTTGATAGTGTGAATACTTGGGTGGGATTTTCATATGCAAATTTTTCCCAGCATCCCTTTTGACAGACAATTATATGTAGTTCAAATCTAGTGACATGATTGAATTCTTGAGGGTTAGGAATCACTCACTGATTCACCTCTCTTTATCACCTAAGAGGATTCGGTGCCATGTAGAGAATAAACCATATTGTCAAAGGTTGCACCAAACTGCCTAGGGGTGTGAAGAAGAGTTGCATGCCTGAACTAGAAAAAAAGTCACGGGCATACAAGTCTGAGTTCATGGGTGGTAGCCCTTTTAGAATCATGAGAGGACGGGTTCTATATTCTATAAACAATCCCGGTTGGATGAAAAAGAGGAGGAATATACCAGGTCCAAGTTAAAAAGCTTCACAGTAGAAATTAAAAATGTATTATAACACATGACATGGGGTCATCAATATGAGTCTCCGTTCAACAATGAGTATGGGTGAAGCGTGGGTGGAAGGTGCCAAAAGGTGAGCATAGGTTGAGTGAACCTGTGAAAGTGGGGAAAGTTATGAAAAATGCAGTGAATCTAGACAGCAGGAGTTTATGACATATGAGAGTCATTGCCAGAAGGTGTGATTGGGAAAATGAGATGGAAGTACCCAATTGTGGGAACACTTGTGGTGGCTTGTGGAGGATGCTGAAGTTCAGGATGAAACTGGAGCCTGTGAGACTGGATTGAATAGACTTGTATCTGGTCATTCTTGTGGGTGCCACAGGTTCTTCTGAGGCTCTCCAGGTTGAAGAAGGTCCTGTTGCTAATCAATAAGCTGATGTTGACTCAAAGTGACTCCAGATAGTACAGAGATTGCGAGTCCTGACACAGTCGGCTAATTTGGCAGGAAAAATAAACTTTCGAAGAAGTTGGAAAGTTATGCTATACGTATGTAACTTTGTGTACTGTTTTTACTCCTAGTTCTCTTCTTATTTCTTTGTGGATTCTGCAAATGTTTAATTTGTTTTTGTTTCTTTTCTTTTTCTCTCTAGGTATGTTTTCTTGTTTTCCTGTTCTCCTTGCACTTGCCCTTCCTCCCTGGGGTAAGTTTGTTCTTCTCATTTAAAAAAAGAGGGGAGGGTATTGTGAAGGATACGGTATATGTAGTATGTATGTATTGTACACTGAGTGATGTTAATGTATATGTTTTATGTAAGCATTATGCATTGTACAGTATGCTATGTTGCTTCACTCATGTTGGTAACTATGGTATTTCATCTGATGTCATAGAGAATGTTAGATTGGTTCTTGAATGCTAAGGGTGTGAGTATTGAAGGGAGATTGGTGGATGCGGAAGGAGACGAAACTTTTCCCTCTGACTCTGCCGGCTATTTGGAGATATAAAAATTCGACACTATTTGTCGATTGGTATCGTCGTTTTTTAAAGATGTCATTTGAATACACTACAGTGAGCTTATTGCTAAGTTATTTACAGGGTATATTTTATAGATGATGCTAAAATACCTCCTTGTGGAGACCATGGGGGAGGTTGGGCAGAGTGTACTATTTTTCTCACCATGAAAGCACACACAAAAACTTGCCATGCGTGCAATGCCGTAGTCTCATCCACGAGTTACACATCGCGTGGAATGCCGAAGTCTCATCCACGAGTTACGCATCGCGTGCAATGCCGTAGTCTCATCCACGAGTTACCCATCGCTTGGAATGCCGTAGTCTCATCCACGAGTTACCCATCGCTTGGAATGCCATAGTCTCATCCACGAGTTACCCATCACGTGCAATGCCGTAGTCTCATCCATGAGTTACCCATCGCGTTCAATGCCGTAGTCTCATCCATGAGTTACCCATCACGTGCAATGCCGTAGTCTCATCCACGAGTTACCCATCGCGTTCAATGCCGTAGTCTCATCCACGAGTTACCCTTCAAGATGGTCCCATCAAGAGCATGATAAGAACATCTTCAGTAGAAATAGTAACCGTGCCTGTATCCAGCGTCTTGGTTACGTAGGAGTGACCATAGTGTTGACAATGTTATGTTGGGAGATAGGAGAATCCAAGTAAAGGCAAAACAGATTAACTTTGTCCGTGACCAATAGCCTTCTGAGACAGGTACATTTTAAGGACAAATTACCTGAATTTCATCCATATTTCCTTTGGAGGCCTGTTTCACTAAAGCCGGAAAGACCCTCCTTGTACGTTTTTTTTTTATTCTGTCTTCTCGGGGCCTCCCACTTTGATCCAAGGGCAGTGCTTAATTTGTAAAACAAAAAGTGCCAGAGCCCAAAGTTTTCTCAGAACACCGCAGTCAGACCTGCAAATATCGGGGGTGCCGAATTAGCAGTCTGAATGGTCTTGATTCCACCTCATTCCTCTTTCATCCACCTTTATAAAACTTCCTGCTACTTGATATCAGTCTGGTAGGTTATTTTTTAATACTGCTTTCTCCTTTTGTCATTTCTCGTCTACTTTATTGTGAAAAGCATATGTTAAAGTCGATAGGCATTTAGGTGTTAATTGTTATTGCTTTATATTTAACCCCTTCGCTGCGGCGGCTATTCCGCCGCAGCGCTAAGGGCGAGGCGGGGCTGCGCGGCGGTCCCGTGCTCGTGATGGAACATCTCCGTCATGGCCCTCGGATGAGCTGTGCTTGGGACGGAATGGTTCCGTCACGGACCCGCCCGCCCATTAGAACGTCAGCGCAGGCGCGGAATTTGCGCCGCGCAAGCGCGGCGAGCGGGCCGTGACGGAACCGTTCCGTCACCAGCACAGCCCACCCGAGGCTCGTGACGGAACAGTTCCGTCACGAGCATGGGAGGGGTTAAGCCTATAGATATCTTTTTTGCTATATGGAATAGATTACCTCAGAAGGCAGTGGTTTTGTTGTTGCTTTGCCCAGATTACCTCAGAAGGCAGTGGTTTTGTTGTTGCTTTGCCCAGATTACCTCAGAAGGCAGTGGTTTTGTTGTTGCTTTGCCCAGATTACCTCAGAAGGCAGTGGTTTTGTTGTTGGTTAGCCCTGGGATCCTTGTTGGCCCCTCTTAAGAGAGCTAGTACTTTGCTTAGCCAGCTGTCATTTTGTATTCCTTTCTAATTGTATGACTGTGTGTGTCCGATGGTTGACTTGTGGAAATGCTTATGCTCAAAACTGTAGGCCTGGGTTGGTTATGGTGACAAGCTAGAGGCCTGATTAGTACACTGGCAAATGTTATGTTTGATGCCACAAGACTTGTTTACTTATTATGAAACACTATGACAAAGTCAGTCAGTATAGCTTATTATTTTTATGGAAAGCATTTGTTAAAGCAATTACAGTAGAAGGCTAGGGTTTTGGCGTTGCCCGCCCCCTCTGACAAACCCTAAGGCTTCTCACTGTGTTAATCTTTGCTAGGCCGTGGTGAGAGAGATTGTCTATTGTTTTGCAAGCTGCATTGTGCTATATATTTATAATTTTTAACTACGCGTGATGATTACTTGTTTTGTGCTCTTGAATAGGCAAGTGTTGGGTAAGGTGTGTAGCTAATAGTAAAGGCTTCATCTGTTCACTGGGAAATGTCACGCCAGATTTCATAGGTTTGATCTGTTATTATGAAATATTATAACAAACCCGTAGGCCTTCCTACTTATTGTGAAAGACATGTGTTAAAGGCAGTAGGCTTTTAAGGATGGATTGTTATTACACTGTGCTAAAACTTATAGGGAGGTATTTTGTTACATGGAATTTCATGGACAATGGTTTTGTTGTCGGTGATTCACCCAAATAAACTATTGGAATAGACAATTTGCACTATGGTAATCCTTATTAGGCTCTATTAGCATCCATTTTTATATTTTTTTGACAACCTAATTTTGTACATATTTCTAGATTTATTATGGGATACCTCTTGGATGCCTTGGGAGGCTTATGACCAACACACTAGCTCTGAGTTGATTATGGTAACAAACCAAAAATAATTGTTATTGGCATGATTGTTTGTGATAAAAAACATGATAAAGGCAGTATGCTGACATGTTGATTGTGTCAGCATACTGCCTTTAAAGTCAGAAGGAATGTAGGGGTGGTTTGTTATGTCTCTGTATTAAAGCCTACATATAGGTATTTTGTTACCTGAAATGTCACAGATTACCTTTGTTGTTGGTTACCACTTCCGGCAAGCCCAAGAGGGGGAAGATTAGCAAATAAAATCAGTATATACTACATACATCAATATATATATATATATATATACATATATATCTAAGTACATAAACAGAGGACCATTTGGGCCAGCTCTGTTCTGTCGTTGGTCTGTCTGAGTGTCATCTATACTCATCTTCATTACATGTTAGCAAACTGCATGGGGTAATTGTTCAGTCTATGTCACTCATTGATTCTCTTGCTCTCTCAGGGCTGAGAAGCAGTCCTGTGTCTGTTAGGGGGAGAGGTCGTCCTTCACAAGAAAGCTGGCTATATGGTCCCAAGGCAATGGTTTTATGATTCGTCTCAGTGTGAATGCGAGACTCGTCATTACACATGTGCTGTATTGTTATTGACTGATAATGATTGGACTCCCCACTCTACAACCATGCTGTATTGTAAGTGACTGCTAATGCTGTATGATGGTGTAAAGTGCTCTGATACTCTTGGGTCCTACCAGCGCTATACAAAACTCTTTAAATAAATAAATAAATGCCCTCTGACACTGGTCGTTAATGGTCCTGTACATCTACCACAGGTGGTGCATAGGTGCTGAGAAAAAAGCTTTGTACAAGAGCAGTCCTGGGAGGGAACCCTGTGTGACTGACACTTCGAGGCTCCTGCAGTTAAAACCCACCTACGCCTTGAAGCCACCTATGTCCGTAGACTTTTAGGACCATATGCATGAACACATTTTCCCATAGACACAGAATGGGCAAAACCCTTTAATGCATCTGGCCCTTAACGCTTTACTGTGAGACATAGAATTGCATCTCTCTGCCGCAACAGGCTCTTTGTAGTAGTGGATGTCAGCATCATATTAACATTTAGCAGAGACACAGCAAACAAGAGGAGACTTTTTAGATTTCAACATTTAAAAAAAATTATATTTGATCAATAGGAATATAAAACGTATTTAATCAGTGCGCGTTTTCATTACATTGGAACTTATTTTCATAATCTTTTTTCTGTTGGATGTTAAAATGTTCTTTTCAGAATTCCCTCACTGCAGTTTCTTGTGGGTTCCCTTGAGCCAACTCGCAGCAGCTTTCCTGCTTTAAAGTCTGCTCTGAACTAATCCTTCCCTTCACTCTTCAAGAACTCTCCCAAGTTTTTGAGGACAAAATATTTGATGTCCTTTGAAGGTGATCGGCAGTACTGCCTGATTGAGGCCTTAACACGTAAAGGACCAATGAGAACACAAGACGGTTGCACAGTTCTGACAGCCAATCAGCAGACAACGGAAAAAACACCTGGCGATTTGCAATACGCGCAGTGTGCAACTTCTGCCATGTAGCTAATTGCATGAATCATTTTATGATAAACCATTCCAGTATGAATAAAGCAGTTTGAGCGTCATTGCTCTCTTTTTTTTGGTCTCAGCTAAGGGTTTAGCCGGAGACTTACTCTGAGGACTGGAGTTTCAGTCCTTCCATGTGTTCATTGGGTCAGGTTCACATTGGCCGTTTGGTGTACACAAACTGCGACTCTTGTTTCACTCCTTTGTGTACACTCACATGTTCTTGTGAATTGGCCCCAATACATCTAAATTAAGAATAGAATGGGAATATTCTTGTACAATTAGTACAAACAGAATGTATTATGCCCTCTTTGCACCTTTAGTGATAGCAAGTTGGACATTTCGGGGCCCGATTCACAAAAACATCTAAGAGTATTACTTCCTGTACTCAGAAATATTTTTGTGAATCTGTCCCGAAGAGAACTCATAAAGTGTAAAGCTAACAGTGTAGGTAACACAGCGCTGTACACATCTGAGAGAGAAGGTCAATGGTAGAAATATGTCTTACCAACAACAAATAAGCAAGGTGGTATAGGCCCTTGACGTGGAATGCTGAACATAAAGTGTGCTACCTTTTGAACATCGGCCAGACTGGGATGGGAGATGATCATCTTGAGTGAGTTTTTGAGAAGATGGCAATTGAAGAGGAGTGATGAGACACATTTTAAGCAGGGTGGTTGATTAGGGGCAGAGCGGAGATTGCCCTTCAATGTCTAGGCCACAGTAGGAAAAGAGTGGACTAAGGTTTCAGTATATTGGTGCTTCAGAAGGGTCCATTTAGTACAGAGGTTTTCTTTGGGTGTCCTAGGTGCCACCAAAGATGGCGCTTCTTGGTGAGATAACATTTGATTCCGGTGGGGAGCCCGGCAGGTGATGTAGCAGATCTTAGATAAGAAGAAGTCTATGATGCTAAAGAAGTTTGTCCCCTTGGCTCTGTTGCCACAGAAACCGTTCTTCTCGACTCTGATGCCAAAGAAGTCTGTATTTTGGCCTCTGGTGACAAAGGAGCCTCTCCCCCTGCCTCGATGCGAGATGATGGATAAATCATGTCCTACCTGTCTTTTGGCCGGATTGGAACTACCTGAGAGACAGATTTGTGGACGTATTTGTAGGCATCGTAGAGAGGCCCAGGGTATTAAATTCAAAGGTAATGTGGTGAATAGGACGGCAATATAAAATATTGCAAATCTGTCAACATTCACTTAAAACATGCGCGCTCCTATTTCTTTGCCTTTAAGGCAATTTATTCAATGTCTTCTCGGGCAATGGTTCTTAGTAAAATTCCTGCTTCTAAGTTATGGAATGAACACAAATTTGAATCTCCCAGAAGTGCGTTTTTGATAGCATTCAAGTTACTTATTTTCAGCTCACAAGCACAGGGATTTCCTTTCATAGATTGCAAAATGTGTTTTTTATTGTGCCTACTATTCAGAATTCATATATAATGACCGCTGTGCCTTTCTCAAGGCCGGGTCACCCCCTTGCTCTCCACGCCTGCTGATCGCCAGTCTCCTTGCCAGCCTCCTTGCCTCCTTGACGCCGACGCCGACACCGTCGCCCCCCCAGCCCCCCGAGCGGCCCAGCCACTGCTGGGCCGGCTGCTCGCCACTTTTCCCGCCGCTGGCCCCCTGCGGCCCCGCCCACCACCGGCCCATTGGCCCAGACGCTAGCCCAGCCCAGCTGACCCGCCCTCCCGTCCCCCTCTTAAGGGGAGAGCCTGGTGACCGTGGGAGTGACCGCTGTGCCTTTCTCAAGGCCGGGTCACCCCCTTGCTCCCCACGCCTGCTGATCGCCAGCCTCCTTGCCAGCCTCCATGCCTCCTTGACGCCGACGCAGACACCGTCGCCCCCCAGCCCCCCGAGCGGCCCAGCCACTGCTGGGCCGGCCGCTCGCCACTTTTCCCACCGCTGGCCCCCTGCGGCCCCGCCCACCACCGGCCCATTGGCCCAGACGCTAGCCCAGCCCAGCTGACCCGCCCTCCCGTCCCCCTCTTAAGGGGAGAGCCTGGTGACCGCGGGAGTGACCGCTGTGCCTTTCTCAAGGCCGGGTCACCCCCTTGCTCCCCACGCCTGCTGATCGCCAGCCTCCTTGCCAGCCTCCTTGCCTCCTTGACGCCGACGCCGACACCGTCGCCCCCCCAGCCCCCCGAGCGGCCCAGCCACTGCTGGGCCGGCCGCTCGCCACTTTTCCCGCCGCTGGCCCCCTGCGGCCCCGCCCACCACCGGCCCATTGGCCCAGACGCTAGCCCAGCCCAGCTGACCCGCCCTCCCGTCCCCCTTCTTATGACGCCCCCAGAGCGACCGCGCAGCAGACGCGCGCAGCGGGAGCACCGATTGAGCGCCGAAGGTGCGCCAAAGGTAAGCCCGTCTGCACCCGTCCGTGCCTGGACCGCGCCCAGTGCCAGGACCCCTGGCCCCCGCCGACGGAAGCCGACCCGACGGACCTACGACGCCACCGAACTCTACGCACTCAACGCCGGAAGAACCCCGGGGTGCTACCGAGCCACCCCGAGACGCACCCACGGACCCTTCTGCTGCAACTCCTGCAAGTTCACCTGCATCCAGACCTCCGCCACACCAGCAGCGACCAAGACCAAGCCGAACACCAGCAGCACCCACCTGAAGTGCATCCTGCTCAACACCCGCTCCGTCCACATACACGCCGTCGAGCTCTGGAACCTGCTCGACACCACTGCATCGGGCGTCGCCTTCCACACGGAAACCTGGATGAACGCCTCTTCAGCGCCCGACATCGCCATCGCCATCCCAGACGGCTACAAGATCATCCGAAGGGACCGCATCAACAACACAGGAGGAGGCGTCGCCATCATCCACAGGAACACCATCCGCATCTCGACCAACACCGACGACACCCTCGCACCTGCCGAGCACCTTCACTTCCAGATCCACATCAACCCCAAGACCACCCTCAGAGGCACCCTCATCTACAGACCCCCGGGACCACGCACACAATTCAGCGAAGACATCGCCGACTTCATCAGCCCGCACGCCCTCTGCTCTGCTGACTACATCCTCCTCGGGGACCTCAACTTCCACCTGGAGAACAACAACGACCGCAACACCACCACCCCGCTGGACAACCTCGCTAACCTGGGACTCAAGCAGCTGGTCACCACCCCCACCCACTACGCCGGACACACACTCGACCCCGTCTTCTCATCCAGCAAGGACATCGCCTTCAGCCACGCCACCGGACTCCACTGGACGGATCACAGCTGCGTCCACTTCAGCTTCAGAAGGACCACGATCCACCACCACCAGCAACAGGTTGCACGCAGAAGCTGGAACAAGATCACAGCCGACCAACTCGCGACCTCCCTGAACATGAACCCTCCCACCAGCACACCGGACCCAAGCCAGGCGGCCACCAACCTCACCAAGTGGATCAGCGACTGCGCAGACGACCTCGCCCCCCTGAGGACCCCGCCCAGCAGACCCGGCAGCAAGAAAGCCCCATGGTTCACCGACGAACTCAAGAACTCCAAGAAGAACTGCCGAGCCCTCGAGAGAACCTGGCGCAGAGACCCAACTCCGGACAACATGGCTGCCCTCAAGCTCGCCACCCGAAAGCACCACCAACTCATCTGCGCCACCAAGAAAACCGCATTCAAGGAACGACTGGACAACAACGCACACAACAGCAAGGAACTCTTCAACATCGTCAAAGAGCTCTCCAACCCCAACGCCGGAAACAACGACATCACCCCTTCGCAAGACCTCTGCAACTCCCTCGCCTCCTACTTCCACAACAAGATCGCGGACATACACAACAGCTTCAGCACTCAACCGACGCACGCCACAACCGAACCCCCACCCCCCACCACCACCCTCCGCGCGCTGGACCCCGATCAACACCGAAGACACCATCCGCACGATGAACTCCATCCACTCCGGATCTCCGACCGACCCCTGCCCTCACCACGTCTTCAACAAGGCCGACGCTGTCATCGCACCCCACCTGCGGGACATCATCAACACCTACTTTGACACCGCTACCTTCCCGGAGAGCTGGAAGCACGCCGAACTCAGCGCCCTACTCAAGAAGCCTTCAGCCGACCCCACCGACCTCAAGAACTACCGCCCCATCTCGCTGCTCCCGTTTCCTGCAAAAGTCATCGAGAAGACCGTCAACAAGCAGCTGGCCGCCTTCCTCGAGACGAACGGATCCCTCGACCCCTCGCAGTCTGGCTTCCGGGCAAACCACAGCACCGAGACCGCCCTGATCGCAGCCACCGATGACATCCGTGCCCTGCTCGACAACAGAGAAACAGCGGCCCTCATCCTCCTAGATCTCTCCGCGGCCTTCGCACTATCTGCCACCGTACCCTAGTACAGCGCCTCAGCAACGTCGGAGTCCAGGATAAGGCACTGGAGTGGATCATCTCCTTCCTCGCCGGGAGAACACAGAGAGTCCGCCTCCCTCCGTTCAGATCGGAAGCCACCGAAGTCATCTGCGGCGTCCCTCAAGGCTCCTCGCTCAGTCCAACCCTCTTCAATGTCTACATGGGCCCCCTCGCTGACATCGCACGCCAGCACAACCTCAACATCATCTCCTACGCCGACGACACCCAGCAGATCCTCTCCCTCACCAACGACCCCGCCACCGCCAGAGACAACCTACACGAAGGGATGATAGAGGTAGCCGAATGGATGAAGAACAGCCGCCTGAAACTGAACTCGGACAAGACGGAAGTCCTCATCCTAGGATCCTCACCCTCCGCCTGGGACGACTCCTGGTGGCCCCCCGCCCTGGGCAACGCACCCCAACCCACAGACCACGCACGCAACCTGGGCTTCATCCTGGACTCCTCCCTCTCCATGACCAGACAAGTCAACGCCGTCTCCTCGTCGTGCTTCAACATCCTGCGCATGCTACGTAAGATCTTCCGGTGGATCCCCACCGAGACCAGGAAGACGGTCACCCAGGCCCTCGTCACCAGCCGTCTGGACTACGGCAACTCCCTTTACGCCGGAACCACCGCCAAACTCCAGAAGAGACTCCAGCGGATCCAGAACGCCTCAGCACGTCTCATCCTGGACATCCCCCGGCGCAGCCACATCTCCGGACACCTGAGAGACCTGCACTGGCTCCCGGTCAACAAGAGAATCACCTTCCGACTCCTCACCCACGCACACAAAGCCCTACACAACCAAGGCCCGGGATACCTCAACAGCCGCCTCAACTTCTACGCTCCCAAACGCCAGCTTCGATCGACCGGCCACGCCCTCGCCGCCGTCCCCCGCATCCGAAGAGCCACCACAGGAGGACGGTCCTTCTCCTACCTCGCCGCCAAGACATGGAACTCCCTCCCGACCCACCTCCGCCGGACCCAGGACCACCTCGCCTTCAGGAAGCAACTCAAGACCTGGCTGTTCGAGCAGTAGCGGACCCCCCCTCCCTAGCGCCTTGAGACCCTTTGGGTGAGTAGTGCGCTTTATAAATGCCGTGATTGATTGATTGATTGATTGATTGATTGATTGATTGATTGATATAACGTATTGATAGCTGTCTACATGAGAATCTTTTGCCTGGTATCCCCCTTGTGTACAAAAGGTACCCTAGGCACCAGCTCACTATGCTATATATTCTGTCGCTAAAGTAGCACGTAGAGCATTGCTAGTGCACGGAACGTGGCACACATTGAGTTTCACAGGCCCCACTAGACATTTTTAGCCAAGTCTCCAACAATCCAACATTAGGCTGTCACCTGAAGTTCAAGCAAAATATAAATGAAGTGTGGATATGCGGAGCCCAATAATCAGGATTTATATAAGATTATACTTGTGCACAGCACCGCTCGTGGGTTTGGTGTTACTTGCCTCTGAAATGCATAGTGGCACTTATGCAGCTGGTATATGTGGGGCATCCTTGTGCGAGCACACAAGGGAGTGTAAATTGAGATGCAGTTGTGTGCATGGATGGGCGGTGAGGAGCCTTATCTTCAAGCTGATAGTGGACAACACTACTAGGGGAGGTTCCATACTCCCTAAGTTGATGCTGCAGGGCAGTTCCAGGTGAGGAACCCTACTCCCAGTATTCACACTGTTCCGCACTATCAAGGGAGGTGCTGTGCTTCCGACTTTTACACTACCGCAGAGTAGGAGCTTCCATACTTCCCATGATGCTGCAGCACAGCAGTAGGGGGTTTGCCACTGCAGCACAGTACCAGGTGAGGGGGCTGTATTTTCCTTGTTAACCCCATGCGATCATACATGGGGAGGTGCCATCCTTCTAGCGATGGCTCTGCAGAGCAGTGGTAAGGGAGGTGCCCTACCCCAAGTGTAGACACTGCACCTCAGTAACAAAGGATGGGATGCACTTCCGGTGCTGAGATTGTGGCGCAGTAGAAGCGATGTTTCCACACTTCCAGTCTTGACGTCATGGCTAAGTTGTAGAGGAGGCGCTGTCCTTCCAGGGTTCCTCCCGTGGCGTCACACATGGGACGTGCCGTCCATGTTGTGGGCACTGTCGCATAATGCCCTGGGAGGTGCTGGCCTTTCAGGGTCGGTCCAGTGTTAGAGGACGCGTCCAAGGCTGACACTACAGAGCAGTAGTAGGTTGTGGCCGTACTTCCAGTTCTGACACTATTGGGGAATCATTAGGGATTTGAGATATTTTTATGATGACATGGCAGCGTGGTTTTAGTGGGTACCAATATAAAATGCCGACACTGTGGGGTGGTAGCTCAGGATAATACGGTCGATGCACACACTGGAGGGGTAATGTAGGGATAATGTTGGCGCTGCTACACGCCATAATTCCTTCAATGCAGTTCAAGGCACAACTCCAAAAAAAAGAAGTGGGGAGACGCTGATGTCACGACAGGAAGTAACGTCACGAAAGGTGGCTTGAACCATCAGACTCATTGTCTCCCCTCACTCACTCCTTAGATGCGATTGCATCAGAGAAGCCAGCGCGTGACCAGCGTTCTGAATATGCTCTGATGTCGCCCCAGAGAGGCCAAAGAGTGTGTGTGTGGCTCCATTTGCTCCAGTAATCGAGCTCCCGGTAAAATAAGTGGCGGGACGCCGTCCACCGGCGTGGTACCCCGATTCGAGCCCTGATGCAGATGTTGTAGGAGCGATCTCAGAGGATATTCACCTGTTAATGCAGGCTCTACCACATAGCACAATTCTTCCAATGCTGACTCTGTAGGGTTTTCTAAATCTGCCACCGACGGGGAGTAATAATGCAGTTCACCTCCTTATATCACTGCTGCCATTACTGGGCCTCCAATTATGACATTTCCTGACAGCACTGAACGTCGCATTTCATGAACAAGATCAAGGTTATGTTGCGGCGGATGCAAAATAGACTTGTCGACCCCTGAGGTGCCTTCAATGCAGATGGGGTCATGTTTGCAAATGATTGCATGCGGGTCTCCTGGCAGACCCAATGTGTTCCCTGAAAATGACTTTGTTCGGCATTGATTGGATAACATCCCGCGTCCTCTTTGTATGCGGACAAGTCATCAACTGGAGAGCATAGTGTTAGAACATTAGCTCCACAGTCGATCTCAGCGGCTTCCAGCAGAGGCTCCGTCATTAATCATTTGCAGGTGGGATAATGGGGGACGACGTTGGCGCCTGAGTTCGCGCACATTGGCTGGCGCGCTCGCAGAGCATACAGTATCCATTTGAGGAAAGGATCCCGATTGGTGGCAGAGCTTTGCCTGTCCTGAACGCCCCCGCCAATCAACTGGAGTGAAACGCGAGGGTTGTCGCACAATGTTCTTGCATATATCTAGTCCCTTCACATCACTATACTCTAGGGAGCTCTGTTACAGCCGTTGATGCAGTGCTGCAGGATTCTCTCCCTGCATTAGAATGTAGGCTGTTGGCCCACAGGCACAAGATGCATTTTCATCTGTTAGAAAAGATCAACAAATGTTCACATATGGCCAGAGAACCTCAAGTTCATTTTACCGGGTATTATTAAGGGGTCTGATCTCAGGCAAGAAGTGATAGTAACAACTCCTTATAATATTGGTGCTGGAAATTGGAATCAAATAGTAAATAGAAAAGTGGATTTCAATTGCTGCAGAACCAGGAAATACGCAAGAGTATTTCTGATATATTTCTGGCATTTTCCATTCAGTCATTGTACACGATCACCTGATCGCCGGTTTTTCCACTTTGGTAAATAAATATAGATATTTTTGTCTTTATTTCTATATAACTGTCAGTAAAAGCTGAAAGGTGTCCCCACAAAACGGTCATTGAGAACGCCACGACAAGTGTCTCCCTAAAAATTAAGTTTTGGATTCACAAAAACATGTCAATCAGTTCCACCATGGAAAACAGAAACTGCAACGTCAGCCTTGTGTGAGGCCTTCATTCCTCAAGAAAGACACATGCATACCTCCCTTGCGCATTGCATACCTCCCAATCGTGTTCCATACCTCCCATCTGCGTTCCATACCTCCCATGTGCATTCCATACTTCCCATGTGTATTCCATACCTGCCATGCCATTCCAGATCTCCCACGTGCAATGCACTGTGAAGTCAAGACTTCCACTTTCTTGCAGCCCAGGTTCTTATTCATGTCTGCAAAGGATTTGACATGGAGGAAACCAGAAAAGAACCATTCACAAAGCCAAACATAACTCAGCTTCAAAAATGCATGTCAAGCAAGTGATTGATTTACTTAATTTGTATTATCCGGGTGGTACACATTGCTTTGTTGGATATTGTGACTATTGTCTCAGTCTTACTTGATACAGAGAAGCAGTGGTGTAGCAAGGTCAGGTGGTACCCAGTGCGGAAAATTTCTTGTCACCCCCTCACCACATTGATATTATTAAAAGAAGGAAAAATAATTTACTTAAAGCTTTGTCTTTCTGTTTTCTTTGCTGCGCACCACTCATTTAATTAATAATATATATATTTTTTTTAAGTGTTGTGAGCCCAATAATATTTTATTTTAATTTTTAAAACACATATTTTTGCCACTTTGTCACCCCCCTCAGAAATGGCACCCATGGTAGCCCATACCCCCTTCCTACGCCGCTGCAGAGAAGGCCTTTCGCTGGGTTCAATTGGGTTCATATTTACCCACTCTGTGGGATTAATTTGCGGCTGCCCTCCGGTTTGTCTCTTGACTTATCGTGGCATGTCATCCATTTTCCTTAAAAACTATGACCCTCACTGGTATTTTCCTGAAAACTTGGTTGAACTGATAAGCTGTATGGAGGCCATACATTCTGTTTGTGTCATTGGCTCCTAGCAAATGAATTGTATTGGCTATCTCTCCTATCATGTATGTGTGACCTTGCTCAGAAACGCCTTATGGTATGTCATCATGGGCTTCTTGGGAGGTCTTGCCACCAAGGTGCATGTCACACTAATACACATCACAACCCATGAGCCAGACCATACCACCTGCATGGAGCACAACTCAGATGTGATCTGCTTTCTGCCTGACTACTGCAGGTATCCCACCAATAATCGTCATTAGGATATGCCACACACAAAGATCTAACACAACAAAGTAGGGAGGGTGTATTAGGCTCATGCAGTGCAGATAAAGGATGCGCTCTGGTAGGCTGCCATAGGGCCCCCACGAGCCCATGCCACCCAGTAATGCCCCACACAAACATCTATTAAGAGGCATCAGGTAGAACACGTCATACATTCACCACAGCTTAGAGATGCCTTCACTGGGCATCGAACAGCGGTTAACACCAAGATGTGCCACACACAACACTCAACAGAACATAGTAGACTTCAGACACATGCATTCACCACATAACCTGGAAACACCAGGAGTGCTGATTGCTGTGGAGATACCAACATAATGAACCCATGCTTTTAAGTGGAAGGTGCACCAGAAATGAAGTTGAAATATCAGGTTTAGTCCATCATCCTTTATTTATAATTGAATTAAAATCAGCCATCAGCCAACGCGTTTCGTATCTATCGCATTAGGAGCTTCATCGGGGCTTTGTCCATCAAGTAGTGTATTCACAATATCTTAGATAGTTGAGATACCAATGCCAGGAAATTCACCCAAGAATCCGGGATCATGTCAGGTCAGTGCCCAGCTTGTGATCTGAGTCCTTAAGGCTCCTGCTCATGGCACGGTCGCCAGCGTTCAAGTGACATAATGAACCTATGAAGGCATTAGACTCCTCACACACATGCAATACACATCCCATAAGAACACATCATAGTCCGCTGTTGTGATAATGCCTAGTATAACACAGAGTCAACAACACTATGTTTACACTTTCTAATCACCAGGCAAAGCTTCAAGCTAAGATATACATAAATAAATGGTTAAACCTCCGGTCCATTGGTCTCCTGCCCCAAAATCACACCCCACAACCACATCTCATTGCACAAGATGGTGCCCCTCAGTGTAAAGGGCCGGAACTCAATCACCAACCACTGTCACCAGGTGACACGTGGAGTCCGATATGAGATGGAAACCGCGGGCACGTGGGGCCACTTCCACTATGAGGCCACACTGGTTCTGTGCAAATAACCCTAACACGGCATCCCTCAGTCCTGGGGGTGGCACGAGTGTGACACGTGCGTCACGTCATTCAGGCGTCTGCCTTCCCTCCATGCACTCGTGAAGTCGTGTTATTGTAAATGTGAGCTGTGGTTTGCACACTCCTCGGGGTTTCACATTTCTCATCACTGCAAGACTCCCGCAGTAGGTAAGGTCTGAGTTCTCCTGTTAGGGACTCTGCGTTTCACGCTCCCTACCTCAGTAGCACAAGGGGTGAACTGTCCCTCGGGCCTATCACCATCCACGTGTGTTATACAACCTGTGCACGCAGTTACAAGACGCCCAGCGGACCCCCCAGGCTCGCTGTCCAATAGTCGCCGCATAATTACCATCATTTCGCGGCTCGAGCCCGTGGGTTTGACGTGTCTTTGTGTGTGACGTTGTGGGTGCATATTGTCAGTAAACAGAGCCAAGCGAGGAGGGTGAGCGAGAGAGAGACGGAGGCTGCATTAATTGTACACGACCGAAGAATCCCGTAATGAGTGTTTTCCTCTGTCGCCTAATCCTGTGGCGCCTCGCCAGACTCCACGCCGCATGAAGGAGCACGAGGAGCGCGCGCAGCTGTGCGGCGTGGGCCACAGTGGGACCGCAAACTCCGCGTTATTTATCTGTTTACTCATTTCCGAGGCTTCTCAAGCGCGCACTGTGAAACGAGCCTCCTCTTAGCACATACAAGGCCTCACACCTCCCTCCAGTGGGAGTCTCCAGAGCCCTTCAGTTTATTTGCCAATCCAAGATGGCCACTGTGGCCTTCTCTATGTCCGGTTGCACTCTATTCACGATGTACCTGATATTATTTGTGCTCCTTTCACATCTCTGTCCTCATCTTCAGGGTTCCTGCCATCACAACATGGCTCCTACCCCAGCTCCCTAGAGACGAGAGCTTTACTGAACAGTCAACTTATTTTAAACCCCATTTGATCTATGTGTCACTTTAACTCAGCATTTCGAGGGCAATTTAGCAGTCAAATGGCGTGCCAATGCAAACGTGGGTGTTTGCCCCTAGGGAAAGAAACCATCAGCTGCCACTACCTCTTTGCGTGCCAAGAACTATGGCTGGTGGAATGCGGAGGGCGCCATCTTGAAGTATGGTCAGTGAAGGTGACAGGAATTGCATGACAGCAAAACACACAAGATGATGGACGGAATGTTGCACAATGGCAAAACATTCAACCCCAGTCACAGATCTGGGTTTAATCCATCGTTATTTGCTCACCAAGCCACCCCAGTTCAGACATGGCCATATGCAAATCAGTCTTGACCCTGTGCCTCATGGGAACTGTCCAGACCGAACTGCCAATCCCTGTCTTTCCTGGACCGGAATCAAGCATCCTAGGACCGGTTTCTGGCTATCAGCCTTCATCAGCCAGGATAGCTTGACTCCAGTGGCATAGTGAGCACAGGACCCACGTCTGGGCATACCATTCCCACATAGGGTGAACAGCAAAACACACAAGATGATGGACGGAATTGTGCACAATGGCAAAACATTCACCCCTAGTCACAGATCTGGGTTTAATCCATCCGTCCATCACCACCCCCTTTTGTACCGCTTTGTTCACCATAAGTTGGCAGGGTATGCTCAGACATGAGCCCCTTGCTCACTTTGCCACTGGATTCGAGGAAGCCTGGCTGAAGACGGCTGAAATGTCAGAAACCGGTCCTAGGAAGTTTGTTTCCGGTCCAGGGAAGGTATGGCTTGGCAGTTCGGGCTGGACTGTTCCCATGAGGCACAGGGTCAGACTGATTTGCATATGGCCATGTCTGAACTGGGATGGCAGAGTGGGCTAAAGAACAGTGATGGATTAAATCCAGATCTGTTGACTGGGTGCAAGTTTTTGATTGGTTCAGAGGCTCCGTCCATCACCACCCCCTTTTGTAAGGAATTGCATGATGGCCTACACCACCTTACAGGGCAGAGCTTTGTGTTTTTCAGATGGATTACTTACATTTGTTGCTAGCCCTATGAGGTTGAACTTTTCTCCTAGGATGACAATGGGGCAACCAGAAGTGCAGCATGGACAGAAGGCCAGAAGGGCAGCATGGCTAGGAGGCCAAAAGTGCAGCATGGATAGGAGGCCAGAAATGCAGCATGGACAGGAGGCCAGAAAGTTGAAGCATGGACAGGAGGCCAGACGTGCAGCTTGGACACAAGGCCAGACACAAGGCTGCTTTTCATTGTTCTTTGAGATATTAGCTTTAAAAAAACACGGATTGGTAAACCCTAAAGGACAGTGAGTAGGTCTGATCTCAATGCACCAATGCTTGTAAACGTGTGCTGTTCATCACATAAAAGCAGGCTTCTCCAAGGAGTAGCTTGTGTGTTACCTGTAAATCTCCAGCTACCTAGAAGTTGCTCTTCTGCCTTCACTCCAGCCTATTAAACGTGAAGCTTTTGCTTGACTGAATTAATGTATGTATATCAAAACTGAAAAATGTGCATTCGAAACAAAAATGTGTGCCTTTTCAGAACAGATAAGCTGATTGTTGAATTTGCAAAATATTTTTAAAGCGGATAATTGAATGATGTATCACCTGGTTTGGGTAGGTTTATTACTACTATTAGTAACTTGGTGCCATGGGCAGTTAAGCTATTGTCGTTTTGTTTTACCCACATAAGGGCTTTCCAGATTACCAAACACCTTTTTTTTTTAAATAACTGCTGCCTGTCGTGCCTGAGCACTGGGAATAATTTTGCGTGGGGTGGCCCCTAACTAATGTGATCTTGGCTGATGTCATCACTATGACAACACAAATGATATTAGTAGCTAATGATCATTAATTTTTTGCATAAGTAGCTCTCGTAACGGAAAAGGTTGGAGGCCCCTGCAAAGTGTGCCCCATTGACTTTCCCAAAAATTGAAAAAAGCAGAAATTACATTCTGCCTTTTTGTATTAATTTATTTTTATGCAGATTTATATAGCGTGAACTCGACCCAAAGGTATTGGAGTACACAAGGACACATTCAGGCACAGGGAGATTAGGTGATTTACCCAGAATCACATGATATGGACGCGACCCCAGCACCATAGGACCCAGACCCCCCAGGTTGGCTCCCGGCCCCGCCCCCATCCAAAACCCATAAATCAATACTTGACGACCAGAGCTGTGGATAAAAGAGGCCATTTTTATTACAAACCGTTACACAAACATGACAATATATAATTAATACAATTTGATATGATATGGATTTATTAAATTCAATCATTAAGCAATATTTACATTTAAGTTGATCATAAAATCATAATCTATCAGCAAGTCTGACAGAACTTAATTTATATACCAGAAGAAAGTCGGCAGTCTAGCCGACGGATCACATCCTCTCCCTTGAATGCATGTAGAGATAAAGTTGTGAAGTGACTAAAAGTGAGATGAGTGAATGGACTATTCTGATGTACAATATTTCCTCGCGGGCGCCAGCGGAAGCACATACTAAATAGCCGAGTGATATTCTAAATAGCCAATAGCATGAGGTGAGACGGTTCCTCTGCGCACGACGTGGCCCTTTGAGGAGCGGCTCGAGGCAGCATCGGCTCCCCCTCCGCACAGGTGCTGCCAACGCACGCGCTTTTATAATTCACAGGCACATCTCTGGCGATGCTTCAAGTATAAACAGCTCCTCGCCAGAGGGGAAATCAGAATACTTTCATCACGTATGATTGCAAATGAGCGGTCTGCGTGAAGGCCCCCGGCCTCGACGTGCCTCCGTCTTATTAAAGAGCTAATTAGCAGCCAAGGGTTGCCGCAGTTGGCAGGTACGGCGTGGAGGGTCAGGGGCGAGCGCGGCCGAGGACGAACGTTTTCTGAAGATTTTTATGTTAACAAGGATCGCTAATTATGCACTGCTATTTCTACTGTGCCTGGGTCGGGGACCCCTTCGGGCTGGTGGAACATGTTCCCAGAATCCAGGGGAGCAATGTTAAAAAAAACAAACACAGAAACGCATTTGTAATAGGAGACAAACAAGACTGTGTAAGGATAGCTAGGGCTCAACCAGAAAGGGTTACCCACATCTTTTTACAGTGCTCCCCAATTAATTTTATGTTAGCGTATCACCATAATATACTTATTATCATTATGCACAGCATATTACCAGCGGAGATTTTGTAAAACGCACATTCGCCCTAAAGGGTTTCTTCGCATCGAGTAACATATTCTTGTTACCCAACTCATTGGTATCATGTTATCGATCTTGAAAAGGTGAATAGCTAATTGGGCCCGATAAATATATATATAAATATACGGTGCAAGTTCACAGGTGCAGGACCAGTCGCAATGTCAACACAATCGCAATCCAGGTAATATCGCAGATTATGGAAAGGACTCCCACTCCACAATTTGTAATCCAAAGTTTTTTAGCAGCTTACACACACGTGTATATATATAATATATAAATATATATATATTACCTACTGGCGGTCGCCAGTAGGTATATACAGTTAGGATTTTTTTCCTATGGGATTTTTGAAAATTCTATGTTGAATAACTTTGGCGTTTGAGGACGGAATTGGCTGAAAGTTTCTGGAAAATGGAACATTTTGTTTCTGAGCAGCCCCTGAAAATTTGGGGGGGGTTTCGTCAAGCGGGGGCCGAGAAAAAAGGGGGGTCCCAAAACGTGTTTTTAACATTGAGTTTTCCATAGGGCGGTTGGACTCACTTTTAGCTCGATCGGCTGAATGGATTTCCACGAAACTTGGCAAAATTGTAGGGACTGGTAGCCCGATGTGCCTTTGCTATGTCTCAAGATATATGCTCCAGTGGTTTTTACGAAAATTAACTTTGAAAAATATATATTGGGCTACATTGGGCTATATATATGTTGGAGCCCAAATGTAGCCCAATGTAGCCCAATGAAGCCCAATGAAGCCCAATGTAGCCCAAAGATGGCCGCCAGAGACAAAAAAAAACAAATGTAGCCCAAATATCAGCCAGATGTAGCCCAACTATAGCCCAGTGACAGAATGTCCCAGAGTGTTTTAAAGAACAACTAGAACGCTAACAGTCTTACTTATGACAAAAGTATGGCACACCTGAAGTCATCTTGATTGGAATAAAGTGGTAACACTTAATACATTTAATTTGAAAAGGAACAAAATAAGGGGTTTCATTTTGCCATAGAAATGTTATATATATATATATATATATAAATATATATATATATATATATATATATATATATATATATATATATATATATATATATATATATATATTCACTGAAAAAACCATAGGTTATAGACCATATATAGTTAGGAATTAGCATTTACAAAACCTTGAAAATTCACTGAAAAAACCATAGGTTATAAACCATATATAGTTAGGAATTAGCATTTAAAAAACCTTACTTTACTCACACAAAACCATTGAAATTCCATATATAGTTAGTTGTACTAACTATATATCGCGCACCCGCAATCCACTGCTGATCATGTCACATATTACATCATTCATGACATGGTCAGTGACATCACTGATGACATCACTGATGACATCTCAAATGACATCACTGATGACATCACTGATGACATCTCAAATGACATCACTGATGACATCACTGATGACAACATCCAGTGACTGTATGTTTCTGTAAAGTTAAAATATGTCTTACATATTGAAGAATGAGTGGATGTAGAAGTGTCTGAACAAAGGATTTAGTAGGTGCATGACTGACTGTATGAGTGAGTGATTAAATGTGTCTCACTGAGTGCATGGGTTAGTGACTAAACTGTCTTAATTTGTGCATCATTATGTCTGTTGTTCTGTAAACTGCTGCATGTGTTGATCAGTAGCTATATGATTAACTATATGGGTTATTGATTGGTTGCCCAAGTATTTGTATGGGAGACTGAGAGTGTGTATGGGTGGCTGGTAGGTGTATGACTCTCTGCATAGATGTATGGGTTCAAAAGTGCATGTGGAAACAGCTGTATGGGCGGTTGACTGTGTGCATGACTGTATTGGTGAGTGAATAGATATCTCAGTGCTACATGTCAAAGTAAGTACATATGTAAAATACAGTACATGTGAGAGTTGACATATATAAATAACTGTGCATAAGAGCCAGTGAATGTGTGAGTGGCTGTATGGATCATTGTGAACTTGTATCCAGGATTGTATAAGTGAGTAAATATGTTTTAGTATATGTTTGAATAAGTAAGGTGTGTTTAACTGTATAGTTAAGGAAATGGAGGTGTGATTGATTGTTTGCATGACTGACTAGGTGTGTGTGTAACTTCATGGATGAGTGACAATCTGTGAGTCTGTGTTTACACTGAGTGTATCTAAGGTTATATTAGAGTCTGAAGAGGTTCATCGTATTATCACATGAATGATGTCATCAGTGATGTGATCAGTAATGTCAAATGAGATGTCATCAGTGATGTCATCAGTGATGTCATTTGAGATGTCATCAGTGATGTCATCAGTGATGTCATCAGTGATGTCACTGACCATGTCATGAATGATGTAATATGTGACATGATCAGCAGTGGATTGCGGGTGCGCGATATATAGTTAGTACAACTAACTATATATGGAATTTCAATGGTTTTGTGTGAGTAAAGTAAGGTTTTTTAAATGCTAATTCCTAACTATATATGGTTTATAAACTATGGTTTTTTCAGTGAATATATATATACATATATACATGCATACATAGTGAAGTTACTTTAAAAAAATGTTATTCGATTAAGAGTGCCATTTCAAATAAATGCGCACATTTATTGCTACAGAGCATTGGGCACATTTGTTATGTTATGTTATGTTAAAATTATTTGTACCGCGCAAGGTCACCAGAACGGTTTCATGGCGCTCATAACAAAAGCGGAGGGCAAGGACAGGAGTTACTCAAATGCTGATTGGAAGAGGAACGTCTTCAACTTCCTACGGAAACAATCGTAGGTAGGGCAGTGTCGGAAAGAAGGCGGAAGGGAGTTCCAGAATTTGGGGGACAGAAAAGAAAAACAAAGACCACCATATTTTTTACGTTTGGTTTTCGGAGTGAGTAAAAGGTTGTGTGACGTGGAGCGGAGGTCTCTCGTGGGTACGTATCGCTTCAAACTGGAGGAGATGAAAACAGGCGATTGGTCAGAAAGAGCCTTGAATATCGTACAACCAAGTTTGAAGGTGCAACGTTTAGCCACCGGTAGCCAATGCAGGCTCCGCAACAGTGGCGAGACGTGCTGGTGCTTAGGCTGGTGGTAAACCAGGCGAGCTGCCTGATTTTGCACCGGCTGCAACCTTTGAAGATGGTATGCAGGAATTCCAACGTATAGAGTGTTGGCATAGTCAATTCTAGACATAACAAGAGCCATGATGACAAGGATAAGTGCGTCTCTGGTGAGGAATCTACTGATTTTACGTAGCCTACGCAGGTGGAAAAAGCAGGATGACGTGACCGCACTAGTCTAGGGCCTCATGGATAGATCACCTGAGATTACTACGCCAAGACTTTTCACAGAGTTGACAGGCCGAGGAGGAAGCCCTGGTGACGAAGGCCAAAAGCTGTCATTCCATAGATTGGTTGACCCGCCCACCAGCACAAGCTCAGTCTTGGTAGGATTTAATTTGAGCTGGCTGTGGTTCATCCATTCCGATATGTCCAGGAGGGTAGGGAAGGATCAATGGGAAAAATTAACTGCAAATCATCCGCATAGTTAAAGATTGTGGCAGTGGATTTGCGGAGGGAAGCTATTAGGGGCTGCATGTACAAATTAAATAGTAAAGGGGATAGGGCGGAGCCCTGTGGGACTCCGCAGGATAGGGGGGAGTAGGAAGCAGAGAAGGTGGACAAGTGTACGGCCTGGGATCGCTTATCCAGGAAGGATCTAACCCAATCGAGAGCAACGCCCTGGATGCCGGCATTGTTGACACGGTCGATCAGTATTGCATGATCGACCGTGTCGAAGGCCGCCCATTTGGGTTTGTTACCATAGTGCAGCAAAATTGATATGAGCAAAATACCTTTACTGCCTCACAGTCTGCATGAAACAAAGAATTTGCACAGGGTAACATTTGTTCTAGCAGTGGCGGCTGCCTCGGAACAGCGGTGGTGGGGATTAATTGGCGCATGAGCAGTGTTGTGATTGATAAGAGCGGCCTGTATGGCCACTCAGGCAGTGCCTGGGAGCCTGGGCATGTTCTCCATGGGACTGTGCAACACAGCCTGGTGGTGAACATGCTATGTGCGAATGATGGTTTGGCCGGCTCGAGAGGGCAGGCCAAACTGTCATGCACTTAGAGGAGTGCAAACCACTCCTCACTCTGCTCGGGCGTCACAGAGCCAGCCCCGCTCGACCTGGCTCCGAGTCCCGCATAGAAAAATAACATGATAATAACTTCCTTTTATTATAATTTTCTTTTTGTACTGCTGAAATAGCAGTGGGGCGACGCGCCTCCGCGTTAGCAGAGGAGCCGCTACTGTCTCCCAGTAGTCACGATGTTCTTCAGTACGATTTTACTCTGCTGCACACATTTAAGCCCATTCATCCGTGTTTTGGTTAAATACCTTTTGTTACAACAAATGTACTGGAATTAATGCTATGGCATAAACCGTATATGTGGATGTTCACTGTATAATATGTTATTTACTACTTGTGTTGAAGGAGAGATCACTCGATTCTTCAACTTTTGTGTGTCATGACACCCCCCACTCAACAATGGTAATAAATAGCATACTATATTCTGTGTGTGTGAGAATCTATCTATCTATCTATCTATCTATCTATCTATCTATCTATCTATCTATCTATCTATCTATCTATCTATCTGTCTGTCTGTCTGTCTGTCTATCTAACTCTGTCTGTCTATACTTATACGTATGTATATCTATGCCGATAGATAGATAGATAGATAGATAGATAGATAGATAGATTTATAGATAGATTGATTGGTAGCTTGATAGATAGATATACAGATAGATAGATAGATAGATAGATAGATAGATAGATAGATAGATAGATAGATAGATAGATAGATAGATAGATAGATAGATAGATAGATAGATAGATCGATTACAGTCCATTGGCTTGGCAGTACGTTTTGCTCAAGGTGTGCAGAGTTGAAGTTCTCAGGGATTGATGCTAAAATACGTGCCACCCATCTATTAGTAGAGCTGGAATGCGCATACTCTTTGAGGCAGGGTATGTTACGATTTCCCACACTGCTGCACACAGTTGCCTTCCTCAAAGACTAGTTGCATGGGGCGAGAGGGTATAAAGGAAGATGAAGATGGCTGCATTTACTGGGAAGACAAAAGGATCCACAGCAATTCTGCGTCTTCCTCCTTCTCTTCCTCCATTCGCTTTCCAGTGTCCCACATGCACCCCCAGAAAAACAGACAGTGTCTCCTGTATTCCCTATTTATCTGAGATGCAGTCATTCGGTGACTTTGGGTTAGGGGTATGAGAATTTGTCCCAATCTCTTCTGTGGTCCCGTAATTAGTGCGCAACATTGATCACCTGGTGCATGGTGGGTTCACAGCCTCTCTGCTCCTCCCCTTTCTTACTCCAGACTGGAGATATTATTGAGGCTTTAGCATTATTCGGTTTCACTGGTGTAAGAGGGTCTGCTGCAGGCCTTCGGTGGTGCTCAGCTCAGATGTTCTTCTGGTGGTCACAGCATGCTCCCCTGCAGCGATTGCTTGCGGGTGACCGACTGTGGCCATCAAAGATGACAGGCTGGACTTCAGTGGCAGGCCTGGCATCCAGAAGCTTGCAGAACATGTCTAGCCAGGGTCTAGTCTTTACTGTGGTCATCATTGTGCGTTACGAGGTGCGATCGGAGCACGTGCCCATTTGCTGTTGGCCCTTCGTTTCACAGGCATCGCTCGCTGCAGTCGCTTCAGGACCCTGTGGGTTGATGATGGTTTTTATATTGCTGAAATACCACGCCCTAAGTAAATAATATGCTCTTTAGTGAGACAAGTTGGGGCCTTTACCCCCAATCTTTGCTGTCCTTGTGACGTGGACACAGGTGTCCCATTCCGCCTCCTCCCTCCTTGTACCGCATCCCTGCACCTGGAAAGACAACAATGTCCGTCCTCTTGCATCACTTCCGTCGCATCAGTCTGATTCCAAGCACTGTGCTGTGGGGCTGTGCGATGCCCAAGATGGCTGCCCTCTCCCTTCCCACCGCTGCATTAATGAGCGGTTTCACCGAAGCGTTCGCGACTGGTTGTGAGACCTGTTGTCAATGCCCTCACTCAAAAAGGGTCAGAGGAACAGATGAACACGGCTGATGCATTCACTGTACCTGTACTTACAATATACCCCGTCGTCTTCCTTCTTCGTCTTGGGGAGAAAGTGGGCGGGGTCTCTATAGCAATGCCTTATGTTTCTTTGCGGACACCTTGTGGAGGTGAGAGACCGCGATGGCAAGCATTGCTGGGGTACCTACGATTGTTGATTGTGGGTTTCTAAAGCGCTAGAATCGACTCCCGAAGGAGTATCTCTGCGCTGTAGACCGCTGGGGAACCCGTCCTGGCTTTCCCTGTGAGATGGTCCCTTTCTGGGTATCTCCAAGGTGAAACCAGGCATCCCCGGCGTATGTGGGGGGCTGTTGTGGAGGCAAGCTAATGCCCAGAGTTGCCGAGTGAGATCCCTAGTTAGAGTAGGCACCGAGGCGAGATTTATCGAGTCCGTTGACCCTGGTCCAAGACCCTGCCGCGTCGGGAATTGAACCCTGGTCCCGAGCCGTCCTCTGCTCCCGGGTCTGCCGCCTCTAACCAGTGAGCCACACCACACCACCTATGCCCTCAACTTGAGGCAGCGCTCACCTGCACGGCCCTCTTCCGCCAGTTAGACTGCATTGGGTGAAGCATGAGGCTTGGGGGCATTAACCTTCTAATGCCCCGTGGGCTAGAATGAAAGTCCAGCTGTGTCAGCGCAATGGGGACGGTCGATAAATAGAGTCACATGAAGACAGCGGTAAGAGTCCGGCATCTCTGGTGACGCTGTCTCCTTGCCATAGAGGAGAACATTTGAACACGTGTTGAGCCAGGAAACGCCTTCTGCAGAAATCTCCCCGGAATTAACGTCAGTGAAAGTACTGTGCAATCAGGGTCTGAATCGTAGTGTAAATGCACAGGAAACCTACAATCAAGTTTGTGATCACCTGTACTGATTCAGGATAATGCATAAGATCCCTCCCAACACATCTAGTTTGTGATCATCTCTAGTAATTCAGAAAAATGCATAGGAACCCTAAACTTCGAGTCTTTATTATGGATACAGATTCAGAATAATGTATAAGTAAACATGCACACCCAGTCAGTGGTTGAGACTTGTGGTTGATTCCTATCGAATCACAGTAAAGGGCTTGACACATTGAGTTATGTAAGAACATCTGACAGTTCAGGAGTGAAAGGCTGTTCTACGCACGGAGATAGCACCATGTGGGTGTCAATATCTGCGCAGTGATTGACAGCTACAACCGGAAACTGAACCGTGGGAACCTCATTCGGTTCATTGAGAAATGCAAAGCACGTACCATAGGAGGAGGTAACTATCGTTTATACCTATGAGGCTGACGAAGACACAAGTGTAACCCATAGCAACGCACTATTGGGAAATGAGTCAGTCTGACAATAAAGTGGCGCAAAAATAGTGTTAGACTATTTAAAGAATCATTCGTCAAATAATGTGCAAGACGCACCAGTTGAAATCAACGTCAACATCGGGTGACAAAAATCCGGGCTGTTTAAGGCATTTGTACAAGTAAGTGTGAGCAGGGTGTTTCATAGGGGTGTGTACATTCCAACAACTTCAGGTACATCACCAGTCTGAAGAGAGCGAGGGCGCCATTGGATCGTCCCTGTGTGCCGTTTGAGGCATGACATGTTGTTAGACCGTTTACTGTGAGGATTTCAGAGTAGGAGGCGTGGTTTGTAGGATAAAAAGTAACCCCTCCCTACCAGCCCCCCCCCCCCCCCCCCCCCCACACACACACACACACAGACTCCGTGATACACAGACATGGGCCCAGGTCCCGTCTTTTGCACACGTAAGTAGGAACATATCGGTGCCGAATATACTATTATCGAATTAAACTGAGCTGCGTTAAAAACTGATTGGCAGACAGCAACTTGACTCCACGGAGGCACTGATAACGGTGGAATGTGGTGGGTGATGGAACATGGTGGGTCAGATAGATGCAATGTGACTTCATTATACCGTTTCACAGGGAGATTTGGTGCCAGTCAATCAATAATTGCACCATCTAACTGACAGGATTCAGAAATGGGAGAAATACATTATAAATCTACCAGTTTATTGCAGGAGCAAATAACTGCAGGACATAATAATTAAAACTCAGCGGATTAGGTTTTACTTTTTATTTTGTTTTCGGATTTTTACATTTAAATTCAGACAAAAAATAAACAGTTCTCCCGTCCAATTTATTTTTTAAAACAGCCTGAAACTGGCTCACAGCTGATTTGAAGTTCTGTGCTCTAAATTGAATTGGATGGTGAGACACCAGTATCTGCAGACCCCAGTTCTGCTACCCCCTTTAGTGGAAACCCTGGCTCCTCCTTCCAGATGGTGCCCAAACTCATTGTGCAACTCAGCAGCTGCCCGGCCGCGAGATGGTTCTATGCGCCATTTATTATGAAACAGCAGCCATTATTGACTTTGGAAACTGCTGTGCCCTTGATTACGGAGTATCCTGTCCTTCCTCAGGTCAGTGCTTAATTTGAGCTAGCGGTTTCCGGTGCTGAGCACTGGCACTTAATTGTCAACACTGCACTTAGGGAAGTCTGCCACATGGTGGCGCTGCTTGTCTAATTTAGAGATGAGCAGAACGACTGTTGTTTATGAATACAAATACCTTCCTCTCTAGCCATTTCTATAGCTTTGGGGACCTGAATAACCTGAACTATGGGACTTGCAGGCGAGCGAGATGATTAGTAGTTGTTTTGGTTGTGATGACAGGCGCGATGGGTGGTGCATGCTGTAGTGGCCTGCTGATCAGGTCCCTGCCACTTATTATTTTACAAATTTAGCACTGACTCCCGTACTTAATAAGGGTTCTTGTCTCTGCTTAGGTGCAGACGATGCACGCTCCTGAAAAGTAGGTGTGTCCGCTGATCTACAGGCCCCTGCCACGGACTGGCAGAGGTCCCCAATCTAGCTGGGCAGTGGGAATGCAGTGTGCGTGACCAGGCCTGCTCATGGTACTTCCCGCACAGGAGACCCCCCCCCCCGAGGTTCCTGAATGGTAGCTTCCCCCACAGAATCCATTAACACCAGCAACCCCCAGAGGCCGCTATCCCAGGCCCCATGCAAGCTGGCGCAGGCCCGGCGTGCAGCGCACCCAGACAATTCATGTCATGAATGCACTCCGTGCGCCGCTGCTAGTGTTTCACTGACAGCACCCTCTGTGTGCTGACGACTGAGGTTTGTGAGGTTCTCCATAGTAGGCGCTCAAGCAGCTGTTAGGACCAGATCCTTGAGGCCGCACATAGGGGAAACTCACAGTCAAGGGATGCAAAGTGGGAGAATGCAGAAAGCACACGGGTGTGTGACGAGGCACCAGCTATGAGTGTAAGGCGGTGCTTAGTGAAGGATGACTTTGTCACCCTAGGTGAGTAGTTTGTAGTGCACTCTTCTTTGCAGTTTCCCCCTGCTTGGCACCTGTTTGTCGAGGCGGGAGGTTGTCTGAGGAGGCTAGCGAGTGTCCAAGTGGCTGATGGTTTTGTCATACTTGGGTAGTCCCATCAGCAGGCGGTGGCGGTGATGCTGCTTGCTGCTAGGAGCTGCAGTGTTTGGGCTGTGGCTGCTTCAGGTGGCAGATGCTGGTCCACCTGCCTCTCGTTCAGCAGTTGAGACCGAGTGGCGGTGTCTCTAGACTCATGCAGGAATTAAAGAGGACCCCTACGAGGGGACAGGAGGGGGTGGCGTGGAGTGTGGACAAGCAGCATGTAGATAGCCTCCATCTTCTTTCTGCCAGGAGGGCAGCCCTTGCATCACACATTCCTTGTATGAGGTCTGCAGTCCTGTACAGTCCTGGTGTTAAGAGGCAGAGAGCAGCTTGTTGCCCATCACCGGCTGTGAACCAGAGCACTGAGGCCGGCTTAAGAGCACGTTCAGGTACAACCTGAAGCCGAGCAGGTGGGCAACTATACACCCCAGCTGAGCAAAACAGCAGGGACATCCTTTGGCCCCACAGCCATGCACATAATGTGGCTCCAACCAGACGCACAGCAGAACCGAGCCAGTCCCTGCCCAATACAAGCCATCACTTGACAGCACAACAGTCTACCCCACCCTTGCTTGCCACTGCCTGCTACGACTCGCATCTAAATCACAAGAAACAGACCACGCAACCCCCCTTTGGCTCTGGCCAATGGGAGTCCCAGAATAGTAAAGGGTGACCAGCTTCTAAAATGCTTTGAGACCGTATAAATGGTGGAAATGTGCTAAATAAATTCAGGTAGTGTAACAAAGCCAGTTAGATTGCTGTAGGTTTCTAATGGGACTGTCGTAATTTCAAATGTGCCTTGTGTTGCGGATAATGTAGCTTATATTCAATAAGACCACCCTGCCCGCTCCGCGAGCGAGAGATTGTCAAATCAGAGCAATCGTGGTTTTACTCCATTGCTTATACTGCAGATCGAGCCAGCACTACGTCTCATCGTGTGCGGCGGCGACCCTGGTTGTTCTACGCCAAGACCCACACAGGGCCCTGTCAGTGCGCCTACACCCATCCCTACCTCTGCTCCTGTGATTCACAACCAACTTCTGTAAGAGATGTTCCACAAGGAGTAGCTCTGGCAATGCCCACCAGCGCTGACCTGGAACCTTATGTTTCACTAGGGAGCACCCTCGCCCCGAGAACTGGGCAGCTGCAAATCCTTTCCAATCTCTGGTATCTTCTGCTCCTCTCCTGTCCAGTAAGTATCTTCTGCTCCTGTACAGTATCCTGTGCTTCTGTCCCGTACAGTATTTTTTGCTCCTGTCCTGTGCAGTTTCCTGGGAGAACAGCGTTTACAACGCAACTTTTACCACGCAGTACCTTTACCACGCAACTTTTATAACGCAAGTCGTTACAACGACTTGCGCTGGGGGGCGCTGTAGGATAGGGAATAGTTTAATTTACTATCCAAAACCTTCCCTACTATCCACGGGGACTGGAGTTGGAATAGTGAATTAAACTATTCACTATCCAGCGCCCCCCAACGCAAGTCGTTGTAACGACTTGCGTTGTATAACCTGAGTGGTAAAGGCATGCGTTGTAAAAGCATGCGTAGTAACGACATACATCCGTTTCCTGTGCTCCTATGCTATGCAGTATCCTCTGTTCCTGTCCTGTGCAGTATCCACTACTCCAGTTTCTTGTGCTCCTGTCCTATGCAGTATCCTATGCCCCTGTTCAGTATGCCATGCCCCTGTCCTGTGCACTATCTTGTGCTCCGGTCTTATGCAGTATCCTATGCAGTATGCTGTGCCCTTACATTATGCTCTTGTCCTATGCAGCATGTTGCGCTCCTGTCCTATGTGGTATCCTGTGCTCCTTGGCAGTATGCCATGCTCCAGTCCTGTGCTGTATTGTTAATATCAGTTTATATAGCGCCAAATCACCGGCAGGTCTCGGGCGCTTTTGACCGCAAAACATAACAACCTAATCAGCGATGGGGGAACGAGTAGAAACTATACTGGGCTCAGCGCTGCTCTGAATAAAATAGTCTTTAGGGCTTTCCTAAAGTGGAGCCGGTGTCCATCTTTACGAAGAGCCTCAGGCAGTTTATTCCAGATCCTAGGCAGCAGGACCGAAAAAGATCTTCCGCCTTTTGTAACCAATTTAAACCGAGGACACACGAGCAGTTGAGCCTCGGAGGACCTTAGACTTCTTTCAGGCCGGTAAATCTCCAACCTTTCTTTTATATAAGCAGGGGCTTGCCCATAGATCGACTTATGGGCTATGCAGAGACTTTTAAAGACAGACCTTTGCGTCACTGGCAGCCAATGAAGGCTCTGCAGCAGCGGGGAGGCATGTGATTTTCTTGGGAGTTTGAAAATAAGTCTTGCCGCATCATTTAAGACCACCTGCAGTCTGTTAGTTAATACCTTTGGTAAGCCCAAGTAGAGCGCATTTCCATAGTCCAGCCTCGAGAGTATGGTGGCAGAAACTACAGTACGAAGCATGGACTGGGAGAGAAGCGGAACTAGTTTGCGCAATTGTCTTATGAGACCATTACAGGTTCCTACAATGGTGGAGATCTGGCTCACCATTGAGAGGGCACTATCTATCTTAATGCCAAGGCTTTTTACCAAGTCAGCTGGCTTAGGAGTGGGGCCTAATTCCTGGGGCCAGTACAGGTCACTCCAGGGGGAGCAGGTAGATGAAACTATTAACACCTCGGTTTTTTCGGGGTTAATCTTCAGGAGGTTCCTAGACATCCAGTTAACTGTGAATCTAAGTACCTCCTGTGACTGTGACTGGGCCCGTTCAGTGTCATCCATGCTCAACAACAACTGAGTGTCATCCGCATAGTTGAACACGCGGCAACCCATCTCGGCCAGGGCTTTTATTAGAGGTTGTAGATACAAGTTAAACAGGAGGGGGAACAGGGCAGAGCCCTGGGGAACACCACATGTGAGTTCTCCCACCCCTGATACCATATCTCCCAACTGAATCCTCTGGGTTCTCCCGGATAAGAAAGATTCCAGCCATTTATAGGCTGAATCCCGAAACCCAAAACTGGCCAACCTGTCCAAAAGTAGAGTATGGCTGACAGTATCAAACGCCGCTGACAGGTCTAAAAGTATCAGTGCGCTTGGTTTTTTACTGTCAGCCATCAATCTGAGATCATCCAGCACCGAGAGCATAACCAACTCAGTGCTGTGATGTGCTCGAAACCCTGCCTGCATCTCATGGAGAAGGTGGTTAGACTCCAAAAACGAGGCCAGGGATATCAACACATGTTGCTCAAGAACTTTGGACAGGAATGGTAGCTGGGAAATCGGCCTATAGTTCTTCAGCACTTTAGGGTCTGCCCCTGCTTTCTTTATTAGCGGTTTTACCCGAGCTTCTTTAAAGCTAAGTGGTAGCCGTCCTGTGTCTAATGACTTGTTCAACATGGACAAGATGTGATCCTCTAAACTAAGGCAAGCTAGGCGGAATACACTTGGGGGGCATGGGTCCGCTGGGGAGCCTGACTTTGTTTTCCTCATCAATGTTTCAAGACCTAATGAGTCCATCAGGGGGAAAATAGGCATATGAGTTCCGACCGGAATTTGAGCAACTTGTGGTTCCATAGGGCCAGTGGCAGTGTTTTTTATCTCCTTTAGAATAGTGTCAACCTTGTCCAAAAAATATTTCAGAAAGGTGTCACAACTAATTGTGGTATCCGTACCTTGGGCTCTCTTACTTAATTCCGCGAGTATTTTGAAAGTTTCTTTCTGGACATTGTCCGCCTCATTAATACGATTTTCATAGAATGTAGCTTTAGAGTCCTGTATATATTTTTTATTGGTACGAAGCAACTTCCTATATTGTTCATAGGAGTCTTCATCTTTTTTCCTCCTCCAGATTCTCTCTACATTGCGTAGTTCTGTCCTATGCTCTCTCAGAGCAGGGGTGAACCAAGGGGCACCTTTTCCACCACAGTTCATTTTTTGAAGCTTCTCAGGTGCAATCAGGTTTATTGCTCTAATCAGGCTGTCCATTATATCCTTACACTCCTGATCTACATCAGCGTCAGGATCCACAGGTTGGACAAGTTCCGTGAGTTTGGTGGTCAGCGTTTGTAAGTCAACGTTTTTCCACTTACGAGTCTTTTTAATTTTAGGTGGTGGTTGCGGGGGTTTCGTGTCGACAGGAACATCACAGTAGATCAGATGGTGATCTGACCAGATACAGGGGAGGACTTTCACTAGGGTAACCTTGGGATCTAAGGCCCAAATCAGATCAAGGATGTGACCCTTTATGTGCGTGGGAGAGTCTACCAACTGCCTAAAGCCCAGGGAGGACATGGTTGTCTCTAGCGAGTCAGCTGCTGAGTCTTTTTTATCCCTGTCCCAATGCAGATTGAAGTCTCCTATATCTTGTGCTCCTGTCATATGCAGTATCCTATGCAGTATACCGTACCCCTATCTTGCGCTCCTGTCCTGTGCTGTATCTTGTGCTCCTGCCCTATGCAGCATGTTGTGCTCCTGTCCTATGTGGTATCCTATGCTCCTGGGCAGTATGCCATGCTCCAGTCCTGTGCTGTATCTTGCACTCCTGTCCTGTGCTGTATCTTGTGTTCCTGCCCTATGCAGGATGCTGCGCTCCTGTCCTATGTAGTATCCTATGCTCCTGGGCAGCATGCCATGCATGCTCCAGTCCTGTGCACTTCCCCTTGCTCCTGTCCAGTATCCTCTGCTCCTCCTTTCATTGACTCGCCCTCGGTTTGTATTAAATGTTGCCCTTAACAGCCATAGACTGGATAACAGAGCGCGCTCAGCGTTCCTCTGATGTCTGCTCCGCCAGCCCCAGGGGTGGCTGAGCATTGATCAGTGCTGTGGGGGAGGGGAGGGTGCAGCCAGAGCAGGAGGCAGACATATGTTCTCCTCTCCGCCTTGCCTGGTACATATATTCTATGGTGATGTGATATTGGCATATCACCTGATGGAAGATCCTGCCTAGGAGGCTGCTGAAAGGTTATGTGTTAAATAAATTCAGTAGAAACCATTGCAGCGTGACAGGGAGAAGCGTGCAGCCGGGCCTGTGCAAGGCACGTTACTGCCTGAGCCCGGCTCAAAGCCTGTGGAGCGAGAGCACCGGAGAGCATAGGTGCAGAGCGCTCCTGCCTGAGCCCGGTCCAGGTGGGAATGCATAGACCGGCACGAGTGAAGCCCAGACTAGCCTGTGTGTAAGTTGTTGTGGAGGGCTAAGTGGAACGATCCGCAAGAGATGGGTGAGCGCCGTAAGGAAGGGTGAAGTCATCCATAGGAAGCAATGTCAACCAGAGCGTTAGTGGCGAGGAAGTATAGAGCTGCACGAGTGAAGCCCGGACTAACCTGTAAGTTGAGTGTTGTGGAGGTGAACGATCCACAAGAGATGGGTGAGCGCAGCAAGGAAGGGTGAAGTCATCCACAGGCAGCAATGTCAACAAGAGTATTTGTGGAGATGAAGTTTAGCCCTGCGCGAGTGAAGCCTATCTTAGCCTGTGAGTTGGATGTTGTGGAGGGATAAGTGGAGCGATCCGCAAGAGATGGGTGGGTGCAGTGAGGAAGGGTGAAGTCATCCATAGGCAGCCACATCAACAAGAGCATCAGTGGTGAGGAAGTATAGACCTGCACTAGTGAAGCCTGTCTTAGCCTGTGAGTTGGGTGTTGTGGAGAGCGGTAAATGATCATTAAGAGATGGGTGAGTGCAGTAAGGAAGGGTGAAATCATCTAGTAAAAGCCAAGTCAACAAGAATGTTAGTGGTGCGAAGTATAGCCCTGCGCGAGTGAAGCCCACGCTAGCCTGTGAGTTGGGTGTTGTGGAGAGCGGTAAAATGATCAGTAAGAGATGGGTGGGTGCAGTAAGGAAGGGTGAAGTCATCCAGATGCAGCCACTTCAATAAGAGTGTTTGTGAAGACGAAGATTAGACCTGCATGAGTGATGTCTGTCTTAGCCGGTGTTTTGAGTGCTGTGGACGGAAGTGGAATGATCCGCAAGAGATGGGTGAGTGCAGTAAGGAAGGGTAAGTCATCTAGTAAAAGCCTAGTCAACAAGAGTGTCAGTGGTGAGGAAGTATAGCCCTGCACGAGTGATGCCCATACTAACGTGTGTGTTCGGTGTTGTGGAGGGAAGTATAACGATCCACGCGAGATGGGTGAGTGCAGTAAAGAAGGGTGAAGTCACTCACTTCAACAAGAGTGTTCGTGAAGAGGAAGGTCTCTCATGACATATAGGACAAGTATTCATTTATACAGAAGTTTGATTAATCGGTGGTGGATCTAAAGTGAATCTGCTGGCTGCATTTCTTCCATATTAAAGAGATTGTATGATTTGTATTGCTTATAGTTAGAGAGAATCTGGCATACCCACTCATTTAGGAAGTTACACAAATATAATTACCAAAATATATCAGCATATAAATATATCAGACCAAGTGCATACTAATATCCCCAGTGAATATGAATCTGGAGCAATTTGCATTCAATTCTACCCTTTCCTTCATTCTAGCAACAAAAGGTCAGCTTAATATCTAAAGTGCATACCTTGGTCCCCAGGTCTCAGTATAATGTGCGTGGGTTTCTTCAAGAACCCAGACAGTGCCTGGGGGTGGAAGCCTTCTTCAGGTCTGAGGATGTTTTAAGTAGTTTCCCAAAAAAATCTGTTTATTCACACCGTGGCACAAAAGGGAATCTAACAAACAAATTACAAAAACAAAATGTACCAATTAATGTATTTTAATAAGAGGAATGCTTCAGACTGCAGATCTAAATATTTTGATATAAAAAAAGTCGCCCCATGGCCATTTGCTATTTTCTTTGTATGGAATGAATCTCTGAACGGGACTAGTTCTCAGCCAAGATACATCACCCACCTGTACAAATAAAAGCTTTGCCAGCCAGGTGGTGCCACCTATGCTCAATCAGCGAAACATATGTCACGCATATCAAGCAACATTTATAAACTGGAATATGAAAGCCAAGCTGAAATGAAATAAAATATTTTATACCATAATATATAAAATTAGCAAGAATGCTGTAGGAGTTATCGGGTATTACTACCCTTAACCAAAGAGATCATTGAACGTACAAAGAGTGCTTTCTAAAGTGAAATTTGAGACCAGTAGCTGATTTTATATGTCACCGTGATGTGTTTGAAAGCATATCATTTTGTGTCTGCAAGTCCCACAATCTCGTTCATATACAAGTTCAAAATAAAAACACTGAAGCAAATCTTTTTTGCAGCCATTTCATTATGAGTGTGTATTCTCCAAATTCATATCTTAATTAGAGCAATGCAGAAAGGCAATGAAAAATGACTCTGCGGTGGAAGAAAGAGACATACAAAGGGCACAAACTGGCTCATAAAACAACTCGTCCGCAGATATCTCCTGTCCTCATATGCATCTTATGGTGTTTCTTTTCAATTCCCAGTCCAAATAGTCCACTAGTTCTGTGGAGTTGTGCTATAAAAATTGGAGTTTTTTGCTTGAAGTATTGGAACTAAATATTTCTGCCTATTTTTGTCACTGGCCAATATTTTCCATAAAATATCTCTCTAAAGCTCTGTGGATTTTACTTGTCTGCATTTCTCGCTCAGAGGTAGTGCTTCCGTGGACCCGCAGTAACGCTAACCTCGATTAGTATTGTCATTACAGATTTTTGGATGATGAGGTGAACATTAAATAGCTCCAGGGCTGCCTCAAGGCACGTAGATGGCCTAGGTGAGGTGCATTTCTTGCACGCTTCTTCCTTTTCAGGTACTTCTGTACCTAGGCCTTTGTTTAGTGGGTTAACGAGTGGCACTCGATGGGGGCACCATAGGTTGCCATCTGTGATGTCTACGCCCAGGAATGGGCGGATGTGAGCTCTGGTTGCATTCTCACCTAAACAGATCATTTTCAAGTCTGGTAATACTAAGCACACATTAGGGTACCATGACAAATCCTCGCCTCCCTGATCTTTGCAGCAAGCTATGATGCTCCTCTTGAGCTGATACTTCCATCCTTGGACCCAAGCAGCTTGTCATGCCCTGTATTCTGTGATAGGTGCTTGTAGTTTCAGAGAAGCTTGCTGTCTCATCTGAACATCTCCATGATATGTAAGGCATGACAGCTTCTCTTGATCTCTTACTTCAACTTCTGATGTGTTGTGTCTCCTGCTGCCTCTTCTGAGCAGTGTCGCGCCGCTAGTAATGTGGTTTCATTCATGCGTACGCTGCTGCCAGTCATCCGCATCTTTCTTGCGCAGGCAAGAGGTTGCACCTCCGCTGCAGGCACTGCGTGTCCTTTAGGTTCAGGTGACCTCCCCATCAAGGCTCAGCACATGGTTTGCCCAGCTACTTCCATCAGTGAGGAAATCACATTTCAGGCCAGAAGTGGCTTCTTCAATTCTGTGGTTGCTGCAGATCTCTGCATGAAGATGTTACAGAACAATTGCCCATGGCTTCATCAGACCTCAGTTGCTGCGCCCTCCAGAAGAGCCATATAATTTCTCCTGTTCAGACGAGGTTGCCTTTTGATGCATAACAGCACCACAAAAAGCACTCTTGAGATGCATTTGGGCAACTTGCCTTATTTCCCTGTAAAACCAAAGGGGATGATGGACGGAGCTCTGGCGCAAATCAAACACTCACCCCCAGTCAACGGATCTGGGTTTAATCCATCATCATTCTTTAGCTCACTCCACCACCCCAGTTCAGACATGGCCATATGCAAATCAGTCTGACCCTGTGCCTCATGGGAACAGTCCAGCCCGAACTGCCAAGCCATGTCTTACCTGGACCGGAAACACGCATCCTGGGACCGGTTTCTGACTAATCAGCCGTCATCAGCCAGGCTAGCTTGAATCCAGTGGCAAAGTGAGCAAGGGCATACCCTGCTAAATCAGTTGACTGGGGGTGAGAGAACCACTACTTCTTTTTGCCAAGACCATGGGGAGACATTTTCAGTGTGACCAAGAAAATACCTTCAATTTTTCATGATCCAAGATACCAAATTTTTACTGATTATTATATTGGAACACTATAAGTAACCCTTCCCTTGGTAAGATAAGCATCCGCTTTGGATTTATCTTTGCCACTCCACTGTACCTATTGATACAGTGATGTTTGGCATGACTCTACCACATGAGGTCACCCAGAATAAACATTCACAGTACATCTTCCTATGATCCAGTGCATACACGTGCAAAGAAGCACAAACGGGAAGTCACAGATTCAATCTTTTCTTACACTGTGGCTTTGGTTCTTAATTGAATTAATTGATACCAATACCCTTGGAGACAGAAAGGACTAAGAAGCCCTTTCTGTTCCCAGAAGTCCGAGAAATATACTACTGTAGGGGGCCCGGTTCACTCTAGGAGTTGGCAGTTGTGAGTTGTTTGCCTGTTGGGTCAGCATTTTATGTTGTTTGTTGATACCCTCCTGTGATAGGGTCTGTGGTGCAGTTGTTAAGCTGATGACAATCATTGCCTCAACCCAGCATCTGACCAAAATGTCTCGCTGACTGAAGACAATCCGGTGGTCCTCAGTCCAGGGGAGGTGGCGCAGGTGCTTACAGGGTCAGAGATCCACCGGGGATCAAGAGCACTTTGAGCTGCAGCCAGATCAATGCCAGAGAGGGCAGTCTCACAGTATGCTTGAGATACTGGTTTTGGGTCTGAAGACAGTCAGGGTTTGTGTGCACTCTTGATGGGTCCAACGCTGGAATCACTAGTCCTGGCACCGGTCCCCACTAGCGGCTCTGAAGACCTGAATCCAGTGAGGCGTGACATACTTGAGAAAATTCTTTGCTGATTCATTGGTTACACTGAAAATGTATCTTGATGTACTCTTCATTGACCATCAACGAGTGGACTCTTCCTATATAGTGACCCGCATACACATAGCTCCCTGTTGCTTAAGACGAGGATCGACCTAGGGCAGAAGGCATGAACGCAGCGATGAATCCTCAGTCTTTGCCGCTCAAAAGAGTGGCTATCTTCGATCTTCCCTGTTAAGTTGGCTAGAGTAGATGTTGCAGAGTGTGGGCCTAGTCATCACTAGTCTCCTTTGGTCCATCGGGATAGTTGACCGTGTTCTTCCATATGCTTGGCTCATGCAGCTGACCAGACGAGGATTCCATGCGTCCTGGAATGCATGTAGTCTCCCACCCTTTGGGTGACATTTCCAGCCATACTTATCCAGATGGAACTGGTCTAATGGGTGCTTGGGGTGCACATCTCAAAGAAACTGAATGACACCCTCTTAAGTTCCTCCTTAATTTCCTGGTACATAAGAACACAAATCTGATGCTAGTAATGAGGCACTTTTTGTAGCTGTAGCTAATCCACTTGAAATATGTCATTCCAGGTCGGCGTGAAGAGTGACAGCCCTGAGCCGCCTCCGTTCAGGAAACATTGAAGACATGTTGTTCATAGGCGCATAACTCAAGAATGTCAAGCTCTTGTTAAGTCACAGACTGGACACGGGCACGGCACGTGGTGCAGCCGAAGTGCCTGGGAACAAGTGAGCCATAAAGGTCATTATGTGTTAGATGGGTGAAGGCTGTGAGCTTGGCGCATGCGCCGCAGGGAGAATGGCCTCATAGTTTCCCTGCGATGGCTCACAAATAGCTGCAACTTATGAACTGATGTTATATATTATTGATACGATTGTGTCTGTCAGCTCTTGGCACAGTCCTAGCTGCACTTTCTAGGGGCCGAGCTTTGACCCTTAGATGAGCGATGCGTGCCAGGTGAGGAGGCAGGGGAGTGAGGGGAGATTGAAGCGAAAAGCTGGAGAATGGATCAGAATCCGTCGACTGCAAGTAAAGCACAGACTGTCAGAGTGGGGGTTTCTGTACAGTAGTGTCTATACTTGTGCACCGTTTACTCTACTCGTGCATCAGTTTTTTCTGGTGCACCAGCCCCCCTCTTGTGCACCAGTTGACCTTCTTTTGACCCAGCTCCCCTTCTTGTATACTAGGTTCCCTGCTTGTGTGACAGTTTCCTTTCTATTGCTCCATTTCCCTTCTTGTGCACCAGTTTCTCTTTTTGTGCACTTGTTTCATGTTTCATATACTAGTTTGTGTTGTTGTGCAGCAGTTTGTGTCTTGTGTACCATTTTCTGCTCTTGGACACTGCTTTCTCCTTTTCTGCACCAGCTTGTGCTGCTGGGCAACATGTAAAGACAAGCATTTACAATGCAACGGTTTAGCCTTTAATAACAATATAGTTATTATGGACCACACCAAAGTGGCATCCAATGAGCATTGAGCAGACTACAGGAATATAGTGCAGCAAATTCTCTTACCATCAACCCGGACAAGACACAAATACTTGTAGTCGGTCGCTGTAAAAATAAACGAGACCTATTGGTTATGCCAATGCTTGTTTTTATTGGGCTGACGAGTATTATAAACTCAGGTCGAAAAACATAATGAGAAAGAACAGCAGTGGAGTCTGGAATGTTGTCCCTTCTGAAACTTACTCTAAAACAGAAAATGCTAAGAAATCACATAAAGTATTTCAGAGTTGTCTAAATCATTTCTGAATGATTATTAGAGCAAACACAGGGATAATTGCAATGTAACACACATTCTTTTTAACGTTTAACCACCCTTGTTCCAGAATTGTAAAACGTAAACAAGTGGACACTAGGCTATTTTTTTCTAAAATAGGAGACAAACCTAGAAGATCCCGGTTTGTATTTTCTAGGATTTAATACTGAATCTAAGTGTGATTTGACTATAAATGCAGCACAGCCTCGTTGTGGTAATCTTTTCTGAATATATTTGTTTTATTATATACTAAACCGATCGCCTGTATTTTAGTTCGCTAGATGGACCACGATTTAACTGCAAAGTAAACGTTTTCAGCAGTGTAGCATACCGTGGTTTAAGGGGCATGTTTTTTTAGCCAATAATTTAGTAAATCCTTAACCATTCTTTAAAGTTTCTCTTAAAGTTTCTCGGACCGCTGGTGGCAATTTATGTATTTTGTGCCCTGAGTTCGTTTGTAATGGGCATTTTACGTGGTTCGTGAACTGATGTTTTTGGACCGCTTTGCTGAGCGCTCTCACCCAGGCGGTGCTAATCCCAGTGTAATAAAACCATCAACTGACAGCCATCACAATGCTAATTACTGCCAGTCTGAATTATTTTCTGCAAGCTCAGAAGGATCGTGATGGCGAGTTATCATTATAATTGCAAGTTATTATTTGTCATTCTTTCAAAAATCTCAGGTAATGAACTTGCATTTGGCTGGTGTTCAAGCAAGCGTGTCGTAGAATACAATCAACAACAACCACACACACAGGAAGACCTTACACACACACACAGATATACATGCACATACACAAACAAATATTGTGTCTCTCTCACACACACACGCAAGCACCCAGGAATACCTTACACACACACACAGATATACATGCACATACACAAACAAATATTCGGTCTCTCTCACACACACACACGCACGCACCCACACACAAGCATTCAAACACACAGATTCATCCACACCCATGTACACGGGCAGCACTGCTGTGAAATCACGGGTCTCTTGTTCAGAGTACACAAGCCCTTCCGAGAAGATGTCTGGATGTCAGACTGGCACGTTTTTGGAGGGGGTAGCGGCGAGAGAGGTTTCGGGCGCTCCCTCCCACATTTAGTCATTGTACTTATTTATTTACAAATCAAATAACTGGTTGGCGTAATTCTGTCAAGGAACAGGAGTCTTATTATGCAGCAAAAAAAAAAGCTTCTCTTAATTAAAAGAGGTTATATTTCTGTTGAAAACAAAACTCACAAGTATTACTGCCAATATTCTGAATACCTTGATAAAAGCGAGGCCCTGGTGAAATTAAAAATGACGCTGACCGAATTTGCACAATTTAGTATATTTCGTATTGCGCTTGTTATGCAATTGTGTTTTTAGTTCAATTTTTGGTCAAAATGCGTCCTGAAAGCAGACATCGCCTCTCCGTGCCGGGGCCATTGTGCAGGGGGGTGATATACGACCGCGTTGTGTTGCAGCGGCCATGACAGCGAACCTTCGGGAACCGAGAGGGGGCAAATCAGTGTGAACTCAGAATGAGGAACCTTCCGGGGCTCGGATTATTCACTTGCTGACAACAGCCATTGTCGAGAAATGGAGACTTTACACGAGGACAAAGAGCCTGCGTGCAGAATTTGGAGAATTCAGGGGCGAACAACACAACGATAAAACTCTGCGCCAAAAACAAACACATGAAGAGTTACTGTCACGGCTGCTGGGGAAAACATACAACAAGTCAGGTCCCGGGCCGGCAGCCAATCACAGCGCGGCCCGGGAAATGACGTCACGGGGTGTCCCGGGCCGGCAGCCAATCACAGCGCAGCCCGGGACAAAGGGGCGGGACTTAAAAAAAGCCAGAGAAACGCCCCCGAATCGCGTTTTCCCCGAGAAAGCGTGATTGACAGCCTCTGTCTCCCAATGGCTAGCCTCCATTTATGGAGCTAGCCAATGAGAGACCGAGGCGGGTCATCGATCACATATACAACTCAATAGGTTTTTTAGCTTATGCGCGCACTACGTGCGCACTTACAGGCAAAACCTAAAAAACATTTTGAAAGCCAATAGATCTCACATAGGCAAAACCAATGTTTGTTTTCACTCTGGCATCCTCGACCGACCCACCACTGTATGTTAAATTGTGCGTTTAAAGTGCACATCCTCCTCTTTGTGTTATGCACTCGCCATGCAGTACACATTTTCAGGTGTGGCCTGATGCCCTGTGTATCCCCTATGCGTAATAATATCCTTCTATACAAGAAAACCTTCCCTCCCCTCTTTTGCTTTTCCTCCTCGTGAGTGCGCGTGCATTAGTGCACAAAGTGCACACAGTGCGCCTAGCAGACAGCAGCACAAGTGATTCTGCCTACCAGGCTAAGTGCCTGATACAGTTATGCGTCACTCAGTCCCTGCTGCACGATGAGCCTTATATTACTGGTGCAAAAACGTGAATGATGCGGCATTTGAACCGCATTTGTAAAGCGCAGGGCTCTATTAACGGCCCGGTGGATCAGTCTGCACTCTTTATTTGATCATATTTCCCCTGGCAGTTAATTGTCGAGGTACATAATTGTGCCCGACGAGAGATGTGCACAAAAAGCACATGGTCATATAGTAAACGGCAAGCGGGATATGAGCGTTAATCCCTGCCGGATTCAAGGCGCTTTGGACAGATGGGCAGAGTTAGTTTATAGGATTGCGGTTTACAGTGTCCTGAGACTCAGGGTAGTGGCTGAAGTATCTCTGCTGTTTCCCTCTGTGCTATATATTTACTCCCCTAGTCGATGTAGCTCAGTTAGTGAGGGCGCGTGCTGCTGCGAAGCGCTGTGTGCCACAAGAATGCATCCTTTCACTGCAGCGCACGGACAGTCAGTGATATATACAGTCGAGGTGCCCGCTTGGATTTGTTATGGTGGCGACATTAACCGTGTGTGTGACACGACCTGCTGCAGAGTTCTGTGTGACCTTCTGGTCATGGTTTCCCACCTCACTGGATCCAACTCAACTTTCACCATTTTATTGCAGCTTCACAACCAGTGTGAAACCGGGAGATATTATTGTACTAACACGATTCTTCGTGTGTTACTGAAATCACTGATTCTTTGAGGAGTCTCAGAGGACATTTGGCTTAATGGTTTAGGCGCCTTCTACGGAATGACAAGTCTGCTGGCTAAGCGGTGCAACGAATACATCCACTTCCGGTCAGTCAATCTGGCCTTTTATCTTCCCAATGTCGATAAAATGAGTACTATTGAGATGGTTAACAATGAAAATGTATGATACGGTGCCAAGGTAGCCCCAAGTGTGAACATGCACTTTACACATACACGTCGTTATGTTACCTTATGCTTTGTAATTATATGATATGTGGTTAGGTAAGGTTACAACCGTTCAGTCTAGTCTCATGACAGTGTTATTCATGCATCATTTTCTAATCAGATTCTCAGCACAGCAACTGCAGAACAATGTTGCATGCATGAATGAAGACATTACTCTTCCTGTGCCGTGCCCCTGTAAACATGGCAGCCGCTCGTGGTGTGCACCGGTGATCCTGGCCTGATTATAAGTCAGTGTTTCACTCAGACGTGTACCTCCCGAGGCAGTTTGCTAAACATACCGTGCATATGGAAATGTGAGCCCGGGGAAGGCACTGATTTCAGCACCTGAGACCTTTTGTTTTCTATCAGGGGGCCTAGAGCCCACCCCTTGCTTACCATTGGTTGTCTTCCTTGTCACTTATTTCGTTGCTTCCAGGGCACAAGTCCTAAAAAAAGAAGTGGCGGGACGCTGTAACCGGAAGTGACGTCTCGACAGGAAGTGCCGCCACGAAAGGTGGCTTGCACCCTCGGGCTCATTGCCTCCCCTCGCTTACCCCTTAGATGCGATTGCATCTGAGATGTCAGCGTGTGAGCAGCGTGCTATGAGCTCCGATCTCGTCCCAGAGAGGCCAAAGAGTGAAGTCCAGCTGTTTGGCAGGGGGGATGCAGGGGCGTAACACAGGCCCCCGCAGCCCACGCGGTGCGGGGGGCCCCTAGCTCTAAGGGCCCCCCTCGGCACTGAACTCTGGCCGGGACAGCTCCTGATTGAGCCCAGAGGGGGCCCCCCTAAATGCCATGCAGGGAGGCCGCCTCACTTTTCGTTACGTCAGTGGGGGGATGGCGTCCACCCAGTAAAATAAGTGGGGGGACGCCGTCCACCCGCGTGGTACCTCGACTCGAGCCCTGGTTGCTTCTTATTAATCACCTGCAGTCGCAGCCGGTGCAGGTAAGAGCGGTGGGGCAGGGTGGGAGTCGACAGATGATGTAATAGGGTAAATAAAATAAGAAATTAAACCACTTTCCTTGCGGTCGCCGGTGAGCGTAAGGTAAGTTGGTTTTTTTTTTACATGTTATTTTCCGTATTCCATCGTCTGTCGACTTCACCCCGCCCCACCCCTGTTACCTGCATCGGCCGTGACTGGTGAGGTGCTATTGACTTCCTTCCTCTTCCTGTGTTTGTCCCACACACCCTCCCTACTCCGTTGTTGTCCGTGTTATTGCTTGCCATCAACATTGCCACAGTCCCTCCTTTTGTCAATGTCCTTGTTGTGGTCTGTGTTGTTCCTTACCCCGATCCACCCTTCCTCCATTGTTGTCATGTTGTTGTTTTGCCCATCCTCTCCCACTCTTTCTAGTCTGTGTGCTTGCTCCCAGTCCCTCCCTCCCTCCCACCCTGCCTTGTCAGTGTTCCCCCAACTCACCCTCCCTCCCTCCCTCCCTCTGTATTGTCTCCCTCTCTGCTAATAAAAATAAACAAAAATGCTAAGACGCAGCCAGTGCTGGCCACAGTATAGTGACTTTTTCCCACCATCTCAGTTGTCCATGTTGTCTCTCCTAAACATAATTTCCCTCCATTCGTGTCACCCCACCACCCTCCTGTCAGCCACAAAAAACGTCCTATGACACGGCCAACGCTAGATGCATGATAGCTTTTTTTTCTTGGTCATTGGGCACAGCAGATACGCTGTTAAATGACTAATAACCATTAACAAAGCCAATAGCTGTCTTGTAGGCAAGACCTATTGGCTGTGTCAGTGCTTGTTTTTATATAACTCTTTATCCTTCAGTTCTGTTGTTTCTAAGTGTTATACCTAACGGACGTTACTATTACCTAATTTAATCATACTAAATTTACTGATATCAAAAGGATGGAAGGCTAATTCAGACTTGTGATTTGATGACAACTGCAGGTGTCAGCAGCGAGCATTCAATCCGATAAGCCATCATGTCAGGTTTGATGGAAAATCCAGGTCCATAGCGAGAGTGTAAAAGCACAACTCATCCTTACCCACCACATGCTTTACCACTTGCAAATAATGTGGATATCGTAAATGCTGCTGCCGTTTGATGTAATTCAGAGAGTCACCAACCTTTTCTGCAAAAAGAGCCACATTTGAAAATCATCCCAAGCTACTAACATTATTAGTGTTGTAGCAGTGACCACATCAGATAAGTTTACGGCAGAGGCCACCATAGGAAAGCCGTGACCCCCTCAGTGCATCAGGCAGGGCTGCCAGCAGTAATGCAATTCAGGCTTTGTCAGTTAGGAATGTCTCTGCATGAGTAATGCGTACCAGACTTAGTTGACATGTTCCTGACACCAAGGTATTAACATTATTAATTAATCTCCCAAATGCCACATGATTTATCACTCAAATATTACCTTTCAGCCATTGGTTCATGAGTTCTGAAAATACACTCATTTTCTAGAATACCCAGTTTGAATTTTGGTCAGCATATAGTAATTCAGCCAAGGTAAAGCGTCTTATGCTTGTGCTGGACACAGGAGAGCTACTCACAGGTAGCAGGAGAGCTACCAGTATCTCACGAGCTACTCGCTGGGGAAGCCTGCTGAGATGCTGAGGAGTGATATTCCTGGATTAGTGTTCCGTCATTCGGCCATCATCAGTGTCTCTCTGGCTTGGCCAGCTAACTATGGATGCGCCCGTGGCCTATTTGATGGCAAGCATGTCCTATACTTCACTAGAAGGCATCGCCTTCAAAAGCAAGTACAACAGGCAAGCATAAAATACTTTCTGATTATTGGACTTTGCTTAATACACTCTGCCAACCAACTTGCTACCAGGTATGTACTGGTTTTTGCATAGCTCTGAATTGCCATTAGTTTGGCTCTATTGCGCTAACCTCAGATGCCTTCACCCCTTCGGTATCAGGATGTCACCAGAGTCCAAAGGGTTTTCCCATTGCCTGATCTCGATCCTCAGTAGGTTGGTGCTTTCGTGTCAATGTTTACTCTATGTGTGTTGTGATGTTACTGTTGGTTGGTGTGCATATTAAAGGTCTTTGCCTAGCTGGATATATGCCCTCTGGGAAGACTAGTGCAAAGGTACATGGGTGGCACTAGTGAGCTTGTTTGTGCACCAGTTCAGGGGCTGAGAGCAATAGTAGGCTGCACTTAGCAAATATGGCTCTGTGCATGTTCTGTCCTGCCTAGTTCAACCCAATGCAGCAACTCTACCTCTTTGTTTCCGCCCAGGCGCAGCTCTGCGAGTGCCTGTCCTACCAACCTGCTCTATATTTTAAACCATGCTCTTGGTGTGGTTTTCAGTTGTTGTATGTGTCTTGTTTCTGTGTCGAGGTGCTTTTCAGCAAGTAGCACGCATCTCTGGAACCAAAAACGGATTAATGATGAATTACTAAATTACTATAGGGAAATGTGAAATTAATGTGAGCATTGGACATGCGTCTGTTAGTTGGATTAAAAGACTGGTCACATTTACTTTGCTTGTATTTGACAAACTTCAGTCCTACCAACACACATGGTGCCACCATGTGTCATACAATATTGGCTGTCGTCACACAGTCAACCTTGGCCCTCGTAACTTTTGGACTGGAACTCGCTTGCACCCCGCCATTTTGGGACCCTCTCCTGTTGTCGCTCTTGCCCTGGGCACATCCTGCCATGTTGAGATGGTTTCCATCGATGCCCATGACCCGGGTCCACCATTTTGTTGATTCTTGTCCTTTCCTTTGGTCCCTTGGATTCCATCCTGCTGACCTTCAGACATTTCTCTTATGCTGGACTGCCTTATCTCTTTCTCCCCCTCCGGTCCCCCTCTCTCCTCTCACCAATCTCAGCCTCCAACTCTTCTCCCCCACATACCGCTCTCTACCCCTTTTTATTTAATTTTTATTTATTTTTTATTTCTCTTTTTACTCTGTAAATATGTGATATATACTTGTCCAAGCCGAATCGCTGCAAAATGGAATCCTGAGAAAATCTACTATTTGTATATATATGTATATAGAGATAACTCTAACCACTAGTATATGTAGTAGACCTTTGTACTCACTACCATTCCTATGTGATTCTTAGAGTTTACCCATTTGTATCTCTTCCTTGAGTGACTTTACAACTTGTACATTTGCAATTTTTTTTTCCTGTTTGTATCTTTTATGTACTCATGTAATCCTAAGCCCTTATGTATCTCAACTGGTTCTTTTGTAAAGCGCTCTGACACCTTCGGGTAATGTTCGCGCTATAGAAAATCGCATTAAATAAAATTAAAAAAGCAGGTGAAGAGCCAATATCACACAGGGAGCACATGCTGAGTTAGTACACAGAGTTGGTTTCCAGCTTGTCTGTGGAAACTTTGCTGAGGGAAAATCCATCACAAATGTTGCAGCCTTTATCAGGAGCCTTATATTGATGTAGTAATGAGTAGCTACTCAAGCACAACGCTCCGCCCCTTAAAGACCCGCCCACTCTAATATCCCCTCATGCTCAGGCTGTGACTGACAGGAAGCCCCGCCTCCCTCTTCTGGTTCCATCCTCTTTCACACCTGAACCCTGGTTCAGTTGTTTAGCTTTGCTGCTTTTAGGTCCGGCAGGACAACACAGTTGTATAGTTACCTGTTGTTACTGATATTTTAAGCCCGCAGAGGGCTTTGACCCTGTCCAGGGGTGTTGCCAGTCACCTCAAGCTCCTGGCATTTGATTCCTCTGACGGAATGCTTGCATGACAGTTTATCAGGGACTGTTTTTACATTTCCAAGATGCACCGAATCGCCACTCATTTAAATATTTATCTCATAAACGTATGCATACAGAAGCCAATCGGTTTTGTATTATTTTTCCTGCAGCAGGATGTTTTTATGTTTTACTCAGGACTCCAATGCAAGCCTGACCTTCCAATGTTTGCTAGCTCATTTTCAGCAACACTGCATTTTACTGCTAATAAAGATTAATATATGCATGCATTTTGGGCAAAGGTTTGGAGGTGGGTTTGATTTTCGAAGGGTGGGGGCAGGGGTCTCTCTCTGACACTGTTTTCTTTCAAACGACCCTTTAGTTGTATGGGAAGGGGCACGTCTGAGCTGGATTTATAGGGGTCCATTAGGATGGCGGGCGGGCAGCCCGCCACCCTATCGGAAAACGGGACCGCCCGCCTGAAGGGCAGGGGTCCCGGGGGTGCCATTAGGATGTGCCCGCCACAGTGGCGGGCACATCCTGTATTCTCAGCATTGTGGCGGGCGGTGCTCTCTGCACCGCCCGCCACAATGCTGACAATACATCACAGCATTTTCATTTCCAAAGCGGCAGGCACCGCGCGGTGCCTGCCGCTTTGGAAATGAAACCCCGTGTGCACCCCCCACTCACCTTCACTCTGGGGGCCCGCAGGGGGCCCTCAGAAAGAAGACCGCCTGCCTTTCCGTGGCGGCATTGCACTCTTGCCATTGTAATATGGCTGGCGGTGTCTCATAGACACCGCCACCATATTCAAAATTTTCCGCCCCTGCCGCAAGGCGACAGGGGCGGAAAAGTGTCAGGCGGTGTTTTCTTCCGCCGCGGTCCCCCCGGCATACTAATATGGCGGGGGGGAATTCAGGGAAGGATGTTGGGCGGATTGCCCCCGCCAGGCTGGCGGTGGCTACCGCCAGGCTGGCGGGGGCAATCCGCCCGACATCCTAATGGGCCCCATAGAGTTTCTGAAATGGATAAAGATTGCACTAGTAAGGAAGGGTTTCTAATCTCTGATTGCTCGCTCCACCTTTCACTCTTTCGACGTCGAACAAATGACTAGTGTCGATTTGAGTGACACCTTTTGTCAGCGCCTAGGAACACTTTTCTTAGTGTGCGCTATAAAAGAATGGTCGTGTTTATTTTATTCTCCTTACAGAGCGGTGAGCCTGGCTGGCCCGCCGGATCCAGCCCCCCCTTTAATAGTAGCGATCCTTTGAAACAACTGCTTGCGCTGCACAGATTTATATCCGCCTTGGAGGGAATTAACGTACCTTCACAACGATGTTGTTGCATATTCTGTTTACGATGTTAAAGTAAATTGCGCGTGCTTGTGTTTTTCTCTTTGATGATGCGTGGCGCAGCACAATGTTGATTTACCAGCCGCCGGCCTCGGATGCCTTTTCTGGGGAGTGAGGGCCTTCATGGGCCCGACACCGGGCCCAGCAGAGGGAGGGGAGGTGATATTAGCTCTTCCTTGCCAATACTGCGGTTTCTGTGCGCTATGAAAGGTGTACCTGCGCAAGGCGATGGGTGGCCTTGTTTGGTACCTCGCCTGTAAGAGAGACACACCCCTCACGTCGGCTTCCGGTGGGTGACCGATGCAGCTCGTCACAGGTCGTACAGCGTCCTGACCCCTGTGGGTGACGTTGGAGGTGAGTGTTGCCCTGGATGTCCCTCACTCCTCACTCTGTGTGGTTCCCACTCACGTGCTTTCAGCTGCTGATGCGGAGTGCTGTGCTGCTGGCTGCCTCCTTCACTTATTTGAGCGCTCTGATCAAATATATGTTTTTAATTGCTCCAGTCAAATACAAAGGATTTTTTTTTACTGCAGTTTTTTTTGGGGGGGGGGGGATGAGGGTGGTTATAAAGCGCAAACTCGTCCCGAAGGTATCAAAGCGTTTTACATGAGCACCAGCTGCGTTATAGATGGACACATTCATTGTGTTAGGCACAGGGAGATTAAGGGGCAGATTTACAAACCCTTTGCGCCTCTTTTACGCCGCTGTTGCGTCACTTTTGTGACGCAGTGGCAGCGCACAGCCAGCGCCATGGTGCGGGGTACTTACAACGTGACGCATCTGGGAGATGCGTCACATTGTAAAGCCCTGCGCCACATGTAGGCGTTCCTGCGCAGAGGGGGGCATTCCAGCGCAGGAACGCCTCCTAAAAGTGGCTAGTCACTTTTCAAGCCATGCTGCGTCAAAACCCTCCGCCTGCTTGAAGCAGGCATAAGTTTTGACGCAGCATTGTAATGATAGGGCATCCCCGTGCCTTGCTGGAGCAGCGTCGCGCTTGCGATGCAACTCCAGCAATGCGCCACCTTTACGACTGAAGATGCGTCACGCATCTGTCCATTTTTGCCCCATGGTGCACCGCATTGTAAATGCGGCGCATCCATGGTAGCGGAGCCCTGATGTGATTTCCCCGGAATCACAGGATATTGAGTGTCACTGCCGAGACTCGGACTTGGTTCCCCAGCTTCGAGGTCGACCACTCCAGGCATTAAGCCACATTCCCTCCACCCTTCCGAAGACACACCGTTTGCTGCAATGTTGTTTGTGGCCATACCTAAGGCCCCAGAAAACCTGACTGTACGAATGCAACATGTTTTGCTTAAATATTAGATTGCTAAAACTCCCCACACAATCTATCGTCTGTTCCATAATTTGCAGATTTGAACAAAAAAGTTGTGAGCGCAGCATATCAAACGTTATTAAAACTGCTGCACACCTGATGCGGTGACCCTCTGGAGACTTTACTTAAATTCACTGGACACCTTCAGTTGTTTGTTGTAATCACCCATTGAAAGATGCAAGAACTTTGCCACGCGAGTGTAAACATCCCCGTTTGATAGACTAGGTGTTGTATCCTGTTATCTCTTAGTCCCCTGCTGCTCAGCCAGTGTGTATGTGATGTAATAGAATGTCCATGAGTGCCTGTTTGTGTGAGTGTGAGATGGGATGAGTGGCACTGAGCAGGATGCTCCTTCCAATGGGGTAAATATCTTACCATCTCACCAGTTAACTGGAACTGACTGTAACACAGTCTGAATAAACCTTCATCATTCATAACCTACGAGACTACATCCTTGATTGCAACACTAGGGAAAAAAGGCTTTGATATACAGCAGAAAAAATAAAAGCCTTAAATATGTAAATGTAATACAAACAGTCTGGGTAGAATGATTCCTTCTTTGTTTGACCTGTGTTTTTTTCCACAATTAACCCAAATTCATGTTAACATCATCCACACTGTTCCCAAAATCATGCACCTCAATTAGGCAAATGTAGATTCTAAGAATCTGAATTCTTTTGCATCTCCTTTTTTTGATGTTCCGAGGCTTGAATCCTAAAGTACCTCTTAGTGAGAGAGAGACATAAATATGCAATGTGCAGTTTTTTAGATGTAAATAATGCTGCAAAGATTGCCTTTCCTTGCTGTATGATTAACCCTACTGCATAATGTAGTCCAGCGAGGTTACATAACTCAAACCCCCCCTCCACAGAACCTCTTTCAGAACACCCCCGCAGCGGACAGTGAGCCGGCCGTAATGTGCACGTCAGGCGCTCCCATCTTGGATTTCCAGGGGGGGTTCTGCTCGCGCTGCATTAAGAAGCAGCACCCCGATATTCGCGCGCGGAGACGATCTTTTTTTGCCGTTGTTTCTCCGCGAGGAGGGAGATTGCTTTTGTCTGAGTAGGACTGACATTTTCTCCTCCGCAGACTCGCTCTGCCCCTCGTCCTGTGGCTGCCCGATCCTGCCGGCGGCTGCAGCCTGCGCGGGAGCGGATTGAGCTCCCCGGAGGCGGCGAGAGGTGCCGCTGTTTATTTTTAGTGATAAAACATTTTTCTTCTTGGAAATGAAAGTAAAGTACAAAAGCCAGGGCGCTTTAGAAGCTAGCCTTGGGATTTTGCGAGATTGTGTTTTTTTCTCTAGCTGAACAAATATCTTTAAGGGGTAAACAAACACTGCTTGGCTAATTGGCACTCGAGTCGGGCGGTGGCGGCGCTCGCATGACAGAGCCGGGAAGGCAGGTGGCAAAATCCGTGTGAACCCCAGATCTGAAGCCGGGCACGGACGTCGATTCAGGGGCTGCCGCGGCAAGCTGACCCGGGCCCGCAGCCCCTGTACCCCTCTCCCTCGCTGGCAAGTGCAGCCCGGTGCAAAGATCTGTAGGGGCGCAGGCAAGATTAGATTTTTCTGTTTGGGCACTCCATTTTCTTAGCTACAAGGCCGTTTAAGACGAGTTGTTCCACTTAAAACGGGTTCTTGTGTCTGTTTCTGGAAGCACCACAAAGCAGCCAGGGGCGTGCGTAGCTACAAATAGTGCCCCTGTTGCATTGGCACTGGGTCCCAGGAGGGTGAGAGCGGGCACTGAACTCCAAATATAGTTGATTTTCACTACAACAAGGACCTATGGGGAGCCTTCTTTCTTTCTTGTATTAGGGCACATGACGCTCTTACTACGTCATTGCCTCACTGCCAGGGCACGAGTCCTAGAAGTGGGTAAACGCTGACGTCACAACAGGAAGTTACGTCACAAAAGGTGGCTTGCACCATCAGACTCATTGCCTCCCCTCGCTCACCCCTTAGATGCAATTGCATCAGAGAAGCCAGCGCATGAGCAGCGTTCTGAATGAGCTCCGATCTCGCCCCAGAGAGGCCAAAGAGTGAATGTGTGGCTCCATTTGCCCCAGTAATCGGGCTCCTGGTAAAATAAGTAGGGGGGACGCCGTCCACCCATGTGGTACCCTGACTCGAGCCCTGCTCACTGCTCGTAACATGGACTTGAAAGTATTTCTCGTGGATGACGCTAGAAGAGAGGACGCCGCCACCAGGCTAGGAAACCTTTCACCAGAGGGGAGGGCAGCCACACGCCCCAGTGTATCCCAGCACCATGAGCCAGAGTCAGTGTGCATGCAGATAGGGAAGAGGTAGGCCAGGTGTGTAAAAAGCAGGTGAAATAGCGACCGAGTGATGGTGAATTCGATGAGCAAGAGTAGGGTGTCCAAATAAGAGTAGTTAAAGCCATTGGTGAACCCAGGGCAAGAGATGTTATCTGACGACTACGTTTAAACTTTAGATAGAACCAGTGCTTAATTTGTAAAAAATAAAATAAGTGTCAGTGACCTTCTCGGAAGGCCACTGCAGCCTGCACCACCCATACCCTGCCAGCGCAGCCATTGGCAGTACCAACATAACACCTACCCATAACACTCCTATAACGGTGACGATTCAGACTATTTCAGGCCACTATTTCAAGCTATAATATTGGCACGAGAGGCTGGTATTATTAATTTTCAATGTATATTGACTTATTAAACACGGTTGTGCTAATCTCAGAATGAAAGAAACAGCGCCACCATGTGGTGGACTGTCACTAGAGCAAGTGCTGACAATTAACTGCCGGTGCCAAGCACCGGAAGCCACAGTCTCAAATTAAGCACTTGGTGGATCGCTATGTTCTAATACCGCTTCTATCTTCACGTGCCTCACGTCTCGTATATAGCAACTCAGAACAGTTCAAAAAGGTTTAAACTTTATCTTGAAGCGCTATGTAAGAAGAAGGAACTTCAACACTGAATTAGCCACCACAGTGGATTTATTTATTTCGAAGACTTCCAAAGAACCTGCAACCCCCTTTTCTTTTATTTCAGAACTCAGAAGGTGTTGGTAACAGTCTACTTCAAGAATGGATTGTGAAAATGTAGGGGAGAATTCACAAACTGCCTTTTGTTGTACATTTAGTATTGCAGCCATACTTCTACTTGAGCACTAGAAAATGCTATTCACAAACCAATAAGTATAAATCTCCACCCCTCCTATCTTTTTTATAGGGAGATCCTCAGTTATGTAAGTTTACTATTTGGCAGTAAATGTAGGAGGGACCAGGGAAGTGACTCAAAAAAGGGCATACTTATTGCTAAAGGAGTACGGTTTAGAGAGGCGTAAGGAGTTGTTTAGGAGAGCTAGGAAGGGGTTTAGGTAGGAGCATGTACCCACCCACAAAAGAGTAAGCCCCTTGCTATTCACAAACGACACTTCTAAAGTTACTACAGCCAAAAAGGGACTCCAAAACAGTAGTAAATTATTCGAGTAAAATACTCCAGCTCACTCCACATGTGTGAGATTTAGGTAAGTCTAGCACCACATACGGCCAACCGCTGGTACTGCAACACTCTTCCATAGAAAATAATGGAGGTAGACACTTAAAATAAAACCCCATAAGAAACAGTTACATTATTTTAAATAGTTACACTTATAAATAATCCTAATTTCATGGTGAAAATTTATAAAAAGAAAACATATTTATTATTTACTTATTGAATATTTTAATAATCCTTTTTGAGTTTAAAAATGAATGTAACAATATTTTTTATTAAACTACAATGAAATTACTATTAATTAATTCTATGTATCACTTTTTTATATAATTATCAATGCTTAAAAAATATTACTGTTTTACCATAGGTACACATTTAGTTTTTAATTTAAACTTCAGAATTTATGTATTTAATTTAATATATTTAACTTAATTAAAGATTTAATTCACAACTAAGTTAATTATGCTGGAGCATTTCTTACTTGTGTTCTACATTTAAAACAATTGCACACAATTAATTTACGTTATTATTGAAATAAAAAATATTTTACCTTTTTATTCCAAGTTAAATCATTTTTTTACTTGTCTTTATACTGTACCATAGGGAGACACAGTTGTGGCCGAGATCTTATATAGATTAAAATATATGGAAAAGTAAAAAAGTCTGCTCAACTTGGAAAAAGTTTCTCTTCATGAGGACTCCGCCGGCTGTACTCTTTGCCTGCGTGTCCCTATCCCCCTTAATGATAACTATGCTTGCTGTACTGTTTTTTGCTGGCGTATCTATATCCCTGCATGATAACTCTGCATAGAGTATGTATTCTTTGCTTGCTTGTCCGTATCTCCCCTTATGATAATAACTATGCCTGTTGTACCCTTTGTTTGCCAGCCTCTTCATTTTTCTCTTTTTTTATTAATAACTGTTTGTTGTATTTTTTCTTTGCTGGCATTTCCCTATCCCCTTTCAAGATATATTTGCTTGGTACACTCTTTCCTGACATGCTGCTTTCCCATTCATGATAACTATTCTTGGGACACTCTTTGCTGGCATGTCCCTATCCCCATTCATGCTAACAATGCTTGGTGTATTCTGTGCCAGTGTGCCCCTATCCCAAATAATGCTAACTATGCCTAGTGTAGTCTTTGCTGATGCAATCCTAGTCCCCCTATATGATAACTTGTCTTGCTGTATTATTTGCAGTGAATTCCTTTCCTATCTCATTGATAACTAAGCTTGGGATGTTCTTTCTCAATGTGTTTCTACCCCTCTCCATGATAACTCAGCTCTTCTCTTATTTCTCAGTTTGCCCCTATTTCCTTCAATGATAATTTTGTTTGTGTTTTCTCTGCCTGTGTCCCTCATTCCCCCTTCATGAACTCTGCACCTGGTGTATTCTATGCCAGTGTATCACTACCCCATCCATAATGACTATGGGCCAGATGTAGGTAAATATCATTTACAGATTCTAAAATACCGAATCTTACTGATTCGGTATTTTAGAATCGGTAAATGGTATGTAGCTAATGATTCGGTAAATTTTACCGAATCGGTAAAAGTCGGTAAATACCGATTCGGTATTTACCGATTCGGTATTCCCCATTCATTCCTATGGGCCTGAAGGCCCATAGGAATGAATGAGAATTACCGATTCGGTAAATACCGAATCGGTAATAGGGGGTAGACTTACAAGAGTGGCAGGGTGTCACATTGACACCCTGTTGCACCCCTGAATAGTGCATGGGTGCACATGTGGCACACATACATGCTTTTTTAACGGTTTTCGTTATTTACCACCAACTTGTAGTTGTTGGTAAATAACGAATCCTTAAATGTGAAAAGCACTCACTTGAGTGCTTCCTACATTAAGGATTCGGTAATTTACCGAATCAGTATGTTAAGAATTCGGTAATTTACCGATTCCTTAAGTTACGGATTCAGTAAAATACCGAATCCTACAATCATGCCACCTACATTCCAAATGCCCAATACTGGTCGGTAACAGCCGAAATTCGGTAATTTCTGCAGTTACCGACTGGTATTGGGCCTCCTACATATGGCCCTATGTCTGGTATATTTATTTGCTAGTGTGTTTCTAGCAACCCTTTTATTGATCTAATGTTTTGTATAGCAAACCCGCACCACATGTGGTATTAGGGATGTCTTAAAAGAAACACAAAAGATGTACATCACAACAGGCATAATTACACTTACAAGACTAGCAGTAACCATAGTGAAAACAAATCTTACAGCATCTTAGGACACAGTCAAGTAGCTAGAGAAGATTGTGGCATGTAATGGTCAATTAGATTGATGTGGAACAGCAAATTATTTCAGCTAGAGGTGGATAAGGTGTAATTTTAGTTCTTTCTAGATGTGAGAGGGTGACTTCCATATTACTATCAAGTGGGAGGGTATTCCAGGGAGAGGATGCTTTTCCTAAGTCCTGGGGCCGAGACTCCAGACTCCAGACTCCCGCCGGCCTGGATTTGAATTCCTGCAGTGCACGTCATCAGACAGGAAGGCTGCAGGCAGCATCCCTCCCCTCCACCGCAGCGTTGATTGGTGCGGCCGGCTGCCCTACCCGCGTCATTTCTCTCTGTATGCTGCAGCATACAGAGAGAACAGGGAGAGTGGGCGGTGTTACTCGAGGGCAGGGGGGAGTGGCTTGCACACTGTTGTTAATACTGTCTGTTTGGGCGGCCTCAGGCTGCCCAAACAGACAGTATTAACAACAGTGGGCAAGCCACTCCCCCCTGCCCTCCAGTAACACCGCCCACTCTCAACCAGGAACTTCTGCTTTCTCACCGTGCGAGAAGGCAGAAACAAATGGTAGTTATTATGGTAATAACGACCATTTGTTTCTGCCTTCTCGCGTGGCGAGAAAGCAGGGGGGCGGCGCCCAAACGCCCTCATAGAGGAGCCGCCACTGGTTTCAAGTTCAAGTTTAAGTACTTTATTCGACAGCATTGTCATAAAAGCATGTTACCCTATCCTAAACATTATAAATACTATTCTAAATTTTTTAAGATCAGCTTAAAATACATATTAAACATCATCAATTTACAATTCGCTGACGAATACTACAATTTATAAAAATTCATATATTTTTAAAATTCTGAGTCACAGTGCAGAGACTTATCTAATTAAGGTGGTGCCCATGGTTATGCAGTTCAATTTACATAATTTAGTTACATTTTAAAGTGCGCGTGCGTATTATCCAGGCCCATCCCAGGTATTTGGCTATAGCGATCGCAAGGTTGGGGGCACAGTTTGATCTTAATATTCTTAGTGCCTCTAGATATTTCCTAATCCCCAGATTCCTACAGATCGGTTTTAGCCATCTTGTTCTCGGGGCAGCATATAACGGGCATGCAAACAGGAAATGAGGGATGTCCTCAACATGATCTTTACAATAACAGCATGTGTTTACGTTGCCTGGGGACCATTTAGCAGTAAAAGCATTAAGTGGTAGGGAACCAATTCTGAACTGGAAATACAGCTTTCTATCTAGGGGTTTAGTGATCGAATCCCAGTACTGTTCACATTTAGGTATTACTTTTGAATCCAGAAACTGGGATGCCAACATGGACGGTTGACTAGTAGTCAGAGCAGTATTGTATATCATGTCCCAATACATCTTTTTCAATAGTGTCTTAGATGGAAAGGCATGAGGCTCAACTACAGTCCATAAGTGTACTAGGTGCATTTTTTGGAGCAAAGTCCTAATTTCTTTGAGCCAGGCTATTTTATGAAACCGGTCAGAGCTAATAATGTCCTTGAGAGCAGATGCGTAGTGGCCCAGTTCAGGGGTAGTCTTCACGCGCCTCCAATATAAGAGAGGGCGCAGTCTAGCCATATCCTCGATTTTCTTTCTCCCAAGGTCATAAAGGAGCGGAATTGAGGGAGTGCTCTGTGGGGCACCAATCAATCTGCGGAGAAATTTGTTTTCTGCAATGACCAAAGTGTTCAAGTTGGAGAAGCCCCATAGCTCTGATCCGTAGAGGCAAGCGCCCAACACTTTCATGTTATAAATCTCCATTATAGGCTGGATAGGTTTTGTAAATGAAGATTTATGTTTTTGTGCTATAGCCCCAACCAATTGGTTGAACTTTAACACCACAGAGTCCATATGAGATTTCCAGTTCATGTTGGCCTGTAAAGAAATACCTAGATAAGTGAAAGCATTCACTTCCTCCAAAATGGACCCATTAAAATACATTTTTCCCTTAAATTGCTTTGCTGGATTCAAGTTCATAAACTTAGTCTTTGCCTGATGTATTCTTTGCTGGTGTGTTCCTGTCCCCGCTCATCAGTGACTATGCCTGGTGTTTGTATTCTTTGCTGGTGTGTTCCTATCCCTGCTCCTCAGTGACTATGCTTAGTGTATATATTCTTTTCTGGTGTGTTCCTATCCCCCACTCAGTGACTATGCCTGGTGTATTCTTTGCTGGTGTGTTCCTATCTCCCCTCCTCAGTGACTATGCCTGGTGTATGTATTCTTTGCTGGTGTGTTCCTATCCCTGCTCCTCAGTGACTATGCCTGGTGTATGTATTCTTTTCTGGTGTGTTCCTATCCCCCACTCAGTGACTATGCCTGGTGTATTCTTTGCTGGTGTGTTCCTATCTCCCCTCCTCAGTGAATATGCCTGGTGTTAGTATTCTTTGCTGGTGTGTTCCTATCCCTGCTCCTCAGTGACTATGCCTGGTGTATGTATTCTTTTCTGGTGTGTTCCTATCCCCCACTCATTGACCATGCCTGGTGTATTCTTTACTGGTGTTTTCCTATCCCCGCTCCACAGTGACTATGCCTGGTGTATGTATTCTTTGCTGGTGTGTTCCTATCCCCCACTCAGTGACTATGCCTGATGTATTCTTTGCTGGTGTGTTCCTATCCCCCACTCAGTGACTATGCCTGATGTATTCTTTGCTGGTGTGTTCCTATCCCTGCTCCTCAGTGACTATGCCTAGTGTATATATTCTTTTCTGGTGTGTTCCTATCCCCCACTCAGTGACTATGCCTGGTGTATTCTTTGCTGGTGTGTTCCTATCTCCGCTCCTCAGTGACCATGCCTGGTGTATTCTTTGCTGGTGTGTTCCTATCTCCGCTCCTCAGTGACCATGCCTGGTGTATTCTTTGCTGGTGTGTTCCTATCTCCGCTCCTCAGTGAATATGCCTGGTGTATTCTTTGCTGGTGTGTTCCTATCCCTGCTCCTCAGTGACTATGCCTGGTGTATGTATTCTTTTCTGGTGTGTTCCTATCCCCCACTCATTGACCATGCCTGGTGTATTCTTTACTGGTGTTTTCCTATCCCCGCTCCACAGTGACTATGCCTGGTGTATGTATTCTTTGCTGGTGTGTTCCTATCCCCCACTCAGTGACTATGCCTGATGTATTCTTTGCTGGTGTGTTCCTATCCCCCACTCAGTGACTATGCCTGATGTATTCTTTGCTGGTGTGTTCCTATCCCTGCTCCTCAGTGACTATGCCTAGTGTATATATTCTTTTCTGGTGTGTTCCTATCCCCCACTCAGTGACTATGCCTGGTGTATTCTTTGCTGGTGTGTTCCTATCTCCGCTCCTCAGTGACCATGCCTGGTGTATTCTTTGCTGGTGTGTTCCTATCTCCGCTCCTCAGTGACCATGCCTGGTGTATTCTTTGCTGGTGTGTTCCTATCTCCGCTCCTCAGTGAATATGCCTGGTGTATTCTTTGCTGGTGTGTTCCTATCCCTGCTCCTCAGTGACTATGCCTGGTGTATGTATTCTTTTCTGGTGTGTTCCTATCCCCCACTCATTGACCATGCCTGGTGTATTCTTTACTGGTGTTTTCCTATCCCCGCTCCACAGTGACTATGCCTGGTGTATGTATTCTTTGCTGGTGTGTTCCTATCCCCCACTCAGTGACTATGCCTGATGTATTCTTTGCTGGTGTGTTCCTATCCCCCACTCAGTGACTATGCCTGATGTATTCTTTGCTGGTGTGTTCCTATCCCTGCTCCTCAGTGACTATGCCTAGTGTATATATTCTTTTCTGGTGTGTTCCTATCCCCCACTCAGTGACTATGCCTGGTGTATTCTTTGCTGGTGTGTTCCTATCTCCGCTCCTCAGTGACCATGCCTGGTGTATTCTTTGCTGGTGTGTTCCTATCTCCGCTCCTCAGTGACCATGCCTGGTGTATTCTTTGCTGGTGTGTTCCTATCTCCGCTCCTCAGTGACTATGCCTGGTGTTTGTATTCTTTGCTGGTGTGTTCCTATCTCCCCTCCTCAGTGAATATGCCTGGTGTATATATTCTTTTCTGGTGTGTTCCTATCCCCCACTCAGTGACTATGCCTGGTGTATTATTTGCTGGTGTGTTCCTATCTCCGCTCCTCAGTGACTATGCCTGGTGTTTGTATTCTTTGCTGGTGTGCTCCTATCCCTACCTCCATAGTGACAATGCCTAGTGTACTCGCCAGTCAGTCCCTCTCCAGGATATGTATGGCTCATGTGTACAGATCCCTGTTTCTTAACCCTGCCAAGTGGGTCTTGCCAGTGTTTTGGTCCCTCCACAAGAACTGTCCCTGCTGTGGTCCTTACCTTCGTGTTCCTGGTGCCCCTCCATGACACCTATGCCTTTTGCATGCTGTGCCTTGTGCTCTTAACCTTACATGACAACTTCTCCACAGTGGTTGATATATAGTTTGGTGAGAAGGTGCCTCGTGTGCCAGTGTAAGTTTAATGGACGTAAAGCAGCAAACGCTTCATGAACTTTGTAGCTTGAAGCCTTGTTGTGCAAGTGATAGTGCCAGGCATTGTGTCTAGTGCAGACTGTTAGCACTGAGATACCCTTATATATAGTGCCTTTAATGGAACATCTATGCCCAGTGGGTACCCTGAATATCTGTCAAAGATCCATGTCTGAGGGGGCTACGGTGGCCACGCCAGTAGTGTGCATAGCATGTGTGCTCTTACCACTGGCACAGGGACAGGTGAAGTTCTGATTGGCTAATCGGGCATGGCTAAGGTCACCATTGGTTGACATCATTGGCACTGCACAAACACTGTCTGGAGGCATGAGTATTGCCAAGGCAACTGTTTGGTTAGACTCCAAGCATTGCACAATAAATGCCAGAAGAAGAAAAGTTAAAGGCACACTAGCCATCCAGTGTTAACGGGGCTATTTACCGTAATGGATGTAAGAAGGGGGCATATCATAAGCAAACAAGTTCTGGTCGGGACAGTTGCACTTTAATAGTGACTAACGTTGGGGTATTAATACTGGTACAGTGAAAGTGACGGGGTATGAATCCAGCCTCAATGACAGGTTAAGGGCCGTGTTGACTATCAACGTAGCATTTTAGTGGTGCAGGATTTTGGATGAAGTAGCTATCTGGTCAGGAGGCCCGCCGAATACTAGTGGGGACTACACACGACGCTTTTTTCTAACTCTTGTGCTCAGAATTAAAGGGAAAGTCCCAGCGTGCCATAGGAACGTATTTACTGTCGTTTACAAAAGTTCCATCTAACTTTTATTAAGAGGAAAGTCATTCCTGGTGAACCAAGAAATGGAGGCCGCCTTCGGGGGTTACCATAATACTAGCAGCATCATAGCAACTTCAGTCAAAGGGATTTGGAGCACCCTGCTGACACGTCACAGCTGAATTACCTCATGCATCATGGTCGATGTGGTTCAGTGTTACTCACATAGCAGCTTTCAGTACTGCGGCTCAAGGCAGCGTGACTTGTGACGCCACGGCGGCGAGGTTGCCTGCTGGTAAGATGGGAATGGTTCTCGTCTGGTGCATTTTCAGTGTCCGCGTCGCCACCTCCCCACCTGTTGTGAAGGTCTGTCCACGGCCCTTGAGGTGAGTGAACCCCGAGGGCCAGGGAAGGCCACCCCGTTTACAGTCACTCTGGGGTCACTGATCCAATTATTACACCCAGGTTTCTGTAATCGGATTTCTGTTTGATCTAATAAATCGTGCTATGTACAGCCCCACCTATCCGAGACCTCCCTGCTGCAATAAAAATGTTCTCTCACTTTTACTGTACTAATCAGTCAGTGTTTAATTTGTGAAAAACATAAGTGCCAGGGGCCTTGTGAGGAGGCCACCACAGCTTGCACCACCCGTGGCCCCCGCCAGTGCAGGTAGTGATTGTATCAACACACCTAACCATCACACTCCTACACGTGTGACAATTCAGGCTTTTAACATATAATAATAATGACTGATGCCTGCCACTCAAGTTATTCTTAAAGCTATGGGTGGCAGATATTAGTAATTTTAATGTATGTTGATTTATTAAACAACTCCTCATTACAAAATTAGACTAACAGCGCCACTATGTGGCAGGCTGCCATAGGTGCTGGTGTTAACAATAAAATGTTGTTGCAGACCACCAGAAACCACCGGCTCAAATTAAGCACTGGTGGAGCTAAGTCTGAGTTTAACATTAAGAACTCGAACTTGCTATGAGCTGAAGATTAACATAGAGTACACCGCGCAGAAGGGAAAGAAGGAGGGACATGCATGGAGAGCAGAGAAGGGGGACCAACTAATGAAGTGAGAAAAAATAGAGACAGGATACCTTGAATCAATGCATGAGTTCCTCCTTTCCCACTAATAATCACACCCAATTCGTATTAATTTAATTCACTATATAGAAACTGAAGTAAATGCATGGTATGGCTTCTTTAAGAGCACAAGACTAATCCCAATATCCAACAACAGTAAAAATAAAAAAAATAACTCTGAGTATAGGGGTAGCATGCTATCTGGTGGAAAGTGCTACAACACCCCTTCGGGGTAGTAAAAGCTATATACATGCAGTTACAATACAATATATAAACTATCTGCCTTATACTAATTCTAATTCCTCAACCCAGCGGCGGGGCAGTCAATAGTAGTTCATGCAGACTGCATAATCATTTCTGTATACTTCTTGACACTCTCACACTCACAAAAGACAGCGCTACTATAGGTCATGTCGACCACTCAGTACCGTACCAGTCCACGCCATTAAACCACCCATCACAAACTGAACCGGGTTGGAAAAATATAGAGATCTGCCAAGCGGCGCTGGCCAATGGAGGACTTCAATTTATTCCATCACTGTGGGTCCCAACTAGGTACATACTCTGACCGCTTTTGACCTCTCACAATGGCAATCTGATCTGGGGTTATAGTAGCAAAGTTCATCCCAGCAGCTCTCTGAGCCATGTCTCACTCCAACCTATTCCTGCTCAGGACCATGCATTTTTAACTTTAAACAGAATATCTCAGAATGGACAATCCAATGAAGTAATCAGCTCAGTGACTATGAAAATACCAAATACCAAAGGGGACCTGCAGAGCTGCTCAAAGGTGACACTTTACTGAAAACCATAAACTGGATTCCTGTCTCTCACACTTCCTCTTCCCTCACACTGCTAAGCGCTGCCTTCCATAACACGATAACCGCACCTCAGTGGTCATCACGCACAATATGGAAACACTTCCCGCATAGGATCAAAACTAAGACAGCACCCTTCCACCCCCCACACCCTACACGGTGTAGTGTGCTACTCATGTAGGCAAGTGCATCAGCGTCCCCCATATGGGTAGTGGTATATAAATGTTACAATACCATACATCCATGCCAAACGTTTCTTTGCCGATCTGTGTCATATCCATTCCTTGTGTTTGTTTTTGCCAGTGTATTCTTACGTGTTCCTTTTGCACAATACCTTGTTCCTCGGGGACCTCTTCTTTTGACCTTCTCTGGTGATATTCATTGCTTCCTTTCCTTCTCCTTTACATGATTCTCGTGAGCCAGTAGGCGATTCTTGCGCTTCTCAAGTGCTGAAAGTGTGCATCTTCGTCTTCTGGAGTGTCTAGGTTGCCTCATTGTCCATGTGTTGAGAGCATTGTGTAGGGATGGTGAGCTGTCGGGCTTGCGGGGAAGTGGTCTCCATGCATGGAGGCGTCTTCACTCTGCATTCAGATGGTGGCCTTGAGTTATTGAAAAGCCTCTCTGGGCTTCTTGCTGACATATTCTTCCTCCGAGTATCAGTCCTACAGTACTGTCATTATCTAGACTTGTGAAATGGATAAGGACCCTGGAGTGGCGCTAGTGGTTCGTGTAGGGATGCGCTCCCTTCATTGTTGAGGATGAGGTGACCAACTCGCTCTTACTGTCACATACGGATCTGGTAGTCTGATAGTAACTAAAAAGTTTGTGTTGGGCCCTGGGTAAATCTCTTGTGTGTGCGGAAATAAAGATGAGTAGCTGGAGACATTTGAGCATGAAAGTGGTAGGCTCGGTGTCGCATGTCATATAAAGCAGGGGTGTGCAAAATTCGTGTAATTTTCTTTCAAGTGCATTACATGAAATTTCAGCAAAATTAAGCAAAATTACACGAAATGCAAATCTGTAATTTTGCACTGTATATTTGTGTGAAATGCATCATTGTGAAAAATGTTGACAAAAGGATTCATTTCGATCCAAAAAAGCGCAAAAAATACAAAGGTCAAATAAACTGCCACCACTCGTGTTTCAGTCTTCTTTGTATGTTTGCTGTAAAGTTTACATCCGCAGTTAGTGTAATAAGAAAGTTCCCGAAATTAGACAAATTATGGTGACTTCATTTAAATTTCACCCAAGCCTAATATAAAGTAGTTGGCTTATGTCAAGCCTACCAACTCTCTATGCGGACATTCACTTTTCCAATCAGACCTGGACCCATGAAGCGATCTAAAGAGTCCACAGTGTGTGGACATGTAGGAGAAGGTACTGGTACAAGCTGCGGGTAGGGCATATGCCAGTGTAGAACAGTGCCAGTGCCCCTGGTAAACATACCTTCTGCTACCATTAATGATGGCTGTCTTTTGTGTAGTTTGACATGAGACCTTTAGCTGGGCTGGTAAGGGTATATATAGTGTTGAGTTTTATATCATCTGTCAGAACTGAGGCAAGAATCTGAGTTTCAGTGGATCATGTCTTTTACCTTCTGGGACACTGAGCTCTTCAGGGGCGGCTCCTCCGCCAAGGCGCAGGAGCGTAGCCCCACTGCTCTTGGAGCAGGTGAAAAAGGAACAATCAAACAATAACAGATTGTTATTTTCACTTTATTTTTCCGTCCTTGCTCATCTGGTTAGGGGCGAGACTGGTATGTGTCAGAGGAACAGGGGGAGGAGTGATGGCACTCTCCTAAGTGTGCATGAACGTTTTACAGTCATGCGCACTTTGCATTTATTACAGCCTGGGTGGAGAACATACCCAGGCTCCCACTCCCTCTCTGTGCGACAAACCACGGCACTCAGACCAGTCACAATGCTGCTATCAGTAGTGTTGTGATTGGCTAGGGGAGTCTGAAAGCCTGCTTCCTGCCCTGGAGTCCTGGAAGCAGGAAAAAAGGATGAGAGGTGGGGACGGCTAGTGGTTTTCTTTTCATTCCCTCCCCTGGTCACCCTGCGACCTGCCCCCCCCCCCTCCCCACACCACCATTAGGTAGAAGATGCTACTAGCCCTGTTGGTTTATGTGAAAGGTGTGCAGGGCTACGTTTATTCAAAAGAAGAAGAGAAAATGTGCAAAAGAAAATGATGGAAGGGGTCCAAAATACACAGTAGTGGCTCGCACAGGTAAGAGTGATGAGACGGTGGGGTAGGGCGGGGTGGGGGGGTTGGTGGAAGTCGACCAATGATGGGATAAGTAATATTAAATAAATAAAACCACTTACCTTGCGCTTGCTGCATCGGCGATGTGGCGAGCGAATGTTAAGTGATTTTATTTATTTGTTTATTTAATATTATTTATCCCGTCGTCTGTCGACTTCCACCACCCCCACCCCGCCTACGCCCCGCCTCACCATCCCACTGCTCATACATGTGCGAGCCGCTTCTGAAAACACAAGGTCAATTTCCAAGTACGTCTTGGATAGATTGCCCCAACGCCCTTCCTGCCACTAATGACCTATCTCAGTATTACCTCTTCAAAGAGGCTTTCGTGTAACCTCACCACAGCCCTTGTCGTACCTGGGCCTGTGTCAATGAGGAGCGATAAAGTCATTTCCTTGTACGATCTGATGCTCATAATTTAATCTCAAAGCCATGTACCCCACAACCCCCCACTCCCATGCCGCACTTATAGACTGGAGTCTGTCCTTACATTCTTTTCGCAAGCTTATCAGAGGCCTCCCGGCGGGACATTCTGGCCACAGCAAACAATCTCATGCCGTCCACTGGTGTAATCCAAAAAAGATGCCCCTGAAGAGGACCTTCTTAAGGTGTAGGACTCTGTTGATTAAACCATCATACTCTGCCTACTGTTCACGTCCAGCTGTTCTCATCGGGAGCGGCTTCTTTCACCGCCTCCTCCTACAGGGATTATTCCACCCAAAGGTGATCGACATGCCTGTGATGTTGAAATGGGAGGGATCTCTGTGGCTTGTGGGCAGCTGCTCCTTCCTTGGATGCTGTGATGTTGGGACCTTGAAGAGTGGCAGACCTGCCAATCAATGTTAGCATCACAGAGCATGTAGTGCGAGCGTCGACGGGAGGAGCATGAAAGCACAGCAGTCACCGGGGGCCTTTGTGTTTGAATTCGTTGCAGCTGTAGACCTTCAATCGCGTCTTCAGCTCTGGGGCGCATAAACGAATACGCGGAAAAGTGTTTACAGCAAGACAGCTATTCCGGGGAGGCTTGATAAAGGTGGAACATGGCATTGCGCACTGCTTCTACTCTTCATAGGCTCAGGCAGACAGTATGCATTGGAAAAAGTGCATAGAGAGACTGTTGTGCAGTTGTTGAAATAACTGCATCATTCTGTGAACTACCTTACATCCCCGACCCTTCTCTCTCATCCCACCCAATTCTCTCTCCCCACTCATTCACCTTTATCCTGACTCACTTTACACAACAACTAACTTTCCCCCAGTGTGACTCATCTCCCCCCCTCCACTGAATTACTCTTCCTCTGCCCTGCATTTCCTTTCCCCACCCTGACTGGCTGTCGCCACCCATTCTTGCCTTCCGCCATTGTGACCTAACTTCCTCCCCTGGAAGGCAGCTTTCCACGGTGAGACACTCCCACCACCATGCTTGGCTTTCTCCCAAAGAGACTCAGCTTCTCCTACCCTGAACAAACTTCCAGCACCACAGCCTGCCTCCCTTCACCCTAACCCATTTGCTTCCACCCGTAGGTATCTTTGGGAGCAAAAGGTGGCATCCGGTAACCTAGAGCTATTCAGGAGAGACTTTCTGTTGGAAAGTGAGTTATTGGTAGGGGCAAATGTAGGTCTGCCACTGGCAATAAGGCCACTAACACGACAGGACTCAGCATAGGTCTTAGAAAATTATTCCTTTGCTCAACCCTTGGTAACGTGGCTGCGAGCAGACAGGCGTAACTTCAAAGACAGGTATGTAAAGCATTCAAAATCACCATTTCAGTAAATAATTAAGACACAACACAAAACAAAAATCCAACACCAATTTATAAAAAATATGTAATATTTTTATCTTTTAAATGACACCAAAACAAAAATAACCCACTGTAGGGAACCGGAGATATGAATTTTTAAAGAATAGTCACTTTCTAGTGCTTAGAAACCAACAGCCCCTTTACGTCATTTCATGTTCTCTGTCAGAGACACACCTTTATAAATTGTTCTGAAGAATTCTCACCACTGTAGTGGGCCGCCTTCTACAGCAAGCGGGGTCCAGTTAGAACACCTTCCTGGCGTTCTGCTTGCGGGTCCCAAAGTATCCAACACACAATCCAAGGTTCTGGAATCTCCAAGAGGGTCCTTGAAAGTGTGAAACTTCAATTCCGCAATCCACTTGAACAAAACCCTTACAAATCCACTGGTACTCCAGGCTTTGAATTCTTTGTGGGGCTGTCCAGGTGAGCTCTGTTAACCTGTAGCTTGCAAGGAGTTCAACTCTTGAGTCCTATGGCAGCAAGGTAATCCACAGGGCTGCAGTTTCACTTGGTTCAGTCTTCAGAGGTCAGGCCTTAGAAATCTTTGCACAGCAAAACTTCTCAGCAGGGCACTTCTTGCTTCAGTAAGTTTCAAGCAGCATATCTGGAGGGCTCTGCCCCTCTCAGATACGTATTCAAAATTCTCTGGGTCAAGCACCAGGTCACTGCTGACCAATGAGAGCAGGGCAACTCCTCATAGTTATGACCACATCCGGTAGAGTGTGGCATTAGTTTGTCCCAGAGTGCATCATTCTTCCAAATCCATAATGGCTGATTTTCCAGCAAGGAGGGAAGAGCTGGCTAAACACACCCCTTGGGATTGCTTATTTCCATGGACTCTCCCCCTACCATCTGCACATACCTTCCTTAAGCCTAGCCCTGACTCTTGGTCAAGATTGTCAGAGTGGACTGAAACCCAGGCCTCCCCTCTGCCTTTGAAGAGCATAGTTTACGACGACACCTCCTGGCCTGGCATTCATATAGACCAGCACCCTGCCCTCCCACCAGCCTGGCTAATCCACTTAACTCTGACCAATCAGGGCAGACCACTGAAAGGCGGAATTTGGACTTACAAATAAGAAAGTCTCATAACTTCTTGTATGTACACTTTAGGAGAAATTCAACAATATAATATTGTTGGATTTACTACTACCATTCTGGGAAGTCTTTGAATGGTCTGGCTAGTCCCCTCCTATCAATATTTATTAATCAATCACTTCCTACCTTGTTAACCTATGGGCCACGGGGTTTGCAATGGGGAAAATGACTTGGGGGTGAGAGTTTGTTGGGGGCATTGGGGCATTGCCGGTGCATCACTTACCTATGCGGACCCCCGGACACCACGCTCTCCTGCTTCGCTCTCCCCTGCCGCCGCACTTGACACCGCGGCCGCCGAGAGGGGGGAGCGTGCTAGCAGACATCGCCTACATCTCCCAGCGTCCCCTGCTTGGACTCGGGGACGCCGCCTGCAGCGTCAGTTTCCCGCGCCCAGAGGCGCATAAGAACGAGCCGCTCCTGCTGGGGAGCGGGGGTGAGGGTTTGTTGGGGGCATTGGGGCAGTGCCGGTGCATCACTTACCTGTGCGGACCCCTGGACACCACGCTCTCCTGCTTCGCTCTTCCCCGCCGCCGCACTTGACACCTCGGCCGCCGACAGGGGGGAGCGTGCTAGCAGACATCGCCTACATCTCCCAGCGTCCCCTGCTTGGACTCGGGGACGCCGCCTGCAGCGTCAGTTTCCCGCGCCCGGAGGCGCATAAGAACGAGCCGCACCTCCCGCGTCGCGGGACGCGCGCGGGCGACGCCGGGCTGAGCCCGGGCAGAGGGCGGGCCGTCTGTGGCCGTCCGGGGACTTCAGGGGACGGGACGGGCCACCTCCCTTAACTGCGACGTCCAAACTTACAAGGAACAGGCGTTCACTACAAAGGTACTGCTATTTGGACTTTTATCCTCCTAGCCAATATTACTTGATTCATTGGGTTTGCACGGGACTGAGGGTGCCACATTTGATTTGTGCTGGACTTTTTCACCCATTTATTCCTTTCTGGTCCATTGCTGCTAATTATCCTGTAGCAAAATGAGTAATCAGGGCAAGAAATTAAAACCATCAGTATCTCGTCCAAATACTAGACTTCAGGCAACATTGCCACAGCCCTTACCAACACTGACGGCTATAGATAAAATGTTACAACAAACTATAGGGGTTGTGGCTAATGCAATTGAAAATACAGAAAGAAGACTATCCCTCCCACCCACAGTATGCTTTCAAGACCACGGCGGGGACTGTTCAGTAATTGCAATTGACCCTACGGTCTTGGACTCTTATCTAACATCTACTTATGCTGAGTTGCCCTACACACAGATGCCAGTTGAGACTCCAGTAGATGTTGAAATAGTGCAGGTTCCAGTAGAGTCCCCCATAAATGATGAGGACCCATTTTCTATCCTGACTTCTCCCCCCCCCTGTGGTAATTCCAAAACCTGGTAAGCCAGGCCCCAGGACAAAAAAAGATAGCTTCCCAAAATATACGGGCAAAAAGAAGCAGGCCAACCATAATTTGGTGACCCCGTCTGATAATACCCTGCATCCATCTCCAGGGATACCATGTTGGGTCACCAATATGGTGGCTGATCTTCAGGCAAGCCTGAAGCAAACTATTGTTTCCCATATCAAACCTCTGGTGTCGAAATTGGATAGAATAGCCTCCATCCTAAACAATAAAGCGGTAGGGTCAACGAAGTCAACAAATTCCCATGGTAACCTAGCACGCTCTACATCTGGTGGTGCGTCCACTAAGGCCCCTTGTCCTGAGGTAGTTAAACCTAATATCCCAGCAGTGTTGAACAAAAATTTAGGGATTCCAACAACTACCTCCAAGCCTGTAAACCCTGTACCACTCCCCCTTCCAACCCCTAATACACCAGGTCATACCTCTCTGTCTGCAGGGGACCCTACTGGCAAACCTAGACCACATCCTAAGGAGGGTAAAAATCCGGGAACAACTAGTATACCATCACTAACGAGGTCTGCTTTGCCTAAGGCAGTCTCTTGTCAGTTGCCGTCAATAAATTTGCCCCCGGAAGCACAACCATATGTGGCTGCCCTAGTGGGTGTCCCGGCCCTTAGTGAGGGGAAAAGAGAATATGAGACAGATTTATACAATAAGTGTATCCAGTGGTTGAGCATAAACAGACCTTTACCTCCCAATATCTCGGGTGAAATACTGGCGGTGAGAAGAATAGACTGGATTGGAAGGGGCCCTAAAACAGTGGCAGGAGATGTTGTTACAATAAATTTTAGGGACTCTTCCGCTGTGGACCATATCTGCAAAGCCCCTCCCTATAGACATTCCCAAATATTTCCTTTGCACTTGTCCTATTTCTATCCTACCCCTACTCGTAAACTGACTTACCTTAGGAGGCCCCAACACAATAGAAATCGCCAAGCTCCTCCTAATGGAATTCATCACTGGCAGACATTTGGGGAGGGCACCTTCCCACCTATTCCTACTTACCCGTTGCAAGCTCACTGGAATAGGTTTAGTGTTTTGGAGGAGGTTGATTGACTTACTCCGAAGGGCACCCCCACATTAGAACTTAACAATGGTGACCTAACGGGGGGTTCTGTATCAAAGGAAAAGATTCTACCTTCGACTGCTGGCGATGAACTTTATCCTATTGATGTTGCGAGGGTGGGATTAGTGTAGAGCAGAGCTCAGACCAGGGACTCTCAAAAGAATAGGGGGTCGTGCAAGGCTTAGAAAAGACAATGGAAGGATGTATAAAAATCCTTTCATGGAATGTAGCCGGGATAAAGAGTAAGTTACTTGTACCGGAGTGGTCCTCCTTCATGGCCACACATGACATCTGCTTGATGCAAGAAACTTGGGCCCTGGAGGAGAGTGCTAGCCCTGGCTTTGCGACTTATGATATTCCTGCAGTTTCTGGGGGCAAGGGCCGCCCTTCGGGTGGTCTATCCATATGGGTAGGTATACACTTAGGTGTACAGGCTGCCCATATGGAAACAAATTCCCCAGATATCCAATGTGTTTTACTAATGCCCGTTGATAAATCTCGAGTGGCCATTATAAACATCTATTCTAGGCCCACCATGAATGGAAAGCAATCGACTACTATTAAAGCGCTTGACCTTTTTATCCAGACACTTGATCCCACAACCTGGATAATTCTTGGCGGCGATTTCAATTGCCAGTTCGAGCCCCTGGGTGGATCCGAGATGTGCGATCAGGACGAGGTTGACTCGCTCTGGCACATCCCGGTCCCAATGATCGTCCCGGTAAGGGCCTGGACCTCGTTAGTATTACAAATTAAATCCTTTACCCTTGCAACGTCTCTGCGGGCATGCAACGGAAGGTCGAATAACAACAGCTCCGGCCTACCCACATATAATAGGACCAACCACACTTCCATCATTGATTATCTCATGTTGGAAGCCAAACATTGGGACAGGTTTAAAGACTTCAGGGTTGTACCAAGGCACGACATCGACCACAATGCTTTGATCCTGACGCTTAACCCTGGTGCATTTGGCTTAACTAACCCTGACTCTAGCCCTAACATGGCAGTGCCACCTTTTATAATATCCAATAACAGGAGAAGGGTCAAGTGGCCTACCTGTGTGGACTCTCCCACCCGACTTGCAAAAATGTACCAGATTGCTACCCCGCTCATAAGTGAAATGGGGGGTTCTACCTCTTATGGGCAGGCTATAGAGATCCACAGAAAGTTAGCCGTGAGCCTAGGGGATGTATTCTATCCAGTTAGCGGGACCAGGTTGCCTAGGACTAAAACACATCCCTGGCATGACCATGCCTGTAAAAAAGCAAAGAGAGATCTTCTTGCAGCAATCAAATCTAAAGACACCCCAACAATCCGAGCATCTAGATTGCTGTACAAGAAGGAACTCATCAGGGGCAAGAGCGACTGGGAGGAATCTAGATGGGATGAGCTGAGACAAGCACTCCTCTTAAAGGATGCTAAGACCTTCTGGGCCATCGCCACTTCCACGGCAGGAGGTGAGAGAGAGACTGGGGTCTCGAATATCGCTCCCTCAGTGTGGGAGGCACATTTTAAGGCACTCTATACAAGTCCTGAGTTGGGGGCTTATGTGTGCCAAGGTCGGGACAAGATGCCTAAAGTGGTTATGGTCCCTTGGACCTCCATGGCCCAGGACCTCTCACACGAGCATAGACTGCCGGGGGTCCTGGGGCCCGGGCCTCCTGTCCGCCAAAGCCAGGATACGATGCCAGTCTCTGGGATTTCCACGGCCCCAGACCTCCCGCACGAGCATAGACTGCTGGGGGCCCTGGGCCTTGGATACCAGATAGAGCAGCTGGATGCCCAGGAGAGGAATGCCACTAATAACCTAGACTCCATTTCCCTTAAGGAAGTTGAATCTGAAATTGAGAGACTGCTTCCGAATAAAGCCCCAGGCCTTGACAAGCTCTCGGGGGACCTTTTTCGTTCCCAACCAAAAATCTGGCTCCATACCTGGCGGTCTTGTTCAATGCGGTCCTACAGGGTACCGCATTACCAGAGACCTGGTTGGGGGCCGAGATTGTTCCAATCTTTAAGAAAGGTTGCCCGCTTGTCCCATCCAATTACAGACCCATCAGCTTACTGGATACTACCCAGAAACTGATGGGCCGCATTTTACTTGACAGATTATTGGGCTGGATGGAGGAGAACAAAACATTGACCACCCTCCAAGCAGGATTTAGATCAGGCGTCTCGACCATGGACCAGATCTTCCGGCTCCAGGTCCTATACTGGAAAACTGCAAGAGTAGAGGGTGGCTGCCTCTACCTTGTTTTTGTGGACCTGCGGGCCGCGTTCGATCTGGTTCCTAGGGAGAGGCTCTGGACGGTGTTAGAGGAATTAGGTCTCCCGCCCTATTTATTGGATGCCCTAATTTGATTTCACACAGGGAATTATGCACAGGTGAGGTGTGGGAGGAACGGGGAATTATCAGCTCGCTTCCCTGTAACCCGGGGTGTACGTCAGGGCTGCGTACTGGCCCCCACTCTTTTCAGCCTATACGTTAATGGACTGATAGATGAACTCAACAGTGTTAGGGACAATGATGCTCCGCGTCTGGCTTCTGGTCGGGTGCCCGCTCTGATGTTCGCGGACGACACTCTGGGGTTGTCGTGGACATCATCGGGTATCCAGCGGGTCCTGGACGGGTTTGTGACCTTTTGTGCCTTGCGGGGATTGGAGGTTAACTTGGAGAAAACCAAGTTTATGATTTTCAATCCCCCGAGGCACACCCGTCCGAATCCCGCTCTGAATGGCACTCCCTTAGAACAAGTTAAGACTTTTATTTACCTCGGGGTCACGCTGACCGAGCAGTTTGTATGGGACCATCAAGTATCTAAATCTTCCCTGAGATTGTCACAGATTATGGGAGGTATCGGCAGATTCTATAGAACTTCAATATTCAAACCAGTTGCCCCTGTACTCGAGATTTATAAAACACAGGTGAGGTCAGCAGCCTTGTATGCTGCAGAACTCTGGGGACACACGAACACACATAACTTATTGAAGGTAGAACAGGCCTTCATGCGCAGCTTGGTTGGCCTTCCCCAAAGCACGCCTCTTATACCACTACGGTTGGATATGGGCCTGGAACCCATCAACGAACTGGCAGCTGCACGACCTCTGCTCTACTGGAGAAGGCTCTGGTCTGTGCCAGAGCTTGCATCCTTTAGAGCAGAATTCATTGCAATTTGGGGGCAGCTAAAGAATAAGAACATACCCTGGCTAGTTCATATAAAGGCCCTCCTCTACCAAGTTGGTTTGCCCCAACTGTGGGACACACCGGAGGATAGCTGCGTGAGGACGCAAAGGTCTGCGCTAGTGGCGGCCGTAAGGTCTCATAACCTTAAAATACTGTACTGCTCGACTTCCTTGGGTAGGCTGTCTACTGAGTTCCTATTGATGAAAATTGAACCCAAGATGGAGGTATTCCTGGACTTAGTGCAGCCTTTACTTGCAAGAAAATTATACACCCAACTGAGGCACGGTTCTGTACCGATTGGGGCATTGACATCTAAATGGGCAAAGTCGATGGAGGGCAACTGTCCTGCCTGTAATCATTGCAGGGAAGACATCGTACATATTTTCTTTTTCTGCCCGGTATACAGCGAAATCCGGAAATGTTGGATTATCCCACTGTGTAAAAACTTGGGTCATAGACAATGTGCACAAGCTTGCAGAGTTCTAGCATACGATACTGCCCCTCCCATTGTTTTCGCTGTCTCCCGATTCTTATATGGCATGTGGCGGAGAAGAACTGTTTTTATTAAACAAAAAGTAATGGCCCCTTGTTTTTTTCTTTCTCACCTTTGATAACTCAATGTTTAATAACTTTTTTAATTGTTCGTATTTATGGTTTTATTTCTGTGCTTGTATATATTTTATTGCACTTTTATGGTCATTGACCGAAATAAAGTTATCAAATGAATGAATGACTTGGGCCACTTTTCAAGAACCAGGGCTGATAAAACCATATTTAATAAGTATGTCCCTAATTTCTACAGGACCCCCACCCCTTGTGCAACTAGGGGAGACTTCAGGGGTTCTGAATCTGCAGAAATCATGCAGATTATACTTACCCAATTCTTCTAACATCAAAGTCGAATTTGAGCAGCTCTTTAACACAATATGGGGATTGAAATGTAAAATTTCACTTTACCCGGGCATATAAAAACTCATTTTATAAGGGCGTACCTTATAGATAACTGACCCCCCACCCCTGGGATACCTCGGGGTGATCCTGGCGAACCCTAATATGCAAAAACATGGTTGGTTTTTCATTTTTAAGGGCCCCTACCCCCAAAGTCGAGTTTGGGCACAATTTAAGGTTTAAAAGCTGTCCTGGCCACCAGGGATGCTTTTAAACTGACATCAGGCTTCAGCACTGCACACATGCTGGTGCAGAAAATCTGCTGGCCTCTAAACTGCCATGCCCCAGGATACTGGAGACTTCCAGGTAGTTTCAATCCCCTGCCCTATTACATACTAGGGGCTTATGGGGTAGGTCATGCCAATTATAGGGGTACCCCACCATACCATAGTGTACCCTAGTGTATGTTGGGTGTCTTAACTGTATTCTAATGTGTTCCTTTTAGTTTGGCACTGGCCCTGGGCCTGGTTAAACAGAGCCCAGGGTCAGCCAGAGTCAGTTACCACCAGTTCCAGTCAGCAAAAAGTTGGGGGGTGCCCAGGGCACAGGATGACTTTGCAACACTTTCAAAGCAACAACACCCAAAATGCCACTTGATTTGTGTGCCCAATCCATTGAAGCTCTTCCCTCAAAATGTATACCTATTTCTGTTTGTACTCCAAATATCTATACAATAGTAGTGCAACAAAAAGAAATAATAAAAAGGAGTTTTATGTTGTACGTGGACAGCAAACCAATTTTTCGTACTCAAGTTAATAAAGGCTGTTAGCAAACGTTCCTCTCTGTTTACATTGTTCCGTGCACCAATGGGTCCTAGAGTTGTGGTCATTGAGCCCGGATAAGTTTGAGTATTGACCGTAGCCTCTTCTTGTAACTGAGGTTGCATTAGTGACCAGTAGGTCAGCCGTCAGCATAAAACACGAGCCTGACCATCCATAGTGAATAGGAAATGGGATTGTGACTACCAGGGACTTTATTTTCTCAGTTGTCCGCCGGTCAAGTCAGATAATATGTTCAATCTGCTGGTACAACAGAAGAAAATGAATTGGAATGTTCCCTTGCATCTCCACGGGAAAGTCTATGTCCCCCAGCCGGCCTGCCAAATGCCGTGAGCTAAACACGGGCTAATGTTTCTACCATCACTGTCATTGACTACGAGAGAGGGGTATTTTGGGTTTCATTGCAGGATTTGCTTCTAAAGGATATTCGGTGTGATGTGAGTCAATAATTCTGAATGTCTTAAAACACTCATATTTTCATACGGGAGGCCCGTAGCCCCAGATCCCATCGGATCATGTGCTTATTGCGCAGCGTCTAGACATGTTTAGTTGCGTAGACCAGCGTTACATAAGAGTACACACTTTTCACAATGCCCTCAATTAGAACTACCTACCACCATCTTGACCAACCTTCCTTTAGCCAGTTCCCTCTCCTGGAACCATTCTTCCTTAACCCCAAAACCACTTCCCTCACTCTAGCTCACAATCACCCACTTTGGCCCATGGTTGACTATCTCACACTGACCCTCCTTTTCTCATTCTCCATCATCCCTCACACTGAGCCATAGTTATGTATCCCAGAGTCTCCTACCTCACTGTTCCACACCATTCCTCTATCTGGCCCACATTCCCCTAACATGGTCCAACTTCCTCCACTCTGGTCCAAATTCCCTGGTGTTGAGCCAGCCTCACTGTGTATGCCCTGCTCCCTCTTCCCCCACACTGACGGTCCTTCCCTTACTCTCAACATCAACCCTCCCTGTCTCTGCCTCTCCTACTTTCCCACCATGTGATTCTATATGTTTGATTCTGATTCAAGGTGTCTCTTTCTCTGGCCTCCTTCACAATAGCTCCACCACCAGCTTTCTTTTCCCTGAAGAGTTTACAAATCTCTGTTTTGTAATGTCCTTCTATTTACACCCATTCCTTCTGCTGCATACCTGGTCCTGGCATGAGATGCTGCTCTGCCCTGAATTTTATTGATTACCAATTCAATGATCATTCTAACATGGCATTCACAACTGGGGAGAGGTCCATTCTTGGATGCATGTGTGACTGGTGCTCATAAACACAAATATCACAACATGTTCATTGATGATGGTGACTGTGGGGAACTCCATGTGAATTATAGGGAACTCCTGCCACGGTTGTTGAGCTCAGACTGACTTCGTTTTTTGGAGATAATGTGTACATTGAATAAGTAATAAAGTCCACTTTCTGGAATTGATGCTCTCCACTGACTTGGATTGTCTTGTCTGCCATTTTGTAATGGCGCGCAAGCAGAGCGTGCCTATTCGGCAATTACTGTACATCAACCTTGGTGTGGGTCTAGAATCACCTGTAATGGCTCCAGGCTCCAATGCCTATACAGTAAACCTTCTGATTGTATCCTGTCTAAGAGGCAATGTACTAGGGGTAGACAGAATTCACGGAGTTCTGTCTCACAGCTAGGACGCTCGACCTCGGACCTGGGGATCTGGGGCCGAGTCTCGGTAACGACGCCAAAAAACCTCCTGTGATTCTGGGCAAATCACTTAATCTCCCCGGGCCTAAAATGGATGTGTGTCCTCATGTAACATAACTGGGGCTATGCAAAGCGCTCTGATACCCAATTCGGTTTGGGTCTAGTTCGCACTATATAAAACTCTGCAAAAAATATATATATATACATGTTGTGCCGCAATTTTGCACCAGTAGTGTGAGCAGCGCTGGAAAATCCGTTTGAGTTGATTTTGCTGCCTCTCTAGTATAAAATCTATTTGAGTGGCAGGAAATGTACTCGACAAGTCTATTCTGGCCGTGACTGCACGGCGACCAACTGCATCTGCCTGGGTTAGAATATGGTGCTAGGGGATGCCAAATCTTGCTCACACTCGCATTTCTGGAGACTCAGAGGAAAAATTCCCACCACTCGGCGATTGAAGAAATTAGGCCGGAACTCCGCCTTACAAGAGTAACAATGAGTTGCTAAATTCTGCTAAATCCGCCCACACCTACAGTGTGTAAGAGAGAATGTAAAGACAGTGCTTCACCATCAGGAGATCATGCTGATTCAGCAGCACCTGTTGAGCCTCTTGTAATGTTTTTTATACCATTGTTTATCAGCCTTACATTGGCCTTGAATTCCAATATATTTCATTGCAACCTTACCATTTTCTTTCTTTAAAGCCCAGACAGCAATCATTTTTGTGCAAAAGTCAAATATCTTAGTGATCAAGGCATATCAGGGTAATTAGTGCAGGTGTAAAGTCTACACCCATCCTGTCACTGAGCCCTGAGGAAAATATCTATTAGTCTGAGTCTCCATGTAAAGGTTACTAAAAGCTACTAGGTGGAGGATGCAACATCTTCCAGCGGCCAGGAAGCTAGCTGCAAGGCTAGGCCTACGAAACAGGATTGCCTCAAGAGTATATAGAATAGGATGGCTTGCACCAGGTTAGTTTAAAAATGTATTTCAAACTCTTCCAAACTTTTTATGCTTTCATTAGATCTTTAATACCTTAACACAATCATTACTTTAATTGATCTTTTCTTTTTTACCTATGTTTGTAAAAATATCCTACGCTTTCCACTCTCTTCTCTTTAAATCCATATGGCCAAGAAAATCACCAAAAGTGTAAAAGATTCCAACATTTTTCCAAGGTAAAATTCCACAACTTCAATCTCTAATTTATATTGCGCCCATCCTATTTCTAATCTTATTCATACTTTATCTCACCATTCCATATATGTTCAATAGAGTTGCTATATACAGCATACACCTTTGGTACAGGAACAATTCTTGATTCCCTTTTAACAACATATAATGTCAACTTCGGGTGCAAGGTTTTGGCTTCATGGTGTCTTTATGTCAGTCTTCACCAGGGCACGAACCTTCATGAGAACCTTGAGCATCTTGATTCTTCCAGATAGGTGCTGTATTTGTCGCTAAATAACTATAATAAAATCCTTGGACAAATTCAAATTACAAACGAATTAATGTTTTTCACACAAATATTTACATCTTGTTACTCCCAGTAAAAATGCACCTTGTCTCTATATATTATATATATTACGTTACAGGTATCGGATACAGGCATCTGATTGTAAACGTTGTGTGTTTTGGATAGTTAATTATTATTTAGATTTTTTTATGTATTGGCTACAATAAAAAAGACTAGTCAAATCATATTATTAACATATATAAGGTTTTACAAGGCCATTTATGCCACACTTCAAGCTGAAATAAATATTCTGGCCCATATCCTGATACTTTGTGCATCAGTTGGTATACATTTTCTCAGCCAACCCAATAATCCAGGCCCTCTTTAAATTTACTCTCAATGCAATACATGAGCATTTTTCTTTGTGATTGCATGTACTTAGATCGCATTACTGGTATTTTCATTGATGTGATGCCCTCAAAACTGTCATAAACATGTCCTTTGTTTCATTCAGAGACATTTGTAAATAAATCCAACTCGTATAGGTTCTAAGGGCCATATGTATCATTGAAATTCGCATTCGCAAAGGCCGAAATTCGCAGAATTTCGGCCTTTGCGAATGCGAATACCCAATATGGTATGTATTAAGAAAATGTGGTTCAAAATAAGGAATCGCACAATTTGCGATTCCTTATTTTGCGATTGCATTTAAGGAATCGCAAAATTTGCGATTCCTTAAATGCAATGTATGATACAAAAAAATATTACTAATTGTCCCTAAGGAATCGCAAATTACCACCAACTTCAAGTTGGTGGTAAGTTGCGAATTCCTTTAAAAAAGCATTTTTTTTTTAAAAAACAAAAGGTGCCATGTGACGCTCATACATGTCCTTAGGGCATGTATGTGCGCCATATGCGCACATATGTCATTTTCAAGGCTGCAGCAGGGTGCCCTTTGGACACCCCTGCACCCTTGAAAATGTTCTCAATTTGCGATTAACTAATTGCTAATCGCACATTTCACCTTCATTCCTATGGGCCTCCTGGCCCATAGAAATGAATGGGAAATTATTCCTTAATTGCGATTAGCAATTTGCTAATCGCAATTAAGGAATATTAAGAAATCGCTAAAAAGAAGCTGATTTCTACATACATACCATTTTGCGATTTCTAAATAGCGATTCCTTAAAAATCGATATTTAGGAATCGCAAAACGGAATGTTGATACATATGGCCCATAATGTTTGTGTAGGGAGTATTGTTCAATCTAAGGAGATACTTGTATAATAATCTATACAGATGCAACAAGAGGGGTGGGGTCTGTTTTCCACACTGTAAATAGAGAGGTCTCTGCTTTTTCTTGGGAGAAAGATGGTGTCTTGGAGCTATGACAGGTCAGGTGACTTTAGAGAGCACACACAGTCCTGGTTCTGACACTGACAGATTTCCTAGTCAGAATCTTCACTATAGGTCGCCTAATGCTCACAAGTGCGAAGCTGGGAAGAAAACATGCAAATGTGAGGATTCTGGGTATGCAGATGAAAAGGAAAGCACTGAAGGCCTCTCTTCCCCTCCAGGCCTGCTTCCTGGTACAGAGAGCGCAGGCCGCAGGCACCCGCTTCTCATCTGAATTGATGTGCTTGCTGATGAGGGAGAATGTTGTGGACTTTCAAATTAAACATGAAAAAAAAAACTCCCCACAGAAAGGAATTGCCCGCAGCAGCGCGAGAACACACTTTCATCAGAAAGGTCGAGCACTTTGCGCAGACTCTTTCTCCAGCAGACTTGATTATCTTCTGTTTTCTTGTCTCCTCCAATTCCACCTCATCTGTTGCTGGCGCTGGGGCGGCCGAGCTGTCTCAAAATACAAATGTGGAACACTGTGTGATCAGAGCTACATTGCGGGCCTCTGGAGGCGACCATTTCCAGCGGGCGGCGGTGTGTTGGCAGTAGGAGCTCGTCTGAATACAGCCTGGTACCTTGAATTAAATTAGGAGTACCTCTGGGTGGAATTGGTCCAGGTGCACCTAAGCCCCTGTTTTGATATTGGATTAACTGATCAATAAGGAACAAAATACTTCATGTGTGGTGCGATTTTGGTACCTGTCCACAGTGACAACGCGCTTGGTCTGTCAGAGGCGGTATGTTGTAACGTGTTCTTTATGGGCAAGGAGCTTGATGATGCTTCTTAATTTAAGGCGTCATAAGAAATGTTGGCGTACAGGTTCTGTATTCTGTAGCGGAAGTAGGTACGCTCAGCAGGGTTGGCTCTAGGCTCATGGCGGCCCTGGGCAGGGAGCGTAGGTAGGAGGCCCCCGGAGGAACAGGTAAGGGGCCCTCCCGGAGGAACGCATGCGTGGAGGCCAGTGTAGAGGGGGGGGGATGGGGGGGTCAGGGTGTTTGGAAGTGGAACAGAGCGGGAGGCCGCCAAATCCCTGCCAGGGGCCGCTACGCAAATATGTATCCATCCTCAGAGGATTATTATATTAAGGATATATATAGGAGTGGTGGCCCCTGGGGTTTGGTGGCCCTGTGCAGGTGCACAGCTTGCACATGCCTAAGGCCGCCCCTGCGCTCAGGGTTGAACCCAGGATGCTTAACTGGTCTCCTCATTTGAACCCTGGAATAGGTTCTGCTCAGTCCATCCAAGCTCGCTGTGATACTCTCAACAAGTCCTCCTTTACCAAAACATTTGTGTCTGCAGTAGTGGACTGTGGCCTCCTCACTGCCCTTGAGGAGCACAGTCACTGACTCAGATGTTGAGAGCAGGTTGGGTGACATTGTGGAAGGGGGGTGTTGTTGTGGAAATTGTCTTTTGATTAGAACAGCTACTCTGGCTAAGAATAAAAGGCCTGAGCTGTGCTGAGTTTCTTGCCTTCTTACAAAATGCTTTAAGGATGGGCCTTTGATTTATCCCCACACGTGTATTGCCTGTCAGGTGCAAGTACACACAACTGACAAGTGGCAGCTTTGTATCTGTAGCTAGCTACTTGTGTAGGGCACACTGAGCAACAGGGAATGTTCTTCTCTTCGCCCTCTTGATAATGATGAAGACAGTGGATCTAATGAGAGTACTAGTGTTAACTGTATGGGGACCACTTGCCACCACAGCCCAGATGATCTGTACTGCTGTAAAGAATTGGTATCAGCAGGTGTCACCTCAATGATAATATTTCCATCAACCTTGAAAAGATTAAAGGCTGAATCTGGGCAGCTGGGATCCAAACTCGACCCCTCTAGGTGGCTTGCAGATTTCTCCTGCAGGCTTATTACTCTGCTAAACTGTGAATCTGTCTATTTAATCCGATAGCCTGATAATCCCTGATTTTTTGTTTGGAAAATCAGAATTTAGAGCCTTATTTAGGGTCTAGCAGAACTCTGTAAATCAGTGGTCCTCCCATCCGCCAAACCTGTGGTTCCCGCTCCCCATTTATTGAAGCCCTATTGCTGGGTACCATTGACAGACAGACTGGCTCTGCCGATGATACTCCCTGACTCCGAACTCCTTCCACCATAGTCATGTTGAGTGATATTGGTGGTCACCTCACCCTATTGGTGGCATGACGAACTTCGCAGATTTTCCCTTGCGATGCATGGCGGACGCAGGCAAAAGAAATGTAGATTGACCAGTAGTAATGTCATCTATTGCACTAAGAGTGCCTACTCCGCGATCTTTATAGGACAGGCATCACAGACAAGGAAATAGTACATATGTCAACACAGAAGCCAATTGCGTGGTGCCCGGTGGCAGCTGCCATATACCATGGGTGGTAGGGCAGGGGACCTCTCTCTTCCAGGCAGGCTCCAATGCGGGACCCATCCAACTCCCCTAACCAATCCTGGCACTGTGCTCACCACCATTAGAGCAGCGCCAGGATTGGAGGGAATGCCCTCACTCAGCGCTCTGAAGAACACTGCAGGCCTGCGCTTTCTTGCACCCAGCTGTCTAAGACTGCTAGGTTAAAGAAGTTTAAAATGCGCAAGTCTCGCTGGCTGTCGCAAGACGCCAGCCAAAGAGACGTGTATTTTTAAGTGCACAGCTCCCTGCTGCTGCCACTCTGCAGCGCTGGCCCTGACCCGTCCTGTCCTTCAGTTCAGGACAGGTCAGTTGCTGAAAAATAAAATGGCAATAAATACATTTTATTACCATTTAATTTTCAGCTCTGGCCTGGGGCTTTTCTTTGTGGGGTGACGCTCCCCCGCTCAAAAGGACGAACCACCCCTGGTGGTGTCTCTCCTGAAGCCCCTCTGGTGGAACATTTTCAGACTCTCAAGCACTTTGCTGACAGTACTTAATTGGTGGTACATGAGGATATCCAACCTGACTCCTGGGGTGCTAACGTTGAGATTGTCTTATCCTGAACCAAATGCATATAGATAGACAGCTTGCAGTGAAAGGAGGGCTCAAGGGATAATCAAAATGTAGCAATGTGGCTCTACTGCAGTAAAATTTGCTAAAGTGTTCAGCATGAAATATTATTGGATATGCATGAAATGCTTCTGGTTTTGCTGGCCCACCGATATCGATGATGTCCAGTCAACAATTTATCACATGGCACACCGATATCGATGATGTCCAGTCAACAATTTATCACAATTATAAATATTACATCTTAGATTAAGGCACCACAGTCTAAAAGTAACTGCCTTGTGCTATCTAGCGAAATAGCCCTCCACATTGGTCATATTCAATAAACAACTGTGCATAGCTGCAAATACTATACAACATATGACACCAGTGAATTTAGCAGCCCTCATCCTCCTCGACCTCTCAGAGGTGTTCGACACAGTCTCTCACTGCACCCTAATACGCAGACTTCAAGACGCAGGGATCCAAGACAAGGCCCTCAACTGGATCTGCTCCTTCCTCTCTGGCAGAACGCAGCGGGTCAGACTCCCCCCTTTCCTCTCCGACCCTACACCTACCACCTGCGGAGTCCCCCAGAGGTCCTCCCTCAGCCCTACACTCTTCAACGTCTACATGGCTCCGCTCGCCCCCATCGTCAGAACCTATGGACTCAACATTGTGTCATATGCAGACGACACCCAACTCATCCTCTCCCTATCCAACGAACCCAATACCGCCAGACACAATTTTCAAGAAGGCATGGAACCCATTGCCAATTGGATGAAAAACTGCTGCCTACAACTAAACACCAACAAAACAGAAGTACTCATCATGGGTCTAAACCCTGATGCTTGGAACGACACCTGGAGGGCCCCTGCCCTCGGAAGCCCGCCCACCCCCACGGCCCACGCACGCAACTTGGGAATCATCCTGGACTCCTAGCTCAAAATGGAACACCAGATCAACTCCGTCTTGTCCTCCTGCTTCCACACCCTCTGCCTCCTTCGTAAGACCTTCAAATGGATCCCCCTCGAACACAGAAAGACTGTCACTCACGCCCTGGTCACCAGCAGACTCGACTACGGCAACGCACTCTATGCCGGAATAAACAAAAACCTCACCCGCAAGCTACAGAACATCCAGAACGCTGCCGCAAGACTGATCTTCGACCTGCCAAGACGCTGCCATATCTCCCAGCACCTGCGCACACTCCACTGGCTCCCCATCGAAGCTGGAGTCACCTTCAAGATGCTCACCCACGCCCACAAGGCCCTCCACGACACCGGACCAGCAGACCTGAACAGCCGACTCAAATTCCACACGCCCCAGAAGACCCTACGATCTGCCCAGCTCTCCTACGCTGTGGTTCCCCACACCAGAAAGACCAGATCGAGAGGCCGCTCACTCTCCTTCCTTGCGGCCCGAGCCTGGAACACCCTGCCGCTCCACCTCAGGCAGACAACATAACTCCCCATCTTCGCAAGAAACCTCAAAACCTGGCTCTTTGACAGACCCCCCCTCGATGGATTGGAGCCTGCAAACCCCACCCCCACCATTTATTCCCCCCATGTCCTTGAGACCCTTGCGGGTGAGTAGTCACGCTTAACAAACACCTGATTGATGGATTGATTGAAAATATTGTCTTATGCTATCCAGTGATAAATTAGGGTACTAGCATTCTATATACGCTCTCACTATTTTTTTATTTATTCTTTACACACATATAAGCACGTGTTTAAATATTGTTATATTACCAATCATTTTCTCCTATTGTACATACCATGGACGGTTCCGCCCGGTACAAGTTTCACTGGCCCATCCACAAACGGATTCATATGTCTTAGGCACTTTTTTCTTACTTTTTCTGTTTTTATTCTTTTTGGTTCACAGTGTTATTTCTATCCCAAGAAAGTATGATTCCACTCACTGATGAACTCGTAATATCACAACCTTAGGACCCTGTATTTATTTACAGAGCCTGCGTATCACAGTCGTGGTGGCTCTAGTATTTCAACTGCCACCATCCTGGGTGACCTTTTTTAGGTCAAAGCCTACTTCTGATTTGCTAAAGACATCTTGGGGACATTCAGAAAGCTTACCAGGGAATACATTATGCCTGTTGCTTACCATTGGCTTTGTGGTTTGTAACTCGCTGTTTCTGGCTTTCTATGTGCTGGCTTTATTTGTTTTAGGCTGTCCAGAGTCATTGCGTCCCTCCCAAGTAATAAAGCCTTTTCACACTACCTTTCCTTGTGTTCTTCAACAAGTGGTCCTTTCTATAAACAGGTCTTATCTTGTCACGTTTGCTGTGCATTCAAAGACTGAGGTCAAATGTCAGGCTCTGTTTTCTGAGGGAGCTTGGTGCTTACTTTTCCTTCTGTGCATTCAAAGACTGAGGTCAAATGTCAGGCTCTGTTTTCTGAGGGAGCTTGGTGCTTACTTTTCCTTCTGTGCATTCAAAGACTGAGGTCAAATGTCAGACTCTGTTTTCTGAGGGAGCTTGGTGCTTACTTTTCCTTCTCTGACTTCAAAGTGAGACGATTTACATGACACTCTTGTTTGATACAAGGAAAGTTTTTTTTTCTAGCACACAACAATACTTTAACTGTGAAAGCATTAAAAAAAATATTGGAATTACAAAAGCACAAATTAAGCATATTTCTACTTCATTCTGAAGTGTGCTGGAAACAAATACTTAAATATGATCAAAACAAATCAATGCACTAGGTGGTGCATCTCCACACTTTATCGTTTGTGTACTGGATAGTTTTATTGGTAAAACCGTATGTCTGTGCAAATGTAATGGTCATTCTAATTGAAAAGGTGTTGTCTGTAATGGCAGTGTGCTACCACACCATGCATACTTTACTCTACGCCACTCCACTCTACACTGCAGCACTCCATATACCTAAACTCTACACTGCACCACTCCACTGCACTCTACTCCACTCTGCATCACTCCATTCTATGCCACTTCACTCTACGCCTCTCTACTCTACTTTGCACCACTCTACTCTATGTCAATGGACTCTATTCCACTCTACTCTACACCACTGCACTCTTCACCACTGCACTGTACACCACTCGTCCAGGCCTCTCCACTCTACTCTGTACAACTTCATCCTACGCTACTCCACTCTTAGCCACTCCGCACTACTGCGCTCTAAAAATCTGCACTCTATGCCAATGCACTCTACTCTGTACCACACAATTATGTGCTCCTGCACTGCACCAGTGCATTCTACAAATCTGCACTCTATGCCAATGCAACCTACTCTGTACCACACAATTCTGTGCTCCTGCACTCTACGCCAATCGACTGCAAGGCACTATAATCTATTCTGCACCAAGCACTCTGTGCCATTCCACTTGACACCACTATCTACTTTGCACCACTCTAAACCACTGTATTATATGCCACTCTACTCTCTATTACTCTACACCACTGCACCATTTGCTGCTCTACGTCACTCTACTCTATTCCTCACCACTGCACTGTATGCCACTGTATTCTACACCACTGAACTCTATGCCACTCTACTCTGCATAACTGCACTCTATACCACTCTACTTTGCACCACTGTATTCTATGCCACTGCTCCCCATGCCAGTCCATTTTACACCGGTCCACTATACACCACTCCACTCCACTGTAGCCCACTGAACTCTACACTGCACCACTGCACTCTGCGCCACTCGACTCTACTGCACTCTGCGCCACTGCCCTCTACGACACTTCACTGTAATCTGCACCACTGAACTCAACGCAACTGCACTCTATGCCACTCTACTCTAGACCACCCTATGCAACTGCACTCTACGCCACTACACTCTATGCCTCTCTACACCACTGCACTCTACTACACTTTACCGTTTATGCCACTGCACTCTACACCACTATAATCTAGCCTGCCGCACTCTACGCCACTCTATTCTGCACCACCCTATCCCACTGCACTCTATGCCACTCTACTCTGCATCACTGCACTCTGAGCCACTGTACTCTGCACCACCTAACTCTATGACACTCTACTCTGCATACCTGCACTCTATGCCACTCTACTTTGAACCACTGTATTCTGTGCCAGTGTACTCTATGCCAATGCATTTTGCACCAGCCCACTCTACACCACTCCACTCCGAGTAGGCCACTGCGCTCTAGTCTGCACCACTGCACTCTGCACCACTGCCCTCTACGCCACTTCACTGTACTATGCACCACTGAACTCAACGCAACTGCACTGTATGCCACTCTACTCTAGACCACTCTACACAACTTCACTCTATGCCAATGCACTCCACACCACTCTACACCACTGCACTCTATTACACTCTACCATTTATACCACTGCACTCTACAGCACTATAATCTAGTCTGCAGCACTCTACGCCACCTTACTTTGCACCACTCGATGCCACTGTACTCTACACCACCCTATACTACTCTACTCTGCATCACTGCACTCTAAGCCACTGTACTCTTCACCACTGTAGCCTATGCCACTGCACTATACACCACTGAACTCTACTATGCACTACTCTAATCTATGCCACTGTATTCTATTACGCTGCATTGTATGCCGCTGAACTCTATGCTGCTGCACTCTATGTCGTTGTACTCTACACCACTATACTCTGCAACACTTTGCAGAGTATAGTGCACTCTACAATAGTCCACTTTTCTCTATGTCACTCCACTGTATGCCACTGCACTCTACTCTACTCTGCACCACTCTACTCTACACCACCCTACTCTATGCAACTGCACTCTGTGCCACTCCACACCACTGCACTCTATGACTCTATTCTGTAACACTGCAACTACGCCACACTCTATTCCACTAAACTCTACCCCACTCTGCTCTACAGTACTGCATTCTAAGCCAATGCACTCTACACCACTGCACTTTATGCCACTCTACTATACAACACTCCACTTTACACATTTGCATTGTGCAGCACTCCATTCTACACCACTGCACTTTATACCACAGCACTCTACCCCTCTCTACTCTGCACTAATTAATGCCATTCTACTCTGCACCACTCTGACACACCACTCTACGCTAATGCACTCGATACCACTCTGCTCTACATCACTGCAATCTACACCACTGTAATCTGTGCCACTCTACTCTACTCTACTGTACTGTATGCCACTGCACTCTTCTATGCAACACTCTAATCAATGCCACAGTATTCAACAACTCTCCACTGTAAGCCGCTGAATTCTATGCCCCATTACGCTACACCACTGCCCTCTACGCTACCATACTCTTCAACACTCTATGCCAATGCACACTACAGCAGTTCACTCTACTCTGCCACTCCACTCTACACCACTCAATGCAACTCCACTCTGGGCCAATCTAATACACAACACTATGCCCTCCAAACTACAACACGGTACTTCACTCTTCGCCATTCCACTCTACGACACTCCACACTACTTTCTTCTATGCCACTAACTTTTAGCCTTGCTGAACAGCAACCACTCTGGTGTACAACATGCGTAAAACACATTGACAATAGCTCTTGCATAGGATAAGCCTATTGGCTTTGCCAATGCTTATTAAAAATTGCATTTACAAATAATCCCGCTTTTTTTTTATATTTAACTCAAAATTACACAGTGCACAGTCACATATGGGCAAAACGCTCCCATATGGTATGGAAACATAATTCTAATATTAATCAGTCCTTAGCAGCACCCATCACATCACAGCTCCTGCAAGGCAGCAGGGATTTCTAAATACAGCGAATGGTGCTCTCCGACTGTGCACCGGGTCAAAATAACCCTGTTAAATTAGTTAATTGGGAAGCAGAAGTGAGATGAAAGGATGGCAGAACATCATACATTATGGCACAGGAAGGAAGTGGACAGAAAGGCATAAAATCATGGAATTGAGGTGAAGGCAAACAGCAGAAGGAATAGGACAATATGTCTTTAAACCGTGAAAAACAGAACAGTCACCAGTAAGGAAGAATTTGAGATTCATTTATAAATACCAATTTTAAGCAAACGTCAATTTAAACTCAATTAGACCCTCTGAAAGCTAACCGCAGTTACACGCCGCTTACCATAACTGGATACTGCTCAAAGGGAAAGGTCTGAATAGAGTGCACCTTTTATTCCACAGACTGTCCATAATTTTTGGCTGAAATGGGATTTTGTTTTATGTTTCACATCACTTGTTCTGGGGAGAGCATCAAATTGATTGCCTCTACCTGCTGCAGCTAAGGATTGATAGTCAATATGAAGTTGAAGGGTTACCTTTTAAGATGGAGATTAGAAGGAGAACCAGGGGAAATGTGAATTATTGCGAATTATTCAGAATGGAAAACATTAGTATACTTACAAAGAAGAATGGCAGAAGTGCCAAGGGCAAAGGAGTGATTACAAGTCCACTTACGGGCAAGGTCTCACAGGATGATTCATTTCATTAGAGCAATACACAAGATATGTCAGTATTATCTGGAGGCCTCTGCCTTTGGACCTCAGAGCACACATCCTCAGAGGTGTCACTTGAATAAGCAAAGAGGAAGACCTTTGGTAGAGGGAGTAAGTGGATGGACAACTGTTGGTCTTCTGGATAGTTTAGCAAACTCTTTGAAAAAGTGTTTGTGGGGGCTAACTTGATGCTCTTCTCTCCACAAAGTAGGTCGACCAAGAGGACTCCTCACAGCTGTTTATAGTTGTGAAGGTATACAACCTTTACCACGCATTTTTTACCACGCAATACCATTACAACGCTGGCATTACAACGCAAACCGTTACAACGCATTGCGCTGGGGGGGGGCTCTAGGATAGGGAATACGTTTAATTTTCTATCCAACACCTTCCCTAGTGTCCACGGGGACTGGAGTTGGAATAGAAAATTATACTTACCACTATCCAGCACCTCTAAGCGCCATGCGTTGTAAAGGTATGCGTGGTAAAAACCGCGTTGTAAAGGTATGCGTGGTAAAAGTATGCGTTGTAACGTCATACATCCGTTGTGAAAGGTCGGGGTAGACTAGAGAGTTTTCGGTGCCCGAGTTTAACATTGATGTCAAAAGACATTAATTCGAACAAGTGATGAGTGCTGGCCGACCACTCTCCTGGCCTGTTGTTCTGATGTGACAATGTCGGAAGTCCTCATCGGATGAGTCGCTGAAGAAATTCCTAAAAGTTTGAACGTGCTCTTATACGTGACCCTTCACTGGTTCGCCGCGGCATCATAGTTATCAGATAGAATGTTAAATGGTTTCAGGCAATAAGTTTCAAATATTAAGTTTGAAAAACATCTAGTTATAGTAAAGAAGTTATAGTATGTCACCTGAAGTATCGCAAGGACTTGTCTGCGTGGGCCATGAGGGCCTTTTCAGCTGTCACTATCCGCAGTCCTGTGTGTACAAAAGAATCGTGTTGTGGAGAAATAAGACAAACCTAAACATTCTGAACCAGTCCCTCGTGCCTCAGTAACAAGGTCACCCCCCTAAAGGAGACTACTATAGCCTTATAGTCAGCTACCGAGGGCTATACTGTTTGTTAAAGGCCCTGAACCCGATTTATAGGTTTGAGCCGTAGTTGAGGGCCTATAACTCCGTAGACGGCCATTAACAACCGGTATAGTTGAGGCAGAAGGGCTATAAGGCTATTAGAACACTCCACCCATAGAGGGTAGAATGTTCTAAAATAAAAAGGGGGAACATGAAGGCAAAAATTTGAATGTTGGAGCTCGGGGCTTATACCAGCCATTATATATAAACATGAAGCCGCTCCATTGTCTTCAAGGAAGCGCTCAACATTCCGTTAGCACAAGCCCACCCCTCTTTATTACTGTATTACTCCCCCTTAGCCTTACTAACCTATAACAGACAATGACAACTCGACCTGGACTAGTACACCTCCTGTCATATTGCACTTGACAGCTACAGGTCATATTGTTGCATAAATGCACCACATGGCATACACTTCAGCTGGTTGTAACACTAATAAAGTTGTAGAACAAACATCATCAACAAGTCAGCCCTGAATAGTGAGCTGCACCCTATTTCAACAATAGGAGTGCATACCTCTGTGGCATTGGTAAAAAAAATAAGTGCCAGGGCTCTCGTCAGGAGGCCTTTGCAGCTTGCACCACACATTGCCCCTGCCATGCTGCCAATGATAGTAACAACACAACTACTAACCATCACACTCCTACAAGTGAGACAATTCAGACTATTTCAGGCCATCAAAGCTATAAGAATGGCTTGGGCAGCAGGTAATAATCATTTTTAATGTATATTAAATTGATGATTAACTGTTGTCATCTCAAAATTAGCCAGACAGCGCCACCTTGTGGCAAATTGTCACGAGCACCGATGTTGACAATTAAGGGTCGGTGTTGAGCACCGGACACCACCAGCTCAAATTAAGCCCTGTAGGCATGCCTGCCTTAGCAGTAAACCCTCCTACCTCAGTGGTGGGCGTGTAATCTTCATAAGTAAGTGCAGCTGTGTGCTCAGCGATATGTTATATCTCCTTAGAAGTATTGCAGACGACCCTCTGCAGGATACCGCGCCACCTCTGTCGCCGGTCTCACACCTTCAGCAGTAGGCCACATCTGCTCAGAGATCGAATACTCCTCCTCAGCAGAAGGGCACACCTACTCAGTCATGTGGGTAAAAACTCCCTCAAAGTAAGGGTGACCCTCTGCGCAAGAACTCACTCCTGCTGTCACTGCAGCATGAGCTAGAAAGGCTGAGCCTGCTATGAGCCAGCTGCTTTGCATGCCAACTCTGCGCGAGCGCCCACGCACGTCTGCCTGGTCACCTCCCAAGACTTTCTCGCTCATGGGAGGCTTTGGAAAAGTTTCAAGAAAATAGAAATTTAGAACAAACAGCGTTGTACTCGAAGCCCTAAATAAATAAATAAATATCAGGCGAGGCCCCTAGACGCATTAATATTCACGAACTGGCGGCGGAGGCTGAGGCTTGCAACACGCACAAGACAGGACCAGAGAAAAGGATGGAAAAATCGTCATTTAGGGAGGGAGTCGAGAAGATCGCACAAGCAATCCGAACGAAAAGCCTAAATGCCAAGACACTAGCTCCCTGTACAGCACTATCTGAAATCGCGTTTCCCATGACACAGTTACCTTCCAGATGTGAGGGCCTTGTAGTGGGAGGCAACAGAGGTAACCGGAGCTCTTAAAAAACAACATAGTAATGGTGCCAGGGGTCCCAATTCAAGCAAAGAAAATAGGCTCCCATTCTCAGATTGTTTGTTTAATAAAGTCATATTTGGGGTGTGGCGGGCCCATCAGACCCCAGTGCAGAATGTCTGGTGGCAAAAAGAACTTATGCCAGCTTACAGTGGACTTAGAACCTGCCCATAGCTTACCATTGGTAGACTTTATTGTCACTCTTATTTGCTTGCTTTTTCTTCCTTCGCTTGTATGGGCTTACGTTCCACTTGTATTTGTCCTTACCCTGGAGCGTGGACACATTACTTGTGTCCTCCCACTGCTTACTTTCCCAGCACTACTTTTTCTTTTGGGCCAAGCACTCTATTAGACTGCATGTGTTTTCCAGGTGTCTCCCTCGTATACTTCTCCCACCTGGCTGAACTCTGTGTTGCTGTCTGTCACCCATGTGCATTTCTCCCACTCCTGCCCTGTTACACTCACCCTCATGTACTTCCCCCCCAGCATTTCTTTCTCGCCTATGTGCCATTGATAAAGATCAATTCAAAATGGTCAGGCGATTTCAGTTGATGTTTCCTAAGTTAAATTTGCCCGGCGTAAAACGCCTCTAATACCATACGAAGTTATCCAATAAAGAGGCAGGCGCTGGAGACAGGAAGACAGGAAACAAGTTTTATTCCGACGGAGTAGAACACATCAGATCGGACAACAAGGTATCGTCTCGAGGTGCTCTCCCAGCCTCTTTGAGACCTGGTCTTTTATACACTGGTTTAAGACATGTGAACGTTCTTTATTACAACAAGGACATTGTGAAGTATGAGAACGACATCCCCGGCACCCCCCAGTTCCGGCCCCTTCCAACACATGACAACAGTAGAGGCCCTTTCCCCTCATATGATTGGGAGGGGGCTATCACGCAGCTGAGTGTTCTGCCGATTCCTTTGGAATGTGTGCGCCTGATCGAATCTCAGGGGGTGGGGAGGTCGTGATCAATAGTGGCTCCTTTCAGGAAAAGCAAGTGCATACAGTAGTGGGCAATAAACTGTATCCTCGGGCTAAAGGATGACCAGCGGTTCGTACAGGCAGTCGGGCTCAGAGGAAGGGGTCATCAAAGGAGGGGTATTCATGGACGGAAAGGAGGTGTTGGTCAGGCGCGGGGTGTGATTCCCTGAGACAGAGTCATGGGAGGGGAGGGTTCATGACTTGTGCATGTGAGTGCGGGGGCAGCCAGGGTGCGCGGGGAAGGCTTGCAAGGTTCAGGGAAGTGTGCTGACGGGCGATCGTGAACAGGGAGACCATGGTACCTAAAATGGCTGTCGTGTATGCTCATACGTGAGTCTGCAAGATGGCGTAGATGATGTTCAGTACACGAACTAAAATTCCACAGTCCTCCCTTTAACATGTCTCGCCAGCTTGTCAGTTCGGATCAATCCCCATGAGACCACGCACCTCTATCTCGTATAGGGGACTCATGTGCTCAGTTTTAAAGTTCAAAGTCTTTGGGCACATACAGTTGGAAATGAGTGCACATAAAGGTGGTAAACATTGAATACCTAAGCAACACCCACATAGTATCACGATTGGTATCAATAAAAACGTGAACAATCTCCATCCCCAGTTCTTCAAAGTGTCCCAGAACCAGCCTCCAAGCGACCATCCTTCCTGCTCCTGGTGAACCTCCGAGGACAGTCTGTGGAGTTGTTCGATTGCTTTGTAGACTGAAGGTGAGTTATCTGGCACGTAGGTGCAACAGCTGGAGCCGATGATGCGGCATGCACCTCCACGGTCGGCCAGAACCACATCTAGAACAAGGCGGTTCTGAAGAGCCACCAGGCGGACTGCCTGAAGCTCAGCCGTGTTGTTAGCAAGGATGCCAGCGGTGATGTTAATGGTTGTTTCTACTGCCTGAGTCAGGTGTCGGATAGCGCGGCTATTTGCCATTGGTCCCCACAGAGGAACAAGTCCCTTTGCTGCATCCAGGAACTGTGCTCCGGTGGAGTCGGCTTGTTCAACATCTCCTGCGCGCCTTTGCCGGTGGTGGTAGGCTGAAGCCACATACGTGGGAGGAAGAATGAAGGCGATGTAGCACGTACCCCTCCAGCCTTTTGGGAGCCAAGTGTAAGCTTTGGTGCCACAAACAAAGTACATATTCGGAGAAGCAACAAAGGAGGGGGGGTCAGCTGAGACCAATGTTTTGGTGATGCGACAAGAACTGTGACCCACCAGCTGCGTTCCTTGTCCTTCGAGGCATACGAGTCCTGTGACATTGATGACAGACAGGGCCACGGTCAGGGTGGCAGCCGTTTGTTTCCGCAGGTGGGAGAAGGTAGGTCTGGCTGGATTGTGGAGCACTTGCATTTCGACCCTTTCTTTGGCAGGGATGTTCGTAAGGAAGGTTGAACCTGAAATTGCAGGACAAAAGGGAGCAGGCGTCTTTCCTGTTTTGTTCAGCCAGAACCCATAGTAGAAGTGTGACACTGTTTGACCAGAAGCGGCGTTGTCCTTGTGGCTTTCCTGCATGAGGATCAACCAGACGAGGCAGGAGCCGTGAACTGAGAAAGGAGAAGGGATGAAGGGGATGGAGTGTCCAGTAGCATGTGGGAGCAACCCACAGATCCAGCAGTTCGTTGCATTTGCAGCAAGGTTGTGCTGGTGCAACAGTTGTACGAAGGAATTGTTCCAGAACTCCTTACGCCTTTCTCGGAGCTGAGGTGAAAGGGTGATCAGGTGGTGCTCTTTCATGGTGGTTGGCTGGACAGTGGTTGGCAACATCTGGTGAGCGGGTGTGCTTTCCTCCAAGATCCAGAAGGAAGTCATGAGGAGGAGGCAAAAGAGGAAGACAATGAAGAAAGCGATTGTCTTTGATTTGTGCAAATTATCAGTCTTTGGGTTCCTGTAGCGGGTACTTCCTGTTGCTTCCGACGTCTTCTTATCTGGCGCTTCCATCATCTTCTTATCTGGCGCTTCCATCATCTTCATCTTCAAGGTGCTCGGTAGTGGGCAGAACCACAGACTTTGTTTAGCTTCTCTCCGGGTAACCCTTGGTTGCTTTGGGTCACCGTTCTGAGATTTTTAACTTAGTCAGTGGCCTACTTAGCCGAAGCTCCCTCCTTTCGACGCAGGAAATACCCTTCTCGGGAAGGCACAGTGGGATCAGAGTGTTTTGCAAGTTCAAGTGCCTCGGTATCAGGATAGCAATTCAGTGATGGTCGGTCTTTGTTCAGGAGCTCTTCTCGGGTGCTGACGTTGTCTGTCGTGGCCAGGGTCGAGGAAACCTTCTTGCAGTGGTGTGCGTGCAGCCAGTTCTTCTTCCCCTCCACTCGAAGAGCCGTCCGAGTGGTGATCAGTACTTGCCAGGGGCCCGTCCACCGGGGTTCCAGACTCTTCGCTCGTTGAAAGTTCCGGACTAGGACGTAGTCCCCCGGTTGGATATCGTGACCGGGACCCCTGGAAGCATCGGGGATGGCCTGCTGCACCTGTTGATGAATGACAGACAACGTTTTAGTTAATTTGTATAAATAATCTGACAGCAGGACGTCGGGGACGTCGTGAATGGAGGTCGGTTTGGGGGCAGTCCAGAGGTTCATAGGCCGCCCAAACACAACTTCGTGGGGGGTCAAGTGGTGCTTAGTGGGAGTGGAGCGCATCGATAGTAATGCCAGTGGAAGGGCATCTGGCCACTTAAGTCCTGTGGTGGCCACTATTTTTGACAGTTTCAGTTTCAGTGTAGCGTTGTGTCGTTCAACCAGGCCAGCGGATTGGGGGTGGAAGACTGCGTGGAACCTCTGTTTTACCCCCAACCCCTTCAGGATTAGTTGGATAACTTCAGCTATGAAGTGGGGGCCATTGTCGCTCCATAAAATTCGACAAAGGCCGTAGCGAGGGAAAAACTCTTTCAGTAGTACTTTGGCAGTAGTCATGGCAGTGTTATCACGGGTCGGATAGGCTTCCACCCATTTGCTGAAGGCACATACAATGACTAATACGTACTTCAAGCCTTGGCACCTCTCTAATTGGATGTAATCCATCTGGAGGACCTCAAAGGGGTGGTCGGGGATCCCAAACCCTCCCCGGGGTACCACAGTTCCTTTCCCGGGGTTGTGCTGTAGGCAGATAAGGCACTGCTGGACTAGGCGTTTGGCCGAGTCGGGGATCTTGTTATTGTGCCAGACTTTGGAAATGAGTTCAATCATGGGGGCAGAGCCTATGTGTGCAGGGGAGTGTGCCATTGTCAGTATGGGGATCAAATATGCATCAGGCAGCAACCATTTGTTCGTGTCTTTTGTCCGCCAGCAGCCTTCATCGTCCCTTAGACCCACCCGTGCCCATTCAGTCAGTTCGAGAGGTGTGCTAGCCGACTGGATGTCCCTAATTGTTTCCCTAGCGTCGGTCCATTTTTCTGCTTGTGACCTGGTCACATACATGCGTGTCGTTGTCCTATTCTCAGCTGTGGTTCGGGCAGTGATGTCAGCTAGTGCGTTTCCCTGTCCAACTAAATCTGTCACCTTCTTGTGTGCCTGGCATTTGATCACTGCTAATTGTTTGGGGAGAAGAACTGCTTCAATCAGGGCGGAGACTAAATCTCCGTGAAGGATGGGCGTACCGTGGGACGTCAGGAATCCCCTTTCCCTCCACAGGAGCCCAAAATGATGAATCACCCCGAAGGCGTACTGGCTGTCCGTGTAAATGTTTGCCGTGGTTCCTGCTGCTATGATACATGCCCTTGTGAGGGCAATTAGTTCTGCTGCCTGTGCGGATCGTTGTGTGATGCGAGCTGTTTCAACTACTGTTCGAGCTGTCGTCACCGCATAGGCAGCAGAAGTGGTGCCGTCTGGGAGTTTGATACAAGAGCCATCTACCGATAGTTCTCCATCAGGATCTGTAAAAGCAATGTCTCGGAGGTCAATTCTACTCCTAGTCTGTTCGTCCGTGAGGGTCACACAGTCATCTATAGGGGGCACATCGGGGTCATTTTCGGGCAAGGGTAACAGTGTAGCAGGATTCAATGTCGTGCATCTCTTCAGGGTGATGTGGGGTGCAAGTAGAGTCAATTCGTACCCTGTCAGTCGTGCACTAGTCAGGTGTTGAGTCTTGGTCTGGTTCAAAAGGGTGTCAACTGCATGGGGCACTAATACCGTGAGAGAGTTCGAAAGCACAATTCCCTCACTCTGGCGGATAGAGACAGCAGCAGCGGCTACTGCTCGAAGGCAGGCAGGTAGAGCTCTGGCGACTGGATCAAGAGTGGCAGAGAAGTAGGCACAAGGGCGTTGTTTGGCGCCGATGGGCTGAGTTAGAACAGACAATGCGCATCCCTCCCTTTCGTGAGTGAAGAGGGAGAAGGGCTTGGAGTAATCTGGTGTTCCTAGAACGGGTGCCGAGCAAAGGGCATCCCGCAACTCCTTAAAGGATGCTTGGCATTCGGGGGTCCAAGGGAGTGGGAACGGAACATCTTTGGCCAACAGGGAAAGTAGGGGTTTTATAATGAGACTGAAATTTGGTAACCATTGTCGGCAGAAAGAAGTAAGGCCCACTAATGAACGGACTTGCTTCTGTGTTTTTGGAATGGGGGTGTCTAGGATGGTTTGGATTCGGTCGGGCGTAAGTTTCCTCCCTTCTTTGGACAGGAGATGGCCTAGGTATGTCACTTGGGGCTGGCAGAACTGCAGTTTCTTTTTGGAGACTTTGTGGCCATTCTCCGCAAGAAAGTGCAAGAGTTGGATAGTGGCTGTGATTGCAAGTGGAGTGGTGTCGGCCGCCAAAAGGATATCATCGACATATTGGATCAACACTACTCCATCTGGTAGCTGGACGGCGTCCAGCTGTCTTTTGAGGGCCTGGCTGTAAATGCTGGGACTTTCAGTGTAGCCCTGGGGAGCTCTACAAAATCGGTATGAACGGTTTTTTAAAGTGAAGCCGAAGAGATAACAGCTGTCTGGATGGATGGGGATATAGAAAAATGCATTTTTAAGATCAATAACGGTGAAGGTGGTGGCAGTGGACGGGATGAGAGTCAGAATGGTGGCGATGTCTGAGACTACGGGGTACTGTGGCACCACCACTTTGTTGACTTCTCGCAGGTCGATGATGAAGCGGTACGCTTTCTCATCTCCCTCACCTTGCTTCTTAACAATGGGTAGGATAGGGCTATTGCAGACATTACTAACCACTTCCTCTACCACTCCTGCATCTACCAAGGACTGAATAATCGCTACCAATGCCTTCTCGCCTTCGGGCGATATCCGGTACTGTGGGAGTTTCGGGAGTATTGCATCTGGTCGAACAGTTATGTGTACAGGATCGATCATCATTCGTCCTACATCCGAGTCGTTTCTGGCCCATAGGTACAGGGGTAGGGTATCGAGCAAGGATAGGTCAGCATCTGTTATGGCGTACATATGTCGTGCGGGGTAGGGTCTGGACATGCTCGGGTTGTCGTACAGGATGACTCGGACTCCATCCGGGGAACACCTAATAGTAGCTCGGAAATGTTTCAGTAAATCAATACCCATAATGGCGTCAGGGGAGTTGGAGGAGAGCAGAAACGTGGTGTCAGTGGGATTGTTTCCTAGGTCAAAGGAGATAGGTACAGACAGGGGATTAGTGGAGGGCGTTCCATCTAAACCTATCGAGGTAATGTGTGAGCCAGACAAGGGTGCCCTTGGAATCAGTCGTTTTGATAATACACTACGTGTCGCTCCAGTGTCTACCAAAAATGGAGACTTTGTACCCAAGACCTAAGCAGTGACGTAAGGACCTTGCTGGTCAACACAGAGCTCGACTGGATCCCTCCCTTGCCCCTGGCAGTCCTATGCAGAGTCGTGAGCATTGTTGCAGTCGGACTGTTGGCACTGATTCTGTCGGGGGCGGTCAAATGTGTTTGGTCTGCCAGGTCTGTCATTGGTGGTGTCGTAGGTCTGCCCTCGTCCCTGCCCTCCAGTTTTTGGGCCATTTGTCATGTCCCTTGTCTCTTTATTTTTAATCATTTCCCGAAGGGCCGGGCATTGGGACTTCCAATGTCCAAATTCTTTGCAAAATGCACACTGGTTCTCATCGAGGTCGGTTCGTGGAGCACCAGGTGTGGGGTTGCGGCCTCTAGGGGGCGAATTCCTAGGGGCATTCGACTGGTAGTTTCCCCTATTTCCTGTAGTCACTTCATGTAATTGAGCAATCATCACTCGTTCCTTTAAGTCCTTTTTCTTTTTCTCATTCGCCCTCTCGTTCTCGTTCTTTTGGTGCTCATAATACTGAGCCATCTGGAGGATAGCTGCAGGTTTGGAGGCTCCCCAACTACTCTCGCTCGTCTGTAACTTTTGGGAGACCTCTTGCGATAGCCCTTTTACGTAGTTTTGCACGAATAGGTGTTGTCCGGTTGCGGTGGTCATGTCTTGGCCACTGTAGTCGGAGAAAACCGTCTCAAATCGGGAGAAGTATTCTGATACGTCCTCCTGAGGTTTCTGGCGGCAAGCCGTGACTACCGACCAGTCTACCTTCTTTTCTGGGATCAACGTCTTTAGCTTCTGCACTATTTTGTCGGGGAGTTCCAGTATGTCTTTTACAGGTTTCTTTCCGGGCTCTCGCTGCCTATCTAGTTCATCGAGTTGTTTCCAGGTGTGTCCGAACAGATCTGTGTGGTCGGCTTTCCGGATTTGCTTCCACACATCAGCCAGTAGACACAACCCGAAAAACAAATCAATGTCCGATAGAGTCATTATGGTTGAGCCCAAGGCTGTGCCTAGTTCGGTATAAAATGCTGTAGGGTTCTTTCTTAAATCGGGCAGGGTTTGCCTAAAAGTTAAAATATCTTGCCGATCCCATGGTTGGTAAACCCAGTTGTACACAACCCTCCCTTTTGCATCTGCGTGGTTGATATCATCGTTTGTTCCCTGACCTCTTGGGGGAACCCAGTAGGGGGCGGCTTCTCTGATAGGCATCATAGTGTTGGCTGCTTCTAATGAGGGCTCAATCGTCTCAGGGACTGTGATCTTGACCTCTGGTTTCTGTTCCGCGAGGTGGCGGAAAACCTCAAGCGTTTGCATGAAGAGGTCCGTCACATCGCTCTCAGTCCCATCTCCAACATCGACCCTTCTATATAGAGTCGTTAGTTTTGCAGGACCCTTATTCTGGTACCTATCCTCATATGCGTTCAGGGTGTGGTAGCTGAACCGTAAAATGAAATGCCGTCTGTGACTACCGGCATGTGAATTATGCATATTCATCGTATATTCTTCGCTCTCCTTCCGTTCTACCAGGGTCTTTGCTATCTGGTCGATTCCATCCCGCTCATCTTTGCTCAACCTATTTGGTCTGGCTGTTAGCTGTTTGCCAGTCTCGAGTTCATCTGGTGTTGTTACCAATGCGGCTGGTGCGAAGGCCGTAAGAGCCGGGGCACTAGCGCTAGAGTCACCCACGCCTGCACTTTGAACTGGTGAGTGTTGTGCTAGAGGTTGGCAGGGAGCATATGGAGGAGGCATGTAGATAATTGGAGGACCGAGCAGTAACTCGTCATTTGCCCGCTGTTTGGAGGGCAGCTCCGGGTAGAGCGTAGGGGTGGTCCTGACAGGGCATTGGCCTGCCAGTCCTGATTCTTGTGTTTGTTTAACTTCCTCTCTTCTTCTTATTTCTTCATCTAGTTCTTTTGCGGCCAGATGGGCTGTTTTTCGTAATTCTTTCACTATTTTTGCTTCTTCTCTTTTCCTTCGCTGTTCTGCTTCTTTGCGCCACATGCCAATACTATCGAGCATAGTGGGCGTTGCCTTATTTATTTTTACAGCTGCTTCTAGTGTTTTTATTTTATTTTCATCAAAAGAACCTATCAGTGGCCACTGACTTTCAGGATCCTTTTTTGTATATTTATGCCATAACTTACTATAAGCTATGGCGACTAGTCCTTGCTTAGTAAACATGTCCTTATTAGGGGTGCCTTCCAGTGGAGCTGGATGGTTCATCTCTAATAAGCGGTCCGGGTTGACCCAACTATTAACCAATGGGGAGAAGATAGGCATGACGGATTACAATGGGGGGCAAAAGCCTGCACTACCTATCTTTTCACTACTTGCAAAGACTGGACAGAATATTCTATTCTACGCTGTTTGCAAATAGAGAATACCTTCGAACAATTCAATGCTCGATTCAAACAATCAATCAATGGGGAGAAAAATAGGCACGGCAGATTACAATGGGGGACAAAAGTCCGCGTTACCTATCCTTCACTATCTGCAAAGACTAAACAGAGTATGGCGACTCTGTGCTTGTTTGCAAATAGAGAATCTCTCAGAGACAATCAATAAGTAATACTAGTATTTTCAAACAATCAATCAATCAATTTCGCAATTTGTCGTGTGTCACGACCTTACCCGGACCGCATGGACAGTTTCTCGTCTTCCGCTTCCAGCGCCCGATCGTCCTCTACTCTCTGTTGCTATCGCGGCACTCCTGGTGGTTCCCAGTCAGGACCGTAGATCACTCGGGAGAGGTCTGCTCGGAATCAGTGAAGTTCAGATGATCGGCTGTCAGACGAGGGTCTATCGGACAGGAGCTCTCCCGATCGTTGCAGTCGTTCACTCTGTCGTCGGGACCTCTCCCACTGGATCCACGTGTCGCTGATGGGCCCCGCGTTTGGGACGCCAATTGATAAAGATCAATTCAAAATGGTCAGGCGATTTCAGTTGATGTTTCCTAAGTTAAATTTGCCCGGCGTAAAACGCCTCTAATACCATACGAAGTTATCCAATAAAGAGGCAGGCGCTGGAGACAGGAAGACAGGAAACAAGTTTTATTCCAACGGAGTAGAACACATCAGATCGGACAACAAGGTATCGTCTCGAGGTGCTCTCCCAGCCTCTTTGAGACCTGGTCTTTTATACACTGGTTTAAGATATGTGAACGTTCTTTATTACAACAAGGACATTGTGAAGTATGAGAACGACATCCCCGGCACCCCCCAGTTCCGGCCCCTTCCAACACATGACAACAGTAGAGGCCCTTTCCCCTCATATGATTGGGAGGGGGCTATCACGCAGCTGAGTGTTCTGCCGATTCCTTTGGAATGTGTGCGCCTGATCGAATCTCAGGGGGTGGGGAGGTCGTGATCAATAGTGGCTCCTTTCAGGAAAAGCGAGTGCATACAGTAGTGGGCAATAAACTGTATCCTCGGGCTAAAGGATGACCAGCGGTTCGTACAGGCAGTCGGGCTCAGAGGAAGGGGTCATCAAAGGAGGGGTATTCATGGACGGAAAGGAGGTGTTGGTCAGGCGCGGGGTGTGATTCCCTGAGACAGAGTCATGGGAGGGGAGGGTTCATGACTTGTGCATGTGAGTGCGGGGGCAGCCAGGGTGCGCGGGGAAGGCTTGCAAGGTTCAGGGAAGTGTGCTGACGGGCGATCGTGAACAGGGAGACCATGGTACCTAAAATGGCTGTCGTGTATGCTCATACGTGAGTCTGCAAGATGGCGTAGATGATGTTCAGTACACGAACTAAAATTCCACACCTCTCCTTGGGTTACTCTCACCCCCGTTGCCTCTTCCCCTGACCCTCACCATCCATGTTGCTGTCGCTTCCTGTCACCAGCACTATTAGTGATGTTTCCACCCACCTGCACCCTCCATGTTATTTTCTCCACCTGCATCCTTTGTGGTGCTTCACGCCACCCACATCTTCTGTCATGTTTTCTCCAGCCAGAGCCCTTCAGGTTGCTCTCCCCCACCCTTAATTCAAAAACAAAAGCGTATGTGCGCACCTACAAAATTATCTGGCAGGTGCATCATAGCATCTTTTTTCAGGGGATGTTGTGCAGCATAGCTAAAAATCATTGACAAAACCAATTGGCCCCAATGGTGCGACCTGTAAGCTTTGCCAATGCTTATTACTTTAGTTTCTCCCGGTTTGCACCCTATGACTTTTCTTGTTTAAAAGATTGACCTGTCGAAATTCACCAGGGAAATTGACAGCTCATTCCGCTTCCTGATCAAAATCAGAATTATTGCAGCCTACACACAGATATACAAATTCTCACACACAAACAATACTCTTGCTCCCACACAAACAAGCCCACACTGCTACACAGACACATACATTAACACAGACATACACACTCTGGCACACAGATAGGCAGGGAATTCAAACCTACATACAATCGCACTCCAGCACACCTACAGCAACAAACGCCTGCCATTGTGACATATATCTGTTGCACACCTACATATATGACTTCATACAAAAATGCACACTATCATACACAGACCTACTAACAACATGTGCACATATAGTTATGTCAGTGTATTGGTGTGCCTGGCACAAATACTGTAAGGCCATGTAAACATTACATTTCTACATAGCTGACTTTTAAATACAATGCACCCAGCCTTATGGGCTACAGGGCCTACATAGGGGTGATTTTTTCATATTTAATAGGAAGGTTTTTACCTGTCATAAGAGATTGTTTTCAAAGTGCAGATTTTACTCTGCTACAGTCAGGCTATAGTGTTAGGCCTGAAGCCATGTTTGCGCAACCACTATAGTGCATGGCGCAATAGATGTTACAGTCCACTGGTGACATTTAGCTTCCAGGCCCTGGCCTCACTTTGTTCCATAGACAAGGGACTTAAAGGCAAGTTAAATACTCCAATTAGAAATATGCCAACAGAGTTCTGAAGCCAGACAAAATATAGGGTCCAACAAAAGGTGAAAAATGTGGGATGACCCCGCAGGAATTTCCTACAACAACCCTGTTATCGTAGAGGAGTGTCAATCCATGACTGTAGAAGATGCTAAATGTATTAGCTGACTTCCTAGGAGATCATAAAGGCATCCGATTGTATAATTCAGCTACCCCGTCTCCCATGCTCTGATGACATCAGTCTGAAACATACATGTGCATTCATACCATAGTACACCCTAACTCTGGCATGTCTGGAAATCATGCCCTTTCACTAATCGCCAGTCCTATCTGGGATAAGAAACCTTTTTCCTGGTAACAGATGTAAATACATTGTGGCTTTTCTTCCCCACTTCTTTTGAGGAGCAGTTTATTACGCTGGACCATGCTTATTTTGGAATAGGTGTTGCACTGTTCATGCAGTGACTCTTTGCATGCTGCTTCTGCACATGTGTATATTGTTCACATTTCCCCGTATGTTCCTGAGCAGCCTTGGCATGCAGGGTGGGGGGTAGGGGGGTGTGGGGGGGGGGGGAGAGCGGGCTCGACATGCAAGGCGGACTGGGGGAAGTTGAACTGCCTTGGAATGCTGGGTGGGCTGGGCGAGGAAGAGCGGCCTTGACATGCAAGGGGGGACTGGGGGAAGTTGAACTGCCTTGGAATGCTGGGTGGGCTGGGCGAGGAAGAGCGGCCTTGACATGCAAGGGGGGACTGGGGGAAGTTGAACTGCCTTGGAATGCTGGGTGGGATAGGCGAGGGAGAGCGGCTTACACATGCAAGGCGGCCTGGGGGAAGTTGAACTGCCCCGGAATGCTGGGTGGGCTGGGCGAGGAAGAGCGGCCTTGACATGCAAGGCGGACTGGGGGAAGTTGAACTGCCTTGGAATGCTGGGTGGGCTGGGCGAGGGAGAGCGGCCTTGACATGCAAGGTGGACTGGAGGAAGTTGAACTGCCTTGGAATGCTGGGTGGGCTGGGCGAGGAAGAGCGGCCTTGACATGCAAGGGGGGACTGGGGGAAGTTGAACTGCCCCGGAATGCTGGGTGGGATAGGTGAGGGAGAGCGGCCTTGACATGCAAGGCGGACTGGGGGAAGTTGAACGGCCTCGGAATGCTGGGTGGGCTGGGCGAGGAAGAGCGGCCTTGACATGCAAGGGGGGACTGGGGGAAGTTGAACTGCCTTGGAATGCTGGGAGGGCTGGGCGAGGAAGAGCGGCCTTGACATGCGGCCTTGACATGCAAGGCGGACTGGGGGAAGTTGAACTGCCTTGGAATGCTGGGTGGGCTGGGCGAGGAAGAGCGGCCTTGACATGCAAGGGGGGACTGGGGGAAGTTGAACTGCCTTGGAATGCAGGTTGGGCTGGGCGAGGAAGAGCGGCCTTGACATGCAAGGCGGACTAGGGGAAGTTGAACTGCCTCGGAATGCTGGGTGGGATAGGTGAGGAAGAGTGGCATTGACATGGAAGGCAGCCTGGGGGAAGTTGAACTGCCTTGGAATGCTGGGTGTGCTGGGCGAAGGAGAGCGGCTTTGACATGCAAGGCGGACTGGGGGAAGTTGAACTGCCCTGGAATGCTGGGAGGGATAGGCGAGGGAGAGCGGCTTTGACATGCAAGGGGGGACTGGGGGAAGTTGAACTGCCCCGGAATGCTGGGTGGGCTGGGCGAAGGAGAGCGGCCTTGACATGCAAGGCGGACTGGGGGAAGTTGAACTGCCTCGGAATGCTGGGTGGGATAGGTGAGGAAGAGTGGCATTGACATGGAAGGCAGCCTGGGGGAAGTTGAACTGCCTTGGAATGCTGGGTGTGCTGGGCGAAGGAGAGCGGCTTTGACATGCAAGGCGGACTGGGGGAAGTTGAACTGCCCCGGAATGCTGGGTGGGATAGGCGAGGGAAAGCGGCTTTGACATGCAAGGAGGACTGGGGGAAGTTGAACTGCCCCGGAATGCTGGGTGGGCTGGGCGAAGGAGAGCGGCCTTGACATGCAAGGCGGACTGGGGGAAGTTGAACTGCCCCGGAACGCTGGGTGGGATAGGCGAGGGAGAGCGGCTTAGACATGCAAGGCGGACTGGGGGAAGTTGAACTGCCTTTGAATGATGGGTGGGCTGGGCGAGGGAGGGCGGCCTTGACATGCAAGGTGGACTGGGGGAAGTTAAACTGCCTTGGTGTTTAGAGTGTGCTGGGCAGGTTGAGTGGCCTTGGAATACAGGTTGGGCTGGGCGAGAGAGAGCGGCCTTGACATGCAAGGTGGACTGGGGCAAGTTGAACTGCCCCGGAATGCTGGGTGGGCTGGGCGAAGGAGAGCGGCCTTGACATGCAAGGCGGACTGGGGGAAGTTGAACTGCCCCGGAATGCTGGGTGGGATAGGCGAGGGAGAGCGGCTTAGACATGCAAGGCGGACTGGGGGAAGTTGAACTGCCTTGGAATGCAGATTGGGCTGGGCGAGGAAGAGCGGCCTTGACATGCAAGGCGGACTGGGGGAAGTTGAACTGCCTGGGAATGCTGGGTGGGATAGGTGAGGAAGAGTGGCATTGACATGGAAGGCAGCCTGGGGGAAGTTGAACTGCCTTGGAATGCTGGGTGTGCTGGGCGAAGGAGAGCGGCTTTGACATGCAAGGCGGACTGGGGGAAGTTGAACTGCCCCGGAATGCTGGGTGGGATAGGCGAGGGAGAGCGGCTTTGACATGCAAGGCGGACTGGGGGAAGTTGAACTGCCCCGGAATGCTGGGTGGGCTGGGCGAAGGAGAGCGGCCTTGACATGCAAGGCGGACTGGGGGAAGTTGAACTGCCCCGGAATGCTGGGTGGGCTGGGCGAAGGAGAGCGGCCTTGACATGCAAGGCGGACTGGGGGAAGTTGAACTGCCCCGGAATGCTGGGTGGGATAGGCGAGGGAGAGCGGCTTAGACATGCAAGGCGGACTGGGGGAAGTTGAACTGCCTTGGAATGCTGGGTGGGCTGGGCGAGGGAGGGCGGCCTTGACATGCAAGGTGGACTGGGGGAAGTTAAACTGCCTTGGTGTTTAGAGTGTGCTGGGCAGGTTGAGTGGCCTTGGAATACAGGTTGGGCTGGGCGAGAGAGAGCGGCCTTGACATGCAAGGTGGACTGGGGGAGGTTGAGCAGCCTTGGAATGCTGGGTAGGATAGGCGAGGGAGAGCGGGCACTGGGGGAAGTTGAACTGCCTTGGTGTTTAGAGTGTGCTGGGGGAGTTTCAATGGCCTCGAAATGCAGGGTAGGCTGGGCGAGGGAGAGCTGCCTTACCATGCAAGATGGACTGGTGGAGGTTGTGCGGCCTTTGAATGGGGGGTGGGCTGGGCAAAGGAGAGCGGGATGTATGACATTACAATGCATGCTTTTACCACGCATGCCTTTACAACGCGGTTTTTACAACGCAAACCTTTACAACGCATAGCGCTTTGGGGTGCTGGATAGTGAATAGTTTAATTTACTATTCCAACTCCAGTCCCCGTGGACACTAGGGAAGGTGTTGGATAGTAAATTAAACTTATTCCCTATCCTAGAGCGCCCCCCAGCGCAATGCTTTGTAATGGTTTGCGTTGTAAAAGTTGCATCGTAAAGGCACTGCGTGGTAAAAGTTGCTTTGTAAAGGATGTTTCCCAGGAGAGCGGCCTTACCATGCAAGGTGGCCTGGGGGACGTTGAGCGGCCTTGGGGTGCAGGGGGGGAGGGAGGAGTCTGAGCATCCTTGGTGTGCAGGATAGGCTGAGCAACCTTGGTATACTGAATTGGCTTTAGGAAGGGGAGTGGTCGTGGCCTGCAGAGTGGGCTACGGGATGTTGAGAGACTTTGACATGTAGGGTGGACTGATGGCGGTTGAGCGACATTGGGATGAAGGGTGGGTTGAAGGCGGTTGAGCGACCTTGGTGTGGAGGGTGGACTGGGAGCTTTAAGTGGTCTCGGCTTGGATGTTGGGTAGGGTATGCAGCATTTGTATGCGGGTTTCTATGAGAACCAGCAGCACACTTTGAGCTACGCTGAGTAAAGATAATGTTGGGTCAGGTAGAAATTCATGTGAAAGTCCCTGCTGTGCAGTGAGGAGAGCATTATACAATGTAGTCTCAGACTTTGGAACAGGTACAGGCATTAATATCAGGCTCCAGCTCGGTATTAAAACGTTAGAGTCTGAGCGACGTCCAACGTCTGCCAATAAACAAAAATAACTTCTCCTTCGCTGTTATAGGGAAATCATAACAAACTGTTTATTTCAACCAACAGAAATGGTGCTGAATGCAGAGGCCTATTAGTCGCACGGCACTCCCCGCAAGTAAATCTCACTGCAAAGCAAAGCCGCTGCCAGGTGCAGGCTCCGCGCAAGCTCCATTTCTGCATGGCATGGCTGGGTGTATGCGCGCTTCTATGAAGGTTATGTCACATGGTTTTCATTGGAAGTCCATGACTTACAGTTAGGCTCACCTCCATCAACATTGCAAGTGGGGGGGGGGGGGTTAATAATTTTTTTTTAAAAAGGACTTACCTTAAGCTGCCGGCCGCCTCCAGTGTCGTGCCTCTGCGTGCTCTTCCAAGTACCAGGCACAATATACAATGAGACAACCTCCCTGTGCAATCCCTGTGCTTTTCTCATGCAATGAGAGCAGCGTGGGGATTGGCCTGAGCAGGCTGAAAAGACGCTCCACTCAGGACAGGGAGACTGTGCAGTTTCAATGCAGCCAGGTTGGAGTAACCTTAGTGCGCATGTGTGTTTGGCTGGCCTGAGATGGCCGGATAAACACACATGCATACTTCAAAGTGCACAGAGCACTCCTTGTCCCCCTACCATGCACCGCCCCTTCCCGCACACGCTGGCTCAGAGCCGGCAAATGAAAAATAAAACAATGAGAGAACATTGTTCCGCCTTTGCAGAGGAGAGACCCCTGTTACTTTTCTCTTGTAATCTTTCTGTTCTAACACTTTTATGTCATGGTTGCTCACGCAGAAACTACCTTGGTTCATTTGTCTGTGTATCCATGTGTTTGTTGTAGCTCAGGTTTCCTCACCAGCTCTTGAAAAGCCTCCTTGTTTCCGTTGCCTAGCCCCCATTCTGACTTTTAAAGGTGTTGTTCTGTAACTGTCTGGTTCTGGGGGCAGAATACACACATTCTAAATCCCAGTTAATTGGAGAGTAGGACAGGTGTTCAGGGTGATGGTATTAGGTGAAACCATCATACCTGGCTCTTGCTATCTGCACTTCATGGGGATATAGGTCCATCATCCTTGCAGGCTCTGAGGGTATATGTGGACTCGTTGGGGATCCTTAGGTTCGAAATGAGACTTTTGTCTCTGGGACCACTTATTTTGCCCCCAGAGCTTTGAAACCTTTCAGGGAGTCCTAAATCTATGGCCCTCCCCATCAAAATATTATTTTAATACTTACTTGCGACTCCCAAGTCATCAGACTTCAAAGTTTCCCCCATGCAACTTACGTCTCCCACCTGGCCCTACTGGGCCGGCGAGACCCTTGGGACACTAATGTAGTCTGACATGACTACATTGTTCCGATATACAAGTCTACGAAGGTCTGGTATCCTTTGGACATCAAAAATGCCAACCACCCCATTCCTTCGGTTATCCCTAAGCCTTACCAAGAGCCAAGCGAAACTTGATTTAATGAGACTCTGAGACTGTTGCACTACTCTGGAGTAGTCCCTCTTGCTACTCTATCATGAGAAATAATCAATATTAAAACCCAGTCCTGAGCCCACTGGAAACACCAGACCCCATAGTATTGCACTGAATGCTATCCTAGGTCCCATTGAAAACAATTGGGCACTTTTGGTGTCATAGACCTTCAACTTAATATTCCAACAGCCTGGTGTTTTCACTAGTGTGGTCTGTGTTACTTGCACTGATGCACTCTTTGGGTTAAAGTCTAGGTAAAGGAGTATTTACTTGCAAAACAGTGCTTCTGGCTGGCCATTCATAGTGATCATTAATGAACCCAAGCAGGGGCCACTGCGATGACTATGCGCCCGGGCCCGTCTTCGACCAGGTGAGAAGCACACCAGTGCTAACATTGTAATAGAATGAGTGCTGCTGCCCATAGCTCTGCCCTGATGGCATCATTAAAAACCAGCCGAATACCAAGGCTTCGTAGTGTTGAATTCACATTAGGCCTCTTTAATCCTCCAACAGACACTGTGCTCCTTTATCTCACTCTTGCCGGTCCCTGTTTTCCCCTTTGTGGCTATAGTTCCATCTTTCTCTTCCGTCTCCTTTCCCGTTTGTGTTGGTGTGTTTTTCCCTCAGTGTTTGCTGTCTATATCTAATAAAGAAAAATAAGTGCTGATCTCCTATAAAGAGGGCCGGTGGGCCCCACCTACGACCACCAGCTCAAATTAAGCACGGGGGCACACAGACAGTTAGAGTTAGAAAGCACATTAGGACACTACTGACCAGCCCAGAAGGAGACAGCTCTCCCATACCTGTACCCTGGCGGATACCACTAATGCGTGATGCTTGAACCTGTATAACATGATGCACCTGCCCCCAGTTGGTTGTGCAGACACCGGAGAAGTCTTTGGGCAGCATTTCTAGCACCACCTAAAGAATGTTTTGCTGTCTACTGCAGTGGTGTAGCTAGACATTTAGCTGCCCGTGGTGGTACCTACATTTGCCGCCCATGGCCGCTGCATGTAAGAGTGGGGGGGTGCCGCTCCCAAAAATCGTGCCGCCCCTCCATGCTGCCCCACTGCTCTACTGAAGGACAACTATCCTGAAACAAGTGTCTAGGAATACACAGCACTGGCTGCATCAACAAGGGTGAAAAACCAAAGACTGTCACTGAAGTGAGTGTTATCATGCACTGCATTTATCATGATGAACTGGGATGAACTGTGTGCTGGGATGTGAGGAAGTTTGCTCCCAACCTCTGTATAACATGCAAAGGACACAGTTCAAACATCGTCAATAGCAGCTCACCGGCACAGTGATCTTCCTCAGGTGACAATCGGCTGCAGTGGGCTTTGTAAGAAATAATGATTACACCTCACAGCAGGTGACTATGCTTGAGAAGAGTGAACCCAGCATTGTGCATGTGCATACACATATAGTGTGGGAATGCCATGGGTCTCCTTCTATTCCCGTCCCAGATGCGAGGCTTCGTTTAATGGTTAGGTGCAGGCCCTGTCAGGGGGTTCACAGCTAGGCTGAACCAACTGATGGTGTCTTTGATTGATTCCCTACCCACCTACGGCAGACCCAGGACCTGCTCGCCTTCAGAAGACTCCTCAAGACCTGGCTCTTTGAGCAGTAGTGGCACCCCCTCCCCTCAGCGCCTTGAGACCCTCACGGGTAAGTAGCACGCTTTACAAGTACTTTGATTGATTGATTGATTGGAAGAATCCTAGCAGCTCATCCACCCTAAAAGCAGCCTCCTTGCTTGCTGCCTACCAGAAATGTTCGAAAGCCCAAATAGCTAGTCTGATCCTGTTGCTATGCGCATGATGATTTAGCTGTTCTGCCTGTTAGAGACTTTCTGTATTCCTCTCCCTTGACGGTTGTGCGTATCTGATGCTTTTTTTGTGTGATGACCTGTGTTGTTGTCACGTGTCCTCCTCATTAATGTGTGTGCCAGTTTGTTCGCTCCCCCTCAGTTCTCCTGCTTGAGTCGTTGATCCCGAGCGTGCCTGAATTGTGTATCTCTGTATGTGCATCACTGCGTTTGCTCCCATCGGGCACCGCTGCCGCTCTGCCTGCTCATTTCCAATTCTGTGCTGTGCCTCCTGAGTGAACAAGGGAGAAGAGGGATCAAAAAGCAGCCTCTTCGTGAACTTGTCAGGGTCCGCGTCTCAGTACGGTGGGCCCGTGGGGCAAAGCGAGCGGCGTGCTGCGGTTTGTAACATTTACGCTGCGGTTGTGACGGGGAGTCGCGCCCATGGGTGCTCAACTGCACCTCCTCCCACGACTTTTATAGAACACATCCACTGCACACATGGCCCATAGCATTTTATACTGTAAATTGCTGGTTGGGAATCCTCCACAGGTACCCTCACCGCCTCCACGCCTGCGCCTACCCACCTCGCTGCGCCTCTTTTGGTTGCTTCTTGGGGTAGTCTGTGCCTAATTGGAGCCAGTGGTCGCAGGTGGGTCCACCAGAGCTTATTTTTAGGGACCGGCACTTATTCTTCCTCAACATAGCTTGCTCCAGGCAACAGAGAGAAAACACAAAAGGGGGAAAGAAGGAGGAAGAGAAAGAAGGAAAACGGCAGCAAAGGAAAACAGCAGGAATGAAAAAGAGCACCCAAGATAAAGGGTCAGGGAGTGTCTGGCTTGAGGTGGAATAAAGAGATATGATGTGAAATCAAGACTATTCATTCTTGGTGTTTGGCACCCAGGTCTTCGATAGTGGGCCGCCTGCTTCTGAGCAAAACGTTTTGACCCTGCACTTTTTATTAAACAAATTAGGCACTGATGGTAGTGTTCATCAGAACTATCCTGTACTCACATTCTTACCTCTTTACACCTTCCATTTTACCCTTCTGGCTCTAAACACCTTTGGCCTGATCCACAGGGAGTCTGGTTGCAGCACAGTTTCTAGGTCTCACCTGAGACAGCGCAGCACTGTTGCTTGAAAGACATTTTGTGGCTAAAAATGTGTTGGCTTCATTGTCACTTTAATGTGTTTTTTTCTCTTTGGTAGGTTTCTTGTATTTGGCCCTCTCCTGAAGCATGGCCCGAGTACTTGTGTCCATCCAATGCTCAAACTTTTTAAGCTACTTTTTTTTCTTTTTGTTGAAGCACTTCATGAAGTGCATGTGTTTGCAGGCCACCCCCCCTCGAATGCTACTTGCTGCTTGGTCGGTCCCACATTTCTCCTGATGTCTGGTCTTGTTGCTTGCTCCCTCTGCTCTCCATCTTGTGCTTGCCGTCTGTCTGGTTGCTTGCTCACTCCCATTATCCATCCACCATAAAAAAGGTAATATGATGTGGCAGGAACATGCAGCGGTCTATAGTACCACTGTCTTTTCCTCTCTGTGTACTGCACAACCACAGGGTAAGCAAATGCAGGGCTTGAATGCTGTTCTGTTTTTAAGAAACCAGATGACCTTGCTGTTTTCCACATAAATAATAAAAGGTTTCCTTGAAAGATTAAAGAGAAGATTCCCACCAGGTAATAGTCCACACTCCGTAACTCACTCATGGAGAACGCGTCCTTCAGCTATCAGACATGGGATGCAAGATGTGACCTGCAGCCGATCAGACATGGCTTGCAAACGCCGGCTTGCACCTATCGAGACATGACATGCAGGACATGGCCTGCAACCGATCAGGCCCTCGCATGCACCTGACCAGACATGGCATGTAGGTTGTGGCCTGCACCTAATCAGACATGCCATACATGATCTGGCCTGCACCTGACGCCACATGCGAAGCAGACTGTGGCCTGCACCTGATCAGACATGACATGCAGGCTCTTTCCTGTGGCCGATCAGGCATGCAATGCAGGCTCTGGCCTTATCTTGATCATACATGGCATGTGGCCTATGACCTGCACCTCATCAGACATGGAATGCAGGCTCTCCTCTGCATCTGATCAGAAATGGCATGTAGGCTCTTACCTGCACCTGATCAGACGTGGCATGTAGGCTCTGGCTCACCACCATTCAGAAATAAATGTATGCTCTCACCTTTAACAAATCAGACAAGAAAACATCACTGCAGGAACACACCAGGGGTAGAAATATCCTAGAGAAACAACATACATTTAACACCCTGCTCTGGTTCGGGAGTTTAGAATTATTATTAACTATAACCATAAAGTATTCGTTTGAAATGCTGCAGAAATGCACTCATTCACACTTTCTCTTGTTGTAACCTACATGGTACATTCCCCATCTTTTCTGTTCCACGCCCCCCCCCATTGTTCATTACCCTTGTAATGTTCCATGCTCCAATTTATAATCCTCATGTGCTACTGACTATCGAATGTTGGTGAAGAGAAGTAGGAAGTAGGGAGTAATTCAATAGAAGACTCCTATCAAGTAATAAAGGCTTTACTTACTTCATTTGGTGTGGATCCTTTCAAAAAAATTGGCAACACACTTCTGAGCTGTGCAGGGGGCAGTTTAGAGTATTTTCCTCTGATTCTGATGCCATTGCCGCTCTGACCTTTTCAACTACCACTGTAAGTGGTTGGCGCTTCTCTGCGGACTCTGGTAGAGCAGTGTCCGACGTCTATGGGATCAGAAGCTGTTACTGAAGGGATTAGATGCGCGTCCCTTACTTGGCTGGGATGGGCACCTATCACCTACTACTGTGGGGATTTCCTGAGCTGTTGTGTTGCTCACTCGACGAAGGCAAGAAGGCAGCTCGGTGAGCATGCCTTCTATATGAGGCTCTGCCTTGGCGTACGTCCTCTTTGAAAGATCCCTGCTTTTGACCACCTCTTCCATAGCTTTTGCTGACGTGCCGCTGTTCCATTAGGCAAATGGAGGTGGAGGATGCTCTGTGTCTCGTCCCGAACACACCTCTTAGGAGAATCTTGGCTTTGCCCCACTTCATTAGGAAGATATTGTCGGCTCCGCCTCTCCAGTAAGCTATCGTCAGTGTATACGCCTCCTCATATGCCCCAGTGAGTGTCGTCTCCTTAGCGCAACATATCTCTGTAAGGAAAGACTGCCGCTGAGCCATTAGCTCCATCTGCACGTTGACGCTTGCAGCGTGAACCGCTAAGGCTTCATCACCATATTTTTTTCTGAGTATTGCATTGTGAACAGTTGTGGTCCCCCAAGTTCCAGGTGATCTCGCCGACTCTCTGAATGTTTTTTTTATATACAGAAGTTGTGCAATCAACTGCCCAACATCCACAGTGATTCTCTCTGGGTTTGATTTTTTGTATTTGTCTCCTTGATTTTCATTGACTATTAGTAGAGCAAAAGAATCGTTAAGTTCCTATTGGGCATTATTACAGATGCGCTAGGAGACGTACAGTTAGACGCATCTCAAAATACCCTCAAGAAATTGGAAGAACAGTTTGTGGAAAAGATTCATGTTGTATTAGAATGTCATACATTTTTTTCTAGATCACAAGGAAAAAGTTAAAAAGTGGTTAATTACATTTAAGTTCTAAGAGGGTAATCAGCTACCTGTGATTTTAGGTCACTTGCGGACTCACTTATGAGAGATCGACTTGTAAGGTACACAAGAGATATTAAAGTAGAAGAACAATTGTTAACAGAAAACCCAGACTTAAATCAAGCATTGAACATATGGTTTTCTGTATGAACGAAATGAAGGAATTTGTAGATACTAATGTAGTAACTGCTAGTAATGTACACAAAGTTTCTGAAAAAATGGACAAAAGTAAAGTGGTTGCTACGGATGAATATAAACAAAAGTTTGAAAATGATAGTTTGAAATCTAAAAGATGTCATCATTAGGATCCACCCGCCATCCTCACGGCAAAAGGGACCGCCCCCCATCAGGGCGGGGGTCCCGTGGGGGCAATTAGGATGTGCCTGCCACAGTAGTGGGCGCATCCTGTATTTTTAACATGGCGGGAGGCAGTGCTGAAAGCACCACCCGCCGCAATGCTAAAAATACATGTTGTGCTTTTCAAAGCACAACGTGACAGGCACCGCGCGGTGTCTGCCACGTTGTTCTTTGAAAGGCAGGGGGTTACCAAAGGTACCCCCCATGTGCACCCCCCCCCGGAGTCCATGGGGCCCCCCCAAGCAGACTCCGCATGCCTTTCCGTGGCCGCAATGACGCCATGGAAAGGCATTCACAAATGCACATCCTAATATGGCTGAAAGACACCGCCACCATATTGAACCCTTTTCCGCCCGGTCGACATGTGGACCGGACGGAAAAGCGGCGGACAGTCTTTCCGTCCGCCGCGGACCCCCCAGCCATTATATAATGGCGGGGGTCTTTTCTACAGGGATGGTGGGTGGATTGCCCCCGCCGAGCCGGCGGTGACTACGGCCGGCCCGGCGGGGGAAATCCGCCCGCCATTCTAATGGGGCCCCAAGTGTCCAGCAAGAGGGGTGATATGCAGGAAGTGCAACAAAAAAGGACATTTTTCAAAGGTATGTAAGGATATGGGAAATAGAGTTACCCATATGGTCAATGATGAAGACCTGCAGAAGAAAGAAATTGTATTTTAGATTGCTAGTGAGTTGGGAAATCCTTAAACAACATATCCTACATGTAAAATATTACTGGATGGATCATATTCACTGCTTATGAAGATTCCTGCTCTCCTTCTACATTGATTAATGAAACTACTTTTAAGAAAATTTTCAGGACTAAAATTATACTATGTTACCAGCCCTGATGTAAACTTTGGAGGATATATTAAGGACCCTATTCCTCTAGCAGGAATGTTGGTCATGCACATAACCTTCAGGGATAGGACTACTTTAGTAACACATAAATTTTTATAAGGGGTTTCATCCTTTTAGGGTGGAAACACCAAAGGAATTTAGGGATCGAATTGGATCCTAATGCTGTTGAGCAAGTGTACTTAGTCAATAGATCTGTCATAGGCATGGAGGAATGCAGGAAATTCCCTGAGGTTTTTACAGATATGTTTGGCTTGCCCAAAAGTTTCCTCCACAAAATCAAATTCAAAGCCCATGCAAAGCCAGTAATACACAAAGCACGTTCCATACGATTACGCATGAGGAGCCACTTAAGAAAGAACTAGACAAGCTAGAAGACACAGGGGTCTTTGAGAAAATCAAAAGTGCAGAATGGCTAGCCCCCATTGTTATAACATCTAAGGACGTAGGGAAGAGTATCTGTTTATGCATTGATCTCAGATATCTCGATGTGAACATATGGATCGACAGGCACCCTCTCCTAAACATCAACAAAATGTTGCATGTCATTCAAGGTGCAAAGTATCTCAGTGCAATAGACCTCTCGTAGGTGTACCCACCAGGTTGCTGTTCATCCAGACTGTAAAGACTTAACCTCCTTCATAACTCCTTTTGGAGCATACCAATTCCGCAGGATGTCTTTTGACCTAGCATCCGGTGCATCGGTTTTCCAATGCTTAATGCAGCACATTTTATAGAGAATCAGTAAATTCCTCTTTTTTCAAGATGACATTTTGATTTATGGAGACACCAAAGAGGAAAACGATAGTGTACTTGATGAAGTTTTGAGTAAACTAAGCAAGGCAGGATTTACCATACAAAAGGGAAAGTGTAAGATAGGGGTTAAGTCAGTGGAATATCTTGAGCACAAACCACAAACTCAAGGGTAGTTTAGTGGATGCTGTCAAGCTAGTACCAGCTCCTACCAGCAAAGAGGAGCTAAAATCCGTCTTGGGATTAGTAGAGTATACGTCCAAAACTCTTCTGAATGTGTACACTCCATGAGAGCCTTACTTAAAAAAGGAGTTCCGTTGGATTGGAATGTTCAGTGCCAATCTGACTTCATTCAAGTCAAGTAAGCTATTTCTAATGCCCCCCATTTAGGCGCGTTTGACGCAGGTGCTTAAACCACTTTTTTTTGTTTACAGAGTTAATGTACTGCAAACTTGACCCGAAGGTATCTGGTATCGGAGCGCTTTACACGAGCACACCAGTTGCGTTACATGAGGACACTTTCATTTTTGTTACATTAGATGATTTGCCTAAATCACAGGATGTTCAGCGTCATTGCCGAGACTCGAACCTGGTTCCCCAGATTCGAGGTCCACCGCCCTAACCATTAGGACAACTCCTCACCCCATTCATTGACAACTGACACCAGTATGAACGTTCTAGGTGCATCTCTTTCTCAAGTAATAGACTAGAAGTAAAATGTAATAGCTTTTGCATCCAGAACCCTAAAAGATGCTGAACTTAATTACTCTACTATAGAAAAGAAAGCAATGGCATGTTATTGGGCCATAAGTCTTTGTAAGTTTTATTTGTGAGGCATAACTGTCATCTTGAGAAGAGACCATAAACCTCTCATTCCTATGTTTTCTTCTAAGTATATTGAAAAAGCCACTCCTCGCATCTATATATGGTGTACATCCCTGGTATAAGAAACCAAGTTGCCGCTTGTCTCTCTAGGCTGCCCATAGCATGCAAGGATTCACAGGTAAGCCCCCCAGAGGAAGCTATTTTATTTATTGAGATTCCAGTCATTGATAAGATAGAATGGGAACATTGTGAAAAAATTATACCACATTAACTGCTCTCAAAGACCAAATGCCCAAAGGTTGGCCTAAGAGGTGTAGTGAACTACCAGATAACCTCCAACCATATTGGAATGTAAAAGACGAGTTATCTATAGTAGGTAACAACGTTTTGAGATCCAAAAAAATAGTATCACCCATGAATATGAGGGAACGTATCATTGAGATTGCTTTCGAAAGTCATCCTGGGCGGAGTATGACCGAAAGTAAGTACAGTAACAACTATTGGTTTCCATACATGGATTCTAGGGTAGAAGAAAGTGTGACGGTTTGCTTAGCGTACAGTTCTAGCTGCTAGACCAAAGGCACTCGTAAGGCACCTCTTCTTCCTGTTGAGTTACCCTACAAACCATGGGACAAACTAGGTCTAAGTATTATAGGACCTATGAATATGTGCAATGTTCTCAATAAATATTTGTGTTGGTGGATTACCATTCCGATTGGATATCTACTAAGGCAGTTAAAAACATTACCACCTCCCCATTGATTACATTCTTATCCAATATATTGTCCAAAGAGGGCATTCCCAACACTATGGTGACAGACAACGGTGTGCAATGTACTTCTGTAGAAGTTACACAATTTTTGAAAAACCTATATTTTAGCCATGTAAGCCAGATAGAAACTCAGTCAAATAAAAGATAGAAAAACACCTAATTGATTACATAACTAGGTATGCCACCAAATGGGAAGCTGTGAAACTTGAATGGTGCAAAGGACAATGGATGGTTATAAAAGGACCGAACACTCCATACTTTCATCGTTCTCCAAACCATATAGGATTAAATGTGTTAAACATAATTCTGTGGTGATGGAGGATGGTCGTACTTTGATTATGGCCAGTGTAGCCCGGTGTCCTGAGGCCCTCGTTCCCATAACTGTGGATGACAGGGGAGGAGGAAAAGCTTCCACAGAAAATACTAGACCCATGGGAGCCAGGTTCCGTCGTCCTGTTTGTTGTCAGTCAGATTATAAAATGGGTTGACCACTCTCCAATTCGATTGCATGGTACTTTTTCGGATGTATGACGGCACAACGCGTGGTATTACCACGCGTACCGTTACAACCTAGGTTTTACAACGCAAGTCGTTACAACGACTTGCGTTGGCGTGCGCTGGATAGTCAATAGTTTAATTTACTAGTCCAACTCCAGTGCCCGTGGATAGTAGGGAAGGTGTTGGATAGTAAATTAAACTATTCCCTATCCTAGAGCGCCCTCCAGCGTAAGTCGCTGTAACGACTTTCGTTGTAAAACCTGCATGGTAATGGTACCATGTTGTAAAAGTTTCGTGGTAAAGGATGTTCTCCTACTTTTTCATAATTGTGCTTTCCTTGTAAACAGTTTTATTTTCTCTGATATAGGGAGGTGTGTTGTAAGCTTCATGGTACATTCCCTTTCTTCTCTGTTCCACCGTGTCCTCCCCATTGTTCATTAAACTTGTAATGTTCCGCGCTCCATTTTAAAATCTTCAGGTGGAGCTCTATGGGATGTTGGTGGAGAGATGTAGGAAGTACCGAGCAGTTCGTTAGAGGACTCCTGTCAAGGTTTTACTTCATTCTGTGTGGACCCTTTCTAACATCTCTCTAACAACTGAAGTGCTCTTTACTGTAGTTCCTGGACGCTTTTCTACTAAAGTTTTTCCTTTTCTTTGAGAGTCGATCATTTGTTTTTCTTCTTGAACCCCTTAATCCTGTTTATGTTTCATATATTAAGTGGAACCCTACACCGAAAAGGGGATCTTGACGCTGAAAAACAAGTTCTCTTGAAAAGGCAAGAGCCATCAACAAGTCAGATCAGCTCATCGGGCAGGGGAGAAGCCAGGTTTTTAAAAGTTTCCTAGATTTTTGCAAGTTTGGCTCAGATCCAAAGTTTAAAGGGAGATAGATCCGCTATTTAGGAGCAGCTGAGGGAAAGCCCAACTGTGGAGCGTCCAACTTCGGGAACTTACAGAGTTTTTACATAGTCTGATACTAAGTGTACCTGGATCCTACCTAGGTCGGCCCTACCAAGTCACCCACTAGACAACCAATTGTAAAAGGCGTGTTGGGAGTCAAATGTCCTCTGTTTTAAAGCATGGCGCCCTTCAAGTTTCTTTTTGTGATCCAATGGTGAACTTCCCACTTTCTTGCTTTTCTCTGGAGTACACTCCCTTTTATCAGAATTTGTCACTTCATAATCTGTTCTCAAGTATTGCTGCTTAGGGCTTGGGCGTGTCCTCAAGTTAATCATTCTTTACTCAAACCTTTTCAGGTGAAGGCACCTTCCTTGGTGCTTTCCCCCTTTGTTATCATGTTGTACACACCTGAGTCTAGAGATAGAAGATGAGGAATGACGTTTTATTTACCTGTAATTCAATCAATCAATCAATCAATCAGAGTACTTGTAAAGCGCGCTACTTACCGTGAGGGTCTCAAGGCGCTAAGGGAAGGGAGTGACGCTACTGCTCGAAGAGCCAGGTCTTGATGTGTCTTCTGAAGACGAGTAGGTCTTGGGTCTGCCGTAGGTGGGTAGGGAGGGTGTTCCAGGTCTTGGCGGCAAGGTAGGAGAAGGATCTGTCGCAGGAGGTTGTTCATTGGATGCGGAGAACAGTGGCGAGGGCGAGGCTGGTGGAGCGGAGCTGGCGGGTGGGGGTGTAGAAGCTGAGTCTGCTGTTCAGGTAGGCTGGTCTGGTGTTGTGGAGTGATTTGTGTGCGTAGGTGAGGAGCTTGAAGGTGATCCTCTTGCCGACGAGGAGCCAGTGTAGGTCTCTCAGGTGGGGGGTGATGTGGCTGAGGCGGGGAACGTTGACGATCAGTTGGGCAGAGGCGTTTTGGATCCGTTGTAGTCGTCGTAGGTGTTTGGCTGGGATTCCTGCGTAGAGTGCGTTGCCGTAGTCTAGTCTGCTGCTGACAAGGGCCTGTGTCACCGTTCTTCTTGTTTCGGTCGGGATCTACTTGTATATCCTGCGGAGAATGGGGAGGGTGTTGTAGCAGGAGGAGGAGATGGCGTTGACCTGTTTAGACATGGAGAGGGAGGAGTCGAGGATGAATCCTAGGTTGCGTGCATGGTCGGTGGGTGTGGGTGTCGGTGCTGTTCCCACTGTGGTCGGCCACCAGGAGTCGTCCCAGGCTGAGGGGATGGGTCAGAGGATGAGTACCTCTGTCTTGTCCGAGTTCAGCTTCAGACGGCTGTTCCTCATCCAGTCGGCGACGGCCTTCATTCCCTCGTGGAGGTTGGTTTTGGCGGTGTGCTGGTCCTTGGTGAGGGAGAGGATGAGCTGGATGTCGTCAGCGTAGGAGATGATATTGAGGTCGTGTTGGCGGGCCACTTGTGTGAGGGGAGCCATGTAGATGTTGAACAGTGTCGGGCTGAGGGATGAGCCCTGGGGGACGCCACAGATGATGTCGGTGGCCGCGGATCGGAAGGGCTGAAGGCGGACGCTCTGGGTTCTGCCGGAGAGGAAGGACATGGTCCAGTCAAGGGCCTTCTCTTGGATTCAGGCTTCTAGGAGGCGTGTCTTTAGATTGCGATGGCAGACCGTGTCAAAGGCTGCTGACAGGTCCAGGAGGATAAGGGCTGATGTTTCGCCGTTGTCTAGTTGGCGCCTGATGTCGTCTGTGGCGGCGATGAGGGCTGCCTCGGTGCTGTGGTTTCGTCTGAACCCGGACTGGGACGGGTTCAAGATGTTGTCTTCCAGGTTGCGGGCCAGTTGCATGTTGACAATTTTCTCGATGACCTTTGCTGGGAACGGGAGCAGGGAGATGGGCCGGAAGTTCTTGAGGTCCTTGGGCTTCTTGAGGAGGGCGTTGATTTCGGCGTGTTTCCAGCTTTCCGCGAATGTCGCTTTTTCGAAGGAGATGTTGATGACCTTCGTAGTTGGGGTGCGATGGCAGCGTCTGCTTTGTTGAATATGTGGTGTGGGCACGGGTCTGACGGAGATCCTGAGTGGATGGAGTTCATGACCTTGCGTGTCTCGTCGACGTTGACGTTGGAACAAGAGGTCAGCCGGTTGGCGCTGGTGGTGTTCACAGGGGAGGTGGGGTCTGGCGTAGTCGGTGCGGTCATGGTGTTGAAGCTGTCATGGATGTCAGCGATCTTGCGGTGGAAGAAGATGGCCAGTGAGTTGCACAGTTCTTGTGAGTGCGGTATGTCGTTGGCGTTGGCGTTGGCGCTGGGGTTGGAGAGTTCCTTTACGATGCTGAAAAGCTCTTTGCTGTCGTGTGCGTTGTTATCCAGGCGGTCTTTGAAGGAGGATCTCTTGGCTAATCTGATGAGGTGGTGATGTCTGCGGGTGGCATCCTTGTGGGCTGCGTGGTTGTCCGGAGTGCGTTCGTGGAGCCAAATCTTCTCCAGTTTCCGGCATGCGCGTTTGGAGGTCTGCAGCTCGTCGGTGAACCAGGTGTCTCTCTTGCTGGCGTGGTTATTGGAGGATTTCTTGAGTGGGGCGAGGGTGTTGGTGCAGTCGTCGATCCACTGTCTGAGGTTGCGGGCTGCGGTGTCTGGGTTGGTGGGGTCAGTGGGTGGGTTTTGGGCGAGGGTGGTGATCAGCTGGTCTTCGGTGACTTTGGTCCAGCAGCGGCGAGGTCGCTGTTGGGTGCGGTGGTGCGTGGTTGGTTTATTGAAGGTGAAATGGATGCAGCGGGGGTCGGTCCAGTGGAGTTCTGTGGTGTGGTCGAAGGTGACGTGGGTGCCTGTGGAGAAGACGGGGTCCAGCGCGTGGCCAGTGGCGTGGGTGGGTACGGTGACGAGTTGTCTGAGGCGGAGGTTGGCGAGGTTGTCGATCAGGGTGGCGGAGTTGGCGTCGTTGTTGTTCTCGAGGTGGAAATTCAGGTCCCTGAGGAGGATGTAGTCCGTGGAGGCGAGTGCGTGGGTGCTGGCGAGGTCGGCGATGGAGTCGCTGAATTGAGCTCGGGTCCGGGGGGTCTGTAGATGAGTGTTCCTCTGAGGGTGGTGTTGGGGTCGGTGTGGATCCGGAAGTGCAGGTGTTCGGCGGTGTTGAAGGTGTCATCTGCGTGGGTGGCGACCTTGAGGGTGGACTTGTGGACGATGGCTATTCCTCCTCCGATTCCGTTGGCGCGATGCCTGCGGTTGATCTTGTAGCCGTCCGGGACGCCTATGGCGATGTCGGATGCCAAGGAGTCGTTCCACCAGGTCTCGGTCAGGAAGGCCACGTCTGGGGCGGAGGTGTCGAGCAGATCCCAGAGCTCGACGGCATGTTTGCGTGTGGAGCGGGTGTTGAGGAGTATGCAGCAGAGGTTGTTGGGTCCAGTCCTTGGAGGTTTGGTGGCTCTGTCACAGGTGAAGCTGCAGGTGTGGCAGGAGAAAGGTCTGTGAGTCCGTTTCAGGGCGGCTTGGAAGCAGGTGTGGTTTCGGCCGGCGTTGAGTGCATAGAGGGTGCTGGCGTCGTAGCGGAGTCTGGTGTCGTGGCGTTTGCGGGGTCCATGGGTTCTGGTGCAGGGCGCGGTCCAGGCGCAGACGGGTTTGCCTTTGGCATGCCTTCAGCACGCCAGCGGCGCGCCCGCTGCGCGGTCTCCATAAGAGGGGGAGAGGGAGGGAGGAGCAGCTGGGAGGCGGAAGCAGGGTGTCCAATGGGGATCAGGGGGGCGTGGCCGCAGGGACGCAGTGGCGGGAAGGAGCGGGAAACGGCGTGAAAACAGGCGGGCAGCAGGGAGCAGGTACGAGGCAGCTGGCGGCCGTGTGTTGGCGTGGGGAGCGACCTGCCTACGAGCAGGGTCAGAGGTCGCTATTATTAATTAATTATGTTTATCTGCGGTTTTTGTAGTTTTATGTACTTCTATCCTTTACTATTTCATAGTGAAATGTTATGCTAACTGGTGTTACTCAGAAAGGGAGGCGCACAGGAGTTTGGCACATTTCACAACATTGCGATACCCACGGCTAGGTAAAAACTACTGGTCCATAATGATGTAATTCTAGAGAGCAGATTATACCAGTACTCTTTCGTAAAGTGAAAAGGGATATAGTGAAAGCTCTGAGCAGTTCATCACCGCTACTGTTGACCTTGATAAGAGCCATTGCATGACCTTGTTTTGTTGTACTTTGCATGTTCTTGAAAACTCAATAAACCAAACAGTTTTTGGCCCGAAGTGTTGATGCTGGCGCACTCCGGTGAGGAGCGGTGCGTTTCTTTTCCGGCAGAGCCAAGCCGGTTTACTTATTCAAACAACGCGTCTCGCGGCACAGTAAAGACGCACTCACTAGTTTTTCAGGAAGAATTACTGGCAAGTTTATTTTCCTTTTGCCATGCCCTACACGTTTCGGTCAATTACTTTGACCTTGTTCACGGGATAGTGACATACAGAGAGAAGGTCCTCTTTTATTTCTACATACAACAGTTGCTTCCTGTTTTACGTTTAAAGTGCATTGTGGTTAGTGTAGTATATATTAAAAAAGTGATTGGTGAATTGTGATGTGCTTGTCTCTGTGACAAATTTTAAACAATAAATAATGTATTTACTGTTTTAGAGGCAATGTTCGGCAATTATGTCCATTTTTTTTAAAAAGGTCTCTGTGATGTTTTAGTTTCAATTTCATGCTCTCTGGTGAGCCTTCCTTTTAAGTTTCGTATTAATTCGATTGATTCAGGTATCCCTATGTTACTTCATTTTCACAGTATTCGAGTTAATTGGGGTTCATGCTCGCTAGTGAGTCAAGTTTTTGTTATTCTGGTTTCTGTCTTCCTGATGTTACTGATTGCTATTCAAAGATGTACATAGAGTTCTTCATTCTGGTTTAGACCTCTCGGATCTAATGTTCTGAATGTTGTTATATGTCTGGACTCTTTCTGGCGCATGGTTCTTTCCCGGTTTCCTCCTGTTTCTGAAGTTGGTACTTGTTCAAGAGCCCAGAATTTGAGACATTCCCACAGACTTACGTGTTCTTCCTCCATATATTTTGCTATCGCATTAGAGCAATCCTTATGTGTGGTGGCTCGGATTTTCTCAAGTATCCTTTTCTTGACTTCAAAGATGGTACTCCCTATATAGCATAATTTCCAAGGGCAATACACCATGTAGATAACGTAATTGCTTTTGCATGTCAGGTGTTGCTTAATCTTCCATGTGGTGCCCTGTTGAGTGGTTAGTTCCTTCATGTGGGTTGCAATTTTACACGCCTTACATTGCTTGCATGGCCAGAAGCCTTCTCTTTGGAACCTTGATAATATGTATATATATATATAGAAAGGGTTTTGCTTTGAGATATATATATATATATATATATAATAAAATCAATGTCCTCCACAGATCCTCAAACAGCCAGGACTCAAGACAGCACTTGTGCGTATTAGGGTTGAGGAGCCCCTATATTCAGCCACTTCAAATTTGCTTGCTCTGGGTTCGGAAACACGCACTTACCCCCACTAACAGATTGTCAGATTCGGATCCCGTTTACGATGATTTATTCATGCAGATGCCCAAAAAATATAACTTGTTTCGGGGTCAACAACGCCTTACTCCTGGGTGCAAGGTGGTATTAACGCTGTGTGCGTGTTTCCGAACACAGTGCGTTCAAATCAGAAGTGGCGAAATATATATATCTATGTATATGTGTGTGTGTGTGTAAGTGTGTATATATATATATATATATATATATATATATATATATATATATATATATATATCGTGGTAGAGTGCTGCTGGATTGTCAGAAAGCATCTTGACTTGTGACCAGGCAGGCACAGTCCCTTACTGCAGATGCTGAAACCGCACCCCTGGACTCCCACTGCTCTTCGGGACATAGTATTGCACCAGCAGAAGGGGACGCATTCCAGTGGAAGCACCGTCCCTGCTCTCCAGATGCAGCTGATGCTGTGGTTTTTCAGTTTTCTCACACTGATGTTAGAGCAATTTTGGTGACAAATTGCTATAATGTTCGCGATTCCCATTACATTCACACAGATTAGCAGAAAGAATATCACTGCTAGTAAGGAACGCGTGACGGTAATGAGATGAAATAGCCCTGAGTAGCAAGATGGATTGAGCCGTAGAGGGTCCGGGTTGAGGTACGTGTTCTGAGAAATGAAACAATATGGCTCCTCTCATGTGCTCTAGGGCAAGGGATTGGCGGGGTGAAGCACAACTCTCATCTGTAAACTTGGGCTCTCTATGAAAGTTGTGTCTGTGCTCGTCGCTGGACAATACTGAGGAGCAATAGTCAGTGTGCCTTCGGGTAAGGTTGGCGAAAGCTTCCATCAGCATGTTGGTGAGTCCAATAATACGTCAGTCCTGTCATGAGGCCATATTGAGCCTCAGATTAAAGGTCTTGCTATGACCGGGCGGTACCCATGAGCAGACTGCGTCTGGTGAGCGCTAAATTGGGGAGCTGGATCAAGGCTGGGGATCTTCCCCAAACATGCTGTGTCGAGCCCTGGAGTAATCCGCTGTGTTTGAGTGTTCACAGGGCTGCTAAGGGACTGAGGGCTGGCTCCTGAAAATGAGAATGGGCGACCTATTTCAGCAGACTTTGCTGTACCTTAGAAAATGTCTGGCTGCTAGCACAACCGGTTTAGCCCAGGTCGTTGTGAAGGAAAACCTTCTCGGAATACCCTTTTTGTGAGGGTCCTAGTGAAGGAGATCTCCTCAGCTGAATTCCAGGTCTGGTGGCTTAGTCTTCTGTATACAGGCCTTTGTTTGACCTCATGGTCACAGGTTCAAATCTTAGGGGTTCTACTCAGCCTTTCATCCTACTGAGGTCGATAAAATGAGTACCATAGAGTTGAGTAACAATACACATCTGTTATTCAGCACCTAGATACCCTTTTGGGTGAACGTGTGCATTACAAATACATGTTATGTCATGTTTACAATGTTCAGATGGAGCCCTGGTGAGTGAATACCCCTTCGGCAGACCACGTTGAGTCCTCGGTACTCGAGAAGAAAGGTTTACACAAAGTGTTAAGAGGAGGAGTGAACTTGCCCACAGAATTTGCAGAGGCTTAGGCAGGCCCCGTGTGAACAGTTGATGTGCCCCCGCAGTGACTTCTCAGCCTGTGTGAGTATTTGGGGGAGATTGGGCCTACTGCTGCTGTGTGTTTTTTCTTCGGCACGGTTTGACTCGGACCTGAGGCTACATAGCCAGGGCAGTCTGAGTCTGGTAAGGGCAGGCTTCGTACAGACTGGGCCTGCCACTCAGCCGCTGGTTACTCTGCAAGGCCGGTAAGAACAGACACACGCGGGCACCTTTGCACAGCACATCAGGCTTCCAAGATAAGAGAGCAAAGCTGTTAGTAAATGTGCATGTTTAAGGTACTAAGTAGTAGCATGAAAGAATGCTATAATTAGAAGCTATGGGTCACTCTGTGGCTTATTCCCAATGAAAGTCGCCCCCTTTATGCACATTTTGCTATGATGTTATGTTTTTCGCATTTATCTGGTATGCATTCTGCCATTGGTTTGGGTTCACAGTGCCACATGATCATTATACCTGCTGTTCTTGTTGGATGAGAAGTTGCTGTGGAAAGCAGGTTGTGCATGGTCTGCGCAGTACATGTAGACTGGAGATGCATGTTTTGCAGAATATATGTTATAATTGGCTGCTGAATGTCATGTTGGTAGGGCCAGGCTGGCCATTCTGCCACATTGACATTACCTCTTTATTATATACTCACTCTATTTCCCCAATTCTTTTAATTTGTTTCTCTTTTTCCCTTTATCCCTTATTCCTCTCCCGATCTGTGCGATGTGCGCTCTTTCACTGTCTTACCCCAGTTTATTATTGTGTGTCTCTTCCCCCTTCTTTATATTTGCCAATGAATTGCACTCTTTCTCTCAATGTCTTTGTCCTCCTTCCTCTGCCTTGCTCACCTGTCTTCCACTTTTGTCCACCAATTGTCCTGGCATTGCCAACAAGTCTTTATCTTTACTGTACACTCTGGGCAACCCAGTCTTCCCATGTCTCTCCCTGCATCTACAGTCTATTTGTACCCCAGAGTGTGGGGGAGATAAGATTAATCATTTCACTCAACACCCACATGTTCACGGAACACAAAGTCTCCAGGACACATGAAGCATTGAAAAAGCCAGGTCTGGCTTGCATTCTGAGTCCTGGCAAATATATTTTTTAAAAGCCTGTTATAGTCACTTTGGAAAAATACTAAACAAAAAATATGACTTCTATATATAGTCAGTGCATTCATAAGATAAAGAATGCCATGCGTCATTATTCACTATAAATAGGAGATGTTAAACGGTCCCTCATCATTATCATATGAAATCTCTTTATTAATGTCATAACTACACTTTCACAATTGCCTTATCATCCTTCTTGCTTTCTCAAATTTGCTTGAAATTGCACCATTCGCCCATTTTTTCCCAGAATTTTCTCAGGGGAGGAGTGGGAGGGATTCCCGCCCGAACCCTACTTGTCACTCAACTCGAAATGTTATGCCTCACTACTTTCAAATGTCACCGGCCGCCACTGGTTAAGACATCTCCTAGAGAGAAACCACGCTGTCAGGGAGTTGAGGCTCTTTACAGGTTCAATCTGCAACTTTCCAAAAGCAGAAGGACGACTTGGAGAAACCTATGAAATGCAGGGTTGCAACACTATTGCGGTGGAGTACTGCTTACATCAGCAGTGATGGCAAATATGTTGTTATTGGAATAATCGGAGCATTGGACTTGTAAATGGGAGGACAGTGCGTGGGCCTTTTTATTAGGCACGCTGTCTGCAGGAATTTAAATACGCTGACCACTTCTTTTCGACATTCCATTTAAATGGCCAAATCAGGTGGGAGAGCTTCTTAGGGGTAGTAACACAGAAGCAGAATTCTCTCACTCCACACATGAGTAAGAAATCCTGTCTCTTTAAGTGTTGTAAAGTGATAAAGTCTTGATTATGTATGTTTTGCTTGGATTTCTGCCTGAATGAGTCCTATAGCTCCAAGAAGCTTTAGGGACCAATAAGCTTTGTAAATTAAATGGCAGTGTCACATGATTGAATCGAGAAGCTGTGTGATTGGCAGCCCAGCGTTTGGGTCTTGGGAATGACTGGACCACTTGCATGGGTCTTTCGACTAAAGTGAGTACCTACCTATGCTATTAGCAAAGTGTGGGTCTTGTGACTGGGCAGTTGCAGCAGACCGAGGCCTCAGGGCCTTAAGATATGATAGAGCAGTATGTAGAGCATGCAAATGAACAGTTGATAATAGCCAGTCAGGGGTTTGAGTGGGATGAAAAAACTAGGGGGTCTATCAAAGGGGTGTGGCCTATGTAATTAAGGGTGTGTCTTAAAAACATAGGGGATAAAAAGCTGTGCTTAGCATAGTGTGCCGACCAACGTGTATTTTGCAGGTTCTGTCATTGCATTCAGATATATAGATACAAGTAACATCATACCTACAACAAGTTAGGACTATTGACTTTGTCAATGGTTGTTAGTTGCATAAGATAAACAAGCAGCAACTATGGCAATATAATATTGAAAAAGTTTCCACCTACAGCCCTGGTGACATCACGATAATGTTGCTGCTCCTGCTGTTTCAAAAAGAGAAGGGAAATCCAGTGAGAAAATGACTCTCTTTAACTCGTTTGATGCTGATGACGGAACCGCTCCGTCATCAGCTGCGGCGGCACTGTGCTGATGACGGAAAGGTTCCGTCAGGGCCCGGCCGCCGCGCCTGCGCGGCGCGGATTCCGCGCCTGCGCTGGGCATTCTATTGAGCGGGCGGGGCCATGACGGAACTGCTCCGTCATGAGCACAGCCCCACCAGCGTGCGCCTGCCGCGCGGCCGCCCCGCCTCCTTAGCGCTGCGGCGGAATAGTCGCTGCAGCGATGTGGTTAAAGAATTTCCCTTCCCCTACAACCTTCACCTGGCATGAAATCATGCTGTAACTTCTCCTCTAGTGAGAAGTGAGCAGTGTGAGCACGCGCACATCGATGTGCCTGCTGTACTGCAGTCTGGAAAAAAACGGACTGCCTGTGCCAGGGCACAAAACAGAGCCCGATAGAGACCCGTTTCGAGGCCCCATAAAAAAAAACTGCCGGTGCTCAGACCCGGCCCACTTAAAGCCCTGGATAGTGTGTGGCTCTCGCGCTAAGGTGAGCTTAGATTGTCTCCTGTGGATTCGTTTCTCTGTCTGTTTTGTGTTGCATGAGCTGCAGGCCTTGGCTGTTGAGGCATGTGGTCTCCTCGGTAGCCTATTGATAGCCAGAAACCCACATTTCATGTACTCAGATGTCCACACAGAGGGCGCGGGGTGCACGCGCCACGTCGCACTCACTGACAAGGCGCATCCATTAATGTGACGCTCTCTCCACCAGGTGCAGCATCATCCTGGCGCGCGCAGCGTATATTCACGCAGCCACGTGAGCCCGCGAGCTGAGTCACGTGCGCGTGCTCCATGGCTCGCTGGTGGCGTCCTGTTTGTTTTTCCATCGAGGAGCATTCACCCTGTCATTGAAACGAGAAAAACAGCACTTAGCCCAGCCATTTCATAATTACTAACACTTCCCCGAAAGTCATTGCGCGCCGCTCCTTCTCGCGCCTGTGAAATTATCTGGGCGGTTAATCAGACGTTGCACCAATTTACCGAGCGGCCGCTGCCCCGCTTGCACGTCACGGCACCCTCTCGCTTTCAAGCCGGGGGCCGACACTTATAGCGCGCCCTCCGAGGCCTGTGCCACCCAGCTGGTGACCCGGGCGAGTTACCAGCTACGCTTCTCCTCTTCCGGGCCTACTGATTGATAAATAATAGCCACGAGGAAGGCTGTGTAGAAATCCATCCATAGACCAGCTTTGAGAGAAGCTCTAGGGAGATAGGGCAACAAAGAATTCTCGCAAAGCTTCCTGGGAAAAAAAGAAACCCAAATCTGTCCATCATAGTGCCTTGCGTGCACACTGTAGGAAATGTATGTTCCATCATAGCGCCCTGCAGGCACTGGGTAGGAACTATACGCACCTTGTTTTGCACAAGACAACAGTCTGCTTTTTACCGGGCCTATGAGTCTATGGCCTATAATAATAGCATTCGAAGGAGGATCGAGATTAGATTATTCAACTGAGTAGAGCCGAGGCTAGTAGAGCTACTCCATGGCGGTAGTACTTCCGTACTCTCCATCCACAGAACCCGTTTGCTCCTGATATGTGCCGGTACCCTTTCTTCAAATGCATTAGAGCAGTACAGAGAAGTGCAGGTACTCCGTTCCGAGGAGTACCTGCCCATTTAAAGCACTGGGTTTTGTTGAGAAATTCCCGATTGGCTAGCCCTCCTCAGGAATGCACACCCTGTTGTGCTTGCTGTATGTTTTTATTTATACTTTTTAATGTTTAACTAATATTCCTCGCGCCTTCTTTTTATTCCCACCCTTTCTTCCCATGCATCTCACCTCTGACCCTCAAAATCCTCAGGGAGAGTTGCATTTTCCCACATTGAAGGCGTGTGATAAAATGGAAGCTTCCCTGTGCTACAGAAACGGTATTAAAGCCCCGGTTCAGTGACCCACTTGGCACACCTGCCCCCTGCACCCCCACCCCCATATCCAGCATCTGATGCAGCCGTGCTGGATCCCCGAGGGCAGCATACGGAAGTGCAGCGACGTCGCGCGGTGAGTCACGGCCGCGCGCGCAATGGCGGGGAAAATAGGTTCATGGTCATTACCCATTTTACAGCCTCCTTCCATAACACGGAGCGCAGCATCCTAATTAGCCGTTCCGCAAGTCTCTCGCCGGACTTAATGGCCCTGCAAATCTTGCGCATTGTTTGTGCCTCTCGGAATGGATTGCAAGGCCGCCTTCGAAGTCCTGTTATAGGCCCGCCATGTTTTTCATCATGCCGCATTGCATAAGTCTCTCTGTTTTGTGACGCAAATCATTTGTTGTGACTAATGACGTGTAGACGTTACTTCTACTTCAAATCCCACTATTTCTCCAAACTCAATTTTTTAATATTGCAAAAGCGACCTTCTCATGATTTAGTGATGGTTGGGGGTAATGTCTGGATACAACAAGGAGGGCACTAATACATGTTATACCCACAGCGAAGCCAATGGCATAGCTAGCAAGGGAGCCTTGGGGGGCAGGCTAGCACCGCGGCAGATAGGGAGGGGGTGGGGGGCCAGAGGGGCGCAGCCATTTTGTGCCTTTTGGCTGCTTTGGGAATAGCCCAAATGCAGCCCAATGTTGAAAAGATCGCCCAAGGCTACTCAAGGGCTTTTGGCGCCTCCCCAGGCCACCATTTTAGGTTCTGGTGACCTGGTGGCTGGGAGCGCTGTAGTGCAGTGCGGAGGGGGATGCTGGCGACGGCCGCAGGTAGGAACGAGTGGAGGATGGGGGTCGCCGCCCGCACACCTCGTGCCGCCTGGGGCAGACCACCCCCTGCTACGCCACTGGGCGAAGGGCACTGTCACGATACAAGCAGGAACGGCGGCTGTGCTGCAGCTTCAGCTCTTCTGCGTGATACTCACCTTTGGAAGGAAGTGGGAGAGCCGTGACGTCATCCGCCGCCATTCTGCCATGTATGTTGTCAGGATGGATGGAGGAAGGCAGTGTACTTCACCCTTGGCCCTGCTAACGTGCAGTGTGCACTGCCCGGAGATCAGTGCTGCTGTTGCTGCATGCTGTGCTGCAATGCACTGTATGTCGTCTGAAGTTCAGTGACGCTGCCGCCTCAGTCCTGCTGCCATGCACTGGGTATTGTCTGGAGATTATTGATGCTCAGTCTGGCTCTGCTGCCTTGCACAAGGTTTAGTCTGGAGATCAGTGCTGCTGCTGAGTGCTCAGCTGCCATGCACTGCACTTTGTCTGAGATCAGTGACGCTGCACTCTGGCTCTGCTGCCTTGCAGTGTATGAGCTGGAGATCGGTGCTGCTACTGTATGCTCTGCTGCCATGCAAGGAGCATTGTTTGGTGATCAGTGCTGCTGCAGCCTCAGCCAGCTGCCATTTGCTGTTTTACTCTGGAGATCAGTGCTGCTGCTGCATGCTCTGCAATCACCCACGGTGCATTGTTTGGAGATCAGTGACGCTTCAGCCTCAGTCCTGCTGCCATGCACTGTGCTTTGTCCGGAGATCGGTGACGCTGCAGCCTCAGCCCTGCAGTGAGTTTAGAGTGATCAGTACTGCTGCTGTGTGCTCTGCTGCCATGCACAGCGCATTGTTTGGAGATCAGTGCTGCTGCTGCATGCTCTGCTGCCATGCACCCTGCTATGTCCGGAGATCAGTGACGCTGCAGCCTCAGCCCTGGAATGAGTTTAATCTGGAGATCAGTGCTGCTAGTGCATGCTCTGCTGCCATGCACGATGCATTATTTGGAGATCAGTGCTGCTAGTGCATGCTCAGCTGCCATGCACTCTGCTGTGTCGGGAGACCATTGACGCTGCGGCCCCAGTCCTGCTATCATGCAATGGATTTTGTCCGGAGACCAGCGCTGCTAGTGCATGCTCTGCTGCCATGCGCTGTGCTTGGTATGGAGATTGTAAATGTAAATGTAGTATACTTGTAAATGTAGTATACTTGTAAAGCGCACAGCTGCCCCAGCAACGGGGCGTCCCGGCGCTGTATAACTCTGGGGAACCCGTCCTGGCTTTCCCTGTGGGATGGTCTCTGCTGGGAGTCCCCAAGGTGGAGCCAGGCATCCCCGGAATTGGTGGGGCCGTTGTGGAGATTAGGCAAGCTAATGCCCAGAGTTGCCGAGTGGAACCCCTGATTAGAGTAAGCACCGAAGCGAGAATTATCAAGTCCGCTGACCAAGGTCCACGACCCTGCCGCGTCGGGAATTGAACCCTGGTCCCGGGCTGACTTCTGTTCTCAGGCCTGCTGCCTCTAACCAGTGAGCCACACTACTCCACGCTGCAGCCTCAGCCCTGTAATGAGTTTAGTCTGGAGATCAGTGCTGCTGCTACATGCTCTGCTGCCATGCACGGTGCATTATTTGGATATCAGTGCTGCTAGTGCATGCTCTGCTGCCATGCACGGTGCATTATTTGGATATCAGTGCTCCTAGTGCATGCTCTGCTGCCATGCACGGTGCATTATTTGGATATCAGTGCTGCTAGTGCATGCTCTGCTGCCATGCACGGTGCATTATTTGGAGATCAGTGCTGCTAGTGCATGCTCTGCTGCCATGCACGGTGCATTATTTGGAGACCAGTGCTGCTAGTGCTGCTAGTGCATGCTCTGCTGCCATGCACTCTGCTTTGTCTGGAGATCAGTGACGCTGCAGCCTCAGCCCTGCAATGAGTTTAGTCTGGAGATCGGTGCTTGCTAAATGCTCTGCTGCCATACATAGCGCATTGTTTGGAGATCAGTGATGCTTCAGCCTCAGTCCTGCTGCCATGCGCTGTGCTTTGTCCGTAGATCAGTGGCGCTGCAGCCTAAGCCCTGCAGTGAGTTTAGTGTGGAGATCAGTGCTGCAGCTGCGTGCTCTGCTGCCATGCATAGCGCCTTGTTTGGAGATCAGTGATGCTTCAGCCTCAGTCCTGCTGCCATGCGCTGTGCTTTGTCCGTAGATCAGTGACGCTGCAGCCTCAGCCCTGCAGTGAGTTTAGTGTGGAGATCAGCGCTGCAGCTGCGTGCTCTGCTGCCATGCATAGCGCCTTGTTTGGAGATCAGTGATGCTTCAGCCTCAGTCTTGCTACCATGCACTCTGCTTTGTCCGTAGATCAGTGGCGCTACAACCTCACCCCTGTAATGAGTTTAGTGTGGAAATCGGTGCTGCTGCTACATGCTCTGCTGCCATGCACAGTGCATTATGTGGAGATCAGTGCTACTAGAGTGCATGCTCTGCTGCCATGCACTCTGCACTCATGCACTCTGCTTTGTCCGGAGGTCAGTGACCCTGCGGCCTGAGATCTGCTGCCTTGCAATGGGTTTTGTCTGATGATTAGTGATGCGGCCGCTTCAGTCATGCTACAAGCTATGCACAAGATACCGTCTGGTAATCAGTGATAATGCAGCTGGCACCATCACAGTTTAGAATATTTTCCCCTATCTATCGCCTGTTTTCTGAGCCTGTTTTCACTCTTTCAGTCTATGCTGTTGCTGAGTAGAACCTCTAAGGCCAAGAGCCTCTTCTTGTTATGTTAAGTTCCCATGTGTTAAGCACCACCTGCTCCATGAGTACCATTTCAAGGGGCTACAACAAGCTCAACAGAGAGAGCTGAATATTAGAACTTAGCGGCAAGGTCAGAAACTGGGAGAGGGAGGCGAGAAGTAGAGGATATTCTGTTCCATCACTGAGGAAAGCCTTGTTCAATTTACTTTCAGGGAAGCTGTTTTCTACCCGCCTGCGAAGCAAAGTAGACCACAAGCTGGAGATGCGCACTCTGATAGTAACTTCGGATTTTACATATTCTGATCAAATCGCTGCGTGGACAAGGTCTACCACTGCTGAGCATGGAATCTACTGCGGCAATCTTCTGGAGTGCCCTTTTGTAATTCAAACGCCAGTATCGTCCGACAAGGCCGATATCCTTAAATCAAAGCATATTCATTCCAAAGAACTTTTGATGGAATTTCCTGATGTTCTATGGGTTTCTTTAACACCGGAGTGTACTTAGGTGGATAATGATTTTCAGCTGTATGGAAACATCCTTTCCGGTGGAAAGGCCTGCTGGTTAGGGACAACCTCTCCTGTGACATATTCGGTTGATTAGTAGGGGATGGTAGCGGATGGACCTGTTGCTTAGAAGAAGTGTGGTCAGGTAAAGACCTATTGCTTAGTGGGGATATGGTCACTGGAAAGTGCTGTTTTGGAAGCAACACTGGAAGTGGACAGACCTGTCAATTAGCAACAGCATGGTCAGGGAAAGACCTGCTGCTTAACAGTGACATGGTAAGTGAAAAAGCCTGTTCCTTAGAAGCAACATCGTTAAGGAAAACTTATTGCTTATTGACGACATGGTCAGTGGAAAGGCCTGTTTCTTAGAATGACATGGTCAGTGGAAAGGCCTGTTTCTTAGAATGACATGGTCAGAGGAAAGACCTCAAGCTTATAAGTGACATAGTCAGAGGAATGAAGTGTTCTTTGGAAGGGACATGGAGAATGCAAAGACCTGATGTTTGGAAGAGATACGGGCAGTGGAAAGACCTGCTTTTTGGAAGAGATATGGACAGTGGAAAGATCTGTTGTTTGGAAGAGATATGGGCAGTGGAAAGACCTGTTTGGAAGAGATATGGACAGTGGAAAGATCTGTTGTTTGAAAGAGATATTGGCAGGGGAACGACCAGTTGTTTGGAAGATATGGACATTGGAAAGATCTGTTGTTTGGAAGAGATGTGGACAGTGGAAAGACCTGTTTGGAAGAGATATGGACAGTGGAAAGACCTGTTGTTTGAAAGAGACATGGGCAGTGGAAAGACCTGTTTCTTAGAATGACATGGTCAGAGGAAAGAACTGAAGCTTATAAGTGACATAGTCAGAGGAATGACGTGTTCTTTAGAAGGGACATGGAGAATGCAAAGACCTGATGTTTGGAAGAGATACGGGCAGTGGAAAGACCTGTTTTTTGCAAAGAGATACGGGCAGTGGAAAGACCTGTTTTTTGGAAGAGATATGGACAGTGGAAAGACCTGTTTGGAAGAGATATGGACAGTGGAAAGACCTGTTGTTTGGAAGAGATATGGACAGTGGAAAGATCTGTTGTTTGAAAGAGATATTGGCAGGGGAAAGACCTGTTGTTTGGAAGATAGGGACATTGGAAAGATCTGTTGTTTGGAAGAGATATGGACAGTGGAAAGACCTGTTTGGAAGAGATATGGACAGTGGAAAGACCTGTTGTTTGGAAGAGATATGGACAGTGGAAAGACCTGTTGTTTGGAAGATATGGACAGTGGAAAGACCTGTTGTTTGGAAGAGATATGAACAGTGGAAAGACCTGTTGTTTGGAAGATATGGACAGTGGAAAGACCTGTTGTCTGGAAGAGATATGGACAGTGGAAAGATCTGTTGTTTGAAAGAGACATGGGCAGTGGAAAGACCTGTTGTTTGGAAGATATGGACAGTGGAAAGACCTGTTGTTTGGGAGAGACGTGGACAAAAGTCCTGTTGTTTAGAAGCAACGTGTTCCGTGGAAAGGTCGGTGGTAATATGAACACGGAGAAGGCTTGTTATTCTTCAGTGATATGGAGAGAGGAAAGGAGAGTTGCTTTAAAGAGAAATGCTCACTGGAGAGTCCTGCTGGTTAGAGGCAACATTGACAGTGAAAGGAAGGTTGTTTAGAGACAACATAGTGGAAAGGACACTTGCTTAGAAGCTTCATGGTCAGTGTAGAAGACTATTTTTTGAAAAGAAAATGGTCAAAGGAGAGTGTGTTCATGGTTATTATACACCAGCCTTATTGTGTGTTTGATCACAAGGACATTTGGACAGGACATTCTTAAAGGGGAAAGACCCAGTCAAGCCTGTCACCTCTCATGAGATAGACAAGTATGTGTTTACTACGCAAAGCGAATGGATTCCAAGTTTGAATGTTGCAAACTACTTGACTCACTTTCCCAATACACTCTAGCCAATCACTGAGCTAGAAAGATTTTAAAACCTATTATTTGACGAGTTCATATTGAATGCTAGTGAAGGCTTTTAGTACACAGACCTAGTCCCCTCACTGCATCCATGTATCTGCTCTCTAACTCCTTCACAAAGTAAGCCCTCTTACAGCAAGCAATCCATGCAGACTCTTTTTCTACTCATCTTTTGTGGCCAGCACTCTTATGTTAACCCACACAAGAGCGCTAAATTGTATCTCCCACTGAATACTTCCCCCTCCCCAGACAGACATTTAAGGTGATAAATGCAGAAATGCGCTCTCTGCTGTGGTTGGGGAAACAACCCAGAATAGCCCTGGACACCCTCCAGAGAAATCAGTATAATGGAGGGATCTCCTTGCCAGATATGGAGGCATATTATTGGGCTGAACACCTGGCGCCAATAAACGAATGGCTTCACGCGTCAGCGGATCACCCGACATATAGGCTGGAAAGGGACACCATGGCACGCCACACCAGTTTACACTATTTGTATGGGGTTCCGGAAAGAGGCGGATACTCCCGGCCACGCAGATAACCATGGAGGTCAGGGAAAGGGCAACGAAGATTATGGGGTGGACACATAAACCAACAAAACAGACACCGATATGGACTTGCCCATGGCTGAGGGAGCTCCACAAACTCAGGGGCTTTAGAGGATGGGATGATATCTGGATCGCCACGTTGGGGGACCTGGTGGCAAAAGGGGAGCTTAAACCCTATGGTCCCGCTCAGTTCTTCAAATATGAGCAACTGTGCCATGCCTGGAGGGCCGAGGCGGTGCTCTCCTCCCCCTTGCCAGAATATGCCCCGTTGGAGGGTCGCCTGTTGCAAGAACAGGTACCCAATAAGTTAGTATCCCTGACATATAAGACCCTGAATAATAACACACCGGATAGATTGGGGAAACTGAGAGCAACCTGGGAATGGGACTTGGGCGAGATGGACACAATAGACTGGGAAGCAACCCCGATGCATCACAGAGAAGTTGCGATTAAATCCAGACTAAGACTCATTCAATATAAGATTCTACGCAGGTATACTTTGATAGGGTTAGGCTACACCGCATGGGTCGAGCCAGTGGCTCCTGCTGTCTCTGATGTGGACATCCGCAGGGGGCCTTCTATCATATTATCTGGGACTGCCCCATTATCCACACTTATTGGACACAAATACTGGGAGGGTTGAGTAAGGTGTTAGAGGCAACGCTTTCTGTGGAACCAAAATTTGTTTTACTAGGGATAACTACTGATGTAGATTTGAGCCGCCCACACCTGATCTTTGCGATGCTAGCCCTGGTGGTAGCGAAAAGAGACGTGGCGTGGGCGTGGGGAGCACTGTCACCTCCCCAACTGGGCGAATGGAGGAGGGGGTGGATATCTATGAGGCGGCGGAAAGGGTCACCTACAAAGCAAGAGGGTGTCTTTGGAAATTCCGCAGAGAATGGGGAAAGTGGAGAAGGTACCACGGTCTTGATGGGGGTCTGGGACCAGATTGACGCAGTGAGAGTCCTACTGCCTAAGGCTTTGTTCCAAGTTGCCGGAAGGCGGGCCATGGGCCCTAGACCTGTGAGGAGTCATTGGGGGATAAAAGAGTATTGCAGAATTATGCATTGTGGGAGAAGGCTGGATTTTGTTGAGTGGAGGTTCACAATGTTGTCATTGTGGATGGGGAGAGGGGGGACGGGGGGCGCCTAGGTGTGTGGATAATCACCAGTGACCTGCCTGCTGTGTTTATGTTGGTTAAAATGCAAATAAAAATATTTTAAAATAAAATTGGATCTCCCACTCAGAACTCATGATTCACTCTTCTCAAAGTAGGAACTCACTATCCAGCTGTATTCGGCTGTCACACAATCCCTCTCTGGTGATGTTCTTTCTCCATCACACCAGCTGTCTCGCAGAGGAGAGCATGGTGTGAGGCAGGATTTACAGGAGTGGCATCACTAGAATAGCTAGGACATGGTTGCTATGCAATTAACACAATTGCTCATCTTCTGGCTAGCAGCGGAATAATTCATAATGAGAAGCTGTACAGCCTTTAGCGAGTCACATTGCTAAAACGATCTTTTTACAGCATTTCTGCTTTCTCACATTAGGTTACAAGTGTGTGCTGTTTATGATAATTCGTTTAAGTAAATCAACAATTCACTGGCTCCGTTTCGAGATGCGTGGATTCATAACCCAATGGTAATTCAGAGGGCCTTCATCAGGGCACTTTGCCATACAGAGATGAGACCCTAAGGATTTTGTTTCGGGTGGTTCCAGAATACTTTCATGGATTGAAATGAAAGGTCCACCCATATTCTTGTGGATATATTTAGTCTTCTTTGTATCAACCAAGTGGTGCGAATTATTGGTTGCCAGGGAATTACTAGAGATGCGGGCCTATTCTCCTAGAATTTACGTAGATATGTACCTTATACACCCAGGCATTCATTTAGGTGTAAGTCTCCGAATGCAATAAAAAAACAACTGTGCCCCAGAAATCCTAGGATATCATCAGAAACATGGGCCGTAGAAATTCTAAAATGTAATCACCTGCGGGCCAACAAAATTCCTGTAGAATAGTTGGTGTGTCCTTTCAATAACCTAGGAAATCATCAAATTTGTCTCAAAGTCCTAAAATGTAATAAGGTCTGTGCTCTTGAAAGTCTAGGATGGACCTGTGTGTGAGTGTGTGTTAGCAATTGCTAGAATAAACTAAAATGTGTGTTAGTAGAAACTATGGCGTGATGTTTATATGGATGTGTCCCTCAGAGATCCTGAAATAACGGAAAATAGCCCTGAGGTTTGGGTTTATGATATTAATCGATGTTGACGTGTTGTCAAAGCCCTCAGCGCGTCTTTCCGAGAAACTTAAAGATAATCTTAGTTGTGAGATTTTGAGACCCCAAAGGTAACCATCAGAGTTTCAGGTTGTCATTATAGGTGATCCCAAGCGTGTGCCTCAAGGTCATGCATCAAGGGCAACAAAAGGGGATGAATGTCATTCTTGCAAAAGTCTTAGCCACTGTCAGCCATTTTAGATTACGACACCAGATCAATTCCAGTGGCTTCAGATAGAAGTACCTGAATGAGAGGAGCCAGTCCCACCTGCACCTCCTTAATCATCACAGGATGTAGACTCTGTGCCCCTTCTCTAGAGGGCAGCCGGGGTAGTTCAGGATTTTTCCCAGAGTATCCCCTCCCTCCAAAGAGTTAATTTCAGAGGCCCTGAATTTTTGGAGTATGAAGTCTGTGTACATTTGTCAAGTAGTTTTCTGTTTTCTTTTCCCCCCTAAAGTCAACAAGAAGCTGAGAGTGTGGCGCGTGCAGCCTGTTTAAGTACACAAAGTGCTGATGAGGAATTTGCTAATTTGCAAGTGATTAGTTGTAATTTGGTGGTGATTAGTGATAGACACGAAGTGCCGGATCTTCATTAGGGAACTGTTGAACAGCCAGAAAGCCCTTAGGAGATGGAGTCACACGTGCCTCCAGCTTTTGTGGTGGTGCAGCTGTTTGTTGGTAAAGGAGGGGGTACAAGAGGTCTGCTCCACACCAGGCTATATTATTTGTGCCTTGGCCACCCTTCAGGGCAGGCATTGTTGCACACCCCCACTGCTAGGGAACCTGCATGCGTGGCCCCTACTGCTGACGTATGGTGGCTCTCCATGGAGTTACATGTTTAAAACAAGCTGGTAACCTTCAACCAGGGGTGTAACACAGACCCCTGCAGTGCTAGAGGGCTCTCAACCCGTCAAGATGGCACCATTCAGCCTAAAATCAATGAATACTTGCGAAGGATGGGAGACTAAGGGGCCTCTCATTACATTCTGCGTTACACCACTGCTTTGATCTGCATTGCTACGCTACATAGGTAAAGGACTTTTCAAAATTTTTATTTTTATTCATTTTTTGACATTTGTAGAGCGCAGTAAATACCCGTAGGCGTCTCGGCGCTAAAAATCATCTGTCTCCTATGTATAGTCACCGCCTCACAGATTGAAGAGCCATGTCTTTAATAGTTTTCGAAATTGTTGGAGTGACGGACTCGTCCTGATGTGCTGAGGAAGGGCATTCCAGAGTTTGGGTGCAGCCACTGAAAAGCGGCGGTCACCCCAGGACACTGTTTTTGTTCGAGGAATTACTAATTGGTGTAAGGTGGAAGAGCGTAACTGTCTGCAGGGTATGTAGGGTGTTAATTGGTTTTTGAGGGCATGCGGTCCTTGGTTGTTAAGTGATTTATAAACTATGCACAAGGACTTAAACTTTATTCTTTTGTGGATCGGTAGCCAGTGGTACTGCCTGATCGTATCTGAAATGGGACTGAACTTAGCAGTTCCTGAAATCAGTCGTGCAGCCGCATTCTGAATGGACTGTAACTTTTGTATGACCCTGGCCTGGGCATTAAGAAATAGCCCGTTGCAATAGTCTAGTGAGGACAAGACTAAAGCACTGACCAGTGTCTTAATTGCTGCCTCCGGTAGAAAGGGGCGAATCTTCCTGATCATTTTCAGTTTAAAATGGGCAGTGCTGGCAACTTTATTTGCATGGTCCAGAAAGGTGAGCCCGTCATCAAAGATGACTCCCAGATTCCTGACTTTGGCTGTTGGGGTGGGGGGTGGGCCAAAAGCTGCTGGCCACCAGCATGATGACCATGCTGGGAGGAGTGGTCCAAAGATGACTACCTCGGTTTTTTCCGAGTTCAGCTTGAGGCAATTTTTGGTCATCCACTCTCCTATTTCCAGTAGTCCCTGTTTAAAGTTTTGTGCCACTTGTCCTCCGTCACCCTTGATGGCCAAGACCAGTTGTGTATCGTCTGCGTATGACGTAAGGCTCATCCCATATGCCCTGATGACGTGGGCAAGGTCCGACACATATATATTAAATAGTGTCGGACTAAGGGATGAGCCTTGGGGGACTCCGCATGGCAGCGAGAGTTGCGCAGACTGGAAAGGTCCAAGGGTGACTGCTTGAGATCTCTCTGCTAGAAAGGAGGCAAGTAGGTCTCTGGCATGATGTCGGATGCCCAACTTTCCGACACGGTCGACCAAGATGTTGTGGTCGACCGTGTCGAAGGCTGCATATAGATCCAGTAGAACTAGGATAGCGGTACCTCCTTGGTCCCGGATGGCTCTGACATCGTCAGCTGCCTTAATGAGGGTCGTCTCGGTCCCGTGGTACCTCCGAAAGCCGAATTGGGAGTCGTCGAGCAGTCGGTGTTTTTCTAAAAAGTCTGATAGTTGGGAATTCATGGCCTTTTCGACCACTTTGGATAAGAATGGGAGGCTAGCAATAGGCCTGTAATTTTTAAGTTCTTTTTTATCTAAGCAGGGTTTTTTTAATAAAGGTTTCAATAAAGTGTTTTTTAGGGATTTTGGGTAAATAGCCGAAGACACGATGGTGTTACAGACTTGTGTCAGCACAGGTATGATGGACTCCATTACTGGTGGTAGAACTGATAGAGGACAAGGGTCCAGGGCGGAACCACTTTTGATAGAGGAAACAATAGTCCTTATGTGCTCATCTGTGAGTGGGGTGAAGCTTGAAAAATCATTAGCTGAATGTGCACAAAGGGGATCCCTATTAATGGTCGCGGTTTTAGAGGCAAAGACCTGATAAATTTCATCCACCTTGGTGAAAAAAAAGTCTGCCAGAGCGTCACAGAGAGCTTGAGACGGGGAGGGGGTGAGGTCAGGAACATTGCCTGCCAATATTTTCGTAACTTCGAACAGTTGCTTACTAGAGTTCTTAGCTTGATCAATTTTATTTGTGTAAAAAGTTTTTTTTGCTTTAATGATCATGGATTTGTAAAGGGCCAATGAGTCTTTATAGACTTTCTTGCTGTCCATGTCATAGGTTAGTCTCCAGCGCCTTTCCAGATTCCTGCTAGTCTGTTTTTGCAATCTTAGCTCGTCGGAGTACCATGGAGCGGTAGGTTTGGATCTATTCCTAGACAGTAATTTAGTGGGGACTGAGTTCTCCGTTGCGTGAGCGAGCCAGGTCTGGAATTGTGATGTAGCCGTGTTGGGGTCAGTGGACACCGTGAAATAATATTTCCCAGTGCTTAATTTGAGCTGGAGGTTTCTGTTGCTCAGCACCGGCACTTAATCATGAACACCGGTTCTTTTCATGAGCACCAGTTAAGGACACATACATTTATGTGGAGATTAAGTGATTTGCCCAGAGTCACAGAATGTTGAACCAATGCCGAGACTCAAACCTGGTTCCCCAGCTCTGAAGTCAATAGCTTTGGCCATTACGCCACATACTCTCCCCACTTTCATGGTCTTTGGTTCTATTTTATGCGGCGCTAACAGGAAAAATGGTCTGGTGCAAGCAGCCTTCTGACGAGAGCCCCAGCACATATATTTTTTTTTACAAATTAACACTGATATTTCCTCTGTATCAACGCCATGTTTCTGAACATGCTGCTTAGTGTCGAGAAACACACATGCTTCGAATACAAACTCTGAAATCGACAGAATTCATGTAGCGGTCTCTTAGGCATTGCTTATTGTGCTTGAGTTTGCTATTCATTATTGTTTTTCCGATTGGAACCCTTGGAATATGTGTTTTCCCTTTTTGTATCTGTTGCTACAGTTGCAAGATTTGGGGTGTTTAGCAGGAATACAACAGTTGCTGCTCCTCGTGGTCCTCAATGGGTGCCCCTGGCCCAGTGACATATGGGAACCTGATGAGGTGCAGTAGGTTCTTCAGCAGACACCTAGCTGAGTGCAACAGAGCCCTCACCGTTTTCATAAGAGTGCAAGAACTGGAGGAGATGATTCCAGATTGTGCACATAGTCAGAGTGACAGGAGTGTTCGTAAACGGGCACAGAATACATTTGTTGGCCACTATTACCAGTTGATTAGAGGTTTTCAGATCTTTCCTGAGATGAAACAGTGCTGTGGCAAATCTACTCCAAGTGGGATGCCCTTATGTTTTCTGGGAGAGTAGATTGAAAACTCATGTTCCTCGTTTTTTTAAAATTGTTTTTGCAGTTGTTTTCTTCTTTGGTTATGTTCTTGCTTCTTGTGATTTGTTGACTCTTAATATATTACATTTTTCACAAGTTGAGACATTGTCACAGCTCAGTATTTCTTTGTATGTAATAAAGCTAGTTTTGCAGGTGATCCTGGCTTGAAGTAGCAGCCAATGTATGTTTTCTGGAGTGGACAATATGTGGTTGGATATTTGAGTCCCATGATGAGCAGTATGGAGGACGCGCTTCATTGGTTCAGGAGACAAATCTGGGACTCATGGACGTACACTGTTGCAAGCATCCAGGCTACGCCTTGAACAGAGGTTCAAAATCTACTTTAGGAAGATAGGATTTGACCATGTCAAGGAGAGAGAGTTGGTAGCATGCTGTTAATTTGTCATGCACTATCAGTGTAGATGGATTCATCCTCGTCAATGATGAAGCTTCAGAATTTTGCATTTAAGCTGAGCTAAGGAGAAAAACCCGAGAGCCTTCTCGTAGGGATTACCAATCCTGGTTTGTAGATGAGTCAAGACTGCGCCTTTCTTGATGGATCAGAACCTCTGTGATGCAAGGAAGTGGATTGTGGACAGATCAAGGCTTTTTCAAGACGAGCAATGGGCGTAATCCACTATAACATACACAAACATCACAAGCAAAATATGTCCCGTATATACATCAATACTCCTATAGGAATGTGATGTTTGGTGCAAACAAAGAATAACTGTATACACTGTCACCACAATACCCAATGAATTCAGTTGAGTGCTCAAATATGCACCTGCCCAGGAGTCTTTGGTTCCCGGCATGTGGTTGGAACCCGTGAAGGAGAACGAGTCGAAAGAAAGATTGTAAAGTTTAGGGTGGGAGGCTGGATTAACCTGAGCCCCAGCAAGGTGGGGAATTAGAGAACCTGAGATGTATGAGTGGGCAGGCTGGCAACCACATGGCTGTAGGTGGGATCCGTGCAGTGAGGGGAAATCCAAGAGTTAAGCTCAGATGCATCTTGAAACGCCTGAAAGGCAGCGACCATCCTATTATTGGTCTAGGTAAAATGCAACAATTTCAGTAATACAGGAGGCTCTTGGCTACCTGGTAGGACAGATAGCCTGTCCCGTCTACCGTTTGGGTGGGAAGGTAAGCTATTTCTAATAGTCCCTCCCCTGTGAAGCAGAACGAAATCCAGCCTACAGTGTTTTGATGATATGCAACTGGATGCAAGTGAAGAAGTAGGGCTGAATGCACAGGAGCACAGGATATCTAGAGAAGCCAGCAGGCTGCAGGCTTCCTAGTTGAGTAGGTGCCATGAAAGCCATCCCACCACAGTTACAGGGAGGCCATGTCCTCGGATGCAGGTTTCTAGACTGGTGATATGAGGTAGGCCTATAGACAGTAGTTTACAAACACTGCTTCCGCTCTGGATTGAGCGTGCACAGAGTGAGCCACTGGTGCAGGGTTTTCTATGCTCTACTCACTCCCGGGACACTGCCAATCTCCAGCAAAGGTGGGGCCTTTTCTTCAATTAAATGTGAGTCAGTGGAGGGAGTGTTTTGGAGAAGTTAAATAACGTCAGGTGACCACATCACGCCAGGAACCTACCTTTGCAAGCCCCCTGCCCTGTTTCTTTGACCATATGGCTCTCTGCAAGGCCTAACCTCTGGGACTCTCCCAAACCATGGCCTCAGGTGAATGGACAGTCAACCCATGCAGGCACCATGGTGAGTGTCTGCATCCTATCCTCTGTGACGGGTGACTGCATCTGCATCGGAGCACAGGCTGTCTAGCTCTGGGTGTGTGGACTGAGCTCTGGGCCCTTCTAGACATCCTCTTTGTCAAAGAGGGGTAGAGATGTAGTACAGTTGCGTCAATTGATCCAGTTACCTGTTCATGGACAGGATGAGGCAGAATGTGTCTGTGCTGTCAGGGTGTTGTGTTCTCTGAGCTCTCGTGAAGGGGTTACCACCCCTCCCCGTGTGAAGCTAAATATCCCAGGAGGGGCCTTAGGGCGGATTAAGGAACAGGTCCATATGACAATATTGCTTAATCATTAAAGAAGAAATATATTTCGACTCACTAATCAGAAATTCTGCTCATGTCCATACTTGGGCAAACTATTTTGTGCACTCAGACCATTATGTAGTGGGAGACACTGGATTAAAACAGGTCAGAGACTCTCAGGCAGACTCCACATAGGACAAGTCCATTACTCCACTATCCTAGAAGAAAAGACTCTGCAAAGGTCTAGTGAGGCGGAAATACCCAGCAAGACAGGATGCCCTGATCAGGCAAATTTTGTTCTGGCCTTAAGACAGAACCTATTTGATCAATTTCACTAGAACATGAGACTCAAATTTTTCCACCAAGTTCCCCAAACACTTTATTTGAAGTGTAACTGCAAGAAACGGTGAGGTGCCAATGCCACATATCTGCCTTTTCCAAGAAGTAGTTAAAATGCTATGACCTGATACAGGAGGGGGTGTCTGTGGTCAATAGATATAATCCAAGTACTTTCACTGCAAGGTTGGAGGTAAAGGTGTGGGACCTTAGTATCGAAATAATCCTCCGAGCACAAAAGAAATATCACAGCAAGTTATTGAATACATTTTAAAGTGGATGTAGCTGAACAGATGCGAGAAGAGACTATTGGCCCTCCCCAGGCCAAACACAGAGGGAGCACTAGAACCTCAAGCAGGAAACGTGACTATTATGTAAATAGCTTCTTGAGGTTAGCTGGAGCGTGGCATAGCCTTTGCTGATGCACACCTAATCGAATTAAGTGCAAAGTAAGTTACAAAAGATGTCCCCATGTTCATGGCGGACTTTAAAACAGAGTTGTCATCACCGGGTGAGTAATTGTCATGAGTTTCAGTGCCCAAGGTGAAATATAAGCACAAGTCTCAGGCTAGTGCCCAAGGTGAAAAATAAGCAAAAGTCTCATCCTACAGATAGGACCAGACCAGGGCCCGAGAGCAGAAGGAGTGAAACTGAAGAGGATACTATCAACTCAGTAAATTCAAAAGAGTGAGTGAGGGCTTGAAGACAGCATTCAAAGAGAAGCCATCATCCCCAGGGCGGAGTAAGAGGAGGTGATGGGACTTCAGGATAGGAAGTAGAGGGCACAGAGGTGAGTGTGCTGGGCTAGTGTTTCTGGATCTTTCAGGATCCAGGGGTTATAGCACTAGGCCTGGTGCTGAAGGGACCCCCTAGGTGACAATGTGGCAAGAACAAGAGGCATGGCACAGCTGCTTGACTACAGTTTCAGGGCGCTGTTTATGGAGTCCAAGATAACGCCCAGTAGTAAAAAAAACATCACACCGCTGGATAAATCCCAAAAAGGATGAAGGCGATTTGGAAGTTAGAAAGGCTTTCCAGAGAGGGCACCTATGGAGCCTTTTCAGAAGCAGATAGTAGCTCAATTGTATGCATGAAAAGGCCCGGGCAGGCAGGAAAGCACAATGTTGTCCCCATATATCAAGAACCCAATGGCACAAGTGGCTGTGAAGCATGGCCCCTGCTCCCCAATAAATCACCAGCCTGTAATTCACTGCTGTGATACCTTTGAGCTTTATTACAGGTCACTATCCGCTGTAATAAAAAGAAAACTTGCTTCCATTCTCTCTAGCTGTAACGCCATCCCGTCTTTCCTCAGCCAGTCCCTTTGTGTTCTTCTTCTTCCAGACTGGGGTGTTGTGACCCCGAGGGGGGTGTCAGAGCCGACCTGTGTCACACCTACGAAAGAACAATAGTGTTGTATTTATTTGAGATGCGAAAGGCCTTATGATACTTTTTTCGATGCATCTCTTGATATGTGATGTCAGAGCATGTTCAACAGGTCCCTCATATGTGATGTCAGGGTGCATTTAACATGTACATGGTACGTGCCTACAGGGTTTGCTGAATACTTACTTGGTGTGTACTGTTTGGATGTGTTGAAGATATACCTGATATATGCCTACTGTGTTTGTGTTACATGGGACTGATATATGTTGTCAGTTTGTTCAAAATGTGCATGTGGCTTTTGTTCAGTATGTCCCTGGAGTGCTGTTAGGGTTTGCACAATGTTAATGTTAATATTACTTGTAAAGCGCAACATTCATCCCAACAGGGATATCATGGCGTTAGGAAACAACATGTACGTGGTATGTGCTAAACATGCCCCTGAAATGTGCTTTAATGGTTTCTCAACATGCATCTAATGTGTGCTGGCAAGATTTGTTAAATATGTGCCTGATACCTGCCTCCAGGATTTATTAGACATTATATATTTATGGAGCTTTTGGATTGGATCTCCTTTCTTTACATACCCATCAGGGGTAGCAAGCGCCATATAAATGCAAACCTTTTCCCCTATTCTATCCCTTCGCTATCCTTCTCAATCCAAATACCTGACTACCATATCCACCACTCAAATTACTTTGGCTTTTCACTATACTAATTCACCACAAATCTTTTAAGTGTTCTGGAGTAGGGTGTAACTCACAGAATAAGCACTTTAACGCCTCGTCAGGGGTAGTTAGCGCTTTATAAATACAATTACATTACAACACAGTATACGTACTTCACGTGTGCTTTCAGGGTTTGCCACACATTGTTCTGAATGGGCCCGCTAGGTGCCTATGTTAAATGCATGCCTGGTATGTTTTCAGGGCTTTTCACACATTCTTGCACAAGTGCTTAGTATGTGCTTTGAGGATTTCTCACCATGTGTCTATTCACTGTGTGTCTGTAGTGGTTTAAGGGGGCACCACACATTGTGTTGCACATGCCTGGTGGGTGCCCTCATGCTGGCCGCGGCCGTTTTAAGTTTTGTTTGTTTTCCATCTATTCTTTAGCCGTTCACCGGCTCAGAAAATACTTTTCTCTTTATCCCTGCTTTTGAAACACACCCTGCATGCCACCCAATTTTATACCATTATTATCGGTTACTTCCACGTGCCAAATCCAACTTTGCTGAATTAATGTACTGTTTTCCCAGCCATCACTAAGAGAATATTCTGTGATTTTACTGAAATAAGTGTCTTCTATAATTTAACTGTGGCACTCTCTCACCACCCCCCAAGGCCTCACCACATTTCCCCCCTGAAAGCTGGTCACTTCTTAAACTTTGTTTAACTTCACTAAGAATAAAAGTGTCTGCGTAATAACCCCGCCCTCCACACCCCTTTCTGTGGGTATGCAGTATTTTGCTGCACAGCGTCTCCTCTCTTAGGGATTGCAGTCCTAGTCGCCTCGCCCCGCCCTCTCTCCAGGCTCCATGTCCCGTGGGAAAACTCTGCCAGTCCGAGTTTTATATACAATAAACTTTCCCATACTGAAAAATGTGAATTAATTCTTGCAGTGTTAGAAGCCGTACTTTAATGGCCATATACGGCCCGGTACCAAGTACCTGCACGTCTTTCATTTGTAAGGGGGGTAGCAGCACTTCTCAGCACTGCTGCAGAATAAGTAGTACCAGCACTTCTCTGGAGGAAATCAGTGCTCCAAAGAGCGAGTACCTGCACGTCTGTACAACCGAAACTATAAGGGGAATGCACTATGTTTCCTATGCGAGCACAGGCTGCTGGAGTTCCCAGGCCTTTCAGTGGGATGAAAAAACCAGGGGTGCTCTCCTGGGGCATTGCTGATGCAGTTAAGGGCGTGGCTGAAAAACACATAAACAGACAATCTGTGCTTAGAATAGTGTGTCTGGTATTTTGTTGTTTTTAACATTTAATCCAGATAAGATACAACAAGTAACATTATAACTAATAACGCCGCAAGGGCTGCTGGAAGTTTTTGTTTCCACTGATTGCCAAAAATGCCCATAGGAGTACAATGGATATGTGCGCCTGGCTGTTGCGTCCCTTGGACAATTTGGCATTACAGAAGGAGCCGCAGACGCTTTTGCTGCCCAGACACTAGTCTCTGTGGGGTGTTTACTTATTTGGCCCCATGCAGTTGAAGAAACACGTTGCCATTGTGCCTGCACTGTATATGAGAACCTGGTGCAAAAGCCAAGAGGCTGTTTGGCTGTCCACTGACAGTACACCTCATAGGCGAGTCGCGCAGTTGGTGTGAAACATAACAGCGCTCCTTGGAAGTGGCCAAAAAAGGATCCTATAGACCCCTTCACCTATACCTTGGAGTCAGGTGCAATCTCTCACTGCACCCACCTGCAGGGAAACCGCTCCACCCTGCCCTCAGATGCAGACCGTTTCCAGGGCCGGACTGAGAACTAAAACCGGCCCTGGCAAAGTGCTCAGCCGGCCCCCTGGGGGTGCGACCGAGCTCTTTGCCGGGGCCGGTTTTCGGACGATTTTGTTACAGGGCTGATTTTGCAGCTATGCTGCAAAAATGGCCCTGAAACAAAAACGGCCCCCATGGACCAAAACCGGCCCCCACCCTTGCGGCGCACCGGGGGATTGCCCAGTGCCCGCAACGGCCAGTCCGGGCCTAACCGTTTCCTGCCAGCACAATGACAAGCAGGCTAGCAGGGACGGACTGGGAACGACAACCAGCCCTGGCAAAGTGCTCGGCCGGCCCCCCCTCCACACTCGGCGGGGTTGGAGGTGCCGCGGAGCTTTTTGCCGGGGCCGAATTTCGGCCGATTTTGGTCAAGGGCCGATTTTGCAGCTATGCTGCAAAAACGGCCCTGTAACAAAAACGGCCCACAGGGGCCCAAAACCGGCCCCCACCCGTGTAGCGCACTTGGGGATTGCCCGGTGCCCACTATGGCCAGTCCGGTCCTGCGGGCTAGTGTCTTTAACAGAAGGTCCTCTTTTCACTGACGCTCTTTCCCGGCAAACATGAGTTTGCGTCTGGGTTGAGGACATCGCGTTCATTGTGATAGGGTGGACTGGCCTGATCTGTGTCCGGCACGCCTAGTTAAAGGTGTACGGCAGGCAGTGGCGTAGCTGGCCCTGTGGTCGCCCGTGGCGGTCCCTGCGTTGCTGCTCCACGGCGGCCTCATTGAAGAGCTGAGGGGGGGACACGGCAGGTAAGAGCGGGAGGAGGCGCCGTCCCCAAAAATCCCCCCCTTGCTACGCCACTGACGGCAGCATAGACCAGGGCAGTGCACCGTGTCTGTGAGAAGGGGCCTATTACTCCAGTGCTGCTACCAATGGGACTTCTGGGTGATTTTTTGCTGAAACATGCACTTGGGGTGGGGGGCTATTGTGAGTTGGGCGGATCCTAAGGGGTGGATTAGCTGACAAGCATGAAATAGCGGGTTAGCGGAGGTGGCTGCGTTGCTAAAATTCACACTAGGAGGGAATGGGCCAGCCAGCCTGGGGTAATATATGCAAGCAGACAACTATCATTAGATTCTTCACAGAAGCTCTCAGGGTATACTGATTATCACTTCATTTGCATTAATGTTTTCACACGACCTCACACACATGCCTTCCAAGATGCAAACATAAATAAATGAGTCAGTCCCTGTGTCCCCGAAACCCAATATTTTTATGATTTAAACCTCACTAGACACCCTCTCCCCTCGCGGCGGTCTGCCTCCTCCCCCTCAGTGGATATGTATGGTGTGTCTCTCCCATCAGCAGAATGGCAGAGGTTTCTCTCCAGTTACTTTCAGGGAGAGCGTTTCTCAGAGGCTTGGTACTGGGGTGCTTAATAACATGGCAGGAAAAAAACAACATGGATTGCAATGTAGAAAGCTTGATGGTGCGGTAAAAGCCCCCAGGAAAAAGATGCAAATTGTAGCTGTTTTCGGGCTTGTCAGAGTTATGAAATACTACAAAATTCTACAATACAATATTTAAAGACTGAAATAACCTTTACAACACAGTCATTACATCGCACTACCTTTATATAGCAGTCCTTACATTGCAACATCCTTTACATCGCATGTCATTACAACACAGCCATTACATTGCATGTCACTACAACGCATGTCATTACAACGCATGTCACTAAAACGCAGGCATTACATCGCAAGTCATTACAACGCATACCATTACAACCCATAGTACCCTTACACTATCCGACACTTACCCTACTGTTGCACTCACTGGAGTTAGAATAATAATTTTTACCCCTACACTATCCAACACTTACCCGACTGTTGCAGTCACTGGAGTTAGAATAGTAATTATTACCCCTATACTTTCCAACACTTACCTTAAATGCAATGTAATGGTATTCATTGTAATGGTATGCGTTGTAAAAGTATAATGCGATTTAATAGAATGCGTTGTAAAGGTAGTTTCTGAAAACGCGATGTAATGACATGCTATGTCAAAGAATGCATTGTAAAGGATGTTGCGATGTAAAAACTGTGTTGTAAAGGCATGCATTGTAAATGTATGCGTTGTAACATCATACATTCGTTTCAGTACAGTACGGTGCACAGAAAGCTCCTGTGAGGTTGTTTTGCAGACATTGAGATGGTGCGGTGTACACACCAGTCTGGCTGTGTCAGAGCACAGTTGGTGCTCAGGTCATGAGCCAGTCTGAATTCTCTAAATGATCATTCCTTTGAGGAAGTCCTCATCTTTTGGTCTCGTCACCTGTCAAGGGCTGGGACATATGGTCCAAAGTTCCATTGACTTACAGATGGGCCTTTCCTCCCAGTCTCCTCACCAATTATGAGCCAGATATTAGCATCCAAACAAGGGTTGACTTGAGAAAAGGCCTCACCTGCCGGGCTCCTCACCATTCTTGAGCCAAATTGTAGAGTCCAAACAAGCGTTGACATGAGGAAAGGCCTCATGTCTCTAACCCTCGCTTTGCTTGTAACTTGTGCTGTTTCTACCACTCGCTTTGATGGTAACTTGTGCTGTCTCTACCCCTCGTCTTGCTGATTTTCTCTGTGCCATTATAATTCCTTTCTCAGGCTCCTGTGCCCAATCTAAATCTTTCTCAGGTTCCTCCACTGGTACCCACAGGCCACCTTTTCACCGTTTTCCCGCCGTCTTCCTGCCGTTTTTCTTCCCGCCGCTGCATCCCTGCGGCACCACCCCACTGCTCTCCCATTGGCCACCCTGCTCCGCCTCCCAGCTGCCCCCCTCTTATGGAGGCCGCACAGCAGCCACGCCGCTGGCGTGCCATAGGCGCACCTAAGGCAAGCCCGTCTTTGCCCTCTGTGCCTGGACCGCGCCCAGCGCTAGAACCCCTGGACCCTGGACACGCCAAGACACCAGTCTCCGATACGACGCCATCCCCCTCCTCACTCTCAACACCGGCCAAGACCACCGCTGCTTCCAGGCCGCCCCAAAACGCACCCACGGACCCTTCTCCTGCCACACCTGCAACTTCACATGCGACAGAACCACCAAACCCCCACGGTCCGGGGCCAATCACCTCCACTGCATATTCCTCAACACCCGCTCCGCACGCAAACACGCCGTCGTGCTCTGGGACCTGTTCGACACCGCCACCCCAGACATTGCCTTCCTGACCAAGACCTGGGCACCCGACATCGCCATCGCCATTCCGGATGGCTACAAACTCTCCCGCAGAGACCGCAACAACGGGACAGGAGGAGGAATAGCCATCGTCCACAAGTCCACCTTCCAGGTCCACACCCTCGCTGATGACTACCTCACCTCAGCCGAACACCTTCACTTCCGGATCCACACCGACCCCAACACCACCCTCAGATGAACACTCATCTACAGACCTCGCGGACCGCGGGCCCTCTTCAGCGACTCCATTGCCGACCTCGCCAGCACCCACGCACTCACCTCCACGGACTACATCCTCCTCGGGGACCTGAACTTGAACCTTAAGAACAACAACGACGCCAACTCCACCATTCTGATAGACAGCCTCGCCAACCTCGGCCTCCGACAACTCGTCACCGAACCCAAGCACGCCGCCGGCCACACGCTCAACCCCATCTTCTCAACAAGCACCCACATCGCCGTCAACCACACGACCGAACTCCACTGGACTGACCACCGATGCATCCACTTCACTTTCAAGAAACCAACCACGCACCACCGCACCCAACAGCTGCCTCGCCGGTGCTGGAACAAAGTCACCGAAGACCAGCTGACCGCCACCCTCACCCTGAACCCACCCACCGACCCCACCGACACAGACGTCGCCGCCCGAAACTTCAGACAGTGGATCGACAACTGTGCCAACACCCTCGCCCCGATCAAGAAACCCTCCAACCACCCCAGCAAGAAAGCAGCCTGGTTCACCGAAGAACTCCAGACCTCCAAACGAACATGCCGGAGGCTGGAGAAGAAACGGCTCCACAACCGCACACCAGACAGACAAGCAGCCCACAAGGACACCATCCGCAGACATCACCACCTCATCAGAACAGCCAAGAGATCGTCCTTCAAAACTCGACTGGACAACAACGCACACGACAGCAAAGAACTGCTCAACATAGTAAAGGAACTCTCCAACCCCAGCGCCAACACCAACGACATCCCTCCCTCGCAAGACCTGTGCGACTCACTGGCCACCTTCTTCCATCGCAAGATCACCTACATCCACGACAGATTCAACTCCTCACCCACCCCGACCGCAACAGACCCCACCCCGAACGCCACCTGCACCAACCAGCTGACCTCCTGGTCCCACGTCAACGACGAAGAGACACGCAAGGTCATGAACTCCATCCACTCAGGATCACCATCAGACCCCTGCCCACACCACGTCTTTAACAAAGCTGATGCAACCATCGCACCCCAACTGCGGAAGGTCATCAACATCTCCTTCGACACAGCGACATTCCCGGAAAGCTGGAAGTACGCCGAAATCAACGCTCTCCTCAAGAAGCCCAAGGCGGACCCCAAAGACCTCAAGAACTTCCGGCCCATCTCCCTGCTCCCTTTCCCGGCGACGGTCATCGAGAAAATCGCCAAAATGCAGCTGACCTGCCACCTCGAGGACAACAACATCCTAGACCCATCCCAGTCCAGATTCAGACGCAACCACAGCACCGAGACTGCCCTCATCGCTGCCACAGATGACATCAGGCGCCAGCTAGACAACGCCGAAACCTTTTCCCTTGTCCTCCTGGACCTGTCAGCCGCCTTCGACACGGTCTGCCACGGCACACTAAGAACACGCCTCCAAGAAGGAGGAATCCAGAAGAAGGCCCTGGACTGGACCACGTCCTTCCTCTCCGGCAGAACCCAGAGAGTCCGCCTCCCGCCCCTCCGTTCCGAAGCCATCGACATCATCTGCGGCGTACCCCAGGGCTCATCCCTCAGCCCAACACTGTTCAATGTCTACATGGCCCCCCTCGCACAAGTGGCCCGCCAGCACGACCTGAACATCATCTCCTACGCCGACGACACCCAGCTCATCCTCTCCCTCACTAAGGACCCGCACACAGCCAAAATCAACCTCCACGAGGGAATGAAGGCCGTTGCCGAGTGGATGAAGAGCAGCCGCCTGAAACTAAACTCGGACAAGACGGAGGTCCTCATCCTAGGCCCCACCCCTTCTGCGTGGGACGACTCCTGGTGGCCGACCACACTGGGAGCTGCTCCAACACCCATGGACCCCGCACGCAACCTAGGATTCATCCTCGACTCATCATTTTCCATGTCAAAGCAGGTCAACGCCATCTCCTCCTCCTGCTACAACACCATCTGCATGCTCTGCAGGATCTACAAGTGGATCCCGACCGAAACAAGAAGAACAGTGGCCCAAGCCCTCGTCAGCAGCAGGCTGGACAACGGCAACGCACTCTATGCAGGAATCCCAGCCAAACACCTGCGACAACTGCAACGCATCCAAAACGCCTCCGCCCTACTGATCCTCACGTCCCCCGCCGCAGCCACATCACCCCCCACCTCAGAGACCTGCACTGGCTTCCCGTCAACAAGAGGATCACCTTCAAGCTCCTCACCCACGCACACAAAGCACTCCACAACACCGGACCAGCCTATCTGAACAACAGACTCAACTTCTACATCCCTGCCCGCCAGCTCAGCTCCGCCAGCCTCGCCCTTGCCACCGCCCCGCGCATCCTACGAACAACGTCCGGTGGCAGGTCCTTCTCCTTCCTCGCCGCAAAGAACTGGAACACCCTCCCCACTCACCTGCGACAGACCCAAGACCTGCTCACCTTCAGATGGCTCCTCAAGACCTGGCTCTTCGAGCAGAAGCAGCACCCCCCCCCCCCCTCCTCAGCGCCTTGAGACCCTCACGGGTAAGTAGTGGGCTTTAAAAGTTCACTGATTGATTGATATCCCTGTCCCAACACTGGTCATGAGCCGGTGCATATGACTCAAAGGTCCACTGACATGGGCAGAAACCTTCCCTCTCTCCGTCAGGAGTTGGTCTGTAGCATCAGACTTCCTCTGCCTTCAGGAAAGGCCTCATCTTCCCGTGGGGAGCTTTTGTTGGGATTCCGTGGTTTCGTCGTGCTGTATGGATAATAAAAAGATTGTATTGTACACATGCTTTTGACTGATTCAATAAATCAATTAATCATAGCATTTGTAAAGCGCGCTACTCACCCGTGAGGGTCTCAAGGCACTGGGGGGGGGGGGGAGGTGCTGCTACTGCTCGAACAGCCAGGTCTTGAGGTGTCTCCTGAAGGTGAGGTGGTCCTAGGTCAGTCGAAGTTGGACGGGGAGGGAGTTTCAGGACATGGCGGCCAGGTAGGAGAACGATCTTCCTCCGGTGGTGGTTCCGCGAGTCCGTGGGATGGTGGTGAGGGCGAGGCTGGCGGAGTGGAGCTGGCGGGACGGAATGTAGAACGTGAGGCGTCTGTTGAGGTAGTCGGAGCCTATGTCGTGGAGAGCCTTGTGTGTGTGAGTGAGGAGCCTGAACGTGATTCTCTTGCTGACTGGAAGCCAGTGCAGGTCTCTCAGGTGGGCGGATTTGTGGCTGTGGCGAGGGATGGCGAGGATGAGGCGCGCGGAGGAGTTGTGTTTGTGCTGGAGTCTTCTCTGAAGTTTTGCTGTGGTTCCTGCGTAGAGGGTGTTCCTGTAGTCCAACCCGCTGGTGATGAGGGCTTGGGTGACGGTTCTTCTTGTTTCGGTGGGGATCCATCTGAATATCTTTCGGAGCATGCGCAGGATGTTGAAGCATGAGGATGAGATGGCGTTGACTTGTTTGGACAGTGTGAGCGTGGAGTCCAAGATGCATCCCAGGTTGCGTGCATGGTCAGTGGGTGTCGGTGCGGTGCCCAGCGCGGTGGGCCACCAGGAGTCGTTCCAGGCGGATGGGGATGGTCCCAGGATGAGGACTTCCATCTTGTCCGAGTTCAGTTTCAGGTGGCTGAGCTTCATCCTGTTTGCGACATCCCTCATTCCTTCCTGGAGGTTGGTCTTGGTGGTGGCTGGGTCTTTGGTGAGGGAGAGGATCAGCTGGGTGTCGTCGGGGTAGGAGATGATTTTGAGGTTGTGTGAGCGGACAATGGCGGCGAGGGGGCTCATGTAGACATTGAAGAGAGTCGGGCTGAGCGAGGAGCCTTGGGGTATGCCGCAGATGATCTTGGTGGACGCGGAGTGGAAGGGAGGGAGGCAGACTCTCTGGGTTCTGCCGGAGAGGAATGATGTGATCCAGACCAGGGCTCTTCCTTGGATCCCTGTGCTGTGGAGGCAAGATCTGAAGGTGCGGTGGCAGACAGTGTCAAAGGCGGCTGAGAGGTCAAGGAGGATGAGGGCGGCTGTTTCCCCGTTGTCGAGCAGGGTCCTGATGTCGTCAGTGGCTGCGATGAGGGCGGTCTCGGTGCTGTGGTTGGCACGGAATCTGGACTGGGATCGGTCGAGGGAGCCATTTGCCTCGAGGAAGGCGGTCAGCTGTTTGTTGACGGTCTTCTCGATGACTTTCACCAGTAAGGGAAGGAGGGAGATGGGCTGGAAGTTCTTGAGGTCCTTAGGGTCCGCTGTGGGTTTCTTCAGTAGAGCGTTGATCTCTGCGTGTTTCCAACTCTCTGGGAAGGTGGCGGTCGAGAAGGAGTTGTTGATGATGTTCCGGAGGTGGGGTGCGATGACGGCGTCTGCTTTGTTGAAGATGTGGAACCATTTTTGAGGAATGATACTCATTTAGAAGAGGTAATTTATACTTATTTTATATATGCGACTGATGGAGCGCGATGTGCTCTTCCGTTGGTAGGGTTGCAACATAATCACAAGTAGTCTGCACCTACATTTATTCTTTTGTTGCATTAACATTTGGTCATTAGAATTTACTTGGTGATAACATGTGAACGTGAAATGTTAGAATTACTTTGTTCAATGTAAAGAAATAACATGGCAGTTACTTTTTGGATAATGTAACCTTTAGCATTCGTCTGCAATTGGTTAACGAAGTTGCTCATTTATAATGTAATGATTAGAGATGCACCAGACTAAAGTTGTACACGGATGTGGCAACTCGAGTTTGAATGTGTAGAAGTTATAGGCTGCTTATAATGATTTGTGCATTCAATGTGTTTGTGTACATGCAGATTTAGAAATGCGTAAGTATAACTGTTCATTTTTTGTGTATTTTGCGTAGGGCCTATGTACTTACTTCTTATGTTGGCCGATTTCTGTAGGCCTGAAATGTATTCTCCCTAACGACTCTTGTAGTAGGGTAAAGAGATGAATTTCATGTGTAAGTTGGGTTTGTCCTGTTCTCACATTTCTGTTGCAGTTGGAGAAAGTTGTCCTTGTTAGTTAGAATAGTGCCTTTTGTTTTAGTAGTTAGGCTCTGGGAGGAGAGGATACTTTTATGCAAAGAATGCTGATAATTGGGAGCCGGTATTCTTTCTCACTTAGGAGGCCTGGGAATCAAGGTCATTGAGCCAGAAGCTGGGAATATTGAAGCTAAATTAAAAATCACCTATGAGAAGTGCCCGGCAGGATGAGGTGATCCAGATGCAAACAGTGGGCTTGTATTGTGTTTTGAATTAGGGGCAGTGTCCTGGGGGTTGAGTCAGGAGAGGAGGTGAGGAAATCGGTGGAGAGGAAAGGAGCATCCTAGAAAGAGCTCTGCAGCATTGGATACTTGACCCATGCAATGTGAGTGCACTTCCTAGGAAGTCTTAACGTGCTGACACCTTTTTCTGATCTTGCCTGGGGAACGCTAAGTAGGGATGTCACGGTAGTAGTAGCATAGGGATAGGCTAATGCTTTTCACGTATTCACCCCAAATGAAGACAGATCTCAGTGTGGGGGCAACCATTGCCTATGTTTTGGTTCCAGATTTGTCATTCTTTTTATGATTCAGCATTTCCATCTTGCTCGTAGATTCAGATTTGTGTTAGTTCCAATGTACTTCTACAACCTCGTCTTGAGGTGTCTGTATATCCAGTTATTTGTGGCTTTGTAATAAACTCACTAACTTGGAATCCGGAGTCTGTGATTCTTCAGAGTCATGATCCTTTAAAGTTGTTGAGTTTGCCTTAATGAGTTATTTCTCCCTTCTATACTTCTCAGCATGCAACAAAGATTCATTGACCAAGGGTTCTGAGTAAATTGCAGAGAGGAACCCAGCCCCATCCCAACACATAAAGATTAACAAGTATGCTCATTACATATTCAAGCAATACGAAGGAAAAAGGAAGAATGTAGGATGGATAAAATATGTACAAATATGAGTGTAGACAACACTGGCACTCCCAACCGCATTTCTGGGAGTGGTCACTATGTGATTATTAAGCAGTTCGGACTTGCTTGCACCGGTTAAACATGGGTAAACGCTTAGTAAATGCAGTCTCCTCCCCTCAGTGGAGCGTGGGTGACCTATGCTAGGAGAGGGTAGGCTGCATCAGAGCAGTAACAAGGTTAGATTGAGAGTGAGGCTGGCACCTTGCTGGGAAGATGTCACTGCAGACCTTGAACCACCTCAGGGTATCGAACCCAGTTCACCTTCTTTCTGTTCCGGTGGTCTCTGCACAGGCGGCCATCTTAGCAGTAGTAGCATAGGGATAGGCTAATGCTTTTCACTTATTCACCCCAAATGAAGACAGATCTCGATGAGGCTTGCAGCACTGGTGAAATAAATTGATGTGCTGATGAGAAAGAATATGGGGCTGGTGAGATAGCTTTTGGTGCTGATAAGGTAGTTGTGGTGCTAGTGAGAGCTTGTGGTGCTGCTGAGAAAGCTTGCAGTGCTAGTGAGAAAGCTTGCAGTGCTGGTGAGATAGCTCGCAGTGCTAGTAAGATAGCTTGCAGTGCTGATGAGATAGCTTGCAGTGATGGTGAGAATCCTTGTGGTGCTGGTGAGAAAGCATGCAGTGGTGGTGAGAAAGCTTGTGGTGCTGGTGAGAAAGCTTACAGTGCTGGTGAAGAGGCTTATGGTGCTTGCAAGGTAACTTGGGATGCTGGAGAAAAACACTATGGTGCTAGCAAAGAAGCTTTCGGTGCTGACAAAGAAGTTTATGTTGGCGGTGAGGGAACTTGCAGTTGTGGGGAGAAAGATTTGGTGCTTGCACATAGTTTTGCAGTGGTATAAAGGGTTACAGTGCTGGTGGCAAGCCATTCAGCATAGGTGTGAAAATTCTCAGGGCAAGTGTGAAAGCGGTCAGTATTGTCAAGGAATTTTGTGGTACTCACACGGTCGCTTATGGTGCTTGCAGTGAAGACTATTTTAACAGAGATGAGGCTAGCAGTGCTGGCGAGAAAGTATGCGGAGCTGGCGATAAAGCTTGCGGTGCTGGCAAGAAAGCTTGCGGTGCTGGCCAGAAAGCTTAAGGTGTTGGCGAGAAAGCTGTTGTCCATGACAACCATGATGTACTGTCCGGATTGTAGTGGTCCGAAGAAGTCAACCGCAACTTGGTTCCACACTCCGTCTGGTAGTTCGGACATGTGGAGTGGTGCTGGGGGTTCTTCGCGACTTACAAGTTGACAAGTCATGCAGTCCCTTAGGGTTGTCTCAACCATGAGATCAAGAGAGGGGAACCAGACTCGTTCTCTCAAGGTCTTCTTTGTGGCGTTTATGCCTCTGTGGCCTTCGTGGGCTAGGTTGACAATTCCTTGGCGTAGCTTGTGCGGGATCACAATCCTCCCCCCTCTCAAGAGAAGGCCATTGTCACTGATGGACAGTTCATCATGAACACGTTGAAATGCCGTGAGGTCATGGAGGTGTGGTTCCGAGCCAGGAGCAATGTTTTTGGCATGCCGCCAGGAGTTGGCGCACACGTGGGTCATGACCGCTTGGATCAGTTGGTCTGAGGCAGATGCTTCTTGAATAGCCTCCAGGGGAACCGCAGGAGGGCACGCAGCATCGATGACGAAGTGAATGTAGTCATCAGCTAGCGATTGGGCGGTCATGACACTCGGCAGGGGGTGTCGAGACATATAGTCTGCTGGGTTTTCAGCTTTGCCCGGCTTGTGGATGATCGTGTACACATAGTCTTGGAGTCGCAAACCCCATCGTTCGATGCGAGGCGGCATCTTGGCGTTAGGATTCCCAAATATGGTGAGTAGGGCTTGATGGTCAGTGATGATGGTAAAGTGTTTTCCGTACACGAACAGGTGAAAGTGTTCACACGCCCATACTACAGCCAGGCTTTCTTTTTCTGGCTGGGAGTACGCTTTTTCCGTGTCCGTGAGGCTGCGACTGGCGTATGCAATAATGTGACGCTGGTCAGAGTGTTCACGATATTGAGCCAGAATGGCGCCCAAACCCACCGGGCTGGCGTCGACGGTGATCTCTGTCCTCTTATGTGTGTCGAAGTAGGCAAGGTTGATGGCAGAACCAACCGCTTGTTTGATTTCATTGAAAGCTATGGCACATGCATGGGACCACTCAAAGGGTTGGCCTTGACGTGTTAGTTCTCGAAGTGGATAACTGATGGTAGCGTAGTCCCGAATGTATCGCGCACAGTAGCTTGCCATTCCCAGGAAGGAGCGGAGATCACTCACGTCTTTGGGTGTCAGGTTGTCAGCAAGTGCAGCTACCTTGTCGGGGTCCGGCTTCATTCCTTCACTTGAGAATGTGTGTCCGTAGAATTTGAGGGTGTTCTTGTGGAACTTGCATTTGTCGGCGTTCAGCGTCAGGTTCGCCTTCAGTAATGCATGGCACACTCTGTCCAAGGCAGTGTCGTGCTCAATCTGATCTTTGCCGAAGACCAGTAGGTCGTCGCTGTAGTTGAATGAGTTCGGGATCCCTTGAATGATCCTTCGGATTGTTTCCTGGAATATTTCGGCGGCAGATGAAATGCCGAAATTGAGGCGTTTGTAGCGGAACAGGCCTTGATGCGTGGTAAATGTAGTGATATATCGTGATTGTTCGTGGAGCTCTAACTGGTAGTAACCTTTATTCAGGTCGAGTTTTGAGAATATTGTGGCACCATTCAGTTTCGTAATCATATCACTTATGTGTGGCCCTGGGTGGCGTTCTCGCTCGATGGCAGTGTTGGGCGCTCTCATGTCCACGCACAGCCTGACTTTGTTGTCTTGTCCTTTCTTTGGGACCACCACGACAGGGGAGACCCATGGGGTGGGTCCAGATGTGCGCTCTATGATGTCCGTTTGCAAAAGGTCTTGTAGCTCGTCATCAACAGCCTGTTGTAGGTGGAAGGGCACTTTCCTGTGGTGTTGGGCAACAGGTGTGACGTTTTCGTTGATATGAAGGTTCACTTTGAAGTGATTCAACTTGCCCAGGCCTTTGAAGAGTTTTGGAAATTTCGCCACTATGTCAGGGGCGTCTTCAGTCATGTACAACAGCTCTACCAGTTTCAGTCTTTCAGCTGTTGGCAAACTGAGTAGGCAGTCGGCAAAATCGGGTCCTTCCACTACGTGGACATATGCTGGAATTTTCCTATTTTTGAAGGTCAGTGTGGTGTGGAATCGGCCGAGGCATGGTAGTGGTTTCCGGCACATCCATGTGAAGATGCGAACCGCCGCTGGCTCTAGTTTGGGCCGGGTTTTCATCTTGTGATATTCTAGCGCACAGATGTAGTTTAGTGAGGCTCCCGAGTCCAGGACGAACTTTGCTGGATGGTCTCCTATCATGATGTCTAATTTAGGATATCTTTTGAGCCGGTCCGGGTCAGCCACCATGCAAATGTATTCGTCACTGTCCTGTAGCATTGTTGTGGGTGTCCATGAGTCAATCACCCTGCAGACGTACTCGTCACTGTCTTGTGAGACTGTGGTGAGTGACGACGAGCCACTGGACAAGGATCGGTGAGCTTGGCGTGATCTCGTGGCGTGGTGTCGAGAGCGAGGCATGCTTGTCGATCTACTTCGCCGTTGGTGAGAGCGAGTTGAGCGAATGCTGGAGCTTGATGAGTCGGAGGAGTGGCTCTCTCTTCTCGTCACTGCACGTGCATGATGTCGGGTGTCAGATCGTGGAGCGGGAGACTGACGAGTAGATTGTCTTGCTTGACATGCGACCTCAAAGTGATTGTCCTTCCCGCAACGGTGACAACGCTGGCCGATGGCTGGGCATTGTCCCGAATGAGGGTATTCTTGGCCACATCGGTAACATGCTGGTGCAGATCTGGTGGATTTTGTGTGTCGTGATTCACGTCTGGGTGACGTTTTCCGGGAGCTGTGCTGATGCTTGCTTGTCCTATGCGTGCTCATCACCGGACGGGTGACCTTGCGCGTCTGCACTCGAAGGGCGTGCTCTTTGTGTTCTTTGTGGTCGGGTTTGTGTGTTTCTATTCGCTTGGCATGGTCTTCCGCTTGGTCGTTGATCCTTGTGAGTTCTTCAATCTGTTCTAGGGTGTATGATTTTTTTAAGAGACGTCTGCGTAGTGTTTCCGAGCGGCAGCCATCGATGATGCGGAGTCGCAGTGCGTCTTCCGTTTTGAAGTTTTCGAAATCGCAGTGGCGTGTCATCCTCTTGATGCGTGTAATGAAATCGCCCATGCATTCTCCTTTCTCTTGAGAGGCTAGATTGAAGACGTAGCGTTCATAATCTACGTTGCGTTTGTGCAGGAATCGCCTGTCAAGGGCAGCTTTGACTTCGTCATAAGTAGCAGTAGCAGCGTCGGGCAGTTCTTTGATTATTTGCGCTATTTCCTGGCCTGCTAAGTTTCGCAGTGCAACCAGCTTGCGTTTAGAGTCTTGTACCAGAGACCCTTCCATGTAGTCCTCGAAATCCTCGCTCCAGGTTTTCCAGGCAGGCCCCATGGTGTTACCAGGCGTCAGCACCAGCGGCTGTGGTTGTCGCATGAAGGGTGCTCCTACGGACGCTGCTTGAGGCATCATTGTTGTGCCGGGTTGCGCAGGTGTGCCTCCGGTCGTGGAGGTGCTCTGGGCGTCGGTATCAGACATGTTGTCTCTGTAGGTTTCAGTAATGAATTGTAGTTGTTCACCTTATTGTCGTTCCAGGCTTGGCATGGGTGTCTTTGGTGTCTTTCACTCGCTGCTGCTTTTCTTTTGCTTGTAAGTGGGTTGAGTGGTGACGTTCCCGCTCTTTTTGCTTGTTTTTGCAGCTTGGAGTGGTTATGCCTGACTCCAAGATGGCCGCCGTAGTGAGAACGTGGGTTTAATAGGGCTGGTGCCTGACTTCAAGATGGCCGCCGTGTGAGACGTCGTCTCCTTGGCCCCGGCAGGCTCTGGCATGTATTATGGACCACGCTTCACTTGTCAGGAAGGCGCTCGCACTGCGGGACTCACCCTCGTGGTTTTCTGGCCTCGGAGGGGGCGGGGCACTCGCGCTCACCGCGATGCCGCTCTGCAGGGCTTTCCGCGTCTTCTCTGGCCTCGGAGGGGGGCGGGGCACTCGCGCTCACCGCGACCACGCGGCGCTCACTTTGATGCCGCTCTGCAGGGCTCTTGAGTGTCGCGCGAGCACTGTCCTGGTGTGCGCTTCTTCCTTCGCTCCCCAGAGTAGCGGTCAGTTTGTTTCGCGCTCTTTTTTAGAGCGGCGCTTCCGGAGCTGCTGGCTTGTCGTTGGGGCCGTTTCTTCAGCTGGGCGGCGCGACGTTGTGTGTGGGGTCAATGGATCCCACCCTCGTCGCCATTGTCGCGCTTCAGCCCGCCCAAGGAGACACAGGACACAGAGCTCGGGTAGGGCAACCTTCTTTATTCCCTGCCAGGAAGTTACTGGCCTACAGCCTACTTACTCCTCCTTTTCCTGTCCCTCATTTCCGCTTCCTCCTCGCCTGACCTGTCTCTACGTGGTCAGGCATGGCGACACGACACTGGTGAGAAAGCTTGTGCTGGCGAGAAGCTTGTGAGAAAGCTTGCGGTGCTGGCGAGAAAGCTTGCAGTGCTGGTGAGAAACAGGCCCGGACTGGCCGTTGTGTGCACCGGGCAATCCCCCGGTCGGCCGCAAGGGTGGGGGCCGGTTTTGGGCCCTGGGGGCTGTTTTTGTTACAGAGCCGTTTTTGCAGCATAGCTGCAAAATCGGCCCTGTAACAAAATCGGCCGAAAAGCGGCCCTGGCAAAGCGCTCGGCCCCCCGAGGGGGGCCGGCCGAGCACTTTGCCAGGGCCGGTTTTGGTTCCCAGTCCGGCCCTGGTGAGAAAGCTTGCAGTGCTGACGAGAAAGGTTTTTGTGTTGGTGAGAAATCTTGTTGTGCTGGTGAGAAAGCTTGTGCTGGGGACAAAGCTTGCGTTGCTGGTGAGAAAGTTTGTGGTGCTGGCGTGAAAGCTTGTGGTGCTGGTGAGAACTTGTGGTGTTGACGAGAAAGCTTGTTGTGCTGGTGAGAAAGCTTGTGCTGGCGATAAAACTTGTGGTGTTGACGAGAAAGCTTTTTGTGCTGGTGAGAAAGCTTGGGCTGGCGAGAAAGCTTTTGAGAAAGCTTTTGGTGCTGGCAAGAAAGCTTTTCGTGCTGGCAAGAAAGCTTTTCGTGCTGGCAAGAAAGCTTTTGGTGCTGGCAAGAAAGCTTGCGGTGCTGGCGAGAAAGCTTGCAGTGTTGGCGAGAAAGCTTGTAGTGTTGGCGAGAAAGCTTGTTGTGCTGGTGAGAAAGATTGTGCTGGCGAAAAAGCAAGCGGTGCTGGAGAGAAAGCTTGCGCTGCTGGTGAGAAAGCTTACGGTGCTGGCGAGAAACCTTTCGGTGCTGGCGAGAAACCTTTCGATACTGGCGAGTAAGCTTGCAGAGCTGGTGAGAAAGCGTGCGGTACTGGTGAGAAAGCTTGCGGTTCTGGGGAGAAAGCTTGCGGTTCTGGGGAGAAAGCTTGCAGTGCTGGTGAGAAAGCTTTCGGTGCTGGCGAGAAAGCTTGCAGTGCTGGCGAAAAAGCTTGAGGTTCTAGTGAGACGATTTACAGTGCTGCTCAGAAAGTTTGTGGTGCTGACGAGAAAGCTTGTGGTGCTAGAGAGAAAGCTTGTGGTGCTGGCGAGAAAGGTTGCGGCGCTGGCGAGAGCGCATGCGGTGCAGGAGAGGGAGGTTGCTCTGCTGTTACGAAGGGCTTTTCAAGGAGTGATTGCTCACTCCTCCAGCAGGTCTACCTAGAGCTGCCATTGCCTGTTCATAGTTTGCACTGACTGCATTAAATTCTCCATCTCTCAAGCAATCAAGCAAACATTTGTGCAGATGCTTCCCCACTAAAGAAGATGTATAGATTTGTCTTTGTGCCAGACACGCCACATTCCATAGCATGCGTAGGACTTGTAATTTAAATACACTTTTATTAGGATCATTTCATATTCATAGGAAACGACCTTCATGCGGCAGGCCCGCGAGCCTAGGTGAACATTTGTAATTCAAAAGATCTATGTAGCCAATTTTCAGAGCACTGGAGCACTTTGCACCCCTCTTTAATGCCTCTGAAAGCAATAAGAAATGACTTGCATTTACTCACTGGATTGTTAACGTGTGCTTTTATGTGTATGTAAAAGTTGGAACATTGCAATTCTCGCGTTTTGTTTATTGGTAATATCCATCGGTGTTTTTAGATGAAAATTAGTTTTATTTTAATGAAGGAGGACCAGGGCAGAATTATTTCCCCCCTGTTTCAAAACACCTCTGTAAACCTAATGTTTTCTTATGATGGCATTTAGAACAGCACCATGTTATGAGTTATGCATAGCTTCGGATATGCGTTTATTTCCTTGCATGGTGTGATTGTGAACACAGCAACATTGCTTATTTGAATAAAACATAATCCTAAAACATCTTTGACACTAATGAACAAAGGATTACATTAGGACAAAAGCAAACACATGATTTTACATGGTTTGAAAATCTTATATTGTAATCGATCAATTAATATCCTTTCTTAAAATAGTCTCATTAAAATAATATACTTAAGATATGAGCCCGTCTTCTAGTTTTAGCCTCAGGATAATGCCTTTATTCTTTCCAAATTTATGACATATATTTATTGTGTAGGCCTGAGAATAGTTTGCGGAGTACTGCTAAGCGAAATTCCGCGAAGTGGCAACAACCCTCAGCTGCATTGCACGGTGTTCCGCAAGTGGCGAACTGCGGTTAGCCGTGCCAATTTTTAGTGCTGGGAGTTTGTCCCGGGCTGTAAAATCAGCGCGAACAGCACCACGTGCCACTCAAGAGGGCACTGTTGTTTTTTTTTCTGCAGCTCAAGTAGATGTACGACTCGAGCTACAGCTTCCGACACGCGAGCGGCATGTTTTTCAATGTGTTAGAGACCGCCCACATCGAAAAATCTCGGCGGGAGGTGGTCTAGTGTATGATTTTTGTTAGAAAGCCACACAAGAGGAAAATCTCTGCTATGCGCCACTTCGCTGAGTTTTTGGGATATCCACACTCTATGCGTAGCGCGGAGTAGACAAAACTCCACAAACTACATCGGCGGAGCGCAATTCGTCACCAACCCTGTTTTTAGATGATGAGGACCACATTCAAACTCCTTTGTATCTTGAAACAGGACTGGCTTTAGTGCTGTGGTGCCAAGTGCGATAATCTTTGATGCCACCCTTACCCCCAAAAAAACTCCTACTTCATGAGTTCCCTCACTACCACGCTCCGCCAGTGCCCCTTATTTCTCCAGACATCCTCTTTTCACCTGCTTTTCATCTGTTTTATAGCGCTACTCATATTCGTTTAGGGTGTCCCATTATACAGAGCCAATGATTCATGTGTGTGTAAATCAGTCTATAGGAAATGGTAGGTGTAAGAAATGGGGTTACCCAAATCTCCAAGGGGGTAGCATGGAACCAAGCGGGCAGGCCAAACTTCGAGGACATGTGAAGCACTCACGCAGCACCTACAGACGACACACCAGGCACACCACAAAAGAGGCAGGACACCAGTTTGAGTTGGAAAATTAAGAAGTTTAGTATCTCCAACCTGCAAAGCAAAAATGCATAACAGTGGCATCATCACACGGCGCCAACTGGCACCAGAGCCAAGTGTATCAAGGGGGGATTATTTACATGGGAAGAAAAGGCTGAGTCTGTAAGTCCATACCTGGAAATAAAAATGTGACTAAATTACCATTGAACCTGGGGCCAATATGGCGGGGCCAACTCAGGCTCTCATCCTTAGTGATAGGCTGTAATGCAAAATACCATCAGCATGAGTATACACTGTGCACTAAAACTACAGCCCGACCCCTGTAAAGGAAACTTCAGGGCATCACAGTAAATCCCAACATACAGGAACACCTGCAATAAATCAGCATAGGGATATCAAACATCAGGCAGGAAGCATTAGTATGCATTGGCATCAGTAACATCAACAACAGGGGGTACCCTTAAACATTTCCTATCACCTGGTCACTGTGCAGGAATAAACATTTTACTAGGGCCACCTTAAATACCTCTTCAGGCGACTAACACTTCCCTAGAGGGGGCAGTCAGCCTCATCAGCATAACGCCTGGGGATGCCCACCACTAACAGGGGCATTAACTCTAGGCCATAAGCGCACTGGGCGCGAAACTATCGACCTGAACATCAACCTAGCATTAGCATAAATCCTGGCCCTAACTCTTGGGGCTTTAATAATTCCTTGGGGGACCGAGGGGCACAGTATTGACCTCCAGCCCACACCAGTTCACTATTCAGGCTGTTGTCCAGTTCAGGATAAGTTTACCATCCAAGGTCTCTAATATCCCAAGTCATGGGGGGGGGGGGCGGACACCGACCCTGTGCCCCGTTGCCCACTCTACCCTCCACACAGTCTAACATAGGACCCACTCACCGGGGTTCTGGGGAGGTCTCCTTCTCAGTAGGGGGGGCAGGCACCGGCAATGTGCCTCGAGGCCCCCCTTTCCGCGGCGTCACCCGGGGCCCCTCCTTCTCACGGGGGCCCGGGGGGTTCAAAACGGCCTCTGGGCGGCCACACTCGCCTCACCCGGGCCTCCTTTCCTCACAGGGGCCTGGGGTTTCAACACGGCCTCAGGAAGGCCTCAGGGGATACACGTGGTGTCTGGGCACACGTGGGGGAAGCCTGCCTGGCTTTCCTCCCACGTCACACGGCTCCTGCAGCACAATCGGGGCTCCCTCGTCCTCGCGGGAGCCCCGCAGGCACTCTGCTCCTCCAGCCGGCTTCGTTGGGGGAGGCGGGGCTGGCTCCGACAATGTGCCCCGGCCCCTCACTCAGGGGCACAGACCGGCGGGGTGGCCTCCCGCTCCGGTCGCTCCAATTCGGGGCTCCCCCTTGACCACGGGGGCCCGCACCGGCACTTCACCTGGGTCCCCCTCCCTCACGGGGACCCAGGGCTTCGCGACGCTCCTCTCGGCCTTCCCAGCCGACAGCCAATCCCTGCGCGGCCTTTCCGGGCTCGGCCGCGCGGACCAATCCGTGTGCGGCGCTGGCGGGGGCGGGCCGATGACGCGGCCTGGCCCCCGTCACGTGATGGGGGACCTGACGGCCTCAGGGCCTAGCGCGGCCCTCTCCTCACATCGGCGGCCCTCTCCTGGCACCGGGGGCCGCCGCGACGATTCCCACAGCAGTGGGGGGGTCCCTCAAGGGGGCGCCGGGCCGCGGCGGCGATCTTCGCCAAATCACAACCGGCGCAAAGCAGCGCCAACACTCCTCGGGCTGCGGCGGTGATATCGGCGGCAATAAGGGGTAGGCTCCCTTCAATTTAATTAATTATATATATGGCGGACAGCGCGCCAAAACGAGGGTAGGCTCCTCCAGCGCGATTCTCCTCACAGCGCCCGCAAGCCACACGGCGCTATTCACAGCGCACTGCTCTTCCCTCAGGCCACGCAGAGATGGCAGGAAATTAACTCTTCCTCAGCGCTTTGCAATTATAGCGCTTGACAGGCAGGCTTTACAGCACTAGGGGGCCACAACAGTCACAGGGCCCAGCGCTTTCACAAGGCCTCACAGCACCTCAGCCAGCAGCAGTTCTTTTGGGGGCCCAATCTTCCCCATGGTGCTTCAAAGGGGCCACAGCTTCTCAAGGGGGGTAGACAGTCCCACACCTCACCTCCTGGGCGCTTCTTCCTCACAGCGCTGGCGTAATTCCCGGTCCCCACAGTGTCAGGGACCTGGGTAGGGACCCTTCCTTGTCAGGGGCCCAGGGGACAGTAGAGTAGGGGGTTTTAGGGGTGCAGGGCCCAGCTCACAGGCCCTTGTGGCGGTAGCTCCTCGCAGCAGGTCCCCTCTCTTTCTTGTCCCAGTGCTGACTGACTCTCTGGTGGCACATCCCTCTTATTTATACCCTCCTCCCAGGCAGTGCCAGAGCCTTCTAGAATGTTGGCAGAACTAGCCTAAACTGGCTCAAGGGGAGGGGGTGAGCACCCTGGGTGCCAGGCTTTCCCTCCAAAAGCTAGGGGTAGCTGGGTAATAATAGCTAGACTGCTGACCTATGGCAGTACAGTGGCAAAACCCATGGCCATGGCATCCATTTTAAAAACAGTACATTTTAGTCAGGTGCATTTTTAAAATGGGGAAATTTACAAGTGCTCACACCATTACTTGACATTACATTTTTAACAAGGTGTCTCACACCACTCATGGCCTATACAGGTTTAATCCCATGGGGGAGACATTTCAGACAAGGGGGTCAAAAGCGAAAAATTTTGGGGGAAAAGGCCAAGTCCAACAGTAGGTAAGATAGTGAGGAATACACAGTGTAGGAGTCATATGTCACAATACTGGTAGGCAGCATATTTCAAGTGTTTGGTCTGGAGAAGCACGACTAAGAATTTGAAACTTACCGTAGTGGTCACCTTTACTAATAAGAATGTATTTCGACCCAATTTGACACAAGTATAATAATGAAAGACTGTGAAAAAATGGAACGTTCTAACCTTTACCAAGCGGCTTGCTTGCAACTCTTTGACGACAGTTCATAGGTTACTTTGCTATATTAGTGTTGTAACTTATAAACTGCAGGTAAAAAAAAATCTGTGACAAAAGCAGTAACCTACTGACCGATCCACATAAAACACAGTTTGGTGATTTGCGGTGCGACATGTTCTTTGCAGCAGGCATCTTAACCCTCTCCACTACTTTAGCATGAGGTGAAAATGCCACTAGATAATACTCTGATCTCACTCCAGCAGGAACATCAATCGCCTGAGGTATCTTGACATTTTTATTGTTGCGTGAAATCTTCTATACTCTCAAGGAACTCTGATAGGCGTGCTTTTTAAATTCCTGTTATTTCTAAACACGGCGCCCCTCGAGGTCAATGCCATGTGCGGTTGCACCGGTCGCACCGCCCTAGAATCGGTCCGTCTTGTTAACTTTCCAAAATAAATCTCTTTATTGTGAGATGTACAAATATGAAACCGTACCACACTGAATTCACCAAATTTAATTTAAAAAGTCAGTTATTATACTATATTGCGCAGATCACTCACTCCGTTTTAAGGGAGTTTTGCAAATGCACAGCTGAAAAGCAACGAAGGAAAGTCCGAAGTGCTGGTGCATGGCTCCTTTGCGACGGATTTTAGAGAGAGGCTCTGGCCTTCTAGTTTTCCTCGCCTTTCTGAGAGGAATGGTGCCGCCAAAAATCTTGGCGTCTGGTTCGTTGAAAATCTGAACTTTGTGACGCAAGTAAAGAAATTGACCGGCACCTGTTTTGGCATGTTGAAAAGCTTGAAGAAGTTTCTTCCCTTTCTGCCTAGCTCGGTCAGAGAAACTGTGGTCCGTGCATCGATTCTGTCACGTTTGGATTATGCCAACGCCCTCCTGGTGGGCAGCCTGGGTTTCCTTGAGAAGAAATTGCAAGTGGTGCAAAACTCGGCTGCCAGACTTCTCGTGGGTTTGTCATCCAGGCATAGTGTTTGGACTTATCTGCGTTCTCTGCACTGGTTTCCAGTTGAATCTCGCCTGAAATTTAAAATGCTGTTAATCGCTCATCGGGCCCTTTATGGTCTAGGCCCTATTTATTTGCAGAAGAGATTCGCCTTTTACATACCAGGGAGACAGTTGTGCTCTTCTGCTCAGTTGCTGAGGCAGATTCCAAAGTTTAAGCGCCAGCGACTTGGTGGAAATTCTTGTGTGCGCAGAGCAGGTCTGGCCTGGAATATGTTGCCCCTAGCCTTGCGAGGCATCCAAGATCCTTTGCTATTCAAGAAAAAATTAAAAACACTGCTCTTTTAACCGGATAAGTGTGCATTTTTCTCCTTTCTGAAGTTAGTGCCGGGACACTTCCGAGTAGCTGTGCGCTCTATAAATTAAATATAACATAACATAACATTGTTCGTGTTCCTTAACGGCGGGTATGGGAGAGACCCTTTCTTGCTTGTTGTGCATGTGCTGTGTCGTGCAACCTTCAGTGAAGCTCGGGCTCCCATTGCAGTTTCTTGTTTTATCATTATGTGCATGCGCGGTGTCATGCATAAGCCTTCTGAGTCCTACGCAATCGTGAGATGTGCGTTAACTGGATCCCACGTACTTGGCCCTCCACGCATACTCTGAGTGATGCAGAAATAGAGTATCACATCTCTGGAATACTGCAGGCTGTTACCAGCTGCAACGATCTGGTAGTAACAGGAAAAGAAATCAGCAGAAGCGTGTGGTAACATAATTACTACAAGTTACTCCTCATTTCTTCCACTCTAACCCTAATTGGGGCATTGGAACGTTGAGCGCTCCTTTGTGGCGAGTGGAGTGGCTCTGGGCCAATGCAGGCTGGTGCCAGCCCCTGCTCCATCTTTCTGCCTCTCCATGTTTATTTTCGAACATTCTACGCTCAAAGGGTGGAATGTTCGAACAGCCTATAGCCCTTCGGCCTCAGACTATGTCAGTTCTTACAGATCTTCACTTCGTTACAGGCCCTTGTATGTGGTTCAGGTTCAGGGCCTTGAGCAATCTGTCTGGTCCAGGCGCGCAACACCCATTGGGCTCACGGGGCTTCAGCCCCCCCCCTGTCGTGTGGGTCAGCCCGGGCTGACACAGCTTTGTGGGCTGGCGACGCTCTAATTGCAGCCGCACCCAAGTACTTAACAGGTCTTTAAACACCATTTACTTGTAGATTAGGTGTTTGTTGTGTTTTCACCCCTTATTTCAGTCACTCTGTCTATGGCTGGAAGAACTAGCCCCCCCCCCCGAAATATTTTTCAGCCCTCCCTTGAAATTTGGCTCTAGTTGCCCGTCTGGTCTGGTCCTCTGAGCGGACCATGAGGCCATTTTCAGCTGTGACAATAATACTGCAACCTACCCATGTCCGCGCGTGCATTCTATAGGGGTCAGATGCACCTGCGTCACTGCACCTTCACTGGCTCCAGTGTGCACAGTGTATACACCTTTAGGCATTGTTAGCCTTTGAGGCACCATCACAGCGTTCTCCCTCCGGGTGGCTCCTTTCTGCTCATCTGGATCCTTTGCACGCAGACAGACCCTTTCATTGCACACGGCTCTCGAGTATCTGCCTGACTCTGCCTGACTCGGATTCCATCTTGAACGGAAGTCAGCAGCATGTTATAACTGCTTCCATTTTTAGTCTGGCTCATCACGCCATGGTGCATGTCGGGACAACATATAGAACTATAACGGAAAAATAAATTAATAAATGCCTAGGTACCTCGGACTCTAGCAGCTGACCGCTCTCAGAACACCCATCCCCAGCTTGCACGGGTTAGCCCATCCATGGTGAGGGATACTGAACAACCATGGTACCAGCCCTCCCTGTGGACACCAACCTCTGGTGTAAGTCTACACTCCCTGGCAGGAAAGAAGCAGCTCGGGCAGCCTGTGAATTGTGTTGATGCAAAACGACTACAACGCAATAGATATCTTGGTAGCACAGGCTGTTTCCCTTTAAAGTTCTGCAGGCTTTACCTTCTGATGGGGTGCGCTTGTGGAGGTTGAACGGTTCCAATGCTGCAGTGATTGTTGCAGGTGTAGAATGCTGCACACCACTGGCAGAACAACAAAGTAGCAGAGCCACGGCGAGCAACCAAGAACTTCCCCGCCAGAGGTCCTTTCCCCAAACGTTTAACAACACAGATTCTTCAGATGGCCATTTACCAGGCCCAACACTCGGTCCATGCCCCAGGCTCTCTAGCGTGTCATGTCAGGCAGTGACCGCTCCGTATCCATGACCATCCGTTTCACGGCCTCTTGGATTTATCCACAGGTTGGAAGACGTCCTTCTTCACAGTTTAGTTGGTGGTCTCTATATGGCACGATATTGTAGTGGTGTGGGTTGTGTATGTGTGGAGTGTGCATGTATGCAGGATGTGTGCCATTAATTTCCATCACATTAAAACCGGATTCTGTCCTCGTGGCTTCCCTGAATATTGGTTTTAGCAGAGAACTCAGTGTCTCGGCTGGTCTGGGTGAGCTCCAATGAGGAAAGGAAGTTGGTCAATGTCAGTGTGGGATGTCACCCAGTCAATAGAACCATGTCTAAGTGATACTGTATGCACCCCTCCCTGCTCACCTCTCCTTCGGGGTGCCCACCGGCCTGTACGGTTTGGCTGATCCAGTCTCCCCCCCTGCATTGCCCCAGTGCTGCTTCATGCCTGTGTACACAGTGGTGAGTTTTGGTGGCTGTACTCTGAACCTGGCAGCGTCTGGCTGAAGGGCTGCAGAAGCAAGGGTGCCAAGGAAACCAGCGGCATGTCTTCTGTCCAGGGGACAGTAAGTGGCTTCAGGACATTTGTCATCTTTCATGGTGCCTCTCAAACCTGTTTTGTCACCTTCATACAGATGCATTAATTCCACGGCCCTTTCACCAATACATCATGCAGGACTTGCAGTTCAGAGCAGCGTGTAGTGTTCTGTTAGCTTTGCTCACAATCGCTGCCAACCCTTCGTGTATAACAAGCTGCCCTGCAAGTTACACTCCCTCCGAGTGCCCTCCCCAGCGGGCTCACAATGAGTGCCAGCCCCTCGCCCGCGCGCTCTCCAGTCCCTCCGTGTACCGCGTGCCCTCAGTTTCCCACCCCTCGGATTCTCGCAAGACCCTCTCATGGGCGGCCTGTCTCTACGGCTCGTCGGACGTCCAATAAAAGGCCTCCTCTTGCATTGATACGCGAGGGGTTTTGCTGCACCGGCGGGAGCTCGTCTGCTCGCCATTGGGCCCGGCTTTGCGAGCCGCCGATGGAGGCCGCGGCTCGTTAGGATGCAAATCAGATCTGATGGAATTAAGGAGAGCGGCGCAGCCGAGCGGCGCTGAGCAGGCGGCGCGGTACAGGGCCCCTCTCCTCTCTCCCTCCAGACGGGCGTGGAGGGCACTCTGCGGTGCAGGTGAGCAACCGCAGAGAGCAGCGCGCCCTCTGTGCCTCCTGCCTGCCCCCTCTCACCTGCTGTGCCCGTCTCTGCGTCATGACGTAAGGCCCGGCTGTAGGATCACCACCTCCATCCCTACCATCACCGACCCTGTTTCCAGCCCTGAACCTCAATTCCGGCCCTCAACCTCACACCATGGTGATCTGGTATGTCAGTTTAATTAGTCAAAGATAAGACTGCAACGACCAGAATGCACTGGGCTGACACCCAAAAGCCCTGGACTAGTAGAGAGCGTGGCTGCTTTGACATGTACCGAGGTGGTCACCCTAGCCCTCTGAATGCTAGCCTGCAATCTCTTTATGGTGTGAGACAGGCACCCCAAAATTGGGCATACAGTCTACGTAATGTCCCAAGGTTCTCTGAACTATGGCCAGAAGTCTGTCCGAAAGTCTCACTAAAATGTTTTCTGCAGTCTCTTTTGAATGATGGAAGTTCTACCTGAACTCTGACCAGCAACGTCTGCATGCTGCTGGAAGGCCTTGTCTCTCTTAAATATAACCTGTAGACTCTAAGGGCCCAATTATGAGTTTGGCGATGTGGGAACAGACGCCACGACGGCGGCTCGCTCCGGTACCCCCATCCCTGTGGTCGCACGTGTTTCATCGGGTCTACAGGCTTTTTTTGGCAGCCCCACAGCAGTGCCCCTGAAAATGGGCTTCACCATGGGAATGCCCAAAAAAGTTTCTGAACGGCATTGACTGCATAGTCCACTCCGTGCTGCAACTAGGTGCATGCTAACAGGGGGGCACATGTTGTACCCCCCTGCATGCATGCACAAGGCCAACAGGGATCTCTGTAGCGCCTCCTTGGTTTCAGGACCACCAGCATTTTCATGCAGGAAAGATCTCCATGACACTGTCCAACACATTTACACTGCCGGCGGTCCTGAAACTCGTAATATGTGCTGGTGGTGCCGCAGCGACACCACCAGCATATTACTGAGGCCCTGACCGCCGCACCACCGCCAGGGAACGGCAGTTCCCAGATGGCTGCTGTGGTGCAATGGTGGTCCAAACGCCCAACTTGTTAAGGGGCGGCCGGACCGCCGGTGCGGCGGCGGATGGACTGCCGCCGTCACGCACCTGCAAGTCTGGCTGTCAATAGACCTCCAGGCTCATAATTAGGCTATTAGGAAAGTTGGACAATATCTATGAGCTATGACGTAGTCTCATCATGATGTGAGAATATCTAGCTGAACTCTGACCTTTAATCGCTCTATGGTGCTTGAAGATCCCTCCCAAGCTCTGACTTGAGAGCCTATTCTGCATGATACCGGGAGGTTTCCCCCGACCTCTGGCTTGCAGTCTCTTCCAGATATCCCTTCGGTTTCTCTATGGTGTTGGAAGGTTTCTTTGAACACGATGGCTTAGCTCTAGCAATGGGATTTTCCCAAAACTGGCGAGTTATCTTCTTGATATTGATAAGTCTCTTTGAACTCTATCCAGCTCTCTCTTCATGATGGTGTACGGTGTGGGAACTCTGTCCAGCGGACTCTTTCAAATGTAGACCGTCTTATTCAGGGCTCGAGTCGGGGTACCACGCCGGTGGACGGCGTCCCCCCACTTATTTTACCGGAAGCGCGATAACTGGAGCAAATGGAGCCACACATTCACTCTTTGGCCTCTCTGGGGCGAGATCAGAGCCCATTCAAAACGCTGCTCATGCACTGGCTTCTCTGATGCAATCGCATCTAAGGGGTGAGCGAGGGGAGGCAATGAGTCTGATGGTGCAAGCCACCTTTCGTGATGTCACTTCCTGTCATGACATCAGGGTCCCTCCATTTCTTTTTTTAGAACTTGTGCCCTGGTCTTATTGAACCATGAGGAGCAGTCTCTGCGTGGTGTGAGCCACTGCCTAATTTGAGCCGGTGTTTTCTGGTACTCGGCTCAGCTCTTATTTGTTAACACCAGCACTTATGACAGACTGCCATATGGTGGTGCTGTCTGTCTAATTTAGAAACGAGCACAACTACAGTCATTTATTAATTCAATACACATTAAAAAGGACTAATACCTGTTGCCGAAACCATTATAATAGCTTTGGGGCCTGGAATAGTCTGAATTGTCTCATCTTTAGGAGTTTGGTAGTGAGTTGTGTTAGTGTCATTGGCAGAGCTAACAGGGGCAATGGGTAATGAAAGTTGCAGTGACATCTTGGCGAGGACCCGGGCACGTTTTTTTGTGTTTTTTTTTACAAATTAAACACTGCACATCTCCATGCATTCTGGACTTTGGTCTCGTTGACCTCTGACCATTTGTCTCTTCATGATGTTTTAAGGTCTTTCTTAACTCTGTCCAAATGTCTCTTCACAATGTTGGAGGTTTTGCTGAACTCTCACCAGTTGTCTCTTTTCACTGTTGGACGCTGTCTCTGACTGCTGTCCAGCTAGTATTTCACAATGCTGGACAGTCTCCCTGAACCCTGACCAGCTGTCTCTTAAGAGTGTTGGAAGGGCTCTCTGAACTCTCTCCAGATGTCTCTTCATGCTATTGGGAAGTCTCTGAACTCTGTCCAGTTGTCTATTCCTGAGGTGTGAACGTCTCTTTGCATCCTGAGGAACAGTGTCTGGATGATGTGAGCAGATGTTACTCACCTCTGGGTTTCAGCCTCTCTGACCACTGAGGGGCTCTCTTCATGATGTTGGAAGATCTTTCCGAACCCCGACTAGCTGTCTCTTTGTGATATTAGATGGTCTGTCTGAACTCCCTACAGCTGTCACTTCATGATGTTGGATGGTCTGTCTGAACTCTGTCCAGATGTGTCTTTGCGATGTTGGAAGGACTCTCTGAACTCTGTCCAACTGCCTATGCATGGTGTTGGATGTGCTCTCTGAACTCTGCCCAGCTGTCTCTTCACTATGTTGGATGTTATGTCTGAATTCTGTCCAGCAGTCTCTTTGTGATGTTGTAAGGACTTTCTGAACTCTTCCAGCTGTCTCTTCATCATGCTGTAAGGACTCTCTACTCTATCCAGTTATATCTTCATGATATTGTAAGGTCTCTCTCTACTCTGTCCACGTGCGATGTTGGACGGTCTAGCTGAACTCTGTCCAGCTGTTTCTTCGTGATGTTGCAAGGACTCTGAACTTTGTCCAACTGTCTATTTGGGATGTTGGACTGTCTGTCTGGATTCTGTCCAGCTATCTCTTCGTGAGGTTCTAAGGACTCTCTAAACTCTGTCCAGCCGTCTCGCTTTGATTCTATAAGTGCTCTATTGACCATCGTTCTCTGGTGGACCCTGCCAAGGCGCGTTTAGAGCAGCTCACTCCCAGCATCGGGGCTCTGATGTAGGTTGACTCAAGTCCAGCTGATTCCTGACCCTGTTTCTTCCATGTTTCCAAATTCTATCCCACTCCAGTCCCTGAATTGTGGGACCCTGACCGCTTCTCACTCGCGCTGCATCGCCCCAAGGGACGAGCCCCATGGTCATTTAGAGGCTGCTTCTCAGGGATATACTCATGCGTCCTGATGATGATCCCCTGATTTTTAGCTGGGATCGAAACGTCGTCGACTTGCACATCTTGACTCCAAACGGACTCCTTTGGATTTATGTGGAGCACAAGATGTTTTGTGTATTGTGACTGTTCTTAATGTGCATTCATTGTAATTTATTTATTGTTGAAGTCACTATATGTGTTAATGCCTGAGGTTTGGATATCTGGTGACTTCCAACCTTTTAATCACAGAATTTTGTGTATGTTTTTCAGTTTGTCTTTTTGATTGTGAGTTTAATAAGTTTATTGTCTCTCTATTTGAAGAATTTTGACACCGGTCTCATTCCAGTTCTGTGAACCATTGTCCATAAACTTCTTGGAGGGACCTCTGTCTCTTGCAATCTATTAACCTTGTCCAGCTGTCTCTTCACAATGTTGGAGGGACTCTATGAACTCTGTCCAGCTGTCTCTTCATGATGTTTGACGGTCTGTTTAAACTCTACCCCGCTGTTTCTTTGTGATGAGGATTGGACCCTGAGGCGCAGTCTCTGTATGGTGTGAGCACATAGTGATGAACTCTGGCCTTTGGTCTCTTTGACTCTGTCCAGCTGTCTCTTTGTGATGCTACAAGGACTCTCTGCCCTCTATGAAGCTGTCTCTGTGTGATGTTATGAGGACTCTCTGACCACTGTCCAGATGTCACATTGTGATGTTGTAAGGACTCTCTGTACTCTATCGAGCTGTCTCTTTGTGATGTTAGATGGACTCTCTGACCTCTGTCTAGCGGTCTCTTTGTGATGTTGTAAGGACTCTCTGACCTCTGTCTAGCGGTCTCTTTGTGATGGTAGATGGACTCTCTGACCTCGAACATTCCATCTTCATGATAACTGGTACCTGGAGATATAACTTCAAGAATAAACCTACAGCAGTGATCCACGTGACCCGACTTCATGGCTTCCTTCGTGTTGACACATGCGAGCCTCCACGCCAAGGAAGCCCTGTGCGAGCCGAGGTCAGCATCTATAGCCCGCCCACTAGGTAAACAACCTTTACAACGCAACTTTTACCACGCAGTGCCTTTACAACGCAACTTTTACAACGCAAACTATTACAACGCATTGCGCTGGGGGGCGCTCTAGGATAGGGAATAGGTTTAATGTACTATCCAACACCTTCCCTACTATCCACGGGGACTGGAGTTGGAATAGTAAATTAAACAATTCACTATCAAGCGCCTAAAAGCACTATGCGTTGTAAAACTTGCGATGAAAAGGTAGGCGTTGTAAAAGTATGCGTTGTAACGTCATACATCCCGCCCACTATACTTTGCAGATGTTGAGGGTAAGGGGGTGATGTAGCCGATTTCTATTTGCCATCTCTCCATTTCCATCACCCCTTTTCTTCTGGGGGAAACCTGTGACATATCCAGGAATTGCAGCTATAGGGGCGTCCTTGGGCCAGTCGCACCCTGATGGTTTCAGACTCTTCCCAGACAGAAACTGTTTGCTGGCTGCCGAAATAAGAGAGTTGGCATTTTTTGTAGATGCTAAATGAGACCCCTTTCTTGAATACACTTTAATGTCTTGATCTAACCCAGTTCTAGTAGCGAGAATCACTTATGCCCTAATGTTCAAAAGCACTCTAAGACACAGCGTCTGTTTGCATATGTTTTAGCATAATATGCTTATGCAAATCTTTCCAAAGGATAGACTTCCAATTGTGTTATATCTTGAAATATTCCTTTAGCTCAAGTTTTATAATCCTCCCTGTAGAATATATGAATAATTCCCTTTCCCCTAATCCTGGGTGTTAGAACGCTCTTTTCACTTAGTCCAGAGACGCTTTCACCCTTGAAGTATGGGGTCTGGTCGCCATTGTTTTAGGGTCAACCAAATTCATAGTCACAATGGTGAACCTCTGCTCTCTTCTATACATCAGGAGCGTCTGTCACTGGGATGGCTGATCCTGAGTTGGGTTTGAAGAGCAGGGGTGCTGGGAACTCTTGCGCTCCACGTCGCGCCCACACTATTGCCGTGCATATACTTAACCCACTTGCATTTGTCCAGAGTCCCACTGAACGAGGGACACATTCCTACCACTCAGACCAGCACATTTTGATGCATAGTCTTGGACAAGGCCATGGTTGTAGACGTTTGCAAATCGTTGTGTAGTGCCCCATTATTGCCCTTTGCATAGGATGCCGCGTTAACCACACCACGTTCCTTTGACTTGCACCGCGTGTTTCTCTTGTGGATTTGATTTTTTCGATTTCGAAACGTGTTGTGCTGGTGTCTCGCGTGCATTTTGTATACGAGTACACACCTTGCCTATCTTTTCCTTGTGTGTGGTTCAGCATTCCTGAGGGAATGCTATGGTCAAATTACATTCGCTCTCAGGTTGTTGAATATGTTAACATTTTTATTTTAAGTCCCACTTCTCATGTAAATGGCCCACTTTCCTAGACCTTCGCTAGATTTGCATATTATTCGTAATATGTGAAGGTCCAAAGACAAAATTATACCCCTACTCCTTACTTGGCACAATAAAGCTTCAAACTTCATAAAAGCTGGATGACCGGGGCGAGAATCCCAGATGCTTTTGCAGTGTAATGTCCTCTAAGTGGACTTCTTGCTGTCTTTACTCAGGGATTCAAAGTGTCAAATGAGGTTAATCCATTTTGGATATACCGCCACCACAGCTGGCAAAAAGCTTGTACTTGAAGTTTCATTATGGTACTCTAGAGACAGGGTCGTTTTCCTCCCTGTGGCTTGCAGGAAGGCCTACGGAGTCTACTGAAATGTGTCCAATGTGCCACTCGTCCTCTAAAGAAAACATTGGCCGTGTGTTGTTCTTTTGCCATGCTTATGGAACCCCAAGTGCCAAATGTATTCCACCATTATGCATCCGGCTTCGGGTCAGACGCTACCAGAATGCCTTGTGGGTTTTGAGCGGTGACACATACTGATGCTGTGCTCTCCTTGACTAAATAACTACAGGCAGTAGGGGTATTGAGAATGCACACAGATCTAGGAAGAAATACACAAAATAAAAAAGGGAATTTTTTAGTCTGGACTTTCTCTACTGATCTTTTGATCCACGTCTTGTTTTAATTCCTTAAGTGCCCCTAATGATCACAATCTACCTCACTGTATTTACATTTCAGCTCGCCTGATTTTGACTCCAGTGCTGCTGCTTATCCATAAATCTTGAGAGCTTTTAGTGCCGTACCATGCTTGCTACTGCATGTTGTTTACGCTATGGACCACAAAACTGTGAAATTGCAGACTTGTATGACTTACTGATTACATGCGATGAATATGTACTGTATTTTGATGGTATCTTTTTAAGTGTTTTAAGGTTTTTTAGTTGCTTACTATATTGTATTATGTACTGTATGTTTTATGGAATGAAACTTCCGAAATAAATATGTCTGACTGACTGATTAGCCAAGGAGTTGCCTACTAGCTACTAGTTGGGGATAGACTTGGTTGTATGGTGCATATAATGTTGGGTGTAACTTGTGTGGGCCCCTTTGCATCTCTAAATCATCCATATTCACGTGCGCACACCTCTCTGTGCGTCCCGGGTCAACCCAACTCTTATATTTATTTACATCTTGCAGTGATATACCTTTCTTCTTCTGTCACTGGTTGTTTTCTCATGTCCCAAACATGAACAGCAACACCGTATCCAAGAGCTTAGTGTCCAGGTGTGTCAGGGATCAAAGTCTCACCTAATGATGCTTTCAGATGTAGGAGAGCAGACCCAGCATCTTCTCCAGATGTTCAGTTCAGAGTTTTACTGTGAAGCTCTTGCTGTCTGGGATCATTAGGGTTCGGGACTTGTTGTTCCCTCTTGCCCTTGACAACAGCGGCTTTGATGGATAAGCAGGCCTGTTCCTTGCAGTGGCTCTGGGCTGACGTGGTTGGCATATATGCAAATCCACCCTTTGATGCGGCATAAAGCCTATGTCACAAGTGGCAAGAAGTTATGAGAGCCCTCGAGACAACACACAACCACACTCACCACATCCTTGCACACATGGCTCCCTTACACTCTATTCACCTATCTCTCCCTCCATGCCCCACAATATCTTGGCATGAGATGCTACAAATGTTCCAGCATCCACCTGGATCCTCAAATCTGGTATCACTTATGTCTATCTTACACCCACTGGGTATCTCCTGTGGTGCTTATTCACTGTTGCTTCTGTTTTGTGCATGGGAAGGCATGGAATATTCAGGCTAGACCCTGTGCAAGTAGGAAGAGTTAGTAGGAAGACACAGTTCTGTGTGTTGTGGACCCCAGTCTATGTAAATAGGCAGAGTTAGTGGGAACACACAGTATAGTCGGGGTCGCGCCTACGCAAATAAGCACATTAAGTGGGAGAATCCAGGTATATCCGGGTTCGTGTCTATGCAGCTACTCCTAGTTAGTGTGAAGATATGGATATTTTGAACTCACCTATAGCTGAGCTCGTCATGAGCCACGGTGGTCGTGTGCTCATGACGAGCTGAGCTCGTCATGACCACACCCGTTTCTTTAAAACGCTCGCACAGCAGGGGAATTTGCTCAGCGTGCAAGCGTTCTAACGGTCATGACGAGCTCAGCTCGTCATGAGCACACGAGCACCGTGGCTTATGAAGAGCTGAGCTCGTCATGAGCATGTGAGGTGTTAATTGCCATAGTGGTCATCTCTAAATTAGCCAGACAGTGCCTCCTTGTGGCAGACTGTTACAAGCATCAGTGTTGACTATTAAGTGCTGGTGCCGAGCACCAGAAACCACCGGCTCAATTAAACACTGACAAGGTATCCCTCTTTAGTCCTGACCACAGCTAGAAAATGGGTGCAAGTTCCTTTTCGGTGATGAATGAAGGGATAGAAAGTCCTTTTGCTGCATTTTACACTTCTATAGACATATTCCACGATACAGCCGGAAATTCCTGCTTCCTTTGTCTGTTGTGTGAGGTGAGATCTAGTGCCTCACAATTGGTCACAAATAGCATCTGTTAACACACATGCCAAAACAGCGCGCGGCTTGACAAAGCAGTCAATACCACGACTGTGTCGTTACCATGAGTTCCATTACAACTCAAGTCATTACAACGACTTGCTTTAGGGAAGGGCTGGACTTTGGAATAGTAATTTAAACGATTCCAAAATCCAGCGCTGCCAGTCGGTGTGTCATTATAGAAGGTGTTAGACTTAAAATTCAACACCATTCCAACACTGCATTCCCTAAAGCAAGTCATTGTAATGACTTGCATTCTAATGGAACTCGTGGTAACGTAGCTGTTGTTGTACTGACTGTGTTGTAAAGACACTATGTTGTGATGCCTGCTTTGTAATAGATGTTTCCCCTTGGGCAGGTACTGCAGACTTGTCTCCTCCTAAAGTTCAGACCAGAAGAAAGCCAAGTGGTATCCAGGAAGATGGCCGCCCCTCTCTACACAGTGTAGAAGTGTGGCTCAATGGTTAGAGCGGCAGACCCTGATGCAGAGGTCTAGCCCGGGACCAGGGTTCAATTCCCCGCCTTGGCGGGTCTTGGGCTCAATATTCCATGGACCTGATCATTCTCGCCTCGGTGCCTATTCCAATCATGGAGTCCCACTCTGCAACTCTGGGCAATAGCTTGCTTAATCTCCACAATGGCCCCCACAACGCTAAGGATGCCTGGCCTCCACCTTGGGGGTGCCCAGGAGTGGACACCTCACAGGGAAAGCCAGGATGGGTTCCACAGCGGTATTCGTACAAGCGCCTTGAGACCCTTGTTGGTGAGTAGTGCGCTATACAAGTATCAATTTTATTTTTACACAGGTGTCATAACGAGTATTACTTGCTCGTTTCTCACAAAACAATTGACCAGCATCCTTGCCTCCAACGGATGCAATGCAACCATATCCGCTCATTGGGATAAAGCACTGTCCTTGCTGGCAGCTCCAGTCCAACAGATATAGTGTCCATCCTCCTGCAGCCAGTGACCGTTCATGCTGACACCTCACGCACACTCAAAACTCTACCAATCAGCATGGATTGTATCTACCAGGCAGGACAGTTTAGGACACTGGTGCCCAAAATATCAAACCCATCTGCCAAATACAGGCAGAACATATTTGCATTCACATTGTCTCCCGTATTCTTCTAACATCAAAAATGACTGAGCCCTCAATTTCAAATTTCTGTATTTCAGGGAACCTTTTAATGAAATTACTGTGGGGAATAGTTCCAGGATATAAAATTCAAGGCAAAAAAGACGGCTTCTTTCTACTTATTTATCAGTGGCACGGGTATCATACAGTGGTGTCTATCCAGGTCACTCGACAGTGTTTCATGTGTTATCGGTACATGGAAGGGGTTCAATAAAAAACAGAGAAGATAAGGAGTATCTAGGCAGAGGGAGATTGGGTGAGTGTAAGTCATACAACAGCAGTACCTCTGGTGGCTGGGGGAGTACATGGGTTGGAATTTTTTTAAGACTAGCTCCACGTATTAGGAGGCGTCTGGGTCCTGTCCTTCGAAAAAAACTCTTACATTTCTCAAGATTGTCGACTGTGAGGGTAGCAGTAGTGGCTGGAGTCCGGCCTGAGTAGCGGGCAGAGGGGACAAATGACAACAAAAAAACAAATAAAATAATAACTCACCTGCCACATCGCCGCTCCTCACCAGCACAAGGTCCCAGAATCCCCTGTAGCCAGTCCTGATGCTGCTCTCATGCTGCTGGCGGAGGGGGGAAGAACAACACTCGAGCCGCCACTCGACGGTAGCCTTTCCCAGAACCTGGGCTCAGCGCAAGGAAGGATAGATTATGTATGTTTTTCAAGTTTGAAGGTGAAGGAAGAAGGAGAAGACCTGGTTTGTGGAATTGTGTGGTTGATTAAGAGAGTGGGTTAGCTTGACCATGAGATAAGCAGTTTTTCTTTCCACAAAGGGATTCGCGGGTAAAGAAATCTAGTGTTAACAGGGCTCTTGCATCGCTAGGATGCACTTGGACTCATGCAGGCCAGTTGGGTGTTCGTGGTAATATTTGGGAAGTTGAGCCCTATACGCTAAGGTCTGTTTTTGTGAATGTCTGTCTGGCGGGTGAATCTCCCTGCAGGGCCTATACCCGTAGGATATCACGACTAAGTGGTATCTTCTTTAAGGGTACCTCTTGGCAGTGCCTCCTATTTTGTTTCTTTTTTGTTCAAGACCAAGATCTAATAGTTTGCAGTATATAACATACTCAAAGGATTTGCTGCACCTAAAATAGCAATGAACTTAGCTGGCTGACTCGTTGGTAGCTGCAAGTTCTTTTTGTTAGCGATGGCATGCAGTATGTAACTCTGACGGTAGAGTCTTTCAGTCAGTGCTACCTTTAGATAACTCCTCAGGAAAGCAGCCTTGAAAGTAATAGGGTTTCCAAAGCGGTACTCCTTAGGACTGTAGTTACTTTATTTGTTGATTAATAAAAATCATTACAATCAGGAATAAAACACAATAGGTTAAGAACATTATTTTTGCAGATAGAATACATATACAGCTTTATACTGGAATGTTAGCAGCAGTAATAGAGAGCAGCAATGAATAAAGTGCATTTGTGCTAATGGCTGGAAGACAATTCCAAAAACTATTATAAAAAATTTAATCATTTTCTTCTTGGCAGGCCTACAAAGTACAGGTAAAACAAAATTAAAACCATTCATCTCCTTAGGAGAAATGTGAGGGATTTGAGACCCTGTCCCGCTGTTGGAGTTTCTTTTAGGAAAAATTCACTAGATCAGACCCGAGGGGAACCTTCCAACTGAAGCAGGGCTAGCTGCAAATGTGAAATTGACAGTGCAAACCAAGTGTGCTATTGCAAACGTGCCTTTGACACTGTCTGGTAGCTTGGAACCAGTGCTGGCTGTTTAGTAGAACGTGTGCCTCCATATGTAGGCTCATGGTGGCCCCCAAGCTTGGGCTCTGCTACAAATGTTCAGGTCATCTTTAGGATTCAGAGCACGTTGAATACTCGGAAGGTTCTTTCCTGGGCAAATGGCGCTTGCAGTTCTGCTTTAGTTCCTTGATAATAATTTAATGAAGTTTAAAATTCAATTTCCCATTTCTTGGTAAGAGTTTGAGGTGTTTGTCATTGGACTTCATGACTAATTCAAAATGTGGAGTGTTAGCTTGTCTTGTAAGAATCTGAACAGCTCACAAGCACATCCTTACATGCCTGATCCCTCTGCTGGTCGGGTTGGTTGTTGACAAGTGCACAGAAGATGGAGAATTCCCATTGGTCAGATGTTGCAACCAAGCAATGGAGCTGAGGAGTAGAAGAGCCATGAGCAAATATCGGAGGCGCACTTAGGATGCAGCGTCGGCCCCGTGAGCTTTGACAGTCCTGGTTAATTTTTCATATCTCTGCCTTGCATAAGCCCCCTCTCTGCAATAGTTATAACAATGTGCTATTTATACATCTCCTTTAGTCCTTCAGAGGCATCCTCCTCCCCCTCCTATTCTTGCAGCTATGGCATTCCTCTTGTCTCTTCTATCAAGAGGAATTAAAGCTTCTGCAGGGAGCCGTCCACGGCGCGTTGCGCCCTCCAAGTGGATAGAGCAGTTCATGAATTAATGGTATCATCAAAGAGCATCTTTAATGATTCCTTCTTCAGCAGAGTTGAAATGATCCAGCTGTGGTTTAATGAAAGATTCAGATGGGAGGTTTTTATCTCCTCCTCCTGGTCTGAGGCCCTCTCTCTTGGGACTACAGAGTTCCTTAGCAGGCACTTCCTTTGCCTCTGGCTTTTGGGGGATAGTGGCAATTACTCAGCCATGATGTATTGGTATGTGGTTCTCCTCCATGCAACCACTCCATGGGAAGCCCCCAGGCTGCATGGGAGTGTAATTGTAGTGTGTTGTGGGGTCTCATGTATCTAAGTGTCAGTATGGGGTGCATGAGCAGTAGTGTCTGTGTCTTCTGGTGATGGTGGTGGCAGCACACCTAGCAGGGTTGCACTGGTGGGGGGCTTCTCTTGCTGGCAGTCCAGTGGTGAAGGTGTTCTTTAATCCATCTTCCATCATTCTTAATCATGCTCTATCCCTTTGGGCCTCTCTTGTCCTCCTTACTGTCCATCAAGAATACTTAAGGCCTTATTTAGTCCTTGGCCTCCACTGCAGTATGTAGAGACCCCTGGCTGCTGGTGGGGGTCTCCATGCACTGAAGGGAGCCACTTCACAGCAGAAACATCTGCTGATTGGGCACCATATTTAAAGCGCCCACTCTGCAAATGTTTTGTTCATGGAAAACAAACTCCCAAAGCGGGAGTTTGTTTTCTGTAATCAAACAGTTTATTGCACAGGGAGCGTTTGCATTGTGCGTGGGAGCCATTTACATTTTCCCTTCGTGTGTCTGCCAGTGAAAATGAGTGACGGTAGTCCTGCCTTCAGTAAGGCGGAATTACCATCAATGTGACACAGCAGTCCTATGGCGGACAGACCACCGGGTCAATGGCTGCCAAGGCAGAGGCAGCAGATGTTCTGCCTAAAGTAACCCAGTGCTACTCCCAACCATGGGTTTGGTGGGAAAGGAGAACCACCCATTTACCGCATTGCTACAGCTCTGCCAAAACATAAATAAGGCCCTTAGTCTGCCCGTAACCCTTTATGGCACTTTGTGTATATGCCGCATTGATAACGGACTGAGCAAAGCTGATTGTGTTTGCTCAATAACCCCTGACTCTATACACTTTTATTTGTTTTATTTATTTTTAGATGTTGAGACATTGTTATCTTACAGTAGACTTAGAGCCCGCCCATTTCTTACCATTGGTTTGCTTCATTGTCACTCTCATTTCCTTGCTTTTATTCAGAGGTTTCTGTAGGCTTTCCTTTTTCTTCTTCAGTTGGTCCTACCACTGATGGATGGACGCATTACATGTGTTCTTCCCGTGCTAATTTTTCAGGTGTCATTCTTTCCTTTTTGTCTAAGTAGTCAACATGAATGTGTTTCTTCTACTTGTTTCCCTCTTGTAATTCTCCCCCTCTGTGGTCCTCCTGCTCGTCCTACTTCAGTTGCCGGTCTTGCTTGCTCTCCTCCCGCCTTCCCTTGCTGTTCTTACTTCCCTTTTTCTCCCTTGTCCCCTTGCTCACCCAGCCCCACCTACTCACCCTCAGTTCTCCTTATGTTTTCCATCCCCCCTTGGTATTGTCTTAGTGCTTCCCCATTCCCTCATGGCTTATATTGTGCAGGTGCCTGCACTTCCCATCCCATCCCACCCAATCTCCAGTTTGCGTGTGCTCCCCCAGCCTTGCGGGCCCACCCTCATTTGTCAGCTGGCTTCTCTAGTCCACCCTCTCTTGTCAGCTTGCTTCCCCAGCCCCTCTTGCCCACCCACCCTCTGTGGTCAGCTTGCTGTCCCAGCCTCTCCCACCCACCCTCTATTTTCTATCCTATCTTTCCTATCCTCCAACGCCCACCCTTGATCATAAGCTTCCTTCCACAGACCCTCCTGACCACCCTTCATGGTCATCCTGTTTCTCAATCCTGTCAATCAAGTACAAGCCTGGCCCCTGCTGTCATTACTGGCGAGTTCGGGTGTCTCTTGAATCACTGCTGGACATGCACGGGGAAACACATAATTTTCTATGGATTGCAAGAAATGTCGCGATATGACGCTTTTCAGCCTGGGAGATTAGGCCTTGAGCATTATTAAAGTAATGCTTCTAAAGTTGTAGGATTTGGTACTCTAACAGATAACACAATACAGTGCTTTACCAGGCATTTAGAGCTTGCCTAACATTAGAGAAAAGGATAGACATGGCTAAATTACTGGAATTTAGTTGCAATTGCCATACATTTTAAGTACAGTTCAATATAAAGATTGAAAGTTCTCACAGCTAGACTGGTATGTCTGTACGCTCCAACATGGCTGCCCTATAACATAAGTAGTACCATCTATGACTGGCAACTGCTGATGTCATTCTAGGATTTGCTGGTGTTCACAAGTGAGCAGCCAAGAGCACTCTAGTTTATTTTATGGTGGTCAGCTGTTTGTTGTATAGCACTAGTTCTTGAAGCTCGAGGACCACTGGGGTTTCGCAAAATTTACTCAGGGGGTTTTGCAAAATTAAATTAGATTAAAAATGAATATATTGAAATGTATAAAGTATGTTCAAATAAAGAAGCAAAATTGAAAAGGTGAAAACTTTTTCTATATTTGATAGTCAATTACACAAAATATTTAAATATTTGTGATTTTGTTTGGTGTATACTTGTTTTTGTATTTGTGTGTATTGTTTTGTGGTTCAAATCATAGAAATTGCCTAGACCCAATAATGTCTCAATGGGGTTTCCCTGCTTTCAATAATGACAGAGTGGTGGTCCCTGGATTCCAGTAATGATTCAGTGACGGTTCACAGAAGTCAAAAGGTAACGAACTGCTGATGTATAGAGCTGGTAGATGTATACTGTGGTTTGTGAGGTGCACATTGAAAGGTGCATGTGTTAACAAAGGTGCTCTTTAGTTGTGTTATTGTCACCAGCCTTCTGGATTTTCACACAGGTCAGCTCAGGTGGCAAAAGACAGGGGGCTAATATAGGTTTCACTGTAGTTGCTCTCCAGCAAAGCCATGCATTGAAAGCGTCTCATGTGCTGGTATGTTATTCTACATTCAAAATCGTAACCATGTACATGGTAATCTCGGATCTAATGCCAGCTCTACGCTGAAGACATACCAGCTCCTGCTTTGCTAAATTTGAGGCCAATTTTGTGCTGTTCTAGAAGCTATTACCAAGCTAAACTGGGGGCTAGATTTGCGCTAATCCCAGGGCTAGATCAGTGCTAATCACAGGGCTAGATCAGTGCTAATCCCAGGGCTAGATCAGTGCTAATCCCAGGGCTAGATCAGTGCTAATCACAGGCTAGGTCCATATTAATCCTGGGCTAGACCCACGTAAATTCCAGGGCTAGATCAGCACTAATCCCAGGGGTAGATCCAAATTAATCCCAGAGCCAGATCCTCGCTAATCCCAGGGTTAGATCTGTGCTAATCCGAGGGCTAGATCCATGTTAATCCCAGGGCTAGCTCCGTATTCATCCCAGGTTTAGATCCTTGTTAATCTCAGGGTTAGATCCATGCTCAGGGTCATTTTAAGGATTTGTGGGGCCCATGGTAAAAAAATATTTTGGCGGCCACTATATGAAACACTTTTTGAATTTTATTGCCCAGTTGTTGCTAACTCAAGTCAGCATTATGCCAAACAATACTAAATGATATGATAATCTTTAATGGGGCCACATGAAATCAGTTTAAATATGTTTTACCCGGGACCCCAAACATCATTAAAATGACATGGGGCAGAGTAAGTTATAGAAATACACTGAGAGGGAAAGGTTTAGATAGAAAAATAGAATAGACAGAGCTCCAAGAGAGAAAGTTCACTTTCCCAAGGGGTTTCTTGGACCCTGGGCAATTGCCTAATTTGTCCATGCTTTAAAAAGTGTCTGTATCATGTTAAAATCCAAATCTGGGACTGTTTCTGCATTCACCCCAGGCCTGTCCCAGTACTGCGCCTTTCCTGTAGCTGATGCCATGTCTATCATGGGGCTGACATCATGCTTGTCCTGTACTGTATATCATGGTATTCCTTGGGCTGACATCAAGCCTGTTTTGTAGCTAATGCCCTGTCTAGCCGGACCTGAAATCATGCATGTATGTAGCCTATGCCATGTCTATACTGGGGCTGACACCATGCATGTCCTGTAGCCAATGCCATGTCTATTCTGGACCTGCGGCTGACACCATACCTGTCCTGTAAATTATGCCTCGCCTATCCTGGGACTGACACCATGCCTGTCCTCTAGCCAATTGCTTATCTGTACTAGAGCTGGCACCATGCCTGTCTTGTGAATGATGCCTTGCCTATCCTGGGGACCAATTTCTGTTCTATACCCAATGCCATGCCTGTCCTGGGGCTGACATCATACTTGCCCTCTAGCTGATGCAATACTTGACCTATGGCTGACACCATGTCAGTCCTGTAGCTGATGCCATGGGTATCCTGGGGCTGACAGTAAGCCTATCCTATACCCAACACCGTATCTGTTCTGAGGCTGACACAATGTGTGCCCTTTGGCTGATGCCATGCCTGTTCTAGGGCTGACACCATGCCTGTTCTGTACCCTACGCGGCGTCTATCCTGGGGCTGACACCAGGCCGTTCCTTTGGCTGAGTCCTTGCCTTTTCGAGCCTGCCCCTAGCTGAGGGCCTGTGATGTGCCTATGCTATGGCTGACATCATTATTATATCACACAAGAGGACCTGAGGAGGTTTAAAGACCTTCACGGGTTAACTCCCTTATTTAGTATATCAAACACAAAACAGAACCCTGGGGTCTATAAGGATTCAGCATCTAGCTGGGAACTAGCCGTCAAGGAGTGTGCCATGCTTCAACATTGGAAACCTCCTCCTATCGTGATACCCAGCTACAACCCGCTCACTGAGAGCTCCTCCCTCTCACCTCACTGAGCGCTCCTCCCTCTCATGACACCCACGTGGGTGAGGGAAACTGTCCTATAAAAGGGACATTCCTTGATGGTTAGGGCCCAGCTAGGTGCTGAATACGGCTGACATCATACCTGTTCTCTGGCTAGCACTGGCCGTGCATATGTGTCTGCTGGGGATAGCACATTCTGTCTGCCGGCAAAGTACAAAATAATGCTCTAGCTGGCACCAGGATATCCTGGGTAAGGCACTGGGTTTGTTTTGGGGGACACCATGCCAGGCGGGCCCAAAAGGTTTTGAAAAGTAATGCTGATTTAGCATTGGAGCCAGTGCTTAATTTGTGGGCGGCCGCACTCACTTCTGCAAAACAAGACTTACATTTCATCATCAGACAATGGCCCAGACTGAGACAGAAAAGCAGCAATAGGAGAGGCAAGGAGGAAGAGAAAGCCCGGATGCTAGCAGGGCCGGACTAGCCATAGCGGGCACCAGGCAATCCCCCGGTGCGCCCCACAGGGTGGGGCCGGTGTTGGGCCCCTTGGGGTCGTTTTTGTACAGGGCCGTTTTTGCAGCATAGCTGCAAAATCGTCCCTGTACCAAAATCGGCCGGAAACCGGCCCCGGCAAAGAGCTCGCTGGCACCTCCAACCCCCTACCCCCACCACCCCCCGAGTAGGGCGGGGGCCGGCCGAGCAATTTGCCAGGGCCGCTTGTGGTTCCCAGTCCGGCCCTGGATGCTAGTGAGAAAGGAAAAAGGGAAGTGGAAAGAACCTGCTAGAGGGAGACAGACAGAAAGGATAGGGTGGTGCAAAAAAGAGGCGTGAGGTGGACTCAAAATTAGGCACTCCTGGTACCAGTTATAGCACCTGCTGGGGACTCCTAAAAACAACAGTGTGCCTGCCTACATTTTTTCTTATAGAAAAGAAGCACTGACTGGTGCTGAATGAGTCCTCGTGCCAGACCTGATAATACGCGGATACTCGTGATGACGTGGCCTTGGTACCGGCTAACAGTACCTGCCATGTATCGGTTTGCTGCTGACTCTTGTCTGGTTCTCCTCTCTTGATGATCTCTGCTGACTTTGGAGTGAATGATGGGCCAGTTTTAGGGCCTTCGGTAGGAACCAGTGACTTATGGTGTGCACTGGAACACTTGTCCAAGCCTTCTTTGTATGTGCAATATACTCTGCTATATTCCAGAACTGGCTTTTCCATAATCGACTCATTTTGATGGAAGTTCACTCTGCATTTCCAGTTTTATTTGTCCACCGTGACACAGCCCATTTCCTTCGCTGCATGTACAAAATAATTCACTTTAAGGATTAGCACAGCAGGGGCCGAGTTAATGTAGTGTACTTCGGTTATGCACTTAAAGCCCAATATTAACTACTGGTTGCAAACTCTATGTGCGCTGAAGCAGCTGAAATGAAGTGTGCAGCACTTCACAAAGCCCCGTGATTAAATAAATAAATAAACTGCAACACCCCAATAAAGGTGTCTAATATATTCCAAACAACCTGATGGCCCATATGTTCCTTGTCAACACCTAGATTCGCATTGCGCGCGTAAATGGCTTTTTTCCAGGTTGCCGAGCTCGTCTGATTTTCCATTTGCATGTACACCTTGAATGTTATTATTTTTGCAGTTTTGCTTTTAAAGAGTAAATAGCGCACTCACCTAATCCAATCCCATGAAACTAGCTTCGGTGCGGAAATGATATGACCAATCTGACTCAAAATAAGTAATTCCCATAAAAGTATGGGAACAGCAAGCAGGATTCGTTTGAGAGAGCACAAGTTTGAAAAAATGTATAAGTACGCCATATTTACAAGCACGTAGTTAGTTTAAACATGTTTTGCACACGAGTGTTTTATATTCAATAGCGAAATGTATAGAATGTTAAGTAGAGTAACCATAATTATAACGGTGTGAGATTAAATGTAGAAATGTTGGAGTATATGTGAAAACCTCATGGTTCTCTCATGTTAAAAGAGTCATGTCCGAATTAAATGTAACTTTGGATTCCAGTATTTTGTGTAGGCCTTAGGGCAATTCACAGCAAACCTGAACGTGCTGCTAAAATAATGTGAGATAAAGTTGACATGGTTCTTTCAAAATGTACTATTGAACTTAGGGTTAAAAGTATATGCTTTATAGATGTGTTATTTTAGAAACGTATGCTAGTTAAGAATGTTTGCTGTTTAAATCAAGTTAACGTTTTAAGAGTGCAGGAACCTGCTGCATGTAAATCAAGTAGGCCAGAACAGATAATGTCATGTAGTTTAAATCGTCATGTGCTCGTTAGAGGAGAGGTCGTGAGGTGTCCAGTATGGAGCTCTGAGAGTGTTTTATGGCCTAAGATATGGTGAAGTCTGGAATTTGAGGCCCACTGCAGGACGAGCTGTATGCAGGTGCGAGGGTCCTAATCAGCTCGAATGAAAGGGACTTTGTTCAGTGGCGCCTTGCGCAGGCCTGTAGGAGTTTCCAGGAATTTCAGGGGGTATCAGCGCACGGAAGAAGGAGCCTGGGAACCAAGGTCAACTATAACGAGGGTCTTCAAGAGTACCATCATGGAGTTTACCGCGCAAAGATGTACCACGTGAGGGGCGTCCCAAGGGGCGTTTCTATTGGAAATGTGATTTGGTATTAGGGAAAGTGACCCGGGAGGAGAGCAGAGCAGATGATTTTGGGAGCCTAAGGAAGCGGATGGGTAGGCAGATAGGCTGATCAGGAGAGACCCATTATCAGAGAAGAGACAAAGAGAAGTGCGTGATCTTCTTAGGAAGTCACCACGGCTGACACCTAGAGGGTTAAGATCTTGTTAAGTAGGGATGTCATTTAGTGTAGTGTAGGGACAGACTAACCTTAATTTTCTTTTCTGTAATGACTTTGAGGTTGCAACTTGTATCCATTTTAGCAACCCTGATGGTTTTCGAGCTTGTACTTATTATTCTGTTTTTCAGACTCAGATTATTCAAAAAGTTCATGTTCATAGTGATACCGATTTATCTTCTTAATCTCATTTTGAGAAGTTTGTATCTTCAGTTATCTTTGACTTTATATTAAATCTTTAAAACTTAATTTTGGTCAGTGGTCATTTAGAGTGGTGTAAGTTCTTAAATTGATTGTTTACTGCGAGATTACCTTTTACTTAAGACAGGTACCAACGATTCAGTCGACAGGAAATGGGATTTGGTAAGATAATTAGTAACCAGTAATCCCGCGTTAGCAGTTGGTAGCAGAGTGAGGATGGTTATCTTCTTGAGGAAGGTAATCTAGAGAGGTTAGTTTACCCCAAGGCCCGAGACGTCGAGAGACGAGCAGCGGAAGAATCGTGTGCCCAAAGGTGCAGACGGTGCGAGAAAAGCAGCAGTATCGGAGAGTGAGTATAAAAAGGGTCATGCGTGAACAGATTGCGGTGTTTTGTGTTGTATTTGTATTGTAATGTCTTGCGGAGTTGAATGCCTGTAGTGTGAAAGAGAGAAGGTTGTGAGCGCCCGCAACCTGGTAAACTGGTAACCTGGTAAACGGGTGAACTGGTGAAATCTTAAGTTCAGGCCAGAGCTTAAGTGGTTTTGGGTGTATCGAACATCCAGGGTAGTTGTCGACCATAGTACGGAGGTCACGAGGTACCATTGACCGCCGTGGATCCAAGATAGGGGGAGTGTAAGAGTGAGTGTATGAGTAACGGACGCTGGTCGAAAGTTACTGCGTGTGAGTAACCTATCGGAGAAGGCGATTGTCTGGAAGTAAACGGAAAGACATTTCGCCAAGTTAGGGTGACAACTACAGAAAGACTGTGGGCGTACAGTCAAAGAAAGGTGATCGCTTGGACGGAAGTAATCATTTTCAGAGTATGAATGGGATGCGTGCATGACCGAGGAGACGAGCTGAGAAAGGAGGGGAACTGCTGCGAAGGGGGACGGGTGACGTCGGTTAGAGCCGCGCTCTGATTGAGCGGTTGGTGTGACGTTAGCTAGAGCCGCGCTCTGGTTGGGCGGCTAGAGTGACGTCGGAGGAAAGCCGCGTACGGATAGGCCAGTTAGTGAGAACGGCGCTGAGATTAGTGGAATATCATCAGGAAGTAAACAAACGCGGAGAAAAGAGAAATCATGAAGTGTTTTAAGTGTTTGAAAGGGATTTTTAAACGTAAACGAAGTGAACATTATTACGGGGAAGAGGCTCCCCCAGAGGGTACGCCAGCTCATTATATGGCAACGAATGTGGGGCTGCATACGATATTGTGGATTGGGGCTTGGAATAAGCTTACGGAAGGAAATGAGGAAATGCAGTTCCCGAAGTATGGAACGTTTAAGTTAGAGGTGTTACATCGGCTAAAAGCAACCATGTCCTCATTGAAACCCTCACCTAGACCAACACAGTTTGAGGCTCTTAATGCATGGATTAAGGCTGCACACGACCGAAATTTGAACAGGCGTCAACAAAGGCTGACGCGATCGGTAAGGGCAGTGCGAGATTCCAAATGGGATGAGGAGGAAAAGCGTTGGAGGGTACAGACTATTGAGGTGGAGAAAATGTATCCGATGAGGGAGGTGTCAGGAGGAGGAAACCTCATGGAAGAAGACGAGGAAAGCGAGTCGGAGGACAATCTGATAAACAGATTGTTAATGGATAGACCACCTCCGAGAGTGGGATTGATAGAAGATAGAGGGCTCGCAAGGGAAGATGGGAATGAGATAGAGGGATATACACCACTCCCTATATCGGAATGGACACCTAGCAAAGGCGGAGAAACACCTCCAAACAACACTGTACAGAGTGTAGTGGGAAGGTTTGTGGTGCAGAAAACGCCAACCACAGAAAGGGTTGAGTCTGTGGGATTGCTAGACGCTCTTCAAGTGCCTGTTACCATAGGACCCATAGTTTCGATCTATAATTCTGAGAGAGATAGAGGGGAACAACAAAGGCAATTGGATAGGGAAAGGATTGAGATGGAAAGGAGGAATAATGTGACGAATGCATGGAAACAATTACCAGGTTCGGTAACGTGGAACACCCCATTAGACACAACTGTCGGTCCCAATTCAGAACAGGGAGGTCCGAGAGGACCAATGGATCTAAGGGGACCGCGGCCAAGATCTTTTTCAGAGTTAAGAGCTGATTTGAGGGAATGGGACGGGTCCATAGTATCTCCGAGTAACAGGACAAGAACGGAACCAGAGTGGGAAAGCAGGGGAAACGGGACAGTATCTCATTGTGGGGCCAGCGAGAGTAGTCAGAGCCGGGAAGGCCAAAGTCAAGAGAATAGAGGGGATGCATGTCCTACAAATCAGAGAGAACAGCCGGAACAAAATACTAAGATTGTAGAATGTGAGGAAATGTCCCGTCTCTGGGGGAACGGAGGAGATGAGGCGGTACGGGCTTTTCAGAATAGGTTTAGGTGCCTTCATCATACACTTGGGGAAGACGTTCAACATTGGAGAAAGGAGAACAGCGATAGGTCCCGCCACGCCTCGAATAATCAGGAATCACAGGGAAGTAGGGAAGAAAGAGGGAGTAATAGAACCTCTTACCCTCTATCCCGTGAAACTAGCCAGGATGGAGAGAGAGAGGCTGGGAGGCATGAAGGAGTGTTTCACCACCCACCCCGAGAAGATGGAAAGGCATGGGACTTAGAGAGATGGGAACAGGGGAGGACTCCCTATAATTCACCAATACCTAAACGTAGATCTCGGAGCTGGGATGGGAGAGATGCGGATGGAGGAGCTAAATTGAGTGTCTTGAAAGCTGAAATAAAGGCAAAAAGGCTTGATGTTACCAGTTTAAAATCAGATGTTGATGAGATAATAGATGGAACATTGCCTTTGGAAAGGATAGAATTGTATGAACAGGATGAGTTATTGTTCATGGCAAAGGATATTACTAGGAAAGCTAGAGCGTTTCATGAAAAACTGACTGATTTGGCAGACAAGTATGCCGTGGATTTGTCTAGGACAAGGGCATTGCAGAGCAACCACAGATTACAGTACGCAGACCAAGATCTAGATGAGAAGAGAACTACTGGATTAAAAACACACATAAGAGAGCTGGTAACAGGGATAAGAGTGTGGAGAGAACTGGATAAATGGGAAGAAAGGTGGTCGAAAAAGGGCACAGTTAGGCGAAGTACAAATGTGATGACCCCTGAGGGAAGGGTAATGCAGATGGAGGCATTCCCTTTGCGAGAAATATCAAATGGAAATTATGTACATGTGCCCTGGAGTAGAGGAGACTTAGCCGCATTTACCAACTCATTTCCGAAGTTGCGGGACAATCCAGTCGAATGGTATAAGCAGGTAGAGAGGTTCGTTAAAATCTCGAAAGTACTGTGGATAGATTTGAACACGTTGTTTGACATCGTGGTCCCATCTGATCTATGGACCCCTTGTAAGACTAGTGTCGAATGGCCAAATGCTGAACCATTGAGGGATGCTCGAACAAATGGACCATCTGAGATTGTCATGCGAAAGTATGAAAGGGTAATAGCATGGCTGAAAGATAAGGTACCACCACAGGATATAGATTGGGTAAAAATAGAATAGGAACCCAAGGAGACAGTTCACGAGTTTTATGAAAGATTGTTGAAAACATTCAAGCAATACAGTGGACTAGATGTAATGGATTCCAAAGACATAGGGCAGTTCGTGTCAAAGTTTGTCTTGGGGTTGAGACCTGATATTTGTTTGATGATACAGCAACATTTAATCTGTTGGCAGAACAAACCACTAGATGAGATTTTACGATATGCGAGGTACTGCAGTGACGAGATAGATTCTAAAGCCAAGAATCTAAAGGAGAAATTGATGGTGGTACAAATGCAGTCCGCTGGGAAGGGTGGCCAGCAGAAGCAGGGGATGGGACGAAAACCAAATGGTCAGAACAAAGATAATGAAGAAGGGCAGAGACCTAGGATAGACTTTGCCACTTTAAAGAAAACGACAAAGTGTCATCTGTGTCATCAGGTGGGGCATTGGCGACGCGAGTGTCCCTTTAACCCTGAAAACGGAGAGCTAGAAGTAGAAGAGCAGGTCCAAGAAGACCCAGTGCAAAAAGTGACAGTCCCAAGCAGTAAGGTGGCCAAAGGGGGGACTTCGGCTCCACGGGCCCAATTCCCACAGCCACCGAAGATAGCAGCTGGAGGAAAGGTCTTTAAACAAATGCCTCTGTTTATCGAGGAAGAAAAATGTTATTACATTGATCCATTGACAGGACAACGGGTGAGCAGTGAAGAAGACTGTACCCTCGGGGCAGTTCTAGAAGTGGATCAGAGAGGGCCATTTGTTGAGGCAGAAGTGGCAGGGTGTCCCACTACGTTCTTAGTGGACACTGGGGCTACTCGTTCGACTCTGAGATCAGCGGTAGTTCCAGACTTGCCAATGTCAGGGGAAACAATTCAAGTGGTAGGAGTCGCAAATAAAAGAATGACTAGTCCCTTGACAGAACCAGTGTCTGTGAAAATTGGAAACCACATGAACGAACATCAGTTTGTGGTTTGTGACTCGAGTCCGGTATGTCTGTTAGGTAGGGATTTGTTATGCAAATTGAATTGCACCATATACTGCACCCCACAAGGAGTGGAGGTACAGACTACCGACGATGATGCTACCTTTAAGGTGGCCAATTCAAAATTCTGTGTAGAACTATATCCTACTCTGACTGTAGAAGATCTTCCACAAGACTTAAGAGATGCAGTGGCGTCAGAGGTGTGGGATTTCACAGGAGAAGATATAGGATTGATTAAAGGGGTAGAACCGGTAAAAATTCTGGTAAAACCAAATGTTGAGTTTCCAAGAACGCCTCAATACAAATTGTCCCAGGAAACGATTGCGGGAATAAAGCCTGTGATCGAGTCAATGATACAGCAGGGAATACTGAAGGAAATCATGGGCAGTCCTTGTAACTCCCCGATTATGGGTTTGCAGAAACCTAGCGGGAAGTTTAGGATAGTTCAGGATTTACGAAAAATTAACAACATAGTCGTTTCATGTTGTCCCGTGGTACCGAATCCATCAGTAATATTGTTTCAAATACCATGTCAAGCAGAATGGTTCACAGTGATAGATCTTTGTCAGGCTTTCTTTTCAATCCCATTGGATGAAGAGAGCAGGTACCTTTTTGCGTTTAAAATGGAAGATCGCGTTTTAACATGGTGTCGAATCCCACAAGGATTCACAGACAGTCCATCCATCTTTAATCAGTTGTTGAAAAAGAATCTTGAGAATCTAGTACTGCCACAGAACTCGGTTCTGGTACAGTACATAGATGACCTACTTGTTGCGTCAGAAACAGAGGAAGCTTGTAAAGTAGATTCAATTGCCTTACTGAATCATTTAGCTGAAAATGGACATAAGGTATCTCCGAGCAAGTTACAGTATTGTCTGACAGAAGTACAGTATCTAGGGCACAGGTTAGAAAAAGGGAAACGTAAGGTGTCCCCAGAGAGGATTGAGGCGATAATGAAAATGAATGCGCCTACAACACAGAGAGAAGTTAGAATGTTCTTAGGAATGGTGGGTTACTGCCGACAGTGGATAGTTAACTTTTCACTGAAAGCAAAGCCCTTACAGAAACTGACGCACAAGGAGGTGAGTGATCCGGTACCATGGGATGAAGAATGTCTGGTGGCGTTTTTACAGCTGAGAGACGATTTATGTCGTGCTCCGGCTCTGGGAATGCCAGATTACGAAAAGTCATTTTCACTCTATTGCTGTGAGAGAGAGGGATGTGCTTTGTCAGTCTTGGCACAGACCCACGGTAATGCCCGTAGACCAGTTGCATATTTTTCGGCTACATTAGATCCAGTAGCCGCAGCGTTGCCCGGATGTCTCAAATCCGTTGCCGCAACGGGTGTCAGCATTGAAAGGAGCGAAAGTATTGTAATGGGACATCCAGTGGTGGTGTATGTACCGCATTCAGTTGAATTGTTAATGACCAGGACGAAGACGCAGCATCTGACCAATAGCAGGCTCACGCGTTATGAGCAAGTTATACTTGCCGCAGAAAACGTGACTCTCAGGAGATGCTCTGTCTTGAATCCTGCTACTTTGATGCCATTACCTTCGGTTATAGAAGGCGAAGGATGTGAAGACCACGATTGCCTTGATGTGACTGAACTATGCACGAAACCCAGACCAGATATAGTGGATGAGCCATTGTCTGACCCCGATGAAATTTACTTTGTTGATGGCTCATGTTTAAGAGACGATACTGGTCGGTTGAGAGCAGCTTATGCTGTTTGTACCATTACTGGAGTTGTAGAAGCCGCTTGCCTGGAAGGAGTACATTCCGCACAGGTAGCAGAGATTATTGCCCTAACTCGTGCCTGCATAGCAGGAAATGGAAAGAGAGTCACCATCTACACGGACAGCCAATATGGTTTCGGTGTGGTTCATGATTTCGGGCAGTTGTGGTCTCAGAGGGGTTACATGACCTCCTCTGGTTCGCCCATTCGAAATGGAGAATTTGTGCGATTGCTGATAGAAGCATTACAAGGTCCTGTTGACATTGCAGTAGTGAAGTGTGTAGCTCATACTAAGAATACAGATTTTGTGTCACAAGGTAATAGATATGCTGATGAAGTCGCACGCTATTGTGCGGAACAAAGTTATTCTTTCTCAAAGGTGGAAATAGAAGGTGCAGAAGAAAAGACTGAATTAAGTATGATGTTAGAAACTGTAGACACTTGGGAGGATTTAAGAATAATGCAGGAGAACGCACCTGAAACAGAGAAAAAGGCATGGGAAATAGCAGGTTGTGTGCGAAGTGAAATGGATTTCTGGGTTTCAGCAGATGGGAGAGCTGTGTTACCTGAAGAATTAGCTAATCCCATGGCGAGAGAAATACATGGTCCAGTACATCTAGGAAGGGATGCTATGATGAGAGTTTTTAGGCAGACTTGGTATTGCCCGAAATTCAGAATAGCAGCAGAATCAGTATGTAAGCGATGTGTTACCTGCCAACAACTGAACGTAGGCAAACGAACACCAGTCACACTGAGTCACATTGGGAGGTCGGGGGGGCCTTTCAATAGAATGCAACTAGATTTCATTGAAATGCCAAGAGTCAATCGCCTTCGGTATGTGTTGGTGATTGTATGCGTATTTTCCAGATGGGTTGAAGCGTACCCTACACGTAGGTGCGATACACTCACAGTGGCTAAATTGTTGCTCAGGGAGTTGATACCGCGCTTCGGGGTGCCTGCCTCTTTGGAATCGGACAGAGGAAAACATTTTAACAGCGAAATAGTGAAGATGTTGTGCTCCACACTGAATATCGATCAAAAGCTGCATTGTAGTTATCGACCAGAAGCTTCAGGAATTGTGGAACAAGTGAATGGCACTTTGAAGAATAGATTGGCTAAAGTAGTGGCATCCACATCTTTGAGTTGGCCAGATGCTCTTCCATTGGTGCTCATGAGCATGCGCAGCACACCTGATAGGAGGACAGGTCTCTCTCCCCACGAGATCCTGATGGGGAGGGCCATGAGACTTCCTACAGTTCCAACTACTGCTCTATTGAATATTACAGATGATCTGATCTTGGATTATTGTAAAGGACTGTCTGACGCCATCCATTCTGTGTCCCTTCAGGTGCATGCGGCTGAAGTTCCAGCAGCGAGGAACCTGTGTCATGACCTGAACCCAGGGGACTGGGTCCTGGTTAAAAAGCACGTCCGGAAGAACTGCCTAGATGTTCGCTGGCGTGGGCCCTTTCAGGTAATCCTGATAACGAACACCGCGGTGAAGTGCGGGGGGCTGCCAAATTGGATTCATGCATCCCATACTCGAAGAGTTCCAGCACCTCTAGAAGGAACAGCTCCCATCCCAGACGAAAGCCCGGAAGTGGAAGAAGAGTCGCAAGAAGGGATTGAGGCAGCTGAGGAGGTGTCGGAGGAAGTTGGGAACGCTTCGGATTCAGAAGAAGAGCGAAGGCAGGACGGCAGTAAGACAGAAGACGCAACTGAAGGAGAGAGCAGAAGTGAATACGACTCAGACTCAGATCCGTATCGGAGCGACCAAGAACCAAGTGGGAGGACAAGGAATAGGAGAATAAGGCTTGGAGCTGCCACTTGGCCAACAAGGAGAAGAAGGCTAAGTTTGAGGTCGGCCCAGGAAGAAACGCTCACTCCTATATCCGAAGACTCAGATCCAGAAGAAGATATCCAGGATCAAGCCGAGGAGGGTCTTAGAAGATCAAGTAGGGTGCGAGTGCCTAGCAGAAGATACTCTACTCCCGACTGGACCTACCTCGTGGCAGATGTCTGGGAGACACAGAACAGGGAGGATCAGGGAGGTGGAACTGATCAGAACTGACCCGATCATCACAGTGCAAATAAAGTTTCTACTGCCAGGAGCGGAGACCGAAAGGTTGCTGACACTCAACATCGTTCATCCTGCTCTCCTGAGTGGAATAAGAAAGTTGATTTTAGAAACAGTTGAGTTTCCAGTTTGCTGTTCACGATATCCAATATTGGAGGGAACTCTTCTTCGTTTGGAAATGCTTGAGCGAGTAGTAGAAATGTTAGGAGCACTTATTGTTGTGGACTAATATCATATTGCGAATGGCTTTAAGGGGGTGCAGATCTGGAAAGGTGAAGAAAGTGATCTTGATTAGAACGGACCCCTTTGTAATTGTGGATATAGAACTGATAGTACCAGGATTGGAAATTGAAAAAACGCTAACTCTCAATTTCGTCCGTCCACTTGTCTTGAGCGAAATAAGGAGAATAATCCTAGAAAAAGTTGACTTTCCATGGTGTGGTACGAACTGTCCAGAACCTGAGGGAATGATACTTCGGATGGACGTTTATGAAGAAGTAGTGTCACTCCTTGAGTCATACATAACTTCAGACGAAAATAAGACTTTTGAAAAGAAATTGTAAATTGTTGCAAGATAACCTAGCGCCGAGTGGAAGAAGAAAAAAATGGTAGGGGTTTCCTTTTAGCGGATGGAGAAGGGCTAGGGTTGTCTATTTTACTGGACTTTGAATTGTTTTGCGGAAATAAATTGTCAAGCTTCCAAGTGTTCCAAGAAAGACATTGCAAGAGAGAAAGACTTTGTTTGAAAAGAAGAGGAAGTGAATGCTGGAAGATAGTCGAAAACTACACTGTTTGAGAACATGGAGGCTGGCAACCCGAACCGCAGGGCAAAATGTATAGCTGTTACATTTTTAGGAGTAGTGGTTTCTCTTATAATTTTAGTGGTAACTGTTTCATTCCTAGCGGGACACGAAGGGGATGGAACCACAGTTAAGGAGGATAAGGGAGTGTCAACATCGAGAACTACCATTATTAAGGAGAAGGGAAACATCAATGAGAAAGACAAAGCGTTGTTAGATGCAGAAGTAAAAAGGTTACACATGGATGAGTCACAGGGGAATTACAAGTCAAATGCTTATGCTAAGTTGCTTTATGAATATGTTGATGCCATGGAGGTAAAGGATTGCTATGTCTGTATGCAATTACCAATTTCGGTGGAGGAGGGTATCAAATACCATCATCTCCCGTTGACCTATGGGATAACGTGCAGTTTATTGTTAAGTATGTTTTATGGACGAGACGGATTTGAGTATTACTTCTCGAATTTCGACTCGACATTGCCAGAGGTTCCGAATTTCAAGCATTTGAACAAATGGGACTACTACAAAAGCGAAGACAGGTTACACAAATGGTTTATTCCATGGAGAACGTTAGATACTTCACATGCTCGAATCAACAATCTGACTTGTCAAATATCAGAAGTTGAGAAAAAGTTTATAGCTCAGGTAGATACTAGATACAGGAGGCAGAAGATATTGAAGGCATCAGGACAAGGGGAAACAGATTGGACCAAGGAGGAAAGGGCACAACAACGAAAAGGTAGTATTGGTCCAATTGCTTTGGATAAGGAGAAGCGGGGGAAACTGTGCATTCACAGGAGTTACTCCTATTATGAAAACGTTTATGTAGGACAAGTAAATTGTGAACATGCCTTTCAATTGGAGTACTACTCTAAGAACTTCATGAAAGGGATGCAAGCAATACCAAATGTATATTTTGTATGTGGAAGATATGCCTATGTGAAGTTACCAGATAATTGGTACGGATCATGCTATCTGGCTGTTGTCTTTCCTAAAATATATCATGTTGAGAATTTAGACACGCCTAAGAAAGAAATATCAACTAGATGGAAGCGAGGGCTGGGTGCAGCAGAAGTAGTTGGAGATGTAATAGGTGCTGCATTCCCTTTCTTAGGATTGATAATGAATGACATTAAGATCAGGAGGTTAGCTACAGTCGTAGATAGACTGTCTGCCAGTACTGCAAGATCCTTGATGCTGATAGAGGGGGAGATGCAATCGATTAGGGCAATGGTTCTTCAGAACCGACTTGCTTTAGATGTTCTGTTAGCAAAAGAGGGAGGAGTCTGTAGGGCCTTGAAGGTACAGGAATGCTGTACTTACATTCCAGACAATTCAAAGCCTCTAGAGAAGTATATACAAAACATCACTGCCATACACTACGAAATTGAGGACCTGGCAAAGGTAAATGTGTGGGAAAAAGTAGGTCATGGAATGGGTAAAGTTGGAAGTTGGTTTGCCAACTTAGGAAAGGGTATCGTTTGGTACATATTGAAGCCCATCATCATAGTAATGATTTGTGTAATCACTTTGTGGGGATTGGTGCGTTTGTATCAATGGTATAGAGCAAATAGGTTACAGAGAGCTATGAAGAAACAGGAAGAAGAGTTGACAGCGATGCAGGACACTCAATATAAGAGTCTGAAAGCATTAGAGAGTATGAAAAGAAGTGGTACTACCCTGTCTTCACTTTAAAGGTTCTACATTTTAGTGTCATGGTAATGATGACCCCTAAAGGTCATCAAAGGGGGGACTGAGAGAGCACAAGTTTGAAAAAATGTATAAGTACGCCATATTTACAAGCACGTAGTTAGTTTAAACATGTTTTGCACACGAGTGTTTTATATTCAATAGCGAAATGTATAGAATGTTAAGTAGAGTAACCATAATTATAACGGTGTGAGATTAAATGTAGAAATGTTGGAGTATATGTGAAAACCTCATGGTTCTCTCATGTTAAAAGAGTCATGTCCGAATTAAATGTAACTTTGGATTCCAGTATTTTGTGTAGGCCTTAGGGCAATTCACAGCAAACCTGAACGTGCTGCTAAAATAATGTGAGATAAAGTTGACATGGTTCTTTCAAAATGTACTATTGAACTTAGGGTTAAAAGTATATGCTTTATAGATGTGTTATTTTAGAAACGTATGCTAGTTAAGAATGTTTGCTGTTTAAATCAAGTTAACGTTTTAAGAGTGCAGGAACCTGCTGCATGTAAATCAAGTAGGCCAGAACAGATAATGTCATGTAGTTTAAATCGTCATGTGCTCGTTAGAGGAGAGGTCGTGAGGTGTCCAGTATGGAGCTCTGAGAGTGTTTTATGGCCTAAGATATGGTGAAGTCTGGAATTTGAGGCCCACTGCAGGACGAGCTGTATGCAGGTGCGAGGGTCCTAATCAGCTCGAATGAAAGGGACTTTGTTCAGTGGCGCCTTGCGCAGGCCTGTAGGAGTTTCCAGGAATTTCAGGGGGTATCAGCGCACGGAAGAAGGAGCCTGGGAACCAAGGTCAACTATAACGAGGGTCTTCAAGAGTACCATCATGGAGTTTACCGCGCAAAGATGTACCACGTGAGGGGCGTCCCAAGGGGCGTTTCTATTGGAAATGTGATTTGGTATTAGGGAAAGTGACCCGGGAGGAGAGCAGAGCAGATGATTTTGGGAGCCTAAGGAAGCGGATGGGTAGGCAGATAGGCTGATCAGGAGAGACCCATTATCAGAGAAGAGACAAAGAGAAGTGCGTGATCTTCTTAGGAAGTCACCACGGCTGACACCTAGAGGGTTAAGATCTTGTTAAGTAGGGATGTCATTTAGTGTAGTGTAGGGACAGACTAACCTTAATTTTCTTTTCTGTAATGACTTTGAGGTTGCAACTTGTATCCATTTTAGCAACCCTGATGGTTTTCGAGCTTGTACTTATTATTCTGTTTTTCAGACTCAGATTATTCAAAAAGTTCATGTTCATAGTGATACCGATTTATCTTCTTAATCTCATTTTGAGAAGTTTGTATCTTCAGTTATCTTTGACTTTATATTAAATCTTTAAAACTTAATTTTGGTCAGTGGTCATTTAGAGTGGTGTAAGTTCTTAAATTGATTGTTTACTGCGAGATTACCTTTTACTCAAGACAGGTACCAACGATTCAGTCGACAGGAAATGGGATTTGGTAAGATAATTAGTAACCAGTAATCCCGCGTTAGCACGTTTATAAATCAACAATGAAAACCAGGAAACCTAAGACACGAAAAAAGGCACTGTAATCGCGCACTATGGCGATGAAGCAGGGCCGGACTGGGAACAGAAACCGGCCCTGGCAAACCGCTCAGCTGGCCCCCCCTTGGGTGAGGGAGAGTGCAGCCTAGCAGTTTGCGATGGACGGTTTAGGCCGATTTTGTTAAATGGTGCCGATATTGCCGACCCCTGGTAACAAGCATTTGCAATGCAATAGGTCTCGCATTATGAAAGTTTGAGCTATTGGTCTTGTAAATGACAATTTTTTTATTTATGTGTTGATTTTGAAAATAGCTAAATTAATAGCTTTGTCATTTTCAATGCCAATAGTTATAACTTTCGCACATGTGACGACTATAGCATTTGTAATGCAACATGTTTTGTATTTACGTGACTTAGATGTATTGATATTACAAATAGCAACGGCTTTTAATTTTTTAAAATAATTAATACTTAAATAAAAGTGATTGTAATTTATATTGGCAATAGCTTAAACTTTTGTAAATAACGTTTGTGAAAATTATGTTCAGTGTATTTTATTGTGATGAAAATCCAAGAACAGAAGTGAAATAACATCTTTTTGTGACATTTGTAATAAAGCTTGAAACATTGAGAGAACATAATTGAACCAGTTGTTGTTGAATGGTTGCGCTGAGTGATGCTGTGGTGGCGCTGAGTGATGCTGTGGTGGCGCTGAGTGATGCTGTGGTGGCGCTGAGTGATGCTGTGGTGGTGCTGCTGAGTTCACTCTGAATCTGCACTCTGAATCTGCACTCTGAATCTGCACTCTGAATCTGCACTCTAAATCTGCACTCTAAATCTGCACTCTGAATCTGCACTCTGAATCTGCACGAACGAGCGAAGGAACCTGTACGCAGAGCGGGGGTGCTGCAAGCGACTGAGTCACTTCATGTACATCGGACAGGGTGAGTGATGCACGTGTACCCTAATTGTGCTCTCACTGTCTTTTCGTGCGCCTGTCACTCTTGGGAATGTCTGCTACTATCAATCAATGAAACGCAATAGCAGAGGTGGACTGGCTCGTAAATGAAGGCCGGTGGCTCTGAAAGGCTGTTCTGCTGGAAGAAAAGTCAGCCGAATATCAGAAGGCAAATGAAAGGTGCTCTCCTTTTATTGCTCGAAACGCTAGAAGGCCTTCACGCCAGGCAGGCTAGATAGAATGGAAAGGAGTCTCTTAATCTAATCTCAGAGGAGAGTCGAGGGGACTAGAACACACTCGCCTAATGCAGAGGAGAGTTTGGGGCCTGGCGCGAGCCAGCATGAGAGTGAGGAACCAGCTCACGAGAAACTATGTGGATGAGTGCTGCGTCATCGTCAAACACTCGTCTTTCTAATTCAGATTAAAAAAAATATATATATAGCACATGTGTCAGGGTTGTTCATGTGGCAGAAGTATAGGTGACAGTAGTTGGTGCTGCAGTGTTGGTTTGTGAGTGCTAAGGTGTTTTCTACTTCTGCATCGAATGGGAAAATGGCAGGAGTGAGGAAATGCTGGAGGTAGGGGGCGAAGAGGGGGGTGGGTAATAAATATCCGAAAGCAAAGGAGGCAGGTCTCTAAAACGGAGGAGAAATACGGCTGAAGTGAAAGAATAATACGTTCGAGACGAGACCTGGAGAAGCAGACGGACTGCAGGACGAGGGAGAAAGGCAGAGGACGAGAAGACTGACAGAGGAAGGAGGCAGAGAAAGGGTGACTATCGGAAGCAGCATCGGAAGCAGCAACGAGGGACGGGGAAAGGCACCAACCCAAACAAGGTGCACAATGCCCTGTGACCGCAGCTCTGTAGTAATGCTGACCAGCATTTTACAGCCATCGCGCGAGATGTTTTATGTGCGCGGAGGGAAGCCGGATGGGGGTGGGAGAGCCTGGGGCGTGAATGCGAGCGAGGAGGGAAGCCGGATGGGGGTGGGAGAGCCTGGGGCGTGAATGCGAGCGAGGAGGGAAGCCGGATGGGGGTGGGAGAGCCTGGGGCGTGAATGCGAGCGAGGAGGGAAGCCGGATGGGGGTGGGAGAGCCTGGGGCGTGAATGCGAGCGAGGGGAGGCAGGCAGATTAGGGAGATGCACGTGCTTGTGTGGTCACGTGACCCGCTTTTGTGGCCACGTGACCTCACATGCACTGTGAAGAAACCGCAGTGGTTTCACTAGACGATCGAGCACTTGAATTCTCGATCCCTCAATGCGCTTGCACGCATTGTAGGTCACGAGACCTAACAAAAACGGCCCCCAGGGACCCAAAGCTAGCCCCCATCCTACTGGGGAAACGCCAGCTGCCCACTATGGCCAGTCCGGCCCTGCGATGAAGGGAGCGCTACATTCAAGAAGTGAATAAATGAACATTAAACGGCAGGTGAGCAGACACAATACTCGTCAGGGTGTGAAGGGGCAGGCCTGAGTCTGGACGTGCTGTAGACAGCCCATGTCCACTTCACAGGGGGTCACTCGGTGAATCTGTTGCTGTGCATTAAAAGGATCCATTTCCCAGCACTGGAACCTGATTGGTTCTGTGGCTGATTGCAAGTGGGCACGTGTAGGTGCAGAGTGAGGGGTGTGTCCTCCTCAGTGCAAGGTGAGCAGCCTGTCTGCCCATGTGACTGGCTGATGATCTGTCCGCCACTGTAAGTGCAGCCGGAAGGGTTTGTGTTATGTAAGTATTGAGTGCGCCTGTGTGTGTGGAGTGTATGTGTAGTGAGTGGTGTGCTCCTGGTACTGCTGTATGATGAGGTGTGTCCCTGTGAGTGTAGGGTGAGCGTTATGTCCGTGTGAGTGCAGTGCTGGAGTTGTGTCTGTCTGAGTGCAGTGCCAGAGTTGTGTCCGTCTGAGTGCAGTGCCAGAGTTGTGTCCGTCTGAGTGCAGTGCTGGAGTTGTTCATGTGTGAGTGGTGTGTATGTGTAGTGAGTGGCATGCTCCTGCCACTGCTGAATGAAGGGTGTGTCCCTGTGAGTGAAGAGTGAGTGTTGTGTTTGTGTGGGTGCAGTGCTAGAGCTGTGTCCTTGTGAGTGGTGTGTATATGCAGAGTGGTGTGCTACACAGTGAAGGTGAAGGGTGTGTCCCTGTGAGTGTAGAGTGAGTGTTGTGTTTGTGTGGGTGCAGTGCTAGAGCTGTGTCCTTGTGAGTGGTGTGTATATGCAGAGTGGTGTGCTACATAGTGAAGGTGAAGGGTGTGTCCCTGTGAGTGTAGTGTGAGAGTTGTGTCCGTGTGAGTGCAGTGCTATTAATATCAATCAATCAATCAGTGGCACTTATAGAGCGCGCTACATACCCGTAGGGTCTCAAGGCGCTGGGGGGGGGGGGGGGGGGGGGTGCCGCTACTGCTCGAACAGCCAGGTCTTCAGCTTCTTCCTGAAGGAGAGGTGGTCTTGGGTCAGGCGCAGGTCGGTCGGGAGGGAGTTCCAGGTCTTGGCGGCCAGGTAGGAGAAGGACCTTCCTCCTGTAGTCGCTCTTCGGATGCGGGGGACGGCGGCGAGGGCGTGGTTGGCTGATCGGAGGTGGCGTTTCGGAGCGTAGAAGTTGACTCGGCTGTTGAGGTAGCTCGGGCCTTGGTCGTGTAGGGCTTTGTGTGCGTGGGTGAGGAGGCGGAAGGTGATTCTTTTGTTGACGGGGAGCCAGTGAAGGTCTCTCAGAGGTCCGGAGATGTGGCTGGTTCGTGGGATGTCGAGGATGAGTCTGGCTGAGGCGTTCTGGATCCGCTGGAGTCTCTTCTGGAGCTTGGCGGTGGTACCGGCGTAGAGGGCGTTGCCGTAGTCCAGTCGGCTGGTGACGAGGGCCTGGGTGACGGTCTTCCTGGTCTCGGTGGGGATCCACCAGAAGATCTTCCGTAGCATGCGTAGGATGTTGAAGCACGCCGAGGAGACGTTGTTGACTTGCCTGGTCATGGAGAGGGAGGAGTCCAGGATGAAGCCCAGGTTTCGTGCATGGTCTGTCGGTTTGGGTGCGGTGCCCAGGGCGGGAGGCCACCAGGAGTCGTCCCAGGCGGAGGGTGAGGAGCCCAGGATGAGGACCTCCGTCTTGTCCGAGTTCAGTTTCAGGCGGCTGGTCGTCATCCACTCGGCTACCTCTTTCATCCCTTCGTGCAGGTTGGCTCTGGCGGCGGCGGGGTCGTTGGTCAGGGAGAGGATCAGCTGGGTGTCGTCGGCGTAGGAGATTATGCTGAGGTTGTGTTTGCGTACGATGGCCGCGAGGGGGCTCATGTAGACGTTGAAGAGGGTGGGGCTCAGAGATGATCCTTGGTGGACGCCGCAGATGACTTCGGAGGCCTCTGACTTGTACGGTGGTAGGCGGACTCTCTGTGTTCTTCCGTCGAGGAAGGAGATGATCCATTCCAGCGCCTTGTCCTGGATTCCGATGTTGCTGAGGCGCTGTACTAGGGTGCGGTGGCAGACCGTGTCGAATGCCGCGGAGAGGTCTAGGAGGATGAGGGCCGCTGTTTCTCCATTGTCCATCAGGGCTCGGATGTCATCGGTGGCGGCGATGAGGGCGGTCTCGGTGCTGTGGTTGGCTCGGAAGCCGGACTGTGAGGGGTCGAGGGCTCCGTTTGTCTCGAGGAAGGCGGCCATCTGCTTGTTGACGGTCTTCTCGATGACTTTGGCTGGAAACGGGAGGAGCGAGATGGGGCGGTAATTCTTGAGGTCGGTGGGGTCCGCTGTTGGTTTCTTGAGTAGAGCGCTGAGTTCGGCGTGTTTCCAGCTCTCCGGGAAGATGGTGGTGTCGAAGGATGTGTTGATGATGTCTCGCAGGTGGGGTGCGATGACAGCGTCGGCCTTGTTGAAGACGTGGTGAGGGCAGGGGTCGGTCGGTGATCCGGAGTGGATGGAGTTCATCGTGCGGATGGTGTCTTCGGTGCTGATCGGGGTCCAGGCGTGGAGGGTGGTGGTGGGGGGTGGTTGTTCGGTCATGGTGTGCGTTGGTTGGTTGTTGAAGCTGTTGTGTATGTCCGCGATCTTGTTGTGGAAGTATGACGCGAGGGAGTTGCAGAGGTCTTGCGATGGGGTGATGTCGTTGTTTCCTGCGCTGGGGTTGGAAAGCTCTTTCACGATGTTGAAGAGTTCCTTGCAGTTGTGTGCGTTGTTGTCCAACCGGTCCTTGAATGCTGTTCTCTTGGCGGCGCGGATCAGCTGGTGGTGTTTCCGGGTGGCAAGTTTGAGGGAGGTCCTGTTGTCCGTTATTCCATACATGTAAAGCTCAAACATATCACCGGGTAAGGTTTCAAGGCGCAGGGAGGCATCAGGTAGATTAAGTGGGCTATTGTCCACAATCACATGATACTGAGCTGAGCTGAGCTGTTGCCGGTGATCAAACTGTGATCTGCGCTCCAGAGTCAGCTACGTTGGTCGCTGCGCCACACTTCATGTGTGAGTGGTGTGTATGTGTAGTGAGTGGCATGCTCCTGCCACTGCTGAATGAAGGGTGTGTCCCTGTGAGTGTAGAGTGAGTGTTGTGTTTGTATGAGTTCAGTGCTAGAGCTGTGTCCTTGTGAGTGGTGTGTATATGCAGAGAGTGGTGTGCTACATGGCGAAGGATGTGTCCCTGTGAGTGTACGGTTGAGAGTTGTGTCCCTGTGAGTGCAGTGCTAGAGTTGTGCTTGTAAGAGTGGTGTGTATATGTAGAGAGTGCTGTGCTACTGGTTCTGCTGCATTCATTGTGTGTCCCTGTGAGTGTACGGTTGAGAGTTGCATCTGTGGGAGTGGAGTGCTTGATCCATGTTGTGTGAGTGGTGTTTGTGTGAAATCGGTGTTGTGTTATATGTTACTACTGCATGAAGGGTGTGTCCCTATAAGTGTAGGGTGAGAGTTGTATCCGTGTGAGTGCAGTGCGAGACTTGTGTCCTTGTGAGTGGTGTGTTTGTTTAGTGAGTGGCGTGTTCCTAGTACTGCCGCATGAAGGGTGTGTCCCTGTGAGTGTAGGGTGAGTGTTGTGTCCATGTGAGTGCAGTGCTAGACTTGTGTCCATGTGGGTGGGTGTATATATAGTAAGTGGTGGGTTCCTGGTACTGCTGCATGAAGGGTGTGTCCCTGTGAGTGTACGGTTGAGAGGTGTGTCCATGTGAGTGCAAGGTGAACTATGTCATTGCAAAGCAGCAGTATGCCCACATGAGTGCATGCTGAGGGGTGGGCCCCGTTTAGATGCAATGAGGGAGGGAGGTATGCCACTGTGAGTAATGTGCTCTTGTTGAGTGCCATGTGACAGCTGCGACCCGTTGAGTGCAGAGTTAGGCCCCTGTGCATGTTATGAGTGGTGTGATGCTGTGACACCTGCATGGAGGATGTGCCCCTGTGAGTGAAGGGGGAGAGTTGTGCCTGTATGTCTTCAGAGGAAACAGTGGGCCTGTGTGAGTACAAGGTGGGAGGTGTACCTGTGTGAGTGCGACGTGAGAAATGTATCCCTGTGAGTGCAAGGTGAGATGTATACTCGTGTGAGTGCAAAGTGAGAAGTTTACCTGTGTGATTGCAAGGTGAGCAGTGTACTTGTGTGAGTGCAAGGTTTACCTGTGTGAGTGCAAGGTGAGCTGTGTAATTGTGTGAGTGCAAGGTAAGCGGTGTGCTTGTGTGAGTGCAAGGTGAGCGGTGTACTTGTGTGAGTGCAATGTGAGCGCTGTGCCTGTGTGAGTACAGGGTAGGAGGTGTGTGGTGTGTCTTTGTTGATCACAAAGTAAATGGTTTCCCTGTGTGAGTGTAGTGTCATAGGTGTCAGTTTATGAGTGCAAGGTGAGTGGTGTGCCTTTCTGAGTACAGGGTAAGCGGTGTACTTTTGTAAAAGTATAAATTAGAAACAAAATCTAAACTAATTTCGAATTGAAAGTTTCATTACTTTACATATATGTTTGAATGTTAGTATATGTTGGGAGCTCTTTAAAAATATGAATATTCATTTATTGCTTTGTTAAGATGCAGTGCCTATAGGTAGTAAGCATCAAGCATGAGCAAAGGCCAGCAAACATGCAGACATAACACATGAGAGAGGAATCAGTTTTCCTCCATTTTAAACAAGAATTTTTAATGCGTCGGTTTCGCTTATGTAATGAATAAGGAGCTGTTGTAATCAATTATCGTCTAGGAGAAGGAAAGAGCTGCCTCACAGATAACACAGGAGTGGAGAGGATGTGGCGCAGAGGCCAGAGCTGCTTGCTCGAGAACTGGGGATCCCGGTTCGAGTCTTGGCGGCGCCACACAACATCCTGTGATTCTATGCAAATCACTTAATCTCTCCGGTTGATAAATTGTTATATAAATATACTTCAAGAGTAAAAGCCAAACTTTATGAAAATATAGTTCCACCAAAGCAGATGTTAACAGTATTTCAGCGGTGGGAAACAGATCAGAGAAGCAGGCAAGAAACAAGCATTGGTAAATGTAGGAAAATATGATGCAGCATGGCGCATGGCTGCTGGAAACATCTGCAGAGAGTAGGCCAGGACTGCAGAAGAGATGAACGCCTTCCCACCGACCATGGTAGCCACGGTGGTTGTTTGACACTGCACATCTCTAGCCGCGGTGCAGATGTGCAGTACTCTAGCCACTGGCAATGTCCTTCAGCCGCATTTCCAGGGAACCAAATCCACAATTAGAAAATGTGAGCATCAGCCTTGGCATCCTGCCTCGCCGCCGTCCTTCCCGCCCTCTCCCTTTCCAGGCCTTGTTGGAAGTGGTTTTGTGTCAATCAGCCGGGTCCCTGTGGGAGCTGCTCTGAAGGACACAAGCCTGTCTAATTAGGATGGAGCTTGGAATCTGCAGTGGGCTGGCGAAGTGTGTGGGGGGGGGAGATGAGAGCATGGCAAGCCAAGCCAAGCGAGGGGAGCAGCTGTCAGTTCCTCTAATGATGGAGGAGCCGCTTTCGAGCGGCCCGCCATCTCAGAGGGAATGTTAACATGGACTGCAATCAGCCCTGCCCACACGGTACCCCCTGGAGACATCCGCACATGCCCACAAGCCTTCAAGATGGCAGCTACCTCCTGCCACCTTGCTTATCTCAGGGAAAGGATGAGATGTGGTCTAGTTTTTTTTCTTACCATAAGACTTAAATTTTAATCCCTGTAGAAGTCTTCACCACATTTCTTTAATCACTTGTTCTCACCCAGCCTTAGTCGCGACATCTGGCACAAATTTCAAGACTCACAGAGTCAATTCCAATATTCACCTCCAGACATTGACGAGAAAGGCAAATCAAGTTGATGGGCCATGTTCAGATTGTCAAATTCACTATCCTGATGGAGTGAGATTGAACAATTAGATGGCCACTTTGTTAAATCAAACATCATAACTTTGGCACAAGATGGTGGCACCCATACCAGTCTGATGATCCCATTCTATTAGACACCAAACCCGGTCTAGTACAGCATTAATGGCCTCAAACATCCCCAGTTCCCTGTTTCCAGAGAGGCTAGATCCCGCAGTTTCACAGCGCTGCGGCCTGGAGCGCCTTACGATGTTCCGCTACATGTGCCTCGATTTTTTTTTATTATTATATGTTTTTATAAATTCCAAACAAACATAGTCTGACATAATCAGGAGTCTAACAGGGGCTCATCATATCAATAACATGCTCTGGTTTCGACCAAATACAAAGCACCTATCCACATCCCACATCTCCTATGTACCTTCCCTCAAAATATTAGCACCAGTAAACACCTAGGCTGTTGAAAATTAAACATAGTAGGACCGGTGAGCTAGCAATAAAAGACATGAACGCGGTACCTGAGCCACGCACTGTAAGAAAACAAAGCGAGTCAAAACCCTGCCCCCTACCACTCCCCCTACCTGTGCCTAATGTTGTGATATTTTTGGAATGATTGCCAGTTACCTTGATCTCCTATTCATAGTGGTAATCCTGCATTAAATTAGTCATCAATAAGTGCATAGCACTCTTTTTAAAAATGCTTTTTTGTATAAATCGCATTTGAAGTGGTTGTCGATTGAGGAGGCGAGCTGTACAAACCCACCTCCTGAACGTGGCAGCTCAGTTTCATTTAAGACAGGGTATGTGAACTTTTCTGAAAGCCACATGAGCTCTGGGAGACCTTAATTAATGTGTTGTGATTAGCTAGCCGATAAGTACTACTTAAACCCTGACTTTTGGTGGAGGGTTGAGACTGTTGCAAAAAGGATTCAAAAACAAGCATTGGCAAAGTCAATAGGTGCTGCCTATGGAAGAGTTATTGTCTTTTCCAATGTACTTAAGTCATGTTGTGCAGAAGTATGGCTGCAGTTCAGCATGGCTTAAAATGTGTGGTGTGGCTTACAGGAGAGTGGCGTAAAGGAGAGTGACATAGAAGAAAGCGGAGTAGAGTGGTGTAGAGTGTTGAGGCAGTGTGTAGAATAGAGTGGATTGGGGTGCAGTGGAGTCGCATAGAGTAGAGCGGCATAGAGTGGCATGAAGTAGAGTAGAGTGGAGTAGTGTACAGTGGAGTGGCATAGGGTGGAGTGGCATAAAGTAGAGCGGCATAGAGTGGCATGGAGTAGAGTAGAGTCGAGTAGTGTACAGTGGAGTGGCATAGGGTGGAGTGGCATAAAGTAGAGCGGCATAGAGTGGCATGGAGTAGAGTAGAGTCGAGTAGTGTACAGTGGAGGAGCATAGAGTTGAGTGGCGTAGAGTGGAGGGGAGTATCATCGAGTAGAGTGGTGTAAAGTAGTATAGTTGTGGTTTTAAGTAACTTAAGCAAGGAACAAAAGTTAAAATGAATGCAAAGGTATGAGGCATAAAGGGGAATGGAGAGAGCAGCAGGATAACTGGTAACAAAGGAAGTGTCCGGAAACGTGTACGTGTATGGTGATGAGCAGTAATAAGCTATAAAAAAGGATGTATATAAAAGTGCAGAAGAAAGAAATAGTACCTAAATCAGCGCCATCAGTGGACGAACACTAATCAAGAGGATGAAATATGTGCTCAGTTCATGCTCCACCGAAAGAAAAGGTAGTGACACCCGGCCTGCACTGGCCAAATAGGAGGTAGCAAAAAAGTGTGATGGTGAAGCCAATAAATGGTGAGCAATAGGCAGGCTCCAAGCCCTTTATTGTAAATTATATCCTTAGCAAGTGGTAGCGCATACATGTTCTGTTGCAGGCGATCCCTAATAAAAAGGACCAACAACCTCTCCTAATGCAGGTTACCAATTATTCTTTGTGCCTCTGGCCTTGGAGCACTGAACCTTTCCTATACTTCTGACAACACTGCACCTACCAGTCTGTACTTCCGGTCTCTCAGTCATCCTCTCTTTCTTTGCTGCTCACCTCAGTGTGCCTGCCTCTGCCTTCACCACTCCCCTGGTCTGTATTGTTGACCTCACACTGCCTGCCTCTTTCTAAACTGCTGATCTCGCTATACCTTCCCTATCGACACTGCTGATGCGGGGAAGGCTTGCTGATGGTATGACTACGGGCAATCGCTTGTTGTAACATTTCAACCAATTGTTTTTTTGCCCACCATGCCATTTCACATTAGACCCCACCACATACAATTCAACTAAACACCTGCAGCCATTGGAGGAGTTCAGCCTAAACTACCAAGCCAGGTCCTCTCTGAAGTGGAACACAAGCAAACCCGGACCAGTGTTGTCCTATTTGTCCCTCTTCTGTTAGATGCAGCTTGGCTCAAGTAGCACGATGAGAACAGGGCCCATGTCTGGCCATGGTGGTACATTAAACAGACAAATGGTGATGGGAGGGATGCTTACAAATAGTGTAATAGCCGACAATCGCTTGGGGGTAGCATTCCAACCAATCCTGCCCACCATGCCAGATCAAATTAAACCACCCATGTGCAAGCTCCAATAGGAACAGTCCTAGTCGTAACCGGTCTTGGGTTGCTTGTGTTCTGATGCAAAAACAATGGATTGGGATGCTATCCAGTGTGATTGGCAGTTGTTAGAAAATTATCAAGCAACCTCCTATCACCTTTTGTGTGTTTAATATGTCAGCCTGTATTTGTTATGTCTCACTGGGCAGCAGGTATTATGAATACTTTGAGTCAGTGGGATCTTGCATTGGCCTTTTACATCACTGGGAACCATGAAAAAACAGTAATTAGAACAGACCCATCCATACAAAGATCAAACACAGACTCCACAGAACCCAGAACCCTCAGGACTTCAAACCGCTCGACAAGGCCATTCGTAGCATAGATATATTATATAAATGATGGTAGCTTGTTGGCTTCACAATAGATGTCGCCCTACAGTGCTGCCTCACTGTGCTTGCTGCAGCATATACTGCCAGCTGTGGCATACCTGACACATGCTGTCCTGATTGCCTCCCTGTACCTGCCTTAGTTTAAACTACTGCCTTACCTTTACCTCTCTCTGACCGGTGTGCCCCTCAGCCTGTACTGCTTGCCTTACTTTACGTGCCTTTCTGCACTTCTGGTATACCTGTTCTTGACTGAGTTTGTAGCGCTGACTTACTCCTCATATACCTACCTCTGTCTGTATCTTGTGGCCTCAACGCGCCAGTCTCAGCCGGCAAGTCTGGCCTCTTGAATTATCAGATCCAATTTATTCTCTTTCAAGAAAGTGCTAACGAGCTCCAGACAGTTTTTGGAAGGCACTGGTCTGGGATTCAAGCAGCGAAGCTGCTGTTTGTTGTTCATGTTTCTTTGATCATTTAAATGCAATCTTCTTTGGTTAATCTGCCGCAGGCCAGTTTCCTTAGCAATTAGCGTCTTCGTCACTAGATATGGCCTGCTGATGACGCCTCAGGTGTCCGAGCGCTGTCCTCTCCAGGTTCTTGATCAAGCTGCTATGGGAATGGAGAATGGAGGGGGGAGGCAATCTGAGGTCAACACATCAGTGCTGAGTGTCCAGCCTATCACGTCCCCCCACTTATAATATTGACAGATCAGAGGAGGACGCAGGGCCGCGCGCCTCCTTGGAGGACCATCATGGGGCGCAACATTCCTGAGGAGCGTGCTGGACGCGAAGCTGCCTGCCCCCACGCGGAGCCCTTCTGTTGAGCACAGACGAGTGCAGGCCTGTTGCTTCTCTCTGAACCCCTCACGGAGAAGCTAGTTGATGATGTGGAGCTGCTGGGGGTGGTGACTGCCAGGTTGCAACCATCTGTGTCAAACAGAGAGAGACCGCGCAACCGTATAATAAGCCAGGTTCAGCAGCATCAGAGCTGTTGCGCGCGCTGACAGGACCATCTTCACCTTAGTCTCTTCCATTTAGGTCAAGATCTTGATTAATGCTCTAACAGGTCTGGATTTGTGGTCCTCATAACTTGTTGCCTTGTTGTCTAGGCTACGTCTACTAAATTCAACGCAGGGTTGCTATGCTGATGCTGCTTATAACTCCTTTAACTGGACTGTAAGCCAATAAAGGTATTACAAAGTTAATTTTCGCTGTGACATTTTTTGTCCAGCCGGTGAGTTATCGTGGCAGAGTTCCAACTTCCATATTACTTTGTGTATTCAACTATTGACAACATTTGTACAATTAACTTTTTTTGCTCTATCAGCAAAGTTTTGTCCTTTTTGACAGACCACCAATAAAGGCTTGTGGTTAGGTCTTCCATTGTCCATGAATGCTAGTATAGCTGTTGTAACTATCCTGAGATTACATGGACATGTTTGGAAACTCTTTTACTTTCAAAATTAATCTTGGTGAAGTATTAGTATGTTGCTTCAACACATGTTGGTTGTATTGGTTGTTGCGGTGTTCAGAGAAAATCCAGACCTTTTGTTGCATTATGCTCTAATTATTTGTCTATCCGTTTCTGCGTTTGTATGACCTCAATGTGCTTTTGGTAGGCTAGAGGATGCCTTTTTACTCAGGTCTGTTGTTTTTTTTTTTTTAGTGTTCGTGTCATGGTGGCTAGGCATCAATTGTGTTTGGTGTGTCCATTGATCGGGATGAGATTTTATGTGGTGGTTAGTGATGGTTCCTCTTGGTTTCATGTAACATCAGTGAGTTGACATGTGCAGTCGATAAGTCTTTTATGTTATGACGGTGTAAGACGGTCTGATTAGTGTGCTCTGTTGGCTTTGTAAGATATGTTGTCTGATGGCCCAAGAGACGATTTGAGTAAAGGAAATTCCTTTCTCAGCGAATCTTCCCGTACCCTAAGTTTTATTTGAGCCGGTGGGAACCAGTCAGGGCCACTGGTACCCATGGGGGGACCTGGGGTTCTTCATGACCATCCTGTGGATGGAGACCTCTTAAAATATACTCTATGTCGACAGTGCCTGTCCTTCCAAACTGCCCATAGGCCCAAACCAGGCATCTTTGCTGCACTAGCTTAGTGACGTCAGTGCATCAACATGGCGTATTTGTCCCTTGCTTCAGTCAGACGTACTTCCATTGTATGTGGCTGTGCTGCCTGGGACAGACAGTTCAGGTGGGTACCGAATAAGACCTGTGCAGAAGGCTCCTATCTGGATCCTACAGTACATGCCGCCACTTGAGTGTAAATCTGGGCAGTGTGTTGTTTCTCGAGGAGAATTTGACCCAGCATGATGGTTGGATTGGGAAGGCGGCTGTCGGGCATTCGGCGATGGGCTGGTGTCTTAGAGTGGTCTGTGGACTGTTTTTTTAGGACCTCTGTTAACTGGCCCAGGGCATGCCCTTTGTTTCATTCCCCCCGAGAGGCCATCCAGTTCAGGCTATGATGGGCAGGGAAGGGGGTGAGTCTAAGACGGTGCCTCGACGGGCCAGGTGTTGTTCTGGCCCATGGGCCATTCTGTGGGACCCGCCCTGCTCAGAGGCAGTGTCTTTCCCCCTGACACCCCAGCCCCACCCGCCCTAACTCTTCTCCACCCCTGCTAGGCCATTACATTCAGGGCATGGTGGGAGTTATTAATTAATTAATTGTGGGTTTCTAAAGCGCTAGAATCGACTCCCGAAGGAGTATCTCTGCGCTGTAGACCGCTGGAGAACCCGTCCTGGCTTTCCCTGTGAGATGGTCCCTACTGGGTATCTTCAAGGTGAAACCAGGCATCCCCGGCGTATGTGGGGGGCCGTTGTGGAGATGAGGCAAGCTAATGCCCAGAGTTTCCGAGTGTGATCCCTGGTTAGAGTAGGCACCGAGGCGAGAATTATCGAGTCCGCTGACCCTGGTCCACGACCCTGCCGCGTCGGGGATAGAACCCTGGTCCCGGGCTGTCCTCTGCTTCCGGGTCTACCGCCTCTAACCAGTGAGCCACAACACTCCACAGGGGCCTTGCAGGGCCTTGCGCGGATGTTTGGGGGTGATTGGGTGCATGAGTGTGGGTGATTTTGTAACCATTGGGTCATCTTCACTTCAGTTCTCTGGAGCTGCAGCCATGCGCTTTTCTTGACCCCTCCCCTGCCATCGCCCTGAGGCTAGGGTGGGGCATGGTCCTTGCTGGGCGGCTTGTGATTTTGTGGCCCTTGGTACCCTCCTTCCTGTGGCTGGAGCAGTAGCAGCTGTGTGCTTTTTGTGACCTCCTTCCCCAGTCACCTTGGCCCTAATGTGTTTAAGGCATTGGTGGATGGTGGTGTGTGTTTGCCTAGGCCTGCTGCAACAACACCTTTCCCAGACGAAAAGGAAAAGAGAGGATGTTGTGATAAGGTCAGAACTGCTGACGTCCGAACTGGGAACTGCGTTGGAGAAGTCCCAGCCTCAGCCCAACATCCTGTGGTTCTGGGCAAATTACCCTAAACTTAAACTAAAAATTAATTTGATCTTGTGTAATGTAACTCGTCAATTGCTCTGATGCCCTTGGACTGCATTTACGCTATATAAAACTATATAAAACTCCAAAAATAAATAATCTGCTATTTGATCATGTTTTAAGATTCTGCAAGGGTGAAGAGCATGATAATGAAAGAGGGGGTCTTTATATAAAAATGTCCATATTTATTTTTAACATGGTTTTTATGCCTTTGTTTTGTTTAACTAGCTGTCCTAAAACAGCTTTAGAACACATTTTACGTGCTTTTCCCTTGTGTCTTCCGTTTAAAGATGATAGGTAAAAATGCCACCTTTGGGTGATTATCTTTATTTTCGTACCATCATGTCACAAGGTGGCAACCCTGTCCTCATCTGGTGTTGTTGCTCTTCGGACGTCTTTTACACCTCGCCCACCTGAACAAAATATAATGCTTCTAGTTTTCGCCAATGTTACTGGCTCTGTAAACGTTAAATGCTAAATTTACCACACAGTTCTCTAAAAATTAGTCCAACGATGCTAACCACAGGATATTTCATGAAAGAGCATGGTCCAGGGATGTGGGCCACTTTTTTGGGGACTGTCTGTAGCTTATTGTGATCCCAATCTGACCCTACCCAGCATGTTTGTACCAGTCTGTCCTTCTCCCCTCCATTGTCTGACCATGCAGGAGCCTGCCCAACTGAGCCTGGACTAGGTCATTTAGCGGACTAGGGGATCCGCCTTTCCTATCTCTCCAACGGAGCTCCCTCACCCGCCGAGAGCCGTCTAGACAAGAGGGGTTTGGGGGGCAGCCGACCCGCAAGGTCTGCCCCCCGGGCAGATTTGGGAGGGGGAGGGGGGGCGAGAGCGGCCATTTCCCTGCGTTGGGCTGTCTGGGAGTAGCCCAAAGGCAGCCCAAATTGACAGTTACAAGCCCAAGGGCTATTTCAGGGGTTTCCGCGCTTGCCCAGCCATCATTTTAGGTACTGGTGACCTGGTGGCTGGGAGCGTGGTAGATAGGCTTTTGCTTTGTCCCCGCCCACCCTCCCTGGGATTTGGGTTTTTGGGGGAGGTTTTTTCTGCCAGGAGATTTTTGATAGGGAGGCTTTGTTGGGACAGGTGCATAGGGCGCTATATTGTAAGTTGTCGCTTGGGACAGGTGCAGGCGGAGTTGTTTTAAATGTTGGCCAAGTTTGGCTGGAGTTTGTTACTTTATTGTTAAGTTTGGGGAGTTGGGGAACAGGAGCGGGGAAAGGGTAAGCAGTTCGGAAGTAACATTAGAAGGCACTTAGTTACAGTTGCAAGAAGGCAAATAGGACTGTAGGTCTTGGGAGGTTTGGAGTTATGATGTAGGTGATAAAATTGTGTATTATAGAATGTATTTGAAGTTATATATTTGTATATTGCAGGGTGGGAGGTTTTTATTATGTGGGGATCGTAGGGGTGTTGGGAGGAAAAGTAAAGGGGGTCAGATAACTCGATGTTTAGAGAGGTTTTAGTTTTGTAAGGCGGTTGCCAGTGTTAATAAGTGTGATGTGCACCTGTTTCAATAAAGCGGCCTTTTACACACACCAATGGTGGTCGATGTGCTTGCCCCCCTTTCTCCCTCCCAACTCAGGCAGGCGCTGCCGAGAGCCGTCTAGACAAGCAAGGCAGTCGCTGGCACCACACCAAGGGTGATAATACTGACGCCTGCCTGCTGATCCCGGGTCGGACCCAACACCAGTTTAAAGCCAGATTCACAGCAACAGTAGGGTGACCAGGCTTCCCGGATTTGCCAGGACAGTCCCGGTTTACTACTAGCTGTCCCGGCAGATTTCAGGAAATTTAGCTCATGTCATGTCCCAGTTTTTAAAGAGGGCAGACTGAAAATGGCAGGAGGTGCTTTTCATGTTTTACAGAGCAGGGATAGTTAGCAGTTGTTACAAGAAAGCAATTTAATCAATAGGCAAGCTACTGGGTTTTTTAAAATATAATTTTTTGTATGTTCTAACTACCTATTCTGTAATTGTCTGCTGATGAGTGCTGTCATTCTGTGCACTTTCTTTAAGGAAAATGGTAGCCTTTTCCATATTTGTGAAATGTCCCTGTTTTTGGCTTTACAATTCTGGTCACCCTAAGCAACAGACCTAAAGCATTTTTTATACCGACATCTCCAGCCTTGTGTAGACGTTTCATCTTGTTTGTAGTTGCTATCTTCAGCTCTCCAGTTTTTTGATTACTGCAGTCTTTTATATTCCTAAGAGACGTGCTTTACCTACTCTTACATGAATCACCTCACGCCTCCCTCTGCCACCGCCTAACTTGTTTTTGTGCCTTTCATTTTTGCCCAGCTGTTCCAGTTTCTTACAAATAAATATGAACAGGGGGAAAAAGCCTGTTTCTGCTGCTTGTTAGAAATATCAATGGGGTCTGTTGACTACATATTTTTCTTTTATCATATGTGGACTATGGCTCGCAATTTAATGCTGAGATGTGTCTATGTCATCCACAAGTTTCAATATTGATGGGGCTAACTCAACCATCCCATACCTGCCAACCAACAAAATATGTTCACAGTGTGAAAAAGGACGGGGCCTGGTGCCGAGATACGAAGGTGGGACACGGATTCGGTCATGCCGCAGAGTATGGGGGTCGTGCAAGGGGGTGGGGCGGGCGCCAGGGCCGGACTGAGAACCAAAACCGGCCCTGGCAAAGTGCTCGGCCGGCCCTCTGGGGGTGCGACCGAGCTCTTTACCGGGGCCGGTTTTCAGACAATTTTGTTACAGGGCCGGAACACTGCAAAAACGGCCCTGTTACAAAAACGGCCCCCAGGGCCCAAAACCGGCCCCCACCCTTGCGGCACACCAGGGGATTGCCCGGTGCCCGGCATGGCCAGTCCGGGCCTGGCGGGCTCCCCTCACCTAGCTTGGGTTTGGTCCAGCGGGTGGTGACCCAGAAGCGCAAACAAGTGCTTCCGGGTCATGTTTGACCAAGTTGGCAGAGAAGCTGGTTTTAACTGGTTTCCCGGCCATAATGACTTTTAAAGGGGGCTGTGGAGCTGCGAACTGGCCTTTCGCGTCGCAGCTCCACAGACTGCAGAGGGACAGGACGGTGTCCAGTACAGAGACCTTTTTGCAACTAACAAAATATGTTCACCGTGTGAGAAAGGACGGGGCCTGGTGCCAAGATCTAACTTGGAGGCACCCTTCCCGTTGCTAAGGCCCCCACCACCTTAGACAAAAAAAAAGGGTCATCAAGGCTGTTGTCGAAGTCCTGGGGTGTTTTCACACTTCTAATGGACATCGGCTACTTTCAGCCACTGAAAACGATCTGGAAATCCACTATTTACAGGGGGTTTCAGCTTGTTTTCACCTGCCGAAGCAGGTAGACATAGATTGATAATAACCTTGAGCAGGGCACAAGTCCTGAAAAAAGAAGTGGGGGGACACTGTCACCGGAAGTGACGTCACGACAGGAAGTGGCGTCACGAAAGGTGCCTCCGATCCCGTCCCAGAGAGGCCAAAGTGGGAAGTCCAGCTGTTTGGCAGGGGGGATGGCGTCCACCCAGTAAAATAAGTGGGGGGACACCATCCACCCGCGTGGTACCCCGACTCGAGCCCTGACCTTGAGTTATTATTAATTTCTGTTTCCTTTCACTGCTTTAAAGCAGTAGGGCGACGCTCCTCCGCCTTAGTTGAGTACCGCCGCTGGCCGAATCTACTTCTGGTTGAAAACATGGGGAAGAGCAGGCTCGGGAAAGTAGAATCAAGCAGAATATAAATGAAGTGCAATACAGTGTGTGGAATGGTGAGAGCATGCCTTGAGAAGAGTAGTGTAAAGACCAAGGCACCCTGGTGTTGCTGCTGGAATATTGCAGAGGAGTACCGGAGAAAGACATATTTCAGCAAAGTCTCACATATAATGTAAAAATGTTGGCATCATATGGGCTTGAATTAGCAGTAAATTGGCGATGAAATTCAGGTTTTTCCAAATAGAAGCACTCAAAGTGTGTCTTGCCCAGGCTCACAGAAACTGTAAGATGACACCGATGGCATTTATTATTCTACTTACACATGATTGTATAGTGGATGGTCCCACAGTATGCAGGTGGGAGGCAGCGTAGGTTCTCTAACACTGTGTTGGGCCATACCGTGCAAAGGGACAGGGGGTGCACTTTCAACATAGAATCTCTACAACAATACATTGGGCCATACCATCGACGGGTAAGTGCAGGGCTTTAAGTGGGCCGGGTCTGACCGGTTTTTAGGTCTCGCCTGTCGATGCGCATGCGCATCGAGCTTGCGAGACTATTGGGGCTTAAACAGTCTTTAACCAACTTGCAAGGAATCGTGGCGATTCCTTGCAGTGCCCGTGAAATTGAAGCTTAATGCGCATGCGCTTAAAAGCGCGTTCACATGCCCCCAGCCGCCTGCCTGCCCCTGCTGCTTTCACACCCTCTCGCCGTCTGTTCCCCCTGCTGCGTCATCAAAGGCTTTCACGGCGGCCGGCCATGCTTTCAGTTTCACTGCCGGCCGGCCGTGTAAAGTGCACTTCAAAGGCCGCTCTCCCTGCTCCGCCCCCTGTAAGTGCTCTTGTTTTACTCGTTTACTTGTTTTTCGAACATTTCTCCCTCCCGTCTTCCTTCTCTGTAATCCATCCCGCCCCCTCCAGCTACACGTTCTTTGTTTCCCAGCCTCTTGTTTAACTTATCCCATCCCCTTACTGTTTCTTCTACCCTGTCCCTGTTTTTCCTGCCACCTCCTATACGTGCCCCATCCCCCTTCCCCACTACAGAGCGCCCAAAGCAAAGAACCATTTGCCACCCCCTCCCTGCTGCTGCTCTTCCCAGCGCGTGCACTACACCCCCTTCTCCCAACGCTCTCAGCTCCTTGGCGCAGGTCACGGCTGAGCACACAAGCAACAGACCCTCTGTATTGTCCGTTTGATGCTGGCCTCTGGCTTTCCGTCTCACTTGTTATGTTTCATTGCCTGCTTACTCCTGTTTATTTAATCTTTTAAACTATCTACACTTCTAAACTCCTGCTACATTAACGTTTTAAATTACAAATTAAAGCTTCCCCGTGCGTTTTAACCTCTATAGAATCAGAAAGATTTGCCTGCCTGTTTCTTTTATGTTTTCACCTACCTCTCTGTTTATTAAATATCCTCCTTCCCCACATGGTTTCGCAGGTTTGCTGTTAATATAGTTTTACATCATAAATATTTGCTTTCCCGTCCTGGTTCATTTGTGTCCTCCGGCATAAAACCTTTGTCTGCATGTTTCTCTTTAATTTCCACTGCAGCCAGGTAATTTCTCATGTTTCCTGTTGATTTAAACTTTTACATTATAAACATTGTATTTCCGGTTACATGTCCTCCTCCTTACAATACCAAAGCTGTGCCTGCATCTTTTCTTAACTTTGAAGCCTTTGCTGCATCTTTTGTTATTGTTTTTACTACTCTCTGGGCTCTTCAACCACCAATCTGCGCCTCTTCTGTTTATCACGTCATTTGTGCCCTACATATTCATTAAAGATGGACATACCTGCTATGTCGTACGCCCGTTTACTCCTAAACATAACACATTATAAATCACAGCCCTTGCCGCCCGGTTTCCACTCCATCCATCCCTCCCCCCACTCCATCATCCCCCCCACTCCATCCATCCATCCCCCCACTCCATCCATCCCCCCACTCCATCCATCCATCCATCCCACTCCATCCATCCATCCATCCATCCATCCCACTCCATCCATCCATCCATCCCACTCCATCCCACTCCATCCATCCATCCATCCATCCCACTCCATCCATCAATCCCCCACTCCATCCATCCATCCCCCACTCCATCCATACATCCCCCCACTCCATCCATCCATCCATTCCCCACTCCATCCATCCATCCATCCCACTTCATCCATCCATCCATCCCACTCCATCCATCCATCCATCCCACTCCATCCATCCATCCATCCATCCATCCCACTCCATCCATCCATCCCCCACTCCATCCATCCATCCCCCACTCCATCCATCCATCCATCCATCCATACATCCCCCACTCCATCCATCCATCCCCCCACTCCATCCATCCATCCCACTCCATCCATCCATCCCCCCACTCCATCCATCCATCCCCCACTCCATCCATCCATCCCCCACTCCATCCATCCATCCCCCACTCCATCCATACATCCCCCCACTCCATCCATCCATCCATTCCCCACTCCATCCATCCATCCATCCCACTTCATCCATCCATCCATCCCACTCCATCCATCCATCCATCCCACTCCATCCATCCATCCATCCATCCATCCCACTCCATCCATCCATCCCCCACTCCATCCATCCATCCCCCACTCCATCCATCCATCCATCCATCCATCCATCCCCCACTCCATCCATCCATCCCCCCACTCCATCCATCCATCCCACTCCATCCATCCATCCCACTCCATCCATCCATCCCCCCACTCCATCCATCCATCCCCCACTCCATCCATCCATCCATCCCCCCACGCAACACCACTCACACACGCAACACCACTCACACACGCAACGCCACTCACACACGCAACGCCACTCACACACGCAACGCCACTCACACACGCAACGCCACTCACACACGCAACGCATCCACGCAACCCCACTCATCCACGCAACCCCACTCATCCACGCAACCCCACTCATCCACGCAACGCCACTCATCCACGCAACGCCACTCATCCACGCAACGCCACTCATCCACGCAACGCCACTCATCCATTTGCAAAACGAAAAAGGTCAAACTCTTCTATTGCGAGACCTATTGCATTTTCAATGCTTGTTTTAAATGGGGCCTTGAAACAGGTCTCTGTCAGGCTCTGTTTTGTGCCCTTGCACAGGCGGTCTGTTTTTTTCCGGACTGGAGTGACAGCAGGCACATCGATGTGCGCGTGCTCACACTGCTCACTTCTCACTAGTGGAGAAGTTACAGCATGACCTCATGCCAGGTGATCGTTGTAGGGTAAGGGAAATCCTTTAAAGAGACTCATTTTCTCCCTGGGTTTCCATTCTCTTTTCGAAACTCAGGAGCAGCAACATTGTTGTGGTGTCACCAGGGCTTTAAGTGGAAGCTTTTTCAATACTATATACAAGCCATAGTTGCTGCTTATTTATCTTATGTAACTAACAACCATTAACAAAACGTCCTGACTTTTTGTAGGTATGATGTTACTTGTTGTATCAAATATCTGGATGCAATGACCGAAACAGCAAAATACAAGTCGGGCAGCACACTATGCTAAGCACAGATTTTTAGCTTACGTGTATTAAAGACACGCCCTTAATTACATTGACCACGCTCCTTTGACAGACCCCCCTCCCCCCAGTTCTGTCATCCCACTTAAAGCCCTGGGTGAGAGCCAGTGGGTGTGATACAACATAGGCTCTCTGCACCATTACATTGGGCCATACAATAACACACAGCTTGGAGACAGCAGGATAATACACTATTCGGTCACTGTAGCAGTTTTAGGCTTCAGGGTATGTGGGTGGGAGAGTGCGAGTGTGATACAATCTACACTCTGTAGGAGAGCTTTGCACCTTCCTTCCACAGCTAATAAACAATGGGCAAGTTTCAGCATAGACACTGTGTAGCACAATATTGAGCCATAAATTATTACATAGCTAGGATACAGCAGGTGTGGTACAACATATGATCTCCGTCCAGCGCACCATTGGACTGTACAGTACACTAACAGAGGACAGCTGGTGAGACACAACATGATCTTGCCACAGCTCAGTAGTGGGCCGTGCATTAGTACATGTCCAGCTGACAGCAGGTATAATATGTCATACGCTCTCTGTTTCGCAGCATTGGGCCCATGCTGCTGCATAGCGAGGAGATATGGGGGGCATGAAACAGCATATGAGCACTCTCATTCACATTTTTGTGCCCTGTAGAACATGGCAAGGTCGCCACCGGTGGGATAAAAGATGCCTTCGCTATGGAACAGTGCGGGCCGGGTCAGGGGGCACCACTGGTGCGATGAAGCACACGCTCTCCGTGGCACAGTACTGGGCCACGTCAGTGGCAGGGCACACCACTGGTGCGATGAAGCAAGTGCTCTCCGTGGCACAGTACTGGCCACGTCAGTGCCAGGGCACACCACTGGTGTGATGAAGCACACGCTCTCTGTGGCACAGGAAAGGAGAGGATGTGGTCCATCGGCTAGACTACTGACTTTGGTGCTGGAAACCAGGGTTTGAGCCTCTGGGTCGCGTCCACATTCTGTGATTCTGGGCAAATCACTTATTCTCCCCGTGCCTGATATTTGTAACGTAACCGGTGCTCATGTAAAGCGCTCCAATACCTTCAGGTCGAGTTTGCGCTATATTAAAAATCTGCAAAAAAAACAACAAAAACAGTACTGGCCAGGGCACCACTGGTGTGATGCAGCACGCGCTCTCTGTGGCACAGCAGGGGCCGGTGCCTGGAGACAGTGCGAGTGGTTCAGCTTGACTGGCTCTATCACTCTGTATGGCCCAGTAGAGCCGGGAGGTGGCGGCCAGGTGTGGGCCTGGTCCTCGCGGTGGGCGCGCACGCGCTCTTGCTCCGGCCTTCAGCAGGCTCACGCGGGCCGTTTCCGAGGGCGCGTGACTGCGCATGTGTTTATCAGCTGTGATTTTTCTGTCTGTATTCGCGCGCATGCAGGGCCCTGTTCTTTGACTGCCGCCTCCCCTGCTTAGAGGCGGCTGCGCTGGAAAGAGACGCCCGCCGGACGAGGATTGCCTGTGACAGCCGACGCCGGGCCCGCTCGGCTGAGCACAGCAGTTGTCGACGTCTCTGGGACGCTCCTGACAGACACGACGCGGGCGCAGATGCTCGCGCGAGCCGCCCGGAGACGCTAAGTGCCCATTTAGCTGGAAGGGAAGGGCTGCTGGTGAGACCGTGCAGTGGGGTAGGCGGGCGGGGTGTGCTTCTGGTGGACTAGTGCAGCGGGGGTCCCCCCAGCGCAGCACGGCTGTGCAGAGGGCTCTGTTGTGGGTCGCGCCTCCAAGTTGGATTGGCTTTTTATTCTTGTCTTTGCAGGAATGGACTTTGCTGCAGAGTTGTGGCATGGTCGCATATTGTTCAGAATTAATCTTGTAACTTTTCTGCAGGTGTTCTTCCTAATACTGACACTGTGCCAAATAAAGCTTCTCTCTGGATTTCTTGTGTTGTGACCTCTGTAGGTCGCCGTCTCCTTATTCCTGCAGATTTCCTTCATTATTCCTGTCGCACAAGTAGCGCTCTGTCTGCTGCTTTGCTTCACTTCAGCGACTGCATGTGGTGTTTCAACTCCTCAGCCTCTGGGTGGAACAGACAGAGTGACCACTTCCGAATGAGACTGGGTTAATCGTAGCTGTATTGGGACTTTTCTTTTACTACCATGTCTGGATTGTATGACAACAGTCTCTTCATCGGTAGGGATTCGGATGACCCATGGCACTCTATCCTTTCTTTTCTATCACTGTAGCGGGATCACGGTCTGGTAACCCAGTGTGCCAGTGCTTACAAAGTTTCCAATAGATTAGATAAGTGCTTTGTTGGAAATGTAATAGCAACAGAGGCTCCCTTATCCACCTAATGTCATCAAGCTCAGTTGTGGATGTATTGCAGTGTTGACCCGATTACAAATTGTTACAGGAGCAGGCGTCCTTTAAGGCTCTCAGCAGGTTCTACTTCATCAACTCAAAGGGGAACATCAAGTTATTCCAGGGAGTAAACAACTGCTCAAGGCACCGTTTGCGACAAGAAAGAGGTTAATCCTAATGCACAGGAAGTTGAAGGCCAGGGCCATACTTGAGGACTGGATCACCGAAACGTGTAAACGTGCGACTATGGAAGAGTCACCTTTAGGCTGAGGAACAGAGTTGATGCTTCAGCAAGATGTAGGAAACCATCTCGGAACTGTGTTCGGAGTAAAAGGCAGCCCTGAGCTTACTCTTCACTACTAGAAAACTCTTAATAAGAATGACTCTCCCTTTTGTAAATAGACAACGACTAAATACCACTTGTTCAGTTTTAGCACTCATATTTTATATGTTCTTTGAAATCATACCTTAAGACTGCTAGAAAGGTTATCTTTGTTTTGGATGATACTTGATTATCATTGTTGTTGTGAAGGTGATTGCAAAGCTTTGAAGGCATTTCATAGTTTGTGCACATTCGAATATTGCAATTTGACTCTTTAAAATATACATGTTATTCAAATTGCTATTAGTTTTATTTTTGTCTAGAAAATTTGTAGATCCATGCACGTCTTTGGCTGGAACAACTGACTTACATACTTTCTAAAATTATTATTTGGGGGAAAAACATGTCTCTTTCCTCCACAATCACAAGGACACAGGGTAATACATGAATTCCAGCAACCCACGAGCACTGCTTGTTTACCAGAAGAGAACAGCAGGGGACTGTATCCGAATGTATGAATTAAATTAGACAGGGGAAGAGGATGATAAGCAGGAGGTGGTCACTGCGCGGATGGTATCTGTGTCTGGAAGGCTTGCTAGTGCGTTGTCTCATTACACTTTCAAATGTGTGTCCCTGACAGTGTGAGTCTACTTCTAAACCAGTTGAGCCTTCAGACTGGTGTCAGACTTCTCCCCAGGTAGCACAGATGACCGAAGGTGCAGTCATCAAGACATCATCAGTCTAGGTCCATGTTATTGTGCAGCTTCAGCGACAGCCCCATGCGCTCATTGTGTCTGCGTTGACCTCCCTCGCTCTCCATTTTTCACCGGTTCATTTGCTGCTTGCCTGCAGTGCGGCTGGGGCAACAGGGAGCAGACATGCACCTCTCTGGCGTTCTGCTCCCCTTGTCAGGCGGCCCTACAAAGGCCAGGCCAGTAATGCATCCTCAGAGCAAGAAACTATGCACCTGTAAGCCAGACTTGGCCAGCCAGTGAAACCTCAGCGACCAAGTGTCCTGGGTGCTCAGCAGTTATAGTGAGTTGTGGTGCTGAGTAAAAATGAACACAAACATGGGGCAATTATAAAGCTTGCAGTGCTAGCCCCTGGGCGGATCCAGGGACGCACAGGAATACGCAAAGATGGACTCCATGGGTTAGCTGCATCTCCGGCCTTGTTCTACATCTGACACTGGCTTCACGTCCTTCTGCATGTGAGGGAGATGTGGCCAAGCTGATGAATGTATGAAACACAGCACCCCGGTTTAACCTTGACCTGGTTAAAAATAGACAGGGGTGGGGGGCGAGAGAAGGGCTCTTCCGCTTTAAAAAATATGGGTGAGTGGTCACTGATCACAGGGGTCACACATCAGCTTTAAAAAAGCCAAGTGCATGGTCATGCAGGCTTGGCAGAGGTATCCTTAAGAACAGTAGCCCAAGCTGATAAAATTAGACACAATCATACAGGAGGGGAATCTTGGAATTATCTTGCCCATTGATTGTGGCATTTCTAACCTGGCAACTCTGAAAGCCTGGGCAGTGGTGAAAGTCACAGACTGACGTTTAATTGGAAAGGGAAACAAAGGCATATTTCCAATGTATACTTCATTGAGAAAACCACCTAGAGTGCTCAAGCCATGCTCTCAGCCGTAAATAGTAATACAGAGACTCTAGAAGAGACAATATTGGCGCTAAAGATCTTACGAAGCGACATGTGAGAATAGTTAGTGAGCCAGCGCAAGACGAAGGATACCTGTGGTTTCTTCATCTGCATGTGGGGAAGTGTGGCTCAATGGTTAGAGCAGGCAGACCTCGATGCAGAGCTCTGGCCAGGGACCAGGGTTCGATTCCTGCCTCGGCGGGTCTCGGGCTCATTAATTCCCCTGACCGGATATTCTCGCCTCAGTGCCTATTCTGATCATGGGTCCCACGCTGCAACTCTGGGCAATAGCTTGCTTAGTCTCCACAATGGCCCCCACAACGCGAGGGATGCCTGGTCTGCACCATGGGGGTGCCCAGGAGTGGACACTTCACAGGGAAAGCCAGGAAGGGTTCCCTTGCAGTATTTGTACAAGCGCCGGGAAACCCAAAAACATTTACATTTACATGTGCAGCCAGACTGTCCTTCAAGTGTGTTATGTAGCGGGGAGAATCAACTGGATCCACATTAGACACCGTCACATGAGTCATGAGTTAAGACTTGTCTGGTGTAAGCGAGTCAGTAACAGCAGGAAGTACCACACAGAATTAGTATGCATGGCCCTACCTTCCAGCAGGAGCACTTGTGACAACATCAATCCTACATTTCAGAAGGGCCTGTTATTGACAAGAGAGTGGAGAGCAAAGAGGCAGGAAGTGAAATGGGAACATTACAGTCCTGTCTTGACCTTATTTTCACCCTTCTCTATATACGCATTGTTTCCTTGTCCGCGAGGTGTTATTTTCTACATGTCTTATTCCAGGGAGTAAACAACTGATCCCGTTTGCGACAAGGAAGAGATTAATCCTAATGCACAGGAAGTTGAAGGCCAGGACCATACTTGAGGACTGGATCACCGAAACGTGTAAACGAGTGACTATGGAAGAGTCGCTTAGAGGCTGAGGAACAGAGTTGATGCATTAGTGAGATGTAGGAAACAATCTTGGAACTGTGTGAGGAGTAAAAGCCCTGAAATTCACTTTTCTTTTGTATATCCCCCTTGAGGACACCCTTGCTGCGCCATGCAGTGTCTCTTATTGAGTAACTACTTCTCACTTCCATGGGGCTTACACGTACGAGCACTGCGGCGTGACACACGTTTTGTATGCTTTCACATCATGGCAGACTCCATTTACCCTTCTCATTGGGAGGAAGCAGCTCAGTTGCACTGACAGTGACACTCCTGACTCCTTCCTGCCTCCTAGGACCTTTCTCTGGCCTCAGACATCCAGGACATGGATTAGGACAGCTGCCACAAGGCTCTGATGGTGGAGGAAAGCTCCCCGCTTGCTCTGCTCTTGGAAAGAGGGATCTGCCTGTCCAGATGCCCAAATCAAGAAGTGATGGGAGCTGAGGGACTCCCCGGGCCATCAGCAGCCTGGTGCAGAATCTCTTTATTGCAGCGCTTCCTCCAAATGTGCCAAGCTGGAGTGGCCTGCTGGCCCGCGGTGATTATAGCCCAGCCTGCCCCGCATGTCCTGGCAGGTGGTGGAGTGTGTCACGAGACCATGCAATGTGAAGGATAGAAAGACATCTCACCGAAAGACACCTGCATAAGATTCATCAGGGGCTATGACCCCCATTTGCCTGTGATATGACTGCCCATTAACGAAGACTTGAACTCTGGCATGAAATGGTCACCTTTAAGATCTGAGCTGGGACTTCCAGTCCTAAAGCTCATCAGAATCATTGGGGCTGGTCCAAGCCCCTAACATCAATAAGGGCAAAGAAGATCAGCTAAACTAAAGGCGACATTTTAGAAAATATGTCAGCATAGAAGCATGAATTAGTAAGATATTTTTACAGCAACAGTGAAGTAAATTGTCTCTAGGTGCTTTTTGACTTCACTCGGGTTAAAGGATTAATGCATTTTTGCTGAGGCGGGGATTTGTAAGGTCACCTTGCTGTTAATAGGTAGTCAATAATGTTGCCTTCAATTTTCTGAGTAATTCATTTTTGTCAGCCTCTAGTTTGACTGCAGCAATCCGAGCTTCTTCCAAATGAGTGATTTGCTGGTTTAGCAGAGTGCTATAAAGGGATTTTGTGACGCAGAGACAGACTTTGTGGTTGTTAGGGCTATCCCCAACTTGTCTTCTGGGGGACGAAGGGGGGCTGGAGGGCGGTCAGCTGGCAGATAAGATATATTAGGCGCCGGGCTGGGCTGGCCACTAATCTCGATGCTATGCCAGGAGCCCTTGTTGAGTTGGGCTTTAGGATAATAGATTGCCTTGGAGTGGAAGGCGAGTGGACTGGTCCGGTGAAGTACTTAATTTGTAAAAAAAAAAGTACTACCATAGCACTTCTACAAGAGTGCCTTTCAGGCAAATTCAGGCCCCCAATGCTGTGAGAATGGTTTGGGCTGCAGGTATTAGTCCGCATAAATGTTCATTTCATTAACCCCTTGGCCGCGGCGGTAATTACGTCGCGGCGCTAGGGGGGGCCGTGCGGCACCGCCATGCTCGAGACGGAACCACTCCGTCACGAGCCGCGGTGGCACTGTGCTTGTGATGGAATGGTTCCGTCACGGCCCGCCCGCCTAATAGAATGCTCAGCGCAGGCGCGAAATCAGCGCCGCGCAGGCGCGGCGGCCGGGCCCTGACGGAACCATTCCGTCACCAGCACAGCACCACCGTGGCTCGTGACGGAATGGTTCCTTCATGAGCATGCAAGGGGTTAATAAACTGCTGTTTTGTGCTCATCTTTAATTTAGACAAACGCCGCCACCTTGTGACAGACTGTCATAAGTACTGATGTTGGCAGTTAAGTGCCGGTGCGGAGCATCGGAAACCACCGGCTCACATTAAGCATAGGTCAGGTGTCGAGTATCATGTGGAGGAACAAAAGTCATATTTTAGAGCCATTGAGTGGGAGGAGGTCCCTGGCTATCTATTCGCCAAGATGAGGTCAGATACTTTTTCAGGAAGATATTGCTATGGTCTGTGGCCCAAAGGGCACCAAAACCAGAAAGTTCGTAGTAAACAACTGCACCATTGAAAAGGTGGAAAACTTTAACTATCTGGGAAACCTTTTTAACAACAAATTAAGTTGGGCCCCGTTAATGAAGACTCGAGTCCAGAGTGCTAGTCGCTCTATCGAAGGTCTGTTTCGTTTCTGTGGGAAGTTAGGTCAAAAACCTGTCAAACATTTAAAAACCCTGTATAAAGCAAAATGCTTGTCGGTAGCTATCTATGGGGCAGGGGTCTGGGGAACCGAAAGCCCAGATACAATACAAATTATGGAGAATAAATTTTTAAAACGTGTATTGGCCATTCCACTAAGTTCCTCAAATAGATTCGCCCATGATGAGATAGGTCTGAGTTATGTGAGTGACACTATTCGCCTCTCCCCCCTATTACTATGGGGCAAAATATGGCTATCAGAGGATCTACAATTGTCTAGAGACATCCTTCGGGATTGTCTAAAACTGACACACATGAATAAGATCCCATGGTTATCTTATGTAAATGAAACACTTCACAAAATAGGCCTGGGTGACATTTTTGATAACCCCGAAAACATTCAGGGAGATATTAAATCCGTCATCAAATCAAGTTATTGGAAATCCTCATTTGTGCACTCCTTGGTTAGCCCTCACGAATTTAAGGTTACTTTACAGCATCAGTTTTACTTAACCTTTACAAATCATGTGCAATGGCGATTCTATTTGACAAGGTTTAGGTTACACATTTTGCATTTTCTTTTTGCGTTTCCTAGACAGGGGAGCTGGTGTGAGAGACTGCCCCCCTGTCCTTGTAATAATAGAATTAGCCAAAGCACGATGCATGTTGTTCTTTTCTGCTCTTTATATAAGGATCCGAGAATGAGGTTTATTAAGCCGATCCTTAAGGAAAAACAACCTTGCCACTATAAAGAGGGCTATGACCATTTGTTAGCTCTGTCTACATCTGATGTTTGTTGTGCAATGCTAAATTTTATACGTGTGTCACTCTTGATCAGAAAACGGCATAGTTAATTTTGGCTCCTAGAACTAGTTTTGTTGCCCAGGTATACTGTTGTTTTATGGTTTTTTTTCCTTAACTTTTAATACAACACTGATATGAAGTACTTATGATTAATTTAACCTGATCGAATAGCTATGGGCTATAACTGTGACTATTAATCAATGTATTTTATTAATTTACTGTATACATTTAAAACTGCTTCTAAATGAATTCTAAAGTATGTTTTGAAATGTATTATCTGACTTTTATGATTCTTGTGTGAATCGAATAAAGTTTTTGAAACGGGATTTGATTTTGGTAATTTCAGTAGTTCCCAGGTAGAGCTGTTTAGCTTCCGCAGAGGTGCTGTGGAGAGGGTCCTTAACATCGATGACCATAAGGAAGCTTGGCGGTCTGTGATTAAATGTTCAAGTCTCGGAGACAACATGAATGGCACTTGCCGAAAATCAGGCATGTAGGGCCCGCAGTTTAAGTTTGCTGTTAGTTGCTAGCTAGAAGAGGTCAAAAAGGACGCAGGGCCAGCAACTCTTGTCATTCCAGACAGCACAGCAAGGCCTTGTGGTCTCCCTTGTTAAAAGCCCTAACAGGAGTCATGCATTCCTTACTTTTGTCAATCACTGACACAGCATGATTCAAAATGTTAAGTGTTGCAGATTCCACAACAGGATGGGGGCAACATATTCAATTAATCAGGAAGCAAATCATATCTATATATTTTTTGGATGACACATTTTTATCTCGAATTTTTACTTGATGGAGTGTGGGGTGGTATTCATCATTTTTTTTGTAGATGCCACGCAAGCTTTTCTGTAAAAACCTTTTGTATTTTTTTGAAGAAAGACATGGCGACTTTTCTGTGGGGGACAGTATGTTGTCTGTGGAACTTTGAAGAATTTGGAGTGATTGTTTCACTGGTCAGTGTGCAGCACCAAAGACCAAGTAATGTTTGATCACTGGACGGGCGAGTGGCGATGGTCATGAGTGAAAATGTATTTCAGGATTAGTCGTGGGTCTGTCAGAGCTGAGGATGCATACATGGCAAGGAGGTGGGGGCTGTAGGTTCTATATATTGCTATAGAGAATATTAGTGAAATCATCATTATTGACTTCCCTACTCCACAGCCCCTTACAGCTTCCTAAGTGTTTGTGGTACAGAAATACAGTTACACAAATTAAAAACATTTGTGAATCTGCTTTTGATATGTTGCGTGGAGTAATTCAGCATGTCGATTTAAAGGTCTAATAAACAATTTTGAGAATTTCTTGAGAGCTGTTTTTTGTTGTGGCGTTTTTTGAAGATAGCTTACCTGAATTTTGTGGTTTTCTGTGGTTGATGAATTCTCCAGGATGATTCAGTTCACATACATTTATTTGTCTTTTATTGTAGTCAGGCAGTCGGTGAACCATCAAGTGAATATCTGTTTGTCCTGCTGAGTCTCGGACCAATTTATTAAAACGAGTTTTCCAGACACTTTTGCCCTCAGCAGATTTTACATCGATCCACACCAATAATACAAAATCTCCTATGAAAAGAGAAGACTTTTCTTTAAATAAGCTTTCTCACTGCTGCTCGGTAACGTTTGTTTTTCACATTTTATTTCTCACAGTCTTTATTTCTTTCTTGTTTTTTAAGAACAGTCTCCCTTTCGCCCGTCATGCTGGCTGCTTTTCTCCTCATCCTATATTACTTTAAGTGGGTCATGAATATGTACCCAGACAGATTCTCTCAAAAGCCAATACAGCCCTTATTGTATTCGCTACTCTGGCTATTGATAAGAGTGGTCCGGTAAAGACGTCACTGTCTGCTTCTTGTTTAATGAGATCTGCCTCTTTGTAATGTCGTTTCTTCACAGACAGAGGCATGTTAACTGTCTGCACCGCTTCCCTGTCTCGGGCAGCATCCTCTGGTGGGCAGACCAGCTTTATAAACTACAAGCCAAACAGCCACAGGGTGCTTTCTTTGAGGTTGGTTTAAGCAGATCTCTTCTTTGGCATTCCCTTTGGCATTTTAGATGAATTCACATCGGTTTCAGTTACTACCAAATTCCAATTTGTGCTGGGTTTTATAGATTGCTATTTTCTCACTCTGTCTGAAGTTTACATCTGCACATCTCTCCTCGTTAACAGCGCCTGATGTTTTTTTTTGTTTCTCAGCTTTTTATGGTGCACAAGCTGATTTTGTTGTTTGATGGTGTGTTCTTTAACTCTATTCTGAGAATATTATTTTCACTTAGACCCCGCCTTGCAAGAAGTTTTGTTAGTACTCAGATGCTCCTGGAGAAAGAGGGCCTGCTATAACAGCTAAACCTAGAAGTTCATAACACAGCTGCCAATAAGGACAATGCATGTTCCTTGGTCTGGGACGGAAATCTCAAGGTGGCAAGGTTCCAGGGAGACAGCACATTACTGGCCATGTCTGGTAGTAGAGTAGTGAATTGATAGGTTAGTGGGAAAGGTGGCAAGGATGTGACGAATATTGCTTACGTCTGACTACTTACCCTGTCGATAGTCACAGCAATGGCTTCCAGTACAGCTGGGGGGTGCACCCAACCCTCTACCCTTCTGCATGCAGAGGTCACCTAGTTGACTTTGTTGCATTCAGCAGCCATGTTGATTTTTCTAATGGAAGCATCGGGTGCCTGCACAGTGGTGCAGCCTGGTGCTCAGCCTCAGATGACAGACCTGGTGGTTATGCCTCTGCCTCTGATGACGGACTTGGTGGTTATGCGTGGTGGAACAGCCTGGTGCTGAGCCTCAGATGACGGACCTGGTGGTTATGCACAGTGGAGCAGCCGGTATGCACCTGTTACAACGCATTCGTTACTCCGCACTACCATTACAACGCGACTTTTATAACGCATACCATTACAACGCATTGCGCTGGGGGGCGCTATAAGATAGGGAATGGTATAATTTACTATCCAACACCTTCCCTAGGGTCCACGGGGACTGGAGTTAGAATAGTAAATTATACTTACCACTATCCAGCACCCCAAAGCGCTATGCGTTGTAATGGTATGCGTTGTAATGGTCGCGTTGTAATGGTAGGTAGTTGTAACGGTATGCGGAGTAACGTCATACATCCGAGCAGCCCGATGCTCAGTCAGTAGATGACAAGCTAAGAAAGCGGCACTGACCGATGGGGGTGCTCTCACTCCACCCCCTGCCTTCCAACAAACATGTCTCCTTTGGATCCCTCCATTCGTTGGGTTTCTGTTTTTTTAAGGGTATTTGGAGGAAGCACACTGTCACTGCAAATGAGTCACTAGGTGCTAGCATCTGATATAATTGGAGGACTAAACCTTTACTCTAATAGTCATTGGCAGTGAACCTACCTCACTCAGGCTGGGGTGGGTGCCTCTAGATACAAGATCAGAGGGTTGCTTAGAGTTGTAAAACTGGCATAAGATCAGAGGGTTGCTTAGAGTTGTAAAACTGGCATAAAAGATGTAGAGAAACAATACATTAAACCTTCAGGCGAACTGGCACAAACTAGATTTCAAATCGATCAAGGAATAAAAATGTAAATAAAATGTCAAGAAAGTAAAACCGAAGTTGTGAGAGGGTACGAAAAATAATTCGCAAAATGGGAACTTTGTAAACTAATGGGCTAGCATGTTGCCACTAACCACTGACCGAGGGGTTCAACTGAGTAACCATACAGCCAAGGGCACCACTTTCTAACAACCGAGTCAGATGTCCAACTCCCTATCCACAGAGCCAGGGGTTCCACTTCTTAACCACTGAGCCAAGGGTCCCACTTCCTAACCACTGAGCCAAGGGGCCACCCCCAAACCACCCAGCCAGTGGCCCCACTGCCATACCACTGAGCCATGAACTGTTCAGAAATTGCACAGTGCCGACTTTTGAAAGTGAAAAGTATTTTTAATAAAAACGTACTTACCTTATTGCGATGATCTTAGTCATAAAATAAAGTACAAACAAAGCTTACTTTTCTAAAATTGGTGTGGATCCCATTTTTAAGTTGTGTGTTCATTATCGGTCAAAGTTGTGCAATAAATCTATTACACTGCTTCGTGTTAGGCCTAAGGCTGCTTGCCCACACTACCACTAATAGAGCACCTTTGGGTTTACATTGAGCCCTGTACACTTTTGGGGAACCCCTGGACTCTGTGCATGATATTACCACCTAGTGGCATACCGTATACAGAGACAGCTTACTACAGGAGACACACAAAAAATGTGGGAAGAGCAAGGAGAAAGTAGTGAAAATGAGAGAAAAGCAAGGAGGCGGCACACAAAAAAACGGGAAAAAGCAGTGAAAACAAGAGAAAAGTATTTTGAATCAACTTACTCTTCAAGAAGGTGATTGCTGGGAGTACTTCTGCAGGACCTATAGTAACCCAAGGGTGGGTCGCCTAAAGCAGTTCTCTTTGGCCCTGAAGCACCCTTGCAATGCGGTGTGCCCTGTTGTGATCCCTCTTGCTATATCTCCACCATCCTCCCCAATTGGTGTTTCTTGGAAGCACCTCATCGTAAGGTTGTTTTTAGGTCTCGAGAGGGTGACATATAACTAGCTTAAGGAAGCTCTTCTAGTTCACACTGCTGCCAATCCTGATTGGCGTGGCTTTGTAAAAAAAAACACAAAAAAAACAACACTTCCTTGCATTACCTTCTGTCAGGTAGGCGTTACATGGGCGCTGCATGGGCGTTTCCGTCCATCCATCCATGTATTTTGATATAAACCCATATTTACAGACTTGTACGGATGGGTTTACGGCAAGATTGTGTGCCTATCCGAAGCTGGGGTAACGAGGAGTAATATCTTACTCCTTGTAACTTAATCTTTGACATGCAAATAGGAACTGGCCTGAAAGGATAGCTTTCTCTTCGTGCTCAAACAACTTATGTGTTCATGATATTTTGACACTAGGCAGACACAAGTGCAACAGAACTAGGAGAGAGCAGAACTGTCCCATATCTTTGAAAATATGGAGCTGTTCTGCTCTTTACGCTTCACGAAGTGCAGCAGCTTCATTTGCTGCACTGTGTTACATGAAATGTTAGTAAAAGTTAATGCGCCAGCGCCACCTTCAGAGGGTGTTCCCTCATTTGCATAGGGGCGTGCCCTATGCAAATCAGGGAATTCATTTGATGCTACACTCGCGGTGCAGAGTCAAAGGAGCCCTCAGGAGGTGCACTGACAGTGCACCATTTAAAAGGTGGCGCAGTGTCAGTGCGCCTCCTGACAGCTGCCCTCTGCAGGGCTTAAAGGGGGTCCCATGGATCCCTCAGACATCCCTTTGCAGGCGGGTGCAGTCACTGACTGCACCCGCCTGCAAGGGGATCTCTAAACCCCTTTGAAAGCGCAGGCTGGTGCTGCCTGCACTGGGGAAACACGGAACAGGTGCTTTGTGTTTTCATATGAATGCGCTGCCCTGGGGGAAGCGCATAAATCATAATAGGGTGCATTGTGATTGCGCCCGTTGCACCTTTTAAAAGGTGCGCCCCGCGCAAACAATCACTGTGCATAATACAGCCCCTGGTGTGACAATCTTTGTAGGCGCCCCTCCCCCCAAGACAGCCTCCTCCAAGGATTCCCTCACTACCACCATTCAACAGTGCTCCTCATTTCTCTACACATCCTCTACCATGGGTATTTAATTTCTGTTATAGTACTACTCATCCGTATATAGAGTGTTCAGAGCGCTTTACATCACGGACATATTATTCAGAGACAATGATTTGTATGTGTGTGTAAGTTAATGTTACTTAAGACAATGAGAGCTGCAAGGTATAGGAGTTACAATCCTTTCATACTGGTAGGCATTATATGCAGGGCCACTGGAATTATGCAGCAGGGTTGACTAAATTATACAGCAAGTAAATGCAAATTATTTGGCATAATGCAGCATATATTTCATAGTATTACTTCATTCTTTTTTCATTTTTATACATGGTAATACTATCTTAGCAAATATTTCCCCTCTTCAGTACCATCTTAACAACTAAATACATAAATAAGCAACGGAAAGATGGTCAGTTAACCTTTGTGAAGGGCCTTCCACTGCGTGTAAACACATCTCACCACTTTTTTTTAGAGACATTTGATCCATTTGAGCTAGAAACTATTTTTTTCCGCTAAAATCTGCAGATTATGCAGCAGATAATTGGTTATGTGGCAAATCAATAATTTTGAGGAAAAAACTGCAGCTGCAGAAGTGCTTAATTCCAACATATCATGGTGGTTTGCGGTTGTCCTTACTAATACATCTTTATTATTATACAACAAAAAAATTGAACTATCGATATAAAAACAATTATTTGAGCAGGCTGTTACACTTTGTGCTTTGCAAGAGGAACATGATCCCTCTGCTCTACTTTATGATGAGTAAAAAACTGGGATTACTCAAAGCTGAGATATCTCTCAAGGAGATACATTAATCACCAGAGTTAAATTGACATTTTTAAGATGGTCTTATAATTGCAGGCAGGCAAAGAACTCAGAAGTCTTTGCCATTAGCCCTGTATTTCAAAGTAAAGTGTACACCTTGAACCCCAAAATATGGCTCCTGTTTCAGTGGCACATAAATTGAAATTGGTTTGTTATTCGTTCATTCTTCTGAACACCGGACAGAACGTTACAAGTCTGCGTATCTCCGAAAGGTTACGCAATCCTGCTGTGCCCTAGGCGGATGCAGGCACAGAGGCTCCACCTGCTGTAACTGCAGCATGGCCCATTGTCATTCTGTATGAGAGAATCGCCACAGACAGAATGACAATGGGGCTAATTGACAAGTATGCAAGGTGTTGAAGCCTCTTCTTCACTTCAAAGAAACGCGAGGCTGGCCCCCAACAGAGAGTGCTGTAAAACTCCAGGGGCTTCTCACAGGGGGCATCGCAGATTCCTGCAAACCCCAGAATTACGGACAAATGGCGTCCGTAAAAAGAATGATTACGGACAACGGACTAGACAACGAAATAACAGACAGTCCATGAAATGTACGGACTGTTGGTCACCCTAGTCTTTACTCTACCGGGATCAGGGCTCGAGTTGGGGTACCACGCGGGTGGACGGCGTCCCCCAACTTATTTTACTGGGGGGACGCTGTCCCCCCTGCCAAACAGCTGGACTTCACTCTTTGGCCTCTCTGGGACGAGGAGCTTGGCACCTTTGGTGACATCACTTCCTGTCGTGACGTCACTTCCGGTGACAACGTCCCCCCACTTTTTTTTTACGACTTGTGCACTGACCGAGATCTTCACCTTCCTAGTCGTTCATACTTCTTCCCCAATGGTTAACCCCTCGCTACGGAATGAGCACTCAGAAGCAGTCGAAAGCCTGTGTTAGCACTAAGCAAAAACTAATTTGATGCATTCCAACCGCTACTCTTTGGCTGCAGTCCTAAGAGGCTGACGTCATGTGCAGCCCCTGCTCTCCGTCATTATTCTGATGCCCTCCTGGCTGCCCTCTGCAGGCCAGCAGGGTTCCTCCACCCAGGCAGCAGCCTGCTGGCAGGATGCCTGGCACAGGGACGTGCCGTCAACAACTTCCAGTGGTTGGACGCAGTTTCTCATGCAGGAATAAATGCCGCATATCGACGGACGCGTCCCTGGGCCAGGAGGTCAAACTTTCCCTTGCGCTGGTGTTACTAATGGACTCGCGTATAAGTGCTCGCGAGAGGAGCGGGCTGAGCCATGGCTGGGACCAGGTGCTGTGTGTGCCGGTAACCACATGAAAGGGCCAGGCGCTCAATTCCGTAGCGTGTGCTTCCTGCTAACAATTTCGTGGATGGATGTCCCATTATGAGTATCAATGCTGCCTCATTCAAAGTATGGGAACTCTGCCAAGGAGTGCTCAAACTGACCCATTCAAAGGATATGAACTCTGGTAAGAAGTTCTAAAACTGCCTCATTCATAGTACAGAAACTCTGGTACGAGGTTATCAAACTTCCCGTTCAAAGGATGGGAACTCTGCCCAAGAGTGCTCAAACTGACCCATTCAAAGGATGGGCAGTCCACAAAGGAGTGCTCAATCTGCCCCATTCATAATATGGGGAATCTGATAAGAAGTTTATCTAACTGCCCCATTCATAGTATGTTATATATAATAAACTGTATCCCAACTGGTATTATTTGTAGACAATTATGAAGGATATCTATACAGCATTATCCATCAAGGAGGAAGAACAAGGAGACTCAATTTGATTTAAATGTGTGCTCAAGGCATCATTTTTATCAACATTTCAAGAAATATAGGGCAGTTGTAATTACAGTTAATATCAGCACTGCAATTAATAAATATCAGGTGACAGCCCAAAGTTGTACAAGGTGCACGAGTGCAAAGGTGAGTGGCACTACGGCGACACGAGTGACAGTGAGAGCTGTGTGGACGGCGCAAAGTGTGTTGTGAGAATTATATACAGTGAGTAAAAACAGAGTGGTTTTCAAACAATTCAGTTTTTGTTTTCCATTTTTTTGAGAATCACTACGTGAGGGGCGCCTAGTATCTTGCTGGGAAGTTGACGTCGTTTCGATCCATGAGAGTTAGGATCATCATCAGGACTAAGGGGCTGGATGCAGTGCGTCTAGCAACTGGTTGATGGCAAAAGAGGAGTTCTGTGGGTAGGGGATCTGTAGGGAAGTCTCGGGGGACGTCCCGGTGCAGGGTGACGGTAGCGTCCGAAATCAGATCTTCGGTATCACAACTGCTTGATGGCAGGGATTAGGAGTCTAAGCAGGAATAGTCCGGAGACGTGAGGTCCGTGGAAAGGCGAGAGCTGATCTTGGCAGGGTAAGTAGGGCAGGGAGAGCCAATCTGGCCTTGAGGTATGGGCGAGCGAGTGAAGCGCTGTCCGGGGGTTGCCAAGGAGTGCTCAAGCTGCCCCATTCAAAGTATGGGAGCTCTGGTAAGAAGTTCTAAAACTGCCTCATTCATAGTATAGAAACTCTGGTAAGAGGTTATCAAATAATAATAATAAATCCACATTTGTTCAAAGTATGGGAACTGTGCCAAGGAGTGCTCAAACTGTCCCATGCAAAGTAGGATAACTCTGGTGTTCAAGCTGCCTCGTTTAAAGTATGGGAACTGGCCTGCCCCATTCAAACTGCCCCCCATCAAAGTATGAAAACTCGGGGAATAAGTTCTCAAACTGTCCCATTCAGAATATGGGAACTCTGCCAAGGAGTGCTCAAACTGCCCCAAAGTATGGGAACTCTGACAAGCAGTGCTCAAACCGTCCTATTAAAGAACAGAGGGCCTGCCAAGCAGAGCTCTAATTGCTCCATTCCAAGTGAGGGGTCCATGTATAGTGCAAAGACAGGTGTGAGTAGCAGAGCTCTGGATGGAAGGGGTTTACGGGTCATGTTAATGCAGTTTTATATATGATGTGGCCAGGGTTGGACTGGCCTACTGCGCAATTTGGCAGCACCAGAGGACTAGTCTGGCTGGTCAGCCTGTGGGCTGTTTTTTTGGTGGTTTGTGGGCCTGTTTTATGGTCTGCTGGGCTGAGCTTCACTGTTGATTTCTCGAATATTACCACAAGAATTGCCTGCAGCAAGTTCAAACCATGTATTCTTCAGCACATTGTAACACACCTGTGCAGCGCCTCTTTCGAAGAAGTTCAAAACTGCACCTATTTGTAAAATAAGTCCCAGTATTTTTTTAGCTTTCTGATTCACTAATGGGGGCCACTTTTATTTTGGGACTGGGACAATTTTGTGTTGCAGTTTGACCCTGGTTGTTACTTGCTTTCTCAGGAGTCCCAGGAGTCAGGAATTTCCCTAACTGGCCAGGTTCAGAATATGGTAAGCACCCAGGGGTGCTCCACAGTGAACCCCTTCGCTGTGAATCAAAGTCTTTGTAATACTAGACTTTTACGATGGCCGTGGCCATTGCAATGGAGTCTCCTTTATTACATGTAGTCTTCTAGCCGGCTGTTTTTTTCAGAATTCGTTATGAGAGGGATTCATCTAATTTGTTTTATATCATGTTATAGAATGTTGAATTATAGAGTATCGATTGTTGATTGCAGTCTTCTGTTAGATTTAATTTACAATCTTCATTGTTTTATGTCATGTTCTAGAAAGTTGGATTGTGGAATCTCCATTGATGAATAAAGCTCGCTGTCAGATTATTCATTTGGAGTCTCAATTGTTACATGTTACGTTCTAGAATGGTTGATTGTAAAGTCTCCATTGTTGAACAGAGTGCACTGTCCGATTTTTCATCTGTAGTCTCAACTGTCGCGTATTGTGTTCTAGAAAGTGGAATTCTAGGGTCTCCATTGTTGAGCAGCGTGCACTATCAGATTATTAAATTGCACTCTCAATCTTTGCATATTATGTTCTAGGATGTGGGATTGTAGGCTCTCCATTGTTGAGCAGAGTGCACTATCAGATTATTAAATTGCAGTCTCAATCTTTGCATATTATGTTCTAGGATGTGGGATTGTAGGCTCTCCATTGTTGAGCAGCGTGCACTATCAGATTATTAAATTGTAGTCTCAATCTTTGCATATTATGTTCTAGGATGTGGGATTGTAGGCTCTCCATTGTTGAGCAGCGTGCACTATCAGATTATTAAATTGTAGTCTCAATCTTTGTATATTATGTTCTAGGATGTGGGATTGTAGGGTCTCAATCACTTGCAGTCTCAATCGTTGCATGCTATGATGTACAATGTTGACTTGCAGCGTCTCTATTGTTGAAAAGATTGCACTGGTGTACTGTTTTACAGAGCCTTCTTTCTGTCTCTTCCAGGTTATGCCAAGGTGCTGCCCACGGGATCCGTTCAGCCGACTGCCACGATGCCCTCTCCAGTAGTCCTTCTGCCCGTGAGCTACCGTCTGTCCAACACCCGCCTGGCCTTCTTCCTGAAGGAGCCCCAGCCGACTCTGCCATGGAACAGCAGCAGCGGGACCTTGCAGCGCTCCGAGCCATTCGTGGTCTTCCAGACCAAGGAGCTGCCGGTCCTTAACGTGTCATTAGGGCCCTTCAGCACGGGCCAGGTGCTGCCCCGGGAGTTGCTGCAGCCCTCCAGCACCCTGGAGATCCCCGAGCGCCTGACCGTGAACTGGAAGGTGCGGGCCTTCATCATCCAACAGCGCGTGCCCTCCACGCAGCCCGTGGCGCAGGTCCTCTTCTATGTGGCGGGCCGGGACTGGGATGACTTCGGAGTGGTGGACCGCCTGCCCTGCGTGCAGCTGCACGCCTTCCGCGACGTCCGCGAGATCAAGAGCTCGTGCCGGCTGCGCGGGAGCCTGGCCACGTGCCTGGTGCAGATGGAGCTGCCGCACACCTGGTTCGGACCCGGCGCCATCCCCATGGGCCGGAGGAAGTCTCCAGAGAGCCTGGACGGCAGCGCCGAGAGCCAGCAGGCCGAGCTCTTCTACACGCTGCACACCCCAGATTCAGCAGGAGAGTGCGGGAGCGAGCCCGCCACGCGCAGGGGCTCGGCGGCCCGGCCCGAGGGCCCCACGCAGCACCCGCTGCTGCGGATCGGCAGCATCAGCCTCTACCAGCCGCCCCCCATGCAGGCCATGCAGGAGCAGCGGCTGGACAGCAACGTCTACATCCGCCTGCCCGACCGGCCTCTGAAGCCCGGCGAGGTCCTGAGCGTCATCCTGTTCCTGGCCTCCAACTCCAGCGTCGAGCACTTCACGCTCAGGTAGGCCACGCCTTCCTCAGGCTGCATGTTTGGGGAGTGGTGCCATAGACTGTCATTTCTACTTTCAATTGCACGCGCATTTCCCTTGTAGGGTTGTAGTGTAGGCAGGGCTTTAAGTGGGATGAAAAAACTGGGGGGCGGGGTCTCTCAAGGGGGCATGGCCAATGTAATTAGGGCGTGACTTAAAAACACACAAGGTAAAAATCTGTGCTTAGCATACTGTGCCACCCGACTTGTAATTTGCTGTTTCTGCCATTGCACCCAGATATGATAAAACAAGTAACATCATACCTACAAGTCAGGACTAATGGCTTTGTTAATGGTTGATAGTTGCATAAGATAAATAAGCAGCAACTATGGCTTGTACAGAATATTGAAAAGCTTCCACTTAAAGCCCTGGTGACACCACGACAATGTTGCTGCTCCCGAGTTTGACAGAGAAGGGAAATCCAGAGAGAATATGACCCGCTTTAAAGGATTTCCCTTCCCCTACAACCTTCACCTGGCATTTCGTCATGCCCTAACTTCCCCAGTAGTGAGAAGTGAGCAGTGTGAGCGCGCGCACATGGATGTGCCTGCTGTCACTGCAGTCTGGAAAAAACGGAGAACCTGCTCCATGGCACAAAACAGAGCCCGATAGAGACCCGTTTCGAGGTTCCCTATAAAAAACTGACGGTGCGCAGACCCGGTGAGACCCGGCCCACTTAAAGCCCTAAGTGCAGGACTAAAAAGATGATCCAAGGTAAACATTCCTATATACTTTTTCTGGATTGAAAAAAAAAATTCTGGTTGAATAGATTAGAAATGTACAAGCTGTGTCCCTTACTTAGTTTGACAAGTACTGTGTTTTAAACACATGCAGATAATCCTGGAGCATGGCCGGACTGGCCGTTGCGGGCACCGGGCAATCCCCTGGTGCGCAGCAAGGGTGGGGGCCGGTTTTGGGCCCTGGGGGGCGTTTTTGTTACAGGGCCGTTTTTGCAGCAAAATCGGCCCTGTAACAAAATCGGTCGAAAACCGACCCTGGCAAAGAGCTCGGTTGCACCCACAGGGGCCGGCCGAGCACTTTGCCAGGGCTGGTTTTGGTTCTCAGTCCGGCCCTGTCCTGGAGGAGTGTCAAAAAGAAGTGCAGTGCTGGGCTCCCCTGCAGAATGCTTCACCTGGTTTTTGGCTCAACACCTTGAGGCAGCCGAGATGCCATATATAGAGAGAGCTCCTGGCGTACGGACAATGAAGGAGTGTCTGTGAAAAAGGGTACCAATGCCAGGATTACATGATCATTCTAAACATTGAGTGTTGAACATGATGTGTACAATAATCAAAATGCAGCATGTAAAATCGTGCAGGTGCTTCAGCTCATATATCCTCGAAAGCAGTTAGTTACTTTTTTCAGAGCATTTTGACAGTCCAGGTGCAGGAGGGATAGGTCTATGCCATATTTTCATTATAACCACCAACTGCGTGAATGATTTCGGTTTAGAATAGTTGTATGCTGATGTATTTTATGTTGCTAAATTTAAAATCTGTTCTGGGTCCTGCATTTCTGTACCCATGTTGAACACCCCAATTAGTGAGCAGATGGATGGTCATCATTGGCCAGACGACTAGTCTGCAGAATACTGCCCTTAAGGGCTATCACGCTGAACACAAACACCTTGCTTAAATCCTGCCTGAAACTAAAACAATGGCCCTTCCCCTCGTAGTGTAGACCCGATAGTCTCTCTCTAAGAACCAGGGGCGGCTCCTCCATTAGGGCGGAGGAGCGTTGCCTCACTGCTTTCTCGCAGCGCGAGATGCAGAAACATAAAATGGTATTTTAAAATGGAATGCCTGGTTGGGGCGGGTGGGTCAGGGAGGAGTGACTTGCCCAATGCTGTGGGCCCTGACGACCAAACCAGTCATGCGCACTCTCCATTTTCTCTATGTAGGCTTCAGCCTACATAGAGAAAATGGCCTCACTACAGGCACCCGGCTGGGTGCCTTCCGCACCAATCACAGCACTGCCATTGCAGCATTGTGATTGGCTTAGGGGAGGGGAGGGAGGATGGCTGCTTCTTGTTCTCCTGAAGCAGCAGGAAAACACGGGACCCTTTGAGGTAAGTAAATTAACCCCACCTGCGGCACCTCCCCCACCCACGAGAAATGCGAGCCACGACTGCTAAGAACATAGAGAATTTCAAACCCTAGTAGGATCTGGCTTTTGTTGCTGGCTCATAAGCGTTCATAGGCCATCCCCTATTGAGTCCCTCTAATCAGAGTGGGGTTTGTTAGCATTGAAACAACGGCTGTAGGTAAATGTGTTAGCTTAAGTGTTGGCTTTTTTTTCAAGGGTGTGTCTAGAGTACCTATGCCGTAATCAACAAACGTGTAATGCATTGAATGAACAGATATTGATATAAAGGGTCAATTCCAAAAGAGGGTAGAGGACAATGTACTGGGATAGATGGAAACCAGGCAAGAGGAAGCCAAACACGAGTGTAAGCGTTCCGGGAGACTAAAACAATCAAACTGTCCTTGCGTTGTACGCACAACATAAGCCAGGGCCTTTAAACTCAAAACCTGAGGATGGGTTCCCAAAAATTAGGGTTGTTCAATGCAAGAGACTAGCCAGAAAATGAAAATCCCCCTCACTTTGAACCATAGCTCTTATGGCACCAATCAAGCGGAGCGAGTCATCAAAAGCCCCATTAGAAGAGCTTGCTTGTCTCTTCCATCCAATCATCTATCCATTCATCTTTTAATCCTTCCATCTACTGCTGATAATCACCATTTCACGTTTACATTCTGTCATCCATTTAGTCTTCCATCCAACATTGAGTCTGCCACCAATTCATCCATCCATCCATCCGCCCATCCATATCCAAACTTATCCATCTATCTTCAAACCTATCCATCAAACATATCTATCCTTTCACTAATTCATCCATCCTTTCACTTATCCATCTATTTATCCATCCATCCTTTTGGTCAACCGTCCACCCGTTCACTCATTCATTCATCCTTTCACTTCATTCATTCATCCCCTTTCACTCAGCCGTTAATACTTTCATTCATCTATCCACCATTCGATCCATCCAGCAACTCATCCATCCATCCAGTTACCCTTCCAATCATACGTCCTTTCACTCACTCATCTATCCATCCACACTTTCACTCTTCCATCCATCCACTCTTTCATCCAGCCATACAGATATCCCCCTTTCACTCATACATCCATCCTTTCACTCATACATCCACTCATCCATTACTACTTCCATCCATTCATCCACTCAACCATCCTTTAACTCATTCATCCATTCACCCTTTCACTCATCCATCCATCAATGCTTCCTCCCTTTCACTCATCTATCCTTACAAAGACGAGGGAATATTAACTATTTATTACATTTTCCCTCCTCGTCTGCTGAATCCCGTCCCCAAAACCCGTCCTCCCCCCTCACCCGGCTCACCTCTGTTACCTGCACAGGCCGCGGCTTCTTTGGATAATATTTTTTACTGATGTTGAATATATAAAAAAAAATATTCTTCTTTAATACGTTCACATAAAATAGAAATAAAATACAAGCCAGGCTGCTCCCAAAGAAGGTTCCTGAAACCCGGCCTTCTGGTTATCTTCTTGCAGACTTCGGAAGGGTCTCCCCTTGTTCCGAAGACTCTTCCCTTCCCTCACAGCACTGCATGTAAGACCTCGAGGTGCTTCTCTTCGCCATCTTCAGCCCTTATCCCTCCCGCCTCTTTTCATAAGAAGCTCCCCTTTACTGAGTACTCCACTCCACCACCCCACCTCCCTGGGCTCGGTTTGCATTTTGTGTGCATACCAGTAACAAAATAAAGAAAAAGAACGCCTGATCAAAATATCCAGCTGTGAATGAGCCCCTGAAATGTAAATTATTCATCCCAGCAGTCATGTAAAATTACCTGGTCGATCTTTCATCGCCGAAGCTCCTGTGGCTGCAGTTCATATTCCTTTCGTGTACAAGCCCACAACCCCCCTCCACCCATGGTTGTCATGAGAAGCATGCAAGCGACTTGTATATCTGGCGAATGTTTGTAAGGCAACAAATGGCTACTCATCCAGGTTAAAAGAAGGGAAGTGTGTGTAGGGTGCTCGGGCGCGGGGGGCTCCCCCTCGATGCGGGTCCTAATCCTGCCTGCTTCATGTCTCCAGGACCATCACACCGCGGCGCGGACTTCCTGAATGGGCTTGAAACTGAGCCACAATCTCTATTCTTACTTGTTACTGAGTCCTGGATGTCTTGCGCTTTCTTTTCTACTTGTCACTCGGTTTTGGACGAGACAGACCCCCCCCACATACAAGTCACCGAAGGACTGAGAATGTTTTTGCAATGCTTGTTGATGCAGGAGTGTGCTCCCTGCCCCTTGATCCTCAGTCTAGGCTTGGTGCACAAAAATGTTGGCCCTGACAGGCTCGTTTCAACAGAAGGACACCTTAACCACGCCTCTGGTGCGGGATGCACAACCTCTTTTCAGTTGTGTTCCTGCTCCTGTTGTTCCATCTGCAGCTATACCCCAGGAATGCCCAGAGTGCCCAGCACATCACACACACACCTTTCTCTCTCAAGCAAGGCCTGGTTCTGTATCCCATGACATACATTTTGTGTAAATCTTTCCACTAGCCTCTCACCTTTATTTCTTTAATAACTTCATCAAGAACTAGTTATGTTGTATTTGCTGGGACCTCCTGTTCTGTGACATGATTATGAACGTCCTCTTCTCGTCCTTTGGAAAGGGGCATGGTCGCATCACACACTAGATATGGCTCGCCAATTCATACAACATGCACTTTTGGAAATTATAGGGTAGTCTCATGTCAAAACATATGTTTACCTCACCCTGTCCTAGCCTCTCAAACTGGTCACCCTCAGGATTCTAAAGAGACCTCTTTGGGGCACCCTTTGCCTGCTCATTATGCCCCATTTTCCATCTGGTCTTGAAGTGCTGTCAAGAGCAGAGAAAGTCTCTGTCATGAAAGCCTTTTCAGTTGTGTTTGGCAGAATGTTCTCATTTTAACTCTCAAAGTTTAGGTACTTTATGTCCTATAATTATAAAGGAACGTATGAAAAACCTAACCCCCTCCAGACGGCAAGTCGCCCGCTCACCTTTACCGTTTTAACCACCTGCGCTCTTTTACCTTAATCACCACTGACAATGTGCTTTGGTGCCTGAAAAGGTCGCAGTTTATTCATCAACATAACTTTATACATTTCAACCGTTCATGGTCATCTCAACATTTATTGTCCATGTTATCTATTTTCATCTACTGGTCATTAATCTCTTTCTCTTGCATTATGGACCCAGCCTCCTAAATTTCCTGGGAGGGGCCCATTTTCTGGGCTTCCGATTCACAGGTTTATGCTACCGACTTGGAGGGTGTCCGTCTTGACCTGCCCGGGCTGCAAGTGCCGTCCCGCTCGCCCTGTAACCCTTTCATGGGCACTCCCTTCTCCCAGGGGTCCCTGCCGTGTGGTATCCCAAGGACCTTACTTGAGCATCTACTCTACCTTTCCTGAGGCTGAGTCTTTGCCATCTTCTCCCTCGGTACCCCTGCCGTGAGGCATCCCAAGGGTCCTGCGGGAGCATCACATCTACTCTTTCTATGGCGACACACCTCCCATTGGCTCCCTCAGTGCCCATGCCATGATGCATCCCAAGGACACTGTGAGAGCCTTCCATCTACCTTCTAGTAAGTTTTCTCTTTTTATTACCTTTCTTGTATTTGTTCCACTTCGCCTTTACTCTTATGGCTGCAACGCCAGTCTTTTAGTTTTTGGTGGGGGGGATCCTTCATCTCCCTTTTGCGAGGAGGGGGGAATGTGCTTACTTCGGGCCTTTGCCCCTCTTTTATCCCCCCTCACCCTAACTATTTCATCCCCTGATTAAGGGGGGCCGACTAGTTTTTTAGGGACCAATCCTGGCCCCTGAGGGCCTAGCCGGCATGCAAATGGGGAGGGGTGGGAGGATGGCCTCCCGCTTTTGGAAGGCGTGTTACCCGGGCCTCCATCAAGTCCGGCTTCGCCTTCCCGGCCCGGGTTTCAACCCCCTCCAGACGGAGAGTTGCCACGCCCGCCCACCTTAACCGTTTCAACCACCTGCGCTCTTTTACCTTAAATCACCACTGACAACGTGCTTTGGTGCCTGAAAAGGTCGCAATTTATTCATCAACATAACTTTATACATTTCAACCGTTCATGGTCATATCAACATTTATTGTCCATGTTATCTATTTTCATCTTCTGGTCATTAATCTCTTTCTTTTGCATTATGGATCCAGCCTCCTCAATTTCCTGGAGAGTAGGGGTCCCTTTTCTAAGCTTTCGATTCATGGGTCTAGGTTTCAGCTTGCTACCGACTTGGAGGGTGTCCATCTCGACCTGCATGGGCTGCAAGTGGTGTCTCGCTAGCCCTGTTAACCTTTCGTGGGCCCTCCCTTCTCCCGGGGGTCCCTGCTGTGTGGCATCCCAAGGACCTTACTTTTACATCTACTCTAACTTTCCTGAGGCTGAGTCCTTGCCATCTTCTTCCTGGGGGTCAATGCCGTGAGGCATCCCAAGGGTCCTGCGGGAGCATCACATCTATTCTTTCTATGGCGGCATGCCACCCCTTAGCTCCCTCAGTGCCCCTGCCGTGAGGCATCCCAAGGACACTGTTAGAGCCTTCCATCTACCTTCTAGTAAGTTTTCTCTTTTTACTGCCTTTCTTGTGTTTGCTCCGCTTCCCCCTTACCCTTGCGGCTGCGACACCCGTCTTTTAGGTGTGGGTGGGTGGGATCCTTCTTCTCCCTTTTGCGAGGGGGGGGTGAATGTGCTTACTTCGGGCTGTTGCCCCTCTTTTATCTCACCTTTGCCCTAACTAGTTTGCCCCCTGATTTGGGGGGGGGGGCGACTTATTTTTTAGGGACCAATACTGACCCCCGCTGGCCTAGCTGGCATGCAAATGGGGAGGGGCAGAGGGATGACCTCCGCCTTCGGATGGCGTTTTACCAGGGCCCCCGTCGGGTCCGGCTTCGCCTTCCTGGACTGGGTTTTAACCCCCTTCAGACGGCAAATTGCCCCGTCCCACCCTCCTTAACCATTTCAACCACCTGCGCTCTTTTACCTTAAATCACCACTGACAAGGTGCTTCGGTGCCTGAAAAGGTCACAGTTTATTCATCAACATAACTTTATACATTTGAACAGTTCATTTATTGTCCATGTTATTTGTTTTCATCTACTGGTCATTAATCTCTCTCTTGCATTAAGGACCCAGACTCCTCAATTTCCTGGGAGGGGAGGGGCCCATTTTCTGGGCTTCTGATTCACAGGTCTAAGCTTCAGCTTGCTTCCGACTTGGAGGGTGTTCGTCTGGACCTACCCGGGCTGCAAGTGAGTCCCGCTTGTCCTGTAACCCTTTCGTGTGCCCTCCCTTCTCCCAGGGGTCCCTGCCGTGTGGTATTCCAAGGATCTTACTTGAGCATCTACTCTACCTTTCCTGAGGCTGAGTCCTTTCCATCTTCTCCCTCGGTACCCCTGCCGTGATCCCAAGGGTCCTGCGGGAGCATCACATCTACTCTTTGTATGGCAGCAAGCCGCCCCTTGGCTCCCTCAGTGCCCCTGCCGTGAGGCATCCCAAGGACACTGTGAGAGCCTACCTTCTAGTAAGTTGTATCTTTCAACTACCTTTCTTGTTTTTGTTCCGCCACACTACCTATGGTTTCTGGATTGGAGGGAGCTCCCACCTACCCTGGCCTCTCCTTTCTCTCTTAGTTGAAACCCATCTGTTCCAGTACCCCCACCATGTTCAGTAGGAACATGTCATTTCCTACCCCCATGAGGTGTACCCCATCTTCCAGGTGATACCCCGGAGACCTCAAGTTTATGAAACCGTGTATCACGAAGCCCCATCCATTGGCCTTACAGACGTTTCCCATGGTGATATTAAGTTTCCGTCTGTAGTTTTCCACTTCCCCTAAGTCCACTGCCCTGCCAGGCCTTCCGCACTATGATTTCCGAAAAAATTAGTTCTGCGGGGCGGATCAGGTGTGCCAAGGCTGAGAGGTTTTTCTGCATGTGCTCTTGCAGTGCCCGCCTTCCCAAAGCTGCCAAGTCATTCCCTCCCAGGTGGACCACCGCCGCGTCTGGTTTGCCACCTTGCTTTAGTGCTTCTCGTACCGCGGGTAGCAGTTGGTCCCTTTTCATTCCCAGGCGACCCTTCAATTCTATTTTGCAGTTGTGCAGCCATATCCCACCGAATTCGCGTCTGGACGCCACACAGTTTTTGAGCCAGCGTCACATAGGAGTGCCCCATGATCCACACCTTCGTTCTCAGATTGTTCGGACCTAGGCGCGGGGCGGGATAATTTGGACTTAGTACACTGTCGGGTGTATATAACGCTTAAACACACTGGAAGCCCAGCGCCCTATCCCTTAGATAAGCCCGCTTTTCAATCCTAGCCCTGCTGCTGTGGTGGCTGCACCTATTCTGAATGAGTGGGAGCTATACTCGTTCTCAGGTAGACCCATTGCTTCCAGGGTTTTCCTTATTACTGCTATATTCTCCCTTTTGCGAGGGGGGGGTTAATGTATCCCCCCCTCTCCCTAACTAGTTCACCCCTGATTGGGGGGTGGGCCCAACTTGTTTTTTAGGGAACAATCCTGGTCCCCGCCGGGTAAGCCGGCATGCAAATGGGGAGGGGCGGCGGGATGGTCTCCCACCTTCGGACAGCGTTTTACCCAGGCCCCGTAGGGTCCGACTTTACCTTCCCGGCCCGGGTTTTTTTCTGCTGAAATAATTCTTTATCCACAGACATGAAGTCTCAAGTGTGAACAGAAGAAGTAACCTAACAATAGCATTCTTAGTATTATTGTAGGCAGGCAACATCTAGTTTCTCCGCCTCTATTGTTTTTGTCCTGCCTTCTGCTTTGTAATTTACACTTTCTGCCCATCTCAACAATGGCTGCTGAGGGGCATGTAAGCACTGCCTGTTTCTACAAATCTTAGATTTCATCTGGTCAATTTTCACCTGTGCAAGTTTTATTTGGCCACTAGACACTGCCTCTTTCTGTTAGTTTCAATATCAGATGTGAATTGCTTGTTTCTAGTTCGGTGGCATGGAGTTGGCAATGCAAGTTTCAAATAACAACTCAAGCTGTGCGTTGCAGCGATTTTTAAGCTTTATTATATTGCTTATTTAGGTCGTAAAAGCTTCATGGCGCTGTCAGGCAGAGGCGCAACTAGAGCCAAATTTAGGGGGGGCTAAGAAACTTTTTCGGGGTGGGGGGGTTGAAGCTTAAAGCTTAGGCGGCGTGGAGCTGCAGGGGCTCTTAGAAGGGGTAAAACAACAACAATGCCTGATTAACATGCTAATGGTCTTTTAAAGACCTGTAAAGTGCTCGGGTGCGGCTGTGTGTGTGCCCGGGAAGTTGTCTCATCCCGGGCTGCCACAACAACGGGGGGGGGGGGGGGCTGAAGCCCTGTGAGTCCAATGGGCGTTGCGCGCCTGCTGTCAGGTGACACATATCTAAAACTTCTCAGGACAAAATAAAACAATAAAAAAAGGAATACACTTTAAGAATAGAAAGAATAAAGACCAGGGTTTTACTGATTAAAAAGAATGATTTCAGACTGCTTCCTGTAGAATAAAAATGTTGGGTTCAAGATCCCAAATCTTGGAGGAAAGAGTTCCATTTCTGTGTGTTTACAGAAAAAGCAGAGGTGCTGTTAGGTAACACCCTAGTCTTTGGGATGTGCAGGAGACATTGAAGGGCTGTTAGAGATAGTGACTTGGGATGTTTACCCAGCATTCCTGCACACCAGTATGAATAGCCTTATAAACTATGGTCATGGCCTTAAAGGAGTTCTTTTTCTGTACTGGAAGTCAGTCCAAAATTCTAAGGAGTGATATAGTAGCTCGCTACTCGCCGAAAAAGTGCATCGACGGCTCGTCCGGGGTAGTAAGTGCTATATAAATTCAAATACAATACAGTAATATGTTTTCGTCAGTTCACTGAACGGTCTTATTGCATGTTCTCGACAAACTGCAGGAGATGGGTGGTGCCTGCTATTTTTCGTTTCAGTAGTCTAAAAGGGATTAAACCAGGATTCTTATCCCCATCGGCTTCTGTTTGGCGTCAATAAGTGAGAGCACATTTTTATGGCTCATTAGTTAAACAAAACAGGTGTTCCCCATTTTAGAGACCTCAGTTTCAAGAAATAAATCTGACTCCGGGTGAATGCCTAGGTTACACGCTGATTTAGCTGGGTCAGAGGGCTAATCAACTTTCTCCTATGTCAATATTCCTCAACAGGTGATGAGCAACTTTATTTTGTATAGTTGTATCGTTTCATGACTGAGAGGCAGTCTTCCTAAATGCCTTTGTTGTAGGTTTCTGCTTTGCTTACAGAGACTGTGGACACCCCTCAAATTAGTGGAGTAACAGATTTCAGCCTCCACAACAAGGAGTCTCCTGTCAAGGAAGGGCGATAAAATCAGCTCCTTGGGGACGCCACATAAAACGTGTCTGAGACCCACCCCCCACAAATTATTTTAAGCCATTTATAACTGGGCCAGCAAATCCAGCGCTACCTGGCTATTGTCAAGGGTGGTGTGCTTGATGGTGTCAAAGGCTGCAGAAACACCTAACAATGGATGTATGACGGTACAACGCGTACCGTCACAATGCATCCCTTTACCACGCATCCCTTACAACGCAAGTCGTTACCACGACTTGCGTTGGGGGCCGCGGATTTCGAATAGTATAATTTACTATTCTAACACCAGTCCCCGTGGACCCTAGGGAAGGTGTTTGGATAGTAAATTTACTATTTTTAATCCTTTAGCGCCCTCCAGCGCAAGTCGTGGTAACGACTTGCGTTGTAAGGGATGCGTGCTAAAGGTACCGAGTTGTAAAAACTTCGTGGTAAACGATGTTTACCCCTAACAATATTAGGGCCGACCCCACGCTATCTACGTTTTTCTGTAGAAAATTCAGCACTGCTAAAATAACTAGCTCTGTGCAATAGTCTGCTCTGAAGCCCACCAAATAAGTGTTAAATGAGGTATTCCTGTTTCAAGGTCCTGTAGTTGTGACTAAACCATTACTAGCACCCACCCTTGGCATGGAAGCATAGATATTGGTTATAGTTTATTTATTTATGAAGTTTTATATAGCGCAAACTTGACCAAAGAGGGTATCAGAGCGATTTACATTTACGATTATTGCGTTTAAAGTTACATCAGTTACAAGAACATAGTAAGGTACAGTACACATAAACAATGTTGCAAGAATTCGTAGGAGGGAGGGGAGAAAAGTGTAATAGCGGGTAGACGAGGAGGAACTGTGCCCAATGTTGCGTAACTTGTCTGGTTTCAACGAGGATTTCCTTAGAATGGGGTCTCACGATGGGGTTCAGGGTGTGGATATTCGACCATCAGATAAAAAGCTGTTAAATAACACAAAGTCTTCACAAAGGAAGGTAGCAATGGGCCTTCATGACCCGGGCTTGGAAGAGGATCTTTGACAGAAAGTTAAAGCTGTAGTTCTTCAAACTCTCCTGATTGTTTCATTTAGCTTGTAGATTTACCTGGTACACGCCTTGCCCACCTCGTGGTATGACTGTCTGTGTAATGTGGCTGTGCTTGATCTATAGCATCCGGTAACTGGGCTGGAAATTCCCAGTAAGCCAGTGCAGAATTCCTGTTCTTGTTACACTATAATAGATCTGTCAGGCTATGTCATCATGTATGCTGTTTACAGGCTTTTACATCAGTGGGGTATGGAACAAGAACAGACTTTTCAAGAAAAATGGTTGTATAGGTTTAGAAAATTAGAGTGATGTAGAAATTATTGTGTGTGTATTACTTTTGCTAAGTTTGGTATGAATAGGCTTTCTGCCCCCATGCTTTATGTGAAAATGGGAACTTTTGGTGCACTCTTTTTCAAATTTCCCGCATCCCTTTCTCTGATGTAAGTTTAGTAGTGTACTACAATTTGTACAGAATTTTATTGATGGTATCTGCCAGAGTATCTGATCTTCTCTAGGCACATGCTGGAAATTTGATGTGTTGTATCTGTTTGCAAAAACTGTTCTAATTGACAGCTAATTGAGTCTCAGTAAGAAACACAACTGAGTATCTCGTGTAGGCGGGGCATTAAGTGGGATGAAAAAACTGGAGGGGGTCTCTCAAAGGGGCCTGTGCCAATGTAATTAAGGGGGTGGCTTAAAAACACGTAAGCAGAAAAAATATGTGCTTAGCATAGTGTGCTGCCCCACTTGTATTATGCTGTTTCTGTCATTGCATCCAAATATATGATACAACAAGTAACATCACACCTACAACAAGCCACGACTATTGGCTTTGTTAATGGTTGGTAGTTGCATAAGATAAATAAGCAGCATCTATGACTTGTATTTAATATTGAAAAGGCTTCTTAAAGCCCTGGTGACACCACAATGTTGCTGCTTCTGAGTTTCAAAAAGAGAAGGGAAATCCAGAGAAAAAATTACTCTCTTTAAAGGATTTCCCTTCTCCTACAACCTGACCTGGCATGACGTCATGCCGTAACTTCTCCACTAGTGAGAAGTGAGCAGTGTAAGCACGCGCACATGCTGTGCCTGCGGTCTCGAAACGGGTCTCTATCGGGCTCTGTTTTGTGCCCTGACACAGGCAGTCCGTTTTTTTTTGCGGACAGCAGTGACAGCATTTGCTGTCATTGCAGTCAAGAAAAAAGTGCCAGGGCACAAAACAGAGCCCGATAGAGACCCGTTTTGGAGCCCCCTTTAAGAAACTGCCAGTGCTCAGACCCGGTGAGACCCGGCCCACTTAAAGCCCTGCTTGTAGGTCTTTGAGACCTATTGTTTCCATCACATTACATATACTTAGAGTGGGCGTTGGGTCAATCTCTCGTTCATGATTTGTTGGCTTTGTGTGTCTTGCTTTCCTGCTTCTGATTAAATGGCTTTGCTTCTTATGTGTTTGTCCCTCCCAGCGGCATTTCAGTCTCATAGTGTTTTGAGTAAATCATTTATCCTTCCTCTGCTGATGTGCGACCTTGCATTGCAATGCAGTGGGGTGACTTTTTCTCTCCCTCGCTCGCTTTCCCTCCATGCTCCCCTTTTCCCTGTCATCATAGCTACTCTTTTTATCCCACCTTTTCCATTCCCCAACCACTGTCCTGTTGCCCTTTAATCTCCGTGCAGATTTTCACTATCTGCCACACTATCGGCGGGCAGCCATCTTAAAATATTTTTGCCCATTTGAAGATGACTACCCTTGCATTTGCTGCAGGTCTCTTCAAATGGCTTTTGATTCATCTTAACAAATTCCATTCAAAGATGTTCACTGTGGATCTTCAAGCATATTTTATTTTTTTAAATAAACACAAAATGCATCCAAAGACGGCTGGTGTGGGTTCAAAGGATTAAATAAAAACATTGGTATATCCAATAGGTTTACCGCCGAGATTATTCACTTTACCAATGCTTGTAAATGCATGTGTTGTCAAATTTGCCGATGAAATCATAATTATTATTCTGACTGGCAATATCCATTGACGCATCATTTTAATATTCTCTCTTATGAAGTGATTGCACCTCCTCTCTTTAATTTGAAAAGCCAACCAACCAACCCTATGATTGGATAGTATTTTTTAACAGGTGTATCTTCCTCAGATATAATACATTCTACATAATCCAGGCTGGACGTTTCTGAAAGTTTTTGTGTAAAGAAATATGTGGTAGCTATTTATCGCTTATTTCACTACAGAAACCTCAGTTGTTATGTTTTCATTATATACAGATTCGAATAAGTGTCATTTAAATTCATGTAATCTGCAAATTGAAATACGATAATATTAACAAGTAAGAAAAATAAGTGATGTAAATTTAGATGGTGTGCACCTAAATAAATTTTTTTAACTAGTTTGCCATGGGACCAGTCACAAAAAGAGGAAAGAGCTAGTAATTTCATTCCAAAACCAGGTTAGAACCTACGGTATATCAATTTTATACTCAGTCAAGGAAGCACTCCATAATTTTCAAATTGTTTTTATTTTATACAAAACAGAAGCACTGATTATTTTTCTGAACAAACTTTATGCGTCATCATTGTGACACATTGCATGCAAAGGCGTTTCTAACAACTTAAGCATACCTGTATATTTTATGTCAAAACAAAGAATTGCTCATTATAAGATAGTTACTGTTTGAAATTCTGAGATTCTCATTCTTAATACTGACATTTCTTTCTTTTCTGCTTGAGTGATAGTATATTGTTGGTTAGTCTCACTTCAGTTGTGAAGGAGAATCGTTGTCAAATGCCGCTTTGTTTCAACATTATGGAGAAAAAAGTCAAATATCTCAAACGAGTACAGGGTAGGTATAAGCATTTACTTCTCTGTATTGTGACACATACATTGCATATATGGTATGGTTTTTATTGCAGAATAGTTGACATACCGACTAATCTTAATTCATTTGATAATCCTTGGCATACTTGTTTGTTAGTTATATTATATTTCCAGTGCCATGGTGTGATACGGGTTATATCTGTAAACTGAGCACTTGAAATGAGATTAAGCCCTCATTATCTACAGTATAAACAAAGCCCTTCTCCCTGGAATTCACAAAGGCATTTGTGAGTAGTACTACTTCACGTACTTATAAATGCCTTTTTAGATTTGACCCCGGAACATCTACATATGGGAATATTTATATTAAATCGTACACTACACAGGGCCCTGTACCATTTAATAAAGGGATTTGTCAATAAGTCAAGTAGCACTTCTGGAGTACTGCTCGATATACTAAGAATTGTCTTAGTATCGCAATCACACAAAATAGCCCAGTTCCCTTAAATGAAAATAAATGGTGTGGAGTCAGGGATGTGGTGGCCACTGTCAGGAACTATGGCATAAAGAAACTATGATGCATGAACCAAACTATGAAATTAAATCCTCAGAGACCATCAGGTTCGAAGACGCCAACAAATATTTAATAATGCACTTTAGAGAAACGACCCACAAATCTTCAACACAGGTGCCCGGGGTTGGGAGGGGCATTTGACTATTTCCTCTGGGTGAATTGGAAGTCTGATATTTAAGAGGATACGGATTTGATATTGAAGGGAAATTACCACTCCGCAAAATAGATGATAAATATTTAGGAAAATCGGAATCGTATGATTCACTCAAGGTACTGAAACCTACCAGGCTTCGAAGTCACAAAAATACACCAAAGAAAACACAAAGGGAGAAAGGGCGAAAATCTGGAAAAACAAAAATTAATATTTGGGGTAACAAGTCATTCCAAGTAGCACAGAAAAGAATTACTTCAGCACTACATCATACAATGGGAAGGAGTACAGAAACAGAACAACTATTAGAAAAGGGTGGAAAGCCAATCCTGCATAACTTAGGGCACACCTTATTATCTTGGTTAGTCAGTAAGTGTTGGATTTGGCTATGCCCGCAGGGTCATCCCCAAACATTTTGCCTTCACCCTTCTGTTTTCTGAGCCTAATTTGTTGGTTTTCAGGACTCTGCACACATTACCACTAGTAACTACTGCTAAAGTGCTTGTGCTCGCTCCTTAAAACATGGTAGAACTGCCTTACACCCCATAGGCATATTCAATTTACTTATAAGTCCCTTATAAAGAGGTGCTATATGTGCTGAGGGCCTTACATTAAATGCTGCTAGTGGGCTTGCAGCCCTAATAATGCCACTGAGTTAAGTAGCCCTTTAAACCAGGCAGACTCCATTTTATAGCACCACCTCAAATGAACAAAATGTATTGCTAAGTACCACAGCATCATCTGAACAAAGTGAGTTTTAGCTCAGGATCCATTCTCACTCCACATAGACTGTCCAAGCACTTTCACTAGGATCTTGAGGCGGGCCTTTTATCCTAGCCACAGAACATTAAGCATGATTGATAACATCCATTCACTGTTAGTTGGTATTAAGCCATCACTTCCATTAACCTCTTATTCACTCCATGATGTCGCAAGTTCCTTAAAGTTGGCCACATGTGAATTTGATATATGAAGATTGAAGGAATGAAACTCTAACTTACTGAAGCTCTTGCGCCAATAACATATCCAGGTCTTGCACTTTATCCGTGGCATGTCAGACAGGCCCGTGCAGAGTCTTGAAGTGGAAGAGAGGGTTTGTTTTCCCTTTTTTCAGTGCAAGTTCTGCTGATCCTCAAAGGAGTCGAGGGTTCTGGTGCTTTGTTGACTGTAGCAACTGAAAAATATTGCCATTGCCAGACGGTATAACCGTTGAAGCCTGCACCTTGAAAACAAGCAATTGAGGAACTTGGAAGTATCGATTTGATTTGATGCTTTATTCGAGTTTTTCTCATAAAAGCAGATACAATCACAAATGTAAAAACATCGCTAAAAAAAGCACCAATACCTTCAAGAACCATTAATATATATATACAATTTTCACAAGATATACAGATAGAATAAAATACAGACGATCCCTCTAAACAATAAAAACAATCAGTTGCCTAAAACCCTCTGTCTGATAGTCCATGCCCATCCAAGATATTTAGATATAGCTATGACTAAAGGCAACAAAGTACTAGTGCAAATGATTCTTAAGGCTACATCACTTCTAGTGGTACCTAGGTTTTTGCACACTGGTGTTAACCAAATGCGCCTAGGTTCAGCATAGGATTTACAAGCAAACAAGAAATGACCAATTGTTTCCTTGTTTGCTCCACAGGCTGGACAGTTGCTGTTAGATGAACCCCCCCACCTGCCTGTTAAAGACCTAAGGGGGAGAGCGGCAGCTATAATTTGAAAAAGGAGCTTCCTGTCCCTGGGCGAGGTTATAGTGTCCCAATAAAGTTCTAGGCTGGGGTACAATTTAGCTTCTAAATAACCTTCTGTCATAGACCCGGCCTTAGTGGCTCTCCAATTCCGGGTAGCCACATATTCCCAGTACATTTCTTTTAAAGCTTTTTTACTTGGGAATGGGGCACCTGCTGGGTCGTCCCAGAGTAGTTGGAGATCAAGATCACCCAGCATGGTTCTAAGGACTTTTAACCAGCCTATTTTATGGAACACGTCCGCTTTAATTATAGCTTGGAATCCCTCTGCATAATGATGGAGCTCAGGAGTAGTCCAGAGCCTCCTCCAGTATAGAATTGGACGGAGCCTCGCTGGATCTACTACAGCCTTTCTACCCAGATCGTACCTAAGTGGGAGTAAAGGAGTACTTTTGGGGAGACCTGTGATTGCCCTGAGAAACTTGTTTTCTGATATTTGTAACGGCACAAGCTTCTCAAAGCCCCACAACTCGGCACCATATAGTGCAGAGCCAAGGGCCTTGGCCTCGTAGACCTTCAGAGCTGGCTTAACTGGTTTAGTCCTAGATTTTCTGTGCTCTGAGCCAAGAGCACCGGCCAATTGTCTATGCCTCAAGACTGCCATATTTATGTGCTGAGACCATTTAGAATCATCTGTTATAAAAAATACCTAGATACATAAAAGCTTTGACTATCTCTAGAGGGCGATCTTCTGACCGACGATCCATGGGATCAAAAATTGGTGATTCACTCCGCAATATATCGAAAAGCAGATTGAGGGCATGCAGTGCATGCAGCCATGGTTCAACGCAACACCGGGAAAGAATTATTGCATCCAAAACTTTTAAACATTCACTGAAAAACATTTTTATTGGTAAGTTATAGTTTCTTCTACGTATAAGCTGTTAAAACATGTTGAAAAAAATGGAGGAATTCCTTTAAAGACACAGTTAAAGTGAAATTATATTTTCTACAACTCTGAAATCGGTCAGTTATGGTTACCTGAGCAATTACACATTCTCCTGCTGTTGAAACAATAACTTTCACCAATAAATAACTGAATTAAGCAACTAAACATAATTAAATAAGAGCAAAGAAATGATACTGCATACATAGTGTTGTCATTGATAATGTCAATGTTAGGGTGACAAGTAATGTCATTTGTGATGTTATCTGGCACATCATGAGTGAAATCATGATGAATGCATTTGGGGTGCAAGTTAAGGGGTATGTTGTTACGGTACGAGTTCAAATTTTCCTCGCTAATCATCACTGGCAATTTCAGAGTTTTTGCAGTTAAATTTAATAAATTCAATTTAAATTGTATGGGAATTTCTGAAGTTTTTAAAACATATGTTAGTGTCTTATGAGCAGGAGAAACCACAAATTACCAATAGCAACGTTTTTCAGTGAAAACATAGATTTTTCTGTATAAATACACACACATTTTTCCAGAATACGTACTACTTTATGCATCCAAAATTCTTCACATTCTGAAACTTTCTTACCATATGTGTATGTATATGGTATTTCTGCAACACAAACATAACCTAAGGGCAGTGCAGTGCTGTCAATGGTCAAAGACAAGCAAAAAGTTAGCGAGTAAGAGGAGAGGAAGCTGTGTTGTAGGCCGTGACTGCATTGTGGTGTAGTGTTCTTTCCTAAATTCCAGTATCATTTGAGTGGTCCTGATGGATAATGGATTTTGTTCCAGATCCTTGGACCATAAATGGAAAAGGCATACAGTTTTGTTTTTCTTGTTTAAATTTCTTAGTCTGCAGTCTTATGTTGACGTAGATGTGCAAGAATCTAGTAAAATCGTATGTTTTTCCTGTTCAAGCTGCAAAAAACATTTGTTGTTTTTCCAAACATCATTTTATCCCAATTTTACCTCGCAAATATGTGCAGGGTAAACCCGCCAGATTAGTCCAAAACTTGTGCATGTCATGAAATGGCAATTAAGTCACAAAACTCAGGACGAGATGACAGTCAACTGGGACAGAGGAGGCAGTGAGCCAGAAAAGATGAGAGAGATACATTAACAATAAAAAGTGACAGAGAGGAGACTGCCAAAGTGAGCTAGAAATAAGAAGCTAGAATGGAGGATTAGCAGAACATGAGCGAACAGCAAATAAAGAGAAGAGGAATATAAGTCGATTAGAGATTAGAGTGATATAGAAAGAGGAAAGAGAAGCAGGTGAAGTATAAAAGAACACCAGAGGTGAGAGAATAATGTGAAGAGAAATGTGAAGCTATAACGGAAGAAGTACAGAGTTAATACAAAAGAAGGAGATCCCTGTAGTGTGTGGGTCTCCCAAGGCTCTATACTGTCTCCTGTCATCTTCAACCTGTACATGGAGCCGTTTGGTGTTCTACTCACAGATCACAGCATCAAGATTCACAAATGTGGCAAAAATACAAAATTCTACGTGAAGGTCTCCTCTGCTTTAGACATTTTATGCATCAGACACTGCTTGCACATCATCCAGACCTGGATGTCCCACTCCTACCTGTAGCCCAACCCAACCAATACAGATTTCCTTTCATGTGCCCAAAACTATAAGCAAGCTACATTATGAACCTGGATCAATGACATGAACCGTGACAGCTTCAAACCCCAACTTTCACTAAATTCCACGTCACTTGGATTCACCCTGGACACCAACCTCACCATAAAGGAACACATTGTAAAAAAAAACCAAAGGTTTCCTGGTACCAGCTCTCTCTTCTATAGAAAGTCAACCAGTTTCTTTCAGAAAATCACATAAGAAGTGCAGTTCATGCCTGTGTACTCTTGTAGGTGGTTTACGCTATTGTCCTACCCCAGGTCTCCCAAACTCCACTCTGGCATCTCTTAGCATGCTGAATGTCTCATCCACGGCCTGAAGAAATACGATCACATCAGCCCGCTTCTGATGGCACTCCATTGGCTCCCCTTGCCGGCCCACACCATCTTCATTTACAAAGCTATCATGACCAGCAACCCACCTATCTTGCAGAGAAGCTTACCATTTCTGGTGATTATTCTTCATGCCAGTCTGTAGAACTTATAAGTAAGAGGTAGCAATGTTGCACCAATGAAAAAATGCATCCATCTATATTAAAATTCCCCGGGGTGCTATCAGCGCATGTCAATATTGGCCAGTTCGCAATGAGGGTCTATGTACCTGTCTTGCTTTAATTCTATTGCTCCCTCGTCCCATATTCCTTCACATCTTTCCTTCTCTTCTCGCCCTTTTTTGTCTCTTTGCCTATGTCTTTCGTCTCATTTTGCTACATCCTCCAGTTTCTTGCATTATGTTTCTGTTATATGCCTTTCATCCAGTCTTTCTACGAGTCACTCGAGATTGGCATATATTTGCATGACTTTATTTTAGCACATGCTTCAGATGCATCTGTCTTTAATAAACTCTGTCTAAACCACTTACACGATTTCTCTCGGTTTGTTTCTCTTTTATTTCAAGACTTCTGTCCCTCTGTTGGAAAGTACACACCTTCTTCTCAATGAGCCGGTCCTTTATATGTGCACATTAGAGAGAGTGCCTCTCAGTTTGTATACATCTCTCTATACTGTCGAGTCTCCCTGTCTTTCCTTTATTGCTTTTTTTCCAGGGCGTCACACAGTTTCAATAAAGATTTTGAAAACCAGTAAAATTAACAGTTTGCAAAATTGAGATTTCATGCCTCTGAGCTCTGCTGACTAGTACTGTAGTTTCATGCTCCGAGTAGTGTCCTAAGGCCAGGCTTTGCAGAACACCTTGTACTGATAGATCTCCCTCAGTGAAGTAAAACTGACTTCGAAGCCTAGAAGGGTTTGTTGTCGGCTTTAAAAATGTGTCTTTAATACTCACGGTTAATAGTCTCTACTTCTGCTTGGCTGATCTGAGGACCAATAGGGCTGGGGAAAGGTTTACCGGTAAAGTCCATATTCCGCCAACCCATTGCTTAATTGGAACCGGTGCTTGCTGTTGGGGGTCAATGGTATTTTTTGAGACTAGCACTTATGTTATCTATTCAGACATTTCCCGAGAGCAAGAGAGGGAAAACACACAAAGGGAAAAGAAGGAAGAAGCGACAGACAGAAAAAACGTCACAAAAGAAGAAAACAGGAACCAGCAAGAGTGAGATAAAGGGGCAGGAAGTACTTGGTGGTGGATTAAAGAGACCGGGGGTAGATTGAAGTCTATGCATCCTTGGTATTCGGCTCACTGACATGTTAGTAGTGCCAGCCATTGGCTTCTAAGGAGGGCTGTGGGCACTGGTACTCATTTTTTTTTTTACAAATTAAGCACAGCTCCAACCTCAAATATTTCAACATGTGGGAGGCATTGAGATTGGAGGACAGTGGATTTGGGGAATTGCTCTTACCATAGAGCTTCTGCCAAAGGGAGAGATTTGTCTGGGTGTTGAAACATGTTCTCATCAAGGGATTGTCCAAATAACGCAAAATGCTGTCTTTAGTGCTTTTTACTGGTTAGTAGATGGTGTTAACATGGGAATTTGTTGAAAGTGGAATTAGTCGGTGTGGAAGGAATGACGGCACAGTGGCATGATCTATTCAATGAATATTATCAATTACATCTGTAGGATGACATATATTAAAAGTGTAGCAATCTTTCCAGGAGAATGTTCCAATGGCAGAAATTGCACCCATGAGTGGAACATGATGAGAGTGTGTGAATATACAGTCCATTAAAGAGCAGTAATCACGTTCTTATGGAAATGAGCTGGAAACTAGTCTCAATGTTCTGATCTAAACAAATACTTCCACACTGTGGAAATTTGTTATCACATGTTGTTCCATTGAAAATTGTACTTGTCAGGCCAATAATCCAGTAACAGCATGTACCTCTGCAAGGACCATGAGATGATGCTCATATCAAGAAAATGTTTCAATTACAGAACATTTTTTATCGAAATGGACGTGGATACAATGTTATGTTATGTTATGTTAACCGTTTTTATAGAGCGGACAGCTGCCCCAGCAAGGGGGCGTCCCGGCGCTGGCCACGAAGAGGGCACAAACAACATAAACCGGACTGAAAAATATCAAAAGAACCTATCCCAATTATAGTAAAGTGAACAGAAAGGTCTTGATAGCTTTCCTAAAGGCAAAAAGACAGTCAATAGCACAAATATGTGCGGGCAGAGAATTCCAAAGCTTGGGCGCGAGGTATCCAAAAGAGCGTCCACCCATCTGGGAAAGCCTGACTCTAGGCACAACCGCCAGATGTTGCTCGGCGGAGCAGAGTGGACGAAATGGCACGTAAGGGGTGAGCAGATTGGCCAACAGGGCAGGACTCGAGGATTTCAAAATCTTAAAGGTTAGACAAAGTGTCTTAAAATGAATACGCTTTCCAATGGGGAGCCAATGCAGCCTCCGGATAGTGCTAGTGGCAGAGCAGAAGTGCGGAAGACGTTTGAACCACAAGCATAGATTTCATGGAAAGATACGCATTAGGCTTTGCGGAGGATCTTCCTTGTTGCGTGTCCCATTAAATGTATCATTTATAGCGATTCCTTTTAATGAACAGTGTAGACAGACTAATGCTGGTTCTGCAATCTAGACATGTTTTTTACTTTTCTGAATGGGGTTGTGCGGGTATTTGTAAATCCTGGACCCCGTATATGACTGACTCTAATTCTCCGCCGTCTTTGCTTTGAAGACGGGAGCCCTGCACGCAGCCTCTGCAGGAAATGGATTAACATGCTTGTAGTTTCCACAGTGTCTCTTTCTGCATATGTTTGAATAAATTAAGTCTTGCAACAGTTGTTTTTCCAGGGATGAAAGGCAAATTGATGTGAACAGCCTCAATCTTCGAAGAAGCTGGGAGAGGCGGCGTTATAAAGGCTTTCACCAGCCCGGGCTGAGCAGCTGTGATGTTTGCGCGGTTTTCTCATATCATTGTATCATAATTGTTTCTTAATGGTTGTTTGCAAAAGGATGCAAGGGACTGCAGGCCTGGCCTGTGCGATTTGCTGCAGAATAGGTTAACGCCTTGTAATTCTGTCATGGCGGATTTAGGAGAAAATCGTAAATTAGTTGCACCCTGGATGCGGGAAGCCATGGATGCTATTGAAATGTGTGTTCAAGGTGTATTTCTAATCAGCCACACTCCTCTCGCTGATGTTCTTTTTCTCATACGTGCTGTTATCAGCCATTCACAAACGCTGCCTGGCTGGCACGCAGAATGAGCTTGTCACTGTCGCTTGGCAGACTTGTGTGATCTACTGTTGGTTGTGGAATGAGGTCCCTCCTTTAGTCTTTCTGACTGTAACTACCCTGACCACCCTGGTGCCCACCCTACACCTTTTGTAGAGTGATTCCAGTGACTAGTCTTACTGCACGGGATAACCATTCTCTCAGCCAATGGACACTGTCGTGTCCTAATGGGTTGCTTTAGTGAAAATGGGTACTTTAAGTCCTATCTGTCAATCTTACAGATGCAAGATCCCTGAAGCTGCACACAGAAATGTGCTCAGTGTACACCTGCCTGATAGTGGCCATCAGCAGACCCTCAATTCCACCTCAGAAACTCACTTAAAACATATCCTTATGCCAAACTGTTATATCCTAGGTTTTTACCTTACATCTTCCCTGTTTCTCTGCCTCTGCTGTTCAGCCAATGTGAGTGGAATGTTAGTGTGAATGTGATGTCATTGGAATGTTTGGTATGCTGTGAGTGGACTGTCAGTTGGATCCTGGGCTGAGCAGCAGAGAGGATGCTCCTGGTGGGGCTTTGATTACTTATATACTGGAAAACCTATCTAACCATCTAAGAAGAATAAACTTATCATCTGTAACCTATCCAAGTCTTCTGGAATTCCTTACCAGGATGTAACACAAACAGAAATAGCTCTGCAGGAAATGTGATTTCCCTACCTTAACTTCCCCCGCAGGGTGCAAAGCCACAACTCCCCTTACCCTGTCCCCAATCTCGGGCAAAGGAGCTTTACTGGAGGGCGTCAGAACTCCTCCTAATCAAATTACTATTTGCCCAAAATTCAATGAGCAGATTTCTGCTGCATCTTAAACCCTGGAACCACAATACCCCAGTGCCCTTGACCATTCCTTCACTGGCTTTTGGTATTACATAGGATTTCCTTTAAGGAACTGTGCAAAACACACCGATCCTGCAAAGGAATCAGACCAACGTGTCTTCATGAAAATAAACAGCTCTTCCAGCCTCAACTGTGCCTTTGCTCCAATTACTCAATTGTGGTACGGGAAGGCTTAGTACGTTGGTAAGTGTCAGGCCAGGTTCAGCGTATGCTAGGACCACAGAGGTCTGCAACAGTCTGATATTTGCAGTTTACAATCTTAATCAGTAAAGAAGTTGTGACAACGAAAGTAGTAGTGCTGCAAGGGTTCTGCCTGTGACTTCTCTGCCCGCGTTTGGCAGTCTTGGTGGTGGGTGTGCCAGGTTTCATTCCACTTCCACTTGGCAACTCATTGCATTCTGCACGATTCAGTCTTCACTGGCTGTCAGTGGGGTCATTTGGACTAATTCCCCTGACAGTAATGCTTCGTAAAGCCACATGCCTGCTGACATGTAGGAATGTGTGCACTCTAGTGAGGGAGCATCAGGCGCCAGAGGCCACAACCCTCGGGTTGTTTACAGACTGTCTGTGGCATACTATTCTGTGCTGAGCTTTGAGCTGGTATGCTGAGAGCTCAGTTCCATGCTGTGGCAGTCAGCCATATGATGCCGTTGCAGTGCAGAACTGTGGGACACTGTGAACGGCACTGCCTGGGACGGCAGAAGTTGTCTATCACAATAGGCCTTAGTCCTTTTTTTGTTTTTACAAATGCCACAATATTTTAAAGTGACACCACGTTTCGAGATTCAGTATTTCTGCTGTGACTTCGTGTTTCTGAAGGAGACAATTTCATAAATGTCACACACTGGGCACTAGTTTCACAGGAAAATATAAACATTAGGACGGCCCTAGGGGCATCTGTGCATTTAAGATGATTTTGAGATTACGGTTGATTCATCATTGTCGCCAATAGACCTGTTATGTTTTCACTTTTTGGGAATATTGTTTGAATGCTGTAGGGAGGCAATGTTATAAAGATTGAAAACTAGCACACCCCCAGCAATCGACGTATAGAATAATGAAAATATTTCTTCACAATTGCGCTGGCAATAGCAAGTAATTCCCCCTTTGTAAAAATTACTCTCCTTTGATTAAATTAAAGGATTCTCTTGCGGCGGGGGATGGCAAATGGGAAGGAAGACATAGAAAGGTAGAGAAAAAGAGAGCAGAAGTGAATTAGAAAGAAAAAAACTACAAGTTCCAAAATTCTGTAGTATTTACCCTGTGTCATAATTAAATTTCTGAACATGCCACATTGTCGAGGAGGTGTTTGTGATGAATTGCACTAACACCCAGACAGGCGAGGGCATGTCCCCAGGAGTCGAGCTGAGACTTCCTGGTCTTAGTTCACAGGTTTGAATGGACCAATAACTTGTTGGTGAAAAGCCTCATTTAACACCTCATTTATCATTGTCTATACACACAAAACTCTGACAAGAGATCCTGATTCTTCATGTTTATTGTTAAAACATAAAATCCACGGTAGTAAAAGTGATAAGGAACTTGCTCTTTCTCACTGAAAACTGAGTAGCCCTTGTTTAGCCATCTATTGTTGAAAATGCAGTACAAGCCCATAATTCACTAGTGGACACTCTGCTACCTCAGTAATCTCCCACACAAAATATTATCCTATGTGGTTCACAACATTCACAAACCATGTGCCTTGAAAGGAGGTGATGTTTATAGTGAGTAGCCCACTCTACAAAATTGTGCCGCATCACTGAGATTGATCAGAGAAACATTATTCGAAAATGTGTTACATCATTACCATACTTTATTAAGCTGACGTGTAATTGAATTACACTGTCCTTTTTTAATTTCTGGAAGATCACAGTTCGGTAACACATAGGAGAACTACTTTGTGTGTGTATGAACTTCTTGTGAATAGGCAAAATGCTGAATAAATGAACAGGATTGGCTGAAAGCTCCTGTGAGTAAGTATTATGTACATACGATTTTAGTAACATTTTGAAAGGTCCTTGCTAACACCAGAACTAAAACTGAAACTGTGTAGGCACGTTGCCACTTTTGCAGGATAATTGTAAATTTGCTTCGCAGCTTTTAACATCAAGTTTCAAAACTATTAATTTGTTAAACATGCCCAGTGCCTCCCTGCCCCGGCTCCAAAATCATATATAGCTTGCAACTTTTAAATTAAAAAAGCCTTGGTTAATGTCATACAGTTTGTAGCAGTAAGATCACCATTATATTGTACACTATGAGCAATGCTACCCCTATCAATTGAAATAAAGTAAGGCAATTGACCTTGTATGTAGTTCACACAATAGCCAACCTTGTAGTCGTAGGATAAGTGCCTCCACTTGCACTGTACTTCACCCTCTGACACGGTGCTGCATGTATTAGCTGACAAAGACCGTCTTCATGCAGGCACAAAGAAAAGACACAATGACCTACAGATGACATGCGCTTTGGATTTAGCACAAATTAAGAGAATTGTGCCTGACTGCATCGAATGAAGCCCTTGGTACACATTTTCAAAATATGTTTTATGATTTTTCCTCATAGTTACTAAATGTTAGATAGGGCCATGAAGAAGCACCTGGACTTTTCAGGGACACCCTTCCCCAGGTGTGATCACAGATTGCAAACATGCTGCAATGTAGGTGCTTGGTGAACTATGGGGTATTTCAGATGTGCCAATTGTAGTCCAATCAGGGAATTCTGGTCTCCTTGGACTTGGGGAAAAGAGACGTGTAAAGTAGTGTTAAAAAAACAGATTTTTCCAGACCCAGTGCCCTCTGACAACACTACACAGCCCTCTAGCTTGTGGTGGGTGGCTGCAAGATTTGTGAAAGAATGCATGAGTAAAGACCTTAAAACAAAACCCATGGGTTGGGCATAGTGTGACTGGTGAGGAGGAACACATATTTAGCAAGAGGCCAGGTGTTTATTGCACCCATGTTTTCTATTAGTTGTGCCCCAGCTATATATGAATGAAAAATAGAGCTGCATAAGGGCTGTTAGGTCGTGAGGTAAAACAGTTTTCTAGAAACTATCTTGCTTGATAGTTGTTTGTATCATATTTGCTTCTCTTTAAATAATGCGTTACAGAAAAGAAATAACAGGTAAAAAAAAATACCCTTGTCACAGATACATCCCCGTCACAAGGATACATATATCATACATGTGAATTACACCAGGATGTCTCAAACGTTTCATTGACTTAACAATTTTTTTTATGAAGCCATTTTCGCAGTCATAACTTTGCTCTCTGCATTTTCGACATTATTCGTTGGCTAAGACTTAACATTTTCTGATTAGCCCAAACAGCCTTCTTAGCCTTCACTGTGGATAAATCTAGGGGTTAAATGAAACAAGCATTTCATATTATAGATAGATGTAGATTCAACCTTTTCGTGGAAACTATTGAGCAGTACTACGTTTTTGAAGAATTGTTCAACTAGATGTTGCTTAACTCTCCTAGTGTGAGACTTTGGCACATGGGTGATCCTACAGGGGTCTCCAACCTTTTCTAAAATGAGAGCCTCCTATGTTCAACGAAATTCATCCCGAGCTACTAATATCATTATTTGAATCAGTGACAACATCATGGCAAGATTATATTTGTGGCCATCAGGCGAGCAACTAGAGCCAAATTTCGGGGGGGGGGGGGGGCTGAAAATATTTTGGGAAGGGGCTAATTCTTACAACCACGGACAAAGTGGCTGTGAGAAGGGGTGGCCACACAACAAAAGCCTCATTTACAACTAAATGGTCTTTTAAAGACCTGTTAAGTACTCGGGTGCGGCTGCAATTACATGCTCGCCAGCCCGTGAAGCTGTGTCAGCCCGGGCTGACAGGTACGATAGGGGTGGCTGAAGCCCCGTGAGCCCAATGGGTGTTGCACGCCTGGTGGGCACATCATATGCAAGGTTACGGGTGCAGAACACCTCAACTGAGCAGTTAAAACTGCTTTGTCGATGTGGAATGATTCTACATGGTGCTACGTAAAATCCATGGCTAGAGCTGCATAATTGCCTTCTCAAATAGCAGCTTTAAATATATTTTGAAAATGTACCTGTTTTCTCCAAACAGCTAATTAGCTTTCAAAATACATACATTTTCATCTCAATTACATGCTGTTAAATTTTAGGATACATATAATAATTCAACTAAACATAGCTTTTAATTTATACTGGGCTCCTCACAGGAGAACTACTTCTATGTCTCTGTAGAGATAGCAGTAGCTCATGGGCTACTAGTTGGAGGAGCCTGTCCTCGTAGTTTCGTTTGGATATCTAAAGTCATTGGGTAGCACGATCAAGTTTTCGTAAAAGCCTCTCAAACTGAGCCCAGAGTCCTATACCCTTTTAACAATTGATAGTCAGATGTTTTGCATCCCTGATAAATGGTGGTAGCTTTGAGATCACACAGTTACACACTGCACTTGTCTGAGACCTCATAGTTTACACACTAACTTTGCAGGCCTGGGAAGTGATAGGGCATTACATTAGAATATTCACTGCTATTCTCTTGCTTGAAACGACAGAATAATGTATCTGTTGCGTGAGAAGGATCACTTTTTTTTAGTAAGTGAGGCGTATGTGAGGGCTTCACCAAAGCTTCTATCTGCAAATCAAACAATATCCTACTATCATATATGGCTGGGGGCAAATATAATGAGGAAAATGTTATTGTCCGACAGTAGATAATGGAATACTGCAAGAAGCAAAGCTGAACATTATATGGGAAAAAAGGGAACACACTCCGATGGTGACGGACATCTAGAGATCTCTAGACCCAGCTTCTAGGATCGATTAAACAAACAAACAAATGCTATAATACATTATTGTACTGTGGGGGCATTCACGGAGAAAAGTAGTCTCTGCCGAGAGTTCTCATGATGGTTTCCCAAGTTGTTTGTAGCAAATTAGATCTTCTTTAAATGGGAATTCACATTAATGAGGCATACATATTCCTGATTGGTTAGGGAAAAGAAGCTGATGATAACCCTCAATTATCATTTCTTTTATTGAAATAACAATAAAAGCACTGAATAAAATACATATAGTCACTAGGCTTAAGAACAAATTTCCAGTTTCATAAAGCATATCTCCTCAATTTTTAAAAGCTGCAGAAATGTAAGTAAGAACAGCAAAACGAATTTGGAGTTGGCTGAAGAGCAAGGATGTACTTGCTGTAGACTTATTTGCTCGTGATGTGAACAATTTGATTCACATGGCTGCCCGTGCCTGTGGAGGCCGGCTCCTGCTCCCTGCTTGAGGGACTGTACATGAGGCGCACGGGTGACCTGTTCATTGACAACACTTTCAATACCCTTGAGCAACTTAGATACTAATTTGGCTTTATTGGCACTAGAAATGCTCCTATCTTATTGGATTAGGTGGACAATGACGAATGTGGTGGAGTCCAGGCCTTTTCCTCACTCACTTACCTAATGTATACCTATTAGATGAAGGACAGTACCTCTAGGCTATATGCACTTACCTTGAGCTGCATGTCCGTAGCTGATGACTGGGCACGAGCTTTGAAACATACATTCGCTGATGAGCTGTGGCTGTCCTGTTGCTCGTTAATTGAGAGTGCTTCACTTAATAACAGGCACAGGCTTGCACAGTTTAAATGTATACAATGCTGCTGTTACTCCCGGCTACATATACAGAGTGATCACCGGCCCTAGGTGTCCAAGGTGCAACTGGTCGGTGGCGGATCAATGGCACTTGGCATGGTGATGGCCAGGTGTAAAAATGTATTGGCAAAGGGTCTTTACGGTAATTGACACAATGAAAGTTTACAACCAGGAGTGAACTCCTGGGAGTGCATTGCTGGGATATGTGAAAGACGTTCCTCTGGAAGTAGGAAAGGGTACAGCTTTGGCACTACTGTCCCCTAAGTGTCGTCTGCTGATGATGGGGGGCGTGCTCCCATCCATCAAACACTGGATCCAGATCTTATTTTTTGTAATAGTTAAACAGACAAACACTTATACCAATTGATGATGTATTGTGCAGTGGCTGTGCAAACCCCTTAACTGCTTTCCGTCAGTAGGACACACTGTGTAGGGTTTAATAATTTACCCAACACGATCATCTTATAACTGTGCAGGCATTTTGTTTGAATTGTCTGTACCAAGTATTGTGTACGCACCAACATGTAGGCAGCGTTAATGCATACTGTATGATGTCAATTGTCAATGCTAATACATTTTATAAGAAAACAAAATGAAACAAATGGGACTACTGGCCAAAAATTAAGCTTGTGAAAATGTTTGCAGTTTTTTTTATACAAAAAAATGTCTTAATGAGTCATACTCCACAGTGTTGAGGAGTGATTATGGATTCTAGCCTTTTAGCTCATTAGGAATGTCTGGCACAAAAAATGGGCATTTACTTTGTACAAAGGGTGAACAATTCTTTCATGTGTGCTCTTTTCAACAAACATCTCATTCTGGACATAAAAAAATAAATGTATGCAGAACACATTTCTGAACCGACATACTTGGTCCTAGCATTTATTTGCCAGCTCTGCACAAATTAGACCTATTCAACAAATGACCACCAAATTAGAGTCAATGTCAATTGGAAGTCCTGCTACTATTCCAGCCGCGGCCGGTAGTGGGAGTACTGGCCGGGCGGTGACGTGGGGAGGGGGAGGGGCAGGGTGGGAGGTAGTAATGTATGGATTACGGACTTTAAAAGGTAAGTAAACATAAAAATAAAGAAAACGAATTTCGTTGCACACACTGCATCGCATTTGGTGATGCAGTGTGTGGAACGAAATTCGTTTTATTTATCTTTATCTTTACTTAACTTTTAAAGTCCGTAATCCATACATTATTACCCCCCATCCTGCCCCTCCCCACGTCACCGCCCGGCCGGTTCTCCCACTACCGGCTGTGGCTGTACTATTCTGTTGACGTACATTGTAACGAGTATGGTATGTAAACCAGCAACAACCTCAAATGGATTCTCTGCAGTGGACAAATGAGCTACCATCAGATCCCCTGAACCCATTCCAGACCCGCTCTACCACCAAAAGATAGCTGTTACCTTAGGATCGCGTCTTCAAATTTTTCCAATTAGTCCAATTTGACCAATAAACGAAAGTTTCTCCTCATCACGTCGGATTATCTTCTTGTTTCCAGAATATCCTTTCCAATTCCAAGCTTTAAATGCAAATGTTTGATATTTTTGCTTAATTCTTAAAGATATATTGAAAATAATAAATATTGTTTACTGTATTGTATTGAACAAAATTACAATCCTTGAAGCCACTGGTTTCACCATGTTCCAACTGGAACAGGAGCTGGCCTTAGTATCTTTTCACCATGAGACTCAGCTGAAGTTTCTTGGTTATACTTGCATCTTTGGGCCCACTTTCTTCACAGGTATTTTTTTCGCCATATTGTACCACAGTGGTTTTCTGGTTCCTAAGAAGATATTCTTCCATAATGCTAGATGCTGAACCAAATTGACCCCTTGTGGAGAAGAACCAAAGGGTCAACAAGGTGGACAGTCAAATGAAATGTTTACCCTGTCCTACACTAACTTTAAGCACTGCATGTGGAAATAGAGTATGGACACAGAAGTGGAAACGTTCTCGAGAAACAAGCATCATCTGTGCTCCCAGCATGCAGTAACTAAGACCTAGTTGGTGACAGATGTACTTAGATACTTGCTCCTAGTAGTGATAATGACTTCTATTAAATATTCTCCCAAGCATGGCCTCACATGCCCATCCTTGTCATGTGGCAACCAAATAGGACACCAGTTCTTGCCTCGTCATCAGATGATTTATTGTGTCTGTTCCTATGAGAAAGCTCTTTAATATTTGTCTAATATTTGTCACTTGGTTGTAGCCAGGCTGGTGTTTATCTGCTGCTATTGACAGTGGTATCTGAAAGATGTCCAGTCAGTGAGACGGAACTCGATGCCAGAGCTACCACGGAGGGACAATAATTAAAATTATTTCAGATGTCAATGTCTGTGCAGCATTGGCAATAGTAAAATTACTCTTCACTTGTTACCATTTATCTACAACTATCCTGAACAAAATATACGGTCTGCTGATAGCTGATTTTGGTGGTGTTACCCTGTATAGAACACTAAGAAATGGACAACCCTCAGGATCATGAGCTCTCTGACTTTATGAAAATGGGTTGTTTTATAGGTTATCAGATAATGAATGGAGCTTCAAATGAAGCAATTCTAGTTCCTAAAGGCATGCAATTTAACTGGTCAACCTCTTCAATGGTCATTGAGAGGTGCTGAAGCACTTTATCAGATGGGTAGCAATCTACATCTTGGGGGAGTGCTTGCTTAAAAGGCTATTGCAGCTGCGGTCGGTGGTGGGTGTACCTGCGGGCGGTGACGTGGGGAGGGGCAGGGTGGGGGGTAGTAATGTATGGATTACGGAGTTTAACAGGGAGGTAAACATATAAATAAATAAAACGAAATTTGTTGCGCGCACTGCATCACATTTGGTGATGCAGTGCACGCAACGAAATTCATTTAATTCATATATATGTTAACCTACCTGTTAAATTCCATAATCCATACATTACTACCCCCCACCCTGCCCCTCCCCCTCCCCACGTCACCGCCCGCAGGTACTCCCACCACTGGCCGTGGCTGGGCTATTGTACTTGCAATGAGGCCTGTGTGTGATGTGTTTTGGTGTTGTACATGAGTGAGCAGAGTGGTGTTCTTATCCTTTTTTAGGTCACAAACCTAAGTAGTGTAATGGAAGAAGGACAAGCGAGAGATGGATCACTTGGACTTTATATTCGTCAAGTGCTGTGAGTTATTCCGCAGGTCCCATATTGAGTTTTGATAACTACTGCACCTTCATTGGAGTAGATGAACGTTCATTCTCCATTTTGTAAAACCATACCATGGTATCTCTCGTTTAAATTTCTAATTCCAGATCTTATTAGACCAATTCCCTCCATCTTCTCTGCTGTTTTCTACCTCGCTGTAGTAGTAATTGTTTTGTGTCAGTTGTCACAACATTTCATGACTACCTAGTCTGAGTGCTGGAATCTCGTTCTAGACATAAAGTGTATGAATTTTCAACAACTTTCATGACATTCTGTGGCGAGCTTTGCAAATGTTATGAAATGTGTTTCTTCTCATTTGTGTGAGAAAAGGTCTGCAAAATAACTGACCTGTGACCTGTGACAAAAATCCACACAAATTGACCTGTTGCTGATGTCAGTTTCACTAAAATCAGGTGGCCACTTGACCTTTAGTGATTTTTTCCCTTGTTGTTCTTAAAAAAAACATTGTCTTTTCCGCTTAAGGATTATCCTGCTAAAACGAAAGTATTTTGCCAGAATTGCGTGAATTGTAAAGTGATGAATTTCACGTAGTTTTGTCAGTTGTAATTCTGCACACTCCAGTACTGAAAATGGTTACAAGTTCCGAGACGGCTGTGATGCAGAGCTCTAAAATGACCCGAGATGTGACCACCTAGCGAGCCAAGGACATTCCCCGCGCCAGGGTTCTGAAGTTTTTCACAAAATAATCAGGCAAACCCCATAACGGTGCTGCCTGTTTGTTATAACCCTGTTGCACTATGGGGTGGTTTGCTTGTGCTGCCCCTGTCAGACGGCTTGAACTGCTGGTTCTGCTGGAAGGTTTAAGATCCCTGGCTTTGTCAGATGGTGTAAATGCACCGAGTCCACAGGTAGCGCATTTGCCAAGGCTCGGATGCAGAACTCCAGTTCTGTGGAAGGGAGGAAGCGCGCTGTGTTTTAGGGAAAGTTTCTAACACCTGGGTTTATAGGATGGTTTAACTGTGCTGTCTTGGTGTAATGCCATACAAAAGTGATGGTTCTATGGGCTGTGCTCATCGGCCTCAGGACAGAAATGTGTGGATTAGTGAGAATTTATCACCTGCACTGCACATTACAATTTATTTATATGTTAGGAAGTTTTATGAAGTGCTGCATGTCTCTTTTCTGTAACTTCGGAGCACTTTATGTAAAGAAATGGAAGTTCACAGGCGGGAATGTTAGATTCCAGATGGATGCCTAATTAACTGCTTTCTGCAATGAATGGTTTTCTCATTCCTTTTATTCAATGTCTCATTAAAGTGGATTATATTTGTCTTCCTTGTAACTGTGATTTTAATTTCTCTCCGTGCGCGTAAACCAACTAAATCAAATCGATGAACACAATGAGAATGAAATCCATTAACGATTCTTAAACAGCTTAGAGAACTCTCTGTTTTTGGCTGACACTGGCACATTTACTGAGCCCAGGATCAGAAATTCAGAAGAAAGTTGCACTTTCTCATGGAAAAAGTTTTGTTAATCTTAACAACCTCCCCGTTTTTAGATCATGACATTATTTTGTCATTCCCCTTGGGCACTATGAATCAATAAGCACTGGCAATGGCAAATGTCTGGCTTTCAAGTGCTGCACTCTGCATTCTCACAGGACACCACTCATTCTGCACTCACATTGTCAGAGTACTTGGTACAGGAGGGAGAACCAAGAAAGATAGTCTGCCTGCTCTGGACCAGTGAAAAATGGGCACATCCAAGAGTGCAAGTGAGAGGGCATGTTCAGGACAAGTGCCAGCTAGTGGCCTATCAGTATGTAAAGTGTCTTCAACAAGCCACGTTTATTCACTGGTAACCTGTGGAGGAAGTCCAACTGCGAATTAGCAGAAGTTGTGTGAGATAAATTAAGTAGCAGAAGTGGCAGCTGCATTTTGTACAATCTGAAGGTGACAGATAGATTTGGTTAGTGAAGCAGGACTGCATTCCTATAATCCATACAGGATATATATACATACATACCAGAGAGGCAAGGAAGAATTTTACTTTAGCTCTTCAAAAAGAAATACCATGTACCAGCAATCTTGTTGACATGAGAGAAGAAGGTAAAATCAGCATTGAGAGTAACACCAATATTTTAGGTCATAGCAGCAGGGGCTGGGAGCAGTCCAATAGGCTGTAATACCAAACGAAGGCAGAGTTCTAAGGATGATTTCCTACAACCGACTCCTTCTTATTTCCAGTTTTGAACATCAAAAGTTTATCGGTCCTCAGCTATGAGACTAAAGTAAGACTGTCCCGAGGTTTAGGGGGAAAGTCAGAGTTACTATCACTTGTTGTGTCAGGAATCGAGTATCTACAGAATAGAAAAAAATGAAGCCAAAAGAATGAATGAATGCAACTAAAGTGTTGACTAAAAACAAGCAATTGCAATGCAATCGGCCTCGCCTTTGGGACCTTATATGTATTTAGCTATGCAGCACATTAGCGTAGATGCTGAAACATGTACTGTTCTTTAACATGGAGGAAAAGTAAGCACCAAACTGCGTGACATGCCAGGTATGGGAACACATGGAGAGAAATATTGTCTTTCAGCGGGAAATGGTATAGTCCAAAACTCTGTTTTTAATATAAAATCGGGGCCATCAGTGGCCATATCACTGAAAATACCATATTTGCAAAAAATATTATTGTCTCCAGGTGCTCGTGGAAGACAATTTCTATGGACTGGAATCTAGAGAATGCTAAAGTGATTCTGGTATTTTACTGACCTCTGCTGGTCGTTTTCTATCAAAGTTAAAGAGGCAGTTGCCAGAAAAATTAAAAAAAGAAAGTCCCTCAGAAGAAAGCAATTCTGGTGTTTTACTGACCTCTAGTGAACGTTTTCTATCAAAACGGTTAAATAGAGGCAGTTGAACAAGCAGAAAGCAATTCTGGTATTTTACTGACCTCTACTGGTGGTTTTCTATCAAGACAGTTAAATAGAGGCAGTTGAACAGAAAAAAAGTCCCTAAGCCAAAGCAGACAAGCCAGGGCTGATCTCGAGAGCCCACAAAGTACATACACATATAAGTATATACAAAAGTATATACCGGAGTTCTCGAATGCTCGACCTAATTTAGGCACAATTTTTCTTAATTGGTCAGTGTTAATCAGTGTCCAGTGTTTTTACTTAAAAAAAAATTACTTTAAATCACACACAAATAAATATGAAATATAAAATTTGGAATGTACATAATAAAATCAAGTCCTCTTTAACTAGAGATCAGTGTCAAAAGATTTATTTATGATTTTTTTTCGTTAACATTTTTTTATTACATTTTCTCATAATACATCCCCCAAGGGGGGTAAGGCACAAGAGCGTTACACATTTTAACAGAAGCAGAGGGTATCAAAAACCAAGCATAGAGGTACATATAGTGATTATTATGCGTCAGGTAGCTGTTGCCTCATGTGACTGAGCTATATCTTCAATGGGAACAAGAACACGGTGAGGGGAGTTACGGGTGTAGTGTACAAGGGCCTACAGGTTCGTATTCCCTGAAATTCCCTGAAATGCATGCATGTCCGTAGAGGCATAGGTGGGTATCGTTCCCGCATAAGTTGTCTCTGGCCTGTAATCTCATGATCAATCCAGGTAAGGAGAAGAGAGAGGGAAACTGGTACCGGCCTCAGAACTGCCGGTTTGAAACAATGGGTAGGTCATGAGGGTGCGGGGAAAACGTCTCCTAGTGCATCGTGTAGTGTTAGATGTGTGTGACTCAGTGGTCCGGGTCAGCAATTGTGGCGCTCAGGGGGGGCGTCCGAAGGGAAGGGGGTGTCGGTCAGCGGGGGCGAAATACCTTAGTCATGGGGGAGGCGTATATCCGATCCCTTGTGTCATCCGGGCAGGGGGTTCAAGGGCCTGCTACCTGCGAGGGGGGCCTCGGGGAGGTCTGGGAGTGTGGGGGTGGGCAGGTCTGGTATGACCGCTGGGGTTCTTGTTTGAATTGGAAGAGCGGTTGGGCCCATTCCAGGGAGATGGGGTTTTTCCGTACTCCCTTCACTTCCTCCTCTCGTAGGAGCTCCTCTTCCGCTGCTACCCATTTGCATACCGGTCAAAATATTTATTTATGATAACGTGTATAGCCCCTTCCTATGGTGGTCATCAAGGGAAGTTTTTTCAACTGTAGTTGTCTCACAGTTCTCAATGTAAAACCTTATCTACTTGCCTTTTTCATCAAGATCACTTTGTAGCCCTGCTTCCAGGTGCATTTTCAAAGAGTTCACAGTGTAACTGTGGGAAGGCAGAGCAGTTCTACACTAAATCAGAGAGGAGCTCTGGGATAGAAACTCAGAATTGAGAAACAAAGAAACAAAAATTAACTTGCTATAAATCAATCCCAACCAATGTTTTTGCTTTAAAAATAAAAAGCACGTTAATGCACATACATCGTTTGAAACTAAGTAGGAAGCAATGCATGTACTATAAATAAATAGCGCAATGGTGATCTGAGGGGCAACTAACCCTATCAATATAGTCTGTTCCAATTACATTTGAGGTATCATTAGACAATTTGTGCACCAGCAGGTTTTAATCCTAAGAGCCAGCAATGCTCCTATTGGAGCACTCCAATGGGCCCATTGGAAAAGATTAGAATTTTCACAATCCAAAAAGTAAAGCCTAGAGGGGACCAAGTGGTCCTTTTAACACGTATCTCTAACTGCAGCTCGGCATAGCAGTCCAAGGCTGACTCAGGGAGAAGATGCGGTCAAGAAACCCAGAACGCAGCAACATTAAGACTCAATAAAGCCCCTACCTGTGGTGTTGGCAACAGAGTTTACAATTAAAAAATACCTTCCAGTTGTATTTGTGTCTGATTCTTTGCAAGCAGTTCAATGTAAAACCCATCGTATAGTATCTGTTAGAGACACAATGTGAAGCTTCTTCCCACTATAATGGTCACAAGTTGCACTATGCAAATCCCCTTCCTATTGCCTTTGACCTGGGGTCTGACTTCGAAAATTCTTGTCTACATCTTTAACTCAGTGCTATAACAATCCACTCATAAAGGCCTACTGGCGTTAACATATGCCTTTCACAATATATAATTCTGCCTTTATCATAACTATCTATAATGAACAGATCAGGTCTACAGCGCGTGACATAACTTTTCTCTATGAACTAATTAAGCCTCGGTCGTTGACTTGTTACCATAAACAACTCCGGCCTACTGTAATGGGAATAATATGTATAATGCAAGCACTCTTTTTTTAAAAAAATGTGAAGCCCATGAGCATTGCCCAATTAAATCCAGTGAGGCGTGACATCAACATATGGGTGCAGCCAAAGACCGTCTCATTGTAGTGCTTCTTAAAGCTCTTTTTCTGTTGATCACCAAAGGGCTCCCGACAACTACACTGCCAACCCAAAGCTTCCACTTGGCTTCACTTGGTCTTTCAAGAAAGGGCTATTTTGAGTAGTGATGTGTAGAGTTTTGGATAAAGATGTATTTGTTTATTGATAAGAAACATGCATGTCTGAAAAATGCATGCCCTGTGGTTGTCGCACACTGTCTATTATCACTCTGAGATTGAGAAAACATACTTTTAAAACACAGCTCCAGTAACCAACATATGCATCATTTGGTCCTGGGTGGCAAAGGAATCATTTTATGACCAGGATGATTTTTTTCTAATTTTAATAGCATTATCCTCATTTTCAAGTCCAGAAACCTTGAGGTATAATCTTAGCAAACATAATCTTGGCAGACCTGGCAGCGGCGGGCTGGACTGCAGAGCTGCAAACCCAGTGAAGAACTGTAATGAGACCGCAAGATATATTCTTTCCTTCTGCCGCTTAAACAGGAGTTGGAATTAAAACTTAAAGCAGACTGCAAATTTTAATTGTCAAAATTACTTAAATTACTTGGAATTGCTGTTTTGCACAGTCTGGCGGCTGGAAGAATTCAAGTAGATAACTTTTGTTAAAAGCCTGCAATTGCTTTCTTTTGCCACTAACACATATCACATTCAATCACTTAAGCCAAGTTCATTTGTTAGTGGTTAAAACTCACTGTAATGTGGAAATGTCATCTTTAATTCAAAAGTCTGAGCACACACTACATTGTTAGTAGACGCTCCTACTTTAGTGTACTACTTTTTAGGCTCATGCAGCAGGTTTTGACGCTTTGGTCGATCTGTTTTTCTCCCACCCCCTTCCTCTACCACCCTATTTTTTAACTCTCAGACATCCTTCCTTATAATTCAAAGATAATTCAAATGTTGTTTTCAATTATCCCTGTTGAAAACAAGTGTTGTGTTCAGATTAGGAAGCAATACTGTTGTGTTTAAATGTCGACAGTAGCTGACTTTGTTGGCTGTTGTGGTCTAGTTATTGCTGTGTTGACTGATGTTGCCTGGCTTGTTGTCTTCTGGCTGGTGCTGCCTGACTAATATGACTATGCTGTTGCTACCTAGCGGGTGCGGTTGATGTGGGCTGGTGCTGATTAAATAAATCCGTATTTGTAAAGCGCAAACTACTCACCCTTACGTGTCTCAAGGTGCTGGGGGCCGTCGTGGAAATGGGGGCCGTCTGTGAAAATTAAGTGAGCTATTGCCCAGAGTCACATGGTGCTGAGCTGAGCTGCCGCCGGAGCTGGGGATCGAACCATGAACCCTGTGCTCCGAAGTCAGCGGCCCTGGCCGCTGCACCACAACTTTCCATCTTGAGATGCTGTTGACCATCATGCACATGAAGGAGCGCAGTGGTGAGCCATCTGTTCTTGGCTGCTCTTATGTGGACAGCGTCTTCAGCAAAAGCACTCTCCACCAGGAGGCAGCAGGCGTAATCATGCAACAGAACAGATTAAGAGCATTAACATACATCCTACACAGAGCAACCAATTGGTGGTTATTCACCGGTCACCGCCAACTGCTTTACTCACATACACCTCTGCCAGACCTCCCATCTAAGGAGAACCATATGTGGTTTGGCACAGCCGCCCAGTCATATCTTTCAAACACCCTGACTTCATTGAAGCTGAAAACCTCACCTATTAAAGGAATAAGACACATCACACTGTGATCTGGGAAGTAAATTTGAAAAAGATTTAGAATGTCACTCCCAGACTCCCAGAAGTGATGCAAGCCTTAGCAATGGCAGATTGTATTATACAATGGCAAGAACAACACATAACCAGACTGGGTTGCATGTGAACTGTACCCGAAAACAACCACATATGTGAAGAATGTTAGCCCTTTTCTGAGCAGTATCAGAAATTGCATTTTATTACTGTGCTAGCGCTCTTGCTTGTGTTGCTTGCAATGCACCCAACTGTTAAAGCTGCATGGAGTGTCTTTTTGTCAGAGGATCTTCAAACAAATATTCTTGAATTTGAATCTTCACCCCCAATCAACTAATAATAACGAAGAGTACACTCACACTCCAGATGCTTCAAGCATGAGCCCAGACTCGTATTTTGTATTGTGCCTTGGATATTGGCGGTCCAAGTCTCTTCTTTTTAGAGACCGTCCTTTACAGAAAGCCATTTTTGTTTGTACTCCTGATCCAACAATCAAACGTGGAGGAATGTCTATCAATATATCAAAACATACAATAGTTAACAAGATAAACCAAATGTTGAGCAATAACGAGAAACAGGCAAGAGCGATAGGCCACTGAGTGGTCACATGGTGCATAGTCAGCGAGCTTTGGCCCCATAGACTTTTCAGATGCACCCTCGCACATGTTCCCACCCTCCAACAACCAGGCCAAAAAACGCCCTTTTGAGCAGTCTATAGCGGCATATCCATCTGAGCATTTCACACACTCACCATGCTTTACTAAACCGCCAAGAGTGAGCGCAGGTGGAATAATTCCAGCAGGACGGAAGGTTTCGCTACTGAAGGGAAGCGAGACGACTCCTCTGAGACCTGCGTTTACCAGAGAACTTCCGCTGTAATTGCTTCAGCTATTAGCACAAGGATTGCCAGCCATATGCTAACCTGTGTTTGCCATTAATAGTCCTCACCCCTGCACAGCACCTGATTAGCACGCCGTGTGCATGACTAGGAGGCCTTTAATTTATGCAAGAACCGCGCAAGGCTGCATGCTGATTGCATTCACAAGGCTCACGTTACCCCGCCTCGCCTCCATTTTAAATATGGCTGCCTGGCTTCGAAACCTGTGAGCCTTAACACACCCAGAGAGCATAAGGCTTATAATCATAAGCAGTCTATGTGTGACTTTTCTATTATGGGCGAACAGGGAAGTGTGAAAGAGAGAGGCTACGGATGTGTATAGATTCCAGGGGTATAGAGCGTTGTGTACTATAGAAATAAGACTGTGTTGTGTAGATGGCCCGAGTTCGACCGAGTAGTGCAGTAATGTAACTATTTGTGATATGTTCATAGGAACGTATATTCCTGTGTTTACCAGATGAGTATACATGGTACATACAGCTGGAGGGTTGGGTGCAACAGCAGTCAGTGCTGCAATGAGATTGGGCTATGAGCCATGATGGGCACCAGAACACAGTGAACTATACGAGTGTGACTGTGCACATGGCTAGGGTCATAGAACAGTGGTGCAGATATTTGACATGTAGTATGCACTTAAGAGGACATCGATCAGTGTGTACTTGAGGAGGGACATATGGAGAACAGCTGACGTGTACAACATTCAGTGTAGTAGTTGGAATTGTAATGGCCAATGGGGACACAGAGCACTGTTTACTGTGAGAATGCCACAGTGGTGTGTACAGGTATGGGAGCCTGACTCAGTATTTACTCTGGCAATGAACCAGTGTCTGGTACAGATTTAATGCAGATCTCTGAGAATGTGTCATACACACGGTGCCGGACACAGCAGCGTGTTCTACAGAAATGAGCATTGTGTACCTGTGGGAGGCATCGAACAGCAGGACTGTGTTATGTCCTGTGTAACTCAGGACAGTGTATCCTGTGTGACTGAGTCTATTTCAAGTACTGTAAGGAGTTAACATAGTGCACAGTGTGCTAAAGCAAGAAGAGGGATTATGCCATGCATCAATGGAGGTCCCTGAGCACTGTGAACACTAGCAGGGAGCAGTGCTTAATTTGTAAAAACAAAATAAAAAATAAGTCCCAGGGCCCTTATCAGGTGGCCACTAGAGCTTGCACCACCCATTGCGCCTGCCAGCGGCGCCCAAGTCCTAACAGACACACTTACTAACCATCACACTCTTCCAATAGTGACAACTGAGAGTATTCCAGGCCCTCAAATCTGTAAGTATGACTTGGGTGGCAGGTGTTAGTCGTTCTCAATGCATATTGAATCAATAAACAACTGTTGTTATGCTCAACTCTAAATTAGACAATCTGTGCCACCGCGTGGCAGACTGTCATAAGTGCTGGTGTTGACAATTAAGTGCTGGTCCCGAGCACCAAAAAACACCGACTCAAATTAAACACTAAAAGGAGACTTTGTCATGCCTGGCTAGGGTGAGACTAAAGAGTGTGTTGTAGAAGCGAGAGTGCATAATCAGTGCACAGATTGAGAGAGAGTGTGTGCATGACATAATTTAGGCGTGCTGAAGGATGGGGCAGAATGTCTTGTGAAGGTAGGACGGTGGTATTACGAAGCACTGCAGAAGTGAGACTGTCCAGTATGGACGAGCAGAGGTAAAGAAGAGTGCATACAGCAGGAGTGAGACTATATAATGCATATCTTGTGAGAGCGTGGACATAACATTATTTATAAGTGCATAGGGATTGAGCAGAATGCCTTGTAAAGGTGAGACTGGCAAGGAAGTGAACTGTGTACTGCAGAAGGGAGACTATTCAATATAGATGGGAAGAGGTCAAGAGGGCATATTGCTGGAGTGAGACTGTAATGCATGGGTTGTGAGAGAGTGGGCATGGCATACTTTAAGATTGTGCAGGGATGGAGCATATTGTAGCATGGCAATGAGACTCGTATATATATGAGAGGAGATAAGGGTCTACTGTAAGAGTGCGTCTATTAACAATTGATGGGAAAATATAAAGCAGTGTGCACTGCATGAGTTAGACTGCATAATGCACAGGCTGAGAGAGAAAACACAGCATCTTTTAGGAGTGGGAAGGGATGGAGCAGAGTGTCATCTAGAGTCAGACTGGGGTTCTAACGAGGAGAGGCAGGGAGTGTGTGTGGGAGCTAGACTATTCAATATTGTTGGGAAGTGATAAGGAGTGCAATATCTAGGAGGGAGACTTTACTATTCACCTGTTCAGAGAGAGTGGCCATAGCCTACTTTGGGTGTGTGGAGAGAGGGAGCAGAAAGTACCACACATGAGACCATCAGATGTTTACAGAAGAGTGTTCTGTAGGCGTGAGACAGTGACATGTGTATGGCTGAATAGTGTGTGCTGTAGCACTGAGACTGTATCACACGTGGACAGGAGAGAGCAGCAGCGCCAAGCAATGTGTACCAAGCAATGTGTACCAAGCAATGTGTACTATATAAGCGAGGCAGCATAATGTATGGATGCTGGGGCACCAAGCGCTATATACTATGGAAGTGAGCCAGTATCCTGTATAGATAGGGAGAGGGGCGCCCTCTGGTAAGCTGTGGTACAAGAGGAGCTGTGATATTCATTGGGTGATAGAAGGCACACTGTTCCACCCCTGGAGCGTTTAGAGGGAGGAGTCCTCAAACAGTGCGTACCATAGTAATGAATGTACCAAGTACAGACGTGGGGTAGTACAACACCATTTAGGTGTTCTGTAATAGGGTAATGTATGAATGGGTCATGGAACAAAGAAGATTGTAGGCGGAAGCCTGTATCGTATGCATAGCATTTCCAACCTCTTTGTTGGCCAAATGAGCGTTCTTAAAAGCCAACACTGGACCCAGGCAACCACCTCACAACAGAACTATCAAAACCTGCCACCTGTTGGAAAAGAGCTAGACAAGTGGTCATTATCCAAATGCAATCCCGCATTACAGGGGCAAATCTTCTGTATGTTAACAAACCAGGTCTGGTTCTGACTACAGCGCAGCACCAAAACCTCTACAATGCAGGTAGCAGCAGACCTCTCCCTCACCCTGCCTACTGCAGGAAGCTCTTGTCTTACAACTACACCTGTCTGCTGCCCTCGTGGATGGGTCTAGTTGTAAAATATTACTTAACGTGTTGAAATCTTCTACGACCATCTCAAACATATTCCTGACTTTCATCGAATCCTTCCTAAAAGTTGACAATACTCACCCTCCCGAGTTGTCCAATGAATATGGTCGGTGTAGCCAAATTGCTAGTTTTCCTCTTTGGCAGCTCGCCATTATGACAAAGCCACCACCCCTGCTGCATTCCAATTATAAATGAAACCCTTCCGTCAAGTATGCTCTATGCTATTTTCCAGATTTTAGTGGTCACGATTGTTATGGACACCCCTTTCTTATCAGTTCAGGGTAAACAAAGATGGCTCCTGTGAAGAGGCAGCCATATGAACCACGGGGTGCAACAGATGCTGAACTCCATCTCCCCGTTTTGTCATTACAGGCCCGTTGTTGCTTCTGACACCCTAGCATCCTTCACGAATTGCTTCCCAGCAAAGTAGCTTACTCTGAATTGAATCTGATGCTGTCACCCCCTCCTTAGCGCTGTAGCTCCTCCTTTTTCTTCTAAGCACTTCTCTGCTATACTGTACAGAACTAGAATGTACCCACTCACTACACGTTATCACTATCCCCACCCTGCTCACTGTCAGGTGAGGAAAAATAAAAGCCCAGATTCTGCTGATTTCATCCTCTCTCACTCTACTCAGATCCTTTTACCAGGCATGCCATTTTCTTTCCCAAAACCATACCCTGGCAGTTTGTCTGCCCTCCCCTTCTTCACAGTACAGCTCCTGATCATGTCTGTTGTTGGCGCCAGAGCAGTAAAAGGCCTCTCTAGGGTCACTGCGGAGAAACTAGGAACCAGTCATCCTTGTCAGCTGTCTGTGATGCATAAAATGTACGTCTCTGATAATACCCATGGAGGTTCCATCCGAGTAATGCGGTCCAATGTTCTCATCAGATAACATGTCAAAAGAACGATTCGAAATCATTGGAGAATTGACTGGCTCTTTAGCTGCTTCTGCTCGGATAACGCGCCAATTGAACTGTGCCAAAGTTAGCTCTGTTCTTTAAGACAAAGTACAAAAAAAATGCGGCCTGGTGTTGCTATCAAAACTTCCAAGCCACTGAGCTTAGCACGAATTGGAGTTCTGAGGCCCTGAAGACATAGGGAGTCTAATCACAAACTGCATTTTGTAGTGCGTTTTGTAGTACTGCAGTAGTATTAGAAATGTACTAAAAAATGCTGTTCACACACTTCTATTTCTGTGCAGAGACCTCTGCCCTAAATGCAGAGTGTCGGCACATGTAGGTATGTATACGCTTCAATAGTAAATGTGGGGGCACCGGGAGGAGAGCAGGAAAATTGGAAATATTATTGTGTAGGGAGGGACATGCACACTCCTATTTGCAAACTGCACTTCTATAGTTACTACTTCCAAAAATAATACAGAACAGTAGCAAATGTACTCCAGCTCATAGCTAGAGTAAGTCCAGCATCACACATGGCCACTCACAACACCCTTTCATAGAATATCATGAAGGTAGGGACTTAAAGTAGACACCAATACAAAATGATGTTAACAGAAATGAAATAACTAATATAAGTAATTTTATTTAATGTAGCAAAAAACAAAAATCATATTTTGTATTTTATCATAATCTAATACTATTTTTTTTTTTATGAACGTAACAATTGTATCAATCAATCAGGATTTATAAAGTGCGGGTAATCAATCACCTAACAGGGTATCCAGGCACTTGCAGGCCCTGGAGGCTTATTCGAGCAGCTAGGTCTTGAGGGCCATTTAGAATTTCAGAAGTGAGGTGATGGTCTGGAGTTGCAATGTGTGGAAAGGAGCGTCCTCCACTTCTGCTTCTGTAGATGTGAGGAGCATGGGTAAGTGGAAGGGAGGTAAAGTATATTCTTCTCAACGGTTGGTGGAAGTTCAGGAGGTAGTTAATGTAGGCGAGTCCTTGGTTGTGCGGAGCCGTGTGTGCATGGGCAGCAGTTTGAATTGGAATCTCTTATGAGCAGGGAGCCAGTGGGGTTGGCTAAGGTGGGATGTGAAGTGGGTTCATCAGGGAAGGAGTGATAAATCTGGCTGCAGCGTTCTGTATGGACTGAAGTCTCTGTAGGAGGTGTGTGGCAATTCCTACGTAGAGGGTGTTGCTGTAGTCCAGTTCGCGGATGATGAGGGCCTCTGTCAGGGTATGGCTCATGTGTAAGGATAACCACTTGAAGATCTTACGTAGCATGCGCAGAGTGAGAAAGCGGGTGTAGGAGATGGCGTTGATCTGTGATATCATGGTGAGCTTGTTGTCACAGATAATTCAGAGGTTTCTGGCGTGGTCGTAGGCAGTGGGTGCGGGTCCTAGGGCTGATGGCCACCAGGAGTCATTCCATGTGTGGCTGTTGTTACAAAAGTTCAGTACTTCCACCTTGTCTGTGTTTAGCTGCTGGCAGTTCTTCATCAGATGGCGACGCTTGTCATGCATCTGTGGAAGTTGGTTCTGGTGGTGGTGGGGCCGTCGGTGAGTGAGAGGATGAGTTTGGTGTTGTCTGCATAGGTAATTATGTTAAGACCGTGGGATCTGATGATGTTGGCCAGCAGGGTCATAAATGCGCTGAAGAGTGTGGGGCTGAGGGATGATCCCTGGAGGTGATCTCCTTGGGTTTAGTGGTGAAAAGTGGGAGGTGGAGCCTAAAAATTAAAATACAATTGAATTACTTTTAATTAATTCTGCACATCTTTTTTTAGGAATTGTTACTAATAACTGCTTATTAATAATTGTTATAATGCACATATATTTAAAAGTAGGATGACTTTTTTTTAAACTTTATTCGATAGACATTTATCATAAAAGTACAAACATACAAATATATAAAAACAATCCATCCAAAGTACTACAATTATATCCAGAACAGCAAGTAGCAAAAAACATCAGTAAAAACAATCTAAAAACCGTTAAAAGGTAATTATACATGATCCAACAATCTAGAGCGTATTATCCAAGCACCCCCCAGATATTTTGCCACCCCATAGATGATATACATTGAAACAGTGTTGGTTGTAATAATACGGAGAGCTGACCTATGATCTTTTACACCCAACTCTCTACATACAGGTTTCAACCATTTAGTCCTAGCAGATTTGTAAGCCGGACAGGCAAACAAAAAATGGCCAAGGGTTTCTTCTGGGCATTGGCAACCAGGGCATTTTAATTCAATCGCCCCCTTAGACTTCCACTTTTTCAAAAAGTTTTTAAGGGGCAGTGTGCCATACCTTAATTTCAGGAACAAGGTTCTATCTCTTGCTACTTGTATGAAATCCATAAATGGTTCTAACTTCATGGAGGGTTTATGATTGAGAAAGTTTGTCGTTAAGGTCCCCAGATTTGAGTTGCAGTTGATCTTGGACTCAACCCAATCCCAATATAATTTCTTTACAATTTGCTCTGGAGGGGGGGCTTGTAACGCCCAAAACTCCCCCAAACCTATTGATTTTACTAACTTTTTTAGGTTGTTAAGCCACTTTATTTGGTGAGAAACATTTAGGTTTATTAGCTTGTCCAACACTCGGGCATACCCAGCTAGTTCCTTGGTTCTTCTAAGGCGTACCCAGAATAGCAGTGGCCTTAGTTGAACTTTGTCCGAAATCGATTTTTTGCCCAAATCAAAAAATAAGGGTAGCAAAGGGGTAGAGGCTGGAAGTGAGACTAAATCTCTAAGAAACTTATTTTCCGCAATTGCCAGTGCGTTAGTGTTTTCAGCACCCCATAATTCGGAGCCATAAACTGCCGAGGTCAGGGCCTTCCCTTCATAGACTACCAAGGCAGGGGCCACCGGTCTACTAATCGAGAGGCGCTGGTTCTTCAATATTGCACCGGACACCCGTTTAAGATTTAGAACCATTTTTGAGATATGCGAATCCCAACTCATATTATTTGAAAGCCTCACCCCTAGATAATCAAATTCGTTAACAACCTCTAAAGGGGATCCACACAAAGTAAGATGAACCTTCCTAACCTTTCTGTTTGGGGTTAAAACCATTAGCTTTGTCTTCAGAGTGTTAACTGTTAGCCCACGATCGTTACAAAAAAGAGAAAAGCGGTCAAGCAATTTTTTGAGACCTTGGACATCAAGAGGGTATCGTCAGCAAAGAGAAGTGTAATTCAAAACTAACTTAATTGAGTTGAAGCAATTTTCTTTTGTTCTGCATTTAAAATAAATATCTCAAATTAGTTTATATTAATATTCAAGGCTGGTACTGAGCATTGCGTACTGTCGGAGTGAGATTGGAAAGGCTAATTGAAAGGGCCGGACAATGTGTAGTGTATATGTAAGCATGAGACTGATGCAAAATGGAGTGCATATTTAGCAGTGTGTACTTAAAAAAAATATGTATTTAGGTTTTTTTCAACAGGTAGTTTTTCCATACAGGATAGATAGTATGTTTGTCACAATACTGCATGTTTACAGTATCATAAATTCGGTAGGCGAGCAGGTGGCAGCAGTTACAGGCGCCTACATTGGTGGAGCAGGGTGTAGTGTAATAGAGGAACTGTTCCATGTACAAACGGGATGGCCGGTAGAGCACTGTTTAATGCAGGAGCGAGACTTGAAAATGTGCACATGGGGTGGATATGGGCATCATATACCTTTGGAGTGAGACTATACTTCCATGCCCAGCTGGCGTAGACATACAGTGATGTGTCTTTTAGCAGCGTACTGGTACCATGAACACTTGGTATTGAGAGAGCGCAAACTGATATAAATGTATGAGTACATCACACTTACCTATAGAGAGCAGAATTCATGAAGAGAAATGCCATGAGTGCTAATAGTATCTGAAATTATATTCTAAATGTATAGCTAATATAGAGATTTAAGTAGAAGTGGAACTAATACAGAAATGTGTGACATTATATGATTTTATTAGACGTGATTATCTTGAATCTATGTCGTGTAGCTGTTAACACATAAGATGGTCTGTGGTAAAACGCAGAACGTGGTAGGCCACAGGGCCAGAGCTGGAGCTAAAAGGGAAGGTGTTTCTTTTCACGACACAGATTGTTTAACGTTTTTGGTCATTGCATTAATGGGCCATGATTTAGAGTAATGTTTCCTAAATAATAGAATAAGAGTTTTAACATGCTTTAATTAAATGAAGAAATTGAATGCTATAATCATAATGTGAAATATTGTAGGCCTGAAATGTTTTAGCATTGATTTACACGTACATGTCTGGGCTGAGAAATGTTGCAAGCTTTTTAGAAGTCTATGAGAGTTGGGTTCTTGGCGGCAGATATCTGTCTGCAACAGGAAAGGGGGGATCCAATTATAAGTGAATGAATAGAGGTCTGTTCAGTAGACGGCCCAGACATGGAGGAGGGTTCTGGAATGTTTAAGGGGTATCAGCGGGCCGGAGAAGAGACTGAGAAGCAAGGTCAACTCTAACGTCTGAGGCCCAATACAAAGCATCATGGAAAAAGCCTGAAGTTGCACCACGTGAGAGGCGTTTCGCAAGGGGCGTCTCAAATGTTGTTGACTATTTTGTATTAGGGACAGCACCCCTGGGTGGAGTTAGAGCAGAGACCTGAGGACCCTTTAGAGAGCGGATGGGTAGGCAGTGAGGGGTCATGACTGGAGAACTTTAGGTTTTCACCAAGAGACTTAGAGTGGGTGACTTCCCTTGGGGGTCATTCATTGCTGACACCTTTGTTAGGTTGGGATTTGGTTAAGTAGGGATACCATCTAGAACAGGGTAGGGACGCCTAACCTGTGTTTGTTTTCCTCCAACCTAAATGAAGGAGAGATATGCGTCTATGCTGATAGCTTTGCTATTTTTAGAACTTGTGTTAGTGATTTCTGTTGCTCGTCTGAGGGCTTTTCGAGAGCACATGTATGTAATTGGACCTGTGTATCTCGTGAATCTCATTCTGAGATGCTTGTATTTGCAGCTCATTATATCTTTACAATAAACTTTTGAAACCTAGAAGTTGTCCGTGATCTTTGAGAGCAGAGTCCTTACTTGGGTGAACTAATTTGCAGATAGGTGTACTGTTTCCTTCCAAGACAGGCAATAAAGGTTCAGTCGACCAGATCGAGGTTTGGATCAATAGAGATAAGTTATCGATCAAAATCTCGCCCTTTCAGTTGGTAGCTATAGAGGATGGTTGCCTTCTTGAGGACGGTGACCTAGGCCAGGTTAGCTTACCCCAAGGCCCCTAGAAATCGATGATCGGAAGAACAGCCCGCAGATGAAGATCCGGATGACGTGAGACAGAAAAAGCAGCAGTATCGGTCGAGAGTGAGTATAAAGGGTTATGCGTGTTAGATTGCGGTGTTTTTGTATTGTATCTATGTTGTAATGTCTGGCGGAGTTGAATGTCTGTAGAGTGACTGTGGAACAGGTTGTGAGCGCGCGCAACCGGTGGAAATCTTAAGTTCAAGGAGAGCTTAAGTGGTTCGGGTGTATCGGACACCCAGAGTAATTGTCAACTAGTGTGAAGGGGGTCATGAGGTACCATTGATCACCCGAGAGACCGAGATAGGGGGAACGTAAGAGTGAGTGCGTGAGTAACGGACGCTGGTCGGAAGTTACTGTGTGTGTAAGTAACCTATCAGAGAGACGATAGACATCTCGTCAGTTGTGTTGACAATTACAGATAGACTGTGGACGTACAGTCGAGAGAAGTGACCGCTTGGTCGGAAGTAGTCATTTTTAAGTGTATGAATGGGACGCATGCATAACCGGGAGACGAGTTGAGAAAGGAGGGGTGCTGCTGCGAAGCGGAGAAAAGAGACGTCAGGTGGTGTCGCGCAGCGATTGGCTGACAGGAGAAAGACCGCGCTGTGATAGGCCAGCTAGCGAACACGTCATACAGGGTCGCGACGTGATTGGCCAACAGGAGAAAGACCGCGCTGTGATAGGCCAAGCTAGCAAAGCCGCGACAGGATTGGTGGAGTGTCATCAGGAAGTAAACAGAGTAGCGAGGCTGGATTTTGTGCGCATAATTATGAAGTGTTTTAAATGGTTGAAAGCGCTGTTTAAGAAAGAGAGGAGAGGATCGTATGAAGGGGAAGAAGCCCCGCCGGAGGGTACGCCAGCTCGTTATATGGCAGTAAATGTTGGGTTGCATACGATCCTTTGGATATCAGAGTGGAGTAAGATTACTGAAGGAAACGAGGAACTGACGTTCCCGAAGTACGGGACGTTCAGATTAGAGGTGTTACATCGATTGAAATCAATCATGACCTCAAAGAGACCCTTGCCTAGACCAACCCAGTTTGAAGCCCTTGAGGCATGGCTTAGGGCAGCGCATGAAAGGAATATGAACAGACGACAAGAAAGGGTGAAACGCTCGGTAAGGGCAGTACAGGATGCCAGGTGGGATGCGGATGCTAAAAGATGGAGAGTGCATAATTTGGAAATAAATAAACTGTACCCAGTGTTAGAGGTGCCAGTAAATAAAAGCCCCCTAGAAGAAGATGACGAGAGCGAAACAGAGGACAGCCTGATAAACAGATTACTGACAGACAGGCCACCCCCGTATAATAGAGCAGGGGGAGAGGTCGAGAATACTGAAGGAGAAAAGGGGGGCAATGCAGGAGAGCATAGACCGCTTCCCAGTTCAGAGTGGGATCCTGAGCCAAAGAAAGAGTTGCTCCAGCCTAGTCAGGTGCAACAGGTAGTCGGTAGGTTTGTGGTACAAAGAGCGCCGGAAACGGAAAGCGCCACATCCTACCCATTACCAGATGCACTACAGGTACCTGTTACCATAGGTCCTATAATATCGATATATGACCAAGAGAGAGCAAGAGGGGAAGAACGGAAACGGAAAGACAGAGAAAGAGCAGAGCAGGCAAGGAGGAACGATACCACTAATTCCCCAAGTCAGATGCCGATACCCAGAGAGTGGAGCACCCCGATGCACACAGCAGGGGACCCAGGAGGAGATCCTGGGGGCCCCAGATGGCCAATGGATCTGAGGGGATCTGGACGAAAGTCCTTTCAAGAACTAAATGAGTACATGAAGCAGTGGGATGAGGCAGTGAAGGCTCAAAAGTGCATCAATGCTGCAGAAGCAGAAAGGGAAAGTCAGGACAGCAGAGCACGAACTCACTGCGGGGCTGGGGAGAGTAGCCCGGAGTGGGACTGTAGAGGGAGTAGGGGAGTCACCCATTGGGCCCGGAGTGGAGGTAGAACAGACCTGGAAAACGGGGGCCCCGGGAATGGAGGGGTGGCGTGCCCAATACTCAGTGAAGGGGAGAGGAGAGCGCAAGAGTACAGGAACAGCTTTAAGTGTCCACACTGTGTGCCTGGCACCAGAGAACAGAATGGGAGTTGTGAGAGGTCGCACCATAGTCCCTGTGATGACAGAAATGAGCGCAGCCCAGGGAATATGGGGAACCAGGAAGGATCGTATCGGATACTGAGCGATACGAGGCAAAGGGAGAGTAGCGAACAGAGGGAAAATAACAGAGAGATGTGCGGTGAGAGGAGAGAAGAAGAAGAGAGTGGGCAGAGAGAGAGTAGGGATAAAAGGCCCGTGTTCCATCACCTTCCAAGATTGGATGGCCGAGCATGGGACCTGGAGAGATGGGAGCAAGGGAGGCCACCCATTAATTCTCCTGAGCCCAAACGCAGAGCTCGAAGTTGGGATGGGAGGGAGACCAGTGAGCCCCCTTCAAAAGACATATTGCGAGCTGAGATAAAAGCCAAAAGACTCGATGTCTCCAGCTTAAGGTCAGATCTGGATGACATGGTAGATGGTACCCTGCCTTTGGAAAGAATGGAAATGTATGAACAGGATGAAATACTGTATATGGCAAAGGACATCACACGAAAGGCGAGAGCAGTCCATGAGAAGTTAGTCGAACTAGCAGGCAAATATATGGTGGACTTGTCAAGAACCAAAGCATTACAGGGTAACCACAGGCTACATTACTCAGATCGAGATCTAGATGAGAGGAGAACGATTGGGCTGAAAACACACATAAGGGAACTGATTACTGGAATAAGGACATGGAGGGCACTAGATAAATGGGAAGAGAGGTGGTCCAAGAAAGGGACCGGCAGAAGAAGCATGATTGGTATAACACCAGGACAGCAGGGAATAGAAGCTTACCCTTTGCGTGAAGTTGCCAATGGGAGCTATGTACATGTCCCTTGGAGTAGGGGAGATTTAGCTGCTTTTACCACATCTTTCCCCAAGTTACGAGAGAGCCCCGTGGAGTGGTACAAGCAAGTCGAGAGGTTTGTAAAGATCTCAAAAGTCCTATGGATAGATCTGAACACGCTGTTTGACATTGTAGTACCAGGAGATCTGTGGACAGCATGCAAGGTTAGCGCTGAGTGGCCCACAACAGAGCCAGAGAGAGATGCTAGGACTAATGGGCCGTCCGAGATCGTGATGGCAAAATTCGAGAGAGTGATGACTTGGCTGAAAGAAAAAGTGCCAATGCAAGACATAGATTGGGTCAGAATAGACAGAACGAGACAGGAACCCAAAGAGACAGTCCATGAATATTACGAGAGATTGCTGAAGGCGTTTAAACAGTATAGCGGCTTGGATGTAATGGATCCAAAGGACATAGGGCAATTCGTGTCCAAGTTCGTCCTGGGACTGAGACCGGATATTAGTTTAATGATTCAGCAACACTCGATTTGTTGGCAAAGTAGACCCCTAGATGAAATACTGAGATATGCCAGGTACTGCTGCGATGAGGTAGACTCCAAGGCTAAGAAACTAAAAGAGAAGCTGATGGTGGTACAATTGCAGGCAGCAGGAAAGGGGGGACAGCAACAACAGCAGCAAGGGACAGGTACAGGAGGTAAGAAGCAGTACAGTCAGAACAAGGGTAATGAGGAGAGTACTACCTTCAGACCCAGAGTAGACATAGCTACCTTGAAGAAAACGACTAGGTGCCACCAGTGCAACGAGTTGGGGCATTGGAAACGCGAGTGCCCTTACAATGTGGAGATCGGAGAGCAAGAGATAGAGGAGGAAGAGGTCCAGAGCGCACCTATGAGAGGGGCGACGCCATACCAAGGAAAGGTGCTCAAAGGGGGGGGGGCTCCTCCCCGAGCCCAGTTCCCGCAACCTCCTCGAGTAGGGAGTATGGGTAAGACCTATAGACAAATGCCCCTGTTTGTGGAAGGTGAAGAGTGCTATTATGTGGACCCATTAACCGGACAGAGAGTGGAAAGAGAAGACTGCACCCTCGGGGCAGCCTTAGAGGTAGATCAGAGGGGACCCTATGTGGAAGCAGAAGTAGCAGGGTGCCCTACGACATTTCTGGTGGACACAGGAGCCACTAGATCCACGATCAGATCAGCTGCAGTTCCAGACCTGCCCATGTCTGGAGAGACCATACAGGTGGTAGGGGTCGCAAACAGGAGAATAACCAGCCAATTGACAGAACCGGTACAGGTGAAAATAGGGAAGTACAGCGATGAGCACCAATTTGTGGTTTGCGATTCAAGCCCTGTGTGTCTGCTAGGAAGAGACCTGTTGTGCAAATTGAATTGTACTATATATTGTACACCCCAGGGAGTGGAGGTATTGACTAATGATGATGATGCAGATTTCAAAGTTGCAAACTCAAGAATATGTGTGGAGCTGTACCCTACTTTGACAGTAGACGAGCTTCCCTGGGATTTGAGAGAGACAGTGGCATCAGAGGTATGGGATTTCACTGGGGAAGAGATTGGATTGGTCAAAGGGGTGGACCCAGTGAAAATTGTAGTGAAACCGCATGCTGAGTTCCCAAGAACACCCCAGTATAAATTGACTCCAGAAACGATTGCAGGCATAAAACCCGTGATCGAGTCCATGATTAAACAGGGAATACTGAAAGAAATCGTGGGTAGTCCATGTAACTCCCCGATTATGGGTCTGCAGAAACCAAATGGGAAATTCCGGATAGTGCAGGACCTTCGAAAGATTAATAACATAGTCGTTTCATGTTGTCCAGTGGTACCGAATCCATCAGTGATACTGTTTCAGATTCCATTCCAAGCTGAGTGGTTCACTGTGATAGATCTTTGTCAGGCTTTCTTTTCGATCCCTTTGGACGAAGATAGCCATTTTCTTTTCGCATTTAAGCTGGAAAATCGCGTCCTAACATGGTGTCGTATCCCTCAGGGGTATACAGAGAGTCCATCGATCTTTAACCAGCTTCTGAAGAAAAATCTTGAAAGTCTAGTGCTGCCCCAGAAGTCAGTTCTGGTCCAGTACATAGACGACCTCCTTGTGGCGTCAGAAACAGAAGAAGCTTGCAGGGAAGACTCCATTGCTTTGTTAAATCACCTAGCTGCCAATGGGCACAAGGTGTCCCCGGGAAAATTGCAGTACTGCCTGACAGAAGTACAGTACTTGGGACACAGAATTGAGAAAGGCAAACGAAAAGTGTCACCAGATAGGATAGAGGCGATCATGAAAATGAATGCGCCTCAGACACAGAGAGAGGTCAGGATGTTCCTAGGGATGGTGGGTTATTGCCGACAGTGGATCGTGAACTTTTCACTGAAAGCAAAGCCCTTGCAAAAACTGACGCACAAGGAGGTGAGTGATCCGGTACCATGGGACAAAGACTGTTTGATGGCATTCTTACAGCTGAGAGAGGACCTGTGTCGTGCTCCGGCATTGGGAATGCCTGATTACAATAAACAATTCTTTCTTTACTGTTGTGAGAGAGAAGGTTGTGCGTTGTCTGTGTTGGTCCAAATCCATGGGAATGCCCGTAGACCAGTTGCTTATTTCTCAGCTACTTTAGACCCAGTAGCCGCAGCGTTGCCCGGATGTCTCAAATCCGTTGCTGCAACGGGTGTCAGCATTGAGAGATGTGAAAATATCGTCATGGGGCACCCGTTAGAGGTGTGCGTGCCACATTCTGTTGAACTGTTGATGACCAGGACCAAAACACAGCATCTGACCAATAGCAGGCTCACGCGCTATGAGCAAGTTATTCTTGCTGCAGAGAACGTGACCCTCAAGAGATGCTCTGTTTTGAACCCTGCTACCTTAATGCCACTTCCAAATGATATTGATGATGATGATGAATATACAGACCATGACTGTCTCGATGTGACTGAACTATGCACCAAACCCAGACCCGACATCGTAGATGAGCCACTGACCGACCCAGACGAAGTTTTCTTTGTCGATGGCTCATGTGTAAGAGACGAAGTTGGGCAGTTGAGAGCAGCTTATGCTGTTTGTACAATTGAAGGAGTTGTGGAAGCAGGGTGCCTGGAAGGAGTACACTCCGCTCAGGTAGCCGAGATTGTTGCCCTAACACGTGCTTGCTTAGCAGGCAATCAAATTCGAGTCACCATCTACACCGACAGCCAATACGGGTTTGGGGTAGTTCATGATTACGGGCAGTTATGGTCTCAAAGAGGGTTCATGACTTCTTCAGGCTCTCCCATTCGCAATGGAGAGTTTGTGCGCTTGTTGTTAGAAGCATTGCAATGTCCAGCAAGTATCGCAGTTGTAAAGTGCATCGCACATACCAAAAATGAGGACTTTGTTTCAAAAGGCAATAGATATGCTGATGAAGTTGCGCGGTATTGCGCAGAACAAGGTTACTCTTTCACAGAGGTGGATGTGGGTGGAATAAATGTAAGAACTGAATTAGCCATGATACTGGAAACTGTTGATACTTGGGATGAATTGTCAACCATGCAAGAAAATGCTCCTGATTCTGAGAAAGAAACATGGGAAAAGGCAGGATGTGTAATGGGTGAGACTCATTTTTGGGTCTCAGCAGACGGCAGAGCAGTGTTGCCCAATGAGATGGTGAGTCCAATGGCTAGACTCATACATGGTCCCGTACACTTAGGGAGAGATGCTATGCTGAGAGTGTTTAGACAGACTTGGTACAATCCTAAGTTTAGAATAGCAGCAGAAGCAGTGTGCCAGCGTTGTGTGACCTGCCAGCAGCTGAATGTAGGGAAAAGAACACCAGTTGCACTAAGTCACATAGGAAGGTCTGGAGGTCCATTCAACAGAATGCAGATAGATTTCATTGAAATGCCAAGATGCAACCGCCTCCGCTATGTCCTGGTGGTTGTTTGTGTGTTCTCCAGATGGGTTGAGGCATACCCTACACGTAGGTGCGACACCCTCACAGTGGCTAAGTTACTGCTTAGAGAACTTATCCCTCGGTTCGGGGTGCCGGCCTTTTTGGAATCAGATAGGGGAACACATTTTAACAGCGAGCTTGTGAAGATGATTTGTGTTGCACTGAATATAGACCAAAAGCTCCATTGCAGTTACCGACCAGAAGCCTCAGGAATTGTGGAACAAATTAATGGCACGATCAAGTCCAGAATAGCGAAAGTTTGCTCCTCAACGACCCTGAGTTGGCCTGATGCCCTGCCATTGGTACTCATGAGCCTTCGTAGTACCCCAGACAGAAGAACAGGGTTGTCACCACATGAGGTGTTAATGGGGAGAGCAATGAGACTGCCATCTATTCCAGCTACTGCACTGTTAAATATCACAGATGATATGATCCTGGACTATTGTAAGGGGCTGTCTGACGCCATGCGTTCTGTGTCCCTTCAGGTGCAGGCTGCAGAGGTTCCAGCGTGCCAGGGCCCTTGCCATGACCTGTATCCTGGGGACTGGGTCCTGGTGAAGAAACATGTGAGAAGAAGCTGCTTGGATATTCGTTGGCGTGGGCCCTACCAGGTCATCCTGATCACAAGTACAGCTGTAAAGGTGGGAGGCCTGCCCAATTGGATACACGCGTCGCATACGAAAAGGGTTCCAGCACCTCTGGAAACAGCTCCTCTCTCGGATGGACGTCCAGCTGAGGACCAAGAAGCCATAGAGGGGGCTAGCCAAGCTGTAGAGGTGCCAGTGGAAGCAGGGAACGAGTCTGACCAAGCTGAGGACGGTCAGTACAACAGCGAAACAGAAGACGCTACAGAAGGAGAAGACAGCTGGGAGTACGAGTCTGACCCTGACAGGTCTGAAAGAGAGCGAGAACAGACCAGAAGGAGAAGGAGTAGAAGGGCACGTGGAGAAGCAAATTGGCCGCAAAGAAGAAGTTCTAGCCTGAGGTCAACTCCAGAAGCAACCCTTCCTCCGATATCAGAAGACTCAGACCCAGAAGAAGGTGCTCAGGGCGCTGAGGCACCGGACCGAAGAAGGTCAAGAAGAGTGCGTGTGCCTAACAGAAGATACTCCACACCTGAGTGGACATATCTGGCGACAAATGTCTGTGAAACCGGAGACAGGGAGGATCCGAGCGGTGGTGGTGTCCAGTTCTGAGCCCATTATCACCGTGGAAATACAACTGTTGGTACCCGGTGTCGAACAAGAAGGGTCACTAACATTCGTGCTCCCCAGACCTCCCCGCCTCAGCAAGTTAAAACACATGTTTCTTACAGAATTGAAATTCCCCGACTTTGGTACCACGATAACAGCACATGAAGAGCATACTCTTCGCATGGAAATATTGAACTATGCTATTGAAGCTGCAACCACAAATCTAATAGTCGATTGTTAAAGGACTTTGTAAATAAAGCAAGCAGAAGAAAAGAAGATTACCTAGCGCCCAGGAAGCAGAGAATTTTAGGGAACCCCTTGAGTGGATGGAGAAGGGCTAGGGTTGTCTTTTTGAACTGTGAAAGGACTTTTTGCAAAAAAGGCTGTCAGCCTCCAGCTGTGTGGATTCTAAAGACAAAAAAAGGATTGAAAGAGACTGTAAAGGAACGAGAGGAAAAGAACTTTTTTTGCAAAGAGAAAGGGAAAAGCTAGATTGTCTGACGAAATGGAGGCCGGCACCCCGAACCGCAGAGCTAAATGTATAATAGGTACACTAATAGTAGGAGTGATAATATTAATAGCTTTAGTGGTAACAATTTCTTATGTAAAGGGACATGAGGAAGAGGTAAAGGTAACTGATGCGAATTCTGTAGTAACACTTACACCCACTGTTGCAGGTGAGAAAAGGGAAAACACTCAAGAGAAAGCGTTATTGGCTGCAGAAGCCCGCAGGTTACATGTAGACGAGTCCCAAGGAGACTTTAGGTCAAATGCTTATGCTAAACTTTTGTATGAATACGTGGATGCCATGGAGGTTAAGGATTGCTACGTCTGCATGCAGTTGCCTGCGTCTGTAGATGAAGGAATTCGATATCATCACCTCCCTCTGACATATGGCATTTCATGTAGCTTATTGCTTAGTATATTTTATGAGAGAGATAGTTTTGAATACTATTTCTCCAATTATGATTCTGTGTTGCCAGAAGTCCCGAATTATAAGCAGATGAATAAATGGGATTACTGGAAGAGTGAAGACAGATTGGCCAAATTCTTCATTCCTTGGATTACCTTAGATACTTCACATGCCCGTAGAAATAACCTGACATGTAAGGTGTCCGAAGTCGAGAAAAAGTTCATAGGGCAGGTGGATGATCGTTACAGGAGACAAAAGATTTTGAAAAAATCAGGACAAGGGAAATTAGATTGGACCGAGGAAGAGAAGTCACACAAGAGAAAGGGTAGTAGTGGTCCAATAGCTTTAGATAAAGCGCAGAAAGGAAAGTTATGTCTTCACCGAGCCAAAACGTATTATGAAAATGTATACGTGGGTGAAGTTGACTGTGAACATGCTTTTAATTTAGAGTACTACACTAAGGATTTCCTGAAGGGAATGCAAGTGATTCCAAATGTGTATTTTGTATGTGGAAGAAATGCTTACGTGAGGCTACCTGACAACTGGTATGGATCATGTTACTTGGCAATTGTCTTCCCCAAAATATATCATGCACAAGACTTATTGATCATTGAGGGCCAGACATCATCGAGGGGAAGGAGGGATTTAGGCGATGCAGAAATGGTTGGAGATGTCTTTGGAGCTATGTTCCCTCTTTTGGGAATAATCCTTAATGATGTTAAAATTAGACGATTGGCAACAGTTGTCGACAGGTTGTCTGCCAGCACTGCTCAGTCCTTAATGCTGGTAGAAGGAGAGATGCAATCGATAAGGGCTATGGTTCTTCAAAATCGGCTTGCATTAGATGTCTTATTAGCAAAAGAGGGCGGAGTCTGTAAGGCTTTGAAGGTTCAGGAATGTTGCACTTACATTCCAGACCTTTCAAAGCCCCTTGAGAAAGTTATTAAGAACATAACTAATATACACAAAGAGATCGAAGACTTGAGTAGAGAAAATGTCTGGGAAAAGGTGGGCCACGGAATGAGTACAGTTGGAGGGTGGTTTTCCACCTTAGGCAAAAGCTTTATTTGGTATATCCTAAAGCCTATCATCATAATATTGATCTGTGGGATAATATTGTGGGGATTGGTGAGGGTATTCAAATGGTACAGAGCAAGAAGGTCAGAAAGGGCCCAAAGAGAACAGTTGCAGAGATTGGCTGCCATACAAGATAATCAGTACAGGAGCCTGAGAGCTCTGGAAGCGCAGAGAATGCCAGCAATAACTGCAGTTTAAATGTTAGTGATGACCCCGAGAGGTCATCAAAGGGGGGAACTGAGAGAGCGCAAACTGATATAAATGTATGAGTACATCACACTTACCTATAGAGAGCAGAATTCATGAAGAGAAATGCCATGAGTGCTAATAGTATCTGAAATTATATTCTAAATGTATAGCTAATATAGAGATTTAAGTAGAAGTGGAACTAATACAGAAATGTGTGACATTATATGATTTTATTAGACGTGATTATCTTGAATCTATGTCGTGTAGCTGTTAACACATAAGATGGTCTGTGGTAAAACGCAGAACGTGGTAGGCCACAGGGCCAGAGCTGGAGCTAAAAGGGAAGGTGTTTCTTTTCACGACACAGATTGTTTAACGTTTTTGGTCATTGCATTAATGGGCCATGATTTAGAGTAATGTTTCCTAAATAATAGAATAAGAGTTTTAACATGCTTTAATTAAATGAAGAAATTGAATGCTATAATCATAATGTGAAATATTGTAGGCCTGAAATGTTTTAGCATTGATTTACACGTACATGTCTGGGCTGAGAAATGTTGCAAGCTTTTTAGAAGTCTATGAGAGTTGGGTTCTTGGCGGCAGATATCTGTCTGCAACAGGAAAGGGGGGATCCAATTATAAGTGAATGAATAGAGGTCTGTTCAGTAGACGGCCCAGACATGGAGGAGGGTTCTGGAATGTTTAAGGGGTATCAGCGGGCCGGAGAAGAGACTGAGAAGCAAGGTCAACTCTAACGTCTGAGGCCCAATACAAAGCATCATGGAAAAAGCCTGAAGTTGCACCACGTGAGAGGCGTTTCGCAAGGGGCGTCTCAAATGTTGTTGACTATTTTGTATTAGGGACAGCACCCCTGGGTGGAGTTAGAGCAGAGACCTGAGGACCCTTTAGAGAGCGGATGGGTAGGCAGTGAGGGGTCATGACTGGAGAACTTTAGGTTTTCACCAAGAGACTTAGAGTGGGTGACTTCCCTTGGGGGTCATTCATTGCTGACACCTTTGTTAGGTTGGGATTTGGTTAAGTAGGGATACCATCTAGAACAGGGTAGGGACGCCTAACCTGTGTTTGTTTTCCTCCAACCTAAATGAAGGAGAGATATGCGTCTATGCTGATAGCTTTGCTATTTTTAGAACTTGTGTTAGTGATTTCTGTTGCTCGTCTGAGGGCTTTTCGAGAGCACATGTATGTAATTGGACCTGTGTATCTCGTGAATCTCATTCTGAGATGCTTGTATTTGCAGCTCATTATATCTTTACAATAAACTTTTGAAACCTAGAAGTTGTCCGTGATCTTTGAGAGCAGAGTCCTTACTTGGGTGAACTAATTTGCAGATAGGTGTACTGTTTCCTTCCAAGACAGGCAATAAAGGTTCAGTCGACCAGATCGAGGTTTGGATCAATAGAGATAAGTTATCGATCAAAATCTCGCCCTTTCAGTATGATGGCCTGTGGAGAAATGTGTACTGTAGGGGTGAGACTGGAACTTGTGCGCGTGAGGTGGACCCTGTGCATGTTTACTCTAGAAGTGAGCCCGGAAAATGTGCGCGTGTGGTGGGCCGTTTGCATGTCTACTGTTGGAGCGAGCCTGGAACATGTGCGTGTGGGCGTGGGCCGTTTGCATGTGTACTGTAGAAGTGAGAATGGAACATGTGCAGATGGGGTGGGCCCAGTGAACGTGTACTGTAGGAGTGAGACTGGAACATGTGCACGTGGGGTGGGGCCCTGTTCATGTGTACTGTAGGAGAGAGACTGAAACATGCATTCTGTGCATGTGCACTGTAGGAGTGAGCCTTGAACATGTGCGCGTGGAGAGGGCCCTGTGCCTGTGTGCTGTATGAGTGGTTCGCAAGGGGTGGCCGTTTGTATGTGTACTGTAGGAGTGAGCCTTGCACATGTGTGTGTGGGGTGGTCCCTGTGCATGTGTACAGTAGGAGTGAGACTGGAACATGTGCACGTGGGGTGGGCCCTTTTCATGTGTATTGTAGGAGAGAGACTGAAACGTGCACGTGGGGTGGGCTGTATGCATGTGTATTGTAAGAGTGAGCCTAGAACATGTGCAAATGGGGTGGGCCATTTGCATATGTACTGTAGGAGTGATCCCGTAACATGTGCACGTGGGGTGGGCCGTTTGCATGTGTACTGTAGGCGTGAGCCCGGAACAGGTGCGCGAGGGGTGGGCCGTTTGCATGTTTACGGTAGGAGTGAGCCTTGAACATGTGCGAGTGGGGTGGGCCATTTGCATGTGTACTGTAGAAGTGAGATTGGAACATGTGCAGATGGGGTGGGCCATTTGCATGTGTACTGTAGAAGTGAGATTGGAACATGTGCAGATGGGGTGGGCCCAGTGCATGTGTACTGTAGAAGTGAGATTGGAAAATGTGCAGATGGGGTGGGCCATTTGCATGTGTACTGTAGAAGTGAGATTGGAACATGTGCAGATGGGGTGGGCCCAGTGCATGTGTATTGTAGGAGTGAGCCAGGAACATGTGCGTGTGGGGTGGGCCCTGTGCATGTCTATTGTAGAAGTGAGCCCGGAACGTGTGCACGTGGGGTGGGCAGTTTGCATGTGTACTGTAGGAGTGACACAGGGTTATGTACGATAGGATGGGAGCTGGCAATGTGTACGGGAGGAGAGTGACGGCTCTGTGAGCAAATGGCGTGGAGTCTCAGCTGTGTGCACTGTAGGAGTGGAATTGTATTATATGAAGACAGGGCCCAGCACTGACCAGAGTGTACTGAAGGAGAGAGACTGTATTATATGCAGACGGGACCTAGCGCTGACCAAAGTGCACTGAAGGAATGACATTATTGTATGTAGACAGGGCCCAGCGCTGACCAGAGTGTACTGAAGGAGTGACATTATTGTATGTAGACGGGGCCTAGCGCTGACCAGAGTGTACTGAAGGAGTGAGACTGTATTATATGCAGACAGGGCCTAGCGCTGACCAGAGTGTCCTGAAGGAGTGAGACTGTATTATATGCAGACGGGGCCTAGCGCTGACCAGAGTGTACTGAAGGAGTGACATTATTGTATGTAGACGGGGCCCAGCACTGACCAGAGTGTACTGAAGGAGTGAGACTATTATATATAGATGGGGCTGAGCACTGACCAGAGTGTACTGAAGGAGTGAGACTGTATTATATGCAGACAGGGCCTAGCGCTGACCAGAGTGTCCTGAAGGAGTGAGACTGTATTATATGCAGACGGGGCCTAGCGCTGACCAGAGTGTACTGAAGGAGTGACATTATTGTATGTAGACGGGGCCCAGCACTGACGAGAATGTACTGAAGGAGTGAGACTATTATATATAGATGGGGCCGAGCACTGACCAGAGTGTACTGAAGGAGTGAGACTGTATTATATGCAGACGGGGCCTAGCACTGACCAGAGTGCACTGAAGGTGTGACATTATTATATTCAAACGGGGCCCAGCACTGACAGGAGTGTACTGAAGGAGTGACATTATTATATGAAGGCGGGGCCCAGCGCTGACCAGAGTGTACTGAAGGAGTGACATTATTATATGTAGACCAGGCCCTGCACTGACCAGAGTGAACTGTAGGAGTGAGACTGTATTATATGCACACGGGCCCCGCGCTGACCAGAGTGTACTGAAGGAGTGAGACTGTATTTTATGCAGACGGGGCCCAGCACTGACCAGAGTGTACTGAAGGAGAGAGACTGTACTATATGAGGACTGGGCCCAACACTGACCAGAGTATACTGAAGGAGAGAGACTGTATTACATGAATACGGGGCCCAGCGCTGAGCAGAGTGTACTGAAGGAGTGAGACTGTATTATATGCAGATGGGGGCCAGCGCTGACCAGAGTGTACTGAAGGAGTGAGACTTATTATTTGAGGATGGGGCCCGGCACTGACCAGAGTGTACTGAAGGAGTGACACTGTTTATTATATGTAGTCAAGGCCCAGCACTGACCAGAGTGTACTGAAGGAGTGAGACTGTATTATATGTAGACGGGGCCCGCACTGACCAGAGTGTACTGAAGGAGTGAGACTGTATTATATGCAGACGGGACCTAGCGCTGACTAGAGTTTACTAAAGGAGTGAGACTGTATTATATTTAGACGAAGCCCAGCGCTGACCAGCGTGTACTGAAGGAGTGAGACTCCATTATATGCAGACGGGGCCCAGCGCTGACCAGAGTGTACTGAAGGAGCGAGACTGTATTATATGCAGACGGGGCCCAGCGCTGACCAGAGTGTTCTGAAGGAGTGAGACTGTATTATAAGCAGACGGGGCCCAGCGCTGACCAGAGTGTACTGAAGGAGCGAGACTGTATTATATGCAGACGGGGACCAGCGCTGACCAGAGTGTACTAAAGGAGCGAGACTTTATTATATGCAGACGGGGCCCAGCGCTGACCAGAGTGTACTGAAGGAGTGAGACTGTATTATTTGCAGACGGGGCCCAGCCCTGACCAGAGTCTACTGAAGGAGTGAGACTGTATTATATGCAGAAGGGCCTAGCGCTGACCAGAGTATACTGAAGGAGTGAGACTGTATTATATGCAGGCGGAGCCCAGCACTGACCAGAGTGTACTGAAGGAGCGAGACTGTATTATATGAATACGGGGCCCAGCACTGACCAGAGTCTAATGAAGGAGTGAGACTGTATTATATGCAGACGGGGCCCAGCGCTGACCAGAGTCTACTGAAGGAGCGAGACTGTATTATATGCAGACGGGGCCCAGCGCTGACCAGAGTGTACTGAAGGAGTGAAACTGTATTATATGCAGACGGGGCCCAGCACTGACCAGAGTCTACTGAAGGAGTGAGACTGTATTATATGCAGACGGGGCCCGCGCTGACCAGACTATACTGAAGGAGTGAGACTGTATTATATGCAGACGGGGCCCAGCGCTGACCAGAGTGTACTGAAGGAGTGAGACTGTATTATATGCAGACGGGGCCCAGCACTGACCAGAGTCTACTGAAGGAGTGAGACTGTATTATATGCAGACGGGGCCCGCGCTGACCAGACTATACTGAAGGAGTGAGACTGTATTATATGCAGACGGGGCCCAGCACTGACCAGAGTCTACTGAAGGAGTGAGACTGTATTATATGCAGATGGGACCTAGCGCTCACCAGAGTATACTGAAGGAGTGAGATGGTATTATATGCAGACGGGGCCCAGCACTGACCAGAGTCTACTGAAGGAGTGAGACTGTATTATATGCAGACGGGCCCCGCGCTGACCAGAGTATACTGAAGGAGTGAGACTGTATTATATGCTGACGGGGCCCAGCACTGACCAGAGTCTACTGAAGGAGTGAGACTGTATTATATGCAGACGGGCCCCGCGCTGACCAGAGTTAACTGAAGGAGTGAGACTGTATTATATGCAGACGGGGACCAGCGCTGACCAGAGTCTACTGAAGGAGTGAGACTATATTATATGCAGACGGTGCACAGCGCTGACCAGAGTCTACTGAAGGAGTGAGACTGTATTATATGCAGACGGGGCCCGGCACTGACCAGAGTCTACTGAAGGAGTGAGACTGTATTATATGCAGACGGGGCCCAACGCTGACCAGAGTGTTCTGAAGGAGTGAGACTGTATTATATGCAGACGGGGCCTAGCGCTGACCAGAGTATACTGAAGGAGTGAGACTGTATTATATGCAGACGGGGCCCGGCACTGACCAGAGTCTACTGAAGGAGTGAGACTGTATTATATGTAGTCAAGGCCCAGCACTGACCAGAGTGTACTGAAGGAGTGAGACTGTATTATATGCAGACGGGGCCCAGCGCTGACCAGAGTGTACTGAAGGAGTGAGACTGTATTATATGCAGACTGGGCCCAGCGCTGACCACAGTGTCCCTCGATTTAGGCTGGCTACAAAAGGTGGTAAATCACTCTTTGTTTTGGGCTCCAAGGCCTGGAATAAACTTCCACCTTATCTACGTTCACTCTCTCAAGAGTCACACTTTAGGAAAGCACTGAAGACGTGGATTTTCACCCTGTCTGATGCGACGTGTTGGGAACTAGTGTAGAGTGGTGTGTAGTACAGTATCTAGGTCATTTCTTTTCCTCCAGCCCCTTCATCTAGGCTGGATAGAGCGCCAAGATACTCCTTGGAGTGAAAGTAGCGCTATAGAAATGCCCTTTACATTACATTACATTACTGAAGGAGTGACATTATTATATGCAGATGGGGCCCAGTGCTGACCACAGTGTACTGAAGGAGTGACATTATTATATATAGACGGGCCCAGCACTGACTACAGTGTACTGAAGGAGTGAGACTGTATTATTTGCAGACGGGGCCCAGCACTGACCAGAGTGTACTGAAGGAGTGATATTATTATATGTAGACCAGGCCCTGCACTGACCAGAGTGTACTGAAGGAGTGAGACTGTATTATATGCAGACGGGGACCAGCGCTGACCAGAGTGCACTGAAGGAGTGACACTATTATATGCAGACGGGGCCCAGCGCTGACCAGAGTGAACTGAAGGAGTGAGACTGTATTATATGAAGACGGGGCCCAGCAATGACCAAAGTGTACTGAAGGAGTGAGACTGTATTTTATGCAGACGGGGCCCAGCACTGACCAGAGTGTACTGAAGGAGAGAGACTGTACTATATGAGGACTGGGCCCAACACTGACCAGAGTATACTGAAGGAGAGAGACTGTATTACATGAATACGGGGCCCAGCGCTGAGCAGAGTGTACTGAAGGAGTGAGACTGTATTATATGCAGACGGGGCCCAACACTGACCAGAGTATACTGAAGGAGAGAGACTGTATTACATGAATACGGGGCCCAGCGCTGAGCAGAGTGTACTGAAGGAGTGAGACTGTATTATATGCAGATGGGGGCCAGCGCTGACCAGAGTGTACTGAAGGAGTGAGACTTATTATTTGAGGATGGGGCCCGGCACTGACCAGAGTGTACTGAAGGAGTGACACTGTTTATTATATGTAGTCAAGGCCCAGCACTGACCAGAGTGTACTGAAGGAGTGAGACTGTATTATATGTAGACGGGGCCCGCACTGACCAGAGTGTACTGAAGGAGTGAGACTGTATTATATGTAGACAGGGCCCAGCGCTGATCAGCGTGTACTGAAGGAGTGAGACTGTATTATATGCAGACGGGGCCCAGCGCTGACCAGAGTGTACTGAAGGAGCGAGACTGTATTATATGCAGACGGGGCCCAGCGCTGACCAGAGTGTTCTGAAGGAGTGAGACTGTATTATAAGCAGACGGGGCCCAGCGCTGACCAGAGTGTACTGAAGGAGCGAGACTGTATTATATGCAGACGGGGACCAGCGCTGACCAGAGTGTACTAAAGGAGCGAGACTTTATTATATGCAGACGGGGCCCAGCGCTGACCAGAGTGTACTGAAGGAGTGAGACTGTATTATTTGCAGACGGGGCCCAGCCCTGACCAGAGTCTACTGAAGGAGTGAGACTGTATTATATGCAGAAGGGCCTAGCGCTGACCAGAGTATACTGAAGGAGTGAGACTGTATTATATGCAGACGGAGCCCAGCACTGACCAGAGTCTACTGAAGGAGTGAGACTGTATTATATGCAGACGGGGCCCAGCGCTGACCAGAGTGTACTGAAGGAGTGAGACTGTATTATATGCAGACGGGGCCCAGCGCTGACCAGAGTCTACTGAAGGAGTGAGACTGTATTATATGCAGACGGGGCCCAGCGCTGACCAGAGTCTACTGAAGGAGTGAGACTGTATTATATGCAGACGGGCCCCGCGATGACCAGAGTGAACTGAAGGAGTGAGACTGTATTATATGCAGACGGGGCCCAGCGCTGACCAGAGTCTACTGAAGGAGTGAGACTGTATTATATGCAGACGGGGCACAGCGCTGACCAGAGTCTACTGAAGGAGTGAGACTGTATTATATGCATACGGGTGCTGCGCTGACCAGAGTATACTGAAGGAGTGAGACTGTATTATATGCAGACGGGCCCCGCGCTTCCAGAGTATACTGAAGGAGTGAGACTGTATTATATGCAGACGGGGCCCAGCACTGACCAGAGTCTACTGAAGGAGTGAGACTGTATTATATGCAGACGGGGCCCAGCGCTGACCAGAGTATACTGAAAGAGTGAGACTGTATTATATGCAGACGGGGCCCAGCACTGACCAGAGTGTACTGAAGGAGCGAGACTGTATTATATGCAGATGGGGCCCAGCGCTGACCAGAGTGTACTGAAGGAGTGAGACTGTATTATATGCAGACGGCCCCGCGCTGACCAGAGTATACTGAAGGAGTGAGACTGTATTATATGCAGACGGGGCCCAGCACTGACCAGAGTCTACTGAAGGAGTGAGACTGTATTATATGCAGACGGGGCCCAGCGCTGACCAGAGTATACTGAAAGAGTGAGACTGTATTATAGGCAGACGGGGCCCAGCACTGACCAGAGTGTACTGAAGGAGCGAGACTGTATTATATGCAGACGGGGCCCAGCGCTGACCAGAGTGTACTGAAGGAGTGAGACTGTATTATATGCAGACGGGGCCCAGCGCTGACCAGAGTGTACTGAAGGAGTGAGACTGTATTATATGCAGACGGGGCCCAGCGCTGACCAGAGTGTACTGAAGGAGTGAGACTGTATTATATGCAGACGGGGCCCAGCGCTGACCAGAGTGTACTGAAGGAGTGAGACTGTATTATATGCAGACGGGGCCCAGCGCTGACCAGAGTGTACTGAAGGAGTGAGACTGGGTGGTGCAGAAGTGACACTGGATCTTAGGGATCGGGGGAGGGGGGCACCGAGCTGCGCTGTATGGTCCGAATACTGCGCAGCCGCTGTGTGTAGTGTTGTGCAGCGGGGTCGTCTTTCTCGTTCACAGAAAGTGGCAGAGCGGGGTGAGACGCTCTCGGGGAGGTGTGGAAGAGGCCAGAGAATGTTCTAGAAGGGAGGCTGTAGTGAGTGGTGCATGGGCGTCCGCAGGGGGGGGCAAGGAGGGGCGCTTGCCCCCCCCCCTGGATCGACCCTCCTTGCCCCCCCCCGCAGACGCCCATGAAAACCGTGACTTCAAGACAGGGTTCTCACTCTCTTTCCTCTCCTTTCTTTTATTTGCTTCCCTGTGAAATGGATCCAAAAAAGAAAGACGCTTTTGCTGGAAATGTCAGATTTTTCTGACATTTTAATTCCAAAGTGCAGCATTGGGAATAAAAGGCTAAAAATATGAAAAATAGATAAATAACTAAATAAAGTAAGACAGAGTGGTAGCAAACTGGCCAAACTGATTTTATTCACACTGAAACACATTAGCGCCACTTTTACAGAGTTTACCGGTGAAGCGCTATTTTAGTTTTCTTGTCTTTGTTTTCCCTGGACTTGGAACTAGTGCACCAATCCTGGAGGTGCTGCAATGTGTGGATTGGAAAACAAAATGTGTGCTGCGGCTCTGCGTCCAGGGATGTGGTCTTTTTACCATACTGCTTACGTTTTGTAAGGATATAAGCAATGGCCATTGAAATGGGTCCATTCCGGGCCCTGTAGTTGTGTCCTTATTTTCAGGCAAAAGCTCTCGCTGATTTCTGGATAGTGAGTGTAAAAGCATTAAGGTAACCATGTTGTTCCTGCTTACATTTCCCATGGTTTGCTAAATTTTGCATTCCCTATAAGTGTTTGCTTTTTCCAGGATGTTGTTACTTTTTTTTTTGTAGGCCGCATATTGCTCTTGTCTAGTGCATAATTTAAATTGCGCATCCAAGTGTTTATAGCAAGCAACAATTGGGTTGTAGTTGAAAACAGTGGGAGTTTTTCTCAGTGGGGCAGTACGGTGTTCAGTGGGGGGGAGGATGTGGCACTATGGTCAGAGCTGCTGAATTTGGAACTGGGAACCAGGTTTAGCCTTAATAACCAGCCCACCAGACCACTCTCCTGCGAGAGCACAATCACATGCTAGACCTTAGAAGGCTTCGCAACACCTTAGAAGTCCTGGTGTCTTCGCACCAGCAGGTGGACCCTAGCATGACCAGTGTAGGTTAACCTTCAAGGCTTGTCCACCACTAACCGTACTGAAGTTCACCTCCTGTCTTGCAGGCAGGCCTATGAAGTAGCACACCCTAGAACAACAGTTACTGAGGTCATAGGACCCTTGAGAAGGGTCAGCTCTAGGGCGGTGCAACCAGTGTGACCGCACCGGGTGCTGACTTTAGGTGAAGGCATCATGTTTGCAAGTATAATATGGTTTTAAAAACGCTTGCTGCCTCCTTCCTGGCCTCCAGCAATTTTCGGCAACAATAAAAATGTCATGATGACTCTGGTGATTAATGTTCTTCCTAGAGAGAGATCTGAATTTTGTATAGTGGAAGTTTTGATTCATGGAAAGGTGGCTCAGAGGGTTAATGTACCGGCTGCAAAGAACATGTGCCATGCAGATCACAAAGTGCACATAATGTAAATAGGTCAGTGGGCTACTGCTTTTGTCAGAGAGATCCTTTTGTTACTTGCAGTTTATAAGTAAAAATCCTAACTTAGAACAGTGAGCTAATAACTATCATCTAAGAGCTGCATACAAACTGCAAGGTATAAATTAGAGCGTTATGTCCCCCCCCCCATCCCCCAGTCTTTGATTATCCTAATATCCCAAAAAGTGTTCTTTGGACAGAAATCAATTCTGATTATTAAGGAGAACCCCCAACCATGGTATTACATTTTAAATTCCGGGTATTGTGTTTCTCCACACCAATCACTATAAAACTATACGGGCTACTAGTATGGTTGTCATGTGACTCCTACACCTCGTAGTCCTTAGTCTTATGTAACATTTTCTATACAGTGATTTAAACACATACTGATTGTCTCTGTATAATGTGTGTGATGTAAAGTGCTCTGACACCCTACAATGGTATGAGTGGCGTTGTAAATCAAATTAAATGCATCTGAGAGAGAGTGGTTATGAAGATTTGGGGGGAACAGTTAAAGGGTGGTAGTGAGGGAATCATTGGCAGAGGTGGTTATTGGGGGCACTAACAAACATTAATGCACAGGACACCACCAGTGCTATGGCTGGCCCTGCCCTTGAGGCCAGTCTGCCTCACCCAAAGGTACCTCCATTGGCCTTGTTTCAGCAGCAGTAGCTGCAACTCATCAAGGATTGGCAATGCAGGATTTGCACGCACACCAAACTAAGTTCGCAAACTTCACAGTCTCCCTGCTTCATTCACAAGCACTTTTAACATGTGCTGCCTGCTGTGAGGCCACTGGAATTTATTATGCATCAAAGGATGACAACATTATGCCGTAGTGTTGACTAAAAAAAGGCTGCAGAGTAATGCAGTATATTTTCAGATATTTTATTATTTTGACGTATGTACACATGCTAACAGTCTCTGGAAAGATTTTACCTTATTAGTACCAGTGTAACATACAAACGCAGCAGTGAGAAAGGTGACCAGTCAACCTTTACCATAGGCCATCCACTCCGCAGCAACACAAGTCACATTTTATATTAACTTTTGATATGTTTGAGCTACAATTTATTAGTTTAAATGGTCAGATCATGCAGCAGATCTTGCATTATGACAAATATGGCAGAGCCATAATTTTAGAGAAAACATTTGCAAACTAGGATATTTTGCCATTCATGTTTGAACTGCTGTTGTTGAAAAAGGGTGAAGTGCTGATGACAGAAACTCCATGGCTCAGAGACAAATGGCTTGTGTTTCCACATTTTAACGTATTTGGTACATTCTGTGATTAGAAGCATATCCCACTTTGTGAATATATTTTAATGTCAATAACTCATTATAACCTTAAATAATCATGTGTATCCATTTGTTGATTAAACTGGGCAGTGAAATGCCAAATAAATACAAAAAATTGGGATGTCTGCGCATTCTAGCCACACCTCTAGCTCCACCCACAGATCCAATCCTTGGGTTATTCCCGCCCTCTGATTCTTCGCCCACTGTTCCCCTACTTTCTTTCCCCCACTTCGACCACTGTGTAAGACTCAGCATCCCTGGACCTGTGATGTGGTGCAGCTGCGGGCGCCGCATGTGCCACACATTTACGGTGCTGGACTTCCGCATAAGGAGCTGGCCATTATTGTATCCCTAAACGTGCGCACGATGTCAGTTTGACATTGACTACACGTTTCAAAAATATAGCTAACATTTGGACCTATACATTTTATTTTGTATAAATTAATTGAATGTGTGTAAAATTTAGCAATGCCCGGGGAATTCTAGTAAAGGGAGCACCCACTGGCAAATCACTAGCGGGTGTGATTGCTGCATTATTTATTACTCACTTTGACGTTGTGCTTTAACTTTGGATAAAAGTTATCATGAATTCTAGCACCAAGAAGCCAATATTGGTAAATATGTGTGCTACAAATAATCCCTAAAATACACTGTGCATACAGTATTTTAAATCTGGTGCTTTAATCATAGGCTGTTTTAAAGTATTCTGATAAAAATTGAATCGTGCTGAAGACAGCCTTGATTGGTGTTGGATGGAGGACCCAGAAGTCTGCACACCTAGCAGACAGAGATAAAGCACCTTGTCAGAAAGTTTAGCGTTTTCCCTACAGGTGGTGTTTGTTAGCCTGTGTCAGGGTCAGTCACATGTCCTGGATTCCTGGCATTTAATTGAGTCTATCCTAGTTCTGCGCCCCAGTGTTTCTTGTGCCCCACCTGGCACACATCATGTCGGAGGATGGTGATGATGTTAACATTTTGCCCCCCCCTTGGAAAAATGTCTGCGGACGCCCATGGAGTGGTGTCGCTCCCAGGTTCCGTCGCCGCCTTCGTGGATGAGCCCCGCCACGCGCCAAGGACACATACATTTGAACGTTGTATTTCTAATGACATCCAGTACCGAGTGCATGAATTAATCAGCGTCTCGCAGACTGGCAGCTCCGCCTAGCGCCGTGACCTCATTAACCTCCATTGATTGGCGCTGCTTGGACTCTCCCTCGCAGCCTTGGGTTTGTTTTCTCTGCGCGCCTCTCTTAAAGAGGAATAATACACAGGAGAGGGCAGCCCAGGTGGCGAGCGGAGTGACGTCAGATGCAGGATGCGTACTGACACATCCCACTGAAGGCTTCATGTAGGGGTGCCGAAGGATGCTGCGGGTCAGGGTTGAGGGGCATCGTCGGCCCAGCTGCGTTTGTGGTCTCGGTATGAAGGGACTGCGCTCGAGGTGGGGCCTCGATTCTAAATCGGCCAACTTGGATGCTGGGGAACCAGGTTCGAGTCTGGTGCAAGGCTCAAACATCCTGTTATTCTAGGAAAATCACTTCATCTCCTCATCCCTTCAAAAAATGAATGTGTTTGTCTGCAATGCAACTGGTGCTCATGTAAGGGATCGAGTTTGTTGCAAGGAGAGAGTTGGAAGCAGCCGGGTCATAGATGACTGCACCACCAGAACTAGTCACAACTGTATTTCATATTGCCCACATCAAATGATCTGCTGCTTGTAGATCACAAAAAAAATATTTAAGCAAATTTGGTTGGATGAGAGGCAAAATATAGGAACAGACACTTAGGTACAAAAGAACACGTAATAATAGGCATTTACAGATGAATGTGTTTGTGATGTTTCTATTCTTCGCTGCGCTTCACATGATATGATCAGCCAACGCTTTTCGCCCAAACATGGGCTTCTTCAGGGCAGTATGGTTTTATAACAGGCGTGTCCTCTGACGCGTTTGTCCAAGGAGATTGTTGAAAACGGATCTTAGTTCATATACGTAAGGCTCATGGTAGAGCGAAGTTCTGTGGGTATTAGGAGTATGGAGTTCCTCAATAAAGGACTAGAAAAAGTCTTGCGGGTACTCCAGAGTTCAATCCAAATGCATTAAATACAGTAATAGTGGCGAGGTTATTGCCAGTGACTGGATAGAAGTTTCATGAGACTTCAAAGCGGTATTAGCCGCACGTAGAAACCTGGAGCCTGTCTGTAAGCGACATCCTCAGCCAGCATGGTAGAGGATCGAGTTTGTGGTGGTGAAAATTGCACGCAAAAAAATTTGTGGGTGGGGTGTATGGAAACAGTGATCAAGAGTACAGTGAGGGCAGGGCCAGAGATGTGGCTCAAAACAAATAAAATATTCCGCAACTATTTTGTCAGCCTTTCAGCTATGAGTAAATATATATGAAATATAGCACACATCTAAAATAAACAATAAATGGAAGCTCAAATATTTGATGGGAAATGTATTCCCTGATGTTATGAAAGCTGAATTAGTTATGTGGATCATTGCAGATGTCCGTGTGTAACCAGTCAGTCATGCAATTGAATCCTGCTTGGCGCACTGGGTAACAGTTGTATATGTATTTATAGTGCCAAGAGGTACCAGCCTGCGACTGAATGGCACTGTGAATATGCAATTTGTCATTTTAAAATAGCTTTACGCACAGTATTACATAGTTTGTTGGAAACTGTAGAAAGATATTTTGGGCCTGATGTACCAAGCTGTTTTGCAGTCCCAAAACCTGCAGTTTGCAAAATCATGGGGTTCGCAACAGCAAAATGGCTTTTTATAATGTACTAATCCATTGTACCATTCAGTAACAGATAACAAAATCCCAAATAGATTTAGAAAGAAGTAACACATTTCTATTTGAAAGAGGCAAGTTTAGGGCACCTCTTCAAAATAGCAATTTGTTATGGTAGGATAACATTTCAGACCAGAGTTGGGGTGGGAACAGCGCCAGCCATGCTGCTCGATCCTTCACAGAACTAGGATGGATAAAATATTCCAGGGAACAGCTACTGGAAATAGGCAATAAAGTAAGTGGAGGGCACATCCAGCTTTCCTCAGGAACAGGTCAGGCCAAATATCTTCTGAACTGTGGGATGATCAACTGTAGATCCCTAGTCAAGCACCATCTTGAAGTTTGCTGCTTGATGGAAGATATGAATCTGGACGCTCTCTTTCTAACGGAGACTTGGACTAGCCCTGACTCCTCTGTAGAAATGGGATTTGCATGTCCAGAGGGCTATAAACCCAGGCTTGTGGGGAGGGGAGGAGGGGTAGGGGTCATTTTTAAAGAGGATTGGAACTTTGTGCCGCTAGAGATAGATGAAGTTAAAGGAATAGAAATCCTGGGTTTTTCTGTGCAAGAGGCTAAAGGTAGGCTGCTCTCTGGAATGATCCGTTACAGATCCCCGGGACAGGACACACACTTCCCTGCACTCTTGGATACAATTACCAATCTGAGCCTAACCCATTCTAGAATGGTCATAATGGGCGATTTTAATCTATGGGATAATTGCAGTCTGGGCAGCCATCTACGAGATCTGGAAAGCTCCTGTCGGAACCTTAACTTACATCAACTGGTTCAGCAACCCACTCATCTAGGGGGGCATATGCTGGATCTTCTGTTTGCTCTGGAGACAGAGACAGAGGTGATAGGGGTATTGCCACAAACCTGGACTGACCACTATCTGATCCACTTTAGGATCAAGTTTCCTAGCCCTCGGAGCGACAACACCTCTCTGTTACATACAGAAGGGGTAGAGAGTGGGCCAAACTGGCTAGGAACAATCTACAGCCTCTCACTAATGTAAATCTTTTCTCCCCTTCCATCACGGTAGAGGAGAATTATGAAGCTTTTTGTAGCCACATAACTAATAGTTTGGACCCCATAATTCCTATAAAGAGTTTAAAAATAGGAAGAAAACCTCAGCCCTCTGGTACAGCGAGGAACTAAGACTACTATGCTCGATCTGTAAGAAAGCGGAGAGGAAATGGAGGAAGACCTACTCTGTATCAGGTAAAATAGCCTTGAAGCTGGTATTAGCCACATATAAAAAGGCTATTGCTCTGTCCAAATCAAACTTCTATGCTAATTCCATTCTACAAGCCTCCAATAGTACAAAAGCTCTGTTTCAAATCGTCAAGGAACTCTCATGCCCAGTAGTTACAAGCAAGAAGGTAGCTGCCTCGCAAGAACTTTGCGAGGAGATTGCTGCTCATTATAAAGATAAAATTGCGAAAATTGTCGGAGACCTTGACCTTAATAACAGTAGCGACCTGGATAATTCCGCTCGGGGACCAGATGAAGTGGTCCTGGCAAATATCTCCCTGGACATATTTCCTGCCCTTACTGCCGACTCTTTTAAAATCTTGGCTAACAGCGTGTCCTCTGGTTCCCCACTCGATCCTCTTCCGCATAAAATCTAGAAAACTGTAGGCCATGGAACGTTCTCCTGGTTACAACAGATTTGCAGTCAATCTCTGGAAGTGAGAGTTGTTCCGGAGGCATGGAAGTTAGCAGTAGTAACACCTCTGCTTAAAAAAACATCATTAGACCCCAATACACCAGCAAATTTTAGACCTATCTCTCTCTTGCCTTATCCAATTAAAATCCTGGAGAAAGTAGTCAGCAAAAGCCTCTCTTGTTATCTGGAGGACAACCATCTGCTGGATAGGGACCAATTTGGATTCCGTCCAGGTCATGGCACAGAGACCGCCTTGGCGACCGCACTGGACAATCTGCGGATGCGAGCCAACAATGGGAGTGACACCATTTTGGTGCTACTCGATATGTCGGCCGCATTCGATACGGTGAGCCATGTAATATTGTTGGAAAGGCTGGAGAGTATAGGGGTGTCAGGTCAGGCTTTAAAATGGTTGAGATCTTACCTATCAGGAAGACAGCAGATGGTGAATCTGGCACCTTTCACCTCTAGTAAGTCTTCAGTGCAATATGGGGTACCGCAGGGCTCTGCGGTCAGCCCTGTCCTGTTTAACATCTACCTTCAGCCTCTGTTCCCTATAATTAAACCTTTCGGCATTGACCTGGTCAACTATGCCGATGACACTCAACTGGTGTTCTCCCTCGAGGGCATACACTCTTCCAGGAGTGTATGCGGCAGACGGCTGGATGGCTCAGGAGTAACTCCCTACAATTTAATGGTGGGAAGACAGAGGTGGTTTACTGCCCCACGGCCAGATTGTCCCAACAGTTATCTCAGGAGTTCAGGCTCACACCTGAAGAGGAACCTCTTACTCCAGCTAAAACGGTGCGAAACCTGGGAGTCTGGGTGGACAGCAACCTTCAAATGGAATCACAGGCTAACAAGACTGTGGGGGTATGTCTTTCCTTGATGCGTATGCTACGCCAGATCCTTCCACTTCTCCCTAAAGATACGCGCGCCTTGGTAGTGAGGAATATAGTGCTGAGTAGGCTGGACTACTGCAACTCCCTGTATCTGGGAGCGCCGCAATACATCTTTCAGGGGTTGCAGAGAGTCCAGTACATGGCGGCAAAGATGGTGCTGAATGGACAACGCAGGTCCTCAACAGTGCTGGCCTTGAGAGAACTCCACTGGTTGCCCATCAAGGAAAGGGTACCTTTCAAATCACTTGGCATTGTATTTAGAGCTGCGCACAACTTTGGTCCTATCCCGTTACAAGAGAAATTTACTTGGTGTAATCCAAAAAGGCAGCTTCGCTCCTCTAGTACAGGCCTGTTGGTGACTACTAGATTTAGGCGCTCCAGGATGGGGGGGGAGGGCCTTTAGCGTGGTGGCTGCCCAACTATGGAATGGGCTGCCACAGAACATTAGACAGGCCAACTCGCTGACGGATTTCAGAAAGAGCTTGAAAACCTGGCTCTTCCCTAGGACTGACCTTTAATATTGCCCCTACGGTTGCTCCGGTTGCGTGTAGGTTGATTTTTCTAAGTCTGAGCGCCAGGATACCCGTAGGGTGACAGTTGCGCTATATAAAAGCTGAATTCAATTCAATTCAATTTGCAAATAAATGTGAATGTAAAAAACGTTTCGGTAGAAGGCAGTCCAGGAGACCACTGTCACCTCTCAAACTGTAAAATAATATGTTTTACTTTTTAAATTCAGCCTCCTTTCCTTTAAGGAAGACAATCTGTATTTTGAAAGAGTACGTTTATTTTATTTAAATGCGATCACAGATATGGTGTTCTACTGCCTCCAGAAGACACCATTTATCCCTGTCATGGCTGCCAATTGTAGCGAGTTGCAATTTGTGACCTACCTCATGAAAATTGATGAGGGAGGTCTGATTGGGACCCACTACCATTCAGCATTTTGTGAACTGACCTACCTAGGTTTTTGAGCCAATTTGTTTCCATTCGCAAAACGTTGGTGCACAGTTTGATACCACATTTTGTGAATGGAAATTTCTTACATCAGGCTCTTCATCTTTAAGATAAATCGTGTGTTTCTATTTTTAGTAATACACAATCTGACTGTACCTAGTGAAAACCACTTTTAAAAAAAATAAGTTTCAATTACGACGCACTCTAGAACACAGCTGATAAAACCCTTCCATTACCTCTCCAAAAGCATAACACTTTGTTAACATGACACCTCACGTGACTCCATCACTTTAAACCACATATTGACTCCCAAGTAGTGCCAAATTTCAGGGGGGCTAATACAAATTTTGGGGGGTGGGGGGAATGAAGTCTTCCAGCAATAGGTAAAGTGGAGATGCAGGGCCTCTAAGAAGGGGGGGGGAAACAACAAAGCCTTGTTAACAAGTAAATGGTCTTTTAAAGACCCGTGAAGTACTCGGGTGAGACCGCAATGAAGACCAGCCAGCCCACAGCAGCTCAAAAACTGTGTGTGTGCCAGGGAAGCTGTCTCACCCTGGACTGACACACATGGCGGGGAGGTCTGAAGCCCTTTGAGCCCTATGGGCATTGCGTGCCCGACTCCCAAGCATCCTTTAGATAAGATGATTAACCGGTTGCACACATTTGCATTTATTTCAGGTTGCAGGCAACCAGCTACAAAACGTGTTTCTTGTTTTGCTGTCTACATCTACCTTGGCTTCACAGAACAGAACCCTTCTCTTTCAGCCAGGAGCACTTGAAGGTTGTGGAAAAGTCAGCCCATAACGCACCTGATGCCCAGGCTGCTGGCACAAGACGCCTCTTAGTTCCCATCTTGAACAATTACCAAATAAAGAGACGGGTGCTGGAAGCAGGAAAACAAGAACAGAGTTTTATTTCTCATGAGGAGAGCCTGTCATGTCGGACACTCGCATAGTGTCTTCAGGAGGTGCTCTAACAAGTTTCTCTGAGGCTTCGTCTTTTATACAAATGTTTATGATGCACAAACATTCCTTATTGCAATAAAGACGCTTTGAAGTAGGGAAAAGCATGCTTGGAATCCCAGCTTCAGGCCTATTCCCATACCAGTCGCTCAGATGTCATCCTCCCCTCCTGAATGTAACAAGAGATTGTGATCTCTCAGCCGGACATTCCTACAGGACACGAGGGCAGGAGGGGTTGATCAGATGAAAGGTTGGGCAGGCGATAAGATCGGGCACTTCGGTTGGTGTATCACGGTTTTGTTATGCTGGGCAGAAAAAGGGGGGGGTGTACATCCACGAGGCTTGGTCTTAGGACTTGGGACCGGGTCGAAAGGCCAAGTGCAGCTGGGGGGGGGGCTCGTCAGCAGAGGGGAAGGGTGTTCTTGGGAGGAAATGGGGGGGGGGGTGGGTCAAGCAGGAGTGTTACTTCTAGAGCAGGGTCACGCAGAGGGAGAGGGTTTTATGGCCGATGCATGAGCAGTGCGCGCGGGGAGGGGTGCCGGGGGTTTAACAAACGGGCAGAGAGGCCATGGTGCCTAAAATGGCTGTCGTGTTCGTGTGTGCATGGGTCTATGCTGGCGGGATAACACAGTCAGTGTTTCGCGATATCCGTTCTGCTTATAACAAGGGGTACAGTGAACACAAATGAACGCCGCTTATGTGCATATACATTGCCATTTTCAACAGTCGCCGCTTTTTAACATAAGCTAGTTCATTTCGGTGTTTACCCCAACTGACGGAGTGTACATATAGCCATGTGTGGCCAATGAAATAGCGTTTGTCAATACTAGCAGATTGCGTGTAACCATATGCAGTCGGTACGATTGGCGGAATGCGGTACATATGAATTTACATTTGTTGTGTTATTCATACAAGTCTAGAGATCGGCATAATACTTAGTCGGGGTCAATCAAGAAAAAGGTTCCGACACATTATAGAATCAGGTTCTGACTTTCTCTCCGGTGACATCAACATACAGTAAAAAGTGCTCTGATACCTTCGGGTCTTGTCAGTGCTATATGAGACTTTTGGAAAACTAAATACATGAGTGACCGATGTAACATTTTTGAAAGCAATACAAAAATGGTTGAGGGAGGAATTCAGTTCGATACAAGCAATTAGTCAAGGGGTGGGTAGAAAGTTCAGGAAAGGGGGGTTTTCGTCACAATGTCTTTTTAACATTGAGCCATCACTGGTAAGCTCTGGTAGTCCGTCTTCTTTCGTTGGCGCTGTTGAGCACCGGCGGTGGAGCTATAGGTCCAGCTCGGATCCATCCTTACGCATTGCAGGGTGCGATCAGTCCTCTGCTGTTAGATCACAGTCCTGTTTCCTAACTGATCTTCTTAGGGGTGCCTCATGCTGGGCACCTGCGTGTCTTTCTTCTTCCGTGGCAAAACCTTATTCTATCTAAATGCTCCTCTTCTTTTCTGAGTCAAAAAGTTATGCGAAAAGGGTGATGTTGTTGAATAATCGAGGGAAGAGAGGGCGGAGTGGGATCAGATCTTTGAACACACCAAGGGACCAAGGGAGCAAAGGACGACGAGCAGGCAGGCCCATCAGTCGGGCTCAAAAGGGACGGGGACTTCAGGCACGAGTGGGTCAGCAAATCGAGGGCTTCAAGGCAGCCCTTCATTCCTTCATCTGCCGAGTTTGAGAGTGGTGCCTCGTCCCGCGTCTCGTTGCTCTGCGACTCCACCTTTGGTTGAGGTCACACGTGCTTCATGATCTGTGGCCAGGCTGTGCGTCACGTCCAGCTCCTCTCCTCCGGTGCTTGTATCTTTGAATGGGTACAAAACAAGTTTTAGAAAAACTGGCAGGAGAAGACATTTATACATCCCAATTCCGTCCCCAATCCTAAGTAGGTGGGGGATAGGTTCATCGGTCACAGTCAGAAGTCATCACTTATGGAGCATGTAGGAGGGCATTTCCACTGAATTCGTAAGCCTATTTGGCGTTCATTCGTGACGTACGTGGAGAGAAATCGGACTCCCATCGACAGTGTATTCTATCAAACTCGAAATCGAGTCCTTAGGTAGAGACTCGCCTTTTTTTTTTTAACCCAAGTACTGACAATCTTACATTTCCCTTCGGGGTCGGCTAACTCTTGCAAGCAGGGGGGTTATCATCATGAGAGGGGGCAGAGGCTAAACATGCTTTTCTTGGGGAGCGACGGTTAATCAAGGTCATCAATTACGCTTCGGGGATAGCTGATATGGAGCTGGGGTCAATCGGGAGAAGCGAGGACGCTTTGGACATCCGCACTTAAGTGCAGAGCGGTGGGGCAATCTGGGCATTGGGGATTGCATTTCTAACGAACTGGAAGACAGAAGACCATTGACGTTATAGTCCCCCTATAAAAAGGCCAGATTAGGGGACATCAGTCGTCTTACCTGTCCTTTCTTTCATTACCAACTCGGGTTCTATCGTTTTGCAGAAAGGAGAGGTAGTAATATGGCAAGTTACAATCGTTTTAGTTCCTGTCAATTTTGCCGAACACCTTTGTGTTCGAAGAGACCCAATTAGTTTGTGCCGGTGGGGCACAACGTTACCACACAAGGGAGGAGGGAACAGGGGGACCCTCAGAGAGAGTCCGCACTCTAAACGAACCATTCGGTACACGTATGACATGGAGAGAGAGGAAGAGAGAGAGAGAGAGAGAGAGAGAGAAACGTGTACAATAATAGGCCATTTAGTGCGCACACAACACAGAACAGCAGGGGTCAAGTAATACGGAAACACAGGCAGAGGGACGACGTAGATCCATACATTACGTACACACAAACTCAGGCGGGGGAGACAGTACATGTATTATATACAAAAATCCGAGACAAAACATAGAACAGTTATTGGTATTATATACAAAAATCCAAGACAAAACATAGAACAGTTATTGGTATTATATACAAAAATCCAAGACAAAACATAGAACAGTTATTGGCCAAAATGATCTCTTCCTGTATGCTGCGCATCCTTAGCATCCTAAGCTCTTTTTACCTTTTTCTTCTCTTTTATCGTCGGCTGCCTTCACTGGTGGCTTTGGTTGCACACACTTACACCTTTGTCAATTGGTCAAGAACTAACCTGGTCGGGCTAATGCTCACGGTGGGATTTTCGAATCATTATTTTTTTTTTTTTTTTTCTTTTTTTAGCAAATGTGTTTCCAGGCTGAGGCAACAGTGGGTGTCAGTTGGGAGAACAATGGGGCAGCTTTGAGTTTCATGTCTATGAGGGTGCGAAAAGGAGGTAGTAGATTTTAAACATTGGCAACATTCCTAGTCCTCCAGGCGGAGGGTACTTGGGTAAACCTCACCTCGGAATATTCCTTAAACTTTCCCTATTTAGTTAAACGTAGGAATTTATTCATTAGTGCACGTCATTCTTGGTTGTATTATTCGGGGTGCCAAGCGAAGTCATATTTTGTAGTTTCCGCTTCAGGCTGTCCTCCCAAGCGCTAAGTTCAGGGAGAGAAATAGTCATTGTTTGCTCGTCGTGTGTAGGCACCATAATCAAACCCCTTTTTCCCATCTCTTCGTCCGCTAGATCACCATTTTTTTTTCGTACTTTAATCGACGTTCCGATGTGACCTGCAGAAAGAGGGAAAAAGAAGGGGGGCGGGGGCAGCATTTAAAAACACATTAGCGCGCATAAACCCGAAAAGGCTTTTACTTACTACATACTCGGCCTATCTCCACGGGATGCAGTCCCTGCCAACTTGGCGTTTAAGCCCAGGTGGACCGTTTAGTGTGGGAGAGATGATTATCGGAAGCCTGTGGATAGCATAGGTCGCCCAAGTGTGGTATTACGGATCGTGTGCGGGGGGGGGGTCAGAACAAAGGGCAGTCGGTGTAAAGTGGGGGGGGGGCGAGCTCGTGCTCTCCTTTGAGGAAGAGGGATAACCTACAGTGGTACGGGGTCGTTGTCGTTCGTACTAGGGGGGTCAAGTGGCACTCCTTCGGGGCGACTTAGGGGCATTTTAAAACAACTTTCCTGATACAGGTAGCATATAAAGTATAGGCTAAATACCAGGATCTTTAGCGGTTGCTTTAGGCTGTACAAAAATGAAAAACACATACAACAAAAAACCTGGACCGTTCATATTTGCAATATTTCTGAGTACTATACTTTTTAACCCTTAATTAATCGAGCTGAGCCATCTCACCTGTATTTTAGTTATATCGGAAATAGTGGTCATTTATTCGAAACTTACCAATCTACGCGTGACAACTACGTTTGCTTTTAGCAAAAAATCTTTAATAAGAATGTCGGTGCACAAATACAGGCCTACAACCCCGTGGGCCGGCCACGGAGCAGGCTGGAACTGTACATGTGGGGATACTTATTAGTGGAAAACCTAATGGAGTCGGTGGTCGTTGATTTCATAATAAAAAGTGCGACAAGTGCAATAAAATCATATCGAAACTTCAGTGTGAGCGAGTATCATAAGTGTTGAAATTCGAACTTTCAATAATCATGATGCGCCAAAACTTAACAACAATTCATTGTCCGAATGTTCAATCAGTACCCATCTCATGTCAATTCATTGTCCGAACACATAATCAGTACCCATCCCATATCAATTCATTGTCCGAACTGACAGTACACATCCCATATCAATTCATTGTCCGAACATATAATCAGTACACATCCTATATCAATCCACGTGTTTCAAAAAACTGCATACATATCTCATGACACCAAGGCTGAGCAATCGGGGTACAACAAGGAATTGAAAGTTTCATTTGTACCGGCGCCATTTTGGTTGCAGCCAGGCAGATCCAGGCATAGTCAAAATCTCCACCAACTCGTGGTTGGCCCAGAGCCTCTTTCGGCAGTCCAAAAGTTCCGTTAAAGGGCAACAGGAAGGATCGGCGGTATGAACCATCAGTCAAAGGGGAAGGGAGGCAACAATTTTTTTCTACCGGGTCATACTGGGTTTTCACCGGAACTGATCCGAACTGTAGTCTGCAGGATGTTAGTCATTCAAACTGAGGCTGGCGCCAGCATGGGAGTGCCGACGTCTCGCGGCTACATTTTCATCGTTCCGCGGGCAATCATGGCAGTCATTCCCCATCGGGGGTGTCTGCGGGGGTCGGGGGCCCCCGTGGCTCTTATAGAATCTTCAAAGTCGAGGAGAACACTTCTGATTGTGGGACTCATTTCTTAATTAACAAGCAATCGGGCCATCCCTTCATGCCGGGCCCGCTCCTGCAGGGTCGACCGCCATTTTACGAGTTCCAGCAGTCACTGCATCACAAGAGTGGACGAACCCTTGTCGGGTGAGTGGAGTGTTGGGGGTGCCACTGGGGGCCTCCACCTGGGGAGGTGGGAGAGGCTCGTTCGCGCCGCCTCTCCCTCCCAGCGCACCCCATGCCGTTTTTTTTTTTTTGGGCGTTGACATTTATGACGGCCGGACCAGGCGATGAGAGGGGGGGGGGTCGGAGGCATAGGCAAGACATCCCCCCCGTGGTCTGCAAGGCGCCGCTTCAGGGCCGAACGGGGAGCTCATACCAAGCCGGGGCTGGACCAGGAGATACGAGGGGGGGGGTCGATGGCATGAGCAAGACATCCCCCCCCGTGTTGTCACAGCCATTATTGAAGAAAGAAGAGGAGGGGACGCCCGGATCCCGTCGGCCTCGGCTCCTCTTCTGGCCCACCTTATGCGACGACCTCCCCGGCCGACGGCTGGCAGCAGGACCCGCCCTACTCGTGCCGAAGATCTCGTCTTCCGGATGGGCGTAGCCGCGAACCTGTTGCACTTCGGGAGTTTCCAGAATGGGGGTAGGTATCTGCTGACTTGTATCTATCTCATGTTACCGTTATTGGGGCGTGGCAGGCGGTGGGACAGACATGTTTGGAGCAGTGAGGGGTGGCGAAGCCTAGTTGCCTCGTGGCCGTCGCGATGTCAAGCTTGGCTTCTCTCACCATTTTCATGTTTCTTATTACGGGCTTATTTCTAACGTTTCTTATTTCTAGCGAAATCATGTATTTTATCGTGAGCTATTTCTAACGTTTTCCTATTTGTAGCGAAATCAAAAACTCATCAGTGGCCTACTGATTTTGCTTTCTTATTTCTTTCTTTGTTTTTCTTTCTCTTTTTATTTTTTCTTTCCTTTCTAGTGTGTTTCATGCTAAAGTTTCTGTTAACAGGATACGGTGATTACTTCGTTATTGTTGCATATGTCCTTTTTATTAGGGGTGCCCTCTGGTCGAGCCAGATGACCTACCTCTAATAAATGGTCCGGGTGGAACTAGTTTACCAATCAGTGGGGAGTAGATAGGCACGAGAGATTACAACGGGGGACAAAGGTCCACATTACCTACCCTTCACTACTTGCAAAGATTAGACAGAATATTTCTTTTCTACGTTATTTGCAAACAGAGAATACCTCAAAAGAACTATTCCTTGAACAATAAATGTCCAGACAATCAATCAATCAGTGGGGAGAAAAACAGGCATGACGGATTACAATAGGGGACAAAAATCTGCATTACCTATCCTTCACTATCTGCAAAGGGGGGCAGAATATTTCTATTCTTCCCTGTTTTTAGACAGGGAATATCTCAAAGAGCAATAATCGATAAAAATTGATAACAAACAATCAGTGGGGAGAAAGATAGGCATGACGGATTACAATGGGGGACAAAAGTCTGCATTACCTATCCTTCACTATTTGCAAAGAGAGAGGAACGTTCCTATTCATCGCTGTTTGCAAATAGAAAATGTCTCAAAGAGAACCAATACTTCAAGTACAATCAATCAATCAATCAGATGGATAAAGCCATCCTACCAATCGGACGTAAAGACGTCCTACTTAACCTTACCCGGACCGGACCGTGTGGGCAATTCTTCGCCTTCCCTTTTCCAGCGCCCGATCGTTCTCTTTCTCCATGTTTTTACCGCAGCATTCCTGTGGGATTCCAGTCAGGACAGTAGGTCACTTGAGAGAGAGGTCCGTTCGGAATCGGTGAAGTTCATTCAATCGGCAGCCGGACGAGGGCCCTCTCAAGGCAGGTATACTCCAATCGTTTAGATGTTCACCCCATCGTCTGGACCTCTCTTACCGGACCTTATGTCGCTGATGGACCCCGCGTTGGGACGCCAATTGTGGAAAAGTCAGCCCATAACGCACCTGATGCCCAGGCTGCTGGCGCAAGACGCCTCTTAGTTCCCATCTTGAACAATTACCAAATAAAGAGACGGGTGCTGGAAGCAGGAAAACAAGAACAGAGTTTTATTTCTCATGAGGAGAGCCTGTCATGTCGGACACTCGCATAGTGTCTTCAGGAGGTGCTCTAACAAGTTTCTTTGAGGCTTCGTCTTTTATACACATGTTTATGATGCACAAACATTCCTTATTGCAATAAAGACGCTTTGAAGTAGGGAAAAGCATGCTTGGAATCCCAGCTTCAGGCCTATTCCCATACCAGTCGCTCAGATGTCATCCTCCCCTCCTGAATGTAACAAGAGATTGTGATCTCTCAGCCGGACATTCCTACAGGACACGAGGGCAGGAGGGGATGATCAGATCAAAGGTTGGGCAGGCGATAAGATCGGGCACTTCGGTTGGTGTATCACGGTTTTGTTATGCTGGGCAGAAAAAGGGGGGGGGGGTGTACATCCACGAGGCTTGGTCTTAGGACTTGGGACCGGGTCGAAAGGCCAAGTGCAGCTGGGGGGGGGGGGCTCGTCAGCAGAGGGGAAGGGTGTTCTTGGGAGGAAATGGGGGGGGGTGTGGGTCAAGCAGGAGTGTTACTTCTAGAGCAGGGTCACGCAGAGGGAGAGGGTTTTATGGCGGATGCATGAGCAGTGCGCGCGGGGAGGGGTGCCGGGGGTTTAACAAACGGGCAGAGAGGCCATGGTGCCTAAAATGGCTGTCGTGTACGTGTGTGCATGGGTCTATGCTGGCGGGATAACACAGTCAGTGTTTCGCGATCACCGTTCTGCTTACAACAAGGGGTACAGTGAACACAAATGAACGCCGCTTATGTGCATATACATTGCCATTTTCAACAAGGTCGGCACTATCCCTTCAGGAACAGTTGTGGGCTTAAAAAAAAAGTATGGGAATTGTTCTTGTTAAAATTTTAAAAATATTGGTAATAATTCCTATCAGGTCCCACTCACTGCAACCAGTGAGATCATCAAATGGCCATTTACAGATAGTGGAGGCTCTGTTAGCTTTTTCAATGCTTCTTGTGCTGCAGGGTGTCAAACTTACTCTGCCTAATCAGCCCACTTGCAAGTTGCCCACAAAAGACTCGATTGGGAAGTGTGCAGAGTGGCAATCCAGTGCGCAATTCCGTTATCCACAGTTATAAGAGGTCCAGTGTTCCTGCACTTGGATTTACTGGGTGTAGGAACAACAAATCTCATTTTACCAGCCAGAAAATCCTGCAGGTAAAATCACAGTGGTAGGAGGCCAAATTGTAGCAAGGGCCCCTTTTAATACCCCTTCTCAAGCCTCAGGCAAGGCACGGGAGGAAGCATCCCATGCTCGCCCCCGCCAGCCAACAACATTCTCCACTCCCCCTCACTTCTTCCCCCAGAGAATGCATGTCCGGTCAGAATTCTCACATCTTTACCTGCTTTTAGCTTCATCCTTTGTGCCTGTTTTCATTTCACACTGTCCCTAGAAGGGTTGTCAAACCCATTTAAAAGAAGTCAGACTTGGACCCCTGGATAGAAGCCAAATATAGACTCCTCTTTCTTCGAGCAGCAGTCACTAAAATTGCTGAGAAGTTCAGGTTCACAGGCTTTTGAAACATGTTGCAGAGAACCTGTTACTAGATACTAGACATCTGAGTTTAAGGCCTGCTTTATGCACTGGGACTGTTCCCCGTGGGTTTTATAGAATGATATCCGACATGATTACAATGATGGCATTTCCATGCAGCGGTGTCAATCTGTTACCTCAAAATGAGGATCTTGAAGAAAAATCTTCTTTTTAGTCTGTGCCACTTGAAACATTTGTTGTTAAGGCTACCATCATTTCTAGATTGCATTTTACCATTGTTTGTTACATTGGCTTCCTTGAGTCAACTATGTACAAGCTTCAAGAATTTCAGAATATGGCAGCGTGACTTTTCAAACATTTCAGAAAATCTGATAGGTGCTCCGAAGTTTGCTTTTGGACGCACAGGTTGCAGTTTGTGCAAGGACCCATTATAAGTGTTATGCTTTTCCCACAGAGACTTTTTGGAAACAGTCCCTATGTGTCTTTTGTGTTTGTTTCCAAGGACAAATGATCCCTTCATTTTGGCTCTTCCCTCCTGCTACCAGTCCTTGGTTTTAGAAAGGCTGTGTGAGGGGGTAGGACCTGGTGTCCATTCTCTTTTGTTTCTTCCTCTACTTAGAACACCTTCCGTCTAGGTCTGCGCAAAAACAAGTACAATCCTGTGTTTAAGAGGGCTCTTAAAATTCATCTTTGTTATTGATTATCTTCCTCTCTTTTCTGATGCTGTTATTCAGTTCAGTGCCAAGATGCCTTAGGGTACTTGTTGTACTTTATATGTAACAACTCGACTCATAGCAGGCATGTATAGGTTTTCAATATATCTAATGGGTGCCTCAAGCACCCATTAAATATATTGAAATGCAGGTTCTGTGGCAATTTTAGAAGAAATTAAGCAGAAATGATGGGCTGAAGTATTGTCACCTGAGCGGTAGCACAGTGTCTAATGCCCAGGGGTGTCATGAGCAGCTTGAGTGGAGAAGTGTGGGGAGGAACATAAAATATTTAAATTGTTGCTTTCAGTACCTTTGACGTTAATTGGAGCTGCTGAAAGAGAAATAGTATGTTGGTTCTATGGGGTAGTTGTCGAGTGAACCAATGGAACAAGAGAGAACAAAATGAAGAGGGGGTGGGATTGATGGATGGAGAGAAGGGTAGATTGAGAGATGGATGAATGGATACATAAACATTATGTTTATGGTAGAGATGGATGGAGAAAAGGAAGGATAGGTGCAAAGACGAGTGGGTGGGTGGAGAGAAGGATGGGTGGATGAAAGGATAGATGGAAAATAGAGAATAGAATGGGGCGATAATGAATGATATAATGAAGGACAAATGAGGGGAAAGATAAAGAGAAAGTATTGAGAGATGGGTTGATGTATAAAAAGGAAGGAAGGGTGACGGTTGAATGGATGAAGGGATTGAAGGAGGGTAAAAGAAAGAAAAAAGGACAGATTGAGTGAAGGATAGATGGAAAAGGCAAAGAAAGATTGAATAAAGAAAGGATAGATGTGTATATGGAAAAAAACAAAAAGAAGAATCGAGAAATTAATAAAAAGAAAAAAAGAAGGATGGCAAATTCTGTTTCCCCACACTACAAATATGTGCCGGGCTCACTACCATCACTCCCTCTCTCAGTGCTATCTCGCATTCCATTTTAAGTGCTGGGTGTTTTATTTTTCTGGCTACTTCACTGCTAACGCCTGGCCTACGTGAAGACAGAGATAGCTAAACTGTGCAGTATATTTTATGTCTAACCAGAGGATGCTGTCTAAAGCAAGCGCCTCTGCCATCAATTTCTCAGAGTGCACTGTAGGAAAGATGGTGAATTTGCTTTAACGCATGCCTTAAAGTTTTTTCTCTGGCCTTTTGTCTATGCAGAGGCACTACACTAGCACCCGCACCGTGTGAGCTTTGCATCGCTATGCCCTGCCTCTTCAAACTAGTGCAGTGTGGCAACAAAATAAATGATTGTGAAACCTTATTCTGGTGTTAACTAAGACCGGGTCTGTTGCAAGAAGCCCAATTCTGATATTGTGTATAATAGCTTGCCAGTGTAAAAGCTTAGCACAATGAAAACACTACTGTGCATACCACTTGTCCCAGTGTTACAGTGACAAACTGGTGCCCATGTTGTCTTCCTGGTGTCTCTCTTGCCCCCCCCCCTTTCAAGGTTGTTCCTTTTTCTACCCAGGATGGATTACTCACTATCAGTAGTATATACATTTAGGAACAGCCGTTCTAGAGAATACAGTCATTTTTCTCAAAGGACTTTTGTAAAAACTTGTAGCAAATGTTACATTTTATAATGCCCATCACTCTGGTAGGATTAAAGCATTGATATTTTAATGAATATGAGACTTTATGTATTTGAGGCTTCAGAACAGAATTGAAGGCAGGGTTGTTATCTTAATATGCCATTAAGAGGCACTAATTATGTGCAGGATATTGTGAGTTTTTACTGCAGGGCCTAGGAGAAGGCGATGGTGCCATATTAATCCCATGGACAGTTGTAACCCTGAGCAACTGGGGGCTTGCATGTCAACAATCCTTCTCGGCGTGTGAGTTATTCCACCCGATTAGGGGGGTCCAGATGTGGGGCTGTACACCCAAAGGTTCAGCACCAGATTTTGTGTACTCCTGATCCTCTTTGGATAATCAGATTGGGCAGACAGTTTAAGTTAAATTGTCACTAGCTGCCCTTGTATCATCTGAAGGTTAACCCATTATGGTTCCAAATAAGCCTGCAACATAACTTTCTCCAAAGAAATTGGTGTGGCCTCAGTCATTCACTTATGGCCTTGTCTTATATATATATATATATATATATATATATATATATATATATCTGCTCCGCTGTCCGTCATTAACTTTCCTTCACTCTCGATCGGATGCTTTTCAAAGTGCCGTGACAGGCGCCGCGCGGATCAAACAATCCAAAGCTCCACTGCACAAACTGCAATAAGCACTCGCAGGAACGGGATAAACCCCAGGTTTTATTTGGGTTTAGAAGTACACCTCCAGACGCGTTTCGGCTTGCCGCCTTCCTCAATAGTGGCCGGCGCCGCCATGAGGCAAGTTTAAATAATGCAGTACATGAAAAATAAACAAAGGACACCCAACTTAAAATCACAACGGTGTTGGCCATTACTAAACATGCAAAATAGTAAAGGAAAAGTCAGCTTACAAGTAACTGTTTTGATTTTGACTGAACATTAACCAAAACAAAGTGCCCTGGATGGGC